>NC_092663.1:2500000-5000000 GCF_032118995.1 Asterias amurensis
TCTGCGGACATTGTGTTTTGTGTTTGAAAAAAAAGTACCCAAATCCTTTAATTCGGAGGTCGCAGGTTCAAGTTCACCTGGTAGTCAATGTTTCTTTGTTCCACCCAAAATTGTTTTAAATGTACCATATGGGCTTCCCTTGTGGTGTATTAGTTGAATTAACTTGAAGAAAAAAAAGCTGTTTACAAAATTGGTGAGAAAATATGACCTGCTGAATTGCAGTATGTTTTTTCATCTCTTTATTTAATTTGTGTTGTTCTCTCTGGATAAATACTCTCGTTTTGTGTTTGATGTAAACAAATTGATGGAACACCTGGACCCAATTTGATGGCTCTGCTTACCGTAAGCACAGAATCGGCGCTTACTGAAGCAGGGAATTTGTGCTTACGGCAAGCGTATTTTACGGGTTAGCTGCGAATTTCGGCTTCTGCGTGTGCGTACTCCACGTTACTAGGCATTCTATGCTTACAAGTCTAGCGCAGAAATTCACCGCTTGCACATAAGTGGGGAATCGTGATAGTAAGCGCAGAATTCAGCGGTAAGCAGAACCATATTATTGGGCCCTGATTGTTAAAACAGAAAGAGGAAAGCAGTGGAGAAAGTGACAGCTAAGTGCACAAAGATACTTAGCACATTTTGCTTCGAAGTGAACTAAACTCTAGGGCCCAATTTCATAGAGATACTTAAACAGAAAATGTTGTTTAACAATTTTCTGCCACGCAGAAATGAGCAGGATACCAGTCACGAATTGTACTTGTGACATGGCAGGTTTTGCTGGTAACCTGATTCTGGTAAGGTTAATTTTGTTTTGCTTAGCTATTGTTTTTGTTTAAGCAGCTGTGCGTAAATGGGCCCTGATGACAATGACCATGATTTATGATATAACGTTTCTAGTACTCGTAGATTGTGCAGTAGTTAGTTTTTTCCTCCTTTTTATGATGCATGTTTTAATATTAAATAGTTTAATACTTGGAACTTTCTACAGTACAGAACTGACTATAGAGAAGAATTACACAATATTAATAGCATCTGTAAAACCATAAGTTAACAATGGGTCAACCCGGCAGTGCTCACTCAGGTGAGCCCCTGACAAGAGCTAATCGAACGATCACACTCGCCCTCTCATGGTGACGTCATGCACCTGGGGCCAGCCCCAAGTAACCCACTCCACAAACAGGGCACTGGGGGCTGACCCGGGTGAGCCCCTGGAATGACATCAAAGCTATTCGAACAAACCAGGGGCAGACCGGGGTCTACTCAGGGAAGCTAAACGAACACACCCTAACATATCGATGTATTTTGCATATCAATGTGCTTTACATTAATGAGTGCCCTGGATATAATGAAGTCTATCTCAGCTCACTGGGGATGTTGCAGCCATAGATTGCCGAGAGGCGCCAAAGGCGTTTTCATACATAATGCCAACACACCCATACGCCTGCCACCGTGGACCTCCTAATGTTTATACACACATTTTTTGCAACAAGTCCCATTGGTTTTGTACTCTTTTGCCAACTGTTGACCTTTCCTGAATAGTGGACTCTAGTGTCCTCTTTTGTTATAGGTCCCCGCTTTGAATGTGTATACCTAGAAACACTCGGTATCTATTTTTAGCCACAGGGATAAAGAGAAGCAGTTATATCTTGCTGAAGGCACAATTGTCATGACCAGGACTGGAACCCACACCCAAATAAAAAAAGATAAGGTTTTTAAAAAAAGAGGAGGATGAGGGCCGTATTATTTATTATTCACTACTTTTTTCAAGATGGCCGCTTAGTATTTCAAATAAAACGGGCCACAAATTCTTCAGTTTGAATGAACCGCAAACTTATTTTATACCTTATTTTATTAGTTGCATGAGGACCTGTGTTAACACTAAAAAAGATTTGCTGGTCGGCACTCACTAATATTGTTTTATAAAACGGACAGTTACAAGTGTTCGAGAGCATCACCTTAGTTCGGGAAAAGCTCCTCGACAAGTCCTTTTTGAAAAGATGAATAATTTTTTTTTCCAAAAATCGAAAAATAATAAATAGTAAAAAAAAAAGGTTGCTGCCCCCAAAAAGGATGCGGGCGGGGACGATCAACTGGTTTTTTTTTTGTGGGGGGCCTAATGACTTAATCACTAGAACTTGAATTTTATGCTGTTAAAAGTTAAGACACGACAGCCAATACGAACAATTTGAATTATTTTACCGAACATACTTTAAAGGAAATTCTTGGACAGAATTCGTATTTAAATGCAGAAATTGTATTAAGTGTTCGAAGCTTTGCATGAAATTAAAGAAATTGTTAAAGTTGCATGGGGACTTTTATTGAGGTTGTTAAAAAGAGAAAATCGTAAGTTTTGTCTGTTTGTTCTAATTAAAATTAGTTTTTACTTATTTTGTTGTGTTGAAGTATTAACTTATTTTCCAAAAATATATTGTGATGTAATAATTTGATGAGTAAATATAGATAATACAGATATTTTTGGAAGCTAAAAAAGAGATTATATGCTTGTGTTTTTTTTTGTGTTTTCTTTAAAAATGTCACCAAATGTTGGTTGGTATTTATGTATTAAATTAATTGAATCGGGCCGAAAGATATTTTGTTTATATTAATCTACTTGCTAGGGTAGTTATAATGCTGTATGTATGTGAACATGAATAAATCTTGCAAATGATTATACCGTTTCACAATCTCTTTTCTCTGGTGAAAGTTTCCCTTTTTGATACCAACTTAAAAAGTGATTCACAATATTGTATTTGTGTCTTATTTACTCTTCTAATTATGAATAAATTAAGCATTACTACACAACGAAAACAATTATATTTTGGTTTTTTCTGTGAGCATGAAACAACAGGACGAAGTACAGACACCCAAACTAACATTTTCTTATTAATATTAATATTTTTTGTTGATCGTAACAGCAGATGTAACAACACCTAGGGGCAGTTTGTTTGTTAAAACTTCATTTGTACAAATTACAAATCAATACTGCAATATGTTCTATCTATGAATGCATATTTAAAATAATTTCTAGCTCAGCAGTTTTGTGTGATATTTTTTTTTTATGGAGAAATTTTATTTGTTATAAAAACTTCATTTGTACAAATTACAAATCAATACTGCAATGAGGGGATATTCTTTTAATATCTTTCTTGGCCGTTTGTTTGAAAAAACTTCATTGTATGTACTGTACAATCATTCAATACTGCAATAGTCTCTGTCTTTGAATACTTTGAATATTTGTTTGTTTGTTTGTTTGTTTTTTGTTTGCTTGCTTGCTTGCTTGCTTGCTTGCTTGCTTGCTTGCTTGATTGATTGATTGATTGATTGCTCGCTCGTTCGTTTGTTTGTTTGTCTGTTTGTCTGTTTGTCTGTTTGTCTGTTTGTCTGTTTGTCTGTTTGTCTGTTTGTCTGTTTGTCTGTTTGTCTGTTTGTCTGTTTGTCTGTTTGTCTGTTTGTCTGTTTGTCTGTTTGTCTGTTTGTCTGTTTGTTTGTTTGTCTGTTTGTCTGTTTGTCTGTTTGTCTGTTTGTCTGTTTGTTTTTTGTTTGTCTGTTTGTCTGTTTGTCTGTTTGTCTGTTTGTCTGTTTGTCTGTTTGTCTGTTTGTCTGTTTGTCTGTTTGTCTGTTTGTCTGTTTGTCTGTTTGTTTGTTTTTTTGTTTTTTGTTTGTTTGTTTGTTTGTTTGTTTGTTTGTTTGTTTGTTTGTTTGTTTGTTTGTTTGTTTGTTTGTTTGTTTGTTTTTTGTGTTTGTGTTTGTTTTTTGTGTGTTTTAGACATTGATCTCCATTATACTGACTGGATAGGACATTGCGCTATGCTGCGTGCTTAAACACGCGGCCCAACAATGGCGGCGCAATTCCTTCAAACGAGTAAATTAATGTGCACTTGGTCGGGTTTGAGTCTGTCAGTTGAAGTTGTAAATTGAGAATAGAAATGTGGGGAAAACATGACGATCGATAGTTTGAAGTATGAAAAAGTTTCTGATTGAAATGCAATAAAGCAAACTAACTTTACATTTGTTTCTATCAAATGCCCTATTAGTATTATGATAATGATATTTAATTTTCTAAACAAACACTCGGCCGAGAAACTGTATTGGGATTCAGGTACATGTTTTTTTATTCTTTCAGTTCATTGAGAAAATGGCAATAAACCATGTAAAGACAAAACAAGAGACGCTCCTACAATAAACAATTCGAGTAGGCACTAGAGTGAGAACTACATACTCGCTAAAATCGAGGGAAAAGAACAAGAAAGATGAAAACAAAATACAATGTGATAATTGAGAGTTGACTCCATTAACAAATTTAAACTTTTTATTGTTAAGCTTCTATTCATCATGTTAATTGAAAAACAATCCCAACAGCAAAACTTCCATAACCGTTTTACTGTTCCGCCAGAAATAAATATTTTTATTTTTGTCACAAATAACGAAGTCGGCTATTTCCGAGATGACTGATCCTCTCAACGAACTTGTATCGTCTGTACATAATTCGCATATACTTGTCGCTTTCCCGAACCTTTTACTTATTGATGCTATGACAAACATCTGTTGAAATCCGGGCTTCCCGTCCTCGTCGATTCCAGACAACCATCTGTAACGGAGCGAAAACAAAAATAGTATTGCTCGGTAAAAATAACAAATACTTGGCCTATAATAATTCTTTTATGAAAGATAGTTTAAATTTCCGACTTATATTTGTAACGTTAGATATAATAATAATAATATGAATCGCTAAAAAAATGCAAAGGCCTACCTACTTATGGAAAGACAATCCCTTTGCCGACTCAGTTTTCCCTCCTCCAGTGATTGACAGCCGCGCACGACTTCACCATCAGCATTTTTAGTTTGTTTGATCCGATTCCAATTGTATTTATCCCCAAATGGCAATTAAAAGGACGAAAACTTCTCTCTGCTTGCAGCAACTCCGTTTAAAAGTGTACAGCGCATTTCGTGTGACGAACGGTCTTCACCCGTTTGAAAAAATACGCGCGCGGCCTGCGTTTAGACGCGATGTCCTATCCAGTCAGTATATTGGAGATCAGTGGTTTTAGACAATCTTCACAGAATTCATTAAAAGGCTTATACAGCAAATGACAACAACAAGTTTTTTTCAATGAGTAAACGGATTTTCCTTTGGAACCAAACAATATTATGCATCAAATAAAATATATATAATATAAAGGGGTAATAAATTTACACTCAAAAGTTAATTTAGAAATCCCACGCACGTGCACACCCCGAATGTTTAACTTTTCATCCTATTGTTGTGTTGAAATTGTTTTTAGTCTACCAGATGTTCTATTAATTATGAATAAATTCAGCATCTACACAAACTTCAAACATTTACATTGCTTTTCATTTGAAGCATGAAACTATTTGATAGAATACAGACGCGCAAATTACAATATTCGGTTAATGATAATGACATTGCTTATAGTCAAAGCAGATGTTTCGAATCCTGGAGGCAGTTTATTTGTTTGTTTGTAAAAACTTCATTTTTGTACAAATTAAGAATCAATACTGCAGTTTGTTCTTTCTGTGAGTGCACATGTTGTGCTTAATAATTGCAAACTCGGCGGGAATTATTTTTTTGGGCGGGGGGTTGAGGGATTGGGTTCGTGTGGAGATATTATTTAAATTTGGGGCTCGACAGTTCATTTGCATATTGGTTTTTCTAGCCAATGAAATTGAAAGCAACCAAAACAGCAGTTTGGGTACTATCCAATGATTATGGCTTATTTTGAAAACGATTTCTGTAACCAGCATCATTCAACCAATCAGAATCTTGATTTACAACCTCCACGTAGGAGCCTCGCCTTTATGGCTCACATAAAAATCAATACTTTGACTCGATTTGTTCAAAGACTGTGGGCGCCGACTTCACTCCAGTTATCTGTAAACAGTGTTTGAAGGATAGCTGAAGCTCTGACGAAGGAGACGAACATAGCATCATCATGGGTCATGGCCTGCTCCAGTGCATGGTCCTTGTGATTGTGTCGTTTGGGATTCTTCGGTAAGTATATAGTTTCCCTAAGAAAATTATGTTTTTTCTCAACCTGTGCGCTAAGAATAAGATTTGTTTTCAAAGTTATCCATGCGACCCATGGACACAGACTGATAGCTATGCACTCTCTAAATACAAAAGAGTGAAAAGGCACTTTTTGATGAGCCATAATCGGAGCATAATATGAGGAACAACTCTTTTTCGAGTAATCTTCCACTCTTTTACATCATAGTTTGCATTCTGATTTTTCACTGTACTGTCCTGGAGTGAAACCCCTCTAACAGAGTGAAATAACCACCACTTTAAAAGAGCCTTATGAGGGACAACTCAAAATGTAAAGAGTGACGTTTTTCACTCTTGTATACATTTAGAGAGCAGTTAGTGTGCCTAAGTCAGTTTTAAAGTCAGTGGACACTATTGGTAATTAGTCAAACTAATTTTTAGCATAAAACCTCTTTTGGTAACGACTATAATGGGGAGAGGTTGATAGTATAAAATGGTGTGAGAAACGGCTCCCTCTGAAGATACGTAGTTTTCGAGAAAGAAGTAATTTTCCACGATTTGGATTTCGAGACCTCATAATTTAGAATTCGAAGTCACGAAATCAAGCATCTGAATGCACACAACTTCGTGTAACACGGGTGTTGTTTTCTTTCAATATTTTCTCTCAACTTCGACGACCAATTGAGCTCAAATTTTCACAGGTTTGTTATTTTATGCATATATTGAGATACACCAAGTGAGAAGATGCTTGGACCCTAATAGCAGATCATTTCTCATTATTAGTCTTCGATACGTCAGACCATTAAAGACACTGTGGACACTACTGGTACTCACAATAGTTATTAGCATAAAACCTTACTTGGTAACGAGCAATGGTGAGCTGTTGATAGTATAAAACATTGTGAGAAACAGCTCCCTCTGAAGTAACGTATAGTTTGTGAGAAATAAGTAATTTCTCACAAAAGTATTTGAATTGAATTGAATTCGAGACGTCAGCTCTGAGGTCTCGAATTCAAGCATGTGAAAGCACACAACTTTTTTCTTCCATTGTTTTCTGTCAACTTCGACGACCGTTTCAGTCTATTTTTTTCTAAATTATTTGCAAACTACATTTTTCACAATCTCGTGCAAACTATATTTTTTAATATTCTTGTACTTTTCACCTGAAAATGTGTTATTAGTCTCTGGAATTTTAATTGGGCTCGGTGTATAGTTCAGCTTGTGTCCGCTTTACACTGTTTAAACATCGAACGAACAAATGTTGGGCAACATCGTTTATCAAATAATTGGTCTGTTTTTAATAGAAAAGTACGGTTTCCCTGGAATTTTGACCTACACTAATTAACCAATTGGGCAATGAGAACTACCAACCAAATAATGGTTTATTTATATATATATATATATTTTTTTAAATATCACAGGCATAAAATTCATTGGGTGGGATTGTTTTCGCAGGACTCGGAAAAGTACTGAGTATACAGTGCTAACACACACTGCTGTATAGGCTAGGTAAAAACAAGTTAATTATTTATCCCCGATGCAAATTTAACATCTCTTATATCGTTGCGGTACCCGCTGCCAAAACATAGGATTCGAACTGCCTCTAGCTACCGGACAATCTCGTTAGTCTAGTTGGTAACAGAATGCTATAGAATTGCAAGGGTCGTGGGTTCGAATCCCACCCTAGTTGATATGCCTGTGATTCCCAGGACTCGGGAACGCACTGGGTAAATAGTGCTTACACACATCAGTGTATGGGTAAAAACCAAATAATTATATAACATTTTAGAGATGTTAAAACATGTATTATTAAATGGGACAAGTTGACTAACTCTTGGGGAAAGTTGATAAAGACCAATTATTATTGTGCAAAATGGATTTGACCTGCTAGGAAGTTCAGATTAACAACAAAATGTAACAATCTTATTTAAAGACACTGGATACTATTGGTAATATTTTTTATTGTCGAAGACAATATTGAATATTATTGTAAAAGACCAGTCTTCTCATGCACTTGATGTATCTCAACATATGCACACAAAAAACTGTGAAATTGAACTCAATTGGTCGTCGAAGTTGCGAGATAAAAATGGAAGAAAAAACACCCTTGTCACATGAACTCGTGGGCTTTTAGATGCTTGATTTTGAGACATCAAATCTAATTCTGAGTTACTTCTTCCTCGAAAACTACGTTACTTCGGAGGGAGCCGTTTCTCACAACGTTTTATACCCTCAACAGCTCCCCATTACTCGTTACCAAATAAGGTTTTATGATAATAATTATTTTGAGTATTTACCAAAAATGTCCACTGCCTTTAAAGACACTGGACACTATTGGTAATTATTGTCAAAGATCAGTCTTCTCACTTAGTGTATCTCAACATATGCATAAAAAAACAAACCTGTGAAAATTTGAGATCAACTGGTCGTCGAAGTTGCGAGATAGAAATGGAAGAATAAACACCCACACGAAATTGTGTTGTTTCAGATGCTAGATTTCGGGACCGCAAATCTAATTCTGAGGTCTCGAAATCAAACTTACTAGTGGAAAATTACTTTTTCCTCGAAAACTACGTTACTTCAGAGGGAGCTGTTTATCACAATGTTTTATACTACCAGCAGCTCTCCATTGCTATTACTAGTTGAGTAATTAACACCGCTGCCTTTAACCACATACTGGGAGATATTAAACCAACAATGATAACCAATGATATGGTTAACAGCAAAACCCAACTTATCGGCAAAAAACACTGACCATAGGGCGGCAATGTCTGCAATTCAACTTTGAGGTGTTTGCAGGATAAACTGAAATTGCAGGCCCAGTGTTTTTTTTCCAGGGGTGGCAGATAACATGTCGCCAAATCACAGTGACAGCTGTCGCCGACCAAAGGTTTTTTTGATCTGCCACCCACCCCTGGGAGGAAAAAACACTGGACCTGCTGTATCAGTTTATCCTGTACTGGGGCATCTGTCAACACCTCAGAGTTGAATCGCAGACTTTGGCGCCCAATCGGGTTAGGACATCAGTGCCTGCCTTGGAGATTGCTGTCCTTATACAGTATTTAATGGTTTAAAATCTTCTTCACTGGAAAGCGCCCCAATAGGGGCGCTTTCCAGTGACAGCCACACATTGGGTGCGTTCGTTTAGCTTCCCTGGGTCTACCCCGCGGTGCTCGCTCGGGTGAGCCCCCGACAAAAGCTAAACGAACGACAACTCACCGCTCTCGTAGTGACGTCATGCACCTGGGGCCAGCCCCCAAGTGACCCACTCCACAAGCAGGGCACTTGGGGCTGACCCGGGGGAGCCCCTAGAATGACGTCAAAAGCTATTCGAACGTACCGGGGCAGACCGAGGATGACCCAGGGAAGCTAAACGAACGCACCCATTGAATGAGTTCGTCCCTTGGTCGACTCCGGTCTGCCCCGGTACGTTCGAGTAGCTTTGAGTCATTCCAAGGGCTCACCCGGGTCAGCCCCCAGTGCCCTGTTTGTGGAGTGGGTCTCTTGGGGGTGACCTGAGGTACATGACGTCACCACGAAAGGGTGAGTGTGATCGTTCGAACACAGCTCTGTCCGATTAGCTCTTTTCAGGGGCTCACCCGAGTGAGCACCGCAGGGTCGACCAAGGGAAGCTTATCGAACGCACCCATAAAAGACGGAACATGTGGCGTCTATGGTGGCCCTAAAGGGACACAGCCAGTCGTGAATATTTTTGCGACGTCGTGAATATTTTTGCGACGTCGTGAATTTATTCACGACAAGTCGCGAATATTTTGGCGACGTCGCGAATTTTTTTCACGACTAGTCGCGAATTTTTTCACGACTAGTCGCGAACATTTTCATGACGTCGTGAATATTTGTGCGACTAGTCGCGAATATTTTTTCAGTAGCTTGAGTGTGTAATTACTGTATTCACGTTGACGGCTTAGTAAGACTAAGTAAAAGCTGTCCCGTACGATGATGGATCCGGAGGAGAATTCCGACTCTTGCAAATAACTAACGTTATAGTTTTACTAGTACTTTAGTAGGAGTAGGCTATCATATGCTAGGCAATAAACGTTGGCACTTTCACTCTTCAGAAAAAAAACATAACGTTATATGTCACCCGCTCCTTCGTAATGATGAATATCGAGTAAATTTCGAGTTTATCATAATAATCCCAACAAGCAAATCTCAACATTTTAAATGAAATAAAAATCATGATCATACGACCTTCCTGTCCAAAATAATATGTAATTTTCGATGACCTTGACGCCTTAAATTTTACGACCCGTTTTGAAAAAACATAAACGCTAGAAAAATTTACTTTTAAAAGTGCGACGTCTCACACACTCATTAAAACAACTATTTTTTACGAAGTGAAAACGTAAATTTTTAACCCCGGCGTAGTCGGACCAACAATAGGTAAATTTTACAAACAACCCAATGATAAGTTTAATTATAATGTGTTGACAATTTCAGCAATAAATTTGAAAATTTTTACCTGAAATGTTAGAGCAATTTGCGTTGTTATTTCCAACTTGAAATGCGAGTTCGTTACTGCATTCACGTTGACGGCTTAGTAAGACTAAGTAAAAGCTGTCCCGTACGATGATGGATCCGGAGGAGAATTCCGACCCAGCAGGGTGCAACGCATCACGTAATCCTCCACCAAGTTTATCTGAAAGATTAATCCTTTAGCATTCAGAATTATTTGGGTTTGGAGTAATTCAACCATGAAAACCCCCGAAATATTGATGAAAATCAGACACTGTTTTTTCGAACTTCGATAACAATTCTACTGGATAAAACATGGGGCCCCATACACATAGCCGAGTGGCAACAATCGTCATAGCTTGGCTCTCTACGCGTGCCGTGTAAGAATTACACACTCAAGCTACTGAACAAATATTTACGACTAGTCGCGAATTTATTCACGACTAGTCGCAGAATTATTCACGACGTCGTAAAAATATTCGCGACTAGTCGTGAAAATTATTCGCGACGTCGCCAAAATATTCGCGACTTGTCGTGAAATACGACGTCGCGAAAATATTCACGACTGGCTGTGTCCCTTCATGCCCACCATAGGCGTCTCACGTCTACAGACGATTAGGTGCGTTCGATAAGCTTCCCCGGGTCGACCCTGCGGTGCTCACTCGAGTGAGCCCCTGACAAGAGCTAATCAAACGATCACATTTTGCCCTCTCATGTACCTCGGGTCACACCGAAGTGACCCACTCGAGCCCCTGGAATGGCGTCAAAGCTATTCGAACGCACCGGGACAGATCGGGATCGACCCAGGGAAGCTAATCGAACACACCCTGTGTCTGTGGTGACAGCTGTCCCATATTTTAAAGTGACTTGTTCCGTTTAACCAACTATTTGTGAAAGTTGACAAAATTACCAAATTAATGTGCAAATGGCTTTTACCAATTATGAAAATCTTATTTAACCAACTAGCTGGGAGTAGGTAAATAAGTATAACCAGAATAAGTGTAAAAGCATAAACCCAACTTTATAGGCAACAAACATTAACCAATAAAATTATTGTGTTACCATGTAAACCAACATTGGTCAAAATATGTATTGGTCGAAAATTGCCCAGTACATTATGTTTACTGTGTAATAACAGGTCAAATTTTAGCTACAATTTTCATTGTTCACTGTGGGTAAATTTATTGCAACTCAAGCTTCTTGAAGTTGTTTTCGAAATGTAAAAATTAATATTATGCTTTTGTTCTCCATGAAATATTTCTGGAAAATAAAGTAGGAATTGCCGAGTATTCCCCCTTTCCATCCAAAAAGAGCGGGATGAGGCTTGTTTCCATTGTCGCTCAAAAACCCAACCGTAGTATGGAAGGGTAGACTTTTTATCCTTTGCTGCTCAAACCAAGCGAAGAGGGGGGATTCATTTTGATATCGGCATTGAAACTCAAACATGACAAAAGTTGTGCGATATAATGCGAACAAAATAGAGGGAAATTTAATGTTTGTAAGCCTGGTAATTGATTTTTAAAACGCACAGTATGCTTTTAACATTTTGCGGGGGAATTGTAAAATATTTGTTGCTCCACAGCAACCCTGTCTCCACAGCAACTTTTTCAGACTACGAAAACTTTAGAACAATAACCCCCAAAAATAAAGAAATAAAAAAAACTGCAGGTATTAAAGGCAGTGCGACCCTTTGGGTAATCACTCAATAGTTATCAGCATAATACCTCATGGTAACGAGTAATGGGAAGAGGTTGATAGCATAACATTGTGAGAAACGGGTCCCTCTGAAGTGACGTAGTTTTCGAGAAGAAGTACTTTTCCACGAATTTGATTTTGAGACCGTAGATTTAGAATTCTGAGGTCTCAAAATTAAGCGTCTGAAAGCACACAACTTCATCAGTGTAATAAGGGTGTTCTTTACTTTTATCTTGCAACTCCGAAGACCAGTTGAGCTCAAATTTTCACAGGTTTGTTATTTTATGCATAAGTTGAGGTACACCAAGTGAGAAGACTGGTCTTTGACAATTACCAATAATTATTGTCCAATGTCTTTAATGAGCTGTTTACTTCATTGTCATAAAGATGTTCTGCATTGGATACTGATTTGCCAACCGACAAGGTATGCAGGAAGGTAGAACGAGTGTACTTCGTTGGGAATGAATGGCCATCTATCTCCAACATCTTCGAAAAGAGAAGCTACCTGACGATTAACCAACAGACAAGAAATTACGTGCTAAGGTAAGGGTTTAACAATCATTTCTTTATAACAAAGTTGTCCCTTCTTTTTTGCGTTAAAATGCATCCCGTACTTTCCATCATTCATAAAACAATTCACTGACGCTATTTTAATATAAAAAGAAGGTGTAACATTTTAGTTTTCAAGAGCACTGTTTTATCCTGGCGATGACCTAGGAGCCAGCTAATAAAAATGTCGAGATCAAATAGTACTCACTCCGTGGCAGTGAAGTAAATAACGAGAAGGTACTTTTTTGCGTATTGTTGTTGTCACTAGTTACAGTAAGGGAACTTTCTAAGAAAAAAATAAGTTTTTGGAACGCCTCCTTTTTTGTTATAGCGCCACCATCCGGCAAGATAATATTCTTACCACGATTTGATTCTCGTGTACGCACGTGCGGCGCACCGGTGTCACTTTCTTCAGTGAAAGTTTTGTTTGGAATTTTGGTTGAAAAGTGTCTCTACTTGACTCCACGTTATCTTCATTCTGTGAAGGAAAGCTCCCTGGCGACACATAGATGAAAAGACAGTAAATGTCTCGTCAAAATGCAAGCATTGTTTCGCAAAATGGAAATATGATTTTGTCAAAAATGGGAGGTGTACCACGCCGTGCCGTCGCGTCGAACCACGGCGTGCGTCGAACCACGGCGTGTTGCTCATTCGTTGCTCTCGCTGTGTGTCCGACAATTGAAGAGTTTGGTTTGGTACGTATCCTGGTGTCATGTGTTTTCAGTAGGATAACAGGAAAATTGTTCACAATCAAAAACTCAATATTTTTTTTTCAAATCATCTATCCAATTTTTTAACAATAACACTTACACTTCATGGTGTGTTGAAATGTTTAAAGTTTTGGTTTTACGTTGCGAGAGACAGTCCGCCATTAACAGTGCTTAAGCATGCACGACATTGGAGCAACGTCATATGTTTTCACACCTTTCATTGGTTGGTATTTTATTGAATATTCCGAAGCTAGTATGTGGCGTGCAAAATAAATCAAAAATATTATTCAATTACTACTTAACAAATTTAATTACATTTTTTTCCTAATGCATTTTGGCTACTATAGTAGAATCCAGAGATAAAAGGCATGAGTCATGACAGTAAAACACCCCACCCCCCTTGAAACACACACACTTCATAACAATCTGTTTTCCCCCATTTCAGACCAGTATTGTTTGGTTTCAGGAGATAAGAAACCAATCTATGATATTTTCTCTTTAATGTAGACACAATATTTATTACACTTATCGGATCGGAATTTAATTTACAGTATGCAGTAAATCAAAAAACCTTTTTTGTTGTCATTTTCACTTGAAATATTTTAATATTTTCCCTACATGTATATTGGCACACCATAGAATCCCAAATAGTAACCACCTCACGTGATCCATCTATAGTGACAAAAGCATAATGAAACTCAATCTAGCAGATAGTAATTTTGTTTTGAACTTTTGAGGTTGGATGATGTTTCTTTGACTCATTTGAATGTTGGCATAATAATGCACTAGTGATTAGTACCAAAAATCAATCATTTTATAAATGGTTGAGCGTAACCAACGACAGGAAACTTTTTTCTCTGCATGATTAAGCCTGATGAAAATACAGACTGTGAGTAAACTGCGTAGCTTCTGTCACCGGTGCAGCTTGCACAATCTCGCCGTAAACGGGAATCAAAGTTGGGGACCAAAAACATATGAGGGTCGATAACGTATGACGCTACGATAGTATCTAATTTACCTCAATGAGATATCCCTTTTTTCTAAAAATGAGTGAAAAAGTGGTGGCGCCATACGGAAAGTTATCCAAAGTATCGTCACCTGTTTGACCAGTTCAGGATCAGTTGAATCTATTCTGAACCAGTAGAGTGCCCTTTATTGCATAAAATTGTCTCTCAGATCAAGTACACGAAACTTCAGACATGTCAGAGGTGTGTTGGCATGGACTTGGACTTCCTTTCTTAAGTGAATGTCATGCAAGTGTCAGCGCAAAAACACAGTGACAAAACCACAAAACAACAGCAAATGCAAATGAAAAAATGAAGCGAACTTTAGAAGAAGCATTATTGACCCCTCCAAAATTAATTTTCTCACAAAAAAAAATGTTAGTCAGATACAAGAATTTGTTGAAGTAGGCCTAATGTTTCTCAAAATCAACTAAATAACTTTCTACTGCAGTCCAGTAGTATGATTTTACCTTACATAGTAAGTTAATGCGGCACCATTTGACGCAATGAGATGTTGAGTGATCCCGAACTGGTCAAGGGTAAGTTGCCCCCCCCCCCCAAAGAAGATTTTGGTAACTTCATCTCCTCAAAAAAAATGTACAGGATTTTTTTTTACACATTCTTATCATTTTACATAAATATTTTTTGCCCCGGCACTTACGTGTTTCTTACTTTTGGTCAAGGGAGAGGAGACTCTTTGCTTGGCAAGTCAAACCACGAACATTTTATCTAGGGGTTGTTTACAGCGCGCACAGAGAGATAAAAGATATGCCACGATTTTAGGGACACCTTAAATACTGGACGTCTTACAACACGTTATCAATAGCAGAACCTCAGAGTTCTAGCTAGGTAGGACTTGAGTATTATTAAACAGTCCCTTACGTGTGTTTTTTGTTTGCATTTATGATGTGTTTTAACTCAGATGGGTTTGTTGCGATGAAACTGAAGAAAGCTTCCAACATGTCGAATCTGAGGATTGTGGAGAGGGTAAGTTCCTTGACTGGTGTGGGGGTGTGGGGGGGGGGGCACAGAAACCGAGACCTGACAAATGTTTTTGATGAGGGGGAGCCAGAGGAAACTGTCATGAAATATGCGCCATGCTATCAAATGACAATCATTGAAAGTGGAAGTCACGTGTAAATGTCTTTGAATAATAAAAATAATAATAATAATAATAATAACAATTCTTATATATAGCGCATTTCACAACCGTATCAATGCGCTTTACATTAGTGCCCTGGTCATAGGGCCAATAACATCCCTTTTAATGTTTCTCAGCTCCCTTGGGAGTATACAATCTGGGCAACAGTTTATATCGCTCCAAAGGCTTTTTCATTCACAATATCAACCTCTACCCTCGCAGGTACCCATTTATACCCCCGAGTGAAGAGAAGCAATTATAGTAAAGAATCTTGCTCAAGGACACAGGTGTCACGACCGGGATTCGAACCCACACTCCGGTGAATCAGCACCAGAACTTGAATTCGATGCTCTTAACCACTCGGCCATGACACTCTACAAAAAATCATTGACCTATAACCAGGGTCCAATTTTATGGCTCTGCTTACCGGGGCACTTACTGAAGCACGGAATTCTGTGCTTAAGGCAAGTGTACTTTTAAACGAATTAGCAGCGAGTTTTGGCTTCTACGCGTGCATACTCGCATTATTAGGCATTCTACGCTTACAGGGCTAGCGCAGAAATTCGGCGCTTGCACGTAAGCGGGGAGTTGTGATCGTAAACGCAGAATTTGGCGGTAAGCAAAGCCATGAAATTGAGCCCAGCTTAGTGTTGTCATGTAGCAGGTCTGGAATCTGACATTATTTTTAGAAGGCAAGGCCATTTTCATGTATGCATAGGACATGCAGGATAGGGCGCTGCCATTTTGGAAAATCTTGAAGCCTATGGAAGGGGCACCATTTAAGGCCTGAGGCAACAGGCCATGGTCTCCTTGTAATTCTGAGCCTGATGAATATGTGTTTTTTATGCTCTTAAAAAAAAAAATTACCACTCGTAAGTCTGTTCAAGGATCTACATGTATGTACTTTTTGTAGGACAAAAAACACAATATTGGTCCACAGAATTACACTAAACTTACACAGTTTGAAGATAATGATAGTAGAAAGCTTCCCTGAAAATATTACTTGCTGAGGTGCTGTAGTTTTTGAGAAATGAGTAAAACAATGTCATGAAAATAATTTTCGTCTCAGTGACCATGAAACGAAAATTATTTGAGCATGTAAAGACGTATTTTCATGACATTGTTTACTCATTTCTCAAAAAATACAGCACCTCAACACCTAATATTAAAAGGTATGCTTTCTACTTTTATTATCCTCAAACGGTGTAAGTTTTATGTAAATATGTGGACATTGTGTTTTGTTTTACAAAAGTACCCAAATCCTCTAAGAGGACTGAGGACTTTGTTTGTTGCTTCAAGTACTAGAAGATGTTTTTGTAAATAATAATGTAACCCTTACTGCAGGATATGGATGTTGCGTCAAGCTTTTTAATATTTTTATTATTATTTCATTTGTCCAGCTATCTGTGAGGGCATCTGCGATGAGGAAAACCCTGAATGTAACTTGGAGTCTAGGCTCTGCTCAAAACGACTGGTGGATCAGAATGCTGATATAAAAGGTAGGACGGTGTCAAGTCACTTCGTACCTTGACCATTTCCTACCCTGGATACCTTCTTAAAGGCACTGGACACCTTTGGTAATTAATTTGTCAAAGACTAGTATTCTCATGTTGTATCCCAACATTGCACATATAAAATCTGTGAAACTTTTGACTCCATAAGTGGTCACTGAAATTGCAAGAAAATAATGAAAGAAAACATCCTTTTTGTACAAATTTGTGTGCTTTCAGATGCCTCACAAAAGGCTTCAGGCCTAAAGTCTTTCAATATTTGAGTAAAAAATGACCTTTTTTCTTTAGTAGTTTTTTTTAGTATTAACCAATAGTGTATTTAAAGACACTGGGGTGGATTTCACAAAGGTAGTCCTAACTTAGGACTAGTCCTAGGCAATGCTAAGAGATAGGACTGGTCCTAAGTTAGGACCAGTAACTCATCCTAACTTAGGACTGGTCCTATCCCTTAGCATTGCCTAGGACTAGTCCTAAGTTAGGACTACCTTTGTGAAATCCACCACTGGACACCTTCCGTAATTGTCAAAGTCCAGTCTTCTCACTTGGTGTACATAAATCTCAACATGCTCATAATAACAAACCTGTGAAAATGGGACCTCAATTGGTCGTCAAAGTTGCAAGATTATAATGGAAATAAAAACATTCCTGTCACACGAAGTTGTGTGCTTTCAGATGCTTGATTTTGAGACCTCAGATCTAATTTTGAGGTCTCGAAATAAAATTCTTTTAGAGGGAGCCATTTCATAATGTTATATACTACATACATGTAGTGTATCAGCAGCTCTCAATTCTTCGTTACCAAGTTCATGTAAGTTTTTTTTGCTAAAAAGTATTTTGAGTAATTACCATCAGTGTCTGTGCTTTTAGCAGGTTAAATTGTGAAGTCAAACACTGCGTACCTGGGGCATGGTGTACCTTCTTTCAAGACACTTCGTACCTCAAACTAAAGAGTTTTTGCCTTGTTTCAAGAGGGTCACGCTGGCAATATCACATTAATGACCTGTTGTGATTATTGTGACGGAATATTAAAAAATATTACCCACAAAAAGTAAGCAAATAAATAAAAGCCTCTTTGAAACCACTTAATTTCATTAGTTTGGTTTTGCTTTATGAAAAAAATTAACAAAATGTGGATAGCGTAAAAAATAAAATACTTTTTTTATTTATTATTGTTTATTTCAAAAATAATTGTTGGGGGTTTGTTGACATTTTATCTTTCTAGGAAGCTTGTACACAGAGCTACCGTTTGACCCAACAGTTGACACAACAATAGATGGAGACTATGACGGTGAGTTTGCCCAACAAACAGATCCAGAAAATTTCCTAAGATTATCAAATTCTGGAACTTTTGAAAAACTGAGAAAGAAAAGCAAGACTGTGATTTCTAACGCTTATTCTTCAAAACTCTGTACTCTAGGAATTTGTTCCTTTTCGGGTGGCTCCGTGCGCACCTTCGATGGACTGAATTACAACTACCCGTACAATTGTAGGCACAATCTGGTGTTGTATCAACAAGAGGAACTGGAATTGACTGTGGACATTCTGCCAAGATCACATTGCGGAAACACATCCTGTAAAAGCACAGTCATAATATGGTAAGTCAACCAACTGCAGGTTTGTTTGTCTGTTTGTTTGTTTGTTTGTTTGTTTGTGTAGATGATCTTCCCATCAAGGGAACTCAGCAAACTCCCACAAGGGGATATAAACATCAAGCCGGCAACAACTAATCTCTCTCATGCAAACATTGGTTTAACGTCTATGATTATGAATTGCACAAAATCAAGAAATTATGCTGCAGTAACTAGACCACAATACTTACTCTAGTCATTGTTAAATCAGCGAAAAGCTGGGGGATTCGAACCCACTACCTTGTGATTGCAAGTCCTGCAGTCAAACCATTTGACCAAGTAGTGTTACTCATACATTACTTTTGGCTGGTAACAAATATCTACTTTGCAATAATGTCCCGTGCTTCACTCAGTGTAAAATTTGCCATCTATACGGGCAAATGATAACCAACTTTAATATATTTGTCCTACATCTTATTAGCATTCCATTCAAAGAAAAGTCTACATGTATGACCCTACCTTTAAAGGCACTGTACAACTGTTTAAATATTGTCAAAGACTAGTCTTCTCACTTGGTGTATCCCAGCATTATGCATAATATAAAAAAATCTGTGAAAAATCGAACTCAACTGCTCATTCTTAAAGGAACATTACAGAATTGGTTTTTGCTAACAAAACAATTGCGAGCAGTGTAAGCACTTTATGTAATCCACCATGTACATAAACTGACCAACCTGTAGAAGTTTGAGATCGATCAGCCATCTGGGTCCTGAGAGAATAGTGAAAAACCGATTACAAATTTTGCATTGCATCGATGCCAAAATATAAATGAATAAAACGCTCACTTAGCGATAAACTCCAAATGCGAAGTTAGATTGTTTATTTCTCATTGCAAATTATGGTATTTCAGACAGAAATATTTCAAGGGATGTTTTCAACTATCATCATCATGTGACCGTGTAAGTTTTGTGTAAATCTGTGATCTTCACGATTTTTGTTTCTTACCAATTCTGTAACGTTCCTTTAAAACACCCTTGATGCACAAGAAAAAACACCCTTGTTGCAGAATGTGTACTTTCAGATGCCTAAAAATAGTAATTACCAATAATAAAATTACCAATAATAGTATCCATAGTGCCGTTAATCGTGTTTATTTCTAATTATTTAATCCAATATTCACAATATTTTACAAGGTTACTTATTTCTTACTTGCAAAGCAGACTTAGCATCTCCTATCGCATTTATTACATCGTCATTTATTTGAAAAGTAATTTAAAATCTTTCAATGCTTTTTATTTTGTAAACAGGGAGGCCATGATGGACTCCCAGGTTACCTTTGGTCCCGATGGGGTAGTTCACTATAACAATAAATCAGTTGATTTGCCGTACCTTACTTCAAATGGTCAACGCATCTACAAAGAAGGGATGGACATCATCTATGAAGAAACAGACAGTAAGAGAAACGAATTCATATTCTCATTCAATGATAAGAATTAAAGACTCTGGATACATTTGGTAATTGTCAAAGACCAGGCTTCTCACTTGGTGTATCTCAATATGCATAAAATAACAAACCTGTAAAAAATTGAACTCTATTAGTCGTCAAAGTTGCGAGATAGTAATAGAAAAAAACACCCTTGTCACACGAAGTTGTGTGCTTTCAGATGCTTGATTTCGAGACATCAAAATCTTATTTTGAGGTCTCGAAAACAAATTGGAAAAAAAAACTTCTTCCTTGAAAATTACGTTACTTCAGTTCAGTGGGAGCCGTTTCTCACAATGTTTTAAACTATCAACAGCTCTCCATTGCTCGTTATTAAAGGAACACGTTGCCTTGGATCGGTCGAGTCAAATTTTTGACTCCCATAAATGGCCGACCGTGTTAGTTCTCAAAGTAAAAGGAAAACCACGCGATTTCGAGGCAAATGTGTGTGGATCATTGTATTCTACTTTTAAAACATCTTTCTAACAATATGCATTTTATAACAAACGGTTACAAACGCTTTTCAAAGACCAACTCGACCGATCCAAGGCAACGTGTTCCTTTAAGTAAGTTTTTATGCTAACAATTATTTTGAGGTGGTACCATTGGTGTCCAGTTGCTTTAAGGCTACATGGTGGAAAATACTGAATTAGTAAGGTTTGCGGTGACGCCATGTCAAATCTTTTTGTGAGTTGTGATGGCTCTGTGAGAAGAGAAAAGGGAAAGCAAAATAAAGATGCCTATTACCTTTTTGCCGGTAATTCCTCAAGTCAGGCTACGTCCTGTAGCCTTAGAAATCAAAACTCTTTATCGGGGTCTTTGCTGTTCCCAGAAATGCCATAACAGATCTACTCTCATATTTGTCCCTATATTTCATCAAGATCTATTCAGGGAAGATCCCCATTGTTATTAATTATTATTATTAATTATTATTATTATTAATTATTTTGTTTTGCCCATATTTTTATACCGATGTGTGTTAGCATTGTATACTTGGTACTTTCCCAAGGTTTGCGGTGACGCCATATAAAATCTTTTTGTGAGTTGCGAGAAGAAGTGGCTCTGTGAGAAGATAAAAGAAAAGAGAAAGAAAAATAAAGTTGCCTATTAACTTTTTGCCGGTAACTCCTTCAGTCGAGCTACGTCCCGTAACCTTAGATCTCAAAAAAAAATTATCAGGAACCTTTCTGTTCCCAGAAGTGCTGTTACAACACCCTAACCCTCACATTTGTCCCTATTTCATCAAGATATTCGGGGAAGGTCCCCATTGTTGTTAGTTATTATTATTAATCATTTTGGTTTTGCCCATATATACCGATGTGTAAACTTGGTACTTTCCCAAGCTCTGTCAAATCAAAGGCATCGGTTTGGATTCGAACCCACGACCTTTGTAAATCTAGAGCAGTGTGTTACCAACCAGTTGTTATTCTTATTATTCTACAGATACCCGTGTAATCTTTGATGGTCAGAACCATGTAGTCATTACAGTATCAAGTCTGTACAAAGCCTCTGATGAAGGAGAAAGCAGGATTGGTGGATTGTGTGGTGACTATGACAACAATCCTAGCGATGACTTTGACAGCGCTTTCGTACGCGACTCTGAGGATCAGTTAAGTTCTGCTGGTCATCAGTGCGTACCACTTGAGCTCAAGTTCCGAGACCCATTTACTTATCTCACCAACGTCCAACAGAAGGAAGTCCTTGCAATTTGTGCAGATTTTGCATCGGATTTTCGGTTCCAGGAGTGTCGCACCAAGGTTCTGATCGAGCCGTTTTATAATTCCTGCTGGTTCACCTTGTCCATGTGTATCTTGAAAGGCACGTCTTGTGATTTATGTGAGATTTATGCAAGGTACTCCAAATCATGTGCACGCCATGGTATACTGGTTGAATGGAGGTCATCCGATTTTTGCCGTAAGTTCATATCAATTAATATTTCAACGAGAAACAAAAACAGAGACACTGCCCTCAAATGTTGTTCTTTCTTTATTAAGGAATGCTAAAATTTGTTCAGATTTCTCGTCATTCAAGTTAAAATTTCAAGTACATCGCCAAGTACGTTTTTATTGTAAAGAGAGTTTACCAAATGTTTACTTTCCCTTGAACATGCATTCAATTGGTGATGTTTTTATTGGGTGAATGAATTAAACAACCACTTGAGCCAAAACCTTTGAATGAGTCTGCTATTGAAACTTGATTATAATTTGCTTGTTTATCATTTAATTATTTTTTGATAGTCGTACACTACTTAAACTGTAATAACTATCGATGAAAATAATAGGCCCTTTCAAGGTTTTCACAGACGAGCTACAGTTCTTCTGTTGATGGCTTGCATCAAAAGATCATTAAAACAGGCCTGTATGCTTCGTTTTTGAAAAGGCAAGGGCACCAAGGCATTTTCTCCTTGGTTAAGGGCAACCTATATTGAAATTGTACATTTCTACTTGAGCATTTTAAGGGCACCAAGGCAAAGACCAGGGGAAGGAGGCAACCACCTTCGTTGCCTCCCATTAAAACATTTTAGAAGATTGTTAATCTTTACTCAAAAAGGTTTTTCCTTTTTTGAAGTCAGACGTTACTTTGTTTTGTTCTTGTTCACAGCCATTACTTGCGACCGAGGCATGGTGTACAATGAATGTGGATCGGCCGACGCTTTGACCTGTGAAAACTACTACTACGGTCAAGGCACCATACAGTCATGCGTCACTGGCTGTGAATGTCCAGCAGGTATTCTTAACTCATTTCAACTTCTCACTCTTGTTAAAGGTCAATACAGTTAGTGCTGTTTAGTGACGGGCAAGTGTATGAAGGAACTTCAACTTGGTAACATTTCAATGGGCACCAAGGCAATGACTAGGGGCACTGTGACAATTGCCTCTGTGAAGTATAACGGCAATGAGGCAATTTATCCAGTTCCAGCAGCCGATTGAACAAAACGCTAGGAATAACTCGTCCTAACTTAGGATGGGTTCAATGCATCCTAACTCTATTGGCTTCCGGTTTCTGACAGAATCAAGTTGAAAATTATGCTCTTGTAGGGGCATTATTTCACGTTAACCCACACCTGTTACGTCATGCTATTGTTAATAAATCGCTCCCTTATTTTTAACGAATGGCGGGGTGGGTACAATACTCATTGTGCAAACCTGGCAAACGGGCAAACTGTCCACATCCCGCCAGTCGTGCAAAACAGTAGAGCTAAGGAATAAAGTAAATAACGTCATAGACCATTTGTTTTTAACCCACCTCGGGCATTGTCCTATACCTCCTCCTTTTGTAATGAATTTTGTTGGCATTCAGTATAAAAAAAAACTTTTTTATATAAAAGAAGAATTTCATTGTTTGTCTCTTATCTTTTTGTCAAGGAACTTACTTTAATAAAGCTGAGTGTGTTCCGAAGGAAAGATGTCCGTGTTCACAAGCTGAAGTACTATTCCCATCTGGCTCACTTATGAAGGAGAAATGCAAGGTTTGGTGCGTATAAACATTTCATTCTAACGCAATGATTTTGTAACTCAGTTATGTGACTTAAGGCCCCTTAACATGAGCACCATAACCAAGGTTCTCAGTAAAGCCCGGTTCATACTTGCGATTTTTGACGTCACATGGCTGGTTTGTTTTTTTCGCTGCGAATATTTCAGTTGGACACAGCTTTTCTGAATTATTAGTTGACAAACCAATAGTGTCCAGTGTCTTCAAGACAAAAGTCTACTTACATTCCTTCCTTGTTTAAAAAAAGAGAAAATGTTAGGGGGTGGGGGGATGATGAGGGTCCTTAATTATTGCACAGTAAATGTTTCACACTAGATATTGTAGCAAGGGTCCTTGGTTATTATTTAACAAGGATAGAGCTTCACACAGCAGGAGTTCGCTATTTTTTTTAATATCCAGTTATTCCACTGTTTTGGATAAAGTTACATTAAGATAACAGGTGTTGGTTGCCCGAGGAAAAGGATGTTTATTTCCCAATGAAGATGAGCAATTTATTTGGTTTGTTATCTTCTTCAGTGTATGTATTGAGGGAAAGCTTGCTGAATGTACCCCCTTACCGTGCCCAGCAACTTGCTCCATTGTGTCTGGGAGTACCTTCCGTACGTTTGACGGTACCCATTTTCATTTCAACTGGCAATGTTCATACATACTTGGTCAACGGATTGGAGAGGAAGGTCCACCATTTACCATCGGCATTGATAAGATAGGTTGTACTTCACTAACGGATTGTGTTCCTTATGTTACTGTAATGACTTTAGATGGCACTGAGTATAGGTGAGTTCCTTTGACTTCATGAAAACTTCAATACGTGTTTGTTTCTCCTTAACCAGCAACCAGAGTGAGTGCATGCTTCACTCTGGTTGGCAAACTGCAGTTTTAAGTCTGCTTGCCCCAAGAGGTATAGACGATGTGACATGTGACGTATCACATGTTTACAAAAGAGCCACAGAGCCTGGACTTCCTGAAGGCATGATTTGTACACAGCTCAATGGAAGAAAACATCAAATCTTATATTTTATGAATATTGCACTGTCTAACATTCTTATTCTTATCAACTTTTGATATGATGAAAGAGGGCACATCTAAAAACTTGTCCAGCTTTTGCATTCATAACTCTTGGTTTAATATGGAAGTTATGACACAAAATGTCATTTTCCCATAAGACCAGTGTATAACACTCAGAGAATGTACAAGGTCACACTTATTGTAAACAAGGTTCACATGGTTATTAATGAGAATAACAGTGTTCGGACCCAGTCTTCACTGCGTGGTGATGACCTTGGTTAGTCGCTGGTGCTGTTAATAACTTGCGCGGCTCGGTTCGTTAACAGCGCCAGCCCCCAACCCAGTCATTACCACATAGTGGAGACTGGGTCTTCGCACTGTATTTCCCAAAGTAAAGACTCCTGGGGCTAAGAACTTCTCTCATGTTTTCTCAGACACCCATATTTCAAACAAGGTGAATGAGCATTTGATAAAAGACCTTGTGCCAGAAAGTACTTACATGTTTTCTACTGGTTTTCCTGAATATTTTGACAAGGTTTCTTCACTTTTTCGGTACAGAATCGTAAGTATTGATGAATTAATGGTCACAATAGACGGCAAAGCTGCACAAGGATTGAAGCTTCCATATTCCAGTGTCGATGGCACGGTCACAGCGAGCCGTTTATCTTCCATGGTCGCCCGTATAGTTTTACCCAACCATGGTATTGAGATCATGTGGAGCACAGCTAATGGTATCTACCTGACAGTCCAAGAAGAAATGCTCGGCAAGGTAACTTTTCGGCCATGTTTGAATTAGCGACTACAGCTACGGCTAGATTTCTGGGTTATCATACATTAAAGTATAGGATGTGTAGTTAGCAACAATTGTAGTCGTAGCTGGGGCCACCAATTCTGTAACAGCCTTCTTGTTAAAGGGCTTAGGTATTTTTTGTAAGACAAAAAACACCATGTCCACAGATTTACATAAACTTACACAGTTTGAAGATACTGATAGTAGAAAGCTTCCCTGAAAATAATACTTGCTGAGGTGCTGTAGTTTTTGAGAAATAAGTAAAACAATATCATGGAAATAATTTTCGTCTCAGTGATCATGAGACAAAAATTATTTTAGCATGTATAAAACGTTTTTCATGACATTGTTTAACTCATTTCTCAAAAACTACAGCACTTCAGCGCCTAATATTTTAAGGTACGCTTTCTACTATCATTACCTTCAAACGGTGTAAGTTTTGTTCACATGCAGCTACTTTTTCTTAATGCTTAAAAAAAATTGTTATGTGATTTTTTGGTCTGTTGAGCAGGGGGGGGGGATGACCCCCTTTCCTTTGCAGCAAATTTTTTTCAGGCTCTGAAGGAAAGAGTCACTGGCATCCCTGATAATTATAATTATTATTAATTAATTCCCCAACCTCATTTCAATACTACAATTAAACTAGAAAACACTCTTTTTATAGATTCACGGTCTTTGTGGAAACTACAACAAGAATCAGAAAGATGATTTCCAGCTCCCTGCCAGTTCTTCAGAAGTGGCTTCCCTTGCAGATTTTACCCCTGCATGGAACACAAACGCCTCCTGCGTTGAAGCTTCCAAATTGCCTTTTCTCTACCGATGCCGAAGCGAAGTGATTGAGACTTGCAGACAACTGAAAAGGGCTCCGTTTGACGTTTGTGGAGCAAAGGTCGACGTCACACCATACTATGAGAGCTGTAAACATGACATGGAGTACAAGTGTAGCAAGTTCGTAGACTTAAATGAGTGTGCGATACTTGCAGCTTATGCATTGGAGTGTGCCAACCAAGGCGTCCCTATCAACTGGAGAAATGACAACTTGTGCCGTGAGTATCCCAGTCATGATTCTAAGAGATTAGTAAGGATTTCAGGGATGTAAGCTTCGTTTACATGTAATGCAAGGGCGGGGGCATCAAGGCATTGTCTCCTTGGTAAATGGCACCCTATGAGAAAATTGTAAACTTCTACTGGAGCATTTGATCAAGGCACCAAGGCATAACCAGGGGGCATGGGGGCAATCGCCTGACAACATGCTCTAGTGCCTAAATAAGACCTCTAATTTCTCGTTCTCAGCTCCAGTTATCTCTTCATGATCACCTACTATAAGATGGTCATTCGACCACCATTCAACCAATAGGACTGCCTAAACTGGTATTTATGAATGAATCTTTAATAATCTAACTGTAATCTACATGTAGTTTGACAACACACTAGTGTCTAATACTTCTGAATGTTCGTTCTCAGCTCCAGTTATCTGTTTTAGATGGTCATTCGACCACCATTCAACCATTAGGACTGCCTAAAGTACATGTAACTGTGGTATTTATGAATGAATCTTTAATGATCTAGCTGTAAGCTACATGTAGTTTGACAACACGCTAGTGGCTAATACTTCTGAATGTTCGTTCTCAGCTCCAGTTATCTGTTTTAGATGGTCATTCGACCACCATTCAACCATTAAGACTGCCTAAAGTATATGTACATGTAACTGTGGTATTTATGAATGAATCTTTAATGATCTAGCTGTAAGCTACATGTAGTTTGACAACACGCTAGTGGCTAATACTTCTGAATGTTCGTTCTCAGCTCCAGTTATCTGTTTTAGATGGTCATTCGACCACCATTCAACCATTAAGACTGCCTAAAGTACATGTAACTGTGGTATTTATGAATGAATCTTTAATGATCTAGCTGTAAGCTACATGTAGTTTGACAACATGCTAGTGGCTAAGACCTCTGAATGTTCGTTCTCAGCTCCAGTTATCTCTTCATGACCAGCTACATGTGTACCATTAGATGGTCATGTGACTAACATTCAACCAATAGGACTGCCTAAAGTAACTGGTATTTATGAATGAATCTTTAATGATCTAACTGTAAGCAACATGTAGTGTGACAACACGCTCTAGTGTTTAAGACCTCTGAATGATTGTCCTTAGCTCTAGTCATCTCTTTTAGATGGTCATGTGACTAACATTCAACAAATAGGACTGCCTAAAGTAACTCTGGTGTTTATGAATGAATCTTTAATGTTCTAGCTGTAAGCTGTCCAGACGGAAGGGAGTACAAAGAATGCGGTTCAGTCTGTAAGGTGACCTGCAGTGACATTAACAACGATGTTGGCTGTCTGGAGACGTGTGTTCAAGGTTGCCAATGTCCAAATGGAGAGGTAATTACAATATTGAGGTTTATGTGAAGACAAACATGAAAACTGGGGACTGTCATCAGGCGTAGTTTTAGACCATTCCTCAAACTTTCTCAACTCCGTCTGGAGCATATAACCCCAAGCTGCTTAAATTACATGCAGTGCTTAGTCCAACACAATACTGTCTGAGCCTTCTTAGGTTCCCATTGTACACCTGGGGGAAGAGAAGCAATTGTGGTACATGTGGGTGTCTTGGCCGAGCTTTTTGGAGATTCAAATTCAAGTTCTGCTGGTTAAGTCATCAGAGTGTGGGTTTGAATCACGGTCATGATATGAGAGCAAGATGCTTTACTATAATTTCTTCTCTTCATACAGGGGAATATATGGGTACCTGTGATGGTAGAGGTTAATATTGTGTTTGACAAAAGCTCTCGGAACACCCCGGTGGCTCGGGGCTCTATACACTCCCCAGGGAGCTGAGAAAGATTACAGGGTCAATGTTACTGGCTCAAAGACCAGGGCCCAATTTCATAGAGCTACTTAAGCACAAATTTTTGCTTAAGCAAAAAATTCATTGCTTAGTAAAATCAGATTACCGTCCAAGACTCCACTCAATTATTATGCTAAGTAAACAACAGCTAAATACTAGTCATAAGCAATGTATATGGCATGACATTTTGGCCAGTAACATGTGTAAAATAAGCGAGCTATTTTCGTGCTTAAGCAAATTTTTTGCTTAAGCAGCTCTATGAAATTGGCCCCAGAAAATTAATGTACATTGTTTAAAGTGCATTGATACATGTACGTTATTGTAAAATGCACTGTATAAGGACTACTTTTAAAGGCAGTGGACACTATTGGTAATTACTCAAAATAATTATTGTCATAAAACCTTACTTGGTTCTGAGTAAATGGGAGAGGTTGATAGTATGAAACATTGTGAGAAACGGCTCCCTCTGAAGTGACGTAGTTTCCGAGAAAGAAGTATTTTTTCACGCTTTTGATATTGAGACTTCAAAATCAGATTTTGAGGTCTCGAAATCAACCATCTAAACGCACACAACTTTGTGTGACAAGGGTGTTTTTTCTTTCATTATTTTCTCGCAACTTCGATGACCAATGGAGCGCAAATTTTCACAGGTTTGTTATTTTATGCATATGTGAGATACACCAAGCTAGAAGACTGGTCTTTGACAATTACCAATAGTGTGCAGTTTCTTTAAGTGTCTTACTCAAGTTCAAAAGTGTGATGACTGGGAATCGAACCCACACTCCTATGATTTCCCCATCAGAACTGTCGCAGTTGACCACTCGGCCATGACACCATTTTGTTTGGTCTTTTAATTAGATTGAAAGTGATCGGTCAGGTTTGTGTATACCTGTTTCTAATTGTCCTTGTGTCGTCCAAGGATTGACTTATGAAAGTGGGGAAACATGGATGGGCGAATGTAATAATTGGTAAGTATTGAATACTATTAGTAGAAAATCTCCCTTACAACAGTAAATAATCAAGAAAATAGTATGATGAAGTAAAACTCATCAAGATGTTTTACCCAGTACATCAAGATGTTTTACCCAGTAACTGTATCTTAAACTATATTTATCTGCAGCACATGTTCAGGAGGAGTGGTGACATGCACTACTGAAGTTTGTCTCGCTGATAATAGTAAGTTGATGTAAATCATAAGCTTTAACGGCACTGGACACTATTGGTAATTACTCAAAAAAGTTATCAGCATAAAACATAACTTGGTAACAAGTAATGGGAGTGGTTGATAGTATGAAACATTGTGAGAAATGGCTCCCTCTGAAGTGAGGTAGTTTTCAAGAAAGAAGTAATTTTCCAAGAATTTGATTTTGTGACATCAAGTTTAGAACTTGAGGTCTCTGATCAAGCATTTGAAAGCACACAACTTCGTGTGACAAGGGTGTTTTTTTCTTTCATAGTTATCTCGCAACTCAGACAACCAATCAAACTCAAATTTTCACAGGTTTGTTATTTTATGCATATGTTGAGATACACCAAGTGAGAAGACTGGTCTTTGACAATTACCAATAGTGTCCAGTGTCTTTAAAGGCACTGGACACCAATCAAAGACCAATATTCTCACGTGGTGTACATGTATATCCCCACATATGCATGAAATAACAAATCTGTGGAAATTTGTACTCAATTGGTCATCGAAGTTTGTAGAAGAATTATAAGAGAAAAACACCCATTTCGCACAAATGTTTGTGCTTACAGATGCCTTAAAAGGCTGGGGGCCTGAGAAGTAAACTCCAAAAGTCCCAAAAACTACATTACTTCAGAGGGAGCCATTTCTCACAATGCTTGATGTAAAAACTATTTATCTATTCTTCTGTTGACTTGATTTTTTAATTTTGTTTTATTTATACCGGTGTGACTTAATGATGCTCCTCATAATATCTCAGCAGCCCAATGGTGCTCATGCAGCTGTTCTTTAAAGGGAAGGTACACGTTTGGTAATTGTCAAAGACCAGTCTTCTCACTTGGTGTATCCCAACATAAGCATAAAATAACAAGCCTGTGAAAATATGAGCTAAATTGGTCATCGAAGTTGCTAGAAAACTGTTAGAGAAAAAACACCCTTGTTGGACGAATTTGTGTGATTTCAGATAGGAATAATAAAAGACTCTTGGCATGTCTGGCTAGAAGTCTTTTATTATTTTAGTGAGAAACTACCTTTTTCTCAAAATCTATGCTACTTCAGAGGGAGTAGTTTCTTACAATGTGTTTTACTATCAACACTCAACAGCTCTCCAATGCTCGTTACCAAGTCAGTTTTTAAGTTTATATGTGTTTTCTAGTAATTACCAAACGTGTACCTTCCCTTAAACACTAACAACCAATGCCTTATCTATTTCTGATCAATTCTCAGGTAACGGTAAAACGTCTACGTCAAACACATGCCCATCAAACAAAGAGTGGCTGCCTTGTCCCTCATGTGAGCGAACTTGTAAAAACTATAACCTTGGTTGGATGAACCAAAATGGAAAAAAAGGATGCCGATGTCCAGATGGTATGGTGATTAATCCAAAGGAGACAGCAGATGGCCCGGCATGCATTGATCCATCCAAATGTCCATGTTACTACAATGGTCAGAGCTATGACATTGGTGCTAACTTCAAGAAAAAGTGCAACTGGTGGTAAGTTTTTTGCAGTTTCACCAAAATGTAGAAGATTTTAATGCGGCATTCATGATGAGGCTCATATTCAGCTAAGAGGGCTCGAGTTTGAGTAATAATAATAATATTACGGCACCATTTCGAAAGCACTGGGGAAACATCTGGACGAAATAGGGACAAATGTGAGAATACATGTAGATCTGTTGTAGAAGGCGGGGCTGTTGGGAACAGCGAGGATCCTAAGAAAGACCCTTGAGATCTACACATGTAAGGCTACCAGACGTAGCCCGACTCGAGGAGTTACCGGCACAAATGAAAATATTATCTTTCTTTTGCATGCTGTAAAAAGATGAAATAATAATAGTTAAAACTTATAAAGTGCCATCTATCTAAGACTAAACTTATCTAAGACTAAACTTAGTTGGAGGCGCATAAAAACAAAACAAAAAACAAAACTAGGGCGAGTAAAAAAAAAAAAAAAATACAATTTAGGTAGCTTAGAGAGGAATAAGAGTACTTGGAATAAAACTGATGAATTACATAAACGTGTTGGCAAAATGAATGGTTAAAATTTACAAGCAAGAAGGTCAATCATAAGAAATATTGAATAGGTGAGTTTTTAGCAGTATTTTGAAAGTGTATGGAGACGTTAAAGCTCGGATATGTATAGGAAGAAAGTTCTAGAGAGTGGGTGCAGATACAGAAAAAGTCTGATCGCCGTTGTACAATTAGACTTGCACTCAAGTCCCAATCCCGTGCCATTCCCAGGAAACTACTGTTTTGTGATGCTCTGCATTCCCCAACCTGTTCCGCATGTGGGACAGGGACTTGACGATGTCGCAGTCGCCTGGTATGTAAATGTATTCACTTATGAATATGTAATATTTCCACGTGATACGTTTTGACCAATCAAACGCACCCAAGAACAAAGACTAGTTCATTTCTCATTTGTGGATCAGTACTTAGTGGATGATTGAAACACATTTTTGAAAAACCAGTAATTATAAAAAAGAAAGCACTAAATGTTCATTTGAATTTAAGTTAATACGTTGTAACGTACATTGAGGTCGGTTTTGTTTGCAAAATTGGAATATTGGGAAGTGCAATTCAACGACTTATGATACCGACACTCCCTTGCCTGCTGATGAGTTTGCCCGCCCCACAAGCGCGCGCCACGTATAGACGCGTGCCTTGCAATGTCTTGCACTGTGATTTCACAGAGTATAATGAATATTTTACCGGCGGGGCAGTGCTTCCACACTCCCATTGGTTTTGTACATCTCCCCATTTGGGGAGATTTTCCAATAACAATGTGCAGAGTAAGAAGCGATCTTGTCAAGTCCCATTCTGGGGACCACATTTTGACGATGAGCGCGCACTGCACTGTATGCTACGTACCTGTTGTTTTATAGTAAGTTGGGGTGATATGCTTTAGGGACATCTCACACGAGAATGGGACTTGAATCAAGTGTATTGTACAATGTAAGTGGAATTGTTTTAGTGAAAGTTAAAAGAACAATTCCACAAGACTGCATTTTTGTCTTAAAGTGTTTGATATATTTTCAATATACCTTTGATTCTTCAGCCAGTGCAAGGCAAACTCCAAAGTAATATGTTCAACAAAAAAATGCCCTGGTAAGTTTAAATGAGCAGTTTTTAAGCACTACTCAATTGTAGTCACATTAGTGACGTGGCCGAGCGGATAAGAGCACCGAACTCAAGCTCTGGTGTTTTCTATTCAGCAGAGTGTGGGTTCAAGTTCAAGCTCCTCTCCACCCAGGGGTAAATTGGTACCTGTGATGCTAGAAATGATTGATTTAGCTTAGTGCACAACAAATTTGCCAGCACAGGCTGTACTCTTTTGATTTTCAATTTAATCAAAATTTGTTTGTGCTCTTTTTAATGTTTTTCGGTCACAAATGTGTTGCCTGTGTGTTTATTTATTTGATATTTCATTCTTTTTTGTGATATAGTAGTATTCTGAATGACTATATTTGTAAACTGTACATGTACAGTTCGGCTTTGAGCGGCCGTCTTGCAGTGTTTTAATAAACCATGAATAATAGTAATAATACTCCCGAGGGAGCTGAGATAGTTTAAAAAAATGAATTTCATGGCCCATCAGTGATCTTGGAAGCGCTTTGAGACGCCCTTTGGGTTTATAAGCGCTGCCTAAAAAACTGAGTTTTGTTATTATTATAATTGGTGAATGGTTGAGCCCTCAGTGCACTAGCTATCCGTGTCACCTGAATTGATGCTGATGTCCTGAACTGCCACAGTATGGTTTGGTGTACAATAGTAAACTTGTCTTTGCCTCTCACCTTTAGATCAGGACCTGACATTTCTTTACTCAAATCCAATCTCAAAACTTACCTCTTCAGTCAGGCCTACCATTTATTTTTCCCTTGGTCATACTTATAGCGCAGTGAATAGTATACACATATTGACTGGCAACGAGGTAACTAGTATATGTTATTCCCACGAGGGACTTAAAGTGACCAGAAGAGCGACCTATCTCCCGAGGCCGATGGCCGAGGGAAATAGGCCCCTCTTCTGGTCACTCACAGGCCCGAGGGGGAATAGACGTAAACTAGTTACCGAATTATGCCAGTCAATATGTGTTTTATAACACAGCTCGGTCTTAAAATGTCAAATAAGAACAGAAAAAGGAATTTTGTAGTTTGTTCACGGTTCAAGTCAAGAGAGGGCGCTGTTACCGCAGGCACTATTTGCAAAGACTAGTGCCCGCTCTGGTACTATTCCCGCAAAACACGCGCGCGCGATCACTAGCCTATATTAGTTCATCCCACGTGACCGTGTTTCAGCCAAACAGAATACAGGAAAAGCAAGAGGTGTGTTATAATTTCTTCTAGATACCTGCGCTTTATAAGATTTATTATTATCATTATTATTTGTTTTCTTTTGCAGGTACTTGCTTAGGGTATGGGGATCCCCATTATCTGACCTATGATAGTCGGATGTATGAGTTCATGGGTAAGTTTTGAGAGCAGCATTTGGAAAAACCTTGTGTATAAATATAATGACTTGATGAAATCTTTGTGTTTTGAACCCATGAATCACAGGAGCTATAGAGTTTTCCTCTTGATTCTCCATACATTGTAATATTGAAAGTGGTGCATATAATGTGTAGGGGTGTCAAAACAAACCACCAAAAACAAACTAGATATCTAATTATTGTGTTGCTTCTGACTAGCACGCCAAACAATACTATTGACAAAAAGAGGAGATTGCCAACATAGGGCTATAGATAGCTTTAGTTTGTAAAGAAATCTGTCCGCATGAGATTCGGTCCCCCATAAATGGGAAATTAGAGGAACATGTTGCATTGGATCGGACGAGTTGGTCTATAAAAAGCGTTTGAAACCGTTTGTTATGAAATGTATATGGTTAGAAAGATGTTTTAAAAGTAGAATATAATGATCCACACAAGTATCTCTCAAAATTGCACGGTTTTCGTTTTACGTCGCGAACTATCACAGTCGGCCATTTATGGGAGTCAAAATTTTGACTCCCATAAATGGCCGACCGTGTTATTGGACGAGGTAAAAAGAAAACCACGCAATTTTGAGGCATATTTGTGTAGATCATTGTATTCTACTTTTACATCATCTTTCTAACCATATGCATTTTATAACAAACGGTCACAAAACGCTTTTCAAAGACCAACTCGACCGATCCAAGGCAACGTGTTCCATTAACATAGGCTGGCAGTGGACGGTTCAAAAGAGGGTGCTATCAAAAATAGGTTGCACATAGTTTGCCATTATAGGGGACATAATCTCCTGCCACTCCGACACATTAATCCAAAGGTCGATGGTTAAAATCCTGCTCTATCAATCCACATGCAAGTTTCAAATCGGAGGTTGGATTGAACCAGGGTTGGATTGAACCAGGGTTGGATTTCAGAAAAGAGTAAGGACTAGTCTTATCTCAATGTCAGAGAGTGACATCGTTATATCTAATTTAGGACGTGTCTTCAGTTGTTACTATCTCCTAGGACTAACTCTTTGTTAAATCGGCCCTAGGGTCCACAGAGGTGAAATGCAGGGAAAGAAAGCACTGAACTCTTGGATCAAACTAGGGTCCACAGAGGTGAAAGGCAGGGAAAGAAAGCACTGAACCCTTGGATCAAACTAGGGTCCACAGTGGTGAAAGGCAGGGAAAGAAAGCACTGAACTCTTGGATCAAACTAGGGTCCACAGTGGTGTAAGGCAGGGAAAGAAAGCACTGAACCCTTGGATCAAACTAGGGTCCACAGAGGTGAAAGGCAGGGAAAGAAAGCACTGAACTCTTGGATCAAACTAGGGTCCACAGAGGTGAAAGGCAGGGAAAGAAAGCACTGAACTCTTGGATCAAACTAGGGTCCACAGAGGTGAAAGGCAGGGAAAGAAAGCACTGAACCCTTGGATCAAACTAGGGTCCACAGAGGGGAAAGGCAGGGAAAGAAAGCACTGAACCCTTGGATCAAACTAGGGTCCACAGAGGTGAAATGCAGGGAAAGAAAGCACTGAACCCTTGGATCAAACTAGGGTCCACAGAGGTGAAAGGCAGGGAAAGAAAGCACTGAACTCTTGGATCAAACTAGGGTCCACAGAGGTGAAAGGAAGGGAAAGAAAGCACTGAACTCTTGGATCAAACTAGGGTCCACAGAGGGGAAAGGCAGGGAAAGAAAGCACTGAACCCTTGGATCAAACTAGGGTCCACAGAGGTGAAGTGCATGGAAAGAAAGCACTGAACCCTTGGATCAAACTAGGGTCCACAGAGGTGAAAGGCAGGGAAAGAAAGCACTGAACCCTTGGATCAAACTAGGGTCCACAGAGGCGAAAGGCAGTGAAAGAAAGCACCAAACTCTTGGATCAAACTAGGGTCCACAGAGGTGAAAGGCAGGGAAAGAAAGCACTGAACCCTTGGATCAAACTAGGGTCCACAGAGGTGAAATGCATGGAAAGAAAGCACTGAACCCTTGGATCAAACTAGGGTCCACAGAGGTGAAAGGCAGGGAAAGAAAGCACTGAACCCTTGGATCAAACTAGGGTCCACAGAGGCGAAAGGCAGTGAAAGAAAGCACTGAACTCTTGGATCAAACTAGGGTCCACAGAGGTGAAATGTAGGGAAAGAAAGCACAGAACCCTTGGATCAAACTAGGGTCCACAGAGGTGAAATGTAGGGAAAGAAAGCACTGAACCCTTGGATCAAACTAGGGTCCACAGAGGTGAAATGTAGGGAAAGAAAGCACTGAACTCTTGGATCAAACTAGGGTCCACAGGGGTGAAATGTAGGGAAAGGAAGCACCGGGCCAATCTGGTCCCCTGAAAATATTCAATTCTGCAATGCACAACAAAGAATAATGTCTGAATAGTCAAACAAACTTAATTTAGCCGACTTGTGCATTTTTTGCACAAGGAAGATTACTCCACAGAGTCGTGAGATAGTTTCAGGAATGAGTTAAAGGCAGTGGACACTTTTGGTAATTACTCAAAATAATTATCGGCATAAAACCTCACTTGGTGACAAGTTATGGGGAGAGGTTGATGATATTATACACTGAGAGAAAGGGCTCCCTCTAAAGTGACGTAGTTTTCAGCAAAGAAATAATTTTTTCACGAATTTGATATCGAGACCTCAAGTTAAGAATTTGAGGTCTCGAAATCAAGCATCTGAAAGCACGCAACTTAGTGTGACAAGGGTGTTTTTTTCTTTCATAGTTATCTCGCACGACCAATTGTGCTAAAATGTTCACAGGTTAGTTATTTTATGCATATGTGGAGATACACCAAGTGAGAAAACTGGTCTTTGACAATTACCAAAAGTGTCCACTGTCTTTAAGACCCATTGTAGCAATGGGAAGCACTTTGGGACGCCTTTGGGGCATGAAAAGCGCTAAAAGAAAGAAAAAAATCATTAAATCATTATAAATTTATTCTTCTTTTTCTGTGTGTTATTATCAAAGGTGCCTGCAGTTATGTGTTGACAACTGACGAGTGTTATTCCAGTGACTCAAATCAAATGAGTGCTGCGTCTACATTCAAGGTGGTTGTTGAGAATATTATCTGTGGATCGGCTGGATTCACCTGTACAAAGACGGTGACATTCACCTTCCAGGATGTAACAATCGTCTTGGCTCGGGGTTCAGAACCTGTGATTACTCCGCCCCCACAGGATGGAGCAGAACTTCAATACAAAGTCAGATCAACTCATCTCTTCATTCTTATTGCTACCAAGCAAGGTGAGTGTCACCAAGTTTTTTTATCACTTCAAAGTTATTTTTCTTAGAACTTGTCTAAACAGGCTTGTGAGAATACCTCTTTTCAGCTGATTTCCTCTCTTTTGGTTTTGACTTCCCTCTTTTTTCTTCACTTTATGTGTACAAAAGTATAGGATTATTGTCTTTTCCTCTTTTTTTCTTGTCCAGTTTTCTCTTTTCCTCTTTTTTCATGGATAGTTACTCCCATGCCTGAAGGATGGTTTATAGCACTAGACACTATTGGTAATTACTCAGATTAATTGTTAGCATCAAAGCTTACTTGGTAACGAGCAACGGAGAGCTGTTGTTGGTATAAAACATTGTGAGAAACAGCTCTCTCTGAAGTAATGTAGTTTTTGAGAAAAAAGTAATTTCTCACTAAAATATTTTAATTGAATTTGATACCTCAGCTGAGGTCTTGAATTCAAGCATCTAAAAGCACACAACTTGTGCTACAAGGGTGTCTTTTCTTCCTTTATTCTCTCGCAACTTTGACAACAAAATTTTCCCTTCATTCTTATTCCTACCAATTGTCTAGTGATGGTTAAAAGTAAAAAAGGAGTGTGCATAAACCACTGGAATTTCTGCATTTAAGGAGCTCTGGAAATGGCTCTCAACCTGGGAAGATCCAGCCGCCGATTTCAGGAATCTTTACGCAACTGCATAAGTGCACTTTTGCAACATTTATTGCTTAAGTTGTCAGAACAAACACCAAGAATCTTGCGCAAGTTGACTTGTGCAGATGTGTAATAGGTTTGAAATCGGTGGCAGGATAAACTATCATGGTGTATTTCTAGGACTTGGAATATCTTAGATTTTATATCACACACAGGGATCAAACTAAAGTGGGACAAGAGGACGAGCATTCATGTGACACTCGACCCGGACTACCAAGGCAAAGTTTGTGGCTTGTGTGGAAACTTCAACGATGATGCTGAAGATGATTTTCAAACGAGATCTGGAGATGTCGCAGCGACTCCTCGTTTATTTGGACACAGTTGGAAGACATCGGATAGCTGTGAGGTGCCCTGTACTGATTGTGAAGATCCCTGTGTGAATCATCCCGAACGAGACGCCTGGGCAAGGTTCAAGTGCAACATCATCCTTGATAAAAATGGTGTCTTTGAGCCCTGCCACCATGTGGTATGTTTCAACCATAGAGTTATATATAAGAACTAGAGGGCGCACTGGTGATGCTTCTTGCACAAACGCGACGGGTCCGCAAGATGACAAGCACGCCATTCTGTACACAAGTAGAATATGAAATACACATTTGAGTTTGTTTTTATTGAACGCTCACGCGATGCTGCTTGTTCAACTTACAAATTGGCCGCACAAACACACGCTGTGAGATAGCTGTTTTGTCAACTTAGAAAATGGCCGCCTGCGTGCATACCGGGGCGCTTATATAGGCCAGTGCGCCCTCTAGTTCTTATATATAACTCTATGGTTTCAACTCATCTTTTGTGTTAAAGGGTATGGGTACTTTTTGCAGGACACAAAACACAATTTTCACAGATTCAGTTTTTGAGCAGATTTTTGTTTTTGTCTCAATGAGACAAAAGTTATTTCAGCATGTAAAGCGTACTTGCCAAATATGGTAATAATGTCATAACTGGTAAATATGGTAAACGTGCTAAAACTGAAGTAACATGGTTTTTCAAAAAGAGGTAATTTTTCACCAAATTAGTAAAAGCCTTCAGGCCTTAAGCCTTCTTAGGCATCAGAAAGCAAACAATATGTGCGACAAGGTTTGTTTCTTTCGTTATTAACCCAGTAGCAAGGGAGACGGCCTTCAGCTTTTGATCCAAAAGAGGATTTTCGTCATCAGAGGCACAAACAAAAACATATGCATTAATATCATTGAAGGCAGAGGCTCGAACAAAAACATATCCATTAATATCATTGAAGGCACTTGACACTATTGGTTTTACTCAAAACAATTGTTAGCATAAAACCTTACTTGGTAATGAGACAAGGAGAGCTAGTTTAATTGATGTTGAGAGCTCAGCTGCGTTCTCGAAATCAATCATTTGAAAGCACACAACTTGTTCGACAAGGGTGTTTTTTTCTTCCATTATTCTCTCACATCCTTGGCGACCAATTGAGTTCAAATTTTAACAGGTTTGTTATTTTATGCATATGTTGAGATACACCAAGTGAGAACACTGGTCTTTGGTATACACAAAAACAAATCCATTAATATCATTAAAGGCACTGTACAAAACAAATGTTAGCATAAAACCTTACTGGGTAATGAGCAAGGGAGAGCTAGTTTAAAACATTGTGAGAAACGCTCCCTCTGAAGTAACGTAGTTTTTGAGATATAAGTTTTTTCTCACTTTAAAATATTTGCATTGAGTTTGAGAGCTCAGCTGCGGTCTCAAAATCAAGCATCTGAAAGCACACAACTTGTGCAACAAGGGTGTTATTTCTTCCATTATTCTACCAATTGAGTTGAAACTTTCTCAGGTTTGGTATTTGATGCATATGTTGAGATACACCAAGTGAGAATACTGGTCGTTGACATTTACCAATAGTGTCCTGTGCCTTTCAAAGAGGAGCAACGAGTTAAGGGAAGGCATCCAGAAGTACCAGGAACATCTGAGCCAAATCAAAGTTGTTTATTTGCAAACAAATGGTTTGGCTATGATCCAATAAGAGTTAACTAGTGTGGACAAAAGGGTTGTAAATGCAAGGTTAGATTACTGGCACATTAAAAACATTGGACACTATTGGTAATTGTCAAAGACACAGTTGGTGTATCTCAACATATGCATAAAATAACAATTCTGTGAAAATTTGAGCTCAATCAGTCGTCGAATTTGCGATATAATAATGAAAGGAAAAATTCCATTTTCACACGAAGTTGTGTGCTTTCTGATGCAAATTCTAAACTTGAGGGCTCAAAATCAAATTTGTGGAAAATTACTTTTTTTCTCCAAATCTACGTCTAGAGGGAGCTGTTTTTCACAATATTGTATACTATCAAACTCTCCCCATTACTCGTAATCAAGAAAGGTTTTATGATGATAATTGTTTGGAGTAATTACCAATAGTGTCCACTGCCTTTAAGGTGGTAACTGCATTCAGGGAAAGTAATGCGGGAAGCGTGGAAGGACAGAGGGAAAGCTGCATAACAGATAATGCAACTAATATACACCTGTATTTGTTTAAATGCACTAAATACGTTTGGTACTTGTCAAAGACTAGTGTTTTCACATGGTGTATCCGATCATAAGTATAAAATAACAACCCTGTGAAAATTTGGGCTCAATTGGTCCTCCAAGTTGTGAGAAAATTATGAAAGAAAAACAGAAAAACAGCCTTTTTGGACAAATTTGTGTGGTTTCAGAAAAAAAAAAAGACTTCTAGGCAGACGTCTAGAATGTTTTAGAAGTCTAGAATATTTTAGTGAGCAATTACCTCTTTCGCAAAAACTACGTTACTTCAGAGGTAGTAGTTTACCACAATGTTTTTTACTATCAACAGCTCTCCAATGCTCGTTACCAAATCAGTCTTTTTTTTTAAGTTAATATTTGTTTTGAGTAATTACCAAACGTGTACCTTCCCTTTAAAGGGTGTCCGTTCTTTTTTCTAACACAAAACACAATGTCCAGTGTTTTACTCATTTCTCAAAAACTACAGCACCTCTGTAAATATCTTTTAAAGGGAAGCTTTCTACTACATGTATCATGATATTGAAACCGTGTAAGTTAAGTGAAAATCTGTGGACATTTTGTTTTGTGATTTTTGGTTGAACAAAGAATTGACTAGAGTGGGATTCGAACCAACGACCTCCGGATTAACGTGCCGGCGCTCTACCAACTGAGCTATCTAGCCCTATATTGGCGGTGTCCCTATTTTGTCAATATCTTTGTTCGGGGGTGCCAGTCAGAAGCCATACAACCGTTAACTGCCGTGTAGCCAGGGATCACACCCAAATTACGATTCAACCTGGGAAGCGGCAGCTAGGGGATCACCTTAAGGGGATGCAGATATCAATATAAACCACATGTGGTTTATATGGACATTTTGTTTTGTGTTACAAAAAATACACAAGTTCTTGAAGTGTATTATTTGTCTATGTATCATCTATATGTACTTCTTCGTCTAGTGTTGTGTCAATGGCGCAGTGTAATAGAATGAGCATAAGTAAAAATATAAATGTTATGTTGATTTGAACTGAACGGTCTCAAGGATATCTAATAAGCATTTTGATGGTTCTTTTGTTTCTAAGGTGGACCCAGACATTTACTACGAGAGGTGTTTGTTCGACAGTTGTGGATGTGATCGTGGCGGTGACTGTGAGTGTTTATGTACTGCAATCAGCAACTACGCAGAACTGTGCACGCTAGGAGGTGTCCCAATTAAATGGAGAAATGAAGGCTTATGTTGTGAGTGTTCAAAGTTCTCGACCCTCAGTTTTGTTATGGTTCAAGTCAAAATAAAATAAAAAGTGAAATTTATGATTTGGATAGGTAGTAAAGTTTGTTGGCTCGGGGTTAAAAAAAATGTTTTTTTTACAGGGTGTTATAATGTTGAAACTTACATGAGAGCTGGTCTGTGTTAACACATTCTTACTCAGGGCCTTGTTGGAGCATGTAATTGCTGTTCACATATTATCTCAGTCAGGCCATCCATAATTAAAAAACACAGTTCACTTGTGACTGGCAGTTACCTCTTTATTAGCTGTTTCGTAGCGAAGTCCAGCGAAACAACTCTTGTTTTCGCTAAATTTTTTACTATTATTATTATTATCATATTTGTCATCTTAAGTACTCGCGTTTTTTTGCATAGTTCCTAAAGAGCAATTGCAGTGAAACTTTCAGGGATCGCATTAAATATGCCCTTTTTGAACGCGTATAACTCCCGAAGTAATGATCGTTTGATGTCGAAACTTTGTAGGTTGTCAGATATTGGCAAGTACTTGTGAGTTGTGATATGACGTCATGATGAAATCATCACATGATTTTTATGATTTGTTTAATGTTTGCACCGTTAAGTCATAAATTGCAAACTGAGCAAGGTATAATCTAATTTTTTTTAATTTTTTTTTATGCCGGATTAGGCATAACTGCTTTGAATACACAAAATAATTTAAACTTAAGCTGAAAAATGTGAAAATTTTATTGACGAAACAGCTATGCATTTGTGCACAAATGCAATCATGTCTAGTTTATATTCTTTTGTTTTGAGAAACTGTAGTTTCATGCCTAATGCTTGAATTGTGGTTGTATTTTCTTAGGTTTGCAGTGTAATGTGGAAGGATCTACTTACCTCCCTTGTGGGAAGGTTTGTCCAGACACTTGTTTTAATACCACTGACGACGTGGATTGTCAACAGTTAGATTGTGTTGAAGGATGTCACTGCCCACCTGGTAAAGTCTTACATAATGGTAGATGTATTGATACATCCATCTGCCCATGCCAATATGGAGATGAAGTTGTGGACTCTGGAATTGTCATCATTGATGGCTGTGAAGAATGGTAAGGAATTCTAAAGGCCTTGTTGGACTAACGTAACACACACACTATTTTTACACGGTTGCCATGTGAACCATTTTATGCCGCTTTTTATTATTTTAAATCCTGGTTGTATCATAAACTTGGGGCACGCCCGAACAAAGATATGTTGGTGGTTGTATGGCTTCTGACTGGCACCCCCGCACAAAGATCTGTTGGTGGTTCTATGGCTTCTGATTGGCACCCCCGAACAAAGATCTGTTGGTGGTTCTATGGTTCTATGGCTTCTGACTGGTACCCCCTAACGAAGATCTGTTGGTGGTTCGATGGCTTCTGACTGGCACACCAAACAAAGATCTGTTGGTGGTTGTATGGCTTCTGACTGGTACCCCCGCACAAAGATCTGTTGGTGGTTGTATGGCTTCTGAGTGGCACCCCCGAACAAAGATCTGTTGGTGGTTGTATGGCTTCTGACTGGCACCCCCGAACAAAGATCTTTTGGTGGTTCTATTGCTTCTGACTGGTACCCTCGCACAAAGATCTGTTGGTGGTTCTATGGCTTCTGACTGGCACCCCCGAACAAAGATCTGTTAGTGGTTCTACGGCTTCTGACTGGCACCCCCGAACAAAGATCTGTTGGTGGTTGTATGGCTTCTGACTGGCAGCCCCGAACAAAGATATTGACAAAATAGGTATACTGCCATCATAGAGCTAGATGGTTCAATTTGATGAGCGCCAGAACCTTAATCAGGAGGTCATCGGTCAAATCCCTCTCAAGTAAATTTTTGTTCGACTCCATATTACTTTAAATCCTTCAGACACTGGACACTATTGGTAATTGTCAAAGACCAATCTTCTTACCTGGTGTATCTCAACATATGCATAAAATAACAAACCTGTGAAAATTTGAGCTCAATCGGTCATCGAAGGTGAGAGATAGTAATGAACGAAAAAACACCCTTGTTGCACGAACTTGTGTGCTTTCAGATATTTGATTTCGAGACCTCAAATTCCAAATCTGAGGTCTCGAAAACAAGTTTGTGGAAAATTACTTCTTTCTCGAAGACTACTCCACTTTAGAGGGAGCCGTTTCTCCTAATGTTTTATACTATCAACCTCTCCCATTACTTGTTACCAAGTAAGGTTCTATGCTATTAATTATTTTGAGTAATAACCAATAGTGTCCACTGCCTTTAAACCATTTTTTGGTGTCAGTCTTCCTCCTTTTGTCTTATATTATTTGGAACACGATCATTTGTTCTGGATTGAACATAGCTTTTTCACCTTCACTAGTTGACTGATGTTTAGCAATGTTATAGTGTTTGCATGTTCCTTTTAATGTACCATTTTAATGTTTTAATTAGTGAACACTCTAGTAAAACAAACCTGGAGGCATCCTACTACATTTCATGCCCACACTCAAACACTCAAACACCAATAGAAAAGATCATGTAAGAATTTGAATCTGAATGTTTTCATTTTGTAGACTGCCAGGAATTGTTTCCCAGTACTGTAGAACACAGCTATACCAAAAATGTAAAATGAAGGAACATTCAACTATATCAACCAAAACCTTTGGCTACCATTTTTTATCATAGTGTAATCACCAAAGTAGAAGAATTGATGAAGAAAACAAATCTGTTCGTGGGCTGTGTTTAGATTATTACAATACATGATTTACATTTGAATGCCCTTACTTCAACAGTGTATGTGAAAATCGCACGATTGAGTGTTCTCCTATACCTGGCTGCTACGCAACAACAACAACTACTGCTACTACTACTACTGCCCCAAGTACTACAACTGAGTCTACTACTACCCCAAGGACTATAACTGAGTCTACTACTACCCCAAGTACCACCACTGAGTCTACTACTACCCCAAGTACCACCACTGAGTCTACTACTACCCCAAGTACCACCACTGTGTCTACTACTACCCCAAGTACCACCACTGAGTCTACTACTACCCCAAGTACCACCACTGAGTCTACTACTACCCCAAGTACCACCACTGAGTCTACTACTACCCCAAGTACCACCATTAAGTCTACTACTACCCCTAGTACCACCACTGAGTCTACTACTACCCCTAGTACTACCACTGAGTCTACTACTACCCCAAGTACCACCACTGAGTCTACTACTACCCCAAGTACCACCACTGAGTCTACTACTACCCCAAGTACCACCACTGAGTCTACTACTACCCCAAGTACCACCACTCAGTCTACTACTACCCCAAGTACCACCACTGTGTCTACTACTAGCCCCAGTACCACCACTGAGTCTACTACTACCCCAAGTACCACCACTCAGTCTACTAATACCCCAAGTACCACCACTGTGTCTACTACTACCCCAAGTACCACCACTGAGTCTACTACTACCGCAAGTACCACCACTGTGTCTACTACTACCCCAAGTACCACCACTGAGTCTACTACTACCAAAAAACCAACAACAATCATAACTACAACTGAGTTTACTACTACCCCAAGTACCACCACTGAATCTACTACTACCCCAAGTACCACCACTGAGTCTACTACTACCCCAAGTACCACCACTGAGTCTACTACTACCAAAAAACCAACAACAATCATAACTACAACTGAGTTTACTACTAGTCCAAGTACCACCACTGAGTCTACTACTACCCCAAGTACCACCACTGAGTCTACTACTATCCCAAGTGCCACCACTGAGTCTACTACTACCCCAAGTACCACCACTGAGTCTACTACTACCCCAAGTACCACCACTGAGTCTACTACTACCCCAAGTACCACCACTGAGTCTACTACTACCCCAAGTACCACCACTGAGTCTACTACTACCAAAAAACCAACAACAATCATAACTACAACTGAGTTTACTACTAGTCCAAGTACCACCACTGAGTCTACTACTACCCCAAGTACCACCACTGTGTCTACTACTACCCCAAGTACCACCACTGTGTCTACTACTACCCCAAGTACCACCACTGTGTCTACTACTACCCCAAGTACCACCACTGTGTCTACTACTACCCCAAGTACCACCACTGTGTCTACTACTACCCCAAGTACTACCACTGAGTCTACTACTACCCCAAGTACCACCACTGAGTCTACTACTACCCCAAGTACCACCACTGTGTCTACTACTACCCCAAGTACCACCACTGTGTCTACTATTACCCCAAGTACTACAACTGAGTCTAGTACTACCCCAAGTACCACCACTGAGTCTACTACTACCCCAAGTACCACCACTGAGTCTAGTACTACCCCAAGTACCACCACTGAATCTACTACTACCCCAAGTACCACCACTGAGTCTACTACTACCCCAAGTACCACCACTGAGTCTACTACTACCAAAAAACCAACAACAATCATAACTACAACTGAGTTTACTACTACCCCAAGTACCACCACTGAATCTACTACTACCCCAAGTACCACCACTGAGTCTACTACTACCCCAAGTACCACCACTGAGTCTACTACTACCAAAAAACCAACAACAATCATAACTACTACTGAGTTTACTACTAGTCCAAGTACCACCACTGAGTCTACTACTACCCCAAGTACCACCACTGTGTCTACTACTACCCCAAGTACCACCACAGTGTCTACTACTACCCCAAGTACCACCACTGTGTCTACTACTACCCCAAGTACTACCACTGAGTCTACTACTACCCCAAGTACCACCACTGAGTCTACTACTACCCCAAGTACCACCACTGAGTCTACTACTACCCCAAGTACCACCACTGAGTCTACTACTACCCCAAGTACCACCACTGTGTCTACTACTACCCCAAGTACCACCACTGTGTCTACTATTACCCCAAGTACTACAACTGAGTCTAGTACTACCCCAAGTACCACCACTGAATCTACTACTACCCCAAGTACCACCACTGAGTCTACTACTACCCCAAGTACCACCACTGAGTCTACTACTACCCCAAGTACCACCACTGAGTCTACTACTACCAAAAAACCAACAACAATCATAACTACAACTGAGTTTACTACTACCCCAAGTACCACCACTGAATCTACTACTACCCCAAGTACCACCACTGAGTCTACTACTACCCCAAGTACCACCACTGAGTCTACTACTACCCCAAGTACCACTACTGAGTCTACTACTACCCCAAGTACCACCACTGAGTCTACTACTACCCCAAGTACCACCACTGAGTCTACTACTACCAAAAAACCAACAACAATCATAACTACAACTGAGTTTACTACTAGTCCAAGTACCACCACTGTGTCTACTACTACCCCAAGTACCACTACTGAGTCTACTACTACCCCCAGTACCACCACTGAGTCAACTACTACCCCAAGTACCACCACTGAGTCTACTACTACCAAAAAACCAACAACAATCATAACTACAACTGAGTTTACTACTAGTCCAAGTACCACCACTGAGTCTACTACTACCCCAAGTACCACCACTGTGTCTACTACTACCCCAAGTACCACTACTGAGTCTACTACTACCCCCAGTACCACCACTGAGTCAACTACTACCCCAAGTACCACCACTGAGTCTACTACTACCAAAAAACCAACAACAATCATAACTACAACTGAGTTTACTACTAGTCCAAGTACCACCACTGAGTCTACTACTACCCCAAGTACCACCACTGTGTCTACTACTACCCCAAGTACCACCACTATGTCTACTCCTCAATTTCCATCACCAAGTGAGTATAAAACCATGTCTTTGTAGAGTTCTAAATTAGACTTTCCTTTATTTCTAGACTGGCATTGCTCATCATTGTCAAGTGAATTTGACTCGAGCTCTCTGCCAAGCTTCTAAAGCAGCAATTATTGCAATTATTGGCAAAATTTAACAGGATACCAGTCACAAGTAATTCTTGTGACATTGCAGTTTTGCTGACCTTACTCTGGCATTAAAGCACGACTTTGCCATTCTTAGTAATTGTTTGTGCTGAAATAGCTCCATTAAACTGGGCCCTTGTGTTTCTGATGATTGGAATGTGAGGTCGAGTCCTGATCATGACGCTTGTGACCTTATTGTTAAACACTTTAAAACATTATTGCTTTGTCCTGCTGATGGAACTTAGAGCCATTGTTTGGTATGTCCTGTAGAGCTAGCTACTGAAAGAACCCAGTCACATCTATGGGTATGTTCGGACAGCGTACTAAGTTAGACCCAAACCGGTTTAACTTCTATGAGCAGCAAGGGGTGGTCGTAAAAATAAAACCCCCTTGCGTTCAGACAGCACTGAGTTAAACCCGATACGGTTTGTCTTTGGTTTTAAGAGGTCAAAGCAAACGCGACCCCGTTACTCTAACATCCTGTTTATTGGCCTGTTCATTTGTCACCGCATGTTTACATAATGATTACGGAGGTCAATGAGTCTGTTGTGAGTTAAACCGGATGTGGTCTTTTTTTATTCTGTCCACACACTGTGTTTAAAGATAAACCCGAAGCAGTCTTAAAGATAAACCCCCTCCCTGGACGGTTTATCTTTTGTGGGTTGAACTCGATTTGGACTAACTTTAGAACCGTTCAGACACACAGTGCCTCAGTGTTTCTGGCAATGGCTGCTGATCGCACTACAGCACCTTGTAAGTCTTATACAGGGCGAGTCAAAAAGAAGTTGACTGTGAATTATAATATTAAAACAAAACAACAACTGACACTCAAAACCCAAGGGAAGCACTTAGTAAACAAGCATTCTGTCCTGCTTATCTGGAAAAAAGAGTGAAACAATCTCAAGTATTCCGTGGACAGCTGGCAAGAGGAGTACCTTTATTAAAAAATTACATAACTCTTCTCTGGAAGTGATAGATTTCTCTCATTTTTTTTACCCTAATAAGCAGGAGAGAGTGCTTGTTAAATGCTTTACTAAACTTTTGAGTGTCATTTGTTTGAAAAAAATCACCCATCCTGGTCAAGTTCTGCTTGACTCACCCTGTAGTGTGCTATACAAATCAGTCTAGGCATAAATACAAAAGTTCACAGCTAACTTCATTTTGTCAGACGCTATTTTGTCAACTGGATTTTTCACAAAGGGCGCTTAAAAAGGTCACTTGAAATATGGTGGATGACATTTGTTACTGCTAACTCACAGGCAGAAATGTTTGCCAATTCAATTTGCTTGGCATACAGCTTGGGCCAAGTGTTTGCAGGAACATAAGGACACACTTCGGCGCGACCAAACAAACTACAATTTGTGGTCTCAGGCTTAAATCATTGTGTCCATGGACCGTTTGCATATTGCATAAACGTAATATGCATCCGTATTGTGTATTCCTCAAATCCATGTTGATGTATATTTCACAATCTTACCGTCCTTTAAAAGTATTTAAATTATCAGCAATGCTGTCCCCAAATATAAGCCACCTTGATCATTTATTTGTAGCTTTTTTACAGCGAAGTCAAGTACAGTCAAGTCAGTAACTTGCACAAGTACAGTTTTCAAAAGACCGGCATTCCCCCTATTGCACAATACGCAGTGCTCATACCTGAGTGTCTCCTGTCTGCCACTTTGGGTGTCCAAACGTGTTCAAAGGGATGGTATAAGTATGTGTTTCTGCACCATGTGTTGTTTGGTGTGTTCTTTCCGTTTTATATGTGTAAGTAATCTGGACGCATTGCTTTAGGCCATAGACTCTGTACAAAAAACATGTTTTTATCATTGCTGTAACGTTTGTGTTGTGTGTACATTTGAGCATTTGTGCAATTTCAAAAGCTCAGGGTGCCTAAATGCCATTTTTAATTTTTTTAATTTTATTTATTTATCTATGTATTTATTTAATTTTTTTCTCTTGATTTATTTTTATTTTTATTTACTTGTTTAGTTATTTATTTTTTAGGGACACAATGCTTTTTGACTCAAACATGTTTATAAATCTGTTTGTCTTCCATTACAGCTACCTGTCCATACGCATCATTGCAAACTAACTGTAGTGTAAAATGTCGCGAGCATGTGTGCCCAGAAATTAGCAGTGAGTGTCAACCAAACAATTTTACGGATCCCGAAGGAGAAGAATTTTGCTGTGAATGCGTTGGAGAAGCTCAGTTTAATGGCAGCCATTGCGTACCGAAGTGTGACTGTATACAGAACAATTGCTATACATCAACCATCGGTAAGGCTATAGGTACAATATCAGTTGACATCATGTGGGGAAAAACAACTAATTTACAGAAGTGTAGCACTGAATTCATACTGTGGTGTTTCCGTTCAGTCCCAGGGGTTGAGTCCCAGTCCTGACACTTGTATCCTTAAGCAAGACACTTAACCATTGCTTCGTCCTTCAGATGGGACGTAAAGCCATTGGTCCTGTGTGTTGTGTATCGCACGTAAAAGAGCCCAGTGCACTTATTGAAAAGAAAGAGAGGTTCACCATGGTGTTCCTGGTTTGATTTGCAGCATATTGCGCCACAGCGTCTCATAAACCATTACACGGTGCTTTAAAGACACTGGACACTATTGGTAATTGTCAAAGACTAGTCTTCACAGTTGGTGTATCTCAACATATGCATCAAACAACAAACCTGTGAAAATTTGAGCTCAATTGGTCGTCGAAGTTGGGAGATATCAATGAAAGAAAAAACACCCTTGTCGCACCATAATCACACAAAGTTGTGTGCTTTCAGATGCTTGATTTTGAGACCTCAAATTCTAAATCTGAGGTCTCGAAATCAATTACGTGGAAAATTATTTCTTTCTCGAAAACTACATCACTTCAGAGGGAGCTGTTTCTCACAATGTTTAATACTATCAACTTCATTCCTCATTAAGAGTTCAGTCCTCAATTCATTTGGAGACAGAGATGTCATTTTTAGTTTATTTGTCTTAACAGAGTCAACGACCACCCCAACCGTGTCAACAACCACCACTGAGTCAACGACCACCCCAACTGTGTCAACAACCACCACTGAGTCAACGACAACCCCAACTGTGTCAACAACCACCGCTGAGTCAACAACAACCCCGACCGAGTCAACAGCCACCACTGAGTCGACGACCATCCCAACTGAGTCAACAACCATCACTGAGTCAACGACAACCCCAACCGAGTCAACAACCACCACTGAGTCAACGACCATCCCAACTGAGTCAACAACCATCACTGAGTCAACGACAACCCCGACCGAGTCAATAACCACCACTGAGTCGACGACCATCCCAACTAAGTCAACAACCACCACTGAGTCAACGACAACCCCAACCGAGTCAACAACCACCACTGAGTCAACGACCACCCCAACTGTGTCAACAACCACCACTGAGTCAACCACAACCCCAACTGTGTCAACAACCACCACTGAGTCAACGACCACCCGAACCGTGTCAACAACCACCACTGAGTCAACGACCACCCCAACTGTGTCAACAACCACTACTGAGTCAACGACCACCCCAACCGTGTCAACAACCACCACTGAGTCGACGACCATCCCAACTGAGTCAACAACCATCACTGAGTCAACGACAACCCCGACCGAGTCAACAACCACCACTGAGTCGACGACCATCCCAACTGTGTCAACAACCACCACTGAGTCAACGACAACCCCAACTGTGTCAACAACCACCACAGAGTCAACGACCACCCCAACCGTGACAACCACCACTGAAACAACGACCACCCCAACTGTGTCAACAACCACCACTGAGTCAACGACAACCCCAACTGTGTCAACAACCACCGCTGAGTCAACAACAACCCCGACCGAGTCAACAACCACCACTGAGTCGACGACCATCCCAACTGAGTCAACAACCATCACTGAGTCAACGACCACCCCAACCGTGTCAACAACCACCACTGAGTCGACGACCATCCCAACTGAGTCAACAACCATCACTGAGTCAACGACAACCCCAACCGAGTCAATAACCACCACTGAGTCGACGACCAGCCCAACTAAGTCAACAACCACCACTGAGTCAACGACAACCCCAACCGAGTCAACAACCACCACTGAGTCAACGACCACCCCAACTGTGTCAACAACCACCACTGAGTCAACCACAACCCCAACTGTGTCAACAACCACCACTGAGTCAACGACCACCCGAACCGTGTCAACAACCACCACTGAGTCAACGACCACCCCAACTGTGTCAACAACCACCACTGAGTCAACAACCACCCCAACCGTGTCAACAACCACCACTGAGTCGACGACCATCCCAACTGAGTCAACAACCATCACTGAGTCAACGACAACCCCGACCGAGTCAACAACCACCACTGAGTCGATGACCATCCCAACTGTGTCAACAACCACCACTGAGTCAACGACAACCCCAACTGTGTCAACAACCACCACAGAGTCAACGACCACCCCAACCGTGACAACAACCACCACTGAGTCAACGACCACCCCAACTGTGTCAACAACCACCACTGAGTCAACGACAACCCCAACTGTGTCAACAACCACCGCTGAGTCAACAACAACCCCGACCGAGTCAACAACCACCACTGAGTCGACGACCATCCCAACTGAGTCAACAACCATCACTGAGTCAACGACCACCCCAACCGTGTCAACAACCACCACTGAGTCGACGACCATCCCAACTGAGTCAACAACCATCACTGAGTCAACGACAACCCCAACCGAGTCAATAACCACCACTGAGTCGACGACCATCCCAACTAAGTCAACAACCACCACTGAGTCAACGACAACCCCAACCGAGTCAACAACCACCACTGAGTCAACGACCACCCCAACTGTGTCAACAACCACCACTGAGTCAACCACAACCCCAACTGTGTCAACAACCACCACCGAGTCAACGACCACCCCAACTGTGTCAACAACCACCACTGAGTCAACGACCACCCCAACCGTGTCAACAACCACCACTGAGTCGACGACCATCCCAACTGAGTCAACAACCATCACTGAGTCAACGATCACCCCAACCGAGTCAACAACCACCACTGAGTCGACGACCATCCCAACTGTGTCAACAACCACCACTGAGTCAACGACAACCCCAACTGTGTCAACAACCACCACTGAGTCAACGACAACCCTGACCGAGTCAACAACCACCACTGAGTCGACGACCATCCCAACTGAGTCAACAACCATCACTGAGTCAACGACCACCCCAACCGTGTCAACAACCACCACTGAGTCGACGACCATCCCAACTGAGTCAACAACCATCACTGAGTCAACGACAACCCCAACCCTGTCAACAACCACCACTGAGTCAACGACAACCCCAACCGAGTCAACAACAACCACTGAGTCAACGACAACCCCAACGGTGTCAACAACCACCACTGAGTCAACGACAACCCCAACTGTGTCAACAACCACCACTGAGTCAACGACAACCCCAACCGAGTCAACAACCACCACTGAGACAACGACAACCCCAACTGAGTCAACGACAATTGTTGTGACAACGACCACTCCTAAAGAGACAACACCACGTATGTTTATTACTTGTTTAAAACTAGTAGGGGAAATGTCTTTAGCATTGGATCCATACCAGATCTTCATCAGAGGCAGAAAAAAGCACAAAAAAAACATTTATTGGGAAATTTTACCCAATTTAAGTGACTTATCACCAGTGTTTATGTTTAGTGCAAAAGCTTAGATTGTCGTGAAGATATGGAAAGTTTTGCATTGTTTTTTGAGAAATTATGTGATAAGCTCGCTGAACATATGTCTAGAAATTATTTGATTCCTTCACGTGGCCACTGAAAAACTTGAACATGAAATTATTAATTTTTTTTTTTCAAAGAACTATTAGAAAGTCACCTAAGGGAGAAAGAAATGTTCAACAATGTGTGCGTTTTTTTTTCTTTTTTGGGAGGGGTGAGTGGAGGGGGCAAAAAGAGTCTGGATCTCAGACCAGCGATCTGTTTCCCAAGATTATTTGCACATTTATTAAAATTTCTACTTTGGTTATATTTTATTAAAATTGCTACTTTGGTTACAATCTCCCGGTCTTAAGGAAGAATCGCTGCATAACAAAGGAACAATGGTGTTGGCAAAATACCACTGTGAAATATGGTATGCCTGAGCTAAACCGCAAACACTAATCATTCACTCCTTTGTGGGCTGTATTGTCTGTGTAATCTGAACAAGGCACGAACAATAGAGTTCAAAACAAGAAAACCTCATCACTGGAGGGCTAAGTCCATTGTGGCACAGGCCTGTGACAAATTTGAAACGGCCGCATGCTTGACTGCATCTACATGGGGGCGACTGCATTCTTAATTTATCCATGGTCCCTTACCAGCAAAAAGGCCTGTGGTTTAAAGACACTGGACACTATTGGTAATTATCAAAGACTAGTCTTCACAGTTGGTGTATCTCAACATATGCATAAAATAACAAACCTGTGAAAACTTGAGCTCAATCGGTCGTCACACGAAGTTGTGTGCTTTCAGATGCTTGATTTCGAGACCTCAAATTCTAAATCTGAGGTCTCTAAATCAAATTCATGGAAAATTACTTCTTTCTCGAAAACTACGTTACATGTACTTCAGAGGGAGCCATTTCTCACACTGTTTTATACTATCAACCTCTCCCCATTACTTGTTACCAATAAAGGTTTTATGCTAATAATTATTCTGATACTTGTCAGAGTAAATACCAATAGTGTCCACTGCCTTTAAAACAGTAAGCATTCAAATGGAAATACATAAATAGAGTGAGAGAGGCAGAAAGCACACAGAAATTCAACAGGTGAAACGGGGGGGGGGGGGGGGGGGGCGAAGGGTTGAACTTGAATCTGTTCGGAATTCAACATTTAAAAAAAAAGACTTTATTTTTTATTCTTCTCCCTATTTAAAGCTTGCCCTGATTGTCATGTCAGCGAACCCATTTCTTGTGAACTCCAGAGCACGCTAGGTCCTGCCCGTTTTGAACAAAAATATGAATGTACAATGCAAACTGAAGACACATGCCCATGTGATGATGGTTACCACAGGGACATTGGAGATGGTTTTGGTCCAGGCTACTTAGAGACCACGTTGGGATTTACCTGGAATTCAAACATGTGTGTCAGACTTGAACAGGTATTGTTGCATGTTGCATCCACAGAAGTTTTCTTTGGGTACTTGCCTCCCAGGTTCACAGTTTTATTCATTCAAAATAACATTACGGATCTATTTCATTCTTACTCAATATCTATTTTGCTGTTGATTTGGTCAGTATATGGTGCAAATTAATTTTAGTTACACAAAAAGAAATCATGCCCACGGAATTGAGCCTCAGAAAACACCTAGAAAATTAGCACGATGGTTACCTAAATTTGTAATGTGCCAAGAAGAGGGTTACTTTGGCAGATGAAAATACAATGTAGTAGTCTGTCTTACTCAGTCAAAAGGTTTCGCAGAGTCGCGGATACGAATACGCATTCAGATATCGAACCGTACGCGTTCGCGTCAAGTGAGCTGTGTAGTTTTGTTTCGCAACATTCTAACGAATACCCTCAACTTGAGGCTCAAGAGGGCACTATTAACCAAATGACTACACCTATGTACAATCGCCATTTCTCTTTTTCTGAAGCACGGTGGTTAACAATGTCCAACTACATCCATGTATGATTCCTCTAATAGACATGGTGAAAACCTGGTACGTACATTAAAAAATAACAATTCGCTACAAAAACATGAACAAATATACTCATTGTTTACGTACATTTAGGGCGACAGATTCCCGTTCCGAGCGACTATTCTAGCTTGTGTACAACGGTTATACGTCACATGGACCTCAAAAAGTGATGACGTATCATGACGTATCCGTTCACGTAAGAGTATCGGTGACTCTGCGAAACCTCTCTATTATTTAGGTATTCCGACTTCATCCGAAAAACCTCTTGACATGGTACAAGTTAGTCTTTCTTTTCCGCTTTTCTCTTTTTTCGTCTTCCCTCCAACTCTTCGCAAAAGATCACTCAGATTAAAATTTAATACAACCTCATTTAGATGACTTGAAAAATGCTGTCTTGATGATAATCGAGTGCCGCATTACATCAACGTTTTTATTTTAAAAAATTTGATTTTTACAATCTTTACATCAGCGGTATTAAACGTACTTGAGAACTGGATAATTGTTTCTTAGATATGACCCAAAGTTTAGCAAGTCAAAAAACAATGGGAGACTTTGGAATGCTAGGTGGCTGCAGACTTATTAGGTAAATTGTCATTGTTTACGTAGTTCTGAGCATTCGCATACTATGGAGAGCATCGGATTTACCTGGTAAGTCTGCTGCCACCATCGTCTCAAAGTCTCCAATTCAATGATTGCAATGATTGCATATGCGCCTTTTGGTTGGTGAACACTTTGCAACAGCTGATACTATTTTCTCTTTAATATGTGAAATTGACAAATTGGCTTTTTGACAAAAGCATTCAACTTCGGTGAATATAGACAAACCCAGGTGCGCACTAGGCGCACAGGTGTTGAGCACCGCACGCCACTGCTACGGTGCACATGTGCCTACTTTTTGCACAAAGACATGAGGAAATCATGTTCCTTGTCACTCTTTATGGAAATTAAACGTTTCCCTCAACGACTTACACAATTTTCTTGCCAGGACATCATGATATACTAATGAAGATCACTGACCACAAATATTTGCAACTAAATAGAACCGAATCATCTTGAAAATGGTGATTGTCTTAGGTGAATAAGGGGAAAAAGACACGTATGTAAACTGCATAAAAGTCGATAAAATGCGTTACATTTTGTCAGAATTTCAGTATTTTACTTTGTGCTTTATTAAAAAAAGTTATCAAGAATGTAGTACATGTACATCGTCATATCATGCAGCCATGTCAGGGAAATTGCATAGATTGTCGAGGAAGACATTCAATTTCCATAAAAAGGTAAAAGGAAAACGATTTCATCATGTCTTTGTGCACTAAATTAGGCACAAAGACACCGCAGCAGTGCCGCGCGGCACCCATGGCGGCGCCCAGCACTTGCGCGCCTGGATTGGTCTATAGATGGAGAAAAAAAACATTTATGCAACAAATATTTTGTTTTTACTTTCTGTACAGGATCAACCTGTGGAATGTGAAGAATGCTCGTGTAAAATGGATTTTAGTTTGTCAGTTCCAGTTAGTAAACTTTCATGTTCCCCAATCCCAAACTGCAAAAGGACCACAACAGGTAAGAAGTCACTCTTGTCTCTTGTTCACAGAATATTTTATTCCTAAGGGAATAAGAGGGTAGCGACGAGTTCTTAAACTGCCGTTTAAAACCAGCAGGGTAGTGGCCGTGTGATCGCACGGCCACGACCCTGCAAGGTATTGGTTAAAAGGCATAATAAAGTAAGAAACTCTGTAAAACTTATCCGTTTTCCCAGCATCCTTTCCTTGAGCTCTGTACGTGTATTGCATTTTTATGACTGAGACGGTTTTCGGATATGCATTCGTGTGCATAGTTGTAGTAGTATGCATCCTTCTATTCTGGCACGGCGAGATCGATCGCCCCTGGGAACTAGGCTGTGGGCTAACACGCACAAATGTACCCAAAAAAACAACCGGTAATAAACAGCTCCAGCTGGTCATTATCAACCATTTATATAACTGTTTTGAGTAATTACCAAACGTGTACCTTCCCTGTAAGTCAAACTTTAACTTTCCCCTGTAATTTGTCTTCACTATCTGTCACAACAACAACGGCAACAACAACAGCAGGCACAACAAAAGCAGCAACAACAACAGCAAGCACAACAACAGCAGCAACAACAACAGCAAGCACAACAACAGCAGCAACAGCAGCAGCAACAACAACAGGTGAGCTTAATTTCCTTTTGAACAAATGTGCACTATTTATTCACTTCCTTGATGCTTACTTTAATTGAAATTTAACTTTTGACGGAAATTGTGAAAAAAAGTAAATACAATCTGTAATTAAGATTGTAACTTTTTTTTGTGACATAACAATATTGCACCACAGCACCATGTAGCCATTACATGATGCTATGAATTGGAATAATATAATAACAAAGTCTTATATAGCGCACGCATCCACCAAACAAGGTACTCAAGGTGCTGAGTATATACATGAACAAACTTTCAGAAAGATATGTTATTGCATCTTCTAAGGGCGCAAACACTAATCATTCACTCCTTTGTGGGCTGTATTGTCTGTGTAATCTGAACAAGGCACGAACAATAGAGTTCAAAACAAGAAAACCTCATCACTGGAGGGCTAAGTCCATTGTGGCACAGGCCTGTGACAAATTTGAAACGGCCGCATGCTTGACTGCATCTACATGGGGGCGACTGCATTCTTAATTTATCCATGGTCCCTTACCAGCAAAAAGGCCTGTGGTTTAAAGACACTGGACACTATTGGTAATTATCAAAGACTAGTCTTCACAGTTGGTGTATCTCAACATATGCATAAAATAACAAACCTGTGAAAACTTGAGCTCAATCGGTCGTCACACGAAGTTGTGTGCTTTCAGATGCTTGATTTCGAGACCTCAAATTCTAAATCTGAGGTCTCTAAATCAAATTCATGGAAAATTACTTCTTTCTCGAAAACTACGTTACATGTACTTCAGAGGGAGCCATTTCTCACACTGTTTTATACTATCAACCTCTCCCCATTACTTGTTACCAATAAAGGTTTTATGCTAATAATTATTCTGATACTTGTCAGAGTAAATACCAATAGTGTCCACTGCCTTTAAAACAGTAAGCATTCAAATGGAAATACATAAATAGAGTGAGAGAGGCAGAAAGCACACAGAAATTCAACAGGTGAAACGGGGGGGGGGGGGGGGGGGGGGGGGGCGAAGGGTTGAACTTGAATCTGTTCGGAATTCAACATTTAAAAAAAAAGACTTTATTTTTTATTCTTCTCCCTATTTAAAGCTTGCCCTGATTGTCATGTCAGCGAACCCATTTCTTGTGAACTCCAGAGCACGCTAGGTCCTGCCCGTTTTGAACAAAAATATGAATGTACAATGCAAACTGAAGACACATGCCCATGTGATGATGGTTACCACAGGGACATTGGAGATGGTTTTGGTCCAGGCTACTTAGAGACCACGTTGGGATTTACCTGGAATTCAAACATGTGTGTCAGACTTGAACAGGTATTGTTGCATGTTGCATCCACAGAAGTTTTCTTTGGGTACTTGCCTCCCAGGTTCACAGTTTTATTCATTCAAAATAACATTACGGATCTATTTCATTCTTACTCAATATCTATTTTGCTGTTGATTTGGTCAGTATATGGTGCAAATTAATTTTAGTTACACAAAAAGAAATCATGCCCACGGAATTGAGCCTCAGAAAACACCTAGAAAATTAGCACGATGGTTACCTAAATTTGTAATGTGCCAAGAAGAGGGTTACTTTGGCAGATGAAAATACAATGTAGTAGTCTGTCTTACTCAGTCAAAAGGTTTCGCAGAGTCGCGGATACGAATACGCATTCAGATATCGAACCGTACGCGTTCGCGTCAAGTGAGCTGTGTAGTTTTGTTTCGCAACATTCTAACGAATACCCTCAACTTGAGGCTCAAGAGGGCACTATTAACCAAATGACTACACCTATGTACAATCGCCATTTCTCTTTTTCTGAAGCACGGTGGTTAACAATGTCCAACTACATCCATGTATGATTCCTCTAATAGACATGGTGAAAACCTGGTACGTACATTAAAAAATAACAATTCGCTACAAAAACATGAACAAATATACTCATTGTTTACGTACATTTAGGGCGACAGATTCCCGTTCCGAGCGACTATTCTAGCTTGTGTACAACGGTTATACGTCACATGGACCTCAAAAAGTGATGACGTATCATGACGTATCCGTTCACGTAAGAGTATCGGTGACTCTGCGAAACCTCTCTATTATTTAGGTATTCCGACTTCATCCGAAAAACCTCTTGACATGGTACAAGTTAGTCTTTCTTTTCCGCTTTTCTCTTTTTTCGTCTTCCCTCCAACTCTTCGCAAAAGATCACTCAGATTAAAATTTAATACAACCTCATTTAGATGACTTGAAAAATGCTGTCTTGATGATAATCGAGTGCCGCATTACATCAACGTTTTTATTTTAAAAAATTGGATTTTTACAATCTTTACATCAGCGGTATTAAACGTACTTGAGAACTGGATAATTGTTTCTTAGATATGACCCAAAGTTTAGCAAGTCAAAAAACAATGGGAGACTTTGGAATGCTAGGTGGCTGCAGACTTATTAGGTAAATTGTCATTGTTTACGTAGTTCTGAGCATTCGCATACTATGGAGAGCATCGGATTTACCTGGTAAGTCTGCTGCCACCATCGTCTCAAAGTCTCCAATTCAATGATTGCAATGATTGCATATGCGCCTTTTGGTTGGTGAACACTTTGCAACAGCTGATACTATTTTCTCTTTAATATGTGAAATTGACAAATTGGCTTTTTGACAAAAGCATTCAACTTCGGTGAATATAGACAAACCCAGGTGCGCACTAGGCGCACAGGTGTTGAGCACCGCACGCCACTGCTACGGTGCACATGTGCCTACTTTTTGCACAAAGACATGAGGAAATCATGTTCCTTGTCACTCTTTATGGAAATTAAACGTTTCCCTCAACGACTTACACAATTTTCTTGCCAGGACATCATGATATACTAATGAAGATCACTGACCACAAATATTTGCAACTAAATAGAACCGAATCATCTTGAAAATGGTGATTGTCTTAGGTGAATAAGGGGAAAAAGACACGTATGTAAACTGCATAAAAGTTGATAAAATGCGTTACATTTTGTCAGAATTTCAGTATTTTACTTTGTGCTTTATTAAAAAAAGTTATCAAGAATGTAGTACATGTACATCGTCATATCATGCAGCCATGTCAGGGAAATTGCATAGATTGTCGAGGAAGACATTCAATTTCCATAAAAAGGTAAAAGGAAAACGATTTCATCATGTCTTTGTGCACTAAATTAGGCACAAAGACACCGCAGCAGTGCCGCGCGGCACCCATGGCGGCGCCCAGCACTTGCGCGCCTGGATTGGTCTATAGATGGAGAAAAAAAACATTTATGCAACAAATATTTTGTTTTTACTTTCTGTACAGGATCAACCTGTGGAATGTGAAGAATGCTCGTGTAAAATGGATTTTAGTTTGTCAGTTCCAGTTAGTAAACTTTCATGTTCCCCAATCCCAAACTGCAAAAGGACCACAACAGGTAAGAAGTCACTCTTGTCTCTTGTTCACAGAATATTTTATTCCTAAGGGAATAAGAGGGTAGCGACGAGTTCTTAAACTGCCGTTTAAAACCAGCAGGGTAGTGGCCGTGTGATCGCACGGCCACGACCCTGCAAGGTATTGGTTAAAAGGCATAATAAAGTAAGAAACTCTGTAAAACTTATCCGTTTTCCCAGCATCCTTTCCTTGAGCTCTGTACGTGTATTGCATTTTTATGACTGAGACGGTTTTCGGATATGCATTCGTGTGCATAGTTGTAGTAGTATGCATCCTTCTATTCTGGCACGGCGAGATCGATCGCCCCTGGGAACTAGGCTGTGGGCTAACACGCACAAATGTACCCAAAAAAACAACCGGTAATAAACAGCTCCAGCTGGTCATTATCAACCATTTATATAACTGTTTTGAGTAATTACCAAACGTGTACCTTCCCTGTAAGTCAAACTTTAACTTTCCCCTGTAATTTGTCTTCACTATCTGTCACAACAACAACGGCAACAACAACAGCAGGCACAACAAAAGCAGCAACAACAACAGCAAGCACAACAACAGCAGCAACAACAACAGCAAGCACAACAACAGCAGCAACAGCAGCAGCAACAACAACAGGTGAGCTTAATTTCCTTTTGAACAAATGTGCACTATTTATTCACTTCCTTGATGCTTACTTTAATTGAAATTTAACTTTTGACGGAAATTGTGAAAAAAAGTAAATACAATCTGTAATTAAGATTGTAACTTTTTTTTGTGACATAACAATATTGCACCACAGCACCATGTAGCCATTACATGATGCTATGAATTGGAATAATATAATAACAAAGTCTTATATAGCGCACGCATCCACCAAACAAGGTACTCAAGGTGCTGAGTATATACATGAACAAACTTTCAGAAAGATATGTTATTGCATCTTCTAAGGGTGCAAGGTGCTACTGCGCATACAGCAGCCACAGCAAGGAACACCGAGGCGAACCCCTTCTCTTTTCGATAAGTGCACTGGGTTCTTTTACATGCGTTTGAACAACACATGGGACCAATGGCTTTACGTCCCATCCAAAGGACGAAGCAATGGTTAAGTGTCTTGCTGAAGGACACAAGTGTCACGGCTGGGGATAGGTCTCATACTTCAACACGTAACTCCACATAAACCTTGTAGGGAAATACTGACGGGGCATAAAAAAATGGGTCCACAGTGCAAGAACAGCAAATTATTTTTCATAATTATGAACTATAGCTGCACCTACAACCACCGAGGTGGTAACCACTACTATATACACACCACAACTCCAAAAGCAACAACTACTACCTTCAAATAATAATAATAATAATTTATAATAACTTATTTATACTGCGCCAATTCCAGGCAAACTTGTTCCAAGGCGCATGACAATTAACAATAAAAATATATAAACCATTAAACCATCGAGGAAGTAAACAATAGATACTAAAACACACAGTGTTTAAAATGCAGAGAATCATAAAAATAAGAAAAAGAGATGACCAAAATTAAAGTGAGGGAATGCAACACAGACAGACAGATCAAAAACGCAATGAACAATAAAAAGTAAACCATTAAAATCACATAACACATCAGGACTGAAAATACATAGAGGAATCCCAAAAGCAACGAAGCAGCAATAAAATATACAATGCCATTTTTTTAAAAATACAGAGAGCGGCAAAAAAAAAAATCTACAAATAAGGCAACAACCACAGGTCAATTCAATTCAATAATTTATTTGTCCATTAAAGGCAGTGGACACTCTTGGGAATTACGCAAACAAATTATTAGCACATAACCTTCCTTTGTTACAAGTGAAAGGGAGCCGTTGATAGTATAAAACATTGTGAGGAATGGCTCCCTCTGAAGTAACGTAGTTTTTGAGAAAGAAGAAATTTTCAACGAATTTGATTTGGAGACCTCAGAAGTGTCTTGTAGGTGAATACAAAAAGGGCTGTATCTTTAAAGAACTATGGGTTTAAATGGTGTTTGAAGCTTTGCATGGTATGAAGAATAAGAGTAACAATATAAATCTGACTTGACATAAGTTTTTTGTCATAACAAAAACAAGGTAACAAAAAGGGTACATGCCTGGTGGACAATTGACATAAAGAAAAATCCATGAAATAACGCCTTTTTAAAGCATTTTTCATGCACTTCCAGTTATTATTATTTATTGTAGTCGGCTAACACAAAACGGTGTATGGGTAGAAAAACCAAAATTAATATTCTTTATCCCCAATGCAAATGTAACATCTATTATATCGATGCTGTACCCGCTGCCGAAACATAGGATTCAAACTGCCTCTAGCTAACGGGCGAACCTCGGTAGTCTAGTTGGTAAGACACTGCTCTAGAATTGCAAGGGTCGTGGGTTCGGATCCCACCCGAGTAATATGCCTGTGATATTTTTTTTAGGACTCGGGGAAGTACTGAGTATGCAGTGCTAACGCACTTTGGTGTATGGGTAAAAACCAAAATTAATGTTCTTTATTCTCAATAAAAATTAAACATCTATTATAATGTAAACATGATTTAATAAAAAATAAAAACCTAGAACCAAACTGACACTTCTGTTTTTTTCTTTTCTACAAAGGTTTAATTTTGCAGCACTCCCTTGTTTTAAATTTTAGGTTTTTGTTATCTTTTTTTTTCAAGGAAGGTATAGGGAGAGGTTTTTTTTAGTGGCTTTTTTATTATTTACTCGAGTAACGCATAATCTAAAGAAAGGAGCATGAGGTCTTTTATTAGAGCTTAAAGAGTCTGGGTACTTTTTGTAAACACAAAACACAATGTCCACAGATTTACATTAAACTTACACAGTTTAAAGATACTGATATTAGAAGGCTTCAATTAAAATGGTAAATGTTAAAGATATAATTCCTTTGTCATCATGATTTGTGTATTTGTTGATCTGATTTATTGCTTTGATCTACTTCACCAGCACCCTGTGATGAAGATCTTGATGATAGTCCAAGTATTGAAATAACAAGAAAATACACAGATGGTAACAACTTGGGGACACAGAATCCAATACCAGGTGCTGGTTGGACACCTTCCAACCCCTCAACACAAGTCAGCAATCCCCACACCGGATCCCACCTTATCATTACCATCAACACAACGATTGAAATCACTTCAGTCCTCATTAAGAGTTCAAATCCTTCAGAGAGAGTGACAGCTGCTTTTGAGACTCATTACGACGTTCGAGATGGGTTTGAACGCCTTATCAACTCAGATGGAGGTTATGTCTTTGATGGCGACTCAAGCACTAAGATCCGCCTACCACCAAACACTTTTGCAACCGCTATAAAAGTGTACCTGGTGCACCCCAATGTAACTTCCAGCTTCGTAGTGAAGCCCTTTGGCTGTGACAAAGAGGGTAAGGTTTCTTGATTAAATTTCATGGTTTATGTAACAATCAAGTTTGAGCCGCAAACATTGGGAATTTGCACTTACAATCCGTTTGTCACTTACACGTACGTATGCGGTAAATTTGCATAGCTGAAGGTAGTTGATTCAAAAGAAGACAGTTTCAGATGAAATTTCTACTCACTTCATGTGGGAACAGAATCTGCTACCTCAATGTTGATTCACTGCCTTAAAGGAACATGTTTCCTTGGATCGGACGAGTTGGTCTCGACCAATCGTAGGAAACGTGTTCCTTTAAATCCCCTAACGAGCCCAAGGCTGCCTTACTGTTCCACTTAGCATGGTGTGGCCTAGTGGTAAGAGCACCAGACTCAAGCTCTGCTGTTTCCTTTAAATCCCCCAACGAGCCCAAGGCTGCCTTACTGTTCCACTTAGCATGGTGTGGCCTAGTGGTAAGAGCACCAGACTCAAGCTCTGCTGTTTCCTTTAAATCCCCTAACGAGCCCAAGGCTGCCTTACTGTTCCACTTAGCATGGTGTGGCCTAGTGGTAAGAGCACCAGACTCAAGCTCTGCTGTTTCCTTTAAATCCCCCAACGAGCCCAAGGCTGCCTTACTGTTCCACTTAGCATGGTGTGGCCTAGTGGTAAGAGCACCAGACTCAAGCTCTGCTGTTTCCTTTAAATCCCCCAACGAGCCCAAGGCTGCCTTACTGTTCCACTTAGCATGGTGTGGCCTAGTGGTAAGAGCACCAGACTCAAGCTCTGCTGTTTCCTTTAAATCCTCCAACGAGCCCAAGGCTGCCTCACTGTTCCACTTAGCAAGGTGTTGCCTAGTGGTAAGAGCACCAGACTCAAGCTCTGCTGTTTCCTTTAAATCCCCCAACGAGCCCAAGGCTGCCTTACTGTTCCACTTAGCATGGTGTGGCCTAGTGGTAAGAGCACCAGACTCAAGCTCTGCTGTTTCCTTTAAATCCCCCAACGAGCCCAAGGCTGCCTTACTGTTCCACTTAGCATGGTGTGGCCTAGTGGTAAGAGCACCAGACTCAAGCTCTGCTGTTTCCTTTAAATCCCCTAACGAGCCCAAGGCTGCCTTACTGTTCCACTTAGCATGGTGTGGCCTAGTGGTAAGAGCACCAGACTCAAGCTCTGCTGTTTCCTTTAAATCCCCCAACGAGCCCAAGGCTGCCTTACTGTTCCACTTAGCATGGTGTGGCCTAGTGGTAAGAGCACCAGACTCAAGCTCTGCTGTTTCCGATCAGCAGAGTGTGGGTTCTATTCAGTCCTGGCATTTGCGTCCTTTAGCAAGATACTTCACCACAATTGCTTTGTCTTTGGGATTTGGTGGTACACGTAATAGAATCCAGAACACTTGTGTGGAAGATTTGGGGTAAACCCCAGTGTTTCTAGCCAAAGTAGCAAGCACCCTTGTTTACAGGCTCTCTTGGGTTACATAACAAAGTTGGCTTTAAGGCATCTTTGGTTTATTACCAGAATCATACAATGATGAAAAATATAACTGATGAGTCACTGAACTTCAGTCTGTAAGTTTTAAGGATTAGGGAAATAGGTGAATGATTTAATTCTGGATGATTTCTTTTTAAAATTGTTTTTCTTTCTATCCTGCTTAGAACCATGTGAATATCTTGGCTCATATTATAAGGTAATGACACTCCCTTGTTTTTCTTGATAACTCAGATTTCTTAATTCTAAACTCAAATCTTAAACACTTTGTTGATGAGAAGCTCTGCAGTTGTTGATAGTATAAATTGTTTTTGAAAAATGATTCCCATTAAAATATTATGTTTTGGATAATTGTTCACCAAAATTTTTTTTGGATCTATGAATCATAAAACATTTTAATCTGAGATAAAATAATTATCAGATTTCTCCGGGTTGGTGTCTGTTCATGAATACTGCGGCCAGATATTCGGTCTGTATTTGCTGGCCTCTTTCTAAACAGGGATAGATTTGACACTCTTGTGAAAATACTGTGACAATGAAGCTTTCACTTGTCGACTTTTAATGTATTTTTTTTAAATTGTTTTGTCTATAAATCTCCATTGTAGCGGCAAAAGCCAATCTATGACTTTACCTTTAAATGCTTTTTAATAGGAAGTGAAGACTCTAACGAGTAAACCTGCTTGAACCTTAGACCCAGTTACTAGGGCGCCGTACTCTTTTTTTCAAAATTTTTTCAATAATGACAATTACAACCGATAATGACAACATTTTGAAAAAAGGAGTTCAGCGCCCCAGTTACTGGGTCTACTTGAGCATCCACTTATCTCTGTGGGGAGGAGTGTTGGCTCTTTAAAAGAGCCGGTGTGGACTCATTTTATTGAAGAATATACTATGCTTGTCTCCTGAAGACAAGCACAGTATATTTACTGAAACATCAAGACCTTTTACTATCCACTCCTTACAGAGCTTCAAACATCATGAAGTGAGTTTGGCATCTCTGGGTTTCTGTTGTGTTAGATTCGGGGGCTAGGTATATCCACTTGTTAAGATGAAAGTAAGCATGCGCTATTAAAATGCAAGCAAGTGATATGTCAGGGTTTTGGTTGATCACACTTGGTCTTCTTGAGTTTCTCTGTAGAAATGAAACTGCCATCACAGAGACCAACGATTTGACTCTGTTTAATGTCTTTATGTGAGTGTTAAATGTTTTCCTCAAATAGTATTTGGCGCCATCTTTGCGTGGAGCATTTTTGTGCCATATTTTTGTTGAAATCGAGATACATTGTTTTTGCACTGCACGATGAGTTAATGTTTTGGTGCAGATCAGCGAGTCAGGAAACCTCTTAAATGGAATTTCCTGTACATTCCTGATTCTTGATCTCCTCATCAAAGCTTTCTCTCTTTTAGTAATTTTAGTCTCAACACAATCTCACCCCTCTTAAAATAATCAGATAATTTTGTTTAATCATTTAGAAAGGAGACACTGTAATCATTGAAGAGCCTTGCCATTATGGAATTTGCGAGGAGGGTGGAATTATCGTGAAACAACCGGTGTGTGATCCACTCGAGTGTCCAGAGGTAAGTTCATGTTGCAGCGATGTGATTTCTCAAACTGTCAAACGAAATTCTGTGGGGTTTTTGCCCCCCCCCCTAAAAAAAAAACACCAACTATTATAATGCCCAGATAGCAGAGTTGGGCTTTTAAAACCAAAGATAAATGTTAACATGGGGTTTCATGCTTGCAAGTTTTCGAGCTAGCACGCTTTCGAGCTCGCATGCTTTTGCCCTTTGCGCTTATAGATCTTCTTTTTTTTTTCAATAACCTATATGTATCACATCCCTGATGCTGCCGTGTTTTTAGTCTCAAGTAAATTAGACAACCCTTAGGCTCTGCAAAAAACCTTACGTTTGTTTGAATATTCCCGACCAAGCTGGTCCCAATCATAATGAATTTTACATGCGCAATTCAAATACTTAAATTTGTAGTCATAAATGCCTAAAACAGTTTATCCATTCTGATTGATTGAGAGGGCATCACGTGGGGGTGTTTAAACGGATGATATAACACCAGTAAAAAGTGTTTAAACATGGGCATGACAAGCGAGCTTGCACCTGTGCTTATAAGACAGTTTCTTCATTCCTATTGGTCGAGACCAACAGCTGAAACAGTTGTGCCACATCATGTGATACGCACGATGCGCACAGCAATCTCCTTATAAGGAGTTGTTTACCTGAGGGCCTTACCATTTCATAGCTGGAGGGGTGTTGTGTTGAAAGAAATCATTTAACAATTATAGTTATTGCATTTTGTTTTACTTTTTGACCAAAAAGTGTTGGATGTTTTTGACCAAAGAGGTATTTATGAATGGGACTTCGTCTCGGTAAAATTATCAAGAACCAGGCCTTGGCAGGTTTCAACCACTAGTTTAAAACCTCTTCACCACACATTGATTCCCTTATTAGAATATAGACAAATTTAAATATTTTATTTTGAAGAATTTGATTAAACTAAAATTTAAAAAGAATATTGTGATGGCAAGGAAAAACTTGTTTAAGATTTTTTCTTGTTTGATATGAATGACACTTGCAGAGTCTTCTGCCAAGGATAAGGAATTTCTGTCCAAATGCATTCCTGCTTTAATAGCAGATTTGTCTGCTAAATATACTAAGCACAAACGTTTTTTTTTTTTTTCTAATTGTGAGCAGCTTTTATGCTGGCTTGTAAATTCTCCAGATTAGCATCTTTGCTCCTTTAAATTTTCTTGAAAGATGTAAAGACCAAAGAGAAGGAAAATAGTCCACAGTGTGTCTTAACCTGTATTTTATAAGCCCAGGATGTTCCAGGTCTAGAATAAACCTTAAGCATTGACCTCATCAAGCCACCATCTTTGGATACAGGCATGCCACTTTTCTTCGTGTCAGCTGATTTCCTCTTTTTTAATCTCAGTTATACCATTCAAAATTGAAAAATCCTATACAAAGCAGTAACATTTTGTAGTTTCCTCTTTCTTGGTGAAGTTGCAGTTGCATGCCTGGAGGTACTGTACACTGATGAGGAAATAACAGAGATGCACAAATATGTATGCGCTGCGCATATGATTGGCCAATTGACAACCCCCTTCGACCTCTAGGCAAAGGTGCCCTACTCATGTAACATCATAAGCAACTCAATTCCTTGTGGTTAAGTCAATGGGATGTGGGTTAATACCTGTGTATCATTTGCGTAAATGTGAAACTGTAAGCTATGCTTTTGCAGGATGTTACCCAAAGGAATGGTGAAGATATTGAACTGTTTGGGACCCACTATCGATCCCTGTGGTATGCCATATTCCAAATCAAGACGTTGAGAAAACAAGCCATCTATACAATCACTGGTTGTTCTTCCAGCCACTCACATATCAGATAGTGCTATTCAACCATACATAGGCTTATATACTCCTTTCTTTATCCCCGATGCAAATTTAACATCTCTTATAATCGTTGCGGTACCCACTGCCAAAACATAGGATTCAAACTGCCTCTAGCTACCAGGCAACCTCAGTAGTCTAGTTGGTAAGACACTGCTCTAGAATTTCAATGGTTGTGAATTCGAATCCCACCCGAGTAACATGCCTGTGAAATGTTTTCACTAGACTCGGGAAAGTACTGAGTATACAGTGCTAACACACATCGGTGTATACATCACGTTTAAATCTTCTCAAGAAAACGCCAATGCATCTATTGCAAGACTTGAGAAATGCATCCAAGAGATTCGACGTTGGACACAACAAAACTTCCTGAAGTTAAATGATGATAAGACAGAGTTCCTTTTATTTGGGTCACGTCAACAGTTAACTAAGGTTTCAGTGCCATACATCTCCATCGGTGATGCTCGGATAGCTCCCTCGCTGAAAGCTCGGAACTTAGGGGTTATTTTTGATTCATCGATGACACTTCAGCCACACATCAACAACATTGTTCGTTTATCATCATATCACATCAGGAATATAGGTAAGATTCGCAAGTACTTGGACAAAAGTGCCACTGAAAAGGTCATTCACGCATTTGTTACTTCTCGTCTTGACAACGGCAATGCTCTTCTCTACAGTCTTCCTAACAACCAGATTTCCCGACTTCAACGGCTCCAAAATACTGCTGCTCGCATTGTGACACTGTCTAGAAAATCCTGTTCTATCACCCCCATTCTGAAACAACTGCACTGGCTCCCTATCTCTCAACGAATCATCTTCAAGCTGATGCTCATTGTCCACAAAGCTCTAAATGGCAAGGCTCCCCACTATATTTCTGAACTGCTTCAAGTTTACACTCCTTCAAGGAATCTTCGATCAAGTTCCATGCTTCTCCTCATTGAACCCAAGTCTCGACACTCATGGGGTGACAGGTCTTTTTCTGTAGCCGCGCCACGCATTTGGAACTCTCTACCACTTAATCTTCGATCTTGTCTTTGTACCGCAAAATTCAAGTCTCTTCTCAAAACTTATCTTATGTCACAGGTTTTTCAATGACTAATTTTGTTGTGTCTGTTTTTCTTTGTATTGTGTTTTTGTTTTGTTTTGTTTTGGTTTACTGCGCCTTGAACACCCAGCAGGGTGGATATGTGCGCATTACAAGTCTTATTATTATTATTATTATTATTGTATGGGTAAAAACCCAAATTAATATTCTTTATCCCTGATGCAAATTTGACATCTCTTATACTCCTATTTTTGTCTCTTTTATCTCAACTAGGGTTCAACAATGGCGAGTGCTCCAACAGAAAGCTGCTGCCCAGTCTGTGGTAAGTACCCTCCAAACATACAGCACTTCAAAACAAGTGTTTTGAGTTCTCCAGAATTTAATTTTCCTTAATTTCAGGACTTTATCAAAACTTCCAAATTCAAAATAGAAGAAGTAAAGGAAGGTCCACAGGACAGAGCAGCAGTCCACATAGCCTTCATTCAAGGCGCACACAGGCAGAACCCCCAAATGTCATGCGCGAAAAGAGACCAGACAGTGCAAGGGGCGAAGCGCCTTTAACAACTCTGTCATATCTAGTCAGTTATTCATGATCATGAAATATTTATGTATGCATTTTCTTTTTGTTGCCCTGAGCACGTGACTCAATGCGTCCTTATCCACGAAAAACCAGGAATATTTGTGCGTAGGTAACGCCACGTATGCACACGCACGTCTTATCTAGGTTGTCTCATATGGTAATCTATGGTAAATGTGTCTTCTTATTGGCCAACCCTCCTCACGCTTAGGCATTATGCATTAAATTTCTCCTACCAAAATTGGTAGCAAAAGAACGATTAGGTAGGTGTTTTGCAACTTCGCCACTCGTGCTGATATTTTTCGTGCTCAACATTTTTGGGTCTTAAGGACATCTGGGGGTGCCACATGCGCTTTAACTAAAGGTGTTGAAACATGTAGTGTTGTAGTTCTAGTGATGCAGAGAGTAAAATCTCCTGAATTTGTAACGAGACTTTCTGGTTCTAGAGTAAAAGAGCTCAATAGCAATTGGTCGTGAATGTTCACGTGCCTCAAATCCAAACTTTTTATTAAGTTAAGCCCATCGATCCCCTAAAATATTGAAGTGTTCTTAGAAGCCCAATCTCTAAATTATGTAATCAGTAAAGTCAATAACAATCCTATGATCATTCTGCTTTTTCAACAGTTCCCATATCGAGTTGCAAACACAAGAGCAACCTAAACTACCTTGTGATTAAAAACTGCATTTCCGCCAACATGATTCGTGAGACGAGCTGCTCTGGGTCTTGTCCATCTTATGTTTATGCCCAAACCACATTTGGGCTCAATTTGGGAAGTTCCTGTAAATGTTGTCGTCCAACTCGATCGAGTGAAAATACTGTTGAAATGCAGTGTGATGATCAAACGACCTACAGTCATACCTATCAGGTGATAGAAGAATGTACCTGTAACAGCTGTGTCGGAAATCTAAGAGGAGGAGTAGTTCCGACGATTAAATCATTGTAACCATTCTTTGCCTCCCTCAAAAAATACAACTAGGAAAACAAAATGTCAAGGGAAGATTCTTGATTACAGTTTAACTTCAAAAATAAAACGAGCCTTTTGTTTCAGTGCTAAACAGGCCTGACTTTAAATCAGTGAGCTTTCACATGGAAACATTTCACTAGAGAATTGGTACTGGTATGAACTTTGAAATCAGTGAGCTTTCACATGGAAACATTTCACCAGAGAATTGGTAGTGGTATGAACTTTGGAATCAGTGAGCTTTCACATGGAAACATTTCACCAGAGAATTGGTACTGGTATGAACTTTAGACTCGGTGAGCTTTCAGATGGAAACATTTCTCTGGAGGATTGGTACTGGTATGAACTTTAGAATCAGTGAGCTTCCAGATGAAATATTTCTCTGAAGGATTATAACTGGTATAAACTTTAGATTCAGTGAGCTTTCACATGGAAACATTTCACCAGAGAATTGGTACTGATATAAACTTTAGAATCAGTGAGCTTTCACATGGAAACATTTCACCAGAGAATTGGTACTGGTATGAACTTTAGACTCAGTGAGCTTTCAGATGGACAAATTTCTCTGGAGGATTGGTACTGGTATGAACTTTAGAATCAGTGAGCTTCCAGATGAAATATTTCTCTGAAGGATTATAACTGGTATGAACTTTAGAATCAGTGAGCTTCCATATGAAATATTTCTCTGAAGGATTGGTACTGGTATGAACTTCAGAATCGGTGAGCTTTCAGATGGACAAATTTCTCTGGAGGATTGGTACTGGTATGAACTTTAGAATCAGTGAGCTACCAGATGAAATATTTCTCTGAAGGATTATAACTGGTATGAACTTTAGAATCAGTGAGCTTCCAGATGAAATATTTCTCTGGAGGATTGGTACTGGTATGAACTTAAGAGCTTTCAGATGAAATATTTCTCTGGAGGATTGGTACTGGTATGAATTTAAGAGTTGGTGAGCTTTCAGATGAAATACTTTTCTGGAATTTATGTACATGTACTTGTCAATCCTTTCTATTTCTTTTAATTTTCAGAAGGACAAAAGAATGTTTACATGAAGTTTTGTAAACTCAATGAAGACTGTTTAAGTCTTGCGTGTATTTGAACATTAGACCCCAGTAAAATGTACAACTTGTTTCCTTGACATGTTAAGTGTTCCTCCAAAATGTTCAATACACACACAACTTACAAGGTCTTTTTAAAAGACTTTTACTAGCGATGCTTATGACCATGGCCGAGGAAATGTACTTTTGCTGCGTTAGCATTGTTTCAGTTATTTTCCCTTTTTGTTATAAAAGTTGTTTTAAGATTGATTTACCCTTTTGCTTATAAATGCATGAATACTTAAATTTAATTGATAATCCAGTAAACATTTTTAGTATCTGGTGGCAAAGTGATTTTTTGTTTGTTTTTGGTACAACATTGAAAATAGTGTCTTTTAATATTTGAGTTTGATTGAAAAAAAAAGATATATGTATTCAGGCCTGATACTTCATGGAGGCAACAAAGGCGATTGCCTGAATGCCCCCGTGGTCTTTGCCTTGGTGCCCTTGAAATGCTCCAGTAGAAATGTACAATTTCTTCATCGGGAGCCCTTTACCAAGGAGAAAATGCCTTGGTGCTGTTGCCCTTTCAACAACGAAGCATACAGGCCTGTATATTATAACATTAAAGGTATTTAGTAGAACAAGTTTAAGTTTAATGGACGGTTTGGTGGTAGTAATTCAAAAATACATGGGGCCTAATTGCTGTAAAGGTTAGCTTTTTTAGCCTTGATAAGACGCCAGTCTCTGTTGCAATATACGTATGCAATGGAGGAGTGCAACCAACCCAGGCTATGTGGCCCTAGCCTTGATAAGACACCAGTGTTTGTTGCACTGCACTGCAACAGAGGAGTGCAACCAACCAAGGCTATGTGGCCCTAGCATTGGTAAGGCTCCAGTCTCTGTTGCACTGCACTGCAACAGAGGAGTGCAACCAACCAAGGCTATGTGGCCCTAGCATTGGTAAGGTTCCAGTCTCTGTTGCATTGCACTGCAACAGAGGAGTGCAACCAACCCGGGCTATGTGGCCCTAGCCTTGGTAAGGCTCCAGTCTCTGTTGCATTGCACTGCAACAGAGGAGTGCAACCAACCCGGGCTATGTGGCCCTAGCCTTGGTAAAGACGCAAGTCTCTGTTGCACTGCACGGTAGTAGTGGAGTGCAACCAACCCAGGCTATATAGCCCTAGCCTTGGTAAGACGCAAGTCTCTGTTGCACTGAACTGTAATGGTGGAGTGCAACCAACCCGGGCTATGTAGCCCTAGCCTTGGTAAGGCTCCAGTCTCTGTTGCACTGCACTGCAATGGTGGAGTGCAACCAATCCGGGCTATGTGGCCCTTTAATGACAAAAACAGCCCAACTAGAAAAAATTACATTTGAGAAAAGCAAAAACACAGTATAAGCGTAGAGTTATATATAAGAACTAGAGGGCGCACTGGTGATGTTGCTTGCACAAACGCGACGGGATCGCAAGGAGACATGCGCGCCACTCTGTACGCACTTTGAATATGATGTACACGTTGGAATTTGTGTTTATTGGCGAAGCTGTTTTGTCATCTTACAAACATGGCCGCACAAACCTAGCTGTGCGGTGCTGTTTTGTCAACTTGGAAAATGGCTACATGTGCGCATGCCCAGGGCCACGTATTTAGGCCAGTGCGTCCTCTAGTCTTATATATAACTCTAAACGCGTCTCTTAATATTTATGCATGAAGTACGTCACAATGCCAGCTCAAAAAGAGGCGATGGGCGCAGCCACTGCAAGTGGTGGCAGATGTGCGCCCATAGCCTCATTTTGGGTAAGAATTATGACGTCATGCATAAATATTAAGAGGGGTGTATGGATACAAATAAGCTTTTTGCCATAAAAACGGGGTGAAAGTGTAACATGAAGCCGAGATAACACAAGTTATGTTCGCGTCCATGCATAGCGTGCCTTTGAAACTTTGAATGGAAAACAACCCTCGATTTACAAAGAAATGATCTCAATGGACCAGTAATTTTGAGTTGGGCTGTTTCGCCATGGAAGGACGTACCTTGTATAAGCCATTGCCTGTGTGAAATCAATTAAGCTAAGTCTTTATAAATTATGGCATCGGTTTTTTTCTTCTCAAGTTGTGTATCATCAAAGTATTGAGTATTTATATTTACTTATTTGGTTTGATGTTTGTAGATGGTTAATTACAAACCATATTAATTTGTCTTTGTATCCAAAAAATTATCAATAACCAGAAATAAGTTTTGTTCAGAAGAGTTTATCAAAGGTGATGGGAGAAACAAAATTGTTAACAAGTTATTCATGTTTGAAATTGTTTGAAAGGTGTCTAATCAGGCCTGAAATTACACTGTGGTCACGGACCCAATGTTGCCTCATGTTGTAATGTTGCCTCCTTCAAAGGTTTCTCAAAGACCACTAAAATAAGGGCTGGATAGCTCAGCGTCCAATTCCATAGAGCTACCTTAGCAGAAAAAGTAACTATGCTCAACAAAATGTTGCTCACTTGAACGAGGCAACCCAGCCAAACTACCAAATCATGTGCACAATTTTATGACTGATATTCTGCTTAGCACAAAATCAAGCAATTTTTTTTCCCTGCCTAAGGAGCTGTAAGGGCCCAGATGGTAGTTTCAGGAACCCAATAAAGAATGTGTAAAGTGTGTTTGAACATTAGAGCCAAGTAAAGTGTGCAACATCTTTCCTTTACATGTTTAAAATAACTGAAGTTATGAATCAAAAGTGTCCCAAAACATTTTGAATACATACAGAACTTGCCCGGTCTTTTAAAAAGGCTGATAATTTTGTTTTAAAAGTTGTTTTATGATTTATGCATGAATATATAACTTTAATGTTATAATCCAGTAAAGTTTCAAAATGTTGGTGGCAAGGTATTTTTTTTTTTGGGGGGGGGATTATTTTGACAATAGCGTATTCATTATTAAAATTTGATTGTTTTGAATTTATTAAGTAAGTACTAAAAATATTGAGGAAAAACATATAGTTAGATGGTATTATTAAAGCTGTTTAGAAGAGAACAAATGACTGTTTTGTGTAGAACTGCTTATGTGTGTAGTAGGTCTACTGGCAGGCGCTTTCTACTGATAGGCATCTGTGTTTCTGTTGTATTGCCAGATTTCAAAGAGCTGCTAAGCACAAACATTTGCTTAGCATGAAATTGCTTCCTTGATAAAAGCAGGATTACCAACCGTTTTTCCACGTGTTTTTCAGAGTAAGCAAACAACAGCTGAATACAAGTAACGTGCAATAGGTATGCAACAAATGGACATTTGGTTGGTAATCCTGTTTTTAAGAAGAAATTTCATGCTCGGAAAATTGTTGCAAATTTTTGCGCTTAGAACTCAATGAAAGTGGGCCCTGGTCACGAAACAGATGAGGGTCCAACCATTTCATAAAGTTAGCAGAAAATACTACTTAACAAATTTATCTGCTAAGCAAATATTGAGAGGGGCACCGGTCACAACAATGTAAACTTAACGTAATTTGGCTGGTTACCTGTTTATGTTCAAACAAAATTCTGTGCTAAGCAAGTTTTTGTGCTTACATGCTTCATAAAATGGGCCCAATTTCAAAAGGCCGTAAGCACAAACATTTGCTTAGCATGAAATGTCTTCCTTGACAAAAACAGGATTACCATATGTTGGGCATTGCTTGAGACTGGTACTCAGCTGTCGTTTGATTATCCTGAAAATCACGTGAAAATTTGGTTGGTAATCCTGTTTTTATCAAGGAAGAGATTTGATGCTAAGCAATTAATTTTCGTGCTTACAGGCTTTATGAGATTGGGCCCTGGGCTTCAAGAAAAATAATAATGTTAGCGAACTTTTATCAGGGCTTATCAGAGATCCTTATGAGGGCACTGGGCACCTTCAATTGTCAAAGACCAATCTTCTTACTCGGTGTATCTCAACATTATGCACACAACACCAAACCTGTGAAAATTTGAACTCAATTGGTCGTCGAAGTAGCGAGATAATAATGAAAGAAAAAACACCCTTGTAACATTAAGATTCTTGATTTCGAGACCTCCGACGCGTGAGGTTTCAAAATCAATTCAAATATTTTACCGAGAAGTTACTTCTTTCTCAAAAACTATGTTACTTCAGAGGGAGCCGTTTCTCACAACGTGTTTTTACTATCAGCAGCTCTCCATTCCTCGTTTTTATGCTAATAATTATTTTGAGTAATTACCAATAGTGTCCAGTGCCTTAGCGTAAAAAGAAGCTATTAAACATATAGTAGAGGTCTGGGGCCAATTTCAAAGCGCTGAAGCACAAAAATTTGCTTAGCATGAAATTTTGGCCTCGATAAAAACAGAATTTCCACGTGGTTTTGAGGATAAACAAACAGCTGAATACAAGTAACAAGCAATATGCAACAAATGGAAAAATGGTTGGTAATCCTGTTTTTATCAAGGAAGAAATTTCAAGCTAAGCAAATTTGTATGCTTAGCAGCTCTATGAAATTGGGCCCTGGTTACCATCCTACCATATCACATGTACAATTTGTATGATTCCCGCCTTCGATTCTCGCATCTCGGTTCATTCCGCGAGATTTTGCGGGAGCCAGTTGCGTACTCATGTTATCTTGGACACACACCGATGATTGGAACCAGCCAAAGCAACCGCCAGGTACCCGATTACCGCTAAACACCAGATAAACATGTAGTAGAAGTCTGGGTACTCGACGGCTTGCTGCCGCGACGCGATATTCAAAATGGCCACCAGCCATGCTTTTTTTTTTTCAACACCGTGGATGTACTTACGATGATTTGATGTGATTTAATGTCTCTATGGGTAAGCTTTATCGTGTAGTTTATTTCAGTTCATAATGTAGAATAGGAATGGGCCCTGTTGAAGACGTGTAAACACCTAGATAGTCACAAAAACGTTAGTTATGTCTCATTTCTTTTCCACCTTCAAGCTTAACATAAACAACGGCAACCCGGAAGCTGTAACGTTTTCCCCATTGGTAGGTCATTGCATCGTCAATGGCAACTTGCCGGCCGCCAATCAGATGAAACAATGGACTTTTCTGTGTAGCCTATAGTTAAAAGATTATATTTCTACTTCAATTCGTGGATAGTTGTATCTTAGAGATCGATACAATGTGTGGGCCAGGCCTTAACGTTTCTGAATTTTAAGAATTTGTTTGTACATTCTGAACTCTTGTAAACTGCTTATCAAGCAAAATGATCGGTGCTGTGGTCCGACATCCAAAGAATTAATGGTATTACATTTCGACCTTTGCATGTTCTAAAATTTGTTTGGGATAATTTTCCGCACGTCGCCACCAATTTATCCGCCGTTAAAGATGCTATGTCAGATTTTTGGCCGATTTGACCCAACAATTTTGATTTAAAATTCAATAGGTGTTTTGATGGGGGTCGAGAAAGTTACAAGCTTTCATTTGAGCCATTGCTCGAAAAAGTCCGTCAATTATTAGTAGCAGTGAAATAAAGTGCTCAACATTAGTTTTTGTCGGGATCCCGACAATATATCACGTGACCATTTCTTATGTGTTTTATTAGAAACGTTTTAATTTTTTGTGTAAAAGTTAAACTTTTTTTCGTTAGAGCGGGTGATACTCTTTGAAATACCATTCACTCAAAAAAAAATCTATTTGTTTATGTTTGGGGACAAAAATCTGACATAGCTTCTTTACTTAAAGGCACTGGACACTATTGGTAATTACTCAAAATAATTATCATCATAAAACCTTTCTTGATTACGAGTAATGGGGAGAGGTTGACGGTATAAAACATTGTGAGAAACAGCTCCCTTTGAAGTGACGCAGTTTTCGAGAAAGAAGTAATTTTAGACGAATTTGTTTTCGAGACCACAAGTTTAGAATTTGAGGTCTCGAAATCAAGCATCAGGAAGCACACCTTCGTGAGACAAGGGTGTTTTTTCTTTCATTATTATCTCGCAAACTCGACGACCGATTGAGCTCAAATGTTCACAGGTTTGTTATTTTATGCATATATTGAGATACACCAAGTGAGAAGACTGGTCTTTGACATCTGCCAATAGTGTCCACTGTCTTTAACTCCAAAACCACTGATTTTTTTTCTTACCTTAGAAGAAGGGTTACCGCATATAAATCCATAAAAAAAGAGAGAAAAATAACAGTTTGTAAAAAAAAAAAAAAAAAAAAAAACCCGGAAATTGGCACCCCTGTCAATCCTTCACACTTAACTGCCAAAATTGTTTATCTTTTTTTTTCATAGTGTGCTGTTCCAGCAACCTGTAATTTGGAGACTGTCTTCTACACATAAAGGACTTCCTTTGGTTAAATTTTGAGGCAAATCGGAGAGAACAAGTTTTTGAGGGTGAAAAAACAAGTTATACTCCTTGTCTTCTTTTTTTTTTTTTTATCGGCCGAAATATTTTCTTTTCGCCTGAAATTTCACACAGAGGTGCAAGGAGTGGTTGAGTCGTCTACCTTGGCAACTTTTTCAGATATTGCCTAGTTTTCGATGTAAAGGTGTCTCAAATATTGTTAATAGTAAAAACAAATATTACGATACACGGCGAATACCTAACCAAGTAACACTGTTAAAAATCAACGCTGTTATCCCGCTGTCCCGCATACTGAAGACTCGCCACCCCCACCCCCCCCCCAAAAAAAAAACCCCGCCATCCCCTCGTCCACAGCGACAACCCACAATTCACATAAAATGTCGGACCAATAATTCCCAATATCGTTTCCCCTCTTAACTAGTTCTCTATACCTACGGCATGTGCGTTCAACTCTTCAATATTTCGAACCAATTAAGAGTCCCCTGGATGTTGGATGTTTCCTTGTAAACTATTCCTTCATACTTGTGTGTGCCTTCCACTCGCTGTATTTTTTTTAAGTCTCAACCAAATGTACCCACACCTACATGTACTCTAAAGCGTATATACCCTCAACTCGCAGATTATTTTCAAAGTATAAAGCAAGGATTTTCCTATGCCATAGTACCATGCGAACCCTGTTTCCCAATTAAACTAATGTCTACATGCCTACAGCGTGTGCTTTCAACTCAAATATTTTCTAAGTCCGAACCAAAGAGTTCCCCAATGACGACTTTGTTTCCTGGGTTCATACCTACAGCGCGTACATTAGTTTAACTCAAATATTTTCAAAGTCCCAACCAATGGGTCTTCCATATGCCTATGTTTCCTATAAACAGCGTGTGCAATTCATTCGTAAACTGTTAAGTATAAAGCACTGATTTTGCTATGCCATAGCATCATGTGTAAAGTTTTCCAAATTATATACGAAGTATAAAGCACTGATTTTGCTATGCCATAGCATCAAGTGTAACGCTTTCCAAATTATATATTAAGTATAAAGCACTGATTTTGCTATGCCATAGCATCATGTGTAAAGTTTTCCAAATTATATACTAAGTACAAAGCACTGAAATCCCATGCCATAGCATTATACGTTAGTATGAACCGAAGGTTTATCAGGTCTAAAATGCGAATTATCCTGGGGGGGACCCAAGTGGGTGTCGTGGGTAGGTGTCGGCCTCCCAAGCAAAGGGCCCCCGGTTCGAACCCCGGTGGTGGCAGCGCGGTTGCCGTCCGAAAAGCCTCGACCCACCAGACAGTGGCACACACCGCGCAGTGACACTCACCGCTAGCACTCGCTGAGGAAAGAAACTTAAAACTTAAAACTTAAAACGAACCTATGCTCTTTTTTATATAAGTTTAAAATAAATTATATAAAAAACATTTTTCAAACGTCTCCAACTTTTCTGAAGCTGGATTCGATCCCGGGACCCGCCGGTCCAGAGACCAGAGCCCTTCCACTGGGCCACTGCTCCTTCTTACTAATATGCGTTCGAGTTTTATTTTAAACCTTCGTATGACAAACTTTTAATTAAAACGTAGTAAAAGAACACCCGGGAATCGAACTCCAAACCATTGGGTGTAGAGTCGGGAGCCCTTCCATTGGGCCACTGCTCCTTCTTACTAATATGCGTTCGAGTTTTATTATAAACCTTCGTATGACAAACTTTTCATTAAAACGTAGTAAAAGAACACCCGGGAATCGAACTACGCACCATTGGGTGTAGAGTCCGGAGCCCTTCCATTGAGCCACGTCTCCTCTTACTTTTATGGCGTTCGAATTTAATGTTACACCTTAGAATGAACAACTTTAAATCAAAACGTAGTAAAAGAACACACGGGAATCGAACCTCGTACCATTGGGTGTAGAGTCGGAAGCCCTTCCATTGGGCCACTACTACTCTTACTTCATTTGCGTTCGAGTTTAATGTTATACCTTAGAATGAAAAACTTTGAATCAAAACGTATAATAGCTTTAATGCCCTCCACTCGCAAATTATTAACAAGTGTAAAGCAAGGATTTCCCTATGCCATAGGGTACCGCGCAAACCAATGTTCTCAAGCGTATAAAAAGAACACAGACCGGGGTTCGAACCCTGTACCATCGGGTGTAGAGCCCGGAGCCCTTCCATTGGGCCACTACTACTCTTACCTCATTTGCATTCGAATTTAATTTTATACCCTAGAGTGAACAACTTTATATCAAAACATATTGTAACTTATGCTTTCCACTCGCATTAATTATTTATTAGGGGTTAAGCAAGGATTTCCCTATGCCGTAGGGTACCGCGTAAACTAATGTTCTTCAACCCAGAAAAAGAACACACACCGGGGTTCGAACCCAGCACCATTGGCTTCAGAGTCCAGAGCCCTACCACTGTGCCACTGTCCTTCTTTATAACAAACGGTTTGAGTTTAAATATAAACCTTAGAATGAATTCAACTTTAAATCAAAACGTAATAGCGGGTGCCTTCCACTCGCATGTTATTTATTAGGTATAAAGCAAGGATTTCCCTATGCCATAGGGTTCCGCTTAAACCAATGTTCTTACGCGTAGAAAAAGACACACGCCGTGGCTCGAACTCAGTACCTTTGCGCTCAGAATCCGGAGCTCTACCACTGGGCCACCGCTCTTCTTATGAACAATGGGTTCGAGTTTAATTATAAACCTTAGAGTGGACAACTTTAAATCCAAACGTATATAGCGAGTGCCTTCCACTCGCGTGTTTTACAAGGATTTCCCGATGCCATTGTACCGCAGGTAATAAGATTGGGACTGGGTACAACAGAGTTGATGCATGCACAAATTCGACGGTGTTTGAGGGAAAAAAATGCACGGGACTAAAACGGGTCTATCTAACTGAGAAAATATCAGCGATTGAAAAAGTCTCTAGAAGCCGGGCAAATCGGGCGAATGGGGGGGGGGGGATATTCAAACAGGGGGCGTAACAATGTGACCAACAAAGCCATTTATTATTATATGTAATAAATATTTGATAATCTAAGGAAATTGAACTCTAAATAAGACACGGGACGGAGTATTTTTTATGTTTTAATTCAATATTTGTTTAATGTTTGAGTTTCTACATTTCACATTATGGCCGCTCTTTAAATCAATATAATAGAATTCAGACAATAATTGACATACACATTCAAATTTATTTTAAGCAGCAATTTTTTATTTATTTTTATTTATTTAAATAATTGAAATCATTAAAATTAAAATTTAAACGTCAAGTGTTTGTGCATCGTAAAAGAATTTTGTTTTTCTCCAAAGGCGATCAGAGAATACTGACCGAAACGTCAATTGAAACCAACGGTTACTTTCAGAACCACCCCATATTTAGAGATTATAGTCATTGCATGGTGTTACCGCAAACCTGTCCATATCGTATTTCCACAATGCAAAGTTTTAAATCCAGGGTACAACATCGAAGCATTGCCATAGATAGGCTGTACAATTGCATGCAGTGAATAATTAGATTGGAACAATTTTACAACCTCACCACCAATTTCTGGCCACTTTGTTTTAATCTCCGAATAATCAACGGGAAAACAGCAACCTACAGGCCTACTAACTATAGCCGAGAATTATATTGAGCAATAACACACGATACCCACTGTGTTGTGCACAGTAGACCTACACGTACATGTACATGTACATACACAAGCATACCAGCTAACGTAGTGTAGACCTACATGTATAGCTAATAGAAACAAACAAATCACAAACATTGCTTTTACCATGGGTTTGAACGACTTTATATTGAATCAGAATAAACGAGTACACATTAGTCTTGCCTGAACAGTTCCCTGAAGATTAAAACTACATCAAAAAGGCTCTAAATATCGTCCACGGAGACAGCCAGAGTCAACTGCATGGTTGGAGATCATTTTGAATACATGTGTGTACGCGGTAAATTACTGGGTACGAAGCATGGGTTATAAGACCAACTATAGGGTACCCGACTATTCGTGTTCTTGTCGCAATGTCGCTTACTTCTTGATATAGCAGTGCCTCCAAAAAGAGAGGTTAAAATGAATTTGAGACCCATCCCATTGTTCCAGCAACCTGTAACTTGGAGACTGTTTTTCACACATGACGAACTTCCTTTGGTTAAATTTTGAGGCAATTCGGAGAGAAAATGTTTCCGAGGCTGAAAAACGTCAAGCTTACACCCTTGCAGTTTTTTCAAAAATCGGCCGAAATTTTTGTCTTCCAAATCGCCTGAAATTTCATACCTAGGTGTATTAGAGGGCGAGGAGCAGGAAAATCTTGGTTTTAGTCGTCTACGATGGCTACTTTTTGAGATAATGCCTAATTTCGGATAGTACGATGGTTTAAAATCAAGGTTAAAATGATTATTTGAGACCCATCCTATTGTTCCAGCAATCTGTAACTTGGCGACTGTCTTTCACACATGACGAACTTCCTTTGGTTAAATTTTGAGGCAATTCGGAGAGAAAATGTTTCCGAGGCTGAAAAAAACCCCTTGTAGTTTATTCAAAAATCGGCCGAAATTTTTGTCTTCCAAATTGCCTGAAATTTCATACCTAGGTGTATTAGAGGGCGAGGAGCAGGAAAATCTTGGTTTTAGTCGTCTACGATGGTTAATTTTTGAGATAATTCCTAATTTCGGATAGTACGACGGTTTAAAATCAAGAATAAAATGATTATTTGAGACCCATCCTATTGTTCCAGCAACCTGTAACTTGGAGACTGTCTTTCACACATGACGAACTTCCTTTGGTTAAATTTTGAGGCAATTCGGAGAGAAAATGTTTCCGAGGCTGAAAAAACGTCAAGCCTAACAACACCCTTGTAGTTTTTTCAAAAATCGGCCGAAATTTTTGTCTTCCAAATTGCCTGCAATTTCATACCTAGGTGTATTAGAGGGCGAGGAGCAGGAAAATCTTGATTTTAGTCGTCTACGATGGCTACTTTTTGAGATAATGCCTCATTTCGGATAGTACGACGGTTTAAAATCAAGGTTAAAATGATTATTTGAGACCCATCCTATTGTTCCAGCAACCTGTAACTTGGAGACTGTCTTTCACACATGACGAACTTCCTTTGGTTAAATTTTGAGGCAATTCGGAGAGAAAATGTTTCCGAGGCTGAAAAAAAACCCTTGTAGTTTATTCAAAAATCGGCCGAAATTTTTGTCTTCCAAATTGCCTGAAATTTCATACCTAGGTGTATTAGAGGGCGAGGAGCAGGAAAATCTTGGTTTTAGTCGTCTACGATGGCTAATTTTTGAGATAATTCCTAATTTCGGATAGTACGACGGTTTAAAATCAAGGTTAAAACAATTATTTGAGACCCATCCTATTGTTCCAGCAACCTGTAACTTGGAGACTGTCTTTCACACATGACGAACTTCCTTTGGTTAAATTTTGAGGCAATTCGGAGAGAAAATGTTTCCGAGGCTGAAAAAACGTTTTCAAAAATCGGCCGAAATTTTTGTCTTCCAAACTGCCTGAAAATTCATACCTAGGTGTATTAGAGGGCGAGGAGCAGGAAAATCTTGGTTTTAGTCGTCTACGATGGCTACTTTTTGAGATAATGCCTCATTTCGGATAGTACGACGGTTTAAAATCAAGGTTAAAATGATTATTTGAGACCCATCCTATTGTTCCAGCAACCTGTAACTTGGAGACTGTCTTTCACACATGACGAACTTTCTTTGGTTAAATTTTGAGGCAATTCGGAGAGAAAATGTTTCCGAGGCTGAAAAAACGTCAAGCTTTACCCCTTGTAGTTTTTTCAAAAATCGGCCGAAATTTTTGTCTTCCAAACTGCCTGAAAATTCATACCTAGGTGTATTAGAGGGCGAGGAGCAGGAAAATCTTGGTTTTAGTCGTCTACGATGGCTACTTTTTGAGATAATGTTTTGAGATAATGCCTAATTTCGGCTAGTACGACGGTTTAAAATCAAGGTTAAAATGATTATTTGAGACCCATCCTATTGTTCCAGCAATCTGTAACTTGGCGACTGTCTTTCACACATGACGAACTTCCTTTGGTTAAGTTTTGAGGCAATTCGGAGAGAAAATGTTTCCGAGGCTGAAAAAACATTACCCCCTTGTAGTTTTTTCAAAAATCGGCCGAAATATTTGTCTTCCAAATCGCCTGAAATTTCATACCTATGTGTATTAGAGGGCGAGGAGCAGGAAAATCTTGGTTTTAGTCGTCTACGATGGCTACTTTTTGAGATAATGCCTAATTTCGGATAGTACGACGGTTTCAAATCAAGGTTAAAATGATTATTTGAGACCCATCCTATTGTTCCAGCAACCTGTAACTTGGCGACTGTCTTTCACACATGACGAACTTCCTTTGGTTAAATTTTGAGGCAATTCGAAGAGAAAATGTTTCCGAGGCTGAAAAACGTGGGTGTCGTGGGTAGGTGTCGGCCTCCGAAGCGAATGGTCCCCAGTTTGAACCCCGTGGGTGGCAGTGCGGTGAGTGGCCGGCCGCGAAGTCTCGACTCACCGCGCAGTGGCATCCACCGCTCATACTCGCTTAGAGAAGAAACTTAAAACTTAAAACTTAAAATGAACCTATGAACTTTTTTATATAAGTAATGAAATTTAATAAAAAAAAATACCTTTTTTAAAAGGCTTCTAAATATTCGGGAGCTGGATTCGATCGCAGGACCTTTCGGTCCTGAGTCCAGAGCCCTTCCACTGGGCCACAACTCTTCTTATTAAATTTGGCTTCGAGTTTAATTTTAAACCTTCGTATGGACAACTTTAAATTAAAACGTAGTAGAAGAACACCCATGTTTCGAAACCCGTACCTTTGGGTGCAGAGTCCAGAGCCCTTCCACTGGGCCACAACTCTTCTTATTAAATATGTCTTCGAGTTTAATTTAAAACCTACGTATGGACAATTTTAAATCAAAACGTATTAAAAGAACGCCCGTGATTTGGGTGTAGAGTCTCGAGCACTTCCACTGGGCCACATCTCCTCTTATTTAAAATGCGTTCGAGTTTTATTTTATAACTTAGAATGAACAACATTAAATCAAAACGTGTAATGTTTCTCTCTCAAATTATCGCAAAGTGTAAAGCAAGGAAATCCTATGCCGTTTCGTTCTGCGTAAACCAATTTTCTTAAGCGTAGGAAAAAGAACACACACCGGGGCTCGAACCCAAAACCTCTGCGTTCAGAATCCGGAGCCCCACCACTGGGCCACTGCTTTTCTTGCTAAAATTGCGTTTGAGTTTAATCATAATTCTTAGAAGTACACGTCGGCAGTAAATAATTAGGTACAATACAGAGCAATCAACGGGAAAACAGCAACAGGTATAACAGAGACGATAACAACACACCATCGCGCGTTGTGTTGTGAACAGTAGACATACAAACAAAAGCATACCAGCTAAACGCAGTGTATAGCTACCAGAAACATACAAATAACAGACATTGTTCCCCGTGTTCATATAGGGGGTCTGGAAGACATAATGGTGCGTTCGTTTAGCTTCCCTGGGTCGACCCCGATGTTGCGTATTTTATTTTTTTCCAGGACGAACGTGGGCACACAATTACCCCACGTTCGTCATCGAACCAGGAAAAAACCCCAGACACGTCACCACGTGAGCCGTCCCGTGGTGACGTCAGTGCACCTCGGGCCAGCCCCAAGTGACCCAATCCACAAGGGGGGCTCTTGGGGCTGGCCCGAGGTGCACTGACGTCACCACGGGAAGGCTCGGTGGTGACGTTTTTTTCCTAGTAGCAATAAAATACGCAACATCGGGGTCGACCCAGGGAAGCTAAACGGACGCACCCTTATTATTGAATCAGAATAAACGTGTATGCATTAGTCTTGCCTGAACAGTTCCATGATGATACGACAACAATTCTCTAGTCCACGGACACAGCCAGAGTTAACTGCATGCTTGGAGATCATTTCGAATAATAATGTGTACCCGGCAAAAATGCCAGGGACGAGGTATTGGTTATAAGACCAACTAAATAGTACCCGACTATTTCTTCTCTTGTCGCAATATCTGCCCTGATATTGCTTAGTTCTTGGACGGTGGTGCCTCTAAAAATATTGAAATGATAATTTAAGACCCATTGTTCAAGCAACCTGTAACTTGGAGACTGTCTTTTACACATACAAGTTTTCGAGGGTGACAAAAAGTTATATTACAGGGTTTTTTCTTCAACGGCGATTTTTTTTCTTTCCAAATCTTTTGAGAATTCATATATAGGTCAAATGGAGGGCGAGGATCACAAAAATCTTGGTTTTGGTCATATTATACGGTGGCTACTTTTTAAGATATTGCCTTAATTCGGATATAACGACGGTTCAAAATCAAGATTAAAATGAATATTTGAGAACTATCCCATTGTTCCAACAACCTGTTATTTGGAGACCGTCTTCACCACTTAAAAAACTTCATTTGGTGTAATTTTGTAGCAAATCGGAGAGAAACGTTTTCAAGGATGAAAAAACGTCAGGTTGTATCCCTTGTCGTTTTTTCAAAAATCGGCCGATTTATTTTATTTTCAAATCTTCTGAAAATTAGGTAAAATAGTGGGCGAGGAATAAAACAAGTAAGAAACAATTAGGAATGGTCACTTGCAGTTCATATTAATGATGTGTTTATTAAGAAGTACTCTAGATGTACTCTTACAAGAATGATGCAAGCATCATTGATTCATTATACATTAAAATACTTTCTTAATCAGAGGACTATTTTGAAAGACCTAATATTGAGCACCCAAACAGTTTGCAATGAATGTTTGTTAGCCCTCTTGAGGTTTGATGAACACCGGAGCCGTTTACTGGGAGAAATACGACAATTTGGAATTAAAAGCCATTTTGTTCCCCCAAAACACGTGGGCGAATACGGGGTGCCAGACTAGTCTGCCAGACAAAAATGGCGCAAGCAACCATAAAAAATGTGACCAAAGAAAACAGGGGTCGATTTCACAAAGAGTTAGGACTAGTCCTAACTTAGGACTTGTCATAGGAGATATACAAACTGCATGGATAGTCCTAAGTTAGGACGAGTAACCGGTCCTAACTCGAGATAAGACTGGTCCTAACTCTTTGTGAAATCCACCCCTGGTCCCTTTGGTCGCAACTCTCTCAATACACAGCTATGGTGGACACTATAGGAAAAACATCAATTGTGGTTTGGGTGCATACAGCGCCACCACCGTATCTCAAAATAGTCTATATGGCAAGTGTACTGTGCTTTCTTATATTCAGATACTTATACAAACAAAAGTGCACACCAAAACTTTGCAAGTGAATATGAAGCTAGCAGTATCAGTATTGATCTTTAGTAGGAGGACTACAAACAATTATGGCATTCACTGAGAGAAACGATTTGAAAACAGCCATTCGGATTGACCAAAAGATTTACAAATACGTTTACATTCTACCTCCATGCATAAAGACGGCCCTAAATGCAAATCAGTTACAAAATCACAAAATCTGTATCCAGAAAGTTTGGTGATTTCATAGACGATGTGACCTCTGACGTCACACGAAAACCATAACATGATTCGCGCGCATACCGCCGCGCAAAACCTTTGTGTTTTGGCAGCCAGCTAGAAAGTGTACGCAATCTTACAATGACTACGCAACTCACTGCCCGGCGAAACATGACGTATTTTGTCAACAGAGTGCGGTTTGAATGTAAACATAGGTCACATCGTCTTTAATCACTCTCTCCCATGTGTCTCCTGGAGACAGAAAATAGCACAGATGAAGGGAACACAACAGGTACTCATTAAGGGGAACTTTAAAGACTTGAGTGCTCGATCCACATAAAATGTTGTGGCTTAACCCTCCTACTCTTGGTAACATTCTCCAGCGAGTATGAACAACCATTTGAAACCATTTAACTGCATGGGTTTTGGAGGGTGGCAGCACTATGCACTGAAATGCCGTTTACAATACTTTGTGGATGCATTCTCCACATAATATCACATTGCACTGCTGGCTGACACGTAGTTTATCTAGCATTCCAAACCACAGTGGATGATATAAAATGGTCAGACAGTAGGAGGGTTAAGAAAGGAATTATTGTATAAAACGAAAACCTTGCACTTGTAGTGTGTCATGTCCACTTAATATGCAGCCAAACTACTCACATGCTCAACACAATAGAAAATTATGAACGGTTATCCCTTCATTACAAAACCTGAAATCAACTTATTTCTTTGGTTGCTAAAATGACATGAATCGAGTATTGTACAGGAACAAACTCTCAACCCTTTGTAAAATAAACATGCAAAGTGTACTTGTGGTGAAGTTTTCGGATTCCCAGCCGAGTGAGTGAATTTGTTTTGATGATTTGTAAAACTAACACTTCGCCAGATTTTCGTTCATTTTTATTTTGAGGACATGGTTAACGAGTCTAGTCCTTGCCAAAAATGTAATCACATGGAACTTTTATTAGATGTTAAATTTGCATGGGAGATAAAGAATATTTTAATTTTGGTTTTTACCCATTAAACGACGTGTGTAAGCACTGTGTACATATACTCGGTACTTTCCCAGAGTCCTGTGAAGAAGAAAAAAACAGAGGCATTTTACTCAAGTGGGATTCGAACCCACGACCCTTCTCAATAAAATCCATGTGAGATATTTTGAAAAACCTCAAAGTTGTATAGTTTAAATAAATAAAACATCTGTAAATAAAATATATGTAACTAACTATCAATAAATGTGTGTGTCTCGGTTTAATCATTGATATATCGTTATCAGTTAAATGCACGAGCGATCCAGTTTACTTTGCAGTCAAATGGCAGTTTTCCCTAATGTTTTATTTCAGTTTGCTTGTTTCATTTGAATAATGTATGGTACAATGATGTGCTTGCATTTAAAGACGCTGGACACTATTGGTAATTGTCAAAGACTTGTCTTCACAGTTGGTGTATCTCACCATATGCATAAAATAACAAACCTGTGAAAATTTGAGCTCAATCGGTTGTCGAAGTTGCGAGATATTAATAAAATAAAAAACACCCTTGTCGCACCATGGTCACACGAAGTTGTGTGCTTTCAGAAGGGTGATTTTAAATCTGAGGTCTCGGAAACTAATTCAAGAAAATTACTTCTTTCTCCAAAACTACGTCATTTCAGAGCGAGCTGTTTCTCACAATGTTTTATGCTATCAACTTCTCCCAATTACTTGTAATCAAGAAAGGTTTTATGATAATAATTATTTTGAGTAATTACAAATAGTGTCCACTGCTTTTAACAGAACAGAAAAATTGCAATAAAATGAACCTGTATTCTATGAAGTGTATTTCATCATATCATATTTTGTTACAAATCTTAAACACAGGCCCTTTTTCGAAACCACGGGCTTCGGCTTGAGGCTCCGTTCTCTCATCTAACACCCTGAGCGCAGACACAAAGCACGCGCAATTGTCAAAACGACAGGCAGGGCCAAGCTAGTCTGAGCCGGGTCCAAAGCCAAATCCAGTCGTTTCGAAAAGGGCCATTAATTCAATGTTCAATTGTCTTACGTCTATTATTGAAGCAGCTGTTAATACAATTCATTTCGACAAACAACTTTAAATAATCAACTGCTAAATATAATTTGATCCACCAAAGCTTGGAGAGATTATTTCATGCTGCTTCCACAAACTTTGCTAATCCTTCTTATAGATTATCACATTACAATGGCCGTTAGTGGCTTCCAATTATCCAATGCTGTTATTTTTCTTAAGCATGAGCTTTTTGAGTTGCTTTTTTCGGTAGGAAACAAATCTATCCATTTTCTGAGATTTCTTCTTAGAAGAGTTTGACTTTACAGCCAGCATATTCTCGTCACGTAGTTCTTCGTCGTTGATATGGTCTTCATCATTTAACTCTGCAGCCAGGTTTTCTTCTCGCAGTACTTCGTTAACGTTCTTGAAACGTCGTCGCTTCTGTGATGACGAATCGTCGTCTCCCGAGGGATTTTCTTGTGGTGGTGAGTTGACGCTTGGTCGAGGCGGGAAGGGTAGAGTTGGTGGTCTAGTTGCGACTGATGGTCGATCAGTGGCCATCTCATTGCTGGGGAGTTCTGTTGTAGGTGGTTGTTGGTTGCTTGCCTCGTCGACGACAAGGCCAAGGGTGACAAGTATACCATTCAGGGTGGTCATGCATTCCTTGATGACTTGTTCAAGGTCAACTTTTAGGGCATCTTTAGAAAAGACAAGAAACAAAGTAAACAACACATCAATTTCGCGGTCGTAAAACATGCTACGTAAAATTGGGGAGGTAGTGCCTTCTGCTCTTCCAGCCAGGCTACAGTCTGATGACAGTCCGTATGGACTGTAAAAGGGGTAACCCTGTTTCAGCCCTAGGAGTAGGTGGCAACGACCTCTGGAAAAATATAAATGTAGCCCACACCTTGAAGTGGCCTTCAGGCTTTGAGTGTCTGGCGATGGTAAAGTTTTTGGGTAAATATCAATGTTAAGAAACATAAATGTTTGCTTTGCTGTCAACATTTCCTAATACTGGTTTTAGTTGATTATTTTGCAGTTTCTTTTTGCAATTTCGTTGGTGGATTCGGGACAAACAAAATTATAGAGACAAATTGTCAAGAATGCAGTGTAAAATTCAAGTCCCGAATAGTAAGATGGACATCATGTCATTTGGTTTGTGCAAGAATTATTCCACATTGTCCTTTTCGGACAATTTTAAAGACACTGGACACCTTTGGTAATTGACAAAGACCAGTCTTCTCACTTGGTGTGTCTCAACATATGCACAAAATAACAAACCTGTACAAATTTGAACTCAATTGGTCATCGAAGTTGCGAGATAATAATCGAAGAACAAAAACACTCTTGTCACACGAAGTTGTGTGCTTTCAGATGTGCTTTCCTCACAAGGTGTTATGCTAATAATTATGTTGAGTAATTACCAATAGTGTCCAGTACCTTTAAAGCTCATGATACCAAGTAAGGTTTTATGCTTACAGTTATTTTGAGTAGTTACCAATAGTGTCCACTGCCTTTAAGGTAGGGAAAACTGCAACAGTGGAAATTTAAAACAAGTCTTACCAGCCTCCTGAAATGGTCCCTCCAACATCTGAACTTTCTCCTTCAGCACAGCGAACTTCTGGCTCAGCTCTAATACCACGCCTAAAATGTTTGGGGTTGAGCAAAGATAAATTTACTAAGCGGGATTTGAATAAACAACCTCCAGTCAAATGAACTCACTCTACCAACTGAGCTATAATAGCCCTGTTTGCAATCTTCCTATAATATCATTGTTCATGGGTGGCAGTTAAAGGCTTTTTAACATATAACTGGTATTCAACCAGGGATCAAGACCAACGGGCACTCTACCAACACTGCTATAATAGCCCTGTTGGCAATCTCCCTACAATATCATTGTTCATGGGTGGCTGTTCAAAGCTATTATAACTGGTATTCAGCCAGGGATCAAGACCAACGAGCACTCTACCAACACAGCTATAATAGCCCTGTTGGCAATCTCCCTACAATATCATTGTTCATGGGTGGCTGTTCAAAGCTATTATAACTGGTATTCAGCCAGGGAACAAGACCAACAGGCACTCTACCAACACTGCTATAATAGCCCTGTTGGCAATCTCCCTACAATATCATTGTTCATGGGTGGCTGTTCAAAGCTATTACATATAACTGGTATTCAGCCAGGGATCAAGACCAACAGGCACTCTACCAACAGTGCTATAATAGCCCTGTTGGCAATCTCCCTACAATATCATTGTTCATGGGTGGCAGTTGAAAGCTATTATAACTGGTATTCAGCCAGGGATCAAGACCAACGGGCACTCTACCAACACAGCTATAATAGCCCTGTTGGCAATCTCCCTACAATATCATTGTTCATGGGTGGCTGTTGAAAGCTATTACATATAACTGGTATTCAGCCAGGGATCAAGACCAACGGGCACTCTACCAACACAGCTATAATAGCCCTGTTGGCAATCTCCCTACAATATCATTGTTCATGGGTGGCAGTTGAAAGCTATTATAACTGGTATTCAGCCAGGGAACAAGACCAACAGGCACTCTACCAACACTGCTATAATAGCCCTGTTGGCAATCTCCCTACAATATCATTGTTCATGGGTGGCTGTTCAAAGCTATTACATATAACTGGTATTCAGCCAGGGATCAAGACCAACAGGCACTCTACCAACAGTGCTATAATAGCCCTGTTGGCAATCTCCCTACAATATCATTGTTCATGGGTGGCAGTTGAAAGCTATTATAACTGGTATTCAGCCAGGGATCAAGACCAACGGGCACTCTACCAACACAGCTATAATAGCCCTGTTGGCAATCTCCCTACAATATCATTGTTCATGGGTGGCTGTTGAAAGCTATTATAACTGGTATTCAGCCAGGGATCAAGACCAACGGGCACTCTACCAACACAGCTATAATAGCCCTGTTGGCAATCTCCCTACAATATCATTGTTCATGGGTGGCTGTTCAAAGCTATTACATATAACTGGTATTCAGCCAGGGATCAAGACCAACGAGCACTCTACCAACACAGCTATAATAGCCCTGTTGGCAATCTCCCTACAATATCATTGTTCATGGGTGGCAGTTGAAAGCTATTATAACTGGTATTCAGCCAGGGAACAAGACCAACAGGCACTCTACCAACACTGCTATAATAGCCCTGTTGGCAATCTCCCTACAATATCATTGTTCATGGGTGGCTGTTCAAAGCTATTATAACTGGTATTCAGCCAGGGATCAAGACCAACGGGCACTCTACCAACACTGCTATAATAGCCCTGTTGGCAATCTCCCTACAGTATCATTGTTCATGGGTGGCAGTTGAAAGCTATTATAACTGGTATTCAGCCAGGGATCAAGACCAACAGGCACTCTACCAACACTGCTATAATAGCCCTGTTGGCAATCTCCCTACAATATCATTGTTCATGGGTGGCTGTTGAAAGCTATTATAACTGGTATTCAGCCAGGGATCAAGACCAACGGGCACTCTACCAACACAGCTATAATAGCCCTGTTGGCAATCTCCCTACAATATCATTGTTCATGGGTGGCTGTTCAAAGCTATTACATATAACTGGTATTCAGCCAGGGATCAAGACCAACAGGCACTCTACCAACACTGCTATAATAGCCCTGTTGGCAATCTCCCTACAATATCATTGTTCATGGGTGACAAATATTTCAGTTAAAAACATCTTCTTTCTCAAAAAGTCAGAGGGAGCCATTTCTCACAATGTTGTATACTATCAACAGCTCTCCAGCACTCGAAACCAAGTAGAGTTTAATGCTAATAATTATTTCGAGTAATTACCAATAAAGTCCAATCCCTTTAAAACCCTTGTTGAACAGTTAGCTTTGCAGCTCTTCAAGGGACAACATGCAAAAGAATTGATCATACTTTCAAAAAAGGAAATGCAACTTACTTGGATCCACTGGTCCAATTTGAACAACATCTTGTATTCCATCCATTCCTGACAATTGAAAAACAATGTGTTAACACAGACGACCTGAGTAATGTTTTTATAGTAAGACGAGTTCAAAGTATTTTACATTAAAGGAACACGTTGCCTTGGATCGGACGAGTTGGTCAAAACAAAAGCGTTTGTAACCGTTTTTTATAAAATGCATATATGGTTGGAAAGATGTTTTAAAAGTAGAATACAATGATCCACAAAAGTTTGCCTCGAAATTGCGTGGTTTTCCTTCTACGGTGCGAACTAACATGGTCGGCCATTTATGTCAAAATTTTGACCCCCATAAATGGCCGACGTGTTAGTCGAGGAGGTAAAAGGAAAACCACGCAATTTTGAGGCATGTTTGTGTGGATCATTGTATTCTACTTTTACAACATCTTTCTACCCATATGCATTTTATAAAAAAGGGTTACAAACGCTTTTCAAAGACCAACTCGACCGATCCAAGGCAACGTGTTCCTTTAACTCTTGTAAACAATATAGCACCAAAGGGTCCACATTTCATAAAGGACCACTATGTCTGCTGCGGCCAGCGTCTCAAAGGTCTTCCATGAACGTCCCCATTACTAAGGGAATCAATGTGTGGTGAAGAGGTTTTCAACTAGTGGTATAAACCCGCCAAGGCCTGTTTCTTGATAGTTTTACCGAGACGAAGTCGAGGTAAATTATTTTAAAAAACAGACCTCGGCGGGTTCAAACCACTAGTTGAAAACCGATTCAACACACTTTGATTCCTATTCATAAATACCTTTTCATTTAAAAAACATCAACACTTTTTTGGTCAACAAGTTAAATAAATGCAAACATTTTAATTATTTAATGATTTCTTTTAACACAACACCCCCGCCCCCCAGCTATGAAATGGTAAGGCCCTCGGGTAAACAACTCCTTATAAGGAGATTGCTGTACGCGTCGCACGTATCGCGTGATGTGGCACAACTGTTCCAGCCGTTGCTCTCAACCAATAGGAATGAAGAAACTGTCTTAAAAGCACAGGTGCAAGCTCGGGTGTCACACCCATGTTTCAACACTTTTTACTGGTGTTATATCATCTGTTCAAACACCGCTACCTAATGCCCTCTCAACCAATCAGAACGGATAAACTGTCTTAGGTATTAATGAATATAAGGTATATTTACCATTTTGGTAGCAGAGTCGTTCATCCTCACCTCCCAAACAGTCAGTTATGCCATCGCACACATACTCCCTTGAAAGACATCTGCCATTGTAGCAGGCAAACTGGTAGTGCGGATCACAGTTGCCTGGGGATACGACAAAAAACATTATTTCAAAGACCCGACACACAGTTTCAACCAAAAATCATTCCAAAAAGTATAGAATGATTGCATCTTGCTATGTAGAACTTGTTTTTGGAGAACTGTCTTTCTCTACAGAGTAGATTTATCGAATGTTTGGTAGACGTCCCAGTTCTGAAAACAACTCTCCTGTATTTTAACTACTAAATGTTACTCTGTTTGATGTCTGTCAAGAAAATTTCTCTTTGTAAATATCACTTTTTAAACTTCAAAAACGCTACTTGGAACTAGGTATAGAAGATGTGTCTCTGTTTGCGGTCCCGGTTGTACACGCAGCGTCACCAGTGCACCCTTTAGTTCTTACATCTAACTCTATGATTGCACAATGTTAGGTGAGTGAAGTTACAAAATTACATCTTACCTATTTCTGCAAATTCGTTGCAGGTGGCTGGAACCTCATCTTCACCGCGTAAACAGTCTGCAACCCCATCACAAAGGTGATCTGCAGAAACACATTTTATCCCACACTTTGGAAAAAAACAAATGGTCATAAACCACAATGAATTATTTTGCTTGCAGCTACTAAAATGAGATGAAAAAGAACACATACAAATAATACACTGCTGAAAAGCTCCATTAAAGGCAGTGGACACTTTTGGTAATTTCTCAAAATAATTATGAGCATAAATCCTTACTTTATTGTGACAGGTTGATAGTATAAAACATTGTGAGAAATGGCTCCCTTTGAAGTAATATAGTTTTCAAGAAAGAAGTAATTTTCCACGAATTTGATTTCCAGACCATAAATTTAGAACTTGAGGTCTCGAAATCAAGCACATGAAAGCACACAACTCCGTGTGATGGGGGTGTTTTTTCTTTCATTATTATCTTGCAACTTTGACGACCAATTGAGCTCAAATTCAATTTACAGGTTTGTTATTTTATGCATATGTTGAGAAACACCAAGTGAGAAGACTTGTCTTTGGCAATTACCAATAGTGTCCAGTGTCTTTGAAGAGAGAGGCTAGAATTGAGAATGCTGTTCATCTTAAACCTAATGACTGTTCATCATCATCATTCGGCATAGACATACATCTGTGGCCGCCTCATCCTCATATTGTAATGGGGGCGCACTCTTGGAGTTGCCGCCATCACCTGGTCTCTTTCAATCACTGCTTCCACTCCACTTTGTGACTTTGTCTATCGAGCGTAGCTTAGGGCGACCTCTGCCTCGAGTTCTACCCATAGGCAGACCATCTATAGCTGCACCAGATAGGCCTCCCTGTCTCATCACATGAGCACACCATTTCGCCTTTTGGCCCACATATTCAGGCTAGTACAGAACCTACCTGTAGTTCGTACAAGCCGCATCTCGTGGGGCATTGCACTTCATCCTCCCCATTAGGACAGTCTTGATACAGCCCGTCACATCGACTACTTGCTGGAATGCAGGTACCGGAGTTACATGCAAACTGATTGATGGGGCAAGGGTTCTGAGCCGTCGTGGGGCAGCCGATCTCATCCTCGCCTGCAGAGCAATCTGAATACTGTCTGTCACAATGCCAGTTCGCTGGAATACACACACCATTGTTGCACTATAGGAAAAAAACATCATTACCAATGTGAACAAATAGGACAGAATTTGAATAACTATATCTTTAGGAAGAAACTATAAACAATTATAACACACCTCTTGCTTGTTTTGTATTCTGGTTAGCTGAAACACAGTCATGTGGTCTATAACGATTGCAGCGCATGTTTTGCGGGAATAGTGCCCGCCAGGCACTAGTCTTTAAAAATAGTGTCTGGTTACAGCGCCCTCTCTAGATGAACACCTTATACAGCAACTATAAAATGCCTTTCTTTTCCAGATTTCACGTTTAAGACCAAGATGTGTTATAAAACACATGGCTGGCATATTCAGTAACTAGTATACGTCTATTCCCCCTCGGGCCTGTGAGTGACCAGAAGAGGGGCCTATTTCCCTCAGCCCTTGGCCTCTGGAAATAGGTCCCTCTTCTGGTCACTCAAAGTCCCTCGGGGGAATAGACGTACACTAGTTACCTCATTGCCAGTCAATATGTGTATAATAGTAAACTTGCAGGTACAACCACGTGTGAATCTCTTTTGTGCGAGTGTTGGCTCTGAAATGAGGCGGTGTGGTCTTGACTTTTTGAACGGTATACTCCAGATTCTCCTGAAGATGAGCAGAATATACCGTTGACGACTCTTTTCAGAGCCAACACCCGCACAAAATTATTTAATGATAAAATATTAATAAATAAAGGCTCGGCCTTTATCACACGGCAACGACCCTGCCAGTTTTAAATGGCCGTTAAAGAACTCATCGCTACCCTTTAATTCCCTTTGAGAGTGCCTCAAGCAGTCAGAAATACGACGCATTACTCTGACATAAATCCAACTAGGCCATGTACTTACCTCAAATTGATTACCAAGACATCCTTGAGGGCAATTCATCTCGTCCTCACCCGTCACACAGTTCCAAATCCCGTCACACAGATTCATTCTGAACACACAAGATCCATCGTTACATCTGAATTGATTTACAGCACAGAGGACACTTTGACAGTTCCGTTCGTCTTCTCCAGCGCTCCCGCCGCAGTTGCGAATGCCGTTGCACTCAAGACCCGAGGAGATGCACGTGCCATCATTGCAGCGGAATTGGCTGGCTGTGCATGTTTGGTCAGGGCATCCAAGTTCATCTTCACCCGCTGGACAGTCCTTACGGGCATCACATACAAGAGTGGACACAATGCAGACACCAGTGCTCCGACATTCAAAAGCACCAGGACATTTATTGACTATAGGGCAACTCTGTTCGTCGATTCCATCAGGACAATCTGAGAGGCCATTGCATAACAGAGACATAGCGATGCAGGAACCGCTACCACACCTGAACATACCAAGACACGGATCCGGACTGCAGCCCTCTTCATCTCTGTCGTTCAGACAATCTGATTTCCCATCGCAGATAAGAGTTGGGTTGATGCAGTACCCATCTCCACAGACAAAGAGATGCATGCATGGGTCTACCGTGCAACCCACCTCATCCACTCCACCATAGCAGTCTAGCCAGCCATTACAGCGAGCGTCTGCTGGTATACACTGGCCGCTACTACACCTGTAACCATTGCAGGGCTCTGGGCTAGCACCACAGCTCAGCTCATCATCTCCAAGCGGGCAATCCCGCTCACCATCACAGAGCTCGGTCAGTGTGATGCATCTCCCACCTTGACAAGCGAATCGGCCAAGACACCTGTTGACAGCACAGTTCTCCTCGTCCGCTCCTTGTGCACAATCCTTCCTGCCGTTGCAGACAAAACCTGATTTAATACAGTTCCCAGAGTTGCATTCAAACTCGTTGTCGAAGCATTGACCATTTTTGTACGAGCACGTAGCTTCATCATCGCCAAATGGGCAGTCCACTATTAAATCACACTTCTTATCCTTTGGAATACAAGGACCATTCACACATTCATATTGAGCAGGACACCTTTCGTAGCAGTCCACCTCATCTTCGCCTGTTCTGCAGTCGACTTTATTATCACAAACCACAGAGCTAGGAAAACACGTACCATCGTCACACTCAAACTCCTTTAACAGACATGGCTGAGATTGGCAGTCGCGCTCATCCTCGCCTGTTGCGCAGTCCATTTGCTTGTCGCAGACTTGAAGGGACTTTATGCACATTCCATCGCTGCACTGAAACTGGCCGTCCGGACAACCTGGAATGGGACAATTTTGCTCATCCTCCCCTCCAACGCAATCTTTCTGCTTATTACAGACTTGACTTGATGCAATACATCTCCCATCATCACATTCAAACTCATTATCTTGACATGATGGACAGTTCATTTCATCTGCTCCTGACGGGCAATCATTCTTGCCATCACAAACCAGATCTGAGATAATACACTGACCATAAGGGCACTCAAACTTGCCGGTTGGGCAACTCTGGCTGGGGCAATCTTGCTCATCCTCTCCATTTGGGCAGTCGTTCTGTTGATTACAGACTTGGATTGAAAAAATACAGCTGCCATCATTACATGTGAACTCATTAGTGATACAGCCCTGGCAATTATGTTCATCTTCACCTCCAGTGCAATCATCTACTCTGTTACATCGTTTTGTTGCAGACACACATTGGCCATCATTGCACCGGAACTCAGTAGACAAACAAAATGGGCAATTCAACTCATCTTCACCACTGGAACAGTCATTCTGTCGATTACATATTTTGCTTGAAACAATGCATTGACCATCTCTGCACTGGAACTCATTTGACAAGCAGCCAGGACAATTCAACTCGTCTTCACCACTGGAACAGTCATTCTGTCGATTACATACCCGAGCTGCAAGAATACATTGACCATCTCTGCACTGGAACTCATTCTCCAAGCAGCCAGGACAATTCAACTCGTCTTCACCACTGGAACAGTCATTCTGCCGATTACATACCCGAGTAGCAAGAATACATTGACCATCTCTGCACTGGAACTCATTTGCCAAGCAGCCAGGACAATTCAACTCGTCTTCACCACTGGAACAGTCATTCTGTCGATTACATACCCGAGTTGCAAGAATACATTGACCATCTCTGCACTGGAACTCATTTGCCAAGCAGCCAGGACAATTCATCTCGTCTTCACCACCAGAACAGTCATTCTGTCGATTACATACCCGAGTTGCAAGAACACATTGACCATCTCTGCACTGGAACTCATTTGATAAGCAGCCAGGACAATTCATCTCGTCTTCACCACCAGAACAGTCATTCTGTCTATTACATACCCGAGTAGCAAGAATACATTGACCATCTCTGCACTGGAACTCATTTGCCAAGCAGCCAGGACAATTCAACTCGTCTTCACCACCAGAACAGTCATTCTGTCGATTGCATATCCGAGTTGCAAGAATACATTGACCATCTCTGCACTGGAACTCATTTGACAAGCAGCCAGGACAATTCAACTCATCTTCACCACCGGAACAGTCATTCTGTCGATTACATACCAGAGTTGCAAGAATACATTGACCATCTCTGCACTGGAACTCATTTGCCAAGCAGCCAGGACAATTCAACTCGTCTTCACCACTGAAACAGTCATTCTGTCGATTACATACCCGAGTTGCAAGAATACATTGACCATCTCTGCACTGGAACTCATTTGCCAAGCAGCCAGGACAATTCAACTCGTCTTCACCACTGGAACAGTCATTCTGTCGATTACATATCTGAGTTGCAAGAATACATTGACCATCTCTGCACTGGAACTCATTTGCCAAGCAGCCAGGACAATTCAACTCGTCTTCACCACCGGAACAGTCATTCTTTCGGTTGCATATTTGAGTTGCCATAACACATTGACCATCTCTGCACTGGAACTCATTTGCCAAGCAGCCAGGACAGTTCAACTCATCTTCACCGCCAGAACAGTCATTCTGTCGATTGCATATCTGAGTTGCAAGAATACATTGACCATCTCTGCACTGGAACTCATTCTCCAAGCAGCCAGGACAGTTTGACTCATCTTCACCACCAGAACAGTCATTCTGTTGATTACATACCAAAGTCGACAGAATACATTGACCATCTCTGCACTGGAACTCATTTGACAAGCAGCCAGGACAATTCATCTCATCTTCACCACCGGAACAGTCATTCTGTCGATTACATACCAAAGTCGACAGAATACATTTACCATCTCTGCACTGGAACTCATTTGACAAGCAGCCAGGACAATTCAACTCATCCTCACCACTGGAACAGTCATTCCGTCTATTACATATCTGAGTTGACTGAATACATTGACCATCACTACAACGGAATTCGTTTGGCAGGCAATCATCACAATCTACCTCGTCTTCGCCGTGTGGGCAGTCATTCTTTCTGTTACAAACTTGGACTGACATGATGCAGCTGTTGTCATTACACTTAAACTCGTTTGTGATACAACCATGGCAATTATGTTCATCTTCACCTCCGGCACAGTCAGACTGTCGATTACAAAGTTTACTCGAGGGAATACATTGACCATTGTTGCATAAGAAGTCATTTGCTGCACAGATATTACAGATCAATTCGTCAGAACCATCTGAACAATCTCTTTGCGAATTACAAACTTGTGAAGATAGGATGCATCGACCATCAGAGCATCGGAACTCATTTGATAAGCAGCCAGGACAATTCAACTCATCTTCACCACCAGAACAGTCATTCTGTCGATTACATAGGCTTGTTGACAAAATGCATTGACCATCTCTGCACTGGAACTCATTTGATAAGCAGCCAGGACAATTCATCTCGTCTTCACCACCAGAACAGTCATTCTGTCGATTACATAGGCTTGTTGACAAAATGCATTGACCATCTCTGCATTGGAACTCATTTGATAAGCAGCCAGGACAATTCATCTCGTCTTCACCACCAGAACAGTCATTCTGTCTATTACATACCCGAGTAGCAAGAATACATTGACCATCTCTGCACTGGAACTCATTCGACAAGCAGCCAGGACAGTTCGACTCATCTTCACCACTGGAACAGTCATTCTGACGATTACACACGCGTGTTGACAAAATGCATTGACCATCTCTGCACTGGAACTCATTTGCCAAGCAGCCAGGACAATTCAACTCGTCTTCACCACCAGAACAGTCATTCTGTCTATTACATACCCGAGTAGCAAGAATACATTGACCATCTCTGCACTGGAACTCATTCGACAAGCAGCCCGGACAGTTCGACTCATCTTCACCACTGGAACAGTCATTCTGTTGATTGCATATCTGAGTTGCCATAATACAATGACCATCTCTGCACTGGAACTCATTTGACAAGCAGCCAGGACAATTCATCTCGTCTTCACCACCAGAACAGTCATTCTGTCTATTACATACCCGAGTAGCAAGAACACATTGACCATCTCTGCACTGGAACTCATTCGACAAGCAGCCAGGACAATTCAACTCATCTTCACCACTGGAACAGTCATTCTGTCGATTACATACGCGTGTTGACAAAATGCATTGACCATCTCTGCACTGGAACTCATTTGCCAAGCAGCCAGGACAATTCAACTCATCTTCACCACCAGAACAGTCATTCTGTCGATTGCATATCTGAGTTGCCATAATACAATTACCATCTCTGCACTGGAACTCATTTGACAAGCAGCCAGGACAATTCATCTCGTCTTCACCACCGGAACAGTCATTCTGTCGATTACATATCTGAGTTGACTGAATACATTGACCATCTCTGCACTGGAACTCATTTGACAAGCAGCCAGGACAATTCAACTCGTCTTCACCACTGAAACAGTCATTCATTTGATTACATATCTGAGTTGACTGTATACATTGACCATCAGTACAACGGAAATCGTTAGGCAAGCAATCATCACAAGCTACTTCGTCTTCGCCGTTGGGACAGTCATTCATTCCGTTACAAACTTGGACTGACATGATGCAGCTGTTGTCAGTACACTTAAACTCGTTTGTGATACAACCATGGCAATTATGTTCATCTTCACCTCCGGCACAGTCAGACTGTCGATTACAAAGTTTACTCGAGGAAATACACTGACCATCATTGCATAAGAAATCATTTGATGTGCACACATTACAGTTCAACTCATCAGCACCATCTGAACAATCTCTTTGCGAGTTACAAACGTGTGAAGATAAGATGCATCGACCATCAGAACATCGGAACTGGTTTGTTGAGCAGCCAGGACAATTCAACTCGTCCTCCCCGCCAATGCAGTCAGACTGTCGATTACATACCAAGGCTGGCTGGATACATCGACCATCTCTGCAACGAAACTCATTCCCCGAACAACCATTACAGTTCTGTTCATCTTCCCCCGATACACAATCGTTCTGTCCATTGCAGACTTGTGAGGATGTGATACAGCGACTGTCACTACATCTAAACTCGTTCACTGAACAAACACGACAGTTCTGTTCATCCTCTCCACCAATGCAGTTACTGACACGGTTGCACACAAGGCTCTGTGAAATGCATCTACCATTGTTGCACCTGAACTGGTTAGCCAAGCAGCCAACATCCTGGCAGCCACGTTCATCTTCACCTTCGGGACAATCACTTTGACCATTACAAATTTGACTTGAAGAGATGCACAGTCCATTATTGCATTCAACGGGTAGAATTCCTATCATGCACCTGGTGAGTTTTGGGCAGTTCTTTTCATCTTCACCACCAGCGCAGTCGACCCGATTATTACAGACTCGATTATTGGCGATACACAATCCTTCACGGCATTTGTACTGGTTCATCGTGCAGGCCCTTCCTCGACAGTTAACCTCATCATCACCAGCTGGGCAGTCCACCGTGCCATCACAAACACCCCTCTGCGGTATACAATTTGAATTGCGACAACGATACTCGCCCACAGAACATCTTCTCTGACAGCTCCCCTCGTCAACTCCTCCAGGACAGTCGACCTGGCCATCACATACTTGTGCTAAAGAGATACAGACAGTCCCACAGTTATACTGACCAGGGCAGGGTGAACAATTCTGCTCATCCTCCTCCGCACTACAGTCAACCATGCCATCACAAACATACTCTCTGCTTAGACACTTCCGACTTCTTGCGCAGCGAAACTGAAGACTACTGCAAACAGTTGGGCACTGGTTCTCGTCCTCTCCGGTCAAACAGTGCTCCCTTCCATCGCATCTCTTGTCCAAGTCTACACAGTTGCCGTTGTGGCATTCAAATTGGTTAAGGCATCTTTCTGGGCAGTTAAGCTCATCCTCGCCAGAAGCACAGTCCGGTACCTTGTTGCAGACTGAAGCTTGATGGATGCAGTTTCCTGCCTTGCAGCGAAATCCTTGGGGACAAGGATCCTGACAGTCAAGTTCATCCTCGCCAGAGCTGCAGTCTTTGACTTGATTGCATCTCTTACTCTGCATAAGAAGGGGAAACACTCGATAAATAGGGTGGCACTTTTAAGGCCCGGTCACACAGGCCCTGATAAGGAGAACGAAAACATGAACAATAAAAATCCACGCACTCGATTGGTTGAATAAGTGTGGGCATATTCTGCATGGAGCAATCGAGGGCGTGCATTTTTATCGTTCTCGTTTTCGTGTCCTGTGTGATCGGGCCTTTATATTATGGGTGTTCGGTTTGCTAAACGATATCTTTTCTCGTCTTCCGCCTCTTGAACTTTGATTTGCTTGGGTACTACTTGGATTGCCCCACAGTCCCTACCTAACCAGGGCCAAAATTCATAGAGCTGCTAAGCACACAAATTTGCTTAGCATGAAATTTCTTCCTTGATAAAAACATGCTTTCCAACAAAATTTCCACATGATTTTCAGGATATAAGCAAACAACAGCTGAATACCAGTAACAAAAAATATGCAACAAATGGAAATTTTGTTGGTAATCCTGTTTTTTTTTCAAGGAAGAAATTTCATGCTAAGCAAATTTTTGTGCTTGGCAGCTCTATGAAATTGGGCCCTGGTTTTCCTGAAATACATCTCTGGGGTTTTCGTCCCACATCTCAAACTGAAACATCGTTCATTGTTCTATCTACATGTGGTTACTGACTAATAGTGATTAGTGAATAGTGCTTTCTAAAGGTCCTTGGCTACACAACTCGAATAAATTAAATGAATTAAAATAAAAATGAAACTATGAAGCAGAGTAACATATGAGCACAACAGGAATTTCCAGTAAAATATGTCAAAATAACATGGCCCTTTGGGCAGATGGTGCTGTGTCGAGTGTGTCGCATTCATTTTTTGTGCAAAACTCTGAGGTTTGCTAATCAAAAGTGTCTGTGTGCATGGGTAAAGAAGTGGTTAGAAAATTAACAAGGAAAAAAAATAATTTTCCATGGTCAAGAAGAAACAGTGATAATCAAACTTGGGAAACAGGATGCCTCAATTATGGGGGGTCAAATTGTTCCAAATTGTGGATATTTTAAAATAAGCGTGCTCCTAGTCATGTGACATATAGCAACTGTCTCGATAGTCTGAGGAATTTAAGTGATATCTTGTGATCAAGCACGTCAGTGAACCAGACTACATATATAAAAAATCTAACGTTATGTGATATAAATTATACAATATATGATTTGAGGCATTGCATGGTGATGTATCAATGTATATTTGGTTTGCAGTAACACCATGTGACCGCGGCAGTAGAATAAAGCAAGACAGTTCTCTAAGAACATTTCTACCTGGCAAGTAAGATACACACATGGTGTTACCGCAAACTAAATATACAATTATAAAATAATAACTTGTCCATACCACTGGTATGCATTGACCGTTGGTACACTGGAAATGTCCTGATTTGCACTGTTGAGTAGCGGAGCATAAGACTTCGTCCTCGCCATCCTTGCAATCTGTATCACCATCACAGCTGAATGGCATCGGCAAGCAGGAACCTGAAGAGAAGAACCAAATCGAGAGGTACACTATAAAGGCACTGGACGCTATTAATAATCACTCATCAAAATTATTAGCGTAAGAACCTTACTCTGTAATGAGTAATGGAGAGAGGTTGATAGTAAACAAATAATGAGTGTTTATGAGTGCAATGGTGCGAATAATTTCATGAGTTGAAAGATGGAATGTTCTATTCAAGAGGCGAAGCCAAGTTGAATGGAACATTCGGCCTGTTGGATTTAACAGTAACTGTGTGTGTTCTGTACAGCTATTTTGAGACAAGCAGACACCGCATGTAGCAAGTGTGCCTTGCAGTTCCACTACTGCATTGCCAAAGACACGCACACGCAGTTATGTTTTTACTCACCGTGCAATAGCACTTTTCGAGATGGAACAAAAAAGAAGAGGTGAATGGAAAGATAAAAAACACTGAATGATGTGCAATTGTACTTTATTTGTCAACACGTGACGAACCTCCAATCAAATGGCAATGATCTGCTTGGGTGCTATATAATATAAAACGGCTCCCCCTGAAATGATGTATTTGATTTCGAGACCATATAATAAGATTTTGAGGTCTCAAAATCAAGCTTCTGAAAGCACAGTACTTCATGTGCGAGGTTGCTTTTCTTTCATTATTATCTTGCAACTTCAACGACCACTTAAGCTCAAATTTTCACAGGTTAGTTGTTTTATGCACATGTTGAGATACAACAAGTGAGAAGACTTATCTTTGACAATAACCAATAGTGTCCAGTGTCTTTAAAGGAAGAGGATTAAATAAAAATATCCTTTAAACTTCACAACTAACACCTGTTACCAGGAACCCGCCATTGGTCGGTCAATCACGGGTTGTTACGTTCACATATATATATAAATAGCGCCCTCTGTTGGCAACTAACTAAAAAAGCGCGATGTTCCCTCCTGTTTCCCAACCAAATTGTTAGTGCGCATGTGCTATGTGCAATTTACATATTTCGAGGGAAGGGTCTGTTAGTCCATACCTGTGTTGCATCGGAATTGTCCAGTACCACACTGTCTTCCCTGACAATCGAACTTGCTCTCATCCGCTCCATCTGGGCAGTCATTAGAAGTATCACATATCCAGTAGTTGGGGATACATTTCCCACTTGGGCAGCGGTATTGGTCTTCGGCGCATACATTACTCTGGCAGTTGCTCTCATCCTTGGAAATAAAAAAACAGACTTAAAGTACCGAGTGATAAATAAGTGGATAAGGTTTAGTAACAGCATAAAAACTTACTTAGTAACGAGCAATGAAGAGCTACTGATAGTTTTAAAACATTGTGAGAATTGGCTCCCTCTGAAGTAGCGTAGTTTTTGAGAAAGGAGTAATTTCTCATTAAAATATTTGGACCTCAGCTGAGGTTTTGAATTCAAGCATCTGAAAGCACACACCTTGTGCGATAAGGGTGGTTTTTCTTCCATTATTTTCTTGAACTTTGACAACCAATTTAGCTCAAACTTTCACAGGTTTGTTATGCAATATTATGTTGAGATACACCAAGTGAGAAGACTGGTCTTTGACAATTGCGAAAGGTGTTGAGTGCTTTTAAGCAAGGTATACATTTGTCAGTTTTCAAAGACCAGTTTCCTCAATTTGTAAATCCTTACGTGTACAAAATAAAAAACCTGTAACACAATTTTGGCTAAATTGGTTATCACAGTTACGTGGAAACAATGAATGGAAAAACACCCTCGTTGCAAAACATTGTGAGCTTTCAGGTGCCTGAGAAAAGGTGTCATTCCTAAATCCTTTCTCTGATTCAAATTTTGGGCGAGTATAAAGTGCTAACACACATCGGTGTATAAAACAAAAACGAATATTCTTTATCCCTGGTGCAAATTTAACATCTATTAAATGTTTAATACTATCAACAGCTTTTCATTGATTGCTAACGAGTAAGTTTTTATCTAAACAGTGATTACCAATAGTGTCCAGTGCCTCTATAACCACAAGAACTTATATAAGATGCTCTAATAAACCACTCGTCAATGACACTAGGCCTGGACGAATTATTCGAATATCCGGTAAATGGCGGGTAGGTTTTCCTATCCGTAACCGTGAATGCCTTTTTTTTCTTAACTGGATATACGCATAGGGCGCGAATAGCTATTTATAAACCGGATAGTTCTGTAATTATAACCAAGTAACCGGATATTCTTTTAATATCCGAATATCCGCGGACGTCGGGCGACAACTGATATGAATGTTTGTCTGAATCCTTGTGAAACTTCTATTAAGACAGCATAAAACAGCATAAATCAAGTGTTCAACTATGCTCACCTCCGTGAAGAGTTAAAACAATGACATTTCTGATGTAATTTGTTCAAAGATTACAAAAGTTTTCCTTCACGTAGAGTCAATCACGATCAAAAGAAAAAGCAAATCGCCATCTTTAAATTAGATCCGGTTATTTTTATGAATGAACCGAGAGTGACACTGTCGAAAACTAATATCAATCCACCCATACTGTACAATCTCATTCACAAACGAACAGCGCCCTCTAGCGAAAATAACTATTCGAATATCCGGTTAATTTCGGATAGTTGGCCAGCGGTATCCGAATATCAAAATTTCACTATTCGCCAAGCACTTATAGGCCTATATGACACCTTACCTATTAAATTGATTGTAGGTAACTTACCTCCCCTCCTACACAGTCGCCCTGGTGTTGATCACAGACGAATGTGAAAGGTATGCAAAGACCGTCATCACATCGGAACTGACTGCCGGTACATGACGACATGGTAAGCCGCTTCACTCTTGAGCCTGTCATTGGAAAAATGGATGAATTAAAGGCAGTGGACACTATTGGTAATTACTCAAAATAATTATTGGCTAAAAACCTTACTTGGTGAAGAGTAATGGGGAGATGTTGATAGTAAAAAACATTGGGAGAAACGGCTCCCTATGAAGTGACATAGTTTTTGTGCAAGAAGTTATTTTTCACGAATTTGATTTCGAGAACACAGATTTAGAATTTGAGGTACCGCAATCAACCATCTAAAGGCACACAACTTCATGTGACAAGGGTGTTTTTTCGTTCACTATCTCCCAACTTCGAACAACCAGTTGAGCTCACAGGTTTGTTATTTTATGCATGAGCGGAGATACACCAAGTATAGGAATGGTCTTTGACAATTACAAATAGCATCCAGGTTCTGTAAAAAGAGTGTCAGTCTTGGATTTCACCAACTCATCCTAACTTGAGATTGATCCTAGGACTTAGTGTGGTATCGCAAGACGATAGGACACATTAAACCCATCCTGTAAGGACGAGTTACTCCCTGTCGCTATGCACAAAATAACAAACCTGTGAAAATTTGAACTCAATTGGTCGTCAAAGTTGCGAAATAATATTGGCAGAAAAAACACCCTTGTCACACGAAGTTCGGTGCTTTCAGATCCTTGAATTCGAGACCTCAAAATCAAAATCCGGCGTCTCAAAATCAAGTACAAATTTTTTTTGTGAGAAATTACTTCTTTCGCGAAAACTACGTTCCTTCAGAGGAAGCAGATTCTTAAAATGTGAAAATTTGAGCTCAATTGGTCATCGAAGTTGCGAGATAATAATGAAAGAAAACCACCCCTGTCACACGAAGTTGTGTGCATTCGGGTTCTTGATTTCATGACCTCAAATTGTAAATCTGAGGTCTCTAATCAGATTCATGGAAAATTATTTCTCTCTCAAAAACTACGTCATTTCAGAGGGATCCAATTCTCACACCATTTTTTACTACCAACCTCTCCCAATTGCTCGTTACCAAGTAAGGTTTTATGCTAATAATTATTTTCCAATAGTGTCCACTGCCTTTAAGCAGTTACTAAAAGTGTCTAGTGCCTTTAAGTAAACTGAAATGAAACCAGCAGCACTTGAATGGACTGATCCGGCCTGTCAATCAAACTGTGGTCGGACAAATTCGGTCATGTGAGCGCGTATATTTGGTACGCGCGGCAGAATCGTCCAGAATGTCATTGGGAGTGCTTGTACACGTGTCTTGCTCACATGCGCGGTGGGCGGAGCTTAGTGGAAAGCCCGAACGGTCCGTTGAAGGACAGGCTGTAGTTGGATTGGTACAAGTAGGGAAACCATGCCTACTTCAGAGAGAGAGAGAGAGAGAGAGAGAGAGAGTGAATGAGTCTGAAAAATGTTAATATTATTTTATAAACTCTAGATATGATAAATCTTACCTTTGTGATTGTTTACAAGTTCGTCCGGTGTTGCTTTTGGTATACGTCCAACCTGTAAAATAAAAAATGAATATAAAAACTGATAACACGAGCCATTTTCATTTACAGAGAGTCTCCAATATCAAATTCAGATTTGTAATAAACTCACTTTCCTGAAGATTAAGTCCCTCATGAAAGTGTGAAAATACTTCTTAAACCCATGAACAAAATGATGCAAAATTAATTTTTTTCAGGACGAGATTTTAAGCAGGTCATTTGATAACAGCATATGTTTGTTCATTTTAAGAGAAATTTTAGAGTGAATTTTAGAGCGAGCAAAAGGTTTACATTTAACATTGAAGCATTTTCGATTTAGAGGCAGTTTTATATTTAACACACATAAACAAAAATATATCACAACACGTTAAAAACATAGAAACTTGACATCCACTGGCCAAATACAATATATACACATAATGATTACTGTCATGTGTGTCATATACAAACATGGAGACCTAGGAAGGAGAGCCAGTCCTCTGTCTAATTAATAAACGACGAGCATTCGCCAAAATACAATCAGAATCAGACGCAGATTCAGAATAACTAATAATATATTCATAGTTATTAAAGACAGTGGACACTTTTGGTAATTGTCAAAGACCAGTCTACTCACTTGGTGTTTTATATCTCAACATAAATACATAAAATAAACAACCTGTGAAAATTTGAACTCACTCAGTCGTCGAAGTTGCTAGATAATAATGAAAGAAAAATCACCCTTGTCACACGAAGTTGTGTGCTTTCAGATGCTTGATTTCAAGACCTCAAAATCAAATTCTAAACTTGAGGTCTAAAAATCAAATTCGTGGAAAAATACTTCTTTCTCGAAAACTATGTCACTTCAGAGGGAGCCTTTTCTCACAATGTTTTATACCATCAAACTCTCCCCATTACAAATTACCTTGTACAGTTTTATGCTAACAATTATTTTGAGTATTTACCTGACCTATAGTGTCCACTGCCTTTTTAATTGCAATGCCAAACTCCCCAAAAAGCAAAAGATGTGTTGGGACTGTTGGGTATTGTAAACCTTATTATTAATATTATTATAAAAAAGTATCAAATAAAAAACTCTCCAGCTAGTACTGGTTTTATAGTTTTTCCAATAGAATAGAACACAATATGCAATCTAGTGCAAAAAGTTACAATAATACACTACTCCTGGTGTCATGTGTTTTCAGTAGGATAACAGGAAAATTGTTCAGAATCAAAAACTGGTTTTTTTTTTCAAATCATCTATCAAATTTTTTAACATTAACATTGGTATTTTATTGAATATTTAGAAGCTAGTATGGCGTGCAAAATAAATCAAAAATATTATTCAATTACTACTTAACAAATTTAATTACATTTTTGTCCAAAGGCATTTTGGCTTCTATATTAGAATCCAGAGATATCATAAGACATGAAAATAAAACATGCCACCCCCTTGAAACACACACACTTCATCATAACAATCCGTTTTCCACCATTCAGACCAGTAATGTTGGTTTCAGGAGATAAGAAACCAATCTATGATATTTTCTCTTTAATATAGACTTGATATTTATACGCTTATCGGAATTTATTACAGTAAATATAAGTAAATCCAAAAAACAACATTTTGGGTCATTTTCACTTAAAATATTTTAATATTTTCCCCATATTGGCACACCATAGAATCACAAATAGTAACCACCTCAGTGATCCATCTAGTGACTAAAGCAGAATGAAACTCAATCTAGCAGATAGTAATTTTGTTTTTAACATTTGAGGTTGGATGATGTTTCTTTGACTTATTTGAATGTTGGCATAATATTTTACTAGTGATTAGTACCAAAAATCAATCATTTTATAAATGTTTGAGCATAACCAACGACAGGAATTTTTTTTTCTCAGCATGATTAAATCTGATGAAAATACAGACTATGAGTAAACTGCATAGCTTCTGTCACCAGTGCAGCTTGCACAATCTCGCGGTGAACGGGAATCAAAGTTTGGGACCGAGAACATATGAGGGTCGATAACGTATGACGCTACGATACACAGTAACACAATAGTGACAATGCACTGTCAGGGCATGGTCAAAATCAAAGGATGGTCACAAAACACTAAACAGGGCTATAGCTGGACCCCACAAGTGACATGGTGACTCGTCTACATACAAATTTAGTCCCACAAAAATGACAATTAGTCAGATAAACTTAGGGTTTAAACAAAAAACAATACTCACAAGTGGCTCTATGGGCTTATCCCTTCCTAATGAATAGCTTTTGGAGCATGTCCGGAGCCATGCCCCCTTTAAAATTCGAGAGCAAACCTGACCTAAATCAAGTTTCCCACTCAAGAAAACGAAGCTATCAGAAAAGAAATAAGTTGTCACGTGACAACCCAAAAAAGCAAACTTTATCTAGTTCAACACTGAGGGCGCACTTGGGATCCCTCCGCATTGCCAAAAAGTTTCAGAGAGCAACAAAACATGTTTCATTGACACATTGACTGCCACACAAATTAATTGTCAAAATAGTTGTCAATTCTGAATTAATGAATTATGTACAAGAATGGATTGGGTTCTTATAGGCGATTGGATGTCATGTTGTTAAACTGACCGTCCCTGAGATTTACATAATTTAAAATCAAGGACACTATTGTCAAAGACTCGGTCTTCTCCCATTACGTACTGTAACTCAACATAATTATGCATAAAATAACAAACCTGTGAAAATAACTATGAAATCAAAAAACACCCTTGACACACAAAGTTGTGTGCTTTCAGATGCTTGATTACTTCTTTCTCGAAAACTACGTTACCATAGAGGGAGCCGTTTCTCACAATGTTTTATAATTATTATTAACCCGCCCCATACTCGTTACCCCGTTTTTGAAAGATTTTGTGGTTATAATTATGCTGACTTATTACCAATAGTGTCCACTGCGTAAAGCCTCTGCATCATTAGAAAGAAAAAAAAGTATTAACAAAAAATGTAGATCAAAGAAATGAAAAAAAACCAAGAAAACCTTGATCCTCACTCCTCAATTTGTCTTGTAAAACATCGAAGTAAAATGACACCTGTGCAGAAACTAAGTCTAATTGACCAGTTTCGTGTCAATTTATTCTATCTACTCTCAGAAAAGTATAATATTGTTCAATGATTTCTTTCAACACAACACCCCTCCAGCTATGAAATGGTAGAGCCCTCCGCCGCCCTCGGGTAAACAACTCCTTATAAGGGAATGCTGTTCGCGTCGCGCGCATCGCGTGATGTGGCATCACAGGTTCAGCCGTTGCTTCTCAACCAATAGGAATGAAGAAACTGCCTTTATAAGAACAGGTGCAAGGTCGCGTGTCACGCCCATGAACTAACACTTTTTACCGGTCATCAACAAATGTTTATACACACCCTCGTGACGCGCTCTCCACCAATAGGAGTAGCGAAACAGTCTGGGGGTATTTATGAATAATTTTCTAATTAAACCATAACCCTGATTAAATTTTCCGTCATACCAACATTGATGCGAACATGTTACTCAGGAGAAAGGTTTGTTTTATTTTATCCAAACTGAGAAAGGACACTGCAGTAAAAGTACTAAATTATGGTATCTCGGAAATAATAGGCCTACAATAAAAAGCAGTAAACGACAAAGGAATGCATATAGATACAAACCCAGAAGATAAAACGGAAAAAATAACTACACAAGAAGACAAACTTATCTTTCACCGGCTCTCTCCAGAGCAGAAGCCCCCACACATAGTTGTACCGGCAAGTTTATAAATTAATTTTTGGTAAAAATAAAATAAGTTTTTCCAGATCATAATTATCCCAGTTCTCTCTCAACACAAATCATGAAAATATGATTACCCAACGATAACAGATTTTTAAAAACGTGTCCGCTTCTACATAAAAAACAAGAGTTACCTGTTTCGCATGTTCGACACAGCATGGATTCGACACGAACGTCAGCACAAAGAGAATGGTTACCGCGATGTAGAGTAAAACAACGGGCGTGGCCGACATGGCCCAGCCGGTCATTCTGCACGGTGTTAAACGCGATTTGGACGGCATGGTGATCTCTGGCTGACACGTCGTACCTCAGACGTGCCGGAGTTTTGAAATGACCACGTTATGCTCAAAAAATTTGGGCCGCAACCAAAAGGGGGAGTGGTCAATGTTGCGTTACGTAAGAGTTTTTTTTTTTTTGTGGGAGCACTACCAAAATAAAATGGAAGGGAAATCAATTCTAGAGGACTTGAAACTAGGACTGTAAAGCATATTTTGGGAATATTATCCAAAAGTTTGTTTTATTAGTTTGAATCAATTACATTACTGAAGCAACATGTTAGAAAACGTAGCACAAAATTGACACTCTAAAAGAAAATACGTAAATCTATGAAAGCAACCAACCCCTCGGCTAATAGTGCAGTATTCCAGTTAATTGTAGTCAAATAAATACGAAATAAATAATTCTGAAACTTGTACTTTAAAAACCTGTTTGGTTTTAATACTTACTTCATAAATTAAAATCAAACAAAACATTCACTATAGTTTCGGTTTACCTTACCACTTATTTTTTTAAATATAAGTTTTCAAAAAAAAAAAAAAGAGACTTTAGTAGCCACGTGTGACGTTTTCATCTGCACTCCTTTTTTTTGTTCCAACATTCCAACAAAGCACCCAAGCACGACCACTACAGTGGTATTCAGCGAGCATCCTGAGTAGATGCCGCAAGAATTTGACCGAGCAAGGAAAGAAAAACTTCGCCCGTGTCTCTCTGCATTCTGACCCAGCATGCCTACTTTTTGCTACGGGGCGATTTTCTTCTTCATCCTCGCGGGACTTCTGGCTCTTCCCGCTGAAGGAAGTCCCTTCCAAGCCCGGAAGAACAAAGATGAAGAAAGCAAGATGCAGATAAATCTGGTGAAGCAAACTTTTATTTTCATGTATTTTTACCTTGATAAAAGTGATCGGTGACTGCTCACCCATAAGCAGAAATGAGTATTTTTATTTTGTACCATGTACAAAATGCAGACTGCACCGCTCGTATGGACAAGCAGTCCCTCGGCTTCCAGTCGTATGGACCCTATACTCGCGAGTATCCAAGTAGAAAAAGAAGACGCTTGAACGAAAAGGGAGTGGCACTTGTTTGATGATGAATCACTAGTCACTACTTCTAGTCAATAAAAAAGCACTGGCCAAAACCTACACAAAACGGCAAAGTATACTTTTTTTAACCGCTAAAGTGCCTCAATCATAAACATTTTTTTTTTTTTTATGTACACGCATATAATAATTCGGATAACTTTCCGTATGGCGCCACCACTTTTCCACTTATTTTTTTCACAAAAAAGTTTTATATTATTGAGGTTAATAACTTTTCCAATACAACAGACATGTGAAATTATGTTAATTTCATGGTCACGTTTTTCGAGAGTGATTATCTCCACGCAAACCTTGATTCATCACTAAGACAGTTTCGCTATTCACATTGGTGAAGAGCGCGTCACGTGGGGGTGTTTAAACCTTTGATAATGACCAGGACCCAAAGTTCATAGAGCTGCTTTAGCACAGAATAATTCCTTGCTTATCAGATTACCGGCCAAGACTCCACCAATTGTTTCCTAAGTAAATGACGGTTAAATACCAGTCACAAGCATTGTATAATGGCATGACATTTTTGCCACCAGAACACTGTGTAAAATGAGCGAACTATTTTCGTCAGCTCTATGAAAATTGGCCCCTGTAAAAAGTGTTGAAACATGTGCGTGACACGCAAGCTTATTACAAAACAGTTTCTTCATTCCTATTGGTCGAGAGCAACGGCCGAGACCATAGATATAGAATTAAATAACTAGATCGGCCGCGCGTACATACGCGCCATTACCTGTGTAGAAAATAAAATTGTTCGCCATGGACGCGGTAAAAATTTCACGTTCGAAAGGCGACGCGCAAAAATGAACACGGGAGATAGGCCTTTGACGCGCTAAATGTCACGTGCTGACGGCAAAAAGTCACGTGCTGACGGCAACGCACAGAAAATGTACACGGGAGATAGGCAATGGCAGCCCCCATGCCAGAACCTGCGTATTTACGCGCGGCCGATCTAGTTATTCTATTCTATATCTATGGCCGAGACAGGTGCCACATCACGCGATACACGCGACGCGCACAGTATACCCGTATAAGGAGTTGTTTACACCGAGGGCGGCGGAGGGCCTTACCATTTCATAGCTGGAGGGGTGTTCACCCATAAGCTGGAGGGGTGTTGTATTGAAAGAAATCATTGAAAAATTATATTTGTTCCATTTATTTTACCTTTTGACCAAAAAGTGTTGATGGTCTTTGACCGAAAAGGTATTTATGATTCATCTTTGGTAAAATTATCAAGAACCTGACATCGGCGGGTTTAAACCACTAGTTGAAAACCTCTTCACCACAAATTGATTCCATTTTTTTATATAATGTAGTGATCCCAAGTGCGCCCTCAGTGTTGGATTTTGTAGAAAGTTAACTTTTGGGGTTGTCACGTGACGACAGCCGCTTTCTTTTTCGACTTCAACTTTGAAAGAGCAGGTGATTTTATTGGGTCTGTGCTTCTCTATAGCTTTGGCCATGCTCCAAAAAAACCCATTTATATGGAAGCAATAATAGAGATGGAGAGATATTTGTGAGTATTTTGACCCTCATTTATGCCCAAATTATTGCGATTTTGTAGCTCTCTCTTTTTTGATCGTTTTAGTCAAACCATTTGTCTTTTGCACTGGTCAGCTGTCGGTGTCACACATGCGTCCGTTGGCCTATGTCACTTTTTCGTAAGTGCTGACCTTTCTGTGAACTTTACTTTGTGCCCTGTGTATGATTGTTGAAGGCTACATGTAGAGTGTACTGTAGTGTTATAAACTTTTTTAATGTTTTCTATGGGTTGGAACCTCTATATGGTTGGAAGTATAGAAGAGATTTTCATGTAAATGTCATTGGCTTGTTGATTTGTTACAAGGATAGAATGAAACTTTAAAGTTAAAGGAACACAATGCCTTGGATCGGTCAAGTTGGTCTTTGAAAAGCGTTTGTAACCGTCTGTCTGTTATAAAATGCAAATATGTAGAAAGATGTTGTAAAGGAAGGATACAAAGATCCACACAAACATGCCTCGAAACTGCACGGTTTTCCTTCTACCTCGTTGACTAACACGGTCGGCCATTTATGGGAGTCAAATTTTTGACTCCCATAAATGGTGGACCGTGTTAGTTCGCACAGCAAAGGGAAAAACACACAATTTCGTGGCAAATTTGTGTGGATCATTGTATTCTACTTTTACAACATCTTTTCAACAATGCATTTTGAAAAAAACGGTTATAGACCAACTCGTCCGATTCAAGGCAACATGTTCCTTTAAGTAAGAATAAAATACGCTACACAAACAAGGTCACCGGTGAATACTGAGTACAGTTTATGTGTCTTTATTTCAAAATATGAACATATTTCTGTTTTGGGCCTTGTAAATTAGCAATAATGTGGTGGCCGGGTATTGACATGTTTTCCAAAAAATATTCCCTTTTAAAAAAGCTCATGCTTTTAGAAAAGAGATAGGAGTGTGTTTGCTCTCCAGAATAAATAAATAATAGTAAACTTCCGAGTAAAGCCATTTAAAATGTACCACTGACACTATTCAAGGTCTCAACAAAGACATCTTCGTTCAACTACCTCATGCTCCCTTTTTGTTGTGCCAAGAGCTCGCTATTCTACTTTTGCAGAGAGATCATTCTCTGTATACATGGCCCGAAAATGTGGAACATGGTTCCTACACAGATCAGAAATGCCAGCTCACTCACCTCATTCAAGACACTCCTTAAAGCTCACCTGTTCCAGCAGGCTTACTAACCATTCAACTGCGCCTCAGCGCCTTAGAACAAACTCTTGATTTTGGCGCTCTACAATCGACCTTTGATTGGTTGATTGACTATTGGTAATTACACAAAACAGTTTTTAGCATAACAGCTTATAATACAAAATATATACTTGGTGTAGTAGAGTTGTGGCCGAGTGGTCAAGCATTGAATCCAAGTTCTGGTGCAGTCACCAGAGTGTGGGTTCGAATCCTGGTCGTGACACTTGTACCCTTTATTAGCAAGGTACTTTAAAGTTTAATTGCTTCTCTTCACCCAGGCTGCCAGGGGTATACCTGCGAGGCTAGATGTTGATATTAGTGAAAATGCCACAAGCGCCTAAAAGGCGGCTCGGGCTGTACATTGTTGGGAGCTGAGATACATTAAAGGAATGTTATTGGCCCTTTGACCATCGCACTAATGTAAAGCGCATTGATACGGTTATTGTGAAATGCGCTATATAAGAATTGGTAATTATTAAAATTTGTTATTATTATTGCCCCTTGTGGTTAATTAATGGATTTGCTCTTGTTTTATACAGGCTGCTTTAAAAGACAAGATGCTCAACAGTGCAAGAACTTCAAGGTCAACCGAAGATGAAACCACAAACTCGGTATCAACTTCGTCCTCGTCATCGAATATGTCGTCTACAATTTGGTCATCAATTTCGTCATCTTCAGATGAGATTGTGAGAGTTTTATCGTCAACAAATGGTTCATCTCAGGATACGTCTTATTCTTCGCCTCATCAGTCCTCATCGTTTCCAACATCGCAACTGTCTTCATCCTCCTCAGCCGTGCCGTACTTGTCTCAGGTACTGGGTGGCTCCGAGGATGGGCAAGTTGTTGAGGATAAATACTATGGTGAGATGAACAACAATAATACTAGTGCAATGTTTTTATTAAGGGCAAAATTAGTGAAAGCTCAAAGCGCTTTTGGAAAGTCAAGAGTGACTACAAAAATTATAGATAATCAGAAAAAAAACCTGCACAATGCATACGATAATAAATGCAATTTTTTTTTCACAAAATACTGTCTTAATAAAAAACTTAAACTGTTCTAGAGAGATTAAGTTTAAAGGCACTGGACACTGATGGTAATTACACAAAATAGTTGTTAGCATAACAGCTTTACTCTTGGTGATGAGCAACAGGGTGCCGTTGACAATATAAATCATTGTTGGAAACGGCTCCCTCTAAAGTAACGTAGTTTTTGAGAAAGGGGTACAAATATTTAATAGTAAATTTGCATCGGGATGAAGAATATTTATTTAAGTTTTTATCCATATACACTTTTTCCTGAGCTCTGTTAAAAAAATCACAGGCATATTACTCTGGTGGGATTAGAATCCATGACCTTTACGTCTACATGTAGAGTACTCTTTTTAATACCAACTAGACCATCGAGATTCCTCGGTAGTTAGAAGCAGTTCGAATCCTATTGTTTTAGCGTACACAACTGATGGGCCATATGGCTTGGCGACAGAGGTTATTATTTTGCTTTATGATTGATGCAATTGTTCAATTCAATTTCAATTTCAAGATAAAGATCAAGATCAAGATCAAAGTATAAATTGGAAATTGTTTTCTCTATAAACATTCAGGTTTTTTCACAGATAAAAACATAATTCATTACAAATTAGGGCTACATACAAAAGATATAGTTATAAACAACACTAGTAAACGGTTAACAAAAAAAGAGAAGAAACTTCCAAAGGTTACCACCACTGATTAAAAAAAAAGAGAATTCCACCGTCCCTCCTTTTATCCACTCTATCCTCTCTTTACACCAGCGTGCGTTCACGATGATTCACCGGGCTACCTCTGCCTTAGGGACGGCGAGTGCCTGGCCTTGGACAAGCTCTGTGACGGAATCGTGGACTGTTCCGATGCTGGTGATGAATCAGTAGATGTATGTGGATGCGATGGCATGATGTGCAACATCACCAACGAGTGTGTTTCTAGCGAGTATGTGTGCGACGGGGACCCAAGCGACTGCGACGGTATGGTAAGTGGAAATCGTATATAGACTGGTCCCCTGTCTGGTTGGTATTGGCCTCACAGAACCAGTGATATCATTGGGTACTATTTCATTGGGTACTATTTCATTGGATACACGAGCAGCTTTCTGCCTCTAAAATGGGAGTCAGGCCAAACAAATTGTTTCTTTTTGTACACATCATTCCTTGGGTGCATTCGTTCAGCTTCCCTGTGTCATGCAACCCCGCATGTGATAAAGGCATGCACCTCAGGTCGCCCCCAAGTGACCCACTCCACAAGCAGGGCACTTGGGGCTAACCAGATGAGCCCCTGGATTCTCTTACCATAGAAAACTGCCTATTAAGCAGTCTGTTAGCAGTCCATAAGCAGCCATTGACAATGAATGCTTAGTCAGGCAGTCATAAGTAGTCACGAGAATTATTAAGCACGTCCAAGCTATTCCAACGTACCGGGGCAGACCCAGGGAAGCTAAAATTGAAGGCACCCTTTATTTAAGATGTTCCTTTTCTTATTGCCCTTTTTTTCAGGATGAAGTAGGTTGTCCTGATTCGAGATTCCAGGTGTGTGTGCCAAACCATTTCATGTGTTCAACAGGACAGTGTATACCGGACTACTGGATATGTGACGAGAACCTGGACTGCCCTGGTGGTGAGGATGAGTGGAACTGTCAAACGCGCAAATGTCCGGCCGGGTACTTCCGCTGCCCCTCTGGCTCGTGTGTGTCACTTAACTGGGTAAGTACTTCTAAAAATACCCTGGACACCATTGGTAATTGTCAAAGACCAGTCTTCTCACTCGGTGTATCTCAACATAATGCATAAAATAACAGACCTGTGAACATTTGAGCTCATTTGGTCATCAAAGTTGCGAGATGATAATGAAAGAAAAACACCATTGTCACACGTAGTTGTGTGCTTCCAGATGCTTGATTTTGGGACCTCAAAACCTAATTCGAGGTCTCAAAATCAAATTCATGGAAAGTTAACTCTTTCTCAAAAACTACATTACTTCAGAGGGAGCCGTTTCTCACATCAGAGGGAGCTGTTTCTCTATCTTAAAACTCCGATGACCAATTAAGCTCAAATTATCACAGGTTTGTTATTTTGTGCATATTTGTGCATAATCAGTGTATTTTTAGTCCCAGACAAGTTTGTCTCCTGCAGCAGTATCACAAGCCACATGACTATATAGCACTTCCGTGGATAAACACTTCCTTGAAAATTCATCTGGAAAGTTTTTTTTTAAACCATCATAAAACATTCCAACAGGTTTGTGATGGCCATGCCGACTGCACCGACGGGGCTGACGAACACACCATGGGCTGCGTCACCGAGTGCACGGCCAACCAGTACAAGTGTCAAGACGCCTCGTGTATACCCCAGAGTAAGCTGTGCGACGGGGTCGGAGACTGCTCATTCCGGGAGGACGAGGGTACTGAGTGCGGCTGCAAGTCCGATGAGTTTGAGTGCTCGCCAATAGAATGCGTACTGCAGAGCAAGGTAACGAAACCCGAATTCAAGCTCTGGTGATTTTGTTCAGCGGAGTCTGGGTTCTCATCCCAGTCTCGTCTAGTTATCTCGCAACCAATCCGACGACCAATCAAGCTAAAATTTTCACAGGTTGAGATACAGCAAGTGAGAAGACTGGTCTTTGACATTGGCCAATAGTGTCCAATGGCTTTAAGGCCCAGTGACCAGGGGTAATAATGTTGAAGCGCCATGACCATCACTGCGTGATGGACCTGAGTGCTACATAAGAAGCCAATATTATTATTACTACTATTCAAGAGACGGAAGAAGGTGGAAATGGTAGACTCAGTTATGAGACGAAGGGATCAATTTAGGTAGTGCACTATAGTGGTATCTCTGTCTAGAATTCCAAGGGTCGGGGGTTCGAGTCCCACCAGAGTAAAATCCATGTAATTTTGTTCACAGGCCAACAAACAGTTAACCATGGTTTTAGTTTTATATTATAATAGTCTAGTGCTTTTCTCTTGCTGATGTGGCAGGACTGAGAGATTTTTTCTCGTGTAGGTTCTGTCCCCCTTAAGGCGAAGTGTACAAACTTCTTCTGATAGCGCCCTTTTTCGAATACTCCTTATTCCATGTTTAATTCCTAATACATGTAATATGAGAACAGAATCTTCTGGGGCAAATGTTCCTATGACAGAGCCTCTCTCTGGATTTTTATTCTAAATGATTCTCATTTCTCCAAGGTATGCGATGGAAATTCCGACTGCGCGAACGGCAAAGACGAGCAACTGTGTCAAACGAACGAATGTCGTGAAGGATACTACAGATGTCGCGGTGTGAGGAGAATATGCATCCCGAAGACCTTCATTTGCGACGGTCAAGTTACGGATTGCCCGGAAGGAGATGACGAGATGGGGTGTGGATGCGGGTAAGGACCTGGTTCTGCTTAGCAGAAATGAACAGGGTCCCAGTCACAAATTGTTTCATGGTGGTTTGGCTAGGAACCTTGTTCTGGTGGTAAGCATAATTTTGTTGTGCTAAGCTTTTCTTTGTGCTTAAGCAGCTCTAATGAAACTGTGCCCTGTGCAGGCCTGGGTGAGTATTAAATTTTACTACTTGAAAAGTTGCGCCTCAAATAGTTGCGACTTCGACACTACTTGCGACTTATTTTAAATTCCAAAGATGCATTTTGGAGTAATGTTTCCTGTAAGCGCGACACAGACAAACTCATGCTGAATATATTGAAGGAGTGGCACTGATGTCTGGTTGTGTTTTGTAAGTAAATTGTGTTGTCGTAAATACAATTGGTTCACAAAACAGGTTGTCGCGACTAATTTTGTAGTATAGTAGTCGCAACTTTTTTTGTAGTATTTAGGGCGGCACTATGAATTGAGTATATCAAATTGAACCCATGGTGCCTAAACCATATAGCTGCTCATAGAACACAAAAGGGACTCTGGGCTAAATAAGCACAACAGTGTAAGGCTTAACAGAATAAGGTTACCAGCCCAGATACCATTCCACCGGTATCAAGTGACTGGTACTGTCCTCATACTTGCTAAGCAGAAAGTTATTAAGCGTTATTTGCTGCCTTATGCTTAAGTTCCCAAAGTGATAACTAGAGTGTTTGTTTAAACTAAGTTGTTTTTGTTTCTGTTTCAGAGTCGACGAGATTCCATGCTCGGATGGCAAAACATGCATTCGGCAAAACCAGGTCTGCGATGGAAATGGTGACTGCCCATCCGGACAAGACGAGTCTGACTGTGGTTGTGGACAAAGGGAGCACGAGTGTCCAGGTAAAGCCGAATGAGGATGCCGTTTGAGTAAACAAGTTGCAAAGTCTAAATTCATGCTGTGGGCTTTATTTTTTAATACTGAAGTATTAAGTCATTTTGCCCTTTATTCCCTTTTTCTCTTCCTCAGATGGCTCGTGCATCATGCTTGCTTTCCTTTGTAACGGCATCAACAACTGCCGAGACGGGTCAGACGAAAGGGGATGCCCCTGCCGAGACAACGAATTCACATGTGCTCAAAACGGCGTTTGCATTGACGCTGATCTGCAGTGCGACGGTATTGTGGACTGCGCTGACGAATCGGACGAGAACAGATGCCCAACAGCGCCCCCAAGAGTTTGTGAATACCCAGCTCACTTTCTATGTCCGGACACCACAAGGGTTTGCATCGATGGTGAACGACGTTGCGATGGTGTTGCTGACTGCAGGGGAGGAGGTGATGAGGAAAATTGCCCGTGTGTGGGGGTTCAATGCCTGGACGGTTCATGTATTAGTAACCGGGCTGTGTGTGACGGGGTTGAAGATTGTCGCCAGGGTGAGGACGAGGTTGGTTGTCCTGGAAGCTGCTCATCAACTGAGTTTAAGGTACGTGTCTTTTAACTATTCCCCTTTTTTTCAAGATATCCTGCTTAATTGAACTACAAAAAAAAAAAAACAATGAAAATATCTAATTTTAATGACAAAAAAAGAATCCCGAAAGTCATGTATTTGTATTTACAACATAGATTTCTCCTGAAGACGAGCAGAGTATAGGGCTTACTGTTGAAAATGATGAAACCAAAATATTTTGTTTTTTTTATTTCAGAGTCAACACTAAAAAAAAAAAATGTAATACATGGTTTAACCACAAATTTACTAATATTATTTAAAGTCAATTGTTATTATTAATAACACCATGAAAAAAAAAAAAACTACTCAGATGATTGTTAAAAATGGTCTGCATGTAATTATTTAAAAAAAACTACAGTGTGTATTTTTTGGTGCGCCTTGAACAGTTACACCCAGCAGGGTTTAACTACATGTACTCATCCACCGCCCTTCCCTCTCTTATTGGACATCTTTGGTAATTGTCAGAGACCAGTCTTCTCACTAGGTGTATCCCAACGTGTTCACAAAATACTAAACCCATAAAAATGTTAACTCAATTGGTTGTCGAAGTTGCGAGATAATAATGAAAGAAAAAACACCCTTTGCCACACGAAGTTGTGTGCTCTCAATGCTCATACCCAAAATCTAATTTTGGGAGGTCTCAAAATCAAATTTAACTAATTTTAGTAGAAATTTAGTTAAATCTCTCAAAAACTACGTTACTTCCCATAGCAGGGTTCTCCACATGCGGTTTGGTCCGGGCGCTGTGCTCGGAAACAAATTCTTAAAATACCAAATGCGCCCGGACAAAAAGTGCCGCGCTCGGACAAAATCATTGTGCGCCCGGACAAAAAGTATCGCGCCCGTACCCGAAAAATTGAAAAACACTTCACGACGAACACATACCATGTTCGATGCACGCTGTATCACTTATATTTTTGTGTGCTAACCTGGCCAGATCTCGGCTATTTCATAACGGCAGTACACGTGCTTTTTTCTGTGTGTCGCAGGGCAAGTCTGTGAATCTTGCGGTTTAGTAGCCCTGATATATTAGTGGCTGAAACAGCGCCCTCTCGTGAATTAACATCCGTCATTTAGAGCGGAAATAGAGCGTGGTAGCAACTCTACGGGGGAATTCTACTTCGTTGAAGAGAATTAACCGCACTTTCAGACTTGAATTCAAGTTTACCTAATGAGCAGACCAATCAGAGGTCGAAAAATACCCGGACGTAAGTCTGACACTAAATTTTTGTTTTCAGTCGATCTTGCAGGAATAGTTTGTGCAATTTTGCCGAAAATACAAGAGAAGTGTGCGCAATATGCCGCTAGATACGGAATAATTTTAGCAATTTGAAAACAGTGCAGGAATAGTTTGCGCAATTTGACAATAGTGCAGGATTGATTAGCGCCCGGACAAAATTTTACCGTGTGGAGAACCCTGCAGAGGGAGCCGTTTTCTACTATCAACAGCTCTCCGTTTGATCGTTAACAAGTAAGTTTTTTATACTAACAATTTCCTTGAGTTATTACCAAAAGTGTCAAGTTCCTTTAAAACGATAGCAGAATCTAGACATAACTAGAAAAGAGGAAGTTTTTTTAATGTCTGTATAGGGAAGGAAAGTAAATGATGGGAGTTTATTCCATCCATTTCCCGGGGCGGCTATTAAGGAAAAGGACTTTATTTAATATATTTATTAATTATTTTAAAACTTTAAACATTTTACAAAATGATTACCAGTTGGACAGGGGCTCTTAAAGCAACAAGCTTTTGTATAACAAAAGTATAAACACTGTCATCCTGAAATGTGCCAACAATAAACATGTTTTGTCGCCCGTACTACGAGCTGGTGTTCTATTTTAAACAAACAAATATTTTTGTTCACAGTGTGCTCCAGGTGAATGCATAGACTCGTCAAAATTATGTGACTTCGCCTTTGTTGACTGCCAAAATGGAAATGATGAATCCGAAGAAAATTGTGGGGAAAGTAAGATTTTAATGCCTTCTCTGACGATTAATTGATTTTTTTTTTTCTGTTCAGTTCTTTGATTGATCCACTCAATTAAAGGCAAGGTATACCTTTGGTTTTCGGAACCCTTTGATATGTCCCATATCTGCCTTAAAGTGCTATTCACACAACAGCAATTTAACCGGGGTCCCTTGCTTAATTTAAGCATGGTTGTAAAATGTAGCAATGTTTAACAAGATTTTGCAGGAGAACTTGGACAGGTGAAACAACTTTCAGACTAGGCAGGTTTTTGTAAATTTTCACAGCCAGGTTACAATCTAGCAAGGAACCCTTGCTTCTAGCAAGGGTTCCTTGCTAAATTGCTCTCGTGTGAAAGGGCTTCAGAAACTGCTTACAATCCACCAATGGTGCACTTACTGATAAGTTATGCATAGGTAAAAATGCCTATTGTATGCAACGTCAATGCACAAAACAAGCAATCCTTCGGATGTCAAAAGCAATTGGCGAATCCGAGCTCAGAAGTTTATTTCATTCCCTAACAAATTGGAACCGGTTTATTGCAGGGGCAATATAAGCCCCATTGATTGTGGGCGAAAACAAATCAACAGTCCTGCCTAATACGTAGGTATTAGGTGTTGTTTGATTGCAAACGGACTCGGTAGTAAAATGCTCCTTGTAGGTACGTTTACGGCACACCTAAATCACAAATGACGGATTTAATTTTGTTCAATTGCTTTCTCCAGAAGACAACCGGTTAAGGACAACGGACGAGAAAGTGTAGATTCGTGAATAGAATGTACGAGCCGAAGACGAGTGCATTGTAGTCATGAATCTACACTTAAACTATTTCCCCCATTGTACCAGTTTCAAAGAATTGTCAAACGATCGACGGTTGGTCACATTTCATAATTATGTAAAAACAAATATATGAGTACAACGTCAGTTTGCTCGGCAATCAATAAATTAAATCATGTTACTAAAGTGATTTTTATAAACTGGAAAATGTTTTTGTAATCTGAAAAATAACATAATAATTTCAGCTAATTTCAGCTATGTTTTGTTGCACTTCATGCTATCTTTCAATTTAGAAAGACAATAAGTTTCAAGTTGAAATATTTACTTAAGTTTGTTATGAATCGACACTCAACTGTAGATTATGTTACGAATCTACACTTAAGTGTAGATTCGTAACGAACTTCACTTAAGTGTGGATTCGGTAAAATCATTCGTTTAAAAGAGCATATAAATCAAAACTTTGAGTTGAAACCAACGGTTCTTTTCAGGACCACCCAACTCATTTCCACCATGTAAACTTTCAAAAATCACTTGATCATCCCCTATATTCGATTTCTTTCTCCTTCAAGGTAATTGCAATTCTGATGAGGGTTTTGTGTGCCTGTCTGGTGAATGTTTCGATGGGTTAAAAGTATGCAACGGGATTCTTGACTGCCCTGGTGAGGAGGACGAGACGGCATGCCCAACAGCGCCACCTACAGGTCAGTTCGGTTTAGTTCAATCATTTTCACTAATCAGCACACTTTTATTAATTTTGGTTTTACCTAACACCGATGTGTGTTAGCACTGTATACTCAGTACTTTCCCGAGTCCTGTGAAAAAATATCACAGGCATATTACTCGGGTGGGATTCGAACCCTTGACCCTTGCAATTCTTGAGCAGTGTCTTACTAACTAGACTACCAAGGTTGCCCAGTAGCTAGAGGCAGTTTGAATCCTATGTTTTGGCAGGGGGTACCGCAACGATATAAGAGATGTTAAATTTGCATCATTTTTGTTTATCAATAAAACATGCTTTATACACAGGGCAAACTGTTAAAGGAACACGTTGCCTTGGATCGGTCGATTTGGTCTTTGAAAAGCGTTTGTAACCGTTTTTTATAAAATGCATATGGGTAGAAAGATGTTGTAAAAGTAGAATACAATGATCCACACAAACATGCCTCGAAATTGCGTGGTTTTCCTTTTACCTTGTCGACTAACACGTCGGCCATTTATGGGGGTCAAAATTTTGACTCCCATAAAATTAATGGCCGACCATGTTAGTTCGCACAGTAGAAGGAAAACCACGCAATTTCGAGGCAAACTTGTGTGGATCATTGTATTCTACTTTTAAAACATCTTTCCAACCATATGCATTTTATAAAAAACGGTTACAAACGCTTTTGTTTTGACCAACTCGTCCGATCCAAGGCATTGTGTTCCTTTAATTTCTACCCACACGATACGTGTGCTGCAGATAAAATTGTACGAGCTTTGGTTGTGTTTTTTCGCGGACAAGTTGTTAACATCGCTTTGTTTTACATTTTTGCCTTTTTAGTGCGATGCTTCCCGTAACATAATTTACTATAATATTTTTTACTGTGATTACCTATAAATATTTGTCCTTGTTGCAGTCAATCTACTACATGAAGTCCAGGCTTTAAAGGAAGGTTTTGAAGGCTTAAGACATCATTTGACTGAGAATGACGAAAAAACAGGTGACTCCTTATTCTAAATTTAGAAGCTTCATTATTAATGCGTAAAACTCTATATGAACAAAATAACAAACCTTTGTAAATTTGAACTCAATTGGTTTGTCGTCGAAGTTGCGAGATAATAATGGAACAAAAAAACAGTCTTGTCACACAAAGTTGTGGCTTTCAGATCAGATGCTTGATTTCACGACCTTTAAATTTAATTCTGAGGTCTCGAAATCAAATTCAAATAATTTCAGTTGAAAACTACTTCTTTCTTGAAAAGTATGTTACTTCAAAGGGAGCCGTTTCTCCCAATGTTTTATACTATCCACAGCTCGCCATTGCTCGTTACCAAGTAAATTTTATGCTAACAGCTATTTTGAGTAATTCCCAATAGTGTCCAGACCTTATAAGATGGTTATGGTAAAAACTGGCCCTTGAAATAATTAGTCCATGAAACGCTCGTGTTTTTGAGAAAAAGTTAATAAAACATTAATTATCACGCATGTAATCAAATATTTCAGAGCAATTTATTGAATGCTGCCCTCACCCGAATGACTATACCAAACAATTCGCAATTGGCAAGAACCTTTAAAGGCACGTAGACACTATTCGTAATTGTCCAAGACAATATGAGATAATAATGAAAGAAAAAAACGCTCTTGCACACGAAGTTGTGTGTGTTTGGATGGTTGATTTTGAGACCTCAAGTTCTAAATCTGAGGTCTGGAAATCAAATTCGTGGAAAATTACTTCTTTCTCAAAAACTATAGCACTTCAGATGGAGTCGTTTCTCAAAATGTTTTTTTACGATCAGCCTCTCCCCACTACTCTTTACCAAGTAAGGTTTTATGCTGATAATTATTTTGAGTAATTACCAATAGTGCCCACTGCCATTAATTCGCACACATTGAGAACAATGGATTTACCTGGTAAGTCTGCTGCCACCTAGAGTCACAAAGGTCCCCCAATTATTGGCGAATGATGAGATTGCTTTTTCCTCCAATTATTCACAGATCTATTGGAACTAGACGTGGATAACCTTGAGACAAATTTTGAAGACATGAATAATGAGATTGGTGATATCAACAGAAAAGGTACCGTTGAAAGAGTTTGATCTACTCCAAAGTTGCACTTTTTTTTAACAGCGTAAAATACTCAAATCAACAGTTCAACTTTGTAGAAATCAAATTTCATTCAGAGGAAAAGTATTAAACATGTCAGCAACTAATTGTTATAATCATTTTTTTTGTGGGAATAAACACTTTGGAGATTAATAAAATAATTTAAAAGAAACTATAAAAACAAAAGAATTCCCACTACTCTGCAATTCCCTTTCCCGTAACTTTCTTGCTTGAAGCCACGAACTTCAGCTCTTTAAAACACTAGACTCAAAACCCATTTATTTGTGTTATCATTTGCTTGTCTGATTGTTGTGCTCCTATAACAATGCATTGTTTGTTTGCATATTTGTTTTATTATGTCAGCTGAATAAGTGCTTCAATCTTTGAGGTGCGTTATAAAAATGCTGGTATGAATGTGTTTGTATGTATATCACTTTTGGCTGTATTTATTTGAAATGAAGCTGAGTTTGGGTTGCTGTACCAACAAACAGAGTTATTAGATTTTTCTTTCAACAACATCCATTTTATATTCACTGACACACAGGTGCAGCCCTGGAAAGAGAGGTTGAGTTTCTTAAAGACGAGGTGGAGGAGATCAAAGAGAAACTTTCTGATCGCGACGACTACACTAACACACCTCGTCCTCCTGTGCGTCCAACGCGGCCCGTTCGTCCAACACCTCCAGTGCGTCCAACGCGGCCCGTGCATCCAACACCTCCAGTGCGTCCAACACCTCCAGTGCGTGCAACGCGGCCCGTGCGTCCAACACCTCCAGTGCGTCCGACGCAGCCCGTACCTCCTACACCTCCAAAGAATCCAACGCGGCCCGCGCGTCCTACAAGGCCACAGAGTCGGACACTTCCTATACGTCCAACAAGACAACCCTGAGAGATGCCTTACATAGCAACAACCACCCCTCCTTCCAAAAAAATAATTGGAAAACGCCTGCAAAGTTTACATTTCTACAGGGCCCAATTTCATAGAGCTGCTTAGCATAAAGATTTACTTAGCATGAAATTTCTTCCTTGATAAAAACAGGTTTACCAGCAAAAATTCCTTTTGTTGCTTATTTCTTGTTACTGGTATTCAGCTGTCGTTTGCTTATATCCTGTTGTTATCAAGGAAGAAATTTCATGCTAAGCAAATTTATGTGCTTAGCAGCTCTATGAAATTGGGCCCTGTTCTCTCTGCGCACCATTTATAATCCTATTCTATATGCAGAAATATAGGACCTTCAATTATACCATGACCTATGAATAAACCTTATGCACATGACCTCATTCAGTAGTGCGCCATCACCTACATTAGAGATCAAAAGGAGGTTGTTCGTTGGCTAATCCTGTGGGCCGCCTAAACACTATTTTGAGAATTAAACAAACTCAGATGAGTAATGTAGAAACTGGAAAAGTTTCCTTATGGCGCCACCACTTTTTCATTCTATATGAAATAATATAGTACGTATCTAATTTACCTCATTGAGATATCCCTTTTTGTAAAAAGGGTGAACAAGTGGTGGCGCCATACGGAAAGTTATCCTAGAAACCAACTATTTATAGATATATTGTTCCTTTACATCCATTTGAGTTGAAATTATTTTATATTATTTGTATTATATTGAAAGAAAAAAAAATGTGCTAGATTAGAAGAAGAGTGTACTGTTGTACAAAAATATGTCTGGAAAAAGGGAAAAAAAGAAAGAGCAAGATAAAACCATATTAAAGGGACACGTTGCCTTGGATCGGGCGAGTTGCTCTTTAAAAAAAGTTTGAAACCGTTTGTTATGGGTGCATTATGGTTAGATAGATAATGTAAAAGTAAAATATAATGAGCCACACAAACATGCCTCGAAATGTCACGGTTTTCTTCATAGGTCGCGAACTAACACAGTCGGCCATTTTGTGGAGTCAAAATACTCAAGTGATCCAAGGCAACATGTTCTTTTAAATTGAGAATACAAAGCCCACTTGTATGCATTTGTGCACTTGACCAAAACATTATCTATTAAAGGAACACGTTGCCTTGGATCGGACGAGTTGGTCAAAACAAAAGCGTTTGTAACCGTTTTTTATAAAATGCATATGGTTGGAAAGATGTTATAAAAGTAGAATACAATGATCCACACAAGTTTGCCTCGAAATTGCGTGGTTTTCCTTCTACTGTGCGAACTAACATGGTCGGCCATTTATGGGAGTCAAAATTTTGACCCCCATAAATGGCCGACGTGTTAGTCGACGAGGTAAAAGGAAAACCATGCAATTTTGAGGCATGTTTGTGTGGATCATTGTATTCTACTTTTACAACATCTTTCTACCCATATGCATTTTATAAAAAACGGTTACAAACGCTTTTCAAAGACCAACTCGACCGATCCAAGGCAACGTGTTCCTTTAAGTGAACACAACACAAAAATTACAAAACTGATCTTAGTAAACAAAATATAAATTTAAATGTTGCTTATCAAATAGTGCAATGATGCATTTAATCAAAGAAAGAAAATAAATTAATATTATGTCTTACAATTCTATAACAGAACGTGTTTACTGGTTGTGTTTTATTGGTTGTGTTTTATCGTGTCTAACTTGGGACAGAGTATACCTTTGGTTTAAAAAAGGTTTGATTTTTTTTATTCTATAAATATTCTAAGCTCAATTGGTTATCAAAAAAGAAAAAACACCATTGTTTCACATTGTGTTCTTTAGGTCTGAAGTCTTTAAAGGCAGTGGACACTTTTGGTAATTCCTCAAAATAATTATTGGCATAAAACCTTACTTGGTGACCAGTGGGGGTAGTTTGATGGTATAAAACATTGTGAGAAACAGCTCCCTCTGAAGTGCCATAGTTTTCGAGAAAGAAGTAATTTCCCACGAATTTGATTTCGAGACCTCCAGTTTAGAATTTGAGGTCTCGAAATCAACTATCTAAACGCACACAACTTCTTGTGACAAGGGTATTTTTTCTTTCATTATTATCTCGCAATGTTCGATGACCGATTGAGCTCAATTTTCAAAGGTTTATTATTTAATGCATATGTTGAGATACACCAACTGTGAAGGCTAGTCTTTGACAATTACCAATAGTGTCCACTGCCTTTAATTAGGCACTAACAAACCATGAGGTACCGTTAATGACAAAAACCATCATTTGTTTCTGAGAAATTTTTGCGTTTTGTTTTTTGACGGACAGTTCTACGTAGCATACGCGCTGCAATCACCAAAGGAAATAACTTACTGTCGTGTCGTTTTGAAATGCTGCACGTTGTATACCTGAGGGAAGATAATGATGTAGAAAGCCCTAAATCCAACCTCCATTTGCCCACTGGCATTCCCGAGCTCGCAAAACATACACCACGACTTCAACCAAAAAACAATTAGTTTTAACTGCATGCCTAAATGTCGATAGAAACCTGCCAAGTCGGCCAGTTTAATGAAGTTTTAAACAAGAGTGTATCGAAATTCGAAAGTGTACAAATGACACGGCGACTTTTGCGGTGAAGGCACAGATACTATTGGTGATTACTCAAAGTAAATGTAAGCAGAAAAACTTACCGAGCAATGGGAGAGAGCTGTTGGTGAAAAAAAAAACATTGTGAGCTGAGAGATAGCCTTGATCAAGGCGCTACAGCCAGCCGCGATCTGCAAAATCCCAGTCCCCATCACTGAATTCCACCAGTGCACCCCGATACATAACACAGTGCATATAATACGTATACAGCGTATGTACACACATACGTAATGTACATGTACATGTACCATCTGTATACGGTACTCTTACGGTACACTTACGGTACATGGGTACTTCTGTTGTTTGAGCCACGTGTGCGAGGTTGAAAGTAGAAAGACACGACCGTACTCACGACTACGCTATACTGTTCTCGCTGTACAATGTATGGTAATGTACATTTGTGTATGCACTGCATGCGTGTGCAGCGAACCGGGCCGGGGAACAGTACGTCAACAGCCTTGATCAAGGCTAGCTGAGAGACGGCTCCCTCTGAGGTAACACTAGTTCTTGAGAAAGAGGTTATTTCTCACTCATAAAGAAATTGGACTCTATTGGTAATCAAAGACCAGTATTTTCACTTGACGTATTTCACATATGCATAAATTAACAAGCCTGTGAAAATTTGAGCTCATCAAACAATCGGTCATCAAAGTTGCGAAATAATAATGAAAGAAAAACACCCCTTTCACGCAAGTTTTGTGCTTTCTGATGCTTGATTTCGAGACCTCAAGTTCTAAATCTGAGGTCTCGAAATCAATATTGTTGAAAATTACTTCTTTCTCGAAAACTACGTTCCTTCAAAGGGAGCCGTTTCTCACAATGTTTTATCTACAACTGACCTACAGATCCCCCCTTTTTTTGACATGTTGGGATACATCAAGTGAGAATACTGGTCTTTAACAATTACCAAACGTCCCCAGTGCCTTTAATCGAAGAAACGGACACCTCGTATGAGATCGATTAGAGGTCGTCATTTCCTGTTTCAACCCCGGGGGATCCGGCTTAGACTTCCCGGGCGTTATATCTCCTCTGGCCCCGGTCCCAGTCACCCTTTATCTCTCGTATACGTTTGTGATTGATATGCAAATACACTTCTAATTGACCTGTCAGCTCAGAGGAAAAAGACCCGTCTCTTTTATTACATTTCGCCTAAACAAAAGCGCACAGTGTTTGGAGTGAAGTCCCCCGAGATTGTCTTCGTCCCCCTTCGTGAGTTTGCTCTATGCCTAAAGACTCTGGACACTATTTGTAATTGACAAAGACCAGTCTTCTCACTTGGTGTATCTCAACGTATAAACTAACAAACCTGTGAAAATTTGAGCTCAATCGGTCGTCGAAGTTGCGAGATAAAAATGAAAGAAAAACACCCTTCTCGCACGAATGTGTGTGCTTTAATAAGACGCTTGATTTCGAGACCTCAAATTCTTAATCTGAGGTCTCGAAATCAAATTCATGGAAAATTACTGCATTCTCGAAAACTACGTCTATTCAGAAGGAGCCATTTCTCACAATGGTCTGTACTAGCAACCTCTCACAATTACTCGTAATCAAGAAAGGTATTATAATGGTAATTTTTATTTTGAGTATTTATCGATAGTATCCACCGCCTTTCAGATTGCCTACTTCTCCCTGCTCTATGCTTCACGGTGACTCTTGAGTCAATATCATAGCTTATTAGTGAATGAACACCCCTCTTTAAGGTAAATATTGATTAAAATAATGATACAGATATTAAAAAAATATACAAAATGATTATGCCTTCAAGTTTGAAGAGGATCTGCATTCCCGTGAAAAACGAAATGAACTCGGTAATAAATGTATTATATAATAGTGTTAAATTTGCATCGGGGATAAAGAATATTAATTTTGGTTTAACCCATACACCGATGTGTGTAAGCACTGTATACTCACTACTTTCCCGAGTCCTGTAAAAAAAATATCACGGGCATGTTACTCGGGTGGGATTCGAACCCACGACCCTTGCAATTCTAGAGCAGTGTCTTACCAACTAGACTACCGAGGTTGTCCGGTAGTTAGAGGCTAAATGTATTATACATCCTTATTCAAATATAATATTGATTCAAGAAATGATACAGATACAAAAAAATTAACTCGGTAATATCTCAACAAAAGGCGACCACCTTGATATACAATTTACCAATTATATTTACTGTACACAATCTACATTTAAATTGGATTAAAAAACAATCACACGGTTCCATAAACCTAAATACTTTGCGTTCTAACTATTTCATTCCCATACTATCAGGAACTCTTTGTACATCTCCTTTATGGACAATAAATTAAAAAAAAAATGACATAATTTAAAATGCATACATTCATTTCCGGACGTAGTAATAATATTCTTTAATTAAAGGCAAATTTTAACCCATGGCGGCAAAGGACGTTGCATTAATTAAGCTTGTTCGAGGTCCAACTCTATATGCACTTTAATTAAAGATGAATTTATATTCAAAGCTGTCGAAAGATGAAGGGCATTATTACTGTTGACAGGCAGTGGACACTATTGGTAATTACTCAAAATAATGATTAGCATAAAACCTTACTTGGTAACGAGTAATGGGGAGAGGTTGGTAGTATAAAACATTGTGAGAAACGGCTCCCTCTGAAGTGACATAGTTTTTGAGAAAGAAGTTATTTTCCATGAATTTGATTTCGAGACCTGAGGTTTAGAATTTGGTCTCAAAATTAAGCATCTGAAAGCACACAACTTCGTGTGACGGGTTTTTTTTTCTTTCATTATTATCTAGCAACTTCAACGACCAATTCAGCTCAATTTTTCACAGGTTTGTTATTTTATGCATATGTTTGGAAAAACCAAGTCAGAAGACTTGTCTTTGACAATTAAAAAAAAAGAAAAAAACGTGAAAACTTCGATAGGACACCAGTCACAAAAACAATAAACATGGTAACTGGTAACTTAATCGAATAAGCAAAATCTTTTTTGCTTATAGTTACATGTTGTGTTTAAAGGCACTGGGTACCTTTTGTAATTGTCAAAGACCAGTCTTCTCATTTGGTGTATCTCAACATTATGCATAAAATAACAAACCTGTGAAAATTTGAACTCGATTACTTGGTAACGAGCAATGGAGAGCTGTTGATTTTATAAACCGTTGTCAGAATAATGTAAGAAGAAACACCATTGTCGCACAAGTTGTGTGCTTTCAGAAGCCTTGTATTCGAGACCTCAGCTGAGGTCTCAAATTCAATTCAAATATTTGAGTGAGAAATTACTTCTTTCTCAAAAACTACGTTACTTCAGAGGGAGCCGTTTCTCACAATGTTTTATACTATCAGTAGCTCTCCGTTGCTTGTTACCAAGTAAGACGCTAACAACTATTTGGAGCAATTACCAATAGTATCCAGTGACTTCTTAACAGATTCGAGGTTAGGAAAGCCTGTCTGGAGAGCATTCGAGGTACATTGTGTACAACCATGCTAAAACTTAGCGAGGGAGCCTTGCTAAATGCCTCTCGTGTGAAAGGGGCTTCAGGTAAAATATGAAGTGTATGTGGGTTTGTTTCAGTCAACCTCATCCCCGGGTCCCAGATTGACAGCGGAACCCTCTCAACCTCTCATCATTCAAGGTTCCGATTGATTTTTAAAAAGCAAAAATATCACTTTCACTCGGCTAGGTTTTCATTTTGCTGAAAATCACTCTAGTGTCATTGCTGCAATTATTTGGGAACACGAAGGTGTGCGTGTGTGTGTGCTTAAAGGCAGTGGACACTATTGGTAATTACTCAAAATAATTATTAGCATAAAACCTTCCTTGGTAACGGGTAATAAAAAAGGTTGATTGTATAAAACATTGTGAGAAACGGCTTCCCTGAAGTAACGTAGTTTTCGAGAAAGAATTAATTTTCCACGAATTTGATTTCGAGACCTCATACTTAGAATTTGAGGTCCCGAAATCAAGCATCTGAAAGCACACATCTTTGTGTGACAAGGATGTTTTTTTTTCTTCATAGTTATCTCGCAACTTCGAAGACCAATTGAGCTCAAATCTTCACAGATTTGTTATTTTATGCATATGTTGAGATACACCAAGTGAGAAGACTTGTCTTCAACAGTGCCCAGTGTCTTTAAGTTAGCTTATATTTAAAACCTTAGCACCTGGTTGCCTATGGATACTTGCTTACTTTTCGGTTAAAACAAATATTAATAAATGGGTCAGTTATGTTCTTCCTCTAATTCTGGTAACGCTTTTCTTTGATTAGTCATTCTACATGGCTAAAAATTAACTTGAATTTCGCTCTGTGTACAGTGATCAAACATGAGTAATATAATTGATATGAAATAAAAACGTCCATTCATAATTCACCGGTGTGGACATTACGTCGCCACTCGATCAATATTTAAAGTGTGACTCTAAATGAACCAAGGTTTTTAGTCTTAAAGGGAAGGTACACGTTTGGTAATTACTCAGAACTGACTTGGTAACGAGCATTAGAGAGCTGTTGATAGTGTAAAACATTGTGAGAAACGGCTCCCTCTGAAGTAGCATATATTTGAGAAAGAGGTAATTTTTTACTCAAATAATAAAAGACTTCTAGCCAGAAGTCTTTTATTCCTATTTGAATGCTCACAAATTCGTTTAAAATGGGTGTTTTTTCTTTCATCATTTTCTCTCAACTTCGATGACCAGTTGAGCCCAAAGGCACAGGTTTGTTATTTTATAATTATGTTGGAATACACCAAGTGAGAAGACTGGTCTTTGACAATAATTATCAAACGTGTACATTTCCTTTAAAGGCACTGGACACCTTTGGTAGTTCCCTGTTGTATAAAGTAAAAAATCTGAAGAATGTTTTTTTTTAACGATTGGTCATCGAAGCTGCAAGAGAAAAATGAAAGAAAAAAAAGCACATGAAAGAAATAACATCCTTGTTGTACACATTTTGTGTGCTTTCATGCCCTAAAAGGCTTCAAGCCTGAAGTCTTTTTAAGGCACTGGAAACTCTTAGTAATTGTCAAAGACAAGTCTTTTCGCTTGCGTGTATACGCAAAACACATGCATAAAATAACTGTAATCTGTGAACATTTGGACTCGATTTCTTATGGAAGTTGCAAGTGAATAATGAAAGAAAGAAAAACCATTGTTGCACAAATTTGTGTGATGTATGGTAGAAGGACTCGTAGAAACTAAAAAGCTTTGATGCTTTCTATTTTCCCCAGAAGGCAAGAAGACGTTGTTTTTAGGAGGGAGGTTGGTGAATTGACCACTGGTGAATATTTTGGCCAGCAAATTTTTGGCAGGCAATTTTTGCGAATGAATTTAACGACATTTTTATAACTACAAAAAGGACACAGGCAAATCGTGACTCTCCTGGGAATTTAAAGCAATTTAAGTCGTGACACAAGGACTCTAAAACGTTTTTGTTTTAATCATATTTTTTCCAAATGCTTGAATATTATAACCCTGTAGGCACTATCGGTTATTAATGCTTTGTGAAACCCAAAGAGTAACTCGATTCTTTGTTGGTATTTGAGCTAGGTTGAAACTCCCAGCGGAGACCCAGAGAACCTATCTAGTTATTGTAATTGGCTAATTGGCCTTGGGTGCCAATCGAGAAAGCTTCCGTCCACCAAACTCTAGACTGATTATTATAATAATAGTTTTGTCAAATTCACTGGAAAAATTATGATAGGTAATAATGGTAACATTATAGATAAGTTGTTCAAAGCTTTTTCGACCGCCACATTTGATGATACAAGCGGTGTGCGCGCGGCCCCCGCTAGATGATGAAAATCCTTTACACAAATATTTCGAAATGTAATGTGGGTGAGGGTGTTATACGCCTCTCTCAATATTTATGCAAGGCGTCATAATTCTAACCCAAAATGAAGCTATTTCGCACGTCCGCCACTACTTGCAGTGGATGCGCCCACCTCATTTTGGGTCAGACGATGTATACCTTATGCGTCTTCTAGAAACCAGACCTACCAAGTCTCACGCATTAGGCGTGAGACTCACGCATTTGGGCTCTGTCTCACGCTCACACGCACATCAACCATTTTCTCATGCATTGGGGCCAGACCGGGGAAAAAAAAATTAACGTCATGCATTGCCAAATCGCGCTCGTGTGTACAAAAACGCAATCCACAATGTTTGCACAATCTTCAGATTGCACGCAGTTTATCAGAATCATCATTTTTTTGTACAAACTTTGTACAGAGCACAAATTTGCAGATTGCGCACGCTTTTGATCTTCCAGCAGGTTCAACTAAAATTCGGCAGAGCGCAAAACGCTTATTGCGAACAAGTTTTCCCGATTCACTTAGCAAACTCGTTAAATGCGCTCCACTAGCGAAGACACAACAGGCAGAGGAAGTGAGCAGAGGATTTTAGACCGGCAGCCCAGAGCACTTTGGTTAAAGGAACGAGGTACCAATATTTGACTGCGGGAACGTTTAGTGGATAACCTGACATAGTCAGATATGGATGTCTGCCGGGGAGCCCCCGCTGCATGTGGCGCATGGACCCCTAATAAAGAGGCAAAACAATGGGCTGAATCAAACATTCTAGGTACCACATGAAACCAAGTGGAAATGGGCTTTACCATGATACTAAGTAAACAAAATCAACCGCCAGACAAATTTTCTGCTGCATTAGGCCTGCCAGACACCCCCTCTCCCAAATGTTTAGTGTACAAACCTATGGGTTGAAATTAAATTAAATTAAATTAAACTTAATTTTGGACATCATTTTTAGTCAATTTTGGTTTAGTTTGGAAGGAAATAATCTGACACAATCGTACCTCCACATTAACCATCAACATATTCTGTGTACCTCATGTTAGTTTTAATTATTATGAAGAGGTTTTTGATGCATTTTGGAGCACTTTTTTGTCCGTAATTAAATTTCTTATTTTTTATATACATAAAAAAAAAAGTTGGGCGGCGATTTCGAAATGCCTTCTAAAACTGGCGATTTTTTTTTTTTTTTGGGGGGGGGGGGTTGAGCTTTGAAAAATCTCACGCATAGCTGGCCTCTGGACTTGGCATCTATGGAATTGTGTATGGTTGTGTATATTCCCATTGACTTGTGTATGGTTGTGAATTTCCCATTGACTTGTGTATGGTTGTATAGTTTCCCATTGATTTGTGTATGGTTGTATAGTTTCCCATTGACTGGTGTATGGTTGTGTCAATTCCCATTGACTTGTGTATGGTTGTGAAGTGTCCCATTGACTTGTGTATGGTTGTGTAGTTTCCCATTGACTTGTGTATGGTTGTGTAGTTTCCCATTGACTTGTGTATGGTTGTGTCAATTCCCATTGACTTGTGTATGGTTGTGAAGTGTCCATTGACTTGTGTATGGTTGTGTAGTTTCCCATTGACATGTGTATGGTTGTGTTAAGTGTCCTATTGACTTGTGTATGGTTGTGTAGTTTCCCGTTGACTTGTGCATGGTTGTGTAGTTTCCCATTGACTTGTGTATGGTTGTGTAGTTTCCCATTGACTTGTGTATGGTTGTGTAGTTTCCCATTGACTTGTGTATGGTTGTCAAGTGTCCCATTGACTTATGTATGGTTGTGTCAATTCCCATTGACTTGTGTATGGTTGTGCACTTTCCCATTGACTTGTGTATGGTTGTTTAAGTTCCCATTGACTTGTGTATGGTTGTGTAGTTTCCCATTGACTTGTGTATGGTTGTGTAGTTTCCCATTGACTTGTGTATGGTTGTGTAGTTTCCCATTGACTTGTGTATGGTTGTGTCAATTCCCATTGACTTGTGTATCGTTGTGTAGTTTCCCATTGACTTGTGTATGGTTGTGTCAATTCCCATTGACTTGTGTATGGTTGTGTAGTTTCCAATTGACTTGTGTATGGTTGTGTCAATTTTCATTGACTTGTGTATGGTTGTGTAGTTTCCAATTGACTTGTGTATGGTTGTGTCAATTCCCATTGACTTGTGTATGGATGTGTGGTTTCCCATTGACTTGTGTATGGTTGTGTACTTTCCCATTGACTTGTGTATGGTTGTTTAGTTTCCCATTGACTTGTGTATGGTTGTGTAGTTTCCCATTGACCGGTGTATGGTTGTGTAGTTTCCCATTGACTTGTGTATGGTTGTGTAGTTTCCCATTGACTTGTGTATGGTTGTGTAGTTTCCCATTGACTTGTGTACGGTTGTGTCAATTCCCATTGACTTGTGTATGGTTGTGAAGTGTCCATTAACTTGTGTATGGTTGTTTAGTTTCCCATTGACTTGTGTATAGTTGTGTAGTTTCCCGATGACTTGTGTATGGTTGTGTGGTTTCCCATTGACTTGTGTATGGTTGTGTACTTTCCATTGACTTGTGTATGGCTGTGTACTTTCCCATTGACTTGTGTATGGATGTTTAGTTTCCCATTGACTTTGTGTATGGTTGTGTAGTTTCCCATTGACTTGTGTATGGTTGTTTAGTTTCCCATTGACTTGTGTATGGTTGTGTAGTTTCTCATTGACTTGTGTATGGTTGTGTCAATTCCCATTGACTTGTGTATCGTTGTGAAGTGTCCCTTGACTTGTGTATGGTTGTGTAGTTTCCCATTGACATGTGTATGTTTGTATTAAGTGTCCTATTGACTTGTGTATGGTTGTGTAGTTTCCCATTGACTTGTGTATAGTTGTGTAGTTTCCCATTGACTTGTGTATGGTTGTGTAGTTTTCCATTGACTTGTGTATGTTTGTGAAGTGTCCCATTGACTTGTGTATGGTTGTGTAGTTTCCCATTGACTTGTGTACGGTTGTGTCAATTCCCATTGACTTGTGTATGGTTGTGTGGTTTCCCATTGACCGGGTATGGTTGTGTACTTTCCCATTGACTTGTGTATGGCTGTTTAGTTTCCCATTGACTTGTGTATGGTTGTGTAGTTTCCCATTGACTTGTGTATGGTTGTGTAGTTTCCCATTGACTTGTGTATGTTTGTGTAGTTTCCCATTGACTTGTGTATTGTTGTATTAAGTGTCCCTTGACTTGTGTATGGTTGTGTAGTTTCCCATTGACTTGTGTATGGTTGTGAAGTGTCCCATTGACTTGTGTATGGTTGTGTCAGTTCCCATTGACTTGTGTATGGTTGTGTGGTTTCCCATTGACTTGTGTACGGTTGTGTACTTTCCCATTGACTTGTGTATACCAGCCAAATAAATCAGTCCAGGATGCTGTTCTGAGTTTCACGCACGAAATTTACCAACATTTGGACAAACAACCGTGCTATGCAAGGGCTCTGTTTATTGACTTCTCATCGGCTTTCAACACGATACAACCAACTTTGTTACTGGAGAAACTCAAACACTTAGGCGTAAAACCATCTTTAATTCTCTGGATAAGGGACTTTCTCTCAGCAAGAGTCCAAAAGGTTAAAGTCAACAACATTCTTTCAGACCTTATAGTTTGTAACACTGGTTCACCTCAGGGCTGTGTCATTTCACCCATATTGTTTATCATTTACATAAATGAATGTACATCCAACCTCAGTTCAGTGAAAATTTTCAAATATGCCGATGACACAGTTATTCTTGGACTCATAAACAACCAGCAGGAGGGGGAATATAGGAAAGCGATACAGAACTTTAGCCAGTGATGTAATGATAACTATCTCATTCTGAATCCTCAAAAAACAAAAGAGATTGTGTTTGATTTCAGGCATATTAGGAGAGGTGAACCTTCAGCAAACAGTATTAGCCTCATTGGACAGGATATTGACATTGTGCAAAACTACAAATACCTGGGTACAATAATCGACAATCAATTGAATTAGAGTAATCATTGCTCAGCGCTCATCACAAAGGGCTGTCGGTTAATTTATTTTTTGCGTAAATTGAATTATTTTCATGTAGACAAGGAAATTATGATTCTGTTTTACTCATCTGTTATTGAAAGTGCTATTACTCATGATTGTGTGGTTTGGTACAATGGAACAAGAAAACAAGATACTGGTAAAATGAAGCGGGTTGTGAAACAAGCATAAAAAATCCTAGGGATAGACATCGATCTTGATGAAACTTGCAAAGATAAGGTTCTATCTAAAGCAGAGGCAGTTGTATGTAACACTAACCATCCATTAAACAAATTCTTCATCAAACTTAGAAGTGGTAGGAGATGGCAGTCACTTAGGTGCAAAACAAACAGGTACCTCAACTCCTTCATCCCATACTCCGTCCGTCTCCTCAACCGTGTTTAACTACTTTGTTTACTTTCTGCTTAGATGTAGTTTTCAGTATAATTAAATTGTGGTTTATTAGTAATGTAGTTTTCTGATTAACTAATATTTCCAGTAGTTTATATATGATTGTGTGTTTTTTATTTTTATTTCTGTATTGCATGTATTCAAACAAAGTTTCCTACATGGTGGGACAAATAAAAATTGAATTGAATTGGAATTGAATTGAATTGTATGGTTGTTTTGTTTCCCATTGACTTGTGTATGGTTGTGTAGTTTCCCATTGACTTGTGTATGGTTGTTTTGTTTCCCATTGACTTGTGTATGGCTGTGTACTTTCCCATTGACTTGTGTATGGTTGTGTAGTTTCCCATTGACTTGTGTATGGTTGTGTAGTTTCCCATTGACTTGTGTATGGTTGGGTTAAGTGTCCTATTGACTTGTGTATGGTTGTTTAGTTTCCCATTGACTTGTGTATAGTTGTGTAGTTTCCCATTGACTTGTGTATGGTTGTGTAGTTTCCCATTGACTTGTGTATGGTTGTGTAGTTTCCCATTGACTTGTGTATGGTTGTGAAGTGTCCCATTGACGTGTGTATGGTTGTGTCAATTCCCATTGACTTGTATATGGTTGTGAAGTGTCCCATTGACTTGTGTATGGTTGTGTAGTTTCCCCTTGACTTGTGTATGGTTGTGTAGTTTCCCATTGACTTGTGTATAGTTGTGTAGTTTCCCATTGACTTGTGTATGGTTGTGTCAATTCCCTTTGACTTGTGTATGGTTGTGTCCATTCCCATTGACTTGTGTATGGTTGTGTGGTTTCCCATTGACTTGTGTATGGTTGTGTACTTTCCCCTGGACTTGTGTATGGTTGTGTCAATTCCCATTGACTTGTGTATGGTTGTGTAGTTTCCCATTGACTTGTGTATGGTTGTGTCAATTCCCATTGACTTGTGTATGGTTGTGTCAATTCCCATTGACTTGTGTATGGTTGTGTACTTTCCCATTGACTTGTGTATGGTTGTGTACTTTCCCATTGACTTGTGTATGGTTGCGAAGTGTCCCATTGACTTGTGTATGGTTGTGTAGTTTCCCATTGACTTGTGTATGGTTGTTTAGTTTCCCATTGACTTGTGTATGGTTGTGTAGTTTCCCATTGACTTGTGTATGGTTGTTTAGTTTCCCATTGACTTGTGTATGGTTGTGTAGTTTCGCATTGACTTGTGTATGGTTGTGTCAATTCCCATTGACTTGTGTATGGTTGTGTAGTTTCTCATTGACTTGTGTATAGTTGTGTAGTTTCCAATTGACTTGTGTATGGTTGTGAAGTGTACATTGACTTGTGTATGGTTGTGAAGTGTACATTGACTTGTGTATGGTTGTGTAGTTTCCCATTGACTTGTGTATGGTTGTGTAGTTTCCCATTGACTTGTGTATGGTAGTGTCAATTCCCATTGACTTGTGTATGGTTGTGAAGTGTCCATTGACTTGTGTATGGTTGTGTAGTTTCCCATTGACATGTGTATGGTTGTCTTAAGTGTCCTATTGACTTGTGTATGGTTGTGTAGTTTCCCGTTGACTTGTGCATGGTTGTGTAGTTTCCCATTGACTTGTGTATGGTTGTGTAGTTTCCCATTGACTTGTGTATGGTTGTGAAGTGTCCCATTGACTTGTGTATGGTTGTGTCAATTCCCATTGACTTGTGTATGGTTGTGCACTTTCCCATTGACTTGTGTATGGTTGTTTAAGTTCCCATTGACTTGTGTATGGTTGTGTAGTTTCCCATTGACTTGTGTATGGTTGTGTCAATTCTCATTGACTTGTGTATGGTTGTGTGGTTTCTCGTTGACTTGTTTATGGTTGTGTAGTTTCCCATTGACTTGTGTATGGTTGTGTAGTTTCCCATTGACTTGTGTATGGTGGTGTAGTTTCCCATTGACTTGTGTATGGTTTGTCAATTCCCATTGACTTGTGTAAGGTTGTGAAGTGTCCATTGACTTGTGTATGGTTGAGCTTTTAAAAATCTCTCGCATAGCTGGCCTCTGGACTTGGCATCTCTGAGGAACTATAAGGCTCCCCGTGAGCCCTTATATAGGGGTCTTATATTTTTTGGCCCCCTTAACGCTACATGTTTTTCAAATCAGCGTTGATAGGTGAAACTGACCGTTAGCCAGCAATAACTAAAGTTTCTTTTGTACTACACCACCAAAACTTTCCCCACACACTCAATATACATTCATAATGCTTGCATTACCTTTTTAACAAACATCGTCAAAAAATTACATTTTCACGTCCCACGATACATAGCGTTGCTACAGCACTATAAGTTAAGCGAGTTTTCGGTACATGCTGTGTGCCACAAATCTAATTTTTTTTCTACTGTTTTGGTTTTTTTCGGGGGCGGTAAGAGCGTAGGCCTCTTTTTAAGTTATTCTCATCTGAATTGGTCTTGTAAACTTTCTGGTCAATAGGCTGCACGTTACGGGATCACTAAACGTGAACGTCAAAAAAGTGTTTTGTTTATTGTCACTTTGAGCTGATTGCGTCTCGCGAAATTTTAACGACCAACGACACAATTTCTGACCGCGTTCATGTTCACGCTGCTCTAGGAACAAACCTCCATACATCCCATATCTAAAGAACCCTATATCGTACAAACTAAATAAAAACGACAAATTCAGCCTCACTCCTTAATTTTCTCTAACTTTATTTCACTTTCAGAAAGCATTTCAAGTTATTTTTAGGGTTTGTTACGTCCAGTTTGGGTCAATAGACAAACTCCTAAAAATGTACCCCATTCAGCCGCATGATGAGGTCTCTTGTTAATAACGGGCCGACTGCTAAATTAGGCTACAAAATGGATTTGGCAAAATGTACATTCTGAGACCTGACCGACACACTGCTCTAACCAATTTTGTGAATGGACTTATTCAAAAGGAAACTTTGCTTAATAAGTTTGACCAAATGCTAAGTTATTTTTTACAGCTTCAAAACAGCCTTTGTCGTACGTGTATAAGTTTCACAGACTTCCGTGATGGGGTAAACTCTGAAACTGCAACACTATACCGCCATGAACAAACCGTATTCTAAAACGGTATTCATGTACTCATTTGAGTTTACTGGCAAAAGATAGCGTCCATAGTTTTAAAACAGCAAGATACGTTTTGCATCCTTAGTGCAATTTCTGTATGGAGATTTTTGTAAGTCCGAGGTCGCCAACCACTTTCAACCTAAATCGGTCCCACGGCGACCTCCTTCACCAAGCAACATGTGGCCTGTCTCAAAACCAAACACCACACCGCTCACAATACACTGACCAGAATGTAAGGAGCGGTTAAAGGCTCTTTGTGTAAGGCCCCCCCCCCCCCACCCCAAAATGTTATTAATTTTAAAGTTCCCTCTGAGACATCTTCCAACCTAAAGCCGGCCCTACCCAATGTGTCCAAATTATAAAGCTTCCGTTTGATCCCATCCTTGTCCATCATGATAATTCTCATGCCGTTTGGAAGTGAATGTTTTTTTAAATAAATATTCTCCATTTAATCTTTTCAACAAATGAGTCACCTGTAAGAAGGATTTCTAGGAAGTCTGATAACAACATCGACCAGTGGTTGACACATGGTCGCCTGCGAAACATCAATCTGTGAGTTACTTCAATCATTCAATGCAATATCGTGAGATTTGTTTCGGTTTTGTCCTGGCACCCAGCCTCTTCGACCCTTTCGACCCTGCGCAGCAATGAATGAACCAATCCGGAGAACCATGCTTAGTACAACACGAAAGTAACCTGACCAAAAAGGGCGGATCGAATGGCGGGTGGGCAGGCAAGGGGCAATGAGTGAACCAATCCGGAGAACCATCTGCGAAACACTGTCTAATGAGTCGCCTAATGCCATACCTAAAAACCAACTCAGCTCCCTTTTTGAGTAGTCGGTGCTTCTAAATATTTAGCGATCCAATTTAAAGTGTCACGGCTGGGGATTCGAACCCAGACTCTGCTGATCAGAAACACCAGAGTTTGAGTTCGGTGTTCTTAACCGCTCAGCCACGACACTTCATCGTTATCTTAATTTTTGTACTACGTTATCGACGATATTCTCTATTAACGCACCAATGTCAGACATGAGTCGACATGTCCGACAAGTTTGTCAGACGAAGAGGTCTCAAAATGCCCCCCCTTCTGTTCCGTATCTGAGCTTTATAAGAGCTCTTCCACACGCCAATGTGTACCAACGAATTAAAAAGATCGCTTGTAAGAAACAGTGTACCACGAATTCAGGGCACGAACCTTGAGAAGATTATTTATTCATCAATATTGTGAATTATTTATTATTTATTATCCATCTTGATACATTCATGCATTAAAGGGGCTGCCGTCGATTTCACAAAGAGTTAGGAGTCGTCTTATCTCGAGTTAGGACGAGTAACTCGTCCTAACTAAGGATTAATATTAAGGTCTGCATGCTACAGTGCATGGTTGGGACTCTAGTCTTAAGTCATAAGATTAATCCTAAGTTAGGAAGAGTTTTGTGAAATCGACGGCTGGGTAATTTTTGTACGACACAAAACACAATGTCTACAGATTTCATTAAAGGCACTGGACGCTATTGGATATTACTCAAAATAGTTGTTAGCATAAAAAACTTCCTTGGTAACGAGCATTGGCTGGATAGTGTACACGATTGTGAGAAACAGCTCCCTCTGAAGTAACGTAGTTTTCGAGATAGAAGTAATTGTCCATGAATTTGGTTTCTAGACCTCAGAATTAAATTTCGAGGTCCTGAAATCGAGCATTTGAAAGCACACAACTTCGTGTGACAAGGGTGTTTTTTCTGTCATTATTATCTCGCAACTTCGACGACCAATTGAGTTCAAATTTTCACAGGTTTGCTTTTTTGTACATATTTTGCAGTTTTTATTTATTTTATTAGATATTTTTAAATTCTTGTAAGGGGCGGACTGTTGTTGTTGTTGTTGTTGTTGTTGGGTGGGGGGGGGGGCGCCCCCGCACACCCCCTCCCCCTGTTTACGGGCCTGTTTCAGAGAGCCGTTTTTCACAATGTTTTATGCTAATAATATTTTTGAGTAATTACCAATAGTGTCCACTGCCGCTTGTTACAAGGATTCTGAAGAAGGAATTATAAACACTGTTGTCAATGTTTGATTGTTTTTCTTTCCTGAGAGAACAACCATGGGCTTGCTTTATCATCAGTGCTGCTTGCTTGCAGCAACGTTAATTACTTGAAAGCATTTCCTACATTGCTTTCACGATCTTTTTGCTGAAAAAGCGGCTTGCGCTACGACAAAGAGAAGTCAAATACAGTCAAATAATTGTTCTATAAAATTAGAGCAATGCCAGGGTTGATTTTTCTTTCATAATTAAATCTACCATTAGGGGGTTAAGCCATTCGCCTGGAAATAATAAAAAGATTTTTGTTTTAGGTGACGTGCGTACAACAGCAAACTACTGACGGAGAGAGGTTTACCTCGTTCTACATGGAAACTGAGATTTTGTGTTTGGACACAGCTTCAATCAAGAACACAAACACATAACCAGAGGCTTAGTTCACGTAAGTTTCATTTTCAATTATTGTAAGAATCTTGATTTATAGCTGTCGCAAACTGTGTGTATTTACTTGCCAGGGGTCGATTTCACAAAGAGTTAGGACTCGTCTTATCTCGAGTTAGGACGAGTAACTCGTCCTAATTTAGGATCAATTTTAAGGTCTGCATGTTACAGTGCAGGGTTGGGACTCGTCCTAAGTCCTTAGAATAGTCTGAAGTTAGGAAGAGTTTTGTGAAATCGACGGAATACCGTGGAGTAGATTTATCGGATTGTTCGGGGGACTTCTAAGTTCTGAAAAGGACTATCCTGTTTTTTAACTATTACCCGGACGGAAAGTATAGAAAATAGGCTGGGACTACTACTTTAGCTTATTATAAGATCGTGATTAACTGTACTACCGCAGAGTCAGTTCTTAAATTGGTCTCAACGTTTCGACTAGCATGCTCTAGTCATCGTCAGGAGACTGCAAACTGCTTAGGACCAACCTAACTGACCTATGTCGATTAATGCACATTTTTCGAGGGAGTTTTTTTTTATTGTCAATGTGATATAAAGCGCTAGGAATGGGTGGCCCAAGGTTTTTTTGCGGGGGATTGTAGCACCTAGGTAGGCTACTGGTGTTACAAAAGCATGTACAATATGAAGCAGCAGATTGGGGGGGGGGGGGGGCAGGGGACAGAGGCAGAAAGCTCACAAACAAAGCAAGGAATGCATGAATGCATACCGAAGACGGATAACGATGGATGGGATGCATGGAAGAAAGGGGCGGGGTTTTTTAATCGCAACAGTTTAGAACACAAAGGACAACGTTAAACCATGGAGGAAAGATATGTACATGTATTCCTCCTTTTCCTCAATAGCCAAAACTATGGACACGGGATCATCATGTTCGTGAAAAGATAACCGCGGGCTCAATTCGCGTAAGTTTCACTTTTAATTATTGTGAGAAACATGAATTCCACAGCTGTAGCAAACTGCTTATTACATGTATACCAACCGAACGGACCTGTATGGTATCATAAGATGCAAATTTTGTTTATCTGCAAAAAGGTTTTGACCCATTTTTACACTTTAAGGTCAAACGACAACATATCACAACATGAACGCCCAAATAGGTATACTAGGTATATACTGGTGTCACAAAACAACATTTGAGAAATGAAGCAAAGCAGGTTGGGGGGGGGGGGTGGCTAAACGACAACATTATCACAACACAGCATCTCAACAGGAGGTAGAGGCCGAAATCCTACATACATAAGCAAGGAATGCACGTTGAAGAAGGAGAACAATTGGGGCGGGGCGGTGCTGGTTTGACCGCAAGAGTTTGAAACACAAATGACAATGTGTAAACTAAGGTTGGAAGAGCGAGAAAAAGATCAATTAGTAAATGGTCCAGAGTAAAAAGGTATATATCTATCCAAGTATTGTACTAGGCTCTAAACATGTTTATTGTTACTTCCAAGTGAAGTAGTTGGCTGGTATATCGTTTCAGATATACTATTACACCTAGTACCGTTTTGCCATTTATGATTATCTGTCGATACTTATCTGTCTCACACAACCTCGACTTACGTCCCGTGATATTTCAAATTCCAATCTCAGTTTGTGTAATTGATATCTTTAGTAGATTCAATATTCTACATGTTGATATCGTCTAACGTGACTCTTAAAGGCTCCAGACACTACAAGTAATTACTCAAAATAATTGTTCTAATACAAAATTGCTTGGTAACGAGCAATGGAGAGCAGTTGATGTATAAACAAAATATGAGAAACGGCTCCCTCTATAAAGTAAGATAGTTTTTGACGAAGATGTTATTTCTCACTCAAATAAACACACGACTTTAGCCGAAGTATTTTTTATTATGCATCTCAAAGCACACAAAGTAGTGCAACAAGGGTGTTTTTTTTCTCGTGCAAATTCGATGACCAATTGAGCAAAACCTTTCACAGGTTTGTTATTGTATGCATATGTTGGGATACACCAAGCTAGGATACGCCGTCGATTTCACAAAACTCTTCCTAACTTAAGACTATTCTTAGGACTTAGGACGAGTCCTAACCCTGCACTGTAGCATGCAGACCTTAAGATTAATCCTAAATTAGGACGAGTTACTCGTCCTAACTCGAGATAAGACGAATCCTAACTCTTTGTGAAACCGACGGTGGTCTTTAGCGATTACCAAAGGTGTCCAGGGGTCGATTTCACGAAGAGTTAGGACTAGTCCTAACTTGGGACTAGTCCTAGGAGATATACAAATTGCATGGATAGTCCTAAGTTAGGACAAGTAACTAGTCCTAAATCGAGATAAGACTAGTCCTAACTCTTTGTGAAATCCACCCCAGTGGCTTTAATATCATCATCATCATCATCATCATAGCCGTCCTCCCGAGGTAGATCCCGGAGATGGCTTCCCAACTAAGAGTCTCCATAGGTCTCTGTTCCTTGCTAGGTGTCCTGCTGCTGCCACAGATGGTATGTCAGCCTCTTCACAGAAATGCTTGATGTCTTCAAGCCATCGTTTCCCCGGTCTTCCTCTGGGTCTGTTTCCTGCAATGTGGCCTTCTAGAAGTATTTTGGGGTATCGGCCATTGCCCATTCTGTTCACATGCCCAAAATACTTGAGTTTAGTTTTCCTAATTGAAGTTGGAAGATCTTTATAGTAGTGAAGCACTTCATGTACTCTTTAATATCACTTGAGATTTAATCTGTTTGGAACGATTCCTGTTCGGAAGTAGCATTGGAAATACAATCCGCTCAACATAATCTGCTATCACACTTTGATGTAACGATTATTAAATTGGGTGTGAATCAAACAGACAGGCCATGCACAAGGTTATACTGAGAGTTATGTTGTTGTTGTTAGATTCAGTTCCTCCCTTCAACAATTGTCTAATTGGTCATTGATGGTACCTTAAAGGCAGTGGACACTATTGGTAATTACTCTAAAACATTATTGTCATATAACCTTTCTTGATTATGAGAAATGGGGAGAGGTTGATGATATACAACACTGTGAGAAACGGCTCCCTCTGAAGTGAGGTAGTTTTCGAGAAAGAATTAATTTTCCATGAATTCGATTTCGAGAAATCAAGCATAAGCACACAACTCAAGTTCTATGTGACCATGGTGCATGGGATTTTTTTCTTTCATTAATATCTCGCAACTTCGACGACCAAATGAGCTCAACTTTTTTTTCACGGTTTATTTTAATTTTATGCGTATGTTGAGATACAGCAACTGTTAAGACTAGTCTTTGACAATTACCAACATTGTCCAGTGTCTTTAAAGGCACTGGACAGTTCTGAACACGTTTTTTAATTGTCAGAGACCCACTTGGTGTATCCCAACATAAAAGGTTAAGGTCAAAAGTCAACATCTATAATATAAATCAGACACACCATGTAATAGTGCGACGCTCCAAAATGGTTCATTATACCAATCCGAAAAAAAATCCGACCTTGCCCCGGATTCGGATCATGTTCGCCCCCACAGCTTTTGAAGAGTGATACACCTTTAAACGGCGTACATAATACACCATGCCAGGGATGACAAACGTGCGGGTGGAACCCATCCTCCCTCCCACAAGCAATAAAAGCAATATGCCATCCCTTGATGAAGATTGAGTGATGGTACAGACGTGGAAATGAGGTTGTAATTTAGCTCGATGATGTTTATATGTGACTCACTAATCTTTCGTTGACGTTGCCGCGCAAATGAGCCCCGCGGAAGATAGCCGGAAGTTGATGCGGACGAAGATGCATAAAACACGGCGGGAGAAAATGGCTGCGATGGGGCGGAAGTGACCGGGACCCATCTGTCTAAAGGGTTTTTTTTTTGCGGATGGGTTTAATAACTCCTTTTATGAAAATTATACGGATTAAGGGAAGATAACATTTGTTGGATAATTCAACCATAATTGAGGCTTGTCAATTTTAGTGCAATGTTCAGTTGATCTCCGTGTATTTTGTTGTTCATCACGATCCTATAATGAGGTATTCAGATTGAATTTGATGCTGCGAAGTTTACAAATGGATATAAAGGTCAACCATGCTGACACATAATGTCATCATCAGGATCGAATTGGTCATGCTCATACGTAAGGCTTTTACGTTTCATGTATGTCAATCGCCAGATAGCTCTACATTTTTATAACAGGATGCTGTTATAAAACTAATCTGTCCCTTTTATGAATTAATCTTCTTTTTTGTCGATGATAAATTGGGAGCGGACACAATTTCATGCTCTTAACAAAAACATGTACATCCGTGCATGTTGCGCCACTGTTACGAAATATTAATGTTTTCATCCATGACGAGATAAAATCAATGACAAGAATACTGTCGCACAACGATCAATGTCAGACAAACGATTTTATGAAACTTAAAACCAAAAATGTGGAAGAGAGGTTACATTATGGCCCATGTCCTGATAAAGTTAAACTTATTATTGAAAATTTTAGGATAAATCGAAGTTTCATGTTGCGAAATGTCTTTTTTACTTGTACATGTACCTTTATTGTTTTATGATCATATTTTATGGATCTTAATTTTGGACCTTTTAATTATTTTTGTTTTTGTGGTTAAAATGTTCTTGTTGTAAAGCGCCTTGGAGCATTTTTAATGGATTTGGCGCTCTTAAATGTTTATTATTATTATTAATATTTATATTATTATTATTATTATTATTATTATTATTATTATTATTATTGTTGTTGCTGCTGCTGCTGCTGCTGCTGCTGCTGCTGCTGCTGCTGCTGCTGCTGCTGTTGCTGCTGTTGTTGTTGTTGTTGTTGTTGTTGTTGCTGTTGTTGTTGTTGTTGTTGTTGTTGTTGCTGTTGTTGTTGTTGTTGTTGTTGTTGTTGTTATTATTATTATTATTACGTCTACAGTAGTCACTGACCGTACCTGCTAAACAGTTATTTTTGTAGAAATTCGAATGTAGACAATAACAAGACGAATATCCATAATGATAGTTTGGGTTCAACAATTGCAATGCAAACTCTTCCCCCTCTCCAATGCTTCTTAAGTAACAGTCCCACGATAGCATCAATCTAAATGCCATCTGAGCAGATTTAGTGTCAGATAAGGGACCTCGTAGTGCAATGCGGACAACACCCGAGCTTTTACAACTGGGGTCACTTCTATATAGGCCAGACCTGTGCCTACGTTCATAAAGCTGCTAAGCATAACACTTTCCTTAGCATGAAATTTCTTCTTTGATAAAGCAGGTTACAAACCAAATTTGCTTATATTGCATATTGCTTGTTACTGGTATTCAGCTGTTGTTTGCTCATCCTGAAAATCACGTAGACAATTTGGTTAATATCCTGTTTTTATCAAGAATGCAACAATGTCATGCTAAGCAAATTGTTGTGCTTAGCAGCTCTTGAAAATTGGGCCAAGAACTTATGAATTTTTATGTGAATACATAACACCGTCTTCCCGATTTTGTCTGAGTGGGGAAGGAGGCAACTGCATACTAAACTACAAGCTATTTTCAGCACCTGCCCCCTTGAGTATTGTATGTATCTTTGAATGTATCTATCAGAATTTACACATTTTTTTCTCTCCAAACGTTCCCATCGGAGTGAAGATCAGATTCATGATGAAGAGCAAGGATAACTGAAGGCAGATACTGCATAGAGGCACCGTACACTATTGGTAATTACTCAAAATAATTATTAGCATAAAACCTTTCTTGGTAACGAGTAATGAGGAGAGTATGATAGTATAACATATTGTGAGAAACGGCTCCCTTTGAAGTAACGTAGTTTTTTTTGAGAAAGGGGTTACAATTTCTCACTCAAATAATAAAAGACTTCAGGCCCGAAGCCCGTTATTATACATCGGTTAGTACACACAAAGTAATGCAACAAGGGTGGTTTTTGTCTGTCATTATTCTCTGGCAGATTCGAAGACCTATTGAGCCTAAATTTCAACAGTTTTTTTTTTGTTTTGCATATGTTGGGATACACCAAGTGCGGTCTTTGACAACTACCAAAGTGTCCCGCAACCGATTTTACGAAACTCTAGGATCAATCCTAACTCGAGTTAGGACGAGTAACCCGTCCTAACTTAGGAAGGGTTCAATGCAACATACGTATTTAGGTACGGAACTGAACCCGTTCTAAGTCATAAGCTTAATCCTAATAGGGAGAGGTTGGTGAAATCGACGGCAAAAACTTAGGACGATTAACGCGTCCTTACTCAAAATAAAACTAGTCTTAGCTCTATGTGAAATCCACCTGTTCCTTTAACCGTTACAGCCGCTATACGATACGTGATGCTGGCTTACTTTCTAATTTCTAATTCATTAAGGGTGGTGGGATGGTTACGGGGGCAATAGCGTTGCCTTGCCCCATGGGGGACTAGTGTCTGAGCGCCTCAATGTCACAAACAGGGTGAAAATTCGACCTGAGAAATTAGTGTTGTTTGTTACAGACATGAAATGGAAATCGATGCGATTAGAACAACATTTTCTTGCACGAGTTTAATGTTGACAAGCATAGCTTCAGAGCAGCTGCCGGGTTCTGCATTTTTTAGCAAGTTGATAAAAAGCACCGCCCAGAATTTCGAACAACATTAATGTTTAATGTAGCCTGCGATAGTACAACATAAACTTCCATCATGGACACACGTTTATGAAATCCACAAACCTTTCTTGGTAACGAGTAATGGGGAGAGGTTGATAGTATAAGACATTGTGCGAAACGGCTCCCTCTGAAGTAATGTAGTTTTCGAGAAAGAAGTAATTTTTTCACAAATTTGATTTCGATACCTCAGATTTAGAAGTTGAGGTCTCGAAATCAATCATCTGAAAGCACACATCTACGTGCGACAAGGGTGTTTTTTCTTTCATTATTATCTCGCAACTTCGACGACCAATTAAGCTCAATTTTCACGAGTTTGTTATGTTATGCATAATTATGTTAAGATACACCATATGTCTTTGACAATTACCAATAGTGTCCAGTGTCTTTAAAACTATATCCAGGACGAGTAATTCGTCCTTACTTAGGGTTCAATACTTCCTAACGTTTATGGTTATGGAACTTAACTCGTACTAGATTAGATTAATCTTAAATTTTAGGAAGATTTTGTTGAAATCAACGGCTGTTATATGAGTTTAATCCTATGGTATACAGAAAAGAAAGTTCATTTATTTTTGATAACTTGAACTCATTGTGGAAATATTTAAGCAGCTGGATGCCACATTCACGAGTCAAATGCAATTCATTTCTCTCAGCAGTAACTTTATCTCTGGCAGATAATATCACAGTACACCAATCCAATCTCAACAAAAAGAAAGCCTGCAAGAACAACTGTGTTCGTCTACATTTGTTTTCAAGCACAGCTTTTTTGAGCAACATCTCAATCTGCTTTTTCAACATCTATTGCCTTATGTCTGACCGTATAGTCAACATTTTTCTTCTTGAGCTTTTCTTCTTTAGTTCCAAGTCATGGGTATAAGACGGTTGAATTGCTTAAGGATTTTGCGCTTTGGGCTTTAAAAAGGCATTTCATATTTTGAAAGTATACTATAACGCTACACTGAAAGTACTGCATCAGGCAATTTTATTTAAATAGCGATCCACTAACTACAATATACTGAAAGAGGCTACACAGCCAAAACAACAACAGGGAAAACAACAACAGCATAAGCAACACCAACAATAATAACAGTAAAAAAAAAAACATAAAAAAACAACAACACCGTTTTGCAACAACAACAGCGTCGCACCTCTTACTGGACACCTTTGCTAATTTTCAAGGACCAGTCTTCTTACTGGTGTATCTCAACATATGTATAAAAATAAACCTGTGAAAATTTGAGCTCAATTGGTCGTCGAAGTTGCTGGAGAATAACGCAAGACAAAACGCATTGGTTACTTTTAGATGCTTGATTTCGGGAACTCAAAATCTAATTCCGAGGTCTCGAAATCAAATTCAAATATTTTAGTGGAAAATGACTTCTTTCTCGAAAACTACGTATTCAGAGGGTGCCGTTTCTCACAATGTTTTATACTATCAACAGCTCTCCATTGCTCGTGACCAAGTTTTTATGCTAATAATTATTTTGAGTAATTACCATAATGTTCAGTACCTTCAAAACAATAGCATGCAATATCCGGCGATTGCTAAAAAAAAAAAAAATTATTTCTGCTTGAGTGACTCAGTACTAGCCTGTACCTAATTGTTTTAATGTCCATCTAAAAACCCATTAAAGCCATTGGACCCTTTCAGTAAACAGTGTTGTCAAAGGCCCACACTTTGTGTACCACAACTTCTATATCAAATAACAAACCTGTGAAAATTTAGGCTCAATCGGTCACCGGAGTCGGGAGAAAACAACGGAAAAACCCACCCTTGTTTCCGCGCGTTTCGCCGTGTCATGGCATGTGTTTAAAATAAATCCGTAGTTCTCGTTAACGAGAATTTATATTGTTTTGCTGTTTTCTCAAAAAGTAAAGCATTTCATGGAATAATATTTCAAGAGAAGTCTTTCACCATTGCCTTCTGTAAACCCTGTAAGTTATTTGTAAATCTGTGATTTTTTTTTTTTTTTTTTTTTTTTTCCTGAACTGAAAGGGTCCAATGGCTTTAAGCGTTGAAATATTCACAAAGGCTACGATGGAGATAATGGGTTTTCTCTAATAACAAACGTATGTTGTTTGTTATATTTTTTAAACGCACTGGACGACCAGTCTTCTCATGGTGTATTTCAACATGTGCATAAAATAACAAACCTGTGAAAATTTGAGCTCAATTGGTCATCGGATTTGGGAGAAAATTATGAAAGAAAAAACACCCCTGTTGGGCGAATCTGTGTTCTTGCAGATAGGAATAAAAGACTTCTAGCTAGTCTTTTATTATTTTAGTGAGAAATTACCTCTTTCTCAAAAAATACGTTACTTCAGAGGGAGTCGTTTCCCACAATGTTTTATACTATCAACAGCTCTCCAATGCTGTAGTTACCAGTTTTAGTCAGTTTTTAAGTTAATGTTTGTTTTGAGTACCAAACGTGTACATTCCCTTCAAAGAAATGTTAACATGTTTTTTAAGCTTGTAATTAGTATGCAAATTTGAAGCAGTAAACAAACAAGTGGTTTTTAGGTTTCATGATTTGTTTAATTGCCCAATAAGAACCCTTATCAAGCATGCAACAAGAGTCAATGTCAGCACATTCTGTCACATTGTATTAAAGACACTGGACACTATTGGTAATTGTCAAAGACTAGTCTGTACAGTTGGTGTATCTCAACATATGCATAAAATAACAAACCTGTGAAAATTTTAGCTCAATTGGTCATCGAATTCGCAAAAAAATAAAGCGAGAAAAAAAACCTTGTTGCATAGTTTGTGTGCTTTCTGATGCATAATAAAGTCTTTTACTATTTGAGTGAGAAATAACAATTACCTCTTTAAAAAAGAAAGAAAATACGTTACACATCAAAGGGTGTCGTTTCCCACAATGTGTTATAATATAAACAACTCCCCATTGCTAGTTACCAAGGTTTTTGTGCTGATAATTATTTTGAGTATTCGCCAATAGTAAATTTATCAAGGACTTTATTCAAAACCGTCATTTTTCTGGATGCTATTAAAATGACGCCATTGCTATAGGGCTGTAAAACACCACATCAATAATTTAAGGTCGAGTCGTCTCAGCCAAAAAGGGTTAAAGTCCTCTAACGCATGGATGACTCTGTACTATGATTATTGGAAAGTCAGTTTTTAGGAGTAAATAATTTAAAAGGCTTTGAGTCATTTTTTAATTAACTAATTATGTTAATTTGAGAAAACGCTGACGCCGTCTTAACCTTCAAAAATTTTCTGCGAAATGTAAATCGCTGAATTTGTTCCTTATGGTATTGGGATTTTTTTGTTATTACCGTTGAAGCCACGTTTGCCAATCGCAACCTGCTTTTTTAAATGACCAGAGTAGTTTAAACACCTCACCTTCAACTTTACAGGCACTGGACACTATTTGTTTACAAATGTTATCAACACAACTTGAGAGCTATTGATAGTATAAAACCTTATTGAGAAACGGCTCCCTCTGAATTAGCGTAGTTTTTGACAAACAAAAGTAATTTCAAGCATCAAAAACTTCACAACTTCGTGTGACAATAATGTTTTTTCTTCCGTTGTTATCTCACAATTTTAAAGACAAATCGAGTCCAAAATTTCACAGATTTGCGAATTTATTTATATGTTGAGATACACCAAGTGAGAGACTGGTCTGGGTCAACAACCAAAGGTATCCACTGTCTTTAAGACGGGCTCCATACAAGGTCAATTTTAGTTTTGTGACAAAACAGGTTCCATCAAAGTGTTGTGTGGCATTGTCTAACCAACTAGGCAACCGAGGTTACCCACTAGAGGCAGTACGAATCTTGTATTCAAACAGTGCTATGAGTACACTGCTGTAGAAATGCAAAGGTCGTGTGTTCGAACCTCACCGAGTCATACAACTGTGATTTCTTCCCTCGCAAAGCTCATGAAATAACTGAGCATGCAGTGTTCACACACACATCGGTGTATAATGGGCAAACCAAAATGAATATTCTTTATCCCCCACGCAAATTTACCATCTATCAAACTGCAGACATTGCTGTCATAAATTTTCATGAGGAATGACGAGGCGTGAGAATACATCGCGTGGGAGGTGGAGTGGGTTTTATGTCTTGCGTCTTAATATCTATGTTGTCTCCTGGCCAAAGCAAGGACACGCTATATGCAAAGCTTCAGTCCAGAGAAAGTGAACTACTTGTGACTCGAGTCTACGTCACTGAAGTATTGACCTTGACCTTGACTCAAGGTCAGCAGATGTACATGACTTTTTTTTCTCTTTCTCTCTTTACCTTCACCTTGTCTTTCGTTTACCTGAGTGTGAGTTGCTTTGGCCTTGCGCGGCACTCTACTTGGGCAAAGACGTGAACAATTGGCTCGCCATTTAGTCGTCAGTTTGCTCTTTTGATGTTCAGTGTTAACTAAGCTTATAATATAAAGACAGCTCATTGGAACTTCAGTTACATATGTATAACTGACTTAAAAATGTAACCTTTAGCCTTGTTTTGGGCGACTTGCATAAAAAAAACTATAAAAAAAACTATGGCATCCTTAAAATTAAAGGCAGTGGACACTATTGGTAATTACTCAAAATAATGTTTAGCATAAAACCTTTCTTGGTGACGAGTAATGGGGAGAGGTTTATGGTACAAAACATTGTGAGAAACGGCTCCCTCTGAAGTGCCATAGTTTTCGAGAAAGAAGTAATTTTCCACAAATTTGATTTCGAGACCTCAGATCTAGAATTTGAGGTCTCGAAATCAACCATCTAAACGCACACAACTTCGTGTGACAAGGGTGTTTTTTCTTTCATCTTCTCGCAAGTTCGATGACCGATTGAGCTCAAATTATTACAGGTTTTTTATTTTATGCATATGTTGAGATACATCAACTGTGAAGGCTAGTCTTTGACAATTACCAATAGTGTCCACTGCCTTTAACTAAGCTTATAATATATAAAGACAGCTCATTGGAACTTCAGTTACATTTGTATAACTGACTTAAAAATGTAACCTTTAGCCTTGTTTTGGGCGACTTGCATAACAAAAATATGGCATGCTTAAAATTCAGTGTACAATTGTGTACAATGGGTACATATATTTTTAAAAACGCATCATTGTGGAGCATTGATCTTTGTTTTTTCTTTGTCCCTACCCTAAACAGTTCCCCATAGACTATGTATAAAAAAACTTCCTTTCATCTTCTCGCAAGTTCGATGACCGATTGAGCTCAAATTATTTCCTTATAATTCCCCTATGTAACTATAGCACTCTTAAAAAGAAGTGTACAATTAAGTTGTGTAATAAGGTACACAGGTCATTCTCAAAGACAAATGCATCCTTATTGAACATTCTTTCGTTCTTTTCTTTCCTTTTTCTCTGACCTTAGATAAATTTTCCATAACTGTTGCCACTCACTTGTGTATAAATATATTACACAAGAAATAGGCAATACAGTACCTGAAAATAGGTAAAAAATCAAACAGCACAACGCCACGGTATCGCTCAAAGTGTGGGTAAATAATTTGTTTGAGGTTTCACAAACTGACCGAGTGACGCACACACTAACTTCGGCATCATTAAACCAACCCTCACTCAACATTAAGATGTGGTCTAATTCCTTGAGGTTAAAACAACCCAATCTGAGTTGTTTTCCACGAAAAAAAAACACCCAGCAAAGTCCTTGCCTCCCAAAGGGCTACATGAGAGGTGTGTCTTTACTGTGTCAACAGGGTTAAGCATTAATGCACAAACGCATCTTGATAGATGAAGGTTGAGACTGGAGCGGCGTACATGATTTGCAGCGGTGAGCTCACTGTACGCGCCACGCTTGGGTAGATAAAGCTTGTTGGCTAACTCCTGCCGACACATTGAGTTTTGTGCGACTCCGTTGCCCGTAAAATGCGTCCAGGGCCCGATTTCAGAGAGCTGCTAAGCACACACATTTGCTTAGCATGAAATTTCTTCCTTGATAAAAACAAGATTACCAACCAAATTGTCACTTAAATTTTCAGGATGAGCACATCAAGGAAGAAATGCCATGCTTAGCAAAATTTGTGTGCTTAGCAGCTCTGTGAAATTTGGCCGTGATATGTCCCTCTTTATCTACCCTTTGTTTTTTTTTCTAACTTTGTTTGATGTGAAAGGTTTAGCTCACTTTCCCCTCGCTTAGTAGTGTATTTTCATATTTGCATTGACACTTAGGCAAAGTTTTAAATTTAATTTGTAAAGACAATGTTTGTTGGTGACAATGCTGCCAAATCTTGCATCAGATACGTCTAAAGTGTACAACTAATTTACGGTGTGTCATCTGATGTACTGAGGAGTGAATATTTTTGTCAAGTCCACTGCCGCTAGTAAATCCACCATAACTAATCGAGCGGGGAACACACAGCTTAATCAATGGGTCTCATCGGGGAACACAATCCTGAGGAGTCGATAATTGCTAAGAATCGAGTACTAATTGTTGATGCTTCATCGGAACTGTATTGTGTTGTTTAGGAGACAAGTTGTGCAAAGTTGCATGCGCAAATAAGAGACTAGCGTTGCTGTGTAATGAAGCTTGAACAGTTGAAGCGAATTACTCACTACGAGATTATCAAATAAATGCCGGTGAAATGTACTACATGGTTGGTAGATGGCGAAAGTGTCAATCATTTTTATGAATTGTTTTTGTTTAAAAGACAGTCAAAGAATTGTGGTGAACTTATTTTCTCTTTGACAATATTGTGTCATATTTTGTCAGATATCTCAATTTGTGTATGGGTTTTCACCGACTCCCATGTAATTACGCTAAAGCTTGTCCCTAATCATGTCACATAGCAACTGTTTTGATAATCTGAGGAATTCAAATTTAAGCGTTAAAGACACTGGACACTATTGGTAATTGTCAAAAACCAGCCTTCTCACTTGATGTATCTCAACATATGCAAACAAATAACAAACCTGTGAAAATTTGAGCTCAATCGGTCATCGAATTTGCAAGATAAAAATGAATGAAAAAAAAAACACCCTTGTCACACGAAGTTGTGTGCTTTCACATGCTTGATTTCGAGACTCTCAATTTTTAAATCTGAGGTCTCGAAATCAAATTCGTGGACAATTACTTCTTTCTCGAAAAATACGTTACTTCAGAGGGAGACGTTTCTCACAGTGTTTTATACCATCAACCTCTCCCCATTACTCGTCAACATGTAAGGCTTATGCTAATCATTATTTTGAGTAATTACCAATAGTGTTCCCAAATTTTTAATCTGAGAAACGTTACTGTCAGAAACCTTTCTCAGAATGTGTATTCCTATTACAGATTGACTATTCTGCACATTTAGTTGACATAATTATATCACCCTTGATTTTCGGCAAAACTTCAAAGACGCTGCCTCCTTTTGAAATGAAATATTGACAGGATAGTTTTATTGTATTATCTGTAGCCAAAATAATATATATTTTGCCTTAAAGACAGTGGACACTATTGGTAACTACTCAAAATAATTGTTAGCATAAAACCGAGAGGTTGGTAGAATAACAAATTTGGAGAAACGGCTCGCTCTGAAGTGGCGTAGTTTTCGAGGAAGAAGTAATTTTCCACGAATTTGATTTCGAGACCTCCGATTTAGAATTTGAGGTCCCGAATTCGAGCATCTGAAAGCACACAACATCATGTGACAGGGATGTTTCTTCTTTCATTATTATCTCGCAACTTCGATGACCGATTAAGCTCAAATTTGCACACGTTTGTTATTTTATGCATATGTTGAGATACACCAAGCGAGAAGACTGGTCTTTGACAATTACCAATAGTGCCCAATGTCTTTAAGAGAAAAACTTGGTCAAATACATTTCCGGTTGTGATTTTTGTAGTCGTTGTGAGTCACAATTCGAAATGGGTTTTGAGGTTTCGTCACGAGTGCTCGAGTTATAAAAACTGTTTCATTTGATAAGAGATATCGAGGAAGTCGTAAAACCTCGAAGACCTATCATCACGCACTCATGTCAATCATGCCCATCATGTAACATTACGTGAGATTTCAACTGTCAAATTTATGAATAATTACGACAATCAGTGCCAATCACGAACGAAGAACTCGTTTGTCTTGGTATGTCTTGGTTGCTATCTGCATACAAAATCCAGCTGCCAGTACCCAAAACATGAAACAAACCTTACAGTATTTTTCTTTTTTCCCCATTAAAATCGCAGGTGAACCTCATGCATTCGTTTCAGTACGCAACACTAGGCGTGTTTCTATGACTCCACTCAGACACGTGAAGATGTACACACACGATCTCTCTCTCATCTTTTCCACTCTTGAACGCCAGTCACCGCATGCCGATACCGGATTGTACATTGTAAGTATATAAGATTTGGGCCCTATTCCCAATTCGTCCCCCAATCGGAATTCGTATTCTTTTGTAAAAAGTAAAAATACATTTGAAGGTATACTCTCACCTATCGTTCAATCAACAGGTAGGATTCGAACCCACGACCAAGGTCACTCAGAGCATGATCTTTTATAGAGCGGTCTTTGACCACTGAGACTTCCCAGTAGCTACAAAGGCAGTTCTATCCTATAAATATCATATAAATGATCCCTGACTACACGGCAGTTAAAGAAACACGTTGCCTTAGATCGGACGAGTTGGTCGTTGAAAAGCGTTTGAGACAGTTTGTTATAAAATGCAAATGGTCAGATAGATAATTTGAAATTAGAATATAATGATCCACACAAATTAGCCTCGAAATTGCGTGGTTTTCCTTTTACTTTGCGAACTAACACGGTCGGCCATTTATGGGAGTCAAAATTTGACTTGCATAAATGGCCGACCCTGTTAGTCGACGAGGTAAAAGGAAAACCACGCAGTTTCGAGGCATATTTGTGTAGATCATTGTATTCTACTTTAACAACATCTTTCTAACCATATTCATTTTACAACAAACGGTTACAACGCCTTTTATATACCAACTCTACCGATCCAAGGCAACGTGTTCCTTTAAGGGTTGATTGGCACCCCGAAGTCATTGACAAAATAGGGACACCGCCAATAAAGGGCTAGATAGCTCTGTTGGTAGAGCGCCGGCACGTTAATCCGGAGGTCGTTGGTTCGCATCCCACTCTAGTAAATTCTTTGTTGAACCCCCAAAATCCTATAAATATCAGTCACAATTCAATAGATGTTAAATATGCATCAGTGATGTATTAGGCCGTGTCCGAATTGGCGACTTTGGCTACAGCTACGGCTAGATCAGCGCGTCTGTCAGTGTTGAAGAACAGCAGACGCGCGCGCCCTAGCCGTAGCTGTAGCCAAAGTCGCCAATTCGGACACGGCCTAAATTGGTATTACCCGTAGACTACCCAGTGCGCACTCTCACACTACCTGCGCACAGATACTGCGAGAGAGCTTTCTACATTAAAAGCTGCTGACTAACAGTGATAACAAAATGATCACGACCACAACACGAGGTTTGTTCATATAGCTAGCATCTAACTCGGTGTCATCTGTCCTTACTAAACACGGTACTCTTTGACTCTGTGAAACCCGTTTTAATATTGATGTTGCAGAACATTTTGGTGAGTCGTACTAAGTACTGGATGAACAACCACCATTTATACAGATCATCTGTTGACGTGGACTATTGAACTACAACTAAAACATTTTTAAGGTAAGTCTATCTTTCGTCCTAACCCCTATTCCATTTCCCTATTCCATTTCCCTTACAGACAGTGGACACTATTGGTAATTGTCAAAGACTAGCCTTCATAGTTGGTGTATCTCAACAAATGCATAAAATAACAAACCTGTGAAAATTTGAGCTCAATCGGTCATCGAACATTGCGAGATAATAATGAAAGAAAAAAACACCATTGTCACACGAAGTTGTGCGCGTTTAGATGGTTGATTTCGAGACCTCAAGTTCTAAACCTGAGGTCTCGAAATCAAATTCGTGGAAATTTACTTCTTTCTCGAAAACTATGGCACTTCAGAGGGAGCCGTTTCTCACAATGTTTTATACCACCAACCTCTCCCCATTACTCGTCCCTAAGAAAGATTTTATGCTAATCAATATTTTGAGTAATTACCAATAGTGTCCACTGCCTTTGAAATTCTACGGATTAAATGCACTGGTGCGATTTCACAAGGAACTTAAATTAGGTCTTGTCCTAGAAGATATTAGTAACATAAGACTAGTCCTAGGTTAGAACGAGCGACTCGTCCTAACTCTAGGTAAGACTAGGTCTAAACTCTTCGTGAAATCCACCCTGGACACGGTTGCTATTCTAACTTGGTGTATCCCAATACATAAAATAATAACTCTTATTTTCCCTCATGTGCGACTCGTCGGCACCGTGGCACTTTACTTCCACGATGTTTGAGAGTTGATTATTGTAAGCAGGTTAAAAGACCTAAGACTCTGGGGTGGATTTCACAGAGAGTTAGGACTAGTCTTATCTCGAGTTAGGACGAGTTACTAGTCCTAACTTAGGACTAGCTGTACGTTTTTGATATCTCTTAGGACTAGTCCTAAGTTAGGACTAGTCCTAACTCTTTGTGAAATCAATCCCTGGACACATTCACATCAATCAATTAAACGATCAATCAATCAGTCAATCAATCGTTTAATTTACAAGGCACCAACCAACATTCGTTGTTTAGTCGTATCGCCGTACAGGCTTTCGAAAAAAAATGTGAGATTTAAGCATAGTTTTGAAACTGGCTAATGAAGTAGATCTCTTAATGTTCTGAGGAAGATGATGCCACATCCTTGGTACTGCGATAAAAAATGCACGATCCATTAACTGTGCTAGATGGCATTTTTAGAACCCCGTACAGTGGTTTTTGAGACAGCGTAGGGTTATCTGGTGAAGCTGAGGGATTTGAGGCCCGTGTATCTCTTATTCCGTCCTCATTAACTAGTGACAGTTGCATTATTGGACACCCGTGATATTTCCCTCAAGAGAAGTGCGAGCATCCGTCGAAATGTCTATGAAATGATAACATACAAACACAGACTATCCAGCAATAACCAAAGTTATTACTTCTTCGAATGAGGTAAAACAATGCCGGTGGGTGAACAGATCAAAATAATGTTAGCGTAGGTGGTGGAATGGTTTTAGGGCACATTGTTAAGGACTCTTTTAAAGGGAAGGTACACGTTTGGTAATTACTCAAAACAAAATATTAACTTAAAAACTGACTTGGTAATGAGCATTGGAGAGCTGTTGATATAGTTTAAAACATTGTGGGAAACGACTCCCTATGAAGTAACGGAGTTTTTGAGAAAGAGGTATTTTCTCACTAACATAATAAAAGACTTCTAGCTAGAAGTCTTTTATTCTTATCTGAAAGCACACAAATTTGTCCAACAAGGGTGTTTTTACTTTCATCATTTTCTCGTAACTTCGATGACCAATTGAGCCCAAATTCTCACAGGCTTGTAATTTTATGGTTATGATGGCATACACCAAGTGAGAAGACTGGTCTTTGATAATTACCAAACATGTACCTTCCCTTTAAATGGGAAACTATTTTTGAGGTTGTGATGTCAGTGTCGCTTTAGTATGTTTTCATGAGTCTTATAGTGGTGTATGGTCTCATAGTGGTGTTGTAGTATTTTGGGGTCGGGGTTGAGGTTTTATTTGGGTTTGGGGTTTGGGTTGGGGTTGATATAAGGGGATGAGGCAAGGCTTGGGGTTAGGCTTGGGTTAGGGTTTTGGTTTTGGATGAGGTTAGAGTTGGGGTTAAGGTTTATGTTGGAGGTTGTGGTTTGGGATAAGTGGTCGATGTTGAAGGTGGGGTTAGGGTGGGATAGGTTAGGGTTGGGGGTTTTGGTTAGGGTTGGGATAAGGGAATGAGGTCTGGGTTGGGGTTAGGGGTAGTATTTGGGTTAGGGATTTGGTTTGGAATGAGGTTAGTGTTGGAGGAAAGGTTTGGCTTTGGAGTTAGGGTTGTGATATGGGCTTGATGTTGGAGTTGGGGTTAGGGTTTAAGGGTTTTGGTTGGGGATTGGCTTTGGTTGAGGTTAGAGTTGGGGTTAAGGTTTGGGGTTGGGTTTGGGGGGGATAATGACGTGATGTTGGATTTGGGGTTAGGGTGGGATCTGGTAAGGGGTTTAGGGGGTTGGTTGGGTTTGCTTTTGGTTGAGGTTAGAGTTGGGGTTAAGGTCTGGGATTGGGTTTGGGGTATATCGACTTGATGTTGGATTTGGGGTTAGGGTTGGATCTGGTTAGTTGGGGTAAATAGTTTGGGTTGGGGTTTGTTTTGGAATAATGGGTTGAGGGTGGCGTTGGGGTTAGGATTGGGATTTGGTTTAGGGGTTTGGGTTGGGATTTGGTTGGGTTAGGGTTTGGGTTAAGGTTGGGTTTGGGGTTTAAGGTCAGGATTAGAGATCAGGGGCAAGGGGAAGGATTATGGGTTGTCATTTGGGTTTAGGCTGAAGTTTGGGTTGAGGTCTGGGTTAGGGTTCGGGGTTCGTTTAAGGGAGATCAAAGATATGGACCAAATACTCTAAATTGTTCAATTTATAATGAAGACTGTGGCTCGGTAGGCACACCAGCTTTGCCTAATCCATCAGTGCTGCTAACACAGTGGCATTGAGCTGTCATCCAACGTTCCCACTGTCCATTATATAGGTGCCCATTAAAACATAATTTTTTTAATAATAATAATGAACTCGACCTCCTACTGTGGCACTCAAACATTAAGCTTTTATCAAAAATTGTAGGTCAACCAAAAAGCACTTCCTTTCCAATGTTTCTTGTTTTCGTCACATCTCCGTGGGCATTATTATCAAGAGTATACCGATGGGTTACAACTGATTGTGTTTGTGAAAAGCCTATCTAATGGTATTGTAATGACTGACACATAATTCCTATTAGGATGGTTCAAGGCGAAATACAATTAAAGATAAAATGTCGTGTATGGATGTTTTTTGTTTGTTTTTGTTTTAGCACTTAAGGGTAATTACCAATATGAACCATTAACGTGACTAATTAATGGCAACTGCCAACCCTAAAAAGTGCAAGTGACTTTTGATGTAAAGTGACTCACTATAAAAACGGAGAGGTACTATGCTTGACTTGAATTTGCTTAGCTGCTTTGCAAAGCTTGTTTATATTAAAGTCACCTGGAAATATAATTTTTTTTCAAACACAAGAGTATATGTTTAGTAGCAATAAAACATTTTTTTTGAGTAATTGTTTGTCACGATTTATATGTCTTAAATTTGTAAATATATAAGAACTCATTTTTTAGAACCTTTGGTCAACTGTTTATTCACATTCACGTCATCAAATCACATATATTAGTGGCAGAAGCTTTATTTTGACAAAATACCACTTCCCGGTGACTTTAAGTAAAAACCAAAGGACTTGTTAGTTTCCACCATAACGGGTTTACAACCCGGTACCCGCTGCTAAAATAAAGGTTTCGAACTGCCTCTAGCTACCGGGTAATCTCGGTGGTCTAGTTGGCAAGACACTATTCTAGAATTGCAAAGGTCGTGGGTTCGAATCTCAGCCGAGTATTATCCCCGTGATTCATAGTGAGTATAATATAGTGCTAGTTCACATGAGTGTAAGTGTATACAAACGAATTCACAACCCAGTCGATTCATAACCCAGTAATACAGATTACAATGCAGTATTACGGATTCACAATCTTGCATTACGGATTGACAATCCGTTGTTACGCATTCACAATGCAGTATTACGGATTCACAATCTTGCATTACGGATTTACAATCCGTTGTTACGCATTCACAATTCAGTAATACGGATTCACAATCTTGCATTACGGATTCACAAACCGTTGTTACGCATTCACAATGCAGTATTACGGATTCACAATCTTGCATTACGGATTCACAATCAACGTTGTTACGCATTCACAATGCAGTATTACGGATTCACAATCTTGCATTGTACGGATTTACAATCCGTTGTTACGCATTCACAATACAGTATTACGGATAAACATACGTTTTACGGACTCCAATCCGTGATAACGGATTCACAATCCTGCATTACGGATTAATAATCCGTTATTACACATTCACGCAGTATATTACGGATTCCGCTCCGGTTTTGCGGACTCCAATCCGTGATTACGGATTCACAATGCAGTATAACGGACTCACAATGCAGTATTACGGATTCACAATCCGTTGTTACGCATTCACAATGCAGTATTACGGATTCACAATCCGTTGTTACGCATTCACAATGCAGTATTACGGATTCACAATCCGTTGTTACGCATTCGCAATTCAGTATTTCGGATTCCTCATCCGTTATTAAGCATTCACAATGCAGTATTACGGATTCCAAATCCGTTATTAAGCATCACAATGCAGTATTACGGATTCCAAATCCGTTATTAAGTATTCACAATCTAAGTTTCACGGATTCACAATCGGCTATTACGCATTCACAATCTGTTATAGCAGTGTCACAATCCGGTATAACATATTCACATTCTGTTATAACATATTCAAAATCCTGTATTAAAGATTCCTGAATCGTTTATTACAGATTCACAATCCGTTCCCAGATTCCCATCATGATAAAGCTTATAAGCGAATGACCGCTATATCATTATACACCTACCCACACCCGAGAGGGTTTTCAGGGGATTATGTTTGTTAACATTGTATACCATTTTATTTTCTCAAGAAAAAAAGGACTTCCTAAAAAGCTCTCTTGTGAATGTGGAAGTCAACACTTAGCAATATCTTATTACAAATGCCATATTTCTAGTGAATTGCCGATGAGTGTTATAACGGGGGAATTGAGATGAAATTACACACAGATGTTTGTCATCGTTTGGGGTCAACACAGCGCAACAGAAACAATTGTGACACATGATGCACTCACTGCATCAGATAGGCTAAGTGTGGGTAAATTTAATATTGATGTTAGTGAAAAATAAGTCATAATCTTTGAAAGATCGTTCGGATACCATTCGCAAGCGGATGTATCAGGTATCAAATAGACAACAATAAACTAAAACCAAGTACATTGTAAAGAGGGAAGCTAGACGTTTGGTACAATCACCCTTAAAGCCATTGGGAACATTTGGTAACTGTAAAAGCCCAGTCTTCTCACTTGGTGTATCTCAACATATGCATAAACAAACAAACCTGTGAAGATTTGAGCTCAATTGGTCGTCAAAGTTGCGAGATAATAGTGGAAGAAAAAACACCATTGTCATACTTTACTAAGTAAGTTTGAATGTTATTATTACCTTCCCTATTGTGTTCGAACACATGATTTGAAATCATGTGTTCGAGTCAAAGCTGTTTTGCCTCTACAGTTGTTACTGCGTTTCAAATTCAGCATTCGGCCATTCAATGTCGTTTTGAGTCGAGTCGAATTCCTTTAGCACTCTGTTTAATTTAGCGTATCGTCAATCTTTTTTCGTGACACACATGCCTAAAGCCCGGTTCATACTTCATGCGAATGCGAATGCGAAGCGAATTTGACGTGAATTTGACGTCACAACCCTCCTTTCGCAGCGATATTCGCAAGTGAGTTGAGCATATGTTGCCCTGCTGCAATTTTTTCATTGCGAATTTGTGACGTCAACATTCGTATCGCACTCGCATTCACATGAAGTATGAACCGAGCTTTAAATAGCGTCTGCGAATTTGAATGCTGCTTTGATGAATTGTCAAATTGAATGATTATTTTGTTAAATCGAAAGACGAACATCAATTTGACTAATCTTAAAACAAAATCGAGTGACCCTTTTCAGTAGCATTTAAATTTTGCGCGAATTAGAATAACTTTGTGGTTAAATTACTGCTCACTTTCCGAAATTGACCGAGAAAATCTATATTTCCGATTCACAATAAATACATCCGGTTTTGATATTATATATGTGCGTCAGAGAAACATCCTGCATCACAATAAAAAAATTGTAAATTGATTAATATTTAATCAGCTGTCACACAGCTGTAGATGTAGTTTACTCCTTCAACTAGCAACAAGTGTGAGATTTGTCACCCGTACATCGGCGAAGAAACAACGGCGTAGTAAATGCTGAATGAAGACGTATTTTGTCGGGTGTACGCGTAGACAGACAGTGACTGCACTAGCTAATTCTTGGAATAGTATGGCCTGATAATGCAGTCGCCAATGTCAAAACCGCAGAGTGCGTGATCTTTGAGTCATAACTCAAGCAATATTCATTCATTCTTTAGTAACTCAAGAAATATTAATTCATTCTTTCATTCATTCATTTCTTTTATTTTAACCTCACACAAAGTAAACATGATATTATCATTATATTATAATGATTACAGACACTGGAAACCTTCAGTAATTGTCACAAAGAGCAGTCTTCTCACTTGGTGTATCTCCACATATGCATAAAATAACAAACCTGTGAAAATTTGAGCTCAATCGACCGTCGAAATTGCGAGAGATAACTATGTAAGAAAAAAAAACCTTGTCAGACGAAGCTGTGTTCTTTCAGATGCTTTTCTTTTTACTTCAATCTTTCAATTCAATAAATACAAATTTATTTCCATACTTCCCTAAAAAAAAATATCGACCGTTGTTTACATGTACTATGGAGTAAAACAAAAATAACGTTTTAGTAACGGTAAGCTGGATACACGTAATACATAGAGTACGGAGCCATTTTGGTAAGCAGAAGCTTGGAAAAAAACGAGAAAAAAACCCCAGCCAGACAGAAAAAAACGAAAAAAAAAAACACAAACACAACAAACAGACAGACATGCAATCAAAAGAACAGACGGACTTAAGACATAACAGCTAATCTTACACACGAGGTATATCGGAGGAAACGAAGTAATTAACTAGCAAAATGTTTAATTAACTTTTTTTGTTAACGCTGCTAATTTTCATTTGAAACATTTGGTCGCGTCAGACACTGTAATGTCGCTATCCCTTTGTAAATTAAAACATTAATTAAACACTTTGAAACCCCGCGACATTAATGATATCAAATTACATTACTTAATAACAAAGGTTGCTTTTGCCGATAGGTAAAAAGAAAAACACGTTTTTGCAATAATCAAAACAAATTTCATTTCGGAAGACTACGAACACTGTGTTTAAAAAAAAAGTAAGCATTTTTGGGAAAGCATCCACTCATCTTTAAAGGCTGAATGAAGTTTTCAAGGCAACTGAAATTGCTCTTATTTTCCTTTTTACGTTAATCTGAAGATTGAGTAAAAAACAACAAAAAAAGGAATTAATTAAATAACAATTAGTGGAATTTGACTTCAGGGCACAGGGTTTAAAAACTGCGATAACGTCGGTTTCTTTTTTATCGTCCAAAGATAAATAAAAAAAGTGATGTAAATCTAATTTGAAATCGCATTCAACAACTGTTATAAAGCTGCGTTTTGTGGTGTGTTATAAAGTGTTGGTTTTGTAAAGAACTGGTGGTTGACAACTTAACGTTTCAATCAGATGCTCTGATTGTCTTCAGGAGATTGCATAACTATGTTGCTGTGGCAATACTTAAATGTTCTATGTAACTTTTGTAGGACAAAAAACACAATGTCCACAGATTTACACTAAACTTACACAGTTTGAAGATAAAGATAGTAGAAAGCTTCCCTGAAAATACTACGTGCTGAGGTGCTGTAGTTTTTGGGAAATGAGTAAAACAATGTCATGAAAATGATTTTCGTCTCATGAGACTAAAACTATTTTAATCATTTACAGATGTATTTTCATGACATGGTTTTACTCATTTCTAAAAAACTACAGCACCTCAGTAAGTAATATTTGAAGGGAAGCTTTCCACTATCATTATCTTCAAACCATAAGTTTAATGTAAATTTTTGAACATTTTGAAAAGGTACCCAAATCCTTTAAAGACAGTGGACACTACTGGTAATTAATTAAAAATAATAATTTTCATGAAACCTTACTTGGTAACGAGTAATGGGGAGAGGTTGATAGTATAAAACATTGTGAGAAACGGCTTCCTTTGAAGTAACGTAGTTTTCGAAAAAGAAGTATTTTCCTCGAATTTGATTTCGAGACCTCAAGTTTACAATTTGAGGTCTCGAAATCAAGCATCTGAAAGCACACAACTTCGTCTGACAAGGGTGTTTTTCCTTTGATAGTTATCTCGCAACTTCGACGACCAATTGAGCTCAATTTCCACAGGCTTGTTATGTTATGCATATGTTGAGATACACCAACTGTGAAGACTAGTCTTTGACAATTACCAATAGTGTTCACTGCCTTTAAGCTCAAATTTCCACAGGTTTGTTATTTTATGCATATGTTGAGATCCACCTAGTGAGAAGACTAGTCTTTGACGATTACCTACAGTGTCCACTACCAGTAAGCACAACCTAGATGTTGAGTCAATAAAATAATAGAATAGTTTGCCAGTGAGGTATCATATTTATCTAAATCCCCAGCCGTGACACTTGTGTCCTTAAGCAAGACACTTGACCATTGCTTCGTCCTTCGGATGGGACGTTAAGCCATTGATCCCATGTGTTGTGTAATGCATGTAAAATAACCCAGTGCACTTATCGAAAAGAGAAGGGGTTTGCCCCGGTGTTCCTGGCTGTGGCTGCTGTATGCGCCGTAGCACCTTTAAACCCTTATCTTTCTGAAAGTTTGTATATACTCAGCGCCTTCAGTACCTTGTTTGGTAGATACGTGCGCTATATAAAACTTCGATATTATTATTATTATTATTATTATTATTATTATTATTATTATTATTATTATTATTATTATTATTATTATTATTATTATTATTATTATTATTATTATTATTATTATTATTATTATTATTATTATTATTATTATATGAACATAGATCATCCCAACTCATAACAAAAACTTGCTTTCGCAAAGGCACTGGAGCCGGAAGCAAAATGATCTTTCGCTCACAGAACACTACTCTCTCTCTCTGTCCATCGCAATCTAATGGATGTGCCATTCTGTACGCTTCTTTGCTTATTATTCTAACCAAGCGCGTTGTCAGAGCTCAATTTGATTCATATGGTGGGAATCGACAAATAGGTTTTGCTTTTTTTTTTTAATCAGTTGATCACCCACGGGATCCGCCTCATCAAGAGAGATTGGTCTTGCACCTTCAACCTTGATAGAACCGTATCACTCGCTTGGTTGTGTTCGACACGATTTTTGCAATTCCATTGCTTCGAAGTTTAAAGGTACTGGACACAATTGGTAATTGCTCAAAATAATCGTTAGCATAAAAACTTGGTAACTTCGCAAACTGCTTCCAACCAAAACTACGTTGTGTACACGCAGAATATTCTTACCTGCCTCGAGTCTTGTTATGGTTGTCGTGTGACGTTTATAGTGACAATACCAAAAGTGCAACCATCAGGCCTTGAAGTTAAAGTAATAAACTGTCTCCATGCGCTGATGGTGATCAAAAGGATGAAAGTTTGTTGTCGCTACAACCACTCACTTATATTCTACGAACCATGAACGCACAATTTTTAAAAGAATATCCATACATAGATTCTGTTGATGCAATGTCCCAACTCTAGTATTTTCGTGTGGTTTTGCTAGATTCCTCGCTCCCCAACCAAAGCGACTACAAAAATCTTTATCTATCCGATGCCTAAGTATTAACATCATAGCTTTTCTATTCGTTGAGATACAGCAACATGCAAATGGTAATTTTTCAATATTAAAAACCCTGTCATGACGTCATCAATGACGTCATCATTCAAAAAAAGTGGCGGTTTCATCCACTCTCTAGTGCCTATGTATATAGTAAGTTTTAAGTTTGTTAATGAAAAAATGCGAAGGCGAACTTTGACCCATGGTAACGACCGGAAGTTCAGGTCATACGATTTTGGGGTTAACTTTTCAGCAAATGTCGTTTTTCAACTTTAAAAACCTTGCCATGACTTCATCAATGACGTCATCATTCCCAAAAAGTAGCGGTTTCATCTACTCACTATTATTGCTTTTGTACAAAGTAAGTAATAACTTTTGCTGGAGAAGGTTCGGAGAGAAAGAAGAACGTGAGGAAGAAAACAAAACAGAACAGTAACAATAGTTGTTCGACTGTTAGCCGAACACCTAATAAAAAGCTACTTTAGGCGAAATCCCGTCTAAAATCACACTACACTCCACGCTATATACCGGGTAATTTTAACGGCAATCTAAATCATGTTTGTTGGCAACCGCCCCTTTCACACCAGAACAATTAGCAAGGGTCCCTTGCTAAATTGTAGCATGGTTTCACATAATGTATTTCGTGTAAAAGGACAACTGTTTCTACTGTCCAAGTTCTCTTGCAACATCTCGTCAAACAAGACTACGTTTTACAACCATGCTAAAATTAGGCAAGGGACCCCAGTTAATGGGCTGTCGTGTGAATAGCACTTATTGACGTCGTGATGAGTTTAAGTTCCGCGAACTGTGCAAAGTAGGCTTTTTTAAATTACCTTTTTAAGGAAAGGTTAAGCCTCTGTCAGAGTGTGTTAGATTGAGATGAAAACTAATTACTGGTTCGATATTGGTCGGGACACGGATATTCAGCGTGGGTTTTTGTATAAGCTATACAATGCGAATGTTCCGTTTCGTATTGTCAATGTTGGACTACTTTCCAACACGAGATAAAACAGTCATTGAAGTTGTCTTCTCACTTGGTGTATCCCATCATAATAATAAAATAAGAGGCCTGTGAAAATTTGGGCTCAATTGGTCATCGAAGTTGCAAGAAAATGATGAAAGAAAAAAACACCCTTGTCGGACGAAAGTGTGTGCTTTCAGATAAGAATAAAAGACTTCTAGCTAGAAGTATTTGTTAATTTAGTGAGAAATTATACCTCTTTCTCAAAAACTACGTTACTCCAGAGGGAGTCGTGTCCCACAATGTTTTATATTATCAACAGCCTCTCCAATTCTCGTTACCAAGTCAGTTGTTAAGTTAATACTTACTTAGAGTAATTACCAAACGTTTACCTTCCCTTAAATTCAAAAAATCTGAATGACACAGGCCCCGATAACGAGAACGATAAAAATGCACGTGGTTGAATAAGCGTGGGCGTATTCTGCGCGGAGCAATTCAACCAATCGAAGGCGTGCATTTTCATCGTTCTCGTTTTCGTTCTCGTTATCGGGGCCTGTGTGACCGGGCCTTTATACCCGGAAACCCATGTTGAGAATAAATGAAATGGAAGTATTAGTCAATTAGATGTGGGAGGAAAACCCATGGGAAATATTGCAGGGAAAACCCACGCAAATGGGGCTAAAACCCGTTCCACATCGTGCCCCCAGCGGGATTAGAACCGAGGTGGAAGGCGAGGAAAGACCGCCAGCCAAACATATCCGTCGAGTCAAGTTTAGCCATGTATCAGATTTAGCATGAGGGGTAAAACGAAAATTCTTGTTTTACCAAATATTTACAAAATTCTTTACAATATTAATTTTGTACCCAAACAGTTTTGCAAAGCAAAGTTGAACTCACTTTGCAACCAAAATGAAAGGTATTAAATGTGTTTTTCTTAATTTCGTTTGGAATCCCACTACCTGAACTTCCAAGAACGTTGGTGGCGTGACAACGAAAAAATAGACCCTTCGCCAATAAAAACAACCCCGCAAGTAGAGATAGGAAGGACCTGTCACTTTAAATTAACAAAATCCATCACATATAACAGCCGCCATGTAATTGATCTCGCCGTTAATTAATTGATCACGGCGGCTGTTGCATTACGAATCTGGGAGCAAATAACACAGCATCCTTCGGATGGGATGTAAAGCCGCTGGTCCCATGTGTTTTGTAACGTGTGTAAAAGAACCCGTGCACTTATCGAAAAGAGAAGGGGTTCGCCCCGGTGTGGCTGGCTGTGGCTGCAGTATGCGCCGTAGCACCTTGTAAACTCTTAAGGGGCTAAATAATTGGGTCTCAACATTTATCACAGCAATAAGCTATTTTTCTGAAAATTATTCTCAGCGCCTTGAGTACCTCGTTTGGTAGATACGTGCGCTTCATAAGACTTCTATATTGCTATTATCATCCTTGACAAGGATGTGACAAGAATCCTGCCATGAGAGCAGACAAATTATTCCATGCAACAGCCGCAGTAAAAATTGTGTTTAATTAATTGATCACAACGGCTGTTGCACTACCAATCCGTGACACCATTGTAATACAGACAAGAATCTTGCCATGGACGCAGATGAAACAGCCACTGCAAAAAGTAATCGTACCTTGATCATTAGCGGCTGTTGCATGACTGGTCCGGGAAACGATACCACATCATCCGTGACACAGACACAAATCCTGGCATGGCTCAGTAAATCAACCTTGACAAAAAGAGGAGGGGGGGGGGGGGGGGGTTGCCGGGAGGTAACTTGTCAGATCAACTTGTCGAGAGTTGATTCCAAATAATACAAACACACCCTAAGGCGATTGACGCTTCTCCAGCCATGCATTATTGAGAGCAGCTTCGTCATGACTTGATGCCGGGAAGGGAACGTTGTTGTATTATTCCCCTCTTCTTTTCTAACCGCATTCATGTGGGAGTTCCTCGTCAAGATGCTCGTACATGCCATTGACATCTTTTCTTGAACCCTCAAGCGAGGAAACTGCCTAGCTCTTCCAGTTGGTTCAGAAGGTTTTCGGGTTGGATTTCACAAAGCGTTAAGACTATAGTCTTATCTTGAGTTAGGACGAGTTACTGGTCCTAACTTAGGACTATCCTTAGGTTTTAAATATCTCCTATAGGACTAGTCCTAAGTTAAGGACTAGTCATAAGTTAGTTAACTCTTTGTGAAACCGATTCCAGGGCCCAATTTCATAGAGCTGCTAAGCACAAAAATTTGCTTAGCAAGAAACTTCTTCCCCGATAAAAACAGGATTACCAACAAAATTTCCATTTGTTGCATATTGCTGTTGTTTGCTTATCCTGAAAATCACGTGGAAATTTGGTTGGTAATCCTGTTTTTGTCTAAAAAGAAATGTCATGCTAAGCAAATTGTTGTGCTTAGCAGCTCTATGAAATTGGGCCCAGGTGAGGTTTGCAATAGCACCATGTGTAAATCTCTTTTGAGTAGTTTTACATGTGTAGTTCTGAGAAGAACCAGTGGTTGACATCTCAACGTTTCGATCAATATTCTCTGATTGTCTTCAGGAGGATGGTGGACTCTATTGCTGCGGCAGTACTTACGCAGCACCCATATCGACTCGATTAAGACAAGGGAATGACAGTGGATCTTTAATGCTTGGTTTAAAAAGGGTTCTTATTGGGCAAAACAAAATAATGAAACCTAAAATCAACTTCTTTGTTTACAGCTCCAAAATTGCGTTTTGATTATAAGTTTAAAACAAAAATTGTAAACATTTCTTTTAATGACTTTTCTGTATTGTACAAAGTGTTGTTATTGTGTGTAGAAGTGACTTGTACACTACTACCTTTAAATCAATCTGTCTCAGGGGTTGCATTTTGATACCACTTAGTTTTTAAACTCGTTTATCTTCATTTTGGTTATTTCATCATATGGCAATGAAAAACATCACTAAGTGAAAAGGAATAAGATACTAATACACGGCGCAGGACGTAAATTCATAAATCTAGAAAAATATGACATGATCATCTTAAGCAAGGGTCGATCCACTTTCTGTGCTGCATAAACGAAGTCAGTTTTTGAAATACAGTTAAGGCCCATGTGTGAGTTCAAGTGGAGAGAGGAGCTCAATTTTTTTCCACCAGAAATAGATGTGTCTGAAATGTCAACAGTTACACGTGGTATTTGATTCCGAGCATACAGAATATGTAACAAACTTCCAGAATACATCAGAGATACCACCTCACTGCATGCATTCAAGACACTCTTGAAAGCTCACCTGTTTCAGGAGGTGTACCATCAATAACGTTCCTCCTGCTTGTGTCCATACATCAGCGCCTTAAAGCAAACTTTTGATTTTGACGCTTTATAAATTTCTTTTGGTTGATTGATTGATTGATTGATTGACAAACTGTGTACATGACACTCGCATGTCTTCTGGTATTGCAACTGTTTTACTGGTGTTGAGACGTCTTTTATAACATGCCTTCGCTTGAATAAACACTTCGTAAATGAGTAAATTTAGCACATTCAAGTACGATTTACAATGGCAAAGGTTTCACTCTATATAAAACTGTCAAGTCCCGATTGGGCCTTCCATGACCCAGGGAATCTGGCCCTTATATGGGTCAATGTAACCCGAAGTTTGTATCACAATGACCTAGAAAAGGGTCGACCTGACTCAAACATCTTCTTCTTCATCTTCTCAATCCTTTTCTTCGTCTTTTACAAAATGAAAACATCCGAGGTGGGAAAACAAGGCTCCAAGGATAGTTCATGCACACCCTTAGTTAAAGTCAAACGTCAAAACACAGCCCACTTAATGCAATAAAACCTAACGGCATTGAGAAAGGAGACTATTGCTGTGGTTTTCGTCAGATGTCTTTGTTAAAAAACCGAAGTTCACCAATTTATAAGCCAATTTAACTGGGTGTACCGTGACTTCAGTATTGTAAGCCAATTGTGCTGGGTCTACAGTAACATCCACTCGTAGATCAAGGGCAACCTAGGCAGACCATGTCCACGTCAAAGGTAGAGAAGTCTTCATCAATGGAACGTGCGTGTTCATTTCCAATCCAATGAACTTAGTCCTTCTTTGGATTAAATCAGATTAAAGTTCGTTGTAAACAGATTCCGGATTCAAGATTGGTACATCCATTTTAAGCAATTTTTTTTAAAGGTCGTTTTATTTTTATTTTTAACAATTACGGTAAATTGGAAAGTGGCTCAGGGTTTCTGTTTTTATAGGTCAACTTTATGTCCTTTTATGGCAGATATGCTTTTTGGCTTTATCAATAAATTGCTTTTGCAATAAAAACAAAAGGGATTACATTGATTTGTTTACTGTACAAGACAGGACCAAGTATCTTTAAATGTGAAACTGAAAGAGTCCGTGTGAGGGTTTTGGGGGGCTTCACCTAATCCTAATTTTTGGCATGGCTGATTTGTTCATAATTTTGGCTACTGTTTGTAACTGTCACCGTAAAGGCCGGTTTATAGTCGGTCGCGCGATGGTCGTGCGATGGAAATCTTTCGCGCAATCCTAAGACTGAGGCCTAAAAACCGTGTCTTTTTATGATCGCGCGTCAAGATTTTCGACGCCCGACCATCGCGCGACCGACTATAACTCGGCCTTAAAACTCGGCCTTAACTGTTCATATTATATCAAGTGAGGGCGATACCGAAATAAATGTTTATTGACTTGAATTAAATTTAGCACTAGTCCTAGGAGATATTAAAAACGTATGGATAGTCCCAAGTTAGGATGAGTAACTCGTCTTAACTCGAGGTATAATACTAGTGTTAACTCGAGATAAGACTAGTCTTAACTCGAGATAAGACTAACCTTAACTCTTAGTCCAAAATGTGAAACTGTTTACTGCATAAGACAAGGCCAAAGATCGTCCAAAATCCGAAGACGTCCTTTTAAGAAGTAACTCGCTAAACTAAAATGCAAACTTTCTCATCCGCGTAAAGTGTTTGTTTGACATTGGCACGAATTACCGTCTGACATCAACTTGGTTCTTACCTCCCACGCCGTCCATTTGGGTTGCAAAGTGGGTCATCTGTCAGACCGTCAACCAATCGAGCACTATACGCATTTGATATACTCTTAGGCAAAGAGGCTTCCTTTAAGATCGATCAGCGTTTTACAGTCATGCTACAGTCTTGATTCTTCTGATTTCTTGGGGGTAAAAACATGTGATTCTCTAAATGTCACAGTGCGTCCAGAGTGACGGATAGTCGTGTAAACTCATCACATATCGGGAGAAAATTGACGCACAGCACTCAAAGTAAATCACTTAGGGGAAGATTTTGTTGCGTTGATAACCTTCGTAACGCGGATGAGGACACGAGTTACGTCGCGCTGGCAAATAAAACAGGTATTGAAAAAAAAGGCTACATTTGTTTTCGGGACTTGTTTTCGTCTTCTACATCTGATGTCAACGAAATAATGTTTGGAGTCTTGCTTCAAGAGTGCTCTTGGCAAGCAAAATGTCACAATCAATTAATGTGACAAATTATGTTTGAGGAAACCGGTTGGGAACGTTTCTCTGACAGAGGTACAGTATCAATAAATGACTTTTAAAAATCAGAAGGACCGCAAATCGTGTGTTTTGTTTCCGCTTTTTTTTTTTTTTTTTACGAAAATTGCGATGAAGGTTGTGCCCAGCGCGTGTCCGGTAAAAGTTTTTGTTCTGTCTTGCACCCCGACGTCTTTTCCAAACAAAATGATACATCGAGCACGTAAATCAGAAGTCCATTACGTACCAGCGTCATAGTCAGAGATAATGAGTTATACAATATCGGAAAAAGGTTTGTCGAACACTGGTCGAACATAATTTTTGGTGGACAGAATGAGTAGGATCATCGCTTTGTCGGACTAACTGTGAACAACGGAATAGTTGGTTGGACATTGTGTTGAAAAGAAATGGCTTACATCTGTTATTGAACATGGGGTCCGTAACAAACGTTAGATTTAATTAAAACATTCTAGGATATCAATGTATATAACTGAAAAGCGTACATTGTTAACGCACTTCGTGCAGTTTTTATGTTGTACTGTAGTCCGGGACTCCGGATAGATTTATTTGTCCAAGAGCAAACCTAACGCAGCGTCCCTTTAAACTTAAATATAACGCACGATCTCATTGTATAGCGCCTAATGGACATAACCATCTCGCTTCATCAGTTGTGACAACGGAAACGAGAAAAAATAGACATTTAACAAGCCTGAGGTTCGAAACAAAAAAAAAGGTTTCATCCATTAGTGTTTACACACACTGTGGACTAAGACTAAATGCAACTGAAGGAATGTCTCTCATACGCACACTTTTGTATTGACTGGAATACATGAGGATGAAGTACGCCACAACACCTTGCAAACCATAGCATGATGTTTTTATGTAAAATGAGTACGTCTCAATAGTAGTCCACAACCAAAAAAGGCCTTTCTCCATTATTATTTACAAACGCATGTATGAGCCAAATAAGCTATCAGGTCAAATACAAATGTATTTTATACGCACACCTTATAATAAAGTACTTGTAAGTGAAGTGCGTCACAACACCTTGTAAACCACATGGTTTATGTAAAATGAGTATAGCTCTCAAGCGTAGCCTACAACCCCAAAAAGCTTTGCCTCCTTTTAAGTGTTTACTAACACTGTAAGCTAGAATGCTAAATGCAAAGGTATGTCTCCTATGTGTTTTGACTACTAAAGTATTATACTTGTAAGTAAAGTGCGCCACAGCACTCTGTTAACCATTACATGGTGCAATGTAAAATGAGTATAGCTCTCAACCGTAGTCCACAACCTAAACAAAAAAGGCTTGGCGCCATATAGCTTGAACATGTGACGTCACACTTTGAGGCTCGTGGTTTTGTTCAAAGATCTGCATTGAGCCAGTTCTATCATATTTGACCTCGCATAATTTCACATGGCCTTTGGTCATGGAGATTCTCAGCTAAATCTGATGTCCATGTGAATACATTCAAAACCGGTACAAGTCTTAATCCATGTGGATACAAACAGAGGGCCAGTCTAAGCGGTAACCTGCCGGTACTACATGAAAATGTAGTTGTTCTTTTAGAGTGACGAAGAAAATGTGTTTGAATTATGTTATGCTCGTCGACAATGTTGCTTTATAACAATATCATTTCATCACCAATGTGAACTGAGTCAGTCACTCATGCATCCATCAACAAGTGCCAACAATCTCTCTACGTTATTTCATTCTGAATAAAATAATATTTATTCTGTGTAGGTAAAAATGTTGGTGATATACTCATTTTTACATCTCGAGTCCACCCATACTAGGATTGTGTATAGAGATAGAAAGCATGCCTTCAACTCCCCAGGCACTTACTTCCTAAATCCCCCAGTAATGGCATGATAAATTTGCACGACTGATTGATATTAATTTGGCCTTGATTCCAAGCATTCATCCACTGCGGTCGAACCCTAATGGGTGACAGCCGCCGTAACTGATGATACAGAACCCCCTCGGGAATAGAGGATGACGTTTTCTTTTTTTAATATATTTTTCTTCATGGATGCGTTTTGAACTTGGCCTTCTAGAACAAAAAGCAAATGGATGTCCGCCGGTTTTGTTTGATTAATTCTTAATCACGAACAAGCAGAGCATTTTATGCATGCACCTCATTCTACTTTTAATTTTGAAAGTACAGAGATGCTTAAAGGCAGATGACACTATTGGTAATTCCTCAAAATATTTTTAGCATAAAACGTTATTTGTTAAGGAGTAATGGGGAGAGGTTGATGGTATAAAACATTGTAAGAAACGGCTCCCTCTGAAGTAGCGTAGTTTTAGAGAAAGAAGTAATTTTGCGCTAAAATGTTTGATTGTGATTTCGAGACCAAATAGCTAGATTTTGAGGTCCCGAAGTCAAGCATCTGAAAGAACACAATTTTGTGCGACAAGGGTATTTTTTTCTTCCATTATTCTCTTGCAACTTCGACGACCAATTGAGTTCAAATTTTCACAGGTTGTTATTTTGTGGAAATGTTGAGATACACCAAGTGAGAAGACTGATCTTTGACAACAACCAAAGATGTCCAGGGGTGGATTTCACAAAGGTAGTCCTAACTTAGGACTAGTCCTAGGCAAAGCTAAGAGATAGGACTGGTCCTAAGTTAGGACCAGTAACTCATCCTAACTTAGGACTGGTCCTATCTCTTAGCATTGCCTAGGACTAGTTCTAAGTAAGGACTACCTTTGTGAAATCCACCCCAGTGACTTTAACAAGGAATCCTCATGTTGGTTTCACATTCAGTTTTTATGCTTATGTTTGTCCAATTTTGTTTGCATTATCTGAGAGCACAACAATCCGCTATACAGGAAAACTTCTAAGTACCAAACAAAATGTCTGCTGAATAATTTTGTTATTAATTTAAATATTAAAGATATGTGTGCGTCATTTATCAGTTTTTAATTCAAGGACGAATTAATGGCATCGGAGAGTCTGATGTACGTAGATATATACACATATCATCAAGAGCCAATGAATAAACAACCCAGACCGGAGCTAAAGGCCACAGGACACTATTGGTAATTGTCAAAGATAAGTCTTCTCACTTGGTGGATCTTAACATGTGCATCAAATAACAAACCTGTGAAAATTTGAACTCATTTGCTCGTCGAAGTTGCGAGATAATATTGAAAGAAATAAACACCCTTGTCACACGAAGTTTTGTGCTTTCAGATGCTTGAGTCTGGTGCTCTTAACCACTTTGACATGACACGCCACAATAAACAGTTAACATTGAACTTCGCACATCAGGCACCAGAACACTGTAAGTCTAACAGATGGTTCACTTTTCATTTGACTTTTCATCCTATATATGGACAATTCCAAGCAAACCTGGAGTGCGTTTTGGCGACCCAACAAAAACTGTTTCGGTTGTTGGTCGTTGGTTCTGCTGTTCAGACTGAACGATAACCGAGTTGTGAGCTCGGTTACCGTTTTGGTTATGACGTCAGAAACAGTTTTTGGTTGGGGTCGCCAATACGCACTCATGGACAGGACACCAAAAAATCAAGTTTTGTCTCAACTTTCTTTCCACTTAAAAGTTATAGCTAACATATGAAACCAATTTATTTTTAGTTGTTGACAAGGAATGAACCCAATTTTGCCAAATAAGGACTCAACTTGGGCTTCATGTTGGCATGGCTACATTGTCTGGAAAACTGTAATGCGACTGACCGTAATGCGACTGACCATAGTTTTGCCATGTATACCTAAAAGTTCAAGTTGCTGACCATTTATAAATATCCTGTTGGTTACTCATGTATAAGAGTTGTGTATTACATATAGTAACACTTTCGCAAGCTTTTTAATATAGGAAATTTTTGAATGGTGACAAGTCTTTTTTTTACCATGTCCTTTTTGTGTATTGCGACTGACCGCTTTTTACAACGTTGTAACATCCAAAGTACAAAGCCCACAACATTTCTAATATCATCAATTCAAAGCCTTGGGTGTCAAGTACAAATCAGTCTATAAACTTAGTGGAAAGAATATCTCACATAGAACTTCTAGCACCAAGATCGAGAAATGACACTGAAAAGTGTAATGCGACTGACCGTGGAATTGCCCCTATGTTTAAAGTCACCTGGAAGTGGTATTTTTTCAAAATAAAGCTTTTGTCACTAATATATGTGTTTTGATGAGTGGAATGTGAATAAACAGTTAACTAAGGTTTAAAAAAATCAGTTCTTATGTTGTTTACAAATTTAAGAGTAGACCCCGACCCGAGAGAACGCTGTTCGTGACGTCAATCGAGGCAGACTTTTTTTTCCGGCAATGCCGACCAGGTGTATTGCTGCTGAATGCAGAAAAACACTTTTTGAAATGTACCAAGTCACGACTTGAACGTACAGGTACTTTGCACGTGTGTTTACTAAACGCATTGCAGGCAAAGTCTGCCTCGATTGACGTCACAAAAGGGGTAGGCGGATTCAGCCCCCAAACAACTTTATATATTTTGTTAACATATAAATCGTGACAAACAATTACTAAAAAAATTGTTTTATTGTTCGTAAGCATATACTCTTATGTTTGAAAGAAAAAAAATCTATTTCCAGGTGACTTTAATTGTTCTGGGTCACCCAGATGTTCTATAATTATATGAAAAATTCATGCATTTTATACGAAATATCAGATCAATTTACTTTGCTTTTTATAAATGCAGCATGAAACTAAATGGATATAATACAGACACACGAACCAGTTAATGATTATTGACTTTGTATTACAAAGCCAGTACAGCTTTGCCCACCATTACAACAGATGTAGCAAGACCTAGGGGCAGTGCTTTTGTTTGTAAAAACTTCATTTTGTCTAAATTACTAATAAATACTGTTGTCTAGTTTTTGAATGCATACTTTTATTAATATTGCTAGATCAGCTGTTTGTTGATTGGTGTTGTTGGATTTTGATAAGGGGTTATTATTTGAAGGCAGTGGACACTATTGGTAATTACTCAAAATAATTATAAGTACCTAAATACCTTACTTGGTAACGAGCAACGGAGAGCTGTTGATAATAATTGTGGCTTTTTATATAGCGCACGTGTCCGTCACCCAGTGACGCTCATGGCGCTGAAACATAGTATTTCCTGCAAGATGTGGGACTACGTTTGAATTATGAGACCTAATTCTGAGAGCACCATGTGATGCTTTACAAGGTGCTGTGGTGCAATTTGCTGCCGATCGGACCAAAAACACCGGGGCGAACCCCTTCTCTTTTCGACAAGTGCACTGGGTTCTTTTACATGCGTAACATAACACATGGGACCAACGGCTTTACGTCCCATCCGAAGGACGAAACAATGGTTAAGTGTCTTGCTTAAGGACACAAATGTCACGGCTGGGGATTCGAACCCACACTCTGTTGATAGTATAAAACGTAGTATAAAACATTGTAAAGAAACAGATCCTTCTTAAGTATTGTAGTTTTCGAGAAAGAAGTAGTTTTCCACGACTTTGACTTCGAGACTTCAGAATTAGATTTTGAGCTCTCGAAATCAAGCATCTGAAAGCACACAATTTCGTGTGACCAGGGTGTTTTTTCTTTCATTCTCGCAACTCCAACGACCAATTCAATTGAGCTCAAATTTTCACAGGTTTGTTATTTCATGCATATGTTGGAGACAACAAATGATAGGACTGGTCGTTGACAATAACCAAAAGTGTCCAGTCACATTAAAATCCGTTTCCGGCAATGTGCAGATGAGAAAAACCTGATTAATTTTTTAAACAGTCTAAATCAATACTCCACTTTGTTCTGTTTTTTTTAATGCAGATGAACTTTGTCTACTTAGGCTAGAATCAGCTTATGTAACCGCAGGCTCAAACATTAAATTTGCACAATTGGATCTTGCAGCCGATACAACTGCAAGCTTCACAAACTGTTGGTATCCAGCAGTTTAAGTTCATCCAAATATAATAGATGTTAAATTTGCATCGGGGATAAAGAATATAGAAAAGCAAAAAAAAATCGTTGCGGTACCCGCTGCCAAAACATAGGATTCGAACTGCCTTTTGCTACCGGGCAATCTCGGTAGTCTAGTTGGTAAGACACTGCTCTAGAATTGCAAGGGTCGTGGGTTTGAAACCCACCTGAGTAACATGCCTGTGATATTTCTTGACGGGACTCGGGAAAGTACTGAGTATACAGTGCTAACACACATCGGTGTATATGGGTAAAAAAAAAACACAAAAAAAAACACATCAAAATGGAAATGGTTTCTGTCGGCCAATAAAACAAAATAGACGAAGGACGTACACAAAACTGTTAACTAAAAACTAAATACAACGGCCTTGCGGATCTGCTAATAAAGTACCGGCCAAAACTTAATGATCACACTCTGGGGAACCTATTAGAAGCAAGGCTTCAACTAAATGAGCTCCTTTGGGACAGAATTTTGTTCCAACATTCTTCTAAAAGCAGTCTTTACATTTTAAGCTAAAGATACTTTTGTTTTTTTGACCCGGTCAAGTGTTTTAATCGTTAAGTGAAAGACAGATATGGTATGAAACAAAAATCGTGAAGATCACAGATTTACATAAAACTTACACGGTCTAAAGATGATGATAGTAGAAAATATCACTTGAAATATTTCTGTCTGAAATTTCATATTTAATGACAAACAAATAATCGAATTTCGCGTTTGGAGTTTATCGCTGAGTGAGAGTTTTATTCATTTTTGTTTTGGCATCGATGAGTGCAAAATTTGTAATCGTTTTTTCACCATTCTCTCGCGACCCAGATGGCCGGTCGATCTCAAACTTCTACAGGTTGGTCAGTTTATATGTATCTGTTGGATAACATAAAGTGCTTACACTGCCAACAACGTTTTTTGCTAGCAAAACCAATTCTGTAATGTTCCTTTAAATGTGTAAAATAAAACTAACCTTCTTCAGCCTCCGATAAGGACTCTGATATGGTCAAAACGTCACTCCTAATTTTCCACGAATTTGATTTCGAGACCTCAGTTTTAGCATTTGAGGTCTCGAAATCAAGCATGTGAAAGCAGACAACTTCGTGTGACAAGGGTGGTTTTATCTTTCATTAATATCTCGTAACTTCGACGACAGATTGAGCTCAAACTTTCACAGGTTTGTTATTTATGCATATGTTGAGATACACCAAGTGAGAAGACTGGTTTGTATTTGTGTCCAGACTTAATAAAACATTTTTTTTTATCTTCGATCTTTTAGGATCAACTTGCTTTGAAAAAAACAGAACTCCATCAAGAAGTTTATACAAAAAGGGTAAGTGAAATTTTGACACTGGTAATTTTTCAAGAAAGTTTCTTAAATGTCTCGGACTCCACATTTTGACTAAACTTATATCGGTTGCACAATGTTTAAAGACAGTGGACACTATTGGTAATTGTCAAAGACCAGTCTCTAACTTGGTGTATCTAAACATATGCATAAAATAACAAACCTGTGAAAATTTGAGCTCAATTGGTTGTCGAAGTTGTGAGATATGAATGAAATAAAAAACACCCTTGCACACGAAGTTGTGTGCTTTCAGATGCTTGATTTCGAGACCTCAAATTCTAAACTTGATGTCTCGAAATCAAATTCCTGGAAAATTACTTCTTTCTCAAAAACTACGTCACTTCAGAGGGAGCCGTTTCTCACAATGTTTTATACTATCAACCTCTCCCCATTGCTCGTTACCAAAAGAGGTTTTATGCTAATAATTATTTTGAGTAATTACCAATAGTGTCCACTGCCTTTAAGCAATATGGTTTGTATTATTTTTATATATATTTTTTTCTTTTCTTTTATCGTCATCGGTGTACATGGGTAAAAACCAAAAATTAATATTCTTTATCCCCGATGCAAATTTAACATGTTTTCTTTGTACATTATCACACTAGAAACATAACAGTTACACAGTGTATACGATTAAAAAACCACATACCTTTTCAGGTGAGGTTTGGGGTAGCACCATTTTTGAAAAAAATGGTGGTTCAAACTCAACGTTTCGATCAGTATGCTCTGATCGTCTTCAGGAGGATGATGGACTCTGTTGCTGGATGCTGCTTAAAGCCATTATACACTTTCGGCACAGAAAAAAAACTAGAAGTTCACAGATTTACAAATAACTTACAGGGTTTACAGAAGGTAATGGTGAAAGACTTCTCTTGAATTATTATTCCATGAAATGCTTTACTTTCAGTTGTCAACCACCAGTTATTCTCAACCCCACAACTACTAAAAAGAGATTCACACGTTACCGCAAACCTCAGCGAATAGGAATAAACACACATTTTTGCCTTCCAGACAATAAATTTTGATTTTTGCATGACCAGAAGAAAATAATATATAGCTATATACACCGTTGTGCGTTGGCACTGTACACTCAGTACTTTCCCGAGTCATGTGAACAAAATCACATGCATATTACTCGGGTGGGATTCGAACCCACGACCTTTGCAACTCTAGAGCAGTGTGTAATGTCTGTGATTATTTTTCACAGGACTCCGGAAAGTACTGAGCAAACAGTGCTCACACACATCGGTGTATTATGGGTAAAAACCAGAATGAATATTCTTTTATCCCTGTGCAAATTTGACATCTGTGAGAAGAAATTCACTCAAAATCAATTGATCGTTTTCAAGGTTGGAGAGGCTGTAATGCATTGTGCAATGTTTGAGGCGGGCTTCGCGTTCTATTAGTCTCGAAAATGCTGCATTTTGTTTAATTTCCCTGTGGCTTAACTTGTCCAAATTGAGGTTGTATAGGGTTACTAAAAAAGGGGATATCAAAATTGTGCATGGGGAGTAAACAGAGATTAATGTATTGCCCAAAAGATTGGGCATCGTTTCTTATACTCTTAAAGGCACTGGACACTATTGGTAATTGCTATAAAAAAAAATTATCATAGAAACTTACTTTTTGGTAACGAGTAATGGGGATCTGGTGATCGTATAAAACATTGTGAGAAACGGCCCCCTCTGAAGTAGCGTAGTTTTTTAGAGGTAAACTTCTCACTCAAATGTTAAAAAGAGTTCAGGCCTGAAGCCTTTTGATATGCATCAAAAAAGCACACAGATTTTGTGGAACAAGAGTGTTTTTTATTTTATTCTTCTCTTGCAACCACGATGACCAATTGAGCCCAAATTGTAACAGGTCTGTTATTTTATTCAGATGTTGGGATACATCAGATGGGAATAATGGTTTTAGGCAATATTACCAAACGTGTGCAGTACCTTTAAGTGTATAAACTTATCTGCATGTTAAGATGCCCTTGTAGCAGGTTTTGATGTAAGCTTAAATTATTCGCATGAATACTTCTCATTATAGAAGAGACACAATTATCTAAATGGAAATACTGGAGCAAATGGAATTACTAAATTATACAATCCTACATTTTGTCTGAATAATATCGTTTTGGATCAAACCTATTTGACTTGCATTTAAAGCCATTGGACCCTTTCGGTACAGACAAAACAAACAAAGTTCACAGATTTACAAATAATTTACAGGGTTTACAGAAGGTAATGGTGAAAGACTTCTCTTGAAATATTAGTCCATGAAATGCTTTACTTTTTGAGAAAACGGTAAAACAATATAAATTCTCGTTAGCGAGAATTACGGATTTTTTTTAAAAACACATGTCATGACACGGCGAAACGCGCGGAAACAAGAGTGGGTTTCCCGTTATTTTCTCCCGACTCCGATGACCGGTTGAGCCTAAATTTTCACAGGTTTGTTGTTTTATATGAAAGTTGTGATACACGAAGTGTGGGACTTGGACAATACTGTTTACCGAAAGTGTATAATGGCTTTAACGAATAGCAGTGATGCTAAAACAGTAAGGGTGCGTAAGGGGTGCGTGAGGGGTGCGTAAGGGGTGCGTGAGGGGTGCGTAAGGGGTGCGTGAGGGGTGCGTGTGGTCTGCTTAAGGGGTGTGTAAGGGCTGCGTTTGGGCTGCGTTTGGGCTGTGTAAGGTCTATGCATTTGGAGCCTTCCATGTGGATTGGGTTTTTCAGTCCCTACCTGACTGCGTGGGTTTTTCCTTTATGGGTTTTCCTCCCACGTCCGAAACTGAAATGTCTTCACAGACCTAGTCTTCTTTTTAATACAAGAAGTTGGTCTTAACTCAGGCCGTGTCCGAAACGACGACTTCGGCTACAGCTACGGCTAGATCAGCGCGTCTACCAGTGTTGAAGAATAGGCAAACGCGCGCGATCTAGCCGTAGCTGTAGCCGAAGTCGTCGTTTCGGACACGGCCTCAGATTCAGTTATTGTTAGGAAAATTACATGACTCCCGAGAACGACGTCTTGGTGTCAAGTTTGGAGTTCGACTTGGTACCAGACCAATGCCGTAATGAACATAGACCAGTGGTTTCAATTTGAACCCAGCTTGAATCAAAATTAACTTTAAAGAAAAAAAAACTATTATAAATTCCCCTTTTATTCATTTATGAATTCGACATCTGTGTGGGTACAGCTTCTTGAGGAAGAGTGGGTATATTGTTTGCTCAACCGTTTCTTAAAACAAATATCTGGACATGGTGCAAACATTTAGGACAGTGCTGTTCCGTTTGAATGTTTACTATGGCTGGGTTAATATTGGTCGAACACAAATGTTCAAATCATCATGAACTCGGACAAAGCTTGAGACGGTTGCAAAGCTTCAGACGTTTGGTTCTTAATAAACCTCAAATGGTTGCATGAGGAAACCTACTCGAATGATGGCACTATACATTCACTTTCTTTCGCAAGTTCGATGACCGATTGAGCTCATTTTTCACTGGTTTATTATTTTATGCATATGTTGAGATACACCAACTGTAGAGGCTAGTCTTTGACAATTTCCAATAGTGTCCACTGCCTTTAAAAACAAGAATTGATTCATATGAAAACCTCTTTTTGTAGGTCATCTCGGTAGTTTTGTTCTCGGGGGGAAAGACCTTGTTGGCAAGAACTCTACTAACACATGGTTTACTATTTATGAATTGTTTCTTCGTATTTCTCCACAACATGCAAAGCTTCAAACAATACTCAGATTTAACACATTCAAACACATAGCCTCACAAAACAAACACACAATCATATAACACTGTTAATTTGGTTTTTTTCCTTCACTGATGTGTGTTACATATAAATTGAAACTTAAAACTGTTTTCTTAAAACAGGTCATCAAACGTATAAATTACTCCACACTGCGCCTTTTTGACCCCAATTCCCACCTTAAGAACATCATTCTCACCCCGTGGTTGAAGTCTAAAAATGAAAGGAACAAACCTTCATAAAACGAGCGAACACGAGACGCGAAATAACAGTAGGGATTTCTGAAACATCTGCGTTTAGAAACACCGTTGCTGCTCCTTGAACAAGACCACAAACATCGATCACAACTGTCTGGGTTTGGTGTTTTGTTATTTGACTCCTCAAATTGATTATAGACATAAATTTAAAGGGACACGCGGTAAGAATAATCTCCCCATTGAATTGCACTCGCGTAGACCCGCGGGTTAAAGGGACACGTTGCCTAAGATCGGGCGAGTTGGTCCATAAAACGCGTTTGAAAACGTTTGTTATGAACTCATTTGGTTGGAAAGATGTTTTAAAAGTAGAACTAAGTACGCCTGACTTCACCATTCTTACCCAAAACGAGGCCATAGGCGCAGCACTGGCGGACGTGCACCTATATGGCCTCGTTTTGGGTACGAATCGTGACGTCATGCATGAATATTAAGGGAGGCGTATGATCCACACAAATATGTCTCGCAATTGAATGGTTTTCCTTTTACTTTGAGAACTAGCACGGTCGGCCATTTTGACTCCATAAAATGGCGTGCGGTGTTAGTTCACGACGTATATAAGGAAATCGTTATGTGTGGATCGTTATATTAAACTTAAAACAAACTTCTAACCATGCATTTTAAAACGGTTTCAAACTCTTTTCATGGACCAACTTGCCCGATCCAAGGCAACGTGTCCCTTTAACCCGTGGGTCTACACAAGTGTAATTCAGTAGCGATTTATTCTTACTATTGCAACAGTTCTAAATGCGCCAGAGAGATCGAAATGTTTCGTCTAGTCAATTTTTTGCCCCGAGAGGCAGAATTTGGCAATATTTAGTAGTTCATATTCGGCAAATTGATTTGGCCACCGTGCAAGATTTGATGTACTTTTTTGTTTATTGTAAATTGAAAGTGGGGAAACCATTCAGATCTAGTATCATGTGTCATTGTTGATTTGAAGAGCTTCGTTTTTGCGCGGAGCAAAGTGTGTTTTTTGTGATTGTGTGCGTTTTTTTTTTTTAGTTTGAAAAATAAGAAGGGGTCCTACAATACATTCGAAGAGTGGCCGGTTAAGATACGAAGTGCCAGACTATAAACCCTTATTGGAGCAGGTGAAACGTATCTCATGTAGAAGGAGCAACGTTATTTCTAACACGTGTAATCGTTTGTTTCATGAAACAATATTAGTAAATGCCTACCAGCAAATCGGTTTAGTGTTATCCGACCCTGTTAGTTTTAGTGTTAACACAGGTCCTCATGCAACTAATAGGTGTACAATCAGTTTGCGAAGGGTTCAAACTGAAGAATTTGTGGCCTGTTTGATTTTGAAATACTAAGCGGCGATGTTGAAAAAAAAACAATAATAATAATAAATAAAAAGGCCCTCATCCTTTTCTGTTTTGAAAAATCCGGACGATTAGCTACTTTTTTTTGGCCTTATGTTGGGGCATTTAAACTTATCTCGTTCAACATAAATGTTAGTAATTACCAATAGTGTCCAGTGGCTTTAAGCTCTATGGTCAATGGATATGTTGTAATAATGACGCACGATGGTGCAATTATCTTAACGAATGACTAAACATTCATCTTAATTAGAAAAGTGACTAAACAGAATCATCACTTATAGCCGCTTCCACTTCCGAACCGAGGAAGAAAAAAAACCACCAAATCACAGAGTCATCTCACCCTGTGGAAAGCAACTCCTTGCCTCATCCCACGTCAGAGAAATTCCCCGCCCCAACCACCCACCGTCCTTTCAAATAACATCCCTGATCAATGTCAATACCTTTGCGGTAATTAAAAAAAAGGAAGCGGGAGTTAATCTAGAAGTAGAAGGATGGATCAGCGCATAGAAGTTAATGAGGTTCCTTTGCGCACTAAAAATCAAAACTAACAGTGATTTGAGGCAGTGGGCGGCGATGGGAACAAAATTAAATTGACTGCGCAGTTCCTTATCACCGACAAACAGCACCGATACGCGAAGCTAAATTTGTCAATTTGCCGAAAGCTCGAACAAACAGTGTTGTAGTCCTTCGTCAGAACAGCGTGGAGGAGCGACGTGTGTGTGTTTTTTCCCGTCAATGAGCGGCACTGCAACCCGGATTGTTATTTTGTTTGTGCTCGGCGATCGAGTGTCAGTGGATCTTTGTTGAGATCTCGCGTGAATAAGTGAGTTTCATCGGCAAAAGGTAAGGGTTAGTTGGTCTGGTTTTAACCAAACCAATCTTTGGAAGATAGTTTTTATACCTCGAGATTGTTGCCTGGTGATTGTTTTGATGTTGAAATAAGTTGTTAAAGGAATGTTAACAAAAATCCTGAAAATCACGATATACATAAAACTTACACGGTCTAATGATGGTGATAGTAGAAAACATCCCTTGAAATATTTCTGTCTGAAATGTCATTATTTGCTCAGAAATAAATAATCTAACTTCGCTATTTGGAGTTTATCGCTCAGTGAGCGTTTTATTCATTTTTGTTTTGGCATCGATGCAATGCCAAATTTTCAATCGGTTTTCACTATTCTCTCGCGACCCAGATGGCCGATCGATCTCAAACTTCCGCAGGTGTGTCAGTTTAGGATAAAGTGCCTACATTGCCAACAACTGTTTTGTTAGCAAAAATCAGTTCTGCAATGTTCCTTTATAATAAATGGAAATTTGCATTTTGGATCAGGAGTTTTAAAGGCAGTGTGCACTATTGGTTATTACTTAAAATAATTGTAAGCATAAAACCTTTCTTGATGACGAGTATTGGGGAGAGGTTGATGGTATAAAACATTGTGAGAAACGGCTCCCTCTGAAATGCCATAGTTTTCGAAAAAGAAGTAATTTTCCACGAATTTGATTTCGAGACCTCAGATTTAGAACTTGAGGTCTCGTATTCAACCATCTAAACGCACACAACTTCGCGTGACAAGGGTGGTTTTTTTTCTTTCATTATTATCTCGCAAATTTGATGACCGATTGAGCTCAAATGTTCGCAGGTTAGTTATTTTATGCATATGTTGAGATACACCATTGCAACTGTCGAGTTTAGTCTTTGACAATTATACCAATAGTGTCCACTGCCTTTAATTGTGGTTTTAACTTATATACATCGATGTGTATTAGCACTGTTAACTGAGTATTTTCCCGAGCTGTGTGAAAGCAACCACAGGCATACCACTCGGATGGGATTCGAACCCACGACACGTGCACCTATAGCAGTGTCTTACCAACTAGACCACCGGGATAGCCCGGGGTAGCTAGAGGCAGTTCGAATCCTCTTTTTGGTTTAGCAGCGGGTTTCCGCAACGATTTAATAGAGTCTAAATATTTCGTTTGGTTGGTTCATGGAGGAAACATTTTCCACCACGGTTTGTTGAGGCCAGTTTGGTTACGAAATAATTCACTACTGGTTCTATAACGAAACTGTTAAAAAAGTCGTCATTACTATTTCAAACCAGCGGGAGCCGTTTCTCATAATGTTGAAAACTACCAGCCCTCTCCCAATTACTCGTCACCAAGAAAGATTTTGTGTTAATAATTATTTTGAGTAACTACCAATAGTGTCCACTGCCCTTAAAACTTTGGTTCAGAGGCAACTAGCAAAAAAAAAAAAAAAAAAAAAAAAAAAGCTGGGACATCATGTTTTGCAGGTACCGAGACGTCTAAGCTTAATTTCGATCGCCTTATACATCAATTCAGGCATTAACAAATCTATATATCGAAGTTATTGTGAATATTGTGCGTATAGTTTCATGGTTCGCAGAACATAAATGGGTGGTTTTGGGAACAACATACCTTTAATACTTTTAATTTAATATTAAAGACACTGGACACTATTGGTAATTGTCAAAGACCAGTCTTCTCACTTGGTGTATCTCAACATATGCAGACAAAAACAAACCTGTGAAAATTTGAGCTCAATTCATCGTCGGAGTTACGAGATAACTATGAAAGAAGAAAAAACACCCTTGCCACACGAAGTTATGTGCTTTCAGATGCTTGATTTCGAGACCTCAAATTATAAATCTGAGGTCTGGAAATTAAATTCGTTGAAAAATACTTCTTCCTCAAAAACTACATTACTTCAGAGGGAGCCGTTGCTCACAATGTTTTATTCTATCAACCTCTCCCTATTACTCGTTACCAAGTAGGATTTCATGCAGATAATTATTTTGAGTAATTACCAATAGTGTCCACTGCCTTTAAAACTGTTATGGTTATTGGTAGGTATTTCTGGAGACTTGTACCTTCAACCATGCGCTGATGGTTCCCTTTTGGGTATCGCCCTTGAGTAATTCGGTTCCATTGTGTCCTGTCTGCTACCATCCATATAGATTTTCTTGTGAATTGTGTATATTAGATTAATAGGGTCTGCTGTGAATATTGTGACAACAATCATTTAACCCTTTTGAACACGGAATGCATGATTTATTATCTCAGTTCTTCTCACGTAGCTAGTAGGATCAAATTGAATTGTGAGGTCGCACGGCATGGGATGTGAACTATGAAGTTCTGGTTCGATTACTGTTTGTAAATTTCTATTACTTGTCATGGACGGGTCGGCCTTTTCAGCCAAGGGATCGAAACTCAGACAATAAAATGTGACCCGCTCTGTGAAAATGAGTCAGATATAGTCAATTTCAGGAATTGAGTTATATGCATGGCTGGAAAGAATACATCAGCAGCAGTAATTTGGTATGTGTCTAAGCTTTTGGGTGTATCGCTTTGCTGAGTTACTCCCCTTTGAAATTAGCCACTACACCATTTTTTGTGAAAAACGAATTACAAGTAAAATGATATTTTAAACTACCATTGTGTGCAAAAGGATAAAGATTAGACATAACTATGATCACAAAATTGTTGTATTCATAGCTTTATTGGCTAAAAGTAAGTGTTCTAAAGGTTAACCATGCAACTAAAGATCTTAAAAAGAAAGAAAACAATATTTTTTTTTATTTTTTTTTTTTTAATTAATATACATTTTCCACATTGTTCATAACTTAATATTGCATTGGGCGACATGTGACTCATTTTCACAGAGTGGGTTTCTTCTTGAACGTAGCCACATGTAACTGGGTGTTTTATTTAAACCCAACTCAAATTAGAAAATACACTTGTGAACAGTAAACCAGGATAACACCGTCGACTTGGAAACAGGAAACAGACCACAAGTCAATGTTAAATGTGTCTTATATGCGTTCGTTTAGCTTCCCCGGGTCGACCCCGGTGTGTGGCAAGTTTTTTTTTCAGGACGAACGTGTGCAGATAATTACTCACGTTCGTCCTGGAAAAAAAACCGCCACAAACCGGGGTCGACCCAGGGAAGCTAATCGAATGCACCCATACTGAACATATTACGTAACTTAGTCAGGCGCACTTTAATCACCTTGACCTGTGAGCCGTTAACAGACGAAAAAGGCAGTGGACACTATTGGTAATTACTCAAACTAACTTTCTGCAAAAAACATCACTTGGTAATTAGTAATGGGGAGAGGTTGATAGTAAGAAACATTGTGAGAAACTGCTCCCTCTGAAGTAATGTAGTTTTCGACAAAGAAGTAATTTTTCACGAACTTGATTTCGAGACCTCAGATTTAGAATTTGAGGTCTCGAAGAAAGCACACAACTTCGTGTGACAAGGGTTTTTTTTTTCCTTTCATTGTTATCTCTCAACTTCGACGACCGATTGAGTTCAAATTTTCACAGGTTTACTATTTAATGCATATGTTGAGAAACACCAACTGTAAAAACTAGTATTTGACAATTATAAATAGTGTCCACTGTCTTTAAAAAAACACAAGGTTTGGCTGAAGGGGGCGGGGTACACTTTACTTTACTTTATTTTTGTTATTCATTCATAATTATTTAATAATGTGGTATAAGGTAAACAATAGTGATAAAAATTGCACAGATAAAAGACATAAAATTGAACATTATCAAAGAATACGACAATAAAAAATATATATATATATATTAGGATAAACCACTAAAATACACTAAAAAAACACATGGTGTTCGGGGAACCCTCTTATACATGGAAACCTCACTATGGAATAACCCAGCTAAAAAAAAAACGATAACCATATAGAACAGTTTTTACTTTACTACTATTAAGATAAGAGTACAAACAATGATACAAATCCATATAAGTATTTGATTATGTTTTTGTATTGTACTGCCTATCTTGTCGCAATTGTGTTTACTCTGTGTAATTTACTGGTACATGCTGATTCCACAATGATTGGGTTTATTGTTCCATCCCCATATTAACATAATTATTCGTAAAAACCCCACCCCCTACCCAAGCCTGCAATTTATTTTGTCGCCATGTGTTTTTTTTTTTTTTCTTGAGCTCTCAACAATACCCCCACCCCGAAATCAGAAATTATGTCTCGATTGATCCTTTTCTTTGTATAGACTTTTTTGTTTCGGTTTCTTTTCCTCTCCAGTGCCTCAGATTAGTTTTCAAATGTATCCCTCCCACTCAACTAGTACAATGTTCTCGTAGACAGGATGTCCAAATCTTGAATCTGTAAAATGAGTACGGCACGAAGTCAGTCTACCCATTATAAGTGTCTACATGCAAACTGACCTAAATAAAATTCTTGTGGTTTATTTGCAGGAATAAGTCCATTGAGGCTACAGACGGCCATGGACCCGGAGATTGACCGAGCCAGACTCCTGGACCACTACTCCAAAGCACTTAACGACATAGAGAACAACATCCGAGAAACCAAGCACAACGAGGAGGCTCCCAAGGACAAGGTCTTCGAAAAGAGTGAGAGCGACGGTGGCGATGGCAACAGCGGACTGGACGCACAAGGTGACCAACCATGCACGATTGAACGGTCTACACTCAAATTCAAGGCGTTCTTTTTCCTCTTCAAGGGTAGCAAGTCCTGCATCGTACCATTCCTTCCTGTCTACTACCAGCAGTTTGGGCTTGTTGCGAGCCAGATTGGGCTACTTCAGAGCTGTTCTCCGTTCACGCAGATACCATTAATGATGACCATTACATGTCTGGCTGACCGCCTCAACCTACGCAAAACGCTAATTATAATAAGCCTCATAGGCTGGATCCTTGGTATAGGATGCGTTTCGCTTGTACCCGCTCCTCGCCAGCTTCCGTGCGCGTTAGCGCTGTCCAAACTACAGGAGTACAAACATGACCTCAACGGCAGTGAATGTCCAAACATCACAACGGGTTTCAACTCAACCACGGGGGTAGTCTTATTAAAACGTTTTGAAACCCCTGTACGGACTACCCGCGAGTCCCACGAGTCCTTATTACAAGAGGAACAACAGCAACCTCACGAGTACCTCTCAACCTTAAGCGCAACCTCGCCAGCCCCGTCTACTAAACAGCCAAACGTATCCAAAGACATCATCTACGCACCTTTGAAGCAAAGCCTTCCGGGTTCCCACAGAACGGTCGGGACCAAGACCCCTTCGGTACATAACGTCATATATTCCCCACAGCACTTCCAAAAGGAGCTCACTAAGAACATATCTTACAAAGATGCCGTCACCCTCACCGAATACAAATGGCTGTACAATCCAACGGACTTACACCATCTGTTTATCGTGTTTCTCCTCCTGAGCGTGTTTGGGTCCGTGTTCCAGGGTCCAGTTCATGCTCTCAGTAATGCTGCTGTGCTGGACAGCTTGTATGTCAAAGGGAACACGGTGGACTACGGTTACCAGAAGGCTTTTGGTCCAGTCGGTGCTGCCATTGGGTAAGAATTGTTGCTCAATTAATGCTCATTCAATAAGTTTTAGCTTTAGATGCCTTGCGAAATGTTTATTCAAAAAGTTCCAGCTTAAGAACCAACTGAATCTTTAAAGGAACTGGTTTGTCAAATTGACCTGTGGTTGCAACGCCCTCTATATCATGTTGTCAGCACATGCTTCCGATCTTTTTCCATATGAGGGCTTGTTTTGGGCTTGCTTAACGATTTTGTTTTTTTCTGGGTGTTATGCTAAACACCCTTGTCACACGAAGTTATGTGCGTTTAGATGGTTGATTTCGAGACCTCAAGTTCTAAATCTAAGGTCTCTAAATCAAATTCGTACAAAATTACTTCTTTCTCGAAAACTATGGCACTACAGAGGGAGCTGTTTCTCACAATGTTTTATACCATCAACCTCTCCCCATTACTCGTTACCGAGAAAGGTTTTATGCTAATAATTATTTTGAGTAATTACCAAAATTGTCCACTGCCTTTAATGACTATGATTTGAACCAATCATGTCTTCTCTCTCAACAGGACTTTGGCAATGGGTGCTTATCTGTCCACGACGGAACGACCTACAGTGATGTTTGGAGTGGAGGTTCCACACACGGATTACCGGATCGCATTCATCGTGTTTGTTATCACCATGATCACGTGTCTACCATTGGCGTTTACATTCGACGCACCACCGGTAAGTAAACATTTTGCGTCAATGGCAGTGTGCGAAAGTAAACACTTTGAAACGCTGGGTGGCAGCAGACTTTCAATCTATGACAACTAATGTCGACATAAACACAAAACAGTACCTTGGACTGTCAGGAATGCGTTGTGGTATCTTTCCTAGCCTTCCACCTTTGGGACTCCGGTTCAAGTTAAAGATGCTATCAGTCAGATTTTTTGCCACAAACATCAAAACATAGAGTTTTTTGAGTCAATGGTATTTCAAAGAGTATCACCCGCTCTCACGACAAAAAAGTTTAACTTTTACTTTTATTGGTCAGGAACCATGACACAAATTTAAAACGTTTCTTATCTTATAAAACACATAAGAATTGGTCACGTGATAAGTTGTCGGGATCCCGACAAAAACTAATTTTGATCACTTTATTTCACTGCTGCTAATAATTGGCGGACTCTTTCGAGCAATGGCTCAAATGAAAGCATGTAACTTTCTCGACCCCCATCAAAGTACCTATTGAATTTTAAATCAAAGTTTTGGGGTCAAATCGGCCAAAAACATGACATAGCATCTTTAATATTCTTAATTGCAGAACTGGTTAGAAACAAAAACATTAAGATTACAGATTAACCTAAAATTTACACGGTCTAATGATAATGATAGTTGAAAACATCCCTTGAACTTTTTCTGAAATTTTTGATGAGAAATAAATAAATATCTAACTTGGCGTTTGGAGTTTGTCGCTCAGCGAGCTTTTTATTCTATTTTATTTTGGCATCGATGCAATGCAACATTTGTAATAGGTTTTTCAATATTCTCTCGTGATCCAGATGGCCGATCGATCTCAAACTTCTACAGGTCTGTTAGTTCATGTATATGGTGGATTAAATAAGGTGCTTACACTGCCAGCAACTGTTTTGTTAGCAAAAAACAATTCTGTAATGTTCCTTTAATATCCTTTACCCAATTAGTATCCTAAAAATCAAGATTGGGCTCTCAGTCCCAGCATGACTGCATTGGTTTTCCTCCCACATCTACAAATGAAACTTCCCTCTTTGTCTTCTCTCCTCTGGGTTTCTTGGCCTTACGGGGCCCAATTTCATGGAGCTGCTTAAGCAAAAAGCACGAAAATAGCTTGCTTATTTTACACACGTTACTGGCAAAAATGTCATGCAATGTACATTGCTTGTGACTAATACTTAGCTTTTGTTTACTTAGCATAACAATTGAGTGGAGTCTTAGCTAGTAATCTGATTTTACAAAGCTAAGATTTTTTTGCTTAAAGGAACACGTTGCCTTGGATCGGACGAGTTGGTCTATAAAAAGCGTTTGAAACCGTTTGTTATGAAATGCATATGGTTAGAAAGATGTTTACAAAGTAGAATATAATTATCCACGCAAGTATCACTCAAAATTGCACGGTTTTCATTTTACGTCGCGAATAAACACGGTCGGCCATTTATGGGAGTCAAAAATTTGACTCCCATAAATGGCCGACCGTGTTACTGGACGAGGTAAAAAGAAAACCACGCAATTTCGAGGGACATTTGTGTAGATCATTGTATTCTACTTTTACAACATCTTTCTAACCATACCGATTTTACAAAAAACTGTTACATGACGCTTTTCAAGGACCAACTCGACCGATCCAAGGCAACGTGTTCCTTTAAGCAAAATGTTTGCTTCAGCAGCTCTATGAAATTGGGCCCAGAAAGTCATTCCCAACCACAATTAATAAATGAAATTTAGATGAGTCAAAGACATTATATCGTGGTGTACTTTCCAGCAAGGTGAACACACTATAGAGGATTATCGTTTTTTTTTTCTTAATGGAATTTTATTCGGAAATAATTTATAAATATGCTGACGTCCCGTCTCTGTTTTGACATCAACTGCCGAAGAATCAGCCTTCGCTTGTTGAAATTTTCATATTAACTCCGTAAAACCTGTCGTCCAGTTTTCCGCGCCATCGCTGAAATTTTACCGCTAGAAAAACCTGCGAAATACACACTGAAATTTCTATAATGTCTGCGTCACAACGCAGGCGGTCGATAAAAAACACCTACTGTTTTGCCTCAAAGGCAGTGGACACTATTGGTAATAACTCAAAATAATTGTTAGCATAATTTTTTTTTATTTTTTTTTTTTCTGATCCGAAAGTGTTCAATGGCTTTAAAGATGAATTCCTTTTTATTACAGACTTTAAGTATAATAAAGAGGCTCAATCGGTAAGGATCGTTGACACTTTTCACCCTAAAGGCCGGTTTATAGTCGGTCGCGCGATGGTCGCGCGACGGAAATCTTGCGCGCAATCCTAAGACTGAGGCCTAAAAACGTCAATATTTCCCGACCAGTCTTAGGATTGCGCGCAAGATTTCCGTCGCGCGACCGACTATAAGCCGGCCTTTAGGGAAATCTAATACGCATCAAGTTTCTGCTATTAAAGGGTCAATATTAATTAATTAAAAAGTTCCTTCAGCCATTCAAGAAAGCCGACAAGACAAGACAAGACAATTTGAACAACAATTTGAAATCATATTCATTATGGTTTTTACCCATACACCGATTTGTGTTAGCACTGTATACTGCAGTACTTACCCGCGTTATGTGAAAAAGATCACAGGCAAATCAACACTCGAGTGGATTCGAACCCACGACCTTTGCAATTCTACAGCAGTGTCATACCTACTAGACAATACGAGACCATTATAAACACACTAATCATACTAAAATGATAAAGATATTATAAAATTATGTCTTCACTTGTCATGATGTCACTGAGATCCCTAATCAATTTCCCAAGTCCAGCAAACCTTATTAAAGTTGCAGTAGTAGGCAGACGTTATCAATCATGTCATTCACAAATTATAAAAGGTATGAATGGGCCCTCGGCCATCCATCCCTTACCCCCTCCCTGGGGTGTCCCCAAGTAACTTGTATGTTTAAGAAAAGATGAGGTACGTGCTTCCACATACGCAAGACCCCGATCAGCAACACCTGGGAAGGCGAAGAAGTAACATGACATTTCACTCAGGGCTTTAAAGGCACTGGACACTATTGGTAATCACTGTTAGCATAATAACTTACTTGTTAACGATTAAGGGAGAGCTGTTGATAGTATAAAACATTGTGAAAAACGGCTCCCTCTGAAGTAACCTTAGTTGCCGAGAAAGGGATTTTGATGTCTCGATATCTATCAAGCATCTGAAATCCCACAACTTCGAGTGAAAAGGGTGTTTTTTTTCTTGCATTATTATCTCGCAACTTCGACGACCAATTGAGTTCAAATTTTCACAGGTTTGCTATTTTGTGCTTATGTTAAGATACACTAAGTTAGAAGACTACTAGGGTGTCTAGTGTCTTGAAAGGGTCTGTGTATTTTTTGTGCGCCTCAAGTAAAACAATGTAACGAAAATAATATACGTCTCAGGAGATGAACATCATTTTACATTAACGACGTATTTACCAGTATTAGGCCTACGCGAGTCTCCTGAAATCATCGCTCCATTATTTCCAGTATTTTCTCAAACAATTTGATGCCTATGTACTACTTCTATAAAACATACATATTCATTCACAGTGAGTAGGGATTCATGTCTTGGTCAAAAACTTGACCTAGAAAAGATCTCTTTTGATATGGTATTTGATGTGCAATTATGTCGTTTTTGTCATTGTGCCCTTTGTGCCTTTGTTATTTTTATTGTCTGGATCGCCTTTAGATAGTGATTATTTTCGCTGTTTGGTTATCCGCTGGCTTGTTCTCTGTGAAGTCTTATTTTTATTACCTATTCTTTGTTTGTACTGTTTGCCTGGAAATAAATAAATAAATAAATAAATAAATAAATAAATAAATAATAAATAAAACTCGCTAATGTTTAGGGACACCAAAGGCCTCAGGAATGTATACTCCTTTTTTTTTCTCAGACACCTTCCTATAGTAGTAGTGTCTATACGGATGGCGAAAGTAGGGTAGGTTGAACTTATGAATGATCTACCAAAAAGAGGTATCCAAATCCTCAAATCCTTAGGGACGCCAAAAGCCTCAGGATGGTATGCTCTTTTTTCTTCTTCTCATAACATCTTCTTCGTGTCACTACATACATACATACATATAGGGCTTTTATATAGCGCCACTACGTCAAGAACGCAGCGCATTAGATAGGGTATAGAGAATGTTTGATACACTTCTTAAATGTTCGGTGAGAGTCGGATTTCCTGATTGAGAGGGAGAGTGCATTCCAGGTGTGTGGAGCAAAATGTGAGAATGTGCGACTTGAGGCCGACTTAAGAAGCTTGATTGAGTTAGGTTCCATGAGGCGAGTAGTGTCGGATGCTGAGCGTAGACTTGAGCGCCCAGGCCGATGGAGAGACAGGCAAGAGGATAAATAGCCAGGAGCTGTGTTGTTGAGGCATTTATACACATAAACCAAGATCTTGAAGGTAATCCTCTCCCTATATAGTGAAAGTAGCGTAGGTGCAAGTTATGAATGATCATAGAGTCTGTCCTTCCTCTATATGGAATGATCTACCAAAGGTATTAAACCCTTTAAAGGAACACGTTGCCTTGGATTGGTCGAGTTGGTCTTTGAAAAGCGTTTGTAACCGTTTTTTTATAAAATGCATATGATTAGAAAGATGTTGTAAAAGTAGAATACAATGATCCACACAAACATGCCTCGAAATTGCACGGTTTTCCTTTTACCTCGTCGACTAACACGGTCGGCCATTTATGGGAGTCAAATTTTTTGACTCCCATAAATGGCCGACCGTGTTAGTTCGCACAGTATTTGGAAAACCACGCAATTTCGAGGCAAATTTGTGTGGATCATTGTATTCTACTTTTAAAACATCTCGCCAACCATATGCATTTTATAAAAAACGGTTACAAACGCTTTTTATAGACCAACTCGTCCGATCCAAGGCAACGTGTTCCTTTAATCTTTAGGGACACAAAAAGCCTAAAAACCTAAGGACTTTTTGCTTTCTCAGAACACCCCCTAGTTAGTGTCACTAGATAGTGAAAATAGCGTAGGTCCAAGTTATGAATAATACACAAAGTCATGCGTTCAGTAGCATCTTGTTCCGGAGTGTTGTAAAAATGTCCGGGGTAAAATAAATGATCAGGGGGTCGATGACAACCTGTTAAATTGCCCTGCAGTAATCAATCACGAGGAAAAACGAAGATGAACTTTTTTATCTTCGTGTGTGGGCTGTCTTTTGGAGTGTGTGCTGCACTCCCTCAAATATTAGCTTGAAATAATAGTTGTTTGAACGATGTGGGTTATAGCCTTCCAACACAAGTCGTTCATCATTTTTATGGCTGTGGAGTGAATGTTGTTCGGAAGTCGGAAGTTGTACTGTAAATAGTAAAGTTGTTGCACTTTTTTTTATTTTGAGAGCGGAGATCTTTGTCAAACAGTGCATTTTATGGTTGTTAATTTGTATGTTCAGTATAACTCAACGCAAGTCTGTCAACAGTCGAACGACGTGCGTCAACTGCAAAATTAAAAGATGGCAAAACAAAAATGAAAATTCGGAAAGAGAACTACAACATGCAAATAAGTTGGATATTAATTAAACTGGTTTAAAAATGTGTTCAAAACTTAATGTTTGAAGATTGATGCTGATTTCTTGATACTGTTAGTGTCTTTCCAAATTTTGCACACATTAAAAGCGTATTATTAAAGGCTCCCTCTAGCTTTTTGGTCAATACTTTTGTGCTAGCAGATGAGATCCAACAGAGATGACAGTTGTTTGAAAGGAATTTTGCCAGAAAAAGTTAGTTTGATAATGGACATTGAACATTCGTACATTGAATATCTATATTGTACATGTACATTGATATTGTATATTGGACATTCACTTAGGTTTGTGCAGTTAATACCTATCTTGTACATCGATACTGAACATTGGACATTCACGTAAGTTTGTACAGTGAATGTCTACCTTGTACATCAATTTTGGATATTGGACTCTCACGTTCGGTTTTCTACAGTACAAACCTACGTGAACGTCCATTACCCCCAAAAGGCAGAGCTGATTTTCGCTGTACAAACCTACGTGAATGTCAAATATCCAATATTAAATAATTTACTCTTATAATTATATGAATTCGTCTTTTTGTTTTGTTTATGCAGAAACGCAAGGAGGAAACTGAGTTTTCGTTGAAGATCCTCGCTGAAATAATCTGTAGTGCAAAGTATGGATCATTCCTTCTCGCTAGTGCATGGACAGGGGTTGCGTCAGGGCTGAGTACCAGCTTCCTCTTCTGGTATATCATGTCTGTGGGTGAGTACCGCTGGTAACCGATTACCACATTGGGTGCGTTCGTTTAGCTTCCCTGGGTCGACCCCGCGGTGCTCACTCGGTGAGCCCCTGACAAGAGCTAATCGAACGATCACATTCGCCCTCTCGTGGTGACATGCACCTCCGGTCACCCCAAAGTGACCCACTCCACAAGCAGGGCACTGGGGGCTCACTCAGGTGAGCCCCGTCAAAGCTATTCGAACGTACCGGGGCAGACCGGGTCTACCCAGGGAAGCTAAACGAACGCACCCATTATACACAACCTATGGCGGGGTGAATTTGTTTACACTGCCCGCAGCGAGGGGTTTTGTACTCTAAACAACAAATTCCAGTCTTGAGTTGGAGACTACGTTGCTATGCTTTTTGAAATAATTATCCAATGGGGAGCACGGCAAAGCTCCGTTATTAGCAACGTAGTATCATCTCGAGACATCGATTAGCGGTGCTTCAGTACAAAACCCCCTGCGGGATGTGCTCATAGTGGTCATTATAGAGACGGAACCTGAAGCCAAATTAGCGGTTTCGAAAAGGTCCTATGAATGGATTTGAAGTGGGTTAATATTTGCACCACACAGAAATACCTATTGACTGCAATTTGATGATCACTCATTTTCGCTAGCTTTATTATATCTCCTCATGATGTCCCATTCTAGTGCTTGTCCCAATATATACTGTCTCTTCCATTGTCGATGTTTCCTGTGATCGCCCAAACCTCTAAGTAGTGTAATTTATAATCACCATGGTAACACTGGGGTTAGCAATCAATGGCACTTCATGGTCCCAAAGGAAGACGTGTCATCTCGCAGTCTGAGCGATTGGTTTTCAGTCGGTAGCGGACGTTGAAAGCCGATCCTCTATTAAATTGCTTTATTATTTAGTTGGCTCGTCAGTCTCGATTCATTTTGTAATGATAATAAGACTTTAAAGACAGTGGACACTATTGGTAATTACTCGAAATAACTATTAGCATAAAACCTTACTTAGTAACGAGTGATGGGGAGAGGTTGATAGTCTAAAACATTGTGAGAAACGGCTCCCTCTGAAGTAACGTAGTTTTCCAGAAGGAAATAATTTCCACGAATTTGTCGAGACTTCAGATTTAGAATTTTGCGGTCTCGAAAGCAAGCATCTGAAAGCACACAACTTCGTGTGTGCAGGGTGTTTTTTATTTCGTTATTATCTCGCAACTGCGACGACCGATTGAGCTCCAATTTTCACAGGTAACATTACTCGTCACCAAGAAAGGTTTTATGCTAATAATTATTTTGACTTATTACCAATAGTGTCCACTGCCTTATAAATATGGGTTGTGGGAAACATAACGGTGTAATGACCTATTCATGCGTCTCACTCGGTTCCCTGCATTTTACATCCAAAATGACAGTTTATTTACAGCCTGGAGAAATCGGTTGTCTTAGTTCCATTATCGTCTTTCACCCAAGTATGCTTTTAGTTGATAACAACGCCTAGAAGAATGTACACGATGCGGCAATTGTGGTACACAAAAACGTACTCACATTAAAACAACTATAGGCCTTACAGTGATGCGAACACTCTTAAAGATGCTATGTCGGATTTTTTGCCCCAAACATTAAAAAATAGATTTTTTTGAGTGAATGGTATTTCAAAGAGTATCACCTGCTCTAACGAAAAAAAGTTAAACTTCTACTTTTAATGGTCAGGAACCATGCAGCAAATTTAAAACGTTTCTTATAAAACACATAAGAATTGGTCACGTGATATTATGTTGTCAGGATCCAAACAAAAACTAATTTTGAGCACTTTATTTCACTGCTACTAATAATTGGCGGACTTTTTCGAGCAATGGCTCAAATGAAAGCTTGTAACTTTTTCGACCCCTATCGAAATACATATTGAATATTTTAGATATTTTTGGGTCAAATCGGCCAAAAATCTGACATAGCATCTTTAAAGGCAGTGGGCACTATTGGTTATTATTCAAAGTAATTATCTGCATAAAACCTTTCTTGATTACGAGCAATGGGATCGAGAGATTAATAGTATAAAACATGGTGAGAAACAGCTCCCTCTGAAGTATCGTAGTTTTCGTGAAAGAAGTAATTTTCCAGGAATTTGATTTCGAGACCTCTGATTTAGAATTTGAGGTTTCCAAATCAATCATCTAAAAGTACACAGCTTCGCGTGACAAGGGTGTTTTTTCGTCCATTAATATCTCGCAACTTCGATGACCGATTGAGCTCAAATTTTCACAGGTGTGTTATTTTATGCATATGTTGAGATACAGCAAGTGGGAAGACTGGTCTGTGACAATTTCAAACAGTGTCCAGTGCCTTTAAAGTTATCTAAAAATGTCCATAATCGGCCCACGGTTCCCCCACATCGCTCCAATGGAGCTGTCATGTTGCATTCTGTCTTAACCGCCCACAGATAAAATCTCTTCAGTGTAGACTTTTGTTTTACAACTTTTATCCTCATTTTTCCACTTCATGATATGATCACAAATTGGATTAAGTGCTTTTTGAATGACACCTATTCCTAAGGGGGTTGATGAGAAGCGTACGATTTGGGTATCTGCTTTTTTAATTCCGAATAAAATCCCGTCGTAGTGTACTCTGGCTTTAAAGCCATTATACACTTTCGACACAGAACAAAAAAAAAAAAGAGTTCACAGATTTACAAATAACTTACAGGGCTTACAGAAGGTAATAGTGAAAGACTTCTCTTGACATATTAATCCGTGAAATGCTTTACTTTTCGAGAAAACATTAAAACAATGATCAATTCTCGTTGTCGAGAATTACGGATTTATTTTAAACACTTGTCACGACACGGCGAAACGTGCGGAAACAAGGGTGGGTTTTCCCCGTTATTTTCTCCCGGCTCCGATGACCGATTGAGCCTAAATTTTCACAGGTTTGTTATTTGATATAGAAGTTGTGGTACACAAAGTGTGGGCCTTGGACAACACTGTTTACCGAAAGGGTCTAATGGCTTTAAAGCAAACCGTAATTTGCTTAATAAAAGATCAGTTTTTGAAAGACCTGTTCCTAACAAGATCTTTCTTCCTATTATTATTTTGATCAACAATTCATTAACTTGATTTTTTATTATTTTCATCCTGTGTATGACCCATGACAATTCTTCTTTTCATCAATGGCCCCTTAAGGCTTCCGTATGCATGTTCATCCTGTGTATGACCCATGACTTCTTCTTTTTCTCAGTGACCCTTTAAGGCTTCCATACAGTAGTATGTCCCTCATTTTTATAAAATAGTATGGAAATAAAAGAGAGGTTGATATTTATTGACATGCAAATTTTTTTTGTTATTGTTTTCTTATTTAAGGCGGATCTCACGTCATCATGGGTGTGGCCGGACTGACAGCCCTGGGAGCTGAGACCATCACCTACTTCGCCCTGCCGCAGATAAGCCGCTTCGTCTCCCATCACACTCTGATGCTGTCTTGCCTCCTTCTCGTGGTCATACGTTTCTTCCTCTATGGCATCTTCGTCAACCCATGGTGGCTTGTTATACCGGAATGTTTCAAAGGTGAGCAGGATATTTTTAGTTTAAAGGTTGTGGACACTATTGGTAATTACACTATTGATGTGACACAACTGTCCCGGCTGTTGCTCTCGACCAATAGGAATGAAGAAACTTTCTTATAAGCACCACAGGTGCAAGCTCGCGTGTCATGCCCACGTTTCAACACTTTTTACTGGTCATAAACAAAGGTTTATACACACCCACGTGACGCGCTCTCCACCAATAGGAATAGCGGAACTGTCTTAGGTCTTTATGGTGGCTATGGTTTAAATGTACGTTATTTTGAAGTATGTTACATTCAAAAACCATCTTGAGTTTGTTGTCTTCATTTCACTGTGATTTTATCGTACGCGATACAGTGAAATAACACATTGCCTATTTTATTATTATTTTGTATTGTACCATCACTCATAAAGAAGTCATTTCTACATAATTAGAATTAAAGATGTTTTACAATTTCTTGAATACGGTAATAAAAACAAAAATATTCGTGTTTTTTTCATGTCTTCAGAAGTAAGTGGATTTTGTAATTTTGTTCTTCTTCACCTAATCACGATGGGGGTTGATTGTAGCTTATATAGTGCATTGTGCCGAGTGGACCAATCTGAGTAATACAAACACACACAACCACACGTTCAAAGTGACTGATGTCAACCACTCAAAGTCAACCATGTTTACCAACTGGTAACATTCCCTGCTTGCCTGAGTTGAGGCTATTTGCACTGTATGCCGTGCGCTCTATTAGTCGCAAAGCGCATCCCATACAGGATCACGAAGTACGTATTTGAACAGCAGGGGGACTATCATTCTCACTCAAAGACAATTTCCTATTTTTTCCCCAATTTTTTTTTCTTGAGTATCAAAATTGACAAAGGCTCTTGACTTGCTCATTATAAGGCGAGGCTTTCATAATGGTATTTTTTTCTATGTATATTTGGTTTGCGGTAACACCATGTGTGTATCTACTTGCCAGGTAGAGTTGTTCTTAGGGAACTGTCTTGCTTTATTCTACTGCCGCGGAGTAGATAATCGGAGGTTCGGGAGACTTCTCAGTTCTGAAAAGAACTGTCCTGCTTTTTAACTTTTACCAGAGCGGATGGTATAGAAAATAGACTGGACTACTACTTTAGCTTATAGGATCGTAATTAACTGTACTGCCGCGGAGTCAGTTCTGAATTGGTCTCAAGGTTTCGACTAGCTTGCTCTAGTCATCGTCAGGGACTGAGAACTTGAGAAGTCTCCCGAACCTCCGATTATCTACTCTGGGGCAGTAGAATAAAGCAAGACAGTTCTCTAAGAACAACTCTAACTGGCAAGTAGATACACACATGGTGTTACCGCAAACCAAATATACATTGATACCTCACCATGCAATGCCTCAAATCCTATGGTCTTTTTCTAGTTTACCACATTATGATTGTACGTGCGTTCAAGCATTTTTCTGGAGTTTGTTGTTTTGCTGGTGCTGGTGGGGTTTGTTGTATTAAACTTTGTAATGCAAGCTTGTTACCAAATATGCTTAAATACACTGGACCACTATTGGTAATTGTCAAAGACCTGTCTTCTCACTTGGTGTATCTCAACATATGCATAAGATAACAAACCTGTGAAAATTTGAGCTTGATTGGTCGTCGGAGTTGCGAGATAACTATGAAAGAAAAAAACACCCTTGTCACACAAAGTTGTGTGCTTTCAGATGCTTGATTTCAAATACTAAACTTGAGGTCTCGAAATCAAATTCGTGGAAAATTACTTCTTTCTCTAAAACTACGTCACTTCAGAGGGAGCCGTTTCTCACAATGTTTTATACTATCAACCTCTCCCCATTACTCGTTACCAAGTGAGGTTTTATGATGATAATTATTTTGAGTAATTACCAATAGTGTCCACTGCCTTTAAAAGCCTATCTTTGTAAGGGGTTACAAACAACAAATATTTAAGATGAAACAACTCGGGGGAGCTTAAAGTATGAAATTATATTCCTTTTTAAAACAGTCTAGATTGTATGATGAAGGGAAATATGCACCAGGCAAGGAGTTCCAAAGAGATGCAGTATACGTGAAATAAAGCTGTTTGAACGGGTCTTTGTTTTATACATCTCAGCAAAGCAAAAGTGTATGGATGAGAAGAAGTAGAAAGTCTGGTTTCACGCTCAAACACCATAATAAAGAAACCAGCCGTCGATTTCACAAAACTCTTCCTAACTTAAGACTAATCTTAGGACTTAGGACGAGTCCCAGTCCTGCACTGTAGCATGCAGACCTTAAGGTTAATCCCAAGTTAAGACGAGTTACTCTTCCTAACTCGAGATAAGACGAGTCCTAACTCTTTGTGAAATCGACGGCTGATCGGACACACTTGTGGCACAATTTTACCTTGATAATCTGGTGAAAAGGCAGAGGCTGGCTTTTTGGTTTATCTGGCTGAGCTTTTATGACGCTGATGCTGGACCGGGATGCGAGGAAGACGACCATTAGAGTTCCCGTGAAGGCGTCGGCTAAAGACACCCTCTCGCTCAACTGACTGACTGACTGACTGTCTGTTGGAGTGTTTATGAATTGATGTTTTGGGATTGGGTGATTTCTTTTTGGGGTGGTAGGGATAGATTATGTCTTCACTTCAGACGAGCAAGTTTTGTACCATCAAAACAATGAAAGCTTTTATGTACAAAGTGATATATATTTTGCTTCTGTCTATAGGTATAATATGAATGCTGCTATATTGGAGTGCACATGTGGCGCCATCTTTGACAGTTCACTTTAAACTTTTCTATGAGCAAGTTTTGTAATACTTAACATCGTTTGCTTCTGTCTATTAGGTATGAGTGCTGCTATAGTCGAGTACACATTGAGCGCCGTCTTTAAAATGAAACTTTCATGATATTATGAGCAATTTTGTGCCATCAAAATAACGAAACCTTTACATACAATTGATATATCTTTTGCTTCTGTCTTTAGGTATGAGTGCTGCTATAGTCGAGTACACATTGAGCGCCGTCTTTAAAATGAAACTTTCATGATATTATGAGCAATTTTGTGCCATCAAAATAACGAAACCTTTACATACAATTGATGAATCTTTTGCTTCTGTCTTTAGGTATGAGTGCTGCTATAGTCGAGTACACATTGGGCGCCATCTTTGCTGACGAAACTCTCATCTCCTACTCGTGCTCACTACAGGGATCGTTCCTCCTCGCCTACTACGCCGTCGGCTTCGGCATGGGGAGCATCTTGGGCGGGGTGGTCATCGACGCTCTGGGTGCCGTCAAATCCTTCTTCGTGGTCTCTCTGATCTCACTGATTCTGTCAGTTCTGTTTCTGATCATAAGGTCGATCCGGTACGGGTATGACAGACTTCAAGATTAATGTTTCTCGTGTGTTTAAATTACTGAATTATTAGGTAGGTTTAAAACGAACTTTATTGTTAATAACTGAGATGCAACGACATGTTCGTGTACCTTTTCGTTTTGGCAGAGCACCAGAAATGTATCAGGGGTTAAGGCTAGTCTTTTCTCGAGTTAAGACGAGTTACTCGTCTTAACTTTTATGGACTAGTTTTAAGTTTTTCATAACTCATAGGACTAGTCCTAGAGTGAAATCGACCCCAGGTAACTAATTAAAATAATTTGCTTAATTTAAAAATGAGAGCCAGGAAATCTTTGTTTGTTACTTAATGTTTGACATTTTGATTGTCTTGCCGGGGGTGCAAACTAATAGTTTAACTATAATCAACTTACTGTAAACGCTCGGAACATTCCATTTTGATTTCGTAGAGCAACTTTATTGTGCAGCTGCGAGAGGTTTGCGATAACACCAAGTGAATATCTCTTTTTGAGTAGTGTTGGTTCTGAAAATAACCGTAGGTTAACGATTCAACGTTTCGATCAGTATGCTCTGATGGTCTTCAGGAGAAGATCAGAGCAAGACACTACTCAAAAGAGATATTCACATGGTGTAACTGCATACCTCTCTCTGTTATCATTCCACCATGCAAAGTTTCAAATTCTACTTATTTAATTTAGGCTACAGGTAATTTAAAGAATATGCGTCATTCTAGAAATGAGAGTCATGAAAGTCGATTATTTAATGTTTGGTAATTGAGAGTGTCTTGCCGGACATGCCAAAAAAATACTCAACTAAATACGAAGTTTCTTTACACACGGCCATTATTAATTAGATTCCGCAGAGCAGCTTGTAGTGTAGTAGGTAATTAAAAGAATGTACTTCCCTATCGAAATGAAAGTCAGGAGAGTCGATTTGTGATGTAATGTATATATATGGCACCTGACCGGACGAGCAACTTTTTTAGGTCAGATTTGGCTCCAGGGTTCCGGTTCCCGTGGGTCCTTAACATCCGTAAAAGAGGAGGGATCCGGGATCCGTTTTAGTTAGATGAATCCAGGTGTTCTCACCATTCACTGTGAAGCGGTTCAATGCGGAATTTTTGGGACGTTTGGTGGCAGCAGACTTACCAGATAAGATCCATTGTTCTCACTAATGTGCGCATGCTCTGAACTAAGTACAAAATGGGAATTTACCCGGTAAGTCTGCTGCCACCTAGCGTTCCAAAGTCTCCCATTGTATAATGCAAACTTTTTTTCAAACCCCTTAGAGTTAAAAATGTAGTTTAGGTCAATGTAGTTAGAGTTTCACTTCAGAGACTGTTATTTACAATTAATTCACAACACTTTTCACTTTTAAAAACATGAGAATTAGAAAAAGGCATCATCGTTTAATTAGCAGTACACTTTAGAAACGGTCTTTTTCACATTTTCAAATAGACCACAACGCGTGGCGTGCCCGAGTAAGGATAAGAACACCAGACTCAAGCCATTTGTGTTTCTAATTAGCAGAATGTGGGTTCAAGTCCCAGTCGTGACACTTGTGTCCTTAAGCATGCAAGAGACTTGTTACTGCATCCTTAGCCTGGGACGTAAAGCTGTTGGTCCCGTGTGTTGTGTATAACGCACATAAAAGAACGCATCGTAACGAGAAGGGGTTCGCCCGTGTGCTTCTGTTTTGATTGGTTGCATATTGCGCCACAGCACCTTGTAAACCATTCATAAGCTGTTTGGTATGGTTGACACGTTACAACGACACTACATACAGGTTCGGGAATCTTTACACCCCAACCAAACAGTGTACTCATTAGGGTGATTTTTAGCTGCACGTTCCGCATGAACGTGAACGTGAACGTGAATGGAACGTGAACGTCAGAAAACTGTGTCGTTAAAATCTCACGTTTTTAGCATACGTGAGGTTACCATTTTGCACGTCAGAGGTACGAACGTGCGCGCAGACGTCATACGTGAGCATGCAATAAGCCCAAAGTGGTGACGTCACCCAGAAACAACATCATTTTCTGACGTTCCCGTTTTTTTCTCGCGTAACGGACAAGAAACCTCGCTATTGTGTGTCCACCCTTGCTCCAAAAAGTCACTGGTACTATAAAGGAGGGTCGATTTCACAAAGAGTTAGGACTAGTCCTAACTTAGGACTAGTCCTAGGAGATATACAAATTGCATGGATAGTCCTATGTTAGGACGAGTAAGTGGTCCTAACTCGAGATAAGACTAGTCCTAAACTCTTTGTGAAATCCACCCTAGGTCTCATACTTCAAAAATGTAGCTCCACATACCTGGCATTGAAACATACTGAGCGCTTCATATGCCAAACAGATGTGATAAAGCGATAATAAGAACTCGGTATTATTTTTAAATTAGAGTTAAAGACATAATAGTTAGCTAGCACGCGTAGCTAGAGTTTTAAAAGACTACGTTGCCTTGGATCGGACGAGGTGGTCCATAAAAAGCGTTTGTAACCGTTTTTTATAAAATGAATATGGTTGGAAAGATGTTTTAAAAGTAGAATGCAATGATCCACACAAATTTGCCTCGAAATTATGCGTGGTTTTTCTTTTACTTTGCGAACTAACACGATTGGCCATTTATGGGAGTCAAAAGTTTGACTCCTATAAATGGCCGAGGTAAAAGGAAAACCGTGCAATTTCGAGGCATGTTTGTGTGGATCATTGTATTCTACTTTTACAACATCTTTCTACCCAGTACCCATATGCATTTTATAACAAACGGTTTAACACAAACGCTTTTCAAGGACCAACTCGATGATTTAAGGCAACGGGCTCCTTTAACCTTTCGAAGTCAATGCAGATCAATCGAATTTCATGCAGAATTAAATGTCTCAGAAAAAACTTAAAGTAAAGAGTAACATGTATAGTTAGCCTAAACAGTACAAAAAATTGTAACAGGAGTTCAGTTGAAACATCATAATTCCGGAATAGCCAAAGATGGAACAATCCGTGGTGTGATTTTTAAAAGGTATGAATTATATATAGTTCTATCTGAAATATTGTTCAGGTTTAATATTCCATTATACAAATACATTTTAACCGTGTTTGTACTCGGGAAAACTTTAGAAGAAATCGAGGTTTAAATAGAAATGAAAATAATAACTCGAAATTTAAAATGTATATTTTTTGGTGACAACTTGTACAATGATTAATATAGGATGTCTACCAACATCAAACAAACTAAGTTAGTTAAATAATTAAATGAACACAAACAAAAAGAAAAGGTGTGCCCTTCAGGTTTTAAACGTATGGACCATTATGTTCGACATACCGTTATGTACGACAGTCGATGAAATGGTGTGCATGGCATTGTACTTCGACACCAACCATAATGCCCTACATGAATTCTGTGTCATGTGGGATTTTGTGGTGGCCCCACCCCCGTTAGTAGCTTGAGATATATCAACTGAGGACAATTATTCAAAAGATAGAGGGCGCTATCACGGACTAGACGTCTACACAAGTCGCCGTTTGGGGTGGGGTCTCCTCCACACTGGCACTCTCTTAATGTAAACGAGTAGAAATGTCACTCTCTTGTCCGAGTGGTGTCAGTTTCGCTCTTTTGAGAGTGAAAGTCAACCTGTGTCACTCTTTTTGAGTAAAATTGGAACGAGCTTCACTCTTACTCGAGTTGAAAGTACCCGTCTTTCACTCTACAAAGATTTGTCCGCCATGTGGCCCTTTGCAAGAGTGGTATGGCGGACAAACGACTGTTTTTTCTTTATTTTACATTAAGAGAGCTTACCATGGAGCATGGATGAAGAAATTCCTTCGCCTATGGTGGAAGAAATTCCTGTGGGAAGAAATTCCTTCCTCCATGCATGGATAAAGGAGTTCCCTCTTAACATGCCATGTCGAACACAATAGATGGAATGCACATTCTCTCATTGATCGCCATATTTGATGACTATGGAACTGAGTACAATAGCATTGCAAGCGTGCACTTTTCAAAAGTGGTTGGGTCCAGAGCAGGGAGTGTGTTTCGTGTACGGGCCTTGTCACACACGAGGCGACTTTTAAGTGGAAAGGCAACCAAAGTGGAAGGCAACCAACTGCAGAGCATGCTACACGATAGCACGTGAGTAATTTTTCCAAAATTGTCTTATATACGATCTACAAGAAAAATTAACATTGAAATGTGAATGGCTTCTCTTCTTGGAGATTGCGTGAAACTGTTAATTGCCTCGTGTGATATGGCCCTATCTAAAGACATAATGGTGTGTAGCAAACGTACCGTCAAATGCAAACGTTTTAGTGTGCATATGGGGACGAGGTTGTTTTAAAATATGGACTTGTTCTCATGCGTATGACTAAAACCCCTGTACTGATTAAGTCATGGTTTGTTTACTGCATTGCTTATAAGTGCTGTTACTGAATGGTACTGCAATTCCTAGACTGTGACGACATCAGTATTAAGGTATATTGTGTATTAGAATATTTAGATCTTAAAAACTATTAATAAAAACAAAAACATTACTAATTTGAAAAATTAGATTTTATTTTTATATAAAACTTTAACAGTAATACTTTTTAAATGTGTATAGAACTAATATTTGGCGTAAGTGTCGAAGTTGTTTGTTGATTGTCATTACGGTTATTATATAATGTTGTAGTTGAACTTACACATTTTAAGATAAATTAGTTACTGGAATATGCTGTATGCATTTTGATGGTTAGGGCAATGCTGTATAAGTAACTCAGCTTTTAAAGATGGAGTTCATGAAACAAACTCGCTGCACTGAATCAATAAGTAACTGGGATCTGCTGATATGCATTTTGAAGGTTAGAGCAATGCTGTAAAAGTAACCTGGCCTGTACTGCTGAAGTTCATGAATCAAACTCGCTATACTGAACCAATAAGTAACTGGGATCTGCTGATATGCATTTTGATGGTTAGGGCAATGCTGTAAAAGTAACCTGGCCTGTACTGCTGGAGTTCATGAATCAAACTCGCTATACTGAACCAATAAGTAACTGGGATCTGCTGATATGCATTTTGAAGGTTAGAGCAATGCTGTAATAAAGTAACCTGGCATTTATTGTTGGGAAACACAAATTCAATGTGTACTGATTCAATAAGTAACCGAAATATAATTTTGATATGCATTTTGACATAAGTGTAACCTACTTAAAGCACGGTACACGTTTAGTTTTCAAAGACCAGTATCTTGGTGTTGACCATCATAAGCATAAAATAACAAGCCTTTTAAAAATTTGGGCTCAATTAGTCATCGAAGTTGCGAGAAAATGATGAAAGAAAAGCATCCTTGTTACACGAAGTTGTGTGCTATCAGATGCTTGATTTCGAGAACTCAAAATCTAATTCTGAAGTCTCGAAATAAAATTCGTGGAAAGTGACTTCTTTCTCGTAAACTACGTTACTTCAGAGGGAGCCGTTTCTCACAATGTTTTATACTATAAACAGCTTCAGCTGGAGCCTTTTATTATGCATCTGTAAAGCACACAAATTAATTCAACAAAGGTGTTTTTTTCTTTCACTCTTCTCTTGCGAATTCGATGACCAATTGAGAAAAAATTTCCACAGGTTTGCTATATTATTCAGATGTTGGGATGAAACAATTAGTGTCTTTGAAAATTACTACACGCGTCCAGTGCCATTAATAAACAACATTATCAGAAAAAGCAAAGAATACCAACACGAGAATTTTATTCTGCGTTTTATTCTGCCAAAAAAAATTAAGTACAACATTTTTTTCTAAAAACAGGTACAAAATAAAATAAATCAATTGTTTCAAACACAAATTTAAGGTACTTCAGGTTGATAATGCATAAGATGTTTCGCGATACTGTTGCGGTGTAAAAAACGCAGCTAAAATGGAAAATATTTCATATCGAATGTTAAACTTTAACTGGCGTATATGTTGCCACCATTCTGCGCAAACTAAATGCTTTCAAGGCCGAGTCCCCCCATGTAGCTCAATAATCTTCTCGGGTTGATTGCTTTCATGGGTTTGACCATGAGGGCGCTATCACTCTAAAATGTAGTCGTGAACCATTAAAAATGACTTGGTTTTTGTTTGCTTGTGCGTGTTGCACTTTACGTGTTGTCACAAGAAAGAATCACAATATATTAAGATAACACCCATTGTACTTGTTTGTCAGAACACACTATTGTTTTAACACGGTGACCTAAATGGTGACTCTTGTTTTTTATTTATTTGTAACATCACCCATGGTGTCAACTTTACCCCTTGATGTGTGCAGTGCACTCTATACAGAAGTGTAAATGAGAAAAATCGTAAGTAATAATTTGTGCACATTTGGCACAGCAAATTTAAAAAAAAAAGCACAAACAGTTAACAAATAAATCCATAGATTTCAAAGAGTTAATTAATGCTTATATGATAACAATACTTTATATGTTTGAAGATAATGTGCACATTTCTTTTTAGAGTAATAATAAAAACAGTTAAACAAATAAATCCATAGATATCAAAGAGTTAATTAAAATTAATGCTAACAATACTTTATATGTTTGAAGAATGTGCACATTTCTTTTAAGAGTAATAATAAAAACAGCATATACTATAATGCGCACAAATCCACACCGGTAGAATGCCCAAAGGATTTTTAAAATGAGACATTGGCCATTCGCAAAGTTTCAGAAAAGGCATAACAATAATTGTAAAAAGAAAACAATCGTATTGGCTAAAGCAGAGGTAAAAATAGACTAATTTCTACCTCCATGGTTAAAGACACTGGACACGTTTGGTAGATGTCAAAGACCTGTATCAGCCAAACTATGCATAAAAAAACTGCGAACAATTGGTCATCGAGTTTTGCAAAATTGAAAAAAAAAAGAGTCTTGTTTGCTTTCAGATGCATAACAAAACGGCTTCAGCTGAAGTATTTTATTATTTGAGGGAGAAATTACCTCTTTCTCAAAACTACTTGATTGATTTCAAAGGGGACCAATTTTCACCAAATTAGCTTTATATTGCAAAAAAGTTGTTATGCTAGCATTTATTTTGAGTAATAACCAATGACAGTAGGTGCCTTTAACAATTTGTCAAAAGAAAATAATCTTATTGGTTAACTAAATCTAAGGACGGCAATACATGCGTTCGTCATACGTCATACGTCCACTAGTGCGCAAGCCTTTATAATGAAAATACACGGCAATACATGCGTCCGCATACGACATACGTCTACTAGTGCGCAAACCTTTATAATGGAAATACACGGCAATACATGCGCCCGCATACGTCGTACGTCTACTAGTGCACAAACCTTTATAATGAAAATACAAGGCAATACATGCGCCCGCATACTTCGTACGTCTACTAGTGCGCAAACCTTTATAATGAAAATACAAGGCAATACATGCGCCCGCATACGTCATACGTCTACTAGTGCGCAAACCTTTATAATGAAAATACACGGCAATACATGCGCCCGCATACGTCGTACAGCTACTAGTGCGCAAACCTTTATAATGAAAATACAAGGCAATACATGCACCCGCATACGTCATACGTCTACTAGTGCGCAAACCTTTATAATTAAAATACAAGGCAATACATGCGCCCGCATACGTCATACGTCTACTAGTGCGCAAACCTTTATAATGAAAATACACGGCAATACATGCGTCCGCATACGTCCACTAGTGCGCAAACCTTTATAATGAAAACACACGGCAATAGATGCGTCCGCATACGTCATACGTCTACTAGTGCGCAAACCTTTATAATGAAAATACACGGCAATACATGCGTCCGCATACGTCATACGTCCACTAGTGCGCAAACCTTTATAATGAAAATATAGCATTGTACCGATTTAGAATTATCGTTGCCATTGTTATTCAATAACTGCATAGCCGCTTGATGCTAATAGTGTTAAAATGCAAAATGATGAAGCAAATCAAATCAAATCAAGTCATCCACCTAATGTTCCGATAGGCGTACATTTTGCGTTACAAGCAACGTATAAGGCTCCATATTAAACAATTTTTATCAGTTACTACACTCTACAAAAAAAGTTCAGGTTAACCCAATAGCAACTGCACGTAGTATGTAACCAAGTAGTCAATACACCTTTAATGTATAAAAACCCATTGTATTGTATTGTATATACTGCAGATCAACAAAAAATACTAAGTACCAACATAAAATCTGTATGAAAACCCGATCACAAAGTACCAAACACTTACTAAATAGATCAAAAATAGTAAAAACTGAAATTTTATACAATTAAAAGGTACATAATCATCATCAAACACCACAAAGCAACCAATATTATTAATTGTTGTTTCATTTAAAGTAATGTTCACAACGTGTGGGATTAACTACGAAATCAAAACAAGACTGCAACCATTAATACAATATAAACCTCTATATCGGTCATGATTAGCTAACGAAGACAATAAAAAAAACATCACTACACTCAAAAACTACTGTGAATCACATTAAGGTATTTATACTCACTTATATAACCGTACTTGGTGATAGAACTAAACTTAAGGCAAATCTACACAAAACAGAAAAAGGAACAGGAAACACATAGACGCTTTCCAAAATGTCAAAGTTTATTGTCACGCAAAATATGCTGCGTAGCTCTTGTATTAACTAAACCAAAGATCTCGACCATTCACATCATTTGAATGGTAAAGGTAGATCATTACCTGAATCAGTCCACGACCTTGCGAACGGTTTTAGATCGTTAGTTAAACCGGTAAAAGACCGGTTATAGAACAACAATAAGACCAGTTTTAGAAGGTTAATTAAACCGGTTATAGACAGTTAGAGAAACCGGTTTTTGAGTAAGTGAACTTGATCAAGAAGCTGTTTAACCTCTTATTCCAATTATTGTCCTCACAATATTCAACAACTCCTCGCATACTTTTAGTACGTCTGCTGCATTGATGCCTTCATAGACTTCCCGACTGGTCCTTGAAAACTGTGGGTAGCGTGGCTTGTTAAACTGACAGTGAAGAGTTTCTAACTCGCTTGCTTTATCTACGAGCTGGCTCGATTCGCGACGGATTGCTCCGGCCAAGGAGACCAATTCATGAGTGACTAAATCAGCTTCTCCGTTCAGCCCGAACTGGGCTGCTTTAAGAGCTACCTCTGCCGCCTGATGAGCCTGAAAGACTACCCACTGAATATGACCAGGGACAAGTCGGTTGGTTTGCTGAGCATTCTCGAAGTGTTCCTCGGCTTGCCGGAACCACAGTCGGGCCTTCCGTGGATCAGGCCCATCCCTGGAGAATGAAGGTGGGACAAAGGTACCCCTTGAGCGATTCCTTCTTGGTCTTCTTCGCCCGTGTCCGTACCAGCGTCTGAAGTAATCACGTTGATACTCACCGTCACGCCTGGCTTCGGATGCCCAGGTTGGGAAGTTCTCACTGAAATAAGATCCGGACTCGCGTCTCTTTATTTCTGCCTGGAGAAATTTGAATGCCTCTGTGGTACGTTCCTCCTGTCCACGGTTCTTATCAGGATGCCATCTCAGGAAGAGACGACGAAGGACCTTTTTACGGTCTCCCTCTTCGAGGTTGAATGCTTCCTCAACTTCTTGTCGAATCTGTTCTCTGTCTTTCTTCATAATCTCCTCTAAAGTAGCATCTGCATAGGTTGGAAGTGTTTCAGGTGCTTCGGGTGCGCTGGGTGCTTCAGGTCCACACTCCCCTGTGAATGGAACGGTCGACAGGTCAGGTTCTGGCTCTTTAGGGGTCAGGAACTTATACAATGCTATCACGCTAACGATGAGATGCTCGTCTTCCCCGATGTCTATCTTGAACTTTCGAGATAAGGATGTCTCCCCCTCACTCTGGTCAATTTCCTCTACAATTCTTGCAAAGATGATCTCCGTAGTCGTGTCGTAAGCGATGTTTCTTTCGTACCCGACGATCTCGTCCTGGATGAAACGGTTGTACGGGTCTTGGTCAAGGAAGTGCCGAATGTCAGACGGAACAATAGTTCCTAGTTTATAGTGCTCCTCCCAAGTAGCTTCGCTGGCGATGTCACCCTCTTCATACCCAGGGATGTTCGATTCAGAAAGCTTCTTGTTCATGTCGCTTAGATGTTTGGAGTCCAAGGCACTCTGCAGGTAACTCGCGTGTATAGGGTCCAGAAGATCATCAAGAAGAAGGTTGCAGCTGTCTGCGACCTGCTTGAATGTGTGACTTGTATGATGCATCGAAGGCAGGTCACGATGTTCCAGGTGAATCGTTTTGGTGCCTTTTTCGAAGAATGCTTGACTCGTGTGTGACTGAGCAATCTCGAGTTTCCCATTTGCATCATACCATCCCGTATGGAGGTGAACCTTACAGGATAGATTGCTGAAATTCTGCAAGGCTTTAATTTTGTCTATTGTAGAGTCAGGTGGTGTGACGCCTTCCCTCTGGTGCCTTACAAGTCGAAGCAAGACTCTTGTCAGCTCTTCTGAGGTCAGAATCCGCTTGATGTGTTCCAAGTATTCGCAGTTTTGCCCCGCGAGGCAGTCTTTGTTAGTCTCGCACGGCTTTTCCTGCATCTGTTCACCAAAATTCTTTGGACGATATTTAACAGGAAGGAGTTCAATTAGACGGACTTCATCAAACACTGCCAATTCACACTTGCTGAGCTGAATAAGAAATTCAATGTCAGTAGATTTTCCTTGAAAATGGTCCCTTAAGTTTGGAGTTGCATACAGAAGGTCTGTGGACTTTCTCAAGATGAGTGTCGTGCTGGGAAAGTACAGTACTGAGACTGACAGCTGATCCCGTGTTTTTGAGTGAAGCATTTTTAATATATCCCTTACTGCGAAACATGCAACTCGCAGTTCATTTGGGCCCAGACGATTATCACCACATCTTGCCTGGAGAGTGGATAACACTCCCGCTAGTTGATCTAAGGAGCAAGTCTGTCGCGCCCCGAGAAGTTTCAGAACGTTCTCAACTTCAAGCAAGTCTCTTGGTGTTTTGTACAAGTATGGATGAAAACTTCGTGCATGGTCCTCGATCATGTCAAATACCAACTGCTCTGCTCTGACAAACACGTGTCCTTCGTCAACTGGACAAATTGAGACAGACTCCAGACAGTTTTGTATCTCCTCTTGCTTCTCACTCTTAAAGAATTCTGATGGCTGACCGTTTTTATTCTGTTTCTTCCATTCTTTTTCTTCAGTCTTCAGGAACTGTTCTAAGAACCTCAAGATGCTTTTGCAAACATCATGGGCCGTTTCCCTCCTCCTCCTCCTCTTCTTCTTCTTCTTCTCATCATCATCTTCCGAGACTTTATCAAAAACAGTACGTCCAAAAGCCTCTTCCACATTTTGGGCATGTGACAGCACTATTTCAAGAACATTGTCCACAATACCAAGGTAATCGTGGCTTGTTTTGCATTCACATTTCCTTTCCCTGCTGTGACACGGCTGACCGTTTTTGCATTTGCATTTCTCTTCACATTTACACTCTTCGTTTTTGCATCTGCATTTTTTTCCGCATAAGCACATCTCTCCGTTTTGGCACTTCCCTTTATTTCTACAAGAACAAAAAACTTGTTCGTTGTCACATTTGCATTTCTGTTCACAATGACACATCTTTACGTTACTGACTGTTGCATAGTGTGGTAGCAACATAGCAGCAGACCACACACATTTCTTGTGTCGATCGGGAACTGCTTGTCGAAAACAGATGAAAGGACGCTTGAAATTGTTCTGAATCCCAGTTCCGGGGAAAGTGGGGTGAATCTCGACAAATTGCTTATCAATCTCTGAAGAAGCGATGAACTGCATGTTTGAAATCTTCAGCAGAAACTCTCCGTCAATTATAAAGTCTCGTAAAGAGCCGAAGGAGGACTTAAATACCAAGTCGATGAGTAGGTTTGACTTGCCTAGGAGGTTTGTAAAGTCTTCTACTTTAGAAATTCCCCTGGCCTTTGTCTCTACATCTTTAGCAAAGGTGATGAACATCTTCTGTGTCACCTTACAGACTAGCCCTATCTGTTTAAGCAATTCCCTCACTTTTATCATGGATTCAGGAAGCAGTTTGCTTTGGGACACACATTCGCTGAATATTGTATTGAATGGATCATAGAAGCAGGCAGCTGTTAAGATGCGCTCTTCTCGGTCTGGTATACATGGAATGGAGGTGAGACTCTGAATAATGTCACGTCGTTTTTCCTCTGAAGCAGTGAATAGCACATTGTCCTGAATATTCTTCAGATGCTTAACTCGAGCTTCTTGCGGTAGCAAATGAAAACTCGGTAAAATGTACCGAAGATAAATGTCAGCACTTGTGATGTCGGTGATCCCGAGGTGCTCATAAATCTTTTTCAAATTATCGCGGGGCTTTAGAAAAACACACTTCTTGTAAGGCATCCAAGTGTCAGATTTAACCATCTCATTCTCGTCAAAGGCTCTAGTATGGCAGCTGTCACAACGTGTTAGGTTGATTGTTGTGTCGCCATGAATGACAAATATCGAAAGCGTTTTGATACACTGACAGCTGTCAGTGTCTTCCAACACGTCACATCCCTCCTGAAAATACTCGAGTATGACTGTACAGTCAGGCACGGATAGACTCCCTACCTCATAACCGTGATCCAACATAAACTGTATCACATGGGTGATGCTCGTCTGTTTGTTTGGGAGTGCTAGATGGTTATGAAGCAAAACGCTAAGACCATTTTGCTGCGTTTCAGTCGATGTACAGTGGGTCATGCTTTGCCATTTAATTTCGGGTAGATGTAGATTTTGCAATACTTCACTTTGCTTTAATCTGTGGAGAGAGTCTTTGAAGTTATCTAAGAACACAACAGTGTCCGACAACGAAGGTGGAACCAACTTGTTTGATTTAGTTGGGAACACAGGCCAAGCGGCTAAAGGCTCCAGGCACGTCGATGCATTAGCCTCAGTAACCTCACTGCATATGAAAGTCCACAAATTTCTCAGCCAAGTTTCAGATGGATGTCCATTTTGCTCTGGTGTCCAGTCAACATACTTATTGCAACCTTCCCAGTCAGCTGGTAGGACGTCTCCCAAATGATGGGCCAGTTGTGTGATGTTAAACTTCTTGAATACTCCACAGGAGAAAGCCTGGTTCTCAGTTTTAGCTTCTGGTTGATCAGTACCTGCAGCCTTGTCCTCGAACCACTTGTTGAAGAGATCAACCAACTCATCTTTCAGAAACTTGTCTTGAAGGCTTGGAAGCACCTTAGAATACTCTGTAAGATAGATGCTATCTTCATTTGAGAGGCTTCGCAGGGTTCCTGCGTTCGATAGACAGAATGGTAAGCCATCGAGCTCGTGTGGCTCGGAGATACCATTCAGGCAGTATTTCAGTACAACCAGAAATGTCTCATTATCTCTGAAAGTAGTATCTGCTAATTTAGACGGCGTCCATGCTCTTCTGAGGTGTTTTAGAACCACTGCTGGAGACACAAATTCAATTTTGACATCGCTAGCCTGAAATGCCTGGCCCAGCTCAGGAGAACTTTTCAACAGCTGCATGCCATCTTTCTGCAAGAAGCACCTTAACTTAGAGATATCGTCACCAAGTTGTTCTACTTTGTGTAACTTTTTGTCATCAGCTTCCAAGTTATCAAAGACTGCTGAACTTTGTTCTGTAATTGGGCCATGCCAAGTGACAATCCAACCACCTTCTTCTGGACAAACCACGGGTAACACCTCCAAGTTGTTCTTCTCGATATAACGTAGAGTCTCCATGGCAAGTACCTTCCATTCTCCGTGAAGCTTATCTAAATCTGTCGGAAACAGCTCGTTGTAAATTCTGGTTTCTTGATCGATAGGATGGCTGGAACATTTCTCACCGAGCAGACTTCTTCCTGCATATTCGATTAGCTTAGCATAAGCCGGTGCAATCACATGAGTCACTAACAGATCATTCCATTTATGAATAAAATCGTCATCCGTTTTGTCACCATCTCCTTTTACAAATTCGTTACCTTTAAGAAGGTTACTCCTAGACGAATCCAGTTCAAACATTCCATTGACATGAACGGGTAAACCGGTTGGTATAGGTAATGGCAGGAAACAGTACGCCTTGTACTTCTTCTGAGAAATTCCCTGAGGAAGTTGGCAAGCCGTCTTACTTACAGGAGCTGCCACTCCACCTCTGGGTAAAGGTCTCTTCGAACTTGAGGTACTTGACAGGACCTGCGCATCATCTAGTGGACTTTCAAATCCCAACATCTGTGACACAAGCCATTCCTGCACATGATGATTTGAGTCCTTAATCACGAGGTTGTAAACACTTGACTTAGATTGGATTGTATCACAAGGGTCATCTTTGAGCTTCTGCAGGTGCGCTTTTAGCTCAGTGCGCTCCAAGTCAGCCTCTGGTAGTGATGACGTTACAGTGTAGGTCTCACACAGCTTATTTGTCTCTTCATCAATGCTTGAAACGCTTATCTTCTGGAGGTTATTCAAAAATAGGAGTGCTTCGAGTGCCATTTCTTTAAGATCCTTGAATAATTGTTCGACCCTCCCTGACTCAAAACACTCTTTAGATATATCAGATGGAGAGTTACGAAGCGGGAATCGGAAGAGTGTGCCCTCCTTGTCGTTGAACTCTTCAAGATCCTCCAGGTATCCAGTTAACATATCGGGGAACTGCTCCCGAAATCCCTCATTTGTTGAAAACATCCTTCCGGGGGAAGATTCTTCCACACCAGGAATGCATTTTCGAAGCGGGTCAAAAACACAGAGTTTGTCCTTGTTCGTCAGGAAACTTGGACAATCTGTGAGCTGGTAGACAGCATTGAAACCTATGCCGAAACGTCCAGTTGTTGTGACGTCACTTCCTTTTCCACCAATCCCAACGTTCTGAATGCCTTCAATGTCTGTGGCAGTGAACGATTTGTTGTTGTACACGCACAATGCTGGAACACCTTGGGTGGCTGCCCAAGCTTCCCCGAACTCAATTCCGCCATGACTTCGGTGATCATAAACAAAATGAATTTCTGTCGATCCAGCATCGTCAGCGTTCTGAAGCAGCTCTTTGAATACATCAGACACATTTGGGTAGTCTTTTAGAATGCTATGCAATCGGTCTTTCAACTTCTCCTTTTGGCCAAAACTTCTCTCAAACCTAAAGGAGGAGGAGCAACACGCAACCTGCCTTTCTGTTACCGTCACAATACCTAACAGCTTAGCTCTATCATGTGATATATCACCGTGGGTGTGTACAAGGGTTGTGCCATCCAGTAGTTTATGGTCTTTCCCGGGCATGTCGTTGAAGGTAAGTTCTTTCGTTTGACGTAGAATGTTGTTCTGGTCCAGCACAAACATTTCGTCATCTTCAGACACTGTTTCCGTAATGTCATCATTGTTGCTAGAATTGTCAAGCCATTCTGATAATTCCATTACCAAGACCTTGGCTGTTTCGAGATCCTGTTCAATAATGGGCGATTCTTGATAGTTTTTGTGCAGAATCTGTAGATTCTGAACAAAATCTGTCTTTCCGAAACTCATTCTAACTCCACAGAGCTTAAGCAAAGGCTTATAGCGTGTTGAAAGCTCATCAGGAACTCGCATCAGGTAGGTTTGACATTCGCTTTTAAAGTAAAAGGCAACCTGTTTGATGTCTTGAAAACTGCCTTTACAAAACACCAACCTCATTTTTTTAAGCTCTTCCACAAAGGCCTCGTGCCCCTTCTTCACAGAGCCTTCCTCCCCAACAATTTCTCCTTGCAGGAAAGAGTATATTTTAACAACCATGGCGGATGTTCTCTGTTGATCATGTACTGGTTGCTCAATGAGCGTTTCCAACTGCCGTATCACATCCTCAACTTTTACAGTCTTGTCTTTCAAGCCAAGGAATCGTTTGTTTGTCTTGTCCAATGCTTCGGTGCCTAGTGCCTGTTCATTTAGTATAGGTTGTACAGATCCAAGTATGTCCGCATGTTTGGAACCATATAGTTCAGATGCAGACGTAAAGTCTTCACCACATGAGTACCACTGAGATGGGTATCCGTCAGGCTTCGGTAGGACAGGAAGTAAATCTGCTTTCAATATCACATTCTTCTGTTCAGAGCTCGGTTCATCCTTTTGTAGAAGTTTTCTACCAATCAGTTTCAGTAAGATTTTACTTTTTCCCGTGGGATTCCTTCCACGGCAAATTGATTTTGCACAGTCACATATATCTTCCCATTGCAGGTCATCGACAGCCATTCCAAGCTCTTTTAAGGAGAGCAGATGGGAGGGTTTTCGGTATGCCTCTCCATGTGGAAATCTACCATCATCTTCGCTGAAGAGCTGTCCAATTTCCTCTGTGGGGTTAACTAGCTGTCCAGGTTTGGCCAATTCTTCACCTTTTGGAGATGTTGGTATGCATTCCATATCTCTCAAGAGGTTGTCATAGCTGGTCTGGTTTTCCGCCCCAAGACGAAGGTCCAAGACATGGAGAACCAATTTGTTTCGATGATTTTGCTCAAGGCAGCCGTCGTCCTCTGTTTGGAGTTTTTCCAACAGAGGGAAAAATACCTCACGCAAAAATCGATCAACACTGTACGTGTTTTTTGTGAATGCGTCGTCTCTACAAGTAGGCTCATTACTGCAAGCATGCTCCATACTGTTGACAACATCCTCGTTCAAATCCACAAATCTTTGTGACGAACTGTGCGTATTCAAGATAGCAACAATACTGTCTCTTAAATCGGTTTTGCAAGATGAATCTGTGACAAAGAAACACTCCTCCACTGATAGCCATTCTGTGCCGGCATGAAACAATTTGGGCACACCGTCACACCTTATTCGCCGATAGAACTCCCGAACCAACGGATAAAAATCACTGTGACAGTTTTCCCAAACAGGCCACAGACACTGGAAGTTAGTTGCATCGATGTTCTGTTGGCTGAGCTTTATGAGGTCTTCCAGGAGGTTCATAAGTGCTTGGCACAGTACATCCTTCATCATCCGTTCATTCCAAAGGCCCTCAGTGAAGTCTTGACTATGTGAAGAGTTGCTCCAAAGCTGTCGACGATTCGGCTGTAGGAGGAAACTGCCGTTGACATGGAAAGGTAGACCTGTGTGTACGTCTAACGGTAGAAAGCTAAACACTTCACCTTCTGTTTGTTTAGGTGTTAAACCACCCTTTTCGAAGCGTAACCTTGCAGCGACCCCACCACACGGCAAGACGCCATGTTTTTTACCTTCGTCGCTGGAAGCCAACTCGTCGATCTGGTCTCTTCTTGACATACAGGAGCTGATGATGAAATGTTTGGCTATCGTATTCGGTCTGGTTTTACCACTCGTTCTAGACGGACGTGCTTCTCTTGTTACTTTAACAATCATTGTTGTCGATGGACTTGTGGTAGAACTTGGTGAATTCATAGCATGGGTTGTAGCCTTCAAGATACTGCGTTCGTCTGTCAAGTTGCCTTCTGGGTTACAAATTGACCGGGGCATCTTTTTATCTTCACATCTGGAGACCTTTACAGACAGAACTGTTTCTATATTTTCCACATTATCCGATTTGAGTTCCAGCACCTTGACTGAAGTCACGTTCTGAGTAAACAGTAGTAGTGTCTCTGCAGATTCCTTCAATAAGTCTATTAAAGGCTGGATCTCATTCTGTGAGTCGAAGCTGCTGTCTGAAAGTTGATTCGGCTTGCCATCATTCACCTCGGCACCTGTGCGAAGTGGTAACCTAAACAGAGTGTGCGGATATGACTCTGTTGTCTGGTCGAGTTTGCAACCAAATATACCATTGTAAGGATGAAACTGGTTCGGGTAATGCCCGATGGTCCGTCTATGTTCCTCCATTGTCAGATCTAGCTTTATACCTGGCTGTTGGGGGCGAACACGGTCACCCAAATGGGTAGCCCTGGGGTCGCAAATAAGTATGTATGGTCCACTGACTACACTGGGCATATCTGTTAGGTGATAGACTGACGTGAAACCCAATCCAAACCGCCCTACTTTGTCTAGCTGCAGCTTCTTGCTTTGAGCTGCTATAGAGCAAATATTTTGAATGTCCTCTTTTGAGAAGTAAGCGTCGTTGTATGCCCAGATAGCAGGGCCATGACATGCTTTCATATTCTCACTGAGAAGGTCACTTGAAGTGTTTTCGTTTCCTCGCCAATCGATCAGAAACTTGACTTCATTTGCTCCAGCGTCGTCAGCATTCTGGATAAGCTCTTTGAAGACGTCTTCTCTTTTGTACATTTCAAGGTTACGCCTGATGGCATTTGCAGTAGACTCACTTGGCCCTGCAATCTCATAACTTCGGTCAAGTGCCTGATCTACTGGAGCAATCTCATGGCTGAGTGGTCGTAACCCTAACCGCTTAGCAACAGCATTCGATATGGACTCATGAATGACCCCATTCAAATCATCAGGGGACAGCTGCCCTGCCAGTCTTTCGTCATCAACATACAGTGATTCCGAAGCCCTCCTCATACAGAAAGGCACTTCCGTGGAGGTCCTGCAAGGCACCAAAATCTCAGGTAAGTGGCCAAACTGTTCAAGATTGACAATGTACTTGAGAATGTTGCTCACAAGAGTCAGGTCTCCTTTGTAATCTTCCTGCCTAACCTGTTCTCTTTCATATTTTTGATGAACATTTGTCAGAACTCTGCACAGTTCATCTTCTTGGTAGGTCTGTCGTACACCAATACTCGACAGAAGGTTTCCATACTTCTCCTTGTGCTCTGTCGGAACTGTGTGAAGATAGGGTACCAGACTGACTCCAAGAGCTCCATTATCAATGGCTATTTTGTCAAGTGGTGCAAATCCAGAGCCGTGCCAAACCAAGGGCTGGTTGGTGCTGATGTGCTTTTCAGATGCTAGCTTCAGATCAGTTCCTGACACCTGGTTAAGGAACTCGTAAATTACAGACACGGCGAGGGCAGTCACATTGCTATCGTCTTTCTTGGAGTCGTAATTCTTTGACAAGTTGCTTAGCTGATGTACGACGTGTTGGACATTGTTTAGGTTGGTTGGCTCAAGTTCAACTGTGAGACTGAAGGCGTCAATCAGCTCATCATTGATTCCTGGTAGCTTGAGTAGAGGTAGCACGGAACCTTGCAACAGGTTTGTATCAAACAGACCCAAAGAGTTTGGGGAGTAGAGTTGGTTAGATTTACCACACCATCCAGCCGAGCAGGGGTACTGGGCTGCTGGTGGGCTAGATACACAAGGAACCCAAAGAAGCCCAATAAGTAACCCACTCAGTGGCTGATTGCTTACGGATTCTGATAAGAGTTCGCAATGAGAATTGATGTACTCTAAAAGGACCTGTCCTCTTCTAACATCCGCAGGAAAGCTTCTAACACTGGAAAGCTCCTTCGCAATTTTCCAAATATCCTCCGAGCTTATGTCATCCTCACTCTTCAGGCCAACTTCTTTCAATCTCTGAATCATGCGTCCTTTTGAATACGCAGGTGAGGGGAACACATCCATTTCCCCCAATAGGGTCTTAAGGGTAGTGGTGGGTTCGAACAACTCTTCTGGGCTCACGATTCTACCTGTTTTAGCGGTGGGTATAAACCTACAACCCGTAGCTAGACACCGATAAGACCCCTCCAAAACCCAAGTCATGATCTTGACCTTAGTTTGGTCATCATAGTACCTAGTTTCCACACCACGCAAAATATTGGTGGACAGAAAGTCTTCAGTGCTTTCTCTTTCGGCGCCCACTTTCAATGCTAGACTGTCCGAGTCATCTCCTAGGATCAGACGACAAAACTTCAATTTAGAAACTGGTATGCGGAAAAAGTCACTTGGCACTGCCGAGGAGCAGCGGTCAACTGTTGTGTAGGCTATTCTCATGGCTTGTTGGCACCTGAAAATTGGTAAGTTCTTCAGGAGCTCTATTTGCCAACTGCTTGACCACAAGTATGACCAGTCGTGTTGATTCATGAGCCATCGAAGCTCGTCCTTAACGACCCTTCCTATACGTTCCAACTTCTCTGATATAGAACGCACACAAAATGGTTGCAAAATGGCCATGACTCCTTCAGGTGTTGGAGGCTTGATGAACTCATCCAGATCAGGGTGGTTAGTAGCGCATTTTGGGAGTTTGTCTCGAATAACAACTGCCCCCAACGTCTCAAGCAACGTGCATATATTTTCTGTCAAAGATCGATGGCCTTGTTCATCCTTTAACACCATTGAACTGTTCGTCAGTCGTGCTATCCTATTGGGTTTCATGTAAATGAGTGGAATACCTTCGAAGGAACTCAGGGGAACTTGATTTCGGGTTAGCCATTTCCACAATTTTTTCAGCCATTCAAGCGTAGGCTGCTGGTATCCCCCTGGTGTCCAAGACAGTACTCTCTCTGTATTGTTGATCCAGTGTGCCGGCAATGTTTTACGTAATAGTGGCCCAACATGTTCACTAGTCAACAATCTTAATTGAGTGTGAGACTCTACTTCTGAGGTAGTCAGTGCATCTGGCAGGTCATCAACAGCAAAGTTGCTTGCTCCATTTGGAATAAGTGAACTTGGGTTTTCGTCAGTTTTTATGAAAACTTCCGCAGATGTTTCATTAAAGAAGATGAAAGTGCCATTTTGCAAGGGGAGGAGTTTCAGGCTGTGCAGGTCATCGATGATGTCATCGCTGATCACATACTTGAGAAGTTCTCGTTTCTCTGGACGACTCAGAAAATCAAGTTGATTATCTCGGATTCGATTCCTCACGATGGCGGGGGTAACTTCCTGATAGCCTATTTCTGCCCAATCAAGAGACTCCACAACATGATCAGGAAGTTGTGCCAGTGGGATTCCAGGCGTTCCTGCAAACACTTTCGAAATTAGTCCACTGTTTTCGGTTTGATGACAAACTTCGGTTAACTTCATCCACCGACCACCATCTGTGTGAACAAACTTTTCATCCTTCAGAAGGTTCAAGAGTTTCAGGACACCGTCTTTCCACTCCTTCTTGACTTCGTTGATCTTAGGCCAGGCCCTGTATACATCTTTTGGGAGTATCTTGTCAGCCTTCTTTTCGCATTTCTCTATGGACCTGAGGATCAATTTGGCATGCACCTCTGGATACACTTCATTGACAAGAAGCTGATTCCAAAGAGCTTTCTTATCATAGCTAGACTCGTTATCTGGCCACTTGATACCTCGCCGGTTATCTCCCAGACCGAAATATCCGTTGACGTGGACAGGCAGACCAGATTGTTCGCTCTCCGGTAACGGCAGAAAGCAAAAGACGCGACCAGGTTTTTCTGTACCGTTGTCCATGTCCCCAGCTCCAGAGAGTTTGAAGGCCGCTCCCATCCAGGGCCTCAGTTTTAGATCATCGTCTTTAATAAGAGTCTGCAAGTTCGGAGAAGTGTCCGAGCTGGTGTTCACTGTGACGTACACACTGCTAATGGGAGTCGCTTTGTCCTTGAAACTTGCTTCAACATGTATGTCGGTTACAGCGGTAACGTCCCCCTTGATCATTTTGGCCCACAAGTTGTTTCTGTCTGCTCTTACTTGCACCTGTTTCGCCGATGGGATCTGGACTTGAAAGACCAGTTTCGGCGCTTTGCCATGGTCACGCTCATACACCTGGATGGTCTCGACATGTTTCATAAATAACAACGAGATCTCCGCATCACTGCGGAATGACTCCAGGAGATTTGTTACACGGCTCTTATCGTTGAAGACTGACTTGCTTAAATCGGATGGCTGTTTTCGAAACGGGAATCTGAAAATGGTGCCCTTGAAAGCACTCTCCCGGAAAATCTTGTCTGTACAATTAAATAAGTCCAAGAGATATGGTGAGAACTGACCTTGGTGTTTATCTAAGATTTCTGGAGACGTCTCCCATCGCATTCCGCCATGTTCGAAGTTCTTTTCAAGCGGGTCAAGAAATCCAATGCTATTTCCACTCAGGACGCTCGGAAGATCTGAGAAAAGAAAAAAATTATTGATTAACTTATTGCTTATTAAATCAGATTGTTATGAATGGTTGATCGATATTTAAACAGTGTAACCTTACCATTGCAAGCAAACAGAACCACTCATTTGACACTATGCTTTTGATCATTCTATCCATTTATAATGATCTCCCCATCATTTTGTGTGTAAGATAAACAGTTGACGATAAATGGATACGCGTTGCCTGGATCGGGCGAGTTGACCTATAAAAAGTGTTTGAAACTGTTTGTTATCAAATCAATATGGTTAGAAAGATTTTTAAAAGTATTGAATATATCGATCCACACAAACATATGCCTCGAAATTGCGTGGTTTGTCTTTTACTTTGCGAACTAACGCGGTCGGTCGATTTATCATGTCAAAACTAACTCCCCTTGACTCCACTTCATTTCTCCCCCCCCCCCCCCCAAATTGCACTACCCTTGGGGAATCAAAGTCACTGATATCTCAGACTGCACTATTTCACATAAGACTATTAAAAGTGGGTCCCAGAGTTGTGTAGTGTAACTATGAGGGGGGGTTGGATTCTCTCATACAATTCGTGCACAAATTCTTTTGTACTCTGAACCTTTTGTCAAAAATAAATAATAAGACAGCAATAATATTAATAAGTGGTCCGCTTTCTTCAGATCAATTGCCTCACCTGTCAGGTGATAAACTGAAATGAAGCCAAGCCCGAATCGTCCAACTTTCATGACGTCATCAACCTTGCCACTTTGTTCCGGCTCCTGTATACTCTTCCAGTCCTCTTCTTTGAAGACGGCATCGTTGTAGGCGTACAGAGCAGGTCCCTGGAATTCCCTTAGTTTCTCTGACCACAGTCCATCGGAAGAATGCTCCGTTTTGTCGTGCAGGAAAATTACTTTCCTTGCTTTTGCATCATCTGCGTTTTGCAAAAGCTCCTGAAATTCAAATGGGAATCAATTCAGCTAATGTAGAATAAACACCAAGAACTGTCTGATTACTTATTGAGAGTGTAGGAGTTGTAGACAAGATGTTGGAGACAAGGTGTGCAATAAAGCCTAAACTCTACTTTCGTTACATTAATATAACACATGGTGGCGCTATATAATAACTTGAATATTGATCATAGATTGTTACTGAGAGAACTCCGCAAAATGGCCGACCGTGTTAGTCGACAATGAAACCACGCAATTTCGATGCATATTTTTTGTGTAGATCAATGTATTCTACTTTTAATTTACAATATCTTTCTAACCATACGCATTTTATAACAAACACTTAAAGAACGCTTTTCAAAGACCAACTCGAACGATCCAAGGCAACGTGTTCCTTTAAGAAGAATGATGTCAACTCAGCGTTTGCCTTGAAAACAATGTGTTAAAACAAATAACTTGATCTACAAAAGGTATTTATTAATTCATATATAATGAATTATTCAATTCCAAATAAAACAGACCTTAAGTATTTGTCCTCCTTCAGGATACTTCTCAAGAACCCTCTGCAGATAAACATAAAGGGGCGGGACTCTCTGCCCAAAAGCGGTTCCTGAAAGTTGCAAAAAGAACTCATAGGTTTACTACAAATTCAATGTCTACTGACAAAGATAATACAATAATATTAAACAGAGACTGGAGGAATTGGCAGCCGTCGATTCAACCTAACTTAGGATTAATCTTCTAGGACTTAGGACGAGTCCCAACCCAGGAGTTCGTTTTGGCGACCCCAGCCAAAAACTGTTTCGGTTGTCGGTCGTTGGCTCTGCTGTTCAGACTGAACGATAACCGAGTTGTGAGCTCGGTTACCGTATTAGTTATGACGTCAGAAACAGTTTTTGGTTGGGGTCGCCAACACGCACTCCTGCACTAGCATGCAAACCTTAATTAAGATTAATCCTTAGTTAGGATGAGTTAATACTCGTCCTAAACTCGAGATTTGTGAAATCGGCTGCTGGTTTTCACGGGTTGTCCACCGGAGTTTTCTCTTATGCTGGTTTAATAAGGGAATTAAGTGCGGCTCGTCTGCATTATGTCATGCGCTGTTTACCATCAACAGCTTTCCATTGCTCATCTTACCAAAATATGTTTTTGCGCTACAATTATTTTAAACAATTATTACCAATAGTGTCCAGGACCATTGATATTGCCATATAAACACTTCTAGACTGACGAGTTTACAGAGACTCCATAATAAACTAATAAAAACTGATGCAGTTTCGACAAGTCCTGGGATAGTGACTTGTTATAATTATTTTAATCTTAGGCTAGTACAAATTCAAACTTACCACTGGTTTTGTCCGCCATTTTGTTTCTTTGCAATGCCGTATCTATTCCTCCATTGTGGACTTCTGTCTACTTCAATACTGCATCACACACTCAGAAAAAGAATGGTAAAAAAAAGTTATGTTAAATGTGTTAAGTAAAAAAATACTTAACATAAGTAAAAATTTATGAAAAATTTAAACAAAATGTTTGTGTAAATAAAAAACTACTCAAAAGGTTAGTAAATCTAATAGTTTACATAACTTAGCAACTTTAAACACATATTATGTAAATTTACTGAACTGGTTGTAAAAGTTTACATAGTGTTTAGTAAACCACGATGTTTTACTCAAGTGTTGTGCAAAATACGCAGCGTGTGACTTGTCTGCTGGGGTCGCGCTCTGCAGTACCACAGTGTAACCACACACACATTCAGATGGATCTCATGAAGGAAAAACTTCTTGAGTGGAACTTCCCTCATTTAGTTGAGACGTTTGAAGGTAAGGACTATAACAGATTTCTGTATTGATGTTATTATCTGTAGTGATAGACTATCATGACTCGTTAGCACAGATAAAGGGACAGTTGAACGTCATATTTTGACTGACAAAACTTTTGAATAGTGACTTGAATATCACAAACACATACTTAGGTCTGATCAATGGTCCCCGTATTGTGCACACAATACACGTACAGCATGCATCGTTGGAGACCATTGTACACATGTACATCGCCACTGTGTTAAAGCACCACCACTGCATACAGCCCCGGTGCATCAGGCCAATGATTGGGCTAACTTTTTGTTCAGAAGTACAATCAAATAACTTTTCAACATTTTGTCTTTACAAGATACTGACAAATTATACAATTGACTTAAAATGCAAATTCTGGGAGAGGGGAATCGCACAAACACATCTACCCTTTGTTTATTTTAACCTTTTAAAGGAATTATTCAAGAAATCTCACCCCCCCCCCCCCACACACACACAAAAAGGAAGAAAGAAAAAGAACAAAAAGAACAATCAGATAAAGATCAAGAAAAATCAAAGTTTTCAGGTAGTCTACTGTTATGTGGGATTGCATATATAGCACCAAAATTATCTCTCCCGTGGGATCCTATCACCTTATTCCAGAACTGCAAGTATCCATCCTTAAACATTTTGTTAATTTGTTTAATTTTTAGGCCCCTATGTGTTTGTTTATTTATTTTATTGATAATATGATAATTAAACCACTATTGATATCAAATAATGACTATTGATATCAAATAATGATTTAATCTGACATTTTGTGTACCCCATCCTTAAGACAATCAGATTAAATCATTATTTTACAGCAAAATTGGTTTAATTGTACAACACTTTGAGTTCATACACACAATATACACGTGTAATACAATTTGTACTGCACCCCCATTGAAATTTAACCTATTGTGTTTAATATTATTCCCCTTTATGCAGGAAAACACAACTTTGGACCAGTATTTGAAAGACATCAACAGGGACACCAGATCGAAACATTACGCTGATACTAGGTGGGTCTGCACTGGCTCCACAGCAAGTGTTCGTAATTTTTGAGCACAGTATGCATTTGAACAGTCATCTCTTGTGAAAGCACTGGATGTGTGTTTCAAAACACACTTTGTCTTCGACTTGAGCTACCAGGAGAAGTGTTCTGGCATTTGGGAGTTCATTGAATCGGTTGTGTTTGAACTCAAAGGCAATGTGAAGAGCAGCACTATTCGAGAGTTCAGGGCTTACTGTTCATCTCATGATTCATCTGATTAATGTTGACCATTCCATAAGCATTGTAGTTAAAGAAGTTCTTGCACAAAATGTTTGCAAATACGTATCAAAATCATAAGAGATGTGATAGTTGTGATAGTTTGGATTTATGGACCAACCTTACAATTCAATACCCTTCCAGTTTTGTCAAATTTGTCAAAATGTCAAATTCAACGCCGTTTTGATTGCTTAGCGACAATTAGGATAAACCAACAATTCCCCATACAAATTGTTCAAACCCAAAATTGAGTTTGACCTTGGAGTTCTTCTTTAAGCTGTGTTAGCCTGGAAGTATTTATTCTGACCTTGCAAATTAATGTTGACCATTCCAGAAGCATTGTAGTTAAAGATTTGCACGTATTGTTTGCAAATAAGTATCAAAATCATATGGAACAACCTTACAGTTTAAGCTGTTTTAGCCTGGAAGTATTTATTCCGACCTTGCCAATTAGGTAGATTTTTTGTAATTTTTTAAATTCAATGAAATTGTTGATTGATTATGAAACATACAGAACACCCCATTTTGCACATGTGATGTTTTGGATTGTTAATGTTGTTACCATTAAATTTTTATTAAAAAGTTGTTATCTTGAAATTCATGTTGTGGTCGCCAAGTCTCAGTATTTATAATGTGTCCATTTATTACAGCCCCAAACTTCATGAAATAACACTTTGCTAGTATTCAACCCAAGCATTGTGTATATTATTACCAGTTTTAAAGGCAAACAGTTTACATTAAAAATCGGTAAATACTTTACTTCAAAATTAAGTAATTATTTTACATGAGTGGGTTTATACCCAACAATTCAGTAAAAAAACTACCCAATATTGATGTAAAGTTTTACACAACTACTTACATTGTAAAGCGGTAAAGTCTTTACTTCAAAATTAAGTAATATTTTACATGAGTGGGTTTACCCAACAATTCAGTAAAGAAAACTACCCAATATTTATGTAAACTTTTACACAGCTATTAAGCAAGATGTTACCCAACGCCTGTTGGGTAAAGTTTTACCTAATAGTTATGGTGTTCGCCCACTACATCTAAAACAGGTAATATTTTACACAAGTTGTGTAATCTTTTCTCTGTGTGCACCAAAACGAATATAAAAACACAGTATTTTTAAAAGGCATAATACACTTTGGGTTTAAATAACCCCATTTCTTTCTTATCTCTTCAGTCTCCTGACGATGACTAAAGCAAGCTAGTCGAAATGTTGAGACCAATCTCAAGAATTGACTCCGCAGTAGTACAGTTAATTACGATCACAAAGCTTAAGTAGTAGTCCCAGCCAATGTTCTATACCTTCCGCCCGGTAGAAGTTAAGAAGCAGGACAGTTCTTTTTAGAACTGAGCAGTCCCCCAAACAATCCGCAAAATCTACTCCACGGTAGTAGAGTATAGAAGACAGTTCTCTAAGAACAAACTCTACCTGGCAAGTAGATACACACATGGTGTTACCGCAAACCAAATAAAATCAATTGAGACCCCCACCATGAAATGCCTCAAATTCTATTACAGTTGATTCGTTTCACCCCCATTCTGAAACAACTACACTGGCTCCCTATCTCTCAACGAATCCTCTTCAAGCTGATGCTCACTTAATGCTCATTGTCCACAAAGCTCTTAATGACAAGGCTCCCCACTATATTTCTGAACTGCTTCAAGTTTACACTCCATCAAGGAATCTTCGATCAAGTTCTATGCCTCTCCTCATTGAACCCAAATCTCGACACTCATGGGGTGACAGGTCTTTTTCTTCAGCCGCGCCACGCACCTGGAACTCTTTACCATTAATCTTCGATTTTGTCTCTGTACCGCAAAATTCAAGTCTCTTCTCAAAACTTATCTCATGTCACAGGTTTTCAATGACTAATTTTGTTGTGTCTGTTTTTCTTTGTGTTGTGTTTTGTTTTTGTTTTGTTTTTGGTTTTACTGCGCCTTGAACACCCAGCAGGGTGGATATGTGCGCATTACAAGTCTTATTATATTATGATATTATTATTATATACAGTGTGTGTAACTGTCAAATAATATTAACCTTAGGATCATTACAGATTGTAAGAAGAAAAAAAAGTCGAATGTATTTTAAAATGCCCCTGTGTTTTAACTCTCATAGATCTCATATTTCTGTACTACAAACCATGTGGTATTAATGTCCATCCTTTCTTTTTTTCCCCTCAAAACCTTAAAAAGGAGAAGATAAAAAGGTAAATATTTACATTTGTCTGTTTCCTAAATTGTGGCATGCATCAGGAGATGAACTTGACAGTCATTAAATTTACTTTTAGAACTCCATCAGGGGTGCTATAATACTTGTTTGTTTTTTCTCCTATAATGTTTTGTATATTATGTTTTCTTGGTCGTTCTTTTTTTTTCTTACTTCGCATTTTTACCTGTGCAATTAAAGGCAGTGGACATTATTGGTAATTACTCAAAATAATTATTAGCACTTTTAAACCTTTTCTGATTACTGGTAATGGGGAGAGGTTGATGGTATAAAACATTGTGAGAAGTAATTAATTACAAGCAAGTAATTTTCCACGAATTTGATTTCGAGACCTCAGATTTAGAATTTAAGGTCTCAAAATCAAGCATCTGAAAGCATAAGCTTCGTGTGACAAGGGTATTTTTTCGTTCATAGTTGTCTCCCAACTTCAACGACCAATTGAGCTCAAATTTTCACAGGTTTGTTTTTTTATGCATAATGTTGAGATACACCAAGTGAGAAGACTGGTCTTTGACAATTACCAATAGTGTCCACTGCCTTTAATAAATGAATGAGTAAAAGAAAGATCACAGATTTACACAAGACTTACATGGTCGAATGATGATATAAAAGTCGAAAACATCCGTTGAATTATTTCGGTATAGAATGTCGTTGATGAGAAATAAATAAAAATAAACTCCGGTTTGTAGTTTGTTTGGAGTTTATCTCTCAATAGCGTTTTATTGGCTGTTTTTAATCGATGTCATGCAAAAAATGTGTCATCGGTATTTCACTTTTTTTTCTTCTCGTGACTTAGAGGGCCAATCGATCTACTACAGGTTTGTCAATTTATAGCATAGAGTGCTTACACTGCCAACAACTGTTTTTAATTTATGTTATTTATTTATTTATTTGTAAAACCAAGTCTTTTCAAGAACTATCGTACTTCAGAGAGTCGTTTCTCACAATGTTTTTCCAACAGCTCTCTGTTTCTCGTTAAAGTAAAGTGTTTATGTTTTAATAATTTATTTGAGTAATTACCAAATGTGTAATTTTAAAGGGTCTGATGTGGATATTTTTTAGGACACAAAACACAATGTCAACAGATTTACACAAGCTCACACAGTTTGAAGATAATGACGGTAGAAAGCTTCCCTAAAAATACTTGCTGAGGTGCTGTAGTTTAACACACAAAAAATGGGTAAACCACGACGAAAATAATTTTAACATAACGTATTTTTGTGACATTGTTTCACCCATTTCTCAAAAACTGCAGCACCTAATGTTTTTTACTGTAAAGCTTTTCACCATCATTATATTCTAAAACTTTCTACCATTATTATATTATGTGAAGCTGTACCCAGGGATACTGGTACTTTTTCAAAATGTCCACAGATTTACATTAAACTTACAGGGTTTGAAGATAACGATAGTGGAAAGCTTCCCTTCAAATAAATTATTACTAAGGTTGTGTAGTTTTTGAGAAATGAGTAAACAAGTCACAAAATAATTTTGGTCTCATGAGACCAAAATTATTTTAGCATGTAAAATCCCCTTAACCAGTGACGATTATTATACCAAAACTATAACATAACTGGTTTATACTTTTTTACATGCTAAAACTGAGACGAAAGTTATTACTTTTACTCATTTCTCAAAAACTACGGCACCTCAGTAAGTAAACTTTTAAGGGAAGCTTTCTACTATCATAATCTTCAAACTGTGTAAGTTTAATGTAAATCTGTGGACATTGTGTTTTTTTGTTAGGAAAAAAACATAGACCCTTTAAAGGAATTTAAAATAAAGTGACAATGGTTACACTAGATTGAGCATTCTCGAGGTGGAACAGGATGAATACATTTCTGAAACAGATTGTACCACTATCAAGGTTCATATAGAACGTACAATGCATTGCGTGGGATGGGATTTTTTTTTTTAAGTAATTATAATATCTGCACCGTATCGGCGTTGCACATGGAAGACCTCTTGACTGCGGCACTAATGTATTCGAACCTTGACTGGCTTAGACTTGATTTCAAGTCTGGTTATTTCTAGTGCACCCGCCACAGAGAAATCCCCCATAGAGTTGCCATCACACGATTAGTCGTGGCCCAAGACTATGGTGCTTGATTCTGGATAGTGTACTAAGTGCGGTTGAATCGCCGAAGCGCGCCCGCCACGGTATGATCCAGTTACTTGGACGGCTTGAAATCTAGACTACACTCTGCAAGCTACCATACTCGTGATCGTAAAATAATGCCAAAGGGAGGTTAGTCTGCAAAAGGGCACTATAATGTGTATCGGGTAGACTATAAAAAGCCATGATCACAGACTTGGAACCAAGTCTATGTCTGGCTTTGTTGAAGCTTGTCCGGTTGCGCGCGCAAGAGAGCTAACTTTAAAGGGACCATTGCCTTAGATCGGGTTGATCTATGAAAGTGTGCGAAACCGTAGTGTATACATGAAATGCATAATGGTTAGGATGTTTTAAAAGTAGAATATGACGATCCACACAAATAGGCCTCGAAATTGCGTGTTTTTCCTTTTGTTTTGCGAACTAACGTTGGCTATTTTGTGTGTAGCAAAAAAAAAGACTCCCTAGCAATAAAATAGCGTGCCGTATTTAATGTAGTTCATAAGTATTATTCACGACGGGTTTAGCAAGAAAGTTAGGCGGCCATCTTGCGCGTTTACAGATTGCAATTATTCATTTTCTTACAGTGTTAGAGCCATTGGACCCTTTCGGTACAGAAAAAACAAAAAAAGGTCACAGATTTACAAATAATTTACATGGTTTACAGAAGGTAATGGTGAAAGACTTCTCTTGAAATATTAGTCCATGAAATGCTTTACTTTTTAAGAAAACGGTAAAACAATATTAATTCTCGTTTTAGCGAGAATTACGGATTTATTTCAAACACATGTCATGACACGGCGAAACGTGCGGAAACAAGAGTGGGTTTTCCCGTTACTTTCTCCCGACTCCGATGACCGATTTAGCCTAAATTTTCACAGGTTTGTTATTTTATATAAAGGTGTGATACACGAAGTGTGGGACTTTGACAATACTGTTTACCGAAAGTGTATAATGGCTTTAAAGCACCGGAAGGTAAGCATGCAATGTCACGAGCTTACCGTTAGAGCGCCATGAGAATTGAAACTGTACTGTAAGCACAAAATCGGCAGTAGGCCTAGTGTTAATTAAAGCAGCTCTACGAAATTGTGGGAAAATTAACCCATGGAAAAAAAAACATGGGATTCAATGGTGTTGAATTTAGGGCATTCGATGGGATCCAGTGGGATCAAAAGGTGATTTTTCCCCGGGATCCTAATTGATCCCAGTTGATTCCACTTGGAATACTGTTGAAACAAATGGGATTCCCCACAGTGGATCTCATTCAAACTGTATAGGGAGTGGAGCGGAGAGCAATCACCGATGTTCCGACTACCTGTGAGTTGTCGTTTTTGTAAGGGTTGTAATTATATGAATTTTAAAAGGATATAATAACTCACCGTTATCATGTTGCAGATCAGAGCGAATTCCTTCGCATATTTATGGAGATAGGTGTGGTCCCACTGCTGCAACAGCTGCCGGCGTCTGCCAAATGAATGTAGATATTCCGCCAGTGTCACTCAGAAGTATAGTGGGGGGGGGGGGGGGGCCTAGTCTTGAAGTCAAGACGGTAATTGTTAAGCGCGGTGTGTAGTTACAGCGCGGCGTAGTTGCGGGGACGATACACACACCCTCGATCCCAGTATGTGTGTGTGAGTCAGTCGCGCGCTACCTACGACTGTTGCATGTGTAACATCGCACTGTGACTGTTGCATGAAAGGCAGACAAATAGGCAGCGCCTAACGACTTGTCATCAAGTCTAGGGGGGGGCCTAAAATAATGTGTATTCGTGTACAGCTCTCATTGGGCGCGTAGCGTAGACTCCCACGTTCGGGAAAAACGGATGTTTAGTCTTTAATCAAGTCGTACATCATTGTATGTCATCAGCCAACGGTATATTATGTACATGAACTGCAGCATGTGTGCCACCGAATGAGAGCTGAGCGCATGTTCATGGAGGCTACCGTATCCATCAGTAAACCCTGCCTACACTTAGCAACAGCCTAGCAACGAGAATATTGCACGATTTGGGTTTTCCCCGAGCACGCAACACACATTCCAGTGCCTATTGAACCGTGCACGTTGGCGTCTGAAACGACCCGAAACTGTTTTGCTTTTGAGCAATAATTGCGGGGGTAAACACGTAATATGGCCGCCCAATTTTTCTGTTAACCTGTGAAATACACTAAGGCTTAAAGGAACACTACAGAATTGGTTTTTGCTGACAAAACATTTGCTGGCAGTGTAAGTACTTTATGTAATCCACCATAATATACATAAACTGAGATCGATCGGCCATCTGGGTCACAAGATAATAGTGAAAAACCGATTACAAATTTTGCATTGCTTCGATGGCAAAATAAAAATGAATAAAACGCTCACTGAGCGACAAATTCCAACCGCGAAATTAGATTATTTATTTCTCATCAAAATGACATTTCAGACAGAAATATTTCAAGGGATGTTTTCAACTATCATCATCATTAGACCGTGTAAGTTTTATGTAAATCTGTGATCTTCACGATTTTTGTTTCTTACCAATTCTGTAACGTTCCTTTAAGCAAGTTTTTCTGCTACTGTAAGCATGCAAAATTGCTTACCGCTAGCGCTAAGCAGCGCTATGAAATTGAGGCCTTGTCTCAAATGACATCAGCAATTTATTACTTGTTCTTTCTTTTATCTGCAATAATTGGGGCATACCTTGCAAATGTCATGTACATGTTTTTATAACCTCTAAGGGAATGTTTCGCACAAATCTAATGTTAATGTTCAATGCTTGAAAGATTTGTCAATCTTATTCTAAATAAATAAAAAGTTTTTTAAATTAGCCTGTTTTCAGTGTGTTTTATTTTTTTTTTGAAGAAAGTTCATTCTGTTAATGCTTTTAATGAGGGTCCGATATCACACATGGATTTAGGACTTTGTTTAAATAAACTTATGCTTTCTCAATTTTAGTACTTGCACTGTTTTCCTCTTTGTTTACGGGCACATGCTCGTTTTAAAAGACATATTAGGACATCCATGCAATGCACAAGCTATAGTTGGCAGGAAAAACTGACATTATTTCTAGACTGATTTTAGTGCAGCTCTATCAGGGCCACGTCTGTTCATGTGTGGTTTGTTGTCATTAGCCTTCGAGAAAGACTGCTGTGCTAGTGCGCAGCCAGTACCATGGAGGTAGAAATGTCATAATGTTATTTTTGCACATCAATTGATTTTCATACACACTTTATAACATGCGTTATATGGTACGGTGGGTTAGATAGGGCGAGGCTAGGCATCGCACGGCAGACGGGTCGAAAGCGACCGTGACCAACCAAGAACGTCACTTATCAGCAGACCAATCATCAAGCAGAAGTTGAGAGCCTATGTTACTCCACTTTATCCACTGGTTTCATGTGTGAAAAGACAGGTATGAAAGGCGGCCGTTCATGTCATTGAAGTGCCCGCCCTCTGTGTTGGATTAGACGGGAGGTGCGCGCAACCAACCTATCGAAGTTCAAGGAAAGGAAGTTGCGCGTAAGTTAAAAACCAAATTAGACCAGGTACACACCGGTTGTACCTGGTCTAATTTCATAGAGCTGCTAAGCAAAACAATTTGCAAAGCATAAAATTTCTTCCTTGGTAAAAACAAGGATTACCAACCAAATTTCAATTAAATTGTTGCATATTTCCTTGTTACTGGTATTTTAACTGTTGTTTGTTCATCCTAAAGTCACGTTAAAATTTGGTTGGTAATCTTGTTTTTATCAGGAAGAAATTTCATGCTAAGCAAATTTCTGTGCTTAGCAGCTCTATGAAATTGGGCCCAGGTCTAATTTGGTTATCAACCTACGCGCAACAAACCAATCATAAAGCTTGGTTATTAACTTACGCGCAACGGACCAATCATACAGCAGCAGTTGTCCACACGTAAGAGGGCGGTATTTAACACCACCGTTATAGACCTTTTCGCAAATACTGGGGCGCGCGCGTAAAGCTTGGAATTAGGTGCATAGACCATAGATATAGAATAGAATAACGCTTGGAATTAGGTGCATTGTGGTCTAGCTGATTACAAATTTGATTCATATATATCCCACAATGCACCTCATTCAACAGTCTGCGCTTGCGCATTGGTATTTGCGATAAGGTCTATTTCAGTCTGGTTTAATTTTTCACCCGCAAACAAAATACCACCGTTAAACCAGCATAGCGCCCTCATGTTTGTGTTGGTACAATAATTAAAAACACACGGTACACATGTCAACGCAACGACCATTCAGCTCAACTTCAGTGCTGAACTTTGAATTCGTTAATATTTTCTTCACTTTTTGGCAGAACTTTCGCCATTTCTGTGGGTACAAACTACCATCTCTTAGCGAGAGAATCCCAATTGATCGAAAGGAAGGTAAGCAAACACTGTCACTGCGCTCACTCAGACCATAGAGCAATAAACTGCTCAGCCATGGTCAGACATTTCGGTTTTGTCCGGCTCTCGTCTCAACGGGAGACGAGAGCCGACGAACGAAACCGAAACAGTTCTAGGTGGAGCGATTCAGGTGGAGGAGTAAAGTCAGAGAGATCAATTTTATTACATACAAGGTCCTCCTCCCAGTTTTCACGGTAAAATGCCCTTTTCTTTGAATTGGGAAAAATATAATGATTTGATCATGAATTGTGAATTGAAATAGTGTTTGATGAAACTTTTTCGGTGGGCAAATTTTGTTTATACGGCCTCAACATTATGACATATTTTTGTAGGCTACCTTGTAGAAATGCCTAATTAATAATGTACCAAACTTTTTGCATTTACAAGTGCAAATAATCAGTGGAGCCTTACGTTAGGGAGTCCGGCACTTTTGAGGTTTTTCCAGAGCACCTACACAAAATTGATATCAATGGAAAGCTTGTCCCATGAGTAATGTGATAGTAAAAAAATTATTGCCATAGGTTCATTATTCACAAAGTTATGCTAGAAACACGTAAGTTACGTGTTTCTAAGGTTTGGTCAAGGGAAATAAAACCAAATAATAATCTTGGCAAATAAAACAAATTTGTTTTCAAGGGACTGTTTACATCGAATGTCGGTCACTTCGTATCCAAGTAACTTCGTACCCAAGTCACTTCGAACCCAAGTCACTTCAAACCCAAGTCACTTCTTACCCAAGTCACTTCGTACCCAAGCCACTTCGTACCCAAGTAACTTGGTACCCAAGTCACTTCGAACCCAAGTCACTTCAAACCCAAGTCACTTCGTACCCAAGTCACTTCGTACCCAAGCCACTTCGTACCCAAGTCACTTCGTACCCAAGTCACTTCGAACCCAAGTCACTTCAAACCCAAGTCACTTCGTACCCAAGTCACTTCGTACCCAAGTCACTTCGTACCCAAGTCACTTCGTACCCAAGCCACTTCGTACCCAAGTCACTTCGTACCCAAGTCACTTCGAACCCAAGTCACTTCAAACCCAAGTCACTTCGTACCCAAGTCACTTCGTACCCAAGTCACTTCAAACCCAAGTCACTTCGTACCCAAGTCACTTCGTACCCAAGTCACTTCGTACCCAAGTCACGTACGTGAATGAGTTGGGTACGGTTGTTGAGACGAAGGAAACAATTTGAAACGATCACCTTCGTTGTTTTGGGGGTTTTTTTTAAACCAAAGTTGGGGATTCGTTTTTGTTATGAGTAAATAAAACATTCCCTTTTTTGGAGAGTTTTTAAAACAGCAAACGTAGTATTAGTAATTTACGGAGGAAAAGCTTGTGTAAAATATGCCCTCAATAACTGCCATTCTCCATCGGTCAAGTCAAAAATGCAGCCCATGACTCCATGAGAAAATCGCGTCAAAGTGAAGAACATTCATTCAGCAAAAATAATAATAACTGCAAACTTTTTTTTTACAAAGGTTAGTGAGGAATATTTATTCTGATCTTCCCGCAAGTTGTTTTTAATTACCGTGAAATATAATCAGTGTCGATGTCCACATGAAAGAAAATAATGAAGGCTTGCCAATTCTGTCAGATTCATACAATTGGGGTACGAAGTGACTCGGGTACGAAATGACTTGGGTATGAAGTGACTTGGGTACGACAATTTTTGTACAAAAAATTAATCGGTGGGTGTGGCAGAATACAGAAAGTTTTCTAACAAAACTTCCAAAGATTTTTTACTTGTTGTTAATTATATTATTCATAAATAAGATTAGGCCTACTTCTTGCCAAAAAAACAGGGATAATTTTCCACCCAATCTATTCTACGAACGCACCAGCATCAGATTGGGGGTACACCAGCTAATCTTTCCATTTTTCTTTTGTAGCCTTGAATCAAGGCTGTTGGCGTAGTGTGCCCCGGCTCGGTGCACGGCACGATTCGGCAACAAAAACTGCACCCAGTGCATACGTGTACATGAACAATGTATACATTGCATTCATTGTGCATTGTACAGCGAGCACAGTATACATGTACATACATGTAGCGTAGTCATGACTACCGTTGTATGGTACATGTTCCTAATGTACATGTTATGTATACGTGTACATACGCTGTACACTTACGCACTGTGTTATGTACAGTGTATTGGGGGTGCACTGGCAGAATTCAGTGATGGGGACTGGAGCGCCTTGATCAAGGCTATTCCATGTGGCTTGTGATTGTGTGGTCATGATGGAGGAATGATTTATTTATTTTATTTTGTGTGGAGGGGGGGGGTGGTACTGCAGTCCTGTTTATGCCACCGTTCACAAGTGAAAGAGTAGGGCTATTCACTGATTCAGGCACAAACGAAAATCTCAATAGAACTGTAGCTTTAGCAAACCCTTTGCATTTTTGTCTGAAATTTCCCACCAGGCCCAGACAGACATGAGTCAAATCCCTTGCGGTGGGTTGTCTCAAGGCTAGGCTGGTCCCCTAACTGTCTCTATCTGCAAGGATAAAGACGGGAACTTGCTTTTCAGAACCAGTCATTTGATTTGATATGATGATTTCAATGGATAAACATGTAGTGGTGTGATGTGGTGAGTGATGTTAAGCTTGCAATATCTGAAGTTTGATTGGTCTGACTCTATGACGACGTTTGGCAGCTGCACCTGCGATCGTCTTCACATGAATGTAGGTGAAAGGTGATTATGGACCGCTCTGCATTCCCAAACCTGTTCCCCATTCTCGGGACCACATTTTGACGGCGAGCACGCACTGTACTGTATGCTACAGGTTGTTTCTTAGTAAGTTGGGGTGATAGCTTAGGGACCTCTCACACAAGAATTGGACTTGAATCAAGTCTTAGGTTAAGGCGACTCTCTGACGCCATTTATGAGCATCGAAGTATGACGTCAGATGTTCAGGCTAGTTCTCTCTCGAGTCTGTGCCATGCTCGTAAAGCCTGGTTCATACTTCCTGCGAATGCGAATGCGAAGTGAATTTGACGTCACAACCATCCTTTCGCACTGATATTAGCAAGTGAGTTGAACAGAGTTGAGCTGCTGCAAATTATTCGTTGCGAATTTGTGACGTCAACATTCGTATAGCATTCGCATTGGCAGGAGTATGACGGAGTAATCAGGCTGACACAAACTCTTTAGAGGAATTCAACTGTCGTTTAAAGCCATTGGACATTTTCGGTAAACAGTATTGTCCAAGGCCCACACTTCGTGTATCACAACTATATAAAATAACAAACCTGTGAAAATTAAGGCTCAATCAGTCATCGGAGTTGGGAGAAATTAACGGGAAAACCCACCCTTGTTTCTGCACGTTTCGCTGTGTCATGACATGTGTTTGAAATAAATCCGTTATTCTCGATATCAAGAATTGATATTGTTTTAATGATTTCTAAAAAAGTAAAGCATTTCATGGAATAATATTTCAAGAGAAGTACATAACTTCAAGTGACAAGGGTGTTTTTTTTCCCCATTATCATCTCCCATCGTTGACGACTAATTGAGGACAAATTTTCACAGATTTATTATTTTGTGCATGTTGAGAGAAGACTGGTCTTTGATAACCACCAATAGTGTCCAGTGTCTTTAAGATGTAATAATGTTTTAACTATACATTGTTTTCTTGGTCATTGGTGCCAACCCTTTGCATTTTTTTCTGTAATTTGCAGACCCAACCTTATCAGATGAAGGTCCTCTCCCTGCCATCACTGTCATCAAGATAAATTCCAGTTTTAAAAGCAATTCTGCTCCACCATGACCGGACGAGATTACAAAGCTTTCCTAACGCATCACAGGACTGGACCAAAAGAAATTGGTAGAGCTTATGAATCAGGTAACTTAAGACTCTGTGTAATTTAAAGAATTGAATGGTGGAAGTGTCGTAGCCGAGCGGTTAAGAGCACTGAATTCAAACTCTGGTGTTTCTGATCAGCAGAGTGTGGGTTCCAATCCCCAGCCGTGACACTTGTGTCCTTAAGCAAGACACTTAACCATTGCTTCGTCCTTCTGATGGAACGTAAAGCTGTTGTTTAAAAATTGTTGAGTAAACGCGTGTAAAAGAACCCAGTGCACTTATCGAAAAGAGAAGGGGGTTCGCCCGGTGTTCCTGGCTGGATTTGCTGTAATAATACCTGGTGTTGTGTACCCTTTGGCAAAAGGCGCATTAATACAGTTATTATTATTAAAGATGTTTTAAAAGTAGAATACAATGATCCACACAAATTTGCCTCGAAATTGCGTGGTTTTCTTTTTACTGTGCAAACTAACACGGTCGGCCATTTATGGGAGCCGACGGTGTTAGTCGACCGAGGTAAAAGGAAAATCAGGCAATGTTAAGGCATGTTTGTGTGGATCATTATATATTCTACTTTGACAACATCTTTCTTCCCGCCCGCATTTTATAACAAACAGGGACAAATGCTTTTCAAAGACCAACTCGACCGATCCAAGGCAACGGGTGTCCTTTAACATCGACAGAGCACCACAAGACACAGACTTGTGCAGAGACGTCATGGCCTCTGTAGCCCAAACTCACAGAGTACTCAACTTTTCACAATAAAACATGGTTGAACTAAAAACTACATCTTTTAATATACGATTTCTTGTTCTTCTTTGTTCTAACCGTAGCCATTTGATCTTTTCCCACTCCCCACGTGTTCTTTTTCAGAACATTTTCCAACTTGGATTGGATTGGGTTTTTTGTACTTGTTTAATGCATCTGAAGAAGGACCTGTTTGGATCGACAGCTGTAAGGCCATCTACCCTGCTCATTAAACACAATTTTTTTTATAAATCCGTTTTCAGATAAACTGCTCATTCGTATGACACAAGGCCTCGGAAGCAGCCGGTATGTCACCCCAGACTACGAGAAGCTCAAAGCTCTCACGCTGGAAAAGAAAATCACCGGCAACAGATCCTTGATAAAGGTTAACCGCCTGGCAGCCATCTCCAAAGCTAGCCAAGAGAGCAGCCTCCTGAAACAGCATCGGATGGTCTGGCAGAAAGAAGTCCTACGCCTCGACGCCGTTCGCAAACGAGCCGAAGCAGAGCAGGCTTTGGTTTTCCAGAGCGGCATGTCCGAGAAATCGTCCATTTCGATGTTCATGCTGGACGTAGAAGATCAAGAGCTCGAAGCCAAAGCTCAGTTGAAAGATTTTAAGGCTTCAACCGTGGACCCTATCTGGACTCTCCGAGAAGACCTCCAAGCCTGGTTGTCCGAACATTCGATCCGGCTTCGTGGTCGCTCACCCCCGACTGAAAATCTCACGGAGCAACACGCCAAAATCTCTGAAACCGTAGAGTCTGTTTACGAACAACAGCAGGCTATACTGGACCGACTTGGACACGAACAGCTCAGCTTAGAGCAGGATCTGAACTCAAACTACTTGAGAAGTCTCTTCGCCGGTGCTGAAAAGTGGGTGGTGGAAGGGGTTCCGGTTGAAGCTCAGGTCTTAGTTTGTCCCGATATGGAACTGAGAGATTCGGTATTGTCCGAGTTTGTAGTGTTGGACCAGAAGTATCTGCGGAGACTCAGAGAGCTGGATAAATTGCATCCAGATGTTTTGAGGTAACCACTTTTTGCAAAAGATCATTTAAGTTAAAATCTAATATCAGTGTTTAAAGGCAGTTGACACTATTGGTAATTACTCAAAATAATTATATTAGCATAAAACCTTACTTGGTAACGAGTAATGGGGAGAGGTTGGTAGTATAAGACATTACGATGGGATGTTTATAAACGGTTGATAATGACCAGCTGGAGCTGTTTATAACCGGTTTTTTTTCAGATGGTATTTGTGCGAGTTTAACCCACAACCTCTTTCAATCGATCTCGCTGCGCCATTCGGCCCATGGATACGAGGTCAGGATGCACTACGTGAACAAATTCATTTCCTAGACTCTCTCATAAAAATGCACCACATGTTCAGAGCTCGACTTCGGACAACGGATATGATTTTGTACAGAGTTTCCTACTTTATTATACCTTTTAACCAAAATGGCAAGTATGAATGGGAATAAAAGAGTAGTGGCTCATTTTTAAACGGCCAATTAAAGCCTTGCATGGTCACCTTCAGCTCGGGCCTTTATCGCATGGCCCATGACCTTGCCAGGTTTTAAACGGCCGTTTAAAGCCATTGTACACTTTCGGCACAGAAAACAAACAAAAAGTTCACAGATTTACAAATAACTTACAGGGTTTACAGAAGGTAATGGTGAAAGACTTCTCTGGAAATATTATTCCATGAAATGCTTTACTGTTCGAGAAAACATTAAAACGATTATCAATTCTTGTTGTCGAGAATTACAGATTTATTTTGAACACATGTCATGACACGGCGAAACGTGCGGAAACAAGTGTGGGTTTACCCTGTTATTTTCTCCTGACTCCAATGACCGATTGAGCCTAAATTTTCACAGGTTTGTTATTTTTTTTTATCAGTTGTGATACACGAACTGTGGGCCGCTGGACAATACTGTTTCCCGAAAGTGTCCAATGGCTTTAAAAACTTAACACTACCATTTTATTCCCTTATTATAAATGTAGACTAAAATGTGGACACAGCCTGTGAGTCGCGTTTCAATAACAATAACCCCTAAAAGGTTTAATTTTTCTTTTGATTTTATTTAATTATACTTTTTTATTATTTTTTATTTAAATTAAATGCTCCTTTACAACAGTGATCTTTTGTTTTTTACAGGTCGGACACCGGTGGTTGGAGCGACCAGGATCATTTTGCCTTCCAAGCTATCGTAGACCAGTACCCACATGACCTGTCCAATAGGAGATCTCTCTATATCAACAGGTTACGCCGTCAGCTTCCACACAAAACACGAGCAGATGTGGTAAGAGTTATCATAAATTAAATGTAAATCAGTGAAAGTGTTGTTAGTTAAGGTTTGCTGTAACACCATAAATATCGCAAATACTCGATACGCATTCGTTAGGTGTGGAATGAGGTGTATGCTGGTTTGATCGCTAGATAGACCAGCATGCACCTCATTCAACGATTAGCGTTTGCACAATGGGTATTTACGAAAAGGGTCTACATGTATGTGTAAATAATAATAATAATAATAATAACAAACTCTTATATAGCACATTTGACAATAACCGTATCAATGCTCTTTACATAAGTGCCCAGCCGTCGATTGCACAAAACTCTTCCTAGTTTAAGAATAATCTTGGGACTTAGGACGAGTCCCAACCCTGCACTGTAGCATGCAGACCTTAAGATTAATCCTAAGTTAGGAAGAGTTACTCGTCCTAACTCGAGATGAGACGAGTCCTAACTCTTTGTGAAATCGACGGCAGGTCATAGGGCCAATAACATCCCTGTAATGTTTCTCAGCTCCCTAGGGAGTACACAGCCCTGAGCTGCCTGTAAGGCGCTTCTGGCTTTTTCATACACAATAACAACCTCTACCATCGCAGGTACCCATTTATACCCCTGGGTGAAGAGAAGCAATTATAGTAAAGTATCTGGCTCAAGGACACAGGTGTCACGACCGGGATTCGAACCCACACTCCGGTGAATCAGCACCAGAACTTGAATTCGATGCTCTTAACCACTCGGCCATGACACTCTATAAATCCCTTTTGAGTAGTGTTGGTTCTGAGAAGAAGCGGTGGTCGACAACTCAACGTTTTGATCAGTATGCTCCGATTGTCTTCAGGAGGACGCTGCACTCTGTTGCTGCCCACTGCGTACACACTGTTGGTAATAAGTGGTTGCTCATTGAACTGACTCACAAATGACTTGGAATTGGCAATTTATTTGTTTGCATAGTGTTTGCATAGTGTTCATTAAGCCCATAGATGAGTATTTAAAATGAATTCCAGCTGCATCTGAGAGGTGACCCGTACCCCCACTAGTTGATTAAACATGGAATGACCCCTGTACTTCTTACATCATGCAAAGCTTAAATTCTAACTTAAAGGAACACGTTTCCTTGGATCGGCCGAGTTGGTCTTTGAAAAGCCTTTGTAAACATTTGTTATAAAAAGCATGATTAGAAAGATATTTTAAAAGTAGAATATAATGATCCACATGATTTTGCCTCGAAATTGAGTGGTTTTCCTTAATCTTTGCGAACCTACATGGTCGGGCGTGTTAGTCGACGAGGTAAAAGGAAAACCACACAATTTCGAGGCATACTTGTGTGGATCATTTCATTCTACACTTAAAATATATTTCTAATCAATCATTTTATAACAAACGGTTACAAACACTTTTCAAAGACCAACTCGACCGATCCAAGGCAACGTGTTCCTTTAACGTGAACTATATGTTTGGCAGGTGGCCCATGAAGACTGGACTTTGAGCAACAGGTTCTACACAGAGCATCGTCGGACCCTGATTAACTGTTGGGCCAGAGACAAACAGGAGCTGTATGACAAAGCAGTAGCTGTGTTTGCTGATGCCTGCCTCGCTCAGGAACTGCAACAAGCTACGGCCATCAACATTCAGCGGCAAGATGAGATATGCAGGGAACTTGCCCAGAAAGTAAGATATGAAAACTCATAAGGGTTACAAGGTTACTAAGGGAGGAATGCTACGCGTTTTCTTCAGTATGTTTTTGCGTTCAAAGCCTGAAAGTGCATGTTGGCTACACCTGTATTCCTCTAGCTATAATATTCACAAAGTAAATGAGCTGTCTACAGTTGTTTTCTCAAAAGGTTAAGAAAACGATGTAATACACACATCGATGTATATGGGTAGACACTGTGCTAAAACAATATGTGCTTAAACATAGGATTCGAACTGCCTCTAGTTCCTAGAATTCTTAAGGTCATGGGTTCAAATCCCACCCGAGTTATATGCCTGTGATTTTTTTTACAGAACTCGGGGAAGGTACTGAGTATACAGTTCTTAGTATGGATAAAACCAAAATTAATGTTCTTTATCCCGATGTAATTTTCCATCTGTTTTATCACTGTTCTTACACCCCCTCAAACAAAAACCAATAGGTACAGCGATGGCGAGAGCAGAAGCTTGAAGCCATGAGGTTGGAGGACGAAATGGCGTCTCAACGACGACAGGTTTTTGAGCAGCAGAGGATCAAGGAGCAAGAGGCTGAGAAGAAGAAAAGAGCACTTAACAAACAGAAGGTAACCAGGCCTTGCTCTTAAAGACACTGGACACTATTGGTAATTGTCAAAGACCAGTCTTCTCAACATGTGCATCAAATAACAAACCTTGAGCTCATTTGGTCGTTGAAGTTTCAAGATAATAATGAAAGGAAAAAAACCCTTGTCACACGAAGTTGTGTTCTTTCAGATGTTTGATATGGGGACCTCAAATTCTAATTCTGAGGTCTTGAAATCAAGTTCGTGGAAATTTACTTCTTTCTCGAAAACTACATCACTTCATTTGTACTATGAACAACTCTCCATTACTCGTTAACAAGTAAGGTGTTATGCTAATAATTGTTTTGAGTAATTACCAATAGTGTCAACTGCCTTCAAAACAAGTCCACTTGAATATAAAACTTTAAATGAATTATAAAGTGAAAGTTTTGTATGTTGTGGTGAAAGTGCCCCTCAGTTTGTTAAATCTTTTGCAGCTGAATAACCCTTAATGTATTTCATGTGCAAACAGTTGGACGTCTACCACACTAAGCAGTTAAAAGAGCAGGAGGCTAGGGAGCGTGAAGGCAAACAACGTCTGCTTGAGCTGCAAGAAGCCATGGCCCAACAAGCCCAACAGGATAAAGAAAGGTATGCTCGTCGTTGGTGTCTCTGCCGTCGATTTCACCAAATTCTGTCTACTAAAGGCCGAGTCACACTGCAACGATAACGAAAACGATAACAATCCCGATGCAAAGAGAACGCATTCTTTAACGTTGCTGTAATGTGCATCATTGTTGTTGATAACATGTAAAGTAAACCCATCAAGCAGCGTGTCTCCAATCAGTTGTTTCATCAATCTAAAACCGTCACAATGTTACAGTGCTCGAATCCACTCGGCCACTACACGCCATGAACCAGGTTTTTATGCAGAGATTTGTTTTTGGTTTGACAGAGTCGCTTATCGAGAAACATTGATTGAGGAGCGCTTGCAGAAACAGCAGGAGGAGAGAAGAAGGGAAGCTGAGGAAGAAATAGAAAGAGAACGACGACTAGATGCAATAAGACAAATGGTAAGACATTTATATCCCAGGGCCTAATTGCATTGAGCTGCTTGAAGCCACTGAACACTTTCGGTAAACAGTATTGTCCAAGGCCGACACTTTGTGTACCACAACTTATATATAAAATAACAAACCTGTGAAATTTAGGCTCAATCGGTCATCGGAGTCGGGAGAAAACAACGGGAAAACCCACCCTCGTGACATGTGTTTAAAATAAATCCAATAGTGTCCACTGTCTTTAAAAGCACTTTATACTATTATTATTGTTAATGTTATTATTCTTTTGACTTTACAGGTTGAAGTACATGTTGAACATGACCCCCAGAGAGTCTTCCAAGCCACCAAGGTATTGTGATGTTTGAAACTTTCAAGTTTGATTTTCAATTTTAGATCATAAGAGAAACTATAGTACCAAAAACCCCAAAAGGGAGAAGACAAGGAATGAAGTTTCAGTTTTTTAAGTGGCAGAAAAACCCCAGAGAAATATTCTGGGGAAAAAAACCCTGACAAAATCAGGTAGGGACTGAAAGCCCAATCCACATTGTGCCCCGATGAGATTTGTACCAGGGTCGAAGAGGTCGACCTGACAACGCGTAAAACTCGTGACGAGTTTCAGTTCTGATAGTGGGTGCGTTTGTTTAGCTTCACTGGGTCGACCCCGCAGTGCTCACTCGAGTGAGCCCCTGACAAGAGCTTAACGGACGATCACACTGGCCCTCTCATGGTGACGGCATGCACCTCAGATCACCCCCAAGTGACCCACTCCACAAGCAGGGCACTAGGGGCTGACCCTGGTGAGCCCGTCAAATCTATTCAAACGTACCGGGGATAGACCGGGGTTGACCCAGGGAAGCTAAACGAACGCATCCAGTGTTGGTTCTGAACAGTATTGGTTCTGAGAAACACGCCGGTTCTTCTCGGAACCAACGTTTCTCCCCCCAAAAGTTGTATGTATAGTCAGGTTGGCTTAGTGTTATCTTCCCGCGCCTTCCATCTCTGAGACCTCGGTTCGAATCCTATCGGGGCACAATGTGGTTGGGTTTTCTGTCTTTGCCTGGGCCTAATTTCAAGGCTCTGCTTACCGCCGAATTCTGCGCTTTGGCGCTATGATTCCCACGCTTCTGATTCCCCGCAAATTTCTGGGCTAGCCTTGTATGCCTAGAATGCCTAGTAATGTGAAATACGCTTGCCGTAAGCACAGAATTCCCTGCTTCCGTAAGCACCGATTCTGTGCCTACGGTAAGCAGAGCCATGAAATTGGGCCCTGGTGTGATCGTGTTGGTTTTTGCCCTGGAATAATTCTCTGGGGTTTTCCTCCTTCATTTAAAACTGAAACTCTTTTTTTGTCTTCTCTCCGTTGGGTTCTTGGATAGTACAGTGATTAAGTTCACTTCTCTGAGAGTCCTTGGCTTTACAACCAGAATAAATGAAATGTAATGGTTATACTCGCAATTGTATTCCTTTAGTTTCCTCACAAATTGTTTTTGCTATTGTCTTCCATTTTTATATGACCTCCTCTTTTTCCCTTTGTGTTCTTCATAACAAATATTGTGTTTTTTCAAACGGTTGATTTGCATATTGTTGTGTTATTTGCATAATTCTATTGTCTTCTTTTTAAATATTATCTTCTTTCCTTTGTCTTCTTCAAAACAAGGTTGGTTTGAATGGTTGATTTGCATAATATTGATGCATTTTTTTTACATAATTCTATTGTCTTCTAATTATATGTCCTTGGCTAAAACAATTCCTGGTTTTTCCAGGATACCTACCCTTAATCCTTTGCTCCTCTTTTTGCTATAAATGGATTTGTTTTCATTTGTACTCTAGTTCGTGCCTCTGGTTAAAATTTTGTTTCGGTTGAAAGCTAAGGCCATCTACCCTGCTAGTTTTTAGTATTGTGTGAATATTTTTTACGAGCTATGGTTTTCTTAAAACATTTATATGGGTATGATATTGATTTTTGTTCTCTGGTTCCTTACTTTTCATTGGATCTTGCCTTTCTTTTATATAAATTTTCTGTAGTTAAATTAAGCTGATTGTCTCTTGGCTGATTTTTTAAAACCTTAGTTCAAGTACTTGTAATTTTAGGCTTAGTGTGACTTGTACTTAGGCTTACCTTTAGCTGTTTACCATGTTTACTTAAGTTTTTGCTGTCAATGTTTTTATCTATGAGTTGCCTTGAGGCCCTCTTATAACTTTTTTTAATTATTATCATGGACAATATATAATTTGTTGCTGATTTGGCATTTGCTGAATTTAGAAATATTTATGTTGCTGAATTTGGGAATATAAAGTTGCTGAATTGATGACATTTGTTACATTTGATCCCATTTAGGCATTTAATGCACATCTTGGCATTGGAGTTGATGAGGATATCAACATACAGAAGCCACTGTTCGATGCCAGAGGGTTTACTTCAGAACAGGTAATGATCGTTTATTTACCTTATTTTGTAGCACATGAGGGCGCAATAACGGGAAAGCTCTAAAGAATTTCAAAGTTTTTGAGGCCTCACTAGTAAAATCTTGAACAGAGATTTTTTGCAATGAGGTTTTTTTTTCAAGAACTTGCTTGCCGGCCACCATCTCGGTGTTAAGGGAAAGTACATGTGAAAGAAAGAGGCCAGATTAACACATCCTTTTTGTCTTTGCCAACTCACACCTGTGGACTTGAACACACTGGACACTATTGGGAATTGTCAAAGACCAGTCTTCTCACCTGGTGTATATCAACATATGCATAAAATAACAAACCTGTGAAAATTTGAACTCAATTGATAATAATGGACAAAAAAACCTTGTCACACGAAGTTGTGTGCTTTCAGATGCTTGATTTCGAGACCTCAAATTTCAATTCTGAGGTCTCAAAATCAAATTCAAATATTTGAGTGGAAAATTACTTCTTTCTCGAAAACTACGTTTTTTCAGAGGGAGCCGTTTTATACTACCGACCTCTCCCCATTACTTGTTACCAAGAATGGTTTCATGCTTATAAATATTTTGAGTAATATGACCAATAGTGTCCACTGCCTTTAAGTTCAATGAGCCAAGTAATGAATTGTAAACACACCCACTCAGTGAAAATAGTGTATATTTTCTGAGTCTTGTGGCCAAAATGATTCATAGGGCTCACTTTCGAGTAATGTGAATGATATTTTGACGATCTTGATTTTAGGTAATGGCCGACCCGCGTGTAAAGCTTGAGGAAGCACTGCGTAGAGCTGGTTTACACCAGAATCCCTACGCTAGAGTGATGTTAAAGGACGTTAAGCCACTGAGGCCTCCAAGGAAGGACCAAGAATCCACCGTCTTCAAAGACGTTGACAAGTGAAGTCACCATGGCAGTAAGTCTTCCCAAAACTATATGCCAATAATTTCCTTCAGAAGCTTTCTGTTATTGCAGACCTTGATATGAAGAAATTGATGGTGTTGAACGGGTTTAAGAAATAATAATAATAAAAAAAATAGAAAAGACTTGTAATGCGCATACATCCAACCAGCTGGGTGTTCAAGGCGCAGAATATGCACGCTCGATGTGGGGCTCGAACCCAAGGCCCTAGGATTAAGAGTCCCGTGCTCCACCGACTGAGCAAACTCGTCCACAGATTTACATTAAAATTACACAGTTTAAAGATAATGATGGTAGTAAGCTTCCCTTAAGGTCTTTGAGAAACGACTCAAACAATTTCATAAAATTTTTTATTTTTATCTCAGTGAGACGGAAATTGTTGCAATCAACAGATTTACGCGCCTTGCTTGAAAACATTGCTATATGACTCTTGTTTCCTTAAAAACTTGACTGTTGAAGCTTATGTTAAATTACACAAATCTTCATTCACAGTAATTAGGGATTCATGTCATGGCCAAAAACTTTACTTACAAAAGGTAGCAAAACAGAGGCGAAAAAGAAGGTCCTGTATCGCACGGCCCCGACCCAGCAATGTTTGAAACAGCCGACTAAGACAGGGTCACTACTGTGTTATCCTCAAAGCCAAATAATGATATAAAATCTGTATTTTGCAGGGGGAAATTTCAATTCCTTCTGCGTCCTTTTGCTTCGTTTTGCAAAGGGGCAAAATATGCATTGACGCTCAGTGTGAGCATACGCGCATGTGCTATAAGTTAGTGCTGATAGATTGTACATTGAATATTTTGGTAAGTATTCGTTGCCTTCTGCGTAAATTAGCGCATGCCTAAGCTTTTTAGTTCCTATAAAAAATGTGTATATTATAAAAGTTTAATTACAAAGTTTGAGTTTGATGGACACATTTGTCTTGTGGCACTGTCTCCGATGAAGCCGTCCATTTTATTTTGTTTAATTTTTTAATGAAAATTCATTACAAAATAATTGTATATTTTATAAAATAATAGTTTAATTACAGAGTATTTAAATATTGAATTGAGAAAAGGTTTGTTAATTAAAAATTTGATTTTACTTTTTTTTATCAAAACCATTTATTTATGGCTCGTCTTCTAGGTTTTATTCATGCATAAACAAATTTTAATATTATACTTCCTTTAAACAGAGATGATGTGGCATTTCTCTTCACAGAACTCAGGAAAGTACCACGTAAACAATGCTTACACATATCGGTGTATTAGTGATATTATTTATCCCATGCAAATTTGACATCTATTATGTTTTTATGGTCATTAATTTGTAGAGAAATTGACAAAATGTACACTCCATTTTTCATTAAAGGATCAAAGTGGCCCGTCTTGGCTAGTTCAGTGTTGAAAAGCGTCCATTTTTCAGGCATGTGAGACTTCCAGTTGATTTCCTCTTTAGGGTTTTGATTTTCATATTTCTTTTCTTCACTTTCTGTGTACAAAAGTATAGGAGTACTATCTTTTCCTCTTTTTTTCTTGCCAAGTTTTCTCTTTTCCTCTTTATTTTTTTCCTGGATAGTACTCACATTCCTGCTATTTAAAATGACTTATGGACAAGTGGAAAAGCTGAACGACGAGTGAAATGACAAGTTAACTTGTCCTGCTGGCTCGTCTTTAAAAAATAGTTGGGGGCAAACCCTGTCTGGTACCCATTGCATCTATGGTCCACTATGTGGTGATCCTGACCATGTCTCTTTGGTACCATGCTTGTTGCCATGGTGACCAAGTGTGCTTCATGTAGGCGTGTCATAATTTTCAGGTACAGGACACTTTCCGGGATATCTAAAGGGTTAAAACAAGTATAAATTGTGAGCAGGGGAAATGGCAATGGCATACCAGGGACTCTGTTGCCCTTTGCCTCGGTGCCCCTTCAAAGGTTTCCCACAAACTATAAGATTGCCCAGTGCAAGTCGGACCATGGAGGTAGAAATAGCAGACTGAGAGGGGCAATAGAAACATTTCTTACAAAAGGTTTCTTTTCGTGGAACGGTTTACCTGAGAGATTGTGCATTGAGCCCACCTTGACATCTCTCACTTCTATGTACTGGTGTTTACAGAGTCATTGATTTGTCTTTTATATCTAACTGGCTAGTGTTTTTTGCTGCACTTTATCTGCTTTTGTTCCTGTTGGTATAGAGTGCTGTTGCTGCTTTTATGTGACTCGTTCTATCATGTTTGTTTCTCCCTTGTTCTGTGTATGTGTATTGCTTTTTCTACAGGGCCCCCAGTGAGATGAGTGTTTTGACAATGATGTTGCTATAATATCCGTAATAATAATACAAGTGTCTTTTGCAAAATTAAAATGGTCTTGCCCTCTCAAAAAAAGAATATCCAGGCCTGTAATATTCATGTTAAGATCAGCTGTGGCACTAGACCTTTTGTCTGGGTGTGTCACAATCTGGGGAATTTACCACAAAGTCAGATTTGCCTTGTTAGTGTTGTTGGTGTAAGCAATTCCTTCTGTATTAAATTGCGATACTAACCTCTTTAGAATTTCACACACTCCCCGCCCACGGACGCCGTTCACATTAAACTCGCTCAGTCCCTCGCGGATTTGTACACTCCAGTCTCTGTCCATGTTGAAAAACATTACGTCATCGATTGTCACTTCCACTGATAACCTGTCTCCAACTTTACACGACAAAAGAAGAAATGGTCAAACTTTCTAAGAAATAGTTACAATAGTTTGTTATTTTATGCATTATCTTGAGATACACCAAGTGAGAAGACTGGTGTTTGCAATCACCAAAGGTGTCTATGCCTTTAAGATGCAATGCTTTGTTTGGATAACAAGAAAAGACACTTCGAAAGTTTTGAAGCTTACCAAGTGGCTGCATACTAAAAGCAAATTTCATTGGCGGATCTTCCGTTTGTTCCATCAAATCAGCCAATGGTAGATCGACATGTATGGCTGGGATGACCTCTCCAGATGGATGGATTATAAACCCAGTAGTCAAGCTGCAACGAAAATCCATCATATTAAAAGTAATAACAAGACAGTTGATTCCGAAACAGATCCGAAACAAGGACTTTGAAAGAGCTTGCAGGGATTGTATGTTTCTGTAATTTTTGACATTAGGGGTATTTTTGACATTAGGGGTATCATTTTTCTGATAAAGCTTAATGCCTTTTAAAGACATTGAACATTTTGGTAATTGTCAAAGACCAGTCTCCTCACTTAATGTATCTCAACATAGTGCATAAAATAACAAATCTGTGAAAATTTGAGCTTGATTGGACGTCGGAGTTGCGAAATAACTATGACAGAAAAAAAAACTTGTCACACGAAGTTGTGTGCTTTCAGATGCTTGATTTCGAGACCTCAAACTCTAAACTTGAGGTCTCGAAATCAAGTTCGTGGAAAATTACGTCTTTCTCAAAAACTACGTCACTTCAGAGGGAGCCGTTTCTCACAATGTTTTATACTATCAACCTCTCCCCATAACTCGTTACAAAGTGAGGTTTTATGCTGATAATTATTTTGAGTAACTAATTGTGTCCACTGCCTTTAAATAATACACCACAAAACCAAAACCAAAACTAAACCAAACATGGTTTCCAAGGAGGCCTTTGTTTACTTTAATTACCAATAGTGTCCACTGTCTTTAAGGGACAATTTTTTTTTTTTTTTTTTTTTACCACTCGATCGTTTTAATCTTATATAAATGTAGATGTGTATAACAAAACTATCAAGCGAAAATTGAATTTCAAGAGGTGCTCGCGTTTTTTTATTTTATTTTTTTATTTATAGATATTACCGAACATCCAGAGCGGTTATTGTCGACGCAGGACTAGTAATAATCTGTAATTGGAATACGCAGCTTAGGATACGTTACTGCCAGTAACGATTTTCAGATTCAGATTTTGGGGCATAAAAACTTATGATTTCAAAAAATTCTTTTTACTATCGAAAGCTGTTGTAATTTTAGCCAAGGCAAGTGAGTTGTTACTAGTAAGTTTAAGGGTGATTTCCAACCGCCTATTTTCCATTTAAAGGCAGTTAAACGTGGTTTCTGTATTTCTTTTATTGACTGCCTCAAAAACAATACAATAAAAACAAATATAAAAAGTTGTATTGTCTCAAAAACATTTATCTTCAAATGGATTAATATTTCTGCCCGAGAACCATCTTTTATGAAGTTGTTGTGTATCATAAAGCATATACCTTTACGTTTTTGCATTTATTTTAAATCGTTGGGTGCCCCCAAATGTAACAGTGGGTACTACTTACTTTGAAACTCGACCGGGAAAACAAAAGGCTCCAATCTGAATACACGTGCCATTCTGTTTCAACAAATAAAACTAAATTAAGAAGTATCAAGTAATAAACCACAAGGGGTTAAGAACAGTAAAAACTATAATAGAGGATTCATTATCATATATATTCTGAAATGTAGAAATTCGATAATGGGTTGTTATGTTTTATAGATTTCCCCATCCCCAATTTGAACAATAACATCGGCTCATTCAATTTCGTTTGAGAATGAAAGCTCCGTGGAATCAGCATTTTATAGGCAATTGAGCAATTCAAACTCACCAGCCGTCGATTTCACAAAACTCTTCCTAAATTAAGACTAATATTGGGACTTAGGACGAGTCCCAACCCTGCACTGTAGCATGGAGACCTTAAGATTAATCCTAAGTTAGGAAGAGTTACTCGTCCTAACTCGAGATAAGACGAGTCCTAACTCTTTGTGAAATCGACGGCAGAACAGTTTAGCATTTGCTATGATCAAATACATTCATTTAAATTAAGCAAGTCACAAATATCTTTGAATTTCGCAAAAGTAAACAGCATTTAATTTAATGTTTATTTAATGTTTATTTAATGTGTCAATATTGTAAATTAGACATTCACCTGAAGAATATTTAAAATGTAGTCTAGATCGTTCATATGAAATTTAAAGACTAAAACCAACTTGAACGAGAACGAAACTTACTCATCGGGCACGAAAACGAACTAATAAATCCAATGGTAGCTCAATAAAAATGAACCAATGGGAATAAACGTGAAATTGACAGTGCGCAGTAAAACCAAATTAATTCCTTGCTGAAATTAGCCTGTAGTAAAACTCAACACTAATTTCTTGCTGAAATTAGCCGGGAAAACGTACATTTGTCTGCTGTTTTTGTTTCTTATTTTGATGTCTTCCTTTTAATTTGTTCCCACTTGATATTCTAGTGTGTCTTTTTGTTCAAATTCTTACCTCAAGAACAATGAAGTTTAAGATGTAGCTATGTAAGTCCGTCCACCTTCGCGGACCTGAGAAGTAAAAAAAAATATCTTGTCAGAAATTCCGTAACACGAAAGTTCATCATCATCAAGACATCATACGTTGAATTAACAAGTTATTTTACATCGTGTAAGTGCCCACAGATACTTTGTGTTCCCAAATAATGAAGACACGATAATCACGATAATCAGACTTACCGGACGATCTGTCTTTGACGCCTGTAAGGACCACGCCCTGTTCCTCCCCATCATCAACTTGGACCACGCCCTCGATTGTACCAAACTGTTCGAAGTGGCTTTGCTCCATACTGAAAAGTAAAAAATGTAGTTGCAAAAATAGTTCCATGCATCAATGAAGTTCATTATACTCGATTGTTTTTTTACAATAACGATTTTTTTAATTTAGTATACTTACGATTTGAGGTTTTCAAAGGCTGTTTTGACCATTTTTTTCCCCATAAGTAAAGTTCACACTCGAAAGTAAATAGGTCAATTAATGTGTATTTTTAAAGATTAGTTGTAAACACATAAAGGGGTTGGATTGTTATGTTTCCTTTTTTTTTTTTTTTAATCACACTTACGATTGTTTTCGGATATTTTGTATATACACTTACGATTTGAGGTTTTCGAAGAGCTGTTTCGACCACTTTTCCTTGGCGATATTTTCGGCAGCAAGGCTCGGGTGCACATCGGTGGCAAAGTCGTAGAAAGTTGTCGATGCAGTCCATCTGCATTGATCAAGAGTATGTTGACAATGACTTTAGTAAACAAAGATCTCTGTGGAAACCCCGCTTGCTTTATTATTTGTATTTGTTTTGTGGTGTATTATTTAAATTACTGTTCAAGTAAACCAGAAACTTTAATAACATGTGTGCCTTGTTTTACTAAATGAAATTAACTCACGTAAAGGAACACCTGACGTGCACCAATGGTCGGTTGTCCACTTCACTCCAGTCTTTTCGTATTCCAACCCTTTTGTTATAAAAAAGAAATCATCAAAATCGTTACAGAAATTTAGCAATTGGGACACAAACCAATACGAAAGGAATTCAAAACACGAGTATGACCTTTCACAAAACATCCGAATAAAGACTTACAATTGTTGTAACATTTCCTCATGCCCATACTTGAAGAGAGGGTATCCTTTTGGTAATTATATACCAAATAAGTTGTTATGCGAACATGTATTTTTTAGTCAAACCAATAGTGTCCACTGTCCAGAACCTTTAAAATAAGTATGAGCATAAAACCTTACTTGGTAACGAGTAATGGGGAGAGGTTGATAGTATAAAACATTGTGAGAAACGGCTCCCTCTGAAGTGGAGTATTGTTTGAGAAAGAGTTAATTTTCCCGAATTTGATTTCGAGACCTTATATAATTTTTCTTTTTATTATCTCGCAACTTCGATGGCCGATTGAGCTCAAACTTTCACAGGTTTGTTATTTTATGCATAATAATGTTGAGATACACCAAGTGAGAAGACTGGTCTTTTAGAATTATTACCATTAGTGTCCAGTGTCTTTAAATATCCTGAAAGTTATACAAAGCTCTGTACGCATATTTGTTTCAAAGATTCAAAGAGACAAAACAATATTTGTACCAAACACTACCCCCTTTTGAAACATTCGTAGGTGCCCCTCCCAGTGGCAATTTAACTGGCCTTACACACGCATATTATAGTTACCGACAGTATCCATTGTAGTCAATCTTCCATTTACTCAGGGGTTCAATGACCGTGCATTCAAGACCCGCCCCATTGAACCCCTGGCCAGTGACACCAGAGACAGTGCAGTGAGGGTGCCGTGGGAGCACCAAGTCACCACGGCCTGGTAGCCTTAAGATGAACCAAACATCCCGCCGAGCATCGGGCCTGATGGCGACCCGTGCGATCAGTCGAGTCGCCCCGGTCAGATCGGAGCCGTTCACGTAGAACGAGTTGTGACCCTTGGTGGTGGGGACAAAAATTAGAACATACAATTACAGAATAAACAGTCGAAGGTTCTAAATCCAGGGTACTTTTTGTAGGGCTCAAAACACAATGTCCACAGATTTTCATTAAACTAACACGGTTTGAAGATACATGTAATGAGTGTTGAAAGCTCCCCTTAAATTATTAATGTACTATAGTGTACATTGTTGTTTTTGTAAAATGCGTGAACTTTGTAGCAATTTAGCCATAGACTACAAGATGAGTGGTTTTAATAAGTCTAAAGTTACATCAAATAAAGGAATTGATAAAAACATTAATGCATTAATACTTCTCGGATTGTGTTTTCTTATCATGGATTTGAGTTATTCATACACATAATTCGCTCTGGCTTCGGCGATATCTCAAATGAAGGGTTCACGTGCTAGTTTTATGATTTACATTTATAATGTATTAAAACAATCGAACGGTCTAAAACCTACGTTTGGATCGTCCCCAATTCCAGAATAGACTTCGAGTTCACGCACTCGCTTCAGTGCCGGGTTCGAATCCCCGTCCATCCCCTCTGACTCTTGCATCCTCTTGCGTCTCACCAGAGCCAGCATTACTTTCATCGTGTAGTATTTCAGCGAGAACCACCTTCCCGGGACGGCGTAGATGCCGTACATCGGCGCGGGGTCCCGTGTGGCGAGGTTCACCGTGATGTAGGCAAATACCGGAACCGCTAAACTCCAAAACAAAACCCACACATAATCCATTGTGACTGCTGTCAAAAATGCTGATTCCAGAAGCAATTCTTCACCGAAGCCTTTTGTTACTCCAATATCTTGTTCTTGATAAACTTCAGAATAATCCTTTATGGTTTTAAGTTGTTCGTCTCCTCCTGACGATGACTCTTAGAGCTGGTCGAAACGTCGAAACCAATTAATAACTCACTCCGCCGTATTGAAAATAACGATCCACAAAGCTAGTATAGTCCCAGCCGATTATCTACAATCCGCCCAGGTGGTTGTTAAAAAGCAGGACATTTCTTTTCAGAACTGACAAGTGCTCCAAAATTCCGAAAATCTACTCCGCGGTAGTAGAATATAAAGCAGGCAGTTCTCTAAAGAACCAAGTCTACCTGGCAAGTAGATACACACATTTCTACCTCCATGGTGTTACCGCAAACTGAATTGATATCTCACCGTACAATGCCCCACTCCCATAACAATGAACACCATTTAAAACAACCAGAACCGATCATAGACACTGACAATGATATAGCAAGCAGCAACACCCACCAACTCTCCACAACCTATGACTCAGTGCGAACCCAAAGGTAGTCCACTCTAGTGAGATCAGATGCGACTTCAACCCTTAAGGGCATTCGTGTGAACTCGGATTGTTATCCTATATATAAGCTTTAAGTCCGGGTTTGTCACAACAAGGGTATTATTTAAATGCCTACCCTTCGGCTTGGCTTACACCGGGTCAATGTGGAGCAATGCCGTGACCACTTAAAGGCGCTGCCGTCGATGTTATAGGACTTTAGGACGCATTGAACCCGTTCTAAAGTTAGGACGTTCTGACTCGAGATAGGTTTAATCCTAACGTGGAATCGACTGCTGGACACTTGTCAAAAGACCAGTATTCTCACTTGGTGTATCTTGGCACATGCATACAATAACAAATCCGTAAACATTTTGACTAAAATTAATTGGTTGAACTTTGAAGTTGCAAGAGAATACTGAAAGAAAGAAAAAAGAACAACCTTTTTGTTGCACACGTGTGTATGCTTCGGGCCTGAAGTCTGTAACTCGTTCTAAACTTGGTTTTAAAATCTCCAGTATTTTAAAAGTAGATCCATGATGAGAGAATTCTAATTAAAACTTGCAACGCATGATACATTGTTAACAAAGTAGTTCACAAAATAACTTTTGGGTGCAATCACTCTCAGAATCGTAAACGCCACTTGCAGTATTTGCAGGAGTCAATAAAAACTACAGCTCTTCCAATCCAAACCCGGGGTCGGCATTAAAGTAGTATAATGTACTTTAAATAGCTGGTAAATTAATGGATTAGACAAAAGCACATAGAACAGTTGAACAAATAAATATGTCAATATGACGTTGCATGAACTTGGCACTTTTGGTAGTTACTCAAAATAATTGTTGGCATAAAAACTTACTTTGTAATGAGCAATGGAGAGCTGTTGATATTATAAAACATTGTGAGAAACGGCTCCCTCTGAAATAACGTAGTTGTTTTTAAGCAAGAGGTTATGTTTCACTAAATTATTTGAATCTTAGAAAAACGGCCTGAGGCTTTTTTCAGTCATGTGTGAAAGCACACACATTTTGTGATGCAAGGTTTTTTGTCTATCATTATTTTCTTCTAACTTCGACGACCAATTGAGCTCCAATTTTCACAGGTTTTGTGCATATATTCAGATACATCAAGTGAGAAGCAAGTCTCTGATAATTTGTGTTACCAAAAGGTGTCTTGGAAAGTTGAAGCTTGTTCTATAAATATATACCTGTTCATGTTTGTTGTGTTGTCATTTAACCTTCGAGAAAGACTCTGCTAGGGTCGAAACGTCAGGCCATTTCACATTTCTTTGCATTTCTTCTTTACCGTCAGTAAAATATCCACATAATACAACAATCTATATAGTAAAAATGCTCGCATATAATAGTCCAGCATATCAAAAAGTGTATTAGTTCCCTCAATTTGCTCGCGGGCACAAAGGCTTTATGGTGACAAGGGCCTGCCACTAATTTGATTATGGGGTCGCGTTACATTCGATTTGGTTTTGTGAACAATCATAACAGTCAACAACACCTATGCCCTCCAAAGAATAAAAAAACAAAACACAATTGAGGGCTCGGCTACCATGGAAATTAATCCGTGGGTTGAGCTTTGCTATCGGCAATGTCAGTGACCCCAAGAAACGGCTACAGGTTGGGTTGCGTTCGATCACATGTAACGGTCGCACCGAGAGCTATATATAACTCTATGGGTGCACCCCACAGCCCACACTAATAGCAGAAAACAGAGCGTCGATCCCAAACACTAAACATACGATACACTCAAAACATTATGATAGATTTGAGAGCCCCCCAAAAAGTGTTTCGGTGTAAAACAAATTTGCCCAATATTGTGACCTGGGGTTGTTGACTTCCTACTTTTGGGTGACATTGGGCCCTTACAAAATTAATTGGTCCCATTTCTTGAGGTGTAGGGACACTTCTCAAGATCGATGCTCGGACGTTTGGAAAATTACACTGGTGTAGGGGTGTTTTGGCTTTGTGGGTGGGGGGTGGGGGAGGGGGGGGGGGGGTGATTACTCGACGGGCCCAGGGACTCCCCCAACTTTATTAAGTTGAGCAGAGGATTAAAGTTCAAGAGTTAACAAATAACTTTCCCTTTACTCTAAACAGCTGAGACTTCTTGATATTTTTCGTGTACTTTTTTATAACTAGCAATTTGTACTGTTTACAATGGGAGTATGTTTAGTGGAAATGTATACCTTTGGTAAAGTATTTGGCTATATAAACTTAATTTATGAAGCCTACATCAGGTTTAGAAAGTAACGCATTTTGAAAGACATTTAAATTCGAAGTTATGTGGTGATGTGAAAAGATTAAAGTTAAACATCTGGGTAAAACATTACAATCAAAATTTAAATGGCGGAAAAACTCAAAATTGCGCAAGTGGCACTTCCAATGAAAGATCTTAAAGATGAATGGGAAACTTTTAAATGGGGCAAGGTCAAGACCAGGGCAACAAGTGCCATGCTTCAAGGCCCGTAGCACACAACAAAAATACAATGTAACAAAACAAAGTTCTTGGGACAATTATTTTAGTTTTAATAACCGTTTATTCCATTATCGTTAAATATATATTACTTCAATTGTTTACAATGATTAAAATAAATAAAATAATGAACATGATTTGTTTTGAACTGAATGTCAGTAATCCTCCAATAAAAGAAATTTCTTTTCAATTAAAAGCAATTTTTAGTTTTAAAATGGCAGTTCGCAACCTCGCTACTTTTCATAAACAATGTATTGTCATCTGTTCACAAGGCGTGTCTCTAACATAATTCTTATGAGTTGAACTCTCAACCAGATTTTGTTTATTGCTAAAACTTTACAGAAAATAATGAAAACGTATAACGGGAATATGGAGGCAGTTTTGAATTATAAAAAAGAGGATGAAACAAGCTTTAACATGGTTTGAATAAATAAAAGAAAAGGTATTAACAGAAATACATTGAATTGAGACTTTTTGGACGCCTGGTGGCAGCAGACTTACTAGGTAAATTCCCATTGTTTAATGCAGTTCTGAGCATCCCACAAAGAACAATGGATTTAACTGGTAAGTCTGCTGCCACCTAGCGTCCCCAAAGTCCCCTTTTCAGTATCAACCCTGATTTAACATGAGAAGAGATTTGCCAAAAGGAATACAAATTTCTGATAATGTTTTTTTGGACTAGGACATGTGGATGACCAAAAGAGCAAAAACGTTCACATGTGCGTTACCTTTACTTTTTACAAGAAAAATATTGACATGTTCGCTATCTCTCTATCTAACAAAAATGATACCATTCAAAATTCACACTGAAAGAGCTAGAGTAGATGTGCATAGAATAACTTTTCGTTGATAAAAACGGCAGTTAGAATTGTGCCATGACATTACAATGTAAAATTAATTAATATATTAAAAAGTGTTTAACATTGATAAAACTGAAAAAATTAATATTCGCATAACTTAAAATAATGTTTGCCTAAATTGCTAGTTTTCTTTTTGAAATTAGACCAAACCTGATGTTTGAAAACAGTAAAAACATAATTATTGGTTTTTGTACTACTTTCTTTTGACTCCAAATCACTCAGGTGGGATTCGAACCCACGACAGAGTGCTTAATAAACATCAGTGTATAGTGTATCAGTGTACCTTTTTTCTGACCCTGTTTGAGTATATAAACATAAACAAACAACAACTTCAAAGAAACCCTTTCTGATGGATTTGAAAATGTGCCATATTTATTTTTATTAATTAGCTATAATTTATTATCCACCGTGAATTTTAAAATCTACAAAATATACATCGTGAGTATATAATTTAAGATGTGTTCTATTTACAATTTAAAAACAGTCTAAAGGCAAGGTACACATGAGTAAATAACGTGATGAGTCGATTGCTTGAACTTACTTTAAAAAAAAAGTTGCACCAAGGATAACAATTAATTCTATAATTATTTGTAGTTGTAACTGGACAAGATCAAATGTTAAATATCGGGTGCAGCATTGGTAATATATTGTTACCAACTTGTATTTTAAGGAACACGTTGCCTTGGAACGGTCGAGTTGGTCTTTGAATAGCGTTTGTAATCATTTGTTATAAAATGCATATGGTTAGATAGATGATTTAAAAGTAGAATAAAATGATCCACACAAATTTGCCTCGAAATTACGTGGTTTTCCTTTTACTTTGCGAACTAACACGGTCAGCCATTTATGGGAGTCAAAAACTTGACTCCCATAAATGACCGACCGTGTTAGTCGACGAGGTAAAAGGAAAACCACGCAATTTCGAGTGATACTTGTGTGGGTCATTATATTCTACTTTTAAAATATCTTTCTAATCATATGCATTTGATAACAAACGCTTTTCAAAGACCAACTCGACCGATCCAAGGCAATGTGTTCCTCTAAAACCCTTCACTGTAGAATCAAAACCCTTTGAAGTAATGTAGTGTTAGAGAAAGAGGTTATGTTTTCACCAGACAATTTGAATCTGAGAACAGGCGTATGAAAGCACACAATTCTATGCAACTACGTTTTTTCCTTTCCTTGGTTATTTTCTTGCTACTTCAACGATCAACGGGAGACTTTTGAATGCTAGGTGGCAGCAGACATGAATTTCCATTGTTTGCGTAGGTCTGAGCATGCGCACATTACCAAGAACAAAGGATTTACCTGGTAAGTCTGCTGCCATGTTCTAAAAAGTGCTCATCAAGACTTCATGTGCACACTGCTATAACACTTTACTGACAAAAGTGGACATCAACAACTTACCTGTCAGTTACACTGACTTTTTCAAGACTCTATCGTGAGAAGAAGAAAAACACCCTATCTGGCAGTGAATTCTACATGTTTGTTTGTTAATGTTTAGATGATCATCCTGTCCTGGAAATCGGCAAGCTCCCACAAGGGGATATGAACGGCAAGCCGGCAACAGCCAATCTCTTCCTTATAAACATTGGTTTAACATCTATGATTGTGAGTTGCGCAAATCAAGAAATTGTGATTCAGTAACTAGACGACAATACTTATTCTAGTCATTGTGAAATCAGCAGTTAGCTGGGTAGGATTCGAACCCATGATTATGAGTTGCCCAAATCAAGAAATTATGATTTGATAACTAGATGACAATACTCAAACTAGTCATTTTGAGCTCAGCAGTTAACTTGGTAGGATTTGAACCCACAACCCTGTAATTGCAAGTCCTGCAGTCTAACCACTAACCAACGCAACCAGGGAAGGCACATTGTGCGCCGTGTCCTGATTTTGTTTGTAATAATACATGTACACCCAATGTGGAATCAGCTGATAGCTTGGTACATGTAGGATTTGAACCCACAACCTTGTGATTGCAAGTCCTGCAGTCTAACCACTAAACCACAGTAACCAAGACCACAAACTTTAAATTGCATTGAACAAAAACACACACTGATTGGTCCATCTTTCCCACCCCCACCCATCTCCAATGTGCTCCTTAAAAGTTGGAATAATTTGAAATATCCTTCAAGACTTCTGTTAGCACATCTTTGCTTCGATAAACGACTATCCCCCCAAAACACACACTGTTTGGTCTATCTTTCCCACCCCCAAGCCCCCATATCGGAAGTGATCTTTACAAGTTGGAATAATTTGATAGTGTCTCCAGGACTTGTAATAGCACATCTTTGCTCCGATAGGCGACTATCCCCCCGGCATTAGCCCACTTCTGTCCCGCTTCTTTACTCCCATTGGCATCAGGCTTCTCATACCTCAACTCCGCCTCTCTCAGATCCAGACCAGCTGAATCTGAACCATCCCCACTCCCCTTCTTCACAAACTCTTGATAAATCTCCAGAGCTTTTGCAAGATTCGCCATCCCTCCATTCATTGATTTAAGAATAGCATGCGGGGCGCACGTATCCCACTTGAACGTACTACCCTTAGAAAGTATGTAGGCGTCGACCAAATAGTCGATCGTACACAACATTTTGTAGCCTGCCCCGCCCGCATATTTGACCTTACCGTCTGTGATGGGGCGAAGGGCCGTCTTGATGTCTTCCTCCTCGCTCCGGCTGAGTATGACCGAGATGCCAGGGGTAGAGGGGTCGTTATTTGCTGGCATTGACGGGAGGGAGTTGACCTGAGTGTCCCCACAGCTTACACCCCAGACGTGACGACCTTGCCAACTGAGAATTAGAACGGGGGTTGATTTCACAAAGCGTTAAGACTAGTCTTATCTCTTTAGGTAAGACGATCGTTACTAGTCCTAAGTTGGGACTATCTTTGTGAAATTGAACCCGGGGGTGAAAGTATTGAAAAACAATTTACATTATTGATGTTGGCATCATGTCCACAACATCAGTCTTGGGTAAAACCAAATAGTATTCTTTATATCCGGATGGAAAGTTAAAGGCAGTTGACACTATTTGTATTGTCAAAGACCAGTCTTCTCACTTGGTGTATTTCAACATATGCATAAAATAACAAACCTGTGAACATTTTTAGCTCAATCGGTCATTGAAGTTGTGAGATAATAATGAAAGAAAAAACACCATTGTCACACGAAGTTGTGTGCGTTCAGATGCTTGATTTCGAGACCTCAGATTCTAAATAAATGAGGTCTCGAAATCAAGTTCATGGAAAATTAGTTTGTTCTCGAAAACTACTCCACTTCAGGGGGAGCCGTTTCTCACAATGTTTTATACTACCAACCTCTCCCCATTACCCATTACCAAGTAAGGTTTTATGCTAATAACTATTTTGAGTAGTTACCAATAGTGTCCACTGCCTTTAACATAAATGTTTGTTGAGGTACTCGCTGCTACAATATAGAAATCAAACTGCCTCAAGCTACCGGCCAATCTCAGTGTTCTAGTTGTAGGAATTTTTTTGGCTCAAATCCCACCAGAGTAATAAGATTGTGTATTCCAATGGGAGACTTTTGGGATGCTTGGTGGCAGCAGACTTAACAGGTAAAATCCATTGTTCTCGGTAAAGTGCGCATGCTCGGAACTACGTACACAATGGACATTTACCTAGTAAGTCTGCTGCCACCTAGCGTCCCAAAGTCTCCTATTGCAGATTATTCTTCCTGCGTGGACATACATGTAACCGCTCAAGATTTTTTGGTGTTATCTCAAAAAGTCTACAACCTTTTGAAACGTAATTTACACAGGTTAGTTTTATTGTATATATCTACACTCTATTGGATTGAAAAACCCGTACAGTTTCCAAAAACCAAGGTATACTTTGCCTTGAAGGTAATATTTTGTTTCAGTTTTTGACTTACCGGTCGTCCTGGTCAATGATGTCAAATGGCTGATTCACAACACCCATCAGTGAATCCCCATTGTTTCTATTAAACACTCCTATTAGTATTATTGCACATTTAAGACCTTCTTCGTGTATACCGTCTGCTGGTGTGTCCTCACTACGCCCTTTGATGTATTGCGCCGTCCCATCTGAGAATAAAACCGAAAATGTGAAAGAAGATGATCATTATATATTTGGTATGCGTTAACACCATGTGTGTATCTACTTTCCAGGTAGAGTTTTTTTTTTTTTTTTAACTGTCTTTCTTTATTCTACTATTGGGAGACTTCTCAGTGCTGAAAAGAACTGTCCTGCTTTTGATGATGATCATTATTAATTTTGGTTTTACCCATATACATGTATGTACACAACACTGATGTGTGTTAGTATACTCAGTACTTTCCCCAGCTCTTTAAAAAGAAACAGGCATAGGCTAGGATGGGATTCTAGCCCATGACCTCTTACAATTCTACAGCTGTGTCCTACCAACCAGCAGACCACCGAGATTGCCCGGTAGCTAGAGGCAGTTCAAATCCGATGTTTTTAGCAGTGGGTACCGCAACGATTTAATAGAAGGAAACTTGCAAATATCTGAAAAATTGGAAAGCTCCATTAACAAAAAGAGCCCTTAATAATACATCCCTTTTGTATGGCCAACTCACACCTATTATCTCTCTGTTATTTCTTGTCCAGTACAGTGATTAAGTTTGCTTATCTAAGAGTCCTTGGATTCACATGTCAAGAAAGCTCCTTTACAGAAAGAACCAACAATAATACATCCTTTTTTGTTTTTGCCAACTCACACCTGTTATCTCCATGTAATTCCTTGTCCAGTACACAGAAAACTTACCAATAGGATCAATCCAAATTCCCAGAGAATCAAAATCCACCTCTACGCTTAAATTATCCAGTCTTGAATCAGGTGGCATGTGAATCTCCTGATGAACTGCCTTGGCTAATAATGATGCAGCACAAGCATTTCCATCTAGCACCTTGGTCAGGAGAGTGCATGTTTGGGCCTCGGTGGGTTGCACAGCTACTGTGATTGACTCCCCCAGGGTGTTGGTGAATTTGTTGCTCTCCTCTCCAAAGACATTGTCCTCCAGGCTGGGAAACTATTTAAGAAGAGAATTGTAGGATCTAGACATTGGTTTCAAGCTTAAAGGAAAGGGATACTTTTAGTTTTTGGATCCATTCGATTGTTGCAATCCTGTACAAATGTAGATGTATATATACAACTAAAAAAATTCAGATCGAAAGGTGATTGCGGTTTTTGAGATATCGCCGAAATTCCGGAGCGAATAATGTCCACGCAGGAAGCTCTGAAAATAATCTCTGATAGGAATACACAATCTGGAAAGCATTATTGTGGTAACGCTTCTCAGATTCAAATTTTGGGGCATAAAAACTGATATGTTTATACATAACCACATTAGCTAGAAAGAAGTCAGGAAGAGAAATGTTTCTCAAAATGTTTTACTATCGAAGACTTCTGTATGCTTTTAAACAATAGTTTTTATTGCCATTAATTTGTAAGAGTGATTACCAAACGTGCCTTCCCTTAAAAGGAAAGATTTACAATGGTCTGCTGCCATTTGGCCAACGGAGAGAATGCTGATCAGTGTACCTTTTGAGCGATGTCATTTCTTATCATCTCTTGGATCAAGACGTCACCCAGCGTCTTGAAGTCCTGGAGGAACCTCTTGTTCTTCTGCTCTCCCTTCTTCTCCTCCACCAGGAGGTCAAAGAGGGCCTTCTCCGAGCGGATGATACGGGCAAGATTGGCGGCTTTCTCAGACAGTGCCACTAAGGAGCAGAGGAGGGCTGCCATCTTGGAGATGCTAGCCTCAGGGAGGACAGGAAGGTAAGGTTGGTGGACTTGTGAACCACCTGGAGCATTTGCACAGTAGCTGGCTTAAGAGAGGACAGGAAGGTTAGGTTGGTGGACTTGTGAACCACCTGGAGCATTTGCACGGTACTGGTCTCAAAGAGGACAGGAAGGTTAGGTTGGTGGACTTGTTTTCCACCTGGAGCATTTGCACGGTAGCTGAGATTCTGTTTACATGACTTTCTTGAAATTGATTACTTGTTAAGATGCAATCTGTGTTGATGAGGATGAAACCTGTGTTTAGATGAAATAAAGACCAATTAATAATATTCACACAAAAATTTACATCCAATAGACCAATTACCAGGGGCTCCGTATTAGTAGTGCTGTATAGCTAGCTGAGGCTAGCCACGGCCACAGTGGGTAGTGTACTGTCGTGCGATCCTACCCAGAACTAACACATTTTGTCAAGCAATCTATTCAAAACACATTGTGCAGATGTCCCCAAGAAGACTACAATTTCTCTTATGATGGCCCCCATACCTAAAACATGAATAATATTGTTAAACCGCTCGCCCTTGATGGGCTAAACTGGATTTAGAGCCAACCACTTTAGCTTTGCATGCACTTACTGACACTGAATACTGATGATCAGTGAGTAACCACACAACTGGTTCACTGCAAACTATCATTCGGGGGGGGGGGGGGGGGTAAAAGGCAATAGCTACCAGATCATGTCATGGAGCAATATATTATTATTATTATAATGATATGGTCCTCATGGGTTGGAGGTAGGATCATGTTCTACTAATTATTAGAATTAGATAAATTGCAACAATTACAATCAAAACAACGATTCATCATGATCATTTACATCATGGACGATCTTCCTGCCTCTTTTACGGTTTGTATTATAGTATGTTTGTAGGCCTATAAATAATATTAGCGATAAGCCACCACACAACAAGCAATTAAACAGCAGGATCGCAGCACTGCAATTCCGCCGCTTCGTCGATTCATCACAGTGGTCAAGGACAAGTGTCTTTTGCTCTGTTGGAATGAAGTGCCATTTCTTTCCGAGGTAAATATGTCATCGTAATTCTCTTTCGTTCTTTTGTCCAAAACCCTCGATAAATGCAGCTTACCTTTGTACATAACAGAATAGACCTTCAGCTTTCTGTTTCGTGACAGCCGATCGATCATTTGTGTCCTAAACATGAACCATCATCGCTGAACAAATCACAGATCACCTTTATGTTCATCGCTTCTCTTGACATAACCCCGGAAATGAATGAATGGTGAATAAAGTGCGTACACATTGTCCGTACATTAGATACAAATGTACCATGTATTTTGTGATGTCCATTGCGAGAACAGCGCTGGCGACTATCTATGAATTATTCATTAGGTGAGCGGAATAAGCCGCGCCTACTAATAATTTATGAATGGGACGGAGATGGTTGGTCACCAAAAAACTACTAAACTAAAGCTCAAATAAATTAAAATGCCAGTGGACTATGAAACCCTGATATTTTACAATGTGAAATAATTAAGGATTTGTTTGCTAGATGGCAAGGGCGGGGGTGTCGATCTGAGCATATCTGAAAAAAAAATGTACGTGACAACTGGTGGTCAAAACGTTATAAAAGAGAATTAATTTATTCAAATAAAATTGTTTTATTCATCAACCACAACCATTCATTCTGCTAGGCAACCATACCTAAAACAACCCATTCGGAACGAACAAAGGGAAACTTTTATAGAATTATTAATATTTTAAAACATGCATTTCATTGGTTTTTACTAATAATTTTTAGGATTAAGCAAAAAAATATAAAGCTAACTTATGAGCTTAAATTGGAGGTTTGGTAAATAGAGTATAGTTAACCCCTTTATAAAAATGAAACCTTCCAACGGGGTTCCCCTTGGTCTGAAACCCAACCCCGCCATAAGGTTTAACTAATGGTTTGTTTATCAGGGCAACAGACTTGGTTGTGCACGACGTGCATGCATGGACAACCGAAGATGCAGGCATGCATGAACCGAAAAAAGAGTTTGTCGCATTATTTTGTCTTTTTCCTCAACACTCAGCAACTTTACATTGGTCGTCACTAAGTATTCTACATTTGGGCAGGTAGGTAAACATTTCCCGAGTTTGTACATGTATTTGTGTGCTATTTCTTTTACCGAAGGGGCAGCATGACGATGTTGGCACGCCCGCACTTTTTGTTTTGCCTTTTGGTTGGCGGGGGCGGGCCCCGCGAATGTCCGGGCCGGGTGACCAGCGAGCCGGCGGGCTCGGGAGACCACTAGCAACACTACGCTACCGGTAAAAAAAAAACTAAGCTCAGCGGAAAACTCGGTAAACTCGCTCAATACATCAGATTACGAATTCCAAGGTCTATTATTAATTTTTCTTTGGGATGTTCTGTTTAGTTTGGGTAGTTTTATTGTTTTCCTTCTTTCGTACACATCGTCATTCGGTCGATCGTGTATTTTTTTTCTGCATTGTCACTCAACATGCTCTACACTGCCTGCTCAAAAATCGTGGGGGAAGGAAATCAGCCATTGAAATTACCATTGACATAGACCATAGACACAGTGACTGACACTCAGTGCACGTGCTCAGTGACGCTACCTGGCTGTACTACTAGAATACTACGCTTTTTGTCTGTTCTGTGTTGACACTTTTAAAAAAGTCGCGACTCACATGTCTAGTTTCATGTCATTCAAAGGTGTCGCTTTAAAACTATTGCTCAAAATTCAGGAGGAAGTGGCCATCAGGGAACACCTCAGCAGAGTGCATCACCAAGATCATACATACAGCACTACGCAATCAAAATATACCGGGGCCTTTATACATGTAGGTGGACCCGGACCCCATATCGCGTAAGGCTTTGCACTTAGCACTCACTCCAGATCTCGTTTAATATACCGTATGTCCTTTGGGGTTAGTCAGGCAGTTAATTCAGCAAAAACAAAATCTATTTTCTCAAAACACTGCATGAAAATACATTGTAACTTGTTCCTACACACAGGTTGGTAAAAGAGTGTGATTGATGTGTGACAGACAACAGCGTTGTTGTTATGGCAGACCTGCTTGAGGAAAACGAAACGCCAACATTCATTCGGCAGAGTAGCGCATGGACTCGAAACAAACGAGCCCGCATCCAGGACGAGGTCATTAGTAGCAGTGAGACTGACGATATGTTGGATTTACGTCACAACCACGCCCTAGGGATGCTGTCGCTGATGCACACCATGTATCTGAAACGAGAACTCTGCGATGTCACACTGATAGTCCAGGGCCATGCTTTTCAGGCGCACCGATTGGTCCTGGCAGCTTGTAGTCCTTACTTCAACGCCATGTTCACTAGCGAGCTAAAAGAATGCCGTGAGAAATCCGTGACCATACAAGATATGGATCACGTCGCGATAAAAGAGATTGTTAACTTTGCGTACTCGGCAAAAGTAAATGTAACGGAGGAGAACGTCCAGTCAGTACTCAAAGCAGCTTGCGTCCTGCAGATTGATCCCGTCATAAGCCTGTGTTGTGCTTTTCTCATAACGCAGATGCACCCGTCAAATTGTCTCGGCATCCGTGCGTTCGCCGAATCACATGGATGCTTCGAGTTGCAACAAGCCGCGGACATTTTCGCGCAACAAAACTTTTGTCAGGTCGCACTGCAGGAGGAGTTCCTGCATCTAAGCATCGAGGATCTGATCGACCTCGTGAAACGGGACGCCCTCAATGTCCCTAAAGAAGAAGACGTCTATGTCTCGGTTATGCGGTACCTCAATCATAATCCCGAGCGATGCAAACGTGTCGGGGAGATCTTTGAGCATGTACGGCTGCCCCTCATGTCATGGGAGTTTCTTCACAGTCGCGTCAAGGATGATCGGTTTGTCACTGAAGATGAGAGGTGCAAAAGTTTCTTTGATGAGGCAAGACGGTATCACTCTAGTCAGTTCTATCCTGGTCTTCATTGGGAGGTCAGCATTCGAACCTTGCCGAGACATTCATTCAGTCGGTCGCTGTATATTTATGTCGTAGGTAAGGTATAATACATTAGATTACAGCAAACTCATATATATACCCTTCCAGATATTGCTATTTCTTGGCTATGTTTCACCATAGTTCGGTCGAGTTGGTCTTTGAAAAGCATTTGTAACCGTTTTTTATAAAATGCATATGGTTAGAAGATGTTGTAAAAGTAGAATACATTGATCAACACAAATTTGCCTCGAAATTGTGTGGTTTTCGTTTAACTTTGCGAACTAATACGGTCGGCCATTTATGGGAGTAAAAAATTTGACTCCCATAAATGGCCGACCGAACTTGTCGATGAGGTAAAAGGAAAACAACGCAATTTCGAGGCATATTTGTGTGGATCATTGTATTCTACTTTTAAAACCTCTTTCTAACCATAAATGCATTTCACAACAAGCGGTTTCAAAACGCTTTTCAAAGACCAACTCGTCCGATCCAAGGCAACGTGTTCCTCTGAAGGGTCTGGGTACTTTTTGTAGGACACAAAACACAGATAACATTAAACTTACATGGTTTGAAGGTAGTGATAGTAGTTTAAGCTTCCCTTAAAATATTTAAGTTGAAACAGATTTTGAGAAAATTAGTAAAACAAGTCACAAAAATAACTTCTCAGTGAGACAAAAATTATTTTAGCATGTAAAAGATATATTTTACCAGTTATGGTATTTATACCATTCATGGCATTTATACCATAACTGGTAAATGTTTTTACTCGCTAAAACTGAGACAAATATTATTTATGTGACATTATTAAGGCTTTAGCCAGAATCATTTGGGTGTCAACATTTGCTGGAAATTATAAAGCAAATTGTTGACTTACAACATGTAAATATTACAAATAAAACATGTCCAAAAAAACACTGTCCTTGAGGAAAGGCACTTTGTCATAATTGCTTCTCTCCACCCAGGATAACAAGTACCGGGGAGAGCTGGGAAAATCCTGCGATGGATTGGCATCCTGTCTAGGGGGAATATCAATATTTTCAGTCATTTTAATGCTAAGGAAACCTGTAAGAAACACAGTACAAACTTTACTTACCAAATCTTATGAAAACAGGAAGGGTTTTCTTTGTACAACCTGTATTGTTGGTCATTCTAACGTAAACATGGTAAAGGGTATCCCGTCGTGAAGAGGGGGTCATTGTTCTGGTTTGTTTTTCTTTTTCAATTTGAACAATAACAATTCCACGTCATTGAGTATCTTTTGTGGGCTTCCATAAATCGGGAGCTTTCATCAAAATGGAAAGTGGGAATTTCCAGGTTGCATTTCTGTTTTTAAAACTTGCAAGAGATGTTACTGCTATAAAGGCCCATTGAAGGTGGCACACCTACTGTACATGGTCCAACACCCCTATATTATTTTTGACATCCCTGCATTCTGACACCCCTACTAACCCTAACACCGAACGTGTAAATCGCAAAGAGATTTTCGGAAGAACTTTTTCTCTATTATGTTGAATGTAATTCTAAATGTCTGTACACAATCTCTCTGACTGCAAAATGTAACGGTTGGCAGCCCTGTGTTTGCATGCTTCATCCAAAAAAATGGGAAACTGTGTTTAGTATGTTTTTATTTGGTTATATGATTATCAATATGTGTAAGCACTAAGCTGTGGCGATATCGATTTATTTTATTCACGATATATCGCCGACAATATATCTCGATATTCGATATAATCGCGATTAATTAAATTTGATCTCATCAGTCTTCAAACTCCAAGCGAAAGTTGTAGAAGAGACAGTCATAGCATATAAGAGAGGTGTTCTAATGACCTATTCTTCTGGTTTTACTCCAAACCTATGGGGTGCAAGATGTCTCAGCTAGCAAACACATTGCGATATTTAATCGATATTGGGATTATCGCGATATATCGATATTTCGATCAAAACCAAATCCATCCGATATCGAAATCGTTTCCAGATTAATAACGCAATATTCGATAATATCGTGATATCGTCCAAGCTTAGTAAGCACCACTATGCACTCAGTACTTTTTCTGTAAAAAAAATCCTGGATGGGATTCAAACATATTGCAACCTGTTTGTTTTTTCAATATTCACACAGGAGGTGAAATGAGTCCCGGCCGAACCACCCTAAGTACAGTCGAGCGCTACACCCCAGCGCTGAACTGCTGGACCTCCATAACGCCCATGAGCTCCCCAAGGCGTGGCGTCGGTACCGTCATGCTCGACAAGATCCTCTATGCAGTAGGCGGCGCCGACAACACGGCGCTGAACATAGTGGAGTGCTTTGACCCTCAAAGCGGTACGTGGCGCTACCTTGCGGCTCTACGAGAACCTCGCAGTAGCGTTGCGGTAGCCGCATCTGGGGGATATGTCTACGCCTTTGGAGGTTACGACGGAATGACTAGTCTGAGAACGGTGGAGAGATATGATCCAAACACGAATGAATGGAAAGATACTCCAGGTAAAGAACTAACATAAAACTAGATGTGACATTCATGGACAAAAACATGCAGTTAAAGGCAGTGGACACTATTGGTAATTACTCCAAATAATTATTAGCATAAAACCTCACTTGGTAATGGGGAGAGGTTGATGGTATAAAACATTACGAGAAACAGCTCCCTCTGAAGTGACGTAGTTTTCGAAAAAGAAGAAGTTTTCCTCGAATTTGATTTCGAAACCTCAAGTTTAGAATTTGAGGTCACGAAATCAACCATCTGAAAGCACGCAAGGTCGTGTGACAAGGGTGGGTTTTTTTTTGTATAGTTATCTCACAACTCCGACGACCAATCGAGCTCAAATTTTCACAGGTTTGTTATTTTATGCATTTTTATGTTGAGATACAGCAAGTGAGAAGACTGGTCATTAACCAATTGTGTCCATTGTCTTTAAAGGTAGAAATTGGGGTCGTAAAGATGTTACACAACGAGGTAGCCAATTATTACTCAATTGAAAGACCCAATTGAATTAAAACTCAATTGAAAGATCTTGTAAGACCACCAGGCTTGTCTGTTCATTAATTTACTGGCCCATACATGTAGCTTCAGCCGGTATAGTTGTAGCCTACATGTACATTGTATGTTGTAGAAATCTCTCAACCATCTTTATACTCAAACCGGAAAACCTAATTTAATTGCTACCAGTACAATTGCAAGTAAGTTTGATATTATGATATCCCATGTATACAGTACCGGGTAGTAAGGTTTGCAGTAACATCATGTATGTACATGTAAGGATAATCTCTTAAAGGCAGTGGACACTATTGGTTATTACTCAAAATAATTATCATCACAAAACCTTTCTTGATTACCAGTAATGGGGAGAGGTTGATAATATATAACATTGTGAGAAACAGCTCCCTCTGAAGTGACGTAGTTTTTGAAAAACAAATAATTTTCCACGAATTTGATTTCGAGACCTCAAGTTTAGAACTTGAGGTCTAAACAATTTGTGACTGGTATCCTGCTCTTTTCTGCTAAGCAGAAAATTGTTAAGCAACACTTTCTGCTTATTTTTATAAGCAGCTCTATGAAATTTGATCCTGGTCTGGTATGGTGTGTGAACAAAGTCTGAGGTTTTCAAAAAGTGTTTTTTTGAGGGTCGTTGCGATCCTATTCTATTGTGTGGTATTGATAGGCAGTCTATGTGTTTTGTTAAATGTTACATATCCAAGGATTTCATTGAACAATACAATAAATGATGACATCGTAGAGTAAATATTGTTCATTATTTACACATGGGTAGGTTCAGGTTTTGTAAAGTCATGCTTTCCTTAAAGGCAGTGGACACTATTGGTAACTACTCCAAAGAATTTTTAGCATCAAAACTTAACAAGTAACAAGTGATGGAGAGCTGTTGATAGTATAAAACATTGCGAGAAACAGCTCCCTCTGAAGTAACATAGTTTTGAGAAAGGTTATTACATTACTTGAATACTAAAACTTAAAAAAATAAATAAAAGAATTTAACAAAACATTTAGACACCTGAAAGCACACACATTTGTGCAACTTGGCTGTTTTTTTTCTAGCAGCTTCGATGACCAATTGATTCCAAATTTTTACAGATTGGTTATTTTGTTCTTACGTTGGGATACACCAAGTGAGAATACTGGTATTTGATAACTACCAAAGGTTTCCAGTGCCTTTAATGCACTTTCATGTAGAATTTTCTTATGAGCGCTTTAAGGTCACTGTATTTGGTGCTTTAATAGCAATTTTTTTTAAAATCTGTCTTCCCTTTCGAGGCCACTCAGTTGAGGCTTTGTCCTACTGCGTGCGTAACCCTTTTCATATGACCCTCGTAATCCCTGAAGGTCACAGATTTACATTGAGCAGTATTGGAATTTGAAAGAATTCTGGGACAAAACTAGTACCTTATTTCTCACTTACATTTGTAAAAGAGAAGGACAAAAATGTAACTGTTGGGTTCTTTTGAATTTTAGGTATCACCTTTTTATAGGATTTTTTTATATTGTAACTTTTGTACAGTTTTGTTTTTAGTATCTAGTTCCTTAAAATAAAGAATATTTGTCTTGTTTGGAATATTTTATTTCCTTACAGCGCCTGAGGCGTAATCGATCTGCAATTGTTTTTCACTTTATAAATTGTCATTGTTTTTTATTCTTATTATTAGACATGACATCACCACGAAGTATGGCTGCAGCAGTAGCCCATGGATCTGGCATTTTTGTTATCGGAGGATACGACGGCTCCGCAGACCTCAACAGTGTTGAATGCTACTCTCCAATGGTAAAATATTCAAAACTTTTTTTTATATCTTAAAGGCAGTGGACACTATTGGTAATTACTCAAAATATTTACTAGCATAAAACCTTTCTTGGGGACGAGTAATGGGGAGAGGTTGATGGTATAAAACATTGTGAGAAACGGCTCCCTCTGAAGTGCCATAGTTTTCGAGAAAGAAGTAATTTTCCACGAATTTGATTTCGAGACCTCAGGTTTAGAATTTGAGGTCTCGAAATCAACCATCTAAACGCACACAACTTCGTGTGACAAGGGTGTTTTTTCTTTGATTGTTATCTCGCAAGTTTGATGACTGATTGAGCTCAAATTTTCACAGGTTTGTTATTTTATGCATATGATGAGATACACCAACTGTGAAGGCTAGTCTTTGACAATTACCAATAGTGTCCACTGTCTTTAAATTAAAAAAAAACACTAGATTCTTAAGATGAATTGTTTATATCACCATTGTCAGGGCTGAAGTGATAAAACCACTTGACTAAAACCGTGGTGTTTCTGATCAACCAAGTGTGGGTTCAAGGCCTTGTCGCAACACTTACATGTAAGCAAGACACTTAATTACTGTTATTAAGTACTTCAGACAAGCTTTTAAGTTTTAGATTTCATGTGTTGTGTAATGCGCAAAAAAATAACCCAGTGCACTTACCGAAAAGACGAGTTCACCATGGTGTTGCTGGTTTGATTGGCTTTATATTGCGCCACAGCACCTTGTAAACCATTACATGATGCTAGATCTTTCCGATCAATCTTAGCTCAGTGGGAATTCAAACACATGTATTTTAAATATTATTTCCTGACCTAGAATTTAATATTTGGGAGGGCGGGTCATTTTCTTTTTGCAAAGTGCACTTTTCATAGGTGGCATGGTTGGCTTGTGCGTAAAGCACTAGCCTCTCACCAAGGTGATCCGGTTTGATTCCTGGCCGGGGCCATATGTCAGTTGAGTTGTGCGTTTGTTCTCTGCTGTGCCACGAGGGTTTTCCAGACCATCCAGTTTTCCTCCCTCGGGAAAAATCAAACACTTTTGATCTTGGCTGTGCTCCTTGGTCATAATGGGTTGATGCGGCTGGCAGCCAAAGGTGCCCTTGCATGCCTGCTTCTCGAACACGTTGTAGCCGCGTCCTTCGCAATTCAGCTCTTAGCTGCGAGTAAGGATGAGTAGCCCCCAAATTATTTACGAGAAAATCTTAAAATAAAACTTGGTGGACTTGTTTGATTTTGTGTTCTTATATTGATTCAGGGTTTTGTTTGTTATTAAAACAGATCAAGAAATGGCGGACTGTGTCTCCGATGCACACAGCGCGGTCTATGGTCAGCGCAACATCATTCAAAGAGAAGATTTATGTGGTCGGAGGATGTAACTGCAGTGTTAGGTACGGTATCATATTTGATTCAGCACAATATTTAGTTGCATACTACACAATATACATAGGGTCATGGCCGAGTGGTTATGAACATCAAATTCAAGTTCTGGTGGTTAGGTCATTATAGTGTGGGTTCGAATCCCGGTCGTGACACTTGTGTCCTTAAAGGGTGTATGTACTTTTTGTAGGACAAAAAACACAATGTCCACAGATTTACACTAAACTTACACAGTTTAAAGATAATGATAGTAGAAAGCTTCCCTGAAAATTTACGTGCTGAGGTGCTGTAGTTTTTTGGAAATGTGCAAAACAATGTCATGAAAATAATTTTATTTTAAGCATTTACAAACGTATTTTCATGACATTGTTTTACTCATTTCTCAAAAACTACAGCACCTCAGTAAGTAATATTTGAAGGGAAGCTTTCCACTATCGTTATCTTCAAACCCTGTAAGATTAATGTAAATCTATGGACATTTTGAAAAAGTAACCAAATCCTTTAAGCAAGATGCTTTACTATAATTGCTTCTCTTCACCCAGGGTGAAATGGGTACCTGTGATAGATGGTATAAATGGGTACCAGCGATAGTAGAGGTTGATATCGTGTATGAAATCACATTTGGAACAACACGACAGTCTGATGTTTACTCCCCAAGGAGCAGAGAAAGATTACATGAATGTTATTGACCCAGTGACTAGGGCATTAATGTAATTTTCATTGATTCTAAAATGCACTAAGAATAGTTCTGATTAAACAGACAAGTGATTAAAAAGAAAGTCTACGAAACAAGACGTATCAAGAACTTCTAGGAGAAAATTTATAATGTTTTAAATGTTTGATGAGAATATGTGCACAACATAATATTACAAGGACTCTGAATTTTTAAAGCTTTACATGTATTTCCTAGATGTGGTGTGATGTCTTCGTTGATTGTCGATTAGTTTGTTGATTGTTTACATTTAATCTTGTTATGACCAACAGTCTAGCGAGTGTAGAGGTTTACAACACAGCCACCGATGTCTGGGTCCACGTTCAGATGATGAACCACCCACGAAGCGGTGTGGGGCTCGCCGCCGTCAACCAGCGTCTCTACGCCCTCGGTGGCTACGACGGTAACGACTACCTCCGCTCCGTCGAGATGTACGAGAAAGAGAAGGACGACTGGACGGTCGTGAGCAATATGGAGGCGCCGAGAAGACGGTTTGGATGTTGTTCGTGAGAGACCATTGATAAGATGATTCAAAAGCGTTGCTGCCGGGTAAAAATTAAGGTACTTTTTTTTTCAAGAAGCTGAAGAATTGTCTCAGGGTATCATCTGGTGCAATTAATGATAGAGGTCAAATTCGCTCAAGGACTAGCGTTGACTATAGTTTGACTAGCAATGCATGACCTCTGTCTAGTCGATGTCGACGATAGTTAGACTCTAGTCAACTATAATAAAAATATCAATAATAACTAATTCTTATTGAGCGCATTTCACAATAAACTCTATCGATGTGCTTTACGTTAGTGCCCTGTTCATTGAGCCATCAACATTCCTTTAATCTTTCTCAGCTCCCAAGGGAGTATACAGCCCCGAGCTGCTGTGGTGCTACAAAGGCTTTTTCATTCAATATACCAACCCTTGCAGGTACCCATTTATACCCCTGGGTGAAGAGAAGCAATTATAGTATGTATCTTGCTCAAGGACACAAGTGTCACGACCGGGATTCGAACCCACACTCCGGTGACATATCCACTAGAACTTGAATTCGATGCTCTTAACCGCTCGGCATTGACATTCTAATACTACATGTATTTGGAGCCAACATACTGGGCATGGTCGCATCCCTGGTTGCCCAATAGCCAGTATCATACCACAGTGCAGAGTGGACCAGTTATGACAAAAGTATAACATGCGTCAAGTCGCGGTTCCCTTTTTTGGTTTCCCTCAAGCTTTGTTCCTCAAGGAGACGCAGCACCACTCGTTTGTTAAAACTTGTCGAAACAAAATATGTACCATGTTTATGTATTGACCCCTTGCACACACGTCACATAGGCAACTGTGCCACGTTCACCATTTTGTAGGTCAATAGGTTTACATGTAAGTGTCGCATTGCCTTAAATGCCGGCTTCTCTGAATAACGCACAGTGACATTGACCACCAAAATGGCGCATCCAAGATTATCCTGATGATGACATCAGCTGAATTGGGTCAGTACAAGTCAATTCAATCTTGAAAATAAGGAACTATATTCAAATTAAAGATTGTTTTTTGAATTCAAATATTATGTGAAATGCTCCTTCTTAAGATTTTACTGTAAAGATTAGATGATTGAATTGTGTATATTTTTGTTATCCACTGTATATCTTGCAACCAAAAGTACTGATTTTGATTAAATACTGATGAATTCATTTTAGGACAATTTATTTTTGTCCTGTTAAGTTGGAAGCCACAGATGTGGCAGCCGCGCTGCCATTGGCAGCGCGCTGTATGCAGTCTTGTAGCCACGTTGGGCGGTACCGGGCAAGCCAGCCCAGAACTCACAAATTGTGCCGGTACTCTGAGCAAAATACACTGTGCTGCCAAGCTTAGAATCTTAAAGATTGCACTTCAGCAATGATTGCCCCATATCTACGGTAAACATAAATACTTTTTTTGGAACCACCCGCCCTTGGTGGATTTAGAGCCCGCCTCTAAAAATCGTCTGGCTACAACACTGGCTGTATCCATCTCGTTACTAACCCTAAACTACAAGTCTTTGATCGTGGCTTTTTAGTCGTCCTGATAGCCGCTACAAAAAGCGCCCGATTGTGATCGACCTTCGTCATTTAGCCAGTTAGGGCGCGTGATAGCTATTAATGTTGGGGCGTTATGTTTGGGTGAGGTGCTGAGGAATAACAGCGATCTAAGACTTGAATCAAGTCTACACTAACCGCGGTAGTGATGTCCTGAAAAGCAAAGCTGATATGCTCCCAAAAGTGAATATTTTGCGTGATGCTTGTTAAACACTTCCGCGCGCTTGTATTGTGCTTGAAGAATGCCTAGTACCCACATGTCAAAATGCAAGCATTTTAGCGGGAATCTATTTACATTGAATCATGTTTTTACATCTAAATATCTCTGCTGCTATGCGAATTTAAAAGTGACACTTTTTTTTCTCTGTATATATTTTGTTAATAATAACTCTATATTATCAGCTTTTTACCCAAATAAATCTTTCCCATGTGTACAGTATAATTATGATGATGGACCATAAATACGAACAAACAAAATTGGCTTGGGGCAACGTCGCTTGTAAGATATATGGATACGAGGGCGAAGCCAACTTTTGAAAGAATTTACCGTTTTCTCCGTAAATTATGTTTGAATTTGATTTCATAATGCCTTTCCGCAGTTGATGTTTTTTGCGACATTTTTTGTCAAACAAACCATTTCCATTTTGTTTATTGTTTTTTTTTGCAACAGAACTCGTAACAATTAGGATAATAGTGATTTTTTCTTATATTGCTTGTTCATAAAGACTTATATTATTTTTTTCGCTGCAAAATTTCTTTGTTGTTTGTACTTGACTTTTGTATTTATATTGTCATTATATCAACACTAGAGGGCGCTATTCGCCCAACCCTGGTTGACAACCAATGTGAGAAGCTACAAGTACTCTACCCTGAAGTAACTAAAATATTTGAATCTGAGAAAGACTTCAAGCCTGAAGCCTTTCTGCAACAAGGGTGTTTTTTTTCTTTCACTACTTTCTTGCAAGTTTGATGACCAACTGACCCAAAATGTTCACATTTTATTATTATTTTTTGAATGTTGGGATACATTTGAAAATACTTGTCTTTACTAAAGGTATACAGTGCTTTGAAACACAAATACTTGCAGAAAGCCTAAGGACATAATCCCTCCAAAGTAAAACAGTTTTCTGAACAAATTTCTTTGTATATACTGTAAGTGTATTTTCTAACACAATTTACCGTTTGTATCTTGACCCAAATCTTCTGTTTGGGAAATTAAGGACACGATTTATTTAGTTTAATAACGAGCACTGTCTAGTACTGATAACCATTTTATATTGTGTACAATTAGCAAATGATGTGTTGTGTACATTTATCATGTACATGATCTGATATAAATTGATTTGAAATTATATAAGTATACATTTAGATACAAATGGATGATAGGGGCGTATTTTCCTTTGTTTATGTGGGGCCATAGATGTTAAATTTTTACACTTAAGAAAAATATATTACCTTATCTTTTTAACTGATGATAAATCGCACAAACTTCTGTTAATATCACGTTTGAAAAGGTACTAAGTATTTTCCAGATACATGTATATTATTATTTAGGCCTGGAAATGTGGCATGGTGCCCATTCTCCCCTTTTGCCCTGGTTTTGGCCTTGGTGCCCTTTCAAAGGTTTCTTATAGACTTAAAGATTTTCCGGTTGAAGTGCCCCTTGAAAAATGGAAATGGCCTTGCCCTCCCAAAGATGTAATTCTAGGGTTGGATTTCACAAAGAGTTGAGACTAGTCTTATATCTAAGACTATGTAGCCTTAAAGGGAAGGTGCACGTTTGGTAATTAGTCAAAACAAATATTAACTAAGAAACTGACTTGGTAACGAGCATTGGAGAGCTGTTGATCGTATAAAACATTGTGAGAAACGGCTCCCTCTGAAGTAGCATAGATTTTGAGAAAGAGGTAATTTCTCTCTAAAATAATAAAAGACACAGTCTTTTATTCCTATCTTAAAGTGTACAAAGCCGTCCAACAAGGGTGTCTTTCTCTCATCATTTTCTTGCAACTTCGATGACCAATTTAGCTCAAATTTTCACAGGCTTGTTATTTTATGTTTAAGTTTGGGTACACCAAGTGAGAAGACTAGTCTTTGACAGTTGCCAAACGTGTACCTTTCCTTTAAAGGCAGTGTACACTATTGGTAATTACTCAAAATAGATATTTGCACAAAACATTACTTGGTAACGAGTAATGGGGAGAGGTTGATGGTATAAAACATTGTGAGAAACGGCTCCCTCTGAAGTAATGTAGTTTTCGAGAAAGAAGTAATTTTCCACAAATTTGATTTCGAGACTTAGAATTTGACGTCTCGAAATCAAGCATCTGAAAGAACACAACTTCGTGTGACAAGGGTGTTTTTTCTTTCACTGTTATCTCGCAACTTCAACAACAGATTGAGCTCAAATTTTCTCAGCTTTGTTATGTTATGCGTTTGTTGAGATACACCAAGTGTGAAGACTTAATTACCATTAGTGTGCAGTGTCTTTAAGTATTTAAAATCTCCTAGTCACAACTCTTTGTGAAGTTGGCTCCAGGCTTGTAATCTGTTTTCGTTCGTTTGTAACTTAATAGTAGTGATGAGTCTTAGAACCTTGTACATACAAAATAAAAATGCTGCTTATACATCGTAGGGAACTGCATCTCTCATAAAAGTTTCAACTGTATAAAGGATTAATGGTCCGTACATGATAACTTATTGTGTATGTACATGATAAAAGAGATGTTTTTTATTCATGTTGCAGCAATAAGCTTTCGCACAATACAAATACTCTGTATTATTACGTTAAAAATATATGTGCATATTACGCCCGGTGGTGGCGGCAACCTTTGTATGTATTGTATTATGGGTTTCTTTGGTAAAATACTAAAGTTACAATGTTTGCAATATTGGACAATGCGTTCTATGGTTTATTAAACACCAGTGATGTGTTTTCCACTCGAGAAATTTTTTATATTTTTGTATAATAATTGTTGCACCTGCATTCTTTGTGTTTTTGTATGAAAACAGAAATATTAAAACAGACTTATAGTTGATGCTTGATCTGGAGAGATCAATGGTTGTCCCCTTTCATGTATGCCTAATTGTTTATGTTTAGAGTGCAAATTCATGCATGTACTAGGTACTTTGCCAGCGGCGTGGCCCTTTGGTGGTGGGGGGGTATCCAGGGCTCAAATGTCGGAGCTGCTAGGCACAACAATTGACTTAGCATGACATTCTTGCCGTGATAAAAACAGGATTACCGACCAAATCTATGTGATTTGAGGATAAGCAAACAACAGCCGAATACCAGTAACAAGCATTATGCAACACATGGAAACTTGGTTGGTAATCCTGTTTTCATCAAGGAAGAAATGTTATGCTAAGCAAATTTTCGTGCTAAGCAGCTCTATGAAAATCGGCACAGGTGCACCCCCGCCCCTGATATATTGAATTGTGCTCACTGTATCGCGTAATTTACATACCTGTCAACAAACGTACAGACGGGATAGTTTATGACGTTCAAGGCTCTAGCTTGGCGTGGTGCTATCGGGCTCCACCAAGCATTGACAACAAGTTTTATTCGCCAATTATACTTTCTTTTACGTACATGATTGCCGCTATACTACAGAAAGGATCCCCACCCACTATTAACAATAGCTAGATATTTCTATTGAAAACAAAACAACTGGTTTCACAAGGTCTTATTACCATGGAGGTCTACCTCCATGGTCTGACCTTTACCATCGCAGTTACTGTCTGTATCTAATGACTGAACAACATAAATGAAACACCCGTTATTGAATTTGAGGCATTGCATGGTGAGGTATCTTTTGGTATGCGGTAGCACCATTCTACTTGCCAGGTAGATTTTGTTCTTTGGAGAACTGCCCTACTTTGTTTTCTTCTACAGTATACCACCATAGAGCAAGGAACCTTGCTCTAACCTTGCTCTATGATACCAGGGAGTAGATATTCGGAATTCGGGAGACTTCTCGGTTCTGAAAAGAACTGTCCTGCTTTTGCATTACGTACCTGAGCAGAATGTAGAACATCTTATATTACATTAGCTTTCATAAGATCGTTCTTCACTATGTGGTTCACGGATCAGACTTTTGAGTCATCGACGGAGTCACCTTAGGCACCAGTTACCTCAACCCTAATAACTTAGTTTATTCTGTGGAGAACATCTTCCTCGACATCGAGGGATTGCTTATTATACTTTACTATGCCGTTCAGAATACGGGAGACTTCTCAGTTCTGAAAAGAACTGTCCTGGTGTTACACTTACTACCTGGGCGGAAGATAGAAACTCGGCCGGGACTGTTAGCTTTTAGTCAATCGAACAATATTAACATTAACTTCACTACCGCGGAGTGAGTTCTGAATTGGTCTCGACGTTTCGACAACTTCTTCTGGTTATCGTCAAGAGGCACACGTTTATGTATTGCTTGCTGTAGAGAATAGGGAAAGCTATGCAGTGCAGGTTATTATTATCAAGGGATAAATTGGATGTGATATAAAGACGGGAACGAGGCACAACTTCATAACGGATTGATCGTCATTCATCAGGTAATAAAGAAATTAAGTTTTTTTAATACGCATTTCACAATAACGTCTCGGGGAAATTGTCCGTATAGCGCCACCACTTTTTCAATCGATATGAAATAATAAAGTATCTAATTAACTAAGGATTAATGTTATGACTTGGGACCAGTTAAAGACCCTGGACACTATTGGTAATTGTCAAAGACTAGTCTTCACATCTCAACATATGATATGCATAAACAAAACAAAACTTGTGAAAATTTGAGCGTCAAACTTACGAGATAATAATGAAAGAAAAATCATCCTTGTCACATGAAGTTGTGTGCTTTCACGTGCTTGATTTCGAGAGATAAAATTATAAATCTGAGGTCTCGAAATCAAATTCGCGGAAAATTTCTTCTTTCTCGAAAACTACGCCATTTCAGAGGGAGCCGTTTCTCACAATGTTTTATACCATCAACCTCTCCCAATTACTCGTCACTAAGAAAGGTTTTATGGTAATAAATCGTAGCGCCCAAATGCCTTTTTATACACAATACTAACCTCTACCTTTGCATGTGTCTCTCTAAATGTAAAAGAGAAAAAACACCACTCTTTACATTTCGAGTTGTTCCTCAAATAGCTCTTTAAAAGAGTGGTGGTTATTTCAACATTTTAGAGGGGTTTCACCACAGGACGAAGTGAAAAATCACTTTAAAATATGCAAACTTCAATCTGAAAGAGTGGAAGACCACTTGAAAAAGAGTTGTCCCTCAACTCTTGTACATTAAGAGAGATACAGGGTGTGTCAACAGAAACTATACACTTTTGAAATGGCTGCCGAATAAAAAATATATGATTCTGGGGAAATGGTTTATAATTATTGTATGGATAGCTACTGGACTCAATTTTCATATGACGGCAAAAAGGCCGAAAGTAACTGTTGCGCTTGGAAGCTTCAGAGAGCGGTGCTCAACCAAGCGTGAATTAACCAAGCGTGAATTAACCAAGCGTGAATTATTTACGGACTTTTTGGTGTCATATGAAAGTTAAATCCATAAGTTATCCATACATCTAAAAATTTCCCCCATAATCATATATTTTGTATTCTACAGCCATTTCAAAAAGTGCATAAGTTGTTTTTTAAGACACACGGTATACCCCGTGGTGAAGAGCAGCATCTATATAGTAAAGAGTCTTGGCCGCGACCTACTTCACACTTACAACAAACTTACACAAACATACAAGGAACATTGCCATATTTACTTGACCCGGTCGCACTAAGAATTTAATATTTACACACTTTGAGGTAGGTAAATACAACCATTGATTGTGAATTTCTTTTTTTTGCCATGAAACGCACATCTTAAAGACAATAGGCACTATTTGTAACTGTCAAAGACCAGACTTCTCACCATGCTGTATCTCAACTATGCATAAAATTACAAACCTGTGAAAATTTGAGCACAATCGGTCATCGAAACTGTGAGATAATAATGAAAGAAAAAACACCCTTGTCACGCGAAGTTGTGTGCTTTCAGATGCTTGATTTGGAGACCTCAAATTCTAAATCTGAGGTCTCGAAATCAATTCGTGGAAAATTACTTCTTTCTCGAAAACTACTCCACTTCAGAGGGAGCCATTTTATTTACTATATCAACCTCTCCCCATTGCTCGTTATACCACGTAAGGTTTTATGCTAATAATTATTTTGAGTAATTACCAATAGTGCCCACTGCCTTTAAGTACCGTTGGTGATGATTTTTCTGGAATACTGTGATCATAACCTACTTTCGTCACACGCCGAAAGAAGAGATACAATTTCTGCATTGTCATTTTTATATTCTTTGTTTCTCTCTCATTAATACTGAGCAAAATATTGATCAGTGATTAAATAATGATGATTCTTCTGGAATACTATGTTTAAAATCCATATAAAGACACGCCGAAAGAAGATACGCATCTGATGGTTCATAAGAGTCGAACCATAGTTAGAGAACTATAAAGCACACCTTTCTATAGACCTAAAGTGATGTCAGTAATGAGAAAAATGTTTGTAATATAATTGATGGTTCTCATCTGGACTTCTCAGATAAACCGATATCGGAGGACACGCCGAAGAAAGAGTAAACTTTTTAATGGTAAGTTTTTTATTCTTTGTTTCTCAATCTGATGGTCACACGATCAGTGACTTTTCCCTTTTTGCCCACACGCAAACCTTTTCAGAGGATGGTACAAAACTATTTAGTACCTTTTTTGTTATTCATTAATGGTTCTTGTGGTATACTGACCACTGCTTCTAAAGGCAGTGGACACGATTGGTAATTACTCTGAATAATTACTAGCATGAGACGTTCCTTGGTAACGACTAATGGGGAGAGGTTGGTAGTATAAAACATTGCGAGAAACGGCTCCCTCTGAAGTAATGTAGTTTTTGAGAAAGAAGTAATTTCCCATCAATTTGATTTCGAGACCTTTAGAATTTGAGGTCTCAAAATCAAGCATCTGAAGCACTGTCCTACACAGCGTCGTGTGACAAGGGTGTTTTTTCTTTCATTATTATCTCGCAACTCCGACGACCAATAATTGAGCTCAAATTTTCACAGGTTTGTTATTTTCATACATCAAGTGAGAAGACTAGTCTTTGACAATTACCAATAGTGTCCAGTGTCTTTAAGAAAGAGAAACTTGTAATGGTAATCTTTTATCGGATGGTTCATAATGGTTTTCGAGCATTCATATACATGACCAGCAGTGTTTTTTTTGTCTAGGACCTCGGAATTTTTGGCGATAATTATCTTAAAAACGCGACCACCTTTTGAGTCGAATAAACAGGTTGATTTATTCACTTGGGACTACAATTATGTATACTTTGCTTTTAGAGCAAATAATACAAACCGCTTTCCCCAAAAGTTCCTCCATTCGTTAAGATTTGTATCGTTTTTATTTTCATAAAGAAGTGACAAAGCGTGACTTATTGGTTCATCGTCTTAAAATGAATCATTTTGATTGTACCATCTAATGCGCACAAGCTCGTGGCTGTGAAGTAGAAGAAAGAGCAACATCATAACACACTAGATTGATCGCGGTCAGTGCGTCAGGTTGTCAGTCAATGGCAATAAATAATAGATCATTATTAAAGGAACACGTTGCCTTGGATCGGACGAGTTGGTCAAAAAAAAAAGCGTTTGTAACCGTTTTTTATAAAATGCATATGGTTGGAAAGATGTTTTAAAAGTAGAATACAATGATCCACACAAGTTTGCCTCGAAATTGCGTGGTTTTCCTTCTACTGTGCGAACTAACATGGTCGGCCATTTATGGGAGTCAAAATTTTGACCCCCATAAATGGCCGACGTGTTAGTCGACGAAGTAAAAGGAAAACCACGCTATTTCGAGGCATGTTTGTGTGGATCATTGTATTCTACTTTTACAACATCTTTCTACCCTATGCATTTTATAAAAAACGGTTACAAACGCTTTTCAAAGACCAACTCGACCGATCCAAGGCAACGTGTTCCTTTAATTTCCCCCATCAGTTGACTTGTCAATTAATTTTAATGACGAGGAAATAATTATTGTTTAGCCTGTTGCCAACAAAGCGCTTAACAACAAAGGCGAGTTTTGAGTTTCAACTTTTATTATGATGGGACTGACAAAAACTAATGACCTTAAGACAGGTGAAAGGCTTCTAAAATAAATTAATTTTATTGGGAGACTTTGGAACGTTACAGAATTGGTGTTTGCTAACAGTTGATGACAGTGTAAGCACTTTATGTAATCCACCATATACATAAACTGACAAACCTGTAGAAGTTTGAGATCGATCGACCAACCATCTGGATCACGAGAGAATAGTGAAAAAATCTACTACACATTTTGCATTGCATCGATGCCAAAACAAATGAACAACACGCTCACTGAGCGATAAACTCCAATTATGATTATGTATTTCTCATCAAATAATAATATGGCGTTTCAGACAGAAGTATTCCAAGGAATGTTTCACTATCATTATCATTAGACAGTGTAAGTTTTATGTTAATCTATGATCTTCACGATTTTTGTGTCTTCACTTAAAAATGTTACTAATTAAAGGCAGTGTACACTATTGGTAATTGTCAAAATCCAGTCTTCTCACTTGGTGTATCTCAACATGTACATAAAATAACAAACCTGTGAAAATCTGAGCTCGATTGGTCGTCGGAGTTGCGAGATAACTATGAAAGAAAAACACCACTGTCACACGAAGTTGTGTACTTTGCTTGATTTCGAGACCTCAAGTTCTAAACTTGAGCTCTCAAAATCAAATTCATGGAAAATTACTTATTTCTCGAAAACTACATCACTTCAGAGCCAGAGGGAGCCGTTTCTCACAAGGTTTTATGCTATCAACCTCTCCCAATATTACTAGTTACCAATTAAGGTTTTATGCTAATGATTATTTTGAGTAATTACCAATAGTGTCCACTGCCTATAACTTATGTTTGTGTAAAATAATTATTTAAGTTGCTTGCTTGCTGATGGCATTACGCCATGCCTGTAATGGGTATAATTTTTAATAAAACATGAACTAATTACAGTATTACAAATTTTTAGGTTATAAAATGACAGAAAGGAAAATAAAAAGCCATGTGCAAACAATTAGCAGATCACAATTTCATTGCTTAACATTGTTTTGACGGTTAACTGTTAACCGTGCAGTGTACAGATGTCCCATCATAGGCAGCAAAATGGCAGGGCGGGGAGAAAACGCCGCCCACATTCCAGCGACGGGGTACGTCGGACCCACCACCATTACGACGATGATGACGATTTTATATCAGGTATAAAATTTGTTCCCAATAGAGCTAATAGCTAGATACCAAGACATGTTTCATCACGAATGACTATAGTTCATAAACTAGGCCCACCGTAAAGTTAACTAACTACGTTTGACGATTGATTGGTATAGGCATCAACAAAAACAACAACAATAGCAACAACATCAACAAACAACAGTATTGAAAACAACATTATGCGACTGTCGACCATTGATTGTTTCGTAATTAGGCGGCGCTTTACGGTTTTTCTTTCAAATGGTCTGGGGAAATGTTTTTGACAGTTGAATATAATTGGTATACTCCAACTAGTCCCTTGTACTTTTCTGTGGAACGAATTTCCACTATTTATGCCCAAAGATGCACTTTAATGTATACCAAAGCCCGCGCTGGCTAAAAGAATACCGTCAGCTTGTAGCAAGAACATCATGCAAACACCGAAAAACAGCTGGGAATAGTCGGCTTTGAGAAAAAAAAAAAAAAAAAAATTGTTGCGTCCATTGTGACGTCATGTGGGAACTGTTTATTAACCCTGCACACTGAAGGACCGAGTGGGTACTTCTATACCCACTCACTGACCTCCGAGTAGGTACTTCTGTGCATACTCATGACATTCACAGGCAGTAGGTCAAGGGGGCTAACCCGGCCTCGGCACCCCGGCGCCGGTGTGCATGCAATATTGTGTCCGCCATGCAGTATTGTCCACTCCGGACTCTTTTGCATATGCAATCGTGTCCGGGGTTATGCAAAAACCGCCATGACTGTACATGTGCGCGCGTAAGAGAGCGTGCATGCACTGAACCTACATATTCATTTTATGCAGCATGAATATTCACGTTTTTTATGATTGCAGCAAAATACCCAACGGCCGAACGTTTCCCATGTCATTCTAGCCCACCTTGTTGGGCTGTTAATGGCTCCGCTTTTAACATCGGTCTCATCACTGTCACCATTTGTAATGGTGACAGTGATTAGACCGATGTTATAATGGTGACAGTGATGAGACCGATGTTAAAAGCGGAGCCATTAACAGCTCAACAAGGTGGGCTGATGTCATTCATGACATGAACTAAGCTTGTAAAAAATGGCGAACGTGTTCCATCCGTCGACCAAGGGCGTTTAATTTACTGCAAGGACGGTTTTGCACGGGCGGACACAACTGCATATGCAAATGTGTCCGGGCGGAGACAATTGCATTACGCAGCAGCGTCCGGGCGGACATGATTGCATATGCAAAACCGTCCGGCGAACATTATTGTAATATATGTAAATGTCCTCCGGGTAGTATTGCACAGAGGACATTATTGCACGCGACATCGGTCTTTAAGGCGCTGGAGGTGAACCGAGAGGGACTTGTATGCTAGTCTATATCTGTGGAGGCTTTTGACACGCCCGCCCTCTACTGTTGGTGTTGTTTTTACAATGTGCCAGTCAATGGCGCGGCAGACAAAGTTTGACGGTCCTGTTTTTTGATATTTTGTGGTGGTGTTTGATGCGGAAACAGTCAGCTAGGTAAGTTCAATCTACACTGCCGGAAAAACTTACTTTAGAGTTAAAGGTGAAACCGTCAAAAATTGTTATACATACATTATTATACAATAATTCTCATAAATAAAACGGTAAAGCACCCAAATTATCCGAAAACTGGACAACAAATTCTAAAGGAAACATGGGAAATGGTGAACTGCATGCTGCTTACTTCTTGGGCAGCAGGTTCTGCCTTTCTTAACACTCTTTTCTCTGGAGTGGAAGCATACTTGCTTGCAGTAACCCTTCTAAGTTCTTCTCAGGTTAGAAACAAATTCAGTTTAATTTGAGCTAATTTAGGACAGAGAAATTGGTGGTGAGGTGCGGAAAATTTGCCGATTGAATAACAACTTAGGAACTTGTAGTTAGTACAAACAACAACAATAAATATGTTGTGGCCCAACATTGCAACAACAAAAATACACAAATACATTTTTTTTTTACTTGTCTCTGCTCTTAGTCTTACTGAGTCTCAAATTGAATCTGAATTCAATTTTCAAAGCTGACAAAGCAATCTGTTTTTAATATGGAGGAAGAGAATTCCTCCATAAATCACACAACTTAGTTAGTCTAATTAAAGAAAACACAATAGACGATGTGACCTATGTTTACATTCAAACCGCACTCTGTTGACAAAATACGTCATGTTTCGCCGGGCACTGAGTTGCGTAGTCATAGTAAGATTGCGTACACTTTCTAGCTGGCTGCCAAAACACAAAGGTTTTGCCCGGCGGTATGCGCGCGAATCATGTTATGGTTTTTGTGTGTTGTCAGAGGTCACATCATCTATACAATGACGAAATTTCAGACGCGGCACTCCATATCTTATGAATTTGTATTTGTTTATAAATTAGATAAAACAAAAAAAAGTGAAGTTTTTACCTTTGTTTTCTTACAAATTGTGTTTTTGTTGGATTAAACAGACCAAGATGGAGTTTCCAATAGATCATCAAGGGCCGGGATGCCATTGGCCCTTAACCATGTACCCAGGTCAGTTTGGCTGGATAGCGACAGCAGCTCGACCAACAATAGGCCTTATGACAGGTATGTACACCCCCCTCCCCCCCCTCCCCCCATGCTCTCCAAACTCATACAAACTACCCACATACGGGTTACGACTGGATAATTTGACCATTATTCATTGTTGATCTGTATGTACATTATGATTGTATGAATGAAAATAAAACAAACAAACAAACAAACAAGTGGGGCGCAGGCCTGGTACTCCACGGAGGCAACCAATGGTTATGAAGGAATTTGCCTCTGTGCCCCCTGGTGTGGATTTCACAAAGAGGTAAGTCTTGTCTTATCTCTAGTTAGGATGAGTTACTAGTAGTCCTAACTTTAGGACTAGCCGTTCGTTTTTAATATCTCATAGGACTAGTCCTAAGTTAGGACTAGTTCTAACTCTTTGTGAAATCGACCCCTCTGGTGGTTGCCTCGGTGCCCTTTAAATGCTCCTGCAGAAATTAACAATTTCCTCATAGGGTGCCCTTCACCAAGGAGAAAGTGCCTTGGTGCCCTTGCAAAAACGAAGCATATGGTCCTGGCGACAGTCATTAAATAGTAATGCCTCACCTTATCTTTTTTTTCTTTTTTGAATGGTCAAAATATTCTTTCGAGTCTGATAAATATTATTAAATGCTTTGGAGAATTTATAAAAGTTTTACCCACATAAAATCAGTTTAGTTGTGGCAGATAATTTTGTTCTCTTTTTGATTTTGGTCTTCTAAACAATTTTCTGGTTTGGCAAAAGTTTTGAACTACATGTACAAGCCCTGCAGTCGTGTGGATTTTTCACAAAAAATTTGACCCTGAAAGGGTCACCCTGACAGGGTCAAATAACTAAGGTTGTTTAACAGGTAGGTTTAAAACAAGCACAGTATTTTCCCATCTTCTCCAGTTTATAAGTAACCTACAATATCTTTTCTAAAGATACGAGTTATGGGAAAGAGAGCCAAAGCATTACTACGGCCAAGAGAGGCCACAGCATCGACCCAGACAATACGGAGACCACCGGCCACGTCGACATCGGGACGAAACAGATCCTAGAGGCTACCCTGCTGTCATATCAGCCCCCCACCACCACGCCCGGGACAGCCGCATTTGGCCGACAGACGACGACGCCAACCAAAAGAATCCAAAAGATGAGAGCGTGTATAACACAGTTAAGACATTCGCAACAGATGTCTCATCAGCTCATGGCTTCCCGAATATATTCAAAGCCACATCTGTGATCGGGCGTTTGTTGTGGACGCTCATCTTCGTGGCTGCTTGTTCCATCTTCGTATGGCAGGTCAGCATTCTGATCGACAAATTCAATCAGTATCCGGTGTCAGTTGAGGTGAGTTGAATTACTTTAGGCTGAATTTGAAACTGATATAAATTTTGGGATTTTGGTCGGACGTGATATGACAGGCTTGGGCTGATATCATCGCAAACCAAACTGTATTTTGCTAAATACCAAAGTGATTTGAATTGTGACACCACACTTAGTAATTACGATTGATTTGCAGTTATGATCAATTTTGACCTTTTTTAAAATCAGCCCGGAAATTAAGTGGGCTAGGCCACTTTCATTTAGAAAAGGGCACTTCCATTAAGATCGTCTTAAAGTCTATGGGAACTTTTGAAAGGGGGCCAAGACCAGGGGCAAGAGAGGCCTATATGTAATTCCAGGGCTAAGAAACACAGCTTAGCTAAGCACAGCAGTATTATGCTTACCATACCAGCCAAAATGCCACATAATTGCACCATTTTTTACCGGTACCCTGCACATATTTTTTGCTTAGCAAAAAGCTGTTACACAATAGTTTTGCTCGAGTCAGCTCTATAAACCTGGGCCCTGGTATCTGCTCACCAGTCTGCTCACTTGGTGTGCTTCAACATTATATACATAAAATAACAAACCTGTGAAAATTTGAGCTTGATTGGTCGTCGGAGATGTGCGATAACTATGAAAGAGAAAACACCCTTGTCACACGAAGTTCTGTGCTTTCAGATGCTTGATTTCGAGACCTCAAATTCTAACCTTTCAGAGATCTCGAAATCAAATTCGTGGGAAATGACTTCTTTCTTGAAAACTACGTCACTTCAGAGGGAGCTGTTTCTCACACAGTTTTGTACTGTCAACCTCTCCCCATTACCTACATGTATACCATGCTAAATTAACCAATAGTCTCCGCTGCCTTTAATTTCATTTGATTTGTTTATTCTGTTCATGAAACCAAGGACTCTCAGAAAAGTGTTTTATAAGAACCAGCAATTCAATTCAATTCATCAACATTTTTTTCCACCAAGGATAATCACTTTAGAAAAAAACAAAACAATTGAACCCAGAGAAGTAAAGATAAAGAAGGAGGTTTCAGTTTTGGGAGGAAAACCCCAGAGAAATCGGGCAACACCCCTACAGTCTGTTAGGTGACTGCGAACCTCAATTCAGAGCCTCAGGTGGTGAATTTGTTGAATTTTCAGGATTTTGGACAGCTTGGTGCATACTTCCTACGAATAGGATGCGAATTTGACATACATGTAAATTTGACATCACAACTCTTTTTTCGCTGCGATATTCACAAGAGAGTTGAGCACGACTCAACTGCTGCTGAATTATTCCTGGCGAATTTGTGAATTCAACATTTGCATTCGCAGGAAGTATGAATGTGCTTTACTCATCTGCTTATGTCTGAATTGCTTTTAGGTTGAGATAGTCACAAGGTCAGAGTTGAAGTTCCCAGCTGTCACACTTTGCAATAGTAATAAGATCCGCCGGTCAGCACTTGCCTTGTCTAGATACAAAGAAGCTCTCATCATAGACACAGGACAAACACTGCCTTACTATGGTAAGTCAAAAAGGATTACCCATTTTGAAGTCTTCATCAGGCTTGTTACTTTTCAGCTGATCAGCTGATTTCCTCTTTTTCTTTCCAAAACAGTGCCCAAGAAAAATGAAAAAACTCAAGTGTGATCGGCCGATTCCTCTTTTTCGCAATTGGAAGTTGCATGTCTGAGTCTTGAAGTAATAATAATAATAATAATAATAATAATAATAATAATAATAATAATAATAATAATAATAATAATAATAATAATAATAATAATAATAATAATAATAATAATAATAATAATAATAATAATAATAATAATAATAATAATAATAATAATAATAATAATAATAATAATAATAATAATAATAATAATAATAATAATAATAATAATAATAATAATAATAATAATAATAATAATAATAATAATAATAATAATAATAATAATAATAATAATAATAATAATAATAATAATAATAATAATAATAATAATAATAATAATAATAATAATAATAATAATAATAATAATAATAATAATAATAATTCACGCAGGTCGTGAACCTTAAGTCATGAGTTTCGAGTCATAAATCTCTAAGTATAAGTTATGAGTTTCTTGTTTTATTACTCGTGTGTCAATGTTGTCGTTGTTTGAGTCAAATATGTAATTATAAACTTAGGTGCCTATTTACTGACAAAATTTATATTTTGCCACATTTCTAAAGCACCGTGCTTTGAGGGGGACTTCAGCTGTTCATTAAACTCGCTGTGTCTAAAGCCGTTCTTAGTATGTGATGGAATCAACCATTGCGGAGATTTCAGCGACGAAGATTCCTGTATATATGGTGAGTAATTTCCTCGTACGTCAAGAAACTGTCATCTTAAAGAGATAAAATTGAATACTTGTGGCCAAACTTGAAATTCTTTAATGAATCTTTCCTCCATCTATTTTACACAGAAAACTGCGATGACGTGACTGAGTTCAAATGTAATAAAGGCAGCCCCGCTGGAGTCTGTATTAGCAAGAGCCTCAAATGCAACCGCAAAAACGACTGCTACGATCAAGATGACGAAACAGGTTGCCGTAAGTACATCAAGCCAAACCAGTCAATTAAAAGGCCTGTCTTAATCGTGGTGTGTTGTGGCTTAATGGATAAGAGCACTGGACTCGAATCGTATCGCGTGATGTGGCACAATTGTTTCAGCCGTTGTTCTCGACCAATAGGAATGAAGAAACTGTCTTATAAAAACAGGTGCAAGCTTGCGTGTCACACCCATGTTTCAACACTTTTTACTGGTCATAAACAAAGGTTTATACACACCAACGTGACACGCTCTCCACCTATAGGAATAGTGCAACTGTGGAGTTTATGAATGTTTGTTTAATAATGTGTCCATCTGCTCTCAAGACTCATCTGTTTAAAGACACTGGACACTATTGGTAATTGTCAAAGACCAGTCATCTCACTTGGTGTATCTCAACATATGCATAAAATAACAAACCTGTGAAAATTTGAGCTTGATTGGTCGTGGGAGTTGCGAGATAACTATGAAAGAACAAATCACCCTTGTCATTCGAAGTTGTGTGCTTTCAGATGATTGATTTCGAGACCTCAAATTCTAAACTTGAGGTGTCAAAAACAAAATCGTGGAAAATTGCTTCTTTCTCGTAAACTATGTCACTTCTGTGGGAGCCGTTTCCCACAATGTTTTATACTATCAACCTCTCCCCATTACTCGTTACCAAGTGAGGTTTCATGCCGATAATTAGTTTGGGTAATTACCACTGCCTTTAAGGTAAACATCAACCAGTCATTTTCAACATTCATACTTTTATCCCTTTCGTTTGAACTGTTTTTTTTTGCATCATGGGCGAGTGTCATGTGTGCCTTTTTGGACAGATACTGTCTCGTTACAAGACTCACATTATTATTATTATTATTATTGTTGTCTATCTTTTTCCACACAGAATGCAAGGCTTCTGAGTTCCAATGCACAAAAGGAGGATGTATTCCCAAATCACAGCGGTGCAACAAGAGATCGGACTGCGTTGACGATAGCGATGAAAAGGACTGCAGTAAGTTTTTTTGTCCCATCATTTTAAAGATGTAGTGTATTGTAGCCGAGCAGTTAAGAGTATCTGACTCCAGTTTTGGGTTCAAGTGTGGCTTCGAGTCCCGGTCATGGCACATATTGTTCTTAAGCAAGACTCATTATCGCTAATGCCCTTCAGATGGGACGTAAAGCTGTAGGTCCTGACACTCGTGTCCTTAAAGCCAATGGATACTTCCGGTAAACATTATTGTTCAAAGGCCCACACTTCGTGTATCCAAACTGACATACAAACCTGTGAAAATTTAGGCTAAATCGGTCATCGGAGTCCAGAGAAAATAACGGGGAAGTCCCACCCTTGTTTCAGCACATTTTGCCGTGTCAGGACGTGTGTTTAAGATAAATCTGTAATTCTCGACAACGAGAATTGATAATTGTTTTAATGTTTTCTCGAAAAGTAAAGCATTTCATGGAATGATATTTCATGAGAAGTCTTTCACCATTACGTTCTGTAAACCCTGTAAGTTATTTGTAAATCTGTGAACTTTTTTTTTTTTTTCTGTTCCGAAAGTGTATAATGGCTTTAAGCAAGACCCTTACTCATTATTGCTAATGCCCTTCAGATGAGACGTAAAGCTGTAGGTCCTGACACTCGTGTCTTTAAGCTAGATACTTAACCAAAATCTCTTTTCTTTGGATGGAACAGAAATAACATGAAACAGAAAATCTTGTTTTGTGCTAAGAAAAACTTTCAAATTCAGACAAAACTTTTACTTTGACCTCTTTATGTGAATGGAAGTAGTTCAAATCTGGCGGACTTTTGTCGCTGCTAGGGGCATTTGGTTACAAGCCGCTTGCGGCTATTATGGTCTCTTAAGGGTTGAAGCATCCTTTCTCTATGATTAAAGACAGAGTGTGGGGTTAATCCTACAGGATTTGATGCTCTTTTTAGTATATACATGTACATGATGTTTCTGCCCATTTTTTTGTTGTAAAAGTGTAGAAAATAACAAAACCTTTGGACATCAACTCAAGATTTTTTGGGCTAGAAGTCAAACACAGATTAAAGGTAATAAGAATTTTTGAAACATTGATAAATTTTGAAAATAATAAGTTGTTATTTTCTGGTGAGGAAATTTATTTTCAAATTGTTTCATGCAGATCCAGATGACGGCTGTACGGGCATGTTTAAATGCAGCACCAACAACGCCATCGACGCTATGTGTATACCTTTATCCTATGTGTGCGACAAAGACGACGACTGCCCTAACAGCGATGACGAAACTCCGGAAGCTTGCGCGGCAAATATGCCTGCACCAAGTAAGCCCCCCCTCCCTCCTTATTTCATTTAATAAATCTAGTTGTGAAGCCAAGAACGCTCAGATAATAATAATAACCGTATTTATAACGAGCCTTTTGCCAAAGGATACAAAGTGCCAGTTATTCTTACTGCAAGGAGTGGGGCGAATCTTTGAGATGTAAGACCTAATCCTTAAGCACCATGTAATGGTTTACAAGGTGCTGTGGCGCAATATGATGCCAATCGAACTTATTGCTGTAATAGTAAAAAAAAAAACAATGAAAAGAAGAAAGTGGAATATGCTTGCTCTAATTTGCTCTAATTTGCCCCTTTAGGGGGCATGGATGACTTGTGCGTAAAGCGCTCACCTCTCACCAAGGTGACCCTGGTTCGATTACCGGCCAGGGCCATTATGTGAGTTGAGTTGTGCGTTGGTTCTCTGCTGTGCCACAAGGGTTTTCAAGACTATCCGGTTTTCCTCCCATGGGGAAAACCAAACACTTTTGATATTGGCTGTGCTCCGTGGTCATAAATGGGTTGATGTGGCTGGCAGCCAAAGGCGCCCTGGCATGCCTGCTTCTCAAACACGTTTTAGCCGCATCCTTCCCAATTCAGCTCTTTTTAGCTGTGAGGAAGGATGATTAGCCTCCAAAATTATAATTATTATTCCCCGGAGGGTTAATAGGTCCCATTGTTTGAATTGTTTGAGGCTTGCAAAGCTTATTGGGATTCCATTTTGTTTTCATGCTTTTAAGATTTGATTTACAAATGTAACTCTCTTCATGTTTAAAGCGTTGCCTCCAGCGTGTGTTGACGATGACTTTGACTGCGGTGATGGAAGTTGTATCCCTAATTCTTGGTTGTGTGATAGTTACGGGGACTGCCTGAATAACAGTGATGAAGAGGCCACGTTGTGTGGAAGAGGTAAGAACCAATTTCTCCCAATTTTAAAAAATAAACAAATATTAAGAAGAGAAAAACAAACGAAAAAATTCGCTGAAAAATTGTCGTAATTTACTTTTAAGGGGATGTGTGGTCATGATCAAACAAGCTTTTGGAACCGTTTAATGGTTTTAATCCTATAAAATTATAGATAATAATATAGACAATAAAACCTGTGACATTTTCGTTTCAAAAAATTGTAGCATTTTTTTTAGATATGGGGATAGAATCTTTTTCCATAATCACATTACATCAGAGTAAAATGGTCCTCAAAATGCTTGTGACCAAAAGTTAGTACAGTCAGAAGTGGAGATATCTGGACTCTGAAGATGTGACCTGCACATGTAAGACAGAGTCACAAACTATGTATAACCTCCTGAGATGCCCCCTACTAAAGCAAGAATGCAGAACTGAAGTCATACAATGATATTGCTAGGAGCTGTGTTCCGTTCTGGCTGAAACACAATATCTAGTGTGTGGACACGATAAGAAGAAGAAGTACAGTCATTTTGTATTGCAATTAATTTTAGGAGTGATAACCAAACGTATACCTTCCCTGTATTGGTTGATCCCAGTTTCTGACCTTGTGGATTATCGTGACCCTCATTTTCCATTCAATTCTAGATGATACACAGTTTGGGAAGACGAGATGTGAGGATGGGGAGTGGCTTTGTGGCAACGGTTGGGAGTGCATCTGGGAGGAAGAACTCTGCGACCTGTCATTCACTTGTGCAGAAGGAGATGATGAACAAAACTGCAGTAAGCATTGACGAAATAGTCAAACTGTAGGTTGTAATAATACATAGTTCTTATATCGTGCTTTGTCTTCAAGTACGCGCTCATCCTCCAATCAGATTCGCAGAATGGAGTGGTGATAAAAACCTATATTGCACGGCTAATATCACTACCTGCGTCTTGTGTGTTCTATGTCACGCGCCAAGTTTGCTTGGAGATAAATACGTTATCACACACACGCTCGTGGAAATACGGAAAATATAGCGCGTCTGTGTCACGCAGAAGCACCATATTTTTCTGTAATCCACTCGCGCTTGTGTGATAACTTATATTACAGGCATGCAACTTTTCCACGGATCAGCTGATTTCCTCGTTTTTTAATCTCATCAGTCTTACAATTAAAATACTACACAAAATCATTATAATTTTGAAATTTCCTTTTTTTGGGGGGGTGAAGAGTTGCTACCTGGCTTTATCATACATCATCATGGGTGTCTCAAAACATTCAGTTTTCCTGCAGTGTTATCCCTGTCTACAAGGCAGCTAAGGGTTAAATGACTTCTAACTGGCACCCCTTTTAAAACAAAGAGATGACACAATAGACACATGGCTAACATAAGGCTAGATTAGATAGCTCAGTTGGTAGAGCCTAGCATGTAAACCAGGGGCTGATTTCACAAAGCAATTTTTTCAGTATCACCATAGTAATTTGTATTGTGACATCACCATTTTCATAGCAACTACGATTGATTTGCAGTTATGATCAATCTTAAATCTTTGTGAAATCGACCCCAGAGGTCGTTGATTCAAATCAAAATTTCTTACACTGAACACCTTTGGTAGTTAAAGACCAGTATCCTCACTTGGTGTAACCCATTGCATAAAATAACAAATCTGAGAAAATTGGTCATCGAAGTTGCAAGAGAATAGTCCAGCTTTCTCCAGAAGACGATCAAAGCATACTGATCGAAACGTCGAGTTGAAACCAACGGTTCTTTTCAGAACCACCCCAACTCATTAGAGATAGTCATTACATGGTGTTACCGCAAACCTTTCTATATCGTATTTCCACCATGCAAAGTTTCAAATCCTGCTTAAGAGAATATTGAAAGAACGCCCCCCCCTCCTCCTGTTGAACAAGTTGTGTGCTTTCAGATGCCTAAAAAGGCTTCAGGCTTGAATTTTTCAGAGGAAGCCGTTTCTCACAATGTTTCTATACCACATATTAACAGCTCTTCATTTCTCCTTACCAAGTAAGTTTCAATGCTGATAATTGTTTTGAGTAATTTCCAATAGGGTCTAGTGCTTTTAATAGTCAAAATATGTACAATGTGTTTCCATGCATTCCCAGCATGTACCCTTTCAGCGTACGGATCAGCCTCAACCCAGATTCTTGAATGTAGCGGAGAGAGTTTTGCAGATCTCGATCTTGACTTTGAAACAGCCGATACCTTGAGTAAGTGAATCACTTTTACCTTTGTGTAGACCATGTGACCTATGTTTACAAAAAGTGTGACCATGTACATTCTTTGCCTAGTCTGGCAGGCAAGATGCTGCACTGGTCCAATGGGAAAGTTGACATTTTGTGTCATAATTTCCACTTAAATCCAAGAGTTATGAAAGTAAAATCTGGACAAGTTTTGAGATGTGCCCCCTTTCATCATATCAAAGGTTGATGAGAATTGGACAGTGCAATCTCCATTAAATATAAGATTTTATGTTTTGTTCCATTGAGCTATGTACAAATTGTGCCTGCAGGAAGTCCACACTCTGTGGCTATTTTGTAAACAGGTGATGTCACAGGTCACATCATCTATATAGACCTTATGTATTGACATCATCCAGCGGCCATCTTAGTGGAAAAATGGTGACGAAACAATCAACACACACAGATTTGTACGCGCGACGCACAGGATTGGCCAATGAACAACCTCCTTTTGACCTCTAGGTGAGGGCGCCCTACTGAAATGACATCATGTGCATAAGTTCTATTGAAAGCTTGAATACTCGAAACATCATCTACATGTAAGATAAAAAATGACCAAGCAGATGCAACCAGGCTTATCAACATAGCCTCATCTACAGGCAACCATTCGTCAGAGTTGACTGCTACCTTTATAGCCCCTTCAGTGGCTGCAGTCACTGCAACAAATCTGCAAGCACACGGCAGAACATCAAGCACAAGGCAGACTAGGACTCCTAGACAAATCAGCAATCATCATACACACACGAACAAGATCACCCCATCAAATGGAAACAAGCCCAGCTCATCGCTCCAGTCAAGTTCTGGCACCAAAATAGAGTTAGGGAGGCAATCAAGATCAAGGCCCACAACACAGTTCCACAAGACATCGGATTCTTTATCAACGACATCTGGTCACCACTTCTCAAGCCAACACTTCCAGCAGCAGCTCACCACAACAATGACACACTCCAACGCACACACATCCAGCCAGCAACCAACTCACACGCTTCACCGGACAAGAACAGCTTCGATCCTTCCCGCCCAAAAGTGCATCCCTCCAGCCATACATAAGCTCCACCACCTCCAGTATCCCAGCATTCTGCTGAAGACGAGCAGAGTATACTGTTTGATACGTCAAGACCAAACTGGCTATTTTCAGAGCCACCATTCCTTCAAAAGAGTTTTTACCCATGGTTGTACCCGCAAGTTTACTATTAATATTTATATTTATAGTTGCTCTTAAACCTGGAAGGGTTCTAGAGAGAAGCACTGTCAGCTATAAGAGAGATGGAACTTCCAATCTCTCTCAGAAATCAAATTGACAATATCACCTTCTTATACAGCACAATCTTGACTGCATAAGCACGGAGCACAAATGGAATTTTGCAACCAACCCTCTCCAGGATTGCCAAACGTATACCTTCCATTTAAAAGCGAAGAAATATCACACCCATCTATCGCCCTAAATTATTGCCCAAATTCATTCTGGTTTTAAAACGTCAAATAGTGATGTCAATAATCTTATGGCTTGCATTTGTTCATGTTAGATTGTGCGTTTCAACTTTCAACATTAATTGATTTTCAGGGTTTTCCTCGATGAGTTGCTTCAACAACTTCTTGCCCACCGTGCCTTCTAATACCTGGCGGTGGGAGTCCTATGTTTGTACGGGCAATCTCATCTGCAGCAACTTCAACAACTTCCCTGAACCTTGTGCAGGTAAGTTTGAGAAAAATGTCTCCGCTCAATTTTTGTTCTCGACTTACAGTTTTTATATTAATAATAATAATAACCAGTTTTATATAGCACTTTTCACACCAAAACGGCGAAAATCTGGTGTGCTTTTTTGGTCATCACTGCCATTCAACCATCATACTCGGAAATGCCTGTTGTTTAGGTTGTGCTGTTTCGCAGATCACTGTACCAAAAGCGCTTCCAACATTATTACCCCTGGTCACTGGGCCTTAATTAATTCCTTTTATGCCCTGCCGGTGAAGCAAGCCACAGAAGGACTTAGCGTATCAACTCCAAACTTGGTTTGTGGACGGTTCTTTGGATCCCCCCAGAAGCCTATTGTCTTTGGACCCCCTAGGTCAAAAGTAAAAATCATTATGGCCAAATCAGTAATCAATTCTCCAAAATTGGTTAGTGAACTGGTCTTTTTTGGATCCAATGGAACTTGGAAGCCTTTTTGGACCCCCCCCCCCCCCCAGGTCAAAATGTAAAGATCATTTTGGCCAAAACGGAGGTCAACTCCCAAATTTTGTTAGTGGACTGGTCTTTGGATCCCCCAGAAGCCTATTGTTTTTGGACCCCCTAGGTCAAAAGTCAAGGTGATTATGGCTTAAACAGAAATGTCCTCCAAGCGATAACTCAAGAATGAGATTAATCTCAGCGGGGCAATTGTGTTTGTCAACACACCATTCTTGTTTTGAACTGAAAAGGTCCCCCCTCCTTAAGGCCAAACGGGTGAAGGCTTCAAGTATGACAAGTGAAAAATAAACATAGAAGGCTGTCGTTCAGATTTCTCTGAGCTAAGCTTGGGCGATATCACGATATTATCGAATATCGCGATGTTAATTTGGACACGATTTCAATATCGGATGGATTTGGTTTTAATCGAAATATCGATATATTGCGATATATCGCGATATATCGCGATAATCGCGATAATTGCGATATATCGATATATCGATTAAATATCGCGATGTATTTGCTAGCTGATACCCCATAGATTTGGAGTAAAACCAGAAGAAAAGGCCATTAGAACACCTCTCTTATACTAGGACTGTCTCTTCTACAACTTTCACTTGGAGTTTTAAGACTGATGATGTCAAATTTCATTAATCGCGATTATATCGAATATCGCGATATATTGTCGGCGATATATCGTGAATAAAATGAATCAATATCGCCCAAGCTTACTCTGAGCCAACAGCGAGGATCTGGGCCCAACTACATGACGCTACTTACCACCAACTTCTGCGTGTACTATTGCTGTTCTCTCTTTACTTTGCAAAACGCAGAATTTCTGCGCTAGCTTTGTAAGCAAAGAATACCTAGTATTGTAGAGTTCACATGCGCACAATCAAAAATCTCCTGCTCACCCGCGAAATACACTTACGGCATTAAGCAGAGCCATGACATTAGGCCCTTGGTTTTAAGATGAAAATGTTTACAGCTCTGCCTTAACCCACTCATGATCACTCTTTCATTTTCAAAGTTACCCACGAGTGCTACACAGCTCCTAATGCCCAAGATTATCGCGGTAATGTGAGGACCACAACAAGCTCTGCATTTTGCATGGATTGGAGCATGGACGTAGCAGTCGACGCTGGGTTCTCTCTCGGTATTTATCCCGAGTTGCTTGGATCAACCTGTCGTAACCCCGGAGGTCTGCGACAAACTGCTTGGTGCTTTGTAGAGGGAGCAGTGTCTGCCGCGGACTGGGAGTTATGCGATGTCGGACAGCCTTCGACAACTTGTCATAATGGTAAATAATAATAATAATATTAACAGATTAAAAACAATATTAATGAATTCATACATAGGGTTAAAGCCATTGGACACTTTTGATAAACAGTATTGTCAAAGGCCCACACTTCGTGTATTACAACTTATATATAAAACAACAAACCTGTGAAAATTTAGGCTCAATTGGTCATCGGAGTCGGGAGAAAATAACGGGAAAACCCACACTTGTTTCTGCACGTTTCGCCATGTCATGACATGTATGTAAAATAAATCTGTAATTCTTGTTAGCGAGAATTGATATTGATTTAATGTTTTCTCAAAAAGAAAAGCATTTCATAGATTAATATTTCAAGAGAAGTCTTTCACCATTACCTTCTGTAAACCCTGTCAGTTATTTGTAAATCTGTGAACTTTTATTTATTTTGCTGTACCGAAAGTGTCCAATGGCTTTAATCACAACCCTAGGGGCGCGTAAAGCGCTCATTGTTTTTTCTTTTAAAGTATGTGGAGCTATGTTTTTGATTATGTGAGACCTATTACTTTACATAGTATGGTTGAAATGGTTTATAAGGTGCTGTGGCGCAATATGCCGCCAATCAAACCAGGAACACCGGGGCAAACCCCTGCTCTTTACCATAAGTGCACTGGGTTCTCTTACATGACAACACACGGCACCGACGGCATTACATCTTGTCGCAATTCACAAAAAATAATTTTCGCCTCAGTGGGGCGAAAATTCATTTAGCATGCAAAACATATTTTCGTGACATTGTTTTACTCATTTCTCAAACACTGCAGCACCTCAGCAAGTGGTATTAAGCTTTCTACTATCATTACTTTCAAACGGTGTAAGTTTAATGTAAATCTGTGGACATTGTGTTTTGTGTTACAAATAGTGACAGAAGAACCAATATTATGTTATCATATTATTATTTTTTTATTGTTTTTAGGTGTGAGTTTGCCTGTACGATTGGTGGGAGCGGCAAACGGAGAGGGTAGAGTGGAGGTTCAGCACAATGGGTTATGGGGCACAGTCTCTGACGCTGATTGGACAATGGAAGATGCAACAGTGGTGTGTAAACAACTCGGCTTCACAGGAGTAGCAAGTACGACCCCGAGCTTCCCACCAAGTACAGACGATGTCTTTATGTCCCAGGTAACTCAAAAGCAAAAAAAATTGGGCTGTCGACCCAAACGGACTGCCACCAGGGGCTCGTTGCCACCTACTCATAAGGCTGAAAGTGGGTACACCGAAGAAATAGAACCCAGAGAACGCTGAGTTTCTCATTGTGCGTGCGGTTTCGTTGTGAGACCATTTTTATGGACGCGCACACGCCATTTTTGTTACGCATGTATGGCCAAATAATTTGCCATACAATGACATCATCGCTGACCAATGAACACACTAGAAAAGGTATTATGTGCGCTGACATCTTGCCATTTTGCCATACAAGCGTGTCACGCAATGATCATTTTGCCATACACGCGTATCGCGCGGTATTGATTCGCCGCGTCCACAGACGACACAGAGGGTGGCCGAGCTCAGCGTTCTCCGGTGTCTTAAGAGTGTAGGCACTGGTATCGTCCACTAGGAGCCTTGCTGGTAGAGCTGAATGCACCACGAAGCAAGTATGGTGAAGTGCCTTGCTCAAGGGAACAAGTGTCACGACAGGGGGTGCATTTCAAAAAGAGTTGAGACCACTCTTATCTCAAGTTAGGATGAGTTACTCGACCTTAGTTAGGACTCGCCCTAACTCTTTGTGAAAATGACCCCAAGATTCAAACCCACACTCTGCTGATTATAGAATCACTTGAGTCCGATGAACTAGGCTTCTCTGCCACGATATGCCATGATTCAGATTATCCAATATCCAATTTGTAATTGCATTTAGATTATAGAGTGTTTCATCCACAGATAATTATAAATAGCGCCCTCTATTGTCAACTATCTTGCTTCACCAACATGGCTGTCTAGCAGAAACAAAAGCTAAGTTTCAGAGCGCATAAAAGATAAGTCTGTCTCTACTTCCACCTTATTTATAAGGCAATAGTGAAGACTCTACATAGAGTATACAATTGTGTCTTTATCTTGCAGAAAAGTTGTTAAAGAGTGTCTCAAAAGACATATTTTGTTCTCTCTTCTCCTCCCCAAAGGTGAAGTGCACCGGACATGAATCCTACCTAGTGGACTGTTACTATCATGTCGTCAATACATCAGAGGGTCTTGACCATAGCATGGATGTTGGTGTGTCTTGCTCAGGTGAGGGAGGGGCCTCATTCAAAATTTTTAACACAAGATTTTGTCTCTGTACCACAAAATTCATATTCAAGTCTCTTCCACAGGTTTTCTATGACTAATTTACTTGTGTTTGTTTTGTTTGTGATTGTTTTTGGTTTGACAGCGCTTTGAACACCCAGCAGGGTGGCATGTCGTGGCCGAGGGGTTTAGAGCACCGGATTCAAACTCTGGTGTATCAGATCAGCAGAGTGTGGGTTCAAATCATGGTCTTGACACTTGAATATTGATAGCCTTTCATTATGATAGCATCAGCATTCACTGCCTGCTTATGTTAAACTTAAAGAGCCAATTAAGGATGATTTCAATATTTCAACCGTTACTTTTTTTATGGCCAAATAGACATCGCAGATACCGGTTAATAACCATTTTACTCTCAAAATTTGCATTTAGTAATGAATCACCCGAGTCAAAAATACACCCGGCCGCGCGACTTTTTCAGCCGAGAGTCAAAAACAGCTTATCTATTGACGCCGGTGACGATATTCCCCTAATTGGGTTTGAACACAGTTCTCTTGCTTTGGCAAACTGAGGGCGCTATTTTCCACACCAAATAGCCGCCACTGACGCTACGATTCCTTTGTCGCTCAGGTTTATTTGACCCCGCGATTTTTTTTAATTTGGCTAGAAGCGTTCTGTAGAAAAAGCATTTTTACCATGTTTTGACTTGTTATATTTTTGTGTGTTTCCTATGGACTCCAGCTATTAGGAAACTGTAATATCTATATATTTGAGATCATCCTTTATTGGCCGTTTAATTTCCTGTTCATATTTGTTGTGTTGTCATTTAGCCCTCGGAAAAGACTTTGCCAGGGTCGAAAACGTCAAGGTCACTAAGTATTTTTTTGCGTTTATACCATCGGTTCTTTTGGTTTGTAAGTTGTTCTTTTAGCATTATAATTTCAAACTTTGTTGAAATACTTTTACTTTATTTTATTGTAAACAGCGTCAAGGAAGAAGAGACAAGCAGAAGATGCCATAACTGGTAAGGAAAGTTAAAAATGTAAAAACAAGAAAGAAATTTTTTTTTTTAAAACTAGAGTTTGGGTTTGAGTCCCGGTCATGACACCTGTGTCATTAAGCAAGACACTTTGCCATTATGGCTGCATCCTTTAAAACAGTGGGACATAAAGCCATAGGTCCCATGTGTTGTGTAAAAAGAACCCAGTGCACTTATCGTAAAGAGAAGGGGTTCGCCCCGGTGTTCCTGGTTTGATCGACAACATATTGCACCACAGCACCTTGTAAACCATTATGTGGTGCTATAAACAAATAGTTCTCATACTTCACGGAGGCAACGGAGGCGATTGCCTCCGTTGCCCCTTGTCATTGCCTTGGTGCCCTTGAAATGTTACAGTAAAAATTTACAATTTCCTCATAGGGTGCCCTTTGCCAAGGAGAAAATGCCTTGGTGCCCTTGCCCTTTTAAAAACGAAGCATACAGCCCTGAGCTTGATTTGGTTTATCTTGCCATTTTGTTTTCTTCAGAAACTGAATTCTTGTGTAAAAGCGGAGAGGTTATTCCTGCCTGGCAAACCTGCAATAATTACCCTGACTGTAAGGATGGTAGCGATGAGTACTATGGTCTCCGATGTGAGGACAGCAAAGTCAGTAAGTCCACAAAACCTTAATCTAAAACGATTTCACGGGAGATTAGGGAGTGCATTGTTTCAAGGATGCGTCTCATCTTTTGACAACTTCCTCGGTCAATTAATTTATATTTTAATAATAATGTATTAAGCCCACACCTTTAACCCTAAACACTTAAAGACACTGGACACCTTTGGTAATTGTCAAAGACTAGTCTTCTCACTTGGTGCACATGTATCTCATCGAAGTTGTGAGATAATAATGGAAGATAAAATACCCTTGTTGTGTGCTTTTAGATGCTTAATTTTTAAGTCTTGAAATCAAATTCGTGGACAATTTCTTCTTTCTTGAAAACTAAGATACTTCGAAGGGAGCCGTTTCCCACAATGTTTTATACTATCAACATACCTGTAATGCTTGTTACCAAGTAAGTTTTTATGTCAATTGATTTGAGTAATTACAAATAGTGTCCACTGCCTTTAAAGGTGAGGGTGTCGTGGCCGGGCGGTTTTAATCGAGCATCGAACTCAAAGTCTGGTGGTTCATTGGAATGTGGGTTTGAATCCCGCTTGTGACACTTGTGCCATTGAGCGACACACTAAACCAAAGCTTCTCTCCACCCAGGGGTGAAATGGGTACCTTTGAGGGCAGAGATGGTTTATGTTGGAGCGTGGTAACTGTACACTCCCTTGGTTTAAGGAATAATTTAAGGCCCAGTGACCAGGGGTAATAATGTTCAAAGCGCTTTGTGATACCCTTTCGGGCTGTGATAAAGCACTGTAAAAATCAATTGTTATTATTATGATTATTAAAGGCCAGGCAATGGGTGACTTGCTTAAAATAATGAATGAAAAAAAATTACAATAATAAGATAGTTATGGAGCCCTCGGATTTAAAGGAACACGTTGCCTTGGATCGGTCGAGTTGGTCTTTGAAAAGCGTTTGTAACCATTTTTTATAAAATGCATATGGGTAGAAAGATGTTGTAAAAGTAGAACACAATGATCCGCACAAACACGCCTCGGAATTGTGTGGTTTTCCTTTTACCTCGTCGACTAACACGTCGGCCATTTATGGGGGTCAAAATTTTGACTCGCATAAATGGCCGACCGTGTTAGTTCACACAGTAGAAGGAAAATCACGCAATTTCGAGGCAAACTTTTGTGGATCATTGTATTCTACTTTTAAAACATCTTTCCAACCATATGCATTATATAAAAAACGGTTACAAACGCTTTTGTTTTGACCAACTCGTCCGATCCAAGGCAACGTGTTCCTTTAAATTGACCGAGAATTGTTTGTTTTTGATTAGAGTGTATAACTACAATGAAGGCGTGTCGTAATTCCACAGTGTGCATCCTCCCTTGTCAAGAATGTGATGGTTTTTCAGACTGTCCTCGTGGAACAGATGAAAGGTTCTGTAACGACCCTGCTGGTAAGTAAACAAAAAATTAACATATGAGGCTTTATTTTTTATGTTCAGCCCTGCCTGCAACATAAACCGAAAGGGCTGCGAGTGTGTTTGTGCGTGCATGCATTGTCTGAGCCATAACTCAAGGAGGACTTGGTACATGTATATCAACTCAAATCTTATTAGTTTATTAATTTTGGTTTTCACCCATACACCGATGTGTGTTAGCACTGCATACTCAGTACTTTCCCGAGTCCTGTGACAAAATATCACAGGCACTCGGGTGGAATTCTAACCCACGACCCTTGCAATTCTAGAGCAGTGTCTTACCAACTAGACTATCCGAGGTTGCCCGGCAGCTAGAGGCAGTTCGAATCCTATGTTTTTGGCAGCGGGTACTGCAACGATATAATAGATGTTAAATTTACATCGGGGATAAAGAATATTAATTTTGGTTTTTACCCATACACCGATGTGTGTTAGCACTGTATACTCAGTACGTTCCCGAGTCCAGTGAAAAAATATCACAGGCATGTTACTCGGGTGGGATTCGAACCCACTCAAATCTTGGTTTGTGGATTGGTCTTGAGATCCCCAGAAGCCTAATGTTTTTCAAACCCCTAGGTCAAAAGTCATGATCATTATGGCTAAAACAAAAGCAGTCTTGTCCGAGCGATAACTCAAGAATGAGATTAATCTCAGTGAGGCATTTGTTTTTGGCAACACACTAATCCTGTCTGCTATTAAATAGTGTTGACTAATGCAGGGGAAGGTAAAATTTAAACAGCTACCTGAGCGGAATGTTTTCAACAGAAATTGTATTTGTACTTGTTTATCATGCACTTGTTCACCATTTTAATGTAATTTTGATATGTGTACACTTCTGAACTTTTCGTAATTATCGATTAAAAAATCAGGCCCCTACCTAAAGGTTTTTTTAAAAACTAAAAACACTTCTGCCGTTGAGAGCGGGCGTCAAAGGACAATGCCGCTGCCGTCATTTGTGGGAGTTTGCTTTGTTATACATCCACGCTGCAACAAAGCGGCTTTATCTACTTATGACGTTTGAGAGTGATTACGTAACGGAGCTTTTCGCAAATCTCGCAGAAAAGCTCTGGACAAGGGCATACAAATTGATAGTTTTTTTACACAGTTGAAACCTATTTATAATCATATGACTCGATTTCCTTATTCATCGAAAACATTTTAAGTGGAATTCAGCAAAGTTCACGACTTGACATTTTTGTTCAAGCAGGTCTTTAATGGCAGTAAAATCTTACTTGGTTAGAAGTACAGCAGCTTAAATAGAATGAGCACTTTGAGAATAAATTGGTTAAGGAAAAAACTCATCGGATTTCATCCCCCCAAACTTGCTACTGAGAAGCGCTACTCATTAGTAGCGTTTCTCAGATTGTGTGGACATAATTGCTCCAGATTCTCGGCAATATCTCTGGTTTTCGCATGATCCAATTAGTTCAACTGTTTGGAAAAGGAATTACATTGAGTTAACAGGTGTGAGTTGTTAGAAAAAAAAGATGTTTTATTTTAGCCTCTTTTTTTAATGGAGCTTTCCCGTGTGTTTCTACATGCAGGGACGTGCCCTGAAGGCTATAAGCAGTGTAATAGTGGTAAATGTTACAAGTCTGATAAGGGCTGTGACACCATTGTGGATTGTGACTGCACCGAGGGGGATGATGAGATAGACTGCCTCAATTCCGTTAATGGTAGGTATGACTCCCCGAGTTAACTCTCCTAAACAGTAAAGCACTTGGGTGGTGTGTAGTGCAGAGTGGATAAGAGCACTGAACTCAAGTTTTTCTGATCAGCAGAGGACAAGAAAGTGTAGATTCGTGAATAGAAAATACAAGCCGAATGCGAGTACATTGTCATAACGAATCGACACTTTAGAGTCGCAATAGTAACAACACTACATGTATAGTTAGTCTATCTAATTTCAAATAATGTTGTCAAAAAGCGGTAAGTCACATTTTAGAACTATTTATAACAAAATATATTGGCATACTCAAGTGCTTGCAATATTATCGAGTGCAACGTCACTTTTCAGAACCATCCCAACTCATTAGAGATAGTCAAAACATGGTGTTACAGCAAACCTTCCTACATGTATATCGTATTTCCACCATGCAAATTTCAACTCCTACTCGGCTAGGATGACAATCTACACTTTCAACAATAAAGTGATTTCACAGAAATAGTTTAAAGGAACACGTTGCCCTGAATCGGACGAGTTGGTCTTTAAAAAGCGTTTGTAACCGTTTGTTATAAAATGCATATGATTGGAAAGATGTTTTAAAAGTAGAATACAATGATCCACACACATTTGCTGCGCGAACTAACACGGTCGGCCATTTATGGGAGTCAAAAATTTGACTCCCATAAATGGCCGACCGTGTCAGTCGACGAGGTAAAAGGAAAACAGTGCAATTTCGATGCATGTTTGTGTGGACCATTGCATCTACTTTTAAAACATCTTTCTAACCATATGCATTTTATAACAAACGGTTACAAACGATTTTCAAAGACCAACTCGACCGATCCAAGGCAACGTGTTCCTTCAATACTTTGGATTTGAATTTTCCTAGTTGATGGTCCTTTTGAAAGCGAAACTTGGAAGGACCCTTACCTGGACTTCATACCCAGTGACATTCAAGAAAAATTCCTGACTGAATTCAAAGAGAACTTTTACATCGGACGGCCCTTCAGTCGCGTAAAGAGCGAAGATCCAGCCGACTGGCGTCGCTTTATTACCTTCAGTGAGCTACCGGACTACAGCGACTTGAGAGAGGTTTTAAAGCTTTCGAAACGGGAGATTGCAGAGTTCGGCCATCAATTGGAGGATTTCATACTGGAGTGCAGCTTTAATGGTATCAACTGCCTTGGCCAAACGTATGTTGTTCTTTTTCTTGTGTTTAAAGGGTCTATGTACTTTTTGTAGGACAAAAAAACACAATGTCCACAGATTTACATTAAGCTTACACAGTTTGAAGATAATGATAGTAGAAAGCTTCCCTGAAAATGTTACTAGCTGAGGTGCTGTAGTTTTTGAAAAATAAGTAAAACAATGTCATGAAAATATTTTTTGTCTCAGTGATCATGAGACAAAAATTGTTTTAGCATGTAAAAAAGAATATTCATGACATTGTTTTACTCATTTCTCAAAAAGTACAGCACCTCAGCAAGTGGTATTTTAAGGTACGCTTTCTACTATCATTATCTTCAAATGGTGTAAGTTTAATGTAAATCTGTGGACATTGTGTTTTGTGTTACAAAAAGTACCCAAATCCTTTAAAACACTGTCACCTGAGGGCTCTTAAAAGCCATAATAAACACCAAGTAGTAAGACCTTTGGCGTACTTTGGTTAAACTTCAGAAAGTTTTGGAAAAAGTTTTGAGAACCATGGCGTTCATTGTTAATATTGACCCTAATCACCGGACGTCATCATCATCAGGATATCATGGATGTGCCATACTGGTGGGCAATGTCATTTGTGCGTTATTCAGTGCAGTGTACATTTTAGGCGACGCGGTGTTTACACATAAATAATAATAATAATAATTATAATAATAACGCATTTATAATGCGCCATCTATCTAGTGTACAAGACCCTATTCCGAGGCGCAGAACAAAAAACAATACGTGTACATACACAACAAAAAGAAATATATAGAATATAATAAAAAATTATACAATGAATAATCTACTGTCAAGACATGAAACGAGCTAAGAGGGTTTAAATAAATGAGTTTTCAGCAAGTTCAGCAACTCCGTAAACCTATTGACTACCAAAATGGTGAGTGTGGCACAGTCGCCGAGTGTGACGCACATGCAAGGGGTCAATACATAAGGTATTCTTAGGCTGTGTCCGCAGCATCGACTTCGGCTACAGCTACGGCTAGATCTCGCGTCTGCCTATTCTTCAACACTGGTAGACACGCTGATCTAGCCGTAGCTAAAGCCGAAGTCGCTCTTCCGGGGACGGGACTGTATATTCTCTAGAAGGTGTTCTCTATTTTGAAGACCTTACTTTTTGATTTGTGTTTTCTCTTCCCTAGATGACTCCTAGTCGAGATGTTTTTATTGTCGGGAAAATATGATAAGGAATTCGGCCATGTGGAAGTGTCGTGGCCGAGCGGTTTATAGCAACGAATTCAAACTCTGGTGTTTCTAATCAGTAGAGTGTGGGTTCGAATCCACAGCTGTGACACTTGTGTCCTTAAGCAAGACACTTAACCATTGCTTCGTCCTCCGGATGGGACGTAAAGCCGTTGGTCCCATGTGTTGTGTAACGCATGTAAAAGAACCCAGTGCATTTATCGAAAAGAGAAGGGGTTCGTCCCGTCGCTCCTGGCTGTGGATGCTGTATGCGCCGTAGCACCTTGTAAGGTGCTAGCTAATTGGGTCTCAGAATCCATCACTGTAATAACCTATCTTTCTGAAAGTTTATACTCGGCGCCTTGAGTACCTTGTTTGGTAGATGCCTGCACTATATAAGACTTTGATATTATATCAATATTACTAATTTTATTCTCTCTACTTTTTACGTTTCCAGCGATACGTTTGAACAGATACAGGATGACAAATATGGTAACTGCTACACCTTTAATAAAGCGGTAGAGGGAACCACTGCAAGACATTCATCACAGACTGGGGAGCAGTCAGGTAAGTCTCAGTGAAAGATGTCATCATCATTTCAATACATTTATTTCAATGTTGCCATAAAGTTACATTTGTGTACATCATTAAAGTTAATATACATGATAATGAATAAATAATGGCAAACCACAGATGTAGTCAAGACAATAACAGTTTACACCGAAGTTGAGTAAATAATGACAAACAGGACATGTAAAAACAATAATAATTGTGGCTTCTTATACAGCGCGTATGTCTGTCACCCAGTGACGCTCCTGGGGCTGTAACATACTGTACAGTATTTCCTACCAGATGTTGGACTACGTTTGAATTATGAGACCTAAGTCTGATAGCACCATGTAATGCTTTACAAGATGCTGTGGCGCAATTTGCTGCCGATCGGACCAGGAACCTTGGGGTGAACCCCTTCTATTTTCGATAAGTGTGCTGGGTTCATTTACATGCATTACACAACACATGGGACCAACGGCTTTATGTCCCATCCGAAGGATGAAGCAATGGTTAAGTGTCTTGCTTAAGGACACAAGTGTCATGGCTAGGGATTCGAACCCACACTCTGCAGGCATGCAAGGGCGCCTTTATCTGCCAGCCACATCAACCCATTGTGACCACGGAGAACAGCCAAGATCGAAAGTGTTTGATTTTTCCTGAGGGAAGAAAACCGGATAGTCTGGAAAACCCTTGTGGCACAGCAGAGAACCAACGCACAACTCAACTCACATGTGGACCCGACCAGGAATCGAACTGGGGTCACCTTTGTAAAAGGCGAGTGCTTTACGCACAAGCCAACCATGCCACCAAATAATAATGTTTATGTTACCTTTTGGGGTCTTTCTCTGACCTTATACGTTGAGCAGGATGAATACATCAGTCTGTATGGTCAAGACATAGGTGTACGAGTAGCTGTTACTAATAATGAGATTATTCTGGCACCGGCCGATCAGGGAATCGGTATATCACAGGCATATTTATCGGGTGGGATTCGAACCCACCAAGTTTGCCAGTAATAATGTTCGTCTTTCCTTGCAGGTCTTTCTCTGACCTTATACGTTGAGCAAGATGAATACATCAGTCTGTATGGTCAAGACATAGGTGTACGAGTAGCTGTTACTAATAATGAGATTACCCCGGCACCGGCCGATCAGGGAATCGGTATATCACAGGCATATTTATCGGGTGGGATTCGAACCCACCAAGTTTGCCAGTAATAATGTTCGTCTTTCCTTGCAGGTCTTTCTCTGACCTTATACGTTGAGCAAGATGAATATATCAGTCTGTATGGTCAAGGCATTGGTGTACGAGTAGCTATTACTAATAATGAGATTAACCCGGCACCGGCCGATCAAGGAATCAATATATCACCTGGCACTGACACATCCATTGGTCTCAAACTGGTAAGCTAAAATTTACTAATGATTTGAGATTAAACAAAGAAACTAAACAACAACCTTCAGATTACTATAGCCGTGTTCGCAAACTTAGTGTTCGCAAACTTACCGCCGCAAATTGTTAAAGGGTGGCTGCAGTGTTTTTTGTAAATTAATTTAAACGATTAAACATGACTTTTTAAACCTGAAATATTTTTTTATATATATTTTTTTTTAGATGCGCAAGTATTTTAAAAACGGTTTTCAAGAGATTAGGGGAATCCACCCCGCCCCTAAAAGGGAGCCTTCATTTGCATAAACGTGACGTCATGTCGGAAACCCAAGCCGTCGGGGCCCCCTGGCTGTGTGCATATAGAGACGTGTGCACTGTGTGGCCTGGTACCTAGGTGCGTGTAGTTAGGGACCAGACTCTTTTTGCCAATGATATGTTTGAATTCCCGACGTGACGTCGATGGTAGGGGGGCGGTAACAATCCACAAAGGGGGGGTCATGACTTATTCGCTAATTACGCAAGTCAGATATGTCGGGAATAAACAAAACACATTTTATTGATGTTCAATACATATATCAGAAATAAATGACAGCAAAATTAACTGTTTTATTTGAATTCACTGCAGCATCCCTTTAACTTACCGATATTAAGTCCAATTGCAAGTTACCTCCCTGGAACTCTTAACGTATCAGGCCGATTTAAGCCGCGGTAAGTTATCAATGTTAGCTTAACATTGTTAGGAAGGCCCAGCAACGGTTGTTCTTTCTTAGAAGATTGAGGAGTTTTCGTGTCAGCCAAGATTTGCTGGTAAAGTTTTATCGGGCAGTTGTTGAGAGTATTTTGACACTCTCGATCACTGTCTGGTATGGCAACACCACGGCAGATGACCGAAAACGCCTCAATCGTGTAGTCGGTACTGCTAGCTTTATCATTGGTCATGAGCTTCCTGCTTTGGATAAACTTTATACTGCTCGGGTTCTGAAGAAATCTAGATCTATTATTTCGGATGAATTTCACCCTGCGAACAGTTTGTTTGAATTAATGAGATCAGGTAAGCGATATAGAGCGACCAGAGCCGACTCCAACCGTACTCGCAATAGTTTTTATCCCAGTGCAATAAGGTTACTTAATGATTAATACTTTTTAATTTGTTTTGGGGGTTTGCAATTTTGTTACTGTTATTGTCTCTCTGCATATTGTGCGCATACTGTTTATTTGTTCGTTATTGTATGCCTATGTGGTTTTAGGGTTTTCTGTATTTTTTGTAATTTTTGATTGTTAATATTTTTAGACTCGCAAGCCGAAGTGAATTTCACTGTATATGTATTTATATGTGTGACAATAAACAATTGAATTGAATTGAATTAACAGGGACAAGAAGTCCAATGCGATTGCACCACTCCTGTCACTTAAAAATACTGTCACGTGACTTCTATCTAAAAAAAAGTCTGCTGATGTTCAAACCACCGCGTGCAATACGCGCTGCTCCACAAATTCAGGTTAAAAGCATAGCTGCGTTTCCATTGCGTACGCAACGCGCGGAGCATATTGCTGAGCCTAAGTCAAACCTGGGGTTTTAGAAAGGCCTTTTGGTAAGTTGCTGAACACAAATTAATCCAAGTGCAAACTGCTGTTAACTTATCGGGCCTGTAATATAAACTTACTGGGCCGGTACGTTACCAGACCCAAAAGTCCATTGCGGGCGCGGCTTATGACACCCTAAAGCTTTTAGCTGATTGAAAGGATCGATTCTACTGAGATAGTATCTGGTTATCAAATGATAAACCACAAGGGAAAATGACTGGGTAAAGATTTTGGGTTGAACAAAGAAAAATTTACGAGAGTGGGATTTGATGGAAAAACCTCTGGAGTATTGTATCAGCAATCTACATGTAGCAACTGCTCTATCTAGCCCTTTGTTGGTGGTCTCCCTAATTTGTAAAAATCTTTGTTCGAGGGTGCCAGTTGGGAGCCAAACAATGATTAACTGCCACTTCCCAGGTTATCGTAAACTTGGATATGATCGCTGGCTACAGGACGGTTATATGGCTTCCCCCGAACAAAGGTATTGACAAAATCAGGCGACTGCCGCATAGGACTAGATAGGGCTACATGTTCTAATACTACCCTTGTAAAAGTTACAGTATAATTTTCTTCTACACAGAACGTGATCAATCGCAAACCTTTGCCCTATGGAGAATGCCAAATACCAAATGCCACAGTTTCAGAGATCGTGGATGGGAAGATTGTGAAAATAGAGACCAAAAGCTACAATAGACAGGTATGTGGGCCCGTGTTCGAACTAGTGGCTATGACCAAGGCTACGGCTATAGATGTTGCTAAGGGTGTTGCTAAGGAAGTCCTATACTTCAATGCATGATATCACAGAAAGCTAGCTGTAGCCGAAGCCATAGCCAGTAATTCGGACACGGCCTAAGAGAAGTCTGTGTTATCTTGGTCACAGCAGGGTTCAACGTGTTCCTTAAAAGATGCTATGTCTGATTTTTGGCCCCAAACATTAAAAAATAGATTTTTAACATGAATGCACTAATCTTAAAGTATTATTAAGAGAGAATTTGAACTGAATGTTTTTGTTTTGTTTTCTTGAAGCGTTGTTTGCAAGTCTGCTACCTTCAGAAAGTCAAAGAAATCTGCAACTGTGCCGCGTCCATGGAACTAGACGGGGACCGGTGTAAACTTCTGGATACCGAGCAAGGTAGCACCCATTTCAGACAGGCTTGCCAAAATAATTAGGAGTGACTCTAGGTAGCCCCAAATCAATTTTAGTTTCAGACAAGTAGGATTTGAATCTTTGCATGGTGGAAATACGATATAGAAAGGTTTGCGGTAACACCATGTATATAGGATTTGAGGCATTGCATGGTGGGGTATCAATATATATTTGGTTTGCGGTAACACCATGTGTGTATATCTACTTGCCAGGTAGAGTTGTTTTTAGGGAACTGTCTTGCTTTATTCTACTGCCGTGGAGTAGAAAATCGGAGGTTCGGGAGACTTCTCAGTTCTGAAAAGACCATGTAATGACTATCTTTAATGAGTTGGGGTGGTTCTGAAAAAGAACCGTTGGTTCTGACTCGACTTTTCAATCAGTATGCTCTGATCGTCTTCTGGAGAAAGCTTCTTTCAGACAGGCAAACTTAATATCAATTACATAGGCTTTGCTAATGACCAGATTGACTTGAAACCAAGGCGCTCACGAGTCGTTTCGAGTGACTGCAACAGTTGATCTTAGCGTGTCCAGCCTCTCCTAGCTCTATCAGACGTCAAAACCTTCCATGTTTTCAATTCAGAATTTGGTTCTTCACAACTCTTGACTGCCTTTCTCAAACGGGTGTGAGAGACCTGGGCCCAATGTCATGGCTCTGCTTACTGGTGAATTCTGCGCTTACGATCGCGATTCCCCGCTTACGTGCAAGCACCGAATTTCTGCGCTAGCCTTGTAAGCGTAGAATGCCTAGTAAAGTACGCACGCACAGAAGCCCAAATTCGCCGCTAACCCGTGAAATACGCCGGCCTTAAGCACAGAATTCCCTGCTTCCGTAAGCGCCAATTCTGTACTGACGGTAAGCAGAGCCATGAAATTGGGCCCTGGTCAACATTAATCCAGGACAACCAGAGGATAATTACTGTATGCCGCAAGATTTTTTACCTGTTGTTAATTTAGCTCAATATTTGATTCTTTTCTTTCTAGATCTATGCAAGCAGATGATACACTTTCTCCATGTTCATTACCTACTGAACTGCTCATGTGAAACGCAGTGCGAGTAAGTAGTACATTATGAACAGATACAAAAAGATTTCAGACCAATTTAAAAACTCACTCCGCGGTAGTGCAGTTAAAAACGATCCTAGAAGCTTAAAGGCAGTGAACACTTTTGGTAATTACTAGCAGTGAACACTTTTGGTAATTACTAAAAATAGTTATTGGCATAAAACCTGATATCGTAACAAGTCTCGAAATCAAGCATCTGAAAGCACACAACTTCGTGTGACAGGGGTGTCTTTTCTATCATTATTATCTTGAAACTTCGACGACCAATTGAGCTCAAATTTTCACAGGTCTTTTATTTTCTGCATATTATGAGATACACCGAGTGAATAGTAGTACCAGGCAATTTTCTATACCTTCTGCCCAGGTAGTACATGTAGTTAAAAAGCAGGACAGTTCTTTTCAGAACTGAGAAGTCTCCAAAACAATCCAATAAATCTGCTTTGCGATATTGGAATATGGAAAGACAGTTCTCTAAGAACAAACTCTACCTGGCACGTAGATACACACATGGTGTTACCGCAAACCAAATAAAAAGCAAGACAGTTCTCTAAGAACAAACTCTACCTGGCAAGTAGATACACACATGGTGTTACCGCAAACCAAATATAAAGCAAGACAGTTCTCTAAGAACAAACTCTACCTGGCAAGTAGATACACACATGGTGTTACCGCAAACCAAATATGAAGCAAGACAGTTCTCTAAGAACAAACTCTACCTGGCAAGTAGATACACACATGGTGTTACCGCAAACCAAATATAAAGCAAGACAGTTCTCTAAGAACAAACTCTACCTGGCAAGTAGATACACACATGGTGTTACCGCAAACCAAATATAAAGCAAGACAGTTCTCTAAGAACAAACTCTACCTGGCAAGTAGATACACACATGGTGTTACCACAAACCAAATATAAAGCAAGACAGTTCTCTAAGAACAAACTCTACCTGGCAAGTAGATACACACATGGTGTTACCGCAAACCAAATATAAAGCAAGACAGTTCTCTAAGAACAAACTCTACCTGGCAAGTAGATACACACATGGTGTTACCGCAAACCAAATATAAAGCAAGACAGTTCTCTAAGAACAAACTCTACCTGGCAAGTAGATACACACATGGTGTTACCGCAAACCAAATATAAAGCAAGACAGTTCTCTAAGAACAAACTCTACCTGGCAAGTAGATACACACATGGTGTTACCGCAAACCAAATATAAAGCAAGACAGTTCTCTAAGAACAAACTCTACCTGGCAAGTAGATACACACATGGTGTTACCGCAAACCAAATATAAAGCAAGACAGTTCTCTAAGAACAAACTCTACCTGGCAAGTAGATACACACATGGTGTTACCGCAAACCAAATATAAAGCAAGACAGTTCTCTAAGAACAAACTCTACCTGGCACATAGATACACACATGGTGTTACCGCAAACCAAATATAAAGCAAGACAGTTCTCTAAGAACAAACTCTACCTGGCAAGTAGATACACACATGGTGTTACCGCAAACCAAATATAAAGCAAGACAGTTCTCTAAGAACAAACTCTACCTGGCAAGTAGATACACACATGGTGTTACCGCAAACCAAATATAAAGCAAGACAGTTCTCTAAGAAGAAACTCTACCTGGCACATAGATACACACATGGTGTTACCGCAAACCAAATATATAAGAACAGATTCATAATTGGTTTGTGTTTCAACTTTTTGGGGAGTAACATTTCCCCGCTGAAATATTTAAATGCCTTTACAGTTTAAGTATTAATTTATAACTATTTTGCTGTAATTTACTTTTTTTACAGAGATCGTCTGTTTGAGTACTCTGTGTCACAGTCAGCATGGCCATCAGAAGCTTTTAGGGTAAGTTTAAAATCTCAAAAAGTTGACTTTTATCAAATTCTCCTCAAGCCTTCAAACTTCTCTTGATTTAAGTCAAGAAAAAAGTAGTCCACATTGTGTCGAACTCCAAACCTGTAATGTTTGTGTTTCTGTTGATGCACAGAGTTTGTAAACTTTCATCTAAAGTCATCACTGCATACTTATTTTATTTGTTCTCTTTGCTTAATTATTTTCAGCCACATCTTTTGCGAAACATTCATTTTATCAACGAAAGAACAAAGAAGATCAGATCAGCAAGTGATATAAGGTAATAAGAGGCTTTTAGTAGTGTCTGTAAATCTACATTGAGAATTTTTGGGAATGTCATTATCATTTATTTGTTTTGTGAACATAGACAAATTGACTGGAGCAATATTTCTTTGTTTAAACATAAAACTACTACTATTCATTTAAGCCTATAACAATCTTCTCTCGTTAATGACACACCTTAAAAAGGATTATAATTTTACAAACAGTTTAATTATTTAATTGGAACTATTTGGAATTATAACACGCCTCTTGCTTGTTCTGTATTCTGGTTTGCTGAAACGCGGTCACGTGGGATGAACTATATAGTCTAGTGATCGGGTGCACGTGTTTTGCGGGGAATATATTTAGTACCCGGGCGGGCACAAGTCTTTAAAAATAGACCTTATCGCAAATACTCGATACGCGCACAATAGACGTGGAATGAGGCGCATGGTGGTCTAGCTAACTATCAAGTTTGGGTACTAGCTAGACCAGCATGCACCTCATTCGACAGTTTGCGCTTGCGCAATGGTATTTGCGAAAGGTTTATAGTAGTGCTTGGTTACAGCGCCCTCTCTTGACTTGAACCAGGAACAGCAACTACATAACTCCAAATTTCTGTTCTTGTTTCACATTTTAAGACCGAGTTGTGTTATAAAACATATTATTGACTGGCATTATAGTTCGGTAACTAGTGTACGTCTATTCCCACTCGGGCCTGGGAGTGACCAACAGAGGGTCCCTCTTATGGGCACTTAAAGTCCCTCGGGGGAATAAATGTACACTATTTACCAAATTGCCAGTCAATAATGGTATATTATGATTAACAAACTTCTTGTCTTATTATGTGCAGCCGAAACCTGGTACGACTCAAGGTGTTCTATGAAGAACTGAATTATCAAGAAACGCGAGAAATCGCAGCTTACTCTGTAAGTACATTTAAGTATAATCCATAGCTCTTGTTTTTAACTACAATAATAATAATAATAATAATAATAATAATAATAATAATAATAATAATAATAATAATAATAATAATAATAATAATAATAATAATAATAATAATAATGATAATAATAATAATACAAATTTATACCGCGCTTAGTACAACGTTTCTAAGCACATGGTGCTGGTGTCCTGGTGAAGTAAACCAGGGGAACAGCACCAAAACACAAAGAGCATAAAACATGTATAAACAAAATAAGCAAAACAAAGGCAGAATAAACATGACAAATAAACACAATTAACAGAAAAATAACAAGCTGCAGAATGGGGTACCTACAAAGATTTGAACAAGTGAGTTTTCAACATAGTTTTAAATGTCTGTGAGGAAGAAGCATTTTGAATTTTTGGAGGGAGAGTGTTCCATAATTTGGGAGCTGCAACAGAGAAAGCTCTGTCACCGTAGCGTGTTTTCACACGAGGACCAGGCATCAGTTGAAGGTGAGAGGATGTGGAAGATCGTAGCCGGGTTGAAGGAACTTTTTGTTGATGGCGCACTAGAAATGTTCAATATTATTCATATTTTTTTTTTCTCTGTTCTTTCAGGGCACAAGTCTCTTCGGTGATGTGGGAGGAACAATCGGACTTTACATCGGCTTCTCTTTCCTCACAATACTGGAAGTGTTTGAGTTGATCATCTACTTGATACGTACCAAGTGTTGTGTGTGGTTTAAAAGACGTCATTGGGACTCCGATTGGGACTGAAGCGTGTGTGGCAGGTTATTGGAAACTGTGAACAAACTTCTTCTGATAGCGCCCTCTTTTGATCCTCCTCCTCCAGCCTATGTTAAGGCAGTAGACACTATTGGTAATTACTCAAAATAATTATTAGCATAAAACCTTACTTGGTGACGAGTAATGGGGACAGGTTGATGGTATAAAACATTGTGAGAAACGGCTCCCCTCTGAAGTGCCATAGTTTTCGAGAAAGAAGTAATTTTGATTTGATTTTGAGACCTCAAGTTTAGAACTTGAGGTCTCAAAATCAAGCATCTGAAAGCACACAACTTTGTGTGACAAGGGTGTTTTTTCTTTCATTATTATCTCGACTGATTGAGCTCAAATTTTCATAGGTTTGTTATTTTATGCATTGTTGAGATGCACCAAGTGAGAAGACTGGTCTTTGACATTTTTCCAATAGTGTCCGCTGTCTTTAAATAACCTAAAAAATTGTACAGTTGTACATATTATTGCAATCTTTTAGTCATGTTTCCTTAAAAAAAGATACTTAAACATAAATATAAAAGAAAGCAAAACTGTGTTCAATGTAGATGTAATCTACATAATTATGCGCACTTTATATATATGTGATATATGTTATGTGATATCATGAAACATTTTAAATGTAAATTGTTTGTTTTTGTCAACCCAATTCTGGTTTATGACAACAATTATGAAGAAAGTTACATAAAAGTTCACCGTTAAAAGGTTCAGTTGAAAAATTGGGTAACACGTTTGTTGAATAGGATTTTCAACTTTGCATTGTGGAGGTATACCATGAAGAGGTTTCTGGTAGCATCATGTGTAAATCTTTTTTGAGAAGCGTTGGTTCTGAAAAGAACCGGTGGTTGACAACTCAATGTTTTGGATTATGATGCTCTGCTCGTATTCAGGCTAAATGCTCGGCTATGTTTCTTCTGTCGCACCAATAGTGCCAAGCATTTTAATGAAGGTAATCAGCGTTTGCTGGTCGAAACGTTGGGTTATCAACCACCAGTCCTTGTCAGAACTAACACATCCAGCAACAGAGTCCAACATTCTCCTGAAGATAATCAGCGCTTGCTGGTCGAAACGTTGGGTTATCAACCACCAGTCCTTGTCAGAACTAACACATCCAGCAACAGAGTCCAACATTCTCCTGAAGGTAATCAGCGCTTGCTGGTCGAAACGTTGGGTTATCAACCACCAGTCCTTGTCAGAACTAACACATCCAGCAACAGAGTCCAACATTCTCATGAAGGTAATCAGCGCTTGCTGGTCGAAACGTTGGGTTATCAACCACCAGTCCTTGTCAGAACTAACACATCCAGCAACAGAGTTCAACATTCTCATGAAGACAATCAGAGCATACTGATCGAAACGTTGAGTTGTCAACCACCAGGGCCCAATTTCATAGAGCTGCTTAGCACAAAAATTTGCTTAGCATGAAATGTCTTTCTTGTTAAAAACATGGTTACCAACCAAATTTACATTTGTTGCACGTTGCTTGTTACTGATGTTCAGCTATTGATTGCTTATCCTGGAAATCATAGGGAAATTTGGTTGGTAATCCTGTTTTTATCAAGGAAGAAATTTCATGCTAAGCAAATTTGTGTGCTTAGCAGCTTTATAAAATTGGGCCCTGTTCTTTTCAGAGCCAACACTACTCTAAAAATATGTTCACATGGTGCTACCGCAAACCGCACCTATTTTGTTGAGACTCGTGGCTGTCGGGTCGATAAGCTGCGCGGTAACATCGTTTGTTTACAACTCTGTTGGATTTAGAGATTGACAAAATAATGTTTCGAGGAAATGAACATTATATTTTTAGATGGCAACATCGATTTGATGTCATTGTTAGACCTTGCTCTTTATTCAGATCAACATGAGTGTAAACCATAAGTATGAATGTTGAAATAAACAAGATTTTATCGGTAACAAAACCTGGAAAACATGTGTTTCAAACAGCTATTTTAATATTCTAGTTGGTATGACACTGCTCTAGAATCGTAAAGGTCGTAAGTTCGAATCCCACCCGAGTAATATGCCTGTGATATTTTTTTCACAGGACTCGGGAAAGTACTGAATAGTATAAAGTGCCATCACACGTCGGTGTATCATTCAATACAAACATTCAAATTCAATTCACTTTATTATCCACGATGGGAAATTCATTTCGGCCTTTTTTACAACAAATTTACAAAATTTTAGGGTAAAACAAAAAACGAATATTCTTTATCCGGCCTGATGCAAGTTTAACATCTATTAAAACTAAATTTATTTTAATGTTTGGAGGAGACTACCCCAACATCGCAAAGGGTTTTCGAGTGGCGAGTATGCATTAATTTTGTTCACATATTATTAGCAACTTGGAACAAGTTGCGTCGCCGGTTCTATTTTATATAAAAATATAAAACAAATTCCCAACAGATTTCAGGAGTAGGGCCGGCTATCTACAAGCGTAGCATTCGATTGGCACGGTTTGGGATCAAGAACGAACCGGATTAAAAATTACAGCGGGCAAAGGAATGGAATTTCAATGGTGCTAGAGGGCCAAGGATACAGAAGTGGATTGACCCAATTTATGGGGGGGGGGGCTATATTGACACCTCTGATCAATACGTTTACTAACCTAATGCACATTGATCCGATGAAAGCAAAAAGACGGAGAGAAAGGTCGATTGTAAAAATAAAAAATAAGGTTCTTCGAATCGTAAAGAATCTCATTATTTTATATTCCATCCCCCCAGCAGGACCGGGCTTTTTGGGTGGGGGAGGGGGACCGATGATAGGGTATTGGCTTGTAGGAAATTATCCTGCTGAACTACCCCATTGATAGAACACTTGATTGGGGCCGATTAACCCTTAATACTGCGTGAAAGACAAATACAACAACTGCCGGTTGCCGTTTTGAATTCCCACGATGCATTCGATCACAACCAACCTGTTTGGAAATCGGAATTATCATAGGCCGAAAATTGATTAAATACACCACTTAAAACGTTCAACTGACAGCTGACCCCCGATACCCTCCAAAAAAATAATCCAAATAAGACCCTAGATAAATATAGGGGAAAAGTCCAACTGTGGTGATTGGATACAGCGTTAAAAAGTAACGGACAAGATCGCGCCCAATGATTTAGCGAGGGCACCTCGTTCAATAACTACGAATTATAAATCTTTAAAAAAAAACATCATTTTATTTCTGGACGTATGAAATGCATCATAGAAAATACACGTCAACTATTAAATTATTATCTGCAATCTTTGTATTATGATTTCTTTACTATGTCAGTAAAAACAAAACTAAAAGTTGGAAGTGTTACAGCGAGCCTAACAATGTGCGTTTCAAAATGGCGGAAGTTTTAAAATGTCCACGTCGCCCGGAATTTCGTCGGTTTTGGCAGGTCTTTGGGCCAAGTAAGCTTCAAGCTGTCATGAACTATATAAGTGTGAGCAAGGAAAACTCTTCTAGTTTACGGTGTCATCATGTTAAACCCGGAAATTTTGTCTATGGAACATTATTTGCCACCGTCAGTTTTTTTTTTAAATGTCCATGGATCCATTGACGGCGGCCAGTCTGCACTGCAACCGCTGTACCGTAAAATGACCACTGAGGCCCCACTGGATGTCGGCCACGTCCTGCTAGATGGTGGTGGTCTAAAGTCAAGCAGGGCTTACAGTAAACTTGGTGAGTACACAGAATTGCCCTATTAAACTTGAATAAACAGTAAAGACGTGCTCTCTCAAATTAACTTGGTCCTCCTGTATCTAAAGTATGACGATTGTTTTGCATTTTTTTTGTCCGAAGAATTAAAATAAAAATAAAAAATAAAATTGTTCCTGTTTTTACCGTGGTCCAGTGGTTAGACTGCATAACTTGTACAAATTGTTTAAGGCTGTGAGTTCGAATCCCAAGCTAACTGCTGATTTCATAATGACTATGGATATATGGAATATGGATTTGTTTTTACTAAAATTTACATAATTTGAAGGATCTTGTGTAGAAGATTTGACCCATGGTTGACCTTTAGGCATACTTCCGGCCTATATTTTTCATTTTCAAATGCGGTAATTTTAACTCTGTTTTAGAAATGAAATGGTGTTCGGGTAATAATGTTTCTGGTTTACGAAAATATTAGAAAAAGCGCATGTACATCTTTGAAAACAATAACGTCAAATTTTAATAGCGCCCTTTTTTTTTTAAGTGTAGAAAAAATAAAAAAATAAAAGTTGTTTAAAAAATATTTTCAAAATAATAACAAAATTGGTTGCGAGGCCAAACCGATGGTTGCTCTATAGATGGCTTTGTTTGTATTGTGATGTTCACCGTCTTGTCATACACTTCTGACACATTTTGTTCTCGAACACAGACAACCCCATAGTTGTCTAGTAAGTGATACTCTTTTTCCATCGAGTTTTTTTTTTAATGAACAATTAATCACAAGAGGAAGCCTGTTGTGATATAATACAAATTCAAGGTTATGGGATTACTCGGTTGGCATTTCAGAACGGAAGGAGGCGAATTTGGTCACGGTGGAGGATTTCTGTTAAAGGCAGTGGACACTATTGGTAATTGTCAAAGACTAGCGTTCACAGTTGGTGTATCTCAACATATGCATAAAATAACAAACCTGTGAACATTTGAGCTCAATCGGTCATCAAAGTTGCGAGATAATAATGAAAGAAGAAAACAACCATTGTCACACGAAGTTGTGTGCGTTTAGATGGTTGATTTCGAGACCTCAAGTACTAAATCTGAGGTCTCGAAATCAAATTCGTGGAAAATTACTTCTTTCTCGAAAACTATGGCACTTCAGAGGGAGCCGTTTCTCACAATGTTTTATACCATCAACCTCTCCTCATTACTTGTCACCAAGAAAGGTTTTATGCCAATAATTATTTTCAGTAATTACCAATAGTGTCCACTGCCTTTAAAGATTGTATTTGTATTAAAATGACTCTCAATTGGAGACGTCTGCTATATCAGTAAATTAAAGTTACACGAGTACTTGGGTAAGATAAATCTGTACAGTGTTATGACTGTCAACACCCCCAACCAACCATGATCTGGGTTGTTCAAAACCATGGTTAAAATTATACCCTTCAAGTTTACTTGTATCTCGACCGTCCCCAGTATGAAATTATAAAACAACAAGCATATTTTCGTAACGTGTCCCCCAAAAAATCAAACACAAAAAGAACACAAATACAACCTGAATTCAATAACATAAGATACAGTTAAAAGCGTTTAAATATAAATATAATATATCTCAACCTTCCCTAAAATTAAAATAAAAATAAAATAAAAAACATTGAGCAAGTTGTGTCCCGTAAAAGAATCAAAAGGAATCTAGATCAAGACAAACATACAATGGATACATAAATGAGGTACAGTTTAAATTAAAGCCTTGAATTTCCATATGACATCATATCTATTGTTGGTTGCCTGTGGAGAGTAGCGAAAGGGAAACGTCGATAAACTGTGCAATTGTATTTTTTTTTTTTTTTTTTTTTTTTTCTTTTTTTACTTCCCCTTCATTCTGACAGTTTTCGTTGGCTTGAAATGATAACAGATGTTTGTAGAATTTTTTTTTAAATTGCAGTTTATTAAGACTGGGTAAACCTTCGTCTGCATTGTAACTGCTGTTTAATATTGCTGTTATTATTGCCAATTTTGTTATTTGGTGTCCCTTATTTGGCTCTTGGCTGCGATGGAAATTGTTATTATTTAATTAAAATACCTTTGAGTCATCTAAAAGCACACATTTGGACAACAAGTGATTGTCCTCATTCATTATTCTTTTGTAACTTCGATGACCATGATTAAAACATTTCACAGATTTGTTGTTTGGATACACCAAGTGAGAATATTGGTCTATAGCATTTCCGAAGGTGTCCTTACGTGCCTTTAAGGAACCGTTTTGGTTTTAATATCAGGGATCGATTTAACTTCTTAATATTTGCTTTTACGTTCAATGATTACCAAGCAGTTTGACCTTCATTGATGCGATGGCTTCCTCGATTGCAATTAGTTTTTAGAGGCCACCGTTTGAATGATGGCGATAAACGGGTGATTCGTAGCGAACCATGGTGTGAATACCGCACGTTCTTAGTGTCGTGTCAGCACAAGAGAGATGGATGATGGTAATGTAGGGTGAGGGGGGGGGGGGGGAGATTCTATACTTGTCGTTCCAGGACTATTTGTTGATACCTTATGGAGAACAAACCAAAACAAAAAGGGACGATAAAAGGTCTCCACTTAGAAATTTTAAAGACCGGGATGCGCGCTCTACAATGGAATGTGTGTATATAGGAAACTGTTTTGTGCATGGACAAAACAAGAAGATGGACACGAGATGGGTAAAAAAAAGGGTGTCCAATGGGGGTGTTTAGTATCAGTCGTTCTAGGAAAGTTCATGTTACGTATCTAATGGAGACCATACCAAACAAAATGGGTAATAAAAGGGCTATATACATTTCTAAAGACCGGGGTTGCAATTTTTATGACTGAGACAGTTTTCGGATATGCATTCGTGCGTTTAGTATGCATCCTCGTACTCATGGGTTAAAATGGTACGGCGAGATCGATCCCCCTGGGAACAAGGTTGTGTGCTAACCCGCACAAACGTATCCGAAAACAATCGGTTATAAACAGCTCCAGCTGGTCATTATCAACCGTATAAACACCTCCACGTGATGCGCTCTCCACCATAAGAAGTGAACTAGTTGCAAGCAACTTTGAGAAGTACCTTTATGAAAATTAACGTGCGGGCAACCATAAGAAGTAACTGTAACTACGTGCGGGAACCGTAACTGTACCTAACGTGCGGGGACTATAACCATAAATAAGAAGTATAAACGTGTACTGTAAAACCATATACAATACAATACAATACAATACAATACAATACAATACAAAAAGGCATTTATATACCCGTCCGCTGTTATAGTAAGATGTAAGTCATTACTTGTAAACGTGTATTGAACAACCAGAAGGTACTGATTAGAAGTAAACGTGCAGACAACCATTGAAAAAGTGACTATAACATAATGTAGGATTTGACACTTTGCATGTTAGCCTTGCTCAAGGCAGTCGCATTATTCGCTCCGAAAAGACGCCGCTGTAAACTCACCCGTATACTGTGCGTGGTGCGTGTGATCACACTGCACGACCCACCGTATGTATACACACTGTCACGTCGTACGACTACTGTGCACACAAGTCATCCGCACTCGTACCACTAACCGCATGCGGAGGCCGACAGGCGATGCGTGTGGTTACACTTATTTTACGCAACAGCGAATACGGGTGGGTTTTTATACAGCGGCGGTCTTTTTTCGGAGTGAATAATTTGAGCAAGGCTATTTGCATAATGGAAACACGATATAAAAAGGTTTGCGGTAACACCATGTAATGACTATCTCTAATGAGTTGGGGTGGTTCTGAAAAGAACCGATTATTTCAACTCGACGTTTCGATCAGTATGCTCTGATCGTCTTCTGGAGAAAGCAGAAATATAACATAATAGTAAAGGTAGTGGTCGAACCATTATGTCTATTTGAGAAGTGTGTTTGTTGTAAAAAGAGCCGGTGTGGTCTCGACGTTTCGATCAGCCACTCTTCAGGAGAACTATTTTGTTTTTGTACTGATCTTTTTTTGTGCATAAGCTGCTCTATGTGCCATGATGTCTCGCCTGATACATAGCATTAGTGTGATCCAGAAACCCAACGCAGCGGTAAAACACTTACAGACAATAATCTTAATGTTCTCACGCACTTGTCAGAAATGCCCTCCCATCAATTCCCAAGGGCACTCGCCATGGAAATTGATGAGTTGTTTCGAGTGTCTCGCGTTTAAAGGAACACGTTGCCTTGGATCGGACGAGTTGGTCTATAAAAAGCGTTTTGTAACCGTTTTCTATAAAATGCATATGATTGGAACGATGTTGTAAAAGTAGAATACAATGATCCACACAAGTTTGCCTCGAAATTGCGTGGTTTTCTTTTTACTGTAGGAACTAACACGGTCGGCCATTTATGGGAGTCTAAAATTTGACTCCCATAAATGGCTGACCGTGTAATCGACGAGGTAAAAGGAAAACCGTGCAATTTCGAGGCATGTTTGTGTGGATCATTGTATTCTACTTTTACAACATCTTTCTACCCACATGCATTTGATAACAAACGGTTACAGACGCTTTTTATAGACCAACTCGATCGATCCAAGGCAACGTGTTCCTTTAATAGACGAGGCATACTGAGCCGAGTGGTAACTTGCTGATATTAATCACCGCGTGTATTTAATACAATTTTGTCGATCTTCTTGAAGTGTATGGGTCCGTTTTTAGAGTGATGTGCATGCCCAATGCCAACGAACCATACTTGCAAAATGATATTTTAGTAATACGAGGGAAACAGTCAGTTTCCCTCGTGGTTTATTACTTGATGTCTGAAATTGACACCAGTCTCTGCACATACAAACAAAGGGTGTTGAAATTATATTAATTCTGCCAATACATGTACTTAATGTTATTTTCTCTATTTGGTGTCTTCTACTATGTGACCCCATGTTGATGCAGTGTCTTAGGTATTTATGAATACATGCCATTCTTGTGTAACGCATGCCACATAGTAAATAAACATGTCCCTAAGCGCTCAAGAGAAAAAACACAACAAAATACAAATACAAGATGCACTGGGTTACAAACAAAATTACACATGCAATTAGCCGGCTTTCCAAATGATTTTATTCTCTGCGAATGTTGCATGAACGTGTTCGTAACATTCAATCATATTTCACCGTGCACAGATATGCGTGCACAAATTGAGTGGTCGTTGACATTCGATAAGACCACGATAAGACCACAAAGCCATGGACTGAAGGCTGCAATTAACGAGTGGTTATTTTTTTTATAAACTACGAGTCAATTTTGTTTCCACCTCTAGTTTATCGTGACTGTCGCCGGGGGCTTTAGACGCTCTCACCCCCATCGCGATATTGCTTTATTCACGGTCAAATGAACTAAGCTATCATACGGGGGTGGGATGCGGTCATTGTTTTACTTTATATTATGCTCGATAGTATTGGCTTTTGTTTCACTTGTAATTGGTGTCATATCCGCGCCTGGCCATGTAGATCGTCGATTGTTCGACCATCGAGTTGAAAAACATTTCTCATGTAATTTCCATCAATCTTTTTGGTAATTTTTGTGAAGATAATCAGATCCCACCTTCGAAACAACACAAAAAACGTCATGTGCGAAATGCTACTTTGTTATGTACCTTCATGCTGTATAAAAATTGGCTACACAATTGGAGCATAAAATGGCGTACCATGAGTGATGACGTAACAGGGCTTTTCGCGAATCTTTCTGAAAAGCACCGAGGAAGGGTATTCTTTTTACACAATTAAAATCTGTTTAATCTCACGTGAACTCATTTCTGTATTGATTGAAAACATTTGAACATTATTTTCAACACTGATAATTTGTTGTTGTTTTCGTCTAAGTAGGTCTTTAAAGGGTTTTGTTCCTTTTGTGTCCCATTTTTCGCCATGCCATGAATCCCTACTCACTGTGAATGAAGATGTACGTAATATACTTTTCCTGCAGAAGTTTCAGCTTCATTAGTTATCGAGTTCTTTTAGATAAAGATGAAAATCTCGATGTTTTCAGGATATTCGTGTATAAATATACAAGTACCGGTAATACCACGTTCTACAAGGTACAATAATTTTCGGCTCCTAAAAATATTTGAGTGATTTTTTCCCCCTCATTTCCAAAAAAAAAAAAAAACACCCCGGAAAGTAATATTTTAAGGGAAGCTTTCTACCATCATAGTCTCCAAACCATGTTAGTTTAAATGTAAATCTGTGTTTTGTGTCCTTCAGAAAGTACCCCAAACCCTTTAACATAAATCTTAGTGCATTGTAAAATCGCACCCTGAGCGTTGCTTTTCTACGGAGCTCCTAAAGGGACAATCATTTTTTTGTAATTATCTCGAGCGCACGAGATGTCGTGCGCACAAGATAAAAAAATAAAATTGAATGTCCCTTTGGGGGCTCCGTACTTTTCTGCATGATCCCCCGTTTTCGTCACATGCAGCGCAAGCAGAACGCAGCTCAACCTGAGGGTGACCCAAAGACACTGAATACTATTGGAAAAATGTCACAGACCAGTCTTCGCACTTGTTGCATCTCGACATATTATACATATATGCAAAACCGTCCGGCGAACATTATTGCATTGTCCTCCGGATAGTATTGCATATAGGACATAAATGCAAGCGACACCGTTTCTCACAGTACTTTAAACTATCAACCTCTTACCATTACTCGTTACCAAGTGAGTTTTTAAGCTAATCATTATTTTGAGTAGTTACCAATAGTGTCCACTGCAGCTGCCTTGAATGGTGAAACGAGAAACTCGTCCTACACTCTTGAATTTTTATTTTTTTATTAACCGAGTGGATTAACGCCATAAGGTGACGAACTTTATGCACATGCAATCTTGATGCCATTTCAGCTGTCAGATCAACAACAGATAATGTCAAATAAATTCCTGATACCTTTTATACCGACCCTAAAAACGGGGCTATTAGGTTGAGTGTCAGTAGCTGTTAAAGGTTGAATTTCTTGAATAATGTTTTCCTTCAAATATTTCCCTCTGAATTGAAGTCATATTCGAGAAAACTGTATCTGAAAACTCAAAATTAGGGACAATACGTTTACAAGCTCAAATTTATGAATGGTTTTCACTGTTTACGGGATTTATAAGCGAGCCCAAATTTTCACATTAATTGTTATTGCATATATACTGACTATTTTGTCAGGCTGTCAATCATGCTCACCTTTAAAGTCAGTGGACACTATTGTTAATTACTCACAATATTATTAGCATAAAACCTTATTTGGTAACGAGTAATGGGGAGAGGTTGATGGTTTAAAACATTGTGAGAAACGGTACCTCTGAAGTTACGTAGTTTTCGAGAAAATGTAATTTTCCACGATCTTGATTTCGATACCTCAGATTTAGCGGTCTCGAAGTCAAGCATCTGAAAGCACACGACTTCGTGTAACAATGGTGTTTTTTCTTTCATTATTATTTCGCAACTTCGACGACCAAATGAGTTCAAATTTTCACAGGTTTGTATTTTATGCATATGTTGAGATCCACCAAGTGAGAATACTGGTACAATGACCAATAGTGTCCAGTGTCTTTAAGGAGAATATCATCAACCTTCAGTTTCTCAGCGTCCTTAATTTTGCCTCTGCACAAGGTCTGCAAAACAAGCCAGCAATTAGGACCCTATTGACGTGTTCAATCAAAGCATTGCCCGCAATATCCTGTTGTCCCGTTTGATTGCAATTGCACTTTTGTATTGTGCCATAGATAATGTTTAGTAACAGTGTATGTACTTTGGATACATTTTTTCCTGGTATGGAAATAGGCAACATTAAAGTGTATTTTTCCCCCTTTAAATTTCTTCGTCCTATTTAAAAACGTTTTTTTTTTTTTTAGTTTTCAAAATGTATGTGCATGCTTGGATCTAGTGCTTTTTTAAATGAATGTGCAATGTTTTTCTGTGTAAATTTGTAATATTTTTATCTTAAGTTCACTTCTGTAGTTTGTTATTAGCTGGGATCCATGGGAGATCAGTGAGTTTTTCTTACTGAATGGATTTCCCAGGATAAACAAGAAATAAATAAAATAAATAAAGTGAAGTTACACCGTTGCTCGCAAGCCTGAGGAAACCTAAACCAAAGCACTAGCCAGGTTAGTGTAGTAGTGTCTTGCCTCGCCGTCAACCTCTGGGACCCCGGTTCGAATCACACCAAGGGCACTTAGTGGAGTGGGTTTTCAGTTCCTGTTTGACTGCATGGGGGTTTCCCTGGAATAATTTACTGGAGTTTTCTTTCCACATCATAAACTGGAATTTCTTCCTTGTCTCCTTGTTTCGTTCGGCTCTAGAGCGTTGAGAATACATTTCAAATTCAAATCAAACTCTTTCACGATAAGTATTTAGGGCTTGATTTCACAAAGGTGGTCCTAGGACCACCTAGGACTCTTTATGGGTTATTAACAACTTAAGGCCAGTCCTAAGTTAGGAAGAGTGACTCGTCCTAACTCGGGTATAAGTCTATAGTCTTTAACTGTTTGTGAGTTCCACCCCTGCGTTCTTTATGCGCACACTACCAATCCTAGTACACGGGACCTACGACGTAATGTCCCACCCGAAGAACAAGCGAGCATCTTGATCAAGGTACATGCGTCATGAGCGTGACGCGAACCCACACCCAGCTGATTAGAAACACAAGCGTTTTAGTCTGGAGCCCTTAACCACACGGCCACAGCACGCCTTGTTGTCGTGTCAGCATCAGTCTTTATCCCAAAACTGGGAGCTTAATTTTTGTTGAGCGCAAATGTTTTTGTCCAAAAAATATGTTAACAGTTTTCTGGGCATTTTCAAATTGAGACTTCCCTATGTCCAGATAATGTCTACGACGATCTAAGTCTAATTTTTATTTTATTTTAATTCACCATATTTTAATTAGTGTCAAGGGAAGAACAGACAGCTCCGCTAGTCATATAATTTGATCTGTGTCTGTATTTGACGTGGAATATTGCACTTAATTTCCGCCCAAAGAAGAAATAATACTCAAGTCTGGGTCTGTATTAACCCGATTTGCTTGCTTAATTAATTTAGTTGTATAATCTGGTTTGATCTCCCATAGACAATTGATATACAAAGGACATAGAGATGAACTTTTACTGACCCCTCCTAAACGAATAAGTCTCCCATGTTGATTGACACCCCTCTAGGACGGGTGGAATGGTCTAGTTGAAGATATCATTAAATGAGCTGCATGACTAGTTTTTTTGCCCCTTTTTTCGATGTGTTTAAAGGAACACGTTGCCTTGGATCGGTCGAGTTGGTCTTTGAAAATCGTTCTGTAACCGTTTGTTGTAAAATGTATATGGTTAGTTAGAAAGATATTGCAAAAGTAGAATACAATGATTAACACAAATATGCCTCGAAATTGCGTGGTTTTCTTTTTACCCTGTCGACTAACACGGTCGGCCATTTATGGGAGTCAAAATTTTGACTCCCATAAATGGCCGACCGTGATAGTTTGCGACGTAAAAGGAAAACCGTGCAGTTTCGAGTGATACTTGTGTGGATCATTATATTTTACTTTTAAAACATCTTTCTAACCAAATGCATTTTATAACAAACGGTTTCAAACGCTTTTAATAGACCAACTCGACCGATCCAAGGCAACGTGTTCCTTTAAAGAAGATGAGCATCAATTACTGAGATTTGTTTTGTCAGACCTTTTTGGTTAGGTTTGGATTATCTTTGGTTTTCCCCAAGAGCAGGAGCGTCAATATACAGTAACTATAAACAAACACCGTAACCAAGTAACCAATGGATCAGGAATGTAATAGCGAACCGACTGCCTACTTGAAATTTCGATTTCGAGGCCTTGTCAAACATATAATGCAGTTTTTGTTCAGGGGTGGATTTCACAAAGAGTAAAGATTAGTCCTATCTCGAGTTAGGAAGAGTTAATCGTCCTAACTTAGGACTAGCCATACGTTTCTGAAATCTCCTAGGACTAGTCCTAAGTTAGGAATAGTCCTAACTCTCTGTGAAATCGACCCCTGGCACATTAGAGGCAACAAACTGCACTGGGAGTAAAATTAAAGCCATTATACACTTTCGGAGCAGAAAAAAATAAAAGTTCATAGATTTACAAACAACTTACAGACAGAAGGTTATGGTGAAAGACTTCTCTTGATACATTATTCCATGAAATGCTTTACTTTTTGAGAAAACATTAAAACAATTCTCGATATGGAGAATTACGGATTTATTTTAAACACATGTCATGACACGGCGAAACGTGCGGAAACAAGGGTGGGTTTTCCCGTTATTTTCTCCCGACGGCGATGACCGATTGAGCCTACATTTTCTCAGGTTTGTTATTTTATATATAAGTTGTGATACACGAAGTGTGGGCCTTTGGACAAAACTGTTTACCGAAAGTGTCCAATGGCTTTAACACATCATCAGCACAAAGGACATTCTGCTAGCTGTAACTCACAATCCCCTAAAAAAATAATGAGAAAACTGAAATTTGATGCCTCTTTTGAGATTGCTTGTAAGTTACTTTTTTTATTTTTTTTTATTTAAACAAATCATAGCGCGATGAGAATGTTTTATTGATTTGTGTATGATGGTTAAAAACAAAACCAAAGATAGAAAGTTGCTTCGATGCGACCGTGCATGAAACACGTCCCGGTGGGATCCGTAAGATCTGCCTAAAAGCTAATAACTTCTAGAGAGGAAACCTCATCTAGCTTAGGTCAATTTATTTATTGGGTTTAAGACGGTTGCCCCAAACGGTACACGGCCTTGACGGCATGAAGCAAAGATTATTAAAGGGAAGGTACACGTTTGGTAATTACTCAAAACAAATATTTACTTAAAAACTGACTTGGTAACGAGCATTGGACTGTTGATAGTATAAAACATTGTGGTAAACGACTCCCTCTAAAGTAACGTAGTTTTCGAGAAAGAGGTAATTTCTAACTAATAATGAAATACTTCTATAACTCCTATCTGAAAGCACACAACTTCGTCCAACAAGGGTGTGAAGTTTCTTTCATCATTTTCTCGCAACTTCGATGACCAATTGAGCCAAAATGTTCACAGGTTTGTTATTTTATGGTTAAGATGGCATACACTTAGTGATAACACTGGTCTTTGACAGTTGCCAAACGTGTCCAGTGGCTTTAAAAACAAAACCAAAGACAGCAAGTTTCTTCGATGCTACCATCCATGAAACACGTCCCGGTGGGATCCATATGATCTGCCTAAATGCAAATAATTTTGTTGGAGAGGAAACCCCATCTAGTATGGGTGAATTTATTGATTGGGTTTAAGACGGTTGACTAAGACGGTTGCCCCCAAACGGCACACGGCCTTGAGAAGATAGGAAGCATGAGGCAGAAGACTATTAACCCTCTAGTCCCTGCACCGCCCGAGTTTGCTGAAAACTAATACTTCAAGATTCTTGCAGTTAATTACTGGAATCGTAGTTCAAATTTTAAAAGATAGCCACAGCTTAATTTTTATGCACTATTTGAACCTTGATATTTGTATAAAAGTACAAGTTCGCATGAGAACAATACATGTCTCTCGTTAAACGGCTACGGTAATTTGTATGGCGAATATTTGTTTGTAAGGATAAAATGGACACAATAGCTTTTCAAGGCTTTTATCTGACTCAATGATTATACTGATTAAACGCGAAGGCGTGAGTTTTCGACAATATTATCATGAATGATGAATAAATACAGCTTCCTTTGTGTTTACTAATGAGCGTCTTGTTGGGGTAAGAGCTAAATTATTTCACCATCATTAGCTTCATTAGCTTAATAATGACTATCGAGGATTCTTTTGATGTTCCTTTTTTTCTACCAAGCTAGCAAGGTTTCCTCCTACCACATACAGTATATCGATAGGCGGCTGGGCGGTCCAGTGGCTAAATGGTTAAGCCGATCGCTTACACGCAGACCGATTAATTATTGCGAACAGATAATAAATCAACTGAACTAACAGGGTTATGTTGCCTTGGATCGGGCGGGTTGTTATACAAATAAAAAACGTTTGAAACCGTTTGTTTTGAAGTCGATGTGTAACAGATGTTAACATTGCAATTTTAACTTATCTTATATCGTTGCGGTACCCGCTGCCAAAACATAGGATTCGAACTGCCTCTAGCTATCGGGCAACCTCGGTAGTCTAGTTGGTAAGACACTGCTCTAGAATTGCAATGGTCGTGGGTTCGAATCTCACCCGAGTAACATGCCTGTGATGGTTTTTTTTACAGGACTCGGGAAAGTACTGAGTATACAGTGCTATTAACACACATTGTTGTATGGGTTAAAACTGAAATCGATATGGTTATACAGATGTTTTAAAATGAGAATATAACGACCCACACAAATATGCCTCGAAATTGCATGGTTTTCCTTATACGTCGTATACGGCATGTCATTTTTGTGGAGTCAAGTTTTAGACCGCAGTGGCCGACCGTGTCAGTTCGCAAAGTAAAAGGAAAACCCACGCCATTTCGAGGCACGTTAGTGTTGATCATTATATTATTTTAAATCATCTTTCTTACCATATCGATTTAATAACAAACGGTTCCAAACGCTTTTCATAGACCAACTCGCCCGATCCAAGGCAACGTTTCAGTAAAAAGGCATTAGACACGTTTGGTTACCGTCAAAGACCTGGGTCCAATTTCATAGCGCTGCTTAACGGTAAGCAAATTTGCGTGCTTACTGTAGCAGACAAATTTGCTTAAAGTCACCTGGAAATATAATTTTTTCTTTCAAACATAAGAGTATATGCTTACGAACAATAACACATTTTTTTTAGTAATTGTTTGTCACGATTTATATGTTTAAAAAAAAAAAAAGTTGTTTGGGGGGCTGACTCCGCCTACCCCTTTTGTGACGTCATTCAAGGCAGACTTTGCCTGCAAAAGCGTATAGTAAACACACGTGCAAAGTACATGTACGTCCAAGTCGTGAGTTGGTACATTTCAAAAAGTGTTTTTCTGCATTCAGCAGCAGTACAACTGGTCGGCATTGCCGGAAAAAAAAAAAAAATTTTTTTTTTGAAACGTACAAGCTCACGACTTGGTCCGTACATGTACTTTGCAATTGTGTTTACTCTACGCATTACAGGCAAAGTCTGCCTCGATTGACGTCACGAACAGCGCCCTCTCGGGTCGGGGTCTACTCTTAAATTTGTAAATTACATAAGAAGTGATTTTTTTAAACCTTAGTTAACTGTATATTCACATTCAACTCATCAAAACACACATATTAGAGACAAAAGCTTTATTTTGAAAAAAATACCACTTCCAGGTGACTTTAAGCCTTAGCGTATTTCACAGGTTAGCAGAAAAATTGGGCGGACATATTGCGTGTTTACCGTGGATTTGAATTGTGACGTCATTTATTTTCGTGCGGTAAGCACCGGAAGGTTAGCATGCCTTTTCGTGTGTGTGCTTACAGTTAGCAGCGCTATGAACTAGAAATCGCACAGTAAGCAAAAAATCGGCCGCTAAGCAGCGCTACATGGCCCTGCTTACCGCCGAATTCTGCGCATCAGAATGCTGCGCTGAAGATCACCATTCTGCGCTCTAGAATGCCTATTAGTAACGTGGAGTTGCGAAAACCAAAATTTCCCGCTAACCCGTGAAGTACGCTTGACGTAAGCACGGAATTCCGTACTTCCACAAGCGCCGATTCTTGCTTATGGTATAAACAGAGTCATGAAATTCGGCCTAGTATTTTCACTTGGTGTATCCCAACACGTGCATAAAGTAACAATAATATGTGAAAATTTGGTTTCAATTTGGTTGCGAAGTTGCAAAAAAAAACCACAATGAAACAAAAAACTCGTACTTTATAGATGGAGTCCTTTTGTATTCCCTTTTTTTCTTTAATTTTTTTTCCCAACTTTGGTCTCCAAAGGTAGCAAAAAGTGAGGCCGGTAAAATGAGCACACTGTTTCGTGACAAATCCAAATGGAGAGATAGGTAACCTTTCTTTCAAAATATAAAGCTCTTTTCCCTTTTTTTCTTGGTCATTAGCAAACTTGTACAACTCCATTTATTTCGACAACTCCAACAATAATCAACAGGCCATAAACTTCTATAAAGCCATTGGACACTTTCGGTAAACAATATTGTCCAAAGGCCCACACTTCGTGTATCACAATTTTAATATAAAATAACAAACCTGTGAAACAATATAGTCCAAAGGCCCACACTTCGTGTATCACAATTTATATATAAAATAACAAACCTGTGAAAATTTAGGCTCAATCGGTCATCGGAGTCGGGAGAAAATAACGGGAAAACCCACCCTTGTTTCCGCACTTTTCGCCGTGTCATGACATGTGTTTAAAATAAATCCGTAGTTCTCGTTGCCGAGAATTGATAATTGTTTGACTGTTTTCTCAAAAAGTAAAGCATTTCATGAAATAATATTTCATGAGAAGTCTTTTACCTGTACCTAAGTTATTTGTAAATTTGTGAACTTTTTTTTCCTGTTCCGAAAGTGTATAATGGCTTTAACATGTTCCCAGAATCTCCGTCAAACTGATGCAGACTCTAGGTTAAAATCACATTAAAAAAGAAGAAGATTTATACGGGTCAGCTTTACCCAGTAGGGTCAGACTCCTGGGACCTGAAATTCGAGTAAAATTTGATCCAAAATTCGGATCAAGTGGTAAGCCGGACTTTGAGTCAATGGGACCCGGTATTCGAGTCAATGGTACCAAGATATCGAGTCAATGTGACCAAGATATCAAGTCAATGGGACCCAGAATTCGAGTCAATGTCACCAAGAATTCAAGTAAATGGGACCCAGCATTCGAATCAATGTGATCCAGGTTTGAGTCAATGTGACAAAGAATTCGAGTCAATGGGACCCATTTTGAATCTTTCTTCGGTATATATGTGACAACACCCCATGGTTTTTGTAGTGTAACCAATCTACCCGTGGCTTATAACCCGCAGATCCTTGTGCTGGATTCAAATAAGCTGTTATTTTAAGTGCCATCTGAGTCTATAGCCCTTTTCGAAACCACGGCTTCGGCTTTGGATTCTGCTCAGGCTAGCTTGGCCCCGCTGTTAATTTGACAATTGCGCGTGCTTTGCGTACGCGCTCATGGCTTTAGACGAGAAGACGGAGCCTGAAGCCGAATCAAAACCGAAACCGTGATTTTTGAAAAGGGTCTTAGATTCTTCAGGAAAGTCAGATCCTTGAATCTTTTCCAGTAGTCTTTTTGTCTGATGATGTAGCCCCTGTTCGATGAGTGCTCACATGACTTTCAGATAACTCCTTCCACTTTCCACGTACAATGTAACCAAAAGCCTCTTTGAAATTCGGATGCGATGTAGCATAGATGATAGGGTTCATGCAACAATTGGTGAACAGCACCACCCCAACGTACGGCGTTATACGGTAACTGAGATCGGTATAGACAAGCAGGAGAACAAAGTACGGTGTCTGAGACATGCTGAAAGCCAGAACTATATAAAGAAGATTCTTGGTGACGTCTAGTTGACGTTTCATTAGTTGTCGACGCAGCTTCATGTTGGCGCCGTCTACCTTGGCTGATAATGTGCGAACTGTCCCCGCCATCTTTTTGTTGTTACTGCGGACGTAGTTGAAAATGGACGAATAGCAGAATATGATGGTGCAGAACTGTAAAGGGTAGAAGACTACCATAAGGAGGAGGTTGAAGTAAGCTGCGTATTTGTTGTGGGTGTCCCATGAACAGAATCCGTATATTTCCTCGTAACCCACCTCTCCGAAGTCGGAGATTAGTGGTGGTATGATGCAAGAGCACGGGATGAGCCAGGCGAGCGCGACCATCAGGGTGAGCCTACGGGCTGATCGCATCCAATGCCCGGCGTGTCTGGACTTGGTGATCCCGACCCAGCGACTGAGAGCGATGAGGGCCAGGTTGTTCACACTACACCCTGAGCAGATAATCAAGAGTGAGGCACTTAGGACACAGAGCCAGTAGGCTTCGGGTAGCGGCCATCCTTCCTCGCTCAGGACCGATACAGACTGCCATGGGAGGGAGAGACACGTTAGAAGGTCCGCCACACTTAGGTTCACCACGAAAACATTAGTCGAGGTCCGGAGTTTCTTTGACAGAAAGACGGCCAGGATGACAAAAATGTTACCAATGAATCCCACACAAGCGGCAATGCTCAGCAAAGCTGCGAGTAGCTGCCTCTCGAAGTAGTAAGCATATATAACTACGGTCACACCCCCATCATCAACATAGTCAGACGGAAAGCTCAAACTTTCATTCGCCATCGTGTAAGGCTTTGAAGGTGATCAAGCGATCCAACTGTACTTTTTTATAACTGTTCATCTGCAACCAACTTCAATTGCGATTAATCGGAACAACTCGGTAGCACAAGAGATAATCTTCTAGCTGTTTATCACCATCCCCAAGAAAACCATGAGCAGAACTGAAATATGATGACTCTTTACGATTGCTTGTAAATTACGTTGTGTTTAATGTTTGTTTTCTTAAAACAAATCATACAAGCACGATGCTGCAATGTTTTATTGATTTGTGTATGATGGTTTAAAACCACCAAATCCGCAACTGTAGTCAGACGGGAATGCTCAAAGTTTTATTCGCCTTCGTGTCAGGCTGCGAAGATGGACTTGTTCAGTCGATAAGATTTGCGATGCGAACAGGCGAAACTGTCACCACTCGATCCTACTTCTTATAAGTGTCCAGCTCCCGCACTGTACATTAGCGGTGCTTTCAAGCTCAGTATGATATTCAAGTGCTTTCTCAAACCGGGCAATTTTCTTCCAAGATGGGAAATGTCTCCTCAGAAGTTCAATTTCTTTGATCTTGAAAAAGAAAGAGCGGAATATATGCACATACCTTGTGTGAGAACAGTGAGTTGTTGACTAGTGCGGTCATCGGTTTTGTAACAAGTTCGCGCCATCTACAGTAGCCATAAAGTGACTTCAAACTCAAACTGATGGATGTTTACCCAATGCATCTGATATCATCACCACAGTGATCCAAGTTGAGCCATTTTAGGAGTTCTACGCTAATGCCACCCCTTTTTAAGGCATCGTGGAGGCTTTGCGAAATGCAACATGGGCGATCTCGTGATGCAAAAGTAAATTAGAGCAAGAAGATTAGTGGGCTCGCTAGAGGTCTTCACAGAATCCAACTTAAGCCATCAGTAGTTCGTTTGTGTTCTCCGTATTATGCATCCGGACTCTACTTTGCAATATTTTTCAGTGACTGATATGAAATTAGTCATTACACAAACCAGTATGGGGTAGGCGTATACGCGTAACCGAAGGAACTAAGGATTTACGTTGACCTCGCAAATAAATTACATTTGTACTTTCGCTTAAAGCAGTTTGATGCAATTTCATTTTTGGATGAAATGTCTCATAGCTCGAAATCTTGAAAATATATTATTGATATAGAAATTGCTTATTTAAGTTTCAATGTATTGTTGCTAGGGGCTACGGGATTCAAAGTTTTATGTGTGGTGTGGGTGTTTTGATTCGTTTGTTGGTGTTATAATGCTTGCTTGTTTAGTTTGATTTGTGTTCCTGTTGTTTTGACCGCCGGTGTAGTCGTCGTTTGTTGTTTGTTGTTTGTTGTTTGTTGTTTGTTAATTGCCGTTTTCTGTTCGTTGTTTGTTGTTTGTTGTTTTTTGTTTGTTGTTTGTTGTTTGTTGTTTCCTGTTTGTTTTTGATGTTTAAAGTTTGTCAATTATTGTCTGTTGGTTTGTTGTTGTTTGTTGTTGTTTAGTTTTTGTTGTTTCTTTGTTTGTTTGTTTTTTGGTAATTGTTTGCTTAACGTAATTTGTTTGTTTTTGTTTGTTGAGGTTTGTTTTTTGTTGATTAGCTCTAAGCATTTTTTCTTTTTTGAAAAAAAGTTACTGTAATTGTTGTTGTTTTCTTTAAAACTATGTATCTTTGAACGCTCAATGAGAGCAAGTTGTCCATTTAGCCAAGCCGCCTAATTGTCTCTCCACTCAGTGCCCTCTAAAGACTGCGTTTTTTTTTCCTGGGCATGCTTGTTATCCACAATGCGTTGTAAATGAGTCGTCTCCACGCAGTATCGATCTCGAAATATAAATACATTTTTTTCTCAAGAACTGGAGAATCGGGAAACACGGCCACAAAGGGTACTTAGAACTCACCTATAATGACTTCAAGAAGCTATGTGGTTCTGTATAAGTGCATACTTATACCAGAGTGGTACTGCTGTGCCAACCCAAACGAGCATGAGGCTATATAATCAACGCATGTACTTTCCCCTGGTTAACCCTGATTATGCTGTACTTAGTTTTGACTGTTTTAGCAAATAAAGCCCGGTTCATAATTCCTGTGAATACGATTGCGATACAAATTTTCTTCACATATATAGCTATTTTTTTTACAGCAAATTTTTCGCATGAGTTAAAGGAAGTGGACACTTTTGGTAATTACTCACAAAATACATATTACTTATGAAAACCTGACTTGGTAACGATCAACGGAGAGTTGTTAATAGTATACAACGTTGTGAGAAAGGACTCCCTCTGAAGTATCATAGGTTTCGAGAAAGAAGTAATTTTCCACGAATTTTGAATTCGAGACCTTAGATTTAGATTTTGGGGTCTCGAAAACAAACATCTGAAAGCACACAACTTCGTGTGAGTGACTAGGGTGTTTTTTTTTTCTTTTAATAGTATCTCGCAACTTTTACGACCAATTGAGCCCAAATTTTTGCAGGTTTGTTATTTTAGGCACAAGTTGAGATATATGCTGCAAGTGGGAAGACTGGTCTTTGACAATCACCAATAATGCCAATGCCTTTAACTCTTATTCCCCTGTATATTTCACGACATTCTGAAGTTGTTAGTGTAGTATCGTAGTTTTTACTGTTAAAGCCATTGGACATTTTCGATGAACAGTTTTGTCCAAAGGCCCACACTTTGGGCATCACAACTTCTATATCAAATAACAAACCTGTGAAAATTTAGGCTCAATCGGTCATCGGAGTCGGGAGAAAATAACGGGAAAACCCACCCTTGTTTCCGCACTTTTCGCCGTGTCATGACATGTGTTTAAAATAAATCCGTAAATTCTCGCTATCGAGAATTGATAATTGTTTTAGTGTTGTCTCAAAAAGTAAAGCATTTCATGGACAAATATTTCAAGAGAAGTCTTTCACCATTACCTTCTGTAAACACGTATGTTATTTGTAAATCTGTGATTTCATGGACAAATATTTCAAGAGAAGTCTTTCACCATTACCTTCTGTAAACACGTATGTTATTTGTAAATCTGTGATTTTGTTTTTTGATCCCAAAAGCGTGTAATGCCTTTAAGCAAAATGAGTCGTATTCTCTCATGCAATCTGCTCTTGGCCTTGGAAAGCGGGTAGCTTGGTGTTTTAATTACAATCAACCTTGGAGTTCATACTTAAGGAAAACAGAGATCGAAGTCACAAAAAGACGAATAATCTTTCGCTAAATTTTCCGTCGCAGGTACTCGATCTTTTTAAGGCGATCTTAACTTTGAAAAACATTATGAGCTTCTACAGTGAGAATTAACCTCGAGTTGAGTGGCCATTTGGAGTGCGTATCTTGACGTTTAAGCTATTACCGACGTATGAACATTTCTCTCTAAAACGTTGGAATAAACTGATCTATTGATGGATTTTTTTCCATTTTTAGCGTAATACAAAGCGTCATATAATTGGTAGGTTTAATCAGAATAATAGTAATAATAATAACAATAATAATAACCGAATTTATCAAGCGCCTTTTCCAAAGGATGCAAAGCGCTAGGGATAATGCAACCAATAACCGAAAAGAGAATAAAAGTCTAGTACACTATTCAGATGTAGTTTTATTAATATTTTTGTTATAATTTTTTTTTTGTAACTGCTGGAGCCCTTAAAATACTAATGATTAACGTATATAATAACTAACGCTGTCACTTTAATCAAGGTAATTAACTATTGGCGTTTTGATGCATTGGTCGATGGAAATAATCTACACAAACTGAATTTTGCTCCCCCATAACTGATTGCTGTCTACACGCGATTAAAACGTCATATTTTATAATATGCTTACCGCAATGAATAAAGCAAAGACATGACAAGTTAATGTCTTTCACTTATTGAAAAAAAAACACAAGTGTACCACTGTTCAAATCTGTCTTCAATATTATATGTAATATGTTTGTTTTCACAAGTCGTCCTTGTGAGTAAAAGGCAGTGGACACTATTGGTTATTACTCAAAATAATTATTAGCATAAAACCTTTTCTTGTTGACGGTTGATGGGGAGAGGTTGATGGTATAAAACATTGTGAGAAACGGCTCTCCCTGAAGTGACGTAGTTTTCGAAAAAGAAGTAATTTTCCACGAATTTGATTTCGAGACCTCATATTATTAGAACTTGAGGTCTCGAAATCAACCGTCTAAACGCACACAACTTCGTGTGACAAGGGTGTTTTGTCTTTCATTATTATCTCGCAAGTTCGATGACCGATTGAGCTCAAATTTTAACAGGTTTGTTATTTTATGCATATGTTGAGATATACCAACTGTTAAGCCTAGTCTTTGACAATTACCAACACTATTTAGTGTCCTCTGCCTTTATACCAAAGACGCGACGGGTTAATGTCTTTCACTTATTTAAAAACCACAAGTGTACCACGGTTCAAATCTGTCTTCAATCTTATGTGTAATATGTTTGTTTTCACAAGTCGTCCTTGTGAGTTAAGCGTTGCGTCTCTTTTTTGGGTTTGCTCTGCAAGTCGTGCATGCTTTATTTGGTCACAGTGCATTGGGGGCAGGGGATTGTCAATCCGCCCTAGCGTTCATGCGCTTCAACTTCAGTCAAAGTTCAATTCAAAGGAACACGTTGTCTTGGATCGGACGAGTTGGTCTTTGAAAAGCGTCTGTACCCATTTATTGTAAAATGCATATGGTTAGAAAGATATTTTAAAAGTAGAATATAATGATCCACACAAGTATCACTCGAAATTGCGTGGTTTTCCTACGGTCGGCCATTTACGGTCGGCTATTTTTGACTACCACGAATGGCCGACCGTGTTAGTTCGCGAAGTAAAAGAGAAACCACGCAATTTCGAGGAAAATGTTGTGTGAATCGTTGTATTCTAGTTTTGAAACACCTTTCTCATCATGTATGTTACAACAAACGGTTACAAACGCTTTTCAAAGACCAACTCGACTGATCCAAGGCAACGTGTTCCTTTAAATCATGTCTGGTCTGAATTTCGGGTAAGAGGTTGTTTGATGGTTTGACGAAGCATAGCCAGCATTGTACCATAGAGCAGCTTATCGAGTCGGGTGTCGAATTTCATACTGGACCGGGGACTCGTGACTTGTTTCGTGTGGGGCTTTGATTGACACTAGGCCTAATTACTCAAAATAATTATTAGCATAATACCTTAACGAGTAATGGAGAGCTGTTGATATGTAGACCACTGTGAGAAACTGCTCTGAAGTAACGTAGTTCTTTTTAAGAAGGAAGTAATTTCACACGTTTAACATTATTTGAATTTATTTCGACAAAACAACTGAGGTCTCGAAATCAAGCATCTGAAAGCACACAACTCGTGCGACAGGGTTTTTATTTTTTATTATTCATTTCACAAAAGCTACAGCACCTCGGCAAGTAATATTTTAAGGTACGCTTTCTCTTCAAACTGTGTAAATTTAGTGTAAATCTGTGGACATTGTGTTTTTTTGTCCTACAAAAAGTACCTATACCCGTTGAACAGTTCTTTCCCATTTAGAATCTAGTCTTGTTAATATAATTCTGGTCCAGAAAACATTTTGAGCTACACAAGCCGAAATTGAAGCTTTTTGAGCGTTGCACTTTACGATAAATTGTGTTGAATGAAGTATGGAGGCCACCGTGTGAAAACAGTACAATTGAAAAGTCAAATGTACTTATTGTTCACGTTGATGCAAATTTAAGATTATATAAAAAATATGTAATGGGTTAAAAATGTGCTTCAAAAGCACTCTATTTTTCTTGAGAACACTTTAGCCCGTACAGTGGGTTCTTCAATAATTTTATAATAGACCTAAACTTTTTTTCAAATTAAACCGCAGACTGACAAGAAAACCTTTTTACAAGCCACAAGTTGCAGCTCCATCGTCAATTTGAAAAACATTTTGGACATAAATTTTCATAAACATTGTGACGTCTTCAAAATTCGTAGTGCTTTATGTTTCATATAGAACATACCCACATTCAGCTATACGATGATGCCATGCAAAGAATAGCATACTTATTGCAGCGCTCGTATACTTAAAGGCAGTGGACAATATAGGCAATTACTCAAAACAATTATTGGCATAAAATCTTACTCGGTATCGAGTAATGGGGAGAGGTTGATAGTATAAAACATTGTGAGAAACGGCTCCCTCTGAAGGAACGTAGTTTTCGAGAAAGAAGTAATTTTCCACGAAATTTGATTTCGAGACCTCAGAATTAGATTTTGAGGGCCCGAAATCAAGCTTCTGAGGGACCACAACTTCGTGTGACAAGGCTGTTTTTTCTTCCATTATTATCTCGCAACTTCGACGCCCAATCGTTGTTTGTTATGCATAATGTTGAGGTACACCAAGTAAGAAGGCTGGTTTTTGACAATTACCAATAGTGTCCAGTATTTTTAAAGGCAAAGTTTTTGAACCGTTCGATCGTTTTATTCCAATCAGGTAGATGTAGCCTTTTACAATACAAATAAACTTGTTAAATTTGATTTCAAAAGGTGGTTGCGTTTTTTTTAAATATCACCAAAAAACCGGAGCGAATTATTATGTCCTAGCTGGGTAAAACCAACAAAATACTACTCTTTATCCCCGATGCAAATTTACCATTTATTATTTCGGGTAATTACTATACACAAGTTAACGGCCATAAAGTCTTACTAATTTGTAAAGAGTACCCTGGAGAGCTGTTTATATTTTGAGACATTGTGTGAGAAACTACCCTTTGGAAGAAGTAAGCGTGGTTTTAGAGAAAGAGGTTATTTTCCAGCCACAAATTTGAAAGAGAAAGGGCTTCAGGCCTGAACCATATCTGCGCACTATGTTATGCGACAATGTGTTTTTCAAAGTGTTTTTCGTACATCGTTTTCATGCACCTTCGATGACCAATAACATCACAAAGTCCAAATAGTATCACAGAGTCCCAATCTTCACAGAGTTGTTGTTTTAAATGCATATGTTGGGATACACCACACCACGTGAGGATACCGGGCTTTGACAGCTATCAAAAAAGATTACACTGCCTCTTAATTAAGCCTGTTGTATATATTTTCTTATCCCGACACTAATGTGTATTATGCACTATATTCCTCGGATCTTTCCCGATATTTTTGTTCACACAACTCGGGATAGAAGTCCTTAAAGAGCCAATAAAGGATGATCTCAATATGTCAACTATTAGCTTTTTATGGCCAAACAGACATCGCAGATACCGATTAATAACCATTTTACTCTCAAAATTTCCATTTAGTTATAAACAACTCGAGTCATAAATGCACCCGGCCGCGCGGCTTTTTCAGCCGAGAGTCAAAAACGGCTAATCTATTATAATGACCCTGGACGCCAGTGACGATTATCCCCTATTGGTTTTGAACACAGTTCTCCAGCTTTGGCATTTCCACACCAAATAGCCGCCACTGACGTCACGATTCCTTTGTCGCGCGGGCTTGTTTAACCCCTAGTTTTTCAGAAATTTGGCTTGGAGCGTTCTGGAGAAAAACTAATTTTTACCTTGTTTAATCTGAGGTAAGAGACTCGTTATATTTTTTTTTATGTTTCCTGGATGGACTGCAGCTGTTAGAAAACTGTAATATGGGTTCGAATCCCCAGCCGTGACACGTTTGTCCTTAAGCAAGACACTTAACCATTGCTTCGTCCTTCTGCTGGGACGTTAAGCCGTTGAGCGCATGTAGGAGAACCCAGTGCTCTTTCGAAAAAGGAAGGGGTTTGTCCTTGTGTTCCTGGTCCGATCGGCAGCAAATTGCGCCACAGCACCTTATAAAGCATTGCATTGTGCTATCTAAGGATGAAGTCTTATAAATCGAAAACGTAGTTCCACATTTTGCAGGAATTATTGTATGTTACAGCGCCAGGAGCGTCACTGAGTGACGGACAGGTGCTCTATATAAGCCTAAGAAGCCTCAATTATTACAATGATAACGCGGTTTAATCATTAACTTAAGTCGCTGTGATATTAAAACATGTTATTATGTTTTCAAGAGATGCTCATATTCAACATTATATGAATGTACACATATACAACACGACACCAGTTTGACCCACAACAGTCGGTCATAACTTGTCAACACACGCTATGGTTGAACTTTAAGCAAACAAACAATGTTATGTGGTGCTATTGTATATCATTCATAATTGAATTGCTCTTGCTGAGGTTGTTTCACCAGAAACCGCTGTGATATTGATCGAATGTAGATATTTTATAAAATGATGTATGTAATAATGTACGCATGTTGCTTCATAATGCCTTCAATCATTCAAAGATTGGCCGCATATTGGAACTTGTAAACCAACACACATGGTGACATGATAAACACATTGGTCCTATATGATGCTTCAAGCTCCACTTTTACCACGCTGTCACCATCTTGGTCATGTTCCCTGTTTCCAATAAACTGAATGCTAACATTCATTGCGCATGGCACCAGACTATTATTTCGTCCAGCCTCAGTTTGGTTACAATTACAATGAGTTGGAATGGAGTAAAATCAAGACGACCACACCGTGATAAAGGTCTATACCCTACAGGAAAATACTGAAGCGCCTCGAGCGTCATTGAGTGGCGGATTATGGGCGCTATACAAAAAAACACTATCAATATAACCGCACAGCACTTATAGAGCGCAACATGTAGCTTCGCTCAAGGCTTCGTCGCAACCAATGCCACCAATGAGGTATACTTCCTCCTTTCCTGCTTTATTTTGTATCATCTTAAGTACCTCATGGTCGATCCTCAATTAAGTTTGCATGGAGACACCAATGCCGTTGGTCTCGAGTGCTATATCAGTAGCTTTCCCATCACAAGGAATCCCTAATTGGACATTGTGTAATTTTTACCACCAGTATTACAGCACCGCCTACTCGAGTGTGCGCAAAAGATGACAACAAGGACGATACAGTTTACCTCGCCAAGGCTTGAAAACTGCCGTGATTGAACAATTAATAAAATATAAAGCGTGCACTTGCTGCATAGGCGGGAAAAAAAATACTGAAAGAGATATCAATTTTTCATCAGGTAGACGGACGCTGTGTGTATTCCAGTTTGTGCACTGTCAGCGAGAGTGAGAATACGCTGTTGGTATTACATTAAACTTATGCTCTGTACGCGATATCAACGGACACTTCATTGGGTTTAATTGCAGATGCCTGACTGCGTTATAAGGGATTAGACTGATTTGCTGATATGAGTGTTAATACCCATGAACATCACATCTCCAGGGAGGTATATCAATGTTTTTGTTGTTATCGGTGACAGGACTCGAATTCCTTTATCGACAACCGATTCGTCGGTCAAGGTTTTTGGTGGAGATCACGTGGAGATGACGTTGTAGGGTTTTCTTTCCCGCGCTGTAGTGAAGTGTACGTCAATCAACAACTCCCTGTTATATAGGGACCTGGAGCAAGCAAGTTTAGTTCGTTGAAAGTGATCTTCAGGTAGCTGTAGAAGAGACTGGAAACAGGCCAGGAATTAGGTGAATGCATTACGTTTTGGATCATTCGTAACTCGATAGACACTGTTTCTGACCAGTAGTCTAATTAATGTGTTGGGCTCAAAAAGGGCAATCTAATAATAGACTCGAGCGTTCTTCAAGCTTTACGTTCAATGGAAATGCTGTCATGAAGTACTGAACAGAGAAACCATTACCGGAAATCAAATAGGACAGTCTACACCACATTCTCTATTTACGACATCGGTGTTAATACAGCAAACCCGGACCAATCTTCGAAGTTTGACGATCAGTGAAATCCTGTCATGAAGTTCTGAACATGAGAGAGTGGATATAAAAAACGAAAAGTCTACGCAAATGTATGCGTCAGGAGAAAGTTGCTGGATATAAATAAAACAAAAAGGCTACACCACTTTCTGCATTCGCGTCCGTATTAGACTGACAAATCGGACCACTCTTCAAAGTTTGACACTCGGTGAAACGCTATAAAGTTCTGACTGGGAAATTTGTTGTTGGATTTGAGGCATTGCATGGTGAGGATCAATAATTTTTTGTTTGCGGTAACACCATGTGTGTACATGTATATACTTGCCAGGTAGATGTTATTTAGAGAACTGTTTACTTATATTCTACTACCGTGGAGTAGATTTTCGGAACTCGGCAGACTTCTCAGTTCTGAAAAGAACTGTCCTGCTTTTTAATATTAACTGCACTACCGCGGAGTCAGTTTGTTGGGTTGGTCTCAACGTTTCGACTAGCTTGCTCGAGGCAACGTTAGGAGACAGGGAGGTAGTTGCTGGATATTGAGCTAAAAGGGCTACACCAATTTCTGCATCCAACGATTTCTGTGAATCCAGGATCGACTTTAGGAGAGATGGAGAACGTCACCAACGATTCATGGATACCTGATAGTGATCAGGACGATTACTACGACGAAGATTATGATGAAGGAATCGTGGTGTACCAGAATTTCTACGAGCGACAGATCATCGCTGCGTTGTTCATCGTCGCGACGCTCATCGGAACAATCGGAAACTGTTTTGTCATCGTCGCTGTGGTGTTGTCTAAGAAACTACGGACAACCACTAATGTGTTTGTGGTGAACCTGGCCGTCTGTGACATGTTGACGAGTATGGTCATGCCGTGGCAGGCCGTGGCCCTCCTTGGAGGTGACTCCTGGCCCATCCCGGAGGCTCCCTGGCTCTGCCAAATGGCTGGGTTTGTCACCATAATCACATTTGGGGGCAGTGTGAACAGCCTTGCTCTAATCGCCATCAACCGCTGGATTGGTATCACCAAGTCGCGTCTAACAACTCGTCGTGTCTACTCCAAACGTAAGCTCGCTGTGATGGTCATGTTCGCCTGGAGCATCCCCGTCTGCTGTGCCCTAACCCCCGTCCTGACAGACTTCGGAGAACTCGGCTACGAAAAACTCTACAGTACATGTACATGGGACCGGGACAACCCGTACTCATTCTACTTTAACATTCTCATAACAGCAGCATATTATCCCATCCAACTGATTCTAATTATCCTGAGTTACTCTTTTATATTCTGCTACGTCCGGGAGACGTCACGCAAGATGGCGCGGGCAGACACCCCTTCTGAGCCCTCATCCGTCTCGGCAAAGGTGAGTGGGACGAGCGGGCACCGGGCGATGAAGCGCAAGCTGTGGAAACGTCAGCTCGCGGTCACCAAGAACTTACTCTACATCGTGCTGGCGTACGTTGTGTGCTTGACGCCGTACTTCACCGCCATCATAGTATCAGCAGATTGGAGCTATCGGCTGACGCCATGGGGTGGTATGATTCTGTTCTGCAATAGCTGTATCAACCCTATCATCTACGCGACTTCGCATCCTGACTTCAAGGAGGCGTTCGGGTATATGGTACGGTGCAGAAAGATACCGAGAGGTGGGACGAGTCAGAAGTACCGATCAACAACCACCAGCACGACCTCAGTTAAAACACAGTAGAAAGTTCCAAATAGTTAACATTTATTGTTCGTTGTATAACTTCATTAAAGTCACCTTTAAAGTAGGCACCATGTCAAATTAAGTTTTGTGATGCACTCATTTTTCAACTTTAAATCAAATGTAGGTCTACACATTTATTTGATATTCTTTGATACACCAGTACGACCACAGTTAAAAGTTCCGACTGAATTACCTTTTTGGTTGATATTTGTCAATGTTTGATCGTTTGTAACTTGAAAGACACTGTTTTCCCACTAATAGTATAATTATATGTGTTGGGCTCGAAAAGGGCACTCTGACAATAAACCGATCACTCTTAAAATCATGTCATCCAGAGGAAACTGCCATTAAAGTCACCTGGAAATAGAATTTTTTTCTTTCAAGTATAAGAGTATATGCTTACGAGCAATAAAACAATTTGTTTAGTAATTGTTTGTCACGATTTATATGTTTAAAAAATATATACAGTTGTTTGGGGGGCTGACTCCGCCTACCCCTTTTGTGACGTCAATCGAGGCAGACTTTGCCTGCAATGCGTATAGTAAATACACGTGCAAAGTACATATACGTCCAAGTCGTGAGTTGGTACATTTCAAAAAGTGTTTTTCTGCATTCAGCAGCAATACACCTGGTCGGCATTGCCGGAAAAAACAAAACATTTTTTTTCTTAAACGCACAAACTCACGATTTGGTCCGTACATGTACTTTGCAATTGTGTTTACTCTACGCATTACAGGCAAAGTCTGCCTCGATTGACGTCACGAACAGCGCCCTCTCGGGTCGGGGTCTACTCTTAAATTTGTAAATAACATAAGAACTGATTTTTTAAAACCTTAGTTAACTGTTTATTCATATTCCACTCATCAAAACACATATATGAGTGACAAAAGCTTTATTTTGAAAAAAATACCACTTCCAGGTGACTTTAAGTACTGTACAGGAAAAATGACCAGAAATTCAAAAAGGGTACTCTGCATCAATGTATACGTCTGTTTAAAGGGAAGGTACACGTTTGGTAACTACTCAAAACAAATATTATTTTTAAAACTGACTTGGTAACTAGCATTGGAGAGCTGTTGATAGTATAAAACATTGTGGGAAACAACTTTCTCTAAAGTAACGTAGTTTTTGAGAAAGAGGTAATTTCTCACTAAAATAATATTAAAGACTTCTGGCTAGAAGTCTTTTATTCCTATCTGAGAGCACACAGATTCGTCCAACAAGGGTGTTTTTATTTTCATCACTTTCTCCCAATTCCGATGACCAATTGAGTTCAAATTTTCACAGGTTTGTTATTTTATGCAAATGTTGAGATACACCAAGTGAGAACACTGGTCTTTGACAACTACCAATAGTGTACCTTCCTTTTGAAACCAAAATGGACCGCTCTTCAAAGCTATGACGTTCAGAGAAAGTTGCCGTAAATCAAATAGGGAAGTCTGCACCAATTTCTCTATCCACGACTTCCGTATGATATTAACAAACTGGACCACTCTTCAAAGTTTGACATTCTATGAAATGTTGCCATGAAGTACTGAACAGGAAACATTGTCGGAAATCAAATAGGGAAGTATTACACAAATGTTTCCATTCACGACCTCTGTATAAATAGAACAAACCCGTAAAGTTTGACAATCAGTGAAATGCTGTCATGGTGTTCTGTACATGAGAAACTAACTGGATATAAAACAAACAGGAAAGTCTACACCAATTTTCGTATCCACCGATTTGTGCAAAGTTGGGGTTGATGAGGAATAAATGGAGAATTTCACAAAGGATTCCTGTAAACCCGACGATAAAGATGACTACTGCGACAATTCTGATGAAGGAATCGTCGTCTACCAGAATTTCTACGAGCGACAGATCATCGCTGCGTTGTTCATTGTCGCGACGCTCATCGGAATAATCGGAAACTGTTTTGTCATCGTCGCTGTGGTGTTGTCTAAGAAACTACGGACAACCACTAATGTGTTTGTGGTGAACCTGGCCGTCTGTGACATGTTGACGAGTATGGTCATGCCGTGGCAGGCCGTGGCCCTCCTTGGAGGTGACTCCTGGCCCATCCCGGAGGCTCCCTGGCTCTGCCAAATGGCTGGGTTTGTCACCATAATCACAGTTGGGGGCAGTGTGAACAGTCTTGCTCTAATCGCCATCAACCGCTGGATTGGTATTACCAAGTCACGTCTAACAACTCGTCGTGTCTACTCCAAACGTAAGCTCGCTGTGATGGTCATGTTCGCCTGGAGCATCCCCGTCTGCTGTGCCCTAACCCCCGTCCTTACAGACTTCGGAGAACTCGGCTACGAAAAACTCTACAGTACATGTACATGGGACCGGGACAACCCGTACTCATTCTACTTTAACATTCTCATAACAGCAGCCTATTATCCCATCCAACTGATTCTGATCGTGCTAAGTTACTTTTGTATATTCTGCTACGTCCGGGAGACGTCACGCAAGATGGCGCGGGCAGACACCCCTTCTGAGCCCTCATCCGTCTCGGCAAAGGTGAGTGGGCCGAGCGGGCACCGGGCGATGAAGCGCAAGCTATGGAAACGTCAGCTCGCGGTCACCAAGAACTTACTCTACATCGTACTGGCGTACGTTGTCTGCTTGACGCCGTATTTCACCGCCATCATAGTATCAGCAGATTGGAGCTATCGGCTGACGCCATGGGGTGGCATGATTCTGTTCTGCAATAGCTGTATCAACCCTATCATCTACGCGACTTCGCATCCTGACTTCAAGGAGGCGTTCGGGTATATGGTACGGTGCAGAAAGATACCGAGAGGTGGGACGAGTCAGAAGTACCGATCAACAACCACCAGCACGACCTCAGTTAAAACACAGTAGAAAGTTCCAAATAGTTCACATTTATTGTTCGTTGTATAACTTCAGTAAAGTCACCTTTAAAGTAGGCACCATGTCAAATTAAGTTTTGTGATGCACTCATTTTCCAACTTTAAATCAAATGTAGGTCTACACATTTATTTGATATTCTTTGATACACCAGTACGACCACAGTTAAAAGTTCCGACTGAATTACCTTTTCGGTTAAAGGGACGGTACACGTTTGGGAATTGTTAAAGACAAGTCTTCTCACTTGGTGTATCCTATCATTAGCATAAAATAACTTCGTAGGGAGTATGAACCGTTATTTACGAGCAATGGAAAGCTGTTGATAGTATAAAACATTGTGAGAAACAGCTCCCTCTGAAGTGACGGAAAGTTGGAGAAAGAGGTAATTTCTCAATCAAATAGTATTTGAGTCTCAAATAGTATTTGAGTCTCAAATAGTATGTGTCTCAAATACTATTTGAGTTTCAAATAGTATTTGAGTCTGAGTAAGACTTTATCCGCCTAAAGCGTTGCGTAGGCATCTAAAAGCACCAAATGTGTTTTTTCTTCAACTATCTGTTGGCAACTTCAATAACCAGTTCAACCCAAATTTTTAAAGATTTGTTATTGTATTTGTATGTTGTGATAAGCCAAGTGAGAATACTGGTCTTTGACCATTTCAAAACGTGACCAGCGCCTTTCTTTAGCTATGAGATGCAATATTAAACTTTACGCGGAAAATAACAAGTCTCTTAACCTTACTTTAAAGGCACTGGACACCTTTGGTAATTGTCACTCACTTGGTGTATCTCATCAACATATGCACAAAATAACAATCCTGTGAAAATTTGAACTCAACTGGTCATCAAAGTGGCGAGATAATAATGGAAGAAAAAAACATCCTTGTCACACGAAGTTGTGGGCTTTCGGATGCTTGATTTCGAGACCTCAAAATCTTATTCTGAGGTCTCGAAATCAATTTCAAATATCTCAGTGGAAAAACTACTTCTTTCTCGTAAACTACCAGGGAACCGTTTCTCACAACGTGTTTTACTATCAACAATGATCGTTGACAAATCAGTTGACAAATCAGTTTTTATGTTAACAATTATTTTGAGTAATGACCAACAATGTCCAGCGCATTTAAAACAGTGCTGACGTGTTTTTAATACTCTTTCATTTGTATATAATTATGAATTGCACAAATCAAGAAACTGTGATTTTATAGTAGTATTGTGAAACCTTGCAGTGGTTTGTCGTGTCACTTTTCAGTGTCTTTTAGAATATAGATCAGGCGCGCTGTAAAAGCAAAGTAAAACACTTCAATATAAATGCCTGTTGAAACAAAGCTACTAGGAGCAAGTTCGAGTGTGCACCATGTTTAACTAAGGGTTGATAATTTCGACTCGAACCCAGGATGGCCGACGATTCGGAACCAGCCTCGAGCCCATGGTTCCTTCCATGAATCCGACATCATATCCAATTCTAACATTATGTAAGCCTGTTACGCGCAAAGGGAACCCGTGGCAGTAGGGAGGTTTAGCTGCACGTTCCACGAGCAAACACGTGAACGTGAATGTCACAAAATTTATGTGTTGTTTCTGGTTGACGTCGCCACTTTGTGCTTATTGCATGCTGACGTATGACGTCTGCGCGCACGTACGTTCCTGACGTTAAAAGTTGTAACTTCACGTATGCTAAAACGTGAGATTTTAATTACACAATTTCAGTTCTGACTCTCACGTTCACGTTCACGCGGAACGTGCAGCTAAACCTCGGAGTCGGAGTGCGTCACTGCGTACTGCGTACTGCGTACTGCGTACTGTGTACCTTGCTAATCAGTAGTCAATCACGGATCGACTTAAATGCCAACTCGAACTAGCTCTAGGCGCGCCTATGGCCCTTTTCGAAACGACGGCTTCGGCTTCTCGGCTCAGGCTAGCTTGGTCCCGCAGTTGTTTTGACTCAGCTGCGCGTGTTTTACGTACGTGCTCAGGGCTTCAGACGAGAGAAGGGAGTCTGAAGCCGAACCCAAAGCCGATGCCGTGGATTCGAAAAGATCCTATGCGACTTTGTGTGCAATGGAAAACTAAGATACATGTACAGTCACCTGCGAAACATACATGTACACGCCGCTTCGCGTTCATTTTGTTAACCTGAGCGCACAATTCGACAATTAAGGACAGTTATTAAATAAAGGTACGAAGGCTGTAGCTCTAGCTCTGCGTCCTTCAACTGTGTTATTTACAAAAGAAAAGAGGTGGTTTTATTATGACTTAAAGCTGTTATGTAGGTCAAAAGCTGCAAAGCTGTTGAATTGTTCACAAAGGTGAGCACAAAGGTGTTCACAATTAACTTCGAAACTAAGTGCTCAGCAATCTTAATAGATGTTAGTTTTCTTGTCACATCGGAGATAAAGAATTGTGGGTTTTTTTTTACCCTAACGCCAATGTGTATTAAGCACTGTAGAATGCCTACCTCCCAAACCCTTGGAAATTACAACTTTTTGCTGCAAAAGTGACGTCATAATTTGACCAAAAATGTTCGATTACCGCCAAAATAAAACTTTGACGGAGTTCAAATTTGCACCAGCACACAATCGAGAAAGCTATCGAGAAAGCACTGTAGGTGTCAACAAATTAAAGGCTCTGTACACGTTTGGTAATCAAAGACCAGTGTTCCCACTCGGTGTATCCCATCATAACCATATTAGTCTAGACCAGATTTCAAAAAAGGGCTCTAGTTAAGGAAGTGAGCGGCATTTTTGAGTAAAAGTTTGTAACATACCTGATTTAACTAATTTGGGCACCCCCAAATTTGTTAAATCAGGTATGTCACCAACTTTTACTCAAAAATGCCGCTCGAAGTTTTTTATTTTATTTTTAAATCTGGTCTAGACTATATTATAACAAGCCTGTGGAAATTTGGGCTCAATTGGTCGTCGAAGTTATGAGAAAATGTGAAAGAAAAAACACCCCTGTTGGACGAATTTGTGTGCTTTCAGATAGGTACAAAAGACTTCTAGCTAGAAATCTTTTAATATTTTAGTGAGAAATTACTTCTATCTCAAAAACTACGTTACTTCAGAGGAAGTCGTTTTCCACAATGTTTTTTTTTACTACCAATAGCTCTCCAAGTGTTAATACCAAGTCAGTTTTTAAGTTAATATTTGTTTTGAGTAATTACCAAACGTGTACCGTCCCTTTAAACAGTATTTTCAAACAAGACCGGGTATATTTTTGGTAATTGTCCAAAATCAGCATTCTCACGAGGGGTATCCAAACATATGCATAAACTAACAAACCTGTGACAATTTGGACTTAAATTGTTCATCAAAGTTGCAAGAGATAGTGAAATAAAAAATAAAAAAATCTCGTTGCACAAAATTACTTCTATCTCAAACACTACGTTACTTCGGAGGGAGCCGTTTCTCACATTACAGTTAATGCACAATCAATCAACAATATTTTTTGCATCGGAGATAAAGACAGTTACGCTTTGCAGATTCAATATTTTGGATCATCGAAATTGATATTTATTTGATATAACCACAGCATTCTCGTATAGTGAGTGTTTCTCAAAAGTCTGTACAGACCTCCATCATGCTGCCTCCATCTTTGTCATGTTCCTCGTATCGACTAACAATAATGAATGCAAATAATCATTCTGCAAATAGGAACCAGACTATTTTGTTCTTCCAGGCTAGGTTTGGTAACATTGATATCAACGGGAGAAATTTAAGGCTAACGAAAGTTGCCATTTGCTTCTAGGTTTTATTGGCATAAATTTGAAGAGTAATCACCACACGTATACCTCCCATTTGAAGACAGTGGACACTATTGGTAATTGTCAAAGTCTAGCCTTCACAGTTGGTGTATCTCAACATATGCATAAAATAACAAACCTGTGAAAATTTGAGCTCAATTGGTCGTCAAACTTGCGAGATAATAATGAAAGAAAAAACACCATTGTCACACGAAGCTGTGTGCGTTTAGATGAATGATTTCGAGACCTCAAGTTCTAAGTCTGAGGTCTCGAAATCAAATTCGTGGAAAATTACTTCTTTCTCGAAAACTATGGCACTTCAGAGGGAGCCGTTTCTCACAATGTTTTATACCATCAACCTCTCCCCATTACTCGTCACCAAGAAAGGTTTTATGCTAATAATTATTTTGAGTAATTACCAATAGTGTCCACTGCCTTTAAGTAATACTCGTGGTTCGTTAGACAAGCGCGTAGATGCATTGTGATTCTCTTTTGTGGCTGCGCTCAATTAGACCATAGCGGTATCGATTCTGAATAGTCTATTGAGTCTGGTTACCAGTTCGGTTTTTAACCAGTCATTTTTTTGCTGATTATTAAAGTCAGCCTACTCCTTCGTTCGGAAAAAAATAAATGAATCTCCATGTGAACGTAAAGTCAGTTTAAAGGGACACACCGGCCGAATTGGGCTATTTGGGCTACAAAATAAACTAAGATGTGACTTCAACAGTCTTCCAGGAATGAAGAAGAACAGTCCTTAAAAAAAATCATCAAGTTTAGCCGGTTTTGAGAATTTTAAGACAAAAACGCAGGTCGCGTGATTGTTCAAACCAAAAAGTGGTACAAACAATCACGTGACCTTCCGGGTTAGTTTTACTTTCAGCCGTCTAAAAGTAACTTACTTAACCAAATTTAAATCTTTTTTTTTTAACAAAATTATTTACGAATAATTGACGAAAAACATCATGTATTCAAATTATCGCTACAAAATGTAAATAATGGTGTAAATTCTAACGTAAGATTCACATTCAAAGAGTCCGTGTAACTGAAGCTTGTTATATGGCCGCTTTCGTTTTTTTAAATCATTTTTCGCTAAATACGTGACATTATGATGATTTTTTTTTCAGCAACCATCTATAAAAACATTATTTATGATTCTACACCCCTAAATTGCGTAAACGGTGAGCCGGTGTGTCCCTTTAATATAAACTGCTCACAAAAAGTAAGGATACTTTTTTCAATCTAGTATATTTGTTATTATTTAATACTCTCTTTGTATATGGAATATATCAATGCAAAGCTGAACTCTTATACATATACAAAGAGAGAATTAAATAATAACAAATCTGTAAGAATTTGAGCTCAATTGGTCATCGAAGTTTCGAGATAATAATGAAAGAAAAAGCACCCTTGTCACACGAAGTTGTGTGCTTTCCGATGCTTCGATTTCGAGACCTCAAATTCTAATTCTGAGGTCTCGTAATCGAATTCGTGGAAAATTACTTCTTTCTATGCCTCAAATCCTATATACATCTTTCTCGAAAACTATACGTTTCTTCAAAGGGAGCTGTTTCTAACTATGTTTTATATTATAACACCCCTTACCAATATTCTGCCTTTTCATTGGTTTAGAGCGCGTCACATGATATGTCTTAGTTTTGCTAGACGACGGCCGTGTGATAGTGCATCGGTTTGCCGTGCGCTAGTCCGAAAGACTAGCACGCGACGTGCAGTACCCAGACGTCCGTTGCGTGTACGAGGATGATAACTTAATAGTCTGTTACCATTTCAGATTACAGTAAAAGTTTTTGCAATCTGTATTCGCGTCGTCCGTGGATTGTAGCATTCAGGTCTGTAAAGTCTGTACATTATTTAGAAATGTTTGGGGTGTTATAAAACAAATATTGGCTGCTTTTACTCGTGCAATGGTTAAAACTATGACTCCCTCGGTGATTCCGGAGCAATCTATTTTCCCTCGGCTTCGCCTCGAGAAAATAGAACGCTCCGGGGATTACCTCGGGAGTCATAGTTTTAACCATAGCACTCGAAGCAGTCAATATTTGTATACTATCAACCTCTCCCCATTACCCGTTACCAAGTAAGATTTTATGTTGATCAATATTTTGAGTAATTACCAATAGTGTCCACTGCCTTTAAGTTAAGTTAAGTTAATTTAAGAAAAGCATATTCCGAGGAGCGTTTCTGCAGTAACACGTCTCAGATTTAAATTTTGGGGCATAAAAACTTTAAAAAAAAATTGTTTTACATAACCAGGGGTGGATTTCACAAAGGTAATCCTAACTTAGGGCTAATCCTAGGCAATGATAAGAGATAGGACTGGTCCTAAGTTAGGATGAGTTACTGGTCCTAACTTAGGACTGGTCCTATATCTTACGTTGCCTAGGGATAGTCCTAAGTTAGGACTACATTTGTGAAATCCACCCCTGATTATTTCGTATAGTGATTTTTTTCTCCAAAAAGCCTTCCTATAAAAAGCTGTTGTACGCTTTAAACAGAAAGTTGTTATTGCCGTCAATTTTAAGAGTGATTACGAAATGAATACATTACCAAGGAAATTGCGTATGCCCCTATGCCCATTATATTGGCTCTCTGTGTATATGAAAACGTATCATTAGCTACTGTAGACTGACTTTGCTAATCGACCAGAATGAATCCAGCCAAGTTGTTATTTTATTCATGTTATGCCCTTCAGTTTAACCGAAGCAAACAGCAGCGAAATTATTGCTTGCTTGCGCGAGTACAATTTTAAAGAAGGCCTACTTACAAAACAGACTTGGCATAAGGATATTTGTTTTTAAGGAAATGGCGTATGTCCATTTTGCTGCCTTTCTGATGGGTTGATGCTAATGTATCAGTAGCTTCTGAAGACTGACTCTGTAATCGACCAGAATGAATCCAGCCAAGTTGTCATTTTATTCATGTATGCATTTCAGTTTGTTAACCAAAGCAAACAGCGGCGATATTATTGCTTGCTTGCGCGAGTACAATTTTACAGTAGGCCTACTTGCGAACAGACTTGGCATATAATTTTTTAAAGTGGGAATTGTTTTCTAAACTAGTTAAAATAACACATTGCCTTGGATCGGTCGAGTTGGTCTTTGAAAAGCGTTTGTAACCGTTTGTTATAAAACGCATATTTTCAGAGCCACCACTCCTTCAAAAAAGATTTTACTTATGGTTGTACCCGCAAGTTCATATTTGTATTTATAGTTACTCTTATTTTCCATACCATGCAAAGCTTCAAACACCATTTTAAAATTTCTCTTTCTGGTTGACACCCCCAAATATGACAGCCAGTTTACAAGGGGTCTATACGTGGGGCAGCATCTGAAAACAGAGATTAATTTATATGTGTGTGTGTGTGTGTGAGTGTTTTGGTTAATAATGTTAGTACGTCCTGTTGAAAACAATCATCTAAATAATGACGTTTTATTGAACAAATCACTACATTCGCATAAACATTTTCCAGACACGTTTCATTTGATAAAGGTGGGCTACGTCTAGATATGGTATAAGGTAATGCAAACATTGAATCAACGCAGCGCAAGTTATTGAACACTTATTAAAGCACTGTAGTGAGTGCCGCTGTCAGCACATGCTATCATGTTTTAATACTTCCATGTTTTATATTGACCATGATCGTACACCCTTGGCCTAATTTTGTAGAGCTGCTTAAGCGTTGCTGAACAATTGTCTGCTGAGCAGAAATGATTAGGACACAAGTCACAGAGATATGACATGGTAGTTTGGCTCGTAACCTTTTTTAGTGAGCAACATTTTATTGTGCTTAGCTGGTCAGCTCATAATGCCTTTAGCTTCTAAGCTGGACCAAACCGCACGACTCTCAGCCAATGAAAGCTCTTCTTGACTTCATTGGGGGGTCCTGTTTTGGGCTTGTTGCGTCTTCTAACAACAACAACAGCAACAATACAACAACAACAACAACACCACAACAGCAACAACACAACAGCAACAACACAACAGCAACAACACAATAACAACAACACAACAACAACAACAACAACAACAACAACAACAACAACAACAACAACAACAACAACAACAACATCATTAACAGCAACAACAACACCACAGCAACATCGCATCATCAGCAACAACAATAACCCAACTGCCATTTCTTTTCCAAGTTATTTTCGTCAAAATTCAGACATGCCAAACTTGACGACTTTTGGTTGCTTTCACCCAATCGTTGTCCCGTCAACTACCGGCAATGTTTCCAATATCAATATTGTTTAAAGAGTGATTGACTCATGCTAAGGGTATAGTGAACTTCTTGATACAAGCTTTATATAATAGACAAGGGGTCCATGTTGACGAACGTCAAACAGTAATCTTGATGTTGGCGGTATTAATTCGACCGTGTCTTATCGTCACGGTGCTCTTCTTATCAGCAGAGTACGGGGAAAGTTAATGGTCAACCGTAAATCGGTAAACCTCTATTTGCTATCTCATGCTCGGTAACGACAACGAGATATCAGTATGTGTCTGGAACGAGGTTTTATAGAACTGCTTCAGCAGAAAGTGTTGCTTCATGGGTTTGGGTACCTTTAGTCTTGGTCCAAGACGTTTATTGTTTCCTTATCACGCACATCGCGGCCAATTCACCGACAGCGCGCGCAGCGACTCACCTGACTTATAGTCCACTCACCGCTCTCCTGGGTGTGGCCGCGGTGTGCGTAATAAGGAAACGGGAAACGTCTTGCATCAAGACTAGGGTACCTTTTGTACAGCACAATACAAAATGTCCATAGATTTAATACATTAGAAAGCTCCTAAAATATTACTTGCTGAAGTGCTGGAGTTGTTGAGTAATGAGTAAAAACTATGTCACGAAATTCTTCTAAATGAGACGAAAATGATTTTAGCATCCCCCCCTAAAAAAAACTTGACGACCATTGAAGCTGAAATTTCAACAAGTAAATTATATACATCCATCTCCGTCCACAGGCAGGGATACATGTCATGGCCCAAAACTTGACTTACTAGAGGTATCAAACCCTTTAAAGGGCCCATGTAACTTTTGTTTATAGGACAAAAAAACACAATGTCCATAGAATTACACTAAACTTACACAGTTTGAAGATAATGATAGTATAAAGCTTCCCTGAAAATATTACGTGCTGAGGTGCTGTAGTTTGGGGGAATTGAGTAAAACAATGTCATAAAAATAGTTTTCGTCTCATGAGACGAATATTTTAATCATTTACAAACGTATTTTCATGACATTTTTTTACTCATTTTTCAAAAACTACAATACCTCTGTAAGTAATATTTGAAGGGAAGCTTCCCACTATCATTATCTTCAAACCCTGTAAGTTTACTGTAAATCTATGGACATTTTGAAAAAGTACCCACATCCTTTAAATGCACTGGACGTTGGTAAATACCAAAAATAGTTGTTAACCTAAAACTTTCTTGGTATAACGAGCAATCGAGAGCAGTTGATATTATAGTATAAAACATTCTAAGAAACGACTCCCTCTGAAGTAACGTAGCTTTTGAGAAAGAGGTAGTTTCTGACACACAAAATCTAAAGACATCAGACCCAAAGCCTTTATGTTGCATAATGCAGCCAGCACCACTGTAATAGTTTAAACAAAATAACTGAATTTTGTAGTCCGACGTTTATTAAATTTAACTGCTCGCTGGTACTTGTTTTTTATTCCTTTGAATGCAATTAGTTTCTCCAACGCGCTCAATAATATAAGTTATTCAAACAACGGTACACATGATTGATTTAGGGCTTCATGTCTTTAAAGAGGTTTGATTGCGGTAACACTATGTGGATACCTTTTGCAGAATAGTGTTGGTTTTTAAAAGAACCGATGGTTAAAGGAACACGTTGCCTTGGATCGGTCGAGTTGGTCTTTGAAAAGCGTTCAGTGACCGTTTTTTATAAAATGCATATGGTTAGAAAGATGTTGTAAAAGTAGAAAACAATGATCTACACAAACATTACTCAAAATTGCGTGGTTTTCTTTTTACCTCGTCGACTAACATGGTCGGCCATTTATGGGAGTCAAATTTCGCACAGTAAAAGGAAAACCACGCAAAATTTGTGTAGATCATTGTATTCTACTTTTACAACATCTTTCTAACCATATGCATTTTATAACAAACGGTTACAGAACGATTTTTATAGTCCAACTCGCCCGATCCAAGGCAGCGTGTTCCTTTAATGGGGTTTTATTATTAAAGTCACTTGGTAACAAGCAATGGAGAGTTGTTGGTAGTATAACACATTGTGGCAAACTGCTCATTGTGAAGTAACGTAGTTTTCGAGAAAGAAGTAATTTTCCACTAAATTAATCATACAATTATTTGATTCGAATTTCAAGCATCTGAAAGCAAAGAACTCTATCAGGGTGTTTTTTATTTCATTATTATCTCGCAACTTTCAAGACCAAAACAGTGAGTTCAAATTTACACAGGTTTTTTTTTTGTATGCATAAATGTTGAGATACACCAAGTGAGGAGACTGGAATTTGACAATTACTAAAGGTGTCCAGTGCCTTTAAAATTACTTTTCTCAGAGTACTCCATTTCCCCAAGGCGAAATGATCTTCATTTTGCAACAATCATTTTTTTGCAGTGATTGCTTCAGAAGTCTTGAAATGAAATTTAGAACAAAATTCGTCCTTCCTGCATTTCATAATACTAAAATAAAAAATGTAAAATAATAACATAATCAAAACTCTTACATAGCGCCGGTATCCACCAGTGCAGGCGCTCGTTTTGCTTGCCTCATGATATCGAATTATAATCATAAACTACTGTGTGTATGAGTTATACTTATAAATGACACGAAGTGGTTAAATATATGACTCGTATAATAATGTCACAACTATGGCTTAAAGGCAGTGGACACTGTTGCTAATTACTCAAAATAATGTTTAGCATAAAACCTTACTTGGTATATAACGAGTAATGGGGAGAGGTTGATAGTATAAACATTGCGAGAAACGGCTCCCTCTGAAGTGACATAGTTTTCGAGAAAGAGGTAATTTTCCACGAATTTGATTTCGTGACCGTGGTGTGACAAGGGTGTTTTTTGTCATTAATGTCTCACAACTTTGACGACCGATTGAGCTCAAATTTTCACAGTTTGTTATTTTATGCATATTATGAGATACACCAACTGTGAAGGTCTTTGATAATTACCAATGCTTATTCCGAATTGAGCGCAAAGTTTTCATATTTAACAGTGATCATCACTAGGTAAGATGGCCCTTTTTTTTAATCCAAACCGGTGTCCTATAATTATATCTGCCGGAGATTCTGTCCTTCGTATGGGCAACTAACATGGGCTTGAGTTCGCTCGTCCCCAGCGCCTTGCTTTAACCAAAGGCGCTGGGATGGGCAAACGTATTATGCACTGTCATTGGTTTATAATGCGCAGTCCCATCATGCATCACACTCACACAGCACCACATTCATATGCACTGTACGCATGACGTACTTCCTGAACAAGAATCTGTGCAAGCGATTAGCCCGTCCCAGCGGTCCTGGATTGACTGGCCGCTGGGGCCGAGCATAGGCTGGATGAGGAGGATTCAAAAGATGGCGCTATCAGTGTGGTTTGTACACAGTTTGTCATTTGGGGACATAGGCCTTTCTTTTGCAACGTGACAGCCCGAGTTTTTGCCAACCCAGATTGGAAAACTATGGCAAGCCGTAAGTGCAAATTAAGAAAAGATCGCTACGTTTGGTAACAATGTAACCAAATTTGTTGATTTTGTTAAAAACAAAACAAATAATTATAAGAGGTATATTATTTAATTGAAAGTTTTACTAACATTCGGCCGACCAGGCCAACCAAGGCGGTTTGTTTATCAACAAAAGAAAGGTCTATAGGCCCTTTTCCAAACCAAGGCTTCGGCTTTGAATTCGACTCAGGCTAGCTTGGCCCCGCGGTTGTTTTTGGAAATTGGGCGTGCTTTGCGTATACGCGCTCAGGGTTTCAGATGAGGACGGAGCCTGAGCCAAAAGGACCGATCCGGCCTGTCAATCAAACTGTGCGCGTTCACCCATTTGACCAATCGCAGCAATGATTGTGGTCGGACAAACTCGGTCATGCGTGCGCGTATATTTGGCACGTGCGGCAGAATCGTGCAGAATGTCATTTGGAGTATTTGTACACGTGTCTTGCTCACGTGCGCGGTGGGCGGAGCTTAGTGGAAAGCCGGAACAGTCCATTCCAAGCTCCTGCAACACACCGGACATTCGGCAGTGGCATTAACACGCATATTATAAAAGCTATCCATTTATAGCAAAAAGAGGAGCAAAGGGTTATAGAAAGGCATAAAGCCCGGACAAATTGTAGTCATTCAATGTTGTTAAGTTACAAGCAATGGAATGGCTAAGACCTTGTTATGAAGGGATGCTCTCTCTGTTTAGCTGAATAGAAAGCATCCCTTTAAAAAATGGGCCTGGCCACTATGTTATTTATCAACAGAGGGCGCTGCGCTATTGCGAAGAGCATCTAATCAAGGGCTGTTTTCTTAGATATTAATTATTTTGCATACAAATTTGGACTTACCGAAGAGAAACTGTAGCGCCATCTCTTGACATTAAACAGTAGTCTAGTCGTTGATGGCGCAGTTTGTGGGCGCGTGTTTTTTTTTTTGTTTTTTTTTTATTTTTAAGTCCAGCTTACTAACTTCATAAACACATATCTTTGCTGCTAAAACAATCGGGCTCGTCTAGTGATTGAACCATTAATAGCTCTGGCATAAACTTATGTCCACATTCATATTTAATTGCTGCAAAATTGGAAGTAAAGCAAGTACTTCACGAATTCAAAACGGACTTGCCTTAAAGGTAAAGTCATTGAGTCAGTGCTAAATACGCAAAAAGGTATTGACCATAAAACAAATCTAAAGTGCTGCAGCTGTTGATGGTGTAGACTCTTTATAAAACGTTACTTGCAAATCATCAGAACGTTGACAATAACCAATCTATGACCCCCACCTTTAACACTTTTTCTAAGTGTGCAAATGTTTGACAAACTCTTTCCTCAATAACACTCCCTGCACGCCCCCATCTGCCGCAAGATTGACACAATCTAGCCTGAACATCTGACGTCACACTTCCAGGTTCGCGTTCAACGGCAGATACCGGCCTTGAGCACCCGGCAGGATTCTGACAAATGGACCTTGACCTTACATCCATTCACACGCGTACATACATTACATTTTACTATACATGCACACGCAGCTGCAGACGATCGAAAGGTGCTGATGTAACTGACAAACTACGTCACTTCGCAGCTGACCAATCACAACGCAGAAATCAAAACTTACGTCGCTGCACGTTTATCCAATGATATCATTGGTCATGTAAGACCAGTGTGTGTTTTTATCGAAACAGAGAACCAGTCTATTCACAACCCAGCTACATTTTGGAGAACATTAATATAAAGCATATAAAACGCGAAGTTAAGTTCCACCAATGAAAATCTCTTGACACAAACCACCAAGAGAACTTTGGACATGTATTTATTACGGGGCTGGTCAGTTCAATTATGCATTTAATAAGGGCCTCTATAGCATACAAATTTCGAGAAAGAATCATTACTTTATTACTTATTCAGACTATCAGAGGAATATTATTGAGTTTTGTTGTTTGATGGATCGATGAACAACCTTATAACAACCATCATATTCAAACAGGAGGATCGGTTGTGCACATTGACTTTTGGCATTCAGAGCAGAGCGTGGATATGTTAAATTGACATGTTGTGCGGGTCTGATTCTATCAACTGGATGTAAATAGAGGAACATTATAAACTGCGTTGAAGAGGTGGTGTTACCCATTCTCTGACAAGCTGTCATGGACCTAGGTCTGGAATTATCTCAGATCCCGAAGTTTCCACGCGTTTGCATTGAGAAGCAGAATCTAGCAATAGAGTTCAGCATTCTCCCGAAGACGATCGGAACATAATTATCTGAGTCTAGTTATCAACCACGGGTTCTTTTCAGAGCCAACACATCCAGCAACAGAGTCCAGCATTCTCCTGAAGACAATAAGAGCACACTGATCGAAACGTTGAGTTGTCAACCACCGGTTCATTTCAGAAACAACACATCCAGCAACAAAGACTAGCTTTCTCTTGAAGACGGTCAGAGCATACTGATCGAAACGTTGGGTTATCAACAACTTAAAGAGATTTACACATGGTGTTACCGCACACCTCACCTAACTATACTTCCACCGTGAAAAGTTTCAAATCCTACTTTAGTGAGGTTTTTGTTTCGGTGCCATCCAGTCGCCGTTTTGGTTTACCTATCCAGCCGTTGATTTCACCAAACTCTTCCTAACTTAGGATTAATCTTAAGACTTGGGACGAGTTAAGTTCCGTAAGCAAAGACGTTTAGGACGCATTGGACCCATCCTAAGTTAGGATGAGTTACTCGTCCTAACTCGAGATAGCGTTTCGTGAAATCTGCTGCAGAAGCTTACAAAAGTCATCACAGACGTAACTGAACCACTTGAAACTTGAGAACTCAAACCTCTATATTTTGAGGTCAACTGTTACAATTCCAAAAGTTTCAAAAGATACATAATAATGGATGCGAACTCCAGTGACCAGTTCAACCCACCCCACGTGACAGTGCCAGCGTCAGATGTGTACTACAGTTACGCGGAACGGCAGATTCTAGCCGCCATCATCGGTACAACGGCTATACTTGGCGTGACCGGTAACGCACTCGTTATCCTAGCTGTGTTGTTGTCACGCAAGCTACGTCACACCACAAATTACTTCGTTCTCAACCTCAGCGTAGCCGATCTCCTGACTAGTCTGGATCTACCCCTGATAGTCTTGAGTCTCCTAAGGGGTGAGTGGCCTTTGCCAGACCCCATCTGCGTCGGATCGGCCATCGTAGTTCTGACCTGCTTAACGGTCAGCATCAACTGCCTGACCTGCGTCGCGTTGAACCGGTACATTCTGATTACAAAGCCGATTACCGTCTACCGTAAAATCTTCACGTCCCGACGGACGGCTATAGCAATAGCCTTCTCATGGTTGTTCCCCCTAAGCGTTCTCCTGACCGCTGCAGGTACCGGCTTCATCAAACTCGGGTTCGACCCGGAGTTCTTCGTCTGCACCTGGATAATCTCACAATCGAACCCGGGTTACTACTTGGTGTTCTTCTTCACAGCAATGGTGGCTCAATTCAGTGCCATTATGTGGAGCTATGTGTGTGTTTTCCGCCATGTTCGGAAGCACGCCCGTGCGGTCGGGCACATGGAGGACGGGCCTACCGCATCAGTGGCTCCCCAAGCAAGCCGACGAATCGAGACCGACGGCCCGACTGAGTCCAACGCCGCTCCCGCTGCCCGTCGGGAAAGGAGGCACCAGAACAAACTCCAAATCGACGTGACTAAAAACCTCTTCTTCGTGGTGTGTGTCTTCACACTTTGCATAAGTCCCTTCGGGTTGAGCCTCGTTCTTCAGCAGCACGGACGGAGACTTTATCCCGTTGGAGCCACCATACTTGCCTGTAATAGTTGCGTAAATCCTATCATTTATGCGGCAAAACATCCGCAGTTTCGCTCAGTTTTCAAAGCCATTCTTCTCTGTAGATTTTCAGAGATCCCGGAAAGGGTGCGTTTTTGTTAGGATGAGAAATCACTTTTCTTTTAGAAAAGAGAATGTGGTTTATATTAAAAAATTAATTGTTTTCGTAAATCAAGCAGGTAAATTGTTGTAATTAAAGGTAGGCAGAATTCATTTTTTAAAGTTTTGAAACTGAACTCCTCTTCAGGAACCTTCGTAATCATTAGAACACTGGCGGACTCTCAAGCTTTGGTGTTTTTGATCAGCAGAGTGTGTGTTTGAGTCCCTAAGCAAGACACAATTGTTGCTGCGTCCTTCGGATGGGACGTAAAGCATTAGGTCCCGTGTGTTGCAAAATGAACGTAGAATAGCACATCGAACTTAACGCGAGACATTAAAACAATTATTGCTGCGTCCTTCGGATGGGACGTAAAGCATTAGGTCCCGTGTGTTGCAAAATGAACGTAAAATAGCACATCGAACTTAACGCAAGACACTTAAACTATTATTGCTGCATCCTTCGGCTGGGACGTAAAGCGGTAGGTCTCGTGTGTTGCGTAGGGAACGTAGAGTAGCACAGGGAACTTAACGTGATAAGAGACGGGGGCTGTCCCAGTGTTTCTGAGAGTAACAACTGAATGCGCCACAGCACCTCGCAATCCCTTAAACGGTGTCATTATTCACAGGATTCAAAAACCTGACTTAAAATGTTTTTGTTTGTTTGTTTGTTGAAGTGCCTGAAGTATATCATTATGTAGATACGTACGCTTAAGCATTTTTGTTTTTAGTTTGTATCGTGCATACATCGCCACTACTTTGCAACAACTCATTGTAAAAATGAGTTATAAATTTAATTTCATCTTATAATAGGTCACAAACATTTCAGTACACTGTACTCATGTAAAAAAAGAAGAAAAAAAAAAGAGTTCCAACAAAATAATAGTTAAATTAATGTTTAAAGGCATTGGACAGAATTGACAGATTACTCAAATTACGTGGTTTATCTGGGTTTTTTAATGATACCAGTAGGTGACGGCTTAAAAAAAGGATCATTGTAAGCAAAAACCTTTATTTGGTAATGAGCAATTGAGAGCTGTTGTTAGTTAAGACGATGTGAGAGGCGGCCCCCACTGATATCGAGAAAGAGTTCATTTTTCACTCAAAATATGAAAGATTTCAAGCGTGAAGCCTTTTGTTATGCATCTGAAAGCATACAAAATGTGTGCAGAAAGGTTGTTTTTGACAATTATTACCAAACGTGCTCAGTGCCTTTAAAGATGCTATGTCAGATTTTTGGCCGATTTGACCCAAAAATTTTGATTCAAAATTCTTTAGATATTTTGATGGGGGTCGAGAAAGTTACAAGCTTTCATTTGAGCCATTGCTCGAAAAAGTCCGCCAATTATTAGTAGCAGTGACATAAAGTGGTTAAAATTAGGTTTTGTCGGGTATGTGTTTTATAAGAAACGTTTTAAATTTTTTTCATAGTTCCTGACCATTAAAAGTAAAAATTTCACTTGTTTTCGTTGGATCGGGTGATACTCTTTGAAACACCATTCACTCAAAAAAAAGTTTCTTTTTTAATGTTTGGGGCCAGAAATCTGACATAGCATCTTTAAAGGGATGCTGCAGTGAATTCAAATAAAACAGTTAATTTTGCTGTCATTTATTTCTGATAATGCATTGAACATCAAATTCCCGACATGTCTGACTTGCGTAATTAGCGAATAAGTCATGCCCCCCCCCCCCCCTTTGTGGATTGTTACCGTTCCCCTACCATCGACGTCACGTCGGGCATTCAAACATATCGTCGGCAAAAAGAGTCTGGTCCATAACTACACGCGCCTATGTACCAGGCCACACAGTGCACACGTCTCTATATGCACACAGCCAGGGGGCCCCACGGCTCGGGTTACCGACATGACGTCACGTTTATGCAAATGAAGACTCCCTTTTAGGGGCTGGGAGGGTTCCCTCTTATCTCTTGAAAACCATTTTTAAAATACTTGCGCATTTAAAAACAAATATAAACAAATATTTCAGGTTTGAAAAGTCAAGTTTAATCGTTTAAATGAATAAAAAAAAAAACTGCAGCCACCCTTTAAAGGGTAGAAGTTAATTATACTATACAATGTTCAGCCTAACCGTGCCAGGATCTGTTGTGTATCCATCTTTGAATGCAAACATAATACCACCTGGTTTTTCACTCAGTAACGAAATGAAAATATTAATAATGAACGAAATTGCACATTCTAAGAAATATACTTGTTTTCTTTTCTTTTTGAAGCACGAACTCATAACGGGCTGCCATGTCTTTGGGTTTTAATAAAGGTCCTTTTGTTTATACATGCACCCACTGTATTTGATCCTTCCGGTAATATGAAACCAATGAACGTGTGTGTGATGTAACCCAATGTCAATAAAATAAAATAAAATGTAAGGGCCCAATTTCATAGATTGCTCGAGAAAAAAATATATTGCTTGCAAAATCTCCTGCTAAGCCTTAAAAAAAAAATAAAAAAAGATAAGAAAGAAAAAAGAAAAAGAAAAAAAAAAAGCAGGATACCCACCACGGAAGGTACATGTGATTTGCTATATTTTAGCTGGTAACTTTATTATGAAACAAGTCATTGTTGTTCACTGCCTACTTGTTCTATTAAAGGGAGGGGACACGTTTGATACTTGTCAAAGACCAGTGTCCTCACTTGGTGTATCCCATCATAAGCAGAAAATAACAAGCCTGTGAAAGTTTGAGCTCAATTGGTCATCGGAGCTGCGAGAAAATGATAACAGAAAAAAAAAACTTGTTGGACGAATTTGTGAGCTTTCAGGTATGAATAAAAGACTTCTAGCTAGAAGTCTTTTATTTTTTTAGTGAGAACCTCTCTTTAGGGGGAACCTCTTTCTCAAAACTTCGGAGGGAGTCGTTTCCCCACAATGTTTTATACTATCATCAGCTCTCCAATGCTCGTTATTAAGTCAGTTTTTGAATTAATATTTGTTTTGAGTAATAAACGTGTACCTTCCCTTTAAAGCAACTCTTTGAAACAATGACAAGAACTGGGCCCACTTTCATGACGCCTGTGTAAGCACATAGACTTAGTTCACCATCCAGAACACCATAGTATTGTACAAGTAACTATTGATGCACCTCAGCTCACTTCCATAGAGCTGCTAAGCACAAAAATTTACTTTGCATGAAATTTTTGCCTCTGATAAAAACAGGAATATCAACCAAATTTCCACGTGATTTTCAGGATAAGCAAACAACAGCTGAATACCAGTTAAAAAAAAAAATGAAAATTAATTTTTTGGGTAATTCTGTTTTAAACATTTCATGCTTAGCAGCTCTATGAAATTGGGCCCATGTATCCAACTAAATTCTTTCTTAGCAAAGATATTTGCTCAGCAGCATTATCTGCTTATCAGCTTTATAAATTTGGCCCTGTTGTGTTTTTCGTTCAATTGACAAGACTTGTCCAATCGCAGTATAGGCTATCTATGTATTTACTTACCCCAATACATTGTTCCTGGCCTTTTGGCGAAGAGTAAACTATTCATGTCTAACGATTTTTTTTATATCGAATATTCATAAATATGTCGTGGACAATTGCCATATGGGAGGGAAAACAAGTGTGTATATATTGACCCCGTTTCAGACAAACATGCAAGCATTCAATTATAGTAAATTATTGATGTATATTTACATAATAGGTAATAAAAAGAAAGGTAATAATTTCGTGGCAGTGTGAACATTACGTTGTGTTAGCATAGGGGTTTGTTGAGTAGGGCAGTAAAAAGCTAGTAGGTCGAAACTTCATGCTTATAAGCACTCAAATTAGCTAAGCACAGCCGACAATTATGCTTAGGAGACAGGTTATGCATATAAGTCAAAAGGAATGCCTAGCCAGTCAAAAGTTTCATTGTTGCAAATATTAGTGAACTTCGTTGTTTTACTACGTTGTGGTGTGAGAATATTTAATTGTCTAATATTTTCTTTATGTTAGTAATATCATAATAATTTACAAAAATGTGGAAGACGAGGAATTTAATGAAGGAGTCTTTGAAATGGCAAATTATTATCAAAAAATTGAGCATTATTTTATCAACGAACTAAACCTCACCACGAAGGGGCAATGGTGTTTGTGCGTGCGCATGTGCATCGCTTTTCTGTTTAAAATCTTTTAGTTTTTTATTTATGGTGACTTTTGTCAGTTTACCACAATGTGGTGTATGAATAATCTTATTAAAGTTAAAGAAGCAGTGAAATAAATTACTTAATGAAAATAACGTCAAAATTTACTGTCGACACAATAACTTTGTCCTGTATATTCGTAATATTGCTTTAATAACAGAAACGTGTTAGGAAACGGTGAAGCATGTCAACAAAAACCTAATTAAGCACAAACACATATTGCTGAACAGAAACGGATACCAGATAAAATTACGTTATTAGTTTATTTGTTGTGAATGTGTCTCACTCAATTTTTGCATATAGCAAAGAAATTTGGACCAGCAGTATTTTCTGCACTGTTCGTTTGGTAATTGTCAAAGACCAGTGTTCCCACTTGGTGTATCCCATCATAAGCATAAAATAACAAACAATTTGGGCTCAATTGGTCAAAGAAGTTGCGAGAAAATGATAAAAGAAAAAAACACCATTGTTGGACGAATTTGTGTGCTTTCAGATAGGAGTAGTAGTCTTTCATTATTTTAGGGAGAAATAACCTCTGTCTCTCAAACTACGTTACTTCAGAGGGAGTCGTTTCCCACAATGTTTTATATTATCAACAGCTCTCCAATGTTCGACCAAGTCAGTTTTTAAGTTAATATTTTTTTGAGTAATTACTTAACGTGTACCTTCCCTTTAACAGCTTTATGAAATGGAGCCTAGCGTTGTTTGTATCACAAAAAACTACTTTTGTTTGGGGGGGGCGGTTGGCAAAGGGTAATACAACTTTCTTGTAAGTGTTTGGTGGGTTTTTCAGGTTCTTACGTATTTATTCAAAGATACATATCTTGTGAACAAGTTTTGCACATTGTAGAGTTTGTAACTATTGAAAATTACAAACAAGTTTGGGGTAGAAAATGTCCATTAAAACGACCCATTGATTTGAGGTTCGGGTACGGTTGAGTTTTCAGATACAGCACGCGTTTCGCCCAAGCGCTGCGCGTACAAATTATGCATGCGCTGCTAGCTCGGCCCTACGCTGTTTGTAAAAGCGTTCGGAACAGCAAAATGCGCGAAATCACCAGGAAATACTAAAATGAAAAATATTACGACTTAAAATCACCGAAACTTCTTTTGAGATTTTGAGTGAGGCATCTGTGATTAACGGGTGATCTGTCGGTTGGGTCTGCGACGTGTTGTCGAAACTGGGAAGAGTCGACACGGAGTTCAAGTTGAGAGCAAAGTTTGACACTGTGAATGTCGGGACAACTTCTCCTCAAAATGGAGGACCAAACCTCCGGTATCATTAACGATGACCATCAAACGTCTTCGAGTAGCCCGACTACTTGCCAAGAAGTTACTCCGGCTAAGAATTCAGGTTCTTCGTTTGAGGTTGGAGTTGATAGTGAGAATGGGTGTCCATCACAACCCGATGACGCTACTTCCCACAAACTTTCTTCTTCAAGTAATGCTCAACCAGAAGGTGGTTCTGAAAACGCATCTCGGCTCTATGGTATCAGTCTGGATGACTTGATGGGGTACCGAAGCTCCTCGCTGACTGGAGTTACTCGCTGCATGTGCTGTGATGAGACCGGTTCTGATCCTGTCGAGAGTGACTCACGGGAGGTCTCATTCGCCTCATTCCAGGGGGCGAAAGCCGTCCGTCCACGCACCCCTCTGGAAGCCAGCCAGTCCCTACCAGCAGTCCTACCCCACCCACCAAACAACCACACCCAAGCACAACACTCCCAACCCAATACTTCACATAGAGATGATGCCAGCTTGTCAACTGACTCCACGCCACACTCTTCCACTGCACCCCAACTTCTGAGACTAAACAGTGTCGTCAGTGACTCGATGCTTAGCCTTCCGAATGGCGACATCTGCCGTATTTGCCATGCAGGGAGGCGACTGGAACCCCTGATAAGCCCTTGTGTCTGTTCTGGGACGGTGAAGTACACACACCACCGATGTCTTGCGACATGGCTGGCGGAGAGTGGGTTGTCTCGATGTGAGCTTTGCGGCTTCAAGTACAAGACCAAGATGGTCGGATCAAGGAATATTTGCCAGGTAATTTTTGAACATTTTTATGCAATTACTAGTGAACTAGGAACATCTAATAATACTTTAAGATTACTAGATCCCAAAAAGTGGTTTGGCATCGGAAGCAACTATTGCGAGACATGGAGAGTTAAGTTTAGGGGAGAATCCAGAATTAAGCCTAATTGTTGGTTAGGCCTACTTTGTTTTCAATTTCAAGACTTGTATTTTCGCGTGGTAGTATTTAGAGAAAAAGCAACTATATTATGGGACATTATTGGGTTAGCAATATTTGATTATCAAAAACTTTGATAAAAGTTGAAGAAAAAGAAAGAAAAACTCACGTTCTGAACAGCCGAATCTTGAATAACTCTACAGAACAATCTGTGAAAAGCTACTTCTTCACGAGCTGGCTTCAGTGTCTCTGCCTGCCTCTCACATACAGTCGCTGTCTGTTTTGCTTTTTTGTTTTGTTTTGTGTTGGGTTGTTTTTGTTTTTTATTTGATAGGCCTATGGTGATAATAATGTATTTTTATGACGTCACAATGCTTAATTGACCTGCATTTCTTTGTGTCATGTGACACAACGCAGTACACAAAAATAACTTATACGTCATAGTAATGCGCACTTGCGTGCTGTACATGCTGCACGCGGGCATCATGCAATGACAAATCTCTTTTTGACATTGGCGAGAGTTTCCTATTGCATATATAAAGACTCTCGAACATTTTTCTGGTATTTAAACTCGGTTAACGAAACTCCAATTTATTTTATTCAGTGGAAAGCTTTGCGTCTCAGTCTCCTAGACAAATTACATCTCGTAGTCTTCTGTCTGTCCATCTTCCTGCTGGCTGGTACGGCGTTATACATCGGGTGGACGGCAGTCAATTCATCAAACGCTTCCTCAGGTCTGGACCCCGACTCCCTCGCATCCCAGATACTCCTCCCCGTGTACTCAACACTCAGTTTCGTCTCGCTCGGCATTGTCATCTTCGAAGGCAAGAACACGTGTCTAAGATTGATACGCCGCTGGAGGGCGCTCAATATGGGGCTGCAGATAATGGAGCGTGAGGTGGACGTCGAGGCGGACGCTAGCTGTCTTGAAGGCGAGCGTCAGGCGAGCGTCACGGGTTCTGTGATAGGGGTGTGTGAGCTGGCGACGGGAGAGGAGGATTTACCAAACGTGGATTGTTGGACAGAGTGGTCGGAAGCTAAAGCTGATGATCTAAGACCTTCGAATGCTCTTTTAATTTAGGACCTCGTTTTAAAGACAGTGGACACTATTGGTAATTTTCAAAGACCAGTCTTCTCACTCGGTGTATATCAACATGCATAAAATAACAAACTTGAGAAAATTTGAGCTCAATTGGTCGTCGAAGTTGCGAGATAATAATGGAAACAAAAACATCCTTGTCACACGAAGTTGTGTGCTTTCAGATGCTTGATTTGGAGACCTCAAATTCTAAATCTGAGGTCTCGAAATTAAATTCGTGGAAAATTACTTCTTTCTCGAAAACTACGTCACTTCAGAGGGAGCCGTTTCTCACGATGTTTTATACTATCAACCTCTCCCCATTACTCGTTACCAAGAAACTTTTTATGCTAATAATTATTTTGAGTAATTACCAATAGTGTCCACTGCCTTTAATTGGTAGAAACTGTAAAAGGAACATTACAGATTTGGTAATACAAAATCCCTTTAAATCACAGATTTATATACGAATTACACGTTTTAATGATGTTGATGGTAGAAAGCATCCCTTGAAATATTTCTGTGTGAAATGTCATATTTAACGAGAATAAATCTAATTAGTTTCCCGTTTGGAGTTTATCGCTCAGTGAGCGTTTTATTAATTTGTTTTAATCGATGCCATGCAAAATGTGCAATCGTTTTTCAGTGATTTTTCTCGTGACCCAGATAGCTCATCGATCTCAAAATTCTACATGTTTGTCAGTTTTATGTTATGGTGAATTACATAAAGTTCTTACACTGCTAACTACTTTTTTGTTACCATTTCTGTAATGTTCATTTAGTAGTGTGGTTTTGTGTTGCCATGTCGAGGTTGAGGAGATATTGTTGTTTTCTCTAAAGCAAGGACCAATTTCATAGAGCTGCTGAAGCAGACAATATTGCTTAAAAACGTTATGCTCAGCAGAAATGAGCAGCATACAATTCACAAGTTGTGCATGTGCCATTTGCCCAATTTAGCGAGTATTGCTTAAAGATTTTCTGCTAAGCAAAAAATAATGAGCAGGATACTTGTCACAAGTTGCAGCAACCATCTATAAGTGTGTTATGCATTTAGCTACTTTTTGTGCATAAACAGCTCTGTGGAAGTGGGCCCAGAAGTCAACAGAGGGCGTGTTGTGAGCAGTATTAATTTACTTTCGTGTGAATAAAAATTTGACTGATTTGAGCCTCTACCGCTGATTAGGTTCTGTCGTTATGAATATGTTTTCGTTTCTATCTGACCTTTGATGATTTCACAACAATCGCTTTTTATGCATCGGTTTTGATACGTTTTTTATGTGAGAGGTCACACATAACCATAGGCCTACCTTGCAACTGCCCATTTTCGAGGGACTGTCCTAATTCTGGAGAGTTACAGTGACAGACATAAGTGGGCAACCGGGCAACCTCGGTAGTCTAGTTGGTAAGACACTGCTCTAGAATTGCAAGGGTCGTGGGTTCGAATCCCACCCGAGTAAAATGCATGTGATATTTTTTCACAGGACTCGGGAAAGTACTAAGTATACAGTGCTAACACACATCGGTGTATGGGTACAAAACAAAAATTAATATTCTTTATCCCCGATGCAAATTTAACATCTATTATGACAGATTTAAGTTGGCAGAAAATTTCTAGGCGCGCATGCAGGTTCAACAACATCAGTCATGTGCTAACTGCGGGTTAGCAGGCACTTTATTTATACCCTTGCTTAAAGACTCTGGACACGTGTAATATTGTCAAAGACCAGTCTTATCACTTGGTGTGAAACGAACCTGTGAAAATTAGAGCTCAATCGGTCGTCGAATTAGCGAGAGAATAATGAAAGAAGGAGCCATTTCTCACAATGTGTTATACTATCAACAGGGGCCAATTTCATAGAGCTGCTTAAGCAAAAAAATTGCTTAAGCACACAAAAATAGCTCGCTTGTTTTACACATGTTACTGGCTAAAATGTCATGCCATATATACATTGATTGTGACTGGTATTTAGCTGTTGTTTACTTAGCATAACAATTGAGTGGAGTCTTAGCAGGTAATCTGATTTTACTAAGCAATGATTTTTTTGCTTAAGCAAAATTTTGTGCTTAAGCAGCTCTATGAAATTGGGCCCAGCTCCCCATTACTCGTTACCAAGTAAGGTTTTATGCTAATAATACTCTACCAATAGTGTCCACTGCCTTTAAGTAAAAACTGCTGCTTACATGTTTCAGGAAATTGGCCCCTGCTGGACTACAGATAGGAATGCTCTAGTAACCTTCCAAAAACGAAGCAATCGATCATTTGAGGCAGTGAACACTATTGGTAATTGCTCAAAATAATTATTACCATAAAACCTTTTTTTATTACGAGAAATGGGGAGAGGTTGATGGTATAAAACATTGTGAGAAACGGCTCCCTCTGAAGTGACGTAGTTTTCGAGAAAGAAGTAATTTTCCACGAATTTGATTTCGAGACCTCAGATTTAGAGTTTGAAACAACTTTGTTTGACAAGGGTGTTTTTATCTTCTTTCATTAACATCTCACAACTTCGACGACCGATTGCGCTCAAATTTTTACTATTTCATACCGGGTATCGAACCCACACTCCGCTGCTGACAAAACCAGTGCGTGGATCCGTGAATTACACCAATCGGTCATGGCCACTGTATAAAAATAGACAATAAACCAATCTTGATTGAGAAATCTATTAGATCACTAATTAAATTCTATTCGGCAATCACTACTCTTCACCACATTCTTTTCCTTTTCAAACCAGCAGCCGTAGTGTACACGATGGATCGATCTGTGACTGTGTTTAAGCCAGTAGCCAACCGACCCTATAGAGACTCGCTAGTTGGCGTAAGGCATTTTCAATGAGGTTATAATGATTAATTTGTTGAGGTGTCAATAGGGAGTTATCTGTCCCCTAAAGATGAAGGCGAACTATTATTCAAAAGAAGACATTTGTGCACATTTTACTGTATGAGGTTGGGTGGCTAATGTGCAGCCAAGTTAAAAATTACAGTTAGGCCTATTTTGTCTGGGTACTGCACGCACGCCGTGTGATAGTCTTCGGACTAGCGCACGGCAAACCGATGCACTATCACACGGCAAACCGATGCACTATCACACGGCCGTCGTCTAGTAAAACTAAGACATATCATGTGACGCGATCTGAACCATTGAAAAGGCAGAATATTGGTACGGGGTGTTATAATTAAATTTAGTTTATCTGGAACCAGTTGAAAACCAGTTGAAAACCAGTTGACAACCATTGGGCGGAGCACTCTGAGTTTTGGTGCCCTCTCACTCCAAAATTTTCCCATTTTCCCTTCTCTTGCTACCTCCATGGTCTTGCAAAGAGTTAAATTTCAAACAATGATTTTGGCCAGTTTAGTCATACATTGTTCGTTTTTATTTTGGATGAGCCCTTACTCAGAAAAGCTTGTAGCTAATCTACCAAACACTCATACAATAACAAAAAGTGTAGTTGTCAATATTTGGTTCAATGAGGCTACTGAGTGACTTAGTTTTTCGCTGCTTGATGCGCCCCGTAGTATAGAATTGTCATCCTCAAAACAAAAATTCTTTATCTCTTTTTTTTTATAATTCCCCTTTTGAATTGATTTAGGATACAAAAAACATCCCCATTGAAAAGCACGACAGTGGCATTGTGATGTTGTACAGAACAAAATTGCGCCACGCCCACCGGTCTTTTTGATATAGCGCCCTCAAGTGACGTAATCTGCCGGCCACGTGTCCTGAGCATGCGCACGAAAACTTCTACATAAAACATGGCGACTCTCACAGACCATCGATAAGCAGAATTTACACGTAAGCCAAGATGTTTAAAAACCTGAAAAAGAAGATTGCAGATGATGTGGCGAAGTCCCCACTGAAGCCAAATCAACCTAGTAAAGATGTAGATCAGGTACGTGTAACAATGAGTGTTTTGGACTCCAGAATGCCCCGTATTCTACGACTAAAAAAAGAAAACAAAAACCGACAGCTGGACTTTTTGTTTAGCTTTGCTAAAATGTTGTCTGCTGAGCCAAGTTGCCCCGTCATGCCGATAGTGTAACCCGCCCATTAATTTCTTAAAGCTGTAGAGTGTTTTTTTTTTTTTTTTTTGCAGTTAAGGTTTCTCGCTCGGACAAGTCTTTTTGTGTATTGAACGGCACAGCTAGGTGTGACACTTTTTTTTTAAAGTGCAATGGGTGGGGGTGGGGTGAGTGGCATTGAATTTTGTTTTGTTCCTAAAAAAACCGACTGTCACCGGTCAGCAGAACAGTCAGGGAGGCACTTTTTTTTCCAAAGAGTTTACACAACTGATTATGGATTATTATTTTTGTTAATTCAACTAGCTTCATTTGTTAACATACTACTAACTACGTTACCCACCATACCTGTTTAACTTTTTAAAATAAAATTTAATAAAGAAAAAACTATTTCTTATAATAAAGGTGGGATGTCTTTTTTATTCTTTCAGTTTGAATTTGAGTTTAATCATTCCCCTTTTTTCAGATCAACCCAAAACAACATTTGGTTCTAACTATAATAAAAGAAAGCTTGGAAAATAAATAATTTGTACATGTAATTAGGCCTATAGACCATACACATGAAGTCATTTAAGTACGGCGCCCTCGCCTTCCTTGAGGTCAAAAGGAGGTTGTTCATTGGCCAGTCTATGTGCAATTCGATTGCTCGTCACGGTTTGACCTCAAAGATGACGGCTGGATGATATCAATGCATTGATTAAGGTCTATTCCTTCAACATGGAAGTTACGCCCATGATTTATAAAGGAAGTTTTGTCAAAGGTGAGGGGTTGTCTGTCACATTTTCTCTGCCAATTTGTAACTTTTACTTAATCATCCATGCAAACTTTTTTCCCATAATTTATGCAAAATCTAAATACATTCCAGGCTACATGTAGTATGGCTTCATGTACTTCTTTTTTGTACAGTTGCAGGCAACGTATAACAATCTGAATCACTGCACTTGAGGAATCACTGGACTTGAGATGGGAGGTCCATTGTTATTCTGCAGAGCGGTTGCACTAAATACCGGCAACTCACGACCCCTCACGACAGTTCACGACAAGAATTTTTAAATGCACTTTAACAGAACATTTAAACATAAGTCAACCGTTAAATATGTGCACAAGATTCATACATGCATCTAAATCGTCTTCAAACTAATGAAAAAAAAAATGTATTTTCAACTGTAAAAAATGTTTTTCCATGAGGTGGACAGACAGATTTCCCTGGTACACTGGCACGTCAGGAGATCAAATCCTGCTCTATCTAGCCTAGTGTTTTTTCTAAAACCCAAAATTGGTTACAAATGTCGTCAGTGTGTTTTTAACTAATCAAGTACCTTCTATTTTGTTATTTGTCTTCATGTACACAGGGAAAGACATCCAAACAGAGCGGAAATGCAGCATCTACCCCACCAAGAGACTCACTCAACTCCAGAAGACCTCAGGTTCATGTAGGTTCAAATATAAAGTGCATGGTCAGATCATTTTCTTTCCCCAAAAAACTTCAAACTTTCATACAAAACTTAAAACTTTCATTAAATAGCTTTTTGTTTAGTGGTTATTCCTTAAAAACATTGTTTGTACTCTGTTTTCATGAAGTATGGAAATAAATATCAGTTTGAATGAATGAATGAATGAAAAGTAGGTTGCACATGTATATTTTAGTAGCCAACACAGCAAATTGAAGGCGTTGTAACTTTAGACCATAGCAAAATTTAGACAAAATTTGATGGGCTAGTGTCAGGCTAACTTTCAATAGACCTTTATCATGGTGCAGCCATCTTGAATTCTAACCGTTGCTATCAATGTAACCAAACCGAGGCTGGAAGAACAAAATAGTCTGGCTCCTATTTGCAAAATGATTATTAGCATTCATTATTATTAGTCGATATAAGGAACATCACCCAAATAATAATAACGGTCTATACTGTGATGTTTTACATGTAGGTGGCAGAACCCCCAGCAGAACCCCGGCCACAAGATGCAACGGACGGTGGTTCGCAGGCTGAGAATGGTAACGGTGGGGGAGGCTCAGCGTCACCCCAGGACAGTCCCAGTGTGTCCATGTCATCAGCGCCAGAGGCTGAGCAAGCTGCTGCCATGCAGAGTCGGGCTGAAGGAGCGGAAATAACAAAGGTTTGTGGTCTATTTATTAATATAAAACACTGCAGCTGTTCAAAAGTAGACTCAAAACTCATTTTTTAATGAAAGAAAAAACATCCTTGTCACACGAAGTTGTGTGGGTTTAGATGGTTGATTTTGAGACCTCAAATTCTAAATCTGAGGTCTCAAAATCAAATTCTTGGAAAATTACTTTTCTCAAAAAATATGTCACTTCAGAGGGAGCCGTTTCTCACATGTTTTATACCATCAATCTCTCCCCATTACTCATCACCAAGTAAGGTTTTATGCTCATAATTATTTTGAGTAATTACCAATAGTGTTCACTGCCTTTAAGATGGTATTCCACTTGATAGCAAAGTTGTGAACACCTTATCAAGAATTTGTAAATCCTTGTATATTTTGAAGGAGAATGCCTTACCTCTATTGACCACGCCCAACAAGACCCCACCTCAGTCCACCAAGCACCAAGCCACGCCCGTACCAGAGAGCCCTCTCTTCCCTCAGTACCAGACCCCGGTCAAGAGCTTCCAGGCCCCATCGGACACCGAGAGCGAGATGGACGAGCCAGTCGTCAGTATGGACACCTTCAGTAAAGATGAACTCTTCCAGAAGTTTCGGAAGATGGAGCGTAGCTTGGCCAAATATAAGGGGAAATTCTCTGAGGTGAGTTCTGTACTGTTGAGTGTTGAACAACTCACGTTAACCGTTGGAGACCATAGCGACTGCAAGCAGCATGTACCAAAATGTCCAAATTGGCTACAAATGGCAGCAATATTTGACAGACTTTCAAAACAAAATCATATGTTCTGTTACTAATTAATATCCTGAAAGTAGCAGTGCGAAATAATCAACAGATTAGCTAACATCTGGGCATATGGTGATGATTAGAAATGAAGGGTTTCTTGTAATAGGTATTCACTTTGAACCCATTTCAGACAGGCGCTTTAGGGTTGCGCCGATTCAAATTATGAATTAAGTACGTGAAAAGTTTTGACGTCTGAAACAGTTCGGAGCGACTGGACGCGCGAGAAGTCGAAAGATCGACTGTTGCAGTCGTTCGGAATGACTCTGGAGCGCTTTGGTTTCAGAACGTCAAACTTGTCATCAGCCGGGCCAATGTAGATGTTACGTTAAGTTTGCCCGTCTGAAACAGTTGCTCCTAATCTATTTGGTTCGGCGCAACTCTGGAGCGCCTGTCTGTAAGAGACTCTATCAAGTTTCAAATACTGTTGATGGTGTAAGCAATTTTTTTCTGCTTAAAAAGTTTTTGCATCAGGCATTTTCGGGGTTGATCATTTATTTGACTTTGCAAATTAGTTATTTGTTCAGTAGTTATTCCAAACAAGCTTTTCCTGAAAGATGAAGGTTTGTTCATAAAAAAATGCGTGTTTTTTTGTCCACTTTTGTACAGCTGGTCAGAGGTTACAAGGATTTACAGAAAGATAATGACAAAATAAAGGTAAGTTCCGTAATGATCTACATTTTGACATGATATGTATACGTGTATTCCTTGCACCAGCATGTTCAAATGTAATGTACTGGAGTGTCGTCGCCAAGGGTTTAAGAGCACCGAAATCAAACTCTGGTGTTTCTAATCGGCAGAGTGTGGGTTTGAATCCCCAGCCATGACACTTGTGTCCTTTAAAAGCAAGACACATAACCATTGCTTCGTCCTTCGAAAGGGATGTAAAGCCGTTGGTCCCATGTGTTGTGTAAACGCATGTAAAAGAACCCAGTGCACTTATCGAAAGGAAAAAGGGTTCGCCCCGGTGTTCCTGGCAGGATTGGCAGCATATTGCACCACAGCACCTTGTAAACCATTACGTGGTGCTTAAGGATTAGGTCTTATATTTCAAACAGTGCCCTATCCTTGCAGTAAGAATACCTGGCGCTTTGTATCCTTTGGCAAAAGGCGCGTTATAAATACGATTATTATTATTACTCTGCTGATGTACTGGCAACAGCTGTACCAGATGTTGTTTTCGTCACACGTCATTTAACTTGTCAGTCTTAATGCAATACATATGCACATAAACTATATCATGGAAGACTTGTTGTAATCCAACCTCACAATATGGTTGGTCTTCAAAGACTGTATGTTCCAGAATATAATTTTCCTGACTACATTAAGTGTTAATGTATCACACGTTTTATCACTGTACGCTTATTCTACTTTTTTGCATCCCCGTGGAGACATCTTTTGTTCTTTTCGTTGTCCCTGTAGTGACGAGCCTCCCTTAGACTTTGCAAATAAAATTTCTGGTTGAGCAACACTGTCTTTAGAATTCCCCTTAAATGTATACACTTTGTTTTTGATTTTCTGCTTTTTCGCAGTCTTTATCAGGTATAGTGAATATGAAATCAGTTTGTATGTACACAATGTACGTTCCGTTGACATTGCACACACAAAAGTGCAGAAAGCTATGAGAATGATATTAAATCAATGTTATTTTCCATGTTAATGAATGTGGATTGGGTTTTCAGTCCGTAAAGGCAGTGGACCCTATTGGTAAATACTCAAAATAATTATCAGCATAAAACCTTATTGGTAACGAGTCATGGAGAGAGGTTGATAGTGTAAAACAATGTGAGAATTGGCTCCCTCTGAAGTGACGTAGTTTTCGAGAAAGAAGTAATTTTCCATGAATTTGATTTCGAGACCTCAAGTTTAGAATTTGAGGTTTCGAAATCAAGCATCTGAAAGCACACAACTTCGTGTGACAAGGGTGTTTTTTTCTTTCATAGTTTTCTCGCAACTCCGATGAGCAATCGAGCTCAAATTTTCACAGGTTTGTTATTTTGTGCATCTTGTTAATAATACTTGGTGAGAAGACTCGTAATCAAGAAAAGATTAATGATGATATTTATTTTGAGTAATTACCAATAGTGTCCACTGCCTTTAATACACTTAACAATGCTTATTCAGTACTTCATGCCATATTTTGTCTCCATATCCTATCATCACATCTTCATTCATTCATTATTTCAGGGCATCATGGCCCAGAGCCAAGACAAAGCACTGCGGAGAATCTCAGAACTTAAGGAGGTAAAAAGACAATGTTTCCCCCAGGGTTTAACAAATGAAGCTCTGGTGTTTCTGATCACCAGAGTGTGGGTTTGAAATCCTGTTCATGAAACTTGGATATTAAAGTTTCATAACCATCCTGCATCACTCTCTAAATAATTTATTACCTTAAAAAAAATCGATCTGATAAATGATTCCATGCTTGAGTCGTTTCTCAGATTTCTCAGGGTCGGGGATCCTTTGTATATGCTGCGACCAGAGATGAGGTTGGTACCATTTGTCACCTCACCCGGCGTTGATGGATTTGATGTCTCGTGACAATTCTGTTTTTGCTGTTTTCTCAAAAAGTTTACACAGTATTCAGCTGAACTTTCATATGTGTCTGTTATAAAGTCTAAAACTAATATCAATCCGCCCATAAGCTCTTATCCACAAATGAACAGCGCCCTCTAACGTCAAAATAGATATACTTTTTTAATAGTGCCCTCTAGCGGCGGAAAAACTATTCGAATATCCGGTTAATTTTGGATAGTTGGCCAGTGGTATCCGAATATCAAAATTTCACTATTCGCCCAGCACTAGCTACCACAAACCTCACCTGAGCATACTCCCACCAGTCAAAGTTTAAAATCCTACTCGTATTTGGTAGAGAAACTTGGCAGTCATTTGTATGCTGATATCAATAATTGTTTGTTTTTCCAGGCGGCCGATCTTGACCGTCAAGCCAAAGCCCACCTTGAAGAAGCCTTCCGGATGCAGCTGGATGAAAAAGATGAAATCATTGGCGTCCTTCAGACTCAGGTATGAACACCTTGAAAAAAAAAAACCAGTTCTATCTGAATACAAAACAGAAAACAAATAATTAAAAAACTCCTATGATTATTTATAGTTGACTGCAAGAAGAAATGCTGAAAAAAGTCATGTGCAATAAAAAATCACCTACAAAAAACAAACTAAAAAACCAACAGCATCAACAACAATATAAAGTGTAAGAAAGAAATGTCTTAACATGGAAACACAGTATCAACTGTGCAAGTCTCACACATATTTTAAGTTTGACATATTACACATCTTTTGATGACAGTTTTTATACTTTTGTTTTAACCTTGACAGCCCCTGTACAACTTGTTGTGTATGTCTAAAGATTTAAAATAAATATAAATAAAATGTTTCCGGTGCTTGTAAAAAAAACCAGAGTTCTTATAGAAGACTTGATTTCGTAGAAAAATATAGTCTTCATTTGACTTGTTTTCTTATTTTTCGATATTCATGAGGCTTTCACAGTCTATTGGCAATATGTATATTTTTAAAAAGATTATTTTGATATTTCTCCTCGTGTCACAAAGGTCGGTCTCCTCAAGAAGGGAATTGTACCAAATGAGTTGAAAGCCAAAGGTGAGAGCACAGAGGAGACTGGGAGCTCTGCATCAGTGGAGTCAAGCAACACACTCAAGGAGAAGGTAAAGAAATTGTTCTCCTTTCTTTTTAAGACACTGGACACCTTTGGTAGGACACCTTTGGTAGTTGTCAAAGACCAGTCTTCTCACTTGGTGTATCTCACTGCATGCATAAACATACCTGTGAAAATTTGGTTGTCAATTGGTCGTCAAAGTTGCAAGATAATAATGAAAGATTAAACACCCTTGTCACACGAAGTTGTGTGCTTTCAGAGGCTTGATTTTGAGACCTCAAAATCTAATTCTGAGGTCTCGAAATCAAATTCGTTGAAAATTATTTCTTTGGTAAAAATTACGATACTTCCGAAGGAGCGGTTCCTCACAATGTTTTGAACTATCAACCTCTCCCCATTACTCGTAATCAAGAAAGGTTTTATGATGATAATTATTTTAAAGGTTTTATGATGATAATTATTTTGAGTAACTACCAAAAGTGTTTAAAAAGATTCTAGGCAGAGTGGAGAAGTTTTGGCATGCACAATGAAGTATTGACTGACAAAAACATAGCAATAAGCTTTTTGTTTCACTCGAAAAGTGGTGTTTACTTGCCCGTAGCAGTTTTTACTAGACAATGTAAGCCGGGCTAGTGTTAAGGCTCGGTCACACTGGTCTCGATAACGAGAACGATAACGTTAACATGAAGAATGCACGCCCGTAATTGGTTGAATGAGCGTGGGCCGATTCTTCGTTGAGCAATTCAACCAATAGAATGCGTTCTCTTTGCATCACGATCCTTACCGCTTTCGTTTAATAGCGCTGCAGTGTGACTCAGCCTTTAAGGGTAGAAATCTCTACGATCTTTGATGTTAAATTTCTTACTCTACCAGGTTAAGAGACTGGAGGGACTTCTAAGCAAGTGCAAAGACACGATCCGTAACAACAAGGAGAAATCTAGCAATCTTGCAGCAGAGAAAGATGCTCTCAAGAAACAACTGGAGGAACTCAAGGTACTTGTAATTTTTGTTTACACTCGGACCCACACTCTGATGCTGATAACACTAGTTTGGTTCCCTTCGGCTATTACGCCCCACATTGAGCAGTTGGTTGAGCACTTCACCTCACCTATCTTCATATGTATTTGAAGTGTGAGACCAACTCCCTTGCGTAGCTACATGTAATGGTTTACAACCTTCTGTGGCGCAATATGCTGCCGATCAAACCCGGAACACCGTAGCAAATCCCTTCTCAGTGCACTGGTTTTTTTTACGTGCATTACACAACACATCAAAGGCTTTACCCTTCATCCAAAGGACACAGCAATAATGGTTAAAGGCAGTGGACACTATTGGTAATTACTCAAAATAATTATCAGCCTAAAACCTTTCTTGGTGACGAGTAATTGGGAGAGGTTGATGGTATAAAACTCGGCGAGAAACGGCTCCCTCTGAAGTGCCATAGTTTTCGAGAAAAAAGTAATTTTCCACGAATTTGATTTCGAAACCTCAGATTTAGAAATTGAGGTCTCGAAATCAAGCATCTAATCGCACACAACTTAGTGTGACAAGGGTGTTTTTTTCTTTCATTATTATCTCGCAAGTTCGATGACCGATTGAACTAAAATTTTCACAGGTTTGTTATTTTATGCAAATGTTGAGATACACCAACTGTGAAGGCTAGTCTTTGACAATTACCAATAGTGTCCACTGCCTTTAAGTCGCTTGCTTAAAGACACAAGTGTCATGACCGAGACTCAACCCCACACTCTGCTGATCAGAAACACTAGAGCTTGAGTCCGGTGCTCTTAACTGTTTGACTTTGACTCCCCCCATCTTTTGGGTCAAGACCGAAACTCAACCCCCACACTCTGCTGAACAGAAACACTAGAGCTTGAGTCCGGTGCTCTTAGCTGTTCGGCTACGACACCCCACATCTTTTGGGTCGTGCAAGCAACAGCGGTTATGTTTTTTGCTGAAGGACACAAGTGTCAAGACCACTCTGCTTAACGGAAACTCCAGAGCTGGAGTCCATCTTTCGGCCATGTCACGTGTACAAGGCCATGACACTTGTATGATGCAAGCTAATGCTCTACTGATTGTTGTTTATCTCACAGGAACAGCACTTGACAGAGCAGAAGAAGTTCTCGGAGCAGCTGAGCCAAGCCAAGAAGCTCCTGGACCAAGCCGGTGAAGAGAAAGCCATCTCCATCGCAGAGACCAAACAACAGATGCACTCTGAGCTGCTCAAGAGCCAAGATGAAGGGGCGCAGCTTAGAGAGAGAGCAAAGGAGGCGGGACAGGAGAGGGATGAGTTGAAGCAGAGACTAGGAGATGCCGAGAAAACAGGTAAGCTGGAAAAGTATTATTTTTTTAAATAAATCTCCTTCATTGCAGAGATATTTCATATCTCAATCAGTGAAATTGTGTTTTATATAAGTATTGTTTGAAGCTTTGCAAGGTGTGGGTAAATAAATAGTAAACTGCCGGGTATAACCATGTTCACTATGTTCATCGGGGATGAAGAATATAGTTTGGTAACTGTGTGAACTCGGTACTTTCCTCCATACCCGCTGCTACGGATTCAAACTGCCTCTAGCCATCGGGCTAGCTTGAAGGTCTGGTGGGAAGACATCTGCTCTAACAATACAAAGTTCGTGGGTTCGAATCCCACCCGAGGGATTTGCCTGTGGAGTTTTTTTCACAGAACTCTGGAAAGTGCTTAGTATACAGTGCTTAGTACACAGGTGTGAGGGTAAAAAACTGTAAAGGAAAAATTAAAATAAGCGTAAAGAAGAAGAAAGCTCGGATCCAGCAATGTGTATTTTGAATCGCATGGTTGAGCTTGATCTGTAGAATGTTGATCTTGAAGTTGATTTTGAACTGTCTTGAAACGTTTTCATGAATAAATTTGTATCCTCAAAAGACATGACACGGTGAAAGTTCCTTTGAATGAATGATTCATCCCTCAGGCGTGCCTGCCTCTCCCAGCCCCTCCCCTTCCCCGATCGGGCGAGGTTCCTTCTTCCCCTCCGATACTACCCAGTCTTCAGATTCACACAAAGCCAGGCGCCTGCAACAAATCAGAGAAGCTAGAAAGACAGGTTAGGACCCCCTATCCTGCTCGTTTTCTTGCAAGGTGGTCCTGTCTCTTTCCACGCACTCACTCACATGCGCTTCGCTTGATGCTGAAAATATTTAGCAGCCAGGTACAACAAAGAAAGATTTTCTTATCATCAGTGTTGAAGAAAGTAACACTGCTCTCACTCTGTGGTGGAACAAACTATTTGGGAGTTTGATTTGAACCACGTCTGGTACACTGCCTTACTGACAGTGATAAGTTACTGCTTAAATGTGAATTCCTCAGACTATAGAGACAGTTGCTGTGTCAAGTGGTTCAGGGCAAGCTTTTGTATAGCAACCTCCAGGGCTAAATTTCATACAGCTGCTTAAGCACAAGAAGAAGCTAAGCACAACAAAATTATTGCTAGAATAAGGTTACCAGCCAAAATACCATGTCACATGTATAATCTGTGACTGGTATCCTGCATATTTTTGCTAATCAGAAATTATTTAAGCAGTATTTTCTGCTTGTTTTTATAAGTGATCTATACAACTAAACCTTCAAATTGTGCACACATAAAGCTATGTTAGTGTCATGTGGCAAATCTACAAGAAATTTTCACTATGATTGGAAACAGCATAGATTCGGAGCTCTCAAAGTTTTGCCCAATTAGTCACTTTCTGTGTGGCCCCCTGTTCCTTTGTTTTGTGTTGGGAATGCATGCTGACCTTTGGGGAATGCATGTGAATTGTGTCTGAAGATCTTACCAACAGCTAAACTTGGTAGAACTTGCACAAGGGTATATACGTAAGCACCAAGCTGGCCATAGCCAATCTCTCTCATACAATGTATTGGTTTAATGTCTATGATTTTGAATTGCACAAATGAATCAATTCAGTAACGAGACAACAATAAAACAAAGGATTCGTACTGCCTCTAGCTACCAAGCAATCTTGGAAGTCTAGTTGATGTGACATCTGTTCTAGAATTGCAAGGGTCATGTGCCTATGATGAATACACAGAGCTTACACATATCAGTGCGAACAAACAAAATACAAGATGACAATACTTATTCTAGTCATTGTGAAGTCTGTGGTTAGTTTTGTAGGATTCAGACCTGCAACCTTATGATTGTGAGTCTGCGGTCTTCAGTGGACAAAACATTAAATTGTATTGTTTGATGCACAATTTGTTCACCCAGTTCTAGAGTTACGTCAGCAGCTCGAGTCGACAGAGAACCGTGGCGAGGAGGAGAGAACGAATCTTGCCCAGGAGCTGTCTAGAGGAAAGCAGGCTGTCATCTCTCTCATGCAGGTATGTCTCTCATTTCATTTATCAGTTGTGGTTGTGTTTGGATAAGAAATTACATTGAGATAACAGGTGTGAGTTGGCATAGACAAAAGGGGTGTATTATTTTGGCCTCTTTCTGTAATGAAGTTTTCCTCTAATAAGCCAAGGACTCTCTTACGAGCAAAATGTTTTTTCTATGTACATAAAAAGACTGCAACAAAATATTTATTTTTGTCTCACTTTTGCTCGCCTCTAGATGTAGGTTATCTTTTGGCCCATAAATGTGGTATTGCCCATACGTATATTAGGGTATGGAAGGTTTTGATGATTATTTTTGTTATTTAACAAATGCGTGTTAGCACAGTATACTCAGCACTTTCCTTAGTCCTTTGAAAAAATACTATCGGCATATTACTCGGTGGGATTCACACCCATGATACATGTTATTCTAGAGTAGTGTCTTACCAACTAGACTACTGAGATTGCCCGGTAGCACAGGGCAGTTCAAATCCAATGTTTTTGCAGCGGGTACCGCAACGATACGGTTTTTACCCATATACACTGATGTGTGTTAGCACTGTATACTCAGTACTTTCCCGAGTTCTATGAAAGAAACATCACCGGCATGTTAGTCGTGTCGATTCGAACCCGCGACCCTTGCAATTCTAGAGTAGCTTCTTACCAACTAGACTACCGAGGTTGCCTGGTAGCTAGAGGCAGTTCGAATCCTATGTTATGGCAGCGGGTATCGCACCTAATAGAAGGAGGTTTTGATTATTTCAGGAGGAGAAGGAGGCAATGAGGAGAGAGCTAGAAAAGGAAAAGACTGACGTTGAGTCCGAGAGGAACTCTTACTGGGAGGGAATCCTCAAACAGAAACAGCAGGAAAATGAAGAACTCTTATCAAACAAGGTATAATAAACATGGTGTATTTTGCATTCCAGAAATGAAGTCCAATTGAATTTATTTTATTAATGTTTTTAATCAGAGATTGCATGGGGCACTTTGTCACGTACTCATAGGACTGAAAACGGGGTTACGCCCTCTACAGTCTCTGAAGTTGGAGGCATGTTGGGTATCATCCACTTGGAGCCAGGCTTGTAGAGCAGAATGCACTGATTTCCCAAATTTTTACGAATCAATTATGGTTAAGTGCCTTGCTCAGGGGCACAAGTATCATGACTGGATATCTGACTGTCAATATGTATGACAAGACCAGAGTTTGGGTGCTGTGGTCTAGACTGCTCATCCACGACATTCCAACTGATTTGGTGACATAACCCTTTTTCAAGAATCATAAAAAAACATATTTGTCAGACCTTGTGAGAAGACTGGTATTTGACAATTACCAATAGTGTCCAGTGTCTTTAAGTTGGTGAGAATTTCGTTGTTCACACTGAAACACGTGAAAAATACGAAGTGTGTTTGCGTTTTGCTTTAGGAGAAGGAGTTCCAGTTGATGATGCAGCGTAGGGAGGAGGAGCAGAAGAGGTTCCTGAAGGAGAAGGAATCTGAGATGATGATGGCCATCGAGGAGAGAGAATTACAGAAGATGGCCGCTGTTAGCGCTCAAGACAGTCAGAAGGATGAACTTCAACGTGTCATTGATGCTATGACAACGGTGAGACTTAAATAATGTTCATAAGGCAGAAACAATCCCTCTCTTTCTTGTTCTCTAGTCAATTGAGGTCGGAATCACAGAGTTAAAACCTATAAAATTTCTGAAACAACCTGTCTTTCTCAAGTTTGAGGTCAGAATCATTATGAGATTTGCACTATCTTGACTACCCTTCATTAAGTTGGGGAGGTCAGTTGGCAGCAATTGGATGTCACTGGCAGCTGAGCTTTTTTCTTCTCCTTTTTCTCCTTTGATGTTTTAGTGGCCGGTGCCCAATTTTCATTAATTTGGGATTCACAAATCACTAGCATTCATCTTAAAGGAACACGCTGCCTCGGATCGGTTGAGTTGGTCTTTGAAAAGCGTTTGTTATGAAATGTATGTAGGTAGAAAGATGCTGTAAAAGTAGAATACAATGATCCACACAAACATGCCTCGAAATTGTACGGTTTCCTTTTACCTCGTCGACTAACACAGTCGGCCATTTATGGGAGTCAAATTGTTGACTCCCATAAATGGCCGACCGTGTTAGTTCGCACAGTACAAGGAAACACACAATTTCGAGGCAAACTTGTGTGGATCCTTGTATTCTACCTTTACAACATCTTTCCAACCATATCAGGGGTTTCCCTTAACTTTTTTTTTCAATCACCCACCGGGCGAGTCAACCAAAATTCTCGATCGCCCGCAGGTTTTTTCACTAGCCCACATGTAATTATACACAAAACTTTCAAAAAAAAAAGAAAAAAAAAAAAAAAAACTCACGAAAGTGAAGTCCTTAAAATTACTTTTTTGAGGATTTTATATCTGAATTTTTACCTGAAACTATCCCTTTTCCATCAACAACAACTTTAATGACTTTGTGGTTAGGGGAGTCAGTTGATTTGAACATGTTTTGAACTCCATTTGCAACAAAATCTTCATGAATAAACGATCAGTCAACAACGCACATCGAGAAATAATTCAATGAACTTTTGCCCCGCAACGCCCTCTGTTGGCAAAAGTTGTCCATGTCATTGGTTGTCCAAGGCTGTACATTGTGCACAGTCTGCAGTCATTATGCACAACGTGCGGCAATTCTTTACTCCGTTCGTGAACATGTACTGCATTGAAGTCTAGTCAAGAACGTAATGAATATGGAATTATTAACAGCCATCAACGGCCAGTTACAGCGTGCAGAGAGTTGGTCAGAATGGACTTTGGACGACTGTGTGCGTTGTGTATGTGCTGTGCATACTGCATGGACGTACCACCAGTGGGCGACCGTGTACTGTGAGGATACTCGGCACCATGTGGTTTGTGCATCGTGTTTTCAATTAATTGTACGTGTTTTCTGAAACGAACGACACCAATTCCGGTCCCGATCACGGCAAAATTAAATCTAGCAAGTATCTAGAATTGTCAAACTTACTAATTTAAAAGCTTTAGTAAAAGTTTTCTGTGGGATTTTGCCACTGAACCCTCATTTATATGTGAAAAGGATTAATTATTTGACTCGCCCGGCGGGCTAGTGAGAGAGGGTTTTCAGTCGCCCGCCGCTATTTTCACTCGCATTTGGCGATCGGGCGACCGCTAATTTCGAACCCTGCATATGCATTTCATAACAGTTACAAACGCTTTGTTATAGACCAACTCGTCCGATCCAAGGCAACGTGTTCCTTTAAGATGGGTCATTATCATTGTCATTATTATCCCATGGTGATTTGAATTGTGACGTCACAGTTTGCGAAGCAACTAAGAGCGATTCAGAGTTAAGGATAAGATCAATCTTAACCCTTTGCAAAATCAAACCCAGTAAGCACAAAAACTTTCTAGGCACATCAAAGTCGAGCTTAGTTAATCGATTTTGCCTCACACTTTGCTGAACAAATGAGACTAGTTTGCAGTTGAGATTAATCTTAACTTTTTTGTAAAATCAATTCCAGTAAGATTACAAAAAATTGCATTAGTTTCAGTGAGCAGAGACAGTGTACCAATCAGAGTCAAATATTCACTCCATGTTTTATAACTTCCTATTCAAAATTCTTAATGGACAATTTTTTGTTGGTTGTTCATTACAGGAGAAGCTTGAAATGGAGGGAAGTCTCCAGCAGTTGAAGGATAAATCGGAGGCAGACAAAAAAGAAGCCCGCAGTAAGATTGAAGAAATCGTCAAACGAAGCCGCACGGCCATCTCCAACAGTAAGGAGAAACACGAGAAGGCTCTGGGAGAGTTGAAGGCAGCCCATCAAGAGGAGATTAACGCCAAGCTAGAAGAGATGAAACAACAACAGCGGACCTACGTCGATGAGATGCGAAGACGTCACGAGGAGAAAGTTGAGAAAGCAGCCAGAGATGCGGACGCTATCTATGAGACGAAAGTAGATGAGCTGAATCAGAATCATCAGAAAATTGTCCAGGAGAAGATCGACCAGCTTCAGAAGCTGGCAGCGAAGGCTTCCGAGATGAAACAGCTGATCCAGGACCTGAAAGGAGAGGTCCAAGAAAAGAATGAGAGGATTGGATCTCTGGAGGAACATTCCCGAACGGCAGAAGTAGCAAGGTCGGGGGAAGTCGTTGAACAATCAAAACTTCTTGAGGAAAGAGATGTGGAAATTGCCAACTTGAAGCAAACGCATGATGAGCTTCAAAGCAACCTTGAGGGTAAGGTACAAGAAGCTGAAGCTAGAGTTGCATATTTAGAGATGCAGTTGAAGGCAACAACAGCACTCCATCTGGAGGAGATTAAAGATAAAAACAATGAACTTCAAAAGCTAGTTTTAGAAGCAGAAGAGTCCAAAAAGCGCTCTGAGGCATTTAACAGGGGTATGGAGGAAACAATAAAAGAGTATGAGAACAGGGTTGTTGAGTTTCAGCATAAGCTTCATTTTCAGCAGGAGAATCACGAGAGAGAGACGGCATGGCGCTTGGAAGCTCTGGAACTCCAACAACAGAGTTCAGCTGATGAGGTAACCAGCCAGCTTACTGCCAAACTTTCCGAGGCAAACGATTTGATTGGCGCCCAAGAAAAAACAATCCAAAGTTTTCAAATAAGAGAAGAAGATCTTCAGAACTCTCTGGAAGCCCTTCAAGTCAGACTTGGAGGTGATCTTGAAGCAGCTAATGAGAATCTACAGCTAGAAAGGCAGAAACACTCGGAACAATTGAGCATAATCAATACAGCCTTGCAAGAAGTGAATACTCACAATGAGAGGTATTCTGAAGAAGTCAAGGCTCTTAGAAAAGCCTTAGAAGACACATCTGTGCTTTCAAGCAATCTTAAAGATCAAATTGCCAGTTTACAAGAGGACAAAGAAAAACTGGAAATTGTACAAGTTGAAAGCACGAGCATTCTTGAGGTTGAACTCGCATCAAAGCAAACTAAGGTTTCAGACCTCGAAACTGAACTTTCAAAGGTTCACGAACTCTTAGAAACAAAGGAAAGTGAACAAGGAGAGACTCTTGCAAAGTTGGATGCAGAGATTAAAACTAAAGAGGAAGAGTTGGAAAGTCTGTCGAAGAAGTTGGAGGAATTACAGAAATCCAATGAAGAAGCTGTTTCAAATTTTGAAAGAATCTGCAAAGAGAAAGATTCTCTCAGCGTGTCTCTTGAAGACAAGTGTAAAAATCTGGAGGAGCAACTTGTCGATAATGAAAACAATCATAAGGAATCAGTCGCCCAGCTTGAATCAAGCTTTGAATCAAGACTACAAGAAGAGAGGAGGAACCACGAGAAGGATTTGGAGAGGCGTTTAGAATCAATCGAAGTTCAGAAGCAGAGTTCTGTCGAGGAAGTGTCTGGGAAACTTGGACAGCAGCTCTCTGAAGCCTTCGATGAGATAAGCCAGAAGGAGAAGGACATACAGGATCTGAAGTCAAGTACCAGTTTACTCCAGCAAGCGTTTGACGATCTACAAAACAACAATGAAACAAGTAAAGCTAGGTTACAGGCGTCAGAAGATGAAATTGAGAAGCTCAAACTAGAGATTAAAACTCTGTCGTCTGAGTTTCAGGATAAAGAATCTGAAATGTCTAGCTCCCTTGAAGTGGTTAAGAGAGAATTAAGTCAACAAGATGACCACTCGCAAAAGACAATCGCAGATTTGCAAGCACAACTTCAAAATAGTAAAGATGCTCATAGTAATGAGATAGCTGAGATGGAAGGCAAGTGTACTGCGGAATTGAGCAACAAAGACAACGAGTTGGATGCTTTGGCTGCCCAGTTTAAAAGCAGAGAGACGGAGCTTCTGCAGAAGATTGAGCAACTGGAAGAAGGCTTAGCAACTGAGAGTGAGAAACTTCAGGAGGCACAGAATGCATACAGAGATCTGCAAGAAGAGGAAGGGAGGTTGAAGGAGCAAGTGGGGAGTATGGCCAAGCTTGAAGTCGAGTTTCAACAGAAGTCTGGACAGTCGGAGGCCCTGGGTAGCAGGTTAGAGGAGCAGGAAAAACAGCTTGAGCAACTTCGGCAAAACCTTGAAGAAAAATCTGCCCAGTTGTCGTCGATGGACAATATTGTGACAGAGCTGAGGGCGTTAGAGTCATCCTTAACCGCAAAGGTTGATGAACTTCAAGAAGAGCTCTCTCATGTCAAATCTGAAGCCGTGGAGAAAGCAGAATTGAATTCTCAACAAGTTGATAGATTGAGAGAGCTCCAGGAGACAGAAGCAACACTTAAAGCCGAGATTGAGATAAGAGGAAAGGCAGAGGAAGCTCTCACTCTAGAACTTCAAAGTAAAAACGCAGAGCTGCAGGCGCTTAAAGAGGAGCATGTTGCAAAGTCTGAGAAGTTGACAGAAACTCACAAGGCACAGCTACATGAGCTGAAGAATCAAGCAAAGTCCAAAATAACAACGGTAAAGAAAACTTACGAAGAGCTTCAAGAGAAAAACAAAGACAGGCTGGAAGAGTATAAAGCATCTCATGAAGAGAAGATAAGGCAGCTGCAAGATGAGTTTGAAGAAAGTCGAAAGGCTCTCAAGGAGAAGGCAGATGCAGACCGGGTTGAGGTTAGCAACCAGCATGCTGAGAAAGTTGCTCTTCTAGAATCAAAAGTTTTGTCTTTGCAGGAGTCTGTTCAAGGACTCCAAGAGGAAAGTGATCAAAAGCTGTCTGCCCTCCAGAAATCCCACCAAGAGGAACTAGAGGAAAGAACAAAGGAATTGGACGCCAAGTTGAGCCAACGTGAATCAGATTTCCAGAAGCAGTTATCGGATATTCTCAGAGAAAAGGAAACGGGAGCTGATGATCTGACGTCTCAGCTTCAGACGACGCATCAGGAAAGCATTGAGCGTCTTAACCAAGAGCATAAAGAAGCCCTGCAAAGAGCACAAGAAACTCACAAAAAGCAGATGGTTGATTTCCGCGACCAGGCGAAGGGAAAGATTGCAACTCTCAAATCTCAGATAGTACAACTCAAAAGCGAGAAAGAGGGAACTAAACAGGAACTAGAAAAACAACTGGCAGATGGTCTTGAAAGAGCACGGAGTGACCATGAAGATGAGATAAAGAACTTAAAGAAAATCCACTCAGAGGAGATTGAGAATAGTACAACAATACACGGTGAAAAGTACAGGGAGTTGGAAGAAGAATCTAAGAGAACCGTCCAGGAATGTAAAAAAGAGATTGATGAGACTGCTTTGAGACTAGAGCAGGAGAAAGCTTCCGAAGTTGCCAGCTTGACGGAGAAGATTTCTCAGCTACAGAAAGAGCACGAAGACTCTCTTGCTTTGGAGGAAAGCAAGACAACAGAACTCATCGAGAAACTTGAAAAATGTCACTCTGAAGAGCTGGAGAAAACGCAGAAAGAACACAAAGCAAACATGGAGCTGATAGAGCAGCAACATTTTGAGATGGTAGAGGTGATGCAGAAGCAGTTCGAGGGGTCGACAAAACGGGAGAGTTCTAACCTGACAAAGAAGATGCAGCAGATGGAGATAGAACACCAGCAGAAGATTGACGAGTTGATTGATAATGATCTTGAGATGCAAGTCAAGGTGAAGGCAGCAGAAGAGCAGATTGCCTTGATGGAGAAGCAATGCCAAGATCTCCAGATACTCCACAAGGAAAACACGTCGACATTTGAAAATGAGATCACCTCCATGAATGCTAACTTTGAATCAGAAAAGCAGAAGCTCTCGGCTGATCTACAAGATGCAACAGCAAAATTGAAGGAGCTACAGGAGACGACGACATCAGAGAGCCAAATGAGAGCTCTGGCCGCGGAGAGACTTGCCAAACTAGAAGAGCTTTGTAAAGAAAAGGATTCAAAGATCATGGGGGCAGAAGAGCTGAGGCAGAGCATGGAGAAAGCTAGAGAAGAAGTTCAAGAAAGTTTGGCATCGGCGATTAGTGCAAAAGACCAGGCTATTGAAAGAATAGCTACGCTGGAACAACTTTGTGCCGATAAAGATAACCAACTTTCAGAAATCAATGAGAAATTACGACAGGAAGCCGACAAGTTAAAGGAAACACAGGAAACTCAACAGTCCTCAGAAGACGAATCGAAGAGAAGAGATGCACAGAGGATAGAAGAACTGGAAGCAATCTGCAGCTCTAAAGATAACAGAAATGCGGAGATTGAGGAGTCGTCGAAAGTGGAAGTTGAGAAGGCACGTGAGGAAGCCAAGCAGAAAGTCTCTGATTTGAAGAAGAAGGCTGAGGGAAGACTTGGACAGATTAAGCAACAATACCGTGATGAGTTGGATTCAAGAAAGCAACAGTTCGACGTCATTGAAGAGCGGTGCCGTATCCTGACCGAGGAACTTGAGGCGATGAAATCCTCCCACCTTGAAGAGATCACTTCCTTGAAGGAGGCCATGGAGACTTTGAAATCAGGTCATGAACTAGAGGTCTTGACGCTGCAGCAACAGCTTACAGAGGAGAGAGAGAAGGTCCAAGTTGCCGAGATGCAACCTGTCGAGGAGATGATATCGGTGACGAGGGAAGGAATGCTTGGAGCAGCTCCTCCTGGAGGAAGTGGAGATGTGGGAGACGAGGAGCCGAAGATGAGAGAGAAGGAACTTGAGGAGCAGCTTAAGAGAACCAAGGACAGACTTATGCATGAGATTGATTTATTAAGGTAAGTGCATACAGTTAAGTTTAATTTACAATTTGTTTTTTACCCTTACATCCATGTGTACTGTATTCTCAGTACTTTCCCGAGTTCTGTAACAAAATCCGCAGGCAAATAAGGTATTTGAGCCCACTACCTTTACAGTATGATAAAGCAGATGTTTTACCACTATTCTAACTGGTAAGCCCTTTCCCGAGTTTTGTGCTAATTAATGAATTCGAACTGCCTCTTGCCGTCGGGCTAAGACATCTGCTCTAGCAATTCAAAGGTTGTGGGTTTGAATCCCAATGGAGTGATTTACCTGTGGGTTTTCACTGAACTTTGGGAAAGAACTGAGTGTACAGTGCTTAATACACATCATTGTAATGGTTAAAAAAACAAATTACTTTCCTTATCCCGATGACAAAATCAACATCTATTAAAGACACTGGACACTAATATCAAAGACCAGTCTTCTCACTTGGTGTATCTCAACATATACATAAAATAACAAACCTGTGAAATTTGAGCTCAATCAGTTGTTGCGAGATAATAATGGAAGGAAAAACACCCTTGTCACCTGAAGTTGTGTGCTTTCATATGCTTGATTTCTAGACCTCAAATTCTAAGTCTGAGGTCTCTAAATCAAATTTGCGGAAAATGAATTCTTTCTCGAAAACTTCGTCACTTCAGAGGGAGCCGTTTCTCACAATGTTTTGTACCATCAACCTCTCCCCATTACTCATTACCAAGAAAGGTTTTAGGCTAACAATTATTTTGAGTAATTACCAATTGTGTCCACTGCCTTTAATCCATTGTGAGAATCAAAAGAAAATAGTGACAAACCACGCACAGTTTTCAGCTAGTACACATAATGATTGTATTGGTCATTGGTTTAAATTCTTCTTTAGTAAGTTTATCTTGGTTCTATCCCAAATTATTGAAAAATATATCTGTAAACTATTTTTTTTTAACTTGTAGGCAAGAGCACAAGATTGAACTGGACAATGTAAATAAGGACAACGACAATAGAGTTGCCTCCCTCCAGAGGGCCAATGCAAAGAAGCTGGAAGAGCTAGATGGGGAGCATAACTCCAAGATTAAACAGCTGGTTAGAGAGCTGAATGCCAAGATGGCGTCCAAGGAAAACGAGACCGAACAGGCACTGCACGAGGCAATATGTAAGTATCCACTGTTTCCTTTGGGTGGGAAATATTTTTGTATTAATTCAAGGCACTGGACACTATTGGTAATTGTCAAAGATCAATGTTCTCACTTGGTGTATCTCAACATATGCATAAATAACTAACCTGTGATAATTTGAGCTCAATTGGTCAACAGAGTTGTGAGATAATAATGAAACAAAAAAAACACCCTTGTCACATGAAGTTGTGTGCTTTCAGATGCTTGATTTTGAGACCTCAAATTCTAAATCTGAGGTCTCAAAATCAAGTTCAGGGAAAATTTTATCTTTTTTTGAAAACTATGTCACTTCAGAGGGAGCCATTTCTCACAATGTTTTATACCATCAACCTCTCCCTATTACTGGTCACCAAGAAAGATTTCATGCTAATAATTATTTTGAGTAATTACCAATAGTGTCCACTGCCTTTAAACTGCTTGGCCATGACACCCCCAATATGCCACGTTTCAGAGACCTATAATGAGAACTTGAGATAATTTTAATTTCCAGATAAAGGTCAGAATGTCGAGCAGCGCATAGAGAAGGAACATCGGACCATCATGAAAGAAATGGAACGAGAAATCAACGTCCAAGGCCAGGAACTTGAGAACATCAATGATAGGCACAAAGAAGAAATCGCTGTAAGTTCGGATTGCTCTTGAAATTGTTGTTGAAATTGTAACATGTGGTACCGAACCATACGTGCAAGTGCTGCACGCTACCATGGCTGTTTCGACATCCCTGGGTCGCCGGCAGCGAAGACATGGACAACAAACCTCATCTTTTTAACAATTTATGTGATTTTACACAATTAACCTGACATGATAGCATGACATAATGAAACTTAAAACACTGATTGTAAATATTTGCAAAAACTTTTTACTTGAAAAAAACGGCACAGACGTTTGGTGAGTTTAAGTGTAATAGAAATAGAAACTGCACCGAGGGTAACAGTATTCACTTTCTGTAAAGTTTCAAATTTACTTATTAATAATAATCAACATAACTTTTTTAATGCTGACCTGTCAAAGAAAGTGTGTAAATCATTAAGGAAATGAATACACTAAATTTGCTTAACAGGTACAACAGACGACAGGTTTTCTGTGTCTTTTTGTACAATACTGCGCTGCCAGTATAGTACTGGCGATGCTGCCAGGAGCATGTATAGGCATAAAAAGATAGGTTTGTATGACTAGATGCATGGAAAGTCTTTGAAAGACTTGGAAAGTCATTTACTTGGATGGAAGGTAGTCGCTCGTTAAAGGCCACCTGAACTGTCTTTGCAATCTCCACACTTTTATATGCAACTTCACAATCTTCCAAAACATAGGAGTACCGAGAGGAGATGAAGCAGTTGAAGCAGTCATACGAGTCCCGCATCGCCCAGCTCAACTTAGACCACAAGGCCCAGCTGAATGAGATTGAGTTCAGGATGGAACATCAGGAATCCTCCCACCAGAACGAGCTGTCTGACCTGGAGGCCAGACTGCGCAAAGACTTTGCTACGTACCAGCAGAGCAAAGGTGCATCCCAACAGGTAGGTTGGAGAAAGGAGAGTCTGTGTCCAGACAGTTTTGGTTGGACATAACAGGCTTTGGACTAGTTTCATAAAGCTGCTTAAGAAAACAATATGCTTAGCACAACAAAATGTCGCTTTAGATTAAGGTTACCAGCCAAAACTACCATGCGACATGTACAATTTGTGACTGGCATCCTGCTCAATTCTGCTTAGCAGACAATTATTAAGCAATGTTTTCTGCTTAAGCGGCTCTATGAATATGTGCCCTGAAATTCTGTCCTTGAAAGGGAAAGGCCATTTTCATTCTGCATTGGGAAGGGGGAGGGGTGTCGGACAATGTGGGACACCTCAAAACCTCCTGGAAGTCTGCGTCAAAGAACAGACAGTTCCACTTTATCAGAGGGTTAGTTTGGGTTGGTCTGAATGTCTTTACAATGTTGTGTATGGGAAAATATTTTTCAGCCCCTCAAAACAAATTACTCAACTCTGAGACCCGATCACCCCTCTTTGATATATATAATATGTGGAATGGTCCAGTCTAGGATACTAAGGACTTTGACTTCACCAGGGCATTGCACTTCGCACATTGCACCAGCGCTCACTTTAGGGGTTAAAAATCATCATCATCATCTGTTAGCATCATGCATTTCTGCACCGGCTGCCTGACTTGTGAGACGCTTCCAAATAGACCGGTCTTGAGCTGCCACTTCTGCCTCCTCCACAGACCAACCCGTGCCCAGTCTGGAGAGAGTTTAGAACTGCATGATTAGAATTTTCGAATTTCAAGTTAGCGCTTGGATTTGGCTTGTCCACTCTGCCTTTTTCTTGTTAATTTTGTGACATCAACTGTCAAAGAGGCTTTTCAAAAGTAGATTATGATATTTTCTCGACAGGGCCTTGACTCGATTGAGTCGTTAGATCCGCTGTTAGTTAAAGCTGAAACTCTGAGCCTCAAGGAGCTGAGTCAAAATAATATTATGCTAAAGGTATAGAAACTATAGAGTATCACTCTGGTAGAGGCTTTCATATAACTAACTTATAACTAACTTATATCTATAGCTATATCATAGAGGTAACTGGGAATCTGACTTGACTTTATCACTTGAAGACTCTGTACACCTTTGGTAATTGTCAAAGACCAGTCTTCCCGCTTGGTGTATCTCTGAGCCTGGCTAAACTTTATCTATAGCTGTATTATGTTAGAGGTATAGAAACTATAGAGTATCACTCTGGTAGAGGCTTTCATATAAGTAACTTATAACTAACTTATAGCTATAACATGCCAGAGGTATAGAAACTATACATGTAGTTGATCACTCTGGTAGAGGCATTCATATAACTACTTATAACTGCATCATGCTAGAGGTATAGAAACTATAGTTCATCACTCTGATAGAGGCATTCATATAACTAACTTATAGCTATAACATGCTAGAGGTATAGAAACTATAGTTCATCACTCTGGTAGAGGCATTCATATAACTAACTTGTTCTACATCATGCTAGAGGTAAAGAAACTATAGTTAATCACTCTGGTAGAGGCATTCATATAACTAACTTATAGCTACATCATGCTAGGGGTATTGACCCATTTCACCTGACGTCATCTTTAGAAAAATCTTGAATGCGCCATACTGGTGGGCAATTTCACTGTGCGTTTTTATATATAACTCTATGCTGCGCGTTATTCAGAAAAGCGTGCATTTTAGGCGATGCGACGTTAATACACGTAAACCACTGCCCACCAACATGGTGAGCGTGGCATTGGTCACCGCGTGTGATGCGCGTGCAAGGGGTCAATAGAAACTATAGTTCATCACTCTGGTAGAGGCATTCATGTAACTTTATCTGTAGCTCTTAAGATTTAAAGCGAACCATTGCTTTTGGATTGGTTGCTTTGGGCTTAAAAGGATTCGGGTACTTTTTCAAAATGTCCACAGATTTACATTAAACGTACACGGTTTGAAGATAATGATAGTGGAAAGCTTCCCTTCAAATATTACTAACAAGGTTGTGTAGTTTTTGAGAAAGGAGTAAAACAAGTCACAAAATAATTTTGGTCTCATGAGACCAAAATGATTTTAGCTTGTAAAATCCCCTTAACCAATTATGATATTATACCAAAACCATAGCATAACTGGTTAATACATGTACGTTTTTACATGCTAAAACTGAGACGAAAATTATTACTTTTTACTAATTGCTCAAAAACTACAGCACCTCAGTAAGTAAAATTTCATGGGAAGCTTTCTACTATCATAATCTTCAAACTGTAAAAGTTTAATGTAAATCTGTGGACATTGTGGTTTTTTTTTCAGGAAAAAGTACATAATACCCTTTAAATGATTTTGTTGTGAGAATTTACTTCTTTCTCAAAAACTATATTACTTCAGTTGGAGCTGTTCTTCACAATGTTTTATACTATCAACAGCTCTCCATTGCTTGTTACCAGGAAAGTTTTTTGTGCTAACAATTATTTTGAGATATTACCCATAGTGTCTAGTGCTTTTAGAGACACTGGATACTATTGGTAATTGTCAAAGGCTAGTCTTCTCACTTGGTGTATACTATCAACCCCTCCCCATTACTCATAACCATTTAAGGTTTTATGCTAATAATTATTTTGAGTAATTACCAATAGTGTCTAGTGCTTTTAAGCAGCCTTATAAAATTTGGCACTGATGGTGTGGGTTTCCCTGGAAAAATGCTGTGTGGTTTTCCTCTCACAACTAAGTTGAAACTTCCATCCTTGTATTCTCTCCATGGGGTTCTTGGGTAGTGCGGTGATTAATTTCACTTTTCTGAGAGTCATTGGATTCACAACCAGAATAAATACATGAATAATTGTATCTTTTCCCTCTCATATGAAGGCTGAAGTTCAACAACAGAGGGCGCTGCTTGCTGAGATGAATTTACGAGACCGAGATCTGGTGGATGAAAACAGTAGCTTCAGTTCAGTTCCAGGTAAGCTGTTCTTTTCTAAAGGAAGGCCAGTTATAAAAACCATGAATTGGTCTTAGGCTTCGAACCCATATTCTCAAATAACAGAACCCGAGACCACTACCCTAGACCACTCAACCACAACACACCCTTTAAAAAAACTGTTTCATGAGATATCACCGCACATCACTTTAAAGGAACACGTTGCCTTGGATCGGTCGAGTTGGTCTTTGAAAAGCGTTTGTAACCGTTTGTTATAAAATGCATATGGGTAGAAAGATGTTGTAAAAGTAGAAGATAATGATCTACACATGTTTGCATCGAAAATGCATGGTTTTCCTTTTATTTTGCGGACTAACACAGTCGGCCATTTTTAGGAGTAAAGTCTCCCATAAATGGCCGATCGAGTCAGTCGACGAGGTAAAAGGAAAACCACGCAATTTTGGGTGATACTTTTGTGGGTGATTATATTCTATTTTAACAACATCTTTCCTATCATATGTATTTTATAGCAAACGGTTCCAAACGCTTTCAAAGACCAACTCAACCGATCCAAGGCAACGTGTTCTTTTAAGTTGGGAGCTACAAAATAAGTAAGGTTTGCGGTGACGCCATGTCAAATCTCTTTTTGTGAGTTGTGGTGGCTCTGAGAAGAGCCGGTTGGTTCTGCTCAACGTTTTTATTATTATGCTTGACTGTCTTCTGGAGTAGCTTTCTGGACCGAAATGGTTTTGATCAAATTAACTGCTACCTGGCGCACATTACCAACTACTTCTGGGACAGAAAGAGGGTTACCCCCTTTGCTGTACATCAAAGTTGTATTGATTTTCCCTCTCTTATTTTGCTTTTTACTTAGGCTCGCCCATGGGTTCTGCTAACAGTACTCCAGGCAAGCTCCCAGGTATCTCGTTATCAGAGCCTACACAGATTGAGGTATGTAAAAAGGTTTTGCATTCTATGCGACAACGTCTAAATGTCTAAATGTGCTGGGTAACTAGCACTCTCACATCCAGCTTAATCGAAAACGACTAGCGATCTTTGCTGAAAGTCATTTAAAATGTTTTCAATGACTAAACAATTTGTTAAAAGCCCTGTTACGTCATTTGTGGAAGATTTGTTTTGTACCAACAAAGCAGCTTTCCACAAATGACGTTAACGTATTGTCATGCTGCTGTTGTTGTTTAAAGTGTATTTTATTTTGAAAATTTGTATGCAATTGTAAAGAATTTTATGTATTTGAATTTGTATGTATTATTTGTTGAAATGTCTTTTTTCTATGTCTGAACTTATCTTTGCTTCTATTGCTGAATTCTTCTTATTCTTTTCCATTGAGAATTTCTGATGTGTTTGAAATGCCTATTTGTGTATGAATATACATGAATGTAATTTATCACTTGTATTTGAACTTGTATGTGTTACTGATACTTTATGCATTGATGTGTGTTGAATTGAATTGCATATTATTTCATAATATATATTTGCTATCATTACTGATTTGTGATTTATTGCTTGAGATGTAATGCATTGAGTTATTTGATCGTCATTTTTCCTTCTTCCATGTTCCCACAATCCCTCACCCCTATCTTTTCCAAGTCAATCATTATGCATTGATGTGTGTGGAATTGAATTGCATATTATTATTTTGTATATATATTTGCTGTCATTACTGATTTGTGATTCATTGTTTCACATTGAGATGTTGTGACGATTGTAATGAATTCTTTGATTGTCATGGACATACTATTTTCTTCTTCTATGTTCCCACAATCCCTCAAACCTATCTTTTCCAAGTCAATTATACTGCATTGACACATATTGAATTGAATTGAATTGAAATGCATATTATATTATTTGCTTTTGTCACTGAATTACGATCTTTGCCTTTAAATTGAGATGTTGTGATGATTGTAATGCACTGAATTATTTTATTGTCGTGTACATATGTTTTTTTACAGGTTGCCAACTTCCATAATCCCACACCCCTACCCCTGCCGACCAAGCAAATCATGTTTTATGCATTGATGTGTTGAAATGAATTGCATATTATCCTATTTGCTATTGATACGGAATTATGATCAATGCTTATTCATTGAGATGTTGTGACGATTGTAATGCACTGAATTATTTGATTGTCATTGCCATATTTTCTTTTGTATGTTTCCCTCTTCCACAATTCCTCACCTCTATCTCTTTTAAGTCAACAATAATGCATTGACACATATTGAATTGTATTGAAATGCATATTATATTATAATATGGTATTGATACTGAATTACGATCATTGCTTATACATTGAGATGTTGTGATGATCGAATTGCACTGAACATGCTGAATATCTTTAATTGTCATTGGCATCTTTTCTTCTTCTGTGTTTTCGTCTTCCTTAACCCCCACCCCTATCTCTTCCAAGTCAATGATTGACACATTTTGAGTTGCATATTATATTGTCATATATTCTCCTGTATGTTTCCCTCTTCCGCGATCCACCACCGCTACCCTATCCGCGTCAATCATGTCTCATGAATTGCCATTTGGAACTGAACTGCATATTATATCGATATTGCTATTGAATTGATTGTTGTTTCTACATTGTGATTTGGTGTATTTCACTTTGATTGTCGTTGATGTTTTTTCTTTTTACAGGTTTTCTGTCTTCCTCAATCCCCAACCCCTCTTCTTTCCCCCTTTCAACTTATTTCCTTCCTAGTTCCTTCCACCATGTCTTATCATGGTCTTCTATTTGTTTAGTTCTAGAATTATTTCGTTTGACTTTGACTTTCAAGCTCATAAATTATTTGTGTAGAAATATTTCCGATAGAATTTTTAAGCCCCAACTTATTTTTGCTGATTTATTCATTGCATTATGTTAATTTTTATATTTGAGGAAATTTTTCTTTAAAGTTGAGGGACAATTTGCATTGATTAAGAATGATAGGCCTACATATTAATGTTTACTTATCACACATATTTTCATGGTAAAATTAAATTAAGAATTATTATTAGTTATAGGCCTAGTGTTTTTGAATGATAAAAAAATAATAAGGAAGGTCCACCATTATAACGTAAACTCTGACGTTAACTTATTTTTTTTCTGAAACTTGTGTTTTTTATTTTTCTTGCAGTATCTAAAGAATGTATTGTATCAGTACATGATGGGCAAGGAAACAAAGGTACAGTATACACTTGATTTGGTAAGAAAAAGTTGTTTCAAAGTGATGTGAAGCTAAAGAATTTCATAAAACATTTTGCATAGGTGACAGAGAAAGAAGTTTCAAACCAGGCAAGCAACCTTTAAGCTGATTTCGCAAGTTTTCTTTTTGAATTTGTGTTTGCTCATGCCAAAACAAATTTCCCCAGTCAGTTTCCCTTGTGGTTTATAATATGAATATCTGAAATAAAAAGTTTCATTTTTACTCATTTCTCAAGAACTACAGCACCTCAGTAAGTAAAATTTCAAGGGAAGCTTTCTACTATCATTATCTTCAAACAGTCTAAGTTTAACGTAAATCTGTGGACATTGTGTTTTGTGTTAGGAAAAAGTACATAGGCACTTTAAGGTAATCCCTGGCTGTCACTTACCAGGGGCCAATTTCATAGCGCTGCTAAGCACAAAAATTTGCTTAGCATGAAATTTTGGCCTCGATAAAAACAAAATTACCAACCAAATTTCCACGTGGTTTTGAGGATAAACAAACAACAGTTGAATACAAGTAACAAGCAATATGCAAAAAATGGAAATATGGTTGGTAATCCTGTTTTTATCAAGGAAGAAATTTCATGCTAAGCAAGTTTGTGTGCTTAGCAGCGCTATGAAATTGGCCCCTGGTTGTATTGTAGCATTGGGTGTGATCCCTAGCTACACGGCAGTTAACAGTTGTATGGCTTCCGACTGGCACCCCCGAACAAAGATATTGACAAAATAGAGACACCGCCAATACAGGGCTAGATAGCTCAGTTTGTAGAGTGCCGTCACATTAATCCTGAGGTCACTGGTTTGAATCCTGCTCGAGTCAATTTGTCTCTGTTTAACGCCATCTTCATGGTCTCATTTCTTTCCAGACAATGGCTAAAGTAATAGCTGCAGTGGTGAAATTTTCCAAGGAGCAAACAAATGAGATTTTAGTTCGTGAAGATCAGAAGCAGACAAACTTGGTAAGATTCACTTGAGAACAGATTGTAAAATGATGTATTAAACATCGTGCTGGGACACCAACTAATGAAGAACTTTTTTTCATCTTCAGAAATTTCAATAACAATGGGAGACTTTGGAACACTAGGTGGCAGCAGACATATCAGGTAAATGTCCATTGTTTACGTAGTTCTGACATGTCTGAGCATGCTCACGATACCCAAAACAATAGAATTTACCTGGTAAGTCTGCTGCCACCAAGCGTCCCGAAAGTACCCTATTGAGTCTTTTGACTAAAAAGAATTTGTTTGTATCCAAAGCTATTTTGTTTAAACAATTAATACTTTTGAAAGTCAGGAATGGAGCAAGCAGCTTTAATTGGGCCTCTTGGCACAAACTTTGTAGCCTTTGTGTAATCACAGGCCTGCAAATAAGTAATCTGCTAAGATCTAATTGGCCGAAAAAGACCTAACCCTATGGTGCGCAAGGCGGTCGCTAGTGGCCCCCAAAACACGTCAAATTGGACTTCATAACTTAAAAACTACAAACTCGAAATATATCGCCCCTCATTCGATTTTTTAGAGCGAGTGTTGAGCTTTTGTGGTGTGATGTTCAACGGGTGCTATTGAAAATTTGAGAAAAACATGGTTGAACATGTTCTTGTTTGGCGTTGCTTTAAGTTAATCTGTGCACTAAAGGGTTAACACTGACTTTAATTTCAACAAGCTTGATCAGCAGCTCATATTACTGTCAAATATTGTCCAGTCTAAACAAAACCTGTTTATTCTTCAAACTTTTCAACACCTTCCAAGTATCTTCCTAAGCTCTGTGCTTCCCTTATTCTTCTTAGGTGAGGGTTTAGGTAGCACCATGTTTGAATCTTATTTGAGTAGTGTTGGTTCTTGAAAGAACCGGTGGTTGACAACACTTCAATCAGTATGATCAGAGCATACTGAGTGAAACGTTGGGTTGCCGACCACCAGTGTTTGTCAGAACTAACACTACTCAAAAGAGATTTAAACATGGTGCTACCGAAAAATCTCACATAATTATATACTACCACCATGCAAAGTTTCAAATCTTTCTTACTCTTTTTGCCTCATTGTTAACGTAACCAGATATTTTAACATGCACCTGCAGCTAACTCACAGCTAACCACAGAGTCATGGCATTCTGTTAAGTGACAGAAGTCTGTTCAGATGTACGCTTATGAACATTTTAGTGAAGGTGATGGTCTAAGAGTTGTGTCTGCCATTAGGGTTTTTCTCCAGGCCCTCCCTCCGGAAAAAAATCAATCACTTTCAATCTCTGTCTGTGCCCCCATGGTGTGTCGTGGTCCAGCTGTCTACTTTACCAGACCCAAGCTCTGTTGTTGTCAGCAGCAGGGTGTGGGTTCGAATCCCATTAATGACACTTGTGCTCTTTAGAAAGGCACTAAACCATAGTTGCTTTGAAATAAAAGTTGGGAAGGTAGTGCATTCTGCTCTACCAGTCAAGCTCCTAGTGGATGATACCCATGCTTATGTCCTTATTGGACTGTGAAGGGGGTAACCCTGTTTCAGCCCCAGGAGTACATTTGGTTACAATGCCCCCCCTGGTGACTGTAGCCCCAACCTAGAGCATTCTGCTCTACCAGCCAGGCTCCTGGTGGATGATACCCATGCTTACATCCTTATGGACTGTGAAGGGGGTAACCCTGTTTCAGCCCCAGGAGTACATTTGGTTACAATGCCCCCCTGGTGACTGTAGCCCTAACCTAGAGCATTCTGCTCTACCAGCCAGGCTCCTGGTGGATGATACCCATGCCTACATCCTTATGGACTGTGAAGGGGGTAACCCTGTTTCAGCTCCATGAGTACTTGGGGTTACAATGACCCCCAGGTGACTGTAGCCCTAACCTAGAGCATTCTGCTCTACTAGCCAGACTCCTGGTGGATGATACCCATGCTTACATCCTTATGGACTGTGAAGGGGGTAACCCTGTTTCAGCCCCAGGAGTATGTGACCGGTTTAATTAGGTAATTAGGTAAAACAAGTACATTAGGTTACAATGACCACCAGGTGACTGTAGCCCTAACCTAGAGCATTCTGCTCTACCAGCTAGACTCCTGGTGGATGATACCCATGCCTACTTCCTTAACGGACTGTGAAGGGGGTAACCCTGTTTCAGGAGTAGGTGGCAGCATGCTTCTGGTGACAGTTGATTTGGGTCGACAGCCAGAATCTGTTGAGTGTTGCCCTCACCTTGAAGCGGCCATCAGGCCTCGTGAATTTGGCGATACCTCATAAAAAATACATGTGTTGATGTGGCTGGCTGCGAGGCACCCTCGCATGCCTGCTGCTCAAACACATTGTAGCTGCATCCTTCGCAATTCAGGTTCTCAGTTGAGAGTAAAGGATGCTTAGCTTCCTAAACTAGTATTTATTAGGTACGTTCGATTAGTGTACGTACGTCATACACCTCGGGCAAGCTCCAAATGACCCATTCCAAAAGCAGGGCACTTGGTGTGACCAGTGTGAGTCCCTGGAATGACGTCAAAGCTATTCAAACGTACCAGGGGCAGATCGGGGTCGATCAGGGGAAGCTAGTTGAACGCACCCATATTATGAGGGGTTGAGGTTGTAACATTCCATGGTCTGTAGTCTAAACAGACTGTCACACATTTCCGATCATCTAAAACCATCCAACAGGCTTCTGCTAACTGCTATTTAATTTCCAGACCACTCATCTCGCTCACCATGCGCCAAAACAAAATCCCGAACCCCCTTGTTTTATGAGTTTCTGCTGCCGGGTTTCACCTCGCCATTTTTAATTTCAGTTTGTTTGACTTGTTGTTATCCATGTTCTAGTTCTTCTCCGCGCCAGTGTGACGCAAGCACACAAGATGGCTCATTACAAGGGTAGGCCCCGGACCATGTATAAATACCCGTCAGTGTTATTTTATTTTGGCTTCAGTGTCGGTTTGGAATGGCATAACAATTTTAAAGGGAGTGTACACCTTGGATAAAATGTTTGTAGATAAATTTGAGCTCAATCAAGACAATGTTTAATATTTTGTGGAAAAGAAGAGATAAATACTCGGCTCACAACTAAACAAAGTAAGTTGTGAGTTGACTCAAATGTTAATGTCATCTAAGCTCAAATCACTCAACATCTAAGTGAGTCAACCACACAAAGACTGGTATAATTACTCAACAGGTAATACCATCTGAAGAGAAATTACTCTTAACTGGAGTTAGTCTTATTATTTGTCAATGACTGACAGGCACATTTTTATTTGTTTGGTAACATTTCCCACTAAGCTTGGGCGATATCGATTTATTTTATTCACGATATATCGCCAACAATATATCGGGATATTCGATATAATCGCGATTAATTAAATTTGACATCATTAGTCTTCAAACTCCAAGTGAAAGTTGTAGAAGAGACAGTCATAGCTTCAGAGAGGTGTTCTAATGACCTATTCTTCTGGTTTTACTCCAAACCTATGGGGTGCAAGATGTCTCAGCTAGCAAATACATCGCGATATTTAATCGATATTGCGATATATCGCGATTATCGCAATTATCGTGATATATCACGATATATCGCGTTGTATCGATATTTGGATTAAAACCAAATCCATCCGATATCGAAATCGTTTCCAAATTAATATCGCGATATTCGATAATATCGTGATATCGCCCAAGCTTATTTCCCACTCTCGTTTAAATTTGTGTTCAGCCAAGTACATATGGGGAGTGTGGTGGCTCAGCAGTTAGAAGCACCACACTCAAGCTCTTGAGTAACTAATCAGAAAAGTGTGGGTTCAAGTCCTGGTCATAACACTTCTGCCCTGGACTCTTAAACTTTACCAATATTGCTTCATCCTTCAAATGGGTCATTAAAGCCATTGGACACTTTCGGTACAGAAAAAAAAAATAACAGTACACAGATTTACAAATAACTTTCAGGGTTTACAGGAGGTAATGGTGAAAGACTTCTCTTGAAATATCATTCCATGTAATGTTTTACTTTTTGAGTAAAACAATATCAATTCTCGAAATCGAGAATTACCGGTTTATTTTAAACACATGTCATGACACGGCGAAAAGTGCGGAAACAAGGTTGGGTTTTCCCGTTATTTTCTCCCAACTCCGATGACCGATTGAGCCTAAATTTTCACAGGTGTGTTATTTTATACAGAAGTTGTGATACACGCAGTGTGGACATTAGACAATACTGTTTACCGAAAGTGTCCGATGCCTTTAAGCCGTAGGTCTTGAGTCCGTGGATTGGAAATGCGCGTAAAAGAACACAGAACCCTTCTTCAAACATCCATTTTTGCAGGTTTCCTTGGGCTTGCGAGTTACAGTGATTTAGTTCACGTACGAGGCTTCCTTGGTTTCAGTACCAGAAATAATTATATAAAAGTAATAACGAAGATTGCTTAAAGTCCAATTGGTGTACACTCCCTGTTATGTGCTCACACAGCATTGCGTTGTCATTTTGTGTGCATGGCCTGGTGAAATTGGTTGTAGCACAGTATGTTTGAAACGGCAGCACTTCATCAGAACCACTCAAATGAGAAACTTGTAGCTCAACAAGTAACTATCAAAGCTGTATGTGATACATACATGTACCACCTCTAGACTAAATCGATTGGTTGCATAATTTTAATCTGAGTAGAATGAGTTAAGTGGGGAATAATTTGCTCAATTTGGCAAACAAATAGCTAAAAAGCCAGTGGACACTTTTGGTAATTACTCAAAATAATTATTAGCATAAAACCTTACTTGGTAATGAGTAATGGGGAGAGTGTGATAGTATAAAACATTGTGAGAAACGGCTCTGTCTGAAGTAACGTAGTTTTTGAGAAAGAAGTAATTTTCCGTGAATTTGGTTTCAAGACCTCAGATTTAGAATTTGAGTTCTCGACATCTGAAAGCACACAACTACGTGTGACAAGTGTGTATTTTCTTTCATTATTATCTAGCAACTTTGATGACCAGTTGAGCTCAAATTTTCACAGGTTTGTTATTTTGTGCACATGTTGAGATACACAAAGTGAGAAGACTGGTCTTTGACAATTACCAATAGTGTCCAGTGTCTTTAAGTGGGGAATTAGTTGCTCAATTTGGCAAACAAATAGCTTAAGGCATGGCTACAATCCAAATTAAACCTTCAGTTCTATGTAACTTACCACAAAACAAAATACAAGTGAGCATATTTTATGAATTGATGTAAAAATCTTCAACATTTTGCTTTCAATAATTGATCTTTTTTTCACCGGGATTGCAAAAAAGCTTTTGGGTGATTAAAGTTGTTTTTGTTGTAAGATTTGGCAATACATTGATGACACTTAAAGGATCACATCGCTTTGGTTTGGGCACTTTTGGCTGTAAAAGTGTTAATATGAAATGAATATGGTAGGAAAGATGTATTAAAAGTAGAATATAACTATCCACACAAATATCCCTTTGAAATTGTATGGTTTTTACGTTTATTTTGTGAACAAACACAGTCCGTAATCTTGTGGAGTCAAAAATCGGTTCTATATGTACAAAATGGCAGACTGTGTTAGCTCATTAATATCATACTTTTCTATTGAGTCTTTATACAAGTAATTCTACTTTTAAAATGACTTTCCAACCGTGTTCAATTCATGACAAAAGTTTGTATAGTCCAAAGCGCCAAATCCATGACAATTATGTCCCTTTGGATCGGACGAGTTGGTCTATAAAAAGCGTTTGTAACTGGGTTTTTTATGAAATGCATATGGTTGGAAAGATTTTTTAAAAGTAGAATACAATGATCCACACAAGTTTGCCTCAAAGTTGCTTGGTTTTCCTTTTACTGTGCGAACTAACACGGTCGGCCATTTATGGGAGTCAAAAATTTGACTCCAATAAATGGCCAACCATGTTAGTTGATGAGGTAAAAGGAAAACCGTGCAATTTCGAGGCATGTTTGTGTGGATCATTATATTCTACTTTTCAAACATCTTTCTAACCATATGCATTTTATAAAAAATGGTTACAAACACTTTTCAAAGGCAACGTGTTCTTTTAAGTAACATTCTCAAAATTATGTTTGCATGCATGGTATCAAAGGCTTTATTGTACTTGGCAAAAAAGTTCTGATAAATCTAAAATACTCATCTACAATTTCCAGTCTCTAAAATGGCACTCAATTCCTCACAGACTTCTGATACTAAAATAACCGTGACTGCTGCATACCTAACGTACTTTTCCTTCTATTTCAACCATTCCCTCTCATCCATAACAACTCCCACCCCCACATCTTTCTCAATGACCACACCCACCCCTCTCTTTGATCCCTGTAGCAACTTAGTAGTTCTGTAGTTGGCGAACGTCTTTGTCATTATGACATGTAAGTCGTACCGTTGTTAGGGGAGGTTTGTGACAGCACCTTGTGTAAATCTCTTTTGATTAGTGTTGGTTGCGAAAAGAATTGGTGGTTGACAACTCAATGTATCCATCTGTATGCTCTGGGCTCAATTTCGCTGAGCCTGTAAGCACACAAACTAGTTCATTACAGAATGTATTGCTTATATAGGCTCTTGACACTATTGGTAATATTGTCAAAGACAAGTCTTCTCACTTGTTGTATACCAACATATGCATAAAATAACAATCCTGTGAAAATTTGAACTCAACTGGTCATCGCAGTTACAAGATAATAGTTGAAGAAAAAACAACCTCAAAAAAGTTGTGTGCTTTCAGATGCTTGAATTCAAGACCTCAGCTGAGGTCTCGAATTTAATTCAAATATTTCAGTGAGAAATTACTTCTTTCTCAAAAACCATAGTACTTCAGAGGGAGCCGTTTCTCACGATGTTTTATACCATCAACAGCTCTCAATTGCTCATTACCAAGTCAAAGTAAGTTTGTATGCTAACAATTACTTTGAGTAATTACCAATAGTGTCCAGTGCTTTAAGAAGCATCAAACACCCTAAAGATGATCAGAGCATACTGATTGAAACGTTGAGTTGTCAACCCTCAATTCTTTTCAGAACCGACACTACTCAAAAGAGATTTACACACGGCGTTACCACAAACCACACCTAATTATACTCCCACCATGCAAAGTTTCAAATCCTACTCGTAGTCATACTGTTGTTGTTTATGTATGCACTTTTTGTCAGACCCATTATCCGTTATTGGTCGCAGCACATTGATTGTGTATGTATTACTTTTGTCTGTGAACATAAGCTGAAAGTGAACTTTTAAATGATCTATTGATGATTTTTGTCTGGGGCATGAACTTAATCTGAGATCAACAAGTCTTCTTCCCCTTTTGCAGTTAAACTTAGAAAAGACATTTAACCACATTCAACTGACTCTTCCCAAATCTAAGCAGTCGTCTTAAATACCACAAAATGAGTAGTCTTTACCTCTTCACCAAATTGTTCTTCCTTTTGTTTGAATTGTCCATTGGTTTAATTACACAACGCCAAATTTGTTTAAGTCAATCTGGAATAAGTAAAGACAGCTCTTGGTCTTATGATATTTGTAGAACAAATATCAGTGCCATTTGCAGCGGTTTTATTTAACAGTGGTTAGCTGGCCCAAATGCCAGTCAACACCTGAGGATTTGTCTGAATGTGGTCCGACCGGTTAGTTCAGTGTTGAAAAGCACCCTTGTTTAGTGAGACTTAAGCCCAGTTCATACTTCCTGCGAATGCCACTGCGAAGCGAATCTTGATGTCACAAATTCGCAACAAACAATTCGCAGCAGTTGAACTCTGCTCTACTCCCTTGCGAATAGTCGCTGCGAAAGGAGGGTGTGACGTCAAATTCTTGTCAAATTCGCATGAAGTATGAACCGGGCTTTATAGGCAAAAAGCTGACTTAAAGACACTTTTGGTATTTGTCAAAGACCAGTCTCCACACTTGGTGTATCACAACATATGCATCAAATAACAAACCTGTAAAAAATTGAGCTAAAATGGTCGTCAAAGTTGCGAGATAATAATGAAAGATAAACACCCTTGTCACACAAAGTTGTGTGCTTTCAGATGCTAGATTTCGAGACCTCAAAATCTATTTCTGAAATTCACATGTAACAGTTTGTAAGCATGCTAGCTGCTCACCATGCAGACTCATCATAAATGTAAAAGCTCTGGATTTTTGCCGTGAAAAACATGAACAAGTCTTGTGGTTTCCTTAGCAGACTGCTTGTTTTGTTCCATTCCGGCCAATTGCTTGTTTTTTATTTCTGCTTTCCTGCTCTAACAAAACCAACTAACCAGTATTTAATTGTTTTTAATTTTCCCACTTGCCCCCATATAATATAGGAACGATGATTTGTTCCCTCAACTTTAAACGCTGTTTTATTTACATGTACGTAGTCAACAAATTTTGTTCCAGTTATTATTTTCTCATCAAAGTTTCATTCCATAGCTGTCTTATTATTTCTGAAATTATTTGGTTTCGGAGTGGGTTGCATGCATCAAATCTTCAGCCACCATTTTCTCCTGCGAGCACACATGCACTTAAGTTCATAATTCATTATTTCAATAAAACCATAATTTTTTGCAAGTAATATTTTTCATCTGTAGTGTAGATTGTGACCAATCTTACAGATTACACAACGAGTTTTACCATAATTGAAACAAAATTTTAAAATGAAGTTTGAAATTATTTGAATGGGCTGTAGACATGATTACAATTTTATCATCTTCAGCTTGCTGCTGAATAAATCAACATCTAATAACAAACATAAAGTATTAATGTAATTTATTATGACAAATATATTTACCATTTACATTCATGGTCATCCTTCAAAGCATTGTTAAAGAGACGGTAATTTTGCTGAGACAGAAATTTGTTCAAAAAAATGGTGGACTTTGTAAGGTAATGAAGTTAAAAGGAAAACCACACAATTTTGAGGAACATGTGTGTCAAGCAATGTTTTTTTGGTTAAAACATCTTTCTGACCATATTCATTTCATAAAAATGCTTTTTAAATCCCAAAGCCCCCAAATCCAAAGGCATTGTGTCCCTTGAAAGTCAATGAAAACTCGATGCATAAAAGCTGCTGTGATAACTCTACAATCCACACTCAAGTTTGTAAGATTTGGTCACATAATGTTTGATTTTTGTTTCTTCTTTCTAATCGGTGTCAGCTAAACAAAACTATATTCCTTATCCCCGATGCAAATTTTAACAACTACTCCATTGTAAATTTTTCTCGTTTTTAACAGGCCCGCCTCATGTCCCCCTGAGTTTGAGGACGCATTAGAAGTAGAGACAAACGTCACCCATTTCTTCCATGGAACCCAGCAATGCAATATATTTCAACTCTCAGAATGCAGCAGCGTGTCTGTGCAAAAGATTATGGAGGACTTTCCAGGGATAAACCGGGACTCCCGGCGGGATCCTCATCTGGATCTACGGCCGGATCCTCCGGGATCCCAACTGCTGACCCCTCTGCGACCCAACTCTCTCCCGGAATGCAACTCGTTACCGGAGTACCCAGAATCTTCATCAGTCCCTGAGCAGACCGAGACAAGCTCCTTGAACGACTACCAGGACGTGGACTCTCTCCATGACTACATGGGGATCGGATCCTCAGGGCCTTGCTCCGAGGACGAGACGGGTGCATCGTCGACCGAGAAGCCTGTCCCAAATGCTAAGAGGGTTGAGGTCTCGTCTCAACTCACAACCTATCTTTTTGGAAAGTACTGCGGAGAGGAATTGGGTAAAGAAACAAGTGTCTAGTCTCTTCCAGGGAGAGACAAGACAGGTGCCTCGTCGACGAAGCCTGTCCCAAATGCCAAGAGGGTTGAGGTGTCGTCTCAATTCACAACCTTTTTGGAAAGTAAAGAAACAAGTGTTTAGGTCGCTCCCTTCCAGGGATGAGAAATTTCAGCTGAAATCAGACTCTTAAAGTCTGCCCGGTTGAAATTTACTCCAGATGAAGATGCCTCCTGCTCGTTGATCTACTTCACTAGTGCTAAGGATGCTTTTCCAAGAAGCTCTTTCGAGTCTACAACTCAAGGGATGATCAAGCGGTTGAAATGTCATCATTTCATACCTCCTAAGGTCTGGATCCCAGTTTTAGACGCTTTTGTCAGCATTGGCTGTCGCCCCTGCTTCCTGCTTATTATTAATGGCTTCTTATATCACGCTCATGTCCATCACGCAGTGACACTCATGGCGTTCCAACATTATTACCCCTGGTCACTGGGCCTTAAATTCCTTAAACCATCTCAGCTCCCTGGGGAGTATACAGCCTCGTGCATCAAATGCGCTTCTCAGCTAAATCAATCAAAAGAACCATCTCTACCCTCGCAGGTACCCATCTACCCCTAGGTGGAGAGAAGCAATTATAGTGAAGACTCTTGCTCAGGGACACAAGTGTCACGACCGGGATTCAAACCCATACTCTGCTGAACAGAATCAGCAGAGCTTGAATTCGATGCTCTTATCCGCTCGGCCAAGACACCCCACAAGCTATCTTTCAACCGGTCACTGCTCACAGCACGCTCACAGCAGAATATTTGCAGATGCCAGAAGGTTCTTCAAGGTCTGCAAAACTCACGTACGGTTGGCCTTGAACTCGGCTCTTGAAGGGGCACGGCAATTTTCCTTCCTCTGGTAAGGGGTACTCCTATGAGGAAAATGTAAATTTGTATTGGAACTTTGCAAAGGGCACCACAGCTTAAGCACAGGGCACTGCAGCATTTGCTGTGGGTGCCGTGGGTTAATTCGTTGCCCTTGCTGCTTGTGATTCCTTCATGGACAGCTTCAGTTGCTGTTGAAGTTTCGTCCTGCTGCTCAAGTTTTGCCTGCACTTTCTTTGAGTTGTATAACCACATGGAAACTCTCCATTCATCATCCATCCACCTGGGATGGGACGGGACGTTGGTCTCGTTCTTTGGCATTGTTAGTCGAGTTTGGGAAAACTTGTGTTCTGGCCGCAGACGTTTGTCAGGAAGCCATTTATGCAGTATGAAGATGCTAAATATTTATTGATGAAATCTATGCTATGTACATGCATGGATGAACTTCCTCCATGGTAAATTTACATTTGTAATTGACTGCCCAAAAAGTTAGTACACTCTTCGTATGTTTGTAGTCTTGTTGCTGTTGAACTGTACCCGTTATATACATGTAAGCCGGTTCGTGTGAAGTCTATAGTTGTGAATTTTTGGGGAGCTGTAATAAACAAATTATATAGGAATGTATACTAACATGTACATCTGCAAAATTAGTAAGCTTACTGAAGCAATGTGTGTTCTTTAAACCTTGCCAAAATTACATCGGTTTCAGCGTGCCTTGCGTAGTGAAGTTAGAGCGTTTGCCACTGAAAAAAAAGTTATAAACTAGGAGATTTCAAGGGGAATTGGTTAATAATGGAGGTAATTTAGGTATCAGCTGGTATTGTAAAGGCTGTAAAAGTCATGAGAGGGCAAAAGATTGTGAAGTTTGAGGTTGCAATCTTTATACCCATGAGCGAGTAGTGAGCTGTGAAAATATCATAAAAAAATAATGTTTACAAAAAATATTATTCGTTTTTTACTCTTACACCGGTGTGTATTAAGCACTGTATATTCAGTACTTAATCCACAGGCGAAATCACTCGAGTGGGATTCGCACCCATTACCTTTGCATTGCTAGAGCAGATGTCTTATCACTTGACCACCGAGCTAGCCCGGTGGCAAGAGGCAGTTTGAATCCTGCTTGTTACCGGCGGGGATCGCAACTCTCTTAAAATTGGTTTGTGGTGATGGGACAATAATGTGTTTCGGTTTAATGAGCTTTTTGAATATTTGGAAGTCAGCTGTAACTAATGTAGCACGTGTACAACTGATTGATTGTATTTTCACTTCGACTGAGCAATCAGATCTCTTGCTTAACTTGAATTTCAAATCCACTCTAATGGCTATTGGCTATACTGTATCATTCTGACATGCACTGTAACATATGGACCTAAAAAATATGAAAAGAAGTTTTTTAATGAAATCTTTAAAGGTGGAAAAGGTAAACGTTTCAATTATACCTCCTGAAATTTAGATCGTAGTTTCAGACTTTTTTTGTTAGAATATTCTCATCCCAGAATATTCTCATCCCAGATTAAAACAAAATTTAAAAATTAGCTGACTGAGGAAAATCCCCCAATAGGGAAAACCATCGGACTCGGGTAAGAGCTGAAAACATGATCCACATGCAAGGTTCGCATCTGTGGTGGGATTCGAACCGGGTTCCACAGAGGTTAGAGACAGGGACGCAACCACTAAGCCAACCTGAGTTTAGGTTGGACGAGAGTGGGGTTTCCTACCATCGGATGTCTGACTGCAGGACTTGCAATCACAAGGTTGTGGGTTCGAATTCCCCAGCTAACCGCTGATTTCACAATGACGAGAATAAATATTGTCGTCTAGTTAATGAATCACAATTTCTTGATTTGTGCAATTCATAATCATAGACGTTAAACCAATGTTTGTATGAGAGAGATTGGCTGTTGCCAGCTTGGTGTTTATATCGCTTTGTGGGAGTTTGCCGAGTTCTCTTGATCTTACTTGATGAGAAAATCATTCAAACAAATCATGCTAAAAACCCATAAGAAACCCATTCAAGCCTTTTTATTATGCCAAACCTTTCAATGCAAGAAGTATATACATATTAGTCAAAATTCATGTGCTGTAACAAGCCAAGTATACCATGCCTTAACCTCGTTCCCAGGGGTGATCGATCTCGCCGCGCCATTTTTTCCCAGCATGCCTTGCTCGATCATACGCTAGAGCTAGCGTGATATGGCACGCTGCCCATGGTAGCGAGGTTTGACCATGCCTTTTAATTATTTCAAAAAAAAATTCCAGCTAAATTTTTTTGGGGAAGGACCTTTTGTCGAATTTATTTTAGAAATGTTCGCTTGTCGTGCTGTCACGGTGAAGTTAAACATGTACATTTTTAGCTTCTTGGTTTAACTTCTTTGTATTGTATTCAGTAAATTCCAAAGTGTTTGGCTCCACCATAGTAAATTGAAATAATATAGTAATTTTGAAAGAAGTTAATTGATTGTTCATGCTCTCTACTGAAAGCTGAAATACATCGTCCAGCTTTTGATTTATTTTCTACTTTATTCATTAATAATAAACGCCGTGTATAAATCTATCAGTTTATCAAAGCTTAACTTTTATGACTTTTGATATTGTAAAAAAATTAAATAGATTTAAGTATATAAATAATTATTATATGCAGGCTGCGAGTCCATTCCATAAAATCTTGTCTATCAAACTTTACTTGATTTACTGCGGAATTGTTCATATTTTTTTAATATTTTGGGTAATTTATTAGTTGGACCATTCGGTTATCAATTTGTGTTTGTTATTTGTTCTTAGAGGGGAAATGAATTACGGGAAGGGGGTCGATAATATTGGAACTCGAAATTGAATCTTTTAATTTATGACGATTAATAATTCCATTTTTTTGTAGATATTAAGCGAAATATAAAGTTATTCAGATCAGGTTTAGTCACAATGGGAGACTTTCGAGCGCTAGGTGGCAGCAGACTTACAAGTGAATTGTTTTTAGCACGTGCACATAACCAAGAACAGTGGATATACCCAAGCCTGAACATCTGACGTCACACTTAGAGGCTCGTGAATAACGCCAGAGAGTGGCCTCGGGCTTCGGTATCCTCATCCATCTTCACCTTTCACCTACATTTATATTCAGACGACCGCATGCAGGTGCAGCTGCCAAACGTCACCTTGGACCAATCAAAACACAGATACAGAATGCTTACGTCACTGCACGTTTATCCAATGCAACCATTGTAACCAATTAAATCACTGGTTCTGAAAGCAAGTACCCGTCGTTATCCTTGCGAATAAAAACGGGACCAGTCTAGATTTACCCTTACCGGGTAGGTCTGCTGCCACCTAGCGTCTTAAAAGTTCCCCGTTGTGGGTGTTATCTTTGTATAAACTAATGCCGTAGAAAATATAGATGAAACTCCTGGCTTGGGCAATTTAAATCAAGGAAATTAATTTATTATAGGAATTAGTGAAGAGGCGAACATATCAATGTGTTTTTTTATACTGTCTGGATTTGTTTCGTTCGGCTGGCAAGTTGGTGTAGTAAACAAGAAGATTCGTAACATGACTAAAATCGTACTGTTTCACAATATTGTACTTGAAAACTTGTGTTGTTTTAACTGAAGCTGTTTAGGCGACAACACCCATGTGTCAACACCCCAGTTTTTGATGTGTACCTTTTTTCATCAATTCTGATGATTGCATGATATTCTTCCTACTTTTTTATAGTCTGGTTTTAAATTTTGTTTTGCCCTTGGGAAAAAAGTCAGACAAATTGTGATTAAATAGCCTAACATGTATGTAGAGCCTACAGAAACATAGGACTATCTTTGGGAAATCGAAGCCAGGGGTGGATGATTTCTTATCTCGAGACCAAACTCGTCCTAACTTCGGACTAGCCACAAGTCTTGAATAGTCCCAGGACTAGTCATAAGGACTGTCTTCGTGAAATCGACCCCTGGGTGGATATTACGAAGAGTTGAGACTAGTCTTATCTTAGGTTTAATATAGGACGAATTACTCGTCCTAAATATAGGACTAGCCTGAAAGGCAGTGGACACTATTGGTAATTACTCAAAATAATTATTAGCATAAAACCTTTCTCGGTGACGAGTAACGGGGAGAGGTTGATGGTATAAAACATTGTGAGAAACGGCTCCCTCTGAAGTGCCATATTCGAGAACGAAGTAATTTTCCACGAATTTGATTTCGAGACCTCAGATTTAGAACCTGGGGTCTCGAAATCAACCATTTAAACGCACACAACTTCGTGTGACAAAGGTGTTTTTTCCTTTCATTATTATCTCGCAATTTCGATGACCGATTGAGCTCAAATGTTCACAGGTTTGTTATTTTATGCATATGTTGAGATACACCAACTGTGAAGGCTAGTCTTTGACAATTACCAAGAGTGTCCACAGCCTTTAATGGGACGAATTACTCGTCCTTAATATAGGACTAGCCTTAACTCATAACAAAGAGTCGAAGGGCTAGTCCTAAGTTAGGGCTATCTTTGTGAAATAATAGTTCAAAATTATTAAACCATAAACAAATTTTTTAAACATTGAATTATTTCAACTTAGCAGACTTACAAAATAAACTTGGCTACATAAGTCCATGATATTAAGCCCTAGGGCATGTGTAATGGGCCCTCAGACACCAAATTAACTCTAATTCAAATTTAAAACATTCAAATTGACAAAATGTTATCATCAATTAGGCTACTTTATCTGTCCAATTCTTGCTACAGTAAATCTCGTACAACAGATCAATATCGCATACTGCGTGAAGGATGGGTGTTCGATGCTATGCCACGCACCTCCAAATAAACGACAGATGTCGCCCCAAAAAGCAACCGACCGCACGGCGCGTGTGCCCGGCGCTCGCCGCAGATTCGTTCGGCCTCTAACCTTTTTCTCCGAGTGAACACACACGCACACTGCGCCTATTCATTGTGTATCAAATTCAACCCCAGTCAGCGAGGGGTAAAAAAGAAGACCAGCTTATTTGCATATTCATGAAGCAGAAGTGGCCACTGATTTGTGGTGATTAAAGCTGCAGTCTTGTCGATGTGTTCGTTGTGATGGGTTTCGTTTTGGGGTTCTCGAAGAAGTGGTAATTAGTGGCACATGATTCTGTGCCTTTTCTAGGAGACGTTAAAACGAAACAATTCAACATTTTTAAAGGGCTATTTACTTTAATTAACTGACGAGTTGTTGATCTAAGTATCAAACTTGTCCGTTAAGTTAATTAGTGATCAAGCAAGTAATGTATGATTCAGTGCGTCTTTCCAGGAAACATAAAAACGTTAAAGATTTTTTTTTTAATATTCGGAGAGACTTTGAATCATATTATAAATAGTATTGACTATTAATGAGCTAGAATCTTTAAAGGGGATTGGCAGTTTTAAAAGGGATCCCTATGCTTTTTATTTTTTTTATTTATACCAAGACTATTTTTTTGTCAATATCGAAATGGGCTAGAAGCTTACAAGAAGATGTTCAGCCTTAGAATTGATGATTTATTTTGTTTTTACAGGGGAACAATCTACGTGTTGGTTTTAATTAACTGATAAATAATTGATATCAAACTTGCCCTTTAAGTCCACGAAGCAAACAACTAAGCTCAACACCATTGTATCCCGCAAGCCTCCTTTACACAAACACCACCATTTGCGGGCGGTAATAGACGGTAGTTTCCCGCTCAAAAAAGTGACATATGGAGGTAATGGGCAATGCGTTGGGATCTCCCCTTCGGTCGCAGCCAAGACCGGAGTGCATTTCGATGTACACATTAATATTTTCATAGCCCCATTTTTCTCGAGTTTCCGGAAGCGGTTCTCTGAGTGCTGAAATTTTTCTGGAGTCTGAATTTTTTGACAGATGGGGTAAAGGGGGACGTGGGCACCCCCCCCCCCTCCTTTTCAATCCAGCCAGAGTTTGCATCTAGATACGCTGAATATTGCCCGTAAAAGACAGCTTGCTCTTAGACTGGTAGCAACGAAGTTATTAAATTTCTTCGGTTTTTATGAGGTCTTCTGGGGGCTTTTCTTATGAGACAAGGCACAAAGGGCATATTTATACCAAAATGATTCCAATTTAGCTCTAACTTTGGGCTTGAAGCTTTCTGTATTGTTTTGCCCTTAAAAAAAAGGGTAATTGTTTTATAAGTAGGATTTGAAACTTGGTGGAAGTATGATTAGGTTAGGGTTGAGGTAGCACTATGTGAAAATCTCTTCTTCTTTTTTGGTTCTGAAAACAGAGATTTGTCAATTTATCTCCAACTGTGGACTTGAAGCTTTCTGTATTGTTTTGCCCTTAAAAAAAAGGGTAATTGTTTTATAAGTAGGATTTGAAACTTGGTGGAAGTATGAATAGGTGAGGGTTGAGGTAGCACTATGTGAAAATCTCTTTTGTAGTGTCGGGTCTGAAAACAGATTTGTCAATTTATCTCGAACTGCGGGTTTAAAGCTTTCTGTATTGTTTTGCCCTTAGAAATAACAGGTAATTGATTTATAATATAAGTAGGATTTGAAACTTGGTGGAAATATAATTAGGTGAGGTTCGAGGTAACGCCATGTGCAAATCCTTTTTGAGGGAGTGTTAGTTCTGAAATTACCGATTCTTTTGAGAACCAACGCTACACAAAAGAGATTTTCACATGGTGTTTCCGCGAACCTCACCTAATTATTATATTTTCTTTTTTTTTCGTTTCACATCAAACAGTTTCTATTTTAACTTGTCGAATGAAAATTGTTGGAAGTGATTTTGCCAGAGTCAAAAACCATTAGGTCAAAGTGTCAAAAGATTTTTCCCAACATTTTTGCACTTTTGCAAACAAAATATGTGGCTAACTTTTCCAGAATTCTAAAACTTCAATGCGATCACCACTTTCGGTAAAACGGCACAATCTCTCACGAAATGGTTGCAGTTGGTTTTACCTCATTCAAAAAGAAAATCGCATCCTTTCGGGACATGAATATTTAACTTAAACTTTGGATTATCCGAACTCCCATCTGGACCAACTATTTTCAGCTTCCTTAAAAAATGGAAATCTGTACGAATTAAGTCAGCATGGGTGACAGTCGTTTTTACAACACTTTTTTCCGTGTTCTTTAGTAAATCGATGATTTCTATACAAAACTCGACGAGTAATTTCCGGTTCAGTAAAGGGCCATATGGGCCGTTGATCCCCAGCGCGCATTTGTGAATCCACCGTGTATTCGAGGATCCCGTTGGCCGTCAAACGAGCCGTCCCAACGGCCTTTTGATTCAGAACGTTTTGGTCTTTCTTTCGGGCATTTCTGAATTGAAATCTGAGATTATAAAGGTTCAGACTTGCTTTATTCGTGAGCACTTATTTTTTTTCATTTGGCCCTGTATTTTGTTCGTTGATTGATTTCAAGAAACATCATGTCGTCATCGGAAACCACTGGTTACAACTTTCCCTTTGGGTCAGAACTTTTCAAAACAAAATTGTGTGTTTTTCTTTCGGGCATTTCTGAATTTTAATGTTCGTGAGCAGTGCTTTTCTTTATTATTTGTTTATTTTGCCGTGTGTTTCTTAGTTGATTGATGTCAACCTTGTCAGTGTCCAAAAGGGAAACATTTTGTCGTCATCGGGAATCGCCGATTCCAACTTTGCCTTTCGATCAGAACTTTTTGTTTGTTTGGGGGGCATTTCTGAATTGAAATCTGAGATTTAAAAGGTAAAGACTCGCTTTGTTCTTAAGCGCCGTGATCTTTTTTCTCGTTTATTTTTTTTTTGCTGTGGTATTTTTTTTAGTTGATTGATTTCACGTTTTTATTGTCCAAAAGGGAAACAAATTGTCGTCAATGGGAGTCACCGGTTCCAAATTTGCCTTTTAGATATTTTTTACAAGAAAATGTTGTTTTCTAAGTTCTCTTCTGAACAAGCGGAGCAGAGTTTCTTTTGTGGACAGTAATTTTCGAACTGTCACAATATTTGTAAAAGGCAATTAAAAAAAAACATTTGTTTTGAAATTGTCCTTTGTACGTTGTTTTAAGATCACATTTTTAACACGTCAAAAAGATTAAACGATTGCCTTGTCTGTATACACAAAGTGTGCTGCCGATCATAAGAACTAGTATTCAAGTAAGATCTCGTAAAATCTCATAATGTCTCGTAAAATCTCATAATGTCTCGTAAAATCTCGTAATATCTCGTAAAATTTCTTAATTTTTGTTATATCGCGTGAGCTCTCGTATCTGTTTATTTTGTATTTCAATGCATAGCTTTCAATTACCATTTAGAGGCGGAAAACCATTCCAAGTCTATCTATGAATTACATCGAGGACACTAGTCTTTACCTCGTCTGGTTCAATGAGCACTCGTCCCGTAACACTTCATTTGATACGTGAAGTATCATCACAGCGTCTTGAGTGCGCGTCTAACAGTAGCAGCCACTTGAGTCTCGTGTATCAATAAAGAAACATGTGATGTTTGAAGCTTTGCATGGTGTGGTCTCCAGTCATGACACTTGTGTCCTGAAGCAAGGCACTTAACCATTGCTTTGTCCTTCGGATGGGACGTAAATCCTTCGGAACCGTGTGTTGTGTAAGGCATGTTAAAGAACCCGGTGCACTATCGAAAAGAGAAGGGGTTCGCCCCGGTGTTCCTGGTTGTGGCTGCTGTATGCGCCGTAGCGCCTTGTAAACCCTTATAAGTTGCTACACAATTGGGTCTCAGAATTCATCACTGCATTCTGCAATTACCTATCTTTCTGAAAGTGTGTGTACAGCGCCTTGAGTACCTTGTTTGGTAGATACATGCGCTATATAAGACTTCGTTACTATTATTATAATTATATGAGTGTGGGTCGGAATCCCAGTCGTGACACTTGCTTCATAAAATTGGGAGGCAGTGCTCTCTACTCTACCGGCCAGGCTTCGGACTGATGATACCCAAGCCTACATTCGTATGGACTGTGAAAGGGGTAACCCTGTTTCAGCCTTAGGAGTAGGTGGCAACGGTCTCTAGAAAAATATAATTGTAGCCCACACCTTGAAGTGGCCTTTAGGCCTCGTGTGTCTGGCGACTTGCATAACAAATAAAAAATAAAGTAGTAAACTTGTGAGTACAACCATGTATAAAAGTGTTTTGTAAGAAGTGTTGGTTCTTGTAAAGAACTGGGTGTGGTCAGAACGTCAAGAAGAGTAGAGTATACTGCAGGATTTTTAATTACAGGGTTCGAATCCCCAAACTAGCCGCTGATTTCACAATGACTAGAATAACTGTCGTCTAGTTACTGAATCACAATGTCTTGATTTGTACCATTCAAAATCATAGACGTGAAACCTATATGTTTGTATAAGAGAGATTGGGTGTTGTCAATGACAAACCTTCAGTTACATTTTATGAAACTCCTCATTAATATAATGAAGGCTTTGCAAGAAAGGTGCAGTCAATGTTGTTCCTGAGTAAAATACCTCTATAAGAATGGTCGAAGCACATTATAAATTTTCATTAGTCCAAGAGGCACAACGACAAAATTAAGGCTCGTTTTTTTTTTTTTCCTTGTTTTTTTTTTACATAAAGTAGTTTGAATTTGTGCATATTTTTTCCACGATTTATAAGATTTTCTTCTTCCAAAAGCCTCTCACAGGAAATGTTTCAGGTAGCATCCCATGCATGTAATCCTGAGTCCTTCCGCCCGCGGGGTGAATTTTTCTTCTTCAAAAAAAGTTCGCCTCACCCCCCTGACAGAAAAAAATTAGCCGCCGGATAAAAGCACGGCCACGGGCAAGAAAAGTGCAGACACCATCGCGGGTAAATCGCCGTCCAAGTACGGCGCGAGATTCGCGACTAACGCGCTCGGTTGCGAAGCTCAGCCCGTGAGAGCAGCTTAATGGAAGTAAAATACCAGCGGCTTATGTCGATGGAGTTACACGGCAGAAAATGATGCTAAGTAAATAATTTGAGGGTTTTAGCAGCGAGTATAGGTATAACTGACAGATTTTCTGACGGCTTCTACATGGGGGATTTGTCCTGCTGTGAAACTGCAACCAAGTGATGTTTTATGCGAACACAGCGGAAGATGGGTGTGAGTCAATTAGCCTGTTTGAGTGAGTGGACACTATACAGAAGTACATGCACTGTTTATAGTTTGGGTGTATACATACAATACCTAAACCAAAAAGTGGCTAATAAGTTAGGTATCCACCTCAGTATGGCTTCAATGCAATTTTTATTAGAAGTGCAGCGTGCATGAACATTTTGATGAAAGTTTTACACGTTGAAGGGAAATCGGTGTATTTACTGTGGAAGTAGAAAACTGTGACCGTAAACGCGCTACGGTACAAAGTGAGGTTACTCCTTAAGGGTGACGGATTCAAATTCCGGTCGTGACACCTGCGTTCTGAAGCGCTTGACCATTATTGCCGCGTCCTTCGCATGGAACGTAAAGCCGTTGGTCTCGTATGTTGTACAACGGATATAAAATGACCCAGTGCACTTATCGAAAAGAGATTGGGGCTCGCCAGTATATTTCACAAAAGCACATTGTGAACCTATACCTGCTGAAGTGTAAAGGAATAGGTCTCGTACTTCAAAAACTTAGCTCCACCCATCCTTGCAGAAAGATACTGTATCTCGAAGAGCCTTGAGCGTCACTCAGTGCGCGCTGTATTAGAAGCCACTGTTATTATTTAAAGACACTGGACAGCTTTGGTAGATGTCAAAGGTTAGTCTTCACAGTTGATGTATCTCAACATATGCATAAAATAACAACTTGTAAAAAAAATGAGCTCAATTGGTCGTCGAAGTTGCGAGATATTGAAAGAAAAAACACCCTTGTCGCGACGTGGTCACACGAAGTTGTGTGCTTTCAGATGGTTGATTTCGAGACCTCAAATTCTAAATCTGTGGTCTCGAAATCAAGTTCATGAAAAATTTCGTCTTACTCGAAAACTACGTCACTTCAGAGGGAGCTGTTTCTCTCAATTTGTTGTACCATCAACCTCTCCAATTACTCGTTACTAAGTAAGGTTTTATGCTAATAATTATTTTGAGTAATTACCAATGGTGATAACTGCCTTTAGAACAACAGACCAGAATTTATGGAACATCTCCCAACTTTCCTCTAAATAATTGTGTCCCTAAATCACGACATTGTGATTGATGAATAAACAGGTTATCCTATCATGACTGATTGATAGACACTGCCCCCCTTCATGTAGTACGCTTCTATAAGCCACGATTCTATAAGTACGCTTCTATAAGCATTAACCTTGAACCTGCCCGGCAGGATTGCCAGCTTACACTTTCTCGGTCACTACGGTCAGTTGTTGCTGCATGATAAAAAACCAAGCCAGGGCGGAACTATTTAATGTCTTGAAAATTAGTGTAGGCTCTAGTTCATTCGCGCAGTAGCTAGGGGGTTATGAGAGCCAAGAAGAGTGAGATAATTTGAGTACATAGTAATAATATACACACTAGGATTCTAGTATGAAAGGGGGTAAATTTATAAGTATAATTTAAATAGCAAATTAGTTAGTTGATGTTACTGTTTTTTCCGATCTCGAGTGGTCCGCTCGCCAAATGCCTGCAGTTACTCCTATACCTCCATGGTTAAAGCCATTGGACCCTTTCGGTACAGGAAAAAAAAAGTTCACAGATTTACAAATAACTTACAGGGTTTACAGAAGGTAGTGGTGAAATACTTCTCTTGAAATATTATTCCATGAAATGCTTTACTTTTCGAGAAAACAGTAAAACAATATCAATTCTCGTTAACGAGAATTACGGATTTATTTTAAACACTTGTCATGACACGGCGAAACGCGCGGATACAAGGGTGGGTTTCCCCGTTATTTTCTCCCGACTCCGATGACCGATTAAGCCAAAATTTTCACAGGTTTGTTATTTGATATATAAGTTGTGATACACGAAGTGTGGGCCTTGGACAATACTGTTTACCGAAAGAGTCCAATGGCTTTAAAGGCAGTGGACACTATTGGTAATAACTCGAAATAATTATCAGCATAATACCTTTCTTGGTGACGAGTAATAGGGAGAGGTTGATGGTATAAAACATTGTGAGAAACAGCTCCCTCTGAAGTGCCATGGTTTTTGAGAAAGAAGTAATTTTACACGAATTTGATTTCGAGACTTCAGATTTAGAACTTGAGGTCTCGAAATCAACCATCTCAACGCACACTTGTCGTGTGACAAGGGTGTTTTTTCTTTCATTATTATCTCGCAAGTTCGATGACCGATTGAGCTCAAACTCTCACAGGTTTATTATTGTATGCATATATGTTAAGATACACCAACTGTTAAGGTGAGTGTTTGACAATTACCAATAGTGTCCACTGCCTTTAAGTGCTGGCCATCGGAGGGTTTTTAAAAATTACCGAGTATACGAAACTTGCATGTTCGGTCCCGTTAGTACGATCGTTAATAGAAAGCAGTGTACATCAATATACTACATACTAACTCGTATTTTTTCAATAACACCCGAGTGCTGTACATAATTGCCTATAAAACTACACCATGTTTTGCCCCATGAAGCATCACATTATTGCTAATATAACTCCCCATAATAAACCTGTAACAACTCAATTATGAGACCGCAGTCAAAAAAAAAAACCAAACCACTTGCGAGTTTTGTCATTAAATACACGTCGGAAAATGATTGATTGTGACAGGCCGTAGCAATGAACGTAATTTTGGATTGACACGAAGATGCTTTTAATAATCCTTCACCGCATGATCACATTACATATTAACGGCCGTGTAGTACGCGTTATTTATGGAAGGTATATAATTGTTTATTGTTTCATGGTGTCATCGATGTTATTATGTTGGGATCCTTTTCTTGTCAGGAGGAGTTGAGGAACATCTCGACATCTGTTTTGAGTAACCCTAAGGTCATACTTAAAGGTACCTCACAGATATAATGGTAACTGCTCAAAATAATTGTAGCATAAAAACTTACTTGTTAACGACCAATGGAGAGCTGTTGATTGTATAAAGCATTTTGAGAAACGGCTCCCTCTGAAGTAACGTAGTTTTTGAGAAAGAAGTAATTCCCCTATTAAAATATTTGAATTGGATGTCGAGACCTCAAAATTGAATTTTGAGGTCTCGAAATCAAGCATCTGAAAGCACACAACTTGTGCGACACCAATATTTCTCACAACTTCGGTGACCAAATTAATGAACTCAAATTTTCACAGGTTTGTTATTTTATGCATGTGTTGAGACGCACCAAGTGAGAAGACTGGTCTTGGACAATTACCAATAGTGCCCAGTGTCTTTAAAGGGAAAGTAAACCTTTGTTTTTTGGAACCGTTCGATTGTTTTCATCCTATATGGATTTAGATATAGGCCTACAATAAAACTAACCTGTAAACATTTCAGTTAAAGACACTGGACACTATTGGTAATTGTCAAAGACTAGTCTTCTCACTTGGTGTATCTCAACATATGCATAAAAATAATAACAAACCTCTGAAAATTTGAGCTCAATCGGTCATCGAACTTGCGAGATAACAATGAAAGAAAAAGCACCCTTGACACTCAAAGTTGTGTGCTTTTAGATGCTTGATTTCGAGACCTCAAATTCTAAATCTGAGGTCTCGAAATCAAATTCGTGAAAAATAACTTCTTTCTCGAAAACTATGGCACTTCAGAGGGAGCCGTTTCTCACAATGTTTTATACCATCAACCTCTCTCCCCATTACTCGTTACCAAACAAGGTTTTATGCTAACAATTATTTTGAGTAATACCGATAGTGTCCACTGCCTTTAAAGATGGTAGCGTTTTTGAGATATCGCCGAGAATCTGGGGCGATTTTGTCCACGTTGGAAGAAAACTCAGTAATTGGACAAGAGACAATCTGAGAAACGTTTCTTGTGTGAACATTCTTCTGATTGAATTGTTTTAATTTCTTTCCCTAAAAACGTTTTCCTTAAAATGTTTCATCGGCTGCAGTGGTTCTCTTACCTTGTGGTAATTAGTCAAGAAATTAAAGACCATAAAAACAAGGTTTTTTTTCACACGGTCATTACTGCGTCAGTTGGTTATATTTATACTGGTTTTTGTTTTTTTTTTTTGGGGGGGGGTTTGGGGGATGTTGGGTACACTAGTTTTCACATACTTTAAGAAAAAGAAATATGTAAATAAATAAACACTGGTTGTTCACAGTCGTACAATAGTCGGTAAAAGTTTCTTTGAAACCCCATGACAATCTCCGCTTCTACAACGTACATTTAAAACGCCCTCAGGCGGCAAGGGGGCATACTGGTTAATCGAGGTCACGGGTTGACCCCATATAACCGAGGCGATGATGCGACAATGACGCCAATATGTCAAAGGTCAACTCAATGTCAAAGGTCAACAAATGATATTACTTCATGAGTATATATGAGTCACGAATGTTAGATGGTATGGTAAAAGACTTAAAATATTTCAGATTCTTGAACGATCTATACCCTATAGCTGTCTTTAGAAACTCAAACAAGACCGAACAAATTCACTGGAATAGGGTCACTGTTCTACAGTGAATGTGGTCGTGGTATCGTAAAACACATTATTTAGTCTTTGACATCCCAAGTAGATGCCTGAAAATTTGCTAAGCTCTAGTTTTGTATAGTACTTTCTGTGTTGACAAAGAAAATGTACATGGTTGAAATAAACAACTGAGCGTTAGCACGATGCTCTGACCAAATTCAAAATTTCTGCAACTTTCAATTAAAAAAAAGAAACATCTCATGAGTGGCTGCTTTGTTTCAAAGTATTCAACCTTATTTTTGAATACTTGTGTTATTATCTGTTTTCGCCATGCAATTAGTCTTCCCGTGGTTTTCCAACCTTGCCATTGGCAAAAACTTAAACAATTTTGCAGAGAGAATGTTGCTTATGTTGCTTAAGTTCCCCAGCCCCCTTAACCCGAAACGGCTCTTTAAAAACACAATCACCACACTAAGCCCCCGCAAACATCTTCATAAATCCCGAAACACAAAACAAACTATAATTGTTCCCAATCTCACTACCATCATCACAAAGACCAAAATATTTCTGTCGCTGTCCAGTTTCCCTTTTCTCATCTCACGCTTCATCCCAATCCAATTATCCACTATGCATAACGTCCCAAACATGGACACTTGGCAGTCCCAAAATGAACGAGCATCTTCGGACCAATTACTGGCCTAATTACACCGGTTGTTTTCAACTCGTGAATGTGGTTTTTTTTTTAGTAAGTATTTAAATTATCTTTGTGCTATACTACGCGCAATCTACAAGCCCTCTCTCACCGGCTTTTGGGTATAGACAATTAACTTGAAGCAAAACGCGTGCACGTTGTGAAGTTCTCATAATTGAGTTGGCATACTTTGTGTTTAATCTTCCAACACATAATCATCTTCTTCTCATTATTTTTTTTTGTGACATTTTGTTGCGAGACAGACGCTTGGGAAAGATTACTATAAACAAAACCAGACAGGTTTTAAAAAAACCTCCTCACATAAATTAGTCAGTGTCAAAGCACATGGAGATTTTGAAATCTGGGCAACTGTGATGGAAACTACTTAAAGGCAGTGGACACTATTGGTAATTACTCAAAATAATTATCATCATAAAACCTTTCTTGATTACGAGTGACGGGGAAAGGTTGATAGTATAAAATATTGTGAGAAACAGCTCCCTCTGAAGTGACGTAGTTTTCGAGAAAGAAGTAAATTTCCACGAATTTGATTTCGAGACCTCAAGTTTAGAACTTGAGGTCTCGAAATCAACCATCTAAACGCACACAACTTCGTGTGAGAAGGGTTATTTTTCTTTCATTATTATCTTGCAACTTCAATGACCGATTGAGCTCAAATTTTCACAAGTTTGTTATTGTATGCATATGTTGAGAAAATTTGAGCTCAATCGGTCATCGAACTTGCGATATAATAATGAAAGAAAAAAACACCCTTGTCACACGAAGTTGTGTGCGTTTAGATGGTGATTTCGAGACCTCAAGTTCTAAACATGAGGTCTCGAAATCAAATTCGTGGAAAATTACTTCTTTCTCAAAAACTATGGCACTTCAGGGGGAGCCGTTTCTCACACTGTTTTATACCATCAACCTCTCCCCATTACTCGTCACCAAGAAAGGTTTTATGCAAATTATTTTTCTGAGTAATTACCAATAATGTCCACTGCCTTTACTGTGGCAATACAGTCGAATAAACCACATCTGAAACATGAAACTTAAAAATGTTACAAGTTGGTTGTTGGTTGTATTTCTGCCAACTTGGGGCCGTTCTATGGCACTCTCTCTTTATTGTCTTCAATCGCTAGTATTTAATGCCTTGCGGGAACAAGTGGCAATCTCATCACAGTGTAACATGATAAAGCAGATGATACCGAAGGGATTAAAAACTCTTTCAGCTAAAGACAAAAAAAAACCAGCTTTGACTTTGAGTGGGTTCAATGGCAGTTAATAACGACGGGTTAAAGAGGTTAGCTCTGCCGGAAAATAGGGAGTCAAGGGTCAAGTTAATCTTGAAGGAACTGGAATAGGATACCTTGGAGCTAAAAGGCATTAACCAAGTTAGGATGATTTGGAAACTGAAAAGGGAGAAAGGGTTGAACAAAAAACTTCTGGATGCGCCCTGTAAAGTACACAGCTGTATGGATGAAAACAAAATTACACAGTTTGGGTTTGAACAAAGACAAATTTGACTGGGGTGGGACTCGAACCAACAGCCTTAAGGTTAGTGTACCGGCGCTCTATCAACTGAGCTATCCAGCCGTTTCATCGGGGTGTACCTATAGGGTCAAAACATTGGGCCTGTGTATTGAACTTCCATAGCATACATTGCAAAAAGCTTAAACACGAACAAAAACTTACAGTAAACGGAAACACTTTCATTGACTTTTGAATTGTAATCATTTGCTCAATTTCATACGGAGAGTCCATGGGCCCGTCGAGTTTACCCCCCCCCCCCCCCCGGTCCATGCCAAAACACCCCAGTGTAATTTCTCCAAACGTGCGAGCACCAATCTTTGAAAATGTCCCTACACCGTCTCAGCAAAAAATTGCAAATTTTGTAGGGCCTAAATGTCGTCCAAAATACATCAAGCTGGAAGTCAACAACCCCCCACAACGATGGGCAATTTGTTTTCACTGAAACCCTTTTTGGGGGGCTCTCAAATCTGTCTAATATAGAAATTGAGTTAAGATCGACGCCCTGAACAAAAAACTTCTCCTTATTTGGTGGGGTGCGCCCTTCTCTTCGCGATAAGTGTAACTGTTCTTTTACATACATTACATAACGCACGTGACCAACGGCTTTACGTCCCATTCAAACAAACAAATCCTCATCAAAAAAAAAAAGATCGAGAAGCGGAAAATGAAAGCATTAAGGATTAATGTTCACTCCATTGTTCCCTCCATACGTCCTTTGTCATCTAAGAAGATACGGAACAAACTGAGCACCCTTCTATTTCCCCCAACAAACAATAGCCCCCATTTGCGACCTAATCCCGTGTCACACATACAATTCCAAACGTTGTACCGTCAAAGACGCCTGTCCGAAGCTAAGGATTAACAGTCAAATGAGGTTCTTAATTAGCCTAATTAACTCGTATAGGCTTTCTCTTATCATGGGATTATGCATGAGATAACGGAATTGTGTTTTGTTTGTAATGAGTTCGTCCATGGAATATTTTGTTTTCCAAAGGCGTGCGTATGTACCCAGTGTTTGAACTGACAAAAGATGTCTATAGTCAGGTTAAAGGCAATGGACACGTTTTGGTAATTATTGTCCAAGACCAGTGTGCTCACTTTGTGTGTCCAAACATATGCATACAAATAATGTGACAATTTGGGCTAAATTGGTCATCGAAGTTGCAAGAAAATAATGAAAGAAAACCACTATTGTTGCACAAATGTGTGTGCTTTCAGATGCGTGAGAAACGCTTCAGGCCTGAAGTCTTTCTCATATTTAAATATTTTAGTGAGAAAGTACTTCTTTCTCAAAAAACTTTGTTACTTCAGAGGGAGCTGTTCTCACAACGTCTTTTTCTTAAACAGCTCTCTGTTGCTCATTAATTTTCATTCTGATTCTTTTTGAGTAAGTGCAGGGGTGGATTTCACAAAGAGTTCAGACTCTATCTCGAGTTAGGACGAGTTACTCGTCCTAACTTTGTTTGTGTGACTTTGAGCACAACAATTTGCAGGATTACGACCAAAATCAACGTTATTTTTCCGGATAAGCAAACAACAGCTAAATACAAGTAACAAGCAATATGCAACAAATGGAAATTTTGGTCAAGGAAGAAATTTCATGCTAAGCATTATTACTGTTCTTAGCAGCTCCATGAAATTTGGCCGTTATTGCTTATGGCCTTTTTGTGTGTCTTTAAGGAGAGGGGGGCCTACAGCCTTATTGCCCGTCCTGGGCACACGGCGAGATTATTAAGAAAATATTTTGATGGCAGTAATAATAAACCAGATGACTAACGTAATTGGAAACAGACTGATGGCAAGTCCATTGATTGATGATGTTTAATACAAGTGTTTATCTTAATGTTTCAACCAGTCTTCCGTTTTGACTTCACTAGTCGAAATAATGGTAAACCTCTTTAATATGACCCACTTAAAGGGAAGGTACACGTTCGGTAATTACTCAAAACAAAGATTAACTTAAAAACTGACTTGGTAACGAGCATTGGAGAGCTGTTGATGGTATGAAACATTATAAGAAACGAATCCCTCTCATGTAGCGTAGTTTTGAGAAAGAGGTAATTTCTAACTAAAATGTAAACAAAAACTTCTAGTCAGGAGTCTTTTATTCCTATCTGAAAGCACACAAATTCGTACAACAAGAGTTTTTTCTTTCATAATTTTCTCGCAACTTCGACGACCGAGCTCAAATTTCAAATTTTGTTATGCATATTATGTTGAGATACACCAAGTGAGAAGACTGGTCTTTGACAATTACCAATAGTGTCCAGTGTCTTCAATTGTATGAAGTTGTGAGTAGCAATGGAGTGCTCCTTTAAGCTGGCTGAAAAAGCTCAGTCATAAAGGCACTGGACACGTTTGGTAAAAGACCAGTATCCTCACTCGGTGTATGGTGTATCCCAACATATTAAAGCATACAATTACAAACCTGTGGAAATTTTGGCTCAATTGGTCATCGAATTTGCAAGAGAATAATGAAAGAAAAAACCCTTGTTGCATTACTTTATGTGCTTTCAGATGCTTAATAAAAGGCTTCAGCTGAAGTCTGTTTTTATTTAAGTGAGAAATTAACTGTTTCTCAAAAACTACGCTAGTTCAGAGGGAGCCGTTTCTCAAAATGTTTTATACTATCAACAGCTCTCCATTACTCGTTGGCAAGTAAGTTTTTATGCTAACAATTACTTTTGAGTAATTACCAATAGTGCCCATTGCCTCTAAGTAAAGAAATGCTGAGAACATTTAACATACTGAACTGAGTTGCATGCAAGTGGTCAGACTGCCCCTTTAACATCACAATGGGCTATCAGCTGTTAGCTTTGAGTTTGATGCACGGGTGCACGGGCATTGCGCGCGGTATGGCAGATGTGTGCCACGCGACCGACTACGCTGAGATACAGCATGGGTTACTTAAATCTCTACGCGTAACTTTATTGATAAGAGCAAAATATGTTTGATCGCCACTGTACACTTCATGTAATAGAATTAGCTATTGCAAACTGCTTAGCACAATTTTTGGTTTTTCACAATTTTAATCTGCTTACTCCCCTGTTGTGAACCCTATTTCCGTATGGAATGAAACATTTTAAAGTTCACTTAAATGTTGCCATTTTCATTCCAACTGGTCTTTAAAGGCGAGGACACAATTGGTAATTACTCAAAATAATTATCATCATAAAACCTTTCTTGATTACGAGTAATGGGGAGAGGTTGATAGTATAAAAACATTGTGAGAAACAGCTCCCTCTGAAGTGACGTTGTTTTCGAGAAAGAAGTTCCACGAATTTGATTTCGAGACCTCAAGTTTAGAATTTGAGGTCTCGAAATCAAGCATCAGAAAGCACACAACTTCGTGTGACAAGGATGTTTTTTCTGTCATTATTATCTCGCAACTTCGATGACTGATTGGGCTCAAATTTTCACAGGTTTGTTATTTTATGCAAATGTTGAGATACACCAACTGTGAAGACTAGTCTTTGACAATTACCAATAGTGTCCACAGCCTTTAAAGCAATCGCACAACATTGGTAAACAGTATTGTCCAAAGGCCCACACTTCGTGTATAACAACTTATATATAAAATTACAAACCTGTGAAAATTTAGGCTCAATCGGTCATCGGAGTCGGGAGAAAATAACGGGAAAACCAACCCTTGTTTCCGCACGTTTCGCCGTGTCATGACATGTGTTTAAAATAAATCCGTAATTCTCGATATCGAAAATTGATAATTGTTCCAATGTTTTCTCAAAAAGTAAAGCATTTCATGTACTATTATTTAAAGGGAAGTCTTTCACCATTACCTTCTGTAAACCCTGTAAGTTATTTGAAAATCTGTGCACTTTTAATTTTTGTTCTGTTCGGAAAGTGTCCAATGGCTAAGGAGTTAGCTTTATGGTGTATTTCAAAAGACTTGAAAAAGTTGTAAAGGCCTAAACAAAATGATGTTAGTTTCGGAAATTTTTCTCATTTGAAGGGGGGCTTACACTAATCTCCAATGAGATACACACCAGCAGCCTAACAGTATAACATTTGTTTTCATAGATACTAAATTACCTAAGATAATTAATTACACGTTACCGCACGAAATAGAATAAATCACCCCCAAACGAACAGGCTGTGAGCGCGTGTGTCTACAGCCAAGCAATAATTACTTTGTTTCAAGGAAAAATATTTAATATGACATTCATAACGTTCGTAGATGACAGGTATTTCATGACTTGATATACGATGCACACCTGTTGTGGGCTGGGACAGCCAGATATTAAACGAGTTTGGGGTTTCACTCTTTTAAACAAAAAAGACCGGGGGAAAAAAGACCAAGACACGGGTGACTGAAAGTTGTACAAGGCGAGTCGAGGCGGCAACCTAGTGGGGCCCGGAGGAGCGTATGACGGGGGGAGGGGAGCGTGACGCCTGGCGTGACTGAAGACCGTGGAATAGGCTGAAATTCCCCGGGGAGATGGGGTCTTGGGTTTGATATGATTCTGTGAGCTGAGGATTATGACATCTTGAAATTGATTGTGATGATGATGAACAGATATTGCGAGGGATGGATTGATGGGGAAGATTGTTTACAAGATAGTGGATTATTTTACAAAGTTTGGAGAGATGGTATTGGTTAGAGGTGAATGGGGAAACTTTCAAAGGGGGTAGGAGAAAACAACGTCCACATGGGTGTAGATGACCAGAAATCTCAGCACTGATGGTTGTTGTTTTTTTTTTTTTTTTTTTTTTTTTTTTTTTTTTTTTTACTTCTTGGTTGTCGTTATTTAATTTCATTTGTTTGTATTCTGATTGGTAAGCCAAGGACTTTCGGAAAAGTTAATTTGTTATTACTGTACACTTTCTGTCACCATTGTTAAAAAAGTAACTTTTTATCACTTTTGAGTCTGATTTCTCAGATTGTGTGTTCCGATTATGAAGTGCCCTTCGAGCGTTGGCATAATTCGCTCCAGATTTTCAGCGACATTTAAAAAACGTGAACGCCTTTTGAAGCAAAATGTTCACATGTTAGTTTTATTGTATACATCTACATTTATCTTGATTAAAACAACCAAACGGTTCCAAACATAAAAGGTTACTTCTCCTTTAAGGGGTTTATGTAATGTTGTCAGAGACATGGTTAGGCCTATATTAAATGACTAAACAAATAGTAGTTTCAAAATTCTCAACGCCGGTTTCACAATGACTTCAATTTTGGACTCGGAAGTTTTTAGAGCTTGGGAATATCAACAATTGCATCTGGATCCCAAGATGAGAGAGACAGAGTCGATATTTAAACAAAGAAGTGGCTAATTGCAAGATGTCGTGACTAGGTTCAGCTACCCCCCCCCCCTCCCCCGCCCCTCTTCGTCTTAGCACGACGCACACGTTTAGATCCATCTTCGCCCACAGTCGCGCTGTCATTCGGAAACCCAAATAAACACAACCCGTATTCGCTGTAATAAAGCGATGCTGGGTAGAAACGAGTGTTATGAACGTCGCAGGCAGGCAGCAGTGGTCGTCTGGTCACACGTCATCAGGGGTTGGGGTTTTTATTGCAGGATAATAACATCAAGCATGGACTCGATGACATCCAGATGTAATCCTATCAATTATTGACAGGCTTGACTCTTGGGAAAACAGACCTACGATCTTTCTTTCTTTCCTTTTCTTCTTTTTTAAGACACTTTGTATTCTTTTGTTCAATGCGTGTTTTTCTTTGAAACGAAAAAGAGAAAGTGATTTCCCATTGTTTTGTTTATTAGCAATCGATTCTTGGGGGATAAGGTCCGCGTTTTTTTCGTTTTTTGTAATCCTTGAAACGAACAATTTGTTTGTCAACTATCAAAGTTGAATTAATGGAATGTACATCAGCGGCTTTTGTTTTTGTTTTTGTTTTTTGGTTTTTTTTTTTTGGGGGGGGGGGTTGGGGGGGGGGGTCGCGACGCGCAAGACATACAACGCGCAAGACATACTCTCTAAATGTAAAGGAGTGAAAAACACCACACTTTACATTTCGAGCTGTCCCTCATATGGCTCTTCAAAAAGAGTGGTGGTTATTTCACTCTTTAAAGCGGTTTCACTCCAGGACAGAGTGAACAATCACTCAAAAAGATGCAAACTTCAATCTAAAAGAGTGGAAGACCACTCGAAAAAGAGTTGTCCTTCATATGGCTCTTCAAAGAGTGCTTTTTCACTCTTTTACAGTAAGAGAGTACAACGTCTTGAATTTATACCTCAATAAGCTTCAAACAACCCATAACATATTTAGATTAAAGTACTTTTTAAGAAGAGAAGAGTAAACCCGACTTGTGTAAAACTAACCCGACACCACTGCCTACCATCCCTCTAAAACTGTCGTGCGGTCAGAACGAGCCAGCCATGTTGAAATTTAAAAGCTTTGTTATTATTAGCCGACAGGGAAAAACACAATAATAGGTCAAAATTAAATACTGACAGACTAGTGGATCGTTATAATTGATGAATGGACGTTGGGGGCAGCATGTGGTCTCTTGAACCGCTATGGATACATAGGCAGGGGTCCTTTAAAGGAACTGGACACTATAAGCTACTCAAAATAACTGTTAGCATAAAACCTTACTTTGTAACGTACAATGGGGAGCTGCATATAAAACATTGTGAAAAACGGCGCCCTCTAAAGTAACGTGTTTTGGGGGTTTTTGAAACAGGTAATTCTCACTCAAAGACGAAGTCTGATGAAGCCTTTTTTCAGGCATTTGAAAGCACACAAAATTGTGCATCATGGTGTTTTTCTTTCACTTTTCTATTTCAATTTTGGTAACCAATTTAGTTCAAATTCTCGGAGATTGGTTCTTTTATGCATATGACTATTGAAAATACATATATACTGGGGCCAATTTCATAGAGCTGCTTAAGCAAAAAATTCGCTAAAGTACGAAAATAGCTCGCTTATTTTACACATGTTACAGACCAAAATGCCATGCCATATACATTGCTTGTGACTGGTATTTAGCTGTTGTTTGCTTAGCATAACAATTAAGTGGAGTTTTGGCCGGTAAATTAATTTTACTAGGCAAGGATTTTTTTGCTTAAGCAAAATTTTGTGCTTAAGCAGCTCTATGAAATTGGGCCTAGGTCTTTGACAAATACCAACGGTCTCCCGTGCCTTTGAATGAGTTTTTCATTGTCATTAATTTTTGGAGTATTTACCAATCAATGACCACACCTTTAACTTGAAGTTGCCCCTTTAATATAGCGCAGTGGTTTTAAGAGGACATGAAGGGTAGTGAAGTGAGCATCTTGACTTGAAGCATACGGTATGAATGGTTACTATGAGGCCATAAGGAGACGCTCGACCTTAAAGGAACACGTTGCCTTGGATCGGACGAGTTGGTCTATAAAAAGTGTTTGTAACCGTTTTTTATCAAATGCATATGGTTGGAAAGATGTTTTAAAAGTAGAGTACAATGATCCACACAAATTTGCCTCGAAATTGCGTGGTTTTCCCTTTACTGTGCGAACTAACACGGTCGGCCATTTATGGGAGTCAAACCATAAATGGCCGACCGTGTTATTTAGTCGACGAGGTAAAAGGAAAACCGTGCAATTTCGAGGCATGTTTGTGTGGATCATTGTATTCTAATATTACAACATCTTTCTACTCATATTCATTTTATAACAAACGGTTACAAACGCTTTTCAAAGACCAACTTGACCGATCCAAGGCAACGTGTTCCTTTAAAGTGGTTGTTGTGAGATGTAAGAGCAGGGGGTATAATGGGGCTAATTGAATGGTAACTGGGAATGACAAAGAACTCCGAGGACACTAGTCTGGCATTGGTCATGAAATGAGAAACAATTGTCTAGCATTGGTAATGAAATGAGAAACAACAACAACAACAACAACAAAAACGAAAACAACGAAAACAACAACAACGAACTGCAGGTTCAACCACTACTGCAGTACTGCTTTTACTTTTGTGTTATAAGTATTTTAAAGGTTTGATAAAGAGCTGACAAACCTGTGGAAATTTGGGCGGAACCCGTTGTGTGAGTCGGAGGAATGTAGTGCGGAAAAAAAAACGATAGTTGGAAGTACCCCGATGTCCCTGGCAACTATCTGAGCTATTTGTCTTCCCTAGTATTCCTACATCCATGTTTCGGTGACCAGCCGTCGATTTCACCAAACTCTCCCTAACTTAAGACTAATCTTAGGACTTAGGACGAGTCCCAGCCTTGCACTGTAGCATGTACAACTTAAGAATAATCCGAAGTTAGGACGCGATACTCGTCCTAACTCGAGATAAGACGAGTCCTAACTCTGTGAAATTGACCCCGTCCAATTTCAAAGAGCTGCTTAAGCACAAAAATAAGCTAAGCAAAACAAATATTTGCTATCAAGATAAGGTTACCAGCCAAAATACCACGTTACATATATAGTGACTGGTATCTTGCACAGTATTGCTTATAGGGGAAATTGTGAAGCAATAATGTTCTGTTTAAGCCCAGGGCCCAATTTCATAGAGCTGCTTAAGCAAAATTTTTTGCTTAAGCAAAAATTTCATTGCTTAGTAAAATCAGATAACCGGCCAAGTCTCCACTCAATTGTAATGCTAAGTAAACAACAGCTTAATACTAGTCATAAGCAATGCATATGGCAGGAAATTTTGGCCAGTAACCTGTGTAAAATAAGCGAGCTATTTTCGTGCTTAAGCAAATTTTTTGCTTAAGCAGCTCTTTGAAATTGGCCCCAGTTCATATGCGCTAGTTAAACATTCACAGCCCATACTTTGCAAAATCATAAACATCTTCTATGGCACTTTTGAGCCATATTATTCTTAGCCATGTTGTGATGGTGTTTATATTTCTTTAACCAGATCCACATTCTAACAACAGCCTTGGCTTAAAATCCCCCATTAGTCTAGATCATTTCAGATACTCTTAAAGCATGGCTAGGAAAGGGGTTTTATTGGAAATACAATTAACCACGCTCTGTTTATCGCATCATTATGACTAGAGGCAAAATACATTTATTTTTAACTGGGAGATAATCCAGTGATGATGTGAGGAATGTAGTGCAGGGAATGAGGTCGAAGATTCTAAATTTTTATTTCTTACTTTAATGGTTCTTAGAATGGGATGCCATCTTGAGTCAGCTGGGGTTGTTTCTTGGGCAACTCATCTTCATCACATTTCAACTACCCCTACTCCATTATGTGAGCACCTACCACCTGAGCTTTGCTTGTTCTACAAAACCAATTATGCACCGTCTAAAATCTTATTGGTTATGAAGTTCAAAAACCATTTTCTGTGAAATATTCCCCTCTGAAATGAAGTCATATTCGAAAAAAAAAACTGTGGGCCAATCTGAAAAAACTTTAAAAAAAAAAAACATCAGCGGATTTCGATTCATAAAGACATTAAGGATAAAGTGTTTACATGGCTACAAGTTGTGCATTATAGTTTTACACTATTTTCTTCCTAATTCACACAACGGGTTTAGCCCAAATTTTCATGAACACAAAAGATGAACACTGTCTGTGACTTTTTTGTCCACTCTGCTAGTTCTGTATGTCTGTCTATACTTGTAACAAAGGGGTGTGCCTAGATTAAGGCGTCTATAAATGTTACCCGAAAGTACAAGCTTGGATCACTCAACTCCTCTAATAAGGTAATTACAAACAAATAAAAAAAACTTGATACATAGAACTCATTAAGACAACATTAAAATCTATAAAATGTAAACTTATGGGAGGGAGGAATTTGTAGATACTTTCTTCATGAACTGTTGATTGGGTCCCAACGGGATGTAAAATCTCAGGGTTATCTCAAACAGGCCGGGATACCCTTTCGAGCTCCAGGTCCCCGCTGCCTGACACGGACACGCCGTAAAATTTTACTACTATTTGGGTTTACGTGCCACCGCGCCACGTGTCGGTGGTACGCCGTGAAATCCTTCATTGTGTCCCGCCAACGAGACGACCGTGGCACGGTCATGTCTCGGAAGGAAACTGGGATGATTATCGCAAATGCTCTTCCTAAATATTGACCAGATTTATTATTTATTTGTTTGAGCTTTGTGGATTTGTAGAATAAGCTGTGAATGCGATTGTATAGATAAGTTTAGCGGGTGGTGGAGGTTGCTTTGTTGGTCGTATAGGATTTATCTTACTTCAGTGTTTAAAGGGTCTGTTCTGGTATACTTTTAGTAGGACACAGTTTTTCATCTCCCCCGATGAAAAATAATTTTCGTGAAATTGTTTTGTTAATTACTCATAAACTACAGCACCTCGGCAAGAAATATATTAAGGCAAGCCTTCTACTATAATCCAGTATCTTTAGACGTTGTAAGTTTAGTGGACATTGTGTTTTGTGTTACAAAAAGTACCCAAATCCTTTATTACTATTTTGTTATTGTCCAAGTATGTTGTTCAAAGACACAACATGTCTTTACTGGGACTCGAGCCCACTCTGCTGATCAGAAACACCAGTATAGTTCTCTACACCACTCAAGCCACATCACCGCAATCAAACACCAATCCAGTTTGGAAGCGTCTATACCGTACAATAAAAAAAGAAAAAGCATTTTAAAGGGACACGTTGTCTTGGATCGGACGAGTTGGTCTATGAAAAGCGTTTGTAACCGTTCGTATAATAAAATGGATATGGTTAGAAAGATGTTTTAAAACTAGAATAAAATGATCCACACAAAATATACCTCGAAATTGCATGGTTTTCCTTAAATTTTGCGAACTAACACGGCCATTTTGTGGACTCACGATTTTGACTCCACAAAAGTTCACGACGTAGAAGGAAAACCGTGCAATTTCGAGGCATATTTGTTAGGAACAATATATTCTACTTTTAAAACATCTTTCCAACCATATGCATTTCATAACAAAACGGTTACAAACGCTTTTCATAGACCAACTCGTCCGATCCAAGGCAACGTGTCCCTTTAAAAATAAAATGCCCCTATTTGCACATTATATCTCGAACAATCTTTACAACGTAGCCAAAACACAAACACGTATACCATAGTTACAAGGTTATAAGAACTAACGAATAAATATCCAACAAAAATGTATGCACCATGAAAAGCTACAAGCTTGATTTAAATAGCTTATGTTATCTCCAGCTATAAACATGTACAATCCGTTTACTAAACAAAGTCGCGTGCCGCTTTTGCCCAGCATGCTATATCTATAATCTTATCCGTTAAATCACGCTAAGCTATAAATCCAACGAGTCCATATTTACGCAGAAATATCCCCAAATAATAAGCACATTAAAGTTTTACTTAACGTTTTGATATACCATTAAGTTTTATGTTTGCTAATTGCTGTCAACCAGTACATATATAGACGAGAGGTTACGCTACATTTCTTTGTTTTATTTCTGTCCCTTTGTGTGTCTAAAGATTATTCTGTTCAGCCGCACTGCTAATTTTTTGGCGCCAGTGGGCAGTCTAGAATATAAGATAACCATTACGTTTAGTCAATGCAACCAGGAATGATATTCTTCCTATACTTTAGTCTGATTTTGCGATTAAAGACAGTGGACACTATTGGTAATTGTCAAAGACCAGTCTTCTCACTTAGTGTATTTTAACATATGCATAAAATAACAAACCTGTGAAAATTTGAGCTTGATTGGGCGTCGGAGTTGCGAGATAACTATGAAAGAAAAAACACCCTTGTCAAACGAAGTTGTGTGCTTTCAGATGCTTGATTTCGAGACCTCAAATTCTAAATCTGAGGTCTCAAAATCAAATTCGTGGAAAATTCCTTTTTTCTCGAAAACTACGTTACTTCAGAGGGAGCCGTTTCTCGCAATGTTTTATACCATCAACCTCTCCCCATTACCAAGTGAGGTTTTATGCTAATAATTATTTTGAGTAATTACCAATAGTGTCCACTGCCTTTAATAGCTACAACGAGTCCCCTAAATGTTAAGCTAAAGTATAGTCTCATCCGATTCACTGCCTCGTACCCAGGTTAAAAGGGACGGTTCTTTTCAGAATTAGTCTCCCGAATCTACTGAAGGGGCAATAATATATTAAAGATCAGAAATAATCGATAAAGTAATTACAGTTTTAGAAACATGCGCGCACTAGCAACTGAAACCCAAGTCCACGCGCAAAACATCGGTCCGGGAGTCGAACCATGGTCCACAAAGTGACAGACAAGGAAAGAACCACATACATGTCGAAATGAAACACCAATGAAATATCGGTTGGCACTTTGATGCAATTTGCACTTTGGACATTTCTCTTCGGGGTGGGTGAGTAGAGCGCAAACAAGAAATCTACAAACAAAACATAATTTTTACTCGATCCGCTTCCGCGCTCACACTTCTAAAATCCCCATCCTATCCCATTAAACCACCCCACTAAAAGGCAAACCAAATAGTACAGTAACATCCATAAACAAGTCATTGTAAATTGACAATTTTAAACGCTCGAAAAATGACAAAACGGTAACACCCGCCACTTCCAATTCCACCTTTTGTGTTAATTCGGCAAAGATGAATTGGCTTAAAGCTCTCACCACGAAAAGCTAAACGCGTAAAAGGAGGGAGATTTTTCACAATTTAGTGGAGCAGAAGTGATAAGTTAATCATATAGACCGGGCAGGATGAAAGGTGGGTACTGACGGGAGAGGCGCGACCGGGGAAACGGAGCGTTGAGATACCCCTCGACGGTAGAGTGACATTCTTCAAGTTTAAGTGCCGCTACGTTCCGTGTCGAGTGATTAAGCTCTCGCGATGGTCCGGAGTGCCGAGTGGTTGGGGGGGGGGGGGGTACACTTGACACTGCGGGGTGGCTGTAACTATTTGGATACGGGAGGAAGAGCTGTAATTAGGAGTTTAACCAAAATGGAAACTATGTATATGTTCAGGAATCATACATCATAGTCTTGGTGCATGGTTTTATTTGCAATTAGTCGGCACATAATAATTATTGTTTTTGTTTGTTATGTTGTGTTTAACCTTACCCTTAACACCGATGTGTATTAAAGCCATTGGACACTTTCTGAACAGAACAAAAATTTAAAGTTCACAGATTTACAAATAACTCTATAATTCTTATAAACTTTTTTTTTTTTGGTTGGAGGGGTCTGGGGGGCACATCGCTTTGATGACAGTTTTTAAAAACTTTTGCCTTACCCTGGACGGCCCCTGCCAATCAAAGAATGATGCCCGAAGATTTAAAATAAAATAAATGAACAAGATGGATTACCAAACGTATATTTTCTTTGGAAACAAACCATTCGAATTGTATCAAATTAAATCAGCAAATCTTGACAAATCACAATCTCAAATTCGGAATTCCACCACCACCATTCTTCTCCTTACCAAGCCTTTCTCGAATGGCATTTAAATAAAAAAGGTTCCCCCCTTCACCTTCCACCCCCCCCCCCCCCAAAAAAAAGAAGGAAAAAAAAACTCGCCAAAATCTCAATTCAAGCAGAGGCAACAGTCTATAATAGGCCGTGGGTTCGGCCATAATTCCCCGTATCTATTTCATAAATTGATGCCCCTTATCAATTTAATACGTGGCCTCCCGCCCACAGACATGCTGATTCGTTGTTAGCTTTGCTATCGGCAGCAAGGGGGGTGCGATCCCCAGTAGAGTAGACGCTGAAAATCCACATCGAGATTGGCTTGTATATTATGAACGTAATAAAGAAAGAAGATGGGACACCAAATAAAGAAGACACACTTAATATAAGGCCAAATAAAAATAAAAACATGATTAGCGTCCTCCAGTTTTTTTTTAAGGAAAGGAGGACCTTTTTTTCCTGTCCTTTTGGCTAAGATTGTTAAAAAATATCCTCTTTTTCATAAAAGCAAAAAATCTTTTTTTTTCTAATAGATGTTAAATTTTCATCGGGGATAAAGTTGCATCGGGCATCTTTTTTTTTCGCTAAAAAATAAATACATTAAAAACAACTTTTTTTAAGGGAAGTGGGTGGGGACGCTGAACATATTTTCATTTTTATTTGGCCTAATATACAAAGGAGAAAGACTGGAATGACCAGAGAAAGCGGAAGAGGAAAAAAATTGAAACAGGATGGTAGGGGGAGTTGAATGAGATTGGCCTCTACCGTGCCTCAGACGTTTTCTCCCCGCCGTAAATTGTGTCGAATCGCCGGGGGAATTTCGGGTACCAAGATGAAATGATTAGTAAACGGTCTTTTATTATAAGCAATTTTCCAGGTCTCCCCCTCCCCGGGAAAATTGCATAAGTGGGTTAAGGAAATTAAGTTTAAATTCGGTGGCGTTTTGCACAATTGTCACTTTATGATTTGGATGAAATGGCTTGTGGTGGTAATCTACTTGACTTTGTTATTGTGACTAGATTTCGTGAACACCTACTGTTAACATTTAGGTAGCTTGACATACGGATGACCATCTGTGCTAAATTTCGTAGCGATGCTTAAGAAGTAGCTTAGCAATTATGCTTATACCAGAACAGGGTTACCAGCCAAAATACCATCATGTCACATGTACAATTGTTAATGGTATCCTGCTCATTTCTGCTAAGCAGAAAATTATTGAGCGATAATTTCTGCTCAGGCACCCCTATGAAATTGGGCCCCGGGCAAAATTTCGAAGCGCTGCTTAGACACAAAAAGTAGCACAATAAAATTATGCTCACTAAAATAAGATGTCAAACTCGTCCCATTAACAATTTGTTATTGGTACCCTTGTCATTTCTGCCTAAGCAGAACATTAAGCAATAGCACAGAAGAGCTGTAATGTAATAAAACACTGTTTGAAACTACAATTTTGGAAGTATATAGTTCTAAAGAAAGGAGTAATGCTCCACCCGAAAATTTGAATCTATGAAAGATTTCACCAGGCATTTTGAAAACAATGGAATATTGCTAGTTTTTACTTTCATTCATTTTTCGATGACTACGGTCAAAATGTTCACAAGTTATTCTTTTGGATACACCAAGTGGTGACTGGTCTATGACAATTACCCAAAGTATACCCTACATTTACTGAACTTGTGCATAGGGCCCAATTTGATAGAGCTGCTAAGCACAAAAGTTTGCTTAGCATGAAAGTTCTTTCTTGATAAAAACATGATTACCAACAAAATTTCTACTTGTTGCATATTGCTTGTTACTGATAATCAGCTGTTGTTTGCTTATCCTGAAAATCACATGGAAACTTGGTTGGCAATCCTGTTGTTATCATGGAAGAAATTTCATGCTAAGCAAATTTTTGTGCTTAGCAGCTCTATGAAATTGGGCCCTGGTCGCTAATTGTCTGTTTTCCTCGGCCTCCAAATGTTTATCATTATTGTTATTCATAGGTAAACGGTTTTTCTTTCCTAATTCCAAGCGGTACTCTCGTGAACAGTTTAACGCCCTTAAGAGCAAGCACTAAATGGCGTCCTTTTCCCCCGGTCTGAATCAAGAGTGGCTCTCCACTAAAGTCACGATGCTCGATAAATTGGAATTCTTGGGTCGCTGAGCAACAGCCCTGCCGGTAGAATTGATCAGCGACCAGGGTGGTGTTCGTGGCGTTTCGATACTCAAAGGCACTGGACACTATTGGTAATTACTCAAAATAATTATCAGCAGAAAACCTTACTTGGTAACGAGCAATGAGAAGAGGTTGATAGTCTAAAAGATCGATTTCACAAAGTGTTAGGACTCGTCTTATCTCGAGTTAGGACGAGTAACTCGTCCTAACTTAGGATTAATCTTAAGGTCTGCATGCTACAGTGCAGGGTTGGGACTCGTCCTAAGTCCTAAGATTAGTCTTGAGTTAGGAAGAGTTTTGTGAAATCGACAGCTGGACAATATTGGTAACTACTCAACATAATTGTTAACATAAAAACGTACTTGGTAACGAGCAATGGAAAGTTGTTGGTAGTACAAAACATTGTGAGAAACGACTCCCTCTGAAGTAACGTAGTTTTTGAGAAAGAGGTAATTTCTCACTAAAATATTAAAAGACTTCCAGCTAGAAGTATTTTATGCCTATCTGTGAAAGCACACAAATTCACCGAACAAGGGTGTTTTTCCTTTCATCATTTTCTCGCAACTCCGACGACCAATTGAGCTCAAATCTTCACAGGTTTGTTATTTTATGCATATGTTGAGATCCACCGAGTGACAATTACCAATAGTGTCCACTGCCTTTAACACTCGGTGATAGCTTCCAAAAATCATTGCAATAGCTGATACACTGTGTGTGAGATAATTAGGTCATTTTGCGCCTCGTTGTCAAGTTTTGCTACTGCAATTATCTTTAAAGGCACAGGACACATCGGTAATTAGAAAAACATAATGTTATGTAACAAGGTTGTATCCTTTCGTTCATTTACTCATTTTTTGGTTTGTTTGACCCATAATTTACCTTTCATTATGTCGCGTAGGCTAAATTGGTTGGAACCATAACATTGACTCCGATTCTTGTTCACGTTGACCCCGAAATCAGGTCAGTTTGACCCAGAAAGGAGTAGCAACCACTGTGACCAAGAATTCGGGTCAATTTTGCTGACCCTGTTCTACTCAATAGTTTTTTGATTACTGACAAATACCTAATTAGTTTAGTTTTTTATGAATTAGTGTTGGGTGCTTTTTTTTTAAAGCCTATATCTTTCGGTGAAACATAATTACAGAATAGGTGATTGTGTTTAAGATTGATTTATTTAAAAAACGCTTTACACAAACTGTCATCTTGATATAATTATTTCCCTCAGTAAAACCATTAACGATAATAAACATTACTTAAAACACCGCGTCCTCGTTCAATTATGGAAATAAAATGAACAAGTAATGACAACGTAGATATTTATCTATTGTTTACGGCAGATCAATTCCATCAACACGTGAAAACAAAAACAAAGTTGGTTTATCGTTGCTTAAGGTTCAGCTTTTGGTACAAATGGCAGATGCCCAGCAAGCGAAGCGTAACAGGAGAGTGTATAGCGAGCCCGGCCCGCCAAACCCATACCGTGGACTGGTCAGGGCTCACGGCGCGGGGCTCAAGCCAGACGCCGGTACACATGGGACCAAGTATCGTAGAGCGGTACTAATGACTTAACGCCCTTCGATCATTCACGGGGATTTCTGGTGGACTTGCCGAGCGTTGACGTGCAACACAGAGAGAAGGCCAGGAGACTCCATACTTCTCTCCCCCCAATACTAAGAGATTCTCCCTCGTCGTGTTGTGTTTGCCTTAGGGTAGAATCGCGGAATAAGGTTTCCACCGAGAGAGAAAAAGATGACGGGGGCTGCATGCAGCGAACGCGGCGGTGCGGTCCGTCGCACCTGAGACCAGCACTTAAAGGCGGCTTCGACACTGCAAGCTAGCAGACAAAGAAGCTCCTGCACTCAGGGGGATTAGATTGCGCTGTGGCTGTGGGATGGGACTGAGTTATAGCAAGAGGAGGGTAATATTCTCTGTCTACTCTCTAAACATCTCTCGCACTCTCTCCCTCTGTTCTTGGACCGTTATTGGATTCGGAGGGATCGTTGGGTGATTGGAAACAATTTGCGTCTGAGCGGGGATCACGACGCAGTCTTCGGAATAACTCAAAGTCAACGGCCTCTTGGTTCAGAAAAAAATGGCGCTAAACAAAATCAACTACTTTTTTGGACAATGGCTTCGGCCTTTGGATTCGGCTTCAGCCTCCGTTCTCTCGTCTGAAGCCATGAGCGCGTATGTACAGCATGCGCAGTTGTCAAAAACCGTGGGGCCAAGCTAGCCTAAGCCAAATCTGAAGCCGAAGCCATCGAAACAACGGCTTCGGTTTGGATTCGGCTTCAGGCTCCGTTCTCTCGTCTGATGTCCTGAGTACGTACGCAAATGTCACAAACAACCGCGGGGCCAAGCTAGCCTGAGCCGAATCCGAAGCCGAAGCCGTGGTTTCGAAAAGGGCCTATGCCCCTACTATAGTGTAGGTATAGAACGTATGGATTTAAAGCTAATTGATTGGTTATCGCAGTTGTGTTTTTAGCGCAAAAGAAAAATGGTTTCTTGAAATTCCTTATGGACTAAAACAAAATTGAAAAAAAAACAAAACAACATTTTGCATTATAACAATTGGAACAGAAAACATAGTAACATTCAAATTTTGGATCATTAAAACTGATAACTTTTTTCCATAACCACATTACTTCAAAGTGAAATGCTACTGTATGCTTTGAATAACCAAAGGTTTTTATTGCTATTAATTTTAAGAGTGATTATACCAAGCGTACACCTTCCCTTTCAAGCGTACACCACCCCATACCAAAAAAAACACACAGGCCTACTGAAGACATCCACGTGTTATTCGTCATGGCCAAACGGTAGGAATACCAAAATGGATCACATAGTCTTAATTCAAAGATTGATTTGGGAAATGAATGGTCAGTATTCAGTAAACATGAATATTGTGTGGTTGATTTTTGTATAAGAGGGAGAGCAAACTCCCCTACCGTAATACGCGTCTCCAGTCCCCACGAAGATGTGCCACCAATGGGTACCCCCGGACAGGGGGGACAAAGCACCCCTAAGGTAACGATAACCGCCTAGCCAATTGGATGAGCAAATCTAATTTACAACACTTTAAGAAATTACACAAAAATCTCCCGCGCTCTGGCCTCACGCATCGGCTGCCAACAAATTAAACATTCATTCCGTAGAGATATTAGTGAATATAACATGGCTACTAAACCACTGCAATCCACAGCGATTCACCAATTAACGACCACTCTTTATGCTTGGACATTACTTTTACACGTGTAGTGTGATAAGTAATCATATTTTTACCGCCCCTCGAAAACCAGGACCGTTCACTTTTCAAAATTGCTCGAATCGGATTAGGGCGCGATAATGGGACGGCGAGAAAACGGCAAAATCTTGAGATTGACGGTTTAAAAAAAAAAACGGGGGACATTTTCTACCGGGTAACTGAATTAGGCAATTTTCTTAAATGGAAGTCGTGACAGATTGGTTGTTTGCTCAAGACAATTTTTGGGAGTCTTAGGAACGGAAATTGTTGGGAGTTGCGCTTATAAGGTTTCTTTTTTTACGCATTTGCACTTTATTTATTATTGGTGATTGACAATGAAATGTAGACTTGCGCATTGCATAAATAATACGGGGTAAAAATGCCTTATTTATGTTAACAATGCGATCATAAATATCTTATATCCCATTTTTAATATTTGACTTCACATGGCTTGTTAAATAGATTAGTTTAAAGATAGTGGACACTATTGGTAATTGTCAAAGACCAGTCTTCTCACTTGGTGTTTCTCAACATATGCATAAAATAGCAAACCTGTGAAAATTTGAGCTCAATTTGTCGTCGACGTTGTGGAAGAACATGGAAGAAAAAAACCTTGTCGCAAAAGTTGGTGCTTTCAGATGCTTGAGTTCGATACCTCACCAGCTGAGGTCTCGTATTCAATTTAAATATTTTAGTGAGAAAATACTTCTTTCTCAAAAACTACACTACTTCAGAGGGAGCCGTTTCTCACAATATTTTATACTATCAACAGCTCTCCATTGCTCGTTACCACGTAATTTTTTTTTATGCTAACAATAATTTTGAGTAACTACCAATAGTGTGTCTGGTGCCTTTAGAGCCAGTGGACACTTTCGGTAAACAGTATTGCCCACACTTCGTGTATCACAACTTATATAATAACAAACCTGTGAAAATTTAGGCTCAATCAGTCATCAGAGTCGGGAGAAAATAACAGGAAAACCCACCCTTGTTTCGCACGTTTCGCCGTGTCATGACGTGTTTACTATAAATCCGTAATTCTCGTTGTCGAGAATTGATAATTGTTTTAATGTTTTCTCAACAAGTAAAGCATTTCATGGAATAATATCTTAAGAGAAGTCTTTTATCATTACCTTCTGTAAACCCTGAAAGTTATTTGTAAATCTGTGAACTTTTTCTTTTTTTTATGTTCCATAAGTGTATAATGGCTTTAAAATCTCGCACTTTTTCCCCCAATGCTTGACATCCGAATTCGATCATCAGAATCGTCGCTAACGCCGTAAATGTTTCTCGACAATTGTGACAAACTCGTCCATCCATAATCCGTTTCATTTGCCAGAATTATAATTTAAATATTATTGCAACCTGTGAAGACCAGTCATTCTCCGTGACATTGATGAGGAAATTTCCCATAGCATCCCCACCTGTTTTGCTCTCGTCAAACCTGTCATTAAATCTTAAAGGCACAGGACACAATTTGGTAAATTGTCAAAGACCAGTATTCTCATTTGATGTATCCAAACAAAAGCATAAAATAATAACTCTGTGAAAACTATTTGGGACTCAATTGGTCATTGAAGTTGCGAGATAATAATGGAAGTAAAAACACCCTTGTTCCACAAACTTGTGTGCTTTCAGATGCCTTATAAAAGGCTTCAGCTGAAGTCTTTTATTATTATTTGAGTGAGAAATTACCTCTTCCTCAAAAATTACGTTACTTCGGAGGGAGCTGTCACAATGTTTTATACCATCAACAGCTCTCCATTGCTCGTTCACCAAGTAAGCTTTTGTGATGAAAGCAGTTCATCGGGCTGGTAAAATATCAACTTATCAAACGAATTTTCTGCCAATCCTTACGTAGCCTCTATACTTAGCTTTTATGCTAACCATTATTTTGAGTAATTACCATTGTACCGCACCTTTAAACATTACGTCGTCGTATAATATACACCCGACCGTTTTACGAGACAGATTGGCCCAAATTGGTAAAAATTTCCCTCAAATTGAGACAAATTGGAACTTAAGAGCATCTCAAGGCCCTTGGTTTGCCCGGACCCATCTTGGGTACACGCCCAATGGCCACCCTTCGTTACCCAATTAGTCGGAAAACGAGATGATGGCCGCCCAAGTTAGAAACAATAATTCCTCTGACCTCGACGGGAGAGGAGATTCCTTTAGCAGATTGTTGAGGTGGTCGTGTGGAAGATAAGGAGGGGGACGATGTTTGGGGGACGATGTTTGTGGGACGATGTTTGGAGAATGTCAATCGTTTTGCTATAGAATAATTTGAAAATGTGCCAAAACTAAAACAACACCAACAACAACAACAACAACGACGACAACAACAACAACAACGACACAAGTCAGAGTAACAGACAATCAGCCAAACAACCCCCCCCCCAAAAAAAAAAAAAAGTCACATTGTTGATCTTTGTGAAATGTTTTTCGAGGCACCGGATCATGCAGGGCCCAATTTCATGGCTCTGGTTACCGTAAGCACAGAATCGGCGCTTACAGAAGCAGGGAATTATGTGCTTACGGCAAGCGTATTTCACGGGTAAGCGGCAAATTTTGGCTTCTGCGCGTGCGGTCTCAACGTTACTAGGCATTCTACGCTTACAAGGCTAGCGCAGAAATTCGGCGCTTGCACGTAAGCGGGGAATCGTGATCGTAAGCGCGGAATTCGGCGGTAAGCAGAGCCATGAAATTGGGCCCTGGTTGCGTATAGTTTTTTTTCTGGTAAAGGTGGGGGATGTGCCATCCCAATTATTAACTTCTATGTTGATCTTACAACAACAAGAAACTCGCAAAACACGAGTATGGCTTTGATCTTGCTGCAAGGGGATATCCGTCCACACATCATAGGTTAACCATCACGCCTAGGGCCTGACTTCCATCCTTCCTTAAAGGTGACCCAAAAGACAGACGTAATCACTCGTAGGAAAAGCTATAAACGCCCCCAACGATCACACCTTGACATTTTCCCTGCGGGCGTATAAATGCAAGAGTTCGTAGTTGACCTACGCTGTGGCTCGTCCTTGCGTTTGGGCTTTCCTAGCCAGTGGGTATTTGCAACTATCGAAGGTTTAGGTTATCTTTTGATCAGGTGTTCGGCTTGGTCACGTTCATAGTTAAAACCAAATTATAACTTAAACGCAAATCCTTATCAGCACAACTTGATGAGCTCCTGATGATAGCCATATCAACTCATAGATTTTTCCTTGTTAGTTCATCCAAAAATCTCTTAATTGAAGGAACTGGACACTATTAGTAATTACTCAAAATATTATAAAACATTGTGAGAAACCGCTCCCTCTGAGGTGACACGTAGTTTTCGAGAAAGAAGAAATTTTCCACGAACTTGATTTCGAGACCTCAGATTTAATTTTTGAGGTCTCTAAATCAAGCGTCTGAAAGCACAAAACTTTTTGTGACAAGGGTGTTTCTTCCTTCATTATTATCTCGCAATTTTGACGACCGATTGAGCTCAAATGTTCACAGGTTTGTTATTTTATGCATATGTTGAGATACACCAACTGTGAAGACTGCTCTTTGACAATTACCAATAGTGGACCAGTGTCTTTAAACCAATGTTTGTGTGATAGAGATTGGCTGTTACTAGCTTGGTGTTTATATCCCCTTGTTGGAGTTTGCCGAGTTCCCTTGACGGGAAGATCATCTAAACAAACAAACAACCACACAAACAAATACTACCGTAAACCTAATAAGCAACTTTAACATCAACCACGACCAGCTTCAGAGTCCCCATGTATTGATTTCAAGATTTACCGCACAAAATAAAATAAAAAACAGATGAAATTTTATCAGTTGTATCAGATCACACTAGTGGAAACAAAATTGTATCAGTTACTTATTAAAAATAGAATTTAGTGCGTCATTCCTTGGGAATCGTTCAGTTAGAAAGAACGATTTAACAGTCACAAACCATTTTAAAAGTCTGTGGGTGTTACTCTTTTCGATAATCAATTGAATCATCTTTTCTATGTACCTTCTTGGCATTGGACACCTTTGGTATAATTGTCAACGCCCAGTATTCTCACTTGCATAAAATAGCAAATCTGTAAAAAAATTGAGCTCAAATTGGTCATCAAAGTTGCAAAGGAACAATGAAAGAAAAGATACCCTTGTTGCACAAGTTCGTGTGCTTTCAGATTTCTGAAAGTGGCTTTCAGATGTCTAAAAGTTGCCTAAAAAGAAGTCTTTCTCAGGTTCAAAGAAATTCCTTCTTTCTCAAAAACTACGTTTCTTCAGAGGGAGCCGTTTCTCACAATGTTTAAAACTATCAGCCCTCCATTGCTCGTTACCAAGTAAGTTTTTATGCTAATAATATTTTGAGTAATTAATTACCAATAGTGTCCAGTGCAAATCCACATGTTTACTATTTATTTTTAGTTTCTTTCTATATGTATCCACACGTTGCTAAGCGTCACACAATACTTAGTGTACAGTGCCTTTAAAGGAACACATTGCCTTGGGTCGGACGAGTTGGTCTATAAAAAGCGTGTGAAACCGTGTTTTTATAAAATGCGCAAGGTTGGAAAGATGCTTTAAAAGTAGAATACAATGATCCACACAAAGTTGCCTTGAAATTGCGTGGTTTTCCTTTTACTGTGCGAACGAACTCGGGCGGCTATTTATGGGGGTCAAAAATTTGACTCCCATAAATGGCCGACTGTGTTAGTCAACGAGGTAAACGGAAAACCGTGCAATTTCGAGGCATGTTTGTGTGGATAATTGTATTCTACTTTAACAACATCTTTCTACCCATATGCATTTTATAACAAACGGTTACAAACGCTTTTTAAAGACAAACTCGACCGATCCAAGGCAACGTGTTACTGTAAAGGATTTGGGTACTTTTTCAAAATGTCCATAGATTTACATTAAATTTACAGGGTTTGAAGATAACGATAGTGGAAAGCTTCCCTTCAAATCTTACTTACTGAGGTGCTGTAGTTTTTGAGAAATGAGTAAAATAGTAGCATGAAAATACGTTTGTAAATGATTGAAATAATTTTCGTCTCATGAGACAAAAATTATTTTTATGACATTGTTTTACGCATTTCCCCAAAACTACAGCACCTCAGCACATAGTATTTTCAGGGAAGCTTTCTACTATCTTTATCTTCAAACTGTGTAAGTTTAGTGTAAATCTGTGGACATTGTGTTTTTTGTCCTACAAAAGTTACATAGACCCTTTAAACGCCACTAAAAAAAATTACCACTGTGACTTTAAACTCAAAAGTCATGAGACTTTTCCTGTTGTAGTTAAAAATTGTGAAGTGTTTATGCAGATATTAAACGGCGGGCCTCCACCATAGCACTGGACTCCGCGGGGCGCCTCCGAAAAAATAGACCGGTCACAACTCGACAGATGGGCGACCAAGTGTTACACGCGCCGTCTATAAGCTCCCCACATACGGCGTGCAAATGTATCTCCACCGCGCATGATCAGGACGTTGTTTCTCTTTAGAGCGGATTATCCCAGCCTCTGATTGGTTCATTGCACTTGTTTGCTTGAGAATAACGTGATCACGTGTGTTCTAAACCGATTTCGCGGGCTTACTTATATCTCTGTGGTGTATTTAGACGGATAAGTTTTTTTACTTGGTGTCATTTTGTTCAGCGGTTTGGTGTGGTGCAGTTTATTAATTTAAAACTGCTACGCGTTTTTTTATTTGGGTGATAGTTTTTGTTGACTTGTTTGTATTCTATTTGATGGGACTTATATAGGACACGTCAACTTGATATTCGTAAATGGTGAGTACTATTGCTAATTGTTTTTTACTTAAATGTTTCAGGACACTTTGGTGACAAAAAGATAGCTATACAGTTTTCTAAACCAATCAGTCTTTTTACGCTACTCGGAGTAGAATATTTAGTTGTAGACTTTTAGAGTTGAAGCGAAGTCTTCCCTTCAAGTTATTGTTTGTTTGGTGTTGTTGTTGTTCTTATTCAAATCGACAACATGTTTACAGTAACTAAGCTGCTTTGTCGGGCGCTTGATATCAAGAGAAGACCAACATAAACACACTATTATCTGATTTGTCACATTTACTAAGCACTTGATAAATGAAACAGTTTATGCATAACAGTGATAATTACAATAAATTATTTCAATTAGCAATACATTATGTCAACGATTTTAAACAAAAGAAGATCAGAGCATGCTGATCAAAATGTTGAGTTTTCCACCACCGGTTCTTTTAAAGCCATTAGACACTTTCGGCACAGAAAAAAAAAGTTCACAGATTTACAAATAACTTACAGGGTTTACAGAAGGTAGTGGTGAAAGACTTCTCTTGAAATATTATTCTATGAAATGCTTTACTTTTTGAGAAAACAGTAAAACAATATCAATTCTCGATGGCGAGAATTATGGATTGATTTCGAGACCTCAGATTTAGAACTTGAGGTCTCGAAATCAAGCATCTGAAAGCACACAACTCCGTGTGTCAAGGGTGTTTTTTCTTTCATTATTATCTCGCAACTTCGACGACCAATTGAGCTCAATTCTTCACAGGTTGGTTATTTTACGCATTATGTTGAGATACACCAAGTGGGAAGACTGGTCTTTGACAATTACCAATGGTGTCCACTGTCTTTAAAAAGACATTGGCAACCATCTTTCAATGAACTCTTTGGAAGTATTACAAACAAAAATTACATAATTAATATTTAACAAATACTGGTTTTCGCTTTCATGCTAGAAATTTCAAATCCTACTGATCTTTAAAAGGCATATTCAACCATCTTTCAACGAACTCTTTAAAAATAATACTTTAAAATAAAACTCATCTGTTTTTTCGCTTTGATGCTAGAAAGTATGGGATATAGGGCGGTATCGTATTCAGGTTAGCTTTACAAGATAAATTATCACTTTTAATACATATGGTTTAGAAAGATCTCGTGACCAGAAGTTGCAAATTGTAAAAACATGAAATTCGTGCTGCGAAAACCAGATGTCTGGTTATTAGGTTCCTTGTATATGGCGATCGTGTGTTAGGATATAATAGTCTGTAATTTATATTATACTGTAATTAATAGGACGAGTAATTTAGTACCAACGTCACACGATTTTGAGTAAGAGAGCAGCAGTGTTAAAATAAATAATGTTTGTAAGGCTCACCTTAAAGGGAAGTTTCATGTTTGGTAACTACTCAAAATAAATATTAACTTAAAAACTGACTTGACAACGAGCATTGGAGAGCTGTTGATAGTATATAACATTGTGGGAAACGACTCCCTCTGAAGTAACGTAGTTTTTGAGAAAGATTTAATTTCTCACTAAAATAATAAAAGACTTCTAGCTAGAAGTCTTTTATTCTTATCCGAAAGCACACAAATTCACCCAACAAGGGTGTTTTTTCTTTCATCATTTTCTCGCAACTGCGGTGACCAATTGAGCCCAAATTTTCACAGGTTTGTTATTTTATATGCATGTTGAGATACATTAAGTGAGAACACTGATCTTTGACAATTACCGATAATGTACCTTCCCTTTAAATACATGATGCAATTTACAGACAACCAGTGCTATCTCCAAGAAGGAAGGGAACTCACATTTAAATGTTCACATAATTATTATTCTTTGGGGCAAGTAAGAAAATTACTCAAGTGCAACAAAAGTGGTATTGAATGCACTGCAGAAAAATCACCCTTGTTGCTTAGAATTCTGAAGACGAAACAAAATGGACAACCCACGAAAAAGGTGTCCCGGGACCTCGTTTTTTATAAGTAAGCACAAAAACCTTGCTGAGCACAGAGAAGCATTGCTTAGCAGAAATAGGTTACCAGATGAGACAGGGCCATTTTGGTAACTTCAATGTGTCAGACTCATACCCTGAAATCGCTGATATTTACTTCTCTTACTATACAAGGAGTGAAATAGATCAAAGATTTTTCACAATTACGAGTAATTCTAAACTGGGTGGTGTAAAGATTTTAATGATCTTCAGCACTGGTACACAATGGTTTGGTAAAACCCAGAACATGCACTCGTCTTGAAAGAGAAGGGCTAACCCTAGAATTTGTGGTTCAAACAAGCAGCCTTGTTTCATCGGGCTTGCAAGCTACAGTGATTAAGTTAAAACTACCCCCCCCCCCCCCATTGTTGACGAACCATGGTGAGCTGTTAATAGTATTAAAAAACATTGTGAGAAACAACTCTGAAGTAATGTAGTTTTTGAGAAAGAGGTTAATTCTTACTCAAATTTGAATCTGATAAAAGTCTTCGGGCCTGTTCAGGCATGTGATCTCATACAGGTATTGTGCAACAAGGGTGTTTTTTCTTTCATTATTATCTCGCAACTTCGACGACCGATTGAGCCCAAATTTTCATAGGTTTGTTATTTTATGCATATGTTGGGATACACCATGTGAGAAGACTGGTCTTTGACAGTTACCAAAGGTGTCCAGATCCGTCAAACACGCATAACGATTTTTCAAAAATGAAAACCGTGGTATCGACATCTTCACTAATCGATAACCACTCTCATCATAGCTCAACGGCTGATTCTGATTAAATTCATGATATACAACTAGCTGTGCTTGAAGTTAATGTAATGCGATGCAGCATTATGCAAATTAACTTTGAAATCAATTCATTGTGTTTGGAACACCCTGGATTTGTTTGGTGTTCCTTTTGTAGCGATATCTACCTTGATTACTTAATAAAACAAATCAAAAACTTGATTCATCATTTGATGCGTAAAACAAACCAGTGCGATTGCCGTCCAACAAAACAAAAAGCCTGTGTGATAGAGACAACCGGGGACATTTTAAACTAAAATTAATTGAGTTGTCAACCATCGGTTTTTCTCAGAATCTAACACTCTCAAATGAGATTTACACATGGCACTATACCGCTAACCTCAACTGATTAAAATTAATTTTTTTTTTTTTATACAATTACACGTTATGTATACAAATTACATCACCCAAATTGCCGTTGTGCCCTGTGCTTTTGCTGTGGTGCCCTTTGCAAAGTTTAATTTTATTTTTTAAATCATCTTAGAAGTAACCCTTCCAAGAACAAAAAATGTTGTGCCCTTTTTAAGAAACGAAATTCCAGGTCTGCTTAGTAACCCTAACCCTAATTATAACTCTTACCCTTACCCTAGCCTTAATCATTTCCCTGACACCAATTCTATCCCAATCCCTTAAAGGCAGTGGACCCTATTGGTAATTCCTCAAAATATTTATTAGCATAATCTTGTTTGTTAACGTGTAATGGGGAGAGGTTGGTAGAATAAAACATTGTGAGAAACGGCTCCCTCTGAAGTCAGGTAGTTTTCGAGAAAGAAGTAATTTTCAACGAATTTGATTTCAAGACCTCAGATTTAAATTTTTAGCTCTCGAAATCAAACATCTGAAAGCACACAACTTCGTGGGACAATGGTGTTTTTTTCGTTCATTATTATTTCGCAACTTTGATGACCGATTGAGGTAAAATTTTTACAGGTTTGTTATTTTTTTTTTTTACATATGTTGAGATAAAGCAAGTGAGAAGACTGGTCTTTGACAATTACCAGTAATGTCCAGTGTTTTTAAGCAAGCGAAGAGTTACTCAAACAGTCTTAACAAAACAACATGATGAACGATTTAAAATAATACTATAAATTAATTAACTAGTCGAACACAAGGATGGTGCACATGTGCACGCCTTCTGTCACAAAATGATGTAATTCTTAGATCGTACATCACTATACGCTGATCAATGATTAGCCTTGGCCCAAGACGTCAGTGATCGATAGTGTGTGGTGTATTGCGCTGTTGTACAACTGAGCGTATTTCACTATTCTCTTTCGATCACTGACGTCTTGGGTCAAGACTAATCAATGATAAGCTCTACATTGAAACATAAATTGCCAGACGAAGTAAAACTAACAAAAAAATAATTTCATGTATAATGTTTCATCGAATTCAACCGCAGAAAATATTTTCCATGAAATGAGAGACCAAACTAGATGATGTCACGTCACAATGCCACATCCGAAAATGCACGCTCTAGTTCATCTATAATAACATAATTATATTGCAGAAACAAATATTATTAATAACTTCTTATGATTTATATTATGAATGGATCACTTGAGCATCTCAACTCCAAAAATAGCAACAATTACTAATTGTTCTACAGGTTTTGGGGTTCTTTTTATGTATGACACAAAAAAAAACAATTTCCATAGATTTGCATTACACGATTTAAAGGCAGTGGACACGATTCAAAGGCAATTACCAATAATTGGTAATTATTCAAAATAGTTATTAGCATAAAACCTTACTTGGTAACGAGTAATGGGGAGAGGTTGATAGTATAAAACATTATGAAAAACGGCTCCCTCTGAAGTGACGTAGTTTTCGAGAGAGAAGTAATTTCCCACGAATTTGATTTCGAGACCTCAGATTTAGAATTTGAGGTCTCGAAATCAAGCAACTGAAAACACACAACTACTTCTTGTAACAGTTTTTTTTCTTCATAGTTATCTCGCAACTTCGACTACCAATTGAGCTAGCATTTTCACAGTTTGGTCATTTTATGCATTATGTTGAGATACACGAAGTGAGACGACTGGTCTGACATTTCAAGTCCTTCTCCAAAGCTTATAATTATTATAGAAAATGGCTCCGAGAAAAACAAATAGAAGATTGTACAATGTAAAACATCAACAAGTGCAACACGCATAGCATTCACGTTACAGATTGACAATCATATTTGTTGTAATACTGAAAACCTTTGAGTTATTTTGAGAAAAAAAGCAAGGTATTCCAACAACCAAAAAATAATTGTATAGACGCCATAGTTCCTCCCATATTCTAAGAAATCTATGAACAAGGAAATGGTTTAGGCTGTATTGAACCTTCACGTTTGATGGCATTAACAATTAATGGGAATAAGAGTGTTAAACCTACGTGTAAATCAAACCTATTATCCGGTATACCTATGAACAAAGCAAGATCTAACCCACCCGGTCCCTCCAAAAAGAATTGTCAGTAGAAAATGATGTGGACATTTTGAAGCTAGGTTTAAGTAAAACGTAACCTGGTCATACATGAATGAGCATCGAGTATTCCGCAGTTACTAGTTATTACGTGTTACGCATCACTAAACATACTCTCAATTATCTTGTCTCCAACCGAGAGGGGGCAGAGAGAAATTGGCTTGAGGTTTTTTTTATGAGATGTTTAGGGTCTTTTTTGAGAGCGAGGCTAGTGGACGAAACCCTTGGATGTCTCTTTCGTCACATTCGATGACTTGACACACCACAGGGGACCCATATAATGCATAGGGCGGTAGATGGTGTAGACAGGCAGTAGTGTTATGAACAAAAATGCGAGTCTTATTTTTAACAACGAAACTAATTACCCACTCCACACTAGGGAGGGGATTTTTTTTTTTTTTTTAGCGTGTGAATTATTCAGCAAAAAAAAGTGTGAGAATCTGGATGAGGCGTTGCTATGGACAATCCATCTTGGGCGTAAATGAGTCATTTTTTATTTTATTTTTTGGCGGGAAAGAGTCTATTGTTCGTCGGTGTTGGGGGTGACTCACGACAAAGACAAAGAAACAACGCGAGATGAGTGAATAATCTCGCGGGACTTTAGGGTTTCATTTTTTTTTGCCGTGGTGTTATTGTCTTTAGAGTGTTTGTTGAAACACAAAGAGGGTTTGGAAGTAAGTGTATAATTGGACTAGTGTTTCTTTTTTGCGTATTGCTGGATATTTACACTTTAATAACAATTGTCAAGTTGTCTTTTGTCTCATAATTAAGACGATTGTGCAATCTGTTTGTATGTGTCTGCTAAATCCGTTTGTAGGTTGACGTGTCTACTTGTGTTACACGAGCTCTGTTTAACCTATTATTCATTTGTTGCGGGACACGGTCTATTCCAGATACAAGTTCGAAAACGTGTGGACTCGACAACTTCATTTTATTTATATTTATATAATTTCTCACTCAAATATTAAAAGACTTCAGGCCTGGTGCATTTTTAGGGCATCTGGATGCACACAAATTTGTGCAACGAGGGTGTTTTTTTCTTTCATTATTCTCTTGCAATTTCGATGACAAACTGAGTCGACAATTGTCACAGATTTGTTATTTTGGGATACACCAAGTGATAATACTGGTCTTCGCCAACATAACCAAAGGTGTCATACATCTTTAAGGAATGCATCCTATATTACAGCCCCCATTCTTGAGCATACCTCCCCCCTCACCCCACCCACTCCTCATCAGCAGATACAGTCAACTAATTTCCCCTTTTCCGAACAACAACCCCTTCTCCTAAAAAAAGGCACCTCTACTCTTCCTCCATGCTCCTACCAAAACAAAACGAGCGACCGTGCAGAACCGCGGTCATCAAAGTATATCCTTTTGTTTTTAAAATATACATCCAATACAGCCCCCATCCACGAGCATCCCCCCCCCCCCCCCTATCCCCATCAGCAGAAACAATCACCACTCCCCCTTAAAGCACTCCAAAAACAAAAACCCCTAGCCGAGTGTCACTTCTTACCGGTGACATTTCCGCCGACTCCCCCTCCATACCATGTCACTCCAGTCACTCAAGTCAATGACACTTCCACCCTATTTCCGAGTCGCTTACGAGGTTCGTTCGATAATAATTAACCGGTTTGGAAGTGGTACCCGACTGCATGCCGAGATGAGAGAGGGTCTGGCAAGCGGCAGGAAACGAAATTGCAATCGAGGGGCTCTGATTAGTTGATATTAATGACTTAGTGCTCCTGATGGATGGAGTAAATATAATAATTATCGAGGCCAAGTTGTTAGCCGGCATTGCTATGAATTTAATTTACTGCTTTGACTTTTTATGAACGCGATACAAAAACAGTTCTTGTGTATTTTTTGTTCTCTCGACAAATATAGGAAACTTAGTTTATTTGTTTGTACTGCAAAGGGTGTGGTTGTTTGTGTTAGCCTCTTAAATTAAATTGGATTATCCGTCTCAGGAAGTGGTCAAGAAACAATGAGTTTCGTTGTTTTTACATTGAACCTACTCAGCCTACAAAATGTACAAGGTAGACATTCATTGTACAAACCGATGTGAATGTTTAATATCCAATATCGGTGTACAAGGTAGACATTCACTGTACAAACCTATGTGAATGTCCAATATTGAAAAAGCAATATTGATATTCGCTGTACAAACCTATGTGAATGTCCAACGTCCAATATAACACTAACTTTACTGATTTCATGACAGTATTATAAGTTAATTTGATTTTGGACATTGAACGTTGGACATTCACACAGTACATCCAGCAATGTCCAATCTCCGAATGGAAATGACGTTCACTATATCAAGTGCGTGAATGTCAAATATCTAAATAGCAAAGCAAACATTCGCTGTACAATATGTGAGTGTCCAATATACAATGTCAAACTAACTTTTCTGCCCTCAGTATTTCTACCCTTTAAAACGGCGCGCCTTTTTTTAATTTGTTAATTTTCTTCCGGTCGGAAAACACTTAAGTATTCAATTGCTTTGCGCTTCAGTTTTGCTCTTGTGATGGATGGCGCTTATATGTGAAGTTAATCATTTTGTTGTGATTAATGGAGGACAAAAAATATATAATTAAAAAGAAAACCCTTCATGGAAAGAGGATATTCGGTCGCATATTGGATTAAAGTTTGTTCATTTTGGTGACAGACTTTGTGGCAGCTTATAGTATCGCCATTTGAGTAAAGTCGTCTACATTTCGTAAATTTCTTAAGACTCACCTTTTCCCGTGTTAATTGCTTTTATGATCTTGATTGAATAGCCCCTCATAAATTTAAATTGATGTGTTATGTTATACTCTATTTTGGGTATAGTGTATCATAATTCCATCAGAATTTTTTGAAATAGATTTGTTGGACGAACAATTCAATCAATTTCATTTCTAAAAAAGGGGGAAAATTGAAAAACATGAAAAGGGAAAAAACAACAATCGAATACCAAAGAAGTGAAGGCTAAACCATGCGTACAATAATTGGCTTTAATCGTTAGGAAAAATTCACGCCAAATTAGATCCAAAGATCCTTCCACATTATTAATAATAATTTTATGAAATATTATTAACTGCTCTTTTACAGCGCAATTCCAAAAATGTTCTTTGCGCTTACTAGACAAGAACAACATCAGAAATGTGAATACATAGGAATATGTTTTAAGATTGCGCTTGAAAGCATTTTGAACAATTCTAATAATGTGGTAGGCCTCAATTTTACGAGTCAAACCAAATAAAAACTGCAATTCTACAATAGATTGAGTCATAAGAAACTGTGTAACAATCCTCTCCCAAGAGAGATTGAACCGTTTGTGCGTTTCAAGTGTAATTCCTCAGACACCGTCTCGAGAAATTGATAAGCTTCATGTCGAACAAAGATCGTCTACGCGTAATGAGAGTTTACTCTGACAATTACCCACCAAAGAAAAAAAATGATTGTACCCTCACAATTACCTCCGAAGAGTGTATCTAAAAAACGCTGCAACTAATACCAACACTATAACCTAGCAACTGTGGTTGCCCTGAACTCCCTCTTAGCAGCTGGACATCAATTATCCCATGTGATGACTTCAAAGTGCGATCTTTGTTGTCTTGAAGACTGACTTTGCACCCTCCGACCAGCATGGCCTTTTTGCCTCTCCTAGTCGGGAGGTGTTATAGAGAGCCGTTGACGCAAAAAAGGTCCACGTTGTTGTTGTTGTGTGGTGGTTGGTGGGGGACGGGGGGGGGTTAATGGAGCCCAGAGCCCATAAATTGTGGCTGGGACGACCCCATTAGTGGAGGTCTTGTGACAGATGGGGCTTTATGGAGAGAGGCAGTAATGATGAGGCAAGGGATGCGCTTCTCTGTGACATCGGATGTGATTCTTTTGTTGCTCCTTCTGTTGGTTGTGGTGCAGGATGGAGGGATTGTGTTTTCGCAAATTGGTTGTATCAAATTATGTTGGGGTATATTCGGTGTTTCTGTAAAACCACTGATTGAGTATCAACGTATTGTGTTCGAGTTGATGTTGTCAGTGAGATCTGACACGTACATGACAGGCAGTGTCATTTTATAAGGGGGACACAAATGATAAGAACCTTTTTTTTTTTAAGAGATTTCTTCAGCATTGGATTAGAAGTATTCATGTGTTTGCTACTAATATTAGGCATGTAATTCTTCCCATTTGAGGCTGATTTTGTGAAAAAAATGTAGCCATTGGGAAATCAGAAAAACTGTGATGATTAATAACCCAGAGCTTAATTGTGAACTAGCAGGTCAGCCCTTGCGCTTAATAGCATTGGACACTATTGATAATTGTCAAAGACTAGCCTTCACATTTGGTGTATCTCAACATATGCATAACAAACCTGTGAAAATTTGAGCTCAATTGGTCATCGAAGTTGCGAGATACAAATGAAAGAAAATAAACCTTGTCACACGAAGTTGTGTGCGTTTTGATGGTTGATTTCGAGACCTCAAGTTCAAAACCTGAGGTCTCGAAATCAAATTTGTGGAAAATTACTTCTTTCTCGAAAACTATGGCACTTCAGAGGGAGCCGTTTCTCACAATGTTTTATACCATCAACCTCTCCCCATTACTCGTCACCAAGAAAGGTTTTATGTCAATAATTATTTTGAGTAATTACCAATAGTGTCCACTGCCTTTAATAAAATGTTTATACTTTATTGCAAGAACTGAATATTATCCACATAGTCGTAGAAACTGAACGTTTACAGTTGTACTTGTGTCGGCTTGAATAAAGATGCCCTTCGGTCACTGCGATAATATCGGAGTACCAGCGAAGTTACTCCCCAGAAGCCGTTGATTTGTTTAACAGAACATGTTTATAATAATCATGTTGATTATGAAATTTGCCAATTGCATCTAACGATCAATTTCACTGTTAGAATTAATACCACAAAGCTAATGAGGCAGGGAAATAATCTTTAAACTAGCACGTTCGTTTTGTCAGTGTCTGTAGCTGTTGCATTGAAATATGAATGAATTTACAGATGTTTAAGTAAGTCGTGTTCAGCAAACTGGATTGTTTGATAAGTGCCGCTGGCGCTACTTACTTAAAACAAAGGCAATTAGTACTTGTCTGCGGATAAACTTTAATTATCAAATACATGTTTGTGTTGTAGTTGTTGTTTGTGTTGTTCTACTTGTTGTTCTTGTTGTTTTTTTCTGCTGTTTTTGTCTTATTTATTTTGCGGTAACACCATGTGTGTATCTGTCTTGCCAAGTAGAGTTTGTTCTTAGAGAACTGTCTTGCTTTATTCTACTGCCGCGGAGCAGATGTTCGGGGGTTCTGAGATGTCTCCCGACACCCCAACCATCTACTCCGCGGCAGTAGAATAAAGCAAGACAGTTCTCTAAGAACAAACTCTACCTGGCAAGAAGAAACACACATGTTACCGTGTACACATTGATACCTCACCATGCAATGCCTCAAATCCTATATTTTTGTCTTGTTGTTCTTTTTGTTGTTGTTGTTGTTGTCCTTGTTGTTCTTTTTTTTCTTTTGTTTTGTTGTCCTTGTTGTTCTACTTATTCTTGTAAGCGCTTGTTCTTGTTGATCTTGATATTGTTGTTTTTGTTCATGTCGTTGTTTGTGCTATTGTTTTCGCCATCTTTGCTATCGTTTGTAAAACTACAGCACCTCAGCAAGTAATTATTTAATGAAAGCTTTCTACCATCATTATCTTCACACTGTGGAAAATTAATGTAAGTCTGTGGATGTGTGGTTTGTGTCCTACAAAATGTACCCAGACCCTTTAATAATGAGCGAAGTGGCAACAAAATGCTCTAATGGGTCTCATGTGGACTGGACAATTTAATATTTTGACGGCAGTAAATTTAACGTGTACGCTTGACTGCGACTCCGTGGCACGTTAATTAAAACAATTCCAGACCGGGAAAATATGAACTGTGCGTTACATCTTACATAACCCTCACCAAAGGCTGTGGTGTCAAAATTCTGAGGGCCAACTGTTAGCCAATTATAACCGAACGGGGAAGAGTGTAACTAAATTTACATTGATCATTTGTAATTAGTGTTTGCAAAATGCAGGAGAATAAATCCATGTTACATAACTGAAACGATTGGCTGATATTAATCAATGAAAATAAAATTAAATAAACATAATTAATTATTACCTTCTTTATTCTAAAGTGTTACATTACAAAGAAAATTAAAGGAAATATACATAAAATAATTATTATCTCTTTCCTTCTGAAGACCATCAGAGCATACTGATCGAAACGTTGAGTTGTCAACCACTGGTTCTTCTCAGAACCAACACTACTTAAAAGAGATTTACATATGGTGCTACCGCGAACCTCAACATGTTATTGAAAATTGTCCATCAATGAAACAATAATACAAAATATGTGTAGCCATTGAGTAAAATTGCTACACAGTTTTTAGGGTAAAATAATTCAGTTTACTTTAGATTACTTCTTAAAATAAAATTCCAAATTTACCTATGAAACTAATACAACCAGATAACATCAACACCACAAATTTAAAAAGGAGAAAATGTATTACTTTGATTGATTGCAGTTAGCAGCCTTAAAATATATATTTATAAAAAATACCTCAATAAGTCATTTTTAATTATTTAATAAAATAAAATATAAATTACCAGACATGTTCATATACTAGAACTTCGCCGAGCGTAATAAGGTCATGCATAAGTTTTCTTTTATAGTATCTGCTTGAATCCGGCACTTTTAGAAGACAATATATTTAAATCCCATCTCATTCATGGTCTGCGAAGGCCAATCAACCAACGGTAATTAGTGGAGGCTTAAAGGTCTTATAGTTTCACATAAATGGGTTGTGTGCATGCAATTACTTAGGTGTTTTGAAGTGTACGATTTCTGAAATTACGCAAAACTGTACACTTTCTCTCTTTGACAGTTTTTCCATAGCGTCATGCCAACGTTGACCACAAGCAAGCCTTTACGAGACCAACAAGTGACGTCATCATTTACGGAAACCCTGAACACAATGCTCCTTGAGGACGACCTAGAGACCGGGGATGAGGCCACTGATGACGTCAATGATGACGTCAACGATGACGCCAGTCACGGGAATCTTGAATCGGCGTCGACTAAGAGTAAGAAGTCGAGGAAGCGCCAGAAGGGACTGGATGAGAACGGTGAGAAACCGCCGCCAAAGAAACGAGGTCCGAAGAAGAAGAAAATGACTAAAGCAAGGGTTCAAAAGTTCAAGATGAGACGTGTGAAAGCAAATACCCGGGAGCGGAATCGCATGCATGGGTTGAACGACGCACTCGATCGCCTTCGACGGGTCGTCCCTTGTTATTCCAAAACGCAAAAACTATCAAAGATTGAAACGCTACGATTGGCAAAGAACTACATCACTGCGTTGGCTGATATCCTGAAAACAGGTTCAGTGCCAGACACGGTTGCCTTTGCGCAGACGCTGTCCAAAGGGCTTTCCCAGCCGACAACGAACCTCGTAGCGGGCGCTATGCAGCTCAACCCTCGTACTTTGCTACCAGAGGAGAACCGGAGCAGCTACAGTGTCTGGCCACAGAGGGCGCAATACGAGTCGTCATACTACGATGGGAACGGATGTAGTTACACTGAAGGGACTAGTTCCGTCGATGAGAACTACAACACGGCTAACTTCCCCGGGCCGGATATCACAAGGATACCACAAGATGAGAGCATGTACGGAGATACTATGTCTAATGGATACGGGCGCCATTTTGAAAATATGCCCGCTGCAAACGGTCCTCTGCCGACCAGAAACACAAACTATCACTGCCAATACATCACCCACCAAAGCCACACACAGCAGCAGCATCAAACACACCCCCATGCAAGAATGGACTGCGCCAACGAATCACCAACTGATGACGTCAGCTATCCAGCCATTGGGTACACGTCACAAAATACCCGGATGTACGCTTACGGAAGTCCTGTTGGGGCTTCTGGAAATGGCGGACAAGGTGGCACTATGGGTAATATTTATTCCCCTGGCGGTGACCATTACGTTTCATCAACAATTTGTGACAAAGATCTGGATATACTTGGGTGTGGAACAAACATATTTCATGGATGAGTTTTGTGTTTTATTATTGCAAGTTACTATCCGAACTTTATGGACAAAATTATTAGCAACTTCACTAATTTAATTGAAAATTCCAGTTAAACTGATGAGCCTTACAGTATTAAATGTTGAAAGAATGGATTACTCCATCATCAGAGCTTATTGTCCTCTTGCAAAAAAATGAAAACAGAACGAGGAAAAGTTAGATTGGCGGCAGGGTGTTTTGGGGTAATTAACTCCAAGCCAATGCTTTACTTGGTAATGAGCACTGGAGAGTTGTCGGTAACAATTATAAACATTAATTTATAACAATGGAAGACTTTCGGGACGCTTGGTGGCAGCAGACTTACCATGTAAAATCCATTGTTCTCGGGAATGTGCGCATGCTCAGAACTACGTCAACAGTTGCAATTTACCCGGTTAATTCTGCTGCCACCTAGCGTTCCAAAATCTCCCTTTGCTTTGACAATATTATTTGAATTACATTTTGACTTCCTGAAAACAAGAAGTGCAATTTTGACAAACGTTTTCAATCAATAATTCTTGCCTTTTACTGACGCAATTTTAGAGGTTTCCTAACTAACACTTACTCCCGACTGGTAACTGTATCAAAGCATCTCGACGATCGTTAGTATTTCTGTTGTCTTAAACAGCGCCCTCATTCAGGGTTATTCCTCCAGTGAGGAGCCGTTAAAATGCAACGCCACCTGTCGTTCGTTATCAGCACATAACTGACGAGCTTTTTTTGCCCTTATTTCAAAGATTTTGGATATCTGACTGTGTCGTTTGCAGGGTCCAGGTATGTATTGGTTCATTTTATAAGCTGATTTGTTTGTTCGATTAATCATTTCAGTTTTATAATTTGGTTTAATCTATTGGCAATTGTTGTTAAACAAATTTTGTACTCAAAGATGCTGCAGAGTTTTGTCCTACCCTCCTTAACCGACCCATGTTAATTGACAACCCTCTAGTACAAGTTGCAAGTTGCAATTACGTGTCCCTAACGCTATTTCAAGCTTCCATTAGACAGTACATTACAATGAGGGACTTTTTGACGCTAGGTGGCAGCAGACTAACCTGGTAAATCATTATTGATCTTGGTTATCTGCGCGTAGTCAGAACCAAGTAAAACATAGAAAAGTACCTGAGACGAACTTTCAGTGATGACTTTCCAGAGTTGCCACGGTGATTTGTGTTATGACATCACACTTTGCGTAGCCCTTTAAGATTGATGCAGAGATATGGTCAATAACTCTTTGTGAAACCGAGCCCTGGTAAATCTGCTGCCACCTAGCGTTCTAAAGTTCCCAATAAAAAGTACTTTTCAATGTATATAATGTATTTTTGTGGAGAAAAGGTACAACTATTTTGTAGATTTTTTCTATTAACACATAAACATTCCGGCTATTCTTACTAAACAAAACGGGAACCTTTAAGGTTTAAGGGACCCCCACAAACAAAATAATTGTCATTCTATCAATTTCAACTTTATAATCTTGACATTTTATTAACAAAATGCTGGTGATTTGAGGAGAAACTTTTATGGTAAAGTGCAATATTTTATAGAATATTTATCATGAAATAAAACAACAAAAATGCTTAAATTTTACTGACTGTTGACTCGATAATTTCAAAGATTGTATCCCGTTCGAAATTGTTTTATGTTATCGATAATTACTTATCATTCACTGGGGGCCAATGAAGGTTTAAGATTTTCAGGTTTCCAAAGACGACCATTCCTTTTTATGCCATCAATATTTAATGGCGTATGGGAGCGCTTTGGTGAGGGGTGCAGAGTGGTTCATTTGCACGGCATTGTTGACAAATACACCGAAGCTTAAACCCAGAAGACACTATTGGTAGTTGTCAAAGACCAGTCTTCTCACTTGCTGTATCTCAACATATACATAAAATAACAAACCTTTGGAAATTTGAGCTCGATTGGTCGTCGGAGTTGCGAGATAACTATGACAGGAAAAAAACCTTGTCCTTTCAGATGCTTGATTTCGAGACCTCAAATTCTAAACTTGAGGTCTCGAAATCAAATTCGTGGAAATTACTTCTTTTTTGAAAACTACTCCACTTCAGAGCCGTTTCTCACAATGTTTTATACTATCAACCTGATACTCATGTAAGGTTTCATGCTAATCATTATTTTGAGTAACCACCAATAGTGTCCACTGCCTTTAATCACGGCTGCAACCGTACACCTCCTATTGCCCTCTTTTGTTTAACTCGGATAATTAAAATTACAAAATACTCATCCAAACTACGATGAAAATGTTTATTTTATGTGGTATATTTATTTTTGTGTCAAAGATTACGAGCAGTTCCAAGAATAAATAATTTACCTTGAGTTAAAGATTCCATTTTTTTAACATGATCACGGCAAACTTTGTACAAATTAATTAAAATGTTTATTAACACCACTAAATGTATATGTACATGTAACCATCACTAAATTTTTAACATTTACAATGGTGGTAAACAAAGATAATTATAAACAAGATTACATAGCACTGCCTCAAAAAAATTGTCGATTGTCATGGCTGAGCGATTTAGACCACCGGATTCAAACTCTAGTGTTTCTGATCAGCAGAGTGTGGGTTCCAGTCCCAGTCTTGACACTTGTGTCATTAAGCCAAGTTGACCAATGTTTCGTCCTTCGGATGGGACGTAAATCCGATGTAGCGCCCTCTATCGGTGACTAATTCAAAATAGGGTTACCAATCTTGGCCCTTTGAAGTTTGACTGCCAGTCACCATTTACGTGTCGACTCGCCCCCAAAAATACTATTGAATCACGTTTTGCCTTCGTGCATTTATACACTAACTTTGATCGAATGTTATTTAAAGATTTGTCTACAGCCAACTTTTTAATGTAAACTGTATCAATCATTGGGCTACTGCAAAATCTTTGTAGAGTGAATGTTACCTTTAGAACACGCCAATAAGACTTAGTTGTCCTGTAATTAAAAGTGCCTCCCGATAAGGCGAAAGTGACGTGACTATGTCTGATCAGCAGAGAGTGGGTTCGAGTCCCAGTCGTGACACTTGAGTCCTTAAGATACGTAACCATTATTCCTGCGTCCTTCGGATGGGACGTTAAGCCGTTGGTCCCGTGTGTTGTGTAACGCATGTAAGTTAACCCAGTGTACTTGATTGGCAGCATATTGCGCCGTAACACCTAGTAGACCATCACATGGTGCTGTGTTAAAGGAGTAGGTCTCATTATTCAAAAACGTCGTCCCACCCTGGAGGTAGAAATAGACCTCCATTTCTACCTCCATGGTACCTTAAGTCGGACCTCGTGTGGTTGGGTGGGACCTCGTCTCCCATGTGTAATGGTAATACAAAATGGTGAGACAGTTGTTTGGGTGTATTGATATTAAGATTTGGTCTCTCAGCAGTGGTTATTATCAATCTGCTCTATTCCTTTAGCTTCGGCATTCGATGACGTCAAGGTGCTCATTTGAGTACGTCCGCCTGTCTTTCGGCTCGTCCCTGCCTGTTCACTGGACGATCCCTGCTGCGTGCCGGTGTTGGCTACATGACCAGCGCCCTCTCGTGTCGGCCGTACCTTCTTAAAGCAGCAGTGGAAAGTTTTCTTAAAGTTCTTCTGGAAGTTCTCCCCAAGGAAGGTGTATATGAAGGGGTTAGCGCAGGAGTTAATGTAAATAAGGGCATGCCCAGCCGCCTTGAAATCCAGCGTTGCAATGGTGTACGGAAAATTCACATCAAATTCCATCCAGATCTGTATAACATGGACAGGAAGCCAGCACACGGCAAACACAATCACGACTGTCAGAACCATCCATGTTATCTTGCGTTTCTGTCTGAGGTTCCTGTCGTTTGCGGGGCCGCTGAGGGCGTCTGTCGGCACGACGCGCTGCCATAAGCTCAGTATCATCATACTATAGCAGATGGAGATGACAACAAGGGGGAGTGCGTAGGTAAAGAGGAATAACCAAATGGAGAACAGCTCACTCCATGTCTTGGACCAGAAATATTTACAGAGCAGTATTATTCCGCCCTTGAATGGAATATCCACTGTGTCCAAGAAGACCAAAAAGGGTATGTAGACTATGAATGCAACTGAAAAGGAGAATAAATAAACAAATAAAGCAAAAATAAACAGATAAAGAAACAAATTGTGGCTTATAGTACTTGATATTGATATTGGATCGAGGCATTGCATGGTGAGGTGTAAGGTTTGCATTAGCACCGTGTGTGTATCTACTTGCCAGGTAGAGTTTGCTCTTTAGAGAACTGTCTTGCTATATATTCTTATACCACCGCAGAGTACACCACTGCAGCTTGGCAAGTTTCCTCAAGGGATTTCCCCTACACCACCACCACCACCACCACAACAACAACAACAACAACAACAACAACAACAACAACAACAACAACAACAACAACAACAACAACAACAACAACAACAACAACGACGACGACGACGACGACACCGACGACAACGGCGACGACGACGACGACGACAACAACGACAACAACAACAACGACAACAACGACAACAACGACGACGACGACAACAACGACAACAACGACGACAACAACAACAACAACAACAACAACAACAACAATAACAACAGCAACTTACAAAGCCATATGACAATGCTAATTATGGCTGCATTGTGGAGGGTGCGGGTCTTTATTGACTTGAGTGGTCTGACAATGGCTTGGAATCGGTCAATACTCATCGCTACTAGGAATAGACAGGTCACCTGAGCTGAGACCTGTCGGTAAAACATTAAAAGATCCACATTACCAGGTTAAAGGCACTGTCATCTATTGGGAGTTACTCAAAATAATTGTTAGCACAAAAACATACTTGGTATAACGAGCAATAGAGAGCTGTTGATATTGGAACAAATTGTCAAATTGTTGAAACGGCTCCCTCTGTCAGTAACATAGTTTGTCAAGAAAGAATTAATTTCTCACTAAAATATTAAAAGAAATTGGCTTGAAACGTTTTCTTTTGGCGTCTTAAAGCACACAACTTGTGCACCAAGGTTTTTTTCTGTCATTATTCTTGGTCAACTTCGATGACCAATTGACTCCAAATGTTCACATGTTGCGTACTACATGCATATGTCGGGATACACCAAGTGAGCATACTTGTCTTTGAACATACCAAAGGTTCCCTGTGCCTTGAAAGGGTATACGTTTTGTATTAACTCTTAAAATTAATGCCAATAAAAGCTATTGGTTAGAAGCCAACGGTAGCGTTTGATAGTATAAAGCATTCTATGCATGTTTTATATAAGAGCCAAACGACTCGAAAACAAATTCGGAAACGATCTATTATAGTATTACTAATGATATTTTACTGGTGTTAAATTTGATTCTTTTTTGGGTCACTATATGTCACAACACCCATGGTGTCAATTTAACACCTCAGCTTTTGCCGTGTAGAAAAGATAAAGACGTACCGACTGCATGTAGTAGACCATTTTACACATGAATCGACCGCCGAGAAACGAAGGCGATCCGTATTGAGCAGCCGTTGAGGGCGCACAGACACAGAGAAACAGAATGTCGGCAACGGCGAGGTTGACGATGTAGTAGTTAGTGACCGTCTTGAATTGTCGCATCTTTAAGATGACGAAGATCACTAAGGTGTTACCAATGATGCCGATTACCATCAGAATGCCTGTCGGAAGAAATAAACAAAACGTTTTTCAACAGAAACTTGTAAAAAGTTAAAGGGCAGATTATAAGTTTGGTAATCACTCGTGATGAGACAATGGACACTATTGGTAATTGTCAATAACCAGTCTTCTCACTTGGTGTATCTCAATATGCATAGAATAACAAACCTGTAGTAATTTTCCACGAATTTGATTTCGAGACTTCACACTTAGATTTTGAAGTCTCTAAATCAAGCATCTGAAAGCACATAACTTCGTGTGACAAGGGTGTTTTTTCTTTCATTATTATCTCGCAACTTCGATGACCGATTGAGCTGAGATTTTCACAGGTGTGTTACTTTATGCATTTGTTGAGAAACAGCAAGTGAGAAGACTGGTCTTTGACAATTATCAATAGTGTCCACTGTCTTTAAGAGAAGGGTGTAGCGGCGGGCTTGACAGCGTAATTTATTCATGTGTGACGTCAGAAGCGTAGATTATACTTGGTCAATTGAGGGCGCTGTTTTAAATCTTTCGCCAGGATCGATCAAAACATTCATCACTAATCAGTAATACTTTCGCCAATATTTTGTTGATTTTGGATGCACCCAATGTTGTGAGTACAAATTAGTTCAATTACGTTTAAGATTATAAGTTTAAGTATACTCTGCATCAGGGATTGTTGATAATAAGCGGGTAATTAGTATAAAATTTTGATTGTAAATGTGACTATTTTTCCAAGCATGTCGTCAATTAGATTCACGTGGGTTATGTACAGTACATGTATTGTGTATGTGGCTTATTGTGGCATACAGAACACGGTAGTGTGTGAGGAAAAGGTATATTATGGTCAGAGTTGGGATAAAGTTGTGATATTAAGTTAAGTCACTTGAGTTGAGACAGGGAATTACATACACTTGGCACACATTTTGTGGGTAAAATAGGGTTTTTAATCAATTGTTGTAAATACAAATTAAATTAGGTTAATTCATTGTTGCAATTGCTGTATTAAAATCAAATGTTTTTATTGTTTTGGGTTAATTTTGATTAATTGCAGATCGAACCGCATTGCTACAAGCATTATGGTATCGTAATAAAGGGTTGGGCATCAGTAAATTGTGTCATTGGTGACAATTTTTGAGTACACACGTCCCAAAGGGGTGTTTTTGTTTCCCTTCAATCATGATTTGGAGGTTGCACTCATGAGAATAAATAAGTTTTAATTACAGAGTAGTTTTTGAAAAAGTACCTTGTGTATATCGTTTGTGTTATTGCTTTTTACTTGCCATCTTTTGTTTAAACTTTTACTGCAATTTTAGAATGTTTAATGTATTGTATATAATGTGTATTTTTTATGAGCTAGGTCTGGGAGAGCACATCTTTTTTGATGACAGTTTTTGGACTTTTGCCCTTCCCTGGACGGCCTGTGCTTGTTTTATTGTTTTGCTTTTTTTTTGTCCGAAGAATTAAAATAAATAAAGAAATAAATAAAATACATGTGATGTCATTAATAAACCCTTTTTCTAACCAATACTAGAATTGGCTCGGCCTCCGTCAAACAAAATGTTTAACACTGGCACGTTTTTTTTGCAAATAAATTCACAGGCACCAAAAACAGATGGCTGGAAGTGCCTACCAACAGAAAGTGTTAAAGTCAACGATTATGTCCCACACAAATTACTTCCAGTGTTGAAAATAGCTCCGTAATTTCCTCTTTCACTTACGAATAATTATTTCACACCATTATCGTAGCGTTTTAGGCTGGGTACTATTTCAACACAACAGTTTTTTTAAATGGATTTGAGTTTACTGTGCAAAAAAATATTTTAAATATAATAAACATGTGTCTATGTCGGTCAACCTTCCACTATTTTTTGTATAGTATTGAGAAATCCTTGCTGTCGAAAGTTTAATTAATTTCAGTTATATACTGACACTATATTTAATCTATGGACCACGGTATGTATAAAAAGGAGATCTTTATTTTGTTTGCAACATCAGTTTTTTTTCTGGCCAGTTTCAACAAAAATCCATTTACTTTATAGTATATTACTTGGCTGATTCAATTTCGTTTAAAAATTAATGATCCATTGATTTAGATTTGGACAGTTAAAAGTTCAACTTCCATTTCACCAAGCCAGCAGCAAGAGATGATCAAACATCCAGTTTCAAAAAGGTGTAAAATATGAAGTAGAAAATCAACTTAAGAAAACTGGAAGTGCAGTTTCAAATGCCTATAAATTAGATAGAACGACTGAAGCGAATCTGAATGAGAAAGACGAAGTCATGTGTGCACTAAACGAAATTGGATTCATTAATGGCTTTGAGGGTATTAGAGGAAAATGCACGAACTTGAAAGTGTGTAAATGAAATTACATTTTTTTTTTAATGAAATAGGCCAGGTAAACCTATCATAATATAAAAAGCCCGGGCCAGTATAAAATTACCGAAAATAAAAAGTGTTTACTAAAAACTTGTTGTTTTAAAGGTAAGGTATTACTCGAAAAGTATTGCTGGAGGTTTGTAATTAGGATTATGTATAATTGGATACTTTTGAACGCTTGGTGGCAGGAGACTTACCATGTAAAGTTGATATTGTCTACGGCCCTTTTCGAAACCACGGCCCGGCTTTGGATTTGGCTCAGGCTAGATGGCCCCGCCGGTTGTTTGGACAAATTTTACGTGCTTTGCGTACGTGCCCAGGGGCTTCAAACGAGAGAACGGAGCCTCAAGCCGATTCCATAGCCGACGCCGTGGTTTCGAAAAGGGCCTGGCGTTTACAATAATCAAGAACAACTAATTTACCTGATAAGTCTGCTGCCACCTAGCGTCAAAAAAGGTCCATCATTATGATACTTACCAAAAAGTATTGGCATAAGCAACGCATGATGTGGTGGTTTATGATCAGCCGGTTGCTGGTAAAAGGTTTCGTTCCCGACTGAATCATTATTGGTGCCTAGTGTACTCAAAGGGAAAATCGTGGCTACGGTGGTCGTCATCTTCCCCTGGCAAAAACAACCTCGTCCCCAAATTACTGGAACTCGATCTGCAGAGAATAAAAAAAAAACATGTATAAAAAGACGATTGGAGCATACTCGAAACGTCGAGTTGAAACCAACTTAAAGACACTGGACACTATTGGGAAATGTCAAAGACCATTCTTCTCACTTGGTGTATCTCATCTCAACATATGCATAAAATAACAAACCTGTGAAAATTTGAGCTCGATTGGTCGTCGGAGTTGCGAGATAACAATGCAAGATAAAACACCCTTGTCACACGAAGTTGTATGCTTTCAGAATCTTGATTTTGAGACCTCATATTCTAAACTTACTCAACAAAATTTCTCCTTTCTCGCAAAACTACGTTACTTCAGAGGGTGCCGTTTCTCACAATGTTTTATACTATCAACCTCTCCCCATTACTCGTTACCAAGTAATGTTTTATGCTAAGAACTATTTTGAGTAATTACCAATAGTGTCCACTGCCTTTAAGTTCACATTACAAATTGCGTATCTCACTCACTCCCGTAACTTCTTTGGTTTTAGATTATTGGTGAGATTTGGTCCTAGCATAACAAAACCGTGAACGAATTTTGCCTCTTTAAGAAGCTCAGGTACACACCAATCCTCCAGAAATGTTTCAAGGTCGAGGGAAAAGCCCACACTCCGGGTTGGTCTGACTCACTTCTATGTCAAGCTTAACCATTTTTAGGGTCAGGTTGACCCATTTACGGGTCAATCTGACCCATTAAAGCAATCGCACAACATCGGTAGACAGTATTGTCAAAAGGCCCACACTCACTGTATCACAACTTATATATAAAAATAATAACAAAACTGTTAAAATTTAGGCTCAATCGGTCATCGGAGTCGGGAGAAAATAACGGGACAACCCACCCTTGTTTCCGCACATTTCGCCGTGTCATGGTGGTTAAAATAAATCCGTTATTCGCGATATCGAGAATTGATAATTGTTTTAATGTTTTCCCAACAAAGTAAAGCATTTCATGGAATAATATATCAAGAGAAGTCTTACCTTCTGTAAACCCTGTAAAAGTTATTTGTAAATCTGTGTGAACTTTTAATTTTTGTTCTCTTCAGAAAGTGTCCAATGGCTTTAACGGGTCGGGCAAAAAAAATGATTTTCCGATTCGGCGTCACTTTAAAGACAGTGGACACTATTGGTAATTGTCAAAGACTAGCCTTCACAGTTGGTGTATCTCAACATATGCATAAAATAACAAACCTGTGAAAATTTGAGCTCAATCGGTCATCGAACTTGCGAGGAAAGGAAAACAAAAACCTTGTCACACGAAGTTGTGTGCTTTTAGATGGTTGGTTTCGAGACCTCAAGTTCTAAATCTGAGGTCTCGAAATCAAATTCATGGAAAATTACTTCTTTCTCGAAAACTATGGCACTTCAGAGGGAACTGTTTCTTACAATGTTTTATACCATCAACCTCTCCCCAGGCCTTTGTTTCTCTCATGGCAGGCTTCGTTGCCACTGGATATTCAATGACGTACTTAGCACTAGACTTGATGACAAGTCGTTAGGCGCTGCCTAAATACACCGCGCTTAACAATTACCGTCTTGGCTTCAAGACTAACTCAGCACCGACCAAGGTTGTCAACTTCTTGCGAATCTAATCTAAATGATTGAATGCGTGGGACGAGTTATCACTTATACTTTCCACCCATAAATGTATTACTAATACTCATGTCTTCCTTTTGTATTTCTATTTTGTAAATTGGCATGCTTTATGAATTGTCTCTTTATTTGAATTATTTTCTGGAGGACAAATCGGCTGTCTTTAAGTGGCGTAACTAGAACTCAATCACGCGTATTATGAGGGCATCAAATGAAATGCACCTTTTTCCATATTTCCGTATGTCGGATTACTCATGGTAGTAATTCATCAATCTCTCGTATGTTCAAAGAACTACGTGACTAATGGGTTCTAAAATGGATTATGGTATCATCTAGCGATACAATGTCAGTTCGGTATCATGAGGGCCTATGCAATAATAAAAAAATTGTGTTTCTCTTGGTTACGGAGTTGTAGTATTTGTCAAAATGGCCGAGGAATCATGGTTAATGTTCCTACAGCAGATTTCACGAAAACCTAGAGTTAGGACGAGTAACGAGTAAATCGTCCTTACTCTGTGTAACGCATGTAAAAGAACCCAGTGCACTTCTCTCGAAAAGAGAAGGGGTACGCCCCGGCGTTCCTGACTGTGGCTGCTGCATGCGCCGTAGCACCTTGTAATTTCTTATAAGGTGTTAAAAACTAGGGTCTCGGAATTCATCTCTGCAATAACCTATCTTTCCGAATGTTTGTATATACTCAGCGCCTTGAGCACCTTGTTTGGATACGTGCGCTATATAAGACTTTGATATTATATTATATAAATATTATTATCAAACGTATACAGACCCTTTAAAAACAATCCGTTTGAGTGATGCATAATCGATTGTGGAAACAGAGGAACTAATTATACGCCATAACCTTCACTTGAAGTCCACGAGCTGTAAAAAATCATCCAGCTAAAAGTAACACAGATTAAAGAATGCACTAGAATGTGTTTACTGTCTTTGCTTGGTTCAAGTGTCTGCTGTCGCTCCTAGCTTCTAGAGTTGCAATTGAGTGAGGCTTACAGTAGACTTGCAGACAAGTCGATAATTCGTTGGTTTTGATGTTTGATCCGGCCCATTATTTTGCCTCTTTGTTTGGGGTCCATGCGCCCCACGCAGCGGGGGGTCCCCGGCAGACATCCATAACTAGGGTGTCGTGGCCGAGTTGATAAGAGCGCGGAACTCAAGCTCTGGTGCTTCTGTTCAGCAGAGTGTGGGTTCGAATCCCGGTCGTGACACTTGTGTCCCTGAGCAAGACACTTTACTATAATTGCTTCTCTCCGCCCAGGGGTAAATGGGCACATAGGGCAGAGATGGGTCTTGTGATTGGTTTAGCTGAGTAGCGCATATATTGCGCACAGGCTGTATACTCCCCAGGGAGCTGAGATGGTTTAAGGAATGATTTAAGGCCTAGTGACCAGGGGTAATAATGTCGGAAGCGCTTTGAGACACGTGTGAAAAGCGCTTAAAACGGGTTATTATTATTATTAACTGAATTATGCTAAATTTAGGTGTGTCTAAATTTTCCTGAATATTGGTACCTTGTTCGTTCAACCAAAATGCTCTGTGCTGCTGCTCTAACAGTCTCTCTCGGCGCAGCAGAATCGCGAAAGAGCCGTTTCGCTATCACCGCGACAGATAAACGACTTGTCCACAAGTCTAGGCATGCAGTAACTGGGTCGGGTTTTTTTTTATACAGGGAGCCGCAGGCTCGCTGTCTCCCCGTGCATAATCTCTGACATTGACTGGCTTTAAATATGGTTTAGGGTGACATTAGCTGGTGCCTTCTGTGCAGCTCTAATGTGATTATACATGTTCTGTGCAATTGTCACTGATGAGTCTTTGAATATCTTGTATTTTGTATTTGTACTTAAAGTCACCTGGAAATATAATTGTTTTTCTTTCAAACATAAGAATATATGCTTACGAACAATAAAACAATTTGTTTAGTAATTGTTTGTCACGATTTATATGTTTAAAAAATATATAAAGTTGTTTGGGGGACTGACACCGCCTACCCCTTTTGTGACGTCAATCGAGGCAGACTTTGCCTGCAATGCGTATAGTAAACACACGTTCAAAGTACATGTATGTCCAAGTCGTGAGTTGGTACGTTTCAAAAAGTGTTTTTCTGCATTCAGCAGCAATACACCTGGTCGGCATTGCCGGAAAAAAAAAAAAAAAATCTTTTTTTGAAACGTACAAACTCACGACTTGGTCCGTACATGTACTTTGCAATTGTGTTTACTCTACGCATTACAGGCAAAGTCTGCCTCGATTGACGTCACGAACAGCGCCTTCTCGGGTCGGGGTCTACTCTTAAATTTGTAAATAACATAAGAACTGTTTTTTTTTAAACCTTAGTTAACTGTTTATTCACATTCCACTCATCCAAACACATATATTAGTGACAAAAGCTTTATTTTGAAAAAATACCACTTCCAGGTGACTTTAAATAAAAAAAATTATATCCTAATGTTTTTCTGTAATTTTAAAAATAGTGTATATATTTTCTTATGCTCTGTAATTTTAAACGCAATTCAGCCTCTGGCTGCCAAGTTTGGATGTTTTTAATAAACCAATAATAAAATTGAAGGATGCTTTTTGTTATACTAGACTGTGCTACTCTCGTGTGTAATTTAACTTCAACGACCATGGCTGTTCCCAATCTAGCCCTGGCGGCCTTTCACAATCGTTTTGTACTACAGTCAAATCCTTCACAGTCAAATCTTTCATTATACATGTATATACATTTAAACAACATTCATAAATACCTGACAGTTTCGCTATTCCTATTGGTGGAGAGCGTGTCACGTGGGTGTGTATAAACCTTTGTTTATGACCGGTAAAAAGTGTTAATTCATGGGCGTGACACGCGACCTTGCACCTGTTCTTATTTAAAGACAGTTTCTTCATTCCCATTGGCCGAGCGCAACGGCTGAAACAGTTGTGCCACATCACGCGATACGTGCGACGCGCACAGCATTCCCTTATAAGGAGTTGTTTACCCGAGGGCGGCGGAGGGCTTTACCATTTCATAGCTGGAGGGGTGTTGTGTTGAAAGAAATCATTTAACAATTATGATTTTTGCATTTATTTTATTATTTGACCAAAAAGTGATGATGTTTTTGACCGAAAAGGGTATTAATGAAATCAAAGTGTGTTGAGTAGGTTTTCGACTAGTGGTTTAAACCCGCCGAGGCCTGGTTCTTTATAATTTACCTCGACTTCGTCTCGGTAAAATTATCAAGAACCAGGCCTCGTTGGGATTAAACCACTAGTTGAAAAACCTCTTCACCACACATTGATTCCCTTATTTAATACATACATGCACTTGTGCCCGTACACCATGTACAATATAACATACAAACGTTATACCTGCCGCATGCAGACGACCGAAATTGCAGCTGACAAATATCACATCGGACCAATCAAAACACAGATAGGGAAGCTTACGTCACTGCACGTTTAGCCAATGAAATCATTGTATCCAATGAATTCATTAGGTTTAGACTCAGACAGAGTTGTTATGTGGGTTGGCCATTGCGTGATTGCCCTAATTGCTGCGAAACTCTACCAGCATCAAAATACCTAACTTTTGATACGACACACAGAAAGCTGTGTGTCCTTCTTTTACCAATGAAAGTCACGTATTGTTCGAAGACAAGTGAATGTCAAACACACAGATAAAAAGCTTTTGCGATGAGGGTCTGCCAAGTAATTAACAGGATACGCAAGACTAAAGCAGTTTATTAACAATGTACTTTAGAGTTGGCACTGTGTCACTCTCGATACATATTAGTAGTTTATTAAAAGTGAACTGAAATGAGTACCGTCTCAATTTCAATCATTCACTTATTCAATCTAGTGATGCCTTTCAGTTCAATACGTGATTCTGGTGAAAAAAAAACCGACTCTTAACTTACACTAGGCTGTCTCCAATTGAGTACACACACATATAAAATGCTTCAATTACAACAGCCACGACTTAAAGACACTGGGCACTATTGGTAACTGTCAAAGACAAGTCTTCTCACTTGGTGTATCTCAAACATATGAATAAAATAACAAACATGTGAAAATTTGAGCTCAATTGGTCATCGAAGTTGTGAGATAATAATAAATGAAAAAACACCCAGTGTTACACGCAGTTGTGTGCTTTCAGATGCTTGATTTCGAGACCTGAAATTCTAAACTTGAGGGCTCGAAATCAAATTCGTGGTTAATTACTCCTTTCTCGAAAACTACGTCACTTCAGAGGGATCCGTTTCTCACAATGTTTTATACTATCAACCTCTCCCCATTACTCATTACCAGGTTTTATGCTAATAATTATTTTGAGTAATTACCAATAGTGTCCACTGCCTTTAAATAAATCAACAACAAAAAATGTTCTCTTGCCCGTTAAAGGTACTAGAAACATTTGGTATATATGGACACCAGCCAAAATACAACTAACCATACTAGAACACTTTCAAGTACATGTACTTTTGAAAGTGGGGCCAGGAAAAACATTATTACGGACACCAAAGCTCTCTCTCTCTACACCATCGTTTCATTAACAAAGTGAGTGACTGCTGACACTTGAAGCGTATCCCAGCAAAGCAAACTCGTGTCATGATTGCCAAAACTTGACATCACTCAACCAATTAGAGTGTGTTATGTCTCACATAACCCCCTTAAAGGTACTTGACACTATTGGTAATATTGTCAAAGAGCAGTATTATCACTTGGTGTATCCCAACAAATGCTTAAAATAACAAACCTGTGAACATTTGGACTCAATTTGGTTATCGAAGTTGCAAGAGAATAATGAAATAGAAAGACCATTGCTGCAATACTTTGTGTGATTTCCAAAGCATAAATAATGGCTTCAGCTAAAGTCTTGTATTGAGTTAGAATTTGAGTTAGAGTTAGGACTAGCCCTAACTTAGGACTAGCCCTAGCTTAGGACTAGCCCTTTGATACTACAAACTTAAAGGCAGTGGACACTATTGGTAATTACTCAAAATAATTATCAGCATAAAACTTAACTTGGTAATAAACGAGAAATGGGGAGAGGTTGGTGGTACAAAACATTGTGAGAAAACGGGTCCCTCTGAAGTGACGTAGTTTTCGAGAAAGGAGTAATTTTCCACGAATTTGATTTCGAGACCTCAAGTTTAGAAATGAGGTCTCGAAATCAGGCATCCGAAAGCACACAACTTCGGGTGACAAGGATGTTTTTTTTCGTTCATACATTATCTCGCAACTTCGATGACCGATGGAGCTCAAATTTTCACAGGTTTGTTATTTTGATGCATATAGTGAGATACACCAAGTGAGAAGACTGGTCTCTGACAATTACCAATAGTGTCCACTGTCTTTAAGTCTAGACATAAGTTAGTCGAGATAAGAATTGTCCTAACTCTTTGTGAAATCCACCACTGGCAATTCGTGTGAAACGACTTATTTAATTGGTATTTCGAGAGCACATTAGTTATTAGTAGGTTATAGTACTGCGTTAAGTTTAATCTGCTTTTGTGGTTTGCACGTACCATTGCGTATTGCCCCCAACGTACACTTAGGGTTAATCTCTTATTTATGGGTGCAAGTTAACATTGTGTTTGAATTTTTTTTATTAATTTGTGTCTTTTACTATTAATCATATCGAGCAATTATACGCCACATTGAAGCCGAGTGGATAAAGAGCTGTGGTGTTTCTGTTCAGCAAAACACTTAACCATTATTCATTCGTCCTTCGGATGGGACGTAAATTCTTCCATTATTCTCTCGTAACTTCGACGACCAATTGAGTTCAAGTGTTCACAGGTTTTGTATTGTATGTATCAGTTGATATACACCAAGTGAGAAGCCTGGTCTTTGACAATTTTCCAAAGGTTTCCAGTGCCTTTAAATCGAGGTTTTTCTATGGATTTTTCCGAACCTCGGCCCCGACCCTGTTTGATGTTGGAAACACCATACCAAAAAATTGTGCCCTAACCTTTTTAAAGGCAGTGGACACTATTGGTAATTTACTCAAAATAATTATCATCATAAAACCTTTCTTGATTACGAGTAATGGGGAGAGGTTGATGGTACAAAACATTGTGAGAAACGGCTCCCTCTGAAGTGCCATAGTTTTCGAGAAAGAAGTAATTTTCCACGAATTTGATTTCGAGACGTCAAGTTAAGAACTTGACGTCTCGAAATCAACCATCTAAACACACACAACTTCGTGTGACAAGGGTGTTTTTTTCTTTCATTATTATCTCGCAAGTTTGATGACCGATTGAGCTAAAATTTTCACAGGTTTGTTATTTTATGCATATGTTGAGATACACCAACTGTGAAGGCTAGTCTTTGACAATTACCAATAGTGTCCACTGCCTTTAAAGTTGTTGCTGGAGCCATAGTCAGTACTGCATCCCACGCAAAGCTTTGGGAAATCTTTCTTAAACAGTTCAGCTTTACATAAGCCTCTAGTAATTGCATCTCAATCAATTTTTATTCAAACCGATCACTATTTAGTTGAGGTCGCTCGGAAAAGCGACGTCATTCGAAGTCGAAAGCAATTTATTTCGCATATAGGTTATCAAATGCTTTTTAGATCAAGTAGGTAATGTCCTCGATATTGTCAGTTGTTCATAAATAAATACAATTAAGTAATGAATTGAAATAGGGCAGAAATTACTTTCAATAAATGTCGTCTCACTTGATGCTTTCGGCGTTCATCTACAAGAAACCTTGATTCCCCATTCAGATTTTCTGTTTTGGATCTTGGGGAGTACAGTATTTCGAGCAAAAGACCGTCCAGAGAAAGGCAATGCGTTAAAAAAAAAACTTCCATTAAAAAATACTGTGCGCTCAAAGACCGTTCATTTTAAACAATCAACATTGAAAATATAAAATGCACAGAGACCTTTATACACAGAAAACAAAGTAATTATTACTCAAAAATAATTATTAGCATTAAACCTTACTTGGTGACGAATAATGAGGAGAGGTTGATATAGACCATGTGAACCTTGTTTACAATAAGAGTGACCTTGTACATTCTTTAATTATTCTGGCAGGCACTGTACTACACTGGTCCTATATGGGAAAGTTGACAGTCATTTTGTGTCATAATTTCCACATAAAACCAAGAGTTATGAAAGTCAAAGCTGAACAAGTTTTGAGATGTGCCTCCTTTAATAATATAAAAAGTTGATAAGAATTAGACAGTGCAATCTCCATAAAATATAAGATTTGATAATTTATTCCATTAAGCTGTGTACAAATCATGCCTGCAAGAAGTCCAGGCTCTGAGGCTCTTTTGTAAACTTTTGATGTCACAGGTCACATCGTGAGAAACGGCTCCCTTTGAAGTGATAGTTTTCGAGAAAGAAGTAATTTTCCACGAGTTTGATTTCGAGACCTCCGATTTAGAATTTGAGGTCTCGAAATCAACCATCTAAACGCACACAACTTCTTGTGACAAGGTGACTGTTTTTATCTCTCGCACTTTCGACGACCAATTGAGCTCAAATGTTCACAGGTTTGTTATTTTATGCGTATGTTGAGATACACCAAGTAAGAAGACTGCATGGTTTTTGACAATAATTATTACCAATAGTGTCCAGGGTCTTTAAACAAATTGATCATACAAAATGCACAAAAACCCTCTACACACAGAAAACAAAGTGCCAAGACAAATAACTTTAAAAACAAACTAACGAAACTTAAAAGAAAAAAAGGAAAGAGGCAAATGAAAAAAAGAATTCCTAACTGGACGAACTGAAAATAGAAAAAAAACATGCAAAGGTATGAAGACAATTGTTATATAATAAACAGTAGTACAAACAATTGACAAATCAAAACCCTGATAAAATCAATACTGAAGACAAAAAGCTAAGAGCAAATTGACTACCTCGGTCACCAAGCTTGCAACTTTAGCATCGTAGACAATAAATTATTTCACAAAAAAGCGTAAAAACTCCTCGTGAGTTTTCTTTATTCTCGTAGTGGATTGAATAAGGAACTAGTCTAATGCGAATAATTCTCGTAGTGGATTGAATAAGGAACTAGTCCAATGCGAAGTTGACAAACACAACCATTTACTTATTCAGATATCCCTTCACTGTATAAGAAAACACGCGAATGTGAAGAAATCTTACCTTAAATACTCGAATATCCAACCAATAATCGCAAGCCCACGCACGCCACTATCTGGATACGGTTTACACACGACAACATCCGACAACATCCGAATAAAAACTGTCACTTAATAGTATCACATTGGGACGACAACATTAAATAGTCAGTCGTTTGAGGAGCGTGCGCAAACGATACATGCGCAGAATAACAAATCCGTACAATGAGTAACACCACGTGACATATTGCGTGTTTGGATAACATGACCGTTAATATCAATGATTTCAAATAAAAACCTTATTAATGGAGAACTTCATCATATAGATAGAAATTACTTGACCTAGATTTTGTTTCCTTCGATCGGTGAAATACTGGGGAGTGTTTATTTATGGAAACGTACAGGGTTGCAGACAGCTGATACAGGAAAAAACTGTACGACCACTAGACAAGGATTGCATGGCATGCATGCGAAATGCACAGCGAGGCACACGCAAGCTTAAAGGAACACGTTGCCTTGGATCGGACGAGTTGGTCTATAAAAAGCGGTTGTAATCGTTTGTTATAAAATGCATATAGTTGGAAAGATGTTTTAAAAGTAGAATACAATGATCCACACAAGTTTGCCTCGAAATTGCGTGGTTTTCCTTTTACTGTGCGAGCTAACACGGTCGGCCATTTATGGGAGTCAAAAACTTGACTCCCATAAATGGCCGACCGTGTTAGTCGACGAGGTAAAAGGAAAACCGTGCAGTTTCGAGGCATGTTTGTGTGGATCATTGTATTCTACTTTTACAACATCTTTCTACCCATATGCATTATATAAAAACACGGTTACGAACGCTTTTCAAAGACCAACTCGACCGATCCAAGGCAATGTGTTCCTTTAAAGGGTCTGGTAGGCCTATACGTTTTGGTGCAGCATCTTTGGATAGTATAATGCATTTTGAGAAACATTTTACCCCAAGTGTTGTGGTTATGGAAACATATATAACTTTTTATCCACAAGAGATTTAATATAAGAAGCGTTACTCAGATTGTGTGTTATTCTTCCTGCGTGGACAATAACCGCTCCAATAGTGACCACCTTTAAATTGGTATTTGCTTTTTTACACACAGTCGAACGGTATCAAAAACCAAAGTTAAACATTGCCTTAAAAGACAAAAACAGTATATCAAGATTTTAAATTTGTATCGGCTAAAAAAAATGGTTTTATCTTACGACGATGTGTTTTAAGCACCCGAGTCCTGTGAGCAATAATTCACTGGCATATTACTCGGATGGGATTCGAACCCACGACCTTTGCAATTCTACAACGCAGATGTATAGACCTTATGCACATGACGTCATTTCAGTAGGGCGCCCTCACCTAGAGGTCAAAAGGAGGTTGTTCATTGGCCAATCCTGTGCACCGCGCGTACAAATCTGTGCGTTTCGATTGTTTCGTCACCGTTTTTCCACTAAGATGGCCGCTGGATGACGTCAATGCATAAGGTCTATTCCAACTCGGTTGTCTGGTAAGGAATCTGCTCTAGCATGACAAAAGTCGTGGGTTCGAATCCCACTCTGTGATTTCTTTTCACAGAACACGGGAAAGTACCGAGTATAAAGTGCTTACACATCGGTGTAAGGTTAAAACCAAACACTACACAAACAGTAAATTGGGTTTGGAAACAAAACAATGGGAGACTTTTGGGACGCTTGGTGGCAGCAGACTAACCATTGTTCTCGGTCATGTGCGCACGCTCAGAACTACGTAAACAATGGAAATTTACCTGGTAAGTCTGCTGCCACCTAGCGTCCCAAAGTCTCCCATTACCATGCTGTGAACGAATTGTATTATTGACTAAGCGCACATTGCCACAGAAATTCACATACACAGTAGTGTTTTCTTTTACTCATTAATTTAAAGTATTATAATGTTGGCTGTTGAATTATACCTTGGAAGTAAATACTTTCAGGAAATGGTATGGTAACTTGACTCACTCTATTCGATTACTTATTTGTATACGGGAATCAACCAAGAAAGAAACTGCACTGACCAATTTCGCGTATATTGACATTCAGCCCACGTTAAAGTGCGATGTTTGTATTTCCTTCAAAACACAATAAATCAACAATGCGTGGGCAAGCTTTAAAGGCAGTGGACACTATTGGTAATTGTCCAAGACTAGCCTTCACAGTTGGTGTATCTCAACATATGCATAAACTAACAAACCTGTGAAAATTTGAGCTCAATCGGTCATCGAACTTGCGAGATAATAATGAAAGAAAAAAACACCCTTGTCACACGAAGTTGTGTGCGTTTCAATGGTTGATTTCGAGACCTCAAGTTCTAAATCTGAGGTCTCGAAATCAAATTCGTGGAAAATTACTTCTTTCTCGAATACTACTCCACTTCAGAGGGAGCCGTTTCTCACAATGCTTTTTACATCATCAACATCTCCCAACATGAGTGATACTTGTTTGGATCATTATATTCTACTTTTAAAACATCTTTCCAATCATATGCATTTTATAACAAAACGGTTACAAACGCTTTTTATAGACCAACTCGTCCGATCCAAGGCAACGTGTTCCTTTAAGTGGTTATCATTATAGAAATTCTAAATCAGAATCCGCACACGCAAGTATAGAGCAAAAACGAGCTCTAGAGGAATTTGATATTCTTTCACCATACACGTGTAAATTGTTGACAAACGAAGTCAGTGTCCGATACAAAGACGAGACAGTAAACATTTGAGCATCGGGTTTCCCGCGTCAAATAACCAATGCGCCCGTCTCTCGATCGCAATTTTGTTTTTATGTACACCAAAAATGCCACTGTCGTAGTGCTTTTCAACGATTTTTTTTTTCTTTTTCTAAATCGATTCAAAGAAGGGAGGTCTTCAAGGGTTTAGGTACTCCTGCACAATGTCCACATATTATTTACACTAAACTTACACAGTTTGAAGATAATGATAGTAGAAAGCTTCCCTTAATGGCAGTGGACACTATTGGTAATTGTCAAAGACTAGCCTTCACAGTTGGTGTATCTCAACATATGCATAAAATAACAAACCTGTGAAAATTTGAGCTCAGTCGGTCATCGAAGTTGCGAGATAATAAGGAAAGGAAAAAACACCCTTGTCACACAAAGTTGTGTGCTTTCAGATGCTTGATTTCAAAAATCAGCTTTCTCGAAAACTATGGCACTTCAGACCTTAGATGAATGGGACCCGGGATCTTTTCTTTGTACACAAAACCAATCAGAACATTGACCTTCCTTCGGGGACCCCGACGCTCTCGACGACCCCGTCTACAGTCCCGATTATCCCACCGGGAGTTCCGCGGCGATCCCGCCTGGGAAATACAATCCCGGACCGTCAGTTTTTTTTTTTTTTTTAGAGAAACTTGACCCGGGGATGAAACGAGGGGCAGACTTTGTTTTTGCCAACATCAATCACTCCAGTGTAAATATGATAAAGGTCTAGTGTGATTGAACATTCCTTGTGACTACAGCAATAACTAGATAAATACATTAAAGTCACCTGGAAGTGGTATTTTTTCAAAATAAAGCTTTTGTCACTAATATATGTGTTTTGATGAGTGGATTGTGAATAAACAGTTAACTAAGGTTTTTAAAAATCAGTTCTTATGTTATTTACAAATTTAAGAGTAGACCCCGACCCGAGAGGGCGCTGTTCGTGACGTCAATCGAGGCAGAGTTTGCCTGTAATGCAATTGCAAACAATTACAAACACAATTGCAAAGTACATGTACGGACCAAGTCGTGAGTTTGTACGTTTCAAAAAAATATATATATATATGTTTTTTTCCGGCAATGCCGACCAGGTGTATTGCTGCTGAATGCAGAAAAAAACTTTTTTAAATGTACCAACTCACGACTTGGACGTACATGTACTTTGCACGTGTGTTTACTATATGCATTGCAGGCAAAGGCTGCCTCGATTGACGTCACAAAAGGGGTAGGCGGAGTCAGCCCCCAAACAACTTTATATATTTTTTAAACATATAAATCGTAACAAACAACTACTAAAAAAATTGTTTTATTGTTCGTAAGCATATACTCTTATGTTTGAAAGAAAAAAATTCTATTTCCAGGTGACTTTAAACAGATAAATATGTAAACGTAATATCGAAGTCTTACAGCGCACGTATCTACCATTTGTTTTAATAATAAAAACTTTTAGGTAGGCTCTCTGCTAATAAGAAAATACCATTTTTCTCGGGTACCCGGGTCTTTACAAAAATGTAACCCTATAAAACTTATACCTTTAATCAGGTTTTAAGCCATCACATTTTGTCTACAAACATACATTAACCCGGATGTTTGCATGTATCGGTGTTGCATGTGATCATCATGTTTTCATCACCTCGACGATTACACGGTGAAAAAGGGAATCAAATTGACCGAATCGTCCGAGTCACACTCATTTCATCACCTTCAATTGCTCGCCAGATACGGTCTAGAAATTGAGCGATGACATCCTGAGTTGTCAAAACATCGCAGATCCTCTGTGTATAGACTTGTGGACAAGTCGTTAATGGTCTGTTGCGGTGAGATAGTCGAGTCGTGGTGGCGTATAGAGAGGTTTCGCAAGCGTACGGATACAGATACAGATACGGATATAATAACCGTATCCAATCACGTCAGCCACATGTTGGACATTGTTTCGCAAACTATAGGTATGTTTCACTTGAGTATGTTCGCATGTGTTTTTCTGACAAACATGACCGATAGAGACACCGTGTTTTATACACTGCCTTCTCATCGTTTTGCTTGCAAATGACTAGCAATTTTCTACATCAAGCACGATACAAGTGAAAGTAATTCCGTAGGAAATGTTTTTGATCTGGGACAAAAATACAACTAAAAGTCTGCAAAACAGTAGAGAGGTTTCGCATGCGAACGGATACGGTTAGTGCGACGGATACGTCATCATTATGACGTCATACGCTACTCGCTATCCGCTATACGTACAGACGACACTGATATCCTGCTTGCAACACGTAAGTAGGTTACGGATAGCTAAACGTATGCGTATGCGTATCCGTTCGCGTGCGTAACCTCCCTAGTATCAGTTTTTCTACGACGTGTATGAGCTCCCGTATCCGTTGGTAACGTTTATGCAAATTACTATAGTCGCGGATACGCGTCACGTGAACACACAAAGTGTCGACGTATCAGTATGCTTGCAAAACCTCTCTATGATTCAGGTTTCCGCGATCGAATACTGCTCTCGCGAGATCACTGCTCTCGCGCGAACTGCTGGTTGCTGACTTCTATTCCCCATAACTGTAGTCGTATAAAGCAGTAGTCTCGCGGGGGGCAGCAGTCTCGCGAGACTACCGCCAGTGCCGCAGGAATCGAGGAGCGATTCGGAAACGCACTGAGAGAGAGAGTCAGAGAGCTATAAACGCGACAGACATTTAACGACTTGTCCACAAGTCTATCTCCGTATAATGGATTGATGTTTCATGTTGATGAAGACGATCCGAGTAGACGGAGGTGAAGGGCAAGCATGCCATCAGAGAAGTATTAAATTAATTAGGGGGTTCTAAGAACAAACAAGATGACTTACTCAAGCCCTCACAGGAGCGCTGGGATACGGGTAGACATGACCTGATGGAGTTGTACTTTATCACGCTAGGGAAGGAGGGAAGCTTCGGAATTTGATTTGTAATCTTAAAGGCACTATTGGTATTACTTAAAACAATTGTTAGCATAAAAACTACTAGGTAACAAGCAATGGAGAGCTGTTGGTAGTTTAAAAGATTGTGAGAAACGGCTCTCTCTGAAGCTCTCCATTACTCGTTATCAAGTAAGTTTTATGCTTATACATATTTTGAGTAATTACCAATGTGTCCAGTGCCTTTAAAGCCATTGGACACTTTCGGTAAACAGTATTGTCCAAAGGCCCACACTTCATGTATCACAACTTCTATACAAAATAACAAACCTGTGAAAATTTAGGCTCAATCGGTCATCGGAGTCGGGAGAAAATAATGGGAAAACCCATCCTTGTTTCCGCACGTTTCGCCGTGTCATGACATGTGATTAAGGGACCATGGATAAACTATGTCACGGGAACGACCGCGTCGCGACGCGTTCCTTCGCGTGACAAATTGAACAAAAGAAAATCTACGGAGTGGAACGCGTTCTTCTCAACCACCGAGTCTTGAGGAAGACCCACTGTATAACAAAGGAACAATGGTGAGGCCGAAAACCACTGTGTAGTTATAATCGGCTTATCTGGGTAGATATAAACCCAAGTTGTTTCCACTGCAATTTACGTAAACTGTCGTTTCAATAAATAAACAACAACCAAAGATCCATGTTAATTATAATAACTGTGTCTCCGGTCTAGTTTATATTTTGACTAGTTTAGTTAATAATATTGCATCTTTGCACGACCGCCATGCAAAATAATCCCCCAAAATACAACAGAATAAAACAAAATCAATAAGAAAAACATCTTACATTAAACAGTAAAACTATACCTTTTTTTTTACATCCAAGGTATCCAAAATGTTTCATTTTTGAACAATGAAGCCAACACGTTATGTAGTTTTTCTTAAACACGCTAAATATTCTCAAGAACTGCTGAAAATTCACCACGTTGTTGACATGCCCAAGGTACCAGCAACGGCGCCAAAGTTCTACGCTGGTTAGTATTGCAATTTTCGGACACCAGATTCTCCCGAAAGTCTCAATCTCAAGGCGGTTGTAACTAATTTCGTAAACTGTTGCGCATTTTTCCAACGGAGGGCGGCTCTCCCGCTATCACATTGTTAAGGAAAGCCCTCTAGCGTTCAATGTTTCTTGCATTATAGTGCGTTGCACGCAAAGTAACAAGACTACTAGGCCGGTATATTGAAAACAGTGTGTGTGAGTGTGTCGCTGGATATAGTGTGTTTGAGTACTACGATGTAATTTTGCGTTGTGTTTTGTGTGATTGCGAGCCGGTCAGCATGATTTCGCGGTACCTTTATGAACAAATCGTGTAAGTGTAATCATCTCTGTAAACACGGGTCCTAATGTTATAATTAGATGTAGATACAAAATAAGTTGGCGATGATTTCAAATTTAAGAATAATAGTCACCACTTCAACTTGTTATGGCAGTAGCATATTATTGTATTGGCTTTGGTAAACTCGAGGGTTGGCTGTACATGGACATCTCCAATCCATTGTCTGGTGTATACCTGAGCTAGACCGCAAACACTAATCCTTCACCCTTTCGTGGCTTACTTGTGAGCTGCCTTGTCCATGTAATCTGAACAACAAAAGGCACCAACAATAGAGTTCGATAACGAGGGACCTTAAAAATCAGTGAAGCGCTTAATCCATCTTGGGACGGGCGCGTGACAATTTTGGGACGGACTCGTTCTAGAACGAGTCTGACCGCGGGCGGCCGCGTTCTTAGTTTATCCATGGTCCCTAAAATAAATCCGTAATTCTCGCTATCGAGAATTGATAATATTGTTTTAATGTTTTCTCAAAAAGTAAAGCATTTCATGGAACAATATTTCAAGAGAAGTCTTTCACCATTACCTTCTGTAAACCCTGTAAGTTATTTGTAAATCTGTGAACTTTTTCTTTTCTGTTCCGAAATTGTATAATGGCTTTAAAGATTGGTCACAGTACACCATTCAGAAAGTAATTCCTGTTTTAGGAATTGGTGATATATCTAGCTGGATGGGGTTGTCTTTATATTCCGATGGTGAAGTACAGAAGATGAAACACGTTTGCTAAAAAAATACTTTAATAAAAAATTAAAAAATTCCGAGTATTACATCACACGGTCTGACGAGGTAAGTTTAATTCGCATCCCCTTAAGGCGATTCCACTGCTGCCATTTCCCATGTTGTATCATAAACTAGATCCTTGATGGTAATAACATGGGTTCTGTTTTGGGGGGTTTGGGTTTATTTTTCCTTTTTCTTCGGGGGGTTGTTGTTTTTTCTTAGGGGAGTGCTCTTTCTAGTATTTAGACTCGTACACAAGGATTTCAAGTTAGAAAGGGAATGTGTGATAAGGCGTATCAATCAAAATTAAGGCCCAACCAAAAACACGAGCTGTACTTCTGCCGTTTCTGGGAAAAAAGGCTTCATGCCCCTGACGTCTTGCTGAGATTAAAATGTTTGGATGAAAAGCTACATCTTTCGCTATTAAAGGGGCCGTTTCTCAAAATGTTGTATAATATCAACGGCTCTCTAGTGCTCTTTGCCACGTATAAGTTTCATGCTCATTGACTTGTAAAGGGTAATTATCAAAGGTCCACCTGCCTTCTAATCAATAGAAATCCCATCAAATTTCAAACTCAAAAGAAGACACGGGACTCTAATTCCAGGGGTCACAAAACAGGAAGGAGGATTCAGATTAACGCAACGCGTCCTCTCACTTCTAATCAGTATTCATCTCCATCCCAACCTCGTCTCCAACAATGGTCTTCTTTAATTCCATCGGTTATCAACTTGGCCTTGAGTATACAAACAGGAAACATGGCCAGGCGCAATTGATTTTTATTATTTAGTGGAATCTAGCGCAGGGCACAGATTGCGTTAAGCGGCCGATGGCTGATGATGGCTGCTCATATGATATTGAACTTATAACATGTCAAGTTTATGCTTTTCGCTTCTAGACTGGGTAAGTCTCACCCGTACCGAAAAATATATTTGAATGGAAACCAGATTTTCCCAAACCATGCGCCTACTAATGCGGCAAATGCATTGCAAGGAAGACAATGTAGCTTTTTCAGTTTAAGAGGTGGGAAAAAAACTTTTTTTTTTTTTTTTGCAAGTCGCCAGGCTAACAAGGCCTGACGGCCACCTCAAGGTGTGGGCTACACATATTTTTCAGAGGCCGTTGCCACCTACTCCTAGGGCTGAAACAGGGTTACCCCTTTTACAGATGTAGGGAAAACAGGGGAAACCCGCGCAGTCAGTTAAGGACTTGAAACCCCAATCCACAAGCAAGGTCCGGGCATCGAACCGGGAACCACAGAGGTGAACGGCACGGAAATAAACCATTGAGCCAGCCCGAATGCCAAATACACTGTCTTTGTATTTTGTTTGCATGCTTTTAGTGTCGGGTGGATCAGCGATAGGGCGTGTGTACATTTCCACAGCAGAATTTGTTTGGGTTAGGTTTTATTCGCTCTTCTCGAATCCTGTCAACTACATGCTTCATCTGCAGGGAATTTATGTATCTGTTTGGATGCACGTGTCGTTATTACCTTGACAATACAGAGTTATATAATGCATTCACTGCTGAGGCCCAACATACAAACGGCAAATACGAACACAGAATTCAGATGTGCTTGAATGCACAGTGGCCGTGAACATCCATTACAACTTCGCGGCCGATTGGATTATTTTATGGCGGCATTTTTGGCAAGGCACGTTGGACTGTTCATCGCAAGGAAACAAGGTAAACGTTTCAGTCATTTTACTGCGTTTGTACTAAAGTATTATTTCCCTTGTTCAGTAACTACGCTGTACTAATTCCAATCAAAATAAGAGGTATTTACGGCTATATTGGCAGTCAGGTTGGCTCAGTGGTGTCTGTCCCTGCCTTTCACCTCTGTGGACCCCGGTTCGAGCCCGGACAGGAGCCTTGCATGTGAATTGGGTTTGTGGGGGCTCCCACGTCTGAAACTGAAATTTCTTCATTATTTTCTCAACAAAACGTCGGTTTTATGTTTCGATAGGATGCTTTGCTGACTAAATAATTCATATTCAAGTTCAGATATATGTACATGTATGTGTCCACTTGTTAGAGATGTAGGTGGATTGGGCTGTGTGTATACGTGTATCGGCCATACGGTGTAGTTGGAGAAAACAACTCCAAAAGTTCTCCGCAAAGACGTCAGTCAAATTTGAGTAGAAAGCAAACAAATATTGCACTGTTGGGCGCATGGCCAGTTTTGAAATTCGCGCGGTGTACCATGTTTGTACGTAGCAATATTGTTGATTTCTTGACATTTTTTTAATTGCACAGGATAACTCGGCCGCAACATTTGATCACCGCGCGATCTCTGTCGTTTTAACCACAATTCTCACCACTTGTTGTGAAATATAACTTACGAAGAGCTATTTACGTCTATAGAGGTTATATAAGGATAGCATTCTGGTCGTTCTTTTAACATATTACTGAAGTTATACGTCCCTTTTTCAAAAACTTGGGAAAAGTTTCCGTATGGCGCCACCACTTTTTCATTCGAAATAAAATAATATAGTATCTAATTTACCTGATTGATATATCCCTTTTTGTAAAAATGAGTGAAAAAGTGGTGGCGCCATACGGAAAGTTATCCAAAACTTGGGAAGAATCTCTTGTAAAAAAAATGTTAGACTGTCCACTTTAAGGATTGAAATAAAAAACGGTACTTGTGCCACAACTTGATTACGTGCAGGGAAGATCATCAACAAACAAACATAGAAGGCCTAGCTACGTGCAACTTGTAGGCCCACGCGCAATTTATACATAGATGTTGGGTCGTTTGGGATTGACAGGGTCGGCGGTGACAACAGGTTTTTCCAAATCCATCTATTCGGTTTTTTAATTAAAATTTCAATTTTTGAAATGAATTTGCCGAGCCTCACTTTTAGTGGTATTGATTCGAGGCTGTTGAACCCACCTGCCACGTACGATAAATGTGAAGGGCCTTTCAATATCGAACCACCGTGAAACTGAATAAGTAAATATGATTGAGTTGTTTGCTTCAACTGTTGCCGAATAATTAAATGTGATTGAAATTGTTTGCTCCAACATTTGCCGAATTTGCAAATGTGATTGAAATTGTTTGTTTCAATATTTGCCGAATAAGTAAATGTGATGTAAGTTGTTTGCTTCAACTCTTACTGAATAAGTAAATGAGATTGATATTGTTTGCTTAAACCTCTGCTGAATAGGGAAATGAGGTTGAAGTTGTTTGCTGCAACTTTTGCCGAATAAGTAAATGTGGTTGAACTTGTTTGCTCCTACTTTTGCCGAAAAAGTAAATGTGGTTGAACTTGTTTGCTCCTACTTTTGCCGAAAAGGTAAATGTGACTGAAATTGTTTGCTTCGACATTTTGCCGAATTTAAAAGATTGTAGTTGTTTGCTTCGAGCTCTGCCAAATTCCCTCGTGCCATGTGTCTCCAAAAATCCTCGCTAATGGAAAACTAATTTGATTGGCAAAGTCTTACTTTGTGTGCGAGTCTTAACTACAAAAGTAAGAAAACCAATATTTGGGTCAAATTTCGCTAAATACGTAAACAACTTCACTGTTTCGCTCCACTCGTTCCAAAACTATTTTTTTTTCTCTGTTGATTTTGAGAGACTTTTCTTCTCTTGTAAAACTTGTTAGACTGCCCACTATAAGGATATCAATAAAAACAGTACATGTGCCACAACGTGGTTACGTGCACATTCTGTACTAATTTTCACATGTTTGTTTTTAGGGTTTAATGCGTAACGCAGTAAACCGATTTAACACCAGGAAATATGCATAATTATAGTCAGGTTGCACAGTCGGGGCTATAAGCGATTGGGATTGTCAGGGCGCATTCAGACGTGGTTCCATTGTTCTTTTCAACCAACCAAAGCAATGCATTTGGGGAAAGGGTGCTTGTCTTTCTGGGAACCGTCATTGAATATTCTGCCACCGAGGAGTTAAGATAGATTGTATAGTTTCGCAAAATTCGGTACCTTCTTGGCAACTCGCTGGAAGTGGGAACCGCATTGAAGAAATCCAAGTGATACCTGATGAGGAGGGCGAAGATGGGCGGCTACAGAGAGTGGTGAAGCCGATGGCTTACTAGCCGGGCAAATCGGGTGAGTCGCTACATTTTCAGACCTAATGCTGGGGCAAGTACAGCCCCAACAGTAACGCTAGTAGGTAACACGAGTACCGTGAATACGGAAAGGTTTCAAACATCTAGTATGTATAAAGGGCCAATAATTGCGAACATCCCACAGATTAATAGTCAGGATATTTCATGGCCTTTACACGTAACTCGGGGTATAACGGACCAACATTCTCAAAGCATGAGTACAGGTACACAAGGACAAGAAAGGGCGGACAATCATAATTTTTTTGGCAGCTTGCCGTTTAATATGAAAGTTAGTCAGAGCTTGTGTCAGTCAGGCCAATCAGGAATAAGTAAGCCTAGTAGTTTAGTGTACAACTTGGCAAACTCTAGTCAATATTCAGGGTGTTCCATACATAACAGGGATGGGGCATGTAGTAGGTTAGGAGGGACATCATCTTCAATAGAACTGGGTGGTGCCCAACTTTCAAATGCAGGGTGCAAAATAAGTACAGTAGGGAGCAGTTGCATGTGGGGGTCCATTGATTGCACAGCGGGCTCTTGAAGCATACCGATGGCGGATAACATGCAGCATATGAATTAACCATCAACTCCCTTTAATCCATTGATATCGGTTTGTAGCGAATTGGGCGAGGGCCTACAGCTAACCTTAAAATTTTTAAGATTATTCATAGCGAAATGTGGAAAATGTGAAAATGTGGATTTTGCTGTGATCTTACAAAGAAGAGTGACCCTATAGTAGTACAAATAGCCTACCGCTAACCTTAAAATTTTTAAGATTATTCATAGCGAGTTTGTGGATTTCGCTGTGATCTTATAAAGCAGAGTGACCCTATATTAGTACAAATAGCGGTCAAGACACAATAATTCTTGCTGGCTGTAAACGAGGGGGGTTTTATAATATGGAAAGATAATAAACACAGGCGTCCAATTACTTCTATACATTACATGGACCTCTGCATTTTTGACTTATGTAGCAGTGTATTTGCGAGCTCATCTCCATAGAACACATAGAATTATTGAAATAGTGTCAGATCATACGCACAGAGAGCAGCAGCTCGTCCAATAAGGGGGGATGGCGCACTTTTAGAATGAGGCAGCAATTAACACCAGTTAGATCATGGGCATAATTGACGATGAATTATGGGCATTGCACGTCACAGCACTATGTGTTAATCAAGCTCTAGAACAAAGGGTACATAAAGAATAGAAGGGCAATACCAAGTTTCATTATGACCTTTCGGAATGATTGATCATTATTAGGCACTAAATGGCCAGTTTCCATAAATCAAGGGGTAGCCTATTGCATAATATTAAAATTAAAGACCTTTGCATTTTCTTCCATTTGTACATACGTATCTGGTATTTCATATGTTTAATGAATAGGGTGGTATAGATGGCCTTAGCTTTCGATCCAAACCGGACCTAGTTCAGAGGCATAAAACAAGTACAAACAAATACATATCCATTCATAGAAAAAGAGAGGGGAAATGGATTAAAGGAAGAAAGAAGCGGGAAAATAACAGCCAATCAAAGTTTCTATTTCAGAAACAATTGGGGGCTATGAACCAATACGAGTAGAGTGGCGAGGACAAAGGAGGTTTCATATGAAAGGATGGATTACTGGACCATAAAAGTGGTAAATGCATCGTTCGTTAACAATGCAGGGAAACATGAAAGGGTAGAATTAGAGAACAAGTTGCATCATGATGCAATTAACAATGGTCAATTAATAGAGAAAAGCAAGATCAAAAGTACGATGGTATTAAAAATAGGTATGAGGGACCTGTGGAAAAAAGGGGGGTTATTTACATGAGATAGTTATAGTAACAAATATATAAGAACAACTTTAAAAAAAAATTAATTTATACTTGAGTTACAGAATATAAACAACATTATAGTTCTCAAGCAGAAGTGAAGTGGGGGTAACGGGAATTTATTTAACACCAGTGTTTATGTTTAGTCCAAAGGACTTGAATGTCTTGAGTTGGTGAATCCAGTGTGATTCTCTATGCTTGCAGTTATATTTCATATGTTCATAAATTGCACAAATGGGAGGTTCCCAAGGGTAGTTTCATTGTTTCCAAGATGAAAGAGGATTGTAGACGCTTGGACCCTCGGCAAGATTCAAGATGTTCCATTACATTTCCAGTGCTGAGCAGTCTGGTTAGTTTTTACCGCCAGTCTGCAAAATATTGAATTATTCGGTTGGGTCCTGAGGCGAATTAGAATAAATCTGCTTTATACTTGTTAAGTATAAAGAGTTACACGGTTCAATGGTTTGGCGGGAACATTGAATAGGACTGGGTGCGGTACCCAGGGTAAGGCTTATCTGGCTATGCTATCAATATACACATTAAAGCTTTGTTAATTTAGTCTTTTTTTTAGTCGTTATATAGTTTAAGTATCATCGGTAACAGTAGCAGCTACCATAGCTTAGCAGGGAGGTCAGTACTAGCTTGAACCTGAAAGCGTTGATTTGCATAGATCAGGTGTACGTTTCCAATATCGGTTGGTTTTTCGTATCTGGCGGTCAACACAGCACTGATGTTCCATGGCAATGACACGTTGTGTCGTAAAAATGTCGGCACAAAATGTAACGAACAATGGAGGCAGGCTAAACCGTAAAGCTTACGTATTTGAACAACAAAGGCGCATGATTAAAAATTATCAGTTGATCCGGTTATTCAAGTTACAGGGTGTAATTATTGTCAGTGAAGACGAAAATTCGGTCGTTACAAAAAGTAACAAACATTATAATGTGGGACTAAACGTACAGAGTATGTACATGAGATGAGAAGACGCATGATTAAAAATGATCGAGTGATCCGGTTATTCAAGTTACAGGGTGTAATTATTGGCAGTGAAGATAACAATTCGTAAAGTGGTTACAAAAAGTAACCCATTATAATGTTGGATTAAAATGTAACAGAGCATACACATGAAATGACAAGATGCATGATTAAAAATAGGTTCAATTACAGGGTGTAATTTTTACAGTGAAGACAAAAATGTTCAATGCAAACGTAGAAGAGTGTGAAGATGAAAAGAGAAGATGAATGATTAAAAAGGAATCAGTTGCTCCGGTTGCAGCATAGCTTGCAGACATCTTCATCCGGTTGCAGCATAGCTTGCAGACATACCATATTTGACTTATATGACCTTTATTAAAGTAGCATAGTTAATGTTTAAAGTATAATCAGCTTATGAAGCTCTGCTGTTAAAAGCAGCATTCTTGGTTGCCCTTTTCGGTTATTCTGAGGGTGAGTGAGTTTACAACTCACGATGGCAAATTCCCGGGCGTTGCGTATTGGTGATATTTCCTTTAATCAGGAAGGGAATTTGCAAGTAGTTCTAAGATATTCAAAAACGGATCAAGTGGGTAAAGTTCAATCATTTCTATTGACAGGAATGCCAATACTTCACCGTTTGTACATTGAGGGGGGACCCTATGTCAGCCAGACATGTTAATCACATCTTAAAGTAGGGATTAAGGCCTTCAGGTAAACCCCACACCCTTTTCAGTTCATAGTTGCAGGATATGTTTGGGGTTCGGGAGGAACAAATCAAAAGTATGGGGAGATGGAAGTCTGGAGCACTTGAATCCTACGTTAGGCCAGACTTAATGTTTTCAATTGTCTAAAAGGGGGTAGCTTGTAGCAAGGTCATAAATAAGCAGTGTAGACAACCGCTTCTTTAATTAGCATATTGCCGTTTAAGATAAATAATCATTTACAAGATTGGTGAATGTTGAGTTGGTTGTTAACAAATTGTGTACAACATTTTCAACTACATACAAGACTTTGACAAGATAAAATATTGGTCAGAACAGATTACCCAGGCTGTTTTTCTTTGAATTTGTTTTTATACAGATGTTTATCGGGGACAGGATCATTCGCCACAGCAGCGGCACAGTGGTGGTACAGTGAAATGGAAAGGCGTGTCTGGGGCACGCCTGGACGGCTGGGACTAGGCTCAGGAGATACGGCAAAAGGCGAGGTCCCGACGGCAATAGTGTTACATCTAAGTACCAAAGATATCTTGAAGGAAAATTCGGGACAGATAACACATAGGGTAAAAGGGAGCCTAAAGATGTTCATCAATCCGATGCAAGAACGTTGGTACCGGGACAGTATCATTCGCCACAGCAGCGGCACGGTGGAGGTACAGTGACATGGAAAGGCGTGTCTGGGGAACGCCTCGACGGCTGGGACTAGGCTCAGGAGACTCCTGGCAAAAGGCGAGGTCCCGACGACAATAGTGTTACATATAAGGACCAAAGATATCGTGAAGGAAAATTCGGGACAGATAAGACATAGGGTAACAGGGAGCCTAAAGATGTTCGTCAATCCGAAGCAAGAACGTGGATACCGGGACAGTATAATTTGCCACAGCAGCGACACAGTGGTGGTACAAGTGACATGGAAAGACGTGTCTGGGGCACGCCTGGACGGCTGGTACTAGGCTCAGGAGATACCTGGCAAAAGGCGAGGTCCCGACGACAATAGTGTTATATCTAAGGACCAAAGATATCTTGAAGGAAAGTTCGGGACAGAGTAGACATAGGGTAAAGAGAGCCTAAAGGTAATTAGGAACATCCTACCCAACACACGGTTAATTTGGTCAGACATTTTGTTAAGGGTGAAGTATCAAGGTAAAGTTAAAGGAGGGCAGAAAAACGCTGCACTTGGGATTTAAATATGTATGCAAAGAAGATACTTCGGGAGATGCAAAACGCACCTGTTATAAAACACCCCCATCTCATTAACCCTTCCCGGAAGGTGCGTACTGGCAAGACATGATTCATTTGGTTCCATCAAAATTTATCAGACGGGTTGACACTCGGAGAAAGTTTTGTAAAAAAAAAAATAATAAATAAATAAAAATAAAATAAAAAAAAAAAATAAATAAAAAAAAGGGGGGGGGTGTTTGGGCAAATTTTTATATCAAAATTTGCTTTGGCGGTAAGTTTAGGTTGTTCCTATAAACAAGAAGCTAATAGGCATTGTAGCCTGTGATGAAGTGGTAAATTCATTTATGTGAATTGATATGGATAAATATGGTGGTAATAAAATGATGTGATTGTATATAAAGAAGTAGATTAATTTGGTACCTTCTTGGCAACTCGCTGGAAGTGGGAACCTCATTGACCCGGAGTTTTCTCCAGTCAATGAGTGCATTTATAATTATAATAATTGTAATTAGTCTGGTACCTTCTTTGGCAAATCGCCGAGAAGTGGGAACCTTTGCGGATTGGAAATTTACCGTTCGCAAAGTGAGGGATTGGGACCCTTTGCGAATTGGTCGCAAAGTGTATTATAATGGGAACTGGTATACTTCTTCATGAGTGGATATCACTGGATGGAATTAAATAAAGGGAAATCCCTTATATTATTATGAATGGGCGTTTTACCACCGAATTCAGAGTACGGAATAAATTAACTCTTGGCAGAGTTCACTACAACAACAAATCCTTGTGTCTGTGTATATTTATCAGGTGGTAATAGGGTTTAATGCGTAACGCAGTAAACCGATTTAACACCAGGAAATATGCATAATTATAGTCAGGTTGCACAGTCGGGGCTATAAGCGATTGGGATTGTCAGGGCGCATTCAGACGTGGTTCCATTGTTCTTTTCAACCAACCAAAGCAATGCATTTGGGGAAAGGGTGCTTGTCTTTCTGGGAACCGTCATTGAATATTCTGCCACCGAGGAGTTAAGATAGATTGTATAGTTTCGCAAAATTCCCTCCCTCCCTCCCTGGGGTTAATGGAAGGGTCAGGGTATTACGAAATACGTGGTACAGATTGATATGACTGATAATATTACAACTTACACTTAAAGCGGTAAGTTTAGGTTGTTCCTATAAACAAGAAGCTAATAGGCATTGTAGCCTGTGAGGAAGTGGTAAATTCATTTATGTGAATTGATATGGATAAATATGGTGGTAATAAAATGATGTGATTGTATATAAAGAAGTAGATTAATTTGGTACCTTCTTGGCAACTCGCTGGAAGTGGGAACCTCATTGACCCGGAGTTTTCTCCAGTCAATGAGTGCATTTATAATTATAATAATTGTAATTAGTCTGGTACCTTCTTTGGCAAATCGCCGAGAAGTGGGAACCTTTGCGGATTGGAAATTTACCGTTCGCAAAGTGAGGGATTGGGACCCTTTGCGAATTGGTCGCAAAGTGTATTATAATGGGAACTGGTATACTTCTTCATGAGTGGATATCACTGGATGGAATTAAATAAAGGGAAATCCCTTATATTATTATGAATGGGCGTTTTACCACCGAATTCAGAGTACGGAATAAATTAACTCTTGGCAGAGTTCACTACAACAACAAATCCTTGTGTCTGTGTATATTTATCAGGTGGTAAATATATATATATGATTAGGATACACTGAGTTATAATACTGGTCTTTGGCCATTACCAAAGGTACACCATGCCTTTTTAATAAAGACACTAGACACCTCTGGTCAATGCCAAGGACCAGTCTTCTCACTTGGTGTATCTCAACATCATGCACAAAATAACAAACCTGTAAAATTTGCATTGAATTGGTCGTCGAAGTTGCAAGATAATAATGGAAGAATAAACACCCTTGTCTCATGAAGTTGTGTGCTTTCAGAGGCTTGATTTCGAGACAAAATTTCGAAATCAAATTCAAATATTTTAAGGGAAAGTTAATTCTTTCTCAAAAACTACGTTACTTCAAAGGGAGCCGTTTCTCACAATGTTTTACACTATCAACAGCTCCGCATTACTCGTTACCAAGTAACTGAACTATATTTTTAGGGACTAACCGATAGTGTCTAGTACCTTAAAACTCAGTTATAAACCTTTAGTGTACACATAAGGAATTTGTGGTCAGATATTTGAGGAGTTATTTTCTTGTCATGTCGTACGGGCCGAAACAAATATATTCGTGATTTCCACCTTTTCTTAATTTCCTAGTCAATATTCTCACATTAATTGACTAAGCTTGTTGTCTCGACAGGTGGGTTCAGCCTAATCGATGAGAAGTTGATATGTTGTCCCCTGAGGCACGCAGATACCCCCCCCCCCCATTGGTCAAGCGGTACGCTCGAATGGTCAAGCTAGTCCAATGAAAGGAACTTAATACTCCGATTTTTCCTCATCAGTTTCTTGCGTTTCCCCTTGTTCGGCCAACAACATTGCTTCCTAATAACGATTTGCACTTTGAAAGCCCTGCCATGGGGGCTGTTGTCGGGGGCGTGAAGACATACTTTATCATTTCCAGAAATTCCAATCTTATAGAAACAATATTGCTTCACGAGTTGTACATGTGATACTATAGTTTAACCTCACTCTGGTGTGCAACATTTTGTTGTGATAAGCAGCTATGCTTAGTCTGCATAAAGGCACTGTACACGCTTAGTAATTGTCCAATGTTCTCACTTGGGGTACCCCATCATAAGCATAAAATAACAAGCCTGTGAAAATTTGGGCTCAATCGGTCATCGAAGTTGCAAGAAAATTATGAATGAAAAAACACCCTTGTTGGACGAATGTGATGTGTGCTATCAGATAGGAATAAAAAACCTCTAGTTAGACGTCTTCTGTTATTTTAATGCGAAATTACCTCTTTCTCAAAAACTACAATACTTCAGAGGGAGTCGTTTCCCACAACAGCTCTCAACTGCTCGTTACCAAGTCAGTTTTTAAGTTGATATTTGTTTTGAGTAATTACCAAACGTGTAGCGTCCCTTTAAAGGAAAAGTATACCTTCAGATTTATAACCGTTCGATTACTTTAATCCCACTAAAAATACACAATAAATTAATGTGTGGAAATTTCATTTAACATGGTGGTAGTGCTTTTGGGAATTTGTTGCCGAAAATCTGGAGCGGTTATTTCCTCGCAGGCGGGAAACGGAATACACAGCTTATGAGAAACAATTAATGCAGAAACGTTTCTCAAAGTGAAACTGTGTGGTTCCCTCTCACTAACATAACACTGCATTCTATATAAGGGAATTGTTTCTGGAATAAATTGGCATAATTTTGAAATCGTGTACCTTTACTACAAGTGTCGCTTAGATTCATCCGTTTGGGGAATTTTATCTCTAAGTAAATGTTGCACACAAAACCTGACAAAAGATTGTCCACAGTCAGCTTAAAAAATCGTCACTGTCAACTTTGATCGACAAATTGATCGACACATCCTACACAGTGTCTAAAAGTGTGTACTATGGAGTCTAGTCGATCGAACCCTTTCCCCCAAGGGTCGAACGTGAGACTATTATATACACTTGTCTCAACTTTGTTTCAATTCAAGGGGCTGTCCCACCTCGCAGAAAATCTCATTTCTGATTTAGATTCATCCGTTTTGGAATGTTTATCTCTAAGTAAATGTCAACTTTGATCGAAAAATTGATCGACATATCACACATAGTGTCTTAAGTGCGTACTGCGAATCCTAGTCGGTCGAACCTTTTCTCTAAGGGTCGAACATGAGACTATTCTATACACTTGTCTCATCATTGTTTCAATTCACGGAGCTGTTCTACCTCGCAGGAAAATAAAATCTAATTTCTGACTGCCCGGCCAGCACTAAATACAGCCTTAGGTTTGAATTACAGGCTAACTCGATCTGAGCTGCGTATATATTATCGATCAGTGTTTTTCTGTTAAGTTTCAACCATCAACGACCCCCGCGAGTCGCTTGCGGCGCTACTCCGACCACCCCCCCCCCCCCAACCCTTCGCCAACCCCTCAAAGATGCAAAATAAAGTGCATAGTGACTATTTCTTCCTCCATTGTGATACAAAAACCTGAGCAATGTGCTTTAGAAATCCGAAAGCCCTTTGTCCTATTCTTCTAGTCTGACATTAACCTTGTCTTAAATGTTAGAAAGAGGGCTTTTAAAGATGTCTCGCAACGAGTTCATACTTTTGCTATTGAGAATGAGGACAAAACAGAAACGGGAACAGAAAAATGTGTCCAATGTGTTTTCATTCTATAACTTTTTTGAGTAATTACGAGTAGTGTCCACTGCCTTTAAAGACAGTGCCACTATTGGTAATTGTCAAAGAGCAGTCTTCTCACTTGGTGTATCTCAACATATGAATAGAATAACAAACCTGTGAAAATTTGAGCTCAATTGGTCATCGGAGTTGCGAGATAACTATGAAACAGAAAAACACCCTTGTCATACCAAGTTGTGTGCTTTCAGATGCTTGATTTCGAGACCTCAAGTTCTAAATCTGAGGTCTCGAAATCAAATTCGAGGAAAATTACTTCTTTCTCGAAAACTACACTACTTCAGAGGGAGCCGTTTCTCACAATGTTTTATACTATCAACAGCTCTCCATCACTCGTTACCAAGTAAGTTTTCATCTTAATAATTTTCCTGAGTAATTACCAGTAGTGCTCCACTGCCTTTAGAGCGCGTTGAGCGTCACTTGTGACGGGTATGAGCGCTATATAAGAAGCTACTATTATCAATAGGGACTACCATATATGTCCTATAAATCAGGATCATCATGACAATACCAATCTATGCCCCCTACCTTTAAATCAATAAATAAGCTATTGCTTGTATTACATATACCGAGTAAAACTAATAGCACTAATAACACTGATAAACAGAGTCATCAATCTTGAGCTAAAGATTAATGTATTTTTGTTCTAAAGCAAGCGTGCACGGCATTGAAAGTACAAGGTACCTCGCATGCTGTTGCTAAAACAGCCTTGGTGTTTCCTGTTCACGGGAAAAAACCTCGAAAGGTCTAAATTAACATAATTTTTCTCTATGCAGTGCTGTACATTAAAACAAAATCCTGGGATTTTCAATTAATATTAAAACCGAATGCAAACAAAAATATATTTTTTTAGCACTTAGAAAATAATTTGCGCATGAGAGGGCTAATTCAAAATCTTCCCACGTTGGGTTCAAAGGCTTTACCAAACTGGGCACGTTTGGTAATGTTGTCAAAGACCAGTCTTCCCACTTGCTGTATCCGAACAAGCATAAAATAACAAATCTGTGAAAATATGAGCTCAATTGGTCATCGAAATTGCAAGAAAATATTGAAAGAAAAACACCCTTGTTGCACAAATTGGTGTGCTTTCAGATTTTTGATAGCTCCAGACCTGAAGTATTTTTCAGATTAAAATATTTTGGCGGGAAATTACCGCTTTCTTAAAACCTACGTTACTTCAGAGGGAGCAGTTCTCACAATGTCTTATACTATCAACCAGCTCTCCTTTACTTGTTACCAAGTAAGTTGGTATGCTTGTTGTTTTGTTTTGAGTAATTACCAGTAGCATCCAGTACCTTTAAAGGCGAAATCAGAAGGCAACCTGACAACTAGGTTTAGTTAACTTCTTATCATTCTATCTGGTTTCTCGCCGAGCATGGCGCCCAAATTTATTGATGATGAGAGAGCCACTGGCGAGGGTAATTTTATCATCATTGTGAATTATTAAGAAGAAAGTGAACCCTCTTAAAGGAACACGTTACCTTGGATCGATCGAGTTGGTCTTTAAAACGCGTTTGTAACCGTTTGTTATAAAATGCATATGATTGGAAAGATGTTTTAAAAGTAGAATATAATGACCCACACAAGTATCACTCGAGATTGCGTGGTTTTTTCTTTTACCTCGTCGATTAACACGGTCGGCCATTTATGGGAGTCCATTTTTTGAATCCCATAAATGGCCGACCGTGTTAGTTCGCAAAGTAAAAGGAAAACCACGCAATTTTGAGGCAAATTAATTTTGTGTGGATCATTGTATTCTATTTTAAAATCATCTTTCTAATCATATGCATTTTGTAACAAACGGTTACCAAGGCTTTTCAAAGACCAACTCGACCGATCCAAGGCAACGTGTTCCTTTAAATGGGATAAACAATCTATTATGAGATCGAAATCGACATGAGTGTGTCCCTGCATAAACAACGAGTGCGAAAAAATGCAATGTTCAATGTTCACGTATGTTCTTTCCCTCTTTCTCTAGTCAACCGAGGTCGGAATCATGTTAAAGACTTACTTGAATGAAAACAGCATGACGTGATCTTTGCTGAACTTCATCTAAAATGTTTTCAATTAGAGGGGAAATTGAGTCATATGAGTATAAATAGATTTTAATTGTGTATACAAAAATCATGTAGAATACCCTTATCCAGTGCTTTTCTGAAAGATTCACGGAAAGCTCCGTTACGTCATCACTCATGTTGCGTCATAAAAAGTGGGAGCTCCAATTTATATAGCCGATTGTTGTTAAAGGCAGTGGACACTATTGGTAATTACTCAAAAAAATTATTGGCATAAAGCCTTACTTGGTAACGAGTAATGGGGAGAGGTTGATAGTACAAAACATTGTGAGAAACAGCTCCCTCTGAAGTGACGTGGATTTCGAGAGAAAGAAGTAATTTTCCATGAATTTGATTTCGAGACCTCAAGTTTAGAATTTGAGGTCTCGAAATCAAGCATCTGAAAGCACACAACTTGGTGTGACAAGGGTGTTTTTTTCTTTCATAGTTATCTCGCAACTCCGACGACCAATTGAGCTCAAATTTTCACAGGTTTGTTATTTTGTGCATATGTTGAGATACACCAAGTGAGAAGACTGGTCTTTGACAACTACCAAAGGTGTCCACTGTCTTTTAGAAACCGTAAGTCGAATCGACTCACTATAATTTAAAAAGTAAACTGGGCTTCATAGTTATGTTTCCATGTGTAAAATGCTCAATCTTCAATCCGGTTCGAACCCCATCTCAGACCAGAGCCTTGCATTCTGATTGGGTTTCGGCTCCTGGTTGCGTGCGTTTCCTCATCTGGACTTTCCTCCGTAAAACTGAACATTTCTTTTTGCTCATTTTTGTGCTGTAGTTCGCCCCTACTCGTTCATTCGTGTCATTAATTACAGTATAATTGTCTGAAGACCCACTCCACACAAAGCACACCCGTATTAATCAGTCACTTATCTTTAAAGGCACTGGATACTATTGGTAATTCCCCAAAATAAATGTTAGCATAAAATCTTACTTAGTAGCGAGCACAAGAGAACTGTTGATAGTATAAAACATTGTGATAATCTAGAGATACTCCAAATGGCAAGACTGGCCTTTGACAATTACCAACGGTGTCCGGTATCTTTAAAGCCAAATACGAAAAATGTGAATGTTGACGTTGGGAAAGAGATGTCGAATGCAAACATCATTGACGGTGCAAAAGTACAGAAGCGTAGCCTTAATGTGTTTGCACGTCAAGTTGTAATTTAATTCTTTTTGAAAGCTTTTTCCTCGAGTGGTGAGTAGGAAGCCCCAAATCAACGGCTTGGGGCAGTGAAGGAAAATAAATGAACAGTGGACTCTGATTAAAAGAAGTAATAATTGGTTGAATATTCGGATTTAAGCTCTTGATATAACCATAGGCAGCACGCCATTTTATATTATGCAGTTTTTAAGGAGAAACTTACTTTGTAACATGTAATTTAGAGCTGTTCATAGTATAAAACATTGTGAGAGACGGCTACCTCTGAAGTAACGTAGCTTTCGAGAAAGAAGCAATTTTCCACTGAAATTGTTATGCTAACAATTATTTTGAGTAATTACCAATAGTGATCTCCAGTGCCTTTTATTCTACAGTCAGGTTTCTGACTATTAAAACAGCCTATTTGACTGAACTACCGCGTTGTCACATTTAAAGGAACACGTTGCCTTGGATCGGACGAGTTGGTCTATTAAAAGTGTTTGTAACCCTTTTTTATAAAATACATATGGTCGGAAAGATGTTTTAAAAGTAGAATACAATGATCCGCACAAGTTTGTCTCGAAACTGCGTGGTTTTCCTTTTACTGTGTGAACTAACACGGTCGGCCATTTTGGGGAGTCAAAAATTTGACTCCCATAAATGGTCGACGTGGTAAAAGGAAAACCGTGCAATTTCAAAGCATGTTTGTGTGGATCATTTCAAAGCATGTTTGTGTGGATCATTGTATTCTACTTTTACAACATCTTTCTACCCATATGCATTTAATAACAAACGGTTACAAACCAACTCGACCGATCCAAGGCAACGTGTTCCTTTATCCAGTACCGAGACTTTTCGTGGCGCTATATCACATCGTCGTTTGACTGAGCGGATGGAACAAGAACAGCGACCCTCCTTGTTCTCGACTATCCAAAAATAAACCGCCCGATCTCGGCAAAACAGTTCACTAACCTTTTAGACTTCTGAGAGCGAAAATCTTATAAAGCTAAAACACAAACGAGAAGTGCTCTTCAAATAATTTCGTTACACGCCGTGAAAACAAATCGTCACATCTGTCATAACAACTTAAATCGAAAACGCACATTTACAAATCCTTAGAAGGGGAATTTCTCGATATACTTCTACCTTGCAGCTATACTACCCATCAACTTGAAAAACGACAGTGACGGTTTTGTAATGTACTTAAAAAGGCTAGTGACATCTCTGACAAAACAAAGCGATTTGTCAAAATATGCGGGGACAAGTGTGTGATTTTCGATAAATTCTTTAGGAGGGGCATTTCATTGTATACTTCCATACACTTGTAGCAAATATAACACACCAACTTGCAAACTGGAAGGCGAGAGTTCTAAGATGTACTCAAAAGGTCAATGATGTCTCTGGCAAAACAGTAATTTGTCAAAATATATTCGGAGGCAAATTTGTGATTTTCCTTACCGGGCGATGTGCTCTTGTGACCCCGCAGAGAGTACCAGGCCTTCGACGCTCTGATCCGTCGAGGGATGTTGTCTTGATCTCTTTAGGGACAGGTGGGAGTCTCCCTTAAGTCTCTTCCTTGAAAGTGCGAGGACTTCTCCTGATGAAGGAGTTGATTCTAGAAGGAAGATTTGAAGGATGATGGAAAGTTGGATTAGCTGGTGAGGGAATGATGGGTTGGGGAGATTAAAGTGCCAAGTCGGATGTAGACTTGATTCAAGTCCCGTTCTCAGGCGAGAGGTCCCTATTGCATATCGCGCCAACTATTTGCAACTAGCAAACCAGAAGTCTCCCGAACAATCCGAACAAAATCTACTCCGCGGTAGTAGACTATATAGCAAGACAGTTCTCTAAAGAACAAACGCTACCTGGCAAGCAGATACACACATGGTGTTAACGCAAACCAAATATACATTGATACATCACCATGCAATGCCTCAAATCATTATAAACGCAGCACAGGTTGGAAGATGCCGGTGTCGCATGCAATTATGTCCTCTGTGCAATACTATCCGGAGGACATTATTGCATATGCAATAATGTCATCCGGACGGTTTTGCATATTCAATCGTGTCCGCCCGGACGCTGCTGCATAATGCAATTGTTTGCATATGCAGTTATGTCCGTCCCCGTGCAAAACCGTCCTTACAGTAAATTAAACGCCCTTGGTCGACGGAACACGTTCGCCATTTTTTTTTACAAGCTAAGTGCATCTCATGAATGACATGGGTTATGTTCGGCCGTTGGGTATTTGCTGCAATCATAAAATACGTGAATATTCATGCTGCATCAGGTTCAGTGCATGCACGCTCGCTTACGCGCGCACATACATGTACATGTCCGCCAGACGGTTTTTGCATAGCCCCGGACACGTTTGCATATGCAAAAGTGTCCGGGTGGACAGTATTGCATGGCGGACACAATTGCATCTGACACCGGCCGCGCAAAAGTTTTCTGACGTCATTCGGCGATGGGACTGAAAATAAAAGGACTCTGACGGGATTGAGACTTGTGTCAAGTCTAAGTCGGATGCTGCTTGATGCTTCGTGTCTCGGTCCGTGGGGGGGGGGGGGATTATGCTCTGATGATCGCGGTGACTTTCTTCTCTTGGTGTCCTTACACTTTTATGTACAACTGATAAGCTGGGATGAATCTTCTGATGTACCTGTGCTGGGCAAACGGGGATTTGAACCCAACCGAAATGCCATGTTTGCACTTTATTATCTGCTACGTTGACTCAAAATAAGAACAAAACGATGTGAAATCATTTTGGGAGACTATAAGCTGTTGAAATTTAGCCACCAAAAGGACCTAAGGGTATTAGATGCGCACTAAAAATAGCTAGTGGCCTGACGTTTCAACACTAGTAGAGTCTTTCTCGTGGCGTTGAGTGTCGCATCGTTTCGGGTCGTGTCTTGTTGTGTCGTGGCTTGGTGTTACCAGAATGTCGTGTCGTTTCGTGGCGTGGCGTGGCGTGGCGTGGCGTGGCGTGGCGTGGCGTGGCGTGGCGTGGCGTGGCGAGGCGTGGCGAGGCGTGGCGAGGCGTGGCGTGGCGTGTCGTGGCGTGGCGGAGCGTAAAAAGACCATTTTGTAATGCATCGAAAGAAGCTTTCCATGAGTGACGTATGTAAGACTCGTTCAAAATGCTTTAGCACGTTCACATTTCCCGAAATAATTTCATCATTTTGATACATGTTTGCTTGTGGTTGCGCACGTGGAAGTCATCATGTAAATACGTTTCTTATAGTTCCCCTTTAAATGATATTACTAGTTGATAAATGTCTCACGACAGTGACACCCCGATGTGACTGTAAAAATATTAAAAAGTCAATATCAAGTCGTTCGTAAACATGCCGTGCAATTTTTCATTTAATTGTAAAGTGCTGGTTTTCCGGCTCGCGTGAACAAGACTTTAGCTGTCAGGCAATCTGATTGAAGACTTAAATTTTAGTTTGAAGGTTTTATGAGGTTTTACTCGTTTAAACCCGACGATGGGTATTTTATTTATCTACAGGAAAACACATGAATCTGTTGAAATGTGTGCGATGGTGTGTTCTGCAGTTTTACATATATCTGGTATAAACATTTATTGGAGCATATCATTGTACAATTTTAACATTATTGTTATACGGGCACCTCTTGCACGGACCGTCTAGTGCGTGTCTGGGTTGTTTAATGTCAACAGAGCACTATTAAACGAAGTCTCGGCAGACGTGCTTTAAAGGTACTGGGGTGGATTTCACAAAGGTAGTCCTAACTTATGACTAGTCCTAGGCAATGCTATGAGATAGGACCAGTCCTAAGTTAGGATGAGTTACTGGTCCTAACTTAGGACCAGTCCTATCTCTTAGCATTGCCTAGGACTAGTCCTAAGTTAGGACTACCTTTGTGAAATCCACTCCTGGACACTATTGGTAGTTAGGGACCATGGATAAACTATGTCACGGGAACGACCGCGTCGCGACGCGTTCCTTCGCGTGACAAATTGAACAAAAGAAAATCTACGGAGTGGAACGCGTTCTTCTCAACCACCGAGTCTTGAGGAAGACCCACTGTATAACAAAGGAACAATGGTGAGGCCGAAAACCACTGTGTAGTTATAATCGGCTTATCTGGGTAGATATAAACCCAAGTTGTTTCCACTGCAATTTACGTAAACTGTCGTTTCAATAAATAAACAACAACCAAAGATCCATGTTAATTATAATAACTGTGTCTCCGGTCTAGTTTATATTTTGACTAGTTTAGTTAATAATATTGCATCTTTGCACGACCGCCATGCAAAATAATCCCCCAAAATACAACAGAATAAAACAAAATCAATAAGAAAAACATCTTACATTAAACAGTAAAACTATACCTTTTTTTTTACATCCAAGGTATCCAAAATGTTTCATTTTTGAACAATGAAGCCAACACGTTATGTAGTTTTTCTTAAACACGCTAAATATTCTCAAGAACTGCTGAAAATTCACCACGTTGTTGACATGCCCAAGGTACCAGCAACGGCGCCAAAGTTCTACGCTGGTTAGTATTGCAATTTTCGGACACCAGATTCTCCCGAAAGTCTCAATCTCAAGGCGGTTGTAACTAATTTCGTAAACTGTTGCGCATTTTTCCAACGGAGGGCGGCTCTCCCGCTATCACATTGTTAAGGAAAGCCCTCTAGCGTTCAATGTTTCTTGCATTATAGTGCGTTGCACGCAAAGTAACAAGACTACTAGGCCGGTATATTGAAAACAGTGTGTGTGAGTGTGTCGCTGGATATAGTGTGTTTGAGTACTACGATGTAATTTTGCGTTGTGTTTTGTGTGATTGCGAGCCGGTCAGCATGATTTCGCGGTACCTTTATGAACAAATCGTGTAAGTGTAATCATCTCTGTAAACACGGGTCCTAATGTTATAATTAGATGTAGATACAAAATAAGTTGGCGATGATTTCAAATTTAAGAATAATAGTCACCACTTCAACTTGTTATGGCAGTAGCATATTATTGTATTGGCTTTGGTAAACTCGAGGGTTGGCTGTACATGGACATCTCCAATCCATTGTCTGGTGTATACCTGAGCTAGACCGCAAACACTAATCCTTCACCCTTTCGTGGCTTACTTGTGAGCTGCCTTGTCCATGTAATCTGAACAACAAAAGGCACCAACAATAGAGTTCGATAACGAGGGACCTTAAAAATCAGTGAAGCGCTTAATCCATCTTGGGACGGGCGCGTGACAATTTTGGGACGGACTCGTTCTAGAACGAGTCTGACCGCGGGCGGCCGCGTTCTTAGTTTATCCATGGTCCCTTACTTAAAATAATTGTGAGCAAAAAACTTACTTGATAACAAGCAATGTAGAGGTGTTGATAGTCGAAAACATTGTGAGAATTGGATCCCTCTAAAGTTAATAGTTTTTGAGAAAGAGATAATTTCTCAGTCAAATAATAAAAGACTTCGGGACTCGAGCCCTTTGTAGGCATCTGAAAGCATCTACATCAAAAGGGATGTTTTCTTTTATTATCCTCTCGCAACGTCGATGACCAATTGAGTCAAAATGTTCACAGATTTGTAACTGTATGCATGGGTTGGGAAGACTGGTCTTTGACCACAAAATGTGTCAAATGCCTCTAAATGCAAAGTGTAGCTTTGGTTTTGGAGCCGTTTGATTGTTTTTATCTTATAATATAATGAATACAATAAAACTTGTATGTGAAATTTATGTTTCGAAAGGTTTTCGCATTTTTGAGATGGGCATGCATGAAGAATATTCCTTAACAAATACACATTTTCAGGTAGGCCTATACCTTTAATACACAAAGGACAAATTGCATATTTTGCGCTTCGATTTTAAAAGTGTCTGACACCTTTTCCCGTCCTTCCTTGGTCTGCTGTTAACGAAGGGCTAAATGGAGCAAGGCAATGTAGCCATAATGGTGATAAAGGTATATACGTGTAGGCAAGTGACACGGGGGCTTACTCCATGATTGAAGTAACACAATTAAAGGGAAACATTGATTTCGGATTTGGCGTTTTGTGCTATAAAAGCGTGCGTTGCGATGTTTGGAAAAATGATTCAAAAGTAGAATATAATGATTCACACAAATACCTCTCGAAGTTGTAAGGCTCTCAGATGGAAATGTGTTCACTTTGCTTTTAAATTCTCAGCTCATGCCTTTCCAACTGTGAAATCGGATCAGGGTCGCATCTATTACAAGACAGGATTACACTATTTCCACTTTTGTTTTACTCGCGCCATTTTAAAGGGCACAAAGAGTTAGGACTAGTCCTAAGTTAGGACTAGTCCTGGGAGATATACAAATTGCCTGGAGATTCCTAAGTTAGGACGAGTAACTGGTCCTAACTCGAGATAAGACTAGTTCTAACTCTTTGTGAAATCCACCCCTGGACACCTTTGGTTATTGTCAAAGACCAGTCTTCTCACCATTCTTCTCACCTTTTTTTAGTTCAGCTTTGCTTTAAGGTCTCGGCTCATGCTTTCCAACTGTGAAATCGGATCAAGGTTGCTCTCTATTAAACACAGCATTACATTATTTTGTTTTACTCGCGCCATTTTAATCTCCGTTCTTTCCTGTCCCTTTACTTTTTAGCTCACGCCATCCCTCCTGAAAGGTGGCATTTTCAACGGGGGTTAATCCAGCGAAATCAGGCGGGATATAAACGACTTAGTCAGGGGGAACAAGCGGTCACTCCGAAGAAAATCAAATCAACTTTTGCGTCTCGCAATGCAAGGTATTTCCGTTTCTTGTCAAACATATATCTGTTAGTAAATTGGTAACTGATCTGACAGGTTTTACGAAACATCAGCCATGCGTGAATGCGTTGGCAAGTGCAAGGTCGTACGTGATTTGGCGCTCTGAGTGATGTTTTCCCGCCCTCAAGCCCGCACTTGTAGCACTATTTCTGTGTAAATTGGAAACGGTGAATGTTGGAGTGGCAATTTGCATATAATTTACATAGTTTAAAACTACTGACCATAAAGGGAAAGTATACCTATTTTGTCTTCCTTTTTTTATATTAAACTCAAGGTTGTACGTTTAGACATGGGTGATTTTTTTCTCGCCCCAGGCCTTCACTTGTGGCACTATTTCTGTGTATCTGGAAAAGGTGAATGTTTGAGTGCCAATTTGCCAATTTAATACTGACCATCTGCAATTAAATGGAAAGTATACATTTGGCTTTATTTATTTATATATTATTTTATTCAATGTCCTACGTTTAGGCACACTTGGTGATTTTTCCCGCCCTCATGCCCGCACTTGTGGTCTGTGTAATTAGAAATGGTGAATAGTTGAGTGTCAATTTGCATATCATTAAAATAATTGAATACTGACCATCTGCAGCTAAATGGAAAGTACACCTTTGGTCTTTATTATACTATTATTTAATATATTCAACATTGTACGTTTAGACACATGTGGCATTTTTCTCGCCCCAGGCCTGCTTGTGGCAACTTTTCTGTGCAATTGAAAATGGCGAGTGTTTGAGTGGCAATTTGCGTATCATTTACATAACTTTCTTAAAACCACTGACCATAATGTAGTTGAAGGCATTGGACACGTTTGGTAATTGTCAACGACCAGTATAATTCTTACTTGGTGTACCCCAACATATCCATAAAGTAACAAACCTTTTAAAACAAATTGCTCACTTCGTCGCAAGCTGAGAACATTAAAAATCGAAACACCCTTGTTATCTTAGCTACATGAAAATGTGATGTTTTTTGGCTTACAATTTTCAAAGTGCGCTGCCAAAACCGGGATGTTGAAACTAACACAACGGGTGTTGTCTTATAAAGAACACGTTAAAAGAATATTTGATTGGAATTAATATTTACCATTTAAACAAAATAAAAGACCGAACCTTTTACGATGATAGAGGCAGTTACTGGTGAAGATTTGCCCCGTTAAACGCAGCTCTTGCCCCGGTAGTCGATGAGTCTCCGACACGGACGTACTCCCGTTCCGTTTACAATCAATGTGAGTTCATAGAGGTGTTCCGAAAAGCTTGTGATCTGGTTGACACAGCTGCGGATGTTTTTAATACGCATACCAATACACGGGGGCAAGACATGCAAATTAGGCAATACGTCACGCGGGAAAGTACCCAATCAGCGAGTCCAACTATTTCCAAGGTCTAATAGCTAAGCGTGTATAGCAGACGTTCTCTTAATGTGTGCCAAATTCATCAGTGTATCGAATCCACTTAGGCAGAAATAAATAAAGAGACATGTTGTCTAGGGCTCTTTATACAAGCACCGATGTCAGATGCAATTGTGTCCGCCATGCAATACTGTCCGCTCTGGACATGTACATGACTGTACAGGTTTGTGCGTGCGTAAGCGAGCGTGCATGCACTGAACCTACGTATAATATGCAGCATGAATATTCACGTATTTTGTGATTGGTGCAGCGAATAACCCAACGGCCGAACATTTACCACGTCATTCATGACATGCATTTAGCTTGTAAAAAATGGCGAACGTGTTCCTTTGACCAAGGGCGTTCAATTTACTGCTAGGGCGGTTTTGCACGGTGGCGGACACAACTGCATATGCAAATGTGTCCGGGCGGACACAATTGCATTATGCAGCAGCGTCCGGCGGACATTAGTGCATATGCAATAATGTCTTCTGGATAGTGTTGCATAGAGGACATAATTGCATGCGATATCGGCCTGCTCTGTTGGACGACGAACTGCATATGATACATGCACTGGCACGTTATTAGGTATAGATACCGTGGGGTCGAACGAAGCATGGTTTTTCGAGGTGTCGCTGCTTCGTTTGTACGAGGTTGGAAAAACTCGAAAAATCATGCTTCGACCCCACAGTGTCAAGTACTGTTATGTACCGTGCTAGTACATGTATATGCATTTAAGTCGGCCCCTTGATGTGAATTTAGAGCGGGCCTATATTGCGTGCGTGAAGAGGCTTGGAGAATGCTACCCTGGACGTAATTAGAAAAAGATGTAATTTCCCTCTCCAATAAAAAAAAATACTTCAGCTAAAGCCTTTTGTTATACATCTGGAAACACACAAAGTAAAGCAACAAAGGTGTTTTTCTTTCATTATGCTCTTGCAACTTCGATGACCAATATGAGCTCAAATTTCACAGGTTTGTTATATATTTCATGCACCATGTTGAGATACGCCAAGTGGGTGTAAAGTCTTGTAATTGGTGACAATTACCAAAGATGTCAAGTGCCGTTAACGAGGGGTTTAGAGACTTGTACCCCCCCCCCCCACCCCAACTTGTATGAGGACTCCATCTATTGGAAAATTAGGACATAACCAAATCGAACTTGACATTCCCCTCCTATTTAGCGATTTACCGAGTGGAATTTTGTATTCCTTTTACGGGGTTTTGTTACCTTGATATTTAGTCGATTAAAATACCATTTTTTAGGTCAGGGTTCTAAAAACAGAAAACGAGGACATGAAATCGATGTCTTTTTCATTTTTTTATTTTTTTTTTCTGCCTGACTATCCTAAAAAAGTATGTTAATAATGGTGCTAAGCAAGGCAGTTGTACACAGCTAACAATCAAATAACTAGGACAACGGTTTTATAATTGCATTACACAAGCCTATCTTGAAATCTGCACAGATATTATCTGACACACATCTGTCTTACTGCGAAAACAGGTTTAGGAAGATCTGTTCCAGAAGGCCCTTTTTTTTATTTGCGCAGCAGCATGGACCGAAGGCTAAAAGACTCGAAAATTGGGTCGTTGCCCTTTTTCGCGGGTTCTCGCCGTTGTGTGTATAAATTGCGTTGTGTGTGCAAGTGCTTGGTAGGATTTGCTTGAGCTGGATAACGATACCGATTGACCGTGGATTATCTGGTTATGGGTTATCACACAAATGGTTTTCCGTAAAACTTAAGATATATGAAGACTGCGCTGTTCAGTTTTAGATTTGGAAATCCAAAAAAATAAAACTATAAAAAAAAAAGGTTACCAAGTAAGTTTTATGCTAACAATTATGTTGAGTATACCGAAAGTGACCACAGTGCCCGTACACTGGACACTATTGGTAATTGTCAAAGACCAGTCTTCCCACTTTGTGTGTCTTAACATACGCATAAAATAACAAACCTGCGGAAGTTTTAAATCAATTGGTCGTCGGAAGTTACAAGATAATAATGGGAAAAAAAAGGTTGAAAGATCAGCTTGAATTCGAGACCTCCAAATCAAATTCAGAGGCCTCGGAATCAAATTCTAGTGAGAATATAACTTCTTTCTCAAAAAAAACACTACGTTACTTCGATAGGAGCCGTTTCATGTTTTATACTATCAACAGCTCCCCATTGCTCGTATACCAAGTAAGTTTTTTATTCTAAAAAAAAATATTTTGAGTAATATTAACCGCACTGGACATGGACGCGTGGAAGGAATTCACTTCTCGGATCACCACGGGACGGCTGAGGCCCTAATGGACTTTATAACACCCCTTACCAATATTCTGCCTTTTCATTGGTTTAGAGCGCGTCACATGATATGTCTTAGTTTTGCTAGACGGCGGCCGTGTGATAGTGCATCGGTTTGCCGTGCGCTAGTCCGAAAGACTAGCACACGGCGTGCAGTACCCAGACGTCCGTTGCGTGTACGAGGATGATAAATTAATAGTCTGTAACCATTTCGGATTACATGCAGAGCACAGTAAAAGTTTTCGCAATCTGTATTCGCGTCGTCCGTGGATTGTGCATTCAGGTCTGTAAAGTCTGTACATTATTTAGAAATGTTTGGGGTATTATAAAACAAATATTGGCTCGGTGATCCCCGGAGCGTTCTATTTTCCCGAGGCGAAGCCGAGGGAAAATAGAACGCTCCGGGGATCACCTCGGGAGTCATAGTTTTAACCATAGCACTCGAAGCAATCAATATTTGTATACAAGAAGAAGAAGAAGAACCCTAGCGTTCACAATGCCTTTAAGGACGATTTTGCTTTGTAATGTGACACAAAACCATTGAAATGCTAACACCACACGAACCAATTTATAACGCAGCATGCTGAATTCTTAACTGGTCAAATAGTGCATTGGTCAAATGTTTGGTAATATAAGTGCTTATGGGCAAATCCACGCTGCAACATAACGACTTGACGTGCCATTGCGTCTATACAGCTTTTTTGAAATTCTAAAAGGACAAGTTTGAAATTTCCACATTTTTAAAGCTTGAACGAATCGTCTGAATTATTTGGCATCGGTTATAATGACATCTTTGACTCTGTGTTGTGTACAAGTTATGGGCCATACATTGTGGCATCTGGCGATAAACTCGACAGTAATTTCGCTTACATGTTTTAAAGACACTGGACACTATTGGTAATTGTCAAAAACCAGTCTTCTCACTTGGTGTATCTCAACATATGCAAAAAATAACCAGCCCGTGAAAATTTGAGCTCAATTGGTCATGGAAGATGCGAGATAACTATGAAATGAAATAAAACCCTTGTTGCACAAAGTTGTGTGCTTTCAGATGCTTGATTTCGTGACCTCAAATTCTAAATCTGAGGTCCCGAAATCAAATTCGTGGACAATAACTTCTTTCTCGAAAACTACGTCACTTCAGAGGGAGCCATTTCTCACAATGTTTTATACTATCAACCTCTCTCCATTACTCGTCACCAAGAAAGGTTTGATGCCAATAATTATTTTGAGTAATTACCAATAGTGTCCACTGGCTTTAAATCCACCAGGGGTGCTATTTTTTTTTTTTTTTTTCCTTCTTTCTCTCTCCTATTTGTTTGTATAAAAAAAAATGTTTTCGTTATCGTTCTTATTTTATGTACTTTTACCTGTGAAATTAATAAATCAAAAATTGAAATGAAAACACGAAGGTAAATCACAACTAGAATTTTGTATAAGGTGAAGGATGAAAATGGAAGAAGCTACTCAAGACAACTAGAGACAAGACATTGTTTGTAAGAGTTCTTAAAGCAACCCACAGACGACCCTGACTTAATCTTGCAATTTATTCTCTTCAACAGAATTCTAAAAATACTGCAACAAGTTGCGAGTATCCACACTACGGGGAACGTACTCAATCACCGTGAAGCCGTTGGTGCTCAGTGGGGCTCCAGCCAACTTTCATCGGGTAAGTTATGCTTGATATGCCCGCTCAGTTGCTTGTCCTCGTCATTTACAGAGGATGCTTTCTATCACATATTTTTACAACTAAAAGAAGTACCAAAGGGTCCAACTCTGATTACACCAAGATGTACGTCTGTTTTAAAGGCATCGCACTGCACCTTTGTTAATTGTCAAAGAATAGTATTTTTACTTGGTGTATCCCAAATAATATGCATAAAATAACAAATCTGTGAACAATTTCACTCAATTGGTCATCGAAATTGCAAGAGAATTATGACTTGAAAACACCCTTGCTGCACTAGTTTCAAATGTCTAAAGGTTTTGAATATTTGAGTGATGACCTCTTTCTCAAAACTGTACGTTTTGTACTATCAACAGCCCTCTATTGCTTGTAAAGGTAATTTTTTATATTATAACACCCCTTGCAAGTATTCTGCCTGCTCATTGGTTTAGAGCGCGTCACATGACATGTCGTAGTTTTGCTAGACGACGGCCGTGTGATAGTGCGTCGGTTTGCCATGCGCTAGTCCGAAGACTAGCACACGGCTTCGTGCGCTAGTCCGACAGACTAGCACACGGCGTGCAGTACTCAGACGTCCGTTGCGTGTACGAGGATGATAAATTAATCGTCTGTAACCATTTCGGATTGCACGACACTACATGCAACACAGTAAGTAAAAGTGTTTGCAATCTGTATTCGCGTCGTCCGTGGATTGTAGCATTCAGGTCTGTAACTTAATAATAATGTATAATTAGAAATGTTTTGGGTGTTATAAAACAAATATTGACTGCTTTTACTCGTGCAATGGTTAAAAACTATGACTCCCTCGGTGATCCCCGGAGCGTTCTATTTTCCCTCGGCTTCGCCTCGGGAAAATAGAACGCTCCGGGGATCACCGCGGGAGTCATAGTTTTAACCATAGCACTCGAAGCAGTCAATATTTGTATACTAGTAAATGCTTTGAGTAATTTCCAAACGTATACATGGCCTTTAAAGGCAGTGGACACTATTGGTAATTACTCAAAATAGTTATTAGCACAAAACCTTACTTGATACGAGTAATTGGGAGAGGTTCATAGCATATATAAAACATTGTGAGAAACGGCTCCCTCTGAAGAAACGTAGTCTTTCCACGAATTTGATTTCGAGACCTCAGAATTAGATTTTGAGGTCTCGAAATCAAGCGTCTGAAAGCACAAAACTTCGTGCGACAAGGATGTTTTTTTACTTTCATGGTTAGCTGGCAACTTCGACGACCAATTGAGGTGAAATGTTCATATAGGTATGTTATTTTGTGAGAAGAGTGGTCTTTGACAATTACCAATAGTGTCTAGTGTCTTTAAAGCCACATCTGTCGTAAGAAAACACATTCCCATCTCGCGCTAACTAAAGGAGTACCAAAGGTCGAAATCTGATTAAACCAAGATGTTATATGCGTCTGTTTTAAATGGAGTGTATCGGCTCTTTGCAATTCCAAGGGATGAACATTGTGCTTGCAACATTACTACCCCTTGTCACGTTTATTTCAATCCTACAACCATCTCAGCTCCCTGGTGGGTATACAGTCTGTGTTGCCAAGTATGTATCGCTAAGCTAAATCAATCACAAGAACCATCCCTGCCCTCACATGTATCCATTTACCCCTGGGTGGAGAGAAGTAATTAGTGTCTTGCTCAAGAACACCGGGATTCGAACCGACACCCTATGACTTAGCCACCGGGGCCCAATTTTATAGCTTACCATGAAATTTCTTCCTTGATAAAAACAGAATTACTAAACCAAATTTCCATTTGTTGCATATTGCGTCTTACGGGTATTCGGCTGTTGTTTGCTCATCCTGAAAATCAAGTGGAAATTTGGTTGGTGATCCTGTTTTTATCTATGCAAAGGTTTCATGCTAAGCAACTTGTTGTGCTTGGCATAGCAGCTCTATGGAAATGGGCCCAGAACTTCAGTCTAATGCACTAAACTGCTCGGCCAAGACACGTTATACCTTTAGTTTTAAATCTGAAAATTAATGACCATAACAAACAGTTGTGTAGAGCGCTTGATGAATGTAAAATATTTTGGGACAATTATCAGGAATGTGATTTCAGCGAGGGGTTGGAAACAACTAAAATGACTTTCAGCAAAGATGACTTGTTGCCGTTTTCGTTAAAGTATGTATTTAATTAAATGTACGCTGTACGCCTTTGGTTAAAGGAACACGTTGCCTTGGATCGGACGAGTTGGTCTATAAAAAAGCGTTTGTAACCGTTTGTTATAAATTGCTTATGGTTGGAGAGATAATTTAAAAGTAGAATACAATGATCCACACAAGTTTGCCTCGAAATTGCGTGCTTTTCCTTTTACTGTGCGAACTAACACGGTCGGCCATTTATGGGAGTCAAAAATTTGACTCCCATAAATGGCCGACCGTGTTAGTTGACGAGGTAAAAGGAAAACCGTGCAATTTCGAGGCATGTTTGTGTGGATCATTGTATTCTACTTTTACAGCATCTTTCTACCCATATGCATATTATAACAAACGCTTTTCAAAGACCAACTCGACCGATCCAAGGCAACGTGTTCCTTTAATGTCAAAAACCAGTCTTCTCACTTCGTAAGTGCATGCCAACATAATGGACAAAATAAAATACCTGTGAAAATTGGTCGCCGAAGTTGCGCAAAGCTGTGTGGTTTCAGATGCTTTGAATTCGAGAGTGAGGAAATTACTTCTTTCTCAAAAACTGTTTTTTCAGAGGGAGTCATTTCTCACAATGTTATCAATAGCTGTCCATTGCTCGTTTTCAAGTAAGTTTTTATGCTAATAATTATTTTGAGTAATTACCAAGTGTCCACTGCCTTTAAAACTATATCATACATAATAAGTACAAATTTGAAAAACAACCAGTGCTTTTGTAAATTGTTTACAACAAACTCATCTCAGACATAAAACAGTTGTCAAATTCCATCGCAGACCCCGAGTGGCAGATATTCGAAGGGGAGATGGATTTGCTTTTCCCGGGGCCTGAATCTAAACAAGTTTGGCCGAGGGAGTAATTATTTCAGACACTCGGGTTAACGACCGATCCATCCATCCTCAGACCGCATGTGTTCCGACTTCGAAAACACACGTTTTCATCGAAGCCCAGAACCAATGCAAATGTAACAGAAATTCTGATGACTTTTTATTTGATTTCTTTATTTATTTATTTTTTACTACAAACATTGTGCTAAGCGCTCTTATGTTTTAGTTGTGTGAAACATAACATAGTGAGGTATCAATGTATATTCGGTTAGCAGAATCAACATGTGTAGGCATTAAGGAACTATGGTCTTACTTTTTATTCTACTAGTAGGACCTAGGGCCCTTTATGCTTATTAAAAACTTTCAAAAGGCTATAGCTCTAAGTTAGGACGACTAACTCGTCCTAACTCGAGATAAGACTGTGAAATTCACCTCTCTTTTAAGGGGTTCAGAGGTTTCAGTGTAGAGCCATTCACTGCTCTGATTGGTACGTCTGAAAGGATAACTGTGGTTGGAGGGCTTAGAGTTAATGTTTTCCTGGCCAGTGAGTGCCCCAGTTGCTGCAAATCTCATCGTCAGGAGATTGAAGAGTGTGAGGTTGGTCTATTTAAGGATTCGGGGATGACGTTGTCTGATCTCTCTTCATTTCTGTGAACTGCCGAAGAGCAGCCGTGTCCGCAAACAACACCTGGAGAACTCATTACAGCGTGGTCTTACATCACGGCCCAAGTTCATAGAGCGGAAAATATTGCTTAGCACAAATGAGCATGATACCAGTCACAAATTCTACATGTGACGTAGCAGTTTGGCTGGTAACCTTATTCTGGTTAGCACGTTTTTGTGCTAAGCATTTGTGTGTGTGCTTAAGCAGCTCTATGAAATTGGGCCCATGTCTACAAATCACCGCATCCACAACAGAACAAACCCCGTCCCAGTACAGCATATCGATCACAACCTCTTACGGTTCGGATCAAAAACATATTTTCTGCTCGGTGAGTTGTACTTCCCTTTCCTTGTTAACATCTTGTACCAGCTGCATAGGAGGAACAAAATGTATGATAGAGATATGCTTTTGTTGATTTGTTTACAAGAGTTACAATTTACACTGAATTGTTGACCCTTCCCAGTGATGTTAGTGTCGGGCTAGTAACCTCAAGACTGGACATGTTCTTCAGTCTGGTATACCTTACAATGGGAGACTTTGGGACGCTAGGTGGCAGCAGACTTACCAGGTAAATTTCCATTGTTTACGTAGTTCTGAGCGTGCGCACATGCCCGAGAACAATGGATTTTATTACCTGGTAAGTCTGCTGCCACCTACGTCCCAAAAGTCTCCCATTGAATAATAGCACCTCACTGTGAAATAACTTTAATTTAAAAAGTGATCTACAAAATGTAGACAGTAAAGAAATGTTCTCTTAGTGTTTTTTTTTTCAAATCAAAGAAGTTTGTAGTATTTTCTTAATTTGATTCTGAAGGCTGTTCCGTGTTTGTTATATACTTCTCAAGACAATGTCAGTCACTGGTCAGTCTGACTTTGAGATGTAAGTAATTACCAAAAGTGTGCACCTTTGAAAAACGTGAGAGACAACGTATCCTGCAAAGATGGCAATCAAATTAATTCGGAAGTAAGGGGTCGTTGACTGTTGGAGCATGAATGGGTTCATTTTTCGTCAACAAATTGATTGAACTTTACAGTAAATTATTACAATTCGGAAGTAATTGGTTGGTCAAAATAGCTCAGCGTCAGGCCACTGTAATGGTATTTGTCTCGTGCGATCATAATGCCCATGAGTGTTGTTTGGACAAATTGCTGTCATTCTGTATAGAGCTGAGTGGTTTAGCAGACGACAAAGAGACATTCGCCTCTGGGCACAATTTCAAACATCTGCTAAAGCACAAATAAATTGCTAAGCACAATAAAATCATGCTTACCAGAACAAGGTTACCAGCCAAACTACCATCCTGTCACATGCACCATTTTTTTTATTGGTATCCTACTCATTTTGTTTAAAAGCAGTTGTATGAAATTGGGCCCTCTGGCGTGAGTTATACATAAGTTTTTCGTTTGATTTTTTTTTTTCTCGCAATATTGATAACCCAAGTTTCAAAACAAGGATGGGGAAATATTGTTGTTCCGGCTGAGCCAAGTATTGAATGTCTTTCAACAAGCACTCTGCTGTAGAGCTGGGAATGTTTGGAATCTCAACTCATTTCCATGGCCAAGTTTTAAAGAGCTGCTTAAAAGGAAGGTACACTTATAACTACTCGAAACAAAAAATATTAACTTAAAAAATGACTTGAACAAGCATTGGAGAGCTGTTAGAAACGGCTCCCCCTGAAGTAGCATAGATTTTGAGAAAGAGGTAATTTCTCACTAAAATAATAAAAAGACTTCTAGCCAGAAGTCTTTTATTCCTATCTGCAAGCACACAAATTCGTCCAACAAGGGTGTTTTTTCTCGCATCGTTTTATCGCAACTTCGATGACCAATTTAGGTCAAGTTTTCACAGGCTTGTTATTTTATGCTTATGTTGGGACATACCAAGTGAGAAGACTGGTCATTGACAATTACCAAACGTGTACCTTCCCTTTAAGCAAAAATTACCAGTTAATATGATAGAAGTTGAACTACATTATGCCTATAACCTTAATATTCTGGTAAGCTATTCCGCATTGTGCTTAGCTACCTTTGTGCTTATAAGCAGGTCTAAAATGAATCGGGCCCAGAATTCATCCTCTATTGGTTACAGCTTTAAAAATGTCTTGTTTGTTCTGCCAAAAAAAGTGAATGGTTTGATGTTTCTTGAAAAAAGACTGCTGACTATTGTTTGCATTTAGGCCTACCATATTATGTCCTTTTGGTCGGTACACGGTTTGCAACAGCCATCTTCTCGTTTTTTTCTTCTTCTGTGTATAAAAGCGTTTTTGCTTGCATCAATGTGGTTAAAGGAACACGCTGCCTTGGATCGGACGAGTTGGTCTATAAAAAGTGTTTGAAACCGTTTATTATGAAATGCATATGGTTAGAAAGATGTTGTAAAAGTAGAATATAATGATCCACACAAGTATCACTCATAAATTGCACGGTTTTTCTTCTTTTCTTTACGTCGCGAACTAACACGGTCGGCCATTTATGGGAGTCAAAAATTTGACTCCCATAAATGGCCGACCGTGTTAGTCGACGAGGTAAAAAGAAATCGTGCGATTTTGAGTGATACTTGTGTGGATCATTATATTCTACTTTTTCAACATCTTTCTAACCATATCGATTTGATAACAAACGGTTACAGAACGCTTTTCAAAGACCAACTCGACCGATCCAAGGCAACGTGTTCCTTTAACATTGCACGAGAGCTCAGTAAAACACCGCCGGAATGAAAACCTCCCTGATTGCACTCTAATAACACGCCCCTTCTCCTCTCAAACTAGATTACGTGTTATCACGTCACCCCCCCCCCCCCCCCGCCCCGGAACGTGAATATCAATAATGCTCCTACGTATTTCGATATGTGTACCAACCAATCATTCTGCGCGTTGGTTAAACCCATCAATTACAAGTCACCGTGCAAACCTGAGTGTCGATGAGAGCCGAGCCTCAATGACTCGAATACCCCTGCCGTCGAACGTCATCAACGGCTACCCCTTAAGTAATTTTGTGTTCGCTTGTGTAACTCCTCGTCCTCGGTGATTGGATATGCACTTTATCTATTCCTTTTGACCTGTTTCTATGGTACAAATGCACATTTTGCCTTGCTTCCTCTGGGTCCATTTTCATAAAGCCGTTAATCAGAAAAGCTGCTCGACAAATCTCTTTGCAAAACAAAAACTGAGTGTGGGGCACCAGTCAACAATTTAAACTTAATAGTGTAACTTTGGTTGGTAACTGTCTGTTAAGCAATGCATGTCTGTACTTAGCAAGTTTTTGTGCTGACGGGCTGTATGAAATTGGACCCTGTTTCCAAAGCATGGTTGTTTCTTCTTCTGCCTTAAAGGAACACATTGCCTTGGATCGGACGAGTTGGTCTATAAAAAGCATTTGAAACCGGTTTTTATGAAATGCATATGGTTAGAAAGATGTTTACAAAGTAGAATATAATTATCCACACAAGTATCACTCAAAATTGCACGGTTTTCATTTTACGTCGCGAATAAACACGGTCGGCCATTTATGGGAGTCAACTCTTTGACTCCCATAAATGGCCGACCTGGTTAGTCGACGAGGTAAAACGAAAACCACGCAATTTTGAGGCATGTTTGTGTAGATCATTGTATTCTACTTTTACAACATCTTTCTAACCATATCAATTTTATAGCAAACGGTTACAAACGCATTTCAAAGACCAACACTGTAAACCATGGGGTGTACATTAGGCCTAATGTTAGTGGAAAGCTATTTGCGTGTTAGATTTGAATGTTGTCTGATACAAAGACGTGCTTGATAACAAGTTACCACTTGGATTTAAATTTCTCAAAACTATGGAGAGACAGCGTTGCTATGCCACGTGCTTTTTTTTGGGGGGGGGGCCAGTTTTACTGCATAAAACACGCGTCACGGCAAACAACCCGTACACATTATTTTTATTGAATATATATGGCACAATGGTAGCATGGTTTGCTCATCTGGAGGTTGTTTTCTCCACTAACTATATAATAGGGGAGAAAGTTAATGTAGTGGAATTGTGACGGTGTATTTATAGGGAAATCCTTCCCCAGAGTTCTGTCCTCCTCACGGGAAATATTAACATGTGCTGAAGGAGAAGGATTTAAAAGAGGGCGCTATCAGATAAGAAGTACTTAGTTCGTCATTATTTTATTACGATAGAAGGGGGTTTGGGTATCTCCTGCCACACCAGTACTAAATACCAATGATTGAGTGTGATCATATATCTCGGAGTAGACAGGATTTACTGTGCGGAACCTCATCATGCTCTGTGGTTAGCGACTTAGTCTTATAGTATAATTGCCATGGTCTATTTTGTGTCCGGGCCCGGTGTCCCAGGATCATTTGTCAGCCGGATATTCTGTCCCATCTTATTGTGGGAAATTTGCATGGGCTGAAGAGGATGGTTCAAAAGAGGGCGCTATCAGAAGAAGTTTGTACACAGTTTGCCGTATGGAGGGGGGACGGAATTCCCTGGGACACTAGCCTTTAACAAGGCTCACGCGGCGGCGGCAACCCCAGATATCACGCACGGAAAAAGACCAGCGCGAGCGGGGGGTGTAGCAGCTGTGTGCGCCTTGACTAAAGGCTACTGGGACACCCTCTGCCCAAAACTTGAGGTGTCCTATAATAGTTCTTGAATTTCATTCATTTATAATTACTTGATTTCTGCTGATGGATCGATCAGCATCTCAGTGCCAAAACTATTTAACAGGAGCTCAATTACATTTTACAGACCCCCCCCCCCCCCCTCCAAAATTAACAGAGTTATTAGTCGTTGATGTTTGTTGTTCTTTATACTCCCTGGCAGCCTTGTGCCGAGTTGCTGGACATGCCGTTGAAGAGCCTTCCGAGCATTGCCCGCTTACTCGTCGATTTAACGGCTGTAGATGGACTATCATAAAACAGTTTGGTTTCCAGACAGGACTACCAGAGCTTACCTGCAGGTAAAACACTTATCCAATGTTTCCTGGAGTTGTTCCAATAATATTGCCTTTTGCATAATATTTATTTTTAAAAACCTGTTAAATAATTGTGTTTTCTGTATCTCTCCGGCGTTGCTGCTTGCATTAAATTGTTTGTATTGTGTATAAAATGATATTTAGGTCTACATAAATATTAAACTGTATGTAGGTTTCCTTACCACCCAGTGAGGGGATGCGCGCGGCTAGCTACGCTAGTAAAAAAAAAAGAAGATTATTACAGCTCCAGAATTAATCGAAACAAAGAGGGCGCACTATTGTGGAAGCTGTTTACAGGATCGAGTGACGTCACCAGTGTTGTTGGTTTGCTATCCTGCTGCATGCGTTACGTGCAGACTACTACACAGTACATGGCAGAATCGACTTCAGTAAATGTGGACGTAAATGTGAGTTTATTTTAACAAATATTTTCAGTTTGTTTAATTTGGAATATTAAATGTAGCTTATACAGACAGTGTGTTATAGTTTCCTCGTTCGTGGGTGTGAGAATATTAAGGTAAATGCAGTTCAATTTGTGAATAAATTCTGATTCTGAATATTGTTAGTGAATAGGATTATAGTGGTACTGTAGTGTTGTTTTTGTATGTAGAGTAGAGTGTCAATATTTTTTTTTTTTGGACAGTCATAATTCATTTTTGACTGACAGTAAAAATAATGTTCCCTTTAAAAAATCCTTGGTAATGGGGCCACAAATAAGAGAATGAGGAGGTGATACTATCCACATTTAGTACTCAAATTTTAATAATAAAAGTTAAAACCATGAATGATTGTCGGGTTGGTAACGCAGAAGTTGTAACAAGTTTCAATTCATTTGCAGTGAAAGTTATTTCATAAATAAATGCATTTCATTTATATTCTTAATGTATGGACCCTTGAACATCGTTATGAATATAAACAAAATAGTTTTTTGATAATTTTTATACAAATAATAACATTTTTAAGTTAGAGTGCTTCTTTTTTATTTTTAGGCCTATATTTTAATTATAAATCGCGAGTATAAACTGGAAAAAAATTTAAAACATTCATTCAAGAAACTGTTTCCATACCGGTAAAATAATAATCTTTCCGATTTTTAAAGGAACACGTTGCCTTGACTCGGTCGAGTTGGTCCTTGAAAAGCGTCCTGTAACAGTTTTTTATAAAATCGGTATGGTTAGAAAGATGTTGTAAAAGTAAAATACAATGATCTACACAAATATCCTTCGAAATTGCTTGGTTTTCTTTTTACCTTGTCCAGTAACACGATCGGCCATTTATGGATTTTTGACTCCCATAAATGGCCGACTGTGTTAGTTCGCGACGTATAGGGCCTAATGAAAACCGTGCAAATTTGAGTGATACTTGTGTGGATAGTTAAATTCTACTTTGTAAACATCTTTCTAACCATATGCATTTCATAACAAACGGTTTCAAACGCTTTTTATAGACCAACTCGTCCGATCCAAGGCAACGTGTTCCTTTAAGTAATGGCGAACTGATAGATTTATATGCACAGGCTGAGCCAATGACCAGCAGCAACTCTTTAGTAGACTATTCTGTATGAGAGAGCCCTGCTCCAATGGACCGTTCCAGCTTTCCACTAAGCTCCGCCCACCGCGCACGTGAGCAAGACACGTGTACGAGCACTCCCAATGACATTCTGCACGATTCTGCCGCGCATTCCAAATATACGCGCACGCATGACCGAGTTTGTCCGACCACAATCATTGCTGTGATTGGTCAAATGGGTGAAAGCGCACAGTTTGATTGACAGACCGGATCGGTCCATAGTGTGCATTGGTCGTTTTAGTAAATATTTACTTTCCTTTGTTTTACCTAATTCATTATATTTGTTTCAGAAGCAAGGATCCGAATCTGGTGACAGTCCAAAACCCAGTGCCAGAATGGCCAAAGTGAGTATGCACCAGTGTTCTCCTGTTTAAAAAACCAAAATCCAACAGCCCCTTTTGTTGCGAAAATTGTAGAGTTAGACTGGGGTGGATTACACAAGGAGTTAAGACTAGTCTTACATGTATCTCGAGTTTCACTTAGGAAAAGCCTTAAGATCTTAATATATCCTAGGACTAGTCTTAAACCTAACTCTCTGTGAAATCAACCCCTGGTCACTTAAGTTAAAGGCAGTGGACACTATTGGTAATTACTCAAAATAATTATCGTCATAAAACCTTTTGTTGATTCTGAGTAATGGGGAGACGTTGATAGTATAAAACATTGTGAGAAACAGCTCCCTCTGAATTTTCCACGAATTTGATTTCGAGACCTCAAGTTTAGAATTTGAGGTCTCGAAATCAAGCATCAGAAGGCACACAACTTTGTGTGACAAGGGTGTTTTTTCTTTCATTATTATCTCGCAACTGCGACGACCGATTGAGCTCAAATTTTCACAGGTTTGTTATTTTATGCATATGTTGAGATACACCAACTGTGAAGACTGGTCTTTGACAATTACCAATAATGTCCACTGTCTTTAAACCACAAGTATACTTTTCTGAAAAAGAAGAGGAGCAAACTTACGCAAGTTTGTTGCTCTTTCTGCAAATGAAACAAAACATAAGAGGGTCTGTGACTGTCTCCAAACGCGACACACTGGAAAGTCTGGGTAGCAATTATGAAGCCAAATGTTTAAAGTCACCTGGAAATAGAATTTTTTTTTCTTTCAAACATAAAAGTATATGGTTACGAACAATCAAACAATTTTTTTATTAATTGTTTGTCACGATTTATATATTAAAAATATATAAAGTTGTTTGGGGGGCTGACTCCGCCTACCCCTTTTGTGACGTCAATCGAGGCAGACTTTGCCTGCAATGCGTATAGGAAACACACGTGCAAAGTACATGTATGTCCAAGTCGTGAGTTGGTACATTTCAAAAAGTGTTTTTCTTCATTCAGCAGCAATACACCTGGTCGGCATTGCCAAAAAAAACGAGAAAAAAACGTACAAACTCACGACTTGGTCCGTACATGTACTTTGCAATTGTGTTTACTCTACGCATTACAGGCAAAGTCTGCCTCGATTGACGTCATGAACAGCGCCCTCTCGGGTCGGGTCCTACTCTTAAATTTGTAAATAACATAAGAACTGATTTTTGAAAACCTTAGTTAACTGTTAATTCACATTCCACTCATCACTGAAACTTTCACAGGATTTGAGACTTTGAGAAAGACTCTGCTAGGGTCAAAACATCGGGTCATTAACTGTTTTTTGCATTTTAAAACTTTCCCATGTAAAAACTTAAGCATATCATTCAACCAGACCTCTCGGCCACGACACAACACGCTGCCCCCTGATTAAATTTTTGGGGGTTAGAAACTAAAAATTAGCAATATTTAATGCTTTCCTGATTCTCTTTGCAGCTTTTGAGCAGGACTCGCCTTGTGAGTTACCTGCCCGGTCTGAAGGCATTACAGCAGCGAGTAGCCTCTGTCTCCAGCAGTCATGTTACATTGTCTTATAGTGGTGCTGAAGGGAGGCAAGCAGGAGAAGGTACATGTAAATACGTCACATTCAGAAACTTATATGGATACATCAAATCTTGATAACTGGGCCCAATTTCACTAAGCTGATTTCATAGATTCTTGTCATTTGATTGGTCCAATATTTACTGCCAGTCAAGCTGTACGCGGCACCCCCAGATGTCAAGCACGACCCCAGATATCACGCACGAAAAAATACGGTCACATTCAGAAACTTATATGGATACATCAAATCTTGATAACTGGGCCCAATTTCACTAAGCTGATTTAATAGATTCTTGTTATTTGATTGGTCCAATATTTACTGCCAGTCAAGCCGCACGCGGCACCCCCAGGTGTCAAGCACGACCCCAGATATCACGCACGAAAAAAGACCAGTGCGAGCGGCGAAGCCGCAAAGCGCCTTTAGCAACTCGTTTTGGGGGCTTATGTTTTTCTTTACTTTTTGCCACAGATTTTGGTGGGAGAAATGTAATGCATAATGCATGAGGGTGATGAGTTGTTGGCCAATAAGGAGACACAATTACCATACATGTAGATCACACGCCATGTGCACGCCCATTACCCACACACACATAATGGTCACGTGTTGAGGGCAACACACACGAGGTGCATTGAACAACTGATTAATATAAACGCGTTGCTAAAGGCGCTTTGCGGCTTCGCCGCTCGCGCTGGTCTTTTTTCTTGCGTGACATCTGGGGGTGCCGCCGCCGCCTCCGGGTGCACCTTGATTAAAGGCTACCTTAGGGACAGACACCTGGTCCCAAAATGATGGAAGTAACTTTTTGGTTCTCTCGTGAAAACGGCTTCAGTTGATGTATTTACTTTGATCATGAAATACCTGACTTTCCTCTCACCGACAGATTACCAAATTACCGTCAGCTCTTCAAGTATTTCCGACAAAGACCTTGGTCCCCTCGGCCCCGTCAATCCACGGTTCCCTCTCCCCGGTAACACAGGACTCAATAACACCTCATACGTGCCGGTAGCACGTAGAGTTCCAGATATTTTAACGACATCCTTACCTCAAGATCGTCACGCCAGCATCCTGTCGCAATTTGTGAACATTGTCGCAGAGGTTTGTTTAATACTTTTTATATTTTCATGGAAATGTGCAACGCCCCTTTTCACACTGTATCTATTATCTATAGGGTGACATTGGCTAGTAGATAAGGGCACCGAACTCAAGCTCTGCTGATTCTGTTCAGCAGAGTTAGGGTTCGAGTCCCGATCGTGACACTTGTGTCCTTCAGCAAGACACTTAACTATAATTGCTTCTCCCACCTAGTTTCTCCCACCTAAATGGATACTCTGAGGGCAGAGATTGTTCTTGTGGGTGGTTTAGCTTAGTAGCCCATTGTTGCACATGCTGTATACTCCCTAGGGAGCTGAGATGGTTTAAAGGCAGTGGACACTATTGGTCATTACTCATATAACTATCATCATAAAGCCTTTCTTGATTACGAGTAATGGGGAGAAGTTGATGGTATAAAACATTGTGAGAAACAGCTCCCTCTGAAGTGACGCAGTTTTCGAGAAGGAAGTAATTTTAGACGAATTTTCTTTCGAGAAATCAAACATCAGAAAGCACACAACTTCATGTGACAATGGTGTTTTTTCTTTCATTGATATCTCGCAAACTCGACAACTGATTGAGCTAAAATTTTCACAGGTTTGTTATTTTATGCATATGCTGAGATACACCAAGTCAGAAGACTGGTCTTTGACAATTACCAATAGTGTCCACTGTCTTTAAGGAATAAAAAAAGGCCCAGTGACCAGGGGTAATGATGTTGGAAGCGCTTTTTGAGACAACTTTCAGGTGTGGAAAGCACAATACAAAAACTGGTTGTTATTATTATTATCCTGAGGAGTTTTATTACCAATTCAGTTACAGCCAATGATTTCCCTAGTTTAGCAGAGCAAAATACTACAGAAAATGTATCAGTTGCTACTCAAAAAATCATGATTTGTGACACGATATTGGTATTCAGTTTGCACAAAAAAAGTCAGCCTAAATGTTTTGCTATGCAAAACTGCTGGACACAATCATTCCATGGGATACCCTGATGCACTTTCGCGCTGGCTTTGCCTAGACCCCTATTCCATGGGAGTCCAGCTGCATGTTTCAATAATACACCAGGGTTTTAGAGCTTACACCTCCTACAGAGCGTGGGTGGCTATTTCTCTGGGATTTGCCGGGAATATCAGGGGTAAAAGCTTTCTGTTGTATGTAGAAAATGGACTCAAACTCTGTGATAGACTTCAACAACTTTATTTGTAAATCTACGTTTTTATAACATGCACTTGGGAATAACTCATCTAAAACACTATTACATCATGCATCTTAGGCCATACACAACCTAGATCATGTTTGTCTAATGAAAGTGAAATATAAATAGGATATGACACTACCCAAGTGTGAAAGAGCCGACCATTATTCCCCAGGGTTGCCCCCATTGAAAAGAAACATAGATACACAACCCCTTACCTTCCTAGACTGTCTCTCCACACCCTACTAGATGGCTTTCTTAAATTTGATCCACACTGTTCATTACAATCAATGAAATAGTGATATTTATGTTTATTGGTATTTTTTGTTGTCACAGTCGCAAGATGATGACATCACAAAGCAAATAGAAGAGCTAAGAAACCATCCTGAAGCTCTAGAGTGCATTTCACAGGACTGTCCTGAAAACCTTAGAAAAGGTAAGAATATCGGCCACTGCAAAGACACGTTTGATAATCTTGTTGCCCTTGAGTGATTTTACTGGGATCTTTTCTCACTACAACAAAATCCAACACAATGGGCAAATTAGGTACCGTTTGATTAGCACCTCTACCTGTGGTTTTTATTTTTCGGGACTTACTGAAGTTTCTTTAATGATCGCTTTCCCTGAAAATATTGTTGCCACAGAGAAACCCGCAGAGTTGAAAAAGGACAACTATGGAAATGGTTCTCGTTAGAAGTAAACAGAATTTTATGTTGTCCTGTGAGAAAATTGAGTAGGGGTGCACTGTGATTAGCAAAACCGCCAATAATTTTTTTTTTTTTTAGATTCAAGTTTTGGTGGATAAAAACTAACATGTTTTCCCATAAAATGATTCTCAAAATGTTTTTAACTATCGAAACCTGCTGTACTTCATAACCAAGTAAATTTTTATTGCCACTAATTTTAAGAGCGATTGCTGAACATATAGAGATCCTATGATTACGCCAAAATATTTCTTTGCAAATTATTTCCCTGCAGAGTTCTTGAATTTGTTTCCCGGGATTAGTATAGAAAGTACTGATAAATTCACCGTTGTAACGTTGTGTCAGAGGACGAGAAACAATATGACGGGTTGGAGCAATGAGGTAGAAGAAGAGAGGAATCAACTCCTGGAAACGGTAAGAATATATCATCTTTTTAAAGCCATTGGACCCTTTCAGTACAGAAAAATAAATAAAAGCTCACAGATTTACAAATAACTTGCAGGGTTTACAGAAGGTAATGGTGAAAGACTTCTCTTGAAATGTTATTCCATGAAATGCTTTACTTTTTGAGAAAAATGTACAAACAATATAAATTCTCGTTAACGAGAATAATGGATTTATTTTACACACATGTCATGACACGGCGAAACGCGCGGATACAAGGGTGGGTTTTCCCGTTATTTTCTCCCGACTCCGATGACCGATTGAGACTAAATGTTCACAGATTTGTTATTTGATATAAGAGCTGTGATACACGAAGTGTGGGCCCTGGACAATACTGATTACTGAAAGGGTCCAATGGCTTTAAACCGAAAATATTTCTACTTACAAACAAAATTTTTAAAATGAGGTATCAGCTAACATCACAAGTTCACTTCAATATGAGAGCTACACCTAACTGTCACCAGCCATCAATTTCACCAAACTCTTCCTAACTTAGGATTATTTTTAGGACTTGGGACGAGTTAAGTTCCGTTTCCGTAGACGTAGGACGCTTTGAACCCATCCTACGTTAGGAGGGGTTACTCGTCCTAACTCGAGATAGGATTAATCCTAGCGTTTATTGAAAATCGGCTGCTGTGCACAGTGCTACCTTCCGACTATTAGGCATGTTATGAGGTGCATGCTGGGCCCAATTTCATAGAGCTGCTAAGCACAAAAATTTGCTTAGCATGAAATTTCTTCCTTGATAACCAAATTTCCATTTGTTGCATGTTGCTCTTAACTGGTATTCAACTGGTGTTTGCTTGTCCTGAAAACCATGTGGAAATTTGGGTGGCATTCCTATTTTTATCAAGGGAGATATTTCAGGCTAAGCAACTTTTTGTGCTTAGCAGCGCTATGAAATTGCCTTGCTCAAGGGAAGCAGTTATGGTTAAATGCCTTGCTCAAGGGCACAACTGTCATGACCAGGATTCGAATTGAGCTTAGAATTTTCTTTATTCTATTTATTATGGTTTTCCTGTGTTTTATGTATGGCGCCCTCTATTGGCCACTTTTAGTAAACCTCCAGAAACTATATTTCACATTGTTATGAAAGAAACAAAACATTTTTAAGGAAGTGAGACAAGGTTGTCTTTTCTCTCGAGAAATGATTCCTTTTTCTTTTGTTTCATTTGCTTATCCTTCCCCATCGAAACCATTGTATCGAAGTCCCCATCGAAGTCAATTGTTAACGTTTTATTTTAGAGTTTAAAAACAAGAAAATTTTAGTAATCACTCACTTCCAGTGCATAAACAATGATCGAAACAGTTTTAAAGATCAAGTGCACTTCAAAAGAATTGGACAACCTTGGTAATTGTAGTCTCACTTGCTGTCACAAACCTGTGAAAATCTGGACTCAATTGGTCATCAAAGTTGCAAGAGAATAATGAAAGGAAAAAACACCCTTGTTGCATAAATGTGTGTGATTTCAGATGCCTAAAAAAGGCCTCTGGTCTAAAGGCTTTTACTATTTGAGTAAGAAATGTCCCCTTTCTTAAAAGCTATGGTTTTTTCAGAGGGAGCCGTTTCTCACAATGTTTTATTCTAACAACAGCTCCCCATTACTCATTTACAAGTACGGTTTTATGCTTAACATTATTTTGAGTAATTACCAATTGTGTCCAGTGCCTTTATTCATCGGGCCATTTATTCTCAGTATTTTTTTTTCTTCTTTTTTTTTCTGTATCTTTGACAACAGTTCATCGAGAGTGCAAAGGAAATGTGTCAAATCCTTACAGAGGCCGGCTATTGGGCAGACTTCATCGATCCATCATCAGGTCAAGCGGTGAGTACCAATTAATATTTAACCCCCCTTCCCGCCCCTTCAGTGTAGTAACCAGAGATGGGCAGAAGGACTACAGCTCAGAACCCTTGCCCTGCCACCTCATTTGCTGCCCTCCCCCCAACAACAACAACAAAATTGAGGTTTAAAAGTGCACAAATGAATGGTTTGATGCATCTAATATCCCACCCAAATGATGTCTTGGCTCTTGAATATTCTCCCTACTGCTTCCTGGTGTCTGGTTACACCAACTGTCCTACGTGGTACTTGTCCCCTCCAGTTTTTTTTTTTTTTTCACAGACAGTAGTCATACTGCACCAATCCTGTATCGCACCAGATTTGTTATTGGCAAACCTTTCTTAACCTGTGACTTTCCCCTAGTCCTTCAAAAGCATCTTGAGGATTTGGAGGGTTCTTAAAGGCAGTGGACACTATTGGTAAATACTCAAAGTAATTATTAACATAAAACCTTACCTGGTAACGAGTAATGGGGACAGGTTGATAGTATAAAACATTGTGAGAAACGGCTCCCTCTGAAGTAATTTTGCACGAATTTGATTTCGAGACCACAGATTTAGAACTTGAGGTCTCGAAATCAAGCAACTGAAAGCACACAACTTTGTGTGACAAGGGTGTTTTTTCTTTTTAATTATTCGCAACTTCGACGACCAATTGAGCTAAAATTTGTACAGGTTTGTTGTTTTATTCATATACATGTATGTTGAGATACACCAAGTGAGAAGAGTGGTCTTTGACAATTACCAATAGTGTCCAGTGTCTTGACAGACTAGGCAGGCCATGGTTGACATTAATCTATTGTCCAGAAAAGGATTGACATTATTAAAGCACTAGTGTTCCTACATAAAGCATATCATTAAATGTTTTTTGAGACGACCGATTCTGAAGCAGTAGGGATAGTACATTTCATATTGGCAGTTGAATTTCAAGGGTTCATTATTTTTAAAAAGGCAGTCTGAATTCTGTCAAACTCAATATCCGTTGATTCTGAAGAATTGAGGCAGTAGGATCTTACATAACTCATCGGTTGTTTTTGGAGGATTTGTGTAGTTTTCTCCAAGGACGTGTTGTTAATAAATGGCATTGATGACTATACAAACATACAAGGTAACGTTTTGTTTGCACTGCCTTGCCTTCCAATAGAAAATCAGTGTTAGGGTTGGCCGTTCTGTGTACCTTTATGCCAATTGGCCATAAAAGTTAATTAAACATTGGGTAAGGGCCTGTCTGTGATAAGTATGTATTCACATAGTAAACTACTGCTGGTTGCATCATAGTTCTAAACTGTTGCTAAGAAACATGGCAGACTTTTTTTTTATCACAGTGATCTGCTCTTGAAGTTTGTTCAAAGTTGTAATCCATCGCTATAGTAACATACATGTCATTATGATTTCCAATGAGTCTTTGTGTGTTTTGGTAGTGTTGGGGTATTTTTTTAGTTGTGCACCTGTAAGTAACTTGGCAAACCTTAAAGGAACACGTTGCCTTGGATCGGTCGAGTTGGTCTTTGAAAAGCGTTTTGTAACCGTTTGTTATAAAATGCATATGGTTTGAAAGATGTTGTAAAAGTAGAATACAATGATCTACACAAATATGCCTCGAAATTGCATGGTTTTCTTTTTACCGGTCGGCCATTTTTTGACTCCCATAAATGGCCGACCGTGATAGTTCGCAACGTAAAAAAAAAACCGTGCAATTTTGAGTGATACTTGTGTGGATCATTATATTCTACTTTTAAAACATCTTTCTAATCATATGCATTTCATAACAAACGGTTTCAAACGCTTTTTATAGACCAACTCGTCCGATCCAAGGCAACGTGTTCCTTTAAATGCTTTCCTATAAATTAACCCAAACGATTAGCATTTTGTAGGCACCTTAGTCCGTACTGGTTTGACTATAAGGTAAATCACATCAAATTCCCTGCCTGGAATTACATGGCCTGGTCTTGGCCCCTCATTAAAGGTTTCTGGTTCATACTTCCTGCGAATGCGAATGCGAAGCAAATGTTGACGTCACAATTTGGCAACAGATTATTCCCAGCAGTTGAACTCTGCTCAACTTACTTGCGAATATACCGCTGCAAGAACAGAGTTGTGACGTCAAATTCACTTCAAATTCAATTCGCATTCTGAAGTATGAACCAGGCTGTACTCAAAGATTTTCCAATAGACCCATTTAATTGACTGCTCGTGCTTGACAGGCCATGATTGGCTGAAAATAGTGTGCAGCGCGTACACACCAGCACTTTTTCATTGTTTTCAGCAAATAATAATAATAATAATAATTTATTGAACTTATTATTGTGCTCTCTCCAGGACCAGCCTGTTCGAGAGCGCATAACAATTGAACAGAATTCCAGTAATATAAAAAAAAAATTATGAAAATTAATCCATACGAAAACAATCAAATGCGTAATTACATCAAAAATCCAGTTGGTCAATGAGTATCACTGTGCAAGAGGCCTACATACGGTGTATGTGTAACCTATGGAAGTGTCCTTTGCAAATTAAAAATGGCCTTGCCCCCTCTTTTGGAAACCTGTTTTATTGGAAACCATTTTTTATCTGTAATTTTGTATAACCCAGTTTCTAAATTTCCAGCAACTTTAAACACCCTTTTATCAAATCCTGTCTAAATTTTCCTACAAACCTTACAATAATCTAATTTTTGAATAGAACACAAAAATAAACTTTACGAAGCATGTCAGGTTTTTCTGATATATATTTTTAATATAACATAAATGATCATTAAATATTTATTTTAATCCATAGGAAAACCAAACCCCAATCAGAAATATTTCTGAATCTGTTAGTACTGTCAAACAAGATTACAGCAAATAATCTTGATATAACAACAATTTAATTAATTTCCCTCAGGCCAATTTCTTTGAGCTGTTAAACAGAAATTAATGTTCAACAAAATAAACTGCTTAGCGCGAATAATCAGTTGACCAGTCGTAAACAATACACAGCACACAATGTCCATACATTTACTTAAACTTGAGGTTTAAAGAGTTTGAAGAATGATGGAAGAAAGCTTCCCTTAAAATATGAATTGCTGAGGTGGTGCTGTTTTTGAGAAATAAGTTTAAAGGCAGTGGACACTATTGGTAATTGTCAAAGACTAGCCTTCACAATTGGTGTAGCTCAACATATGCATAAAAAACTAACCTGTGAACATTTGAGCTCAATCGGTCATCGGACTTGCGAGATAATAATGAAAGAAAAAATACCCTTGTCACACGAAGTTGTGTGCGTTTAGAAAGTTGATTTCGAGACCTCAAGTTCTAAACTTGAGGTCTCAAAATCAAATTCGTGGAAAATTACTTCTTTCTCAAACACGATGGCACTTCAGAGGGAGCCATTTCTCACAATGTTTTATACCATCAACCTCTCCCCATTACTCGTCACCAAGAAAGGTTTAACGCTAATAATTATTTTGAGTAATTACCAATAGTGTCCACTGCCTTTAAACATAGTCACCAAAATTGTGTTTTGTGTCCTACAAAAGTACCCAGACCCTTTAACAATCTCGGTTCTGCTCGTAAGCGTATTCTGGTTCTGGCATGTTTTTGTTGTGCTTTAGCAGCTCTTTAAAATTTGGCTCCATATCTGCAAAACTCTGCGCTTAGCAGATTTGTACTTGGAGCTTATTGGGCAGATGTAATTGATTCATGTTTTGCAGCGCTGTAATGTAAACCACCTGTGTGTTTACAGCTCGTCTGTTCCAATTATTGGAAAAGGTCTGGACATTCCTACGAGCCGCTTGTTCTTTCAGCTGCTTACACTATTTTCATCTGTTCATCAAATAAATTATACATATTACACAAAGTTAGAAAATGTTTTATGAGTATTTTACATGAATACAACAGCTGAGGTTTAGAACTTTTGAGTGAAGTGGTAAAAAATACACAATTCTGAACGATTCAAAGTAGTACACCCAAACCTTTAATATATTATGTACAGAAAGTATTAACCCCTGATACATTTTATAATTGCATCAAAAATGAGCCCATATCAGAAAACATATTTGCGGACAACTTATTAATTCAAATAATTTTTTAAACCCCATATCAGCAAGCCTGGAAATATACGATAAGAAGACCATGGCCTTCGTTGCCCTGCTCTTTGCCTTGTTGCCCCTTGAAATAGACTTTAATATTTTCAATGGAAGCGCCCTTTGCAAAATAAAAATGGCCGTGCCCTCTCAAAGATGAAATTTTGAAATTCTAGGCCCTTACATGTATTTGTACAGGGATGAGAAATTATCAGATAAACACGTGTGTTTTCAGAAAAGCTTAAACACAAATCACTTAATCTCCTTATAAATAATGCTAATTCCCATTTTATTAAAATTTGCATTTTGAAGGCAGTGTGTACGTACTCATGGTAATTACATGTACTCTACAAGTTTATGAACATGTAATTACCAAATGTAGACATTAATATTTCAAATGGAAGCGCCCTTTTCAAAATGAAAGAACTGTTGATATTTTAAAACATTGTTGTGGTACCCAGTGATCACATTATAGTATTATACATGTAGAACTGCCTCTAGCTACCGGGCAACTTTGGTGGTCTAGTTAGTTAGTTAGTAAGACACTGCTCTAGAATTATGAGGTCGTGGGTTTTAATACTTGGGTTAACGGAAACCAATTTATAGTACATGTACATGTATGACCCTATTATGTACACTGTATCTTTAAGTTTACAACAATTCAAAATATCATCCGAAAGTAAGCTGGACCTTCGACCTTGATAGAAATTATCACGTGAGAAAATGGTTTTTCCCCGGATTACCTATATCCATTTGCAACCGTTTCATTTTCAAGTAAACTTGCCTCATGACTATCATTTTCCATTAACCTCCCCCCCCCCCACACTAAATGAAAGTATGAATTCAAATGGTCAATTTCGGTACCGTATGATTATATACAGTAAATAGATTTTCAAATACATGAATAGATTTTTATGCAATCTGAGTAACAGGGAAGGAATATTATACCAACGTGCTTCTCCAATGAATTTGGCCAAGTTTCATCTGCTAAATCACAGAATAAGGTTACCGGTGACCGGTGTCTTGCTTGTTTTTGCTTAGCATAAACTGTCAAGCAATATTTCCTTTTACTTCAACAAATAACACTGTCTGGCATTTTGTGGAGTCAAACACTTTACAAAATTGGGTCGTGGTCTTGACCTTGGGTTGAACTTCCTCAAAAATTCTTTTTTGACCTGAAATTAAACTTTTAGGAACAAATGTTGTGTAACAGGATTCTCCCCAGGTTTTTTCAAAACTGTGGGACAGTCTGGACCAAAATTTTGAATGCAATGTCAAATGTTCACTTCCTCTAGCAGAAGTACCGTTTGATAAAAACAATGGTCATAATTTACAGGTTAAAGAATTTGATTGATAAATTACCACTCTCGTTTTTTACATAGTTCTGAATACTTTCTTTTTCATGTTAAATATTTATAGTTTTTGTAATAGCACATGCTTAGTAGTAGTTGTTCCAAACGTGAGAACAATACTAGTGCTGAGTAATATTAATTTCACATTTATAATTTTTACCAAGGCCATAGGGCAAAATATGAAACCTGGACGCCTCTCTTTGCATGGTATTTATCATTCATATGGAATGGGATACCTCCACAAACAATGACTACTCATGTCCAAGGCCACAAGGAAACCCGTCCTCGTAACGGCAATCCGTCGAGTGTACGGGGCAATCAGATCCACAAGGACCTGCCCAGTGAAACGTCCAGTGTCTAAATTCAGAATCTGGACGCGGTTGTCAGACTCATTATGGACGAGAAGGTAGCCACTACATGTCGCCACGACCGCTCCAGGTTGAGAGAGCTTGTCTGAAGACCTCAGCTCCCTCATGTACTCGCCAGTTCCCTTAAAGATCTGGACGCGGCTGTTTTTGGCCTCCGTGACGAAGACCATGTCGCTGGGATCGATGAAGATGTAGTTTGGGAAGTCGAACTCGCCAGGACCTGATCCATGCTTCCCGATCTGTCGCCAGAGCGTCCCTTCCAAGGTGAAGATAAACAGACAGTGAGCTCCTCGATCGCTGACGTAGACTTTGTTTTCAGAGTTGATGGCGATTCCATACGGTTGCACGAAGCCATCGTGACCGAACTCTAGAACCTGTCCGCCTTCGAGAGTTAAGATCCTCACACGCTTCTTGTTGAGTAACAAGGCGATGATGTTTGTTTGATTTACTGCAAGAAGGATAGGTTCTTGTCCGAGGAACTTGATCTCATGTTTGAATTGGCCGTCTGGGGTCAGGCATTGAAGGCGTTCGTTCTCAACAGTGTCCGCAACCAACAGATCTCCATCAGAAGTCAGAACTATATCCGTTGGATTATCAAACTGACCCTTACCCTTCCCTCGGCTTCCAATCTGCTCTTTCTCGCCAACTGGAATCACAACTTGAGCAAGCAGGATGTCGTCTTTTCCTAATCGACTTACTTTCATCTCATAGAATCCAGGAACCTTTGGAATGTACTTTAAGGTATAGGTACAGATGACTCCTCGTCGTTTAACACTTCCAGTTACGAACCCCTCGACGTCTTTTCCTTCAGGATCGGAAATAGAAATTTTAAGACTCTGAAGAGAAAGCTTCTGAGTTCTTCCTGTATCCTTACCATCTCCGATTGAGAGGTGGTATTCCCTCGGCATCTCCATAGCCACAGTGCAGTTCCCAGCGATAATGGCCTTACTCGGGACGAGGCGAACTGGTTTCACCCCAACCTCTAATGGACTATTCCGAATCGGATCCCCACTCATGGTCACATGTAGTAGGTGGTTCCCAACATTCTCCGGGACGTAGCTGACCTTATAAACTCCATTGAGACAATCCGTTACCTTGCATTGCGTGAAAGCGCCCTCTGGGTCCTGTAACCTCGCGTAGATATCTGCCCCTCCTCCTTTACACTCCTCCCCCTTTTGATTTAACCCTTTAACTTTTGCTGTGTTCTCGGCGAGAACAAGAGCTGGGTGGGCATTGACGATGCTCCTAGAAGGGTCTGCGTCGCCGAGGTAAACCATTCCCAGACGATCAACAAATGTATCGAACTGGCGTACAATGCTTTTATCGGCGCGAGAGAAGTGGAAAGGAGTCTTCGCTAATTCAAGTGCTTTATCTATTTCTGAGATCATCTTCTCAAAGTCTGCTCTGCCGGTATTGTTTCCATTGTGTTCTGTCTCGGCTACCGCATCAATGCCGTTTTTATTTCCTTCAGGTCCTGCAGAATCACATTCGGTTATTGTTCCCATTCCACCGTTCAGACACGTATGATTGACGTTAACGGCCATCCGTTTTGGCGCCAGCATGGAGCGTTTCAACCGTCGGTGCTCGTGATGAAGCTTCGCCAGAAGGAGGTCCTCCCGATCTTTGAGTTTCTGGTAGCAATGTCTGAAACATGCCTGGACCTCTTGGCGAGTGGCTTCCACGTTGACCTCTAAGTCTCGCTCCCTCTTTGAGATCTCCTCGTGAAGCTTGTCAAAGTTTTTCATTGCCTTCTTGTCCGACTTCCTCATCTTGACCTCAGGTTCAGGGTTTTCAGGAGGTGGTTTCATCTTGACTCCTAGATCCTGATGAGCCGCTCCGTTAGAGTCTACGACTGTCTCACTGTCGTCCATTTTGATTCACTGCAACCTGAAATGATAACCATTAATGCAAAGTTAATCCTAATAGTTTACCAGATTAATCCTCTCTTGGAATCCTCTTCAAAGTTTTTTAGCCGTTACTTAAATCTTTAATCTTTTATTGTGCTTACCCTAACCTGACACATGAACATGTTTGTTACCTCTAAATTGTATAGTATGTATTTTGTTTTTTCCCTTACACCGATGTGTATGAGACAATGTATACACGGTCTTTTCATGACCAGCTGTTTCCAAGTTCATGACGTTAACAATCTTGTTTTCCTTTCTATTTTGATTTAATAGTATGTTAAATTTGTAATGGGATAATGCTCTTACACCAAGTAATTCGCCTGTGATTTTTGTTTTCAAAGAACTTGGGAAATACTGAGTATACAGTTCTAGCACACCTCGGTGTATGGGTAAAACCATTAAAGGAACACGTTGCCTTGGATCGGACGAGTTGGTCAAAACAAAAGCGTTTGTAACCGTTTTTTTAAAATGCATATGGTTGGAAAGATGTTTTAAAAGTAGTATACAATGATCCACACAAGTTTGCCTCGAAATTGCGTGGTTTTCCTTCTACTGTGCGAACTAACATGGTCGGCCATTTATGGGAGTCAAAATTTTGACCCCCATAAACGGCCGACGTGTTAGTCGACAAGGTTAAAGGAAAACCACGCAATTTCGAGGCATGTTTGTGTGGATCATTGTATTCTACTTTTACAACATCTTTCTACCCATATGCATTTTATAAAAAACGGTTACAAACGCTTTTCAAAGACCAACTCGACCGATCCAAGGCAACGTGTTCCTTTAATAATACTCTCTTTTTTTATGTTTACTTTACTGCTGCAGACTTTGCACTATTGCCAAAACTGTAATTGAGTTGGGCTTTAAAGTACAGCAGTTGCACTTATCAATTTCAATGTTTCCAAAACAGGAACCCATGAGAAGTGAAATGAAAATGTAATCACATTTCTATTGTACCGAAACAAATATACAAGAGGCCTTTTTTTTTGCATCAGTTTTAAGGTCAGGGAATACTTTGGGTATTTGTGAAAGACTAGTATCCTCACTTGGTGTATCTCAACATTTGCGCACAATAACAAATCTGTGAAAATATTGTCTCACTAGGTCATCGAAATTGCAAGAAAATAATATAACAATCAAAGAAAAAAAAGGTTCCTAATGTAGTGATACAGCTTTGTCATAACAAATTTACAGGGCTTGGGGCATTTCTTGCGGTTGAATGAGTTTAAGCATCTATGGCAAAGCACTTTGTGGGGTTGAAATATGAAGTCATATTTCTGTGATGTATGCATGCGCGGTAAATTGTACATATACGCACCACTACTCAATGGCATAATTTAGGCCATCCAAGCCAACCCCAACCCCCTCCACTCTCCGTTTGAAATCAAGACTTTTAGTATTGGAGTTTTAATGTGATAAATTCCATGTTTTTTTTTACTATTTTTCCATTAATTTTACACACAGACAGTTTATTTGTTTTTCAACCGCCAGATTATCCTTAAAAAAAATTAATTATAACTTTCATTTGAAAAGTGTGCTGAAAAGTGTTGTTTTTTAAGAAAATGGCAAGCGGAAACTTTGCCAGAAGTGACTTAACTCCCTAGAATTGTTTTATATCCCACCCCCCCAATTAAATGCGACCCTACCTACAGGGCACTACCATGGAGGTAGACACTTGGTTGGTACAAACTTTTACAGTATGTACACAGTTAATTACAGTCCAAATGCCATTCTAGTTGCTTTGTATACTTTGACCGTGACACACACTAAAGATTATCGTTAAAAATCACGACAATGGTTCCAGTTTATTTTCCCCTCTGCCTACCAACCGCTTGTATTTATAGTTCATCTGATAAGCAATAAAAGATTATTAGGAAAAATCAGGAGAGGAATGTTGTTTTCCTCGGTGGCTTAGTCACCGAAAAAGTAATTAAATTGAACTGATTATGTTTTCTCATGGGAATGGTATGCAAACTTTCCAAAGCCTGTTTTGATTTCATTTTTACGGATTTGATTTATTGGTTGAAATTGTTGAGTTGTGGTTGGTTTTTATTGATGACTCAACTTTGCACTGTAGTATAAAAGCTTTACATACGTAGCAATTACATGCTGTTATTGTGATCGTAACTCTCATATTATGAGGAAATTATTTTGAATGCGCTGTTGACGATGTTTTCTTAACAAAAGAGAATCAGGGATTGAAATGTTTGGTAAAAAAAACACAATATTGCAATTCTTGTAGCTCAAAACATGTACTAGACCAGAATTTCTAATTCTGAGGTCTCAAATTTAAATTTGTGGAAGATTACTTCTTTCTTGAAAACTACTTCACTTCAGAGTTAGCCGTTTCTCACAATATTTTATACTATCATTATCTCTCCATTATTCTTCCACCAAATAAGGTTTTATGCTAATAATTATTTTGAGTAATTACCGGACTTATTTTTTCCCTTTATAATACAAGGATGAGATTGTTCAAACTATTGGCTGAATTCAGACGTTTTATGTCGGCCATAACTAAATCAGGAAATCCTGCTCATTGGTCAACTTCTCTAGTGCTTTGGATACTGTTCCCAAAGCTCCTTGGAATCTTTAACCCCAGGGATTACCAAGCGGTAGAAGTGGCATCATTTCAACATTCATGTTCCTTTGAAATCCAAGTTTCAGACTTTTTCATTTGTAATTACTCTGACCCCTGATAATACCAAGAGTGGCTTTTAACCTTCTTTGTGGTGATTTTAATGCACGTTTCCCTCCATCCTACATAGTACAATCTAGACATTTTAAAGAGGAACATAAATTCATGTCTAAAAAAAAACCTGCCAGTGACATGCCATCTCTTTGATTTCCCTTAAGAACAAGACATTCTTTTTATCTACCGATCTATCTTCACCGCGGCCAAATTACAGAAAGGAATAACAAGATTGATTAAGACCTGAAGAAATCAAGAGAATGGATAATTATATGTGTGACTACGGTGGTCACAGCTGGTCAATATAACGCCCTCAGCTACTTGCCCTTGAAGGCACAAGTATAGGAGTTTCACTTCCTTTAAAGGCAAGTGAACACTATTGGTAATTACCGAAAAATAATTATTAGCACAAACCCTTACTTGGTAACAAGTAATGGGGAGAGGTTGATGGTATAAAACATTGTGAGAATGGGCTCCCTCTGAAGTGACATAGTTTTCAAGAAAGAAGTAATTTTCCAAGAATTTGATTTCGAGACCTCGGATTAAGAATTTGAGGTCTTGAAATCAACCATGTGACAAGGGTGTTTTTTCTTTCATTATTATCTCGCAACTTCGAAGACCAATTGAGCTCAAATTTTCACAGGTTTGTTATTTTATGCATATGTTGAGATACACCAAGTGAAAAGACTGGTCTTTGACAATTACCAATAGTGTCCACTGCCTTTAAAGGCAAAGTATACCTTTGGTTTTTGGAACGGTTTGATTGTTTTAATCCTAAGTAAATGTAGATATCAAATATAAAACCACAAGGCCTGTAAATGTATGCCTCGTTTTTCAAAGGGCAAAAGCACCAAGGCATTTTCAACTTGTAAAAGGGCATCCTATGAGGAAGTTGTAAATTTCTACTGGCTACATAGCATTTTAAGAGCACCAAGACATCATGTGTGTGACCAGGGGGCTTAAGCCAACTGCCTTTGTTGCCTCAGTGAAGTATCCCTTTAAAGACAATAGACACTATTGGTAATTGTCAAAGACCCGTCTTTTCACTTGGAGTATCTCAACATATGGATAAAATAACAAACCTGTGAAAATTTGAGCTCAATTGGTCGTCGAAGTTGCGAGAAAATGATGAGAGAAAAACACCCTTGTTGAACGAATTTGTGTGCTTTCAGATAGGAATAAAAGACTTCTAGCTAGAAGTCTTTTATTATTTTAGTGAAAAATTACCTCTTTCTCAAAACATGCGCTACTTCAGAGGGAGTCGTTTCCCACAATGTTTTATACTATCGACAGTTCTCCATAGCTCGTTACCAAGTCTGTTTTTAAGTTAATATTTATTTTGAGTAATTACCAAACGTGTACCTTCCCTTTAAAGCTAGTCTGATATACCTTACCCGTCCTGACTGGATTTTTACGCAAGATTTAGTCTGACAGTCCAAGATGTTTATGATCTTGATAAATGTCACAACGTGCATATTTAATTAAAGCACAAGTTAAACATAGACTTTGGAATGTTAAAAATGGATCTGGTTTATTATTTTATAATTTACCAAACGTGATTTCGGTGAAATTTGATTAGAATAGTTCCCTGTTTTTAAGGACATGAATTTCACAACAGACAGGATTTAAAGGGCTACAACAATAGTTATTATAAATATTATGTGAAAAACAATATAGCTGTTACAAACAGCTGTCATAAACCCTGATTGATTGCTTTGTTATATTTCGTTGGAATATCAAATATCATGTAATTACATCTTGAGCTGTATGCTCTGCCCAATCTTGTGGGACGACGTCTACAAAACATATCAAGAAAAAATTACTGATCCGAGTTTGTAATAATGTTCTTGTTTATAACATTTTAATTGGCTTTTCTGACACTCTTGCTTGAAATAGCTTTGTTTTTGTTATGATTTTTGTATACATGTTTTTAAAGGTTAAGTTTAGTCTTGAAGCCTTTCCCAGAATTGTTTTGATCTTATTTCCGAAAGAGACAAAATGTTAAAGAAAAAATTACTGATATTGAGTTTATTGTAACGAATTTTCTTCTCTTTTTGAAAGTTAAATTTAGTCTTAAAGCATCTCTAAGAATCGTTGTGATCTAACCTCTGAAGAGAGATGATCAGATTATTTTTGAAAGTTGTTTCTTTTGTACGAACCTTTCGAACAAAGACTTAGGTCTTTATGTATTCCCCCAAAAAATTTCCCAAGCCCTCTACCTTCTTTACCTAAGAAATATCAAAACAACGACCACAAGTGTCCAGTGTCTTTAAGAAAACAATCTTGAATTAGGAAGAGGAAAGTCAATTACACAGAAATCACCTTTGTTCATGCTCGTGTGTGTTCGTTGTTGGAAAGGTGTTGTTCTAAAAATAATAACTTTCATAGCTCGGAAACAAATTGAGTTCAGTCACTCGTGTAGTTCCTTGATTAATGGAGACATTGTTTGTCCGTTTGGTGTTTGGAACCAAACAGTCAGTCTGGTTAGTTGTGTATGTGCGGTTTTGCGATATGAGACGCTGTTCTGACTCTCTTTTTCTTAGTTGTCACAAACTGATGAGGTGTGAATTCCATTAAAATTAGCTCAAAGTTGTGGGGAGTTATTTGAATGATGAACTACAATTGTATGCCTGCAGTACAGTATATGTATAATGTTCTACACAGAACACGGTCAACCCTGTCACTGTCTGACCATTCATTATCATCCACTGTGTTTTGAATGATAGATTATAGATTTAAACTATGCCAGCCTGCAATAAGTTATTCATGTGATCAATGCATACAGTCAACCCTCCTACTGTTTGATCATTGAATATATCCACTGTGTTTTTTAATGGCTCGTGTAGATATCATAATATACAAGCCTGTAATGTAATTTTGTGTGATGGATGCATCTAGACAGTGCACAGTCAACCCTCCTATTGCCCGAACATTCAATATCATGATATCATCCACTGGTTTTGGACTTATGTCAAATAAACGTCATGGTATGACATGACAAATATAGTGCATGGTCCACACAGTAGGTGGGCAGTATATTTTACACAAGAGTATTAAAACAAAAATTTAAATTCAAAGCTTGACTATGTAGTGACTTGCATAGAACAATCGTTGTGTAACACCAAATCTCAACCACATTCAACTTGTGACAGATCTTGAACCTGAAAACCAAAGAACTAAGACTCTCAGTAGAACTGCAAAGTAAAACTTAAATTAAGATGGTAATATTTAAGATTCATTAATAGTTGAATATATTTATGTGAGTGAACTTACCGTAAACTGAGTAAGCCTACAACTGTAGCCTTGGTCTTTGGTTGTATTCCATCGAGTCAAACACCTACATGTACATGTAGTCATGAATGCTTAGACGATTAAACAGTCCCTCTTTTATATATCTCTGGGCAAATAATCTCTGTACCTTCACTAACAATGACTCCACAAGTAAAATCCGGCTCACCTTTTGTCCACTTTTCTTTAGCTACCAAACAAGCAATTCCCCAATGCCATTGAATCTCTAACATAACACTGTAGTTTCTGATCACATACTGTGCGTATACGCAGTCCTTAGTTACAGCTATCAGTTTTCATATGACCATTCTACCTCCATGATATGACCAAGTTGTGAAACGCCTACACTCGCACTGCGCACAGCTGCACAGCTGCATACATGTTCTACACTGCCGGGATTATGTCTAGTGTATTGCAGTGTATCAATTTTATGACTAGTCAGCATTTGTAGAGTCCCATAGCGCAGTGCTTGCTTGGTCTGCAGATCAAAGTGTATTGTGTGCTTTGGAAATTCTTGCCTTAGTATTTAACTGAGATCTGTACAGTAGATAGTTGCTATCATTGTGTGTGCGCATACAAATGTACCTGATAAAAGTTTGTCCAGTATGCCTGTGGGATATGTCTGCTCTGTTTGTGGAGCTTAAAGGGGTGGTCAATTGACCTTGGCTGATTTATAAGCACAAAAAGTTGCCAAGCAAAACTGAGTCATGCTCACCTGAATAAGTTTACCAGCAAAACGTCATTGAATGTTTAATTTAGTTACTTGTCAAGAAACTAAGTAAAATGTTTGTTACTGTAGGTTTTTACCACTGTATTTTTGTTATAAACAATAAACTTTTTTAATAAACAGTAGGTAGAAAAAAGCTACGCTTTTAAGTACATCATGATGTTTTGTTTACTTCATGTATTGTGCAAATATTATTAAATTACTTAAAGGGGTAGTTGGACATCCATGGTCAGTTGTTCAACTGTACATAAAAAATATGGTTATTAATTTGCTTAAAGGGCAAGTATGATGCTACAATAAATTTACTCAAAATTTTACTGAACACAATATCAGTTATCTCAAAGAACAAGTCCTTTTATCTGTTAAGTAGTACCTAAAGTTTAAAGGGGCAGTCTGGTGCATGTATATTATCCTTTGGAACAGTTCACAACAAATGGTGTGCCTGGGATTTATTTGTTATCATTAATTCCAGGGACCTTTCTAAATGATAAATGCCAATCCCAAACAGCTGTCCCTGCATAATTTAACACTCAAAGCAAAATGTTATTATTCAGAAAATGTGAAATTTATTTTTGTAAACAGATGTGATGGAATGCTAAGTTGCAAATACAATAAATCTGCACCAGTTTTCATATAGCTTCTAAGCAGAAAACACTGCTTAGCAGTTTTGTCTACAAAGTAAACAAATGAGTGGGGCACCATTAACAATATTGTGTAAACTTTTGGCAATTGGCTGTTCACCTCAGGGCCCAATTTCAAATCTTTGAAAATACCAGTAACATGCACAATGCAACAAATTTAAATTTGGTTGGTAATCCTGTTTATCGAGGAAAGACACTGCTCTAGAATTGCAAAGGTCGTGGGTTCGAATCCTACCCGAGTAATATGCCTGTGATATTTGTTCACAGGACTCGGGGAAAAGTACTGAGTATACAGTGCTAACACACATCGGTGTTAGGTAAAACCAAAATTAATATTCTTTATCCCCGGTGCAAATTTAACATCTATTACATAACGCTGCAGCCGTTGATAATTTAAACTTTTTTGTGAGAGGATTATTAATTTTGAAGTATTATGGTTTAGATAAATTTTAACCCGAAACATTTGAATATGATAAACAATTCATGCATGGGTTGGGTCTTAGATTTCTGAGGTAAGGCGCTTTGCAGCTGTGGCTTAATATAAGATGCTTTTGGTGCAAAGTGGATGGGTTAAATGTTCTTGTGAAAATACTTTATATGCTGTTTTCTCAGCAAGTAGCCACTGAATTCAGCTGCAGCTTTCACATGTGACTTCTATTAAAACTAGAGGATCAAACCAATTTACCTCCTCCCCACGAAATTAAATACAAGTTTAGAAATTAATACAAAAATAAATGGATACAAAAAATAAATAAAATAATAACATTAACCAATTCAAATTTTAAAATAAAAATATAAAAAAATGAAAATCATTTTCCCCCTCTTATGGTTCCCAATCAAATGGAAACCAGGATCCAAAGTTGTTTACAATGGCAGAAATTATTTGGCACATTTATAAATTTGATATTTTATCAACTATCCTGTTTTGTTGTTGCCAAGTTGATACAGAAAGACTGTAACCTTGGCTACATGTACATGTAGTTCTTAAAGGAATGCTGCAGTGAATTCAAATAAAACAGTTAATTTTACTGTCATTTATTTCTGAAATATGTTTTGAACATCAATAAAATGTGTTTTGTTTATTCCCGACATATCTGACTTGCGTAATTAGCGAATAAGTCATCCCCCCCTTTTGTGGATTGTTACCGCCCCCCACCATCGACGCCACGTCAGGAATTCAAACATATCGTCAGCAAAAAGAGTCTGGTCCCTAACTATACGCGCCTAGGTACCAGGCCACACAGTGCACACGTCTCTATATGCACACAGCCAGGGGGCCCCAACGGCTCGGGTTACCGACATGACGTCACATTTATGCAAATGAAGGCTCCCTTTTAGGGGCGGGGTGGGTTCCCCTAATCTCTTGAAAACCATTTTTAAAATACTTGCTCATTTAATAAAAAATATATAAAAATATCTCAGCTTGAAAAGTCATGTTTAATCGATTAAATGAATAAAAATAAACACTGCAGCCACCCTTTAAGGTTTCAAAGATTGTTCTCCCCCAAACAAACAACAGAAGAAAACTACTATCTCTTTAAGACGTTTGAAATTTCATATTGGGAAAGTTTAGAAAAATATGCCTGTAAACTCCCCCATAGCAACGCATGCTGAGTCCAACAATGTGTAGGCGGAAATCTTCTAGCTCTGCTCGGAAACAAAATCAAAACCATGCAGAGATATTCCGCCAAGTTTAATTGGCATCCCTGAAGCCGAGTTTCTCGTCTCGTCCATATTTGGACAAGTTGTCAAATGGTTTTGATTGTCGCTGGAGATTTTGTTTTGGTCACGGTACAGGAAAGAATGTTTGTTATTTATGTATGTGCAAGATAATGTTAATGAGTTTGGAATATAAAGTAGCAGCTGTTACAAATTATTCGTTGCTGGCGTTCAAGAGTTGCATTATGTTAAAGGGAACCCATATGCTTTGGTAGTCGCTCTTAAAGTTAATGGCAATAACAAATTACTTGGTTAGAACAGGCTTAGCTAGTATTTTCTGTGCTTAGCAAATTTTTGTTCTTGCAGGGTCAATGATCTGGAGCACAGCTCCCTGCTTGGCATTGTCTTTAAAATAAATTGTAATTACACTCGTCAAAAACTGTAACTCGTGGGAAAACCTCCTGAAACGTTACCATTTTTAGTTTTGTACTTTATGTCAGGTGGTTAACCCTGCAGGCAAACCCTTAAAGACACTGGACACTATTGGTAGTTGTCAAAGACCAGTCTTCTCACTTCGAGTATCTCAACATATGCACAAAATAACAAATCTGTGAAAATTTGAAACTCAATTGGTCATCTAAAGTTGCGAGATAATGGCAGAAAAAAAACAGCCTTGTCGCACGAAGTTGGGTGCTTTCAGATGCTCGATTTCGGGACATCCAAATCTAATTCTGAGGTCTCGAAATCAAATTTGTGGAAATTTACTTCTTTCTCAAAAACTACGTTACTTCAGAGGGAGCCTTTTCTCACAATGTTTTAAACTATCAGCCTCTCCCCATTACTTGTTACAAAGTAAATTTTTATGCTAACAATTATTTTGAGTAATTACCAATAGTGCCCACTGTCTTTAACTCGACTTTAACCTCGTCCCAGTTTGCCTCACTCTATGACATCATGTATCCAACAGGGGGGTCGTAGATGTGGGTGTTGGGTGGACGTGGGTACTGGGAACTGTCTGGGTATATTAAACCTGTGTGGTCGACAACAAACACCAAACATTGAAATATTGGTTATGATTTGTGGTGTGTTGTGGTCGAGCAGCGTAGTTCACCAGACAGATGCTCTGGGCCCAATTTCATGGAGCTGCTTAAGCAAAAAATTGATTAAGCACGAAAATTCATTTGTAGCTTGCTTGTTTTACACATGTTACTGGCCAAAATTTCATGCCTTAGCATTAACAATTGAGTGGAGTTTTTGCAAGTAATCCATTTATACTAAGCAAAGGTTTGTTTGCTTGAGCAAAAGTTTGAGTTCAAGCAGTTCCATGAAGTTGGGCCCATGTTTTGTCATCAGCAGTGTGTGTTTGAATCCTTGTCATGACACTTGTTTCCTTTTAGCAACGCACTTCAGTTAAATTGCTTCATAAATAGTTGGGAAGATAGTTCATTCTGCTCTATCTGCCAGGATCCTAGTGGATGATACCTATGCCCGGCCTTTATGCCTTGTTTTGGAAAGGGCGAGGGAACCAAGCCATTTCTCCATGGTAAAGGCACCCTTTGAGGAAGTTCTAAATTTCCCACTGTAGCATTTCAAGGGCACCAAGGCAATGTCCAGAAAGCATTGAGACAATTGCCTTGGTTGCCTCCAGGAAGTAAACAATATGTAAACAACCGTTGATTTCACCAAACTCTTCCTAACTTTGGATCAATTTTTAAGACTTGGGACGAGTCCCAGCCCTGCACCGTAGCATGTAGACACTAAGTTTGATCATAAATTAGGACGAGTTGCTCATCCTAACTTGAGATAGACTAATCCTAGCCCTTTGTGAAATAGACGTCAGCATTGTAAAAACCAAGATACTAACGAAAACAAGAGATGTATTCCCAACTCCTTGTTGCATTAAAAAGAAAACTGCTGAAATGGAAGCAGTCTCTTCTCCAGACCACCATTAGAATGTTTACTCTGTTTCCAGAAGCATTTTATTCTGATTTTAATGTTGACTTCCTTCGCCCAACCAATATTATTTCAAACTCTGGAGAAATGGACAAAAAAATGCAACAGCAATAATAGCGTTATAAGGTGATGACGTATGGTCAACAAGAATTGCCAGTTGAAGTTTACAATAACAGGGGTTTGTCCTGAGGGTATGTCAGCATTCAGCAATTGAAATTGCTGGTCCGAAATGTCAGTCTGTCGAGACTGTTTATACGGGCGGGAATCTGAAGACAAACATTGTCAAAGTACATTGGAATAGTCAGCCACAAACATGTATTATATTTCTGGTCATAATGAAACCAAGGATGTCTCAAAAGTGAACTTAAAGGCACTGTACACCATTGGTAATTGTCAAAGACCAGTGTTCTCACTCGGTGTATCCCATCATAAGCAAAAATAACAAGCCTGTGAAAGTTTGGGCTCAATTGGTCATCGAAGTTGCGAGAAAATGATTGGGAAAAAAACACCCTTGCTTGAATGAATAAGTGTGCTTTCGGATAGGAATAAAATACTTCTAGCTAGAAGTCTTTTATTATTTTAATGAGAAATTACCTCTTTGTCAAAAACTACAAAACTTTAGAGGGAGTCGTTTCCCACAATTTTGTATACTATCAACAGCTCCCCAATGCTCGTTACCAAGTCAATTTTTAAGTTAATATTTGTTTTGAGTAATTACCAAACGTGTACCTTCCCTTTAATTTAAGGAACCCTGGGCCCAATGTCTGATTTTGTGCTTACATGAACGATTTCTATTTCATAGCGCCGTTAACCGTAAGCACGCGAAAATGCATGCTAACTTTGTTTTTTTCGTATCTTAGTCACCGCGGCACGGCTCCCGAGCCCCCCTTTCAATGTTGGCTCTCATTGTGCGGTCTGCGCTCCCATCAACATTGAGCCAAGAAGGGGGAGAGAAAGTTTATAGTCATGTTGCCCAAGCATTTTGGGCGGGATTGTAGTTTCTTCATTTCCTCAAACAAGTTTCCTCACTGTTAACATTCTTCACTCCATCCCACTAAGATATTTATTCCCTATTGAAAAATTTCTGAATTCCTTTAAGAGTCTGACCTCATCAAACATTGAATCTTTACTCAAAACTGATTTTTTGTTCTTCTTGTTTCCAAAACCACAGTATCTCGGCGACTCCAATCCGAACACGTCCCTCTTCGAAACGGACGAAAGGTATCGCTCTCTCGGATTTGAGATCGAGGACTTGGGATGCTGTAAATGTATTCGACACTTCAAGTGGGGAACTCACACCTTCGTCGGATCGATTTTCACCAATGCACCGCCAGATAGCTCGCTTATAACAACCATACTTAAAGATAAACTATAAGATATTATTATATACAGGATTGGGAAAGGATAAAAACAGCATTGTTGAGTTTAGTAAGGACGCTTACTGATGGGGCAATTTTTGCTGTGAAATATTTCCATCTGAAACGCATTCTCTCGAGAAATCTAAAAACCTAAGCAAAAATCAGCAGCTGCTTTCAGTTATTACAACCAAAATTAAGGACGGTGTGTTTTTACATGCTGAACATTGTACATGGTTTTCACTATTTTCTGATGTCTCACACCAGATTCAGCTCAAGTTTTCAAACATTTGTAAGTCCATGTCGTAATATAAATATTAATTTTGGTTTTTACCCATATACACCGATGTGTGTTAGCACTGTATACTCAGTACTATCCCGAGTCCTGTGAAAAAAATATCACTTGCATGTTACTCGGGTGGGATTCGAACCCACGACCCTTGCAATTCTAGAGCAGTGTCTTACCAACTAGACTACCGAGGTTGCCATGTATATGGTTGATCAAACAAAACATGACTATTTTGTCAGCTGTACCAATCTTGTATTATTTTCTTTAAGTAGATGAGGACATTATTTGTAAACATTGTAACAAGATTTTAAAAGGAGCACTTTGGAAATTTTGTTTGAGTTTTTTTTTAAAGCCATTGGACCCTTTCGGTACAGAAAAAAAAAAAAAGTTCTCAGATTTACAAATAATTTACAGGGTTTACAGAAGGTAATGGTGAAAGACTTCTCTTGAAATATTAGTCCATGAAATGCTTTACTTTTTGAGAAAACAGTAAAACAATATAAATTCTCATTAACGAGAATTATGGATTTATTTTAAACACATGTCATGACACGGCGAAACGCGCGGATACAAGGGTGGGTTTTCTCGTTATTTTCTCCCGACTCCGTTGACCGATTAAGCCCAAATTTTCACAGGTTTGTTATTTGATATAGAAGTTGTGATACACGAAGTGTGGGCCTTGGACAATACTGTTTACCGAATGGGTCCAATGGCTTTAAACTCAGCAGTGTATACTTTTGGAAATTCTCAAAGACCAGAATCCTTATCCTCACTAAGACACTAAGATTTGTTCAGCATACATTTTGTGAGGGGGTTTTGAGTGAAAATTTACCTCTTTCTTTAAAACAGCAATACTTCAAAGGGGTCTGTTGGGTTTTTAATTATCAAGTCTTAAAGGCAGTGATCACTATTGGTAATTACTCAAAATAATTATTGGCATGAAACCTTACTTGGTAATGAGTAATGGGGAGAGGTTGGTAGTATAAAACATTGTGAGAAACGGCTCCCTCTGAAGTAACGTAGTTTTTGAGAAAGAAGTAATTTTTCACGAATTCGATTTTGAGACCTCAGATTTAGAATTTGAGGTCTTGAAATCAAGCATCTGAAAGCACAAAACTTTGTGTGACAAGGGTGTTTTTTATTTCATTCATATCTGGCAACTTTGATGACCAATTGAGCTCAAATTTTCACAGGTTTGTTATTTTATGCATAGTTGAGATACACCAAGTGGGAAGACTGGTTTTCAACAATTACCAATAGTGTCCAGTGTCTTTAAAACACAGCTTACTGTGGCTTAATATGCTTGTGTCTTGGAGGAAGAAAACAAATATTACTAATATTGCATTTGTGTATTAATAATTGGACAGAATTGTTTTTAGATGAAAAAATAGTTCAGCTCATCTGGTATATTTATTTTTAAACAGTACATTAATGAGCAGGAAATGTGTTTGTTGAAAGTATACCACCATTGTGCTCAAGAAGCGTTGGCTGATTTATTTGTCTTTTATTTGCCTTTCTTGACTAACAATAAAACGCACTGTGGTAACAAATTATTCTGTCTGTGTTATTTTTGTAATAATAAATGTACAAGAGATAAAGAGAGTTGTGTTCAAAGATGACCTTTGGGGGAAAGAAGCAGCCCTTATTGGCAATGTTTAGTTTTGTTTACATAGTCAGCGATATCCCAGCATGAGTAGTTCCTCAAAGGTGCAAATAGTGCTCCGTTTTCCTTTCAAAAGAACAGTCTTTATTGGTCTTGGAAGGGCCAAAGGGAGGAGGTGGGATGAGGAATGGAACAGCCTGTATAGTCTTGGGGAGGTCATTTGAGATTTGAGATGGATGAAGGATAGAACAGTAAGTTGAGAACAAATTATACAGTATAGAAAGTGGCCCACCATTTTCTCTCCCCCCACCCCCCCCCCCCCCTCGAACCCCAAAACAATAAGAATCGTCACAATTGAAACATTTACAGCAAAGGTTGTAATCGCAGAAATAGATAGACAACAAAACAATGTTTTTGACGAGGTAAGCTGGCGAGCTACAGGAGAGAACGCCGTTTTATGATCGCACCCCCCCCCCACACCCGCCCCGCCCACATCTATAGCAGATGTTGAGGGCGCTATACATGGAGACCGTTAAATATTTTATAACCGCTCTGCTACTGCTGGCAATAGAGGGGGTACTACCGACGACTGAAAAAAGAGAAACAAACATGTCAGCCTGCACAAAACAAGAAAACGAAAACATCTTTGTGTGCTGAATGAAACTTGAAAGCTATTCGTAATGCCGAAGAGTAATCGGAACTGTGCTGTAGGTGGATGTTCTCACACACAGAGAACCTGTCCTAAGGGAAGATTTGTTGGATTTCCAAATCAAGATAAGCAGCCAGAACGGAGACAAACATGGATCAATTTGGTGCAGAGGGGCGCGTAAGTAAACCTTTAATTTAAAATAGTAACACTAAAATATAAATTTTGTTGACTAAAATGTTGGCGTGTTTTGCAATGTTTGTTGACGAATCCAGCCCATCTAAGATGGCATCTTGCTTGGTTAATGTTATGTTAGGGCTGTGGTGTTTCTGTTTTTTATGGCTCTCCTTCATTCTCGTGTTTATTTTTAAACAAAAAAGAATGATACTGAGGCTTAGAGAGAGAGCCAAAGCAAATGGCAACTGGAAAATTATCATTCCACTAAACTAAAGAAACTTTTCCATATCCAACTGACTTTTTCTACAGCATATCATGGTTTAGCAAACTAGCATTTTTGCCAGCAAGTTTTCTTTTCATTCACTATTTAGCATTACTTACTTTGATTGTTTATTTCCTTGTTTCCTTGCTTGGTTTCACTTCAATTCTAACTTATCTCCTCCAGTCCATGTTTTTTTTTATAAGTATTCTCATTTTATGTCATTGTTTCAATTGTTTAGTTATGTAGGACTAACTGTTGTCTTTCTGGTTTCAGGCTAGTTGCGATAATGTAACCCTGCTGCCGACGGCGTCCGGCTCCGCCGCCGGCAGGAGGGTTACGTTATCGCAACTAGTTTCAGGCCTATGTACGCAAAGTCTGCTGCATGAATTTATCTTACCTTTACTTGGTAGGCCTGAAACTAAGTATAGGCCTATATTAATGCTGTGGAGGCAATTCCACGGGCTTCAGTTGCCTTTTTTGTTGAATATTGAATAACAATTACGTAGGGCATAACATGCATTTCAATGATCGTAATATTTTAATGTGTCATTATTCTTGCCCATCAGCAATTGGATACCAACCAAAAACAGCCGAGTCTGCGCATGTCACTTCATGGGAGGCTACAAGGTGGATGACCCCAGCGACCCAGCTTATAACCCAAGCATCTTCCCTCTGGCCCCTGAGCTTGACCGCCGTGTCAAGAAGACACTCAGCCAGGAGTACCTCCGCAGGAGACAGGTCAATATAATAACACATGGCATTTTTATAGCACTCTACAAAGAACACCACCCTCACAATCCTCACAATCAATAAAATTAAATACAAAGAAATATAGAAAATGCATTAAAACAAACAAATCTTAAAGGCAGTGGACACTATTGGTAATTGTCAAAGACTAGCCTTCACAGTTGGTGTATCTCAACATAAGCATAAAATAACAAACCTGTGAAAATTTGAGGTCAATCGGTCATCGAACTTGCGAGATAATAATGAAAGAAAAAAACACCCTTGCCACACGAAGTTCTGTGCATTAAGATGGTTGAATTCGTGACCTCAAGTTCTAAACTTGAGGTCTCGAAATCAAAATCGTGGAAAAATACTTCTTTCTCGAAAACTATGGCCCTTCAGAGGGAGCCGTTTCTCACAATGTTTTTTACCATCAACCTCTCCCTATTACTTGTCACCAAGAAAGGTTTTATGCCAATAATTATTTTGAGTAATTACCAATAGTGTCCACTGCCTTTAATCTTGTAATAGGTGAGCTTTGAGTTGGCCCTTGAAGGTCACATACAGCTTCCCTGATAGCACATGTCCGCTTGTTCAACAATTTAGGGGCAACAACAAATAAAGAACTGTACCGATTGTTCCCTTTGGAGCATGGACTAAACGGTCGAGTGACACCAGATGAGGAGCGAAGCCCTCTGCGACCTCCAGGCCCTTCTGTATAATATAAATTGAGCTTGTCAGAAACATAAGTTGTACCCCCTGTTATGTTCTTGGTTCTTGGTTGTTTTTCCTCCACAAACCTCCATGAAAGAGTTTTTGAATAGAGGTGGTGGAGGGTGGGATCAGAAAGATTAGACTTTTCATTGAGAGCAGTATCTTTAAAATGTGTGTTGTTAAATACAGAGTTCCTAGGCTCAAATCCCACTCTAGTAACCTTTTCTTTGTTCAACTTAAGTTATTTTAAAATTTACCCAGCCAGTTTCCTGTTTTTGTTTTATATTCTTTTTTCTTGTGATCATTTCTACAGGCAGGTGTACAAGAGGGGCTTTATAACGAAAGTGCAGTGACCCTAGGTCTGGCATTACAACCGTCAAGTGATCCAGCCAACGACAACGACGACATCATGAAGTTTGTTTCGGCAGCTTTGGATTTATCCAAAGAGGCCGGAGAGGCGTACGCCTTAGCAACAAGTAACACTGGCCCTGAGGGTACTGTAAGCGTTGAAGCAGCTCCTCGTGAAGCTGCACCCCCAGTTCCTAAATCCTCTTGTCAACAGCCTGCCAGACAGCATCTGAACAATTCAGTTGCTGGAAAACGACCACATCCAGGCAATTTTCACCATACTATGAGGTCATCGGCTTCAATGACCGCTGGACGAGCCAGAGTGCAGAGTAGTTCTTCAACTTCTGCTACGAGAGCATCAACTCCACGACATCAAGTGACTGCGGGAAGTGAAGTATCTGTGGACAGGCAAGGACCTAGAACTAACTCTCAGGATCACAAATGGGTCTACTATAACCATGATAGAAACGAAGAAAGTGCAATTAATTTACCATCAGGTAGTAATGAATATACAACAAAAAGACGAAGAACACTTTATTCAAGTAAGCAGCAGTATGGTTCCCCCAGGTTCCAGAGATTTGCTCCATCGAACCGTAGGATGTTGGGAACTAGCTCTTCAAGAATACAAAGAGGAATGCAGTCGAGGTATATTGTTAAAACAACCACCAGTGGAGGGACTGAGAAGCTTCAAGCTATGGATGTATCAACATCTCAGAGAAGCTTAACTTCTGCAAACCTACCTGAAAATCTATCAACAGACCTTCCAGAAATACCTCATGAAAACTTACCTGTAAACCCTCATGTAAACCTTCATAAAAACTTTCAAGGAAACCTTTGTGAAAACCTTCCTGAAAACCTCCATGGAAAGCTTCATGTAAACCTTTCTGAAAACCTTCCTGAAAAGTTACCTGAAAACCAACCTGAAAACCTACCTGTAATAAACCTTCACGTAAACCACCATGAAAACCTCCAAGAAAATCATCCTGAACCCCATAACATAAACTGTATAAATCCTCAAGAATTCGTGACGCCTTCTCTCGTCACAGAAAAGCCTTCTTGTGATGCATGTATTCAGACGATCTTGAGCATGGGGCCTCAAGATGACTCCTTGTTTGGGTTGAGTAACTTGTCACCTCAAGCCCGTGGGAAATGCTATGGCTTCCATGGTTGGAGTGATATTTGTTTCTCCAACAGCACTGTTGAGAGAGTCGCTGGGGTGACGCCGGAGGTCTTCGATATGTTGTTGGGCTACCTTCCTGGAGACTCACCAGGATTACCTCCCCACAACTCCTTGTTGCTGGTTTTGATGAAACTCAAAATGGCCGTGCCATTTGAGTTTCTTGCCACCATTTTCGGAATCACATCTCTCACTGCTTGCAATATTTTTACTCATCTATCGAGTCATCTGGTCAGCATAGCCTCAGATTTGATACAGGTTCCGCGCAATACCGACACGTCATCAGAACAGACTGGAGCAGATGGTGTTAAAGTCAATGTTATAATCGACTTCATGGAAATCAGAGTAGACCACCTAACTGTCACGGAACACCACAACCATTTTTTCTGTAGTGTATCTGGTGCTCATTGTGTCAAAATCATTGTAGGACTTCTTCCAAGTGGTTATGTCAGTTACATCTCTCAGGCATATGTAGGAAGTGCTAATGCTATTGATATTTTTGGCAACTCGGATTTCATGCACTTTCTTGATCACAGTAGTACAGTGCTGCTCCTCCAGAGTAACCCTTATCGACAAAAGTGGCTCAGGAAAAGAGGCTTCAAGGTTGTTACTCCATCCTGTTCATCCATCCAGGTTGTGAATAAACTTGTAACAAACTCCTTTGAGAATTGTCTAGAGACAGACAACGGATTCAAATCACCTACAGGATCATTTACGGATGTAGAACCAAAAGTGTTCCTGCCTTCTGCTGATGTTCCTGAGGTCGGGTCACTCTTACCTTTTGTTCCTATTTCAGAGGTTGATTCTAGTGCACCTGCTGCAACCGTTTCTGATTGTACATCAATCCCGCCTCCTGCCACCGTTTCTGAATTTGCATCAATCCCACCTCCTGCCACCATTTCATCACTTGAGTTGACGGACCAGAACCAACCAGACCATTCTATCTCAGGCTCATACGGTAACGGTAATGACATCTGTGCTGGAAAAAGAGCCCAGAGATTACGCTCTTTTAGTATTTTGACATCCACCATTGAAGGTTCTCTGCTACCATATATTGACGATGTAGTGAGGTTGTGTGCTGCATTAAGTAATCTTCAAGACCCTTAATGACTAATGCTCCAATGAGCAAACTTCCTGTGACAAGGGTGTTTTTTTATTATTATATTATTATCTCACAACTTCGACGACCGATTGAGCTCAAATTTTCACAGGTTTGTTATTTTATGCATATGTTGAGATACACCAACTGTGAAGGCTAGTCTTTGACAATTACCAATAGTGTCCAGTGTCTTTAATGAATAATATAATAATAATAAACTACAGCATTTATAAGGCGCACTTTACTGAAAAAGATAAACATTCAAAGGCGCTGGTCAAGTTTTGTCAAGATGTTGGAAAGCAAGCAAGAGCAAGTGTGTTTTGAGTTTCTGCTGGAAGAGAGTGGTGTTGTGTGTTTGTCTGAATAAGCAGTAACTATAAGTAGTAAACAAGCTGGTGCTAGAGGGATTGATGGGGTAAAACCACGCGCTGAAATATGTCTCTTTAATGTTGATACATATTTTCAATATTTCAGTTACAAATTATATACATGTATGTGCTATATTTAAACTGTGTTTGCAATATAAAGATACACATTTTACGAAATAAAAAAGCATAAGGACTTAGGAAAACTATAAGGGTATATTATAACAAGTGTTGATAAAAACTATAGATTTTCTCTCTCTGGTATAAAAAGGGCAATGTGCCCCTTTGATGTGAGACAAAAGTGCTATTCACACGACAGCAATTTAACTGGGGTCCCTTGCTTAATTTTAGCATGGTTGTAAAATGTAGCTAGTGTTTGACACAACTTTACTGGAGACCAATTGGACAGTACACAAAATGTCCTTTCACACGATGAACTATTTGTAAAACTGTATAACCATGCTAAAACTTAGCAAAGGACCCTTGCTAAAATGGCTCTCGTGTGAAAGGGACTCAAGATGTGAATACACTACATCACCATGAAAGATAAAAACTATGTTCCATTTTGTGTTATTACAGTAGGCTTACATGTTGCACGTAAATGTTATGTACAAGGATTTGACTGCGAATCGGAATCCCCGTGTGAAATTAATGTAGGTGAAAGGTGATTATGAACGGCTGGAATTAGCCGTAATTCACGAACCTCGAAGTGTTGTTCACGCTATATCATTGGCTGAAAGTTGTGGCAGTTCCATATAGCTCTATGGGCGGTACATGACCATGGTACCGACTGCACTAACACAGCAGTCTTTCTTGAAGGCTTATGACAACAAACCACACATGAACAGACAGGGCCCAGCCAATCTAGTAGAGCTGCACTAAAATCAGTCTAGAAAATGTCAGTTTTCCCTACCAACTATAGCTTGTGCATTGCACGGATGTCCTACATCCAAGACCTCAATGGCTGGTCTTTTAAAAGACGAGCGTGTGCCCGTGAATTAAATGTTTGTGAACAAAGGGGAAAACAGTGCAAGTACTAAAATTGAGAAAGCAGAAGTTTATTTAAACAAAGTCCTAAATCCATGTGATATCGGACCCTCATTAAAAGCATTAAGCAAAATGAACTTCCTTCACAAAAAATTAAAACACACTGAAAACAGGTTAATTTAATAAACTTTTTATTTATTAAGAATAAGATTGACAAATCTTTCTGGCATTGACCTTTTAAACTAGATTTGTGAAACATTCCTTTAGAGGTTATAAAAACATTTACACGACATTTTTTCAAGGTATGAACTAATTATTGCAGGTAAAAGAAATAACAAGTAATAAATTACTGATGTCATTTGAGACAACTGCTGCTTTATGGTTGGTCTGTTGTGCGTAACTTACGCGCAACAGACCAATCATAAAGCTTGGTTATTAACTTACGCCCAACAGACCAATCATAAAGCTTGGTCATTAACTTACGCGCAACAGACCAATCATAAAGCAGCAGTTGTCCACACGTAAGAGGGCGGTATTTAACACCACCGTTAATTTTTCACCTGCAAACAAAATACCACCGTTAAACCAGCATAGCGCCCTCATTTTTGTGTTGGTACAATAATTAAAAACACAGTCCACATGTGGGGGATGTCAAATAGACCACTCAGCTCAACTTCAGTTCTGGAACTTTGAATTCGTTCATATTTTCTTCACTGTTTGGCAGAACTTTTGCCATTTCTGTGGGTACAAACTACCAACTCTACACGAGGGAATCCCAAACTAGAATTAATCGCAAGGAAGGTAAGCAAACACTGTCACTGCGCTCACTCAGTGGCAGAGTCAGTCAGAAAGATCCATTTTACAAGGTTTAAAATTAATATCGCGATTCAGAACTGCCTGCATGGTGGGTAGGGGTAAAAAAAATAGAGTTATACATAAGAACCCTTCTTCTCAGGTATGGAAAAATTCATTGTTTTTGAGTTAATTTAATTAAGGGCGGATAAATTGGTGGCGACGTGTGGCAAATTATCCGATTCATTATCCGATTCAGATCAGATTTAAGTTTTGTTAAATAATATATTATAAATTAACAAGTTCTATGCATGAATTATGATGATGCTTGTGGATAGTAGACCACTCATCTTGTATACCGCGCCCCTATTGACAAGTTACAATGTATAAATGCAACTCATAATAAAGCATTAGGCCTACTTGGACTGAACAAGACCCCAAGAGTTCTTAAACAATTGTAAAGTAGTCATTGCCTCTTTCCTTTGAGTCTCAATCTACTGTCTGTTATTTGTTTTAATGAACCCATCATAACAATGCTTTTACATTTATTTTTTTAGTCGTAAAAATGTTATGATTTAAAATGTGTGTTTTCGTGTTCTCTTAATCTTACACTTATCTTAATAAGTAATAGACGGATAGTTAATTTTTTGATTTTTGTTTTTCATTCACTGTGTCACACAGTGAATCACAGTGAATGAAAAACAAAAATCAACAATTTGAAACTGATTCACACACGGTGTGTCACGCCCATGAATTAACACTTTTTACCGGTCATAAACAAAGGTTTATACACACCCACGTGACGCGCTCTCCACCAATAGGAATAGTGAAACTGTCTGAGGTATTCATGAATATTTTTTTTATTTTGTTCTTGTTCAGATTGGCTCATCAGGGTACTCATGAGGAAAAAGGCCGGCCTATAACTGGGCGTATGGGATTTCAAAACTGGGATTAGTTTGTGCCACCAAAATGTTTGCCGAAAAGTTTCAAAGTGGAACACCTGACCAATAAGACAATCTCATCATGGCGGTAAGTTCATTGACCTTTTGACTTTTTGACCCATGAACTGAAGAGGTTTACAGGTAGTGACATGTGACATTGAAAGGGATGTATACTTTTCTCGCAAAACTCTGATATTCTTTTATTCTTTAATGGAGACTTTCCCTTAATGAAAAATCTGACAAAATTACTGTGTGAGTCGGCAGAAAGGAGTTTTAAAAAACCTTGCACAGTTTTCAGCATGTGAACAAATTATCCTTAATTTTGGTTCAAAATCAGCTGTTGTGTCTGTTCTGGTTTTCAGATACAAGTTTTTTAAATTTATGTCTTTTTTCCTGGTGGAAATATATCACAGCAAATAATAGCTATAGTATGAAATTCATAACTTTCATACCAAAATCAAACAACTCAATTCAAATTCACATTATTTCCACACTTCAAAAATCACACAGGCAAAACAATGATAGTTTTATCTTTACCAATCCTGTAGTTCAAGTCTATAGTGATTTGAGCAAAGTCTACCAAATGTACCTTTATAAATTCTACTCATTCAATTCATATCATTTCAAATAAAACAATGGTATTAATTTTTAAAGACACTGAACACTATTGGTAATTGTCAAAGACCAGTCTTCTTACTTGGTGTGTCTCAACAAATGCATAAAATAAAAACCCTGTGAAAATTTGGACTCAATTGGTCGTCAAAGTTGCAAGATAAATATGGAAGAAAAAACACCCTTGTTACACGTAATTGTGTGATTTCAGATGCTTGAGTTCATGACCTCAAAATTCTGAGGTCTCCAGATTAAATTCCAATATTTTAGAGGACATTACTTCTTTCTCGAAAACTACGTTACTTCAGAGGGAGCCCTTTCTCACAATGTTTCAATACTAACAACAGCTCTCCATCAGCCTTCTTAAGGTATGGCGGACCCCTTGCACGGCGTATTTCGGTATTTTACTTTCTGCTTAATTTAAAAAAATTATCAAGAATGTAGTACATTGTTAATATATCAAGCAGCCACATCAAGGAAATTTCATAGATTGTAGAGGAAGACATTCAATTCCCATAAAATGTGAACAGGAAAACGATTTTCTCATGTCTTTGTGCACCAAACTAGGCACAAAAACACCCCAGCAGTGGTGGCGCCCAGCACTTGCGCGCATGGATCGTTCTACAGGTTTACGTTTGTGTAAACGCTGCATCGCCTAAAAGGCGCACTTCACTGAATAACACATTCTATTTCTATGGTCAATACGCACAAATTTACCCAAGCCTTACAGTCTTGTAGCATTGTGTCCGCCATATCTCAAAAAGGCTTAATGCTTGTTAACAAGTAAGTTTTTATGCTAACAATTATTTTGAGTAATTACCAATAGTGTCTTCTGCCTTTAATAGGCAATTACGTTAGTTGGCCAGCTCAGTATAAAAACAATACTCATTCTTCTGGACATATTTTCATTACAGTGCACACCTGGGTATGTGGCAACAGACATGACAAGTTATAAAGGGCCTAAAACAGTAGAAGAAGGGGCTGATACGCCAGTCTACTTGTCACTGCTACCGCCGGGTTCTTCTGGCTTTAATGGTAACTTTTACGGAGATCAAGCTCGGGAGGATTTCTGGTAGAGCCTGGTTCAAATAATTTTCTGTCCCTCAAAGTTTTTCACGAAAAATTGCCTTATTATATTCAAATATTAAACCTTTGAGCATAAAATCATGTTTACTCATAAGGATTTTAGTAAAGATTTCAAGCATCCCCCCCCCAAAAAAAAAACAAGTTAGTAAATAAATAAATTTAAAAAGAATAAAACAATTAAACAGCTAGATAAATACAAAATGAAAAAAATTAGTATCAAAAAAATGAAATATGGAACTCCATTGCCTGCTTTTTATTAGAAAATTCATCTTTTGGTTTTATTTTATCTATCCTGCCTCAGTGGCTTTCCACTCTTCAATGATGTAGGGCATTAGCAAGCACTATAAATAGTAATATAATAACAATTGACACTTTTATAGCACAGATAGTCATGGCGCTGCTCTACAAAAAAACAAGCAATCAAAGTAGCATAACATAATAAGACAAATAAAAACAAAGTGCTCTATGTAGACGAGTTTTTAAACTGCTCTTGAAAATGTTAAGTGAGCTGGAAAGTTGCGCAGTTTCAGGTTGGGAGTTCCAAAGCTCTGAAAACTTCTCTCCCACAATCGATGATTTGTCGTTTTTTCCTGAAGGAGTTTGTGTTTTGTAGATCGTACACAAGATCACTTAAATATGCTGGGGCACCACCTTTTAAGATCTTGAAAATATTGAGGCACAGTTTATATTTAACCCTTTGCAAGTCAGCTAGCACTGGTGTGATGTGGTCCGTTTTGCCTCCTCTTTGTTAAGCACTATGGACCGCCTGGTTGTAGGGCATTAGCAAGTACTAATGCCTCCTTGTTATATGAACTTTGGACCGCCTGGTTCAATCTGCAGCATTCTGACGATAGAAGGATCGCTCCTAGCGCCCTCTATGAACTTGGCCGATGATGTAGGGCATTAGCAAGTACTAATGTCTCCTTGTTATATAAACTATGGACCGCCTGGTTCAATCTGCAGCATTCTGACGATGGAAGGATCGCTCCTAGCGCCCTCTAGGAACTCGGCCAATGAGAGGTCTCCATCGTGGTTTTTGTCGAGCAGACTGAAGATCTTTTCGGTTCGCATCTCGGGAGTTGCCTCATCTTCTGGCATAGTCACCATGGAGCCTACCATCTTGTAGATTGCCTGCAAAGCAAAGTTTAGTGTTCAGACCTAAAGTACATGTTAATACTTGTAAGAAGGAAGATAAAAGGTATCTCTTTGATTTTGTAAAGGGCACCTCTGTGAAGCAGATACTAATGAACAATTGAAGGTTTAGTATATGTTTTGAGGCATTTTATGGCGAGGTATCAACGTGTACTGGGTTTGAGGTAACTCCATGTGTGTATATTATCTACTTTGCTGTGTAGATTTGTTCTTTGAGAACTTGTCTTGCTATTTATTCTTCTGCCGTAGAGTAGATCTTGGAATTCACTCAGAATACCCATTTCCGAAAAAGAACTGCCCTGGTTTTTACATACTACCTGGAGAAAAATCAGCTTGGACTACAACTTTCACCTGAAGCGGATTGAGAGGACCTCTCGTTATTAACTGTACTACCGAGGAGTTCTTAACTGGTCTCAACGTTTGTTCTAGCTGGCTCTCATCATCGTCAGGAGATTGTTTAATATGCTGGTTCCTTTATGATATTGGGATTTAGATGTTTTAGTGTAGAGACAGCACTGCTTTGATTGGTTCTACTAAAAGGGTTACTGTACTGTGGTTGGAGAGCTAAATATAGACACTGTCACCTAGTGGCCCTAAAAATTTGGACTGAGGATCATTGAGAGGAGACTATAGGGTGTCCGTAAGCAATACTATGGGATGGTTTGCTTGAAAATTAACCTGATAAGATAGACTTGGCTTCAAGTCTGTAATAATCATTGTCCACATCAAAAGAAGTGCTTGTGGTTCTTAGCGTTTGATAAGAACTGTTTGCATTGCCAGCTATAAGAGAGATGGAGCTTCCAATCTCTCTCGGGACAAATTGACAATATCACCTTCTTATAAAGCACAATCTTGACAGCACAAGCACAGAGCATAGAATTGAATTTGTAACCTATCCAGGACAGCAGCTATGCTTGTAGGAGAGTATACAGTGCAAGATGCCCCTCTATGGCAGACCTATAACCGTTGAGACCAATTCAAGAACCGACTACGCGGTAGTGCAGTTAATTACACTCCTATAAGCTAAAGTAGTAGTCCCAGCCAATTTCCTATACTTTGCCAGGGTAGTAGATAAAAAGCAGGACAGTTCTTTTCAGAACTGAGAAGTCTTCTGAACATCCGATAAATCTACTCCCCGGTAGTAGAATAAAGTTCTCTAAAGTTCTCTAAGAACAAACTCCACCTGGCAAGTAGATACACACATTGTGTTACCGCAAACCAAACATAATATACTGATACCTCACCATGCAATGCATCAAATCCTATATATCTCAGACGTGACAAATCAAGTCTCTAATAGTGTAATATACACCATAGTTTTTATTGGTAGTCACCGTTTGTGTGAACAGCTCAGAGAGCTCTTGTCCTCATTGCATAGATTTGCAGACTTTTGAGTCAAAAGTGTTCAAGTACACTTTAATCTTGGCTGCCATGTTTGTATTTTGTCTGTATTTTCCATCACTTTTTGCTCTGTGCAAAGATTATAATTTTTTATATAAAAATATTGTATGTTTAAGAAATGGCAAAATAAAAAATGAATAATAATTGTAATAATTTATATGATTTTAATATAATTTATTATTGTGACAACTCTTGGGAGTTTTCTAAGACCAGTATCCTCACTTGGTGTATCCCAACAGAAGTTGCTAGAAAATAATGAAACAAAAACACCCTTGGTGCATACAATTTGAGTGCTTTCAGACACCTGAGAATCTCAGATTCAAATTTGTGGGTGAAAATTAGTTCAATTTAAGTCCCATTACCTGACTTCTAAGAGAATAGGCTTGATACATTTTTTTTATTTTCAGTTTCAGTTGCCAAGGCAAGGTTGTTTACCCGCTGTTTTTTTAACAAGATATACTGGTCCCCTGTCTGAAGGGAATGCACACTTTAAAGACCGTGGACACTCAAAATAATTATTAGCATAAAACCTTACTTGGTAACGAGTAATGGGGAGAGGTTGATAGTATAAAACATTGTGAGAAACGGCTCCCTCTGAAGTAACTTAGTTTTCGAGGAAGAAGTAATTTTGAAGCGATGTTGACAGTATAAAATACACAACTTCGTGTGGCAGGGGTGTTTTTCTTTTGATCATTATTATCTCGCAACTACGACGACCAATTGAGCTCAAATTTGCACAGGTTTGTTATTTTATGCATATGTTGAGATACACCAAGTGAGAAGACTGGTCTTTGACAACTACCGATAGTGTCCAGTGTCTGCGAGATAATATTGAAAGAAAAAAACACCCTTGTCACACGAAGTTGTGTGCTTTCAGATGCTTGATTTCGAGACCTCAAATTCTAAACTTGAGGTCTCAAATTCTAAACTTGAGGTCTCGAAATCAAATTCGTGGAAAATTACTTCTTTCTCAAAAACTACGTCACTTCAGAGGGAGCCGTTTCTCACAATGTTTTATACCATAAACCTCTCCCCATTACTCGTTCCCAAGAAAGGTTTTATGCTAATAATTATTTTGAGTAATTACCAATAGTGTCCACTGCCTTTAAGGGAATTGAACACTCCAAAGGGTTTTTGAACAACTCACACCAATTATATCAACCATCTCGGTTTTGGATATGTAGCCGTTGCCGTTCAAATCGTACATATTGAACGCCCATGTCAGCTTCTGCTCTAAGGTGCCCCGTGACGTCAGATTCATAGCAGTGACGAACTCCCGGAAGTCGATGGTCCCATCTCCGTTGCTATCAAACGATTTAAAGACATGCGCTGCGAACTTGGTAGCATCACCATAGGGGAAAAGACCTCCAAATATCTTCTGGAATTCGTCTACTGATAAGATACCGCTGGGGCAGTCTGCGGAAATGTAGAAAAATAGCATCACTTTGAGATGTTTGAAGGCACTGTGGAGACTCTTGGTAATTACTCAAAAATAATTGTTAGCATTAAAACTTACTTGGTAAACGAACAATGGAGAGAGCTGTTGATAGTTTAAAACATTGTCTGAAACGGCTCCCTCTGAAGTAACAAAGTTTTTGAGAAAGAGGTAATTTCTCAGTCAAATATTTGATTGATTTCGTGGGGCCTGGAGGTCTCGTGCGACACATCCTTTGTTATCTCGCAACTTCGCGACCAATTGAGTTCAAATTTTAGGTTTGTTATTGGGATACACAAAGTGAGAATACTGGTCTTTGACAAGTACCAAAGGTGTCTATATAGTGCCTTTAGATCCAACGTGGGGAGATTTACGTTGTTTTGTACGATACTTGCACTCAAAGCACACAAATTAATTGTGCAACACAGGTGTTTTTTCTTTTATCAGTCTCTTGTAACTTCGATAACAAATGGAGCCAAAGTTTTTACAGGTTATATGCATACGATTGAGATACAGCAATTGGGAATGCTGGTCTTTGACAATTACCAAAAGGTGTCATGCCAATTGCGTTAAAAATAGTTTTAAATTGTTTTGTGCGATACTTGCCTTTTCGGAATGCTTTGTAGCATTCCTGCAGCTCCTGTTCGTTGAAACTCGTTGCTTTCTTTAGATCAGCCAGTACCTCAGGTTTTAACTTACTGTTCTGTTTCCCCATTCTGTGTTGGTTTCAGCTCATGCCGAAGTAGACTGTCATGAATGTTTACCGATCAACAGTTTGAAACTTTAAAGGAATACGTTGCCTTGGATCAGTCGAGTTGGTCTTTGAAAAGCGTTTGATAACCGTTTGTTATAAGGGGGGTTTGTTATAAAATGCATATGGTTAGAAAGATGTTTGAAAAGTAGAATACAATGATCCACCCTCATTTGCCTCAAAGTTGCGTTATTTTTATTTTACTTTGCAAACTAACACTGTCGGCCATTTGTTGGAATCAACAATTTGACTCCCACAATGGCCGACCGTGTTTGTCGACGTGGTAAAAGGAAAACCGGGCAATTTCAAGTGATACTGGTGTGGATCATTATGCTACTTTTAAAATACCTATCTAATCATAAGCATTTTATAACAAACGGTTACAGACGCTTTTCAAAGACCAAATCGACCGATCCAAGGCAAAGTGTTCCTTTAACAGCAAATCATAAACCGCAATCATGCCTCCCAGAACCTTACCTAAAGTTGGCAAAATAACTTCATCATAGTATCAAACAGTCATCTTATTTGGTTGATACGGTCTTCCAAATCGAACCGATCGAGCCAGTTTCGGTGTGCTGCGATGTTGCCATGGTGATCTATGCACTTCTGATTTATTGTGATCGGACGAATCAATTGCGATCAAAGCCCTTTGCCAATAACAAAGGTGTTCACAGTTTATGCATGAATACTTCTTTAGAAAATGCTACCAGTTCTGCCCACGCTTTTTAGCCTTTATGTTTTTAACCTTTTTAACCTAACCTTGTGTGCCGGCCATGCAAAAACAGATTTTACTATGAACAGGATTGGTATAGAGCCGACAGTCACAGGCAGGGCAGTGTTCATGTTTTGTCAGATCAACCATGAAATAGCAGACCTGGTGAAAACTCCCATTTACTTGAAAATGTGTCCATCACAAAACTGCAACTCAATTATGGAGCAAACAGATACGATAATATATCTCATTTTAGAGATAGTTATTACATGGTGTTACCGCAAACCTTACCATGCAAAGTTTCAAATCCTACATAATATATACGTTGACAATGGATACGTGTCAGATTTTTGAATCGCAAATCATTGATTATCTATTTAAGGACAAAAATGGACACACTTTGACTTAAAGGCACATTACAGAACTTTATCTTTTGCTAACAAAACAGTTGCTGGTATAGTGAAGCACTTTATGTTATCAACCATACATAAACTGACAAACCTGTAGCCAGTTTGAGCTCTATCGGCCATCTGGCTCACGAGAAAATAGAGAGAAAAAATTAAAAATTTTGCATGACATCTGTTCAAAAAAGACGATTTTTTATTTTGTTTTTTTGCAAATTCTGCAATGTTCCTTTAAGTTTTATGGCAAAACAACACCCAAAAAACATTTGTGTGTTATGTTCTTGTCACATCTGGATTGAATTTGAATTGTTTGTTAAACTTACTGCTCACTTTTACATGTTATACTCGGTTTGCAAATCCACTTATCTTTGTATTGTAGAGAGGCAGTCAGTGGGATGCGGCTTTAAAAAAGAAATAGTTCATCAAAATAGCTCAAACTACAATCTTTGTGATTGTAATGTTTTTTGAAACTGTATATTTGTTTTGTATCTCATTGCCACTTCACCATAAAACCATTCCGTTGAAAATTAATTTTTTTATAGTTTAAAGGCATGCACTGGACATCTTTGGTAATTGTCAAAGACCAGTCTTCTAACTTAATGCATCTCAACAAATGCATAGAAAGGCAAACCTGTGCAAATTTTGACTCAATTGGTCGTTGAAGTTGCGAGAGAATAATGGAAAAAGAAAAAAAAAACACTTGTCGCACAAGTTGTTTGCTTTTAGATGCCTTGACCGAGGTCTCAATTTCTATTTTAGTGAGAAATTACTTCTTTCTTGAAAACTACGTTACTTCAGAGGGAGCCGTTTCTCACAATGTTTTATACTATCCACAGCTCTCCATTGCTGTTTACCAAGTATAATTGTATGCTTACAATTAGTTTGACTAATCACCAACAGTTTTCAGTGCCTGCCTTTAAAGGCAAAGTGACAATGTAGCACACAAAATGGCGATGCACGAGTTGCCATAATTTACTATTGACCAATCATTACCCAGATGAAGCTTACGTAAATGTAACCCGGAAAAAGGGTACACTTAGAATAAGAATGAATAAAGCTAAATAAAAATGCTAACTATGGGGGCACTCGCTTGAACAAATGAGAAAAACCAAGATCGGATAGGGCTAAGACCCGAGGAGATGCAAAAAATAGGAACAGTGACTCAAAGTGTAGGTTTCTCAACAAAATAATAAAAAATAGCTTTATTGACTATAAATCAATCAACAAAAGCAGTATTGCACAATAAAAACCTCTAGACCAAACTCAGGATCTAAATTTTCTTCCTTATAAACCTTAAATTAAACCAGTCAAACCTAAACCAAGATATTAAACTGAGACTCAAAAAACCCAAACTAAACCAGAGTTAAACCATAAACTGAAACACAGTTAAACCCGATTAAAACTAAAACACAGTTAAACCCGATTAAAACTAAAACACAGTGCCAAAGAAAAGTTACAAATTAAAATCAAAATGGCGTTAGGAAACCTGTGTAAATAAAACAACAAGAGGCACAATTGCAGAATACCCTAAGTTCTAAGAATACCCTCTAAGTTCCCTTGTTGTAGCCAGCTACAGCTACAGCTACAGCTACGACGACTTTTGACCTCCATATATGCGGTCACCGGTCACGAATGAGTGAACGAGACTATCCATGACCATACGTGCATACTTATGATGTATTTACATGTTACATGTAGGATGGGTATGTACATGTACAGTACACATAGGCCTTGTTCCCATGGTTTACTTTATTTCCAACCACAATAAGGCACTGGGGATGAGCAAAGGGTTACCATTACTGTCGGATTTATTTATTTTGTGTGTTAAACTTACTTATTTGCAAAGATCCTGATTCTTTTTATAAATTTTAGTTTTCGGCTAACCCATGTAGCCGATGTAGCCGCAAATCGGTACACCCTTTGAACTTAAACATTTTACAACCATCCCATATACTTTAGTGCACGTCCATATTGGACGTGTAATTAAGTATAGGGGATGGTTGAAAAATGTTTAAGTCCAAAGGGTGTACCGGTTTGTGGCTACAGCGGCTACATGGGCTACAAGAACAAGGCTCCATTGAAGCATGCAGTAACATATGGTTGGTACTTAGTATAGGGGATGGTTGAAAAATGTTTAAGTCCAAAGGGTGTACCGGTTTGCGGCTTAAACATTTTTCAACCATCCCCCATACTGAAAAGTCGCGTCCATATTTTACTGCATGCTTCAATGGAGCCTCGTTCTTGTAGCCCATGTAGCCGCTGTAGCCACAAACCGGTACACCCTTTGGACTTAAACATTTTTCAACCATCCCCTATACTTAAGTGCACATCCATATTTTACTGCATGCTTCAATACACCCTCGTTCGTGTAGCCCATGTAGCCGCTGTAGCCGCAAACCCGTACACCCTTTGGCCTTAAACATTTTAAAACCATCCCCTATACTTAAGTGCACGTCCATATTTTACTGCATGCTTCAATGGAGCCTCGTTCTTGTAGCCCATGTAGCCGCTGTAGCCGCAAACCGGTACACCTTTTGGACTTAAACATTTTACCACCATCCCCCATACTTAAGTGCACGTCCATATTTTACTGCATGCTTCAATGGAGCCTCGTTCTTGTAGCCCATGTAGCCGCTGTAGCCACAAACCCGTACACCCTTTGGACTTAAACATTTTTCAACCACAAGAAATACAATTGATTAAAATACAGTTCTATCAAGTTTAGGAAGAAACACATGGTCTTTAAAAATGCAATCCAATGTTTAAGAAAAGTAACTTCCAAGACAGAATCTTAACAAATATAACTTTAGAAATGAACTTCTAAGGAAACACAGGAATATTACAATTGTCAAAATATTTATACAATAACAAAATGAAAGTATATGCTTACCGAGTCCAGAATAGCAGAAAATACTTGAAGATTGCAAATTAATCGTAGAAGTTAAAACTTGTGATGAGAGAACACATAAATGTGCAGTGTTCCTCTTTCGCTGCCTGGCTGCTATCTGATTATATACAATGCACTGGATGGGTCACTACACTACCAAAGGATTAAGAAACTGTTTACCAACATGTAACAAAAGACTTCTAAGAAATAACAAACTACACTGTACAGGGGTGCAATAAAACAGCTGAAGGGACAATGTAAACAGGAAAAGGCAGTTAACTAGAACCTGGAATTAACTAACTTGAATAATAACACAATGAATTTTCTACCCCTACTACACTCACCACTACTACTACTATGTCGCCACTCGCCACATTGTTGTCCTCAACAATGTTAAATTTAGACAATAAGCAACTAAAATGAATTTACAGCAAAAATGAATTTAAAGCCATTGGACCCTTTCGGTACAGAAAAAAAAAAAAAAGTTCACAGATTTACGAATAATTTACAGGGTTTACAGAAGGTAATGGTGAAAGACTTCTCTTGAAATATTAGTCCATGAAATGCTTTACTTTTTGAGAAAACGGTAAAACAATATAAATTCTCGTTAACGAGAATTACGGATTTGTTATAAACACATGTCATGACACGGCGAAACGCGCGAAAACAGGAGTAAGTTTTCCCGTTATTTTCTCCCGACTCCGATGTCCGATTGAGCCTAGATTTCCACAGGTTTGTTATTTGATATAGAAGTTGTGATACACGAAGTGTGGGCCTTGGACAATACTGTTTACCGAAAGGGTCCAATGGCTTTAATACAAAAGAAAACAAAGATACAAAATCACGGCCAAAAATAACTTAGACGAGCCATATGTATAGTTTCCCTGAAACCCTTATCATTGAATGAAACTTGGAGACTATGCAACTCGGCCACCTTAGAGATTTAGGTAAAACGAAACCTCCAAGTACTTAATGTCTCCACTGACGTCTTCCTTGTATGATAGTACCCCATCCTTCATTACCAGACTATCCCACACTTTTACAAGTCTCTTGACTGCTCCCGATTCTCTCTCAAGTTGATGAGGGCTCGGCCTCTTCCCACCAGACGACTTCAACTCTCTTACCCTGGAAACGACTGGGTCTTCCTGTTGAGCTGACTTTAGGTTGACAATGGAAGGAGTTGGCCGAGTTGCTTCTACTGGAGTAGGATCTTCCTGCTTTAGTGGTGATGGTGAATAGAACACTGTTGTCGGTTTGGACTGCTGGCCATGAAAATCACGCCATTGCCCCTGGCAACTCGCGGGTTCTCGTCTGCTCCGAGCAGAACTCCATCTCTGACGACCGGCGTCCATTTGCATATGCAACTTCTCCAGCAGATCTCCTTGGTGTCGCTGTTGTGCAACAATCTCTGCAAGGAGACTCTTCACCTCCACCAGCAGATTTCTCTCCTCTGGCTCCTCCATCTTTTTCTCCTCCAACAGAACTGGGCCTTGAGCTTGGGATCTTTACACATGCACAGCCAATGAAACTATTGGGTTTGTAAAGCCGGTGCCTGCTATTTTTATCCTATGGATAAAGACATGCGGCTAGTGTACGTACGAATCGGCGTTTAGCATACGGCAATAAAACGCCACAATCTTTCTATATAATGACCCTCCTCAGGGTTCGGGTGATCATCCACGTATGAAATCATTTTCTGATAAAATTCCTTCGGATACTTTTGGAGACACTTTCTTGTCGCTGAGAAACAGCCCGACCAACAATGCTCGATGAACTGCGGCGGCGCCCTTCCAAATAGCTCTCGAAAAAACTGTCCAAATGTACTGTTTGTATGGCGCATAGTACCACGGGCGTATTCAGCTTTCCATTTTCCGCCGAAAGCAATCCTTCCCCAGTTTGTGTTCTTTCCAATCAGTATACATGGCACTCCACTTCTTGCTTTTTCGAGAAATTTCGTCGGAGTGGTATAGCAAGTCTTTGAACTGCCATGGTTGTCTATTTTGCCTTGGAGAAATACAGTTACATTTGCCAGGTTTTCGTAGTTATTGATAATGTGGTAGAGATAGGTGTGGCCCTCCCTCCCAACGTTGGGGAGTTTCTGCCAGTCTTTGACGCTAAATGGCGGTTTTGATCCTAAAAAGTGACTTTTGTCGTACACGTGGGTAAAACTAGCCACTGGTTTCAACCAGTCAAGATTCTCATCGTAGTGGGCTATGACGAACTCGTACTCCATCACTGGCGTTGGTGTCGAATGCCTTTGTGTGGTTCCTGTATGAAGATAAAAAGAAGAGATTATCAGAAAATTAAAAAAAAAAAATTGATGCATCAACTATGTATTTGCACCAAATGTTTCAAATGTTACGGAGCTCATGAGTGAGCGCATTTCACAATAATGCAACTGTGTCTGATGAAGTTGCTTCGCTCGAGTTAGGCCTGATATTATTTAAACAATAGACTTTTGGGACGCTTGGTGGCACCAGACTTACTTGGTAAAATCTATTGTTCTCGGTCATGTGTGTATGCTCAGAACTACGTAAACAATGGACATTTACATGTGGTAAGTCTGCTGCCACCTAGCGTCCCGAAGTCTCTAATTGGTATTAATCACTCTTAAAATTAATGACAATAAAAACCTTTGATTAGAAACTTCAGCCGAGTTTATATTGATTTTTGGGGTTGAAAAACATTAATGAGAAACATTTTACTTCGAAGTGTGGTAAAAAGAAAGAAAAAAAATATCGTTTCTATGTGCAAGCGTTTTTGAGATATTTGAAACAAATATTTGTTGAAACGTAATTGTTCACATGTTTTTTGTTTATTATAATCTACATAATAGAACGATCAAATCGAAAGGTATGACCTTATCTGTCATAAAGGGTGGCTGCAATGCTTTTTTTTATTCATTTAAACGATTAAACAGGACTTTTGAAACCTTACATATTTTTAATTATTTTTTATTAAATGCGCAAGTATTTTAAAAACGGTTTTAAAGAGATTAGGGGAACCCGCCCGTCCCTAAAAGGGAGCCTTCATTTGCAAAAAACATGACGTTATGTCTGTAACCCGAGCTGTACGACCTTGTGAATAGTACAGGTACACACGTGTGCAGTGTGTGGCCTGGTACCTAGGCGCGTGTAGTTAGGGTCCAGACTTTTTTTTGCCGATGATTTTGTTTGTATTCCCGACATGACGTCGATGGTAGGGGGGGGGGGGGGGCGGTAACAATCCACAGAGCTTATTCGCTAAGTACACAAGTTAGATATATCGGGAATAAACAAAACACATTTTATTGATGTTCAAAACATATTTCTGAAGTAAATGACAGCAAAATTAACTGTTTTATTTTAATTCACTGCAGCATCCCTTTAATTTAAACAAATTCGTGTTGTTATGTAGAATCAAGCGAAATGTTTGATCTATTTTTATTTACCGATGATCTACATTCACAATATTTTAATCTGTAAACTTGAAAGTCACTTACCTTTTACTTCTGACTGATCTTGTGTTGGATACAAAATGGTGTACCTGGAAACATGTCTTCCATACAGCGAGTAAAACACGTATATTGATACAATACTGCAGACGAGGGCTCCGACTACTACTCGGTGCTTGGACATTTTTGGTGAAATCATTTTTCATTTGTCTTATAACAAAATATAGATACTCTATCCAACAATGTGTGTTTTATTTTGGTACAACTGTAGAATGCAGGTACACTTCGAAGCTTCGACTGCGCCTCCGCGGAGACGGAGTCGCGGTGCGTTCATACCATTGATCTCCATTATGCCATGGTTATTCCTCCATGATTATACTGACTGGATAGGACATTTGCGTGCATAAACACGCGGCCGAACAATGGCGGCGCAATTCCTTCAAACGGGTAAATATTAATGTGCACTTGGTCGGGTTTGAGTCTGTCAGTTGAAGCAATTTATTCCTCCATGGTTGAAGTTGTAAATTAAGAATAGAAAAGAGGGGAAAACATGACGATCGATAGTTTGATAAGTATGAAAAAGTTTCTGATTGAAATGCAAATAAAGCAAACTAATAACACTTTACATTTTTGTCTATCAAATGCCCTATTAATATTATGATAATGACATTATTTCTAAACAAAAACTCGGACGAGAAACTGTATTGGGATTCAGGTACATGTTTTTTTAATTCTTTCAGTTCATTGAGAAACTGACAATAAACCATATAAACTTAAAGACAAAACAAGAGTCGCTCCTATAATTTAAAATTCGAGTAGGTCTATGCAAACTAAGACTAGAGTGAGAACCACATACTCGCTAAAATAGAGAGAAAAGGACAAGAAAGATAAAAACAAAATACAATGTGATAATTGAGAGTTGCCTCCATTAACGAATTTAAACTTATTGTTTAGCTTCTATTCATTGAAAAACAATCCCAACAGCCAAACTTTCATAACCTTTTTTACTGTTTCGCCAGAAATAAATACTTTTATTTCGGTCAAAAATAACGAAGCCGGCTATTTCTGAGACGACTGATCCTCTCAACGAACTTGTAATGTTTGTACCGTCTTCTTTCCCGATCCTTTGAATTATTGATGCTATGACAAACACCTTGTTGGATCCCGGGCTTCCCGTCCTTGTCGATTCCAGAAAACCATCTGTAACGGAGTGAAAACAAAAATTGCTCGATAAAAATAACAAATACTTGGCCTTTAATAATTATTTTTATGAATGATAGTTTAAATTTCCTGCCTAATATTTGTAACGTTAGATATAATAATAATAATAATAATAATATGAATCATTAAAAAAATGCAAAGGCTTACTTACTTCTGTGGAAAGACAATCCATTTGCCGACTCAGTTTTCCCTCCTCCGGCGATTGACAGCCGCGCACACCTTCACCATAAGCATTTTTAGTTTGTTTGATCCAATTCCAAAAATTTTAAATCCCCAAAATGACAATAATTATTAAAAGGACGAAAACTTCTCCCTGTTTGCAGCAACTCCGTTTAAAAGTGTACAACGCATTTCGTGTGACGAACGGTCTTCACCCGTTTTAAAAATTATTAATATTGCCCTAATACACTTGACCCCATTAGAGGATTATTTAATAAAGGGAAAGAAAGCCTTTATTTTTTTAAGAATGAGAGCAACAATGGCAAGCAACCGGTTTATATCTTACCGGATTTTAACGATGTTGATGGTGATTGGACGATCGCAACATTGTGTAACTTTAGTATGCAATGACACTGTATGATGGCGCACAAAAGAGACCTCGCAAATCGCACTGTCAAAATAACCAATTGTGGTGCAAGATATGCGAAGAGATTTCCTATGGTACATGTACGTAAGGAGGACGGAAAGTGGACATCTGCTTTTCTGGTGTCAGAAATGCAGAAAAGCAGATTTTATGGTTGTTTTTTTTTTTTTATACATGAATTTTTCTCCTTTTCTACTTTTCTGTTACCAGAAAAGCAGGTTTTACCTTTTCTCCTAATGCTGGCGGACGAAAAGTGGCCATTTGCATGTCTGCTACCAGAATAGTAGAAAAGCAGGTTTGACGTTTTGTGAAAATGCCATTTTCTATTTCTTTGCTTTTCTGCCACCTGAAAAGCAGATTTTACTCTGGCGGACGAAAAGTGTCCATTTTTTTCTGCTATCAGAATATTAGAAAAGCAGATTTAACGTTTTGTGAAAATGCAATTTTCTATTTCTCTGCTTTTCAGCCACCTGAAAAGCAGATTTTACTCGGCGCCGAAAAGTGGCTCCTTTCAGATACCGGAAAATCATATTTTACCTATAGGTGGCCGAAAAGTGGTTATTTGTTTTTTTCGTTCAAAGGACCGCCCGTGAATGTTTCAGTTTATTTATGGAGGACGGAAAGTGGCCATCTGCTTTTCTGGAATCAGAAAAGCAGAAAAGCAGATTTTATGTTTTCTATATGAGAAATTTTCTCCTTTCCTACGTTTCTGCTACCTGAAAAGCAGATTGAACGTTTTGTGAAATTGCATTTTCTACGTTTCTACTTTTCTGTTACTAGAGAAGCAGGTTTTACTTTTTCTCCTAATGCTTGCGGACGAAAATTGGTCATTTGCTTTTCTGCTACCAGAATAGTAGAAAAGCAGATTTAACGTTTTGTGAAAATGCAGTTTTCTATTTCTCTGCTTTTCAGCCAGCTGAAAAGCAGATTTTACTTGGGCGGCCGAAAAGTGGCCATCTCCTTTTCTTCATTCAGATACCGACCGGAAAATCATATTTTACCTAGGCAGTAGGTGGCCGAAAAGTGGCCATTTGCTTTTTCGCTTTCAAAGGACGGCCCGTGAACGTGAATCATAAAAAAAATGCGCACAATGCACGACGCCGAACTGTGTTTGTGTTTGTGTTGGGGAACCAATCACGTCAGTTAGTCGATACTGGAAGAAGTATGGCCTACTTTTGTGATGACCGCGCAGGCGGCGCGGCATCTGAAAGGAATACTCTGGCGGAGGTTTCACGGCTACCATCCAAAATAGACTTCGGCTCCCTCCGAAGTAGGCCTTAAGGGAGCCGTTTCTCACATTGTTTTATACAATCAACCCTCCCCATAACTCGTTAACCAAGTATAAAGGTTTTGTGCTAATAATTATTTTGATTTTTGGGGTTGAGAACGACCTCCGGATTAACGTGCCGGAGGTCGTTGGTTCGAATCCCACTCTAGTCAATTCTTTGTTCAACCCCCAAAATCATTTCAAATTTACCCAGTCAGTAGATATTGATAATATTTATTTTGAGTAATTACCAAAAGTGTCCACTGCAACTTTTTTTTTTTTACCGTGCAATTGTTGTAATCCTATTTTGTAGGTGTAGGCCTATATATATACAATAAAATAAACACCATTAGTGTACTGACAGTGACGCTTATAAGATTGAAATTTTGAGGCATGAAAAACATATACCTTTTACTAAATTATCAAATAACAAACCACAAGGGAAACTGACTGGGTACATTTCATAAATGATTTTGGGTTGAACAAAGAAAAATTGACTAGAGCGGGATTTGAACCAACGACCTCCGGCACGTTAAACCGGAGGTCGTTGGTTCAAATCCCGCTCTAGTCAATTTTTCTTTGTTCAACCAAAATCTTTTACTAAATTAACACATTACTTCGAAGTTAAAATGTTTCTCAAAATGCTTTATATTATCGGAAGCGGTTGTAATGTATACATTGCAAGGTTTTTAACCAAAAGTGTCGATTTGATATTTCAAGAGTGACATGTACCAAACGCATAAGGGGCACATTGAAGACTGCAAGCGCAGCAGCCGAGTATTTAGGGCTTTCTATACAGTAACACTACAGTATACTATAAAATTGGAAGATCGCTCAAATAATTTGTTATACAGGAAGCTATTAAAGGCAGTAGACACTATTGGTAATTACTCAAAATAATTATTGGCATAAAACCTTACTTTGTAACGAGTAATGGGGAGAGGTTGATGGTATAAAACATTGTGAGAAACAGCTCCCTCTGAAATGACCTAGTTTTGGAGAAAGGAGTAATGTTCCACGAATTTGATTTCGATACCTCAAGTTTAGAACTTGAGGTCTCGAAATCAACCATCTAAACGCACACAACTTAGTGTTACAAGGGTGTTTTTTTCTTTCATTATTATCTCGCAACTTCGACGACCAATTGAGCTCAAATTTTCACAGGTTTGTTATTTTATGCAAATGTTGATATACACCAAGTGAGAAGACTGGTCTTTAACAATTACCAATAGTGTCCACTGTCTTTAACTACAATGTGAAATACAATTTATTATAGCAGCGTTGTTTGCAGGTGTGGCGGTTTCAGTCTTCCGCCGCCGTGTTCAGTTTTCCGGGACTCAGTACAGCATAATAACAATTGACTGCTTTCGCTTGCTGTGCGCAGGCGTCGCATGACGTAATGTTACCGTATTTGGTCATTCGGAAAACTGAACACGGCGGAAAGTTGAAACCGCCACACCTGGAGTTACGGTGTCCTAGGGAAATCTGTGCCTTCGATATGTTTATGTGTCCATGGGAAATGTACATGGGCTGAAGGAGCAGTATTCAAAAGAGGGCGCTATCACCAGAAGGTTCTTTATGTCTGTGGTTTGTACCACGTGTGTACCACCGACACATGACTTCTTCAATCATGACGACACAACCCCTTTAACTTGACACTTGTTGGATGGACCCTGGACATTATTAGCCACGCCCTCCACTCGTCCGTTGAGTTCCTAGGACGCCATGTTCACGCCGTAGCAACCTTCATCGTCATACTTTAAAAACTCGCATTTTGGCTGCCTCCGGTCCAACGAATGGTACCTAAACGTATATTATTGTTGTAAAATACCAGATAAAAATTGGTGTTCAGACTAAAACAAGATGACACGCCGTCTTTTCGTAATACAACACAAAATCTGCAAAGTCAAGCTGCACTGTTTGTTGTTTACGTAAAAAAATAATCCGCGATGACTTGACAAATTAACTTTTTACGTCGTGACTTTGTCAGCACTCTCTCATAACTCATTTTTAGCTTCAGAAGTTAGCTGCAAGATGTCTCGTCCTCAACGAGTAGCAGTGGTAAGTAGAGTTGAACTATATACTTTTTTAATTTTACTAGTGGAGGAAGGAACATTTCATTTCCGTATACTAATTTTTTACTAACGTACTGCCACCACTAGCCCCACTTGTGTGGCCAAGGATTGCTGGATATCCTTGGCCACACAAGCCACTTGAAGTGGGGCTACCAAATGTGTACCACAATTTATAATTATGTGGCTAAAATTTTAATAAAGTTGTTTATATGCTATTTGTGTATTTATTTTTGGATAACTTTCCGTATGGCGCCACAAAAAAGGGATATCTCATTGAGGTAAATTAGAATAGATACAATATCGAAAAAGTGGTGGCGCCATCCCCCATAGGGAAACTTTTTTGCCACGGATTGAGTCACAGGACAATTGACTAGTGATTTTGTTGTCTGTGGTATGTATAGTACTACTAGTACCCGTGTAGTACCCCGTTCATTTCTTGCTTAGCTTAGAAATTTGCTAAGCAGATTTTTTTGCTTTGAAAACAGCTTTTGCAAATGAAATTGAGCCCTGGGCTCAAATTCAGTTATGGCTTTGCTTGCTGTAACTTAAAGCAAAGAATCTGCACTTACTATGGGTACTAGTTGCGATAACGTAACCCTCCTGCGTATGCCTCCTGCCGACGACGGAGGCAGGAGGGTTTTTATGTTATCGCAACTATACGGATACATTGTACGTACATAACAAGGAAATTCCGCGCTTACGTCTGCTGAGTCATGCTGCATGTTTGTTGATGATCGTTAATTACAATGCAAAGCTGTGTTTTGCCATCTTTCTTCGCTAGACATTGTCAAACTTGTTTTTATAATAAAGAGAGTTTCTTCCATCAGGTCACAGGTAGCAACAAAGGCATTGGGTTTGCCGCTGTACGAGCGCTATGCAAGCAACTTGACAATGGTGTTGTCTACCTCACATCACGAAATGAAGAAAGGGGTAAAGAAGCCGTGGCTAAACTCAACGAAGAAGGGCTTAAGCCTCAGTTTCATCAGTTAGACATCGACGACCGAACGAGTGTGGAAAGGCTCCGAGACTACTTGAAGAAAACATACGGAGGTTTGGACATTCTGATCAACAATGCAGGAATTGCATTCAAGGTACGTATTAAGGCCATTGGACCCTTTTGGTACAGAAAAGAAAAAAAAAGTTCACAGATTTACAAATAACTTACAGGGTTTACAGAAGGTAGTGGTGAAATTCTTCTCTTGAAATATTATTCCATAAAATGCATTACTTTTTGAGGAAACAGTAAAACAATATCAATTCTCGTTAACGAGAATTACAGATTTATTTTAAACACTATCATGACACGACGAAACGCGCGGATACAAGGGTGGGTTTTCCCGTTATTTCTCCCGACTCCGAATGACCGATTGAGCCCAAACTTTCACAGGTTTTTTATTTGATATAGAAGTTGTGATACACGAAGTGTGGGCCTTGGACAATACTGTTCACCGAAAGGGTCCAATGGCTTTAACAGCAGGGATTAAATTTTCACCAACAAAATGCTGATTTAAAAGTCAACTTTGAAAGTTTCAGCTGACTACAGTTCGACTTGTTGAGAAAACAGCAAAACTTTTCACTGTATTTTTATTGAGAAAATCGAATCCATCCATTTTTAGCGATGTGAGAGGGCTTAAAGGCAGTGGACACTATTGGTAATTACTCAAAATAATAGTTAGCATAACACCTTACTTGGTAATGAGTAATAGGGAGAGGTTGATAGTATAAAACATTGTGAGAAACGGCTCCCTCTGAAGTGACGTAGTTTTCGAGAAAGAATTAATTTTCCACAAATTTGATTTCGAGACCTCAAGTTTAGAATTTGAGGTCTCAAAATCAAGCATCTAAAAGCACACAACAATTTTCCACGAATTTGATGTGTTTTTTTTCTTTCATTATTATCTCGCAAATTTGATGACCAGTTGAGCTCAAATTTTCACAGGTTTGTTATTTTATGCATTTATGTCGAGATACACCAAGTGAGAAGACTGGGCTTTGACAATTACCAATAGTGTCCAATGTCTTTAAGTGTCGGCGGTTGCTAGATAGGGGGTAGCAACCCTATCTCTGGCCACAGCATTTACAAATGGACAGACACCACTACAGGGTCAAGAGTAAAAAAAAATACCTCCCTCATCCTTTATTGAGGCCGCATCCTTTTTTTCACTATTTTTTATTTAACATTTTTGTCTGTGTTTGTGTAGGAAATAAGTAACAGAAAATAAAAAGGCCCCCATCCTCCTCTTTTTGGAAAAACACGGAAGATCAACTTGGCCTTATTGATTTCTATCAGCACCAAGCACTTTCAAATTTTAGTCCGGTTCTAAGTCAAGGCCATTGTGACTTACGTCTCGCCGAGACTCGGTCGTCTAAAGTTCCATGCTTCAAATCAATACTTGATTTTACTTCTTCATTTTTGTATCAATCCTTTCAAACAGGCTTCTTCTACTGAACCATTTGGTAGTCAGGCAACCATCACCATGGCAACCAACTACACAGCAACAATCGACGCTTGCAAAATCCTAATTCCTGTGATTAAACCAGGTGGCAGGTACAGACACAGTTTCCATTTAACTATTTTATTCTTATACTCAGTCAGGTGTTCTGAAAGGCACTGGACACTATTGGTATTGGTAAATACTCAAAATATATTTGTAAGCATAAAAACTTACTTGGTAGCAAGTAATACGCCTCTCTTAATACTCTCTTAACCCTAACCCTGCATGACATCATAATTCCTACCCAAAATGAGGCTATGGGCGCACGTTCCCCATCACTTGCAGTGGCTGCGCCCATCGCCTCCTTTTGAGTTAGCATTGTGACGTACCTCATGCATTAATATTAAGAAAGGCGTATGGAGAGCTGTTGATAGTATAAAACATTGTGAGAAACGGCTCCCTCTGAACTAACGCAGTTTGTGAGAAAGAAGTAAATTTGTACTCAAATAATAAAAGACTTCAGGCCTGTAGCCTTTTATAATTATTAGGCATCTGAAAGCACACAAAGTAATGTAATGCAACAAGGGTGTTTTTTCTTTTATTATTCTCTTGCAAATTTGATGACCAATTGAGCCAGAAATTTATCAGATTTGTTATTTTATGCATATGTTGGAATACACCAAAGGCCCATTCACACGAGCGCTGCAAACGAGGGTCCCTGGTTAAGGGCGCCAGCCGTCTGTCACCTGTACCGCGTGCGATTTTTTAGCGAGCATTCACACGACACACACACACACACATGTAAACATACGTCCCTCGTTTGGGTAGGCTTGACTGCATGGACTAAAGTCTACAAGCGATTACAGTTAAAAGGAATAAAATAATACAATTTCATTGAAATCAATTTCATTTTAAGTCACATAAAATGTAGAATATTTTACAAACATTTGCGATAACGTAACTCTCATCCCGGCGGCCGCCGGGAAGGGGGTTACGTTTTCGAAGCTAAAAAAAGAAAAACACGATTCAAATAGCTTTTTGGACGTTAAAAATGCTACATTGTTGAATGGAAATGCTTTATAGATATGAAGTTATTGATGACACATACCAAATAATGAATAAAAACATCAAAAAGCTTAACCAAATGACGTATTCTGCTTCCGAATGAACGATGTTTTTTTTTGCTTCAAGGTTTGAGCTTGTCTCGAAATGCAGTGATCCAGCAACGTCGAGTCATGTTCGAGTCATAGAAAAACACGAAATTCCACGATTCAAATAGAGTTTTTGACGTTAAAAACGCTACATTGTTGAATGAAAATGTTTTGTAGATATGGAATTATTGATGAGACATAACAAATGGTGAATTCAAACATAGAAAAGCTTTGCCAAAAGACGTATTCTGCTCCCGATTGAACGATGTTTTTGCTTCAAGGTTTGGACTGGTCTAGCATCCGGCCACAAAACCCACCAGCCAAACGATCGTTGTCCAGCGTTGAGCAGATATACATCACGTGTATGTACATGTACATGTATATGCATGCTATAGTTCGCCCATTTCTTCCTCCATAGTTCTACACGTGTCAACGCAGCGGTCCCTCGTTACGATCGCAGGCATTCGGTTCAGACGATGGCTCCCCATGATTATAACATTGATGCAATTTTTTGGAGGAGGTCTCGATCTGTGTTATGAACAACACGGGACCCAGGTAATTTCGTAACATACATAGCATTCACACGACGTGGATTTGCAATTTCATAACATCGATGTTATGAAATCGCACGGGACCCTCGTTTGCAGCGCTCGTGTGAATGGGCCTCAAGTGAGAATACTGGTCTGTAACAATAACCAAAGGGGTCCAGTACCTTTAACACAGTCCATCATCTATGCATATCTAAAACGTCTAGTTTTCCAAGTATGAGAAAGTCGTACCACTTTGATTGCAAAGTATGCTGGAGCAATTGTAAATAAGAGGGAGATGTTTCAAACATTGCATATTGCTTTTACATACTTCACCTTTTTCCATCAGTTTGTGGAATTGCAATGATACATGATTGGGCTAACCAAATGACGAATTAAAAAGTAAAACTTTTATTCAAATACGTCGCAACTGGAATCCAAAAACTTGGGCTAACCAGAAACCAATGTGTCTGTGACTTAATTCTGTGTAGTTTGAAAAATTTGTTTTCCACAAAGATTCAATAGTTGACTTGTGGACAAGTCGTTAAATGTCTGTTGCGGTAATAGCGTTCGGAATCTCCCCGCGATTCCCCTGGTATTCTCGCGAGACTACTGCTCTCACGACTAGTTCCATAGAAGTCGGCAACCTGCAGTTCGCGCGAGAATAGTGATCTCGCAAGAGCACCGCCACAACTCGACTATCTCACTGCGGCAGACCATTAACAACTTGTCCACAAGTCTAATTCAATAGAAGCCTACCATTTATTTCTAAACTAATTAATTCTGAACTAAAAACTTTTGATTTCTCTTTTTTTTTTTCATGCAGGGTAGTCAGTGTGGCAAGTTTCACTGGGAAGATGGCTTTCGATAAAATGAGCAAGGAGAACCAAGATCGATTGACAGCTACTAAGACAGAGGAAGATGTCGCACTGCTTATGAAAGAGTTTGTTGAGTAAGTGCTTTCCACAAAGATGAGAGTCAATAATACACTGTTGTATTGATGGACTAAACAAAAAGTATTGCTTTAGGGCAATTCCAAGCAAACATGGACATGACACCAAAAAATCAAGTTTTTGTCACAACTTTCTTTCCCCTTAGAAGTTATAGCTAACATACGAAACCAATTTATTTTTAGTTGTTGACAAGGAATGAACCAAATTTTGCCAAATAAGAACTCAGCTTGGGCTCCACGTAGGCGTGGCTAAATTGAGTGGAAACGTGTAATGCGACTAACCGTAATGCGACTAACCATGGTTTTGCCACGTAAACCTAAAAGTTCAAGTTGCTGACTATTTATAAGTATCCTGTTGGATACTAATGTATAAGAGATGTGTGCTAAACGTAGTAAAACCTTTGCAAGGTTTTTAGTTTGAGGAAACTTTTGAATTGAGAAGTGTATTTTTTATCATGTCCTTTTTGTGTAATGCGACTAACCGCTTTTTACAAAGCTATAACATCCAGAGTACAACGCCCACAACATTTTTAATATCATCACTTAAAAGCCTTGGGTGTCAAGTACAAATCAGTCTATAAACTTAGTGGAAATAATATCTCACATAGAACTACTAGCACCAAGATCAAGAAATGACACTAAAAAGTGTAATGCGACTAACCATGGAATCGCCCTTTACCAAAAATAATTCTAAGTAAAAATGAGCAGGGTTTTGCTAAGTAAAAATTAACAGGATACCATTCATAAATTGTATGCTTGCATGTTGTGTAGGATGTTACCCTAAATCTGAAGCATAATTGTTTTAGTGCTCAGCTATTTTGGTGCTTTGTGCAACTCTATGTAAAAGGGCCATTATGAGTTCGCTGTAAAGAAACCATTTTAATTTATTTTGGTTGTGAAGTCAAGGACTCTCAGAAATAGTGATCTTGATCAATACAAGCCAAGGAAGAACCCAGTGGGGAGAAAACAAGGAAGGAAGTTTAATTTGTAGACGGGGGGTCAAAATGCCAGAAACATAATCCAGGGAAACCATCAAGTCAGGTAGAGACTGAAAACTCATTGCCCCAGGTTTAATTTTGAAGTGGGTCCTAGAGGTGGACGGCGAGGAAAGATACTTCTATGCCAACCCCACATAACAACAAGTTCAGGTAGAGAGATCAAGGGCTTGGGAGATCAAGGTGTGGCTTCAGGTCAAGGTCATGTAGTTAGGTTTGAAAAATGAAAATTTGCATCAGAGACGAAGAGCATTCATTTTGGTTTTACCTATATACACACCGACGTGTGTTAGCACACACTCCATGAGCTCTGTAAAAAAAGAAATCACATGCATATTACTTAAATAATAAGAAGAAATAATAATATCGAAGTCTTATATAGCGCACGTATCTACCAAGCAAGGTACTCAAGGCGCTGAGTATATACAAACTTTCAGAAAGATAGGTTATTGCAGTGATGAATTTTGAGACCCAATTAGTTAGCACCTTATAAGGGTTTACAAGGTGCTACGGCGCATTAAGCAGCCACATCCAGGAACACCGGGGCGAACCCCTTCTCTTTTCGATAAGTGCACTGGGTTCTTTTACATGCGTTACACAACACATGGGACCAACGACTTTACCTCCCATCCGAAGGACGAAGCAATGGTCAAGTGTCTTGCTTAAGGACACAAGTGTCACGGCTGGGAATTCGAACCCACACTCTGCTGATCAGAAACACCAGAGTTTGAATTCGGTGATCTTAACCGCTCGGCCACGACACTTTCATATTACTTGGGTGGGATTCAAACCCACGACCTTTGCAATAGACCGATCCAGTAGGCTCCGCCCACGCAGACGTGTGAGCAAGAACATGTGTGGCTCTCCAATGCCTTTCTGCACAACTCTGCCACGTGCGCCAAGCATACGCGCACGCACGTCGGACCTTAGTGTCGGACCTTCGTTGCGTTGTGATTGGTCAATACGCAATGGGGCGGAGCTTAATGGATCGGTCTCTTACAGAGCAGTGTCTTGCCAACTAGAACACCAAAATTGCCCCGACAGCTTTGAATCCTATATTTTGGTTAGTTTGGGTTATTTCATTATATTTTAAAAACTAAAAATGACATTACTTTTTTTACTCTTTGCAGGGCTGCAAACAAAGGTGACCATGTAAGCAAAGGCTGGCCTGACTGGGGTTATCCCATGACTAAACTTGGAGTTATTGGTGCGGTGAAAGCACTTGCACAAAAACACCAGAGTGAGAATCCTAAAGATGACATCCTAATTATGGCGGTAAGTTTGTTAAAATTATATGTCAAGAAACAATAAACCTTCAAAGTAAAAGTTTTTATTTTCAATGTTTGCAACCAAAGGACAGAGCTTTCAATAATAATAACAATAATATTCGGTTTTTTATTATACACTATGTCTAAAAGCGCTTCCAACATTATATTCAATCACAAATTTATAACGCCTAAAGCTGTTTTGTATGGTTTTCATCATTGGAAGTAAATAGAGTAAATTCATTCCACATCGTTGAGTTTTAAATCAACACACTATAATATTGATCACATTAGGTAGTTGTGGTTTATTAATTTTGGTTTTTACCCATACACCGATGTGTGTTAGCACTGTATACTCAGTACTTTCCCGAGTCCTGTGAAAAAATATCACAGGCATGTTACTCGGGTGGGATTCGAACCCACGACCCTTGCAATTCTAGAGCAGTGTCTTACCAACTAGACTACCGAGGTTGCCCGGCAGCTAGAGGCAGTTCGAATCCTATGTTTTGGCAGCGGGTACCGCAACGATATAATAGATGTTAAATTTGCATCGGGGATAAAGAATATTAATTTTGGTTTTTACCCATACACCGATGTGTGTTAGCACTGTATACTCAGTACTTTCCCGAGTCCTGTGAAAAAATATCACAGGCATGTTACTCGGGTGGGATTCGAACCCACGACCCTTGCAATTCTAGAGCAGTGTCTTACCAACTAGACTACCGAGGTTGCCCGGCAGCTAGAGGCAGTTCGAATCCTATGTTTTGGCAGCGGGTACCGCAACGATATAATAGATGTTAAATTTGCATCGGGGATAAAGAATATTAATTTTGGTTTTTTTTTTACCCATACACCGATGTGTGTTAGCACTGTATACTCAGTACTTTCCCGAGTCCTGTGAAAAAATATCACAGGCATGTTACTCGGGTGGGATTCGAACCCACGACCCTTGCGTGTGGTTTAGTGAAAACAACTAAAAATATGTGAAATTTTCCGCTGAATCTGTAAAAATTGTGAAATGTTTTTAGTGACGGTAGTATTCTGAAATTTCTTAATATTTCACGTTGAACCCTTTTTATACTACTATTCAAGTAGTTTGAATTTAATTTGTGATTTTTCTGTGTCTTTTTTTTTCACTTCATAAAACAGTGCTGCCCAGGTTTCGTGGATACAGATATGACAAGCCACAAGGGAAAAAAGACACCAGATGAAGGGGCTGATACGCCAGTCTACTTGGCCATGCTACCACCTGGTTCCGAAGGATTCAATGGCAACATGTATGCAGACAGAGCACTAGCCAATGTGTGGTAGTCACAGGGAACCAGACTTTGTGTAACAACAATTATACCAAAGTCTAGTGTTGTATTCAAGTCACAGAGTTACATATAAGAGGGCGCACTGGCCTATAAACTCGACCCGGCATGCGCGCATCTGGCCATTTTGCAAGTTGACGAAACAGCATCGCATAGCGTGTATTTATCAATATACACAGCGTGTATTTCACATTCAGCGCAAGTCAGAGTTCATTTTACAAAATGGTGCCATGTCTCCTTGCGGTCCCGGCGCGTTTGTGCATGTAGCATTACCAGTACGTGCTCTAGTTCTTATATATATATCTATGATTCAAAGACTGTTTAGTCTAGTGTCAGGGACCCTACTATTTGTAAAAACAGTTATACCAAAGTCTAGCTTGGTATTCAATTACTTTTAGTTGAGTTTTAAACATGCTATTATATCTATATATATTGTACGGTTCTATATTTTAAAAGGCTATTTTTTATAGAATCCATAAAGTTATAATTATAAGCTTTGCATTAAAGGTATTGTGCAAACAAATTTGTGTTAAAGGCAGTGAACACTATTGGTAATGATTGTGAGCATAAAAACTTACTTGGTAACAAGCAATAGAGAGCTGTTTATAGTATAAAACATTGTGAGAAACACCTAGTGAGAATACTGGTCTATGACAATTACCAAAGGTGTCCAGTGCCTTTAAAGTATAGTTATTTTAAAAACTATAAAATGTACTTATTCTCAGTATCTTGATTATGAACAAAAAATTTTGCATGCTGCATTTATTTCCATTTTACATATCGTCAATAAAATTATTCTGGATGCAAGATGTGTGTATGTTGCATTTTGTGTTGAATTGTAATAGGTGCGTTCGATTAGCTTCCCTGGGTCAACCCCGGTCTGCCCCTGGTATGTTCGAGTAGCTTTGACGTCATTCCAGGTGCTCACCTGGGTCAGCCCCAAGTGCAGCCCTAAGTGCATGCCCTTATTGTGGAATGGGTCACTAGGGGATTGCTCCAGGTGCATGATGTGACCACAAGAGGGTGGTTGATTGTTCGATGAGCTCTTGTCAGGGGCTCACCGAATGAGCAACCGTGGGGTTGACCTTCCTCTATGGGTTGACATAGGGAAGCTAAGCACATAGAGGAAGCTCTATGCTAAGCAAAAGCACATTTTTCACAGTAAGACAGGTTTGTGTCTGTTCTATTTTTATAAGCCTTTTTATATTTGAATGCTTACTTCCGGGATGTTGCCTGCTTAAAGTTTTATGCAATATTTGTTTTTCTTATAAATTGGGTTATTTAGTTAAAATACTATTATTAATTATCTAAACAAAAAAGTGACTGAAGAGTGGGTGTCAGATGCAATTGTGTCCGCCATGCAATACTGCCCGCTCTGGACACTTTTGCAAATGCAATCATATCCGGGTCTATGCAAACACCGTCCGGCGGACATATACATGTATGTGCGCGCGTAAGCGAGCGTGCATGCACTGAACCTGATGCAGCATGATTATTCACGTATTTTATGATTGCAGCAAATACCCAATGGCCAAACATTTCCCATGACATTCATGACATGCACTTAGCTTGTATGAAAATGGCGGACGTGTTCCGCCGACTAAGGGCATTTAATTTACTGCAAGGATGGTTTTGCACGGGGCGGACACAATTGCATTATGCAGCAGCGTCCGGGCAAACACGATTGCATATGCAAAACCGTCTGGCGGACATTATTGCATATGCAATAATGTCCTCCGGATAGTATGCATAGAGGACATTATTGCATGCGACATGGGCCCTTTTTTGGACCCTAGACATCATTCGCCACGCCCCCTTTTTGCCCGGTGAATTCCTAGGCCACACCATCCACACAAAGTTCTCCTATGTCTGCCCTTCACCGTCATGAGATTAAAAGCTCACATTGCTGCGTCCGTGTAGCGAGTAGTACCTACACGCGTTTAATGTGATTGTGGTGATAACAGAGACAGCTCGAATATGGGGTTCAGACTAAATGAATCTGACACTACCACCCAACATTCAACAAATTACACCACACCACCAGAGCGAAGCAAGACTGCTGTGTCACGCTTTACAGCAACGGTAACATTTGCCATAAATCTACACACATACTTCACAAAACTCGTAGGCGTTGGTCCTCTACAAACCTTCAGTGATTTAGTCAGTGATTTAGTCAGTAAAGTATCTTTCATTTTTATTCAACCTCACAATCACATAGAAACTTTGCGCTACGTTTTATTTTACGGATAAGCCCATTTTTTAAAGTTTTTATTTTGTTGTGTTGAAGAAATTTGGGAAGATGGCTTCACCTCGAGTAGCTCTGGTGAGTATATTTTAAGTAAATAAAGATCGTGTAACTTTAATTCCATGCTTGAATTGAATTGAAGAAAGACTGCAGTCATATTTCATTACTCCAGACCAGAGTCTAGTCCTACTTCGAAGAGAGGGCCTGTGACCCTGTGTGTAGGGGCGTGAAAATTAGTCAAAACTCATTTCTTAGGCCTATGCGGAGTATGCCGGGCCTTTAAATAATTAAGTTTAAAGGGGTTAGTAAGCAAATGGTTAGCCCCATAAATCGGTCCAATCCACTCCATATCCTTGGCCCCAGCACCACTGATGTCAAAACCTTTCGGAATCCTTGAAAAACCATTTGCAACGTTCTGCATCATGAAACTTACCGATCTAATTCTAATGCTTCAGAAGTTGCAGATAGCACTACACTTGGAATCGTTCAAATAGGTATCACAGATTTTGAGTAAAAATCAAGTGAATTTTGCGTGTGAATTTATGGGGCTAGCAAATGGTTAGTTTGTTAAGTATTTTTTGAAGGAAGCTTTGCATGGAGTGGAGAAATAAGAAACTATAAATAAAATAGTAAAAACCGGCTCTTTTCAGAGCCAACCCTCCCTTACTTCTAGAAACTATAAGGCTCCCCTGTGAGCTCACGGGGAGCCTTAATATAGTTTCTAGAAGTACACACATGGTAGACCCAGTAACTGGGGCGCTGTATTCCTATTCCTTTTTTCGAATTTTGACAATATCTGTTATACTCGTAGTAGTATGAGGAGGAGGGTTTCGTTACGTTATCGCAACAAACTGCATTGTAGGTTAGCCTTGAATTTGATAAAATATTCCTACTTCTTATCTTTCTAAGACTAAGTAACCGGGGCTCTGTACTCTTTTAAAACAAAAAGATATTTGCATACTTTGAAAAAATGTCCGTATTCTGCCACCCATTTTTACAAAAAGTAATATCTCATAAAAAGATATTTGCATACTTTGAAAAAATGTCCGTATTCTGCCACCCATTTTTACAAAAAGTAATATCTCATAAAAAGATATTTGCATACTTTGAAAAAATGTCCGTATTCTGCCACCCATTTTTACAAAAAGTAATATCTCATAAAACTGGTGGCTGGAAACAGAAACTTGTCCTTTACTTTATTCCAAGGTTCAAGTTTGAAATATCATGCCCGAGTACAGCCCCAGTCCCACTACAATGATAACGACGCAAAGAGAAGGCATTCCATTGGTTGAATTGCTCTGCACAGAATACGCCCAAGCTTATTCAAGCAATGAAGGGCGTGCATTGATAGCGTTTTCGTTATCGTGATTGGGGCCTGTGTGACTGGGCCGTTAATCAGTGACTTGTTGGCTGGTCGGCAAGTCCGAGGAGAAAGTACAAAGATATGGACGTTTTGGGTTTTGTTTTTTTTCTATTGTCAAACTTGTTTATTAAAAAAGTTTCTTCCTTCAGGTCACAGGTAGCAACAAAGGCATTGGGTTTGCCGCCGTACGAGCGCTATGCAAGCAACTTGACAATGGTGTTGTCTACCTCACATCACGAAATGAAGAAAGGGGTAAAGAAGCCGTGGCTAAACTCAACCAGGAAGGTCTCAAGCCTCAGTTTCATCAGTTAGACATCGACGACCGAACCAGCGTGGACAGGCTCAGAGACTACTTGAAGAAAACATACGGAGGTTTGGACATTCTGATCAACAATGCAGGAATTGCATTCAAGGTTTGTGTTGCAAGAAATTGAACTTGGTTGTCAAAACACTAAGCTTGGGCGATATCAATTTATTTTATTCACGATATATCGCCGACAATATATCACGATGTTCGATATAATCGCGATTAATTAAATTTGACATCATCAGTCTTCAAACTCCCAGTGAAAGTTGTAGAAGAGACAGTCACAGCATAAGAGAGGTGTTCTAATGACCTATTCTTCTGGTTTTACTCCAAATCTATGGGGTGTATGATGTCTCAGCTAGAAAATACATCCCGATATTGCGATATTTAATCGATGTCGCGATATATCGCAATATATCGCGATATATCGCGATATTTCGATAAAAAACAAATCGATCCGATATCAAAATCGTTTCCAAGTTAGTATCGCGATATTCGATAATATCGTGATATCGCCCAAGCTTACTTGGTTGTCAAAACACACAATGGGACAGTCCTCGCCAGTAGTGTACTTACTTGCTCAGACCTATCCGTGCAATATTGAGCATGTCCGCGCACATTCAGAACCGGAAAGAAAAGACCGTTATGTCTGCTGCCGCCAACGTCTCAAAAGTTTCCCATTGTTGTGATCCAAAGTCTTGCGTCGATTTGAGATGGAAGTAGGAACGGAATGGTTGTGTCCGAGTATGAGTCGGCGACCATTGTGACTCAAGCCTGGGTCATCCAAAGTTCAGTCCTTCAATTCTTGACTTCTCCTATTTCAAGTGGTGTCCTTGGTCATTGATGTTACAACAGTTGTTCCCAGGGCTCAATTTCATAAAGCAAGCAGAAAATACTGCTTGGCAACTTTCTTTGTTTAGCAAAAAAAATTAGTGTTGCAATAATGTAAACATTATGGAATCTTGGCTGGTAACCAGTTTCTGTTAAGCAAGATTTTTCTGTGCTCAGCAACTTTTTATGCGTACGGCTGTCGATTTCACCAAACTCTTCCCAACTTAAGATTAATCGTAGGACTTGGGACGAGTTAAGTTCCGTAACCATAGACGTTAGGACACATTGAACCCATCCTAAGTTCGGACAAGGGTTAGGCCTACGCGGGATAGGGTTAATCCTTACAGTTTAATGAAATCAGCTGCAGGATAATTAAAATTGAGCCTTGAGCTCCCTGTCCCTCATGCATGTAGAAATTTCATCTGCTGTCACAAGTGCAGTGTCCCTTCTTCGTATGTCTACATAGTCAGGTGACCTCAACCTCTTTGACTTATTTCTTAATTTTTTTGTTTTTCCAATCCCTTAAACAGGCTGCCGCAACTGAACCATTTGGCACCCAGGCAACCGTCACCATGGCAACTAACTACACATCAACAGTGTATGTTTGCAAAGCCCTCATTCCTCTAGTGAGACCGGGTGGAAGGTACAGTTTTCCTAAATATTTTTATTGTCAGTATTTGTCAATCATTTTTACATGGCCGAGCGGTTAAGAGCACCGGATTCACGCTCTGGGCCCAATTTCATAGAGCTTGCTGCCATAAGCAAATATTTTTGCTTAAGCAAAAATTTCATTGCTTAGTAAAATCAGATTACCAGCCAAGACTCCACTCAATTGTAATGCTAAGTAAACAACAGCTTAATACTAGTCATAAGCAATGTATATGGCAGGAAATTTTGGCCAGTAACATGTGTAAAATAAGCGAGCTATTTTCGTGCTTAAGCAAATTTTTTGCTTAAGCAGCTCTATGAAATTGGCCCCTGGTGTTTGATCAGAAGAGTGTGAATTTTAATCCCGGTCGTGACACTTGCTACATAAAATCATAAAATTGGGGAGGTAGTGCTTTCTGCTCTACCGGCCAGGCTTCGGACTGATAATACCCAAGCCTACATCCGTATGGACTGTGAAAGGGGTAACTCTGTTTCAGCCCCAGGAGTAGTTGGCAAAGGCCTCTGGAACAAAATAATTGTAGCCCACACCTTGAAGTGGTCTTCAGGCCTCGTGTGCCTGGCGACTTGGATTAAAACAAAAATTGTTTCAACTAAACAAACTTGTAAATCCGCGTGCTGTATTTTTTTGAGATGTACTTCAAGTTTTAAAGACACTGGATGCTATTTGTAAATTTTGTCAAAGACCAGTCTACTTACTTGATGTATCCCAACATATGCATAAAATAACGAACCTGTGAAAATTTGAACTCAATTGGTCATCAAAGTTGCGAGATAATAATGAAAGAAAAAATACCCTTGTCACATAAAGTTGGGTGCTTTCAGATGCTTGATTTCGGGACCTCAAAATCTAATTCTGAGGTCCCTAAATCAAATTCAAATATTTTAGTGGAATATACTTTCAGTGGAATATACTTCAGAGAGAGCAGTTTCTCACAATGTTTTATACTATCATTAGCTCTCCATTGCTTATTACCGAGTAAAGTTTTTATGCTCACAATTATTTTGAGTAATTAGCAATATTGTCCAGTGACTTTAAAAGAGGGGCTCCATTTACTCATTTCCAGGGATGAGATCTTTCAGACTTTTGTTTGGTTTAGGACAGAGCACCCTATGAGAAAATTGTAAATTTCTACTGGAGCATTTCAAGGGCACCAAAGCAATGACCAGGGGGCATAGAGGCAATCGCCTGCTTCGCCTTCGTGAAGTAATCCTGAGATTGTAAACTTCATTAATAATAATAATACCATTTATATAGCGCCTTTTCCTAAAGTTACAAAGCACTCAGAGAATGACAGGAAAAAAAGAAAAAAAAGGGAATGCAATCAAAAACCAAGAGGAAAACCTCGACTAGGCAAAGCTAGCAGCATTTAGCCAAGAAAGTCCCGCGCAAAGCCGGTCTCTCTTTGACTAAAATCGCAGGCCAAGCGATGCAAGATTTACTGATTGAAAATTAATGTTTTCAGAGACCTTTTGAACAAGGTAACTGAGCTAGAACTTTTGGTTGAGTTTGGAAGGGAATTCCACATCCTAGGGCCTGCAACTGAAATAATAAACTAAAAATAATCAGTTACAAGAATTTAATGCATTTGTTTTTCTGTAGGGTAGTCAATGTGGCCAGCATGGCTGGAAATTTTGCTTTCAAGAAACTGAGTGAGGAGAACAAAGATCGTATAAGAGCTGCCAAGACAGAGGAAGATGTTGCACTTCTTATGAAAGAATTTGTTGAGTAAGTACTTTCCACAAAGATGAGAGTCAATAATACACTGTTGTATTTATGAACTAAACAACAAATATTGCTTAAAAAAGAGCAGGATACCAGTCACAATTGGTACAGACGGCATGCTGTTTTGGCTGGTAACCAAAATCTGGTAAGCATGATTCTCATGAAATATTTTTTTAGTAAGTACTTCCACAAAGATGACAGTCATCAGTCAATAGACTGTGCAAGTCTTGTGTGTATAAAAAAAAAACAAGAAAAAAAGTCGGATGAAAACTTTATTTTAACAACATCAAATATGTTTGTAGTGAACAATTCTTGAAACTGAAAATACCCATGGCAATTTTTTTTAACACAAATTCAATTGTGGGATTTGACTTGCATGGTGACGTATCAATGTGTATTTGTTTTGCGCTAACACAATATGTATATATCTACTTGCTAGGGTAATTTTGTCTTTTGAGAATTGACTGGCTATATACTCTACTACCGCTGTGTAGATTTTTCTGAATTCAAGAGACTTCTCTTCTGCCGCAGAGCAGATTTTTAAATTGTTGAATTGTACAAATATTTGTTAAAATTAACATTGAAACGTGCCATGAAAGTGTCGTGGCCGAGCGGTTTAGAGCACCGAAATACAAAAATTAACATTGAAATGTGCCATGGAAGTGTCGTGGCCGAGCGGTTTAGAGCACCGAAATTCAAAAACTGGTGTTTCTGATCAGCAGAGTGTGGGTTCGAATCCCCAGCTGTGACACGTGTTTCCTTATGCAAGACACTTAATTATTGCTTCGTCCTTCGGATGGGATGTAAAGCAGTTGGTCCCATGTGTTGTGTAACGCATGTAAAAGAACCCAGTGCACTTATCGAAAAGAGAAGGGGTTCGCCCGGTGCTCCTGGCTGTGGCTGCTGAATGCACTGAAGCACCTAGTAAACCCTTATAAGGTGCTAAATAATTGGGTCTCAGAATTCATCACTGCAACAACATATCTTTCTGAAAGTTTGTATATACTCGGCGCTTTGAGTACCTTGTTGGTAGATACCTGCGCTATATAAGACTTTGTTATTACTATGTTTCGTGCAGGATCGCTAACCAAGGTGACCATCTGAGCAAAGGCTGGCCGAACTCTGCATACGGTACGACTAAACTTGGAGTTATTGCTGCAACGAAGGCACTTGCACAGAAAAAACAGAATGAGAATCCTAAAGATGACATCCTTATTATGGCGGTAAGTCGTCTACTGATAATCCTTTAAAAAAATTAATATGTTGTTGTCAATATTTGCAACCAAAGGCGCTTTTGAAAAGTTTTTAGCTGTATGAATAGACCTTATGCATTGACGTCATCCAGCTCCATCTTAGAGGTAAAACGGTGACGAAACAATCGAAACGCACAGATTTGTATGCGCAGCACACAGGATTGTCCATGAACAACTGCCTTTTGACCTCTAGGTGAGGGCGCCCTACTGAAATGACATCATGTGCGTACGGTCTATTATAAATTGCTTCATGTGTTCACAAAGAAATTGATAATGCTAAAACATTGGATGTGAACTGCCTCTAGCTACTGGGCAATCTCGGTGGTCTAGTTGGTAGGACATCTGCCCTAGAATGGCAAAGGTCATGGGTTTGAATTCCACCTGAGTAATTTGCCTGTGAATTTCGTTAACAGAACTCCGTGGAAGTACCGAGTATACAGTGCTTACTCACATGAGTGTAAGACTAAAACCAAATAACATTCTTTATCCCTGATGCAACTTTAGCATCTGCTAAGTCTATAGATGTGTTTTGTACAATTTCCGTTATTTGAAGTTGGAAGAGTAAATTTATCCAGGCCATGGAGCCCCCTTCAAAAGTTCCCCACTGACTTTAAGATTTTCCAATGGAAGTGCCCTTTGCAAAATAAAAATAAGTTGCCCTCTCAAAGATGAAATTCAAGTGCTGTTCATTCTCTTTTTTAAAGTTTTCGCCACAACTTGTGAAAATTTAATCACATTAGATGGTTATGCCTTACTGAAAACAACAAAATGTTTGACTTTTTAAAGTTTCGTTGGAATTCTGTTCTGTTCTGATCAGTCTTATTTTGCATAAAGAGCAAAAAAGAACGATGATTTTGTTTGGTTTTCAAAGAATGTTCTCTTGATGTTTTTTTTGTTCTTTTTTTCTTTTTTGTTATGTATTTATCTAGATGATTGGTACTGGCATGAAACTTGTAAGTTTTCAGATTGAAATTTGTTTTATACTCACATGGGTACCTTGACTTTAATTTAGTTCTTTTCTGTGTTTGTTTTATTTCCTAAAACAGTGCTGCCCTGGTTACGTGGATACTGATATGTCAAGCCACAAGGGGCCAAAGACTCCAGATGAAGGGGCTGATACGCCAGTCTACTTGGCCATGCTACAACCTGGCTCCGCAGGATTCAATGGCAACATGTATTCAGACAGAGCACTTGACAATTCTTGGTAGATTAAGGGCCGTAAACTGCCCTCTACCCCCCCCCCCCCTTCTCTGGTTATGCCGGTGCACAATGGGAAAGGCTTCAGATGAAGGGGCTGATACGCCAGTCTACTTGTATTCAGACTGAGCACTGGACAACTCATGGTAGAATTGCAGAACCTGCCCAACACACTCAACATATGCACAAAATAACAAACCTGTGAAAATTTGAGCACAATCGGTTGTCGAAGTTGCGAGATAATAATGAAAGAAAAAACTCCCTTGTCACACTAAGTTGTGTGGTTTCAAACGCTTGATTTCGAGACCTCAAATTCTAAATCTTAGGTCTCAAAATCAAATTCGTGGAAAATGACTTCTTTCTCAAAAACCACGCCACTTCAGAGGGAGCCGTTTCTCACACTGTTTTATACCATCAACCTCTCCCCATAACTCGTCACCAAGTAAGGTTTTATGCTAATAATTATTTTGAGTAATTACAAATAGTGTCCTCGGCTTTCAATTTCTTAATTCATAAATACCTCAGACAGTTTCGCTGTTCCTATTGGTGGAGAGGGCGTCACGTGGGTGTGTATAAACCTTTGTTTATGTCCAGTAAAAAGTGTTGAAACATGGGCGTGACACGCTAGCTTGCACCTATTCTTATAAGACAGTTTTCTCATTCCTATTGGTCGAAAGCAACAGCTGAGTCAGTCGTGCCACATCACGCGATACGAGCGATGCGCACAGCATTCCCCCTTATAAGGAGTTGTATTGTTTACTCGAGGGCGGCGGAGGGCTTTACCATTTCATAGCTGGAGGGGTGTTGTGTTGAAAGAAATCATTGAACAATTATAATTTTTGCATTTATTTTACTTTTTGACCCAAAATTGTTGATGTTTTTTACCAAAAAGGTATTTATGAATGGGAATCAAAGTGTGTTGAATCGGTGTTCAACTAGTGGTTTCAACCCGCCGAGGCCTGGTTCTTGATAATTTATTTACCTCGACTTCGTCTCGGTAAAATTATCAAGAACCAGGCCTTGCCGGGATTAAACCACTAGTTGAAAACCTCTTCACAACACATTGATTCCCTTATTTGCTGTCACACACCCCCTTTTCTCATGCCTTAGTTCCTTCAGATCATCAGATCAGCTGGTGTTAAACAAATATATACATCATAAAAATAAGGGGATCAGGTTGGCTCAGTGGTTTGTTTCCCAGCCTTCACCTCAGTGGACCCCGGTTCGAATCCCACCTCACATGCCTTGCGTGTGGATTGGGTTTAAAATCTGTACCTGATTGAGTGGGTTTCTCCCAATTGGGATTTTCCTTGTACATCAAATAAAACCATTAAGATTTCCTCTCATTTCTGACATCAGATCTAGTTGTGCTGTATGAGAAATAATCAAACAATTAAATTGATGAATCATGCACGCACATTAATTTTTGTGTCAAAACAAGTTTTTGACACAGAAGTATATAATTGTTTTTATGAAATCTTTATATATTGTTTTTTAAATAGTCTAGATTTTTTCTATTCCAAAGGAGGATGCTAATAAACAATGAACTTATTGATAATGAAGTGTGTGCAAGCTTATTGTTTGATGGTGAATTTGTGTATATTTTCCTGAGCCAATTATGGCTCTTCAGGCCGGCGTTTATACCCGGTTTTAATGTCATTAAAGGCACTGTACACGTTTGGTAATAATTGTCAAAGACGGTGTTCTCACTTGGTGTATCCCATTAACAGCATAAAAGAATAAGCCTGTGAAAATTTGAGCTCAATTGGTCATCGAAGTTGCGAGAAAACTATGATAGAAAAAAATACCCTTGTTGAACGAATTTGTGTGCTTCCAGATAGGAATAAAAGAGTTAGAAGTCTTTTACTATTTAAGTGAGAAATTTCCTTTTTCTACAAAACCAGGTTACTTCAGATGTTTTATGCCATCAACAGCTCCCCAATGATCGTTACTAAGTCAGTTTTTAAGTTAATCAATTTGATTTGAGTAGTTACCGAACGTGTACCTTCCCGTTAAGCAGTTGAGGATATTTCTATTCCCCATGGAAATGATGCCAGTCTATCGCGTGTTAATCTCAAGCTCTCACTGGTACTCTTGTACTCATGGGAGGAGAGAAGCAATTATGATAAAGTACCTTCAGTAGAGTTGGAAAAAAGTAAATGGCAGGTTACTTTGTCAGACTTCATTGTGCAAGTCCAATTTTCCCAGTTTTGAAAGATAAAAGAAAACCTTTTACTAATGAAAACGAGATTTTGATCATCAACAGGGTTTTTAAAACATGTAAGCCTATGTTTTTTGTTTAATTAATTCACCGTTTTGATTTTATAGATAGGTTGCCCGAGTTTAGTTTATCCTGCCTTTGACCACAAGGTGGCGCTGTTTATGACGTCCACTCTGCGCCCACTCAACCGAGTTTCGAGGCGGGCTCTTTAAAGTTTTATTTGGTCACTTCGGAGACTTTTCGCAAAATGTTACCATTAATTTATTATTTATCTGATTAATTTCGCAAAATGATATTGGTAGTTATTGTTTAAAACGAAAACACATCGCACTGTGGTCGTACAACAAATTAAATGGGACTTTGATACGTTTTGAAATTGTTTAATTCTGTTCCAGTACTCTCTTACTAGTTAAGGCTGATTGATTTCTCCGACTATGGCAAACTTCTCCAAATTTTATATTATTATAAATTCCTTGAAACGAAAAATAATCTTGCTCGGTTTTGGGCAGTGATACAACAAATTCTAGACCGGGCAAAGTATAGGTAATTAAAAATTAAAAATACAAATTTGGGGGTGGGGGGGGGGGGGGCTGCATGGGGTTCAATAATCATTTGCAAATCCCCCCAAAAAGGGGATTTGAATTTTTATTTCTATAGTTAAAATAATTCTCACGGCAGCACTCTAAACAAATAATTAAACGCGGTTACAAAAAAAAAAAAACCACAACAAACAAAACAAAAAATAAATAACCAAATGCAATCCAAATTATATGACCATGGAGGAATAATTTTACAAACCCTCATTCAATAAAAAACAACACTGAGAAAAAAGCAACCAATTCGGAGCCGTAATCACCGGCCAAATATCATTATTTTGTAAAAAAAAAAAAAAAAAAAAAAAACATGTTCATTTTATCACATCTTCTCATTTTGCTAGTATTTGCCCCATATGTATTCATGTTGAAATGAAGGAGTTAATTTTTTGCGCTCGCAAATTAATTGTTTCTCCAAACTGCCCATCATTCGCAGTTTCCCTGGATGTTCAGTTATAATTAAATTATTAAAATAATTACAACGCTTAGATTAAATAAAAGAAATGAACCACCCCCCCCCCCCCCCCACTGTAAAATAAATTTAATCACAAAACACAAACAAGTTGTTGATGCAATCATGACGTCAGGCTAATTAATTGAAGACACGGAGGCCACAAATATTTAGCTTGGCTCCGTTTCTGGGGAGACCAAACTACACAGACTCCGCATAATTAAACCAAGGCATACTATCGTGCGTGAAACGTCCATACACAATACATGTGTTGCGTTTCTGACAAAATGGCCACCTCCTCATCAACACGCCAGACGACCACCGCAAAATCGTACCAAAGGACCGTTTTAGACCACGCAAAGACGCTGAAATGCTACATTTGGATTCAAGGTAAAACAAAGATAACTTGTTGACACAATTGAGGGATTGTCACCCCTTTTAGAGGGGCTAAACAGGCATTTGTGGGGTGAAATTGTACGGGTCACAAAAACATTTACCGCGGGTGAAAAGCTAAGAGCTTTGCCGTGCGTGTTGCATTGAGTGTTGTTAAAAGCCGTCAGTACTGACAGTAGCGATGTTGAAGACGCGAATAGCAACACAAAACATTGAGCATGTTGAGTAAATAAATATTTGACCACTTCGCAAAACACACTACACCCCCCATAATTGTTTATTTTCGAACACGAATCTGATAAAATAAACTATGGTATGTTATTGTTAAGTAGTTGTTTTGATAAATAAAAATGGGAATGTCTTGTTCGTGGAAGGAAGCAAGCTTAATCTGTTAATAATTTCTATGCACTCGACATTCGACAATCGTCTTGAAAAAAATCAGTGACTGGAGGTTTTCATGAAATTTGTATTAAAAAAAATTAATTAAGAATTTCTTCAACTAGATTTGAGGTATTTTTTTTTAAAAGCAATAGGGGGCCTACAGTAAACTTCAAAAACCTCTACTTCCAATCCTAAATCTGGATTATAAAAATGTAGACCATTGTCAATTTAAAATTATGGAAACTGAATTCAGTTCTGCATTCAACAATGATGTCTATAATGGAGGTGTTCCTGAATGTATTAACATTTTAAGTTGAATTTTCATTTTAGATAACTCCTGAAAATGTTAGTTTAAACCATTACCCACAAGTTATTTAAAATCTGTATTAAAGTTTGACAACCCTTGATTATTTATATGTGCTACAGGCTGCCTAGTGATCACCATGCATTAGCAAGTCAATGATGAGTGTGTGTGCGGTACAGTAGTTGGCAACGGGCCATCCCTTAGTGTCGTTCAAGAAGCAGTGACCAGCCAGCCTCATGTCAGCCCAGAGCAACACAGCCGAGCTCGGCCCGAGCCAGTCGGCGCCAGGTTCTGCTACAAGTGGGAGCAGCATACAACGCACTGCATGGAAAGAAGAGGACGAAAAACAAGCCTTATGCGTGGATGAAAGCGCCGAGAAGAAAAAGAAACAGCATAAATTACGACATAAAGTTGACGTGGGACCTGAGAGTGGTGAGGAGATAGATCACGTCGACTTGCCTTCAAAGGGCGAGATAAACAGAACCATGCCGCCCGGGGGCACCAGTAAGAATCACCAGAGACCCGCAAGTGCTACATCAAGTAAAAGCCGGAAGTCAGCCTGGGATGCGACAGAGCCAAAAGATGTGGGGATGCACGAAGAGAAGAAGCCCGGTAAGATGCGACCCGGGAAGATAACCGCCGAGATGGGGAAGAACGGAGATGTCCAAGTCCGATCCGTTGAACTTCAAGAAGTGAACGGTCGGGGGGTACGAGAACGCGACGAGACGCGACGCGGCTCATCGTGCATGGAATCCATCAAAGGAATCTCAAAGGTGTTCAAGTCCAAGAAGTTTAAATCGCAGCAGCTGGAGCAACTTTATCAGCGTTATTTCTTCAGCTTGAACAAGAGTTCCCTGACAAACCTTTTGATTCTGATCATCATTATTCTCATTGTGATGATCGTCTTTCATTACGTACCTGGGTTAACACTTCCGGTCAAGGGGATTTTACTAGGTTTTCTAATTATTGTGTTTTGCATCATGCTCGCTCTGTGCTACCGGAGTGCATTTAGCCAGTTCCAGCTCAGCGTCGTCTGCTACATTGTTATCGTTTCGTTAACAGCTGTTACCATCATCGACGTATTGGATGCGTATCCGCGCTCGGCATCTAAAGGAGTTTGGACGACGCTTTTCTTCATTTACATGGTTTACACACTGTTACCAATCAGGATGCGTCTGGCAGTTATAAGTGGCTTATCCTTTGCCGTCATTCATATAATTTGCGCCATTGCCAAGAATTATATGGACACATTTCTATGGAAACAGGTGAGTTAAACCATTTCTCTTGCATTTTAAAATACTCAACTTGCCAGGGTCCATTAATTTTAGCATTGGGCTAGTAACTCCACAACTGAACAAGTCCGACAGTCTTTCTAAACATTAGTTGAGATTTACTAAACATTTTGTAATTTAAGCTTTTAAGTTTAAACGTCCACAAAAAAGAATTAAATTGAAATTCAGTTCTTGGGTTAAAAATATTTTTGTTCCACTGAAAATGCTGCGCAGAACATTATTTCATCGACACGCAAAACTACAAGACCGCCTGAGACTGAGGTTATTTTTAACTTACTTATAAATTCGAACCCATGATTCTGAATTATTTAATGCAACAGAAATATTTATATCAAGATTGTTGAATGTGTTTTCTAATTAAATTTTTTCTACCGAACCGTGATGTAATTTGATGGTATTCAATTAAAGTCTAGTACAATGTTGTCTTGTTATAATTAACAGACGCTATGTTCAAATATTGATAAAGCTTGTGAAAAATTAACTGAACAACCATTAGAATTAGCTACAATTATTGATTCTACTGAAATTTGATAAAAGTGGCGAAATTTGCAATTGGTATCGGCATTGGTAATTGATATTGGTCTTCCACTTAGCAATAATTTATATGATTGATTATGGGGGAAAAAAATAAAAATAAGGTGGGTGGATTATAAGCAAATAAATTAATAAACCAATAAACAAAATAAAATTAAGTTGAACAAATAATTGACTCTTCAGAATGGATCATAAGAAAGCAGCGTGTGTTTTTACACCCAAGCCATATAGGAATCTAGTTTCACTTGAGAAATAATAATCAAGTTGTTTTTATTATACATTTTACCAGATTTAATTATTTTACCAATGTTCCACACATTTTACTTGAGTTGCTTGTGATAGGAAAACTCAATTGAAATATTTCTCTAGAGCAAATTGGACTTAAGCCAATTAAAAATTGGCTTTCCGAACTAGACACAAAACAGGGCTTAAATGCCACCTGAGGTAGTGGCCACTTAGAGGAGACAAAAATAAACAAGAAAAACTCCCTCTTCAGTGGAACAGCTATTTGCGTTTCTTCTTGTAACTTTAGGGTATAAAAGCATATGAGGAAGTGTAGGTGTTTAAGTGATGCCAAGGTGGGTACCGGTAGTAGGCAAGGACAGTGAAATATTTACTTAAACTCTATTCCACCTTTTCTTCCTGGAAAAAAACCCACTTGTAACCAATTTGTAGAGAATGCATTGCTGGAGTCCCTTTTGTCATTGGGTGGGCAATAATACACTGCCAGAAATGTACAAGTTGTAAAGCCTAGTATTTGATCATACTTTTGGTGTAACTTCCCAAAACTCACACCATTTCAGCAAATATTTCAAATATTGTTGTTTTTAGGTACTTGTTGTAATTAAATAATTCTGGTCCAGCGATATTTAAGGGCCTGAAATGCCCACTGGACCACTAGCGAAAGTCCAGTACTTTTGTCATTGGGGCGGGTGAGAATACCCTACTACAGCAACCGTACAAGCCCCACAGCCTGGTTTTTGTTCGTAATTTTGGTGTACTTTCTCAAACCCCATAAAAATTCAGCGAATACTTAAAAGATTTTGATTTGTAGGTGTTGTCCAAGTGGATTTTCTTCCACTACTTCTATTGTACAAGTAAGGAAGCACTGGTAGCACAAATCTACTAAATAAATTACATACAAATCTGAATAAACTTTCGTAGCAACAATGATTTAATTAGTTGCAAGACCTGAGATCTACTGACACACTGCAGACATTTTAGTAAAGTTGGGTCCTGTAAACTAGTCCTGTATTATTGTGAGGTGTGTGATCCTTTTTTACTTTAAATGTGCTGATTTCAAAAATCAATAATTGAAAGTTGTATTGATCGTCTTTTGTCGTTCGAAAGGTTTAAATCACCCAAATCTTTAAGCTTTTTTAGACAGTTATATCCAATCAACCTGGATTTGAATTGTTAGCAGATGCTGAGTTTTAAAATGGTTTGTGAATTGTCCACAACAGACATTTTTAGCTAATCAAAAATTCCCTCCAAAATAAAGACGCTTCATTAAAATGATGTCCCAGTATCTCCAGGATGTCTTACAACTTCGCATGACGTCAAACTACATGTAGCTATTTTCAAAAGCCCAGCCCCTATTGATGACATAATCTTCAAGATAAGATTATCCCTATTCCCAATAAGTAGAGATGTTGATTAGAAGGACAAGGATTGTCTTGCTTGCTTAGATACTCCTCTACCCTTAAGGGAGGATGGGCTACTTTTAAAGGTACTCGACACCTTTGGTAATTGTCAAAGACCAGCCTTTTCACTTGGTGTATCTCAACATGTGCATAAAATAATAAACCTGTGAAAATTTGAGCTCCATTGGTCTTCAAAGTTACGAGATAATAATGAAAGGAAAAGCACCCTTTTCGCACAAGTTGTGTGCTTTCAGATGCTTGGTGAGGTCTCAAATCAATTCAAATGGACCCTTTTGATGGTAAGGGTTATAATGGAAAATTACTTCTTCCCCTCAAAAATTAACTTCAGAGGTAGCCGTTTCTCACAATGTTTGATACTATCAACAGCTCTCCATTACTTGATACCAAGTAAGTTTTTATGCTCACAATTATTTTGAGTATTTACCAATAGTGGCCAGGGCCTTTAAGGGAGGATGGGCTACTTTTAATAATGACAGTCTGTGTACATATACTCTTTGTTTGTCCCTGGTGTTTCCTTACCCACCTCGATCAATAGAGAGGGTTTTCCTTTGGCAAATTGTCCTGCTGGCCCTTCTATTGTCCGCTATCCTTCTGGAAAAATCAATAAGCCCAAGCTTGGGGAGTAGGGTCTTAAAACCACACCATGGATACGGGGAAATTCAACCATGTAAACTTTCGGTTGGAACTTAAGGCTTGGAGCCAGGGTCCGAAAGTACTGTAACAAACCTCTGTGTATGTTGTTTACTCTTGGGGGTCATTTCTATGGTTTCATTTATCATTTGTAAACAGGGCTTTCAGAAACAACCACAACACAGCAAGCTACAATAAACCTTTAAAAAAAAAAAAAAAAAATCCAATAAATCAATTTAGATGAAAAGATAATTTAGGTGCTGACTACAGGGAGGTACACACACGTAATTGCCATTTTTGGATTGCATTTGTTGGTGTGTCATGCTTTTAATAATTTATTTCTAGAAATCCTCCCATTTTCTTTTTAAAACAGAAGACAGGTTGAAAAATACGATATCAAAACATTGCTTGGATTTCATTTTGTCAGGTTGGAGGGCATTATACTCCAGAGTCCAGTGGCTTATTCAAACCAATATAAAAAGATTGTTGAAGTACCCTTCATTTTCAGAGTTACTACATGTCACTCCAAAACATTTACACAAATGAAGCACTGCAACAGTTCATATTTTTACATTTTGAGAAACAATTCCCTTCAAATGAACGTTGTTTTAGAGAGGGATTCAACAAAATGTCAACCTGAGAAATTTTTGTGAATCAAACCTGTCTATGATTGTGGATTCCAATTACAGAGTATTCTTTCTGCATGGATTTAACCCTTCAGATTGATCTCAAAAACGTTCCTACCCTTTGAAAGGAAATTTTCACAGTTTAGTAGGTCTGTTATTGTACTTTATACAATGTAGAAAAGAAAGAGTCTTACAATCCACAAACCAAACGACACTTTGCACTAAGAAAAAATGTTAACCTTGGTTTGGTTTCTAAAAGTAATCATTTAGCAGCTTAACATTTAACACATCAAATCACAATGCCCTAGGAAAAATTATTTGATTACATAGAAAAGCAATAACTTAAGTGCAGCAAATAGAAGTACAGTAGCTCACATGGAAAATATCAGGATTCTAAGAAACTAAAAGCTGAATACAAGAAGAAGAAAAAATGTCATCTAATGTGACCAGATACATTGAGAATTTCTATACCTCAATGTGGGAATCTGACAGATGCTAGCAGTCTTAAAGTCTGACTTCTAGACCAAAGAAATCCATTTCTGAAACTTCATTACAGAACATCAGACAATTTGGGTCCGCACGTCTTCTAGAGAGTCTAGTGTATTATAAATGTAGGTCTTGTGAGGACACATGAAATTGTAAGTAGAGTAGAAGAGATGTTTTGTATTATGAAGAGTGGTGGAAATTATGCATTAGTAATTGTGTGATAAATAGGTCTCGAGAATCGACCATGGAATTTTGCCGCCTGTAGGTTTATGATTTGAGGCATTGCGTGGTGAGGTATCAATATATGTTTGGTTAGCAGTATCACCATGTGTGAATCTACTTGCTAGGTAGAGTTTTTGTTCTTTAGAGAACTGTTATGCCAGATGTCTGTGGAGTAGAATTATCTGATTGTTCTGGAGACTTCTCAGTTCTGAAAAGCACTGTCCTGCTTTTTAAAGACACTGGACACTATTGGTAATTGTCAAAGACCAGTCTTCTCTCTTGGTGTATCTCAACATATGCATAAAATAACAAACCTGTGAAAATTTGAGCTAAATTGGACGTCGAAGTTGCGAGATAGTAATGAAAGGGACACAAAGTTGTGTGCTTTCAGATGCTTGATTTCGAGACACTATTGGTAATTGTCAAAGACCAGTCTTCTCTCTTGGTGTATCTCAACATATATGCATGATTTCGAGACCTCAAAATCTAATTTTGAGGTCTCGAAATCAAACTATGGAAAATTACTTCTTTCTTGAAAACTACATTACTTCAGAGGGAGCCGTTTCTCACAATGTTTTATACTATCAACAGCTCCCCATTTCTCGTTACCAAGTAAGGTTTCATGATTAATTATTTTGAGTAATTACCAATTTAGTGTTCACTGCCTTTAACTATGACCAGTACTTGGGTGGAGGGTATAATAGAAAATTGGTTGGGACTACATTGTAGGTAGACGCTCAGCAGCATTGGCTGTGGCTGAGAAGCTCTGAACTGAAATGGCAGTCTGAAAGCTAATTAATAAGATTTCTAATTGACTACTTTTTCTGTGAAGTATCCTTCTGAAATCACAAATGAAGTCTTACTTGAGAAAACTGTATCTGAAAACCTACAAATACAATCAGCGGATTTTGGTTGTTACAACAAAAATTAATGACAGTGTTAAATGCTGACTACATTACTGTGCATGTTTTTTCATTAATAATACTCCTGTCTCAAAACTCGAATAACAGATCAAGCTCAAAGTTTCACAGTTTTTTTTCATTTGGTTTATCACACAAAGTATGATCACTTTCTGCAACTATTTTGTCAGCTCTACGAATCCTCCTACATAACATAATTTGTTTTTGTAAAATCCTGTATGTTTTAACAGAGAATCTTTAAACAAGAGTAGCTCAGCCTTATTTAAGACTAGGCTTAAGTTTTTTTAAAACAAATCCTAGGACCAGTTCTAAGTAAGGACTATCTTTGTGAAATTGACCCCTGGATCTTGGAGGGGCACGTCAACTTTCCTCCGATAAGGGACACCCTATATGAGTAAAACGTAAAATTGTATTGGAACTATGCAACAGGCACAGGGTGCCTCAGCAATTACTGTGGGTGCTGTGGTTATTTCAGGGCCTGACAATCTGTTAGCGTTAAAAATGTTAACCTCAACCACTGATTTAAAGTGACTACAGTAACTATTGGGGAACGTCTCCATTATCATCCAACAACAGGTGCAAGGGGCTAGACTGTTATTGATTGACATGTTCACTGAAGGTGATGCCCTTTTCATCACCCAGGCATCAGTTATTCATTGGTTAACAACATTGTCACATCTTTGGATCGAAGAACGCATTGACCACTGTGACACCTTACATGAGAACTTCTTACGAATAATCTGTATTCTGTCTGTAGTGACAATTATAACACAATCACAGAGAGTTGATACTAGTTAACTATAAATATATTCAGGCCAAATACTTCACAGAGGCAACAAAGGCAGTTGCCTCTGTGCCCCCTGGTCATTGCTTTGGTGCCCCTGAAATGCCCCACTGGCAATGTACTTTGCTTGTAGTGTTAGTCTTTTTTATTACATGATTTGTTTCGCTTTGCCCAATCATGGAGGTAGAATTCTACCTCCATGGCCCAATTGTGTTGAAACTGGCTGACAGCACATTGTTCATGGTTCTGCTAAGCAGAAAGTAGCTGGAAACCAGCAACAAACAGTATATAATACATTACATGGTATTCTGGCTGGTAAACTGCCTCTGCTAAGCAAGCTGGGTCTGACAGTAAAAAAGCTGAATGAAATTTGGCCTAGCTCTTATAGTTATGACATTACCCTTGAAGATAAAACAAATTAAATTTCATAAATAAAAACGTTTCAGAGTCCAGTCATCAGAGAAAATCGCCTGGCATTAACATGTTGCCATGGCAGCTAAAAACCCCATCAACATCATCCACTTTAATCTTTGTGTCCTTGTTGAATATTAACCCACTGCATTAGTCCCCAAATAGAGCTGATGAGAAGCTGTGGAGATGCTCCAGAACATTAAGGAACATACATTACATTAGATTATCGTATCCAATCATGGTTTAAATCAGCGCTCAAAGACACTGGTTTACTTGTAGTTCAGAATCTTTACTGGATTTAATTTATTATAGTTTATAGTATAGGTTTATTTATAATATTCAAACTTCACAGCCAATTTATGCCTGAATAATGTTGAAAATACAGATTACACGCTACAAAATAGAATAATTAAAAGTATACAAATTAAAAGTGAACTGGCTTGGGCCAATGTGTAAATTAGAACAAATAATTGCACGGTTTTCAAGTAAGCAAATCAAAAAGAACAGCACAAACGGATTAGGACAAAAAGGCATACCAAATTTATTAACAATACCAAGACCACATTCAAAGTGAAAAGAGAAAAAGAGACTTGAATCAAAATGAGAACACAGGTTTTATAATCTGAACTGTTTCATTAAAGGTATTGTACACTAATGGTAAATACTCAAAATAGTTACTAGCATGAAACCTTACCTGGTAAGGGGAGCTGTTGATAGTATAAAACATTGTGAGAAACGGCTCCCTCTGAAGTAACGTAATTTTTGAGAAAGAAGTCTTTTTCCACGAATTTGATTCCGAGACCTCAGGTTTAGATATTGAGGTTTCAAAATCAATTATCTGAAAGCACAGAACTTTGTGTGATTATGGTGCGACAAGTTTTTTTTTCTTTCATTATTATCTCGCAACTGCGATCTACGACGACTGATTGAGCTCAAATTTTCACAGGTTTGTTATTTTATGCATTATGTTGAGATACACGAAGTGAGAAGACTGTTCTTTGACAATTACCAATAGTGTCCAGTGTCTTTAATACTAATGTAAGAGAAGATTTCTCTTCTGTTTTGTCGGTCATACTCGGCAGGATTGAAAGATATAATTTTTTTGTGAGACTCAAACTCAACATTTGAACATCATTCTTTTGAGACAAAGATGTTGAATTTTTTTAAAAACAAGACCACCAAAATCTGTTCGAGCAATGGAAGTCCTGTTGATGTAGAGCTTTTATTCTTGATCCATTTGTTCTGCTCAGTTTGATTAATTTAGATTATTTCCAGTTTCCAGTTTTATTAAGACAAGGTACTTAATTATGCATGCCTTATTGAGCGGGCATTCAAGTTTTGCTCTGTATACGGAATGTGATTTTGCTCTGGTTAGGGGCACCTACATTATATGAGGACAATTTGTCAATTTGGATGCACATGGGGGGGCACGACAGCAATTGTCGTGGGTGCCATGGTTTAATTCGAGCAAGCTTTTGAAAGTGGACATACAGGTCTGATTCTGAGTCTTGCCAGGATTGTCAAGTCGGACATACATGGTGCGTTATAAATGTTCACTTAAACAGCTATTATTATTAATGTACATGTAGTTCTGCTTGCTGTTCTGTTATTATACTGTGTGAATTAAAGGGTCTGGGTACTTTTTGTAGGACAATGTTAACATTAAACTTGCAAAGTTTGAAGGTATTGATGATAGAAAGCTTCCCTTAAAAGTATCACCTGCTACCTTAAACTTCGCTCTTGAATGGGCGCAACAATTTTGCTCTTCATGTGGGATTTGATTTTTCTCCGTGGTTAGGGGCACCTTTATGAGGACAATGTTAATTTGTATGCACAGGGCACCAAGGCAATTGCTGTGGGTGCCACGGGTTGATTCTAGGCCAACCAATGGACCGTGCATATTATAAATTCTCAGTCTCGCCAGAAGTGTCAAGTCTAAAAGTCACTGTGTGTTATAAATGTTCACTTACTTCACTATTAACACTATTCATGTAGTTTCGCTTGCTGTACTGTTACCTTTCTGTATAAGTTAAAGGGAAGGTACAACGTACACGTTTGGGAATTGTCAAAGACCAGTCTTCTCACTTGGTGTATCCAATCATAAGCATAATATAACAAGCCTGTGAAAATTTGAGCTCAATCAGTCATCGAAGTTGGGAACAAAATGATAAAAGAAAAAACACCCTTGTTGGACGAATTTGTGTGCTTTCAGATAGGAATAAAAGACTTCTAGCTAGAAGTCTTTTATTATTTTAGTGAGAAATTATCTCTTTCTCAAAAACTATGTTACTTCAGAGGGAGTTGTTTCCCACAAGGTTTTATACTACCAACAGCTCCCCAATGCTTGTTACCAAGTCAGCTTTTAAGTTAATATTTGTTTTGAGTAATTACCAAGCGTGTACCTTCCCTTTAAGTGCTATCTCTTTGCAGTGTGAACTTGCACAGGTTCCAATGTTATCTAATCAAACCGTTGATTATTCAAGATCAAATTCTGTTATTGACTTTAATTACATCTATAGTAATCATTTCTCACGTCAGATTATGAAGTTCAAAAACCCCAAGTGCAAAACAAGTGCTTTCCCCTTGCAGTGTGCGCTTTCCGCAGGTTCCATGTTGTCTATCAATTTCTGTTATTGACTCTAAATTACATCTTTATAAATCATTTCTCCTGTCCAATTATAGATGTCCAAAATGTCAATGCCCACAAGAATACAAACAAATTAAAACTGGCCTGGTCAGTGACTCTGTCGCTCACATGTCCCCTCCTCTCCTTAGAAATTCCCTGAGGATATTCAAATGGAACTTAAAGGCACTGTACACTATTGGTAATTACGCAAAATAATTGTTAGCATAAAACTTTCTTGGTAGCGAGCAATGGAGAGCTGTTGATAGTATAAAACATTGTGAGAAACAGCTCCCTCTGAAGTAATAAACAGATGTCAGTAAGGGATTTTCTAACTAAAAAAATTGAATTTAATTTGAGACCGTAGCTGAGTTCACAAATTCAAGCATTTGAAAGCACACAACTTGTGCGTCGAGAGTGTTTTTTTTTTCCATTATTCTCTCACAACTTCGACGACCAATTGAGTTCAAATTTTCACAGGTTTGTTATTTCATGCATATGCTGAGATATACCAAGTGAGAAGACTGGTCTTTGATAATTACCAAAGGTGTCCAGCAGTGTCCAGTGCCTTTAAAGACAGTATACACTATTGGTAATTGTCAAAGACTAGCCTTCACAGTTGCTGTATCTGATCATATATGCATAAAATAACAAACCTGTGAAAATTTGAGCTCAATCGGTCATCGAAGTTGCGAGATAATAATGAAAGAAAAATAACCATTGTCACACGAAGTTGTGTGCGTTTAGATGGTTGATTTCGAGACCTCAAGTTCTAAACCCGAGGTCTCGAAATCAAATTCGTGGAAAATTACTTCTTTCTCAAAAACTAATTCACTTCAGAGGGAGCTGTTTCTCACAAAGTTTTATACCATCAACCTCTCCCCATTACTCGTCACGAAGAAAGGTTTTATGCCAATAATTATTTTGAGTAATTACCAATAGTGTCCACTGCCTTTAAGCAAGGGTGGACGGGAAAAATGAAGACAGAAAAAAAAAGCAATGAAGTGTGAGGTGCTGTTGCTACAGTGTTACAAATTCACAGGGAAGCTGGTAAACCTGTAGGCTTCACGTTCTGTGATCTGGCTTGAAGGTGTTCAAGTCAGACTATATTAACGGCGTGGCAGTTTTTGTATGGAGTTGACCGTAAGCGTGTTGAGCTGGTGTTTGTATTGGCAACATGGCATCATTGTTGGCATTTATGTTTTGTTTTTTTTCAATTGGATAAACACATATTCTGAGTGTATGGTCATCATTTAAAAGCAATGGCCCTATGTATTTTTAGGCACTGGTTATTGCCTTGGTGCCCTTTGAAATGTTTCAGAAGAAAATTTACCTTTTCGTCATAACGTGTCATAGAGTAGCCCATTTAAGTAAAAATCTCTTACCCCCCACCCCTCTACTGAAGTAAACCTGCCTTGCCCCTTTTTCCATTAACTCTTTGAAGTAAAACCACCTTGCCCCCTTTTCTGAAGTAAAACTGCTTTGTTATACGGTTTCCGTCCCCAAAAACTTGAATTTGAGAAGCGTTGTTGTCAGAAAGCTTCAACCATCCAAATTTTGCATGGTGGAAGTATTTATACAGTAGAGAGATTTGCAGTTAACCATGTGTCTACTACCTTTTGAGTAGTAGTGGTAACTGTTCTATAGGGTCCAAATAACATAATGAATGTAGGATAAACAAAATACACTTCCAAAAAAACAAAGAATACGTTTAGAGCAGATGTTGCTCTACGCTTTACACATCAGTATGGTTCGAATTGCTCTGTATGTATCTATGCTGCAAGCATTGCCTCAATTGATTTTGTTTCTTTGCACGAGCCAAGTTATTAAATTTGTACAGTATTCTTATTATCTAGATCTAGTGCCTGTCTTTCTATGTTTCATATGTCCTACTACATACACTGCATCTTCCTGCTCTTTAATTTTCCCATGTGTAAAGCAAGCAGTGGTGTTTAGCAAAAAGAGACGGGGTCGCCCCAGTGTTCCTGGCTGTGGCTGCTGTATGCACCGTAGCACCCTGTAAACCCTTAAAAGGTGCTACATAATTGGGTCTCAGAATTCATCACTTCAATAACCTATCTTTCTGAAAGTTTGCAGTGCCTTGAGTACCTTGTTTGGTAGGCGCTTTAATATAAGACTGCAAAATTGTTATTTACAATGCTAGGCGTCCAATTTTAAATAGTTTCCAATTATCCTATCTTGTATCTCTGCTTACTTTGGACTTTTGCGCTTACGTGTACAAGTTATTGTCACGATTCTCAATATTAACATCATTAAGTGTCAGATTTCTGCAATAGCTGTGTAAACAAAGGATTGAAGAATGCTTAAAAAAAGTACCATTATGCACAAAAAAAGCCAACCTGTAAACAATTTGGTAAGCGTAAATCTGAAGTTGTTCTTATAAATTTGGTACAGGGTACAATATAGTTGTACAGTATGCATAAAAAAGGCAAATCTGTGAAACATTTTGTAAACTAGATTTGGTAAGCGTAAATCTTAAGTTTTTGGGTAAGCAGACTTTGATTGACCAAGGCCCAGTTTCTGCCCTGCGAGTCATGTGGATATTTTCCCCTTCATTGTGACAAGGGTGTTTTTCTTTTATTATTATCTTGCTGTTGCAACTTCGACAACCGATTGAGCTCAAATTTTCACAAGCTTGTTATTTTATGCATGTGTTGAGACACAGCAAGTAAGAAGACTGATCTTGGACAATTACCAATAGTGTTAAGTGTCTTAAAAATAATACAATGTATGTGTAGCACACAATTTTGAAAGAGATGTTTGGGTATTTTCAATTAAAACAGTTAGTTTCAAGTATTTCGAAAATAAAAAAAAACAATGTTTATAATTTTTTGTTTAGCTTAGACATATTATTAGAATACAAAATTTAAATATTAACTTTTGAAATTCAAGCATTTTTCAAGAATTTACATATTTTCCAGTCTAGTTTGAATAAAGATGATTGAAAAGTACACACGTTCACAAACTGCTGGGAAAAACTGAATAACAAAATGTTCAAATCAAGAGCAGACTTTTTCTGGATCTCCCCGCTGGGCTTTCTCATTAGCAAGTAATCAACCGCCCTTCCTTCGTTCATCAGAAAATATTTTGAACTCCATTGAACTTGAAAACTCAACATTAAAGGTTTTGGGTACTTTTTGTACGACACAACACACAAATGTCCACAGATTTACATGAACCTTACATGGTTTTAAAAGATAATGATGGTACAGTGTTTAAAGAAAGCTTCCCCTAAAATGTTAACTGCTGAGGTCCTGTAGGTTTTTTAGAAATGAGTAGAACAATTTCACAACAATTTTGTTAGCATATTTACAAAGGATTTTATGCAACCACTGAAAACAATGATCTGTGATTTTCCCTTTTTCTCAAAAACTTAACGACTAATTCAGCATTGCGAACAGTCTAGACATCTACGTTCAAAGAAAAATGGATCTTCTGTCAGCACCATGTATCACACATACTTCTTATGGTTCTCGTTCCTTCCAGAGCGCTGCTGTGCATCTTTGGAACAGTTTAAAACACACAATGTGAAACAGCCTGAAGCTACTGATTTACTTCAAAACTCGGGTTAATACACATTTTGTTCAACCACAGTTATCACAGTTAAATTCATTCTTTTCTTCCTTTTTCGACATACTATGTCTTTCTCTCTTTAAAGCGCAGAGGGATTCGCTATAAGAACTGTCTATTTTTATGAGACTCAAACTTCTACAGGTAAATGTAGTGAATATAAGGATTTATGTTAAAGACAGTTGGACACTATTGGTAATTGTCAAAGACTATTCTTCACAGTTGGTGTATCTCAACATTCATAAAATAACAAAGCTGTGAAAAGTTTAGCTTAATCAGTCGCGAAGTTGCGAGATATTAATGAAAGAAAAAACACCCTTGTCACACGAAGTTGTGTGCTTTCAGGTGCTTGATTTCGAGACCTCAAATTAAAAATCTGAGGTCTCAAAATCAAATTCGTGGAAAATTACTTCTCTCTCTCGAAAACTAAATTACTTCAGAGTTAGCATTTCTCACAATATTTTATGCTATCAACCTCTCCCCATTACTCGTAATCAAGTAAGGTTTTATATAATTATTTTGAGTAATTACTAATAGTGTCCACTGCCTTTAAAAATGGCCAAAAACTTACATCTACAAAACCTACCAAAACCCTTCAATGCCAACATGCAATCCCATTTGTCACCTCAAGTCGTCTGTTTTAACACTGGCAGACATCATTTATGTTGGATAATGTTAACAGATGCCAGGACGGTCATAAAATCCTTGTGTGTTCCCCCCCCCCCCCCCACAGTCGTATACTTGAGAGGTAAATATTAGGAGTGTTTCTCCTTCCGTCTTAATGCAACATTTTGCTACAGGCTGTAGTGCGGCCGACTCCGTTAAAAAATTCACTGTGGGAGCCTTGAATGTTTTTTCAACGAGATGGAAACCAAAATGGCCGAAATTGTCTTACTTAAAGGTCTGAAGACGTTTCACTGAATCAAAAAATGAAGCAAAAAATAACTTAATTGGAGTTTTAACATGCATGGATAGACAGCGTTAAGTGCATAATTTGACCAGGAAAGCTATTTTTGGCACTTCGGGCATAGTATTAAGAAGCAATGCATGGAAATCAGCCTGAACAAATGACGTGATGATTACAGGGCTAGAGTCTATTATTCTAAGCAGTCTGTTTAAAAAAAGGGGCCTACTTTTGTGGATTAGCTTATTGCTCTACAAGTATCCTAAAGGTATGGTCATCGTTTGGTTTTTGTGAGCATTATGTCAATTTAGAGGTTAAATTATAAAGAAACATACAATAAAAGCCACACGTGAAAGATTTAACTGGAAATACAGTGTCTAAAGTACTCATAAAACTGTTTATTTTGGTTTAAAAACACAAGCGTGGCTGGAAGTATTACAAAGTTATTATAATAGAAAAATTATATGCTTACAAAATCAAACATTTTAGTATTAAAAAGACAATTAACAACAAAACCTAGGAATAGCCAGATACATAAGAAATAACCCAAAAATACTTTGATAAAAATTCAATTAGCATTGTGAAAGTAATCACAGAGAAGTAGAAATAAAACTGTATTTTTTAAAATTTCATACAAATTATCAAGAGAAAGCCATACAAATATCTCCAGATTGCAGGGCTTTTAAAGGCAGAGGACACTACTGGTAATTAATCAAAATAATAATCATCATAAAACCTTTCTTGATCACGAGTAATGGGGAGGGATTGATGGTATAAAACGTTGTGAGAAACAGCTCCCTCTGAAGTGACGTAGATTTCGAGAAAGAAGTAATTTTCCACGAATTTGATTTGAGACCTCAAATGTAGAATTTGAGGTCTCGAAATCAAGCATCCGAATGCACACAACTTCGTGTGACAATGGTGTTGCAACTTTGACGACCGATTGAGCTCAAATTTTCACAGGTTTGTTATTTTATGCATGTGTTGAGATACACCAACTGTGAAGGCTAGTCTTTGACAATTACCAATAGTGTTCACGTGCTGTCTTTAAAACCAAAATAAACACCATGTAGAGAACATTAAAAATACTTTTTAATTCAGCGTGCTTCGACCAAACATCCTATTATCTAGGTTTAGAAATGCCCCACAGTTTGAAAAATCTTCAGTTGAACCCTGCACAAATGACCCGTATAAATAATAAGACTGCCATCAGGCAACCTCGCAAATAATGATGTCCCAGTCCATTGCATCAGTGATAGTCAAAACCTTAGTCTTGGCTCAATCAATGTTAGTTCAATAACCACTGTATTAACAGCGATAATTCCCGAGACCTTCAATTCGCAAACCCTCTTCAGTTTACCGCCAAGGTTGACCTTTGACCTCATCCTTGTCGTGATTTGTTTCCACCAACGATATTCCATCATTGGCTTCCTGCTTACCCTGCCTGATGCAATTGCAAATAAATGAATATTAATGAGTTCCGATTGAGGCCTCTTTAGGTCAAGATTTTAGCATGTAAATTTCAGAGAATGTACAACGAGTATACGGTATCCATTATTGGACAACGTGCACAGCACTTGTTTGTCAAGAGGACTTTGGAATGACTCCAACAGTTAATGATCATACATGAGCACCGGGGAGCTGTTGATTTGATAAACAACACTCTTTGAATTAAGTAGTCTAAAGAAAGTAGTCGAAAAAAGTAATTTTGATGAAAGTGTAGATTAACTCTACGAATCGACTGTCAACTGTAGACACAACTGTCCACACTCAACTGTAGATTCGTTATGAATCTACAGTTGAGTTGAGAGTACAAAACTAAAGCGATAGTTAAACTTGGAAATCATTGTCTTTTCAAAAATTGGGGAAATATTAAAAGTTTAAGTCAGAGTTCACTCTAAAGTGTAGATTCATTACTACATTGTACTCGCCTTCGGCCTGACATTCTATCCACGAATCACTTTCCCGTCGATTCTCCACAATGTCATCTTGATTGATGTGTACAATTTGTTTTTTTTATAGTAAATTTGTATACCCAACCAAACAGTGTACTCGTATTGTAACACAGTGAACTCGTACAACATGTACAGTGTTAAATGTCCATCATATCTCAAAACGACAATTAGCATTTATGTGTTTTAATTAATTCAATTAAGTATCTCATTAAAATCTTGTCATCTCAGCATTCATGGCATTATTGAGTTGTAATCCTAATTGTTTACATTTTGTTTCTTAGGAAAATTGTCTGTATGTTGTAACGAAGAATTTGTCTGTATAGACCATGTGAACTCTGTTTACAATCAATGTGGCCTTGTACATTCTTTGAGTTTTCTGGCAGGCAAGATACGACCTTGGTCCTATGGCAATGTTGACAGTTTGTGTCATAATTTCCACATAAATCGTAGAGTTGTGAAAATAAAATCTGGAAAAGTTTTGAGATGTGCCCCCTTTGATCATATCAAAAGTTGATAGGAATTAGACAGTGCAATCTCCATAAAATATAAGATTTTATAATTTCTTCAATTAGTGTACGAATAAGTCCAGGCTCTGTGTACAATGTATGTGATGATGTCACAGGCACTTGGTCACAGGTCACAGGTCACATCGTCTTTACTGTACACCCAAACCAAATAGTACATTCCTACAGTGTCAATCATACCTCAACAAGACAAATAGCATTCATTTGTTTTAATCAATTAATTATCTCGTTAAGACCTTGTCATATCAGCATTCATGGCATTATTGATTTACAATTATCTGAGTGCGTACACTATATTTCTTAATTCAATTAATTGGATTGTTGTCTGTCGCTAATTTGCTGAATGCATAATATGCAGTATCTACATCGGAGACACCTGGTCACCGATATCATTTTAACAAACTAATACGGTACACCTGGCACCAAGAAAACTGATAAACGGCCGGCGGGCAGATTAAAAAACGTGATCGGACACAATGATGTGTTCGTCCGTAATGTATCTCGCAATCTTACACCATATTAGTTAGAAGGGGGCGATATTTTTTTAAACGGACACAGGAAAAAAAATATCCCAAATCGATTGCGTCTCCGTTGCAAACTGCAGCTGCTATTTTTCTCTTTTGTTGTGTTTGGTTCTCTCAGATGGTTTTGAACGGACAGTCAGCACTCGGCCAACGATTTGTTTTTTTCTTCTTTTCTGTCTCCTGCATTTTGGAGTGATGGGACACTGCTCCGCAGCGGGCTTGCACTTGGACGTGCATTTTCTTTATGAGTGATACTTAACCTTTTCGCTGGACTTGGACTGAAGTTTTAAAGGCAACCGGCCCGCTTTTTTGTTCTCTTTTGTTTTCATTCTTCCTTCTCAAGATCGTGATATGTCCTGGGAGCTTCTGAAGAGGATATTTTATTTTCTTGAAAGCAAGTTGCCATGACTTTTACGTAGAGTTTTAATCCTCAAGACATACATTGTAGGGGCTCCAAACAGATCTGTTTTTCAGGAAAACAAGTTGTCATGTTTGCTTTGCTTGAAAGTCTATTTAGTTTATTTTTGTCGGTTTGTAGGGCAATTCTCTATCCTCAACTTTGGCTCCTGGCTCTGGCTTGGGCTCCTGGTTTTGGCTCCAGTCTCTGGCTTGGGCTCCAGGCTCTGGCTTCGGCTCCTGGTATTGTCTTGGGTTCCAGGCTCTGGCTTTGGCTCTTAGCTCTGGCTTGGGCTCCAGGCTCTGGCTTTCGGCTCCTGGTATTGGCTTTGGTTCAAGGCTCTGGCTTTGGCTCTTAGCTCTGGCTTGGGCTCCAGTTTCTGGCTTCAGCTCCTGGTATTGGCTTGGGATCCAGGCTCTGGCTTGGGCTCTTAGCTCTGGCTTGGGCTCCTGGTATTGGCTTTGGTTCCAGGCTCTGGCTTTGGCTCTTAGCTCTGGCTTGGGCTCCTGGTATTGGCTTGGGCTCCAGGCTCTGGCTTGGGCTCTCTGAACTCTGGCTTGGGCTCTCTAAACTCTGGCTTGGGGTTCCCGGCTCTGGCTTTGACTTCTCCATCACTATTAGAACAGTGCACATTTCAGGCCCTTGAAATGCTCCAGTCATGCCAGTAGAAATTTTCAATTTTGTCAAAGGGTGCCCTTTACTAAGGAGAAATGGCCTTGGTGTCCTTGCCCTTTTAGGAAGAGTCTGCTAGAACCTCAAATTTTGACCACGGGGCAATAGCCTGCAGGTTTTCTGGTATAAGGCCAATATTCATGTCACGTACATGTAGGACAGGCTTATCGTACTGTGGTCCATTTTGCTTTGTAAGCAGTTCTTGGTTTGCCCATAAAAACTTAGTGACTGTCCAGCAGGACCAAATAGCTTTTTATTTCACTGGTCCATCAGCTTTTTCACTAGTTTGTAATTCAATAATTATTGGGATAGTTAGTAACACTGAACTAGCCAGCCAGACAACTTGAAGTGAATTTTGACTGGTCCTCAGGTGTTTAATTAAAACCTATCGGACCACTGTTGTTAGTTTTAACGGAGAACACAGTTTTCAAACTCAGGCCTTAATTTTGGTTCTTGAAGGCACACAGCAATTTTCCTATGGCTCTATGCATGGGGCACTTCTATGGGAAATGTAAGTTTGTATCGGAACTTTGCAGAGGGCATCACAGCAAAAACACCAGGCACCATGGCAATTTGTGTGGGTGCCATTGATTTTTTTTTTTTTTTAGGCCTACAGCCTGTCCTGTTTCTTCACGGAGGCAACGAAGGCAATTGTCTCCATGACCCCTAGTCATTGCCATGGTGCCCTTCAAATGCCCTGCTAGAAATGTACAATTTCCTCTTCTCTAGAATGTCCTTTACCAAGGAGAAAATGCCATGGTGCCCTTAACCTTTCAAAAACGAAATTGATGTACATGTACAGGCCTGCTACAGCATTAATTTTTTGTCTTTGATTGGGAGTTCAACATTTGAACCTAGGGTTGCAAAGACTGGTCATACATGTGCCCTTTTAAACGAAAACACGTTTGAAAACACAATCAATAATGATCACTGCATTGCGTGTTAACTCAGGTCAATGATTCACCGGTGTCCATTGCCCCGAAGAAAAAAAGGAGAGTTTTGTTCACCACAAGAAAAAAAGAGAGTTTTTTTTACCACATCTGCCGTACTACGTACATGTACTACGAAGATCTCAACCTGATAAAGAATGCTCAATGCACCTTTCTATCCACTGACCGAATAATGCGTTCCCTAAGGTCTGACCACTGGCCCTTAATATTATTCCCTTCAGGATGTGGTTATTGTTTAACCAGTTAGGGTCTATTCATTTGGCCAGAAATGCGCATAGCGCTTAGAAACGTAGACTTATTAAAGGCACTGGACACTACTGGTAATAACTCAAAGTAATTGTTAGCATAAAAACTTACCCGGTAACGAGCAATGGAGAGCTGTTGTAAGTATAAAACACTGTGATAAACGGCTCCCTCTGAAGTATTCGTAGTTTTTGAAAAAGAAGTATTTTCTCACTAAAATACTTGAATATTTAGCTGAGGTCTCAACTTCAATATTTGAAAGCACACAACTTCCTTGTGCGACAACGGTGTTTTTTCTTTCATTATGATTCTCTCACAGCTTCTTTAACCTATTGAGTTCGCAGGTTTGTTATTTTATGCATGTTGAGATATACCAAGAGAAACAATTACCAATAGTGTCCAGTGTCTTTACTTGGCGTCCAAGTTAAAGCATGGTGTCCAATAGACACACAGACACCTCTCTGACTATCACCATGGTTCTAGTTGTGTTATTTTCATGGAGTTTCTTTGATTGGATTGTTCACAACAGAAACCAAAGTCATTTGAACAGGCCTCGGGCTCCTGTCTATGCTGACATAACAGACAGCAACTTAACTTGTAATGGTGATGGAAATCGTCTTCTTACTTCATACAAAACATTACCGGGCATTTTATACTCTGTTTATTTTTCATCATCACTTTGAACCCATTTCTATTTTATTGTGTCATTTTACATGACATAGTGTCCTTGTTACTTTCAAAAGGAGATTTGACGCTGTGCTTATAATGAAATATTCAGAATTGATCGTTATAGACCGATTTCTCTTTCACTGTGTATGTTTATTGTTGTCCTTGCCCTTTACATTGCAGACTACTGGTACTGTATTTTGATTAAATATTCATTTTGATCCTTTAAAGGGTTAAAGGTTTCGGGTACATTTTCAAAATGTCCACAAATTTACATTAAACTTACAGGGTTTGAAGATAATGATAGTGGAAAGCTTCCCTTCGAATATTACTAACTAAGGTTGTGTAGTTTTTTTAGATGAGTAAAACAAGTCACAAAATCATTTTGGTCTCGTGAGACCAAAATTATTTTAGCATGTAAAATCTCTTAACCAGTTATGATATTATACCAAAACCATAGCATAACTGGTTATACATTTTTACATGCTAAAACTGAGACGAAAATTATTACTTTTACTCATTTCTCATTAAACTACAGCACCTCAGTAAGTAAAATTTCAAAGGAAGCTTTCTACTATCATAATCTTCAAACTGTGTAAGTTTAATGTAAATCAGTGGACATTGTGTTTTTTTGTTAGGAAAAAGTACATTATTTTGTACATACCCTTTAAAGCCACTGGACACTATTGGTAATTGTCAAAGACCAGTCTTCTCGCTTGGTGAATCTCAACATGCATAAAATATCAAACCTGTGAAAATTTGAGCTCAGTTTGTTGTTGAAGTTGTGAGATAATAATGAAAGAAAAACCCTTGTCACACGAAGTTGTGTGCTTTCAGATGCTTGATTTCAAGACCTCAAAATCTAATTCTGAGGTCTTGAAATCAAATTCGTGGAAAATTACTTCTTTCTCGAAAACTACATTACTTCTGAGGGAGCCGTTTCTCACAGTGTTTTATACTGTCAACAGCTCCCTATTACTTAATACTATAAGTAAGGTTTTATGCTAATAATTATTTTGAGTATTTACCAATAGTGTCCAGTGCCTTTAACATCAATGCAAGGGTAAAAAACAATATTCTTTATCCCTGTTGCGAAAATTAACATCTATGTTGGCCCCCTATTATATTTTGTTTACATCGATGTGATTTTAGTCACATGGTAGCTTGTTTGTCTCAGTTGAAGGTGTTTTAATGAATCTCATCCCTTTTTAATAAGTCTCTACGATTCTTTTGATGGTACATCTTTCATTCCGTTAACATGTAGCTGGATCCACCAATGTCGAAAGTCCAGTTGACAAGAAAGCAATGTTGATTTACCTGAAGCCGTACTAGTAATTAGTGACCAGGGTCTCTCGGCGTGTTTGTTTTCAGATTTTGTCCCATGGCACAGTCGCTGTTCTTCTATAGCATCTCTAACCATCAGGCCCATCTTCTAATGAAAACTTCGGCAGAGTTATTGTTTTTTTTTTTTTTTTTTTTATTTATTAAAGGGAAGACGGCACTCGTTTCATTAATTTTGCTGATGTCGGGTGGAAGGCTGTTTTTTTTTTTTTTTTTTTTTTTACACACTAAAAGCTTTAGAAAAAGAGGTCAAAACGAGAGGCCATTAACAAATTTCACATTTATACCAAAGGTGTGGTTGGATAGGTAGCGTGCAACAACTACCTGATTGATTTGTCTGTGAATTTTGTTTTCTCAAAATGCGGGAAAGTATTGAGTATATACAATGCTTTTCATATGCTAAACATCGGTGTTAGGGTTACCTGGTTACAACTTTTTTTTTTAAACTAAGAGATGTTCATGGATTGGAACCCCCCCCCCTTCCCCCAAACTTTGTTCTTCTCGTGTCAACTGCTCAAAGGCCAAAGTACTAGACCTTAATTAAGATTCATGGTGTTGTTCCCTTCAGAGCTACCCGCCAAGTGGCTGTACATGTAGAAAACCACCATGTACCGGACACTCCCTGCCAATAATCTGCCTGCCAGTAGTACATTGTGCACGTCGCGCATCTCCGGTTTGGTTGAAATTACCTACTTCTCCTCGATTGAGATCGGCTAAAAATAGATATTTAATAAGGAGGAGTTTTTTTCCTGAGGTCTACCTTGGGTCGCTGAGAGGTATGTCATTGCATGCTAAAGACAGGTGAGGTGCGTGTGGCTTGAATGTGAAGTGCCTGGGTCGGATTGGATCTGTTGCTTTAGACGGCTGTTTCGTGGTTGGAATTGTGGTGTGCTGCAACTATTTCATGTTTTTATTTTTTTGCCAGCTGCAAATTGCTTGTTTTAAGAGTGAGAGAAGTTAAGAGAGCGTCTTTAAATTAGTGAAGTGCCTGGGTGAATATGCTTGGAACTGTTGCTGTAGACGGCTGTTTCATGGTTGGGATGGTGTGTGTTCTGTAACTATTTCATGTTTGGTTTTTGCCTCAGCTTGAAATTAGTAAAGCGCCTGGGTTGGCTTGGATCTGTTGCTGTAGACGGCTGTTTTGTGGTTGGTATGGTGTGTGTTCTGTAACTATTTCATGGCTGGTTTTTTCGCCAGCTTGAAATTACTTGTAAAAAGAATTAGAGAAGTTAAGAGAGTGAATTTCAGACAATCTAAATCCTTCAAAATCAATGTAGGATCCCTACTGCCTCAATCCTCCGAAATCAACCGATATGAGTTTATGAGGGACACCTGCTACCCTAGTACACTTACTTCAACACCATTATCAGAGGAATTTTGTATGATCCACACTGCCTCCTTTAACTAGATGACTGCAAATGTCACGTGCCTAAACCCCTTATAGTCATCCAATTCATTTGGATGGTTCTGAAAGATTCTAGAAAGTTTAGGTTGAACACATTCTACCAAACAAGTGCGAATGCACCATGTGCAAACTCCTGCACTTAGTACATTATACATTATATAACACCCAAGCAGATCCTTGCCATTTGATTGGAGGATTGTCCGTCACGTGATAGCAAATAAAAGTACCATTGCACGCTGAGTCACTCACCGTGCTTTTTCGTTCCATCCGAAAAGTACCATTGCACACTGACAGCGTGCAATAGTACTTTTCGGATGGAACGAAAAAGCTGAGTAAAAACATCACTGCGTGCACATGTCTTTGGTAACGCATCAGTGTTACTGCAATAGTAAAATTACTAGCATTAGGCTTCTGCCTGTCTCAAAATAGCTGTACAGAACGCACATTGTGACTGTTGAATCCAACAGGCCGACCCAAAGATAAACGGGTGTAATTTCACAATTAGAAATTGTAGGGCTACGCTTTGTTTGTTTTGAAAGTTGTATCTTCCAATCATAATGACAAAGATCTACTTGGATGTTATATTAAACAAATAATGAATGTTTTTCATTCGTGCAATGGTGCGAATACATGTATGTTCGTTCGTTGAAAGCTGGAATGTTCCATTCAACTCGGCTCCGTCTCAGTGAATAAAACATTCCATCTTTCAACTCATGAACATATTCGCACCATTGGACTCATAAACATTCATTATGTGTATACTATTTCATCTTTTTAAAATAATAATTTTCATGAAACACTTTGAATATCACCATGCCTACTAATATACACAGCCATTGAAGTCCTGATTAATTTTTCCCCCCATAAATGTTCGCATCAGTGGAAGTGTTACCAACACATGCACAACATAATGTGTGTAGATTGCAAGCATACTGGGCTATGAATAAATCAAATGGTTTAAATTATTGAATTGTAATCTCATCAAACAGTTTGCTCTGGGCGGCTAAGGTCAATTTAAACAGAAATCAAAGGGAAAAATGTCTAATTAAATTTTGTGATTTACTCTTTTCCAAATAGATAGATTCCTCATGTGAGTCGGGAAAAAATACAAGTCTCTCAACTCATGTTAAAGTGTTGTTAAAATGCTTGTATTTGAAAATCTTTCATTGCAAAAATTTTCAACATTCGGAACATCTAATGAGATCATTCTGAGAAAAATGGGTCTCTACATTTTTGTACAAGGATGGTTTGGTTAGAATCCCACCGGGTCCCAATTTCGCAGAGCTGCTAAGCACAAAAATTTATGAAACCAAATTTGAGCACCAACCAAATTTCAATTGGCTGAATATTGCTTGTTACTGGTATTCAGCTGTTGTTTGCTTCCTGAAAATCATGTGTAAATTCGGTTGGGAAATCCTGTTTTTATCAAGGCAAAAATTACAAGCTACAAATTTTCGTGCTTAGCAGCTCTATGAAATTAGGCCCAGTGCTTGTGAAAGAATTGGGTTTTCAGTCCACATCTGATTGTGTTGATTTTCCCAAAGGTTTTCCTCTGAACATTTTGTCTTGTTTCCTATTCGTCACGTGAGCTTGCGCTGTTGGATGTGTAATCAAATAAATAAAGATACAGGTTGATTTGATTTGAAAGAAAATTGTCTCAAACTGGACGATATTCCAGACGGAGAAACACTTTGCAAATTGATTGGTACCAGCTCTTCATCTGACGAACCTCGCGAAGAAAAACTGATAAAATTCATCTGGGTTTTCATACCCCCCCCCCAAAAAAAAGATGGGAACCCGTCTTAAAATTGTGTGGGAGTATGGTGCTATGCACACTTAATATGATCAGTCAGCCAATGCTCTTGGAAAAGCACCCTGACTCTGTAGCACTGTCTTCTATGGTCACTATCCATTTTAAGAAATGAATTGAGTTACCCAACTTAATAATCTGGCCGTAGAACCGTCTGGGATTGGGAGAGGTTTTTTTCTTCTTTTCTTTCCTTTTTCTTTCTGGTACATTAAAGACGCCCACACATAAAGCAGGCAGACAACATGAGGTTACAACTTGCATGGTTGAACCAATAGGATTCGCTCGTTGTGAAGTTTGTGAAACAAATAAAGGAATATGTCACATTGCAGAACTTGTTAACTGAATTCTTCAAAAATTGTAAATTATTTGTGAAAAAGAGTGTAATATTATAATTTAACCATACACTCGTGCTTTGCTGAGATGTAGAACTAAGACAAATTCCAAAAACTTTATTCCACCAACTGCATTTCTTTAGCCTGGTTTCTCCCCATCCCACTATCTACCTTCAGTGGGTTAATTTCATCCCCCCCCCCAATTTTTTTCTTCTTAGACTGTTTCACAATATTTCCGACTGGGGAATCCCCTACACTGACGTCATCAGGTCCCAATTTCACAAAGCTGCTTCAGCAAAAGATACTGCTTGTAAACTGTATTCTGCTTGCATTGAGCAAAACTTTAATAAGCAGGATACAAATTTTAATAATAAGTTTTTAACGCATGAATTTTGCTTTGATTTTAAAAGGAAAATATTCAAAAGGTCTGTGCAGTTTGCTTGATTTTATTTCACCCCGCCACTTGGCAACCTGGGACACACATCCATTATTAATTTGAAGCAATTTTTTCCTTCATTTTGACGTTGATGGCTCGACATGTTTGCAATAGCTTACTTAGCCAGTCATGCATGCTGAGTGTGGAAAAACAGATAGTTCTCAAGCCTCGTCAATTTCAATACTTGTTTAATTAGGCGAACTGTCAAGTTTCCTTTAATAAAATATCGCTCTGCGGCTTGCCTCTGCCTCATGTTTTGTGAGCAACCACTGGTCTCGATGGTTAGCGAGTGGTAAAAATGCCAAGTTAAAGGCACTGGACACTATTGGTAATTGTCAAAGACCAGTATTTCCACTTGGTGTACCCCAACATAATGCATAAAATAACAGTATTTTGACTACATTGTCCGTCAAAGTTGCCAGAGAATAATGGAAGAAAAAACACCCTTGTCGCACAAGTTGTGTGCTTTAGATGCCCTGAATTCGAGACCTCAGCTGAGAAATTAACTCTTTCTCAAAAATTAGGTTACTTCAGAGGTGGCCGTTTCTCACAATGTTTTATACTATCAACTGCTCTCTATTACTCGTTACCAAGTAAGGTTTTATGCTAACAATTATGTTGAGTAATTACCAATAGTGTTTTTAGTGCCTTTAAGATGCAAAATTGTCTCTGCAGTGCATGTGTCACCCATGACCTTAAGATACCCACCTTCTTGGTTAGTTGCCCACCTGTGAGATGGTGAGTTGATTGAGCCAACAGGGCGCTAAAAATCTAGGGTCTTCGGCTATTCTTGTTCTGTTTTAGGATTGTCCCACAAGAGAGATGCAAATGCTTGACTGGTCATCCGTAATGTTGTAGAATTTCTAACCTGATGATTACCAGGTTCTCTGTATTAGAGGTGTTGTTCTTGGTCTGTTAGGCTAATGATTACCAGGGAAGGTGGAATTTATTCAATCATTAACCTTGTTATGTCTGCCCTATATGCAGATGGGGATACTTCAGAGATGTTAATATAGACAGATGTGAGAATGATTCGGATATTTGCATGGTGGATCCATAAAGTAAGACAGAGGTTTGAGGCGATTGAATATGTAGCATACAACGTGTAGCAAACGGCATGTAGTATTTGTATTTGCACACATTTATTTCATTGCTGCCCTACATTTAAACTTACACATTTTACAAAGTTTTATAAACATATTCAAATTATGAGTAGTTTACAGTATTACTTAGTATCTTAGGATATGAAAGTTTACAATGATTTAGATAGTTATATATTAGGAAGCTTTTAAAGTAGGACAACAATTAGGGTAGGGTGAAGCAGAGGCTTTTGTGCCTTAACCTATGGACAAACAAACAACATAAAATACTATACAGAAGAAAGAAAACACAAGACAGACTAGACAAACAGAATACACGACAGGGGCTAATATATGATGGTGAGTAAGTTAACAATATACTTAAATAAACCTACGAATAAGCATCAAGAAGTTTTTTTATTTTTTTTATTTTTTTATTTTAGTGTAGAGGTTAGAGCAAACTTTAACTCGTGCATTAGCATAGTTTGTACACAACACAAGCATTCAGCATCTTAGAACAATTAGCATTCAGCAACAGAGTCGAGCATTCTCCTGAAGACGATCAGAGCATACTGGAAGGCATTGGAGAACCCCACATGTTCTTGCTCACATGTGCGTCGTGGGCGAAGCCTATTAGATCGGTCTGTTGTCAAAGAGACAGTATTCTTACTTTTTGTATCTCAACATATGTAATATAATATGCACAACAACAAAAACTGTGAAAATTTGAACTCAATGTGTCGTTGAAGTTGCGAGATAATAATGGAGGAAAAACACCCTTGTTGCACAAGTTATGTGCTTTCAGATGCTTGTTTTCTAGACCTCAAATTCTAATTCTAGACCTCAAATTCTAATTCTGAGGTCTGAAACCCAACATGAAATGAAATTAATTAATTAATATGTATGATTAGTTGGGATTCGTTTAAATTTGATTAATGGTTTTTATGTTTCCTGAAACAGGTGTCAGAAGTAGATTATCTCCTTTGGTGGAAACCCAATATAAGATGAAACTAATCAAATTAACATTAACTCTATTACAAATATCTTGACTTATATTAATGTACGATTGATCGGGATTCACTTCAATTTGATTAATGGTTTTATGTTTCCTTGCCAGATCTTGAAATGTCAGGTGTAAAAAGTAGATTCTACGCTTTGATCATGAAGGTAGAAATGGAAACTCATTTGAACATGAAATGAAACTAATCCAAATTAACATTAAATAACGCTACCACAAATATCTTTACTTTTAGCCCCCCTCCCCTTTTGATGTATGATTAATTGGGATTCATTTTAATTTGATTAATGGTTTTATGTTTCCTGACCAGTTGTTGAAACATGGCCTCATTCTTCAAGGAGGCAATTAGGGCCATTGCCTCCATGCCCCCTGGTCATTGCCTTGGTGCCCTTGAAATGCTCCAGTAGAAGCGACAATTTCTTCATAGGGTGCCCTTTACCTACATGAGAAAATGCATCTTGGTGCCCTTTCAAGATTATTTCCAACACCCCCCCCCCCCTGCCTCCACGAGAATCACTCAGAAACCACCCAGCAATTATCCAGCTAACTCTAATTTATTTCCCGTTGCTGAAGTCCGCCTCTTGTTTCAAGAGGGTTTTCTCCTTCGCCGACGATGACTCCCGACTAAAAGCCTTGTGCTCAACAACGAACCCCCCCCCCCTCTCCATGTAATTGTTGACTACAATTAGACAAATCAAGTGTACACATCTGATGCTTGCCTACGTGCCAACGTGATGGTTCACTCAGAGCTATGTGGATCTCCCAGGATTTCAAAGTAAAAAAGAAAGATGACAAATAGAACACGTCCTTAGGTGGTTCACGGTCCGTCACGACTGGTCGGACTTAAAATAACTCCCACAAGGGAATTTTCAGCCTGATTGGGTATGAAATTATGATTTTGAGAGTATAAATAAAGAGAAAAATCGATGTCCCGAACACTGCAGTCCAATGAATGCAGGAACCATACATCTAGTCGGCGCAAAGTGCAGACACTTGCACTGTACAAGTACAAGACTAGTGAGGCGATTACGTGAGAGGTCGGGTTTAAAATCTAGACGCAGGTTTCCGGGAATGGCGGTACTTTAAAATCAAAATGTGATGTAGATCAGCAATGCACTCACCTCCATTGACTTAATACAGATGTGCACAATTTTTGATAGCTTTAGTGTATATATATTTTTATTTTATTTACATGCACTTTTTTTTCAATCTGTCTACTTTTTGTAGTAAGAGCTTTTATTCTGGTTTAAGATTTTTTAGGTTTCAAAGAGTAAAAAAGAGTAAGTTTTCTCGGTGATGACTTCAATTCAGAGGAAAGCTTGTTAAAGATAACAATGGTTCTGGTTTGAATGTTTTTTTCTGTAAGATTTCAGACTGTTTAATCTCTAAAAATTGTCGCAGAATAGCAAATAGAAAAAATTCACAATAATCAAATTATGCCATTTCTCTGAAAAGGCACATGCAAACATTAGGTTTATCGTATTACAATTCTTTTTTTAATTTGATCTTGAACTGTCTTTTAAAAATTGTCACAGAATAATGCATAGAAATATATCTTTCATTTCATAATAATCAAATCATGCCATTTCTCTGAAAAGGCACATACAAACATGTTCAGTTTATTGTATTTTATAACAATAATTTGTTTCTATTTGACCTTGTAGTTAATGAATTTTAAGATGCAAATAAATCTCTGATTCGAATTCCACCAGTTGATAAATTGAGTTACATCGCAACTCATTGTTAATGACAAGCCACACAATACAAAAGAATACGTGAACGTAGAAACATATGTCTCTGTCGATTGAAAAGAAGAAGTAAAACACGCACAATATTTTCGCCTCACTATAAAATGATTGATTGGACTTCCATACAGTGCCCCAACGCAATTCTCTTTTCATTTCCATAATTAAATTAAAATCTTCCCCAGAACGCCACTTTTGTATTTCAGACAATAGATAGCGAGATTAATATAGGGCCTGCAGGAAAAATAAAATTGTTTCCCATAATTATGAACTTCATTAACAAAAACACAAGCAACTTTTCTTTTCTTAAAGGCAGTTGATACTATTGGTAATTTCTCAAAATAATTATTAGCATAAAACCTTTAAAACAATGTCACAAAAATATGTTTTACATCCAAAACAATTTTTTTCATTTTTTTTTTACTCTTTTCTCAAAAACGACACCACCCCAGCAACTAATATTTTAGAAAAGCTTTCTACCATCGTTATTTTCAAACTCATGTCTAATGTAATTCTGTGGACATTGTGTTTTGTGTCCTACAGAAAGTACCGGACCCTTTAAGGAAGCTCAAAGCATGAATGTAAATTATGTCATTGTAATATTCTGGATAGATACTGCACTGTTCTGAGCATCAGACCTGAAATTACAGGTACTTAGAAAAAAAAACGCTGTCTCTGATCTCCATTGTCCCTGACGCGACCTTCAATTCACTGCTCCCTCAGAATTCATCCCAACATGTTTCCCTAGTGGAAATAGCTTATTGCAAAATCAACAATTTCAGGACATTATGGAAAGTTATTTAGGAACAAGATAAAATTGAGAGGGATTGGGTAGCTCTCAAGTGACTTTCGTTATATTGTGTGCAAAAGTGAAGAAAAAGTAATAGATATTAAATTTGCATCGGGGATAAAGAATAATATGCCTGTGATTTTGTTCACAGAACTCGGAGTACACAGTGCTAACACACATCGGTCTGATAGGTTAAACCAATATGAGGACAAATTAATAATCAGCGAAAGTGCAAAATATCTTCTGAAAATTAGTCACAATGGTTTGTAGGTTCTAGACAGAGCTGGTACCAAATGTTGCATGTAAACCACTAGAACTGATTGTTCTGTTGGTTTTGAGATGAAGTGACATGCGGTGTATAAAAATGACAGTGTTAGAGGAAAATCGTAAAAGATGTGGACAAGTGGAAAGAATGGTGGACTATTAAAATGACAAATGACTGGTCCTGTTGGCCAGTCCCTGAACAAGTTATGGGCAAACTCTGTGTACTGTGTAGATGACAATTTGCTATACAGGGGTCGAAATTAAGTGTATTTCCATGGTAGTCAGCAGGGCTAGTGACCAATAATTTTTAGTAGCCCTGATAAGATTTTGGTAGCCCGAAAGACACATTATGTCTCGCGTCACGGCTCAAACTTTACAATACACCAATAACATAGTTCTTTATTGTTTGTGATGATGATTTTTGCATTATTTTTCCACTAGCCCGTCGGGCTATCAAACTGGAAAAATGAGTAGCCCGGCTGTAAATCTGGTAGTCCCGGGCTAGCGGGCTAGTGGCAATTTCGACCCCTGCTATAGGTTAGAAGAGTTTATAATTATTTTGGGGGTTGAACAAAGAATTGACTAAAGTGAGATTCGAACCAACGACCTCCGGATTAACGTGCCGGCGCTCTACCAACTGAGCTATCTAGCCGTATATTGGCGGTGTCCCTATTTTGTCAATATCTTTGTTTATAGTTATTGTACATTATATTGTTACTCATAATTTTGTATCTTGAAGATAAGAAGATTGGAAAGGACATTTCAATTGTCTTATTTTCCCAGCTTCTACACTTCTTTTCAACCTTCCCTTTTAGCAAGGATTTAGCAAGGACATTTTATTGAGGTGGTGATTTTCTCAAAACTCTTCTTGATTAATATAAGGGATTCTCTAAAAAGTCTGTAAAATTTCTTTAACAAGGAAAAGCAGTCACCAAAGGGAGGAAGAAACATTCCACATAAAATACCAGGGATTGGTTTTGTCCACCATGTGTTGTAAAACTATTAGACTGAATATGCTAACATTGAGTAGCATCATGATTTTTGAGTAAGGGAATCAATGTGTGGTGAAGAGGTTTTCAAACTAGTGGTTTAAACCCGCTGAGGCCTGGTTCTTGATAATTTTACCGAGACGAATCATAAATACCTTTTTCGGTCAAAAAACATCAACACTTTTTGGTCAAAAAGTAAAATAAATGCAAAAATTATAATTATTCAATGATTTCATTCAACACAACACCCCTCCAGCTATGAAATGGTTAGGCCCTCGGGTAAACAACTCCTTATAAGGAGATGCTGTGCGCGTCGCGCGTATCGCGTGATGTTGCTCTCGACCAATAGGAATAAAGAAACTGTCTTATAATACGCACAGGTACAAGCGCGCGTGTCACGCCCATGTTATAACACTTTTTACTGGTGTTGTATCATTCATTCAAACAACACCTCGTGATGCCCTCTCGACCAATCAGTATGGATAAACTGTCTTAGGTATTTATGAATAGCAATCGAAACAATTTGTGTAGCATTTTGCTGTGCTATATGAGGGAAATCTATCGCTGAATACCCTCTGTCACATGTCCAAACCCATATAGTTTCGTAGAATTTCTGGTGATCCACAGAGTCTGTAAACTTGAGTAGTATGGGTTCGAATCCGAGCAAGACACTTAACTATAATTGCTTCTCTCCACCCAGGGGTAAATGGGTACCTGTGAGGGCAGAGGTGGTTCTTGTAATTGATTTAGCCGAGTAGCGCATATTAATGTTGCACAGGCTGCATACTCCCATGCACCAGGGAGCTGAGACAGTTTAACCAGTGACCATGGGGTAATAATGTGAATCGCTTTGGGACGCCCTCCGGGTGTGAAAAGCGCTATAAAAACTAGCTATTATTATTATTATTAGTTGTAGTAAAATCTGGGAAGTTTTATTTCTAAAATAAGGGAACCTAGGCAAGCAAGCTTTTTTTCCCAGGAAATTCCACAATCATTAGTTTTATTGTATTTATTTATAAAGGATTAAAACTACCAACTGGTTCCAAAAACCAAAGGTACTTTGCGTTTTAAAATAAGTTCTTGCCAATCCATCAAAGTTAAATTTACTGCTACTCCTCAGAAAGAAAAGTTAAATTGAATTCCCTTGAACTCCCTCCCTGGTTCTTCAGAATGCATCCCAACAGTGGAAACACCTTTTGCAAAATAAAATAAAAAAAATAAAAAAATTATATTAGGCCTATAAAATTAAATAAAAATGGAGGAAAGGCTGCAAACTGGCAAATTTACTTTGGTCAGCCCAGAGATTTATCGCTATTCCTTACAGAGTTGGGGGCACTATTCATCGCTCTAATCAGATAACTGTCGCAAACACTTTGTCGCCAACCGAGGATGAGCTAACTGGTACCCCGCCCTCAGGACGCCTGATAAAGTTAACATCTATTTGTTCAAAAGGTCACCGGTACTACATAGCCACCTTTCCGCTTTAATTGGATAACTGTCACGGACAATCTATCAGGTTAACTGGTACCCTACCAAGACACCGGTGTCCCTTAGCTGGTACTTTGCCAATCCGGACGAGTGATGAAGAGGCCACCAATTTATAGCCCTTAATAAGACTAATAGATAACATGGATCTAGAACACACTGGCGACTAATTGCTCGGGGCGGGGCGGACTGTTTGAGACCTCAATTGATCGATTCTACTGTAGTATGTATTCAAAGCAAACAGTCAAACTTCATCAACGTCAGTATCGTAGGTGAGGAAATTCGTAAACCGCCGATAACAAAGCTGTTGAATCAGAATGGACGCGAGTCCCCCATCTGTTGTTTTAGCGGCGCGTTAGCGATGTATTTACTCTGTGTCAATTTACACAGGCGTACATTGTACGTGTAGCTTCATGAGGCGGACATAATGACCATGTTTTCTAGCGGGTTTATTTATATCAGCTTGTTGCCATGGTAACAGCACATTGCAAATCTAATTTTGACCGATGTGGGTTTTGGTTGATCCGATATAGTAATGGGAATGGATTTGCTTGAATGGGTGCATATGTAATGTGTCATTTTGATTCACAAACTAACCACTGTATACACTGTTTACTGCAAAAAACCATAATAATTTACCATTTAATATAAAGAATACAGACAACTTAAAATTCTAAAAGTAGGATTATTGGTAACAACCACCCCATGCCCCCAAAAAGCGAGTAAGTTAAATTCAAAAGCCTTACGTAGTACAGCAAGCATCTCGCTAAAATATTTTGCTTGAAATGCCCATTGATTGGAAATCAATTCAAATGAATCTATCGAATCTGAGCAATGGTTCTTCCATGAATCGGTTTTAGAAAGTGAGTGCATCATAAACATTGTAAGTTGTCTTTTGAGACTCTCTTTAACGGGTTAATTACATGTGCGTTTGGTATTATAAACGTTCAGACATTATCAAAATATCCCCTTTATACATTTCTCGGCCAGCTTTTTTTCTTTATCAAAGATATGTTTTTTCCCTAAAAATTCCAAGGCACATTTATAAACTCTGTTCTTGATTTTTTTTTCTTTTGATCAATAACTAAACTGCATTGTTGTGATCTGTTGGCGTGGCAACACTTGACGTCATCGTTACGCTCATTTACTGTAATTACTATCTGTCCTTCTGTCCTTATTTCCTGCATTATTGAGGCCCCTGTTGCGACTACCTTCACAACCTTGAGATGTGAAGGAATTCTTCACCTGGAAAATCTTCTCAAACAATGCTACATTAAACAACCATGCTAAAATTAAGCAAGGGACCCCAGTTAAATTCCTGCCGTGTGAATAGCACTTTATTTAAAGTCAATCAAAAAGTCAACCCTCCCCTGCTAAACAGTGACTCCTAAATACTCCTCAATGTTCTCTCAAAACCTAGCGACCCTAGTTAAATTCCTGCTGTGTGTATAGCACTTTATTTAACATACATGAAAAAAGCTAATCTCCCCTGCTAAACAGTGACTCCTAAATACTCCTCAATGTTCTCTCAAAACCTAGCGACCCTAGTTAAATTCCTGCTGTGTGTATAGCACTTTATTTAACATACATGAAAAAAGCCAATCTCCCCTGCTACGCAGTGACTCCAAAATACTCCTCAATGTTCTCTCAAAACCTAGGGAACCCTAGTTAAGTTCCTGCTGTGTGCATAGCACTTTATTTAACATACATGAAAAAAGCCAATCTCCCCTGCTAAACAGTGACTCCTAAATACTCCTCAATGTTCTCTCAAAACCTAGGGAATCTAGTTAAATTCCTGCTGTGTGAGTAGCACTTTATTTAACATACATGAAAAAAAGCCAACCTCCCCTGATAAACAGTGACTCCTAAATACCCCTTACTTTACACCATTACTCTTTGCGCGATTTGTTGTCTCCGTAAACTGGTAAATGGTTCTTAGCGAGCCTGTGAGAAATCCGCAAACATACCAACAAGGGTATAAGTGCACAGCATTATTTACCTTCACACCACTTAGCAACTCTTACAAATGACTTTGAAAAGTGACTATCACAGTGAGGTCTACTTGCTCAGTTTTAAATACAGACAGGGACGTTGGGATATTTGAAAACCTTGGGGGAGGTGGGATGGTTATGCACTTCGGGATGTTGACAATAGACTCGGGATTTGACCATTGGACTCTATCATTTTTTACCCTGCATAGTTTTAAAGGCAGTGGACACTTGGTAATTGTCAAAGACCTGTCTTCTTACTTGCTGTATCTCAACATACATGTATGCACAAAATAACCAACCTGTGAAAATTTGAGCTCAATCGATTATCGAAGTTGCAAGATAATGATGAAAGAAAAAACACCCTTGTTACACGGAGTTGTGTGCTTTCAGATGCTTGATTTCGAGACCTCAAATTCTAAATGTGAGGTCCCGAAATCAAATTTGTGGCAAATTACTTCTTTCTCGAAAACTACTCCACTTCAGAGGGAGCCATTTCTCACAATGTTTTATACTACCAACCTCTCCCCATTACTTGTTACCAAGTAAGGTTTTATGCTAATAATTATTTTAATTAAGTAATTACCAATAGTGTCCACTGCCTTTAAGTAGATTTTAGTAGGTCAGATGTCATTGTAGAGTAGGTACACATGTTCAAACCAGGGACCTAAGCAAAAGAGGAAAATAGGGTCCACGGTTAAGGATAGGTCCGCAATTGGGAAGCATGTAAAGAATCAATGGGAGCTGTTGCAAAAAGACTTTTGCCTCATTTGTACATCATGTACGTCAGGTTCGTGTAGTGGTATACAGTGCATCTTACCTCGCCTTCCACCTCTAGGACCCCGGTTTAAAAAGTTACCCTTCCTAATGCTTTTGACGTTTTAAAACATTGTGATTAAGACAAGTTTAATAGCTACCTATTTCTCCTCATTCGTTGTACCAAAAAGCAAGGTTGAACTGGTTTCTTCAGATCATTAGTCAGTATAGTTGATACTATGTACACACCGTGCCATAGCCAAGATTTTGGAGAGGGGGACCTTTTTTTAATCTACATCTTCCGATCACTTGCTCTTAAACGATGATCGAATGCCAACTGAAACAGCTTAATTTATGTCAGAAAATGGAGACGTTGGAAAGCAGTGTCAATATGATGCATCATTCTATTCAAATATAACTGCTCAAGCTTCTAATGGCCAGAAAGTTTGCACTCTTATCTCAATCGCAGATTCAAGTCTCTTGTCATTCACAGTAAATGCACCTTTACATTTCCCCGCAGATTTGATTAAACTTATTCACTTTATTACCTTAAAAGAGGAGTTTTTTCCTCCCGATTCACTTCTCAAAGTCCTACAAAATCACCAGTCACCTTCAAAAAGCCACTTCAGTTCTCTTATGAATATAAAACTACGTGTCTAAAAGTGCGGACTTGATTCCTGCAAACTAGTTGAAGATTCCTTTTTTCGAGGCTCGAACTTATTTTCCTTTGACACTCCATCAAGGGTAGTGACTTCCATCTCCTGCGAGAAGGAACATTGCAAAGAGGTCTGTCTCCGACTCTCGCCTTTAAAGGCACTGGACACCTTTGTTAATTGTCAAAGACCAGTCTTCTCACTTGGTGTGAATCTCAACATACATGTGTGCTTAAAATTAACAAACCTGTGAAAGTTTGAACTCAATTGGTCATCGAAGTTGCAAAATTATAATGGAACAAAAAACACCCTCCTTGCACAAGTTGTGTGATTTCAGATTCTTGAATTGCGACCTAAGATGAGGTCTTGAATTCAATTCAAATATTTTACTAAGAAATTACTTCATTCTCAAAAACTATGTTATATACTTTAGAGGGAGCCGTTTCTCACAATACTTTATACTAGTATCAACAGCTCTCCATTGCTTGTTACCAAGTAAGCTGTTATTTATGCTTGAACAAAATCTGTAGACGTTTGTGTTTGGTGTCAAACACAAAGTACCCAAACGCTTTAACTCGGAGGACCTGTCCAGTGAATGACATGAGAAGAAGGGACTTGCTGAGCACTGTTCAGCCGTGTAAGATTGACCGATGAATAGCCCTGGGCATTCTAGAGACCTTGCCGCTGTGGCTGGCGCTGGCTCTCCTCTCAGTAACAAGTGTTTTCTCTGCTCGGAAGCAGTAAACCGATGCTGGGCTTTTCCTGGTAAGTCCATGATGCGCATGGCTGATTAAGATCTGCATGGTTATTAGAAAAGTTTATATGTTTTTGTACTGATACTGGTTGCAGGACTGTATGCTTCTTTTTTAAAAGGGCGAGGGAACCAAGGCATTTTCTTCTTGGTAAAGGGCACCCTTTGAGAAAATTGTAAACTTCTACTGGAGCATTTCAAGGGCACCAAGGCAGTGACCGATGGGCATTTGGAAGGGCACCCTAAGAGGAAAATTGTTAATTTTTACTGGAGCGTTTTAAAGGATTCGGGTACTTTTTCAAAATGTCCACCGATTTGTATTAAACTTACAGGGTTTGAAGATAATGATAGTGGAAAGCTTCCCTTCAAATATTACTGGCTGAGGTTGTGTAGTTTTTGAGAAACTAGTAAAACAATTAGTCACAAAATAATTTTGGTCTCATGAGACGAAAATTATTTTAGCATGTAAAATCCCATTAACCAGTTATGATATTATATACCAAAACCATAGCATAACTGGTCAATGTGTTTTTACATGCTAAAACTGAGACGAAAATGATTTGTTTTACTCATTTCGTAAAAACTACAGCACCTCAGTTAGTAAAATTTCAAGGGAAGCTTTCTACTATCATAATCTTCGAACTGTGTAAGTTTAATGTAACTCTGTGGACATTGTGTTTTTTGTTAGGAAAAAGTACATAGACCCTTTAAAGCCATTGGACCCTTTCGATACAGAAAAAAATAAATAAAAGTTAACAGATTTACAAATAATTTACAGGGTTTACAGAAGGTAATGGTGAAAGACTTCTCTTGAAATATTATTACTTTTTGAGAAAACAGTAAAACAATATAAATTCTCGTTAGCGAGAATTACGGATTTATTTTAAACACATGTTATGACCCGGCGAAACGCGCGGATACAAGGGTGGGTTTTCCCGTTATTTTCTCCCGACTCCGATGACCGATTAAGCCCAAATTTTCACAGGTTTGTTATTTGATATAGAAGTCGTGATACACGAAGTGTGGGCCTTGGACAATACTGTTTACCGAAAGGGTCCAATGGCTTTAAACTCAGCAGTGTATACTTTTGGAAATTCTCAAAGACCAGAATCCTTATCCTCACTAAGATTTGTTCAGCATACATTTTGTGAGGGGGTTTTGAGTGAAAATTTACCTCTTTCTTTAAAACAGGTTTGTTATTTGATATAGAAGTTGTGATACACGAAGTGTGGGCCTTGGACAATACTGTTTACCGAAAGGGTCCAATGGCTTTAAACTCAGCAGTGTATACTTTTGGAAATTCTCAAAGACCAGAATCCTTATCCTCACTAAGATTTGTTCAGCATACATTTTGTGAGGGGGTTTTGAGTGAAAATTTACCTCTTTCTTTAAAACAGGTTTGTTATTTGATATAGAAGTTGTGATACACGAAGTGTGGGCCTTGGACAATACTGTTTACCGAAAGGGTCCACTGGCTTTAAGGACACCAAGGCAATGATTAGGGGGCATGAGGCCATTGCCTTTAATGCCTCCGTGAAGTATCAAGCCCGTGATGGCTTATTCTAAAATAATACAGTATTCTCTTCCGGTATTTTCTTCTGGTAAGGGGCACTTTTATGAGGAAAATTTGTATTGTGTCATGGTCGAGTGGTTAAGAGAATCGAATTCAAGTTATCCCCTGCTGCTAATTCTTGAGCAAGATTCTTTACTATAATTGCTTCTCTTCACCCAGGTGTATAAATGGGTACCTGCGAGGGTAGAGATTGATATTGTGAATGGAAAGCCTTGGTAGCGATATAAACTGTTGCCCAGGTTGTATACTATATAGAAGAGTTTGCGGTAACACCATGTAATAACAATCTCTAAATGAGTTGGGGTGGTTCTGAAAAGAACCGTTGGATTAACTTGACGTTTCGATCAGTATGCTCTGATCGTCGTCTGGAGAATGCTGGACTCTGATGCTGCATGCTGCTTCTTATATCCAACATGCAAAGTTTCAAATCCTACTTAGGTTGTATACTCCCAAGGGAGCTGAGAAACATTAAAAAGGGATGTTATTGGCCCTAAGACCAGGGGTCGATTTCACAAAGGTAGTCCTAACTTAGGACTAGTCCTAAGCAATGCTAAGAGATAGGACTGGTCCTAAGTTAGGACCAGTAACTCATCCTAACTAAGGACTGGTCCTATCTCTTAGCATTGCCTAGGACTAGTCCTAAGTTAGGACTACCTTTGTGAAATCCACCCCAGGGCACTAATGTAAAGCGCATTGATACGGTTATTGTGAAATGCGCTATATAAGAATTGGTTATTATAATTATTTATTATTGGAACTTTGCAAAAAGCACCACAGTAAAAGCACAGGGCACCATGGCAATTGCTGGATGGGTTATTTTGAAGCCTGCATACAATTACACTAAATAGCCTGCCGTCGATTTCACCAAACTGCTCCTAACCTAGGATTAATTTTAGGACTTAGGATGGGTTTAGATCGGTATCCAAATACGTAGGACACATTGAACCCATCCTAAGTTAGGACCGGTCGCTCACTCGTCCTAACTCGAGATGGGATTGATCCTAGCATTTCGATCCTAGCATTTCGTTAAATTGGCTGCAGAAGCCTTTGTCACTTAACCAAGCCAAATCTCAGGATTTAAAAATGCCAGGAAGTTCATGATGGGCGATTTTAACCGTAGTCTTGGTGCAAGACGTTTCGTTTCCTATTCACGCACACCGGGGCCAATTCATCGACAGCGCGCGCACCGACTCACCTGACTTTATAGTCCACTCACCGCCCCGTTTCTCCGGGGCGGTGAGTGGACTGTAAGTCAGGTGAGTCGTTGCGCGCGCTGTCGGTGAATTGGCCGCGGTGTGCGTGATAAGGAAACGAGAAACGTCTTGCACCAAGACTATTTTAACCTCAGCTGGCACCCCATGTTCAGTTTACACTTCATGCACTTTTTATTCCTTGGTAAAAAAAAAAATCTTTTTAAATGTTGCATCTTTTCAGAGCCAATATTATCATTTCTCTAATGTGCTGATATATGATATGGGCAAATCCTACTACTTTCTTCATGTGAGCATTTAATATTGATTGTCTTTTAAATATGTGAGGAACTTGCCAAACTGCCAAAGTACAACCCTATAGTTATACGGATCTTGGAAAAGAATGCAATAAAAAAAAACATTTTAAATTTTGCATCTTTTTAAAGCCAATATTATCATTTCTCTAATGTGCCGTTATTTGATATGGGCAAATCCTAGTACTTTCCCCATGTGAGCATAATAAAGGTTGTCTTTCAACCATTCAAGAAACTCGTATTCATGTCACGTTTTCTTAGCAGATGTCTGAAAGCTTTTTCCCCCTTTCTCAAGAATGCTCTCCATCATATTGAATTTCAACTTTCTGAACTAGATGAGAGGGGTTTTTCTTAGTCCGATATTCATGCCTTATCAAGCAGCGTGAACCCTTTTCAATCCACCGAGGAACGCATCAGAGTTTGGTGAACTAGATTCTATTGAATGCTTTTCTTTACTATAGGTTTCTATTCATATTGTGATCCAAATAATGTTTGTCGTGTCCACGAAGGCTGTTCTTTTAATGAGGTAGATGATGTTGCTAGCACACAAAACATTTTTTTTTATAACTCAACAATATTTATTTTTGTTTCTGATTTCTCATTTACTGGTATATGGCATCATACAAAAGGATGCTTTACATAAAATAGTAGAAACAGGGTAGAGCCCCGATAAGTGTTTTCTTGACTTGGGGGTATCATACAAGACAAACAGACACGGAACGGAAGGACGTTTTGACTCATTAAACAACATTTAAATCGTGGATATCTTTAACAGTTTAATTAGTTTCATCAAGCAAATGTCACAGTTTCTTTTATCGATGACTGCCTTCAAAACGGAAGGACGCCAATGGTGTCCTTCCGTTACCGACCTTTTTAATATTCATATTTTATAAACTAAAAGTTTTTCAGCCAAAAACAGGAGGCCATTTTGAAGGCAGTCATTTTTAAAAGAAACTGTGACATTTGCTTAATGAAACTAATTAAACTTTTAATGATATCCATGATTTAAATGTTGTTTAATGAGTCAAAACGTCCTTCCGTTACTGTGGAATTGCCCCTTGTGGAATTGTCCCATTTTTGTCTACTCCCCCTTTTTTCACGAACAATATTTCCTGTTAAACACAGGTTCTTCATAAAATTAAAGGAACACGTTGCCTTGGATCAGACGAGTTGGTCTATAAAAAGCGTTTGTAACCGCTTGTTATAAAATGCATGGTTGGAAAGATGTTTTAAAAGTATAATACAATGATCCGCACAAATTTGCCTCAAAATTGCATGGTTTTCCTTTTACTGCGCGAACTAACATGGTCGGCCCTTTATGGGAGTCAAAAATTTGACTCTCACAAATGGTCGACCGTGTTAGTCGACGAGGTAAAAGGAAAACTGTGCAATTTCGAGGCACGTTTGTGTGGATCATTGTATTATGCTTTTAAAACATCTTTCCAACCATATGCATTTTATATAAAAAACGGTTACAAATGCTTTTCAAAGACCAACTCGACCGATCCAAGGCAACGTGTTCCTTTAATTCCGCAATGACCATCAAGGGCACACAGACAGACAAACAATAAAATATCAGATGGACCAACTCTCCCTAATGCAGTACCTTTCCTGCTTCCCCCTTTCCTGATAATAAATCAATCTTTCAATTTCCTGATAAACAATTATAAAAATTTCCCTGTTTTGAATCATTAAAGTAACTACCTGATATATATCAGTTGTTTAGCCAATATATTGGGTTTGATTTGAACCAAGGTGACATGCTAGACCCAGAAAGCAGTGTACAGTGCTGATCACACTTTGGTGTCAGGGTAAAATAGAAGTAAAATCTGTACTTTTCCTTCATGTAATTTTGACATACATGTACATTATCATAATGCGCAAACCAAACTGTCTCTCTATAAAAAGCAAATCCATCACAAGAAAAGATTTGCGTCGACCGGAAATTCAATTTTGTATATACTGACTGTCAGTAAGTCCAATCAGAATTTATAAATTAGCTTCACGTTAGGCATGTATTGCCATGACAACGCAACAACCATGTGCAAATGACTCAGGAGAATCCTGTTATCAAATTGTAACAATCAAAACAAATTCTTGCCTAAAGGTTTTATTTTATCACCAGGCCCCAAAAATTGTAAAGAAAATTTTATATAATTTTTTTTCAGGTAAAAATAATTAATGGCCTGATGTTTCCATCCTAGCAGAGTCTTTCTCAAAGGCTAAATCTTTTCAGGACACAGACACAAGGCAACCAATAGAAGATAAACAAACAAAAGACACAAAAGAACAAAACCCATATTAAAAAACACTTTAAAAAAAGAAGCACTAATTAAATGGTTTTTGATCAGATATGGTGACCGTTTTGCTCATTTATTTGTTACCTGTATGTAAAGAATCTAAACTAACTGGCTAGACACTAAAGAACAAAACCTATAACATTTATTTGATATGATAAATTGTGACTTTTTTCCTCATTTATTTTTTGCTCAATTATTTTGGTACAATTTTATAATAGATTTAATAGACCTTTTTAAATTTTGGCTCATTTATGTTCGTACGAGTTTCAGTTTATCATTGATTTAATAGGCCTTTTCTCATGAGGCTTTTCATTTGAAACGATAACTTTCGCTAGATGCGTGTACAAACACACAGCAATCAGCCGTGCACACTGTTAGTACTATTCATTAGCTTGGACAAAATGGCTCCCTAGCAACAGGTTGACAGGGTTACCGTGACAACCGTGACATGCATTCATCGTGGTATCACCCAAATGAGTAAATTAAATTTGAATTAAATTTATTTGATAGAGGGGAAAAAAGAAAGCTAACATTGAAACGTCTGTCTGTTTGTGCACTAAAACCTGCCCCAGAAAACAATTAAGGGGAATTTGATTACATTGTCGGCTTATAGAGAATGCATGCTTTCTTCGAAGGTTAAGGCAAGATAACTCAGAAATAATTGTTTATGAGACATTGGGTTATCGTAGCAGAGAGTGTTATTGACCGGTTTCAGGCTAAATTTAAGTTCATTTTAAGGTCACTAAATTGGTTGGAGATGTTCACCTTGTTTACCATCATCACAAATAGTAAACAATAAAAAATAATATAATGATAATAAGCTAGCATTTACAGAGCGCCTTTTCCAGAAGTTACAGAGCACTAGGATGTGTCCCAGAAAATAATTGAAAATAAATTTGATTACGCAGTCGGCTTACAGAACGCATGCTTTGTTTGAAGGTTAAAGCAAGATAACTCGAAAATAATTGTTTATGAGACTTTGGTGTATTGAATCAGAGAGTATTAATACTTGGTTTCTAAGTTATTCAATTTGATGTTTTTCAATTTCATTTTAAGGTCATTAAAGCCATTGGACCCTTTCGGTCAACAGTATTGTCCAAGGCCCACACTTCGTGTATCACAACTTCTATATCAAATAACAAACCTGTGAAAATTTAGGCTCAATCGGTCTTTGGAGTCGGGAGAAAATAACGGGAAAACCCACCCTTGTATCCGCGCGTTTCGCCGTGTCATGACATGTGTTTAAAATAAATCTGTAATTCTCGTTAACGAGAATTGATATTGTTTTACTGTTTTCTCAGAAAGTAAAGCATTTCATGGAATAATATTGCAAGAGAATTATTTCACCACTACCTTCTGTAAACCCTGTAAGTTATTTGTAAATCTGTGAATTTTTTTTTTTTTTCTGTACCGAAAGGGTCCAATGGCTTTATAGAGGTTGAAGAGTTTTTCCTTGCTTATCATCATTACAAATAATAAACAATTAATAATATTATTATGATAATAAGCTGGCATTCATAGAGCGCTTTTTCCAGAAGTTGTAAAGCACTAGGATGTATCAAACACAACATTTAAAACAAAGCGGGCCCAAAATAAAAAACAAACTTCAGTTATTTGTTGAAAAATTCAAGTGAGATTGTTTTTCTGCAGCTATATCAGGAAGTTAATTCCACAGAGCTGGTCCCCCATTGGATCCAACTGTTTTTATTGACTTTTAATCAAAGGGGGCATTTCAGATAGAAATTGCACCATTTAAAAAATATTCCTGAAAATTTTGAGCAGTTTTGTCCATGTACAGGTAGGAAGAATATTCCGTAATCGAAACACACAATCTGAAAAGCGTTTCATGCAGAAACTTTTCTCGAAATGGTAATCTTTTGAACCCCTTTCTCTATATCACCATAATCCTTTGAAGGGAATTGTTGACAGACGAGTGCTTCCTATCAACAGGCATGCAACTTTTCCTCGGCTCAGCCGATTTCCTTGTTTTCTAATCTCAGTTTCACCATTCCAAATTGAAAAATACTATACAAAATCATTGAACTTTTGTAGTTTTCCTCTTTTTTTGGTGCAGTTACAGTTGCATGCCTGTACCAAGTAAGCTTTTATGGTCATTAATTTTTGGAGTAATTACCAAAGAAAGACTTTCCCTATAACAGTCACTATGCCTCTTGAAAGCCAATGGATAATGCAACAGAACCTTTGTTGACTAAGCCGATAATCAAACACGGTTGAGATGGGAACGGTAAACATATCGTTGTATGCCACCCTGGTAGTAAAGGTTGGACACCAGCTGTTCAACCATAGAGGGGTCCTTTCTCTAGTGTTAATGTTTTCTTGTTGACTTCCAGTCCGATATTTTGTCTTTAAAAGGGCAAGGCCACTTTCATTTTGCAAAGGGCACTTCCATTGGAAATCTTTAAAGGAACACGTTGCCTTGGATCGGTCGAGTTGGTCTTTGAAAAGCGTTTGTAACCGTTTTTTATAAAATGCATATGGGTAGAAAGATGTTGTAAAAGTAGAATACAATGATCCACACAAACACGCCTCGAAATTGCGTGGTTTTCCTTATACCTCGTCGACTAACACGTCGGCCATTTATGGGGGTCAAAATTTTGACTCCCATAAATGGCCGACCGTGTTAGTTCGCACAGTAGAAGGAAAACCACGCAATTTCGAGGCAAACTTGTGTGGATCATTGTATTCTACTTTTAAAACATCTTTCCAACCATATGCATTGTATACAAAACGGTTACAGACGCTTTTGTTTTGACCAACTCGTCCGATCCAAGGCAACGTGTTCCTTTAAAGTCTATGGGAAATTTGTTGAAGGGGCACCTAGCCCAAGACCAGGGCATTGAAGGCCAATATTAGGGCAACGAATGTTATGGCCTCCAGGCTCCCTGGCCACCATGTAATTCCAGGCTTGTATCAGGGCTCCAATGTTTGGGGGAAAACCCACAAGACTGCATGACTTGTAGAGCTAAGAGTACTGGACCGGGATTTGATTTAAAACCAGAATCAAAATGAGAAGAAATTAAAACCAGTGCCCCATTTCGTGAAGCTGCTTAAGCAGAAAATAAATTAATTCCTGCTAAGCAATAGTGAGTAGGATACCAATCACAAATTGTACAGGTGACATGGTGTTTTTGGCTGGTAACCTTATTCTGGTGGCATAATTTTGTTCTGCTTTAAAATAGCTTATTTTTCTATGAAATTTGGCCCAGGGACCAATTTCCCAGAGTTGCTTGAGCAGAAAATCTTGCGTGTACACTTTTTACTTTGTAGCAAAAATATGCAGGATACCAGTCACAGACTGTACAAGTGACATGCTACTTTGGCTGGTGACCTTATTCTGGTAAGCATTAAGTGATTGTGCTATAAGCATGAAATTTGGGCCAGGATGGCAGACTCTGTTTTTTTGCCTTGAATGCAAGTGTACAGCTTTCACTTTTTACTCTTTTTATCCGAACTGTCAGGAGGTCACATTAATATCTGATCCAATTTTCCTATTAACGGTAATACATTTTTTACGCCAATATACCCCCGTTCAATACGTGCCTGCACCTGCCCCATCATCATGATAATACCACGGGGTACGTGTCAATTTTTCATGTTCCGTCATGGCTCTTAACAAAACATGGCTACATTAAAACGGGATCGTGACCCGGATTCGTCAGTTTGGAAATTGATTTCTGAATAGGTCCGTGGTAGAAATTGAGAGATGGGCACACGTCTTAATCTATAAAAGAGGGTGTTTTACATGTAGGTTTAGCCGTCTCAAGTCAACAGAAATGCAGGGTTAAACTGCTGTCGGCAGGATTGTTTGCAGATTTTCGTAGTGCAAAAGACCCACTCCCTTTGGTTCCACAAATTTCATTCCCTCCTCCCAACCTCCCACAGAAAGAAAATGGAGAATCGGTGTTCAAATGTTGAACAATCATTAAAAAATAATAATGCTAATAATTTGCAGTTCTTAGCTTTTACACTCCGTTGTCTTGAAGCACAATTTCAGGCCTTGAAATAACCCACGACGCCCACAACATTTGCTGTGGTGCCCTATGCTTTTGCTGTGGTGCCCTTGGATTTTGTTGTGGTGCCCTTACATACTTAGATTTTTCTCATAGAGTGCCCCTTACAGTGTACCTGAGGAAAATTGCTGTGCCTCTTCAAAAGCAAAGTTCAAAACCTGCACTTTTGCACATTAAGTATAGATGCCCTTTCTTAATTATTATGTCCTTCTTCCATGTGACGGATATTAAACCAACATTTCCCCCACTTTTGTAAACGCAGCACTGAAAATTTTAAATCAGGAAAAACTGGCTCTTCAAAAATTCTATACCTCGCGTTGAGGGACTTCAGTCAACTTACTCCCTTTCGAGTAACTTTTCTTTCTGTTCTTCTTCCATTGACAGATAGTAAACCAATTTTTCCCCAACTTTAGTGAATGCATGAATGAAAATTTAAAATTGGCAAAAAAACGGGACCCTTCAAGAATTCTAGACCTTGCGTTTTGGGACTTGAGTCAACCTGTGGACGCACCTGAGCATTCATGGTAGAGTTGTAAATCAAGAGGGGGTTCGTACATTCAACTCATACTTCAACCGATCGCAGATGTCTGACGAATATCAATGACGCTTGATTTACGCAAAATGCTTATAACCTGCCGAGAATAACTAGTTTTGACGTCATTTAAACAGCAACGCTGCGCATCTTGCTCCAAAACTGTCCTGTTCAATTCATCAAATTCAGAAGCCTTCCAAAAAGTGATTTCTTCCTTGTATGTTTTTACCCATTGATACGCATGATTTTGTTAGCGTCAGTTTTGAAAATAAATTGCCCATGCCAACATCAGTGTTTTTAAAACAAAGTCGACGAGAGGAAGAGCCCTTTGAAACATTCAGGGAAAACAATGTAATACAAGAGAACCTTTGACTCGAGTGCGAGTCGTTTAAGACAATCGACGCTTCATCTGACGCATTGAGTTGACTCTTAGATAATAATTTCCAATGTCACCTCGGTCACTTCTGTAAAATATTCGCTGTCAAATGGAGTGTTTCGGTTAACAGTCATCCGAGAGGTAAAAACTCAGCCTGTTAATGTTTTTGTGGAGCACTGTGAATACGTTAACTGTGAAGTGTAAATTAATCACACGTTTTTTACCTTGGATGAAAGGGTGATCTCTGCCAATGGCTTTCACGACTTGCTGCTGTGTGTCGTTGACGTAAACCTGTATAACTGCTGACGTGCTTTATGCCCTACTTGTTGTAAATATAAAAGTGCTTTATGAGCGATCTATTCTCTTACAGTATCTGACATGGCTAGTAAGAGTTTGATTGATTTGAATAGTGAAAAAGATGTATCCCATGCATGTACATGTACTAGCGAGAGCTCAATTTTTTTATTTTAATATTCACAGGATTGAAGGGTTTTTAGTTCAAAATTTGTACTGGACCAGAAGGTATTTTACAAGACCAGAGTTTTAAAGGAACGTTACACGATTGGTAAGAAACTAAAATCGTGAAGATCACAGATTTACATAAAACTTACACGGTAAGTGATGATGATGATGATAGTTGAAAATATCCCTTGAAATATTTCTGTCTGAAATGTCATATTTGATGAGAAATGAATAGTCTAACTTCTTGTTTGGAGTTTATTGCTCGGTGAGCATTTCAATCATTTTTATTTTGGCATCGATGCAGTGCAAAATTTGTAATTGGTTTTGCACTATTCTCTTGTGACCCAGACAGCCGATCGATCTTGAACTTCTACAGGTTTGTCAGTTTATGTATGTGGTGGATTACATAAAGTGCGCACACTGCCAACAACTGTTTTGTTAGTAAAAACCAATTCTGTAATGTTCCTTTAGCAAAGATTTTACACAATGAGGTAGCCTATTAACAAATAAAAATAAACAAAAAATAAAAAGAAGCAATGAAAATGATTTTTCAGTTTGTTACAAATCCTTACAGTGAGAACCTTAGAGCCAGTCTGAGTGAGCTTCTTAGCACAGAAAGAATTGCTAAGCAAAACAGGTTACCAGCCAAAAAATACATTGTAGTGTACATTAGTTGTGACTATACCCCTGTTAATTTGTGCTAAGCAAATACACTTTTCCTGCTTACCAAGTTGCGCCCTACATGTATAACCCCATCAACCTTGTAGATGATTGTCTATAACAGCAATGATGTTATTCCGTTGCTAGGCAAAGTTCAATGTACACAATTGACGTCGGTAACCACAATTTGATTTTTTTTTTTTACACCAGAGTTTTTGTTGAAGCCATCGCTTTTGTGCATAGATTATTACTGTTTATGATCAAGTGGAATGACCGTGAATAAAATAAGATCTCCTGCAGTTTAATTAAAAAGAAAAAAAGAGGAAATTCCACCAAATGATTGCGGCAACTCAAAGAAATTTGAATAATGGAACATAGCCGTAGGCTACCAATTATAAAACCTTGATAAATATTTGGAAAGCTTGTTAAATTATATATAAATTTGAGGGAACGAAAATGTTCGCCTTCAATTAAAGAGTTTAACGCTTCCCTGAAAATATAACTTCATAATCGGAGCAGTCTATTTGATGTGAAAGGTATTAAAGGCACTGGACACCTTTGGTAATTGCCAAAAACCAGTCTTCTCATTTGGTGTATCTCAACATATATGCATAAAATGCATGTTTTATGTTTAATGACTATTTTTAAAATGAATTTTTATGTTAGCTTTATTGTTTTAGGACCAAAGGTATATTTTGCCTGTAAACGTAGGGTCATACTTGTACGTAGATTGGTCATGTTGGTAACTCCAGCAATTAAAGACAGTGGACACTATTGGTAGTTGTCAAAGACTAGCCTTCACAGTTGGTGTATCTCAACATTATATGCATAAAATAATAAACCTGTGAAAATTTGAGCTCAATCGGTCATCTAACTTGCGAGATAATAATGAAAGAAAAAAAACACTCTTGTCCCTTGAAGTTGTGTGCGTTTAGATGGTGTCTCAGATTCAAATGATTTCGAATTCTAAACCAGAGGTCTTGAAATCAAATTTTGTGGAAAATTACTTCTTTCTCAAAAACTATGGCACTTCAGAGGGAGCCGTTTCTCACAATGTTTGATACCATCAACCTCTCCCATTACTCGTCCCCAAGAAAGGTTTCATGCTAATGATATATTTTGAGAAATTGCCAATAGTGTCCACTGCCCTTAATGACCATGAAACCTTACTTTGCAGCTACTGATAATAAAAACTATTCTGAGAAAAGATTCCATTCGAAACAATATAGTTGCGGATAATTTTTCACTCGGAATCTTTTGATCTGAGACACGATTTATGCATGAGTCATTTCTTGGATTTCTGCGAGGGTAGATTTGATTGAAATGGTGATCAGTTTCCACACGTTGTAAGGGGAGACAGATTGTAGAGCTGAACATGTGATCATCTTACCCTTTGGTTGCATAATTATCTTTCAATCAGAAAAGAAAAAGGAAAAGGAAAGCAGGAGAAAAATTATTTGTTTGTATTTAGGGATCAAAGAAGGACTACTTGCCATACAGAGTCCAGTAATTTACAATGGAAACTACAAACTGTAAATCTGCAGACTGGATAGCATGTTTGTTTGGGTATTTGTTGGGGTTTTCGTTTTTGTTTTGTTTTTTTGTTCTGGGATGTTTGTGACATGAAGACTTTCTGAAAAACACAGAGCACACAGTTCTATATAAATGCAAGGTTGGGTTTTTTTTTCATTACTTTTTTGCAACTACATCACATGTACTGCATCTCTTTGGAACTCCTTACATGGGGCCATTTTCATAGAGCTGCTAAGCATACAAATTTGCTTTAGCATGAAATTGTTCCCTTGATAAAAACAGGATTACCAACCAAATCTCCATGTGCTTTTCAGGATGAGCAAACAACAGCTGAATACCAGTAACAAGCAATATGCAACAAATGAAAACTTGGTTGGTAATCCTGTTTTTATCAAGGAAGAAATTTTATGCTTTGCAAATTTTTGTGCTCCATGAAATTGGGCCCAGGTGCATGTTTCCCTCCATCCTACAATTTAGACCATTTTAAGAGGAATAACAATACCTTAATGTGCCTTCAGCTCCCCTGAGTTATTTTGTTCACATTTAGTAAATCTACATTGTAATCCTTTTATAGTCCCTTACAATTAGTGGTTTTTAGCCTTTTTGGGGTGTACCTACTTACCCTCCCCCCCCCCCAAAAAAAAAAAAAAAAAAAATAGTATAACATGCCTTTAAAAAAAAAATTGTTACAACATTTTGAAAGCCTGCTAATGTGATGAAACATAAGTTGTCTCTTTTGTGTGTGTGCGTTTCCAGTCCGGTTCAATTCTACCTCGTTATTTTGATACGCGCGGATCATGTCTCCTTGAGGGCTATGTAAATAGATCTATCAAAACAAACATGTACTGCTTGTTAATAAATATTGAACGTGATAAATTGGAGATTTATGTAAACTGTTTGGAACACGCGGAGACCTTTGGTTCCGATTCAACGGGGATTGTGCAACGATCGTCTAAAATGTCAAGGTGATTTAGAAAGTGCAATGTTTTTCATATCGCAGGGCTTGAAATTGGGAGAAAAAAAATCACAAGACTGATGATGAGCTTGTAGATCAAAATGTTTACTGGATCAACATTTTTTTGTGCAAGACCAGAATCAAAATGAGAAAAAGAACTCTGTTCCTGGCAACATACTGGTACTCAATTTTATAAATGTTAAAATTGCATCGGGTTTGCAGTACCCGCTGCTAAAATGTAGGATTCCAACTGCTTCCAGCTACTGGGCAATCTCGGTAGTCCAGTTGGTAAGACACTGCTCTGAGTTCCGCGGGGGTCGTGGGTTTGGGTCCTGCCCGAGTGTTGTGGCGGTGATTTTTTTCACAGACATCGGTGTATAAAATAAACAGTTCGCATTTCAGTGTTTTGATTTGGGAAACAATTGCACTGATACATTTATCAAAATGACTGAAGATTTATCTCGTCTCTTGCGGTAAACATTACACATTTTTATCTGAAAAGCACCTTTTTTGTTTTCTTTTTGTAAATCACCTTCAAAATTTCATCAGAAATGCACAGGGGAAAGTTTCTTACCAGTTCTCATGCACACCCAAAACGAGTGCCAGTCTGCAACCGGATCCCCATAATAATAATAATAATATTAATAATAATAATAATAATAATAGTAATAATACTAATAATGAAAATAAATTCTACAAACAGGCCTATGCAAACCCTCCCAAAGCAAATGCCCCCTGGTCTGTGTTCAAGCTTCAGTACGAGGACAATATTAAGCTAGGACTCCATAAAAGTAATTGCTGAATAGTCACTGAATACCATTCAATGACATTCAAATAAGTGTGAATACACTTCAGTTCATATTTCTTTCATGAAAGTCTAATGATCTAACGATGGCTGCGGTAGAATTTATTAATAATACAAAGTTAACAATGAGTTCTTTGAGGAGCGTTTATCAATTACAGCTATTGACTATAGATTTCAGACCAAAATATTTTCCCTTTTTTTGTCTAGCTTTTTAAAATGATCACACATTTTCAAAGAGGGGCTTCAATGGGGCTTGAATTTGAGGAAGAATTCGTGTGGCTCAAAATGTGTACTGGGCAAAAATTTCTTAGACAAAGCCAGAATCAAAATGAGAGAGGCTTCCTGACCAAGTTTACATTGTATTTACGTTGGCTGAAACTTTCACATGTGACTCTTATTGTACCGTTTAGTATAAATTTGCCTTTAAATCAGCATTGTGGAAAAAACCCAATCTGTGACTACCTTTTTGATTAAACTGATGAGAGGAACGGATCACAATGAAGACCATTTCATACTAGTTCATACTGGTTCAAACTGGATCAGACTAATTCATACTTGTTCATACTTGTTCATCCTAGTTTATACTGGTTCATACTGGTTCATACTGGTTCATCCTGGTTTATACTGGTTTATACTGGTTCATCCTAGTTTATTTTGGTTCATACTGGTTCATTCTGGTTCTTACTGACCTGTTCATAAATCACAAATCACAATTGGCAGCGGTTGAGCTGTGCTCAACTCCTGCAAAACATGCACAGCGAAAACAGAGCTGTGGCGCAAAATTAACTTCGTACTAATCAGCGGGCTTATGTGTGCATGCACATGTACCCCATGGTACTATGCAGGCTTTGAATTTCGCTTTTGAAGGGGCACAGCAGTTTTGCTCTGGTGCGGGGCACCTCTATGAGGAAAATTTCAATTTGTTTGCAAAGGGCACCACAGCAAAAGCACAGGACACCATGGCAAACATGGCAAAAGCACAGGGCACCACAGCAACTGATGTGGGTGCTGTGGATTAATTTGATGTCCGGTGCAAGTAACTCGGCTCCAAACCAATATGTTTTCTGTGAAATCTGTAAGGTCAGAAGCCTCGTCAAATTGAGTCGGGTCTTTCGAATTTCTGTAGGATCTGTAAAGTTTCCTCCCCTAGGCATGATAACACTCCACAAGTTGTTTCTGATCCAACGATATTCTCAAATTACTATGTATACTGCTCCTTCAGCTCAAATTCCCTCCTACTCGGCAAATAGTGGGTTGAGATAACAATCCTTGAACATTATGTGGATGCTGCTAGTGTCACATTAAACGGCAATCACTCTGAGCAGTATTTTATGTGGTAATTTCAGTAGAATCTGCACTCAAACACAAATTTTGCAGTCTCAGTTTCACTGAAATCGAAATGTCTTTTTATTTTATCAGGTTTTATTTTTTACTTAGAGGAACACGTTGCCTTGGATCGGTCGAGTTGGTCTTTGAAAAGCGTTCTGTAACCGTTTGTTGTAAAATGTATATGGTTAGAAAGATATTGTAAAAGTAGAATACAATGATCTACACAAATATGCCCCGAAATTGCGTGTCTTTTTTTTTTACCCTGTCGACTAACACGGTCGGCCATTTATGAGAGTCAAAATTTTGACTCGCATAAATGGCCGACCGTGATAGTTCGCGACGTAAAAAAAGAAAAACCGTGCAGTTTCGAGTGATACTTGTGTGGATCATTATATTCTACTTTTAAAACATCTTTCTAACCATATGCATTTTATAACAAACTGTTTCAAATACTTTTAATAGACCAACTCGTCCGATCCAAGGCAACGTGTTCCTTTAAGGTTTTGTAGATTTACTTTTAGAGAGATCTTGAATTGCAATTTAGTATAATCCTTTTTTGTTTGGAAAAACATTAGACTGCAGGACTAAAATTACTGGACTCTGGCTAGTGGTCGTGTGAATATTATAAGCCCTTTATCTTGTAGGCATTATTGGAGGTCTCCACTAGTTGCGTGGGATTCAAACCCACGATATTTGCATTGCTAGACACCGACCTAGCCCGATGGCAGTTCAAATCCACTGCAGCAACCATTTAATGTAAATTTTTGCATCGGGGATAAAGAATATAATTTGGTTTTTACCCTACTCCGATATAATTAAGCACTGTATACTCAGTACTTTTCCTGAATCCTGGTCATCGGTGTATGGGTAAAAAATAAAAAATAAAAAATCATATTTCTGCATCAATCAAGGAAAATGTAGTCATACTGAGGTCACTGAAATGTTAAAAATTAAGAATTATTTATATTTTCTGTTTCAGATTCTTGCTAATCTGTTCATCTTCGTTTGCGGCAACCTTGCTGGTGTCTTCACACATTACCCAACGGAAGCAGCACAGAGACAGGCATTCCTAGAGACAAGGAGGTGTATAGAGGCCAGACTCACCACACAAAGAGAAAATCAAGAACAGGTACGGACAATTCTCTTTCTTCTGATGTCTGGATTTTTTATTGTTCTTGCTAATTTGTCCTTGTACTGTCCCCGTTTGTAAGTAGGTGGATGTCTTGTTGATCCCAGATCTTGCTGGTGAACGAGCCTTTTCATTTTTCTCCCTGCATTGTCTCCGTTCTTCTCAAAGTGATGTCTTGAAATTCCTAGATCTCAAATCCGGGCTGGTGACCGAGTCTTTTCATTGTTGTCCCTGCATTGTTCTCGTACAGTTTCCGGTCATCTCGAGGTGATTGTCTTGATGTTCACAGATCTCGCATCCGGGCTGGTGACCAAGCCTTTTTATTGTTCTCCCTGTATTGTCTCTAGGTGATTGTTTGGATGTTCCCAGAGGCCAATTTCATAGAGCTGCTTAGGCAGAAAATTGCATTACAATTTGCTGCTAAGCAGAAATGAGCGGGATACCAGTCACAAATTGTACATGTGACATGGTAGTTTAGTTGGTTACCTTATTCTGGTGCGCATAATTTTGTTGTTCTTAGCTACTTTTTGTGCTTAAGCGGCTCTTTGAAATTTGGCCCAGATCTCAAATGCAGGCTTGTGACTGAGCTTTGACTGCCAACAAACATGTAGGGCTAGATAGCTCAGCTGGTAGAGCACTGGCCTGTTAATCCACAGGTCGTTGGTTCGAATCCGCTTTATAGTCAATCTCTCTTTGTTCAACCCAAACATTTACTTCACCAACTTCTGCCACCTGATTGCTGCTTGTCCAAAAAGAGAAAGTCTCTAAAGCACTACCCTCTATTACGACCCCCCCCCCTCTCTCCCCTCTGGCTTCCCCCATCCTCTCTCTTCCAAAGAAAAGTAAAAAGAGCAAGAGGATAAGTTGATTGCATCTGGAGAATTCCCCAAGGGCCTGAGTATCATGCCAGTGTTCCTTCCACCCACCGGTTCAGAGAGTTATTCTGCACTGCGAAGCAGAAACCACTGTACATTGTGCCACATTCACAAGGAATTTACTTAGTGCAGCACCACTGCGCTGCAGGCCGCTTTGCTGACTTCATAAAGCCACAACACACACAGGCAATTGCCTTCATTGCCCCTGGTCAGTGCCTTGGTGCCCCTTGAATTGCTCCAATACAAATGTACATCGTCAACAGAAATCGCTGTACATTGTGCCACATTCAAGAGGATTTATTTAGTGCAGCACCATCGCGCTGCTGCCCGCTCTGCTGTTTTGACTTCATAAAGCCACAACACACACACAGGCAATTGCCTTCATTGCCCCTGGTCATCGCCTTGGTGCCCATTGAAATGCTCCAATACAAATGTACATCATCGGCAGAAACCGCTGTACACCGGCCACATTCAAGGGAATGTATTTAGTGCAGCACCACTGCGCTGCTGCCCGCTTTGCTGTTTCGACTTTGAAAAGCCCAAATACACACATCAGTGTTGGTACCTTCACAAAGCACTTGCCTTCATTGCTCCTAGTCATTTGCCTTGGTACACCTTGAACTGCTTCAATAGAAATGCATGCTATCTGAGACAAACTGCCTTGCCCAAATACCTGGGACAATGTACATGTACTATACAGTCATACAACAGCAAAGGGTCTGGGCCCAATTTCATGGATGCCTACTGCCGAATTCCGTGCTTATGGCCACTATTCTCTACTTACTGAGCAAACGTCGCGTTTCTGCGTGACCTGTGTCAGCGGAGAATCTCTGGTAACGTGGAGTACGCACACGCACAAGTTTATTTTAGTAGTCAATACACACATCACGCAGTGAATAAATCATTCATGACAAGTAACTTTGTAATTTTTACGGGGAAAAATAGAGTATTTTAGAGATTAGAGATAATAGAGATTTTTATAATTGCAAGATGCAAATAATGCCAACTCTTCATTCCTGACAAGAAAAAGGACAAGTAACTCTGTAACTTTTCTGGAAAAAAGGGAGCAAGTTCTCCCAAATTGCAAGATGCAAATTTTGCCATCTCTTCATTCCTGACAGGAAAAAGGACAAGTAGGTTAAACTTTGTAACTTTTCCGGGGAAAAAAAGAGTTGAAATCTCTCTAATTGCAAGATGCAAGTGTTGTCATCTCGTCATTCCTGACAAGAAAAAGGACGAGTAACTCTGTAACTTTTCAGAAAAGATTTAAAAAAAGGGAGAGCAGAGAACAAAGAGTAATTTGATGTGGCTTTGAGTGACATTAAGAGCAGAGTCAATGTCGGCAGTTCTCCTCTATAGTCCCAGTCAACAAAAATCAGTCAAGAGATGCCAGGTGTTGAGCTTTTATTACCCACCTCCCGTCTCTAGATATTGACGATCCTCTCCGCTAACTTCCAGTCGGGCTTATCCCCTACTCCCCTTGATCGAAACTCTTCGATTGGAACCAGCACCCCTGAGACCCTCCACGAATGCAAACACTCCGTCTTGAATAATCCACAACCGATGCGTGGCGCCGTCACGCCGGCGGGACAGGCTACCCTTCGACAGAAGGCACCCTCCTCCCTGTTGAAATCGTTGAAATCCCTCACCGCGCTGCGAAACACGAGCTGCGTAAAGTTTCCACGGCACGCCGTGGTGTACTCAAACAGATGTGGGAATTGTTTATGACGGAGCAACTGTTTACTTTTTCGCTGGGATTTTTTGATAGGGTTGAGAACCTGGAGACGCATATTCATGTTCGGTGTCATTTTTCCCCCCTCGTCCGTCAGGTCATAATTTCTGTCGCCGTGTGTGGGGGGAGAGAACGGCAAACATGGAGTTACGGACGCTTGTAGAATCAGTCCCGATGGGTGCTCTGGAGAGGGTTGCGTTACAGCCTGTGGAGCCGCGGACGGAGTCAAGTAGATGAAAACTTGTCTGCTAATTAATACCAGATATCCTGAGTCTATTTGGCTTTTGAATTAGCTAAATTAGGGATGATGGTGGATGCATTTACATGACACTCTGACAAGAAAGGATTCGGGGGGGGGGGTGTACAATGTCTCTCTGATTTTCCCTCACATGTTGAAACCAGCTGCACATAAATCACCATTACATTAAGAAGTACAAGTCAACCCATTTTTTCACTATGTAAATTTCAATTTAAACACTTAAAAAGAGAGGGTGTTCGCCCTGGTTAGTGGACACTATTGGTAATTACTAAAAATAACTATTAACGATTAATGGGGAGAGGTTGCTATTATAAAACATTGTGAGAAACGGCTCCCTCTGAAGTAATGTAGTTTTCGCGAAAGAAGTAATTTTCCACAAATTTGATTTGGAGACCTCAGATTTACAATTTGAGGTCTCGAAATCAAGCATCTTAAAGCACACAACTTCTTGTGACAAGGGTGTTTTTTCTTTCATTAATATTTCGCAACCTCGACGACCGATTGAGCTCAAACTTCACAGGTTTGTTATTTTATGCGCATGTTGGGATACACCAAGTGAGAAGACTGGTCTTTTACAATTACCAATAGTGCCCAGTGTCTTTTAGTGCTGGATTGGTGTTCCTGAACTTACCTCCCAAAGTATACTGGAGGAAAAAAGTAAAAAGCCACAAAAAAGTAAAAAGCCACTTCAGTATCTAATCAGGAGTGGAAAGGAATGAGGCACTTTGTGTATGGATCATTAGGCCAGGGCCATCGAGCAAATAATCAACCCCTAGGCGTCATAACATGTCCCTATCAAATGGTCATTTATTCTGGTCAGATGCAGCTATTGACCAGTCAACCTGGGTTTCCTACGGACCTGGTCATGCAGTCATGATTGGGGGGGGGGGTGGCTGGTGTCATCATCCTGGTTCTTGTTGATGTACTTTTTTTTCTCACGTTCATTGATTTTTTTCTTCGTTCTCTGCCATTCTTATGTTTTCGGCATTGATCAAATTATTATGCCATTTCAATGCTGGGTTTATTTTATAGGAATTGAAAAGGAGAAAATAAGATTATAGCTTGGGGTTGAGCAGAATAGGAATGTACTGATAATAATATTAGACTTGAGAAAATATAATTAGCTGATTGCAAACTGCTTACCAACTAAAAGGACCTAAGGTATCAACTAAAAATAGTTAGTGGCCCGATGGTTCAACCCCCATCCTGGTTATTGTGGATGTACTCTTTTTTTTTTTTTCCCTTCTTTTTTCGTTCATTGATTTTCCGTTCTCTACCATTCTTGTTTTCCACGTTGATCAAATCACTATGCCATTTCAATGCTGGCTTATTTTAGAGGAATTGAAAACGAGAAAATAGAATTAGCTATTGCGACCTGCCTGCCAACCAAAAGAATGCAAAGAAAAAGTCAGTGGTTTGAGGTTTCAACGCTAGCAGAGTCTTTCTCGAAGGCTTCATTTTAGCTTTCGAGAGAGACTCCGTTAGTGTTACGACCGGGAATCGAACCCACACTCTGCTGAACGGAATAAGCAAATGTTAATTGTGAAAGACCAGTCTTCTCACTTGGTGTATCTCAACATATGCATAAAATAACAAACATGTGAACATTTGAGCGCAATTGGTCTTCGAAGTTGCGAGATAATAACAAAAGAAAAAACACCCTTGTCACACAAAGTTGTGGTTGATTTTGAGACCTCAAATTCTAAATCTGAGGTCTCGAAATCAAATTCGTGTCACTTCAGAGGGAGCCGTTTCTCACAATGTTTTATACTATCAACCTCTCCCCATTACTCATCACCAAGTAAGGTTTTATGCTTATGATTATTATGAGTAATTTTTTCCAATAGTGTCCACTGCCTTAAAAAGGGAACTCAAACAAAAACGCGCACTGAAAGAGGTAAAAGCTCAAAGAGCGTGGATGGACCCTGAGAAATTATGCCAACAGCTGTGTTCTTGTCACCTAAATCAGGGCGATATTAATTAGACCATAGAGGTAGCATGATTAGACTGAAGAGCAAGACATTTCCCTGTCTCCAGAGACACCTGTCTTCATCCTTCAAAGAAAAAAAAAAAAACCTAGGGCTGATTCTTTGCCATAAAGGCATGTGAGGATTGTGGCTTCACTTCAAGCAATAATGTTTTGTTTTTTTCCATACAAATTTTGTACAAAACCCTTTAAAGTTCATTTATAAAAGGTCCCCTTTACTTAAGGAAAACGACCTTGCCCTTAAAGGCACTGGACACTATTGGTAATTACTCAAAATAATTTTTAGCATAAAAACTTACTTTGTAACGAGCAATGGTGAGCTGTTGATAGTATAAAACATTGTGAGAAACTGTTCCCTTTGAAGTAACATAGTTTTTTAGAAAGAAGTATTTTCCCACTTAAATAAAAAAAATTGAGTTGATTTGGAGACCTCAGCTGAGGTCTCGAAATCAAGCATCTGAAAGCACAAAACTTTGTGTGACAATGGTGTTTATTCTTTTATTATTATCTCGCAACTTCGATGACCACTTGAGCTCAAATTTTCACAGGTTTGTTATTTTATGCATATGTTGAGATACACCAAGTGAGAAGACTGGACTTTGACAATTACCTATAGTGTCTATTGTCTTTAAACACGATAACTATTACAGAGTACAGGTGTTCCAACCTAACATTGCATTTTACAACCTTGTTTATTTTTCACTGTTGTCACTCTAACAAGATCAAGGCAAAACAAACACACACACACAACAAAAACCCAGCAGAACTCCTTGAAACTCTCTCCCCTGGAAACATGAGCAGAGGCCCTGGGAATGTGGTGAGTTCATGTTGCACTTCAGTCCAACAAACCCAGATTGGAAGTAAACGTTCAAGAGATCTCGGAGTGGTGTCGTTTGCCTCAAGAACCGTGTCAATTGGGGACGAGAGCACTCCCATCTCTGGGTTTCACCTGTACTTGACACAAGTCCTGCAACCTGGTCCTGTGTTGGATTTGTTAACTCCATGGGCATATTGGTGCCACCACAGAGGATCTGGTTGCCAACCCTTTCGCCTTTTCTTCAAACCGGAACTGACTAGATTAATCCAGTTAGGAAAAGTGCAGACTCCATGGATGTTTTCTGCTCTCATCAGAAACTGTACTCACCGGAACTGACCAGTTTACTTGTCTATAAATTTCAGATGTATTAGCTCCATTGGCATATTGGTGCAACCACTGCGGATCTGGTTCCCATCCTTTCTTCAAACTGGAACTGACTAGATTAATCCAGTTAGGAAAAGTGCAGCCCCCATGGATGTTGTCTTTTGTCAGTTGTCACCAGAACCCACCAGAACCCGTTCTCACTGGAACTGACCAGTTTAAATGTACTTTGTCTGTACATGTAAAACAAGTTTCTGATGTGCAAATTCCATGGGCATATTGGTTCAATCACTGCAGATCTGGTTCCTGACCTGTCAGCCATTCTTCAAACCAGAACTGACTAGATTAATTCAGTAAGGAAAAGTGCAGTTCTACATAGACATTGTTTCTATTTTGTCTGCCTGAACTGACCAGTTTACTTTGTCTATAACAAGTTTCAGATACAAGATCCATTTGCATACTGACTGGTGCCACCTTTAAGGGTCTGGTTCCAACCCTTCCGCCCTTTTTTCAGACCGGAACTGACTAGATTAATCCAGCTAGGGAAAGTGTAGTCGCCATAGATGTTGACGTCTGTTCTCTCAGGAACCTGTTCTCACCGGAACTAACCGGTTTTCTTTTATATAACAAATTTCAGATGTACAAGCTCCATTGGCATACCTGCACTTTAGGGATCTAGTAACCCAGATCTGTCCATCCGTCTAAACCAGATTTGATTGGTTTACTCCAGTTATAACCGGTTTAAAATAGAAATAGGCGGATTTGGTTCCCTTATCTTGTTGCTTACGGGAACTAACCGTGGTTTGTTTGTCTCAATCTTTCAATCGATTTTGTGCAAAATTCGGAAATCCATAGATGGTGGCTGAGAAGCAGTTGAAAACTAGAGGTTAGTGAGAGCTAACTGATACTTTTTAGGTACAAACAATCAAACAAGCAAGCAAACACAACCCCCCCCCCAAAAAAAATAAAATAAAAATAAAACAATATGCAGCTCTGTGTTGCAGTCACTGTGTGGTAATTACTTTGTTCTCTACACTTCAAGATCATATTCTTCAACACTGTAAAAGTTCACAAAGTGTTGAAAACCCTGCCTTACGTTCCCAGTTGTCGATTTCACCAAACTCTTCCTAACTTAAGATTAATCTTAGGACTTAGGACAGGTTCAGTTCTGTATCCAAACACTTCCTATGTAATTTTAACTCACCCCAGAAAACGCCAAACCGACAAACTAAGTAACACCTCAACACGTCCAACAAACAACCCAACAAACAAACACCCCCAACAAACAAACCAAACAACAGCTGTGTACCTTGAAATACCTGAAAAGTGTGAATCTAACAGTTTCAGGAAACAATCAGGAAAAGAATTGCATAAATACATGTCCGGGGGGGGGGGGGGGGGGGTATAATTGAATACTCCCACAAGTTGACACTTATGAATAAAAAGTCATGCACTTTATCCCAAGCAGAAACAGAAGGTAGACTTTCAGGTAGAATTTCAGGGGCAAGGTCGAGGAGAAAGATTGAAAGAGACTGTGGGGGAAATTGCAGTACGTCTCCGTTAACCTCTCACCCTGGCTTGATAATTTCATTTACTCAAGCAACCACATCCCCTTTCTCCCTAATCGTGTTCCGTGAGATTCTGTGTGTGGCCTTAATACAATCAAGCTCCGATAATGGTCGAACTGTTCCCGTTTTGTTTCCGTGACAACCCGGCTCTTTCCTGATCATCAGGGGATGATGACGTCATCGGGAGATGGGGGATGATGTAGACGGGTTACCAGTGATATCATCAGTGGTATCTAAGCCTTACTTGACTGGTGACCTACATGTACTTGTTTGATAACAATCAATCTCCATCTGTAATCGGCCCGATACCTACATGTAGTTGGTTCACTAGCTCTGGACCCAATTTTATGGAGATGTGTAAGCAAAACAAAATATTGCTTAACAGTTTTCTGCTCAGCAGATATGAGCATCATTGTGTTTTGGCTGGTAACCGTATTCCGTTGAACATAATTATTTTATGCTTTAGCTGTCTTTTGTGCTTAAGCAGTTCTATGATATTGATTGCTAACTCTTGTGATATCATCAATTCAGAATTCATTGATTCTGAAAACCTATTTTGGAGAAAGAGAATGGGAGAAAAAGAGAGAGAAAAAACATGTTTACCAGTGGTCAACCTCATTGTGTCTAACATAATTCATCGATTCTGAAAACCTACTTTGCATAATTCTCAACCTTGCTAAGAGGATTGCGAGAAAAAAAGAGGGAAAAAAAAAAGAGAGAAAAAAAAAGAGGAAAAAACCCAAAAACAAAACAAAACAGGAATACAGTTTGTCAACCTCATTGTGTCTATACAGAATTCATCATAACATTACTGGTTCCTGACCTTGTCCCTGCTTGTCCTATAAGATATTCTCATGGGGCAGTTGTATTGATGTGTCTTGGGTTGATCCTATTTGTCAAGACCTTAAAGACAAGATAACTCACTCCCAAGAGTAACTCCGTCCAATTTGTTAAATGTATTCCTGGTGGAAGGCCATTCGATGTCTGAGTTGAGTGTGTTTAAAGGTAGAGTAAATTATTCAACCAGAATGCATGCTTTATCAGTATAATGTTTCACAATATATTGTGAGTAAAAAATGGAGTAAGACAATGGAGTTAAATAGTTAAATGAATCAAAGAAGAACAACGATAGAGTGAAGTATGGGATTTTAGAAGACAGGGTAGTAGAACAATGGAGTGAAATTATGGATTGAAACAGTGGAGTTACAGTGGAGTGAAGCGATCGAGTTTGGACGCTTTTCATAGACCAACTCGACCGATCCAAGGCAACGTGTTCCTTTAAACAACAGAGTAACAACACTCACGAAAAACAATAGGATAAAAAAGAGTAAGACAAGAGAGTAAAACCATATTAATTTTTGGTTTTTACCCGTATACACCGATGTGTGTAGCACTGTATACTCAGTACTTTCTCGAGTCCTGTGAAAAAAAATCACATTCGAACCCACGACCTTTGCAATTCTAGAGCAGTGTCTTACCAACTAGACCACCGAGATTGCCCGGTAGCTAGAGGCAGTTCGAATCCTATGTTTTAGCAGCGGGTACTGCAAACGATTTAATAGGCATTTTTACTCGGGTGGTATTCGAACCCACGACCTTTGCAATTCTAGAGCAGAGTAAAACCAGTGGGTAAAATAATTGAGTCCAAAAGGCTCCTGGCAAAGACAGCAGTAAATATTGATCATGTAAAACAATTTTAAAAGAGTTACAATTTGTTTGTGAGACAGTGTTCAGTTATTCAATCTTGACATTTACAGGATTTGACATAACTAGGTTAACTAAAGTCACAGATCATGATTCTACAAATATTCCTCGATTTTGAGTTCTGCTCAAAGCCTCAGGGTTTTAAAAAACCGAACTGAATTTGTCTCTTTGTTTGTTTGGATGGTTGACATGAGTGACGTCTATTGACTACTGTGCGTGATCCTTGTATGCTTTGAGTCGCCAGAACTCCAAGAGTGGTTCGAGAGGCCCCCCCCCCCCCCACTTGAGTTTTATTTAATCCACCGAATCAACAACTGCCAATCATATACACCTTTCTTTTGTAACGTCACTGTCCGGGGTTTTGCCAACCCAGGTTGGAAAACTATGGAAAGCCATAACTGCAGATCGCTACTGTTTGTAATAACGTTACTAATTATGGGAGGTATTTTATTTCATTGAAAGTTTGAAGAAATTGTTGAATTTAGTTTACAACTACGATTGAGTGTGTTATCGGTCATCCAAGTCGGGAAAAAATAACGGGAAAATCCACCTTTTTTGTGTTGAAAATAAATCCGTTATTCTCGATATCGAGAATTGATATTGCTTTAATGTTTTCTCAAAAAGTAAAGCATTTCATGGAACAATATTTCACGAGAAGTCTTTCACCATTACCTTCTGTAAACCCTGTAAGTTATTTGTCAATCTGTGAACTTTTAATTTCTTTTCTCTACTGAAAGTGTCCAATGGCTTTAAAAGGATCGAAGCTTTCGTACCATCATTATCTTTTAACCATGGACGTTTACTTTTTGTGTTGTATAAAATTGAATTGAATTATGTAGTGTGAAAACCTAAGCAGACAAACTGAATCAGGGTTGATGAATTCCTTGCCTAATCCTTCCTCTAGTTACATAAAAATTTAACTCCTTCATTTCCTCGTCTCGTCATTGCAGGAACGGCTTCTCCTATCGGTGTTGCCACGGCATGTTGCCATGGAGATGAAAGCGGACATCGCCAGCAAGAGAGAGGACATTCAGTTTCATAAGATCTATATTCAGAGACATAGTAACGTCAGGTAAGATGATGAAACAGAAAAAAAAAAAAACAACTTTCTCTCTGTATTCCCTCATACCCGGTACAGATTTATCAAACAGTTTCCCCTAGGCGTTCACACTTGTTTATGTTTCTCTTATACCCCTTAAAAGGCACTGCACATGTTCATTAAGTACTCAAAATAATTGTCAAGCAATTGGTAACAAGCAATGGAGAGCTGTTGATAGTAAAAAATATAGTGAGAAACAGCTCCCTCTGAAGAATTGTAGTTTTCGAGCAAAGAAGTAACTTCTCACTAAAATATTCTAATCTTAGAAAGACGTAATCCTAAGGCCTTTCTCAGGTTTCTGAAAGCACACAAATTTGTGCAACAAGGTTGTTATTTCTTTCATTATTCTCTTGCAACTTTGATGACCAATTGAGTCTGAGTTTTCATAGCTTTGTTTTTTTGCGCATGCGTATGGATACACCAAGTGAGAAGACTGGTCTTTGACATATATACCAGATGTGTCCAGTGCCTTTAAAACACTGCTTTTTTCTGTTTCCCTTCTGCGTATAGCGTCCCTAAACAAGTATCAGGAAAGCTCGTCGCTAAATATTATTCAAAGCACGCAGGGCATGTCTTGTCTCGGTCATTGCACGTGTTTTGCTTTATTTAGTTGACTGGTAGTTTCCCCCGGTTGTTGTTTAAAGGAACACGTTGCCTTGGATCGGTCGAGTTGGTCTTTGAAAGCCTTTGTAACCGTTTTTTATAAAATGCATATGGGTAGAAAGCTGTTGTAAAAGTAGAATACAATAATCCACACAAACATGCCTCGAAATTGCGTGGTTTTCCTTTTACCTCGTCGACTAAACACGTCGGCCATTTATGGGGGTCAAAATTTTGACTCCCATAAATGGCCGACCATGTTAGTTCGCACAGTAGAAGGAAAACCACGCAATTTCGAGGCAAACTTGTGTGGATCATTGTATTCTACTTTTAAAACATCTTTCCAACCATATGCATTTTATAAAAAACGGTTACAAACGCTTTTGTTTTGACCAACTCGTCCGATCCAAGGCAACGTGTTCCTTTAATGTGGTCTTAAAGCCCGGTCACACAGGTCCCGATAATGAGAATGAAAACGAGAACAATAAAAATGCACACCCTCGATTGGTTGAATAAGCTTGGGCGTATTCTGTTTAGAGCAATTCAACCAATCGAGAGCCTGCATTTTTGTCATCTCGTTTTCGTTCTCGTTATCGGGGCCTGTGTGACCGAGCCTTTAGGCTGGTACATTATGGGGGAGTTTGTTTTGTTGCTAAATCTGTAAAGTGATCAATAAATTGTTAGTTTCAAGATATGTTTACTTTGATTTTTCTGTTAGTATCCTGTTTGCGGACATTGTTATTGTTATTAATAGCGACCAATTCAAGAACTAACTCCGCAGTAGTGCAGTTATACGATCCTATATTAGTTTAAGTAGTAGTCCTGCTAATTTTCTATACCTTCCCCGGGTAGTAGTTTTTATTTATAGTATAAAGCGCTATATAAATGTAATCATTATTATTATTATTATTAGTAGTAGTTAAAAAGCAGGACAGTTCTTTCCAGAACTTAGAAGTCTCTTAAACAATCCGGTAAATCTACTTCGCGGTAGTAGAATATAGAAAGACAGCTCTCTAAGAACAAACTCTACCTGGCAAGTAGATACACACATGGTGTTGCCGCAAACCAAATACATAATGTTATTATTACTGTTATTATAAATAATGTATTGGCTGTTGTTTTTTTTGGCAGTATCCTTTTTGCTGACATCGAGGGGTTCACTAAGCTGTCCTCCCAGTGTACTGCCCAGGAGCTTGTCAAGATACTCAACGAGCTGTTTGCCCGCTTCGATAAACTCGCTCAGGTAAGCTCAACACCTGTACCCAATTTCATAAAGCTGCTAAGCAGAAAATAATGCTTAGCAAATTTCTTTGCCCAGGTGCCTTGTGCTGTGTAACTTATCGTTATGAGAAGGGATTCACCCTAGTGTGTCTGGTAGTGGCTGGCGAGTGCTCCACATCAACTGAAAATAGGTCTCATAAAAAGTTAATCATAAAAATCTCAAAACACTGTTTCAAAAAGTGTTTGTTACCTTGTCCATTGTCCGTTGTACATATACATGTACATATGCTGTCTTTTCTATGAGGGTGCGTTTGTTTAGCTTCCCTGGGTCATCTCTGGTCTGCCCCGGTGCGTTCGAATCGCTTTTGACGTCATTCCAGGGGCTCACCCAGGTCAGCCCCCAGTGCCCTGCTCGTAGGGTGGGTCACTTGGGGGCTGGCCCCAGGTAAACAACGTCACTACGAGAGCGGTGAGTGGACATTCGTTTAGTTCTTATCATGGGCTCACCCGAGTGAGCACCACGGGGTAGACCCAGGGAAGCTAAACGAACGCCCCCTGTATTTCATTTTTAAATAGTATCACCTGGAAAAATTTGTTCTGAGAAACAAAATTATGAAGAAAAAAAAGGATTTTTTAGGTAATGTGTAAACCTCTCTTGAGTAGTTTAGGTGCTGAAAACAGTTTGGTGGTTGACAGCGATGGTTAAGTTGTCGAAAGGGATCTACACATGACCGCAAACCGCACCTACACTTAAATTATACTCCTACCATAAAAAGTTTAAAATCCTACAAATTATTATTTCGAAAACTGTGCCATGCGGCTTTACTATTTCTGAACCTTTTCAGTTTGAGCGAGATTTGACGTGTTTAATGACATTTCCTGAAGTACCAACAAGAAGCTTAGGGACAGATTCTGACTAAAACATACCACAGGCTAAAAAAGCTGTTTTTTTTTCTCCGTTCGTACTAGTGCATCAGCTGTCAATATACGTCAATAATGACGTGATTGACAAATAGCCTGTAAGGCTTTAAGCTTTGCGATTTTGACAAAGCCTGTCAGGCATTTTAATCCGGTGCTATGTTCTACTGTATTAGATTACAAGAATATTAATATACTGGGTTGGTGTCTGTGCGTGGTGCTGTAAGGCACGGGGTCGATGCGTACGTCTTAGAGTGTCATGTGACCTGGCGTTTTAAAGGCACTGGACACTAATCATAGTAATGATGATCATAAAAACTTACTTGGTAACGAGCAACGGAGAGCTGTTGATAGTATAAAACATTGTGAGAAGCAGCTCCCTCTGAAGTAACGTAGTTTTGGAGTTATTCTCCACAAATTTGATTTCAAGACCTCAGAGTAAGATTTTGAGGTCTTGAAATCAAGCATCTGAAAGCACACAACTTTGTGTGACAAGGGTGTTTTTTGTTTTTGTATTATCTCGCAACTCTGACGACCAGTTGAGCTCAAATGTTCACAGGTTTGTTATTTTATGCATTATATGTTGAGATACACCAAGTGAGAAGACTGGTCTTTGACAAATACCAATAGTGTCCAGTGTCTTTAAAGGCACTGGACACTACTCAAAGTAATTATTAGCATAAAAACTTACTTGGTAATGAGCAACAGAGAGTTCGAGAAAGAGGTAATTTCTCACTCAAATAGAAAAAAAAACTTAAGCTAAAGCATTTTATGATGCATCTGAAAGCACACAAAGAAGTGCAACAAGGGTGTTTTTTTCTGACATTATTTTCTTGCACCCTCGATGATCAATTGAGTCCAAAATGTTCACAAATTTGTTATTTCATGCATGTTCAGAAACACCTTGTGAGAATGCTGATCTTTGACAATTACCAAACGTGCCCTGTGCCTTTAAGGATTAGAGGGTAACGTTAGAAGCTGTTGAGTGAAAAGCTAATCTTCGGAGTTGACCACATTAGAAAGGTTCTCGGGTATCGGCGACATTGTGTAGGTTAATGGAAGATGTGTTTTATAAGTTGAGTCATGTCGGTCAGAGTTTAGCCAAACATAGTGTACACATCTTGCATTTTGTGCCGATGTCGTAAGACAATGTTAACTTGTTTCTGGCCGTTATTTAAATTTAGTTGTTTATTCATTTATTTATTTTCTTTGTTTGTCTTATGGTTGATGTTTTGAGTCAGTTTTGTTTGTTTGTTTTGTTGCTGCTTTTTGGCAGGGCTGGAAAACATGAAATTGGGCCTTTCTTGGGTCGTAATTACTTTCCATTCATTAACTAATATAGTCTCTATTTAAAGACACTGGACACTATTGGTAAAGACCAGTCTTCTCCCTTGGTGTACCTCAACATATGCATAAAATGACAAACCTTTGAAAATTTGAGCTCAATTGGTCATCGAAGTTATGAGATAATAATGAAAGAAAAAACACCCTTGTCACAAAGTTGTGTGCGTTCAGATGCTTGATTTCTAAACCTGCGGTCTCGAAATCAAATTTGTGGAAAATTACTTCTTTCTTGAAAACTACATCTCTTCAGAGGGTGCCGTTTCTCACAATGTTTTTTACTATCAACCTCTCTCCTTTACTCAATACCAAGTAAGGTTTTATGCTAATAATTATTTTGAGTAATTACCAATAGTGTCCACTGCCCTTAACTTTTATATCTCATAATGTACTATCCCACCCTGATAAATCGCATATCCACATTCCAGGCTCCAAACTGTAAAGGGGCTGTTTTTTAAAAATTTATTTAACCCAGACTGCAGTGCTTTGATGCATTGAAATTAGGAAAGGCTAGCCTACAGACATCGTATGTTTAGAAACACTGTAAAGGAATAACGTCTAGATACATTATGCACAAACACACTTGTCGTTTGTGGCGCGGCGTGGCAACCCCACAATTAGGTTAATCAAAAGAACACGCTCGCAAGGACACCATCTAGGTTGAGTTTTCCTGACAAACATCGGGCAGATTATCTCTTTTGAAAACATCCCGAAGCTTCTCCGGTAACCAGAAGGTCTCTATGGGATTAGTTTAAGGATACCTAGAAGGTTTTCTTAAAGGCACGGGGCACTGTTGATAAATTACTCAAAATAATTGTAAGCATAAAAACTTACTTGGTAACAAGCAATGAAGAGCTGTTGATAGTATAAAATATTGTGAGAACCGGCTCCCTCTGAAGAAAGAAGTATTTTCTCACTAAAATATATTTATATTTTGTTATTATTTATTGGTTTATTTCATAAAAACATTACAAATAGAAATGAACAGTATGACAACCGATATGGTTGAATTGCACTAGAACATGTACAGTATAGAAATTTTCATAAAAAGAGCTAAAGGTTAAACAGTTAAAACACACAATAGAATATTTGAATTGAATGTGAGACCTCAGCTGAGGTCTCAAATTCAAGCATCTGAAAGCACACAACTTGTGTGACAAGGGTGTTTTTCCCTTCCATTATTCTCTCGCAACCACTTGAGTTTCAAAATTTTCACAGGTTTGTTATTTTATGCATATGTTGAGATACACCAAGTGAGAAGACTGGTCTTTGACAATTACCAATAGTGTCCTGTGCCTTTAAAGGTATTAGACGGGATCGGTATAGCTGACAAAATAGCTGCATCCCCAGACATTATTCATGTGCTGTGCAATCAATCTTTATGAAACAACGGAACTGTGAAAGTTTTGCCTTAAAGGTAAAGTACACTATTGATTTGTGGAACCGCTCGATTGTTTTCTTACATTCAAATTGTGAGGGATAAAAAATGTTATTTTATTTTCCTTAGCCACATTTCTTCAAAATGAAATGTTTCAAAATGCTTTATACACTCTTAAAACTAGAGAGTTGAATCCAACACTTGCATGTGTTCGGTGAGTGACTACACTTTGAAAGTGTTGAATCCAGCATTTTGTTTGTTAAATCTAGCATTTTAAATTTTTGATCCAACGCAGAAAGGGTTAATTCAACAATTTAAGTGTTATTTCAACATTTCTCAAAACAATTCCTTTGAATTGTTGGATCAGCTTTTTAAACGTTAAACTGGCACTTAAATTGTTGACAGACTACTTTAAAATGCTGGATTTAACATATAAAATGCTGGATCCAACACTTTCAAAGTGTAGTCACTCACCGAACACATGCAAGTGTTGGATTCAACCTTTTAGTTTTAAGAGTGTACCATCGGTAGCTGATTTAGGCTTCTAGCCAAAAGTCGTTTTTGCAATGACATGTAAGGTAAAGAGTGAATACCAAATGTGTTTGCAAAAACCAATTTTGTAAAGTTCCTTTAAAGAAAGTGTTTTTGGGGGCACGGTTGGCTTGTGCGTAAAGCGCTCGCCTCTCACCAAGGTGACCCCGGTTCGATTCCCGGCCAGGGCCATATGTGAGTTGAGTTGTGCGTTGGTTCTCTGCTGTGCCGCAAGGGTTTTCCAGACCATCCGGTTTTCCTCCCTCTGGAAAAATCAACACTTTCGATCTTGGCTGTGCTCTGTGGTCATAATGGGTTGATGTGGCTGGCAGCTGAATGTGCCCTTGCATGCCTGCTTCTCGAACACGTTGTAGCCGCATCCTTCATGATTCAGCTTTTAGCTGCGAGTAAGGATGATTAACCTCCCAAATTATTATTATTATTTTATACCTTGCTCCAAATGGTTTTGTTGAACAAGACATTTTCACTAGAGTTGAATTATTCCCTAGGTTGATTAGTCTTTGTAGCAACAATACCAAAAACAGACCTTTTATTATGAAGCATGAGACAAAATATGTTTACAGAAGAGCCACAGAGCCTCGACTTCCTTCAGGCATTAATGGATTTTAATATTTTTTTCGTTTACCTTACTCATACAATATCCAACAGTGCAAGCGCCAAGTAAAGGATAAACAAAAAGATTTTATGAACATTTCAAAATAAAAATTGCATCAAACATTTTTCTCAGTTTCAAATTATTATGGAAAAAGGGGGCACATCAGCTCGAGGCTTGTTCAGCTGTCGTTTTCATAATTCTTGATTTAATAATGTGGTGATTTGGGTACGACAATGTAAACACATCTCAGTTGACCAGTGCAGTGTCTTGCCTGCCAGTAAACGCCATTGGAGTCAGTGTACAAGGTCATTGTTTGTTAGACAACTTGCCTTGGTCCACAAGTGTTTTGATTTCTCAGCGTTTCTGATTTCTAAGGTTGTCTCCAATACTGTTCCAGTTCCCTAATGCACGGTTCAGACGAGGAGGTAATTTGAAAGCTTAGGAATGATCTTATCAGACGTCGGACGTTTTCTTCCTACTTCTTCTTGTTCTTCTTGAGGATGAAGCGAAGCTTTTAGGAGATGGAGTACAGGATGTCCAAGGAGATTGATTAAAACCTTAAAGAGAACGGCCACCGTGAAGATGATTATCTATTTTTAGATTTAGACTTTTACTAAAGGCTATATTTTACATGGTGCATTTTGTTTCGGTTTCCTAGTGAGTTGAAGCACTTTTAGGAAATGAAAACAACATTTATCTTCCCTTTGTTAGACCAAAAGAACTTGACGGAACATATTTAATAAATGTTGCTTTTAGTAATGAGTTGTGAGTTTATTTATCAAATTCTGTGATAGATGGGGTTTTTATTTTTAGAAAGTAGAAATAGCTGATGCAAATTGATACCGGGTATAAATGCTAAACAAATTTCATGGCCTATATTTTTTTTTTGGGGGGGGGGGGGGGGTCATTCTGCACTTTAGTGGGAAGTAAGATATCCCCCGGCCCCTGAGAAAATGAGTGTATTACAAAACTGGATTTGATCTCGGAGACCCTCTCGAAATGATCTGTTGTTCAGTTATAACTACTAAAATATTAATCACATCTCCATTTTTTAATAAGGCCAGTTTGGATTTTGTTACAACCTCTCCTCAATCAGTACACGTAAACAAACAAATCCCATGAAACAAGATCGACGACATGGAAAACAAAATTTAATAGACCCAGATTAAATATTGAAAGAGTCAACAATAACGAGAGAGGTTACCAGGGTTACCGTGTCAAATAACACATCCTGATATCTTAAAAATTACCAGTTTGGAGACGTAGAATGGATATCGGAACGGTAAACATACATTGCTTTGAGGGAGCCCATTTCCTATGATTAAATAAAAATATTATGATTGGGCCGACTGAATTCTCAGTTTCATCTTAATTTTATTTTTTTTAATCGATAAGTTTTGTGTTAATGGAAATTTAAAGAAGGATTTAGGGTTTCCGGACGTTGATGCTCTGTGTTGCTATGGAATTTTGTTATGAAAACAATCGACAGCTTTGGAAAAATATTAGCTTGCAGCTTGTATGTGTCCAGGGAAACTGAGTTCACGAATTGACCATTGACCGGGTTTCTGTAATATGAGTACACCTTGTTTGGGCTATTATAAGCAATTGATAACACAGTGTTATTCCATCTTGGGCATGTACCTTGTATACACTTGACAATAACAAAGGGATCATTCTTTATGTCAAAGAGGGATCTGACTATTATAAACTTGATCTATACGCCATGTCTGAATTAAAGACACTGGACACATTTACTTGTCAAAGACCAGTATTCTCACTTGGTGTATCCCAACATATGCATACAATGACAAATCTGTGAAAAATTTTGGCTCAATTGGTCATCGAAGTTGCAAGAAAGAACACCCTTATTACAATACTTTGTGTGCTTTCAGATGCATAATAAAAGGCTTCCGCTGAAATCTTTTATTACTTGAGTGAGAAATTACCTCTTTATCTAAAACTACCTTACTTCAGAAGGAGCGAGTTCTCAAAATGTTATATACTATCAACAGCTCTCCAATGCTCTTTACCAAGTAAGTTTTTATGCTAACAATTATTTTGAGTATTTACCAATAGTGTCCAGTGCCTCTACGTCCACTGCTAGACTTCTCGCACGCTCATCCCTCCCCCCACCCCCATCATCATATTCCCCTCAATCCTACGTCCCCTATGTACCCTTCATTGGTTACCTGCCTTACCATCATTCCATCAGAATTAATATTTTTTATTAAATTTGTACGCAACTCAGGACGAACAGCTCCCTCGGGTGTTTGAATTTTGCTAACAAAGTAAAAATAGACACCTTGATGTTGACAATAGGGAACGCGTAATAGAATCCGTATCCCCTCAAGGAACATGTAATGTTTCTACAGTATAAGTTTGCGCAAGGCAAATCTCATGCATAGAACACATGTCTGCTTTATAAAGAAGCTTCCCGGTCTCTATTTTCTAGTGGCTGTCCCAAGTTTGGAGAATTCCAACGTTAAAAAAAGGGACAGTCCCTAATTCTGAAAACCTTGGAATATTAAATGCAACAACAAAAAACGATTGGAATTTGGTAGCGAAACAGTCCTTCATAATGACTTATTGGCATGATCTTAATTTTCTGGACTTTACAAATAATCGGCGAAGCATCTTCATTAACTTGGGTTGTAGCGATTTGATGCATTTAAAAGGTTACAGAAACAAAATATTTTGCTGACAAATATTTTTGATATGCTCAGACAAAAGTAACGATTACCAAGAAAATACTGTTTTGCTTGGTAATGCCTGAAATTTCATGCATGACCTCGAGAGCGTACAAGTTCTCATCGATCAGTATGAAGCAAACAAAGCAGGCATGAACGTTATGATGGGTACATTTTTACATGGTCAATACTTTAATCAATAAAGTGTTACTCGAAGGTAGGGAAGCAACATTCTAGAATCGAAGTCCAAGTTTACCCTTTTGATTTCTCAGAAACCTGTCTCGGGTCGGAGCCATTATGGCTGTTTCCTCTAAACATTCATTAAAACATTCTTGTGGCAGGCTCTTGTCTGTTTTTAATTTTTTTTTTTTTTTTTAGATGGTCGACACTTTAAAGTCACTTGAGACTATTGGTAATTACTCAACAAAATTGTTAGCATAAAATCTTACTTGTTAACAAGCAATGGAGAGCTGTTGATAGTATAAAACATTGTGAGAAACGGCTCCCTCTGAAATAACATAGTTTTTTGCGAAAGACGTAATTTATCACTTGAAAAACAAAAGACTTCAGCTGAAGCCTTTTACTGTGCATCTGAAAGCACATAAAGTAAAGCAACAAGGGTGGGTTTCTTTTTTATCTGTCATTATTCTCTTACAACTTTCATGACCAATTGAGTCAACTTTTTTTACAGACTTGTTCTTTTCTGTATACATGTAAGTTAGGATACACCGAGTGGGAATACTGGTCTTTGACAATTACCAAAGGTGTCCAGTGTCTTTAATCAATAAAGTGTTGCTCAAAGAGAAGCTACATTTCTGGAATAGAAGACAAAGTCTTCCCCTTTATTTTCTTACAAACCATTCTCAAGTAGGAGGCCATCCTGTCTCATCTCTTCTTAAACATTCTCTTGAAACATCCTTGAATATGAAGTCTGTTTTGAAATTGTTTTATCTCCTTCTTACTCCATCACAACATTTACGAAACACGACCGTAGATGTGTGTATTGTTCCGTCGTTTTATCCCATCTTCAATTCCGAGATTGATTTACGATAATGTCTTGCCAAAAGCATTCATGGCTTCCTCGGCGCCATGGTCTTTTTTTTTCTCTCAGAATTTCCCAGACTTTCACCTCTGCTCCGGATCGTGTACAACATTATAGTTAACCTGGTAATGTGTTTTTATTTCCGATTAGCTAAAGTTGAAATACGCTTAAGCTTTCAATCTCGACAGTGCTTATTTACTTGCAGGCTTACTTTATTTTTATAAGGGTAAGACAGTTTTTTTTTTAAGTAATAAGTCCTCTCAGTATAAGCAGGCATGATATTCGTCCTACTTGTAAGTCTGATTTCGATTTCTTTTGCCCTTGAAAAAAATTAGAAAAGTTCTGATAAAATACCATAAAAGTCTTTTAAAGCCATTGGACCCTTTCGGTTCAGAAAAAAAAATAAAAGTTCATAGATTTACACATAACTTACAGGGTTTACAGAAGGCAATGGTGAAAGACTTCTCTTGAAATATTATTCCATGAAATGCTTTACTTTTTGAGAAAACAGCAAAACAATACAAATTCTCGTTAACGAGAATTATGGATTTATTTTAAACACATGTCATGACACGGCAAAACGCGCGGAAACAAAGGTGGGTTTTTCCGTTATTTTCTCCCGACTCCGATGACCGATTGAGCCTAAACTTTCACAGGTTTGTTATTTGATGTAGAAGTTGTGGTACACAAAGTGTGGGCCTTGGACAACACTGTTTACCGAAAGGGTCCAATGGCTTTTAAGCCTATTCCAGTTGTAGGTCAGCCCTCGTACTTTTTTTTTCCAAAGACCAAATATCAAGGGACATTTTTAATTGCTACTGGACATTTTGTGTTCTTAAAGGCAGTGGACACTATTGGTAATTACTTAAAATAATTATTAGCATAAAACCTTTCTTGATTACGAGTAATGGGGAGAGGTTGATAGTATAAAACACTGTGACAAAAGGCTCCCTCTGAAGTGCCATAGTTTTTGAGAAAGAAGTAATTTTCCACGAATTTATTTCGAGACTTCAGATTCAGAACTTGAGGTCTCGAAATCAACCATCTAAATGCACACAACAAGGGTGTTTTTTCTTTCATTATTATTTTGCAAGTTCGATGACCGATTGAGCTCAAACTTTCTCAGGTGTATTATTGTATGCATATGTTGAGATACACCAACTGTGAAGGCTAGTCTTTGACAATTACCAATAGTGTCCACTGCCTTTAAGCAAGACACTAATTAACCATTGCTTCGTCCTTTAGATGGGACGTAACACCATTGGTCCCATGTGTTGTTGAAACGCATGTAAAAGAACCCAGTGCACTTATCGAAAAGAGAAGGGGTTCGCCCCGGTGTTAATGGTTTGATTGGCAGCATATTGCGCCACAGCACCTTGTAAACCATTATGTGGTGCTAAGTACATTGTATTATGTCAATAAATACCTGGTACTTTGTACCCTTTGGAAAATACGGTTATAAATACGGTTATTATTATTATTATTATTATTATTATTATTATTAGTATTATTATTATTATTATTATTATTATTATTATTATTATTATTATTAAGAAGTTTATTTTATGCTATCTACGATACATCCTACAGAGCCGGATCCAGACTATGGATCTGAGGCGCTAAAGGGGTGATGTTATTTAATGGACAGAATTCTACGTAGTATGTGAGCTGTGCCGAGGAGTGCAATCTTCTGGACTAAGTTGATGCTTATGCTGCCAGGGATACGTTCAATGAATTTCTCCAGTCCTTTCTTTACTAGTCCCAGAGCTCCGATGACCACTGGGATTGTCTCGGTCTTCATACTCCACATTCTGCTAATCTCGATCTCAAGGTCTTTGTATTTAGACAGCTTCTCGGCAACTTTAATTGAGGTGTTTCGTTCGGAAGGTATTGACACATCAATTAGTATACACCTCTGGTCTTTCTTGTCCTTGATGATGATGTCGGGTCTGTTGGCTTTAATCTCTTTGTCAGTATGGATTGGCATGTCCCAGAGGATGGTGACTACATCATTCTCTGTGACCGTTGTCGGCTGATGTTTGTACCACTCCCCTGTCGTCTCTATGTTGTAATGCCTGCAAATTTTCCAGTGAAGGTACGCCGCTGTCTTATTGTGTCGATGAATATACTCCGTCTTCGCCAGCTCTGGACATCCAGAGATAATATGGTCTACGGTTTCTTCATATTTTCCGCATATCCTACATTGTGGGTCTATTCCATCTTTGATGATGCGATGGTGAAATGATCTGGTGGCGAGACTCTGGTCTTGGGCGGCAATGATAAGGCCCTCCGTCTCTGCTTTCAGCCCGGTGTTTTTAAGCCATTGGTGTGTCTTCAGTTGGTCAACATCTGCTTCTTTCGTCCTTTTTGGATACTTCCCGTGCATTACCTTGTCTTCCCAGGTTTTCTGTAGTTGTTCATGACCCTTGGTTTTTGCTGTCTTCTTTACTCGCTTTGTATAGATAGTTGTTGCTTCATTATCTGATGGTGTGATTTCTGAGTAGTCAAGTTCTCTTTTGAATTTTACTGCTTCTTTTTTGATGGAGTAGAGCTTTTTCTTGTCATCATGTTGTTTCACTATTTGGAGGAGTGGGTCATTAGTTTTCGTCAGATAAGCATCTAGACCGATTGTGGAGGTTTTGAAGGTCAGTTCAAGCTGGATCAGGCCACGTCCTCCAGTTGATCTTGGCAGGTACATCCTGTCAATGTCTGCTTTTGGATGGTGCATCCTGTTCATGGTCATTATTTTTCGTGTCTTTGCATCCATCCTCTTAATCTCCGACAGTTTCCAGTTGATGATATTGAAACTGTACGATACTACAGGTATTGCAATGGTGTTGATAGCTTCAAATCGGTTGGCTGCATTAAGTTCACTCTTCAGTATCATCTGCACTCTTCTATAATACTCTTTCCGGACCTTCTCCTTCATGGCTGAGTGTTGTATGCCGTTACCTTCATTTATTCCAAGGTATTTGTATGTACCCTCTTGGTCCATCTCTTTGATTTTAGTGACAGTGTCAATGTCTAGGTCTGTTGTTTTGGTGAGTTTTCCCCTTATGAATGTGGCTTTGGCACACTTATCGAGTCCGAACTCCATCCTGATGTCGTCACTGAAGGTCTTCACAATGGTGAGCAGACCTTTTTGCTGGTTGTCATCCTTGGAAAATGTCTTGAGGTCATCCATGTAGACAAGATGGTTAAGTTTGCCATTTTCGGATGTGTATCCGTAACTACTGTTGTTCAGCAGGTTGCTAAGTGGTGCTAGCGCTAAACAGAAAAGTAGTGGTGATAGTGAATCTCCTTGGAAAATCCCGCATCTAATGTTAATCGGTCTTGATGTTAACGACCCTTCTGCATGGTGGAGATTCAAGGTGGTTTTCCAGTTCATCATGCTTGCTGTGATGAAGTTGACAGTAGTTGGACATATTTTGTAGATTTCAAGGCATTTTCTTATCCAGGAATGAGGTACACTATCAAATGCCTTCTTGTAGTCAATCCACGCTGTTGATAAGTTTTTTTTCTTAAATTTGGCTTCTTCCATTACGGTTTTGTTGATCAGTAGCTGGTCTTTGCAGCCATAGCTTCCTTTCCTACACCCTTTCTGTTCTACTGGTAGCAAGTTGTTTTCATCAAGGAAGCTATACGTCCTCTCTGTTAGGATGGAGGTGAGGATTTTGTACATTGTGGGCAGGCAGGTGATTGGTCTATAGTTCTTAGGGTTCCGGGTCTCTTCCGACTTTGGAAGCAGGAATGTAGTTCCTCGTGTCAGCCATTCGGGGCATTTCTCTGGGTGTTTGACTATGTCGTTGTAGGCCAATGCAAGATCTTCGTGGATGCTAGGCAAGTTTTTGATCCAGAAATTCGCAATTCCGTCTAATCACGGTGCCTTCCAGTTATTGGTTTTATTGATAGCTGCAGTGGTCTCAATGGTGTTTATATCTGACCATTCTTGGCTCGTTACATCTGTGTATTGGTCCTGTTGCTGTTGGATCCAGGTAGCTCGGACGTTATGCATTTTGTTGTTTTCAAGGATCTTACTCCAAAACTCCTCAACTTCTTCTATAGTGGGTGGCTCGGTGACATCTATCTTCTTATTGCTAAGCTCACGGTATAATTTCTTTGCATCTTCTTTAAAGATCTTGTTTTGCCAAAAGAACTTGCTCCTTTTGTCAAATCTTCTGAGTCTATGTGCCTTTGCTTGGATCCGTTGTTTGAGTATTTCTTTGGCAGTTGATATGTCTTCCTTACATTTGATTTTAAATTTTCGTTCCAGATGTTTTCTTTTCCTGTCTTTGATGTTGGAATTCCGTTCAACTTCACTCAGGAGTGATAGTTGTCCACGTAGTTTCTTAATCTCCTTCTCTATGTTCTCCTTCCAAACAGGCTTCCTTCTCTTCCGCTTCCGTTCTTGCCTAGGTTTCTCTCCCACTGTGTCTGCAATGGTTGAGGCGGCTGCATGTATGAGTTGGTTTATCTCTGTTATGTTCAAAGGTCTCGTCATCTCACCTGTGATATTTTGGATGGCTTCATTGGTGAGTCTAAGGACTTCTATGGATAGGTTTTTCTTTATTTTTGGGATTCGTGGTCGTTGTTTGAAAGACGTTTCCTTCAGTGTTTCAAATTTCTGCTTTATGTTGTTTATCATTTCGTTTAACTTTACATTGTCTCCTTCTTGGGTAGTCTCTGTTTGGTGTTGTGTCAATGGGGGGTCAACAGTGGCATTTCCTGTTGGTTCTTCTTCCTCAGCAGCGGTAGCTATCTCATCTGGATTGTCACTAACTATATCGTTGTGGTTGATGATGCTCACCCTTATCTTTACTCTGATGTTTTCAAGTTCCATTTCTGTTAGACGTTGTTTGGATACAATGTCACGTCTAACGTTGGAGAGTTTGTTAGCATCTAGATTCAGTCGATCTGCTGGGTGTTTTTTTCGCCAGATATTGTAGGCGGCTTTGGTTGTTGATGTCTCAGTCGGGTTTAGAGAAGCGGTGTAGAATGCTTCCATAACATCTTTATACTCTTCCCGGGACCATTTGTTTCTTGTGACTTTTTTCGGGTTTCCAGTGGTTGCACATAGGGGGCCATTTTGAGGTGCGTCCTCTGCATGGGGTTCCTCTAGTACTTGGTGGGTAGAGCTTGTTCCAGCAGCATACTTTTCGATCCCAATCTGGTTCCTCACTGGAGATCGCGGTCCACGTTGACCCGCGTGACGACCGATGCGGTTTGTTGATCTGGTAAGTTGGAGTGGCGTATTGTTACTAGCTGTCGGCAGGGCTCTTTCGGTGATTGGTATAGCTGGGTTGCCAAACATGCGTTGCCTGGTCCGCCGTGACATGGGCGAAGGGGGTTGAACTTCTGCGCTCATTATTATTTTGTAATTTACGTCAACAAAGGCAACACTACAAATCGTTGTGCGTAGATCTTTGCTTCTGCGTCGTTATGGGAGTTCTAAGGCGATGCGTTAAAGGCGCGGGCGTTGTGTTTTCCCGCACCGAACAAAGATGCACCACCGAATTTAAATTTGTAGTGTATATTTATCGATGAAAAACTACTTTTCTCACCTCCTTTTTGCAGAAAGTTGATGTCGTAGTAGTTCCTTACTTTCCCAGTGCTGTCTATGTCACACGAATTGTACTTACTCCAAACTTGGCGATTTTCTGTTCAGGGGATCTCCAAATTTTATGTCAAAATTATGGAGCACGATGTTCGCCCTGTTTACTGGCCAAATCTTATTATTATTAGTATTATTATTATTATTATTATTATTATTATTATTATTATTATTATTATTATTATTATTATTATTATTATTATTATTATTATTATTATTATTATTATTATTATTATTATTATTATTATTATTATTATTATTATTATTACTGTTACTGTTACTGTTACTGTTACTGTTACTGTTACTGTTACTGTTACTGTTACTGTTACTGTTACTGTTACTGTTACTGTTACTGTTACTGTTACTGTTATTATTATTTTAAGGGCACGAGAATAATGAGGAGTACGCACGTACACAAGCCAAAATTCCCTGCTAACTGGCAGAATTCCCTGCTTCCGCATGCTCCTATTCTATGCTTATGGTAAGCAGAGCCATGAAATTGAGCCCTGATTGTTGAAGACAAAAAATTTCCCTGATTGCAAGATGCAAATGCTGACAAGTTGCTTAATTCAATCTTCAAATGGGAACAGAATCCTCAACAAATAAATCTAAAATGGTAACAACATTGACCAGTGGACGAGGGAGGGTATTGCTTATGGACAGGTAGCCCAAGCATATCAGTCGGAATTGTAGCTCCTGACGATGACTAGAGCAAGCTAGTCGAAACGTTGAGACAAATTTTAAGAACTCACTCCGCGGTAGTGCAGTAAATTACGATCCTACATGTATAAAGCTAAAGTAGTAGTCCCAGCAAATTTTCTATACCTTCCGCCCAGGAAGTAGTTAAAAAGAAGGACAGTTGTTTTCAGAACTGAGAAGTCTCCCGAACAATCTGATAAATCTACTCCGCGATAGTAGAATATCAAGACAGTTCTCTAAAGAACAAACTCTACATGGCAAGTAGATACACACATGGTGTTACTGCAAATCAATATGCAACCATAACCATGCAATGCCTCAAATCATCTATATTGTAGCTTTTGTTAGCAAGGCATCATCAAGATTCTACTCCCAATCACCAATTTTATAAATACAGCTGTCTCAAAGCATCCAGTGATTTTCTGTGACTGTCTACCCTCCTTCTTTCAACAGCCTCAAAAAAAATATTTAAAAACATCAGAAAGGTTCTCCATCTTTATCTCCATGAGTAACAGCTAACGTCCCGCTAATGAAATTACCCACAACTGGGTCACAGATGCACCAGCATGCTGCGCTTTCTTTGCTCTGGCAGAATTAAAATGTCAAGAGGTACAAAAATTGCTGATGGGCGGATGGAGGGGAGGGGAGGGGGGGGGGTTGCAAAGTTGATATCAAGATAGGAATCTTCAACCTTGGTTTCAAAAATAATGATAAATACCTCACCCTATGTGGCATGGATTTTTTGTTGTTGCTGTAGATAGGTTGAATTATAATTCATGGTGTGTGGCATGAGTTCGTAGATGGATCAAGATATTTAGTGGTAGCAGACAGGTAGAGGTCATAATTTATCAAATGACTTGGGACCACTTGAGGTGTGGCGTTTTAAAAGAGAAATGATGGGATGGTTGAAAACTTGACACTTTTGCCTTCTTGAACTATTTGTCCATGTCACATGAGGCAATTTACGGGCAACCAGTTCCAGGCAATCTCCAAGAAGAGAATCCGTTCACATTTGAATATTCACATCTTAGGGATTGTAAGACGGACATTGTTTGAACAATTACTTCTGTGCTACCAAAGGGTCCTGCAGCATGCCGTGCAGTTGGTTGCCTCCAAGTTGCCCGTAATAGTCATCTCGCGTGACAAGGCCCTTAACAATAATTTTGAGATAGTCATTAGTGGACTCATTGCTAGGGCACTTGGTAAAGGTAATTTGTCTTTATACACTGAACAAAATGTGCGCTTCTTAAGTGTATGCGGAACCTCAACAAAGCTAATAGAGACCACAGAAATTTGCTCCAAAATGGTTGCCACAGTATGCTATATCAAATCTTAATTATCTATTGCAAATCGTAATTATTGATAATCTTAACTATCAAAAATCAACTATTAAAGGCAGTGGACACGATTGGTAATTACTCAAAATAATTATTAGCATAAAACATTTCTTGGTGACGAGTAATGGGGAGAAGGTTGATGGTATTAAAACATTGTGAGAAATGGTTCCTTCTGAAGTGCCATAGTTTTCGAGAAAGAAGTAATTTTCCACGAATTTGATTTTGAGACCTCAGATTTAGAACTCGCAACTTCGATGACCGATTGAGCTCAAATTTTCACAGGTTTGTTATTGAATGCATATGTTGAGATACACCAACTGTGAAGGCTAGTCTTTGACAATTACCAATAGTGTCCACTGCCTTTAATCTTAATCTTTTAATATGGTACTTTATACTCTTAATAATATGACATTGTGACTAACTGCTGATTGTTTTGTATTTCCGTTGATTACTCCAGGAGAACCACTGCCTGCGCATCAAGATTCTTGGTGATTGTTACTACTGTGTATCAGGTCTCCCAGATCCCCGCCCGGACCACGCCCACTGCTGTGTAGAGATGGGCTTGGACATGATTGAAGCCATATCGTAAGTCACAACAAAATTTACTTCTCTTCATTTCATTTATTTTCGTTGTTGGTTGTGAAGCCAAGGACTCTCAGAAAAGTAAACTTAATCACTGTACTAGCCAAGATGGAGAGAAGAGGAAGAAGAAAGTTTCAGTTTTTGAGTATGGGGGGAAAGTCTCAAAGGAATTTACTATTTTTCATTTAATTTATTATGGTTGTGAAGCCAAGGACTCTCAGAAAAATGAACTTAATTTTGTCCTAACCAAGAACCCAATGGAGAGAAGACAAGGTAGGCGGTTTCAGTTGTAGATGTGGGTGGAAAATTTCAGAGGTTATTAACTGCGCTATCTGATTCTCGGCATCAATTTCTCAGAATTGTGAGATTAAAACCGATTAAAAATTTATAAATAGCAACTTCATCCCAAAGACAAATTAAAACTATATTTGGAAGAGTGTCCCTCATCCTACTCGTTCTCTTTATCTTTGATTCTCTGCATTAATCTTTCAGAATATTAGGTTTAAAACCGATTTTTATTTTTCCCCTTCCAGATAATACAATAAAAATATAAATGTTTTCTCGGTTGTCTTTGATTCTCCACATAATTTTTTTCAGATACCGTAGATTTAAGATCATTTTTCCCTTCTAAATAAAAAACAAAAGAAGTAGTAATTTTTCCCACGGAAAAATTTAAAACTATATTTGGAAGAGCCTCCTTCATCCTATTTGTATCTTCTCCAATTATATTTTGTGTTTATCAATCCCGCATCATTATCTTCCTCATCTATCGTCTTCAAATCTGTCTTGTAGTCCCCTTACGCTTTCTCTGTTTCCTTTTGTGTCTCGCCCATTTCCTCCAACTTCTGCTGCCTTCGTCTGCTGCCTTCAATGTTTTTTCCTCCTCCCTCAATCCAGCTCAATCCATTTCTATTTATGTATTGTTTTGTTCCATTTTATTGTCGTATTTCATTCTCTGTGCCGTCCATTACATTATTTTCTCGTATTTATCAAAAGAAAACGTGGGAATTATTCTCTCGCAAATCGCTGTTAGTTCTCTTTCATATGTCCATTATTACCACTCATCTGTTCTAAAAATAAATTCATGTTCTAAAAATGTCATAATAATGATAAAAATAATAATAACCATTTATATAGCGCCATCTATCTAGAAAACTAATTGGATTGAACAAAGACGACTGACTACTGCTGGAACTTTTTTGTGTGCAGTATATTTATTGAACGTTTAGAATGAGCATGAGTGAGTTCTTCCAATGCGACAGCTAGCACAAAGAGCAGATTGCTCAAAGTGTTTAGTACTTGTATTTTTTAATGACTAGTTTCGCTAAAATCATCATGATAAAACCATTTATAATGTGTCAAAGGACGTGTATCGCATTGCACTTATCGCAAAATAGGAGGGGTTCGTCCCAGTATTCCTGGTTCGGATGTCCACATACTTCCGTTAGGGGTGTGATAAAGCACAATATAAGAACCAAGTAGTATTATTGTTATTGTTATTAAAGACAGTGGACACTATTGGTAATTGTCAAAGACTAGCCTTCACAGTTGGTGTATCTCAACATATGCATAAAATAACAAACCTGTGAAAATTTAAGCTTAAAGGAACACGTTGCCTTGGATCGGACGAGTTGGTCAAAACAAAAAGCGTTTGTAACCGTTTTTTATAAAATGCATATGGTTGGAAAGATGTTTTAAAAGTATAATACAATGATCCACACAAGTTTGCCTCGAAATTGCGTGGTTTTCCTTCTACTGTGCGAACTAACATGGTCGGCCATTTATGGGGGTCAAAATTTTGACCCCCATAAATGGCCGACGTGTTAGTCGACGATTGTAAAAGGAAAACCACGCAATTTCGAGCATGTTTGTGTGGATCATTGTATTCTACTTTTACAACATCTTTCTACCCATATGTATTTTATAAAAAACGGTTACAAACGCTTTTCAAAGACCAACTCGACCGATCCAAGGCAACGTGTTCCTTTAATCGGTCATCGAACTTGCGAGATAATAATGAAAGAAGAAAACACCCTTGTCACACGAAGTTGTGTGCGTTTAGATGGTTGATTTCGAGACCTCAAGTTCTAAACCTGAGGTCTCGAAATCAAATTCGTGGAAAATTACTTCTTTCTGAACCATTTCTCACAATGTTTTATACCATCGACCTCTCCCCATTACTCGCCAAAAATTCTAGGGAAAGGGTAAATTTTATAAATTTAATGGGTGAATACTATATCAATTCCCAGATTCAAATGTTTTTGGGGTTGAAAGTACTATCTAAACCATATGCCTTTGAAGAGAATCCTTTCTCAAAATAGCTTACACTATCAACAGCTTCAGTGCATCTCACCAAGTATGTTTTTTATGGTCATTATCTTTTAGAGCTCTTACCAAATGACCTAACGTTTAAAGACCTGCTTGCACGAAAATTTCAAGTCGTGAACTTTGTTGAATTCCACTTAAAATGTTTTCGATGAATAAGGAAATCGAGTCATATGATTATAAATAGGTTTCAATTGTGTAAGAAAACAATCATTTTGTATGCCCATATCCAGAGCTTTTCTGCGAGATTTGCGAAAAGCCCTGTTACGTAATCACTCTCAAAACGTCATAAGTAGATAAAGCCGCTTTGTTGCAGCGTGGATGTATAACAAAGCAAACTCCCACAAATGACGTCAGCGGCATTGTCCTTTGACGCCCGCTCTCAATGGCAGAAGTGTTTTTAGTTTTTCAAAAAACCTTTAGGTAGGGGCCTGATTTTTTAATCGATAATTACGAAAAGTTCAGAAGTGTACACATATCAAAATTACATTAAAATGGTGAACAAGTGCATTATAAACAAGTAAAAATACCATTTCTGTTGAAAACATTCTGCTCAGGTAGCTGTTTAAGTGAAGTGTTTCACAAAGTGATGACTCCCCATGCATTGTTTTGTTTGAAGGCACTGGACTCTCAAAGTCCATTACTTGGTGTACAAAAAGTATTTCAAAATATGCATACATGTAAATAAACTTTCAAAACTGTGAAGTCTTTCTCAGATTCAAATAATTAAGTGAGAAATTACCTCTTTCTCAAGAACTGCGTAACTTCAGAGAGAGACGTTTCTCACTATGTTGTATACTGGCAACAGCTCTCTGTTGGTCTTGAGTAATAACCAAATGTTTCCAGAGCCTTTAAACCATGATTTTAACCTTGAATGCATTTATTTCAAAACAACAAATTATTTTTGATAGATCGGTCGTCACCACGTCTTGAAAAACGTGACTTTGTAATGGACATCCACATCAGGGACTTGCACTTGTTTCACACCTCATAAATGTTCACAACTAGACAACCTTGTCCCCAGTGGTCTGACCCTACTTCCCACCACACCACCCTGGAAATGATTTAACACTTCACTACTATAGACCTTTATCATGGTGCAACCATCTTGAATTTCTCCCATTGGTATCAATGTTACCAAACCGAGGCTGGAAGAACAAAATAGTCTGTCCCGCATTATTAGCATTCATTATTGTTATTCGATACATGAAACATGACCAAGATGGAGGCAGCATGATAAAGGTCTATTGCACCAGAGCACATTAACATTAGAAGGGTTACTCGAATACGTATCCTTGGTGACTTGAGTTGCGATGAATTAATTTTCAGAAGAAAAATAAAATAGATCTCTCAAAAGAGGATCCTCACGGACTTGAGATTCGATACGTTAATTTCAGAATGGAATAAGGAAGAAGTCTGATTTGAACAATTTCTTTAAAGCAGGCATGTAATTTTTTTCCCAGGATTTTTCCTTAGTTAATTTCCTTAGATCTTTCAAATATTCTTGAAAAAAGTAACGCATTCCCCACATTGTGTCCAAACGTGGGACGGATTTCATAATTCTGTTGAGCAGAAAATATTGATGGATAAATTTCTTTGCTAAGCAAATACTGAATGGCGCACCAGTCACGCAATGCACTCTTAATGTAAGTTTGGCTTGTAGACTGTTTCTGCTAAGCAAGACAGTTATATGCTTAGAAAGTTGTTGTGCTTACAGGCTTTATGAAATTGGGCCTTGCAGTTGCAGTGTAGTGTTTTGTGTTTACAGAGTCTGTTAACCTCCTTAATTGTAACATTCATGTAGGGGGAGGGGGTTTCTGGGTCTAGAATAAGTGGGGACCCAGATTACTTGTAAGCCATTTATAGGGATTTACACATTTGGCAAATCTCAGCCGTGTTTAAGTGAAGTTATCTAATTGAAGTTTACCCTTAATCATACCCCTCCCCCTTCCCAAGGCGTTCAATCCTAGATTCACATGATTAAAGCAAATATCCAGGGTTGGCTACCCTGGGAACAAGGTTGTCTTCTGGGTAACCCAATTTGAGAGTTAATCCTACAGTATGTAATACTTCTGCTATAAATAGTGTCATATATGTAGTGCATAATGCAGGAGCCTCTATAACATGCCAAAAACCCCAGAACAATTAAAAACATGAAGGAAATCGTTACAAAAATGGGGGGGGGGGGGATTTGAACCCATGATCTTTGCAGTTCTAAAGCAGTGTCATACCAACTACATGTGGACCACAGAGATTGCCTGGTAGCTAGAAGCAGTTCAAATCCTATGTTTAAGTAACCCATTGTTAGGCGCTGTGAAACAGTCTTTTATCATGCACACAAATTTTTTCCCCAGGATTTTTCCTTAGTTAATTTTTTCCCTCAAAATCTCCTTGATCTTTCAAATATTCTTGAAAAAAGTAACGCATTCCCCACACTGTGTCCAAACGTGGGACGGATTTTATAATTCTGCTGAGCAGAAAATATTGATGGATAAATTTCTTTGCTAAGCAAATACTGAATGGCGCACCAGTCACGCAATGCACTCTATATGTAAGTTTGGCTTGTAGACTGTTTCTGCTAAGCAAGACAGTTATATGCTTAAAAAGTTGTTGTGCTTACAGGCTTTATGAAATTGGGCCTTGCAGTTGCAGTGTAGTGTTTTGTGTTTACAGAGTCTGTTAACCTCCTTAATTGTAAAATTCATGTAGGGGGAGGGGGTTTCTGGGTCTAGAATAAGTGGGGACCCAGATTACTTGTAAGCCATTTATAGGGATTACACATTTGGCAAATCTCAGTCGAGTTTAAGTGAAGTTATCTAATTGAAGTTTACCCTTAATCATACCCCTCCCCCTTCCCAAGGCGTTCAATCCTAGATTCACATGATTAAAGCAAATATCCAGGGTTGGCTACCCTGGGAACAAGGTTGTCTTCTGGGTAACCCAATTTGAGAGTTAATCCTACAGTATGTAATACTTCTGCTATAAATAATGTCATATATGTAGTGCATAATGCAGGAGCCTCTATAACACGCCAAAAACCCCAAACAATTAAAAATATGAAGGAAATCGTTACAAAAATGGGGGGGGGGGGGGTATCTGAACCCATGATCTTTGCAGTTCTAAAGCAGTGTCATACCAACTACATGTTGACCACAGAGATTGCCTGGTAGCTAGAAGCTGTTCAAATCCTATGTTTAAGTCACTCATTGTTAGGCGGTGTGAAATAGTCTTTTAATAATAATAATAATAATTAGCCACAGCCAGGAACACAGGGGCGAACCCCTTCAATTTTCGATAAGTGCACTGGGTTCTTTTACATTCGTTACACAACACATGGGACCAACGGCTTTAAGTCCCATCTGAAGGACGAAGCAATGGTTAAGTGTCTTGCTTAAGGACACATGTGTCACGGCTTGGAATTCAAACCCACTCTCTGCTGATCAGAAACACCAGAGTTTGAATTCGGTGATCTTATCATGCACACAAAGCTGGCCTTTTAGCCTCATTCTCTGGCACTATCAGTACGGTTGGAAATTTCTCTCGCATTATAAAGAGATGCAAATGATGTTATGGGAATATACTTGGTCATTGTACAAACTGGGTTAGGAGGCCTGTGGCATTGTTGACTTAGCTTACGCATGAATAACTTGCACTGAATTTGACTTCATATCTCTGGTCAACCATGCAGAGATTTTATTAAAAATCTTGAGATGGAAATAGGCATAAAAAGTTTTCAAGGTGTTTTAACAAAATATTCCATTAAATTGTATCACTGACGATTCTTGCGATGGTAATACATGTATGTGGGAAGGGGACTTATCTTGGCTTGTGGAATAAGAAAAAAAGAAAAATGGTTGACAACTAAACCTTTTGATCTGTATGCTCTGATCATCTTCAGAAGTGCATATATCTTCTGTTAATTAAAAGTTAAACAGACAGCCGAACATTTTATCTTCACACGAAATGACACTAAGGAAACTGTCAAGATTGAATTTCAAATCATATTGACGCCAATTAAGCCGGCCTGCTCTTAAATTTTGATCAGATGCGTATTTATAGACCGACCTCCTTGCCACTTCTAAGCCATAAAAGATCCGTTACCGCATTAAAAAAAAAAAGGAACTGACCCTTGTGATTGCTCGTCAAACCACGAACCCTCACTCCAAACTGGAGAATATGTCTCTCACACGACGTACAATTCACATGGGTAATTAAAACCGTCGAACAAGGCCAAATTAAAAAAGATACCAGTTGATCGTCCCTCATCTCTTTTTTTTGAGGCCGCATACCTTTTTCCCCGTTTTTAAAAATCTTTTCTTTTATTTTTTATTTTCTAGAAGACAAATTTTCGGTGTATTTCTCATTAGTAAATTACTAATCTTTTGAGAACTTGTAACTACATAAAGAAAGTGCTGGCCTTTAAACTGAAGAATTGGTGCCCAGATTGAATAAAAATACTTGGCAGCCATCTTTGAAAGAAATGAGTATTATCCCCCCCCCCCAAAAAAAAAACAAAAAAAAAAAAACACAAACTTTTTGGTCTTATCTGGATCTTAGTAGATCTAATTTTTTTGTCCTGTTTTAATTTGTCTTTTTTGTCATATTGGACCATTGGGTGTGTGTGTGTTTTGTTATTTATAATTGTTAGATCTTCAAAGACATTTATAAAATCTTTTTATCCATTCTTTTATTGGAGTTGTTTGATGTATAAATAAAAAGGTCCTCATCCTCCTCTTTTTGGACAAACCTGGACGATCAACTGGTATTTTTGCTTACTTGGCCTAAGTAGCCGTGGTACGAATAATGACGGATGGTGCGCTCTCGTCCGCGATCATGTTTTCCCTATTTTCATCCCTTCCGTTGGGGACATTTCACTCAGACATGGATACCGGGCAAAAAGCAGGTAACCAGACACCTGTGGACTAGTGCTGGATATCGGTTGCTTTTTGATGGATTGAAAAACGTGGACGGGTGATTGGGGTTATGTTGACAGTGCTTCCATTTTCTTGTTTCTTGTGGTTTTTTTTATGAGGGATGATTCTTGTGGCTTGCTTCTCGGACGGGATGAAGCTCAATTCCGAAGGACAACAAACTTGTTTGTACTGTTTATGTACATGTAAAATAATAATAATAGTAACGCTTATTTAGTACTTAAAGCCAATTGGACACTTTCGGTAAACAATACTGTCCAAGGCCCACACTTCGTGTATCACAACTTATATATAAAATAACAAACCTTTGAAAGATTTAGACTCAATTGGTCAGTGGAGTCGGGAGAAAATAACGGGAAAACCCACCCTTGTTTCCGCACGTTTCGCCGTTTCATGACATGTGTTTAAAATAAATCCGTAATTCTCGATATCGAGAATTGATATTGTTTTAATGTTTTCTCAAAAAGCAATTCATGGAATAATATTTCAAGAGAAGTCTTTCACCATTACCTTCTGTAAACCATGTAAGTTATTTGTAAATCTGTGAACTTTAACAATAAAATTCTGTTCTGAAAGACACGATAAACATGTACATGTACTTGAACGAAAACAGCAGTAGGTGAACTTTGCTGAAAGTCATTCAAAATGTTTCAATTAATAAAGGAGTTCACTTCACCCGTTGTGAAAATGAGCGGATCACAAAACTGAATTTGAAGTTGGAGTCCATCTTCAATGAGCATTATGGTCATGGAATTTTGACATGTTTTTTATCCTGAAGACTTGAGGATTGGAATGAATTTACAGAAGTAAAAACAAGAGTTGTAAAAGTACTTTAATCAAATTAGGAGGCTGTATAGAAGGGTTTGGTTAAGTGCCCCTCAATATGAGGTATTTATGAACAGAACTGTCACCCAAAGTGATATCCGACTAAAAAAATCAAAGAATTCTTGTTCAGGCTGACAGAAAGTCGATATCGGCAAGAACGGTCCAGGTCTAAGTACAACAAAACAAAAACAAGAACTTGATCGAAATTGATTTTAGGGCGAGTTGAAGGTACGACCGGCAGTTCACTCATGTCAAATATGGAAATGGCAAACCGTGGGTTCATGATTATTGATCGTAAATGTATTTTGTTATTTTTAGAAAAGCTCTACAACGATGCTGTTAGAACAAGAACTTAATACTGATGGTGGCAGAATCTTTTTATTGGATCAATATAATTCAGCTCTTTTAGTTTAAAGGATTCGGGTACTTTTTCAAAATGTCCACAGATTTACATTAAACTTACAGGGTTTGAAGATAATGATAGTGGAAAGCTTCCCTTCAAATATTACTAACTAAGGTTGTGTAGTTTTTGAGAAATGAGTAAAACAAGTCACAAAATCATTTTGGTCTCATGAGACCAAAATGATTTTAGCATGTAAAAACCCCTTAACCAGTTATGATATTATACCAAAACCATAGCATAACTGATTAATACGTTTTTACATGCTAAAACTGAGACGATAATTATTACTTTTACTCATTTCTCTAAAACTACAGCACCTCAGTTAGTAAAATTTCAAGGGAAGCTTTCTACTATCATTATCTTCAAACTGTGTAAGTTTAATGTAAATCTGTGGACATTGTGTTTTTTGTTAGGAAAAAGTACATATAAAATACGCTCCACTCAAAAGCCAGACATGTCCACCTAAATTGAAAAAAAAACTGGGTTTATTTTCATATAATTAATTTTTACCCTTAAAAAGCACTGTTTACTTTGTACTTTCCTGAGTACTGGGAAAAAAAATCCACAGGCAAATAGCTTGGGCGGGATTCAAACCCACAACCATTGCATTGCTAGAGCAGATGTCTTACCACTAGACCACCGAGCTAGCCCTTGTGGCTACAGGCAGTTTAATGTGATTTAATAAGGGAATAAAAGGGTAGCGACTAGTTCTTTCACTGTTGTTTAAAACAGGCATGGTCAAGTTGCCATGTGACAAAGGCCCGAGCCGAAGGCTATATTTATACATAGGATTTAAAAAATTGAACGGTTCCAAAACTTTTAAGTTTTTGTAAAAGGTATATCTTGCCTTTATAGATTGCCTTGTTTCACTGTAGAACATTAATGTCTTGATCCAAGCCCGAGGTTCCAGATGTTTTAAACCACAAGACACATCCTTTAATATCAAAAGAGTTCCAAGAAAAAAGATTGCAAATAATGCAAAGCATTATCTAATTGAGTTCATGAAGGAAAGTTGTCGTTGTTAAGGCACATCATGTCTAGACTATTGGTTGCAGCTTACCAAGCCCTAAGGACTCTCCTCGATTATGATTTCTAATCAACCAAAGCAAATGTCAAAAGCCAAACTGCAAGTATTGAAAACATCTTACGGCAAGGATCTTTATCAATGTTTGGCATCCTGCCTCACTCAATGAAAATGATAATGTGATCTAGTTCAAGAAAGGGATCAGACTAGGTTTTCATCTTTTACCCCCCCCCCTTCAAATTTGTTATTCAAGTGCGCCTGCACTATATATGGAAGGGATTACTTGAGCAACAACTAACTTGGTTAGACATGTAAGAACTACAGAAGCTTTTGATAGTTATTGCTAAAAATAACTATTATCATAAAACTTTCCTTGATGACGAGTAATAGGGAGAAGTTGATAGTATAAAACAGTGTGAGAAACGGCTCCCTCTGAAGTAATGTAGTTTTCGAGAAGGAGATAATTTTCCACGATTTCGATTTCGAGACCTCAGATTTAGAATTTGAGGTCTCGAAATCAAGCATCTGATAGCATACAACTTCATGTGACAAGGGTGTTTTTTTCTTTCATTATTATCTCGCAACTTTGATTTAACCAATGTAGTTCAAATCTTCACAGGTTTTTTATTTTATGCATACGCTGGGATACACCAAGTGAAAACACTTGTCTTTAACAATTACCAAAGGTTTCCAGTGCCTTTAGTTTAAGTGCTACCTCCACCATCTTTGTTTGATCTCGGCCCAGTAAAGATTCTGAGCTACAAGCCCTGAGGTCTTGTTAGATTTTCCTGCCAAATTCGAGCCCTAGAATGACTAACGTCGTGATCATTCTCAACTCTTGAGGATATCGTCACCTATTCCTGAATCATTCGATGGTAATTTCTTTTAATGAACTTGATAATAGATACTGTCACGTCTTGGAGTGTTAGCAAAGGGGGCTACTGGGCAAGCTACTGGGGTAGATATACGCCTAGATATACGCCTAGAGGGGGCTCTAATCCTAGGATTGTAGTCACCGATCCGGGCACCTGAGAGCCTTGGGATGAAAGGATCGAAAGTAGTCAATCATTTTGGTGGATAGGTTAAACAAAGGTTTAAAGGGAAGAGATTGGATTAGGTTTCATTCTTGGAGCTCTTATCGAGGGGGGTAGTGGGGTGTAATCTAGCCCCCCACCACCTGTCCCCTCTTCGGGTAGTCGGCATTGGTGAGGAGTACCAAATTTCTTTCTAAAAGGTTCAATCATTTAAGTGTCACTCAAGTTCGTCCTAGATTGAAGACCAATCTAATGAGTCATTCAGAAAGTAGGAGAGACTTTAGCACAAGATTGGTTCAGCTGACAAAGTAGAAGCAGCAGTGGGCATGTCTTGTGTGATCAACCAAATGTGGGCTTAACCCTTTGTGTGACCTGCCATCGATTTCACCAAACTCATCCTAAGTTAGGATTAATTTAAGGAGGACAAGTAAAGATCCCTATCTGAAGACCACGTTGGACGCATTGAACCCAGCTTAAGTTAGGACGGGTTACATGTCCTAACTCGAGATAGGAGTAATCCTAGCGTTTCGTGAAATCGGCCGCAAGAATTGAACATTTGCAGATAAGTTTTAGTGAGAATCTTTCTCACGCAGCCACGACCATGCCGGTTTTAAACAACTGTTTCGAGACCTCCTCCCACTCTTTTATTTCCTTATTTAATACCATTATTTTCAATATCGTTATTTTCAATATGCTCAAATTTCTCCGCTGTTTTTCCAAGCAATGCCTTTCATTCCCTCCGTCCTACTTTTTGATGGTCCAAATTGCTTTTGCCCGCGGGTAGAGAAGGAAAAGAATGAAAGCCCAGCGAGAGATTCCTTGATGGACCCTCTTGGGCCATCTTCTCCTTTCAGTTAACTATCAAGTGTTAACCACGGAGACGCTGTGTCGTGACGCCCACAGTTGGTAAGCTGCGGTTACGGGGTACCGGTTGCTTACAAGTCTCTAACTGTCCACCCACTTGTCTGGCACTCGTTTCTCGTTAAAAAAAAGTGAGTTATCAACCATAGAGTAATTGTCAAAGACTAGCCTTCACAGTTGATATCTCAACATATGCATAAAATAACAAACCTGTGAAAATTTGAGCTCAATCGGTCATCGAACTTGCGAGATAATAATGAAAGAAAAAAACACCCTTGTCTCACGAAGTTGAGTGCGTTTAGATGCTTGATTTCGAGACCTCAAACTCATAATCTGAGGTCATGAAATCAAATTCGTGGAAAATAACTTCTTTCTCAAAAACTATGGCACTTCAGAGGGTGCCGTTTCTCACAATGTTTTATACCATCAACCTCTCCCCATTACTCGTCACAAGAAAGGTTTTATGCTGATAATTATTTTGAGTAATTACCAAAAGTGTCCACTGCCCTTTAAGCACACAAAGTAGCTAAGAACAATAACAGTATCAGAATAAGGTTACCAGCTTAAATACCTGGCACAGTTTGTGACTGGTGTTCTGCTCGTTTCTGCTTAGCAGACAATTTTTATGATAAAATAGAATTAGCTGTTGCAAACAACTTACCAACCAAATGGACCGAGAGTATAAATGCAAAAAATAGTTAATGGCCTGACGTTTCGACCCTAGCAGAGTCTTTCTTGAAGGCTAGGGTCGAAACGTCAGGCCATTAACTATTTTTTGCAGACAATTTTTAAGCAGATGTTTCTTCATAAGCAGCTCTATGACATTGGGAACTGGTCTCAAAACTTCTTGAGTGAATTAAACCATACATGGCAAGCAAACATTGTCCATAAACAGCTTGCACTGATGTTGCATGCGGTTACTGTCTGCTCATGGTCTACCTTGTTGGGAGTGAAATCGGGTGTAAAAAATAAGGTGAACAAAAAATTGTGTGCATTGATCGAACACTGCAGTCAACACATGCTGAGGTATTTTAATATTTACGTTGTCTTAACCACATCTTACGCACTGGTCAGCTTATATGCAATGATATCCTAAGCTGGACCATACCACACGTCCTAAAGGGGGTGTCAATCAACAGGGGTCAGTGATTTGGTTAGAAGGGGGCAGGAAAGATGTATTTGTAAACATGTGTGTTATATCATAAACTAATTGGATCTTAAAGGCACTGGACACTATTGGTAATCACTCAAAATATTTATTAGCATAAAACCTTACTTGGTAACGAGTAGGGAGAGGTTGGTAGCATAAAACATTGTGAGAAACGGCTCCATAGTTTTCGAGAAAGAAGTAATTTTTTTTAATTTCTGATTTCGAGACCTCAGATTTAGAATTTGAGGTCTCGAAATCAAGCATCTGAAACCACACAACTTCGTGTGACGTGGCTGGTTTTTCTTATATCTCCCGACTTCAATGACCGACCGAGCTAAAATTTTCACAGGGTTGTTATTTTATGCATATGCATATAAGGGCAGACTTAAAATGATGAATATGAGACATTTTCTGACCGGATAGTGCATGGCTTGAAAAAGTATTTTATTTATTCATTTATTTATTACATTTCTTTGGGTAAGTCCATGTAGTTGATTCTTGTTGCCATTGTGATTCCTGATTCCACCTACGTGTCTGGAGATTGTGTTTACTGTATGTATAAGTTACCAAGACACACTCTGTCAAAACCATGCATCTCCTTCCAAAACTCATTACTTTGTTTATTTGCTCATCAAATAAGCGGGAATGTGAGCTTTCAAATAACACATCTTAGAAGGCATATAATGTTTTAGCCTTGACTCAAGGCTGTTGGCGTAGTGTGCCCCGGCCCAGTGCGGCACGATTCGACAGTCTGCACGCAGTGCATACACACACAAGGTGTACATTGTACAGCGAGAACAGTATAGCGAAGTGGCGAGTACGGTCGTGTCTTTCTACTTTCAACCTTGTACGGGGGGGGCGAATGGCTCAAACTTAGAAAGTACTCATGTACAGTACATGCACTGTACAGATGGTACGAATGTACACGTAAAGTATGTGTAATGTACATACGCTTTTCACGTATTATATTCATGCTTTGTGTTATGTATGGGGCCATGTGCGCTGGCGGAACTCATAGGGGACTCGGATTATGCAGGTCGCGGCAGGCTGGAGCACGTTGATCAAGGCTAATAATGTTTAGGCTACAGAAATCCCTTCATAAGCTGCCTAGCTAGACTATGTAAAATATGTCGACGTCCGACAATCCGTCACAAAACTAAAATTAACCCTCCCCGTCCCCCCCCCCCCCCCCCCTTAAAAACAACCTTCTAAGTATTAACATTTCACAATTCGTCTTTGATACAGTGAATGTTTTGGCTAAGGATATAACTTCATAAGCTTCCTAGCTGAAATATGTCAAACAAGTGAAATCTTCTCTCACGGTCACTGGGGAATTTTTGTTTCTCGATGACAGACGCAGGGATAAGACTCCAAGCGTCAAAAGCGGACTTCACTAATCATTCTTTTAATCCTGTTTAATCCCAGACAACTAGGGCCTGATTTTGTTTCGGGCTCTAGGGCCGAGCTGGAGACAGGAACGTATTTTGAGAGGTTGATTATCAGATGTGTCGGGAGAGACGATGGCACGGATATCCGTCATGATTAAGCGAAGATTAGACTGTTTTACGAGGCCTCGTAGTCTCAGGTTACAGTTTGTCTATGGTTGATGGTTAAATGATACAGCCGAGGGCTAGTTTCTGGGGGTCTTTTTCCTGATGATTTTACACATGAGGAGACGGTAAATTGAAGCTGATGGGACAGAGCAGAACGCTGGGTCAACAAACGGCGCAATTATTTTGTTCAACTGAAAGATGATATCAGGGCCCAATTTCATGACTCTGCTTACCGCCAAATTCTGTGCTTACGATCACAAATCTCCTCTTACAAGCTAGCTGTAAGCATAGAATGCCTAGTAACCTGGAGTACGCACCCCCAAAAGCTATATTCGCAGCTAACCCGTGAAATACCCGCTAGAATTAAGTAAGCACAAAATTCTCTGCTTCCGCAAACACCGGTTCCTTGCTTACGGTAACAAGAGCCATGAAACTGGGCCACGGGATCAAGTTCATAGAGCTGCTTAAGCAGAAAAAACTGCTTAACGATTTTCTGCTTTGCATAAATGGGATACCAGTCACAAATTGTTTGTGTATTATAATACATGTAGTTTGGCTTGTACCCTGTTCAGGTAAGCATATTTTCGTTGTGCTAAGTTATATTTTGTGCTGAAGCAGCTCTATGAAAATTGGAGTAGGGATAAAGGGACTATTGTGATTCAAAGCTAAATTACTGACTTTCAACATAGAGAAATGGATTTTGATGTTACCATTTTTTTTAAACCATTGTTTTACATTGCCAAGCGCAGGTCGACTAACTGCCCTTGTCTATAAAATTAGAGCACCAGTGTGGCAGGATATTCTGTACCCCCAGAGATTCTGTCTCTCCAAACTACTTCTGATAGCGCCCTCTTTTGAAGCAACCTTGTCTTGCCCATGTTAATAGACCCTTCCCATGAAATATCTATACTATTAAAAGCGTAACCTGCGCCATCTTGGATTGAAAATTAGAAGGTCCAGTGGTATGGCATCCTTGTGGAATCCAACACGTTGTTTGTGTGGAATTCAATACGTTTGTGTGGTTTCAGACGTCGGGTTGCAAGTCTGCAAAACCCGGATCCAAACTCGCACTTACAAGTCATGTGATTGGAGGAAGTTTGGGCGGCGACCGTGCGTCAACCACTGGTCGATGTTGTTACCAGACTTCCTAGAAATCTTTCTGACAGGTGACTCATTGGACAGTGTTTCGCAGATGGTGCTCCGGATTGGTTCATTCATTGCCCCTTGACCGCCCACCCGCCATTCGATTCCGCCCTTTTTGGTCAGGTTATCGTGTTCGTGTGGTTTGGTACTAAGCATGGTTCTCCGGATTGGTTCATTTATTGTCGCGCAGGGTCGAAAGGGTCGAAGAGGCTGGGTGCCAGGACAAACCCGAAACAATCTCACGAATTTGACCGAATTTGCATTGAATGGATGAAGTACCGTAGATTGATGTTTCGCAGGCGACCATGTGTCAACCACTGGTCGACGTTGTTATCAGACTTCCTAGAAATCCTTCTGCGGGTGACTCATTTGTTGAAAAGATTAAATGGATAATATTTATAAAAAAGCATTCACTTCCAAACGGCGTGAGAATTATCATGATGAACAAGGTTGGGATCAAACGGAAGCTTAATAATTTGGAAACATTGGGTAGGGCCGGCTATAGGTTGGAAGGTGTCTAAGGGAACTTTACAATTAATAACATTTTGGGGTTGGAGGGGGGGGGGGCCTTACACAAAGAGCCATTCTGGTCAGTGTATTGTGAGTGGTGTGTTGTCTGGTTTGAGACAGGCCACCTGTTGCTTGGTGAAGAAGGTCGCCGTGGGACCACTTTAGGTTGACAGTGGGTGGCGACCTTGGACCTTTTGCCAGTAAACTCAAATGGGTACATGAATTACGTTTTAGAATACGGTCTGTTCATGGAGGTATAATGTTGCAGTTTCAGAGTTTAACCATGGAGGTAGAATTGTGAAACCATTCCTTACTCTTTGGTGAAACTTATACACGTACGTCAAAGGCATGTTTTGAAGCTGTAAAAAAAGAACTTTGCTTTGCATTTGGTCAAAGTTGTTAAGCAAAACGACATTAAGTTTCCTTTTGAATAAGTCCATTCACAAAATTGGTTAGAGCAGTGTGTCGGTCAGGTCTCAGAATGTACATTTTGCCAAATCCATTTTGAAGCCTAATTTAGCCATCGGCCCGTCGGGTTGGTTACTCATGGAGATAATATTAACAAAAGAGACCTCGTGCGGCTGAATGGGGTACATTTTTAGGAGTTTGTCTATTGACCCAAACTGGACGTAACAAACCTTAAACATGACTTGACATGCTTTCTGAAAGTGAAATAAGTTAGAGAAAATGGAGTGGGGACGAGTTTATCGTTTTTATTTAGTTTGTACGATATAGGGTTCCAGAGATATGGGATGTATGGAGGTTTGTTCCTAGAGCAGCGTGAACATGAACGCGGTCAGAAATTGTGTCGTTTGTCGTTCAAATTTCGCGAGATGCAATAAGCCCAAAGTGACAAAAAAAAAATAGAAAAAAACCAGACCTCCCAAGTCTCACGCATTAGGAGTGAGACTCACGCATTTGGGCTCTGTCTCACGCTCACACGCACATCAACCATTATTGGGGCGAGATCGGGGAAAAAAAATTAACGACATTTTTTGTACAAAATTTGTACAAACAGAGCGCAAATATGCAGATTGCGCACAGCTTTTGCTCATCCAGTAGGTTCAGCTCAAATTCGGCAGAGCGCAAAACGCTTATTGCGCACAAGTTTGTTCCGATTCTTTTAGCAAATTCGTTGAAATGCGCTCCACTAGCGAAGACACAACAGGCAGAAGAAGTGAGCGATTGATTTAGGACATCATTTTTAGTCTATTTTTTTCAAGTTTGGAAGGATATAATCTGACACAATCGAACCTCCACATTAACCATCAACATCTCCTGTGTACCTCAAGTGAGTTTTAAATATTCTGAGGAGGCTTCTGATGCATTTTGAAACACCTTTTGTCCACATTCACATTGTTTTATTTATTGATAAAAAAAAAAGTTGGGCGGCGATTTAAAAAGGCCTTCTTAAACTGGCAATTTTTTTCCGGGGGGATGGGGGTTGAGCTTTGAAAAATCTCACACATAGCTGGCCTCTGGACTTGGCATCTCTGCCTGCAAAACACTTTTTTGACGTTCACGTTAAGTGCTCCCGTTATACATGCAGCCTATTGACCAGAAAGTTTACAAGACCAATTCAGATGAGAATAAACTAAAAAGAGGCCTACGCTCTTACCGCCCCCGCCCCCCCCCCCCGAAAAAAAAGAAAAAAAAACAGTAGATAAATTAGATTTGTGGCACACAGCATGTTCCAAAAACTCGCTTTACTTATAGTGCTGTAGCAACGCTATGTATCGTGGGACGTAAAATGTCATTTTTGACGAAATTTTTAAAAAGGAAATCAAGCATTATGAATGTATATTGAGTGTGTGGAGAAAGTTTTGGTAGTGTAGTACAAAAGAAACTTTAGTTATTGCTGGCTAACGGTCAGTTTCACCTATCAACGCTGATTTGAAAAACGTGTAACGTTAGGGAGGCCCAACTTATTAGACCCCTATAAGGCTCACGGGGGAGCCTTATAGTTTCTAGATGCATAAGGTACGTGACACGAGGTGGGTACAGCCACTGCAAGTAGTGGTGGACGTGCGAAATAGCTTCATTTTGGGTTAGAATTATGACGCCATGCATAAATATTGAGAGAGGCGTATAACACCCTCACCCACATTTCGAAATATTTGTGTAAAGGATTTTTATATCCTAGCGGGGTGCCGCGCGAAGCGCGGCATCCCGCTAGTACTTATTACATTTAAGCATGCGTACAGACCCTATTGGTTGGCAAACACCGTTGAGTTTGTGCACTAAGCAGATGCTCAATCGTGTCTGCGTCACACAGCCATTAGCCATGTACAAAACAGCGCGTTTTCCCTCATTTCGCGAACCAAAATGTTAGTGCGCACGCGCTGTGTGCAATTTACATATTAAATGGGAAGGCTCTATTACCTTAATGGGGAGGGGGGGGGGGCAGAATTCCATTTGACACCTGCATGTAGAGGTCATCTAATTCTGTTCTATTCCCTAACCAAATTTTCAACCCCCCCCCCCCCCCTAATTTTTTTATTTTATTTATTTTGAATCAGATTGTTTCAGGAACACTTGGATGTTTCCCTCCCACATCTAAAACTGAAACTACATTCCGTGTCTGCTCCCTATAGTGTTCTTAGCTGTACGGTGATAAAGTTTGCTTTGAGAGGATCCTTGACTTCACAACCAAAGTTAATAAATGAAATGAATTTAAATAAATGGCTAACGTTCCCCATCAACAGGTGTTTCAAGATTGTGTTTACTGTCATCAGATAAGTTGTTGATTTTTGTTTTTGGTCTCTGTGTTTAGATTGGTGCGTGAAGTTACACAGGTAAACGTCAACATGAGAGTGGGTATACACAGCGGCAAGGTGCATTGCGGTGTACTTGGCATGAGAAAATGGCAGTTTGATGTCTGGTCTAACGACGTGACGCTCGCCAACACCATGGAGGCTGGTGGGATGCCAGGGTAAGTCTAATAATAATATCAAAGACTTATAGCACACGTATCTACCAAACAAGGTACTCAAGGCGCTGAGATACAAACTTTCAGAAAGATAGGTTGTTGCAGTGGTGAATTATTAGACCCAATAATGTAGCACCTTATAAGGGTTTGCAAGGTGTACGGCGCATACAGCAGCCACAGCCAGGAAGACCAGGGCGAACCCCTTCTCTTTTCAAAACGGCCCTGGGTTATTTTCAACACATGGGACCATAACTTTATGTCCCATCCTAAGAACGAAGCAATGGTTGAGTGTCTTGCTTAAGGACACAAGTGTCACGGCTGGGGATTCGAACCCACACTCTGCTGATAAGAAACACCAAAGTTTGAATTGGGTGCTCTTAATCGCTCGGCCCACGACACTTCCATAAAGTCTAATAACAATTGAAACTTTCTCTTAGCAGAAGGAGGTTAACTGGGCAAAATACCGTGTGAGAGATATCATTTAAGACTGGTATCCTGCTGTGTTTTGCTTAGCCAAAAAGTATCTTAGTCCGATGTCATTGAGCTGTTAAGCATGACAAAAAGGCTAAGCATCATAAAATATCTTGCTTAGCAGTAAGCATTGGAAACTTTCTCTAATAACAGAAGGAGATTTACCGGCCAAAATACAAATACTGAGAGATATATTTTAAGACTGGTATTCAGCAGAATTTCTGCTTGGCTGTATAATAACCTTAGCTCGATGCCGTTGAGCTGTTAAGCATGACAAAAAGCTACGCACCAAAAAACTTTCCATGTTCACATGAGCAAGTTTGAAAAAATCTTGGTCCTATGTTGAATGCAATTTTTCTAATATCACCTCGATTGCTGTACAAAATCTCCCTGATTGCAAGATGCAAATGTTGACAACTCTGCGTTATATGCAATACTTGTTTGAATCGTCAATCAGGGCAAAAATGCGGAGATAAATTTCTCCTGCCAAGTACCGATGAGTCAGCCGGCTCCCCTTACCGTCCAATGAGTCACATTTGATTGATTTGCTGGTTATGTTCAAGTGGTGTACACGGCAGATTACATTAATGTATAATTTGATCAGAGCCAGCCTGGCTACCATGGGCTGTGCGTCGTATCGGTACCTTTTGTCACTTACCCCTGGTAGGGAAGTCCTGAAACCCAATTCTGATTGGCTCCTAAAAGTGACTGTCTGCGCCCAAAGTTGTTCAAAACTTTTAAGTGTTTGTAGGGTGCTCAGTGTGCATGTCAAGTATTTTGATGCTATCCACTTTTTGAAGTCACAAGATCAAAGAAGAACGAGAGGGGACCAGTTGCTCTTTGACTTGATTTTTTAAAATATTTGTTTTATTTATTTAAATTTTATATACAAGCAAGTCACCAGATACAGAAATTTTTTCCGGAGGTCGTTGCCACCTACTCCAGCATGCACATGTAGGCTTGGGTATTATCAGTCCGAAGTCTGGCCGTAGAGCAGAAAGCACTACCTCCCCAATTTTACGTAGCAAGTGTCACGACTGGGATTCGAACCCACACTCTGCTGGTCAAACACCAGAGCTTGAATCCGGTGCTCTTAACCGCTAGCCATGACACCCCACAAAATGATTTTTTTAAATATTTTTTTTTATATGCAAGTCGCCAGACACAGGGCTACAATTATTTTTGTCCAGAGGCCGTTGCCACCTACTCCCAGGGCTGAAACAGGGTTACCCCTTTTACAGTCCATACGGATGTAGGCTTGGGTATCATCAGTCCGAAGCCTGGCCGGTAGAGCAGAAAGCACTACCTCCCCAATTCCTCTGAAGAGGAGGGTATGGGGCTGTTTAAGGGGCTGGAATGGAGGAAAGGGAAGTCATATAGAATGGAGTTATTCACACATCCATAGGGATGCTGAACTATCCAGCCTTTAAGAAAATGTCGCCTGGTCCTCAGGTGTTTTAACTGGCATTTGGCCAGCAGATCATTAATTGGGGGGGGGGGGTGGGGGGGTCCTCACTTGCATAAGAAAAAACTTAACAATTATTGTGGACATATGATCAGTATATCTAAAATTTAAAGTAGATGAAAGTGTTGACAGCAAACCCTGATCTACGCTGCTCTGTTCACTCCCCTTTAAGCCCTCTACACTTCCACTGGACCCCTCCACTCCCACTCCACCTCTTTCTTCTCCCAACAAATGGCCTCATATGATCCACCTCATATGACTTTCGGAGGAAATAGTAAGGAAATAAAATCGAGGCTCAAATATTGACTTTATTGTATCACCTGTAAGAGTAGTTATCGCCCTCAACAAATTATGTGTCAAATTTCAACTTTTTAGCTAAAGTAATTATCGATTATTGCTTCTGGAAAGGTTTGTGTTTCAATAACTCTATTGATATATAATTTATCTGTAAGAAAAACAGCGACTCTGAGCATAAACGCCTCCAATTTCGGAACTGTATCTGAACTAACTAACTATTTCTGCTTCAGTACTCTTTTCATTTCCTGCGAAGGTAGCAACATGAATCGCATTTTTGGCTCGGTGTCTTGTCAAAACAAACAAAAGCCCTGAAACTTATCTTTGCTGTAGCTTTTTTTCTAATAAAACAAGCACTCAAGTGTTTACGTGTTCACTCTCTGGCCAAAATCAGACATTTCTAGGGATTAAACACTCCAAGGCTTTCAGGATTGTTAGGTATGATTTCCATAAAATGAAAACAAAAATTGCAGTGTTTCACACTCAGACCCTCAGAGCGGCGCAAGGAAACTTCACGCGACGGCGTCGTAAAGTGTCTCCCGGTTCACCTGTAGGGTTTACTCCTTCGGATCCCCTCACCAGTACTTTATGATTCTCGGCACACCTAATAAAAGTCACACTCACTTTAAATCAATACACCGCCTCCGAATAAAGAGGTATTACAGCGACAAAATCACTTGTGTCGTAGAACACCCATGAAATATTTAACCCCCTGTTAATGCCCCCTCCTCTCTCTTCAATAAGTACCCTCGACTATCTTTTTTATTTATCTGTCCTTTCTCGGTTAAAAGGCTAACAGTCTTCAGGGGGGTTTTATGATTTATTTTGTTACGGGTAACATGAGTACCAGAAACTCTCCGGAATGATTTGCCGGATCAATTTTGAAATGTGGTATAAGAGAAACTCGAAGATGGATTTCACGATATGTAGTGGAGGTGCTGTTTGGATGTATGGCGGTTCTTAATGGACTTTTGTGTACGGGGCGTGCACTGCATTTCTGTGGGCACACAAGGGTGCTTCTGTCATAGTATGGTGTACTTAGTGTTCATGGCTGTATAATATTCACTTTCAAAATAAATTATACGTAGAGATGAAGGAATCTTCAAAAGGACCCATTGGAATTCAATTCAAGATCGTGTTGTTAGGCGTCCATTTTAGAAGTTTGGAGGAGCACCTGTGACCTATTTCATAGAGCTCCTTTAAAGGCACTGGACACTATTGGTAATTACTCAAAATAATTGTTTGCATAAAACCTTATTGGGTTATGAGTAACGGAGAGCTGTTGATAGTACAAAACATTGTGAGAAACAGCTCCCTCTGAAGTAACATAGTTTTTGAAAACAAAGTAATTTTCCACAAATTGGATTTCGAGACCTTTAAATTTGATTTTGAGTTCTCGAAATCAAGCATCTGAAAACACACGACCTAGTGTAATAAGGGTGTTTTTTCTTTCATTATTATCTCATACTTCGGCGACCAATTGAGTTCAAATTTCCACAGGTTTGTTATTTTGTGCAGATGTTGAGATACACCAAGTGAGAAGTCTAGTCTTTGACACTTATTAAGTGTGTCCAGTGTCTTTAAAGATAATTATTTGATTGGTAAGGTTGAAAAACAGTGTTTAGTTTCAGTCTGAAAGCTTACTGGTTATGATTTCGTACTAGAACCGTTTCTTCTAAGGAATATTTCACTATGAAATGAATAGAAGTCATATTCGAGAAAACTGTATCTTGAAACATCTGATTTCTGTTGTTACAACCAAACCATGGTTTTTCGTTATTTTCTCCTGACTCACACAACAGATTAAAGCCCATATTTTCATGTTTTTTTGTTGTTTTTTTGTCTGTGAGTGTTTTTTAGGTTTAGCTGAAAATCAGGAGCGATTAAGTCCATGTGTCCATCACACAGGAAAAATAATCCCTGATAGGAAAACACAAGCAGAGAAGCCTTTCTGACAGTAGGCATCAAAATTGATATCTTGTTACACAACCACATTACTTTGACATGAATTATTTACAAACACTTTGCACTGTCAGAAGCTGCAGTAATGATAATAATAATGAAAACTATTTTTAAAGTGGCAAAATCCACCAAATATAGGTGCTCATAGACGCACAAGATTGGAAACCACAAACAGCAAAGGAATGGGCTCCCACCGAAAATTTTTATTTCCATTAATTTTAAGGCTGATTACCAAACACATACCTTCCCTTTAAAAGTTTGTTTTCACTTTGGATTCCCTGAAAAGGTCATTATTTCAACTCTCCTGTGACCTCCCCATTGTGATGAATTCCCCAGTCCATGTTATGATTCGTCTCGGCTCCTTCAAAAGTGTGCTCCCTCCTCATTTTTAAGGGGGGTATTTTTAGCTCCTTCCATACTACTACTGCCCTGGGGTTTTCTCCGCTGCTCACTCGACCAAATTGGCAGCGAGAATGTCAGAGGTGTGAGAACAGATCTCTGTGGGTTTTTTTTTTTTCTTTTCTTTTTTCTCTCTCTTTCTTGGATGGTCATCAGTAATTGTCACGTACCTGGCTTCGCCGTGTGTACAGGTCGTTAGAATGCAACTAAATGACTTGTTTTTTTGTTGCCAACCGTAGCTCACTGTAGATTATTACTTTTGTGGCATTGATGTATTTTTCCATTTTTACTTTTGCTATGATCATCAATAGTAAGTGGCTTCATTACACATTTTTCTTTTGGGGCAAGTGAGGCAAATGCTTTTTTTGTTTTTTTCCCTCCCCTTTTTTTCCCCCAAATAAAAGATTCAAAAGGACTTGGGCCAGTAGGCCCATGTAAAAAAGTTGCTTATCACAGGGCCATGTCACTCAATTCTGCATATACAGGGTTAGTGTTTCACCATTCATTTTTGCAGTTTTCTGATCTCTTTTGGGAAGGGAAGGCAATAATCCTCGCCCCTTGCCTGCTATGTTGTTTGTTACACACTGGCAATATTACAATATCTTGAAAGGTAAAATGCCCTGTCCTCATTCCTGAAATCTGAAATCTTGATAACTTCTCAGAATCTCCTTCCCGTTGTTTTAAAAGTCATCCAAACAAGTGACATGAATAATTCAGGACCAGACCCACCTGTTATCTGACAGCAACTAATGTGGTCCCTTTTTTCTTGAATCTTGGCATCCGGCCCCAGTGTGTGGTAGACAGTCGATCCCACCTGCTGCCACCAGATCCCACCTGCTGCCACCGGATGACAGATCCTGGCCTCACGAGGTTGCGACGCAACGGCGACCACTGCTTATGACAGAGTTTTGTAATCTTGCCACTATGCTTCAGTCATCAGGTGGATTGATTAATTGGGACTATTGATTTTTATGTAGTAATTCTTTTAATTGGGTGATAATGCAGGTGGTACTGAAAAACTTTTTTTGTCCTTTTTTCGTTTTACGTTTTTCCCCCCAGAAATTTTATTTGTAGGGATTTCATGCTCAGGTTTATGCATGAATTATTTTGAAGTAAAAGTACATCAAAATTCAGTACTAATTTTCAATTATCTGCTCTTGACATAAATAACAACAATAATATGTAAATAATGTGTAGACTTTTACGGCACATGTATCTACCAACAAGGTACTCACGGCACTTGATCAAACAGAAACATGTGAAGACAATTTTGTTGTATTTATTTTTTGAATATGAGAACAATTTATGTAGCACTTTCTAACGGTGATTTGGGGCATTCAGCAGCCACTGCCAGAAACACTGGAGCAAACCCCTTCTCTTAGCGATAAGTGTAAGTGGGTTCTTTTAGATGCATTACACACCACATGGGAACGGCAGCTTTTAGTCCCATCCAAAGAACAAGCAATAAAGGTTGAAGGAACGTTAAAGAATTGGTGAGAAACAAAAATTGTGAAGATCACAGATTTACATAAAACTTTACACGATCTAATGATGATGAACGTAGAAAACATCCCTTGAAATACATGTATATCTGTCTTAAATTTCATATTTGATGAGAAATGAATACTTTAATTTCGCATTTGGAGTTTATCGCTCAGTGAGCGTTTTATTCAATTTTGTTTTGGCATCGATGCAATGCAAAATTTGTTAATTGTTGTTCACTATTCTCTCGTGAGCCAGATGGCCGACCGATCTCAAACTTTTACAGGTTTGTCAGTTTATGTATATGGTGGATTACATAAAGTGCTTACACTGCCAGCAACTTTTTTGCTAGCAAAATCAATTCTGTAATGGTCCTTTAAGTTCATTGCTTGTTGAGTGTGTTTGTTCACAAAATGCCACCTTTTGGGGGGTTGTGGGTTCAAATCCCACTCATGGAGTCTGGAAAGCACTAAACTCATAGCACTCATCGGTATAAGGTGAAAAAAAAAGAGGTCAATATATGATTTGAGGCATTGTATGGTAAAGTATCAATATATATTTGGTTTGCGGTAACACCCTGTGTGTATTTAAGTAGAGTTTGTTCTTTAGAGAACTGTCTTTCTATATTCTACTATCACGAAGTAGATTTATCGGATTGTTCGGGAGACTTCTCAGTTCTGAAAAGAACTATTCTGCTAAATTTCTCAAGACAGAAGTATTTCCTAGTTATGTTGTCTGCTCAACAAAAATTTGAGGAAGATCAGTCACACTTTTATCAAAGAAAGTCGACCAAATTGATTGAGATAAAGTCATGTATTTTTATGCCACAAAGCATTTATCCTGCCACCTCGGCAGACTGTATGGTGTTAATCAATGCATTTTAAAATTAGTTTCAGATTTGGAGACTCCGAAACTGGAGCTCATTAACTCCGTCCCTCTGAAAACTGCCGACAGGGGAAATGAATATTGCAAAAGTTTTTGCGGTTGATCAACCACCTTTTGAAAGAGAAATGCATCAAAGGAAGGAGCTCACAGAGAGCGAGGGGTGTCTGGAAATGTGTTTGTTGCACGGTTGTTCCGAAGCAGCTTGGGAATGGTTATGTGAGAAGAGAAATTCTCTATCCAATATCCCCTTCAATATACTTTTGCAGAATTTGCCCGTAACTTTAGTGCAGCCTTCATAATTGGCTCCTTGCCCCCGGTGTTCCTGGCTGTGGCTGCTGTATGCGCCGTAGCACCTTGTAAACCCTAGTAAGAGGATAAATAGTTGGGTCTCAGAATTCATCACTGCAATAACCTATTTTTCTGAAAGTTTGTATATACTCAGCGCCTCGAGTACCTTGTTTGGTAGATACGTGCGCTATATAAAACTTCAATGTTATTTTTGCCTCTTGGTCATGTTGGTGCCCTTGAAATGCTCCAGTAGAAATTTACAATTGCCACATGGGGGTGCCCTTTACCAAGGGAAAAATGCATTGTGTCCCTTGTCCTCTTAAAAAACGAATCACACAGGCCTGCAACTTCAACCAATTGAGCGTGAATTCTTGGTGAGGGTACTGGTCTTTGATAGTTACCGAAAGTAGACCATGCCTTTAACATAGCATCAGCATGGTGATGGTCCATGGGTCAGAGTTTTTCAAATAGGAACAAACCTGAGGAAATGGAATTTTTTTCGAGCGGTAAAGTGAACGTGTCTGTGTAAGTCACTCCACAATTATGAAACCTACTGCAGATTGACTTTATAGTATAATCATTGTGGTTTGATCGTTTGCCAGACAGTACAGTTCCCGAATAACCTTTCTTCCGCCATTATTCCCCTAATATGCGTGGCAACTTCTTGCATGCATGATGTCCGTTAATCGTGATTCCACATTCCCCGCAGGTCTAGTCAACAACCAAGTTTAGCCCAAGTCGAGACATTAGACTCTGCTGACAGTCTAGCAACCTTTTGAATTGTGTTGAGTATTGTTTACTCTCTCGCCATATTGAAGAAGAAAGAGAAGGGGAAAAAAAGAAGAGAAAAACAAACCCAAAAACTGGATTCCGATTGGGATCTCGACGGGACCGGGTTTCATTTTACTATGATGGAGATATCCTATTCAAAGAAACTGTTATATTTCAAGTAATAAATCACAAGGGTACCTGACTATTTCAATAGTTTGGTGTTGAGACATGAAGAGTTTACTCAGCCGGGATTTGAACCAGCGACCTTTGGTTTAACCTAACAGCGCTCTAAAAATTGAGCTATCTATCCCTATGTTGGCAGTCTTCCTTACCTCACCCATGTGAAATAGAATTACTGAAGAGTGGCGACTCATTAGTCCGCAGGTCCTTGGTTCAAATCCCACTCTAGTCAATCTTTCTTTGTTCAACCTCTGGATAAACGTGACGGCGCTCTACCAACTTAGCTATCTAGCCCTATGTTGACTGTGGAAGTGTCGTGGCCGAGCGGTTAAGATCACCGAATTCAAACTCTGGTGTTTCTGATCAGCAGAGTGTGGGTTCGAATCCCAAGCCGTGACACTTGTGTCCTAAAGCAAGCAGTTAACTATTGCTTCGTCCTTCGGATGGGACGTAAAGCCGTTGGTCCCACGTGTTGTGTAACGCATGTAAAAGAACCCAGTGCACTTATCGAAAAGGGTTCGCCCCGGTGTTCCTGGCTGTGGCTGCTGTATGTGCTGTAGCACCTTGTAAACCATTATAAGGTGCTATCTAATTGGGTCTCAGAATTCATCACTGCAATAACCTATGTTTCTGAAAGTTTGTGTATACTCAGCCCCTTGAGTACCTTGTTTGGTAGATACGGGTGCTGTATAAGACTTCGTTATTATTATTATTGTTATTATTTGTCAATATTTACGTTTGGGGGTGCCAATCAGAAGCCTACAAGCTGTAACTGCCGTGTAACCAGAGATCCCGCCCAACTTTGCGATACAACTTAGGAAGTGGCAGCAGGGAATCACTAAGGGGATGCAAGAATATAATAACTTTTGAGTTGAAACCAACAGTTCTTTTCAGAACCACCCCAACTCATTAGAGATAGCCATTACATGGTGTTACCGCAAACCTTTCTATATCGTATTTCCACCATGCAAAGTTTCAAATCCTACTTAACTTTTGAGTCATCTGTTACAGTTAAAGATAACAAATTATTTTTCAATAATCGCGACACTGATGAAGAAACCCTGGTGCGTGAATGCTCATACATGTATAATGACTTTCAGATGTATAATTCCTGTTCGGACCGCGGCGTGCAATTGTCACGGTAATTTACACCACTAGTGTACACTCATCCTGAATTCCCAGACGGGTTTCAGTTAACCCAATAACGCTCATGTTTCCTTAGTTCTTGCGTTTGAAGAGTCTTGTGGTTGTGCCGGAAGATAGGTCTCCTTTTCCCCTGTGTGGCTAGCGGCTACTGCATATTGTGATGTATTGGGACATTTTTGTGCGTAGAAGTGCGCAGGCTGCCGTGGGGGATAAAGATATATACGAAGGTGGGGACATTTGTGGTGGGGGGGGGGGGGGGGGTTGGATGCAACAACTAAAAAGCTGTCGTTATTGTTGGGAGACTGGTGTTTTTTTCCCGCAAATCAAGCTTATTTTTATTATATTTAGTTTTTTAAATTCACAGATCTATTTAAAGGTCTTATCTGACACAATAGTCGCAGACAGTGTGAATGTTTTGTGTGATCAACCATGTCCTTCGGATGGGACGTAAAGCCGTTGGTCCCATGTGTTGTGTAACGCATGTAAAAGAACCCAGTGCACTTATCGAAAAGAGAAGGGGTCCGCCCCGGTGTTCCTGGTTGTGGCTGCTTAATGCGCCATAGCACCTTGTAAACCCTTATAAGGTGCTAAATAATTAAGTCTCATAATTCATCACTGGAATAACCTTTCTGAAAGTTTGTATATACTCAGTGCCTTGAGTACCTTGTTTGGTAGATACGTGCGCTATATAAGACTTCGATATTATATTGATTTATATATTATTATTATATTATATTATATTACATGCAATGACAGACCTGTGAAAATGTTAGCATAATCAGTATTTTGAGTTGGGAGAAAATAGTGACAAACCATGCAAAGTTTTCAGCATGTTAAACACATTGTCCTTAATTCAGGTTGTAAAACTGCATTTAATAATAAAAAAAATCTTTTTTAAAGGTTTTCAGATACACCTTACTGAAATAGAAATACATTTTAATGAATAATTTGAGGGGAAAATGATTTTAGTATGAAGCTATCAGACTAGACTAAAAAAAATTCTGTTCAAGTCTAGAGGGTGTTTAATCTATAAAAATTGAAAAATTATTGGGGAAAAGAAAACCAATAGCAGATAAGTCATGTATTAACTCATGTTCTATTCGTAAAAAAATTCTTTGAGAAAAATTATATTTAAACTTTGTTTATTTCATAGATTTAACAGTTGTTTATTTATACACATTTGAATGTTATACAGTTCTCACCAATCAAACAACAGTACCAGAAACTTTGTGATATGCGATTGTGGAATTATTGCAAGTTGTGATAAACAGACGTGTAAAAATGATTGAGTTGACGCTAGATCCACATTACTGTTGACAGTGTGAAGGTGTGCATATCAAATGGTTATTTCGCACCCCATTGCTTGTGTAAATGTGGTATCTCCTTCATCAGTCACGTTCGCATCATATTGTGCACTGAACATACGGAACAGTGAAAACCTCTGTGGATCATTTGTCTTTTTAAACAGACTGGTTAATTATGTAGCTTGTATTGAGTAATGTCCCGTGGGGACATTTCTGAAGCTATTTTTAACATCTTGTGGGTATGATTTATAGCATGTTGTACATGTACAGTAGACAAAGGGCTGAGCATATACAAAAGATCTAAGGGCTTAACAAAGCAGACAATTTACTAATGTATATCAGGGCCCAATTTCATGGCTCTGCTTACGGTAAGCACAGAATCGGCGCTTTCGGAGGCAGGGAATTCTGCGCTTACGGCTAGCATATTTCACGGGTTAGCAGCGAATTTTGGCTTCTGTGCATGCGTACTCCACGTTACTAGGCATTCTATGCTTACAAGGCTAGCGCAGAAATTTGACGCTTGCGCGTAAGCGGGGAACCGTGATCGTAAGCGCTGAATTTCGACGGTAAGCAGATCCATGAAATTGGGCCCAGGTTGTCATGTTGAATACAAAAAAACAAAGGGCTTAATAAAACCCAAAGATTCATAGTATGTTATACAAACGAAAAATTTAAGAGAGATAAGGTAATTTGAAATGGACAGAAACAGATTGCTGGATACATGCCTGAAGTAAGTCCAGGCTTGGTGACTCTTTTGTAATACATGTACATGTGATGTAAAAAGGTCACATATCCTTGTTTTGTATATCCGAAGAATATCACAGGTCACACATTGGTTGATAATCAGATTTCAAAGAAAAAAAATCTTTTCTTTTATACAGAAAGTACAGAAAAACATTATTAATTGATTTTATATTACTTTGTTTCTATTTTTTTGTTTTTGTTTTTTTAGGAGAGTTCACATAACGACATCAACGTTGAAGTTCCTTAATGGAGATTATGAAGTGGAGCCCGGTAATGGGAAGGATCGTAATGCGTACCTCCGAGATCATAACATTGACACGTACCTCATTATCGCTAAGGGGCCTCGAAAGGTAATCCTCATAGAATAATAATAAAATTAATAATAATATTATGATACATTTTATAAAGACAGTGGACACTATTGGTAGTTGTCAAAGACCAGTCTTCTCACTTGGTGTGCCTCAACATATGCATAAAATAACAAATCCTGTGAACATTTTAGCTCAATTGGTTGTCGAAGGTGCGAGATAATAATGAAAGAAAAAACACCCTTGTCACACCAAGTTGTGTGCTTTCAGATGCTTGATTTCGGAACCTCAAATTCTAAATCTGAGGTCTCAAAATCAATTTTGTGGAAAATTACTTCTTTCTCGAAAACTACGTTACTTCAGAGGGAGTCGTTTCTCACAATGTTTTATACTATCAACCTCTCCCCATTACTGGATACCAAGTGAGGTGTTATGCTAATAGTTATGTTGAGTAATTACCAATGGTGTCCACTGCCTTTAACAATATTATTATGCAACATTTACATGTGTATAGACCACAATTTTTTAGCTTCTATTAGCAGGTAGTAATTAATAAGCAGGACAGTTCTATTCAGTACTATTAAGTAGTTTCCTGAATTTTCAAATCAACTTGCAGTAAAAAAAAAAAAAAAAAAAAAAATCCTTATTTTCCTACGAATAAAGTCTTCACAGTAGATATAGACATTGATCCCTCTCCATGTAATGCCTCAAAAGTTAAATAGAAAACACAAAACGATGTATTAAATGAAGCAATTTATTACAAAGATGTAGATTCAATTAAATGAGTCTTTAAAAGTCAGCCTAACTGCAGTCTAGGTTGTCAGACTCAAATTTGGGGACATACAAACTGATGTATTTTACATAATCTCATTACTTATAAAATTAAATGTTTCTCAAGATGCTATTAAACCATACTAATGAAAGCTGCTGTACATGTAGGCTTCTAACCTAGAGTTTTCATGTTCGTATCTATTTTTAAACCCCAAGTTCACAACTGCAGCATCTCATCATGCATCTGATGTGTCAACTGCTTTTAATCAGGCGTAAATCCATACACACATCAACAAAGAGCTCTCACCCAATTAATCAAAATGCTGCGCAGCCATGCGATTAATCAACCAATGACAGCCCTCATCTCACTGACGGCGCGACACATGACTTGTCCTTTTTCTTTTCTTTCTTCTTTTTAAAGGGTTTGGGTACCTTTTGTATGACATAAAACACAAATGTCCACAGATCATGAAACTTACACGGTTTAAAGATTATTCAAATTTGTTTAATTTTGAAGTTCGCAAAGGGAACCACAGCAAAAGCCCCAAATTTCATAAAGTCTGTAAGCTCATAAACTTGCTTAGCCTGAAAAACTTTTGCTTAGCTAAAACACAATACAGTTATCATTGCTGCAACTGGTACATTGGTCAATGTCTTGCTTAGCCAAGAAATTTGCTTAGCAGAATGTTCTGCTTTTAACAGCTTTATGAAACATGTTTCAGAGCACCATGGCAATTGCTGTAGGTGTTGTGAGTTATTTAAAACAGAGAACGTATTTTGAATACGTTGTATTTAAACCCCCTTCTCCACCAAACCGAACAATGGTCTTAACAACTCTCAGCTGATGTCCAGCAAAAGGCATAGGACACTATAGCAATTGCTGTGGGTGCCGTTGATTATTTGCACCCCTGAAACACTGAAGCTTGGTTTTTGTTACAAGGAAATACTTACAGAAGGGATTGTAAACACACACACCTTATTTTTCCCCTTCTCCAGCAATCAGAACAATGATTTTAACGTACTCCAATGAGGTCCAGCAAAAAGCATAGGGCACCACGGCAATTGCTTTGGGTGCAGTGGGTTTGTTCTCACCCTGAAACACTGAAGCTTAATTTTGAACACACCATATTTCCCCCCTTCTCCACCAATCAGAATGACGATCTCAACAACTCGCCGCTGACGTCCAATGGAGAGCATCGGGGTCGGTCCTCATCCGTTGCCCAGCTTGAGAGCTGGGGCGCTGAGAAGCCCTTCTCAAACTACCTTTCGACGGTGCCGCACAAAACTAAGGACCTAAGGAAACACTTTGATGGCGACCGCCCGGCTGGACAGGCAAACCTTGAAAACAAGTAAGTTTATGTTCGTATTTCTCTGAATTTTTGTGACTCCTGCTTTAAAAACATCCGCTTAGCAAAAAGCAGCAAGACACTAGTCACAGACAGTACGTGTGGAATGGGTTTTTTCCTGGTAGCCTTATTCTGGTAAGCAAAGTTGTTATGTGCTTAGTGTACTATTTTGTCTTGTAAGCAACTCTGTAAAAGGGGCCAAAGGGAGAGGTATCCCAGGGCTAACCATCCATTCTTAGGGTTGCATTTATGTAGTAATGTAGTATGCACACAATCTGATTGCATACACATTGGTAAGAAACATTTGTTTGTGCTAAGCTACTTGTTGTTCTGTAAGCAACTCTGTAAAGGGGGTTAACAGGGCTAACCATCCATTCTTAGGGTTGCATTTATGTAATATGCACACATTCTGATTGCATACAAAATGAAGAAATCTGGTAAGCAAACTTGTTTTGTGCTCAGCTGCTGCTTATGCTAAAGCAACTCTGTATGCTGTTGTTATTATTATTAACAATACAGTACTCTGCAAAGCACTGAGTATACAGTGCTAACACACATCGGTGTATAGGTAAAATTTTGTTTTAATATTATTATTATATTATTCCTCTCCACAAGTTCAGTAGATCCAAAAGGATTTTACTGACACCCCCCACCCCCAGATATGTTAATCTCACAGACGCAGTCTTGTTAGATGAGAAGAACTTGGGTTTTGCGTCTTTAATAGGATTTGCCTTATTAAATTAGTATTTGACCCAGAGGAGATGTTAATTCTAGCCTCAGGGTCTTGAAGATGATATGTGATATTGAGAAAAGGTGGTTGTGGTGTTGAAGGAGTTCATGGAGTACACCTTATAGGAGTTGTCTCGTCGCATTAAAGGAGTGCATACCTTAAAGGTGTTGTCTCAATGCATGTTCAAACTAAAAACGATTCTTTATTTTGTTTATTTGAAATATTATCATCGGTGTCCTGTGGTCAGCTGGCCAATTCAAAATTGTGTCCACTGCGTAAACCACTGACTGTCCATAAGTTGATTTACACTACATGCTAGGATAATTATGTTAAGAGGAAGCCCCAATGGACCAGTGAAAAAGCAAGTGCACCTGTGAAATAACCATAAGAACTAGAGGGCGCACGAGTGATGCTTCGTGGACAAACACCACGGGACCGCAAGATGACAAGCGCGTCATTCTGCACGCGCGTTGAATATGAAATACACGTTTGAGGTTTTTTGTATTGAACGCTCACGCTATGCTGTTTGTTCAACTTACAAAGTGGCCGCACAAACACACGCTGTGAGATGCCAGTTTTGTCAACTTAGAAAATGGCGCGTATATAGTGCGCCCTCTAGTTCTTATATATAACTATATGGAAATAACCTACTAACTAGTCCTGCTGACTAGTCAGTGAAAAAGTTTATAATAGTGTCAAAACCAAAACATCCTGAATGTCGAACGGCATTGTAACATGTAAGGCCTGAAGATATAAATATGTCAAGAGTTTCCTTTGTTCTGAGCCAATGTATGCAAGATGATGTTAGCTTACACATAAAGCGCTCGTCCTCCTCATTGGGGCCCTGGTTTGATTTCCGGCAAGGGTCATAAAAATGTGAATAGATTCTAGTTGGCTCTCTCCTATGCCACAAGGGTTCCCCACCCCAGCCCTCTGTTTTTCCTCCCTCTGGAAAAAAAAAAAAAAAAAAAAAAAAACAACGCTATCTGTGTTTCGGGGTCATATAATGGTTCGATGTGGCTGGCTGCCTGGGGCACCCTTGCATGGCTGCGGTTTGAAACTCTGAAGCAGCGTCCTTCAAGATTTAGCGCCTCAGCTGTGAGTAAGGATGATTAGTCCCCTAAATTGGGTCCAGAATGTCCCAACAGGTTGGACAAAACCTTGGGGAGAGCTTTTTATATACTTATGTTGAGAAGAGGCCAAATAAAATGCTCTGGGTAAGGATTAAAATAGAAGGAGGTAAAACACAGTAGTAAACGAAAACCAAATCCACTTTGCTTGTTTCCAAATAAGTTTTTATGCTAACAATAAGTTGAGTATAGTATCCAGTGCTTTTAATCCTACTTTTTCCGCTTTTTGAAGTGTCTCATGTACATGTTTATCATTTGAGACTGACACTTCACATGACTGTAATTGGACTTTTGTATTTTTCTTAAGCATGCTTAATCTGTTTGTCTTTACCTGTATTTCGTGATTATTCTATTTTGTAAACTTTGCACAGCGCCTCTGGACCCTGTTTTGGGTTGAGGGCGCTATATAAGGGCCATTTCTTAAATATTATCCTTCTTCGTAGCAGTCAACAGTAGGTTGCTCTTTGGCCCATCCTGGTCGCTTTCTGATGCAGCTGTGCATTATTTATTGTTTGTTTATTTGTTATATATCTTATTAACTTTTATTTATTTTGTTAATTTATTTTTCCCTGTTTATTTGTGTTCTAAGTACTTTGACTTACTTATGTTACTTATTTCATTTTTTGTTTTGTTTTCTTTCTATTATTTGATTCCTTTGTATGTCCCTATTCTTTTTTTATTTATCTAATTTATTTTCCTACAAATCCAACAGCGCAGGCAACAATAACAGAGAGGATAAGAAACGACAAGAAAGTTTCAGTTTGACCTTTGGGACGAAAGACCCAATTGGGAAAGCCCACACAATCAGGTAAAACACACTCTACATACAAGGCTCCCTGGTCTGAGGTAGGATTCGAACCGCTGTCCACAGAGGTTAAAGGCAGGGCAAGAAACCACCGAGCCAGCAACCTGTTTCTTTCATACTTGTTTGAAGGCACTGGACACTATTGGTTATCACTCAAAATAATTATAAGCATAACCCAGGTCGAAATTCCAGTTGAACCTAGTTAAACTAAGTTTAACTGGAACTAGTTGAAATCAGTTGATAAACTAGTTGATAAACAGTTAAAACCAGTTGGTTTAATATGGAAAATGGACAGAGACCAACTGGTTTATAATTTCAACCTAGTTGAACACAGTTAAACCTAGTCCAAACCAGTTGGAAATATGGAGTTGAACCAGTTGACCCCAGTTAACTAGGTTCAACTAGAATTTTGACCTGGGAAGAACTTACTTGCTAACGAGCACTGGAGAGCCGTTGATAGTATAAAACATTGTGAGAAACAGCTCCCTCTGAAGTAACGTTTTTGAGAAAGAGGTAATTTCTCACTTATAAAATTTGAATTGAATAAGAGACCTCAGCTGTGGTCTCGAATTCAAGGCATCTGAAAGCACACAATTTGTGATCATTTGAGCTCAAATTTTCACAGGTTTGTTAATTTATTCGTTGAGTTGTCCTTGCCTTAAAAGACAGTGGACACTAATGGTTATTGTCAAAGACCAGTCTTCTCACTTGGTGAATCTCAACATATGCATAAAATAACAAACTTGTGAAAATTTGAGCTCAAATGATCACAAATTTGTGAGAGAATAATGGAAGAAGAAAAAAAAAAACAGTTGTTGTGGTTTCGAGATAACTATGGAAGAAAAACACCCTTGTCACACGAAGTTGTGTGCTTTCAGATGCTTGAATTTGACACCACAAATTCTAAAGGTGAGGTCTCAGTCAAATCTGTCGAAAATAACTTCCTTCTCAAAAACTATGTTACTTCAGAGGGAGCCGTTTCTCATACTGTTTTATACTATCAACAGCTTTCCTTTACTCGTTACCAATTAAGGTTTTATGCTGATAATTATTTTGAGTCTTAACCAATAGTGTCTTGTACCTTTAAGCTTCTCAGAAGGGTCATAATGCAGCTCCTCTTAGATTCCACACGCAGTGTTCGCACATTTCAAAATTTCTATCCGTATTGTAAAGGATTGAAAACAAAACACACCATAATGGTCTACGAGCAACATCAACATACAGTGTTTGCACATTGCAAAATGTCTATCCTTATTTTAAAGGATTGAAAACAAACTACATGTTGCAGGAACAACTACCGTAAAGGTGATTTTAATTTTGGGTTGAACAAAGACAAATTTACAAAACCATTAAAGGAACACGTTGCCTTGGATCGGACGAGTTGGTCAAAACAAAAGCGTTTGTAACCGTTTTTTATAAAATGCATATGGTTGGAAAGATGTTTTAAAAGTAGAATACAATAATCCACACAAGTTTGCCTCGAAATTGCGTGGTTTTCCTTCTACTGTGCGAACTAACATGGTCGGCCATTTATGGGGGTCAAAATTTTGACCCCCATAAATGGCCGACGTGTTAGTCGACGAGGTAAAAGGAAAACCACGCAATTTCGAGGCATTTTTGTGTGGATCATTGTATTATACTTTTACAACATCTTTCTACCCATATGTATTTTATAAAAAACGGTTACAAACGCTTTTCAAAGACCAACTCGACCGATCCAAGGCAACGTGTTCCTTTAAGAAACATACGACTTTTGGATTGACTTGCCTGTGCTCCATCAACTGCGGCTAGTCCTTATGTGTGTTCGGTGTTTCTGAATTTTGATTTTGCTGTGACCTGCACCACTCCTCTATAATCAACATAAACAATACTTTGCAACATTTTCATCTCACTCACCTCCTTTTCTTTTCTTCTCATAATTTTTACAAGAAAACAAAACATGAAGTCTGATGATTCCTAGTCATTAATCAATTTCCTTTGGGTACATTTCACTTCTTTCATTGCTTTTTCACTAAAGAAATTTCACATGCCGAGAAGTGTTTTTCTCGCATACAATTTAAAGGGATTGTGTACCTTTGGTAACCACTTTTAAAATATAGGATTTGAGGCATTGCATGGTGAGGTATCAATGTATATTTGGTTTGCGGTAACACCATGTGTCCACTTGCCAGGTTGAGTTTGTTCTTAGAGAACTGTCTTGCTTTATTCTACTACCGCTTAGTAGATGTTTGGGGTTCAGGAGACTGCTCAGTTCTGTCTGGAGACTTCTCAGTTCTGAAAAGAACTGTCCTGCTTTTTAACTATTACCCGGGTGGATAGTATAGAAAATAGGCTGGGACTACTACTTTAGCTTATAGAAATGGCACTTTTAGAATGGCAATAAAAACTTACTTGGTTAGAAGTACAGCAGCTTTCGATAGTATAAAGCTTCGTGAGAATAATTTCTTTTTGAGGTAATTTGGTTATGGAAAAAGATCAGTTTTGTCCCACAAAATTTGAATCTGAGAAAAGTTACTGTGAGATACTTTTTCTCAGATTGTCTTTTCCAATTTGGGATTAATCTTCCTGCGTGGACATAACCGCTCCAGATTTTTGGCAGTATCAAAAAAAAATGCTACCACCTCTTGAAAGGAAACTTTTACAGATTAGTTTTATTGTTTATATCCTTATATAGTATTGAAGCCATTATACACTGTCGGTAAACAGTATTGTCCAAGGCCCACACTTCGTGTATCACAACTTATCTATAAAATAACAAACCTGTGAAATTTTAGGCTCAATCGGTCATCGGAGTCGGGAGAAAATAACGGGAAAACCCACTCTTGTTTCCGCATGTTTCTCGCCGTGTCATGACATGTGTTTAAAAAAAATCTGTAATTCTCGCTATCGAGAATTGATATTGTTTTAATGTTTTCTCAAAAAGTAAAGCATTTCATTGAATAATATTTCAAGAGAAGTCTTTCACCATTACCTTCTGCAAACCCTGTAAATTATTTGTAAATCTGTGAATCTTTTTATTTCTGTACCGAAAGTGTATAATGGCTTTAAAACAACCGAAGTGAACCAAAAACCAAAAGTATACATTTTCTTTTACTATCAGAAATTTTTTTCATTAACTCCTGAAGGACAATCAGTTTCCTCAGTTAAAAGAAAACCAAAAACAAACAAAAAACCTGCCTCGTTACAATGATTGCCCATACTTAAAGAACCCTCAAAACGATTCATTCTCATGATTGAGTGCATGTTCACTCGAACATAAACAACAAACACGTCCGTCATTGGACTTCACCCACTACGGTTCGGCTCAACCAACTTGATGATTTCCAATATTTTCCCCGGGCGGAGGGACTTTGGCATCCTCAAAATCCATGAGCAGATGGTCCAATATTACCCGACGATGATGAATGGCCGTGCCTAACTTGACACCGAGAAGCCAAGCTGTTGCTACTTGCGACGAAACATGCAACACTCTAAAAATTTACACAAATCAGTGCAAAGGTTGAGATCTGTTTAAAGGCACGGGACACCTTTGGTTATTGTCAAAGACCAGTATTCTCACTTGGTGTGTCTCAACATAGGCACGAATAACAAACCTGTGAAAATTTGAACTCAATTGGTCGTCGAAGTTGCTAGAGAATAATGGAAGAAAAAACATCTTTGTGTGCTTTTCGAATTCAGTTCAAATATTTAAGTGAGAAATTACTTCTTTTTCAAAAAAACCATGTTACTTCAGAGGGAGCCTTACTCACCATGTTTTACACTATTAACAGCTCTCCATTGCTTGTTACCAAGTAAGTTTTTATGCTAACAATCATTTTGAGTAATAACCAATAGTGTCCAGTGCCTTTAAACATACCTGCTCAGAGTTAGGCGCAGTGCTGGTTGTCGCATCGTTGGGTAAACCATTACAATTATGAAGACATTGTGAAAGGTCGGGTAGGGAGAGGTGGTTTGGTGAGAGGGTCAATGTGATTTGGTTGTTGGGTTAAGTCAACTTTGCCAGATGGATACAGCTGTTGATGAACACTCGTGCAAAGTGTCTTTTATTAGATACTGATCCACCCTGAAATTGGGAGGAGGGATTCCTGGAGGGAGATGGAACCCATTAGGGATCCCGGAAGGGTGGGGATCCCGGAAGGTGGGGGGGGGGGGGGGTAAAACATTCTGTGAAAGTCATGATGCTCCGCAATTTTTGCTCTTTGGGTCTATCAAGCATCTGTGGTCATAGATGGTCACTGTTGTCCAGTGGTTAGACTACATGATTTGCAATCACAAGCTTGTGGGTTTGAATCCCACAAATACTACTGATTCTGTGAGTGGGGATCTCAGAGGAATTATTACAAATCTGTGAAAATCACGATGCTGTGCAAGTTTTGCTCTTTGGTTTATAAAGCATCTGTGGTCACAGATGGTCACTGTTGTCCAGTGGTTAGACTACATGACTTGCAATCACAAGCTTGTGGGTTTGAATCCCACAAATACTACTGATTCTGTGAGTGGGGGATCTCGGAGGTATGAATCTGCGAAAGTCACGATGCTCTACTGTTTTTTGTTCCTTTGGTTTATAAAGCATCAAGTCCCTGTGGTCACTTATGGTTATCTTCCTAACTTAAGACTAATCTTAGGAGTTAGGACGAGTCCCAACCCTGCACTGTAGCATGCAGACCTTAAGATTAATCCTAAGTTAGGAAGAGTTACTCGTCCTAAATCGAGATAAGACGAGTCCTATCTCTTTGTGAAATCGACGGCAGTGGCTTTAGGTACATCACTTGTACCCAAAATTGAGCTTATTAATTTAAAAAAAAAACTGACATTACAAATCTTTTTCTTCTTCCAAGAGTTTGAAATGTAACTGTGTATATCCCAAAAGGTGTGAAATAATAACACTTGTTCGGCCTTTTCGATAACTAACTAATGACCTTTCCTTCCTCTTTATATACTAATGAATGATTTTCTCCCATTTCATTCACTAATTAATAACTTTTTCTCCCTCTTCTAAAGACAGATCTTTGTGCTTCCAACATCTTGTGGTCAAACCAACCCCTTACCTTTACCCCTCTCCCTTGTCCCTTTTCTGCGCTGTTCATTCTCTGTTTTGTCTGTGTGCTTTCAGCAGTTCAACCTCTCTCTCTCTTTTCATTGTGTTCCAATCAACTGCTTCTGTTACACATACATGTACCACTTCATGTGTGTTGTGTTGTGATTCAGCCATTGAGAAAGACTCTGTTAGGGTCAAAAGATAATCCATTAAAGGAACACGTTGCCTTGGATCGGACGAGTTAGTCTTTGAAAAGCATTTGAAACGTTTGTTTTAAAATGCATATGGGTAGAAAGATATTTTAAAAGTAGAATATAATGATTCACACAAGTATTACTCGAAATTGCACGGTTTTCCTTTTACGTCGCGAACTAACACAGTGGGCCTTTTTATGGAGTCAAAAGTTTAACTCCAAACAAATTGGCAGACCGTGTTTCTTCGCGACGTAAAAGGAAACCGTGCAATTTCGAGGCGTGTGTGTGGATCGTTATATCTTACTTTTAAAATATCTATCTAACCATTTGCATTTCATGACAATCGGCTTCAAACGCTTTTCAAAGACCAACTCGACAGATCCAAGGCAATGTGTTCCTTTTACTATCTTTTGCAATTATACCATTGGTCATGTTGGTCCTTTTGGTTAATGAGCAGTGTACAACAGCTAATTCAATTTTCTCATCTGGGCCCGATATCATAAAGCCTGTAAGCACAAAAACTCGCTAAACACAGAATAGTATTGCTTAGCAGGAACAAGTTACCAGCCCCAATTACATCTACTTTGCATTGTTATGGCTGGTACCCCGATTCAATTTTTTGCTTAGCAAAGAAATTTGTCAACCAGTATTTTTCCGCTTTTTGAAATTTTGCCAAGTTTGAGTGTGTACTTTTAGCGTATCTGTTTGAGCACAAACATTAACCCTTTCTCTATCGCTAGAGTGATTTTGCTAGGATCCTTCCTCACAAAATCTAACACCATATGGTAAGAACTCAACTCCCAGACTGTCGGATTGTGATTAAAGTGGCATGCATGATCCTATTCCTTGAGCTATGAGGTTCGTTCTGTCATGGTCTCCATGAACAAACAAACCTCATAGTTCTATGAGTAGCATCAAACTAGCTTTGTTAAAAGCACTGGACACTATTTGTAATTACTCATAATGATTGTTAGCTTATAAACTTACTTGGTAACGAGCAATGGAGAGCTGTTGGTAGTATAAAACATTTTGAGAAAAATGCTCCCTCTTAAGTAACGTAGTTCTGGAGATAGAGGTAATTTCAGCTAAAATAATTCAGCTGAAGCCTTTTATTATGCATCTGAAAGCACACAAAGTAATGCAACAAGGGTGTTTTTTTCTTTCATTATTCTCTTGCAATTCATGACAAATTGCGCCTAAATTTTCACAGGTTTGATATTTTATGCATGTGTTGGGATACACCAAGTGAGTAAGTTTATATGCTAACAATTATTTTAAGTCATTACCAATAGTGTCCGGTGCCTTTAAATTGGTAAAAGTTTTTTCTCCCATTTTCAGCCATATCCCTAGAGTACCTTTGTCAGAGAGTGCGGTCCAATTAAAGATTCTTCTCGCATCGTGCTCTCGGTATCTTACTGTTATACACAACTAAATGATGTATAAACCCAACGATTTTCTATCAGAATAACGAGGACTCGTGGAACTAGTTGATTGGGATTTCTTGATTGGAGCCCTTTTTTTAAGGCATCTTCGTGATCGTTAATTTATTGCTTTGAGGGGAATTAGACTGTTCCGATGCCTCAAATTGTTTTGATAAAAACAAACAGTCGTATCAGATGCCGTGTTTTTATTGAAATCGTCCTAAACAGTATATAATGAAGTATCAATCATGACTTGAGTTTATTTTCCTCGTTTTTTTTTCTCTCTCTCGCGTCCGCTTTGATAGCTCCTGCCAAATTTCTATCCAGCGCAAGAAGGCAAATACCGCACTTCCGTTCCGTCGTGACGCTCTGCCTGAGGCCGGACCTTTGGTTGGGGGCAGTTTGTCCCACGGAAATGTGAAATGCCAAGACCCTCTATAGGAGATTGGAGCAAACAGTGTTTTTTTTACACAGCTGTATTGACGGCGGCTCATATTGTCTCGCCATCACTGTTCAAGTTTTCATTGCAGTTCTACTTAAAGGGGTTTTGGTCAATTGTACGACACAAAACACAAATGTCCAGGGGTTTACATTAAAGTTGCACGGTTTAAAGATAATGATGGTAGAAAGCTTCCATTTTGTATGACACAAAACACAAACTTCCACAGATTTACATTAAACTTACATGGTTTAAAGATAATGATGGTAGAAAGCTTCCAGTTTGTATGACACAAAACACAAACATCCACAGATTTACATTAAATGTACATGGATTAAAGATAATGATGGTAGAAAGCTCCCTTTAACATATTATTTGCTGAGGTGTTGTTGTTTTGGGGAAATGAGTCAATCAATTTCACATAAATAATTTGGTGTCTCAGTGAGATTAAATTTATTTCAGCATGTACAATCAGGGGTCGAAATTGCCACTAGCCCGCTAGCCCGGGACTACCAGATTTACAGCCGGGCTACTCATTTTTCCAGTTTGATAGCCCGACGGGCTAGTGGAAAAATACTGCAAAAATCATCATCACAAACAATAAAGAACTATGTTATTGGTGTATTGTAAAGTTTGAGCCGTGACGCGAGACATAATGTGTCTTTCGGGCTACCAAAATCTAATCAGGGCTACTAAAAATTATTGGTCACTAGCCCTGCTGACTACCATGGAAATACACTTAATTTCGACCCCTGACAATGGATTTAAGCGACTCTCTTGGAAACGTTGCTCCGTGATTCTCACTTTTTTTATCTCAAAAACTTGACGACTAACGAGGCTGAAATTTCTACATGTTACTTATATTACATACATCTTCATTCACAGTGAGTAGAGATTCATAACACGGCCAAAAACTGGACCCACGATTAAAGTTATCAAATCCCTTTAATAGACCTTATGCATTGACGTCATCCAGCGGCCATCTTAGTGGAAAAACGGTGACAAAACAATCGAAACGCACAGATTTGTATGCGCGGCGCACAGGATTGGCCAATGATCAACCCCCTTTTGACCTCTAGGTGAGGGCGCCCTGCTGAAATGACGTCATGTGCATAAGGTCTATATATATAAACCACAAAAACTCAGGTTTTTCATTTTGAAGTTCCCAAAGACTTCCTTTCCTAAAAAGATTCTTTCTCTGTTACGTCTGCAAAGATTGTCCTTGATGTTGCCCATCAAAATTGATGTTGGCTTTCCCATCAAATAAACTGGGGAGAAAATGGCTTAAATTGCGAGTTGGCCTTCGCTATTAATAGTGACCCAGTTTGTGGCCGATTTTGTTGACATTGGAACAGTTTAACAGTTTAATCTGAGACTACTTTTAGAAATGGCTTCGCTAGAAACAGTCTTGGGACAATTTAGGCCAGCTGCAGTGTTAGCTGTGCAAATAAAACACATTAAACTTAAGATTTAGTGTTCTTACCAGTCCGCTCCTATTTCAGGAGGTAATTGATTAAAAAAATTGTATTCACTAGGCCCATCAAGCCTGTAAGCACAAAAAACTTGCTGAGCACAGAAAAGTGTTGCTTAACAGAAAAAGATTACCAGCCAAAAGTTTACATTGTTGCAACTAGTTTCAAATCCTACCTAGTGCCCACTCATTAAGCAAAGAAATTTACTAAGTAGTTTTTTCTACCTAACAGCTTTATCAGCTTTTTCTTCAATTTTTCAAAACACGATAATAATAATAATAATACAGTACATAATAATAATAATAACATCAAAGTCATATATAGCGCACGTATCTACCAATCAAGGTCCTCAAGGCACTGAGTATATACAAACTTTCAGAAAGATATGTTATTGCAGTGATGGATTCTGAGACCCAATTATTTAGCACCTTATAAGTGTTTACATGGTGCTACGGCGCATACAGCAGCCACAGCCAGGAACACCGGGGCAAACCCTCTTCTCTTTTCAAGCGCACTGGGTTCTTTTACATGCATTACACAACACATGGGACCAACAGCTTAACGCCCCGTCCCATCCGATCACCTTTTGAAATGAAACTTTCATAGGTTAGTTTGGTTGTATACATATTCTTACATAATTACAAACACACTGTAGGATCAAAAACAAACGAACAGTTCCACAAACTGAAGGTGCAATTTACCTTTAAGGAAAAAAGATCAAACTATAATTTGTCATAAATGAGTTTCAGCAAGGTGAAATTCACTCCCAGCGCTGAAGCTGGAAATTGGGTCGTGGGGGGGAAATCTCCTGGCCATTGCGCTCACTCTAAACCCTTAGAGGAGAGAACACTTTCTCATTTAAGAAATTGCTGTATCTACCATAGAATTACTCCCTTGGGTTAAACCAAAAATCTTGATTTGACCAGACTCTTATTCTAACTGACATTTCATATTGAACTGAACTTCTTAAAACCTGCCAGGTTGATGTCTCAGAGATATCTTCAAGCTTCATGCTTAAAGGGAAGGTACAGGTTTTAGTAATTGTCAAGTTTGATGCTTAAAGGGAGGATCGTTTGTTAGTACTCCAAAACTAAATGACCATAAAAAGTTGCTTATAAGAAGCACTGCAGCTCAGAAGAAACTATAAATAAATAGTGAGCTTGCGGGTACAACCATGTGTAAATCTCTTACATGTACCAAGGTCAAGTGTTGGCTCTGAAAAGAGCCGGTTTTGTCTTGACGTTTCGAACAGTGTACTCTGCTCGTCTTCGTTCTCCTGAAGACGAGCAGAGTATACTGTTCGAAACATCGAGACCAAACTGGCTCTTTTCAGAGCCGCAAGTTTACTATTTATTTATAGTTTCTCCTGCTCTGCAGCTGTTGATAACGTGTAACATTTCTTTTTAAGGGATTACCCTTTTTTTTTTTTAAGGATCACTTTTTTTTTTTTGAAGGATTACCTTCCAAGGAATGTGGTTTTAGAGAAAGGAATTCAAAATAGTTTCAGTCTGAGAAAAGATTCATGCATGAAATGTTTCTCAGATTGTGTTTTACAATTCCTAAATCACAATGCAAAGTTTGAACCCTACTATTGACCCGAATTGGGTCAATACATATTTTGTTTCCGGTAACACCAATATGTATATCTACTTGATAGATTATGTTCTTCTAGGCTTTTCTTGTTTTATATTCTGATTCTACTAATGCGGAGTAGATTTTTTCGGAATTCTCAGTTCTGAAAAGAACTGTTCTGCTGCTTATTAACTCCTACCTGGGCGGACTCGATAGATTATGTTCTTCAGAGAACTTGTCTTGTTTTATATTCTACTAACGGGGAGTTTTCGGAATTTATTAGACTTCTCAGTTCTGAAAAGAACTGTCCTGCTGCTTATAAACTACTACCTGGATGGAATATAAGAAATATTTATATCGAATTATTAACAATGGAACGGTTCCAACCACCCAAGGTATTTATGTACTCTCTCTTTAATGCTGGAAACCTTCCATCTTTTTTTTTCCCCCTGCGTAGGCTCGGCCTGTAGCGACTGACTACATGTAGGCTAAGATTTGAACTCAAATTGTGAAAATACGGAAGTTGAGTCCATCGCTCTCGACCGCTCTACCACGACACCTCTACTTTCATTTGTGTCAACATTTATATAGGATCATAACAGTCAAAACTGGTTCAAAAAATCAAAGGTATACTTCGTTCGCCTTTAATGCTGGAATCTTTCCATCTTTGTTTTCTTGCGTAGGCTCGGCCTGAAGGATTCAAAGCAGAACCGAAGTGATCCCGATGATGAGGTGAATGAGTTTCTAGGTCGCGCCATCGACGCTCGTAGCATCGACAGGTTACGGTCCGAGCACGTCAAACGACTCACACTGACATTCCTTAAACCAGAACTGGAAGAGAAGGTATGTTCAATTCTATTCATCAAGGGTGTTTTTTCTTTCATTATTTTCTTGCAGCTTCGATGACCAATTAAGCAAGATTTTTGACAGATTTTTTATTTTATGGATAAGTTGGGAAACACCACGTGAGAATACTGGTCGGTGTCCATTACCCGTAAGTTCAAAATTGTCAGAGAAATTTAAGGACATCGTTTTCTGATGATGATTTTTAATTGAAAAGATTACATTTATTTTAGTTTTGCCTTCTTCGTCAGGTTCCCTACACTTCCACACTAGACAGTAGTACTATAAACTGTCATTTCATATCCAAGGCTCAGACTATAAGTTAATAGCGCTTTGCAAAAAAGTGCTCTTTAAATGCCAGCTTATTTTTATTATATTTAAGGCAAACGAAATATAAATCAAGAAAAGTGAAATAAAATCCTCTTCCCAAGACGGACTGAAAACCAATACTGCCAAAAGATCTTATCATTGGTATCTTAACCATTGATAAATCGCCCCCACAAAAATGATTTCAGGTATTAACTTATGACATTCAGTCCGCTATAAGCCCACCCCCAGCCAGATCCACTCAAGACTGCCGCCAGTCTAGAGGAACGCTAGACTCCACATCGTTCCCTCATCTTAAAATGTCTCCCGAGTAAGAGGTTTTCGCCTCATTGATATTATCATGGGTACATTAATCTGAAAATAGTTTGCAGTGAGAGACAGTTATGTTTGGGCGGATGATGAAAAAAAGAGGCATGAATTTTTGTATTTTTGTATTTTTTTTTTTTTTTGGGGGGGGGGGAGCATTAGCCGGAGTTAGGATTTGCGACACCCGACACCAGCAATCAGCATCTTCAAATATTGAAATAGTTAAAAACAAAAGTGAAATACCAGCCTCAGTATAAATTTGATGTCTTGATGTCATGTCTTGAACATTCTGTAGTAGTTAGTAAGGTTCATGTAAAAGGACAGTTCTTTTTCATGGATACATTAATCTGCATATAGTTTGCAATGAGAGACAGTTTATGTTTGGTCGATGAAAAAAGAAGCCCTGATTTTTTTTTTTTAAGGGGGGAGGGGGGGGGGGCATTAGGAGGAGTAAGGATTTGCGACGCCTGACGCCAAAAATCAGCCTCTTCAAATATTAAGATAGTTAGAAATGCAACTGACATAAATGCAACTGACATACAAACCTTAATATCAACTTGATGTCATGTCTTGAACATTCTGTAGTAGTTATTAAAAAGGACGGTTCTTTTACATGGGTACATTCATCCAAATAGAGACTATAAAGACAAATGATTCAGGGCAAGCTTTTGTATAGTGACCTCAGGATGAGCAAACCCTGGTAGTATTGTCCAAATAATATGTACATATTCGGAATAATACAGTTTAGCTAGGTAGATATAAATACAGTTTTTATGATACTGCAGGGGAGCTCACTAAAAGCGTGAGTCTCAGGTACGCTCATTGAGCCCAAACCAAACACCCATTCAAATTTAAGCAGTTTACTTGTAATCAAGCTAGTTATTATACCATACGTTATTAAAGGAACACGTTGCCTTGGATCGGTCGAGTTGGTCTTTGAAAAGCGTTTGTAACCGTTTTTTATAAAATGCATATGGGTAGAAAGATGTTGTAAAAGTAGAATACAATGATCCACACAAACATGCCTCGAAATAGCGTGGTTTTCCTTTTACTTCGTCGACTAACACGTCGGCCATTTATGGGGGTCAAAATTTTGACTCCCATAAATGGCCGGCCATGTTAGTTCGCACAGTAGAAGGAAAACCACGCAATTTCGAGGCAAACTTGTGTGGATCATTGTATTCTACTTTTAAAACATCTTTCCAACCATATGCATTTTATAAAAAACGGTTACAAACGCTTTTCAAAGACCAACTCGTCCGATCCAAGGCAACGTGTTCCTTTAACAGATGGCTGATTACATCTCTCTGATTCTTGTACGAAATCGCCCTGATTGCAAGATGCAAATAATAGCAGTTCTGATATGATAGATATAAATTTGCATCGGGGATAAAGAACATTAATGTTGGTTTTACCCATAGTATACACCGAAGTGTGTTAGCACTGTATATATACTCAGTATTTTCCCAAGCTCTGTGGCAAAAAACACAGACATAGTACAGTACTTGGATAATATATAGTTAAAAGCAGAAGAGACCAGGGCCCAATTTCATAGAGCTGGAGCAAAAATTTTGTTGCTTAGTAAAATCAGATTACCGGCCAAGACTCCACTCAATTGTAATGCTAAGTAAACAACAGCTTAATACTAGTCATAAGCAATGTATATGGCATGACATTTTTATAATAATAATAATAATAATAATACAAGGTATTTATAAAGCGCTCTAACTAACAGGGGAAAGTACCACAGCGCTGTACACACAAAATAAACAAAGAGCAAAGAATAAATAAAAGCTAGCAAATCAGGTGAACAGGTGGGTTTTGAGAGATTTCAGTAACATGTGTAAAACAAGCGAGCTATTTTCATGCTTAAGCAAATTTTTTGCTTAAAGCAGCTCTATGAAATTGGCCCCTGGTGATGGTGGAGACTCCAGGAGTGCGCCCCCATTACAATTTTGAGGATGAGACGGCCACTGACACAAGTCTTTGCCGAATGATGATGATGATGATGATATGGGATATGCAAATAAAGAACTTTTAATTAATTTTTTTCTTGACAGTACTCTAAAGTTCGGGACCATATGTTCAGTTCCTACATGGTGTGTGCATTCCTCGTCCTTATCATCATCTGCATAGTACAGCTCGTCATTTTCCCAAAGTGAGTAGAAACAAATTGATTGATCTGATCTGATTACAGGCTGGCACAGTGCATTCATCATTCAAAACAACAGTGGGTGATATTGAGTGGTCAGACAGTAGGAGGGTTGACTGTGTACAGTTCGTGCATTCACCAAATTATATCATACTGATTTTATTATTCAAACTCACAGTAAGTTTGTTGGTATTTGCATTGGTTTATTTACATTTCATTTGTGATCACTGACCAAATTGTTTCAATTTTATAATGGTATAAAAATATTTAATTTTGAAAATGGAAATATTCCAAGAATACCCTAAAGTTTTACCCGTTTACCCCTATTTGTGACGTGTCATGGCCGAGCGGTTAAGAGCACCGGATTCAAGCTCTGGTGTTTGATCAGTAGAGTGTGGGTTCGAATCCCGGTCGTGACACTTGCTACATAAAATTGGGGAGGTAGTGCTTTCTGCTCTACCGGCCAGGTTTCGGACTGATGATACCCAAGCCTACATTCGTATGGACTTTAAAAGGGGTAGACCTGTTTCAGCCCTAGAAGTAGATGGCCTCTGGAAAAAAAAAACAATTGTAGCCCACACCTTGAAGTGGCCTTCAGGCCTTGTGTGTTTGGCGACTTGCAAAATAACAAGTTAGATTTTAAAAACTCCAGGGCAAGGGTGGCTATGCACTGGGCATGCCTTTTTGCTGGGGTAGATCAGGGGAAAAAGCAATCCAAGATTGAAAGGGCCAGCGGTTCTCCTGTGGAGCATCGGTAGGGTAGTGTGAGAAGGGCTTATACCATGCAGCAAAAGTTTCCTCTACACCAACCTGAAGATATTGTGTTCGACAAATAATTAGTATTTCTCGCATCTTCCAATAACACAATTCCAAATAATTGCCCTCTGATTTTGTTTTTTTTACAGGACCTTGGTGATGCTGGCAGTGTTCCTTAGCACAATTGTTTTCATGGCGTTCACATTATTCATTGTTCTGGCTGAGAAATGTTTTGTAAGTACTGTTTTGCGCATGGCCAGTCATTTTGGGAGTTAAGATGTTAAAGGAACACGTTGCCTTGGATCGGGTGAGTTGGTCTTTGAAAAGCGTTTGTAACCGTTTTTTATAAAATGCATATGGAAAAAAAGATGTTGTAAAAGTAGAATACAATGATCCACACAAACATGCCTCGAAATTGCGTGGTTTTCCTTTTACCTCGTCGACTAACACGTCGGCCATTTATGGGGGTCAAAATTTTGACTCCCATAAATGGCCGACCATGTTAGTTCGCACAGTAGAAGGAAAACCACGCAATTTCGAGGCAAACTTGTGTGGATCATTGTTTCCTACTTTTAAAACATCTTTCCAACCATATGCATTTTATAAAAAACAGTTACAAACGCTTTTGTTTTGACCAACTCGTCCGATCCAAGGCAACGTGTTCCTTTAACATGTGGACCTACATGTAACCACTACCAAGTACTCACACAAGAAATCTGATTCCCAAAATGGCACAAACAAGATTTGTGTGTGGTGTCATTCGGGCTCTGCTTACCGCCAAAGTCTGTTCTTGCGATCACCACTCTTCGCTTACTGGGCTAGCGCCAAATTTCTACGCTAGCTGTGTAGGCAAAGAATGCCTAGTATAACATAGAGTACAAATGTGCACAAGCAGAAATTCCCAACTAACTTTTGAAATGTGTATGCATATTCTCTGCTCATGTTAGCATCGATTATTCGCTTATGGTAAGCACAACCGTGAAATTGGGCCCTTGTGAACTGGGTCAATAGGCCAAAACTATGCGTCGTTTGAAAGCTCTTCTTATTTATTTGATTAAGCACCACAAAAAAATCCAGTTTGAAGTTTTGAGTGCCTGGTTGTAACATTGAGTGTCAGAAGTGATATGTAATGCATACCTTAGACTCTTGGCTAGAATCGTTTGACGCATATTGAGGTCGTACTTTCTAGGCTGACGACAGAATGCATTAGTCCCAGAACTGAGAAGTCCCACGAATTCAGAAAATCTACTCCACATTAGACGAGAAGTCTCCCGAATTCCAAAAAATCTGCAGTAGAAGAAAAATCTACTTAGTGGTAGTAGAATATATAGCAAGACAAGTTCTCAAAAGAACATAATCTACCTGGCAAGTAGATTACACATGGTGTTCTGCAAACCGAATAGACATTAAAGGAACATGTTGCCTTGGATCGGTCGAGTTGGTCTTTGAAAAGCGTTTGTGACCGTTTGTCATAAAATGCATATGGGTAAAAAGATGTTGTAAAAGTAGAATACAATGATCCACACAAACATGCTTCGAAATTGTACCGTTTTCCTTTTACCTTGTCGACAAACACGGTCGGCCATTTATGGGAGTCAAATTTTTGACTCCCATAAATGGCCGACCGTGTTAGTTCGCGACGTAAAAGGAAAACCGTGCAATTTCGAGGCAAATATGTGTGGATCATTGTATTCTACTTTCAAAACATCTTTCTAACCATATGCATTTCATGACAATTGGTTACAAACGCTTTTTAGAGACCAAATCGTCTGATCCAAGGCAACTTGTTCTTTTAACCAAGAGAGGTTTGCAGTGACACGTTGTGAATATCTTTTTAAAGGCAGTGGACGCCATTGGTAATTACTCAAAATATTTATTAGCATAAAACCTTTCTTTGTGACAAGTAATGGGGAGAGGTTGATGGTATACATGTACAACATTGTGAGAAACAGCTCCCTCTGAAGTGGAGTAGTTTTCGAGAAAGAAGTAATCTTCCACGAATTTGAGGTCAATTTCGAAATCAAGCATCTGAAAGCACACAACTTCGTGTGACAAGGTTGCCTTTTCTTTCATCATTATCTCACAAGTTCGATGACCAATTGAGCTCAAATTTTCACAAGTTTGTTATTTTATGCATATGCTGAGATACACCGAGTGAGAAGACTGGTCTTTGACAATTACCAATAGTGTCCACTGCCTCTAACAGTCGTTAACCACCGGTTCTTTGTAGATATAAACCTCTCTTAGTTTCACCATGCAGAGTTTCAAATCCTACAAACTACATGTACAAGTTTATATGGATACTTCACCATGAAATGCCTCAAACCCCATTATAATGTATGTCTCGTTGATTTGATTTAGTGTGTGCCGGATCGTTTCGCTTGGATATCCCACGGGATTCTGGAGAGTCGAAGCTTAAGTTCCGTCATCGCCGTCGGTACGGTCATCATTATATTCGTAGCATCATTCACATCAATGGTAAGTTAATGCTATCATGTCGATAGACGTTACTGCCCCTGCCGTAGATTTCACAAAACTCTTGTCCTAACTAAGGATTAATCTTGGGATTTCGGATGAATTAAATTCCGTATCCAAAGGCGTTGGAACACATTAAACCCATCCTAAGTTAGAAAGAGTTACTCGTCCTAATTAGAGATAGGATTAATCCTAGCTTTTCATGAAATCAGCTGCTGCATACATCTTAATGGGTCTATGTACTTTTTGTAGGACAAAAAACACAATGTCCACAGATTTACATTTTAAAAACTTTCACAGTTTGAAGATAATAAAAGTTGAAAGCTTCCCTGAAAATATTACTTGCTGAGTTGCTGTAGTTTTTAAGAAATGAGTAAAACAATGTCATGAACATAGTCTCATGAGACCAAAATTATTTTAAGCATTTACAAACATATTTTCATGACATTGTTTTACTCATTTCTCAAAAACTACAGCACCTCAGTAAGTAATATTTGAAGGGAAGTTTTTCACTAACATGATCTTCAAACCCTGTAAGTTTAATGTAAGTCTATGGACATTTTCAAAAAGTACCAAAATCGTTTAATGTAAATCTGTGGACATCGTGTTTTGTCCTACAAAAAGTACCACAATCCTTTGACTAGCAGGGCCTTTTCCAACATAACAAAAAGACTCAGGAATTCTCTTCCTGAAGTCGCAAGACAAATGCACAACACCACCTTCTTCTAGCAAAAACTTAAAACATACTTGTTCATGATTGCTTTCCCAACATTTTGACAATACTTTAAAGTCACCTGGAAGTGGTATTTTTTCAAAATAAAGCTTTTGTCACTAATATATGTGTTTTGATGAGTTGAATGTGAATAAACAGTTAACTAAGGTTTTAACAAATCAGTTCTTATGTTATTTACAAATTTAAGAGTAGACCCCGACCCGAGAGGGCGCTGTTCGTGACGTCAATCGAGGCAGACTTTGCCTGTAATGCGTAGAGTAAACACAATTGCAAAGTACATGTACGGACCAAGTCGTGAGTTTGTACGTTTCAAAACAAAAAAAATTTGTTTTTTTCCGGCAATGCCGACCAGGTGTATTGCTGCTGAATGCAGAAAAACACTTTTTGAAATGTACCAACTCACGACTTGGACGTACATGTACTTTGCACGTGTGTTTACTATACGCATTGCAGGCAAAGTCTGCCTTGAATGACGTCACAAAAGGGGTAGGCTGAGTCAGCCCCCCAAACAACTTTATATATTTTTCAAACATATAAATCGTGACAAACAATTACTAAAAAAATTGTTTTATTGTTCGTAAGCATACACTCTTATGTTTGAAAGAAACAAAAATCTATTTCCAGGTGACTTTAATTTTACTTGTACGAGACTGAAATGGTTCACAGGAAGAAGCGCCTTACAAATGCTGTCTTATTTTTAGTAGTAGTATGAGCGGTATCTGTTTTGTTTTAATGGAATTTCTGTAAACTCTCCATGAAATCATGTTCATCATCAATGAGGTGGTTTTTATTTCTTTTGGCGGACTACCTTTCTTCTGGCAAGCATGATTTTCTTGTGCTGAGCTACTTTCTGAGCTTAAGCAGTTATATGAGATTGGGGACATTAAGAGATGAACTGGGCTTAAGGAACAATTGTATCAATCCTACGTTTTTTTTTAAACCGATATTTATATTTTATCTTGATGTAGGTCGCATACGACACAACAAGCCTACGTTCCTGCCTAGCTACCATGTATAACATCAATGAGTCGGCAGTTGGAATTGACCAAGTCAATGATAGTGGTCTGGTTTTAGGGGATGAAGAGCCTACCAGTAATGACTGCCAGGAGGACAGGCCTGCCTGCCACTTTCCTCAGGTCAGGAAACTAATAATAATAACACTAATTATTAGTTCTTATTGACCCAATTAGGTCAGGAAACTAATAATAATAACACTAATTATCAGTTCTTATTGAACCAATTTACCCGACATCATCATCAGAATAATCTTGGATGCGCCATTTTGGTGGTCAATGTCACTGTGCATTATTCAGTGAAGTGCGCATTTTAGGCAGTGCGCATTTTAGGCGACGTCGCGTTTACACCTAAACCTATATTGACCACCAAAATGGTGACCATGGCACAGCACTTTATCACCCTCGCTCATTTCCAGCTTTTCCAAGGCTCAGCACCATGACACACTATGGAGATCATGCTTTTTCAGTTAGCTCCAAACCTTTGGAACAAGCTACCCACAAGCAGCACCTTCGTTTGATATTTTAGTCAGAAATTACCTCTTTCTCAAAAACTACATTACGTAGGGAGCCGCTTCTCACAATATTTAATACTATCAACGGCTCTACATTGCTCGTTACCAAGGAAGTTTTTATGCTAACAATTATTTTGAGCGACTACCAATAGTGTCCAGTGCCTTTAAACATTACGTTACGTATAAATGCACCACGACCGTTTTACGAGAAAGGTTGTTCCAGATTATTTTTCGAGGGCACTGGAGTGCCTTTAAAAATAAACCGTTAAATTCTATTGCTCAGTGATGCCAGACCAATCCCTGATTTGTTAATCACTGAAGAACACATATAGTCTGTTATTTTCTCCTCAGTATTTTACGTTCTGCGTGATGCTAGTCATGATAAGTTGTGCTGTATTCCAGCAACTAGGCAGCATGACCAAGCTGTGTCTACTTTTTCTTATCGGAGGTATCTTCACTGCTATCATCGAGACCTTCGAAGTGGAGCTCTTCAACAATAGTGACTTACTGCACGAAGCTCATGTTGGGTAAGAACAAAAATATCACTAGTCAAGTTCCAGGGTTCATCTTAAGATTCTTAAGATGAGTTGAAGATTCTTAAGATGAGTTGAAGATTCTTAAGATGAGTTGAAGATTCTTAAGATGAGTTGAAGATTCTTAAGGTGAGTTGACGATTCTTAAGATGAGTAGAAGATTCTTAAGATGAGTTGATGATTCTTAAGATGAGTTGAAGATTCTTAGGATGATTTGACGATTCTTAAGATGAGTTGAAGATTCTTAAGACGAGTTGTCAGTAATTACTATCGTGACATCACACTTTGTTTAGCAATTTTAATTGCTACAAATGTAGATCTATTCAAAGTTAAGATCAATCTGAACCCTTTGTAGGTGCAAAAATTGAGTGGACTGATGCTTTGACCCTGGCATATTCTTTCTTGAATGCTGTTCCTTTGTAGGTGGGAAGTGGGAATGGGTCTAGAACTGCAAGACTAGGGCTCAATTCCAGAAAGCTGGCTAGCAGAAAATACTGCTTAACAAATTTATTTGCTTAGCTGGGGGCGCCAGTCTAAACATTGTTAACTTAATTGAATGTTTTCAGGTAACCTATTTTTGTAAGGCATTATTTTCCTGTGCTTTAAAATTACAGGCTGCAGGAAATCGGGCCCAGGTGCAGACCAGTATATTGACGACCAATTTGCAACATTATATAAATGATTTTTTTTTGTTACAGGTTGGAACAGCCCTATTATATCTCCATGAAGATCACTGGTCCGGTGTTGATCCTGGTTTACATCTTTGCTCTGTGGAGTCATGGCATACAAGTAGAGTCCACGGCCAGACTTGACTTCTTATGGAAACTTCAGGTATTGACGCATTTATTTTTATCTGCCATTCTTTCATAAATTTCTGCAAATTTTACAAGTTTTTTTTATTTTGTATTATAAACAAAAGTAGTCAATTTGTTACTGTGGCCACCTACTTGTTCACTTGGTGACCTACCCTGTGGAGGAAAAAACCTGTCAACTTTACAAGATAATTTTGGGTCGAGCAAAGAAAATGAACCTTGCACCTTATGATAACATGCTTGGGCCCTACCAACTTAGCCATCAAACCCTGGTGTAAGCAGTTTCCTTATTTCTGCAATATCTCCTGTTCACCATACTTTGTAGTGCCAAGAACAAGTCACATCACTTTTGCTGACAGAGCCTTCTTGGTATGAGGACCCAAGCTCTGGAATAAACTTCCCAATCACATCAGGGACACAACGTCCTTCAACACATTCAAGACACTTCTCACAGCCCACTTGTTTCAGAAGGCCTGCATGTACCATCAATGACTTTTTTTATTTTTTCTGTGCCTCAGGGCCTTTGAGCAAACCTTTGATTTAAGTGCTATACAAATTATTTATTTATGATTGATTGATATCTTTGCTCAGGTGACATTAAGAAGCCATACAACCATTAGCTGCCATGTAGCCAGGGATCACACTCAGGCTAAATGACCAGGGTGGGATTATATGTAGAAACTTCAAAACCATAATAAGTTAACATTGGAAATATTTGACTTTTTTAAATTGTGAGTAGCTGCGTTTATTAGATCACCAGGTTCAGTCCTTCTTATAACCCCCCCCCCCCCCATCATCCTCATTAGCCAGAAGGCCACTCTTTTAATTTCAAAACTCCTTTGTTCCCTAGGCAACGGAAGAGAAAGATGAGATGGCCAACCTCCAGGCTTACAACAAACGTCTCCTCAACAACATCCTCCCGTCCTTCGTTGCCGAGCATTTCCTCAAGAACAACACTAAGGACATGGATCTGTACTATCGGGCCAACGATTTTGTCGCTGTGATGTTCGCCAGCATAACGAATTTCTCTGATTTTTACGTCGAGCTGGAAGCAAACAACGAGGGGGTTGAATGCCTCCGACTCCTTAACGAGATTCTTCATGATTTTGATGAGGTAGGGAATTCGAATTTATCGTCCCAAGAAAGAGTCAATATGAACAAAAAAAGAGATCAGTAACTTTTTTGCAACCTCAATATAGAAATGGTTTGATTTATATTTTCTTCAAAACTTCAATACAAAATATTTCACCCCCTAATAAAGTTTTTAGAGTGAGCTGATGTTCAAGGATTTTGGTACTTTTGGTTTTACAAAACACAATGTCCACAGATTTACATTAAACGTACACCATTTGAAGATAATGATAGTAGCCTAGAAAGCTTGCCTTAAAATATTTCTAGCTGAGGTGCTGTAGTTTTTGAGACATGAGTAAAACAATGTCATGAAAATACGTTTTACATGCTTAAATAATGTTCGTCTTTAGAGACCAAAATTATTTTTGTGACTTATTTTACTCGTTTCTCAAAAACTAGAGCACCGCAGCAAATAATATTTTAAGGGAAGCTTTCTACCATCAGCTTAATGGATTTGTCTATAATGTCATTGAGCAATAATAATAGGAATAATAATAACATTAAGACTTTTAATGTGCACATATCCACCTTGCTGTTCAAGGCGCAGGAGCAAGGCATTTTATCAACCAAAAGAATTTGTGAAATTGTTTTAATCATTTCCCCAAAACTACAGCACCTCTATCTGCAAGTAACATTTTAAGGGAAGCTTTCTACCTTCATTATATTTCAACCCTGTTAATTTCACTAGACAGTGTCATGGCCGAGCGGTTAAGAGCACCGGATTCAAGCACTGGTGTTTGATCAGCAGGGTGTGGGTTCGGATCCCGGTCGTGACACTTGCTACATAAAATTGGGGAGGTAGTGCTTTCTGCTCTACCGGTCAGGCTTCGAATTGATGATACCCAAGCCTACATTCGTATGGAATGTGAAAGGGGCAACCCTGTTTCAGCCCTAGGAGTAGGTGGCACGGCCTCTGGAAAAAAATCTTTTTTAAGTGGACGTTTGTGCTTTGTGTCGTACAAAAAGTACCCTAACCTTTTTAATTCTACCTCCTCCAGATTATTGGCGACCCAAAGTTTTCCCAAATTGAGAAAATAAAGACGATAGGAAGCACCTACATGGCAGCATCAGGGCTTACAGATGAGACATTTGATCGGGAGAACAACGGGCACGTTGTTGCGCTGGCCGACCTGGCTTTCCATCTACTGGCCCAGCTACGATACGTCAATGAACATTCATTCAATAGCTTCAAGATGAGAGTCGGTAAGTGTTCATTTGCATTTCTTTTCATCAAGACATTTATTTCAATTCCAACAGAGAATCAAAATAACAATAGAAAAGAATAATCATAATAATATCAAAGTCTTATACAGCGCACATATCTACCAAACATGGTACTCAAGGGGCTGAGTATATACAAACTTTCAGAAAGATAGGTCATTGCAGTGATGCATTCTTAGACCCAAATATTTAACACCTCATAAGGGTTTACAATGTGCTACAGTGCATAGAGCTGCCACAGCCAGGAGCACAGGGGCGAACCCCTTCTCTTTTCGATAAGTGCACTGGGTTCTTTATGCGTTACACAACACATGGGACCAACGACTTTACTTCCCATCTGAAGGACGAAGCAATGGTTAAGTGTCTTGCTTAAGGACACAAGTGTCATGGCTGGGGATTCGAACCCACACTCTGCTGATCAGATACAACAGAGTTTGAGGAGAACAGTAAGATGAGAATTGGAAATGGGGGCATAACCAGAAAAGCTGAAGCTTGTGGTAGGCACGGCCAGACAAACATAAACAGGTTTGGAAGACAAAGTTTCAAATCCTATTCATGTACATGGTGCTACTGCAAACACTATTAGATTGTATCTCCACCAATGTTTCTGCTCGTCGTACAAAATGGCCCTTATTGCAAGATGCAAAAGTTGACAGCTCTAAAACACATGCAAAATTTGCATGGTATCTTTGAACTTTTTCATTAAGCTTCCTTTTTTTTGCATCTGCTTTTTCTTTTAGGTCTGAATGTTGGACCTGTTGTGTCAGGCGTTATTGGAGCACGCAAACCTCAGTACGACATCTGGGGGAACACGGTCAATGTTTCCAGTCGTATGGACAGCACTGGAGTCCCAGATAAAATACAGGTAAGTTTTACTGAGCAAACTGCAATTTTGCCATTTGTATCAAAACTTGGTTGTTATTGTGGGACAAGGTCTTGGACGCTTTTTTAAAACCAGCATGGTCGTGGCAGTGCAATGAAGGATTGAGCTGTTCTGGCGAAGTCCTTTAAATTGCACAGCCACGACCCTGCCAGGTTTTAACCGACCATCCAAGGCTGAGTCACCACTCTCTTGTTCCCATTCACAAATGCCCTTATTGTTTTTAATAAGTTTTAAAGCATAATTCTGTAAGATTGCAATTATTGCCACGTCCTCTGGCTGCATCCTGCAAAGGGTCGTAATGTATGCATCGTGGGCGACTGTGCTTTGGGACAATTTCACTGGCATTCGTTTGTTTAAGGACGTCATAGCCATTGATTACTCCAATGAACTAGATAACGAAGTAATAGATGAGCTTGCACTGCTCTCTTTTAAAAGTCATACTACTGAACCAGCCAGACCTCAGGTTTAGAACTTGAGGTCTCGAAATCAACCATATAAACGCACACAACTTCGTGTGACAAGGGTGTTTTTTCTTTCATTATTATCTCGCAAGTTCGACGACCGATTGAGCTCAAATTTTCACAGGTTTGTTATTTTATGGATATGTTGAGATACACCAACTGTGAAGGCTAGTCTTTGACAATTACCAATAGTGTCCACTGCCTTTAAGCTTTGTTTTACTGTTGGTCTGTTTGTGTCTGCCTGGTAGATAACTGCCTGGGTATGAGTGGTTTTGAAAGAACTTCTCAGAATTTAATGTTTATGATTGTTTTTGTGTAGGTCACGCAGGAGATGGCTAACATTCTGCAGCCAAAGGGCTACACCCTCATAGAACGAGGGTACGTAACGGTCAAGGGCAAAGGTGAAATGCTGACCTTCTTTCTGGAGGGGACACCAAACAAGATTGACATACGGTGACCGGACAATCACGCCACAGTATTTTGTATCAGTTTTATAGTTTTATGTTCCAATCTTGTCCTTCTTCCGTCGTTGTGGGACTTCCCTGCTGGTTTTTTTTGTGTCTCGGGAAGAAGAAAAAAACATGTTTCATTGGCAGAAAGATTTGGGTGAGAGGTTGATTTCTCTTCCTTTTACAAGTTAAAGAGCATAGCTACTTAGCCCTTCCATGGAAAAACACTTACTCATAATTGAGGTTTGAGAAAAGGGAGTACAATGTTAAGCTGTTTTGCCATAAAAACGAGATGAAGGTGTAAAAAGTGGCCGGTGTGGGTAACGTTGGATTCTTATCCATTTATAGTATGCCTTTCACACTTTGAAATGAGAACAGCGCCCTCAATGTACCAAGAAGTCATCTTAAACAAACCAACATTTTTAGTGAGGCTGTTTTGCCACGGAAAGACAATGTTAGTATTTAAAGGCAGTGGACACTATTGGTAATTACTCAAAATAATTTTTAGCATAAAACCTTTCTTGGTGACGAGTAATTGGGAGAGGTTGATAGTATAAAGCATTGTGAGAAACGGCTCCCTCTGAAGTGAAGAAGTTTTCGAGAAAAAAGTACTTTTCCACGAATTTGATTTCAAGACCTCAGATTTAGAATTTGAGGTCTCGAAATCAAGCGTCTGAAAGCACACAACTTTGTGTGACAAGGGTGTTTTTTCTTTCATAGTTACTTTGCAACTTCAATGACCAATTGAGCTCAAATTTTCACAGGTTTGCCATTTTATGTATATGTGGAGACACACCAATTGAGAAGAAGACTGGTATTTGACAATTACCAATAGTGTCCAGTGTCTTTAAAGGTAGGGTCATGAATTGGATTAAAACAAAATAAGGGGTGGGGGGGGGGTCGGTTTTTGAAAACGTAATGCTGATTTATAGGCAAAATTATAAAGAAGGATACAATAAAAGTCATGTGTACAGTGTCTACTTGCTGAGTAAACAGTGAAAACTAATCTTTGTATTTTGACAAAAATGTCAAATCATCAAAATTTAGTGAGGTTAACAGTGGGTACCCAATGCATTTTTGGCCGCAGCATTCGAAATGAAAATCAACCGACTAGAAATCTTACAAACGATTCATGCACACCGGTTCTCAGATTTAAATATCTTAAACATTTTTTACCCAACCACGGTGACTTTGAAATAGTTTAAAACTATCAACAGCTGAAGTGCTTCTCAATTTTATGGTAATTCAATTTTGGAGTATTGGCCAATCTATGACCCTACCTTAATTGCCTCATTTTATTGTATAAACAGATCCCCCAAAAAGCTTGAAAAATGAGAAAGGGTGCAACATGTACATATAAATATATTTAATATAAGTAGCAATATCATTCTGTGATTCTTAAATGTATCTTTGATCAAACTGAAAGATCCACCTTGTACTGAAGTTGAAAAAAAAGCAAAGATGTGCTTAATTTATAAAGTGACGTTCATATGAAAATTAACGTTGACAATTTACTGTATGTGTACTAAATCTTTTAAAGCCGTTTTCCCATTGGATATTTGTTGTTAAAGTACTGCCAATTTTCTGTAGAATGACCAAATTAAATCCAATGGGGACGCATGGTAATCTGATCTCCCTGTCGACTTACCTCAACCAGGATGTAAAACTAACGGCTGAAAGAAGTCGCGGGAGACTTCAATTCAGCAATGGTTACTGAACAGGACAGCTAAACAGTCCAATGGGAACAGCTCGAGCCTGTAAACGTATCGCAAGCACGCTGTAAAAGCGCTGTGCAAATGCGCGGAATATTTGTCCAGGTGGGAACTTACGGTAGAGTTACACCAAAACCATTCATAGTAACTAAGAAAATATCAAATGGGAACACAGCTATAGACTAAAAACAAAAAGGAATGCAAACTTAACTTTGAAGATTTTGTAAGACTACTGCATGAGGATAAAGTGGCTAAAAATGTTGTCCGAGAAGGACAGTTGTACTAAGTGTGTTTTGTATTGAAAGAAAACATTTTTGGGTAGTTACAAATTTAGGAACAGGGGACTTTATTTCTAAGCCAGCCTTCAGATCATAATGGGAAGCTTCGCATATGGATTTATATATAATTGTACATACGTTTAGGTGATCAAAGAAATAGATTAAAGATTATGTAAATAAATCGTGTGCTAAAATTGTAAATAAATATAAAGTTATCTTGTACATATGTATTGTAATACTATCAAATAATTTAGGTGATGATTTAAAAAGGTTACATTCTTAGTAGAAAAAAAAACTGTAAGAAAAAATATATGTAAAAACAATATCAGTATGTGGTATCAAGTCAGCTTATGTAATTGTTTTTTATTGATAGTTTAGTCTTGGATTAAACTATGCGTGTAGATAGGGAAGCTTACTGCTGGTGCAAAAGACTAGCTGACTTATGACCTCTATGTCCGAAACCTTGAAGTCAGTGTGCAGAACATTATGAAAAAACTACCACCTTGTTAAAGGAGCCTGTCTCAAATAAAATCAGATTAACTTAATATGGTATTTTAAAATCATGACTTTTGACTTGGCCACATGCTCTGTCAGTAGCTCAAAAAAACACAGCTGACTTTTGACCTCTATGTCTGAAACCCTGAAGTTAGTGTACAGAACATTATAAACAAAACTACCACCTTGTAAAAGAACCAGTCTCAAATAGAATGGCTAAATCATTACTGCTGGTGCGAAAGACTATGTGAACTTTGACCTCTATGTCTGGAAACCTGAAGTCAGTGTGCACAACATTATGAAAAAACTACCACCTCATAAAAGGAGCATGTCTCGAAGCAAATCTAAAAGAATCAATGCAAAAAATAGTATTATGGTATTTTCGAAACCACTGCTTTATTTAGCCACAGGCTCTGTCAGTGGCTCACAAAGGGTAGCCAGAGCTAACTGTGGATTCAAAACTGGCCTTAGGAATGTCTTTGAAAAACCATAAAAAGATGGCCACTGTTTGATCTGGGCCCAATATCATTGCTCTGCTTACCGAAAGCAAAGAATCAGGGCTTTACTGAAGCAGGGAGTTCCTAGCTTTCTTTATACAAATTTCACGGCTTAGCAGGAATTTTTTGCTTGTGTGTGTGTGTACTCCACGCTACTAGGCATTCCTCGCTCACACAGCTAGCGCTTGCCTTAAGCAAAGATAGTGATTGTAAGAGCAGAATTCTGCGGTAAGCAGAGCAATGACTTGGGCCCTGGTAGTCTGGTTCCAGAGGTTACATGCATGAAAAATTATAGCCTAAAAATATTAGACTGGTGCAGCATGTGTAAGTTCATTACATTTAGTACCTAAATACCAGCCTAGGGAAATGTTCCAATAATTCAGGTTTTAACACAAAGTAGAGGTATATTTTTGGCAGGTTCTATTGGTTGTATTCCTATTTTTTGAAAAAAGTAAACTATATTTGTAAATGATATGAAAAGTACTTGATCGATTATTTTTTAGATTTGCAGATTTAATAGTGTGATAATATTCAAATTGCGGTGAAATAACATGAATTAGTCGTAACGTTTTGCTTATTATTCTTTTTTAAAAGTTATGGAAACCCATTTTGGTTTGTACATATCGGATTGTAAGAAAAGTGGTAATATTTCATTTAGGTTTAAAAGGAACAGAACTTTTTAAAACATTATATTTTGGTTCAAGTTTTGTCAGAAACTATTCGATAAAGTATTATACTGTATTGTTTAACAGCATTTCAAAATATGTATTTGTTTATTTTTTTTTAACATTTTGTTTTAATTAAGACAAAGTGTTGAAATGTTAGTTTATTTTTCCGGAATTCTAAATTTATTCATCAGGGTATTCAGTTACAATTCCGTATATATCTTATTTGGGGTGACTTGAATTATTGGCCCTTGAAGTATTATAGTTTTTGTTATATTGGACCCAGTGTAAGTTGTGTTATATTGGACCCCAGTGCAAGTTAAATGTTATGGACCCCAAAAAACATACATTCAGTCGGAACTGCTATAGCTTGTGTGCTGATTCAAACATAGTATTAGTGGTTTAATTGTGTAATTTCGGACCTGCAAGTTCATAGCTACGGACCTCTGGGCTTGTGTGCTATTTTTGACCTTGCATTATTTCCCCTATGAACGCTTTGTCAGTTTTGTTATATTGGACCTTGCAATTCATAGCTATGGACCTCTAGGGCATGTGTACTGTTTTTGATCATGTATTATTTCCCTTATGGATCCATTGTAAGTTATGTTATATTGGACCTTGCAATTCATAATTTCAGCAGCCTGTCTGGGCTTGTGTGCTTTTTTTTTGGTTTGCTTAACTGGACCCATTATTCAGTTGTGTTATATTGGACCTTGCACTTCATAGCTATGGACAGTCAACGTTTGTGTGCTAATTCAGAACTTTCATTATTTGTTATTTTGGACCTAGTGTTCATTGCATTATATTGGACCTTGTATAATTTGAGTGATATCACAGGACCAAACATTGCTTTCATACCAGCCCTGCATAATCAAATTTCATTTTAAAAGCTGAAGACCTTTTGCCAGATTCATGAATTTTTGCCATTACATTAAAAGGTATTATTGACAATTTGTTCATTTTTTTTTCTTTTCATTTTTTAGAACAATATTGAAGCAGCTGTTGTGTTAAAAATATCTACCCACAACAAAATATTTAAGTGTGTACATTATCTTTAAATTTTAATTTAAGAGTTTTTCAAAAGTGTTTAATGGCGGCTGGCGGTTTATCCCTAAATGAATTATACTGAAAGAAGTTGTTTGTTTCAGTTTTTTTCCTTTTTTTCTTCTGTTTTTTGGGTGTTTTTTTTTGGTTTTTTTTTTTTGGGGGGGGGGGTCAGCTGAATTTTAAAAAAGCAAAAGAAAGGGTTCTAAGAAAATTACAGTTTGGGAGAGGAGAGACTGGGAATATATCTTGCAGTATTCAAACTATTATAAGTACATTGACTGTCTTTAAATGTGTGCAATAGTATGAAAGGGATAAAACTGTAGTTTTAAGCACAGGTAAGATATTGGGTGCGTTCGTTTAGCTTCCCTGGGTCGACCCCGGTGTGTGGCGGTTTTTTTTTCCAGGACGAACGTGGGTAATTGTCTGCACACGTTTGTCCTGGAAAAAAGACACGCCACACACCGGGGTCGACCCAGGGAAGCTAAACGAACGCACCTACTGTTTTGGACTGGTTCCCTGTAAATATGCTCTAAATCCATAAAGAAGGAAACCAGCCAAAACATGTTGTTTTCCTGGTTCCCTGTATATGTGTGCTTAACGTACAAAAAAGGGGTAGCCAGCCAAAACTTATAGTTTTTGACTGGTTTTCTGTAAATATGCTCTAAATTCACAGAAGGAAACCAGCCAAACCATGTTGTTTTTACTGGTTCCCTGAACATATGTGCTTAGCATAAAAGGTAACCAGCTAAAACTTCTTGTTATTGACCGGTTCCCTGTAAATGTTATTATTAAATGTGTGCTGAGCATAGAAGGTAACCAGCCAAAACTTATTGTTTTTACTGGTTTATGTATTTCAAATGTGTGCTTGTTAGCATAAAAGTAAATTATAGCCAAACCTTTTGTTTGTTTTGTTTGTTTTAAAAACTGGGCAGATGGTATACAAGTAATTCTTACATTGGGTGCGTTCGTTTAGCTTCCCTGGGTCGACCCCGGTGTGTGGCAGTTTTTTTTTTATAGGACGAACGTGGGTAATTATCTGCAGACGTTTGTCCTGGAAAAAAAAAACACGCCACACGCAGGGGTCGACCCAGGGAAGCTAAACGAACGCACCCTATATATATTACTCGAGAGGATTGAGTTTAAAATTACGTCCAGGGGCCAATTTCATAGAGCTGCTTAAGCAAAAAAACTGCTTAAGCACGAAAATAGCTGGCTTATTTTACACATGTTACTGGCCAAAATTTCATGCCATGTACATTGCTTGAGACTGGTATTTAGCTGTTGTTTACTTAGCATAACAATTGAGTGGGGTCTTGGCCGGTAATCTGACTTTACTAAGCAAGGAATTTTTTGCTTAAGCAAACAATTTTGCTTAAGCAGCTCTATGAAATTGGGCCCAGTTATAATGTAAAGCATTATGTGTGAATTTATTAATGGTCAATGTTTTAATTTATTTTGTAATAAATTAATACTGTGTACAGAGAAGTTACACGTTTGCATAGCGGCTGTTGCTTTTATATATTATTGTTTAAATGTTTTGTTTTTGTTTTCCTTTCGATTTATTGTCATAAAAAGGGATTATTCTTTACGTCGCTTGTAAAAAGTTATGGCGCTAAACTTAAATGACTATCATTGGGAAAATTATGAGTCTTATACCTTTATTCTCCGGAAACTATGTTAGAAAAGCTGTATTAAATTCTTGAGAAAAGCCTAACTGTAACAGGCATATAACGGATTGCTTTGGAAACGCTTTAATGACATGCAAATCGTTTGTTTTGTAGTTCAACAACTATCATTCCAGTCAAGTTATGTAATAGGTTTTATTCAATGTAGGATCCAGACCTGTTCAGTACTGCACGCAAACTCCATTATTATAAGGATATCAATGTCGTAGGCGCGTGGTGCATTTGATTAGGTTTTGTGCTTGGTTCTGGAGCTGCATTTACCTGCAACTTGCAGACAACTGGACTTATTTTGGACATTAATACATCTGCTTTCTGCTCTCTAATTGGAATAAAATGGAAATTACCTCAAACACTTTGGAGGACGATAAAGATTGTAGGCCTACGGGCCACGGAATCCCGGGCCACGACCGTCAGGAAACTGAATACCACGTTGTGTCCATGGCCGAGGGTCTAACTACAACGGCCGAGGGTCTAGCTCCAACCACGGCCGAGGGAAGCGAGGAACCACGCTGTTGTGACGATGAAGAATTCAAGGTAAGTTTGTGTGAGTTTGACGAGGAAATGACAAACTTGTATCCGATCTCAAGGGCAGGCAAAAACCTACTTATTAGTGAAGACAATGTGTGATTTTATTGGGTTTATTCAAGTGCAATCTCCTTTTTATATTATATCCATTATTATACTACCGTTGGCAGGGATCTGGTTTTACACATCTCAACATATTACACATTTCTATATTTTTGTATAACCTTGACATCCCGTGTCCAATTTGTAATCATTGTGTACAATCTCTAAAGATTTATAATAAATAAGACATTATTCAGTTTAAGCCGTGGGAGGAAAACCCCTATAAGAAAACTTTACTGTTCGTTTTACTGATGTTGTGAAGAATAGATAGTCGTAATTTTGAGGCATTACACATCTTAATATAACGCATTCAATTTTGGGAAATAAAATCAGGGTACTTTTTGTTATTTGGCTTTTCAAGGGTGTTTTGTCTGTTGTCGTTAAGTCCACTGTTTTCGTTTTGGCTGTTATGTTTTGAAGAATAGGTTATTTTGACGCACAGACAGTGACGCCTTTATTTTTCTTTTACAAATTTTATGATTTATTTGTTTTTCGGGTAGGCCCTATACTTTTTTATGATTCATTTGTTTTTCTTTGTTTGTTGTCATGTAGGCCCTCAGGTCCACTGTTTTCGTGTTGGCTGTTATGCCTATATTGTGAAGAATCGGATTATTTTGACACATAGACAGTGACGCATAAATTTTTTTAAGACAAACAAAATTCAGGATATATTTTGTTTTTTTGCTTTTTATGGTGGTTTTTGTTTGTTGTCATGTAGGTCCACTGTTTTCGTTTTGGCTGTTATGTTGTGAAGAACAGATTATTTTGACGCACAGACAGTGATAGCCCATCTTGTTGAGCTGTTAATGGCTCCGCTTTTAACATCGGTCTCATCATTGTCACCATTAATGGTGACAATGATGAGACGTTTAACATCGGTCTCATCACTGTCACCATTAATGGTGACAGTGATGAGACCGATGTTAAAAGCGGAGCCATTAACAGCTCAACAAGGTGGGCTAAGACAGTGACGGCTTTATTTTGAAACACATTATCATGGTATCGATTAGTTTGTTTTTGTTTTTCGGGTACTTTGGTTTGTTGTCATGTAGGCCTTCTATTTTTTGCCTTATCGCGAAAAAAAATGACCCGACAAATTATCGTATTAATGGCCACCTTCCAATTAGACACTGACGTTTTTTAATATTTATCTTTTCTGCTTAAAAATAGCACAAACTTGACGATCTTAAAGTGAAAGAGAAAGAGACAAGCGCCAGACTTGAGACGGTGGAGCGCAGACTAACTCAAACAGAGGCCAAAATGCGCAGTTGTGATGATATGCTTGTTCTAATTGGTCTACTGTCTGACCGGCTTGGACAAGTTCACCCCGAGTTGGGGCCATTGCAAGGCGGTGAAGACGCACCCAAAGGCCAGACGGATTTTGCCTCCGTACCAAGGGCCAATTAACTTACTACCAGACTTTACGTGTTTATAACTTCGATCAAATGAAATAAACAACTGTGTTGACGTTATTCTGTAAAATGCAAGTTCTAAAGATCTTTCTATTTTGATGAACAAATCACGTTGGTTGGCATGGACATTAACATTGACAATAAATCGTCTTAAAGACACTGGACACTATTGGTAATTGTCAAAGACTAGTCTTCTCACTTGGTGTATTTCAACAACATACATAGAATAATAAACCTGTGAAAATTTGAGCTCAGTGGTTATCAAAGTTGCGAAATAATAATGAAAGAAAAAACACCCTTGTCACACAAAGTTGTGTGCTTTCAGATGCTTGATTTAGAGACCTCACCTTCTAAACCTGACGTCTCGAAATCAAATTCGACGAAAAATACTTCTTTCTCGAAAACTATTTCACTTCAGAGGGAGCCATTTCTCACAATGTTTTTTTTTTATACTATCAACCTCTCCCCATTACTCCTAAGTAAGGTTTTGTGCTAATAATCTTTTTGAGTAGTTACCAATAGTGTCCACTGCCTTTAACAGATATATCGTGACCAAATGCACATTTTCTTCAAACTTTCAATTAAAAACAAGTTATCCCATGATTGGTTCCCCTTTCCCCCATCGAATTCAACAAGTGTTGGTGCTTTGCATTTATGGCTTCCCATAGTTTTCTGAACTAGGTTGGTAAAAACTCTGGCTGCAAAAAGAAAGGTTTTTTATCTGGAATTTTTTATTACACACAAGTTTATCTTGGTGAGAGTCATTGCCGATATAAAATATTTGAATCTAGAATATAACTTTTTTGGACACATGTCGAGTTAACTAATATGGCATTTCTACCTTCAGTAAGCCTAGAATTATATACTTTAAGAAGGATTTGTTGCGAACAGTTTCTTGATTGCTAGAGAGATTTAGATCAAAGAGCATGATTTCTTAAAATCTTAAGAAAATATTATTCATCAGTCAGACCAAAAATGGTTGAATTCAGATAAAAGTCTAAAACTTCTTGAGACACAAACCAAACAATTAAACACAAATACAATCAAACTTAGCTCAGTTTTGAAGATCATTTTATTTCCTATTATTTACAAGACTTATGTACAAAATGATAAATAAGCTTTTAGAAATGTTCAATGTCACATACTCAAAGGTCGCAACTTCCCAATAATTGTTTGTTTGTACTTCCAGTACTTTATAAAGTTGGTTGCAACGACCGATCTGCTCGGCTTTCAGTTTTTAAGAAGCAGAACCGTGCAAAGTTTCAAATCCTACAAAACCAATCTGTTTGTAAATACTTGTTTGTGTTTTGTATATTATGAAAACATATCTGTCGCAAAAGATTGGGCAACACTTTAAAAGCACATAAATTCCCTCGCATGGTAAAACTTTGTTTTGTGAAAACATGTATGAATGTCATGTAATGCACAGCTTGCAACTAGGCCCCAGTTTCATAGAATTGCTTAAACACAAAAAACAGCTAAGCACAACAAAATGATGCTTCCATGAATTAAGTTACCAGCCAAACTACCATGTCACATTTACAATGTCACATTTACAATTTGTGACTGGTATCCTGCTCACTTCTGCATAGAAAAATGTGTCAAGAAATATTTTCTGCTTAGCAGAAATCACAAAAAGTTGCCTAAGCAGCTCTATGTAATTGGGCCCTGAGTTGTCTTGGGTGATTAATTATTAATAAATTAATCTGGATCCTATACAAAAAATTATTTATTTAAATCACCAATAATTTGCAAGTACAAGTGTGAAACTTTCCACACGTTTTCTACATGGACAAATCATATGGTAAACAAAATTATAGTATTTACCATAAAATATTGAACATTGTGATAGTGAAGTTGTAAATCGTATTAAATGTGTGACTAAAATGCCAGTCTATGTTTTTTGTCAACCTAAGTAATTTTGTTGTATCATATATTATCCATGGTGCGGGGCTGTACAGTATTGCTATTGTATCATGATGTATCTGGGAAGAGGCCCGGGAACCAGTATAATCTTTCCTCTTTATCCTGGTCATCGACCCAAACCAGTCCTTCCTGCACCATGTGATCCTGTAAAACAAAAACAAAAGAAACATTTAGAGTTTTTTTTAATACAAATACAAAAGGCAAAGTATACTTTATGCTTTTTTAATTGCTTGATTGCTTTAATCCTATGTATAAAATGTGAGAAACAATATGCGTTAATGCTTCTCAGATTCAAATTTTTGGGCATAAAAACAGATTTCTTTTTAAACAACCACATTACTTCAAAGTGAAATATTTCTCAAAATGATTTATACTATCAAAAGCTGCTTTAAGCTTCTAATCTAACAAAAGGTTTCTATGGCCATTAATTTAGAGAGTGTTGGATTCAAACCATGGTAGATAGTCTTAAAGGTATAAACTCAGTCATTCTATAGGTCCAACTCACCATTACAAGGTTTGCTCTGTCAATGTCCCATTTCAACTGCTGCTTTAACTTGGAGAATGAGGTATAACCTGAACCCTGAACGAATGAAAAGTCATAATATATTAATTTTCAGTTTTAGACAAAATTAATTAATTCTTTATTACAATATCAATTACTGTACTGAGCTTTTCGAAATTTAACCTACCCACAACAAAATCAACAAATACAACTCCATGCTTTGATGAATCTGTTGTACAGGGGAATGCACTAGCAAGCTGGGCTTACCGCCGAATCCCGAGCTTACGATCATGATTCCCCGCTAACAAGCAAATGCCGAAATTCTGCGCTAGCCTTGTAAGCGTAAAATGCCTAGAGTACGCAAGCACAGAAGCCAAAATTCGTCACTAACCTGTGAAATAGGGTTGTTGTAAGAACAGAATTCCCTGCTACCGCTAAGCGCAGATTCTGTGGTAATCAGAGCTATGAAATTGGGCCCAGATCCTGTTTTTTGAAATTTTTTACATTACATTACCGTAGCGTTGTCAAATCAAGGTATGTTGTGTGTAAATATTCCGATATTACTCAAATATAAATAGTTTTTATGTATGTTATAAGGTATATTTACCTCTGCAAGACTCAGAACACTTGTGTGATCCATGTTAAGCTCTGCGGGTACCGACTGGACAAGGTACCGGCCATCTTGTAGTCTGTGTAGAGCGAAACCGTTACCAAGGATACGTAACTTCTTAATGGCTCTCATTAAATCATCTCTACAGATTGAAAAGATTGAAAAAGATTTAAAAGAAATTGAAAAGAATTAAGTTGCAACTTAAATTTATTTTGTATTAATAACAATAACAAACCCACTCGGCCATGACTGTTTAATTTCAACCAATATGACACTTAAACAAAATTAGTTACCACACAAATGCCAGTGTAATACAGGAAAACATTGGGCTTCTGCGTCCCATATCCACGACCCTTGACCCCTACTTACAGACTGACATCTTGGGCCTGTTTTGTCCTTCCTCTTGTAGCTCTGACCTTACTAAGGAGTTCCTCCAAGCTTAGCAATCCACCGTTCCGATGTTGCGTTGCTAGACACACCTCAATAATCTGAACTCCCAGCTCATAGTAGAAATCACCCACTCCAAGCATTTCTGACCAAAAACCTTTACCGGCTTTTGAGAAAGAAAACAAAATTGAGAAAAGATTCAATATGCGGAAAAGCACGGCCCAATTTCATATCTCTGCTTCTGGTTAGTAAAGAAGCAGCGCTTTAATATGGAAGCAGGGAATTCAAGCGTATACTATTTCACAGGTTAGCAGGGAACTTTTTCTTATGCGTGTGCGTACTCGTGTTAAGCATTCTTTGCTTACACAGCTAGCGCAGAAATTTGGGATAGCCCACCCAACTATAGTTGGGACTGGGATTGCCAGCCTGTTAGTGACTGTGAAAATGATATAGAAATCCACAGTAAGTTGGCTTTTAAAGTGACTTTTGTTTGCTTGGTGACAGATCTCTGGATCCCAGACAGTTGGGCCGTCCCAGTTGGGACAATTCTAAAGTTGCGATCGGTCCAAATTACAACTTACAGTTAGGATATTTCTATAGTTGGGAAGAAACAAAAACACTTCTTACAAGCCAGTGGGTCTACGCCGATCGTTGCACACATCTCTTGAAACTGCATTCTAAACTCTGGATTACGTTTGATATCGTTCTTGTGACTCGCTGCAAACTCCTCAAGGTTTGAACGGAACGCTTCCAGCATCTTAGACATCTGGCTGAGCTGATCTTCTGCAATCTCGCTTCCTTTGTCTTTATACTTGGCCTTGATAATTGATGGAAGGATAAAAAGGCATCACAGAAAAGGTTTGTCTCTCTCGCAATCTATCTACACAGTAACATGTATTTTTTAATGTAATTTCAACCGGGATAAAAATACAGCATACAAAACTGGCGTTTGGAAAGATCATGGAAAGATCTACTCAGTCTGAAACTGTCTTTCTACTCGCGATGTCCAAACACATAGCTGAGTAATTAATTTCTGCAGTTGTGTCCAACTGGACTGCGTTCATTGATTCAATTGTTATTGCGTTTACTAAATTAACACAGACCCCCGTCAATTCTACCTCCATGGATGGTGGTCACACACACTGACCATGCACTGGTACAGTATCAAGTAATACATTTATGGTACATATGTGCGTGGTATGGGGAGTCGGAACTCAACTAAATTCTACCAACATACCTGTGCCAATTTGCGTTTATTTATTGCTCCTAACCCTGCTGCACGCCTCATCTTCTGTTGTGATCTGGTTTCACTTCGAGAAAAATTGACAAAATCTAACAATTTAAAGAATTTCACTACACAGTTTCCTACACAATTTCACGATCTCTTCAGAGAAAAGTGAACTGAGGTCAAAATGTCAACAACCAAACCTGACGGCTGTTTTATGAATCTTGAAGAAATTGTTTGTTTTTTTCCCCCTGAGATGTGTTTGACCTTTTTCAAACAAAATTTGCTTGATATTCAGCGTTAAGAATAAATATAAATCATTGTGTCCGTAGTAGGCACACAAAAACAAAATGTTATTCTTTACAGCGCTCTTTTAATTATTTAAAATGGTTCATGAAACAGTTCACATCGATTTTTTTTTTCATCGATGAGGGCGCACACATTTCTTGAACAAAAACATGCAAGCGTGAGAGATTGGTGAAAGTGGGTAAGAAAAATACTTTGTTTTACCCGCAAATCAGTAAACAAATTAAATTATATGACGGGACTGTGTTCTTTAAATGTTCAGGTATTGTCTTCATCGAAAGGGTTAAATATATAGTTTTCTTTTGTGCTCGAAACATTGAGAAAACTTTGCCCTTGTTTTCATGCTCTCTACTCTAGTTCAAGCTGTCTGGGATTCGGACTGTTTTTGTAAATTTCGTGAGCTACATCAGATTCAGAACCATAGAATGCAATAATGGCATAACTCCTTTGGTGTGTCCATGTACACATATATGATCTAGAGTAACGTTGTTATTGCAGCAGTGTGCATTTTTTTATTTAGCTAAACTAATGGGTACTTCTTCCCTTTTTACGTTAATGGCCAGCCTTCAAATCATGATTTTAATAAAAATTATTTCATTAAAAAAACACCCAGGGAAATAGGTTAGTAATTCCCTGTGTTCTGTCATTTATTTTATTATTTTTATTTTAGCAAAATTGCTGAGACAATTATTGTGAAATGCACTGTACAAGAACTACTGTAGTTATTATTATTACTACTATTTGTACAGGCCTAGCTAGTTTAGTAGGATAAAGTTATTATAACTAGTATAACCCATAACACAAATTGTGTTTTTGGTCAAAACAAATGATAAAGTGACAGTCAGATTCAAAACCTTGTTTTGTCCCAGCTTTTTCATCCAATAATCGTAATCAATCTTTTCCATCAGATGATGATTTAGTCACCAATCCATCTTCAGAAAAAATTCCCGTTTGATTCTAGAGGAGAAATCTCCAAAACTTCAAGGATGGAATTCCAGCCTGCCCCGGGGGACTACCAAGCCAATGAATATATCGATGGAGCTATCCCTGTCGAAGGCTACGCTGGTGATGATGGACACCCTACTATCGTTGATGAATACGGTGATGGTAAGCAGGAATTAGTCTAGGTTACTAGTTCCACTTTGCATGGTAGAAATTAATTAGGCAAGGTTTGTAGTAAAGCCCGGTTCATACTTCATGCGAATGCGAAGCGAATTTGACCTGAATTTGACGTCACAACCCTCCTTTCGCAGCGATATTCGCAAGTGAGTCGAGCAGAGTTGAACTGCTGCGAATTATTTGTTGCGAATTGTGACATCAACTATCGCTTCGCATTCACATTCGCAGGAAGTATGAACCGGGCTTAACACCATGTGAATATCTCTCTTGAGTAGCTGTGGTTTTGATGAGAACCAATCCGCATTGTTTTTCAGTACATCCCTACCAGGGTTTTAAGGACGTGAGGCATGGATACGGCGCGCTGCCCCTGGTATCAAGGCTGGGTCTAATTGTTTTTCATTGGGCGTTTAGGTTTGTTCGGTGTCAACAGGTTTACCGTGCATCCGAAGGACAAAGCAATTACAAAGTAATAATCAAACTCTGCTGATCAGAAACTCCAGGGCTCAATTTCATGGCTCTGCTTATCGTAAGCAAAAAATCTGCCCTTACAGAAGCAAGAAATTCCGGGATGACATCAAGTGCATTTCACGGGTAACCAATGAATTTGTGCTTGCGCGCATGTGAAAACAACCGTTGCTAGGTATTCTTTCGCTTACACAGCTAGCGCACGAATTTGGGGCTTGTATGTAAGTGGAGAATGGTGATCGTAACTTAGTAAGTGCAGAATTCCGTGGTAGGCAGAGCCATGAAATTGGGTTCAGACCTCGAGTCTGGTGCGCTTGACTGCTTCGCCACGACATGCTTCCCTCATCAATATCTCACCTAGATAAACCCCTTGCAATATGGGCAGCGTACTCACATGTGCCTATCCTAGGTGTCATTTTGGGTGTCAAAATCGTATATAAACATGCACGAAAGAGAGTGGACACCCAAAATTACACGCATTGTTCGGAGGCTCATTCTGTGTTGTGTAAGAAATCAAAAGCACCCCCTTGCAAATTGCAAGAAACGCTACAGGTCTGCTGAGGTCATGCGCACATTTTTAAGCTCGGAGAACAGCTATTATCCAATGATCTGCCTCCTTTTTGAGAGTGTGACATCATATGCAATGGGTCTATATTTTATTTTACTTGTCCAGGGACCCAGATGCCTATGCATGGATCCTACAGGGAGCTTCACAGCGTGATGGCAGATGGGGGCAATCACTACGGAGTATCGGCCGTAGCGTTTGACCGACAAGAAGAACTACTATGGATGGGAAACCAAGGGGTGAGTTACAATTGATTTTTCGCAGGATCTGCAGTGTTTGCCCATAACTTTGTTCCCAACTCTGTTTTTCTTGTTACTCTCCACAGGGCCACGTTACTTCGTACTATGGCCCTCAGATGCAGAAACACACATCATTCCAGATGCATGCATCCAGTGAGATCAGACAGATCACAACGTTTGATGGTGGAGTGCTAGGACTGTCCAGTAACAGTCTTCACTGCCATGCTAGACAAGGACTAAGAGTCTTTGACTACAGGTAATGTTTGTTTGTTTGCTTGTTTGTTTAGGCGATCTTTCCGATTAAAATGCAGCATGGTCTTGCTGGCCTGAAATTACTCATCAAATCCGTTCCGCGGAGTCACTTGCAGTTTTCAAGAAACATCTCAAAACTTTCCTGTTCAATGGTTGATTGCTTTGACTGTTTTCCCATTATCAGTGCCATTATTTTTTTGTTTACTGTTTGGTTTCATGTAAAGCGCTGTGGTACCTTGTGTAAAGAGCGCTATGTAAATGTCTCTTATTGTTATTATTGTTATTGTATTGTAGTGTATTTGCACAAATTTATTTTATTGCTGCCCTACATTATTAGGGCTGGGCCTCTGTTGCCTTAGTACCCCTTTAAAATGTTCCCATAGTTTTGAAGATTTTCCAAAGGAAATACCCTTTACCAAATGAAAATGTGTGTAAGCACTATAAACTTTCCCAAGTTCTGTGGAAAAAAAAATCACAGGCATATTACTTGGGTGGGATTCGAACCCACTACCCTTGCAATTCTAGAGCAGTGTCTTACCAACTAGACTACCGAGGTTGCCCGGTAGCTAGAGGCAGTTCGAATCCTATGTTTTGGAAGCGGGTGCCGCAACGATATAAGAGAGCTTAAATTTGCATCGGGGATAAAGTATATTAATTTTGGTTTTGCCCATACACCAATGACAGTATTTTCCCGAGTCCTGTAAAAAAACGTCACATTGATGTTTTATTTCTTGATTTTTCTAAATTTTATACTGCAGAGGTGAATCTCTTCAGGACATGCAGTGTATGTTGATCTACAATGGCACGCACCTCCTCATGGGAGGTCATCAGCAGCTACTAGTAGAGTTTGACCTCGTAGAAGGCAGGGAGGCGGGATCCTTCACCGCCCAAGACCCGGGCGTGGCCATCATGAGACACGGCAAGAACTTCATCTGCTGCGGAGACACAAGTGGAAAGGTAACTCAAGTCCGACTCATACTTGATACATACTTGTAAATCATTATAAGGTGCTACATAATTGGGTCTCATAATTCATAGCTTCAATATCCCAGCTAGCCCGCCTTGAGTATCTTGTTTGGTAGACACGCGCAATATACAAGACTTTAACATTATTACTTGCTGTGACTTTTGCACACCGGACATTGCGGTTTTAACGTTCGAGGTTTGTTAAAAAATAATAAAAATCCACATTAAATTTGTGTTAGCGTGCGGAAATGCATGCTGCAACTTGTGTCCATACATTCGTGCAGTGCAAGGATATTTTCAGAAATTGATTGATTAAAGGCTTTGGACACTATTGTTAATTACTCAAAATAATTGTTAGCGTAAAAACTTACTTGGTAACAAGCAATAGAGAGCTGTTGATAGTAAACAACATTGTGAGAAACGGCTCCCTCTGAAGTAACGTAGTAATTTTCTACTAAAATATCTGAATTTGATTTCGAGACCTCAGAATTGGATTTTGAGGTCCTGAAATCAAGCATCTGAAAGCAAGTAGTAAGGGTGTTTTTCCTTCCATTATTATCACCCAACTTCGACAACCAATTGAGCTCAAATTGTCACAGGTTTGTTATTTTATGCATAATGTTGAGATACACCAACTGAGAAGACTGGTCTATGACAATACCAGTAGTGTCAAGTGTCTTTATGCCTTGCTTTCCGTCCAATCTTTACCGCAGACTATAAAAATCTCCTTCCTTGAAGTCACATCACATCTTGGTACTCTTTTAAACTTTTGTGGAAATGGGCGCACAGTCTGTAATCAGGTTCTTGCCTTCATTTACTGAAACAGACGAACATTTTAAATTTGAATTTGTTCGGCTATGCATCCGACAAGTGTGTACAACCTTATTTAAATTATTAAAAAAGAAAAAATTCCCTGTAACCTGTGAAATACGCTTGACATAAGTGCTGAATTCCTTGCTTACGGTAAGCAGGGTCTGGACATTTGGCCCTGGATAATTAATGTTTCTCCTTCTTAGGTTCATTTGCGAGATCTGAACTCCCTGAAGGTGGAGCATGTTCTAGATGCTCACTCCGGAACTTTGAGTGATTTTGACGTTCATGGACATCAGCTGGTGACGTGTGGCTACGGCGAAAGGTAACAAATCACTTGCAAGTTAAGTCGTAACATTGCCTCGTAAAAGGGTTTAATATTGAGTTTAAAAAGTGGTTATGATATGATTTTTTATATATATTCAACTTGTTGCATATACACCACATTCATGTTTGTTGGTACGCAGTTTGTATTTGTTCAATGATTATTATAAACGGCAGCAGACTGATTATATAGAGCCCTCAACTGTCACCAGGTAGCAGGTTGCCTCCTACTCCTGAGGCTAAAACAGTGTTACCCTGATCTGTAAGGATGTAGGCATAGGTATCATCTACTAGGAGTCTAGCTGGTAGAGCAGAATGCACTACCTTTCCAACATTTTCTTGAAGTAAAATGGTCAAGTGCCTTGCCCAAGGGCAAAGTGTCAAACCTACACTCTACTGCTGACAACACAAGAGCGTGGGTTCGATGAACTAGACCGCTTGGCAATGACACGCCCAAGCTTGTTGTGTCCTCTTATCTGTTTAGTACCATAATCGGACTTCGCAATCCCCCCCCCCCCCCACATACTTTAAATGTGAATAAGTGATATTTATGAAATCTCAAATATAAACTTCCGCTCGTCACTGATTAATTTTTTATCTGAGTGATGATCATCTAAAAGTAAATTTTTCGCTGACATATATTTGTAATCATTTCTCTTTTTTTTTATAGGAATGGAGGTCTATCCTTGGATCGTTACTTGATGGTCTACGACCTTCGAACTATGCGACCTATGAACCCACTACATATACCGATTGAGCCATGGTATTTGCGCTACGTGCCGACCTACTCTAACAGAGTTGTTGTCGTCAGTCAGGTGAGGGGATCTCTGAAAGGGTTCCAAATTTAAATTATTATTATACTGTGTTACCCGTTGAAAAATGGTTTGAGTTTTGGGTTTTGGTAATACTATAAGTTATCACACAAGAGGAGTGGAATACAGACATATACAGCACTTTTGGATATGGGATGCAGATGCACTGTATTTTTCTGTATTCCCTAAGCGCTTGTTTGACAATGAATTTATCTTCAAGCAAATTTTTTCAGCATTATGCTTTGCATTTTTTTTTGAGATGTCAAAGAATGCCAAAAATTTCATTAACATTTCATGAAAGATCTAGTTGTCAGAGAAGCAAGGTATTTCATCTTGTAAATCTTGCTTCGAGTGCTCTTTTTGCGTCTTTATTTTGGGCAAATTCCTTCAAAAACAATTTCCAGGAGTCATTTCATTCACCATGTTTTTGGTCCGTTCAATAAACGAGCGATAACATCAGGGCATTACTTGCAACAGCGCCCTCTGATGTCAATGGAGTGTTAGACTGGTTCCTTAAGAAATCGTGACATCGGATAAACAGCTGTGTGGTTTGATATGTGTGTGAGGGGGAAAACGATCTCCGTTGCGCTTTTGTGAACGTTGAATAGCATGACTGTGTTGCACATGGTTGCACCAGCACATGGTTGCACCATGATTGCACTGGATATTTTGACCAACAGCTTTATGTCCCATCCTTGTTGGGACAAAGCATTGTGGTTAAGTGTCTTGCTTAAGGACACAGACGTCATGACTGTTAAACCCACACTCTGCTGAACACCAGAGCTTGATTCCGGTGCTCTTAATTGCTAGGCCATGAAACAACACACAGAACCAACGGGTTTACGCCCTAACCGAAGAACGAAGCATGGTTAAGTACTCTGCAGAATGCAGATATAGCAAGAGGTGTATTATAAAGAATGTTAATACTTGATAACATTTATTATTTGTTAATTTTACAGACCGGTCAGTTCCAGCTGCTTGACCCTGGTGGTCTGGTGACCCCTGAAGCCATGCTACTCTATCAGGTCAACATAGCAGGTGACATGGCGCTAGCGTTAGACGTCTCTAGTAACTACAAAGCTATATCATTCGGAGACTCTGGAGGTAGGTTCTTAAGTTTCCATTAAGTTGCAACTATAACCACAATCTGTTATCTTGGACCAATTTCTGCTTACTGTAAGCAAAGAATTTGCGCTTACGGAAACAGGGAATTCCACGCTTACATAATTGTCTTCATTATTATTATACTGCTCCCTGCTTTCATCGACATAGAATTTGAACTTACAAATTGCTGTCAGGTTGACACAGTGGTACCTTTCTGCGCCTTCATTGTAATTCTCGTGGAAAATCAAAGTATTTCATTTTGTTCCACCAGGTTGTGTTCATATGTGGACAGACTCTGAAGAAGTTACATTCAATGCGTTTCCACGAGAGACTGAGTTTGCTCATCCAGTAAGTCGATTTCATATTCACTAAGGGAATCAATGTGTGGTGAAGAGGTTTTCAACTTGTGGTTTAATCCCAACGAGGCCTGGTTCTTGATAATTATACCGAGACGAAGTCGAGGTAAAACATCAACAGTTTTCGGTCAAAAAGTAAAATAAATGCAAAAATTATAATTGTTCAATGATTTCTTTCAATACAACACCCCTCCAGCTATGAAATGGTAAAGCCCTCCGCTGCCCCTCAGGTAAACGACTCCTTATAAGGGAATGCTGAAGAAACTGTCTTATAAGAACAGGTGCAAGGTAGCGTGTCACGCCAATGAATTAACACTTTTTACCGGTCATAAACAAAGGTAAATACATACCCACGTGACGCGATCTCCACCAGTAGGAATAGCGAAAGTGTCTGAGGTATTTATGAATACTTTATTAGGGCCAAGAACAAAATAGAAAAGGGTACACGAATGGTCTCCGTACGGGAGGTTCAAAGACCGGGTGCTGTCCAAGGAGTTTTGTGTACACAGTCTGTAGGGACAATGAAAGGAACAACAGATGCCTCAACAGGGATTCCAAAATAGAATGTCCGTCAAACTGAGTTGTTGGGTCAAATATAGGAAATTTGTTTTTGTGTTCAATCTCAAATCAAGAAAAAAATTCCATGCTACTAACACATTTACAAATTAGTTGTTTCTGGTGTTAGTTTCTAACAAAAGTAATAATGATAATTATATAAAACTTACTCATCTAGTTTTCATTGAGAAAAATATTTCTTGTTCATTTCTTTCATCCAGCCTGACGACCATCGCCCGATTTCCATCTCTAATGAGTTTGCCTCATACTCCTCCATTCCGATGCCATTCTGTGATGGACCGCTCCTCTCTGATTGGCCACAAGACTGCTGCCGACCCGTCATGAGGTAAGCTGACGATTAGGGCGCACTTTGCTCAAGTTTTTAAAGGAACACGTTGCCTTGGATCGGACGAGTTGGTCTATAAAAAGCGTTTGTAACCGCTTTTTTATAATATGCACATGGTTGGAAAGATGTTTTCAAAGTATAATACAATGATCCACACAAGTTTGCCTCGAAATTGCGTGGTTTTCCTTTTACTGTGCGAACTAAAACGGTCGGCCATTTATGGGAGTCAAAAATTTGACTCCCATAAATGGCCGACCGTGTTAGTCGACGAGGTAAAAGGAAAACCGTGCAATTTCGAGGCATGTTTGTGTGGATCATTGTTTTCTATTTTACAACATCTTTCTACCCATATGCAAACGGTTACAAACGCTTTTCAAAGACCAACTCGACCGATCCAAGGCAACGTGTTCCTTTAATTCTTGGACTTGAAACTTTGCAGGGTGAAGGGATCAGAAGGGGTTCGCCCCCGGTGTTCCTGGTTTGATTGGCAGCATATTGTGTCACACCACCCTGTAAAACATTACATGGTGCTATGTAAAAGGAGTAGGTCTCATAATTCAAAAGTAGTCCCGAATACCGCTCGTTCTCACATTCTTCACCCTCACACTGGAACAACTTACCGCACAACATCAGAACTGCTCCGAACCAGAACATTTTCAAGCATCTGCTGAAAACTTACCTGTTTACTCATTAATTTTTGTAAAGCGCTTCGGGACTGTTGTGTGAAGCGCTATATAAGTGCCGTTCATTATTATGATACCTTGCAGAAAAAAACTGAATGTCAAAGCACCTTGAGGGTCACTGAGTGAGGGATATGCGCGCTATATTAGAAGCCACTATGATTGTTATTATAACTTAGAGAGGTTTCCCGTAACACCATATGAATTTCTCTTTTGAGTAGTTTGGTTCGAAAAAGAACTGGAGGTTAAAGGAACACGTTGCCTTGGATCGGTCGAGTTGGTCTTTGAAAAGCGTTTGTAACCGTTTTTTATAAAATGCATATGGGTAGAAAGATGTTGTAAAAGTAGAATACAATGATCCACACAAACATGCCTCGAAATTGCGTGGTTTTCCTTTTACCTTGTCGATTAACACGTCGGCCATTTATGGGGGTCAAAATTTTGACTCCCATAAATGGCTGACCATGTTAGTTCGCACAGTAGAAGGAAACCACGCAATTTCGAGGCAAACTTGTGTGGATCATTGTATTCTACTTTTAAAACATCTTTCCAACCATATGCTTTTTATAAAAGACGGTTACAAACGCTTTTGTTTTGACCAACTCGTCCGATCCATGGGCAATGTGTTCCTTTAACAACATAATGTTTCTGATACTGTACTTCTCTCTTAGTTCGTGGGACTTGGAAAGCCCTGAGTATACATGTAGTGCTTTTTATACATTGGTGGGGGTGAAACCAGACTATAATGTCAAAATTATTTTTACATAAAATGGTTGGGTAAGAAAAACACTTTTTTGTTGGCCTAATGCTTATTCACAGGCCAAATTGTCAATAAAGATGCAATGATATTCACCTGCAAAAGTTTCAGCTGAACTTAATGTCTTCTAATTGAGAAAATGGCAAAAAACTGTCTTTCATCTGGAATGCTCAACCCATCCACATTTTGCAATGGTAGGCACATTGTCTGTACCACAACATCTCTAGCCGCAGCATTTACAAATAAGTACCACTTCAAAAACCCCTTTTTTTGTTGGCTTAGTTTGGTGGATTTCTAGTCAACAGCATTTTATACAAAACTGTTTTGCAGGATGCTTACTACCGTCACCGTCTTTACAACAAGTAAGCTTTTTGATAGAAATTACACAGTTTTAATTCAGGTTCAACAAGTATAACCCTAAACAACATTCCAGAAATATTTGTTCAATAATTTCCATGTCATCTTTCTTGCAGACAAGCTCCGGCGGTTGACCCTGAAATATTACGCTCCATGAAGGTGGTGCAGTTCATCGGCTATGCCCCCAACCCAGGCACCAAGAAACGCAATCAGGTCATGTATAAGGAAGTCAAGCCTGGGAAGCGCAAAGGGAAGAGCCAAGTACCCGAATCACCACTCGGGAGAGGTGAGATGTCTATGTCCAATTTGGTAGAGCCGCTTAAGCTTCTTATAAACTTTAGGTCAGGGAATAATGGTATTTTGTTGGAGTATCCTTCTGGTAAAATGTTGACTACATTTGGTGATAGGGCTTTTTCTGTGGCAGCCCCTAAGCTTTGGAATGCGCTACCGCTTCACATACATAGCGAACAGAAACTCATCTCTTTTAAATGTAATAAAAAAACCTATCTTTTTAAAACCGCTTTTTAGCTTTTTAATGTCTTCTTCTATGGTCACCTTGCCAGTTAGTTTAGAATTTTAGCATAGTTAGGGTGAGAGGCGTCTGTCTCCTGAAAAGGTCAAAACATTACTGATGCCAGCATAGATAGGCCTATGTAATATAATAAGTAACTAATTAGTTCTCTGTTGGCGGGACAGAAGTATCCCTATACTTTTGTTTTGGGCACTGGCCTGGTGACCAGTCTTTTTTCGTTATCTTTTTCTTCCACTCTGTGCTTTTTAACATGTGTTCTGCGCCTCTGATCATTTTGTATGTAAGGGGCGCAATGTAAATTTTAAATATTATTATGATTATTATTATTAAGCACAAAAAGATGCTATGCACAACAAAATTATGCTAACCAGAACAAGGTTTACTTGCCAGCATACCATGTCTAATGTTCAATTTGTAACTGCATGGTATCCTGCTCATTATTTTCTGCTGAGGTAGCTCTGTGAAATTGGGCCCTGCGGGTCCTTTTGGGGCACTGGGGGAAACTCTTCTTGTGGCTTGTCATGGCTGAGCAGATGTGAACACCGGACTCGAGCTCTGGCGTTTCTGTTCAGCAGAGTGTAGGTTCAAATCCTGTTAGTGACACTTGTGGATTAAAGGATTGTGTACTTTTTAAACAAAAAAAAACACTATGTCCACAGATTTACATTAAACTTGCACCGTTTCAAGATAATGACGGTAGAAAACTTCCCCTCAAATATTGCTTGTTGAGGTGCTGTAGTTTTTGAGAAATAAGTAAAACAATGTCACAAAAATACAGTCACATGCTAAAATAATTTCCGTCTCACTCTGAGACAAAAATTACTTTCATGACTTGTTTTTTATGGACATTGTGTTTTGTGTCCCACAAAAAAGTACCCAGACCCTTTAAGCAAGATACTTAAAGCCATTGGACACTTTCGGTACAGAAAAAAAATAAAAGTTCACAGATTTACAAATAACTTACAGGATTTACAGAAGGTAAAAAGACTTCTGTTGAAATATTATTCCATGAAATGCTTTACTTTTCGAGAAAACATTAAAACAATATCAATTCTCGATATCGAGAATTACGGATTTATTTTTAACACATTTCATAACACATGTCATGACACGGCGAAACTTGTGATACACGAAGTGTGGGCTTTGGAAAGTAATGTTACCGAAAATGTCCATTGGCTTTAACTAAAGGTATACTTTGCTTTAAAAAAAATTTCTTTTCTTTTTCTGCTCTAATTAGATGCTGATACCCACATGTACATGGTGCCTAAATACTACCGCAAAGTGGAGATCAAATACTCCAAGCTGGGTGTGGACGACTTTGACTTCAGACATTACAACCAGACAAACTTTGCTGGTCTGGAACCCCACATCCCCAATGCGTATTGCAACTCAATGCTACAGGTAGGTAACTCAGTCAGTGTCTAAATAAGCCATTTGAGTGTTAAAGATGCTATGTCAGATTTTTGGCCGATTTGACCCAAAAATTTTGATTTAAAATTTCACAGGTATTTTGATGGGGGTCGAGAAAGTTACAAGCTTTCATTTGAGCCATTGGTTGAAAAAGTCCGCCAATTATTTGTAGCAGTGAAATAAAGTGCTCAAAATTAGTTTTTGTCGGGATCCCGACAATATATCACGTGACCAATTCTTATGTGTTTTATAAGAAACGTTTTTAAATTTTTGTCATGTTTCCTGACCATTAAAAGTGAAAGTTAAAGTCACCTGGAAATAGATTTTTTTTCTTTCAAACATAAGAGTATATGCTTACGAACAATAAAACAATTTTGTTAGTAATTGTTTGTCACGATTTATATGTTTAAAAAATATATAAAGTTGTTTGGGGGGCTGACTCCGCCTACCCCTTTTGTGACGTAATTCAAGGCAGACTTTGCCTGCAATGCGTATAGTAAACACACGTGCAAAGTACATGTACGTCCAAGTCGTGAGTTGGTACATTTCAAAAAGTGTTTTTCTGCATTCAGCAGCAATACACCTGGTCGGCATTGCCGGAAAAAAACAAATTTTTTTTTTTTTGAAACGTACAAACTCACGACTTGGTCCGTACATGTACTTTGCAATTGTGTTTACTCAACGCATTACAGGCAAAGTCTGCCTCGATTGACGTCACGAACAGCACCCTCTCGGGTCGGGGTATACTCTTAAATTTGTAAATAACATAAGAACTGATTTTTTAAAACCTTAGTTAACTGTTTATTCACATTCAACTCATCAAAACACTTATATTAATGACAAAAGCTTTATTTTGAAAAAATACCACTTCCAGGTGACTTTAAACTTTTTTTCGTTAGAGTGGGTGATACTCTTTGAAATACCATTCACTCAAAAAAAAAAAAATTGTTTTTTAAAAGTTTGGGGCAAAAAATCTGACATAGCATCTTTAAGGCTGTTTCACATGAGGTAATTTACAGCAACCAGTCCAAGGCAATCTCCAAGAAGAAAAGCCATTCACACTTCAGTTTTCTCATTATTTTCTTGGGGATGGTGAGTTACAGCTAGAAGAATGTCTCTTGTGCTGCCGAGGTATTCCTTTTGCACACAGTTAATTTTGGTAAATCCCTCCTCACCTCCGACAGATATAAACAATGGCTTCCCCCACCTAGAAACAACAACCTGAGAAATTCCAACAAACTTTGTTCAATTACATGTTGGACTAACCGTTTCAAAATCAGTTGCATCCCCTCCCTAGTTGAGCTGCTCAATCACCAGATAATTTTACTGGCCTTTAGATAACAATTGTTTTCAATGTGTAAATATTTGTATTGTATATCTTCTTACAATTTTTTAATGTTATATTCAAATCCAACCTGTTTTTATAATCTCTTCTTGTATTTTTGCTGGTTTTTGATGTTTGAAAGTATTTTTATACTGTAAACCTAAACACAATTCAGCCTTTTGGCTGCTACGTTTGATTTTTAATAAACCAATAATAATAATAATAATAATAATAATAATAATAATAATAATATTGGTCTTGGTTGCCTCCAAGTTGCCTGTAAAAATGGTCGTGTGACGTAGCTTTCGCAAGATTTGGAATGTGCTAAAACTCTTGTGAGTTATGGATTAACACTATAAATGTTCAGAAATCAAAACCAATTTTTGTTATGTTATGACAGATACTGACATTTTCTTCATTTGTTTCTGCAGTTGCTGTACTTCGTTGAGCCATTAAGATGTGTACTAGAGAGCCATCTGTGTACAAAGGAATTCTGTCTGGCGTGTGAGCTTGGATTGCTCTTCTACATGTTGGATCAGTCAAAGGGACAGACATGCCAGGTATGTGAGGGCGCTAGACATGTTCTTATAAGGGAACCAAATGCGGTTAAGAGGTTTCAGACTAGTTGTTTAAATACACTGAGACCAGGTTCCCAATTTCATAGACATGCTTACGCAGAGAAAAACTGCTTAAAACAGTTGTGCTAATCAAAAATAAGCAGGATACCAGCCACAGACAGTGCATGAGAAATGGTATTTTGGTTGGTAACTTTATTTTGGTAAGCATTTTTTTCTTGAAATTGGGCCCTAGTTCTTGATAATTTTTACCAAGTTAACAAGTTAAAATGATCAAGAACCATGCATCTACAGTGATATGCTTCCTTTCACCCGTACAAAGAGTGACAACAGGTTCTGAAAAACCTGCCTTGTAAACAGTCACTGTGTAGACTGCAGGACTTGCAATCACAAGGTTGTGAGTTTTAATCCCCAGCTAACCGCTGTTTTCACAATGGCTAGAATAAATATTGTCGTCTTGATTTGTACACTTCATACTCAAAGACGTTAAACCAATTTTTGTATGAGAGAGAGTGGCTGTTGCCAGCTTGGTGTTTATATCCCTTTGTGGGAGTTTGCCGAGTTCCCTTGATGGGAAGATTATTCAAACAAACAAGCAAACAAACAATCCTTGTTCCGATGGTTACTTTGGGGATTACTGTGTTACCCCAGATCAATAATATTTGAGTTTATATAGCGCTTTTTCACTTCTGAATGGGTGCCTCAAAGCGCTTCAAATTATTACCCCTGGTCACTGGGCCTTAATTCACTCCTTAAACCATCTCAGCTCCCTGGGGAGTATACAGCCTCGTGCAACAAATGCGCTACTCGGCTAAATCAATCACAAGAACCATCTCTGCCCTCACAGGTACCCATTTACCCCTGGGTGGAGAGAAGCAATAATGGTTAAGTGTCTTGCTCAGGGACACAAGTGTCACGACCGGGATTCGAACCCACACTCTGCTGAACAGAATCAGCAGAGCTTGAATTCGGTGCTCTTTACCGCTCGGCCAGGACACCCCAATTCCAGACCGTTGCCATGTTGTACACGTGTAGTATGCAAGATTGGACAGGCTGCCGCCATTGTTCATCAATATGTTTGGCTCAATAGGAATTAAGTCTGAACAGTGTCTGAGGTTCAAGCATGACATGGCAGATTTTCATTTGTGGATCATGGCCGAGGTCCTGTGAATCACGTAGAGTGTCTACTCAGTTTGTTTACTTGAGAACATCAGATCCCGGAACTAACCATGAGAACCACTGTTGTCTTTCCTTTGTTGCAAGTCAGGGTTTCATAGTGGCAACAATATTTTCAAAGGAAAACGATTACTCATGAAGCTCCAAAATCTTCTGAAAAATAATACCGTAGATAAAATGTTTACAAAATACCGACTTGAAGTAGGTAAAAGTTACTCAACGTTTGCTTGAAAACCAAAGTGTAATGTATATGATTTTGTTTTCAGGGAAGTAACTTTCTGCGAGCATTCCGTACCATTCCAGAGGCGTCTGCTCTCGGGCTGCTACTAGGGGATGCTGAAGAGTCTGCTGGCAAGGCCAACTTCCCTCGCCTAATCCAGAGCTGGAATCGATTTGTGCTTCAACAACTTATTCAGGTACATAATAAAGATAAAAGATATCTTAAAAAGTGCACATATCCTATACATATCCTATTAGATCAAGGCGCTGGACAAAAGAAGAATCAACAAAAACAAAACAACAAGCTCTAAACAGTTTGTTCAGTTTCACCATTGTGTCAGACTGACAGACTTCTGGAGGGAGTTTGTTTCATAGGTAGTGGGGTAAGAGTTGTTGTGTTCTGCAGTTTACCGAGTTGGCTGTCGCGATGATAAACGGTGGAAGATTTTTGTAGACAGACGCTTAGGAGTGAAGGCATTTCCAGACAAAGAGCAATATTTTTAACTTGATTCTTTCAGAACCAAGAAGGCAATGTCATTATTGAAGGATTTGGTTGATGTGTTGGAATTTACACGAATTTGTCTAACGGAGTTGACACAAATGGTACGACTGCTCGCCCTTTTTAGGAAAACTTACCAACACAGATGAATATTACAGTCAATATTACCTGTCTATTGCCCTACAGGACACCATCGAGACAGATACTTCTCCATCAGGAACAGAGAGGATTAAACAGATGTTTGAGTCCGAGGTTCAGACAGAGGTCAAATGTCGATGCGGAAAGGAAACCGAGAGAATATCAACAAGTCTGTTAGTCACCCTGACATACCCAGAGTTTCTTCCACCAAGTAAGTTCCTTTTTCAATTTTTGTTTTTTTAGCTCTACCCTTAGAGGTATAAAAGGGTACCTGCGAGGGTAGAAATTGTGTTTGCGAAAAACCTTTGGAGCGCTACGGCAGCTCGGGGCGTTGAGAAAGATTAGAGGAATGTTATTGGTCCAATGACCAGGGGACTCATGTAGAGCGCATTGTTATATCAGGGAGGTGTAGCTGCACGTTACACTAGCAAAAAAATCAATGTGAAAGTCAAAACAAAATTGTTTGAAGCATACATGAAATTGCCATATTCACACGTCAGGCCGTGCAATATGAAATGGTGAGGTCACCTAGAGATGACACAATTTGTTGACGTTAACATTCACGTTTTTGTTGACGTACATGCAGCTAAATCTCGCAATTATTGTCAAATTGGCTGTATTGATCCATTTCACCTGACATCATCATCAGATGGCGTTAACACGAAAGCCTATTGACCACCAACATGGTGAGCGTGGCATCAGTCGCCGCATGTGACGCGTGTGCAAGGGGTCAATAAGAACTAGTTATTGGCAAGGAGAAAGTGACGGATGCAGTGCCCTGCGAGCTTGTGAAGGTGTTCAAGGATCTTTTCTGTCACCATCGGCATTCCTGCGTAGAGGTTAACATTCCCCAATACAAATCACTATAGGGATAATGACGACTCATCTTAAAGGAACACAGTGCCTTGGATCTGTCGAGTTGGTCTTTGAAAAGCGTTTGAAACCATTTGTTATGAAATGTAAATAGTTAGATGGATAATTTGAAAGTAGAATATAAAGAATCACACAAACATGCCTTGAAAATGCACGGTTTTTCCTTGACGTCGTGAAGAATCACGGTCGGCCATTTTGTGGGGACAAAATTTTGGCCGACTGTGTTAGTTAGCGACATAAAAGGAAAACCACGCAGCTTCGTGTGGATTATTATATTATACTTATTAAATATCTTTCTAACCATATGCATTTTATAACAATAGTTTCAAACCCTTTTCACAGACCAACTCGACCGATCCAAGGCAACGTGTTCCTTTAAAATGAATCTTCAGTGCTTTGAGAAACGGGTCCTGGAAATTCAGGAAACAGAAACCTTGTTATTTGTGTTGAGAATATTTCTTGATTTTCTTCATAGCTGCTTCAAGGCCTGCGAAGGAAGTCTCATTCGCATCTGTCCTTCAGAATAGCATGCTGCTAGATCAGACAATGCAGGCATGGTGTGATGATTGTAATAGATACCAACCTACGGTAAGTCAATCTCACATTCAAACTTCATGAAACTAGTTAGCGCAGAAACTTGCTAAGCTCAGACAAAAGTGATGCAATAAAGATAACTGAGTGATTTGTCGAAAAAATCAGTACCAGAAACAAGCGAAGAAAGGAAAATTCTAAATGCCAAAATATTTCATATGGGTGCGATCGATTGGCTTCCGCGGGTCGACCCCGAGGTGCACACTCAGGTGAGCCCCTGACAAGAGCTAATCGAACGATCACTCACCCTCTCGTAGTGACGTCATGCACCTTGGCCCAGCCCCAAGTGACCCGTTCCACAAGCAGGGCTGACGCGGGCGAGCCCCTGTAATGACGTCAAAGCTATTCAAACGTAGTGGGGGCAGACCGGGGTCGTTTAGCGGATGCTAGTGGAACGCACTCTCTGGCAACTTTCTTCTTGATAAATAACATAAAAAGTGTTGAAATTAACATTGAAAGAATTTTTAATAAACAACTTGACTTTAAACCCCTTTTTCTCAGTTGTATTTTCTCTCATCTCTTTGTATTTTACGTTCACAAATTGTTCTTCTTAAAAATGCAGTCTCAAAAGAGGACCTACAAGCGCTTGCCAGATGTATTATCCATCAACTGTCACTTGGAGTCTAACAATGACATGGTCTTCTGGAAAATACAAGAACAGGTACTAAAAGATGATACCCTGTGCCACATATTGAGCGGGGTTTACAATTTCTGTTTGGTCAAGTGGATTTCTACAAAAATTTATATTGATGTTTTCTTTATAAATTTGGTTTGCGGTAACACCATGTGTGTGTATCTACTTGCCAGGTAGAGTTTGTTCTTAGAGAACTGCCTTTCTTTATTCTACTACTGCGGAGTAGATTTATCGGATGTTCGTGAGACTGCTCAGCTCTAGAAAGAACTGTCCTGCTTTTTAACTACTACCCGGGAAGGTATAGAAAATTGTCTGAGACTAGAACTTTAGCTCATAGGATCTTAATTAACTGCTCTACCGCGGAGTGAGTTCTTTAATTGGTCTCAGCGATTTGACTAGCTTGCTCTAGTCATCGTCAGGAGACTGAAGAGATGAGATAGAAGTTGACCTTTTTATAGTAGAGTGTCATGGCCGAGCGGTTAAGAGCATCGTATTCAAGTTCTGGTGCTAAGTCACCAGAGTGTGGGCTGGAATCCCGGTCGTGACACTTGTGTCCTTGAGCAAGATACTTTACTATAATTGCTTCTCTTCACCCAGGGGAATAAATGGGTACCTGCGAAGGTAGAGGTTGATATTGTGAATGAAGCTCCTTTGGAGCGATATAAACTGTTGCCCAGGTTGTATACTCCCAAGGGAGCTGAGAAACCTTTAAAAAGGGATGTTATTGGCCCTATGACCAGCAGCTGATTTCTGGAAACGCTCGAGTTGGGACGAGTAACTCTTCCTAACTTAGGATTAATCTTAAGGTCTGCATGCTACAGTGCAGGGTTGGGACTCGTCCTAAGTCCTTAGATTAATCTTAAGTTAGGAAGAGTTTGGTGAACTCGATGGCATGGCACTAATGTAAAGCGCATTGATACGGTTATTGTGAAATGCGCTATATAAGAATTGTTAGTATTATTATAGGGGTTTAGAGGCTTTAGTTAATGTTTTCCTTATTACATTTTGTTTTCAGCTTGCCTTGGCCAGGGAGTCCGAAGCCCATAAGCAGCAGTTAGAAGCAAACATCGCCAGCATTAAGATGTGTCGTTATGGTCAAGCATGCACCAGGCAGGGATGTAAATTCAGGCATATGGACGAACGAGACGCTTCAAACCCGTAAGTTGATCCTTCCGATAACAACAACGATGAAAAATCATTGCCTCAAAGTTTTTTTGTACAATATTATTAATAATGATGCGATTAATAATGATGACAATACCCGCTGCTAAGATATAGGATTCGAACTGCCTCTAGCTACCAGGCAATCTTGGTGGTCTAGTTGATAAGACACTGCTCAAGAATTGCAAAGGTCGTGGGCTGGAATCCCATTGAGAAGCATGCCTGTGATTTTTGTCAAAGAACTCGGGGAAAGTATGCAGTGCTTTCACACAATTGTGTAAGGGTAAAAACAAATGATAACAACATTTATCTTCCGGTACGAGCCAATCCACCAATCAGATGCTCGAACTACTAGGGGGATAAAAACATATATACTACTTTCTCTTTTTTATATCCTACTTCCTCTGTTTTTATTACACAGTGCGTATTGTGAATGTCAATGCGTCACGCTCCGTATACAGACAGTGCAAAAATTACATTCTAAACATTGTGCGCTTCGTCTGAAATTTGAAACTTTGCGCGTTGACGTACATGAAACTGGAAGATAAATTCGTTATAACACGCGCGCTCGTGGAATACGAAAAAAATATCCGTATTTGACTCGCGCTTGTGTGATAACTTATATTGTTAGCAGACATTTTGACTGGAATACTGCTGCGTCCTGTGACCAACGAGGTCGAAGGCAGCGTCAGATATGAGAAGCATTCCATGATCATAATAATAATAATAATAATAATAATAATAATAATAATAATAATAATAATAAGACTTGTAATGCGCACATATCCACCCTGCTGGGTATTCAAGGCGCAGGTGATAATAAATTTATCCTCATAAGCCTGCATTGTCTGATCTAGCAAACTTGGCACGCATACAAACGCAATATGTGGTGTACGAACAGCTGTACATTTTGCGTATACTTAGCTTAAATAACACACTACGTGAAGGAATATTTGCGCGTCTTGACAATAAGATGACCTCAATCATATGTTAACTTTTGTTCTAGGCTCCTTCAGGAGGAGAACAAAGCGTCTTGGCTGCCTCATGGTCTGAGGATAAGACTCAATAAAGACGGGTCTATTGAGATTCAAGAAGTCAGAGATGAGGTAAGTGGGTTAAAATCCTACCCAGTTCACTACTGTTGTTTCACAATTACTAGAATAAGTATTATTGTCTAGTTAATGAGTCACGATTTCTTGATGTGTGCAATTCATAATCGTAGAACCAATGTAGGAGGGACTTTGGTTGTTGCCACCTTGTGGGAGTTCACCAAGTGCCCTTGATGGAAAGATCATACAAACCTTAACCATAAACAACCCCTGCCTCTGATTATCGTTTATATCGTCCCTCCCTTAATAAGCAAATATCAATGGATGACATCATCTTAAGTCACCTTGTTGAACTGTGTACTCTGCTTGTCTTCTTTTTAACCTTGGTTTTTCCTTAAATTGGTCTGTATCTGCTTAATATTTTTAACATATAGAAGAGTTTGCGGTAACACCATGTAATTACAATCTCTAAATGAGTTGGGGTGGTTCACGAAAAGAACCGTTGGATTAACTCGACGTTTCGATCAGTATGCTCTGATCGTCTTCTGGATCGTCATTCTCCAGAAGACGATCAGAGCATACTGATCGAAACGTCGAGTTAATCCAACGGTTCTTTTTGGAACCACCCCAACTCATTTAGAGATTGTTATTACATGGTGTTACCGCAAACTCTTCTATATCTTATTTCCACCATGCAAAGTTTCAAATCCTACTTAATATTTTTAACCTCTGTGAAGCGCCTCGGGACCCTTTGGGGTTGAGGGCGCTATATAGAAGTTGTTTATTATTAATATTATTATTTAACCATTTCATGCACAGACCGGTGGCTACAGTTTAAATCCCCTCAGTAAAATAAAACAAAAATAATGAAGAATGCACTGCCACAGTTTTCAGAATGGGAAACAGGGTTCTTGATGGTGCTGTTGTGACCTGTTTTTGGGGTCGCCATCTGCTAAAGAAACAAGTAAAAAAAGTCATGTTGTTTGTTTGTTTGTTTGTTTGTTTGTTTGTTTGTTTGTTTGTTTGTTTGTTTGTTTGTTTGTTTGTTCTGCAGGAGAAGGTTGAGAATTCAACAGGGTTTGTCAATTACTACCTTCATGCGTCGGTTGGTCATATAAGAGATATACGCACCGGTGGTAACCTGATTGCACATGTCCAGGTTGGGAAGACCTACCATAAACGTAAAGAGGTAAGGCCGTGTCCAAATGAATGCTGTAGTTTTGGAGGAATGAGTAAAACAAGTCACAAAAATAATTTCGTCTCAATAAGACATAAATTATTTTTATTTTTTTTGTATACATAAATTAAATACATTAAATACAATACATAAATTTATATATAAATTATTTTGGCATGTAAAATATGTTAATCAGTTAACTGGTTTATACATTTTTACATGCTAAAACTGAGACTAAATTAGTTGTCATGACATTGTTTTACTCATTTCTCAAAAACTACTTAACCTTATTGGTACCTCACCATGCAATGCCTCAAATCCTATATACTTCACCTCAGCAAGTAATATTTTAAGGGAAGCTTTCTACTATCATTATTTTCAAACCGTTCAAGTTTAATGTAAATCTGTGGACATTGTGTAAGTAGTACCCAGACCCAAATAAGTGTGACCATAGAGATGTTGTTAGAAGTCACTGCTTAATAAGGCACGGGGAAACTGGATTTGCAGATCTCTTGAATATGGTTTATTGTCAGATCGAATCTGTAAATTGGATGAACAGAGACGTTGATGATAGTTCGGCCAATTTCAGAATTACATTAAGCAAAATAGTTAAACAATAACAGTTCAACAATAATAGTTAAACAATAATAGTTAAACAATAATTACGAACAGCTTAAATGGAAAATAAATAAAACTAAATCCCAGTCGCCATCTTGGCGAACCACATATCTCATGTTTACCAAAAGAACATTGATTAAAAAATACACTAAATAGCACAAATGTATGTTGATATAAAGAAACAATCAATTCTCATGCATTCTATTGATAAATAGGTAAGACTTGAAAGTTTAAGAAATAATGCATAAAGATATAATAAAATAAATAAGAATCATACCTGTAAATTGCTGCCCCTCGTCTATGGAACAAACTGCCTGCACTAGTAAAATCATCCGTTTCTTTGACCCAATTTAAAAAAGAACTGAAAACACATCTTTCCAAACAGGCATTTGATTCAATGGTTTAATAATTGTTATTTTTGTTACCTTTTAGGATGTTTTTTCTTAAATATTGCATTTGTATTATTGTATTCTATACCACATGTTCTAGATTTCTCTCAACTTAGGTTTACATTTTAATTTTTGTTGTTGTTATTGTATATTAATTAATGCTATTGTTTGTATTTTAACGCCATGAGCACTTCTGTGGATTTGTGCGCTTTATAAGTTTTCATTATTATTATTATTATTTTATTATTAAATTGGGTGAACAGAGATGTTGATGATAGTGCGGCCAATTTCAGAATGACGCTAACGGCTATAACCCTAGAGTTATCCTCACCATGACTGTTTTTTTTTTTTTTAAATCTTCAGGGAGTGACACACATGCAGTGGTACATCTTCAATGACTTTAGTATCGAGTCCATTGAGAAACATGAAGTTGTACAATTCAACATGGAGTGGAAGGTTCCATGCGTCTTGTATTACATGAGAGAAGACATCAACGACCATTATGATATCACAAGTAAGAAATCCTATATGTTTCTTAACAACAAATTTTTTTAATGGCCTGACGTTTCGACTTAAAGACTTTGGACAAGTTTGGTAATTGTCAAAGACCAGTCTTCTCACTTGGTGTATCTCAACGTTTGCACAAAATAACAAACCTGTGAAAACTTGAACTCAATTGGTCGTCCAAGTTGCGAGAGAATAATGCAAGAAAAACACCCATGTCACATGAAGTTGTGTGCTTTCAGTAGCTTGATTTCAGGACCTCAATATCTCATTCTTAGGTCTCTAAGTCAAATTCGTGGAAAATTACTTCTTTTTCGAAAACTATGTTACTTAGAGGGAGCCGTTTCTCAAAATGTTTTAAACTATCGACAGTTCTCCATGGCTTGTTACCAAATTTTGATGCTAACAATGATTTTGAATAATTACCAATAGTGTCCAGTGCCCTTTAAGAAACACGTTGCCCTGGATCGGATGAGGTGGCCTATGAAAAGCGTTTGACACCGTTTGTTATGAAAGTATATGGTTAGAAAGATAATTTAAAAGTAGAATATAATGATCCACACAAGTATCGCTCAAAATTGGACGGTTTTCATTTTACGTCGCGCACTAACACGGTCGGCCATTTATGGGAGTCAAGTTTTTGACTCCCATAAATGACCGACCGTGTTTGTCGATGAGGTAAAACAAAAACCACGCAATTTTGAGGTATATTTGTGTAGATCAATGTATTCTACTTTTACAACATCTTTCTAACCATACCGATTTTATAACAAACGGTTACAGAACGCTTTTCAAAGACCAACTCGACCGATCCAAGGCAACGTGTTCATTTAAAGGACCTTGTTACACGAGGAAATTTTTTTTAGGCAACTTGGAGGCAAACTACTCCAGTTCATGCTACAGGACCACTTTGGTAAAATTTGTGAACATTTAAAGGTGAATTGCTTTTCTTCTTTGAGATTGCCTGGAAATCGCTCGTGTGACATGGCAAGGAAAAAAAACCTGATTGGCCTTTAAAGGTATAGTTCACTGATAGTAATACACAATCTGAGAAAAGTTACTGACATTGATGCTTCTCAGAATGAAACTTTTGAGCATAACAAATCTTCAAACATGAAATGATTCTCAAAATTATTTATTCTATCGAAAGCTGCTGTAGGCTTTCAACCAAAAGTTTTTATTGGCATTATTTTAAAGTGCCCGTTGCAAAATAAAAAATAGGCTCACCCAATCAAAGATGAAATCCCAGATCCGTTATCTTCTCCTTTTATATTTACCTGTTTCCTCTGTTTGAAATTTAGTCAAATCACCCATCGACCACACCGTCCTGCAGCCAGAAGCCTCGTTATCTCAAGGTGTTCTCAGTCATAGTACCTTCACTCCTCTAGGAATGGAAGAACTCCCCAAAGAGGGCGACATCATCGGAATTGACGCAGAATTCGTCTCCTTGAATCAGGTATGTGCAGTGTGAATTTGTGTCCTTAAGCAAGACACTTAACCATTGCTTCGTCCTTCGGATGGGACATTAAGCCATTGGTCCCATGTGTTGTGTAACGCATGTAAAAGAACCCAGTGCACTTATCGAAAAGAGAAGGGGTTCGCCCCGGTGTTCCTGGTTGTGGCTGCTTAATGCGCCATAGCACCTTGTAAATCCCTATAAGGTGCTACATAATTGGGTCTCACAATTCATAGTGTAATAACCAATTCTTTCTGTGTAATACTAAGCGCCTTGAATACCTTGTTTGGTAGATACGTGCGCTATATAAGACTTCAATATTATTATTATTAATCCACAGAGAAGCAATTAAAGTAAAGCATCCTCTATTTTCTAATTGCCGAACTAATCAACTTCTTTGTCTGATTAATCTGCTCAGGAAGAAGCAGAGATTCGTAGCGATGGGACACGCTCAACCATTAAGCCCAGCCAGATGTCGGCAGCTAGAATCAGCGTCACTCGAGGAGAGGGACCTCTTACTGGTCAACCTTTCATTGATGATTACATATCCACACAAGAACAGGTCAGTAAAAGGGTCTCACTTAAAAATCACTCTGTCCGCCACTCGGAGCTTGACGCTTGCCCAACCATCCTCTGGGAGCCCACCCAAGGCAAGGCCTCGCATGGGAGAAGATGTCTCTTCTTTGTAGACACACTAAAACAAGACACCGGCTTGACCAGCGCTGAGGAACTTCGCTCCTGCATGCTTGACCGGAACATCTGGAGAAAAATCACTGGGCAGGCTCGAGCTTCTAGATGGCGCTCGACATGATGATAAAAATACAACTGGATAGTTCCACAAAGATGGAATCAGAGATCTGGGGTCGATTTCACAAAGAGTTAGGCTTAGTCCGAACTTAGTCAGCTCGATATTTTACTCAATATTTTGCTTTCTATCAAGCAGCATTATGAAATTGGCCCCAGATATGAAGTGCTTAATATTTCTTTCTTTTTCTGTATTTCTTAGGTTGTAGATTATCTGACTAAGTTCTCGGGCATCAAGCCGGGTGATCTGGATGCCACCATCTCCTCCAAGCATCTCACTACCCTGAAGGCCACATATCTTAAGCTCAGATACCTGCTGGACTGCAAGGTCAAGTTTGTTGGTCACGGTCTCCGCAAGGATTTCAGGGTCATAAACCTCCTGGTAAGTGGGTCTTCATAAAGAGTAATTTCAAAATATCTGATTATAATTATATTTATTTTTTTTTGGGGGGGGGGCTAATCATCCTTACTCGCAGCTAATACAAAGCTAAGAGCTGAATTGCGAAGGACGCGGCTACAATGTGTTCGAAAAACAGGTTCGAGAAGGCATGCAAGGGCGCCTTTGGATGCCGGCCACATTAAAAGGACACGGAGCACAGCCAAAGATCGAAAGTGTTTGATTTTTTTGTTCCTGAGGGAGGAAATCGGTTGGTCTGGAAACCCTCGTTATTACGCAATTCCCTTTTTACGTTTATAAGAAGTTCTTTGTTGTTTATAGTCACCTCCTTTGGGCACTCTGGTTTGACTCTGACAGCCTTTTGACATTCATTGTAAAATATGTGTGGCGTTGTTGTGCTGAGCGCTCTAGTTCACTGGACCCAAGCTCTACTGTTGTCAGCAGTATGACGCTTCTGTGCTTGAGCAAGTTGAAAGATAGTGCATTCTGCTCTACCAGCCAGCCATGCCTCAATCTTGACAGAGTGTTAAGGGACTAACCATGTGTCAGCCCCAGAAATAGGTGGGATTGTGCCCCCTGCCTGGTATACAGACATTTCATCATTATTGTATTCATTCAGGCCACATGCAAAACTGGTGGTAGCGGTGGGATACAAATACAAACTGAGCAATTTGGTCACCCTTTTAAAGCCATTGGACACTTTCGGTAAACAGTGTTGTCAAAGGGCCACACTTTGTGCATCACAACTTATATATAAAATAACAAACCTGTGAAAGTTTCGGCTCAATCGGTCATCGGAGTCGGGGGGAAAACCCACCCTTGTTTCCACATGTTTCGCCGTGTCATGACATGTGTTTAAAATAAATCCGTAATTCTCGACAACGAGAATTGATAATTGTTTTAATGTTTACTCAAAAAATAAAGCAATTCTTGGAATAATATTTCAAGAGAAGTCTTTCACCATGACCTTCTGTAAACCCTGTAAGTTATTTGTAAATCTGTGAACTTTTATTTTTTTTTCTGTTCCGAAAGTGTATAATGGCTTTAATACCAACATTTCCAGAATCTGGATAAACATCGCCATCTGTTTATATCCTCACTACATTCTCATCCAGGTTTCACACAAGCAAGTGATCGACACAGCAGCACTCTTTAACCTTCCAAAACAGAGGATCTTGTCTCTACGATTCCTAGCCTGGTTCTTCCTTGGTAAGATAAAAACACTTCCATCGAGTCACTTTCAGTGCTATTTTCAAGTTAGTTTGATTTCAATGGCGGAGTAATTTTGTGGCTACTCTGGCCGAGCAAACTATTACATTGGACTCAAGGTTTTTTTTATCGAAAAGATGAATGGGAATCAAAGTGTGTTGAATCAGTTTTCAACTAGTGTTTTAAACCCGCCGAGGCCTGGTTCTTGATAATTTACCTTGACCTCGTCTCGGTGAAATTATCAAGAACCAGGCCTCGGCGGGTTTTAAACCACAAGTTGAAAACCTCTTCACCAAACATTTATTCCCTTATTGACTTGTTCTTATTGACTAGGTGTGAACATCCAATCAGAGACTCATGACAGTATTGAAGATGCCCGGACTGCTGTGCAGCTCTACCGCAAGTACTTGGAACTAACCAAAGACAATCAAGATGAATGGCAGAAAGAGTTGAAACGTTTGTACAGCGAGGGACGCAGCCTGCAGTGGAAGGTCCCTGGATCAACTTGAGCAGACCCTGGATCAACTAAGGTGGTCCCTGGATCAACTTTAGTGGACCCTGGATCCACTAAGGTGGTCCCTGGATCAACTTTAGTGGACCCTGGATCACTTTGTGAGGGCCCTGGATCACTTACTGTGTTTATGGACTAACATTAAGGTATCTGAATCAGTTTTAAGATGCCAGTCAAATTCTGAATGCCTGGATCAAATGAGGTGCCTTATAAGTTGTAGGGTGCATGGATCATTTTTGTGGTGCCTGGATTAATTTGGAGGTTCCTGGATCAATTTTGAGGTTACTGTATCAATTGTAAGGCACCTGGATCATGTTTGTTGTGCCCATAGAGTTGTATATAAGAACTAGAGGGCGCACTGGTGATGCTGCTTGCACAAACGCGACAGGACCGCAAGGAGACACGCCCGCCACTCTGCACTCGCATTGAGTATGAAGTACACGGTGGAGTTTGTAATTGTTGAACGCAGACGCGCTGCTGTTTTGTCAACTTAAAAAATGGCCGCACAACACACGCTGAGCGATGCTGTTTTGTCAACTTAGAAAATGGCCACATGCGTGCAATCGCGTATTGAGGCCAGTGCGCCCTCTAGTTTTTATATATAACTCTATGGTTGTGCCTGAATTAATTTGAAGGCTTGGTTCATATGACATTTACAAGCTCTCCAAATAAACTTGTTATACAATGTGTCTCGTTCAAGCTGCCTGGATTGAATGAATCTAAATTTACGAGAGGATGATAAACAGCTGAAGAGTCTAGATGCTTTATTTCTTTATTTAAAGGCAATTGACACATTTGGTAATTTTCAAAGACCAGTTTTCTCACTTGGTGTATTCCAAGATATGCATAAAATAACAAGTCTGTGAAAATTTTGACTCAATTGGTCATCGCAGTTGCAAAAGCATAATGAAAGAAGAAAAAAACTGCACAAATTTGTGTGCTTTCAGATGCCTAATAAAAGGCTTCAGGTCTGAGGTCTTTTAATGTTTGAGTGAGAAATTAATTTTTTCCCCAAAAACTACTTGTATGTCACTTCAGAGGGAGCCATTTCAGTGGCTGCTGTATGCACCATAGCACCTTGTAAACCCTTATAAGGTGCTAAATAATTGGGTCTCAAAAATTCATCACTGCAATTACCTATCTTTCTGAAAGTTTGTATATACTCAGCGCCTTGAGTACCTTGTTTGGTAGATACGTGCGCTATATAAGACTTCAATATTGTTATTATTATTATTATTTCTCACAATGTTTTATACTACCAACAACTCTACATCGCTCATTACCAAGTTAGTGTCCAGTGCCTTTACTGGGTCTTCATGTAGTGCCAGTGACTTCAAAGCCATGGAATGTTCTTGCTTAAAGCCATTGGATACTCTCTGAAAAAGAACAAAAATTAAAAGTTCACAGATTTACAAATAACTTGCAGGGTTTACAGAAGGTAATGGTGAAAGACTTCCCTTGAAATATTATTCCATGATATGCTTTTTACTTTAGAGAAAATAATTATCAATTCTCAATATCGAGAATAACAGATTTATTTTAAACACATGTCATGATACGACAAAACGTGCGGAAACAAGGGTATGTTTTCCCGTTATTTTCTCCCAACTCAGATGAACGATTGAGCCAAAATTTTCACAGGTTTGTTATTTTATATATAGAGGTTGTGATACATGAAGGGTGGGTCTTTGGACAATTCTGTTTACCAATGATTACCGATTGCTTTAACACACAGCACTTCAGGATTCCAGCACAATGGAATCTATACATTAATTGTTTTCTTTTTACTAATTATCAATGTTACTGGATCTCCAATGTAATTTCAATTGTACATAGTATAAGCTTGGAAAGATAGCTTGTTGAAATACATGCGGACCTGTAAAAAGACTGTGTATATAAACAATTAAACTGTTCTTCTCAAAATTTGGCTTTTGTCTTTAAATTTGTTTTCAGTGTCAATTTCCCCACAGGCTTATTACTAAGGTTAGAAGCCCCACGCGTTTCCATCAAAATACATCACAGGACAGCCTAAAAAGAGTGCAACGGCTAAGCCCTTTCTCCAGGTATCACCAGGGGAAAAAAAAACAGTCTAAAACAGTCTTGAAAATGTTCACACAGGGCTATATAATAGCCTTGTAAACTTATCAAATTTTTTACTTGTGAACTTATCAAAATTTTCACAGTAAAGTTCACTAGGCTATATAGCCTTGTGAACTTACAAAATTTTTCACACACATACATATTGTGAACGTGTCAAATTTTTCACAAAAATGTTCACAATGTGAACTATCAAATTTTTCACGAAAATGTTCACAAGGCTATAATTATTTATAGCCAACTTAGATCAGTTGGTTACTTGTAAAACACCATGAATATTAATGCTTTTCGCAGCTGATCGTACTTGAATCCATATAAGACTGGATTGATGGCAGAATTCAATAACACTAAGAACGTTAATACATCCCATATTATGTTGGAAATGGAAGAGGAGTCGCTTTTATAAAACAAGTACGAGAATGTCTGCCATGTTGCACCAGGCAAAACCAGAATGAAGAAAGCTGTGGTGATGATAGCAAGAGTGCTTGTGACTCTCTTGTGAGCTTGGTGCAGTTCTTGAGCTGGGCCCTGGTTTCCTTACTCTTCTAGGTTTCTGGCTCTTTGTTTCAGGTCGATGAGGATTCTGATGTACATCCAAATTGTAGCTGCAACAGGTAGAAAGAGCAACATCATCATTGCTCCTTAGTTTAGCACTCCATTCCTGAAAAGCTATTTTAGTTGCACAATTTTCTTTTGTGTATGATTTTACGATGAAAAATGTTTGAAGCTATCCACCATAACTTGAATTATCAAAACGGCAAGTGACAACAGCATAAACTTTCTTTTAGTGAAAGTAGCTTGTTTACTGCAAAGGTCGACTGATTCAAAAGTGGATGGATTTGACATTCTTCTCTTTTGTGTTGGCTTTCAGTCCATTGAAAACTATGATTCCATCTGATATTGGGCTTTCATTCAAAGGAAAGTAGAAACAGTGGAAACCAGTAGAAACCAGTAGAAACAGTGATAGACTTTTTCACTAGTTTGGGGCACAATGATCTACTTTCACAGGTTTGCTATTAATTTCTTTAAATTATGTGACACACCAAGTGTGAATAATGGTTTTTGATACCGACAAATGTTTTCCAACTGCAAAATGAAATTGTAGTTTATATTTGAATTTATATTTCCATAGGAACAAATTAAACGTTTTGTGTAATGTTTATTCTGCCTGCCATTGCCTGTGCTTTAACTTTTAGACAACTTTTGAGCAAGAGTTTTTATAGAGTATTTCATTAATTTGAAAACAGTGAGCTGTTAAAAATGTTTTGTATACTATTATAATACAAAAATAAAGGCATAAATTACATTACAAACAAATTAACTGCCAAAGATTATAAGTGTAAGGGTTGAGATTGAATAATCACTAACAAATGTTATGTATTTTGAATAAAATAGTAATACCACAGATTAACTGTTTAAATATAAATGTGATGGATCAAGCAAAATGAGTCGTTTTCTGCGGAACAAAAACCGTATGGAAAAACATGCTAGTACATGCAAATAGGTTTTTTGTTTTATGTGTAGGTTATTTGTCATTCAAATGCACAAATATAATTTCATTTTTATAAATTGGTGGCTTTTTTTCTGAGTAAATAACATCAAAAAGAGGTTAAAAATAGTATTTAAATAAAATGTATCAATATTTTTTTTAAACAACTTTGGCTTTGAACCACTTTCTCTTTGATTTTTTTGGTGTTTTTACTTTTTGTGTTTCTACTTTTGCAACTTTTGTATCAAAAATTATCAACATTGGGCTTTAACATTATTAAAGCACAGAATACTCTTTTCAAATAATATCAGAAAGTGTATCATATATGCTGGGTCGACAAACAACTCATTTTGCTTGATTGCTTCACAAATAAGGACTGTGAACAGTTACAATGACCGGAAAGATGCTCAGTCATGTCTGCTAATTGGTCAAACTAAGCGTTAATATACACCCCCGCCCCCCCCCCCCCCCCAAACCGTCCCCCACAACCAAACCAGCCCCCACCACCCAACTGGCCCCCACCACCCAACCAGGAACCGCCTCCCTCCCAACCGACCCCCCACCACAACCAACCCCCCACCCAACCGGCGCCCACCACCAAAGCGCCCCCCACTACCCAAACCGGCGCCACAACCCAACCTGCCCCACCCCACCCAACCGGCCCCACCCCACCCAACCGGCCCCACCCCAACCACCCACAGTTTTTTAGTTTGTTTTAACAACAGTTTTACACCAAATTTATTGTTTTTTCTTGCCTAAAATTTATAACGGGTTTCGGTTATTGACAATTTGAGTGCTATGGCCCCCCTGTGTGGCGCACGCTTTATGAAGTGCGCCCTCTGTGTCCCGGAAAGCAAGATGAGTGATATCTTTCGTAAAAGTTGTGAAAAGTTTTTCAAACTAGTTAACCGTTTATTAATGTGTTTTTGGTTGACATTGGAAAGCCTATTGGGTGGAAGTTCTTCTCTTTTCCTCAACCCCATTTTGGCTACTAGAGGGAACGGCACGTGAGGAATATGCTTTTTGAGCTCGAGAAAGTGAATGTCACAAAACAGACCGTTACAATGGGACAGTAGACGGTCTTTTGTCCCATTGTAGCTGATGGGCTACTCGGCTCGTAAAGTGCGCGCCTATTTTAAGACTCGACGGCAACAACAAGATGGCGGCCATCCTTGTGCTTTTTGCGATTGAGAATTCCTGGATCCAGCGTCCTCGGGAAGCTTCAAATTTCTTCGTCAAGGACACCTGTAAGTATGACATTTATTGAACGAATGCTATTTTAAGAAATCTGCGCTGTTGGTCTGGTATTTGGACAGAAATTTCATGTTATATCCTCTGCTTACCAGTTATCACGCTATTATGCCTTTTTCTTTGAATTGGGTAAAAAATAATGATGCAATATATCAACCGATGCCCTAATTATCTTCATTTGTTAATACGAAGTATGCAAACATATATTAAAACTTGATGGACATTGAAATGTTCACACCACACACCGATCTTGGATGACTTCAACTGGCCCCATTTGTTTTGAGTTTTTCCTATTTTCACGGCAAACAAGAAAGTATGGTTTCCCGGTGAAGCCATACATGGAAGAAACATCTGCAGTGACTACAAGTGTTCTTTGAGACTCTGTGTATGACTGTATAGCCAGCAGTTGCCTTCATTTTATTCAAAATATTTTTTTATTAAATTTTTAAAATTACCATGGTAACTTGCAAAAAATTAAAAAAAATAAAAAAAAATAAAAAGTGTGAATAATTACTGGCTTCAAAATCTGATTTCTATTTATTTTTTTTCTACTTTTTTTCTTAATATTTATAATAAAGCGTATTAATAAACAGTGATAATTGAATCAACAAGCTGATGTTTAAATTTTAATATAAATAATAGTATTGATACGAGGGTTACAAAATAAAAATCTCAAAAAATATTAGAAAATGATATAAGGCACATGGCTTCTTTAAGCCTCTGTATTTTTCTTTAAGAATGCTCAGCAAAACATTCAGTCACATGATTTTGATCATCATGAATTGTGAATTGAAATAGCGTTTGATGAAACTTTTTCGGTGGGCAAATATTTTTTTATGGCCTCAACATTATGACATATTTTTGTACCTTGTAGAAATACCTAAAATACCAACTTTTTTGCATTTACAAGTGCAAATGACCAGTGGAGCATTACGTGTTTCTAAGTTTTGGTCAAAGAAGAGGAGACTCTTTGCTTGGCAAATAAAACCACACAATTTTTATCTAGGGACTGTTTACATCGCGCACAGAGAGGTAACAGATTTGCCACGATATTAGGGACACCTCGAAAACAGGACCTCCTACGATAATTTGAGTCACAGAAATAAATGCATTGCTTTCGAAATACATTTTTTGTCCATAAGTTGGGTTTGTAGATTTCACAAATTAGAGTTAATTATTTAGTTCCTTATATGTTGTTAGCCTGTGCCAACCAAGGATTATTGTTTTTTTTTCGTTTATGTGTTGTTGGCTTGTTGTATTGAAAGTTTTTGTATTTTGTATATTTGTAATCGTAGGAGGTCATATTTTCAAGGTGTCCCTAAAATCGTGGCAAATCTTTTACCTCTCTGTGCGCGATGTGAACAATCCCTAAGATACAAAAATTTCGATTTTCGTAACAGTTGTTTTTGCTTTTCTTTCATCTACCCCTTGACCCTGAGTGTTAATTCAACCAGCCAAGATCTTGTGATGGTTGATGCTTTGTGTCCCTGTATTATGCACCAGGAGTGGACGTTCCATCAACTACTTGGTAAGTCAAGCCAACTCTTTGACCATTCAATAATTATATATCGTAGCGTCGTACGTTATCGACCCTCATATGTTTTCGGTCCCCAACTTTGATTCCCGTTTACCGCGAGATTGTGCAAGCTGCACTGGTGACAGAAGCTATGCAGTTTACTCATAGTCTGTATTTCATCAGGCTTAATCATGCGGAGAATAAAGTTTCCTGTCGTTGGTTACGCTCAAACATTTATAAAATGATTGATTTTTGGTACTAATCACTAGTGCATAATTATGTCAACATTCAAATGAGTCAAAGAAACATCATCCAACCTCGAAAGTTCAAAATTAAATTACTATCTGCGAGATTGAGTTTCATTCTGCTTTAGTCACTAGATGGATCATGTGAGGTGGTTACTATTTGGATTCTATATGGTGTGCAAATGTTGGGAAAATATTAAAATATTTTAAGCGAAAATGACAACAATTTGTTTAATTTATTTACTGCATAACTGTTAAAAATTCTGATAAGCATGATAAATATTAAGTCTACATTAAAGAGAAAATATCATAGATTGGTTTCTTATCTCCTGAAACCAAACATTACTGGTCTGAAATGGGGGAAAACGGATTGTTATGAAGTGTGAGTGGGGGGTGGGGTGTTTTTACTTTCATGCCTTATGATATATCTGGATTCTGATATATTAGCCATTATGCCTTAGGACAAAAATGTAATTAAATTTGTGAAGTACTAATTGAATAATATTTTTTATTTATCTTGCACGCCATACTAGCTTCTGAATATTCAATAAAATACCAAGCAATGAAAGGTGTGAAAACATGTGATGTTGCTCCAATGTCGTGCATGCATAGTAAGCACTGTTAATGGCGGACTGTCTCTCACAAGCTAAAACCAAAACTTAAAAAATTTCAACACACCATGAAGTGAAAGTGTTATTGTTAAAAAATTGGATAGATGATTTGGAAAAAAAAAAAATTGAGTTTTTGATCGTGAACAATTTTCCTGTTATCCTACTGAAAACACATGACACCAGGATATATAAGTGGTGCATCAAGAAGTGTTTATTTTGTATCACACTGTCAGTTAATACCAAGTTTGAAATGTAGGGTATTGCAATATGCACCCTAATACTGCTGATACATTTTGGGATGATCAAAAAGATTTCAAATCAGATTGAATTTTAGGATCAATTGAAATATCTCTGTCGGAGGTACTGCCGTTTGCCAAATGGTTGCCCCCTATCAATGTTTTTCTCAGTGATTAATTTTCCTTGGAGTAAATGTAAGCACACTTGAATTTAAATATAAATTGAATAATTCACATGTAGGGCTTCGTTCAACCTGTCCTCTCTGACCGGCCTGCACTGATTTTTTTTCTCTCAAAATGTCAAATGGCAATAAAAAAACTTTAAAAAACTTTGCAAGCCAAAGTTAAAGCTCATTATTTTACAATAAAATTGTTTTTGCTTTTCTTTCATGTGGCCCTGTAACTTGAGTGCGCTTGACGAATTCAACCAGTCAAGATCGTGTGATGTTTGCTTCTAGTCCCTGTCTGCATGCACCAGGAGTGAAATTCCATCTGACAATTTACTTGGTAAGTCACCCAAACTTTAGGGCAACACTCAATACATAGTCTGATACATTTTGGCAATGATCAAAAAGATTTCAAATATGATTTAATTTTAAAACTTCTTAAATAGTTTTTACCTTTGTACTAATTTTGCATCTGTTTGAAGCAATGCTGTTTGCAAAGTAATTTCCTCCCTGGCAATTATTTTCTCATTGGTTTTTGTCATCAGAATAAATGTAAATACACTTGAACACAATCAGTATGTGTTTCTAAGTTATTGTTCCCGGACACTTTCAATTCTTGATGTTTTGTTTGTAAGAAAATAAACATTTCTTTGGAACTACTCATTGATTTTTTTGAATAACTGTTTAACTGTCCCCTATCACAAGCTTCATTTAATTCAATATACTTTTACTAAAACTTTTACAAATGTAAGATTGTTTTATTATGTTCAGCAATGTGCCTTGAGGAGTTTATCTTAAGTCACAACTGCCGTTGTTTTGTTTGCAGTCAAACAAAGACTGTTTGTTGTAAATCTTTTAAGACTTTAACAGCAAGTCAGTGCAGTGGTGAAACATTAGATCAAATTGCATTTCAAGTATTTGTAGCTTGTGTATGTTCTTCAAAAAAGTGATAATTTATTTGTTTTTCAGGACTGAAGATTGAGTGACATCATGGTGTAAGAAGTGACATAACAGCACAGGGAGTGACATCACTGTGCTGGGTGTGACATAACAGGCCAGGAGTGACATCAATGCGCCTATCGGTTGGAACCTGGAAGACCTTGGATAGGTGTGTTATGGTAAGAAGGCAGTGAGATGTGACATTTCAAATGGTAAATTGATTTACTCACAACATATTTATGATAATTATTGGAAATAATGGATTAGTTTCAATGAGAAAGTAATTACCAAATTTAAACCAATACCAATTCCTCCCGATAAATACTTCAATTCAATTCAACTCTACAAAAGTCTATAAAGAACTATTTGAATAATAATTACATGAGACACAATAAAAAGGACGAACAAATACTTCAATCTGAAATACTTTAATTGTCAAGAAATTATTGTATTTCATATTTTGATTGCTGCAATCAAGTAACCCCAGTGTTAATGTGGACATACATGTAGTCAAGAACAAAACATAAACTAATGCAATAACTAAAGTCACACCTGATCTTTCTACTTTCAAACACAACCTCAAGTCTCATCTGTTTAATTTGATAGCTGACTAGCTTCCGGCGCCTTTGAATGGATCTATTCCAGATACTGCGCGCCTTATAAATTTTATGTTATTATTATTATTATTATTATTAAAGTCCATGTGTTTCTGTTTGCAAATGAACTAGTCTTCCTAGTTGTATTTTGTTATGATGTTCTAACACAGGGCAGTCTTTACGTTTGAAGATTATTCCATAGGTTCAACGCTTAGAGATTCACATCAGAGGTGTTGCTGTAAGAAGATTGATGTCTACTCATAAACAAGTTTAAGACTGGAACCTTGAGGTAAGATTTCTCTATTAACTCAGCTTGATAACTCAATCTAAATGCGGACCTGTAATTTGAGGGTTTTCTAGACCATCCGGTTTTCCTCCCTCAGGAAAAATCAAACCCTTTCGATCTCTGGCTGTGCTCCGTGGTCATAATGGGTGGATGTGGCTTGGCTGCCAAAGGCGTCCTTCTTGAACACGTTGTAGTCGCGTCATTGGGATGATAAGTCCAGTTGTGCAGCGTTTATGGCGCAACTTATGCCATAAACATTATGCAAGTGGACTTTAATACGCAGTTGTTTAAAGTTTTGTGAAATCGGCTGCTGAACTATTAAGTACTTATTAAGTTATCATGTCTCAAACAGTTTTATTTGATTTGTTTTTCAGGACTGAAGATAGAGTGACTGCATGGCGCTTGGTGATAATGGCGCATGGAGTGACTTCATTGCGCCTATTGGTTGGAACCTGGAAGACCTTGGATAGGTGTGTTATGGTAAGAAGGCAGTGAGATGTGACATTTCAAATGTTAAAGCCATTGGACCCTTGCGGTTCAGAAAAAAAACAGATTTACAAATAACTTACAGGGTTTACAGAGGGTTTTTAGGACTAAATATTGAAAGACTTCTCTTGAAATATTTTCCCATGAAATGCTTTACTTTTTGAGAAAACAGCAAAACAATATAAATTCTCGTTAACGAGAATTATAGATTTGTTTTAAATACATGTTATGACACGGCAAAACGCGCGGAAACAAGGGTGGGTTTTTCCGTTGTTTTCTCCCGACTCCGATGACCGATTGAGCCTAAATTTCCACAGGATTGTTATTTTATATAGAAGTTGTGGTACACAAAGTGTGGGCCTTGGACAACACCGAAAGGGTCCAATGGCTTTAAGTTGATTTACACAAAGCATAATAAATAAAAGGGTTAGTTTTCATTTAAAAGATCAGTAATTACTAAGTTTATACCAGAACCAATTCCCTCCAGAGAAAAATTTCTATTCAATTCAATTCAACTATACTTTTACTTCCACAATGCTAAGTGTGCATGTATAACGGATATTGGACAAAGATATGTGAAGAACTATTAGAGCAATAATTACATGAGACACACTGAAAAAGAGGCACATATACTTCTATCTGAAATATTTAATTGTCAAGGAAATAGCATTTGAAGATATCATGTTGCATATTTTGATTGCTGCATTTAAAGCCATTGGACCCTTTCGGTTCAGAAAAAAAATAAAAGTTCACAGATTTACAAATAACTTACAGGGTTTACAGAAGGCAATGGTGAGAGATGTCTCTTAAATTATTAGTCAATGAAATGCTTTACTTTTTGAGAAAACAGCAAAACAATATAGATTCTCGTTAATGAGAATTACGTATATATTTTTAACACATGTCATGACACGGCGAAACGCGCGAAAACAAGGGTGGGTTTTCCGTTGTTGTCTCCCGACTCCGATGACCGATTGAGCCTAAATTTTCACAGGTTTGTTATTTGATATAGAAGTTGTGGTAAACAAAGTGTGGGCCTTGGACAACACTGTTTACCGAAAGGGTCCAATGGCTTTAAGTTATCATGTCTAAAACAGTTTTATTTGATTTGTTTTTTAGGACTGAAGATAGAGTGACAGCATGGCGCTTGGTGATAATGGCGCATGGAGTGACTTCATTGCGCCTATTGGTTGGAACCTGGAAGACCTTGGATAGGTGTGTTATGGTAAGAAGGCAGTGAGATGTGACATTTCAAATGTTAAGTTGATTTACAAAAAGCATACTAAATAAAAGAATTAGTTTTCATCTAAATGATCAGTAATTACTAAGTTTATACCAGAACCAATTCCCTCCAGAGAAAAATTTCTATTCAATTCAATTCAACTATACTTTTATTTTCACAATGCTGAGTGTGCATGTATAACGGATATTGGACAAAGATATGTGAAGAACTATTAGAGCAATAATTACATGAGACACACTGAAAAAGAGGCACATATACTTCTATCTGAAATACTAAATTGTCAAGGAAATAGCATTTGAAGATATCATGTTGCATATTTTGATTGCTGCATTTAAAGTAAATCTAGTGTTAATGTGCATATAATCAAGAACAAAATATAAACTATAGAATTCAATCTTAAAAGTCTATGTTTTTGTAGTTGTTATTTATTTATGATGTTCTGACACAAGGCAGTCTTTATGCTTTTCGGAAGAAAATTCCACAGGTTCCACGCTCTGAGTCAGAGGTGAGGTAAGATTTCTTTATTAACTCAGCTTGATAAATCAATTTAAATGCAGACTTGTAATTTGAACCATGAATCTACTATTAAATTACTATCCTTTTGACAAAGACTTTTACAAACATAAATTTTTTTTCGGTCGAGTCGACCATGTATGAAGAAGGTTTACTTGGGTCACAACTGCCGTTGTTTTGTATGCAGTCAAACCCAGACTATTTGATGTAAACCGTTTAAAACTTCAACAATAGTCAAGTGATGCAACTATAGATCAAGTTATTATAATTTTTTTACAAGTATTTGTGTTTAGTGTTCTTAAAACAAGTATTTGGGTGGCATGGATGACTTGTGCGTAAAGCGCTCACCTCTCACCAAGGTGACCCTGGTTTGATACCCAGCTAGGGCCATGGTGAGTTGAGTTGTGTGTTGTTTCTCAGCTGTGCCATGAGGGTTTTCTAGACCATCCAGTTTTCCTCCCTCGGGAAAAATCAAACCCTTCCTATCTTTTGCTGTGCTCTGTGGTCATAATGGGTGTGGCTGGCTGCCAAAGGCGCCCTTGCATGCCTGCTTCCTGAACATGTTGTAGTCGCGTCATTCGCTATTCAGCTGTAAGCTAAGGGTAGGGATGATAAGCCTCCTGAACTATTAAGTACTTGTAAGGTTATCATGTCTCAGATAGTGTTATTTTATTAGGTTTTTAGGACTAAAGATGGAGTGACATCATGGCATGGGGAGTGACATCACGACTATAAGTTGGAACCTGGAAGACCTTGGATGGGTGATTTATGGTAAGAAGGTAGTGAGATGTGACATTTCAAATGCTAAGTTGATGTACATACTAAGTTGATGTACAAAGCATAATTATGATAATTATTGATAATAAAAAGGATTAGTTTTAATTGAAACACATCAACAAAAGTAAGTCCCGGCCCCCACAACAATTTGTCGTATCATGGTAAGGTAAACCATTTTACCAATTTACCAATACAACTAATTAAGAAATAATTCTATGACATGTTTTCTAAGTGTTGTTGAAAAACGAAAGATGTCAATGAATTAATGGCGTCTACTTATAAGCAAGTTACTGGAACCTTGCGGTAAGATTTCTCTATGAACTCAACTTGATTCTATCTTAGTCAGCAGTTTTCTTGGTTTCAATCTATTTCATGTTCTCGTTAGAATTCCCAAAGAAGATGGCCACTACTATTACCAAATCTAAAGATTTCCTTTTGAAGTTGTGCTGAGAATTTATCAGCCTTTACAATGAAACATTTAGAGAGCATAAATTCCAAATCAATACATCCTGGGGGGGGGGTCTTGAAAAACAGCCCAACCTTTTGCATACACTTAATGTGTATAATTTTTAGAATGCTGACGTAAACTGTGATATTTTCAAGTCTTGATCAAATTATGTTACTATTGATTTAATTACATGTTTCTCTGTGAGGGACGTACATCTACTAATCAATTCATAACGGTCTCACCGTCTCCGCCGGGATCCATCCGACAGAAGGGGAAACGCCTCGGTAAGGCCAAAAAATTGCCGTGTACCGGGCGACACCCAAGAAGGGACGAGTTGGTAAGCGGGACTCCACTACGGGGCCTGCCCCATCGATCCCAGGCCAGCCAGCGGGGCACGCACAGCCAGAGGGGGTACCCCTCCATGGCTCGGTGCACCCAGGGCTGAGTACAGGGTATGCACAGCCGGTGAAATTACCTCTCCACGGCTTGGTGCACCCGGCCCCCCACAGTGCACACGCAAGTACCGCGGTGCCAAGGGATGGCCTTTTGTACCGCCGCCCCGACCAGGCAGCCTGCGCTATCGGGCTGGGGGCGCTGGCGGTCGCCAGGGAGATTGGCAACGGGGTACAAACCCCCTTGGGGCCCCGTCGGAACGCTACGTTCCGAAGGGTCAGCCTCCACTTCAGGGTTTACCCGCTGCTCGGGTATTCCCGCCCCGCAGCCGCCCTACGATACTACATCAGAGTCTGCTCGGGGACGCCCGTCCAAAAAAGGCAAGAAAGCCTGCCCTCGAAGTCCCAGCTCGAGCGGCTCTACCTTTGATTGTCCCAACCGTGACAAACGTCACAAGGGTTGGGACCCGATTCCGAAGGAAGAATGTTTGGAAGCTTTTCACACCCTCGCAGCCTGAATTACGGGTCGTCGCGAGGGTGGTGGACAAGGCCCGTCTGACTTGGCCATCGAACCTGTGCCCCATAGTCAACACGGCCATGGATGGCTTGCACCGGGCCAACGGGGACTCCCCCACACGGCTAGGCGTGCTCCGGATTTCCCCCCAGGTTTGCCACAACCGCCCGCTAACCACTACGTTCAGGGGCGTGTGGCTACCACCCAATGGGGACCCCCTCAGGGGGGCCCGCCATCTAGCATGCATCAGTCTGCACCCGTCGGCGGCCTTTGAGTCCGACCACGGGTGCCGTGATGATGCCGGTTCAGAATCTGGTTCCTCGATGACATATCGGCCCTCCGACTTGGCCGACTCGGCCAATGAGGAGGACGAGTTGTTCAGCTCCATCCAACGGTTGTCAGTCTCCGAGACCGAGCTACGCTTGGTACAGAGAGACATGATAAGAGTTCTGAATCTCCCCTGTGAGCCGGAGCCCCCCTCCGACGAACGCCAATCGCTCAAGAAGAGGGCGGGCCCCGCAACGGGCGCAACTAAACCCTTCCCGGTGATGCCCCTAGATCGGGTGTGCATCGACCGTATGGATGGGGTAATGGGAACAAAGAAATGGACCCCGTACTCCAAACGTACCGAGCCGTACTACCGTTTCCCTCCAGCGGATTTTTGAGAAATATTTCGCCACTCCTGTCCTGCCAGCCGGGGCGCGTAAACGCCTTGACGATCTACCGCTCACCGGCGCCAACTTGTTTTCCGGGCAATGTCAGACGTCCATGGAGGCTGTAGCGAAGCGCCTCAAAGCCACGGACAAAATCAATCTGAAAAAGCCTACTGCCCCGCCTATAGGCCGTGGGTAACAAGGCGAGGAAACAGCCATCTTTCGTCATCCCCCGTCGCCGCCCACAAAAGGCGGCCCGTGGCAGTTTCTGTGGCCGCGCCGATAACACGGCGGGTTCACGTTACCCAATATACCGGGGCGTGGCGCAAGTGATTTGACAAACTCCGAGCGGCCTCCCACCGACGGACCCATGGGGGGCCGCCTCCAGACTTTTCTGGGGTCCTGGGGGCAGGTGACCTCCGACCGGTCGGTCCTCGAAACAATCGGCCGAGTTTCAAGGAACCCCCCCCCCCCCCCCCCCCCCGTTGGACATGCTCAGCCGGCCGACACCTGTGGCGTCCGACTTAGCAAAGCGCCGCTCCCTCCTTAAGGGGGCGGTGCGTATCGTCCCCCATTCTGGGACTCAGACGGGCTTCATGTCAACCTTCTTCTTGACTCCCAAGAAGAATGCTGGCATGTGGCATGATTTTGAAATTGAAACCCCTCAACAAGTTCATCCGCCCGAAGCGTGGTGCATCCATTCGGACTCTCCACCGCACCTCGGGTGTTCACCCAGATTGTAAAGACAATCGGGGCGGCACTGCGGAGGCGGGGCATCATGATATTTGTATATCTGGACGACTGGTTAGTCGTGGGCAGTTCTCGGGGGGGGGGGGGGAGACGGAGGCAGCGCTCCAATATACCTTGCGCCTGACCTCCGACCTCGGATTCATAATCAATACCGAGATATCCAACCTTATTCCCTCGCAGGTTCCCACCTTTCTCGGTGCGTCCCTCGACCTGCGCAGGGGATTGGCCCGCCCTTCGGAGGAACGCCGACTGAACCTTCAGCAGTGCGTTTCTCTCTTCATCCTGGCAGTGGTGGCCCCAGTGCTGGCCAGGCTCAAGCTGTTGGGCCTTATGGCCAGCATGATGGATTTGGTGGACTTTTGCAGGTTGAGGATGAGGCCCATTCAACTTCACCTGCTCTCCTTTTACAGGCCCATCCGTCACCGGATCCACCACCCGGTGCCAACCACCCCCTGGCTAGTCCCCCACCTTCGCTGGTGGCTAGCCGATGTGAACATCTCGCAGTGCCGGGCTTATCGTCCGCCCCCGCTGTCGGTGACCGTCATGACCGATGCGTCACTCCTCGGCTGGGGGGCAACCCTCTTCCCGCATCAAATCGCAGGCGTGTGGGGTTCCGAACACCGATCGGCCCACATCAACGTCCTGGAAATGTTGCGTCTCCAACGCACTACGGCATTTCCAGTCGGACATCAGGGGCCGTGCGGTCCTGGTGAGATGCGACAGCGCCACAGTCGTGGCCTAAATCAGTCATCAGGGGGGCACCTGGTCGGGACGCCTGTGTGCACTGGCCTGGGATCTCATCCACTGGTGCACACAGCAGGGAACAGCACTATCAGCAGTCCACATTCCGGGCGTAGAGAATGTCACAGCCGACGCTCTCTCAAGGGATGGATTGCCCCCACGGAGTGGTCCCTTATTTTTATTTGAATTCTGAAACTGAGCCCAAGAGGATTCTGTGCCGTCTCAACGCTTGAAAGTGTTGCTGTTCAGTGCCCACGAATGCCGCAGTCCCGTAAAAAATTCAAACTTAATTATAATTCAATGTAAAATTTAGTCCTGCACCAATCTTGCCTTGTGTGCTAAAGTTTCCCAAAACTTGTTTTCCAGACCCTAAAAACTTGCAAGTCTAATGTTTTTTGGACTCTCAAACTCAACCCCAGTATTCTAAGCCGTCTCAACGCTTGCTCAACACTTGAAAGTGTTGGTGCAATGACTACATTTTTCAACACTTGTTCGCCAGTCCCACAAATGTTGCCAACCTAGTTGTTTTTTAAACCCTAATCCTTGAGGCTCATGTAGTCTAGTCCCTGAATGTTTTGGGCCTAATGATATTTGAACTCTTATATTGTTAACAAACCAATGTTGTACTGTTTCTTAAATTTTCCCAAGACATGATGACGTTTGATGAAATTTTCATGACAGTATTTATTATTTTGTTTGCAGGTTATTCACTGGTTGAAGAGCAGTATCTATCTTGGACAAAAGCTTCCTTCATGAGAAGATGTTTTTATCAAGCTCAACTTGGATTGTCATATTTGGGACAGCTTTGCATCTCTCTTCCCTTTTCTAAGGTATGTTAACTCTGTGAATTCGTCTTAGTGTTGAAGCCCCGTGCAATGATTTTCAACTCTTCAAAAGCAACTTTTCAACTCTTCAAGAGGCTGGGCTTGTTAGCAGCCTAACAAAAAGCTCACTACATTTTTGTTCATTTTTACACTAAGATGACAGTCATCTCACAAAGCTTGTAGGTGGAAGACACAATTGTTATCATATCTTGGAGTTGTTTTTGAAACCTAAAGTGTACAAAAGACACTGTACTGGAACTTATCAAACAAGTTTTTTAAAAAGCTTGAGTTCTACATCAACATTTCATGTAATACACTCCGGTACACATACTATCAAATCTTGATTTCAACGTCTGTTTTTTGTAACCGTACATATATCTTTATCTTTTGTCTTTACAGGACCATGGGTACAATCTTCTTGACCCTAAAGAACGGAGAAGACCAAGGATCAAGAGAGTCATCTTGTACAGATTCTTCTAACGAACAGACTGCTTTTACTTTTTTGTGGTTAAATTCTACAGTCAAACTACCACTTCCCTCCTCATGGTAATCTCCAAATTGCCTTTAAATTTATGTCCGACAACCACTTCACTCCATGTGTCTAAATCACTTCTCTCTTTAATCTAAATACCACTTCCTTCACCCAGTCTAACATTCACTTCTGTCCCTTGTCTAACAACTTCTCTCTATCTAACAACCACTTCCCTCATACGTCTAACCTACCACTTCTTTCCTTACGCCTAACATCTTCTCTCCATACGTCTATTTCACTTCCCTCCATACGCCTAAACCACTTCTCTCTTTACGTCTTACAGATCTCTTCATACGTCTGAAAACTTCTCTCCTTACATCTACGTCTGAAAACTTCTCTCCTTACATCTCATTCACCTCTCATCGGTCTGACAACTTTTCTCCAAAAGTCAAATAACCACTTTTCTCTGTACATCTAAATCACTTCTCTCCAGTCATCTAACTTCCACTTCTCCATACGTCTATTTCACTTCCCTCCACACGTCTAACAAATTCTCTCTATACGTCTAACAACTTCTCTCCATTGGTGTAATTGCTCTCTATACATCTATAACCACTTTCTCCTTACATTCCTAACCCTAACAATTACTCTCTTTACGTCTAATTCTCTTCTCTTCATCTGTCTGACAACTTCTCTCCATCCTTCTAATTCCTTTCTCTCTACAAAGTGAAACAACCACTTCTCTCCTTACGTCTAACAACTGCTCTCCATGCATCTAACTACCACTTTTCTCTGTATGTCTAAATCACTCCCTCCAAACCACTTCGCTCCATACGTCTAACAACTATTCTCCTTGCGACTAATTCACTTCTCTTCATCTGTCTGACCATTTCTTTCCATACGTCTATATACGTCTTACAACCACTTCCCTCCATACATCTAACAACTTCTCTCTATTCATCTTAACAACCACTTCTCCCATCTTAACAACCACTTCTCCCCATATGTCTGACAACTTCTCTCAATGAGTCTAACAACTCCTCTCCATACCTGTAACAACATTCTTCATGCCCTAACAACTTCTCTTCATATGTCTAACAACTTCTCTCCATCTTCTAACAACATTCTCCATGCTTCTAACAACTTCTTTCCATTTGCTAACAACTTCTCTTCATGCGTCAACAACTTATCTAACAACATCTAATTCGCTTCTCTTCATACGTCTAACATCTTCTCTCCTTTCATCTGATATCTTCTCTCCATACATCTAATTCACTTCCCTTCATACGTCTAACAAATTCTCTCCTTACATCTGACAACTTCTCCCCATACGTCTAATAACTTCCCTTCTTACATCTAGTTTACTTCTCTTCATTCGTCTAACAACTTCTCTCCATACATCTAACAACTTCTCTTCTTACGTCTGACATCTTCTCTTCATACGTCTGACAACTTCTCTCCTTTTGCTAACAACTTCTCTTCATGCGTCAACAACTTATCTAACAACATCTAATTCGCTTCTCTTCATACGTCTAACATCTTCTCTCCTTTCATCTGATATCTTCTCTCCATACATCTAATTCACTTCCCTTCATACGTCTAACAAATTCTCTCCTTACATCTGACAACTTCTCCCCATACGTCTAATAACTTCCCTTCTTACATCTAGTTTACTTCTCTTCATTCGTCTAACAACTTCTCTCCATACATCTAACAACTTCTCTTCTTACGTCTGACATCTTCTCTTCATACGTCTGACAACTTCTCTCCATACGTCTCTTCATACGTCTAACAACTTCTCTCCATACGTCTAACATCTTCTCTTCATACGTCTAATTTACTGATCTTCATACGTCTGACAACTTCTCTCCATACGTCTAACAACTTCTCTCCATACGTCTAACAACTTCTCTTCATACGTCTAACAACTTCTCTCCATACGTCTAATTTACTTCTCTTCATATGTCTGACAACTTCTCTACATACGTCTAACAACTTCTCTTCTTACGTTTATTTTTTCTTTAATTTTACAGTTAATTTTTAATGTTTAACTTATCTAAACAGTTGTAATAAAGTACATTTTATTGTATTTGCTTAATGAGAGTAAGAAATAAAGAAATATAACAGAAACAACTTGTATTAAAGAGTCCTTTATTTGAGTCTATATTTTAAATAAAATAAACCATATAGAGATAGTACAAACGTGAGATAAACGTTTTTTAGAGGGGTCAAAGGTCAAAGTTCAGGGGTGAGGGGTTAGGAGGGGTCAAAGGTCAAAGTTCAGGGGTGAGGGGTTAGGAGAGTGGGCAAAGGACTGTTGGCAAAAGAGTGGGCAAAGGACCATTGGCAAAGGAGAGTGGGCAAAGGACCGTTGGCAAAGGAGAGTGGGCAAAGGACCATTGGCAAAGGAGAGTGGGCAAAGGACCGTTGGCAAAGGAGAGTGGGCAAAAGGACCATTGGCAAAGGAGAGTGGGCAAAGGACCGTTGGCAAAGGAGAGTGGGCAAAGGACCATTGGCAAAGGAGAGTGGGCAAAAGACCTTTGCCAATGGTCCTTTGCCCACTCTCCTTTGCCAACGGTCCTTTGCCCACTCTCCTTTGCCAATGGTCCTTTGCCCACTCTCCTTTGCCAATGGTCCTTTGCCCACTCTCCTTTGCCAATGGTCCTTTGCCCACTCTCCTTTGCCAATGGTCCTTTGCCCACTCTCCTTTGCCAATGGTCCTTTGCCCACTCTCCTTTGCCAACGGTCCTTTGCCCACTCTTTTGCCAACAGTCCTTTGCCCACTCTCCTAACCCCTCACCCCTGAACTTTGACCTTTGACCCCTCCTAACCCCTCACCCCTGAACTTTGACCTTTGACCCCTCTAAAAAACGTTTATCTCACGTTTGTACTGTCTCTATATGGTTTATTTTATTTAAAATATAGACTCAAATAAAGGACTCTTTAATACAAGTTGTTTCTGTTATATTTCTTTATTTCTTACTCCCATTAAGCAAATACAATAAAATGTACTTTATTACAACTGTTTAGATAAGTTAAGCATTAAAAATTAACTGTAACATTAAAGTAAAAATAGATGTAAGAAGAGAAGTTGTTAGACGTATGTAGAGAAGTTGTCAGAAATATGAAGAGAAGTAAATCAGACGTATGGAGAGAAGTTGTTAGACGTATGGAGAGAAGTTGTTAGACGTATGGAGAGAAGTTGTCAGACGTATGAAGATAAGTAAATTAGACAAATATATGAAGAGAAGTTGTTAGACGTATGAAGAGAAGTAAATTAGACGTATGGAGAGAAGTTGTTAGACGTATGAAGAGAAGTTGTTAGACGTATGGAGAGAAGTTGTCAGACGTATGAAGATAAGTAAATTAGACAAATACATGAAGAGAAGTTGTTAGACTATGAAGAGAAGTTGTCAGACGTATGAAGAGAAGTAAATTAGATGTATGAAGAGAAGTTGTTACACGTATGAAGAGAAGTTGTGAGACGTAAGGAGAGAAGTTGTCAGACGTATGAAGAGAAGATATCAGACGTAAGAAGAGAAGTTGTAAAGATGTATGGAGAGAAGTTGTTAGAGGAATGAAGAGAAGTAAATTAGATGTAAGAAGGGAAGTTGTTAGACGTATGGAGAGAAGTTGTCAGATGTAAGGAGAGAATTTATAAGGCGTATGAAGAGAAGTGAATTACCATGAGAAGGGAAGTTGAAGTTTGACGTTAAGCATTTGAGCACGATAAAGTGAAAGCAGTCTTTTCATTACAAGAATCTGTACAAGATGACTCCATTGATCTGTGGTCTTCTCAGTTATTAATGTAAGCTCCATGACGGCGCATAAAGATTGTACCCATGGTCCTGTAAAGACAAAAGATAACGATTTATGGTTACAATAAATCAACTTCGAATCAAGATCAAATAGTATGTCTTACTCAAGTGTACCACTTGACACAAGGGAAGTGGTAATTAAACGTATAAAGAAAATTGAATAAGACATATGGAGAAAAATGGTACTCAGACTTATGGAGAGAAGTTGTTAGACTTGTTATGAGAAGCGAATTAGATTTATGGAGACAAGTTGTCAGACAGATGGAGAGAAGTAAATCAGATGTATGAAGAGAAGTGAATTAGATGTAAGGAGAGAAGTTAATTGACGGTGGGAGAGAAGTAGTTAGATGTACAAAGAGACGTGAATTAGACGTACGAATAGACCTGAATTAGACGTAAGAAAAGAAGTTGTTAGACATAAGGAGAGAAGTTGTTGGAGGTTTGAAGAGAATTAAATTAGACGAAGGAGAGAAGTTGTTAGACATATCGAGAGAAGTTGTCAGACGTAAGGAGAGAAGTCGATAGATGTACAGAGAGAGTTGTCAGATGTATGAAGAAAGGTGAATAATATATAAGAAGAGAAGTTGTCAGACGTAAGGAGAGAAGTTATTAGAAGTATAAAGAGAAGTAAATTAGAAGTAAAGAGAGAAGTTGTCAGACGTAAGGAGAGAAGTCGATAGATGTACCGAGAGAGTTGTCAGATGTATGAAGAAAGGTGAATAAGATACAAGAGAAGAAGTTGTCAGACGTAAGGAGAGAAGTTATTAAAAGTATAAAGAGAAGTGAATTAGAAGTAAGGAGAGAAGTTGTCAGACGTATGGAGAGAAGTTGTCAGACGTAAGGAGAGAAGTTGTCAGACACTCACAGTATGGGTCTTCGCAATGCTACTATTATATGGTGCCTAAACATAGGACTAAGCGTTATGGCAACAGTGCAATTCCATTCCTTACTAAACTTTTAAACCAATCCTCTTAAACTGGAGCTTCCATATTTGCTTTTGTTTTATTGGTGTGTGTGTGGGCTGTAAATTTTATTTTCAATGCTTTAGTATGGTCTCATAAATGAGGGTCTCCCACATCCAGTAACTGGTTGTCTTTCTTTTCTGTTTTATCAAATTTGTTGTCCCTTTTTTGCTATCATTGTTTTTGTCATCTGTTCAGTTTTTAACTGCTAGGGTTTCTCTTTTTTAGCTGGTTTATTCCATAGTGGGGTTTCAATGTATAAGAGGGTTCCCTCAACAACCTGTGCATTTTTTAAAGTGTCTTTTAGTGGTTTATCTAATATTTTTTTTTACTTATTGTGGTCTTCTTATATAATGTTCCTTTGTACCCCGCGGTGGTGCAATTTTTTTTCTATGCTATTTTTATCAATATTGTTTTCTTGTAATGCCACATTATTCAGCTTCTTGCTGCCAGTTGTTTTTTTAATAAAAATGAACGAATGAATGAAAATGAACGTATGGAGAGAAGTGAATGTTAGATGTATGGAGGGAAGTGATTTAGATGTACAGAGAAAAGTGGTTGTTTGACTTTTGGAGAAAAGTTGTCAGACCGATGAGAGGTGAATGAGATGTAAGGAGAGAAGTTTTCAGACGTATGGAGAGATCTGTAAGACGTAAAGAGAGAAGTGGTTTAGGCGTATGGAGGGAAGTGAAATAGATGTATGGAGAGAAGATGTTAGGCGTAAGGAAAGAAGTGGTAGGTTAGACGTATGAGGGAAGTGGTTGTTAGATAGAGAGAAGTTGTTAGACAAGGGACAGAAGTGAATGTTAGACTGGGTGAAGGAAGTGGTATTTAGATTAAAGAGAGAAGTGATTTAGACACATGGAGTGAAGTGGTTGTCGGACATAAATTTAAAGGCAATTTGGAGATTACCATGAGGAGGGAAGTGGTAGTTTGACTGTAGAATTTAACCACAAAAAAGTGAAAGCAGTCTTTTCATTAGAAGAATCTGTACAAGATGACTCTCTTGATCCTTGGTCTTCTCTGTTCTTTAGGGTTAAGAAGATTGTACCCATGGTCCTGTAAAGACAAAAGATAAAGATTTATGTACGGTTACAAAAAAAACAGACGTTGAATTCAATATTTGATAGTATGTGAACTCGAGTGTATTACATGAAATGTTGATGTAGAACTCAAGCTTTTTTAAAAACTTGTTTGATATCAGGGCTGGAATTTCACGGCGGCCACGATGCCCCTTGAAAATAACCAAACATCACGGCCAAGTTTGCCGTGCCCTTTTCCCCAATGGCCGTAGTGCCCTTTTCACCTTAAAATCCAAGGTCCACTACAGCCTGATGGTGCCGTGAATTAATCCACACCAAAGTATCCAGTGCAGCCACCGAACGAAGCGAACACAACACAACCAAACTTTACCACGCGGCCACGATCTTTTCACCACATAAAAACATGCATGGCGGCTGGTACCCTGAAGTCTGCTTTTTTGTAACAGAATTTTGCATGCATTTTTTCTCTGTGTGGCAAGGCAACCTGACTATATTTTTAGCCGATGAACATTTAGCCATTTAACCTTGCATTCAGAGGACTGGCAAGACCAAGCGGAAAGCAGGATAAGAAAAATAGTTGGACGCAAATCTACCGGGCGATCGTGCACAAAGAGTACTTTTTAGCAGTGGTTTTGTTGTTTGTGCACTCACCGATCGTCGTACAGGAATAATTTGTGCAATTGCATCAGGACATAGTTTGCGCAGTTTGCCGATAGTGCAGGAATGGTGTGCACAATCTGCCGATCGTATACAAATATTTTGCGCAATTTGAAGATAGTGCAGAGAAATTATTTGCGCAATTTGAAGATCGTCCAGGATTTGTTTAAATTGTTTTTTTCATTATATAAAATTAAAAGTGCATTTTTTTTTTAAATACACATTTCATTGTTTAGGATAGGTCTCAACACACGGACACATTTAACCTAGTGCTTTGCTTCAATTTTTTTGTTTTGCATATATCGCTCATTTAAAAAATCTTTGGCCTCCGTGCCCTTGAAAAAAAAAGTGGCCTTGCCCTAAAAATGACGAAATTCCAGGCCAGTGATACAGTGTCTTTTGTACACTTTAGATTTCAAAAACAACCCATGTTTTGATAACAATTGTGTCTTCCACCTACAAGCTTTGTGAGATGACTGTCATCTTAGTGTAAAAGTGAACAAAAATGTTGTGAGCTTTTTGTTAGGCTGCTAACAAGCCCAGCCTCTTGAAGAGTTGAAAAGTTGCTTTTGAAGAGTTAAAAAAAACATTGCACGGGGCTTCAACACTTAGAAGAATTCACAGTGTTAACATACCTTAGAAGAAGGAAAGAGAGATGCAAAGCTGTCCCAAATATGACAATCCAAGTTGAGCTTGATAAGACCATATTCTCATGAAGGAAGCTTTTATCCATAATAGATACTGCTCTTCAACCAGTGAATATCCTGAAAACAAAATAATAAACACTGTCATGAAAATTTCATCAAATGCATCATGTTTTGGGAAAATTTAAGAAACATTACAACATTGGCTTGTTAACAATTTAAGAGTTCAAATATCATTGGGCCCAAAACATTCAGGGACTAGACTACATGAGCCTCAAGGATTAGAGTTTAAAAAACAACTAGGTTGGCAACATTTGTGGGACTGGCAAACAAGTGTTGAAAAAATGAAGTCACTGCACAGCAACACTTTCAAGTGTTGAGAAAGCATTGAGACGGCATTGAATCCACTGGGGTTGAGTTTGACAGTTCAAAAACATTAAACGTGCAAGTTTTTAGGGACGACAAGGGAAACTTTAGCACACAAGGCAAGATTGGTGCAAGATTAAATTTTACATTGAATTATAATTAAGTTTGAATTTTTTACGGGACTGTGCCATTCGTGGGCACTGAACAGCAACACTTTCAAGCGTTGAGACGGCACAGAATCCTCTTGGGCTTAGTTTCAGAATTCAAATAAAATTAGACCTGCATGTTATTAAAAGACCCAAAAACATATTCTTTCAAAAACTTTAACAGACATTACAACATTGGCTCAGAAATAAATTGTATTTTGGAAATAGGTTGCTGAGCTTTTAAAGAGCTAAAAAGCATGCTTTGGGAAGTTTATTCACTGCACAACATCAGCTTTAGAGAGTTGAGACGGCACTTAATTTAATAGGGTTTAGTTTTAGGGTTAAAAACCACTACTTTTGCAAGTTTTGAGGGGACTTGATCAGATGCTTTGGGAAGTTTTAGAAGACGTCACAGCATTGGCTCAGGAATAAATTGTGGATGAAGTAAAACTTTGCGAGCTTTGCAGGACTAGAAAAACTGTTTTGGGCAAGTTTATGCAATGGACAACAGCCTTAGGAGGTTGAAACGGCACAGACACCACTGGGTTCAAAAATATAAACTTACAAGTTGTTAAGGAGCTCAAACAAAATGTGCTTTGGGAAACTTTAGAAGCTCAGGTTCGCAAATTTTGCGGGACTGGAGCACAAATTTATGAAAACTTTATGAACCGCACAACAGTAGAGAGTTGAGATGGCACAGACTCCACTGGGGTTTAATATAACGGACTCAAAAACATATGCTTGGGGAAACTTTAGCAGCCGACACAACAAAACCAAGTTTTCAAGGACTCAAACTACATGAGCTTGGGCCAAATTTAAAAGACGTCAACATCTGGATAAGAGTTTTATAAAGGGTTTCAACACTGAGAAGATTTCACATGTTTCAACATACCTTAGAAAAGGAAAGAGTGATGCAAAGCTGTCCCAAATATGACAATCCAAGTTGAGCTTGATCAAAACATCTTCTCATGAAGGAAGCTTTTGACCATGATAGATACTGCTCTTCAACCAGTGAATATCCTGCAAACAAAATAATAAACATTGTCATCAACACTTCATCAAGTGTCATCATACTTTGGGAAAATTTAAGAAACAGAACAACATTGGTTTGTTAACAATTTAAGAGTTCAAATATCGTTAGGACCCAAAACATTCAGGGACAAGACTACATGAGCCTCAAGGATTAGAGTTAAAAAAACAACTAGGTTGGCAACATTTGTGGGTCTGGCGAACAAGTGTTGAAAAAATTAAGTCAGTGCACCAACACTTTCAAGCGTTGAGAAAGCGTTGAGACGGCTTAGAATACTGGGGTTGAGTTTGAGAGTCCAAAAAACATTAGACTTGCAAGTTTTTAGGGACTGGAAAAACCAGTTTTGGGAAACTTCAGCAGACAAGGCAACATAGGCGCAGGACTGAATTGTACATTGAATTCTCATGAAGCTTGAAATTTTTCCGGAACTGAAGACACGTTTGGGGAAAATTTATGTACATGTACAGGATAATGCCCGAGGTGCGCGCCATTCATGGGCACTGAGCAGCAACGCTTTCAAGTGTTGAGATGGCACAGAATCCTCTTGGGTTTTATAGATTCAAACATTAGACCTCCAGGTTTTTAAAGGACTCAAAAAAAAGATCTTTGGAAAACTGAAGCAGACATTTACAACAATGGCTCAGGAATAAATTCTTAGTTGGAAATAGGTCAGAGAGTTTTTGAAGGGTTTAGAAAGCATACTTTGAGAAATGTATTCACTGCACAACATCAGCTTTAGAGAGTTGAGACGGCACATAATTTACTAGAAGTTGGTTTTAGGGTTTAAAAACCACTACTTTTGCAAGTTTTGAGGGGACTTGATCAGATGCTTTGGGACGTTTTAGAAGACGTCACAGCATTGGCTCAGGAGCAAAAATTAAGGATGAAGTATCAATTAGGTTTGCGAGCTTTGCAGGACTAGAAAACTTGTTTTGGGAACATTTATGCACTGCGCAACAGCCTTGGGGAGTTGAAACTCCTCAGTCTCCACTGGGTTGAAAAACATCAACTTCCAAGTTTTTAAGGGACTCTAACAAAATGTGCTATGGGAAACTTTAGACGCTCAGGTTGGCAAACTTTGCAGGACTGGAGCACAAAGAGTTGAGATGGCACAGAATCCACTGGGGTTTATCATAACGAACTCAAAAACATACGCTTTGGGAAACTTTAGCAGCCGACACAACAATGGCAAGTTTTCATGGGCTCAAACTACATGTGCTTCGTTCAAATTTAAAAGATGTCACCATCTGGAGTAACATAAGAGTTTAAAGGGTTCTAACACTAAGAAAATTTCACATGTTTCAACATACCTTAGAAAAGGATGGAGTAATGCAAAGCTGTCTCAAATATGACAATCCAAGTTGAGCTTGATAAGACCATCTTCTGATGAAGGAAGCTTTTGTCCATGATAGATACATGTACTGCTCTTTGGCCAATGAATATCCTGCAAACAAAATAGTAAACATTGTCATCAACATTTCATCAAGTGTCATCATAATTTGGGAAAATTAAAGAAACAGAACAACATTGGCTTGTTAACAATTTAAGAGTTCAAACATCATTAGACCCAAAACATTCAGGGACTAGACTACATGAGCCTCAAGGATTAGAGTTTAAAAAACAACTAGGTTGACAAAACTTGTGTGACTGGCAAACAAGTATTGAAAAAATGAATTCACTGCACAGCAACACTTTCAGGCGTTGAGAAAGCGTTGAGACAGCTTAGAATACTGGGGTTGAGTTTGAGAGTCCAAAAAGCATTAGACTTGCAAGTTTTTAGGGACTGGAAAAAACAGTTTTGGGAAACTTCAGCAGACAAGGCAAGATTGGTGCAAAACTAAATTGTACATTGAATTCTCATGAAGCTTGAAATTTTTCCGGAACTGAAGACACGTTTGGGGAAAATTTATGTACATGCACAGGATAATGCCTGAGGTGCGCGCCATTCATGGGCACTGAGCAGCAACTCTTTCAAGTGTTGAGATGGCACAGAATCCTCTTGGGTTTTATAGATTCAAACATTAGACCTCCAGGTTTTTAAAGGACTCAAAAACATGATCTTTGGAAAACTGAAGCAGACATTTACAACAATGGCTCAGGAATAAATTCTTAATTGGAAATAGGTTGGAGAGTTTTTGAAGGGTTTAGAAAGCATGCTTTGAGAAATGTATTCACTGCACAACATCAGCTTTAGAGAGTTGAGACGGCACATAATTTACTAGAGTTTAGTTTTAGGGTTAAAAACCACTACTTTTGCAAGTTTTGAGGGGACTTGATCAGATGCTTTGGGAAGTTTTAGAAGACGTCACAGCATTGGCTCAGGAATAAATTGTGGATGAGGTATCAATAGGTTTGCGAGCTTTGCAGGACTAGAAAACTTGTTTTGGGAACATTTATGCACTGCGCAACAGACTTGGGGAGTTGAAACGGCTCAGTCTCCACTGGGTTGAAAAGCATTAACTTGCAAGTTTTTAAGGGACTCTAACAAAATGTGCTATGGGAAACTTTAGAATCCACTGGGGTTTATCATAACGAACTCAAAAACATACGCTTTGGGAAACTTTAGCAGCCGACACAACAATGGCAAGTTTTCATGGGCTCAAACTACATGTGCTTCGTTCAAATTTAAAAGATGTCACCATCTGGAGTAACATAAGAGTTTAAAGGGTTCTAACACTAAGAAAATTTCACATGTTTCAACATACCTTAGAAAAGGATGGAGTAATGCAAAGCTGTCTCAAATATGACAATCCAAGTTGAGCTTGATAAGACCATCTTCTGATGAAGGAAGCTTTTGTCCATGATAGATACTGCTCTTCAACCAGTGAATACCCTGCAAACAAAATAATAAACATTGTCATCAACATTTCATCAAGTGTCATCATACTTTGGGAAAATTTAAGAAACAGAACAACATTGGTTTGTTAACAATTTAAAAGTTCAAATATCATTAGACCCAAAACATTCAGGGACTAGACTACATGAGCCTCAAGGATTAGAGTTTAAAAAAGCAACTAGGTTGACAAAACTTGTGGGACTGGCGAACAAGTGTTGATAAAACTTGAAAATTACTGCACAGCAACGTTTTCAAGCGTTAAGACAGCTTAGAATGCGCTGGGGTTAAATTTGAGAGTTCAAAAACATTAGACTTGCAAGTTTTTAAGAGACTGGAGAACAAGTTTTGGGAAACTTTAGCAGACATGGCAACAATGGTGCAGGACTGCATTGTACATTGAATTATCATGATTTTTCAATTTTTTGTGGGACTGAAGACATGTAAAGGGGAAATATTATGTATAAATCCAGGCTCGCATCGGGCGCACAGGCATAGGGCACCGCGCACCGCTGCTGCGGTGTCTTCAATGCCTACGATATGCACAAAAAGACACTGCAGTTGGTAATTTTTCAATAGAGGGCGCTACCAATTTTCTTTCGTCGGATTGGTCTATAGGAGAATGCCTGAGGTGCCCACCATTCCCGGGCACTAAACAGCAACGCTTTCAAGCATTGAGATGGCACAGAATTCCATTTTGGGTTTTATAGATTCAAACATGACCTGCAAGTTTTTAAAGGACTCAAAAAAAGCTCTATAGAAAACTTTAGCAGACATTTCAGCGGCAGTATAACATCAACTCATTTTAACAATATTTAACTCTGAAACGGTTTAAACCAATATGGTTAGGGCCCAACACATTAAGGGATTAAAGACAACATGAGCCTCAAGGAAAACCAAAACAGCACAGCATTTTAGAGAAATCAAAATATCAATTTTCAATAGACGGCACAGAATCCACTGGGGTTTTTTGAAAGTTCAAAAAAATTAAGAGAGTAGAAGTGAGACGGCACAAATTCTAATTGGGTCTAGTTTTAGAGCTCATGAAACATTAGACTTGTAAGTTTTTTGAGGAAATTTTGGGCAAATTTAGTCACTGCAAGTCATTGCACATAATCTACAGCCACGACCCTGCAATATTTCAAACAGCAGTTTAAGAACAAGTCACTACTCTTTTATTCCCATTCATTAATGCCTTTTTGGTTAAAATGCGTAATAAAGTATGAAACTCTGTAAAACTTATCTATTGAGCTCTGTACGCATGTTGCATTTTTATGAATGAGAATTTTTTTTAATATGCATTCGTGCGCGTAGTAGTATGCATCTAAATGTATCCAAAAACAACCGGGTATAAAAAAATAACTGTTTACCTAAGTTTAGTCCAAATTCTTTACTTTCATGGAAACAGTCATAGACAAATAAAAAAACAAAATATTTCTATAACTCAAATTGATCTATGAAAATAAGTTGGGAGTTAAAGGGAAGGTACATGTTTGGTAATTACTCAAAACAAACTTTAAAACTGACTTGGTAATGAGCATTGGAGAACTGTTGATAGTATAAAATTAAAACATTGTCAGAAACGGCTCCCTCTGAAGTAGCATAGATTTTGAAGAAGAGCTAGACTGTCTTTTATTATTTGTCACTAAAATGTTGTTTGTTTGTTAATTGTTGTTGTTGTTGTTGTTGTTGCTGGTGTTGTTGTTTTGATAGGTTTCCGATCCTGCTAACTTCTTTACGCATTGTTGTTGTTTTGGGTTATTTTCGCTGCTTATTTCCCGGCTGCTATGATGAGTTTGTTACTGGTGTTACTGTTACGAATTTGTCTTATCCCACTCGCGTAGCGAGCCAGTCTTGCCGGCTTCCGGGTTCATCGTACAAACAAAACAATACGCGTTCACAATCGTGCTTTTTAAATGTTGCGCCCCTGTGAAAATGCCCCAAATTCACAAACAAATACATTGAGTAACAATTCAACTTTCCACAAAGATAACTACCAACTCACCAGTATCCGTTTTGCCGTAAGTCTAGCCACGAAACTGTCCGTTACAAGTAGAAAAGTGTCTGGAAAAGAAATCGGTTGAAATGGACGTCTTCGTCGTCCATTTTTCTTGTGGCAAAATGGCGACCAACTGGTGCCCGACGCCAATAGTCTTTCAGTGTTTCAGGCTGCACTGGTGTACTATCTTCAGCCATTTCTATGTCTTCAGCGCGAAGTCAGGGCGCCGAGCTGAAGACAGTGAATGTGACATAAACAATTAAAGGCTAAATAATTAATCAAATAAAAAAGTTGTAAAATCTAGTTCGAGAGCTGGAGGGTTACAACTGTTGATGTCTAGTCTATGCACAGTTCTGTTGTTTTAATTCCTTGTTAGGTCTAAACGAATTTGACCATTTTAAAAGTTTACTTTAAAATAGAGGGCGGGTAGGGCGGGTAGGGCGCCGAGGAGGTGAGTGGCATTGGGCGCTTCAGGAAATTAAATTTTAGGTCCCCAATTGTTCTGTTTCGATAAAGTAAAGAACGGTACAAGATATGTAACAACTTATGGTTCAATATTTCAAAAAAAGTACCGAGCGTTTGAAATACTGTCAAAACTTGACAGCCGCATTTAAACATTCCAAATCACCAGTTTGCAAAGGCTTGGATTTCCGCAATTAATAATGCAACAAGTTTTCCTATTCAAACCAAAATTTATTTTTTACAATTCACATTCGTCTTCTTATAGGGAAAAATACCACACCAAAATATCTCAAGATTAATAATAGGCCTGATGCGAACAGCAATTATTTTCAACAATATTTTAAAAAACAAAAGGCTCAACTCACCTTTGTACCTCTTTAGAATGGATGTCGACTGGAAGGAGTGTGGGAGGCCGGCATGGATTTTCATCAACATGGGTTTTAACTGGGGAGGGGGCAGGGTTGGCATGGAGTTTCACTGGGGGCTGGTTTTTGTCAGCAGTGATGGGAGAGGGGTCATGCTGTAAAGGCAGTGGCCGCATTGGTAATTACTCACAATAATTATTAGCATGAAACCTTACATGGTAACAAGTAAAGGGGAGAGGTTGATAGTATAAAACATTGTGAGAAACGGCTCTCTCTGAAGTAACGTTGTTTCCGAGAAAGAAGACATTTTTCACGAATTTGATTTTGAGACCACATCAAGCATCTGAAAGCACAAAACTTCGTGTGACAAGAGTGTTTATCCTTCATTATTATCTCGCAACTTCGACGACCAATTGAGCTCAAATTTACACAGAATTAGTAATTTATGATGCATGTTGAGATACACCAAGTGAGAAGACTGGTCTTTGGCAATTACCAATAGTGTCCAGGACGCCAGTGTCTTTTAGGCCGTCGGATATCCCCCCCGCCCCCCTAAAAAACCATACCACTACCAAATCACTTGATACTATGCATACTGACAAATCAAGATTTGGCAAGAGTCTCGGGAAAATGTTTGCATGAGTAGGCCAACAGTAGTGGGTAACCAAAGTTCTTAAATTTCGATAAAGTTCCCCCACACCCCAAAACAAACAATAACAAAACAATAACCAACAACAACAACAACAACAACAACAACAACAACACCACCACACAGACAAAAACCACCAACAAACACTTTAAATATGGGACAATAATAAAGAATCAAACAATCTCAAAGGGGGTTAAATCCAGCGTTGTTATCAAATTTTGCAAAGTACATGTACTGACAAATTCAACAAGCAAGTCCAGCTGTCTTACCAATGCGTTTCAAATATTGAAAAACAACAAGGGTTTTTATCAAAGTGGGTCAAACATAAACACATGTGCATTTTCGGTTGCAGTGGCTAAAACTATACTCTGAATAATCATAATGATGTTTAAGAAGGCCAAGACACATGTTAGTTAACAGCATATTAAAAGTACTCCATGTTGAGGAGGCATGTGATTTTTTGTGTCTTCTTCTTTAATCATTTACTTAAGACTTATCCATTGTGAAGGAAATAGACAAGTGTAAAGGTTCCTGGTGCAGTTGGAAACAGGTTTAAACACTTTACATATTAACTTAATTGTTCTGGGGTACACAAAGCTGGGCCCAACTTCATGGGTCTGCTTACCGCCGGTTTATGTGCTTACAACCATGATTCTTTGCTTACTGCGCAAGCACCAAATTTATGCACCAGCTGTGTAGGTGAATAGTAAGTAACTTAGGGTACTCCAGTGCCAAGCAAAAAAATCCTGTGGCCAATTTCATAGGGCTGCTTAAGAAAAAAATTTGCTTAAGCACGAAAATAACTCGCTTATTTTACACATGTTATTACTGGGCAAAATGTTTTGCCATATACATTGCTTATGACTAGTATTTAGCTGTGTTTACTTCGCATAACAATTGAGTGGGGTCTTGGCTATGCCTTGTCAACATTTTCTGTAAAAATTTGAGAAGTTCACAAGGCCTTGTGAACATTTTCTATAGAAATTCAATAAGTTCACAGGGCTATAGCCTTGTGAAAATTTTCTGTAAAAATTTGATAAATTCACAATGCTTTAGCCCTTTTGAATATTTTCTGTAAAAACTTGTTAAATTCACAAGGCTAAATTGTGTGAACATTTTCAAGAAAAGAATGATAAATTCACATAGCCCTGTGAACATTTTCGCAAAGAAATTGAAAAGTTCACAAGGCCTCGTTCACGAAAATAATCACCTTATCGAGTTTTTATGAAAATTTTCACAAGGCTGAAGCTATAGCCTAATGAACTTATCATTTTTTTTGCTTAAAAGTTTACAAGTGAACTTGTCAAACTTATAAGTTCACAAGGCCGTGTGAACATTTTCGTGAAAAATGAGATAAGTTGACATTTTCAAGAAAAAAAGCTCACAAGGACTATTTTCTGGAAAAATTTGATAAGTTCATCTTGTGAATATCTTCAGGAGGAAAATACGATAACTTTCAAGAAAAATATGATACGTTCACAAGGCTATACATATTCCTTGTGAATATTTAAGAGGAAAATTTGACATGTTCTTAAGTTCCAATAAAGATTACTGCACAACAATGTACTTCAATAAATCATATTTAATGTCAATCTCAACATAGTTTGAGCCTAAAGTTTGGACTAAAGAAACAGTAAAAGGTCAAATAAATAGTTCGGCAATTCAAGCTTTTGGCCACCGGGCACCAATGAAAATGGTAAAAATAGAATGCTTGGTCCGAGAGTAGTATTGACAATAATCGATTGCAAAGTTCATTTTATACAGACTACAAATAATTTTCTGTGAATAAATAACAGTTGCACACTCGGTAAGAATAGTCCAGTAATATTTGTACAAGTTGGTTCATACTTAAAGGAACACGTTGCCTAGGATCGGTCGAGTTGGTCTTTGAAAAACGTTTGTAACCGTTTTTTATAAAATGCATATGGGTAGAAAGATGTTGTAAAAGTAGAATACAATGATCCAGACAAACATGCCTCGAAATTGCGTGGTTTTCCTTTTACCTCGTCGACTAACACGTCGGCCATTTATGGGGGTCAAAATTTTGACTCCCATAAATGGCCGACAATGATAGTTCGCACAGTAGAAGGAAAACCACGCAATTTCGAGGCAAACTTGTGTGGATCATTGTATGCTACTTTTAAAACATCTTTTCAACCATATGCATTTTATAAAAAACGGTTACAAACGCTTTTGTTTTGACCAACTCGTCCGATCCAAGGCAACGTGTTCCTTTAATGTAAATGTAAACACAGGAGAAAGTCAACAGATTGGGGCCCTACTATATATCACCGTTCATGTAAGAAGTCTGTGATTTACAATGCTCCAAAATACCTCATCAACCTCATCCACCCATACACCTCAGCACACACCAGACTGCGTTCTAATGAACTCATGGTGCTTCATAAGCCAAGCACTTCCACTCTTTGGGGCAATAGGGCATTTTCTGTGACATCCGCCCGGGTGTGGAACCAACTCCCACTGACTGTCAAATCATCTCCATCCATCACAACATTCAAGACAAACTTAAAATCTCACCTGTTCAAACAAGCATACTCACACAATCCTCAGTCCTAATTTGTCTTTCTCTCCTCAAGCGCCGTGAGCGCCTTCCTGAGGCGGATACCGGCGCTCTATTAAGTGTTCTTAATTATTTTTATTATTATTATTATTATTTGTATTATTATTATTATTATAATTATTATTAGCATTCAAATCTCTCAAAAGAGGAAGATTTTTTACAACAATCACAGAGACACTTAGAGTTACAATCAACAAAATAAGGAACACGTTGTCATAATGAGGAAGATTTTGTACAACAAACCAGGACTGGGAGAATAATCGCTTAGACAAATACATACTCTGAGAAACATTACTGACGGTAATGCTTCTTAAAATTCAAATTTGGGGGGATAATAACAGATATCTTTTTACATAACCACAAAACTTAAAGATACTATGTCAGACTTTTGGCCGATTTGACCCCAAAATTTTGATTGGGTGTCGATAATGTTACAAGCATTCATTTGAGCCATTGCTCGAAAAAGTCTGCAAATTAATCGTAGCAGTGAAATAAAGTGCTCAAAATTAGTTTTTGTTGGGATCCTTACAATTTAGAAGAAACACTTCAAATTTTTGTCATTGATCCTGACCATTAAAAGTAAAAGTTGATACTCTTTGAAATACCATTCACTCCAAAAAAATTATTTTCTAATGTTTGGGGCCAAAATTCTGACATCATCTTTAAGAGTGAAATGATTCTCAAAAATTTATGAACTATCAAAATCTGCTCCAAGGCCCAAACTTGTACTTCTCACCAAATAAGTTTGTATTGCCATTAAGTTTAAAAGTGATTACAAAACGCATACATTGCCTTTAAGAAGTTGTTTTCTAAATATTAATAACTATTGCGATAACAGCCCAGTATAGGTTTAAGTTTTGGTTGCGTTGTTTTTATAAATAAGGTTATAAATATTATTATTACGTAATAATTATGTGCTGATAAGTGAAAGAATTCAGCAAAGCAAGCAGTGTATAATTTGTGCCTACTAACCTTCGACCTAGTAAGTATTTTTTCGTAGATGTAAAGTCACAAGTCACATCATCAATAAATAAATTTATCATTTCCCATGTGAGGAACAAATGATAAAAACATAAATTTAGAGGCAAAGTATATCTTTGGTTTTTGGAACTGGGCGAATGTTTTAATCCTATATATGTATACATATGTAGAAATATACAATACAACAATTGTAATTTTAAATGTTAAAACATTTTAAAGTTGAGTAATCTCCAAAAAACTGAAGTTGTAATAACCACGAAGAAAGATTAATCCGAAATTGGAATAAACAACCTGAGAAATGTTTCATGCATGACACGTTCTCAGATTGAAAATTAGTTTAATCCCTAACTCTAAAACCACAAAAGGAAACACATCTCAAAATATACATTTTCAATATCTGGGGGTGCTCATAACCCAAGGTATAACCCCCCATTTAAATAATGGTAGATTCCAAATGTCTAATGAATGGATTAAATTCTTTAAATAAAACAAGCACATGCACTTACCCTAGATCTATGTATTAGTGAAAAAGGGGGGAGAAACAACCACGGTTGCACAAGCTCATGGATTTCATTCAAAGGCAGCTGGATAAGTGTAGGACCTGTGAAAAGGAAACAGATGGAGAAAACTGAGTTAACTTTGAGCTGAAATTTCTGTAAACATTCCTATTCAACAACAGTCAGGGGTTAGGGTTAAAGACACTGGACACTATTGGTAATTGTCAAAGACCAGTCTTATCACTTGGTGTATCTCAACATATACACAAAATAACAAACCTGTGGAAGTTTGAGCTCAATCGGTCGTCGAAGTTGCGAGATAATAAAGAAAGAAAAAAACACCCATGTCACACGAAGTTGTGTGCTTTTACATGGTTGATTTCAGGACCTCAAATTCTAAATCTGAGGTCTCAAAATCAAATTCCTGGAAAATTACTTTAAAACTATGTCACTTTAAAGGGAGCCGTTTCTCACAATGTTTTATACTATCAACCTCTCCCCAATACTCGTTACCAAGTTTGGTTTTATGCTAATAATTATTATGAGTATTTACCAATAATGTCTACTGCCTTAAAGGGAGGTATACTTTGGTAATCGCTCTTAAAACTAATGCTTATAAAAACTTTTATTTCGAACCCTACAACAGCTTTAGGTAGCATAAAGCATTTTGACAAACTTTGTAGTAATGTGGTTATGCATTAGTTTTTATGCTGCAAAATTCGAATGTGAGAAGCGTTACTGATAATAATGTTTCTCAGATTGTGAATTCCTATTAGGGATTATTCTTCCAGGGTGGACATATCAGCTCCAGATTTTTGGCGATATCTCTAACACGCGACCACCTTTAGAAATGAAATGTTCCCATATGTTAGTTTTATTGTGTATCTAAATTTATGATGGATTAAAACAATTGAATGGTTCAAAAAACCAAAGGTTTACTTTGCCTTTAAAGCCATTGGACCCTTTCGGTAAACAGTGTTGTCCAAGGCCCACACTTTGTGTACCACAACTTCTATATCAAATAACAAACCTGTGAAAATTTAGGCTCAATCGGTCATCGGAGTCGGGAGAAAACAACGGAAAAACCCACCCTTGTTTCCGCGCGTTTCGCCGTGTCATGACATGTGTTTAAAATAAATCTGTGATTCTCGTTAACGAGAATTTATACTGTTTTGCTGTTTTCTCAAAAAGTAAAGCATTTCATGGAATAATATTTCAAGAGAAGTCTTTCACCATTACCTTCTGTAAACCCTGTAAGTTAATTGTAAATCTGTGAACTTTTTTTTTTTTTTTGAACCGAAAGGGTCCAATGGCTTTAAAGGCACTGGAAGCTTTTGGTAGTATGAAGCATTTTTAGATATATTGTGACGAGCTACGCCATTGTTGGCGCTCTTCTAGCCATGGTCTATTAAGCTTGGGGCGAAATCGATTTATTTTTTTTCAAGATATATCGCCGACAATATATCGCGATATTCGATATAAATGCGATTAATTAAATTTGACCTCATCAGTCTTCAAACTCCCAGTGAAAGTTGTAGAAGAGACAGTCACAGCATTAGAGAGGGGGTCTAATGACCTATTCTTCTGGTTTTACTCCAAATCTATGGGGTGCAAGATGTCTCAGCTAGAAAATACATCACGATATTGCGATATTTAATCGATATCGCGATATATCGCTATTGCGATATATCGCGATATATCAATATTTCGATAAAAACTAAATCGATCCGATATAGAAATCGATAATATTGATAATATCGTGATATCGCCCAAGCTTATGGCCTATGTGATCATCTGATGCAGTAGGCGGATGCTCATGGTCTGATCACATGCACAGATGGTGGGCTACATGTATGTGGGCTTAGAGCTGTGAGTAGCTAGCTGCTATACTTAGTTTACTGTGTGTTAAATAGTGTTGTATGATCCGTTTTCAGTTAGTCTTAGACCAGCGTTCAGATAGTGAAGTCACACCATAGTTTTAGACACCATTATAAGTTCACAATTACTTCCCGCCAAACTTCCCGCTGATTCTGTTCAGCAGAGTGTGGGTTCGAATCCCCGTCGTGACACTTGTGTCCTTGAGCAAGACACTTAACTATTATTGCTTCTCTCCACCCAGGGGTACCTGTGAGGGCAGAGATGGTTCTTGTGTTTGATTAAGCCAAGTAGCGCATTTGTGGCTGTATACTCCCCAGGGAGCTGAGATGGTTTAAGGAAAGAATTAAGGCCCAGTGACCAGGGGTAATAATTTGAAGCGCTTTGAGACACCCGTTCGGGAGTGGAAAAGCGCTATATAAACTCACAATATTACAATATTTATATTAAACTTTGAATTATACCTGTATACGTGTACAAGAAAGAAGAGTTTATACACAATAACACGCTGTTGTTCCAATAAATCCAGAAGCGTTTCTTTCTAATCTTTCTGTGCCCTATCGTTATTATTAAATAAGGCTACTTAGTTAAGGTAATACTAGATCAAACATACGTTACAATATTATGTAAAAATACTATCAGTGTTCATGCCGAAAAAGTTGAAGAGGGTAACGCTTCTTAGATTGTGTATTCCTGTACAGATTTTAGGTGATATCTAGAAAACACACAGATATACTTTGTCTTTAATAATAGTCAGTTTTTTATATAGCGCTTTATACACCCAGAGGGCGTCTCAAAGCTCTTCCACATTATTACCCCTGGTCAAGCATAGTTTGTGCTTAATGCAGTATGTACTTTATGTTACTAAACATTCTTTGCTTAAACAGCTAGCGCAGAAATATGGCAGGACGCTGTACGCGAAGAGAATAGTGAGCACTCCTGCACAAAATGGCAAGAACCAAGAAATTTGGCCTTCTGTAAACACAAAGAACGGCTAGGAGAAGAATGTGCTAAAGAAACACCATGGACGAAGACATCTTATCTCACAACAATTTTTCTTAACCACTTAAACTCCACAATCAATTGTAAAGAGTTTTATTTTTGCATCATGACAAAGTTATGTTCTTTTATCGTTTCTCAATCGACAAACTTTGAAGGCGAACTCTTACCTGTATAGATCCGACTACTTTGACTCCGATTTCCAGATTGCCACTCCAACACCAACCAGCGCCACAACGATCCCAAGTGGTCGAAGTAATCGCTCGTAGTTCCAGTGAGTGCCCGGCTTAGTCGCTGAATCTTTGGAGTCACTGGACGGGTCCTTTGCTTCTACTTTGAGTTCCTGAGCAACACCATCAGTGAGTTGTTTCTCTGCTACGTTTTAAAGACAAAAAGTTGTTTATTTCTTGTGTGAATGACATGAGATGCAACCATATTTAATAATAATAGTAATATTAATAACAGTGGTCTGTTATAGAGTGTCAGGCATGACGCTCATGGCGCTGTACAAGCAAAATATAAATACAAATACAAACTCTTTCTCTTGCTAAGTGCACTGGGTTCTTTTCGGGCATTAAACAACAAATGTCCCACTCGAAGGACAACACAAAAGTGTCTTGCTTTAGAAGTGTCCTACACAAATGTCAGGACCGGGACATGAACCCACACTCGGAAACACCAGAGCTTAAGTTTGGTGTTCTTATCTGCTATGATAGTTACTATAGACTAAGCCTTTTTCCTGAAGACAATTGAAGCATACTGATCAAAATTTCAAATTGTAACACCATCACTTCTTCTAAGAACTATCAGGGTCAAATCTGCTCACCAAAGCAAAGAATTGCAGCTTTACGAAGCGAAGAATTCAGCGCTAACACAAGGCGTTTTTCATGTGCTAGCAGGGAATTTTTGCTTTTGCGCGTGCGTATTCCAGAATACTAGACATTCTTCGCTTACACAGCTAGCACAAAAATTTGGCGCTTGCACAATAAGCAGAAAATGGTGATTATAACACAAAATTCAGTGGTAAGCAGAGCCATGAAATTGGTCCCAGCTTACCTGCCGGAGTTGCTTGACTTGGGTTCCAGATGGCCTTTTGAGGAGCTCCCTTAGTCTTCATGTCCCTTAAGAAGCCTTCCCAGTCTGGATCAGTCCTTGGCAGTAAGATCTGCATGTGATTCCAAAACCTTAATTGAGAAAAACAAACTTGAGTCAGGTTTGAAGCTTGTAAAGATGGATTTGAGATACTCACGACCAGCCAGAGAAAAAAATAAGTTTTTATTGTCATTGATTTTAAGAGTGATCATGGTGATTACCAAGTCTAGAATTCCATCTTTGAGAGGGCAAGGCCATTTTATTTGGCAAAGGGCACTTCCATTGGAAAATCTTTAACTTTTCAAGGGACACTAAGGCGTAGACAAAGGCAACAGAGGCAGGCCATGGCCTCTGTGAAACTCTAGGCCTGGATTACCAAACATATACATGTACCTAAGTGGTTTTGTAAACTGTGTGTCAGTTTCTGGCGGCGGTGACGATATCTGTGAACTTTTGGTGCAGGGCTTCAAACAAACAAACAAGCAAGCAAACAGAACCTTAGCTGGAGGCAAAGTCAAAGCCAACTGCCCTGCTTAAGCAGAGAATAACGCTTAACCCCTTTCGCCTAAGCAAAAATGAGCAGGATACTCAGTCACACATTGCACAAGTTACTTTGGCTGGTAACCTGGTAAGCATAATGTTGTTGTGCTTCGCTACTTGTTGTGCTTAGGGCCCAGGTATCAAAACGTTCCAAAGAGAAACTTACAAATAATGGAATGTGTCTGGTTCCCTGGAGATCCTATTGTTAAATCCAATGTAGAGATCATCCCAGAAGAGCCCCTGTCTAACTGTCTCTCGATGCACACCGATGCGATTCTCCATCTACAAAGGAAACCAAAAAAATGAATAAGTTGCTGAAACCACATACGGATTTTAATATAGAGCAGAAACTGCAGGGCTTTTTTCAAAATTTGTTATGCAGGTTCGCCCCGAGCAAGGCCAAAAGCCACTCTTGGCAAGGGCCCACGAAAAAAAATATTAAATGTGAAAAATATCTCAGGGGAGCTAAACATATGAATTGATATTCCTCTTAAAACAGTCTAGGTTGTAGGATGGAGGGAAACATGCACCAGGCAAGGAGTTCCAAAGGGATACAGGACGTGGAATAAAGCTTTCGGAATGGCTCCTTGTTCTACAACTCAGCAAATCAATGGGTGTCGTGGCAGAGCGGATAAGAACACCAAACTCAAGCTCTGGTGCTTCTGTTCAGCGGAGTGTGGGTTCGAATCCCGGTCTTGACACTTGTGTCTCTGAGCAAGACGCTTAACTATATTTGCTTCTCTCCACCCAGGGGTAAATGGGTACCTATGAGGGTAGCCCTATATACGACTCTTTCTCTGTACACAGGAACAGAGTCCTAACTATTGAGGCCCGTTTCTGGGGTGGAAAAATTTCACAGCTTCATAACTTAAATCTTACCTGCAACAAGCCAACAGATTCACATTCCATGGCGGCATACATTTTTCTGCGGTGGGTTTTGGTCCTCATATTTTTCTCACAGTTTTGTCTGTTTTCGTGCGTACGCGTATACATTCGCATACAAGACGCACGATGCAAGCTTAGACGCATGAATTCTTGGTCACTGTATCTTGACTGCACAGCGTTAACAACACAATTCAAAATTTGCGCGTCGTGCGTCTTGCGTACACACGGCAGACTGTGAGAGTACGAACAAAAATGGGAATTCCTTAACGTTGGGGGCTGCATTATTTCATGAAAACGACGGATTTGTGAAGAATATATGACGATCAAAACCCACCGCAGAAAAATATATGCTGCCATAGAATGTGAATCTGTTGAAATTGGTGCTTTCTTGCAGGTAAGATTTGAGTTATGAAGCTGTAAAAAATTTCCGCCCCAGAAATGTACCCTGTAGTACACTGTAGTACAAAACGAAAGTGTAAGGCCGCCAGGGCTACCTATGAGGGCAGAGATGGTTCTTGTGATTGATTTAGCCGAGTAGCACATATTTGTTGCACCGGCTGTATACTCCCCAGGTAGTTGAGATGGTTTAAGGATTGAATCAAGACCTATTAGGTGTGAAAAGCGCTGTATAAAAAAAATGGTTAATATAGGTTTTCTCGGTCATATTCGGCAAATGAACAGTCAATTTAACCACCAAGCTATTCTATTTCGGGCGAAATCGCATGCTAATGAAAAAGTTCATTCGCTTTCGTTTTATGATTAGTCAAAATGTAATGTTGTGTCATTCGATTTAACAAAATAATCATTCAATTTAACAATTCATCAAAGCAGCATTCAAATTCGCAGTCGCTTGAGGCGTGTGTGTCATGAAAAAGAATGCTGAATTAAACAGAGTGCTTGAGGAATTTGACTGGACTCAAAACGAAGTTAAATGGCTGAATTCTGGATTTGAAACGCAGTAACAACTGGAGTGGCAAAACAGCTTTAATTCATACGCATGAAAATGAAACTGACTGCTCATTTGTTGAATTTGACCGAGAAAACCTTTAACCATTTAGCCACTGGACCGCCCAGCCGCCTATCGATATACTGTAGTGATAAGAGGAAACCTTGCTAGCTTGTGTTTGTAGAAAAAAGGAACATCAAAAGAATCCTCGATAGTCATTATTAAGCTAATGAAGCTAATGATGGTGAAATAATTTAGCTCTTACCCAAACAAGACGCTCATTAGTAAACACAAAGGAAACTGTATTTATTATCATTCATGATAATATTGTCGAAAACTCACGCCTTCGCATTTAATCAGTATAATCATTGATTCAGATAAAAGCCTTGAAAAGCTAATGTGTCCATTTTATCCTTACAAACAAATATTCGCCATAAAAATTACCGTGCCGTTTAACGAGAGACATGTATTGTTCTCATGCGAACTTGTACTTTTCTACAAATATCAAGGTTCAAATTGTGCATAAAAATTAAGCTGTGGCTATCTTTTAAAATTTGAACTACGATTCCAGTAATTAACTGCAAGAATCTTGAAGTATTAGTTTTCAGCAAACTCGGGCGGTGCAGGGACTAGAGGGATATTATTATTACTAGAAGTAGAATGTCTGGTTTTGCACTCAAACTTCTCGATAGGAGGCACCAGGCCAGACACTCTGGTGGCACATTTACATTGAAAATATCTGTAGAAGAGAGAGAGCCTCGCTACAGACCTACGTTGGGGAAAAATGTTGTAATTTCGAAACAAATTTGGCTATGACATAGCAATAGAAAGCTCTAAGAGAATGGGAAGATCAAACATGAATGATTAGAGATAAATGACCCTTGACCTCACCTCAAGGTAGCTGTGTTCCCTCGCTGGGCGCTCTGTAGGGAATGTTGGCTCCTCTCCAACGAAATCAACCATGAAGTCATAGCCACCAACTACAGGGCGAAAATCATCGTCTCTCTCCACCATCTAGATAAGCAAATGGAGGTTAAAGGCACTGTACACGTTTGGTGATTGTCAAAGACCAGGGCCCAATTTCATAGAGCTGCTTACGCAAATTTTGCTTAAGCAAAAAATTCATTGGTTAGTAAAATCAGATTACCGGCCAAGACTCCACTCAATTGTTATGCTAAGTAAACAACAGCTAAATACTAGTCATAAGCAATGTATATGGCATGAAATTTTGGCCAGTATGTGTAACTTAAGCAAATTTTTTGCTTTTAAAAAGCAGCTCTATGAAATTGGCCCCAGTGCTCTCACTTGGTGTATCCCATCATAAGCATAAAATAACAAGCCTGTGAAAATTTGGGCTCAATTGGTCATCGAAGTTGCAAGAAAATGATGAAAAAGAAAAAACACCCTCGTTGGAAGAATTTGTGTGCTTTCAGATAGGAATAAAAGACTAGCTAGTAGTCTTTTAATATTTTAGTGAGAAATTACCTCTTTCTCAAACTACGATACTTCAGAGGGAGTCGTTTCCTGCAATGTTTTTATACTATCAACAGCTCTCCAATGCTCGCAAACAAGTCAGTTTTTAAGTTGATATTTGTTTTGAGTAATTACCAAACATGTACCTTCCCTTTAAACAAAAATCAGCCATTCAAAGGGCGATGCAATAATGGGTAACCCCTTAGAGACCATAAAGATCTCATTGGGGGTAATTCCAGTTGCGCTACCATGGGCAGCGCGCCATATCGATACCTCTCCTCACTTACTCCGGGAAGGGCTGTACTGAGAAACAACGCTGATTGGCTCATGAAATTGGTTATGCATTAGATGTATAGTGCGCGCGAGCGTAGTTTTAAGCTATTTCCATGTTGATCATGCCCGCGTTTTTTATGGCAAGAACATATTTTTTTATTCTTTAAGATGAAAGAGATGCAGGTGCGCAGAGAATTGATTGATTACAGGTGCTTATTAAAATGTGCTAGATTCTAGCACATTTTAATGAACAAATTCCAGGGATTATGATTGGCAACGCATTCTGGGAAAAAATGATGCAGCGAGAACGATCACCCCTGGGGATGAGAATGGGGTAATTGTATAGCAACATAAGTCTAATAGTATGCCACTTTTGTTGTCACAAGCAACTCTTTAGCTAACCACCTTCTATTACTGTGTTGGCTGGGTAGATTTTGTTCTTCTGAGAAGTTACTTTGCTGTATTATATTCTACTATCACAAAATAGATTTTCGGACTTCTTATTAACTACTACCCGAGCGGTAGGTAGGAGAATTGGTCAGGACCACTTCTTTTGCTAAGCAGAATCGAGTGGCCTTCTCGTTGTTAAAGTAGGCTCTTAACTTGTCTCAACGTTTTGAATAGCCTGCGCTAGTCATTGTCAGGAGATTGTGTGAGAGATATGTTACTAGAAAACATACTTTGCGGACCTAGAATACACCCTTCTTTTGGGAACACCACAATGTTCACTTTCACTAATCGGCAAAAAGAAAGTTTCACTTACTCTAATGACCAGGTTGTAATTCTTGAAGCCGGTCCATTTGTAGTAGAATTGAATCCACTCTGGGTAGGAAAAGATCTCTTCTTCGATGTTCTTGTTGATTGCGTTGATATATTTTTCAAAATCCCAGCTACAAGTCAGAATAATAAATAATAATAACATGGAGCATTTATAAAGCGCTTAACGTAGAACTTCTCAGCCACAGCCGCAGCAGCAAGAGAGAGGACAACCCCCCGGGCGCAGTCCATCGTCAGTATTGCGAATGGACGCCTACTACTAAGAACAGAGCGCTTGACTAGAGACTGGGACAAAAGCAAAACAAAGGAATTAGGATTGGCTATGGAACAGAAATGTCTTTAGGAGACTTTTGAATACAGGAAACGAGATTGCTTCTCTCAGACGCAGGGCAGCCATGGCGAATGAGCTATCCCCAGCCTTCTTTATAGACCGGCAGGAAGCTCATTCCACAGACGCGGGGCAGCCATGGCGAATGGGCTATCCCCAGCCTTCCTTCTAGACCTGCAGGAAGCTCATTCCACAGACGCGGGGCAGCCATGGTGAATGAGCTATCCCCAGCCTTCCTTATAGACCTGCAGGGAGCTCATTCCGCAGACGCGGGGCAGCCATGGTGAATGAGCTATCCCCAGCCTTCCTTATAGACCTGCAGGGAGCTCATTCCACAGACGCGGGGCAGCCATGGTGAATGAGCTATCCCCAGCCTTCCTTCTAGTTCTGGGAACAGAAAGCCAAGTCAGCTCAGCTGATGAGCGGAGTTGATGCCTGTACGCATCAGCAGTATTAGAGTTGTGGAAATGCACAAGAAAACAAAATTGGAGCTATGCGTAGTGGAAACGCATTGTAAGGGCCTTGGAGCTATGCGTAGTGGAAACGCATTGTAAGGGCCTTGGAGCTATGCCAAGTGGAAACGAATTGTATTGGCCTTGTAACTCGAGGCAACTTTAGCAGGTAATTTGATAGAAACCAACTGCAGCGCATGCATGCTGCAGGACCAGTTTGGTAGCACATGAGTATTTTCCAAACAATGTCTTACGATCCCCCAGATCAATATTTGAACATTCAAAAATGAATTGGTTCTCTTCTTGGAGATTGCCTGGAACTGGTTGCCTATAAATGCCTGCTGTGGCATAGCCCTTAAACCTTGACTGGGGAAACTCAAAGTTACATCAATGAGATCTCTCACCTCGACTTCCCAATATTCCTCACCACCACCACGCCAAGGATTAACTACATTAATCCCTCTAAATCCCAATCTCTTGTTCCCAATAACTCGCCAAAATCTAGTTTACAAAGAGCCCAATGATTTTAGCGCCGCATTGGTAAACAAACTGTCTTGGCATACACTAAGCAATACCATTCTTATGAAAGCTTGATTCGTTAAGCAATTTAATGAACCAATCAATAAATGAATCAATCATCAAACTTAGGTTGCAAAGTTCCTAGGAGTTTCAAAGAATTTCCTCAAGAAATTTTCAGGTCGAGTGTTAATTGATATTTCAAAATCTTTGGCTTCAATTTGAACGAAAGGTCGGAATGACTCACCTATCTTTGAATTTCTGTGTGCCCCTTGGTGGATCTGTGATGAAATCTCTGAAAACAGGAAATAATAATTTGTAATAATCATTTCATTTGTTGTTGCCCAATATTTACTGTATCAAGAAAGAAATTGTATGATACCATTGGTCAAAGTTACACAGATTTTAGTATCTTATCTGAGATAGACAAATTTCCTCAGGAAAAAAACATTATGAATTGTGTTGCAAAGTACATATATTCTCTGCTTTTAAGTTAAAGGAAACACAAACATAACTTAATATTTGTTCTTGCTAACCTCTCCTCCTATGTTGTATTAGAAGTTTAAATTTTGTTATTGTTGGAACTCTTCCCCAGGGTAGGGGTTTGTTCCGTTTTGGGGAATAAAATTTGATACAATACGAGAATAACATAAATGAGTCCTGTAAAGGGCTGGTATTCCCAAAAAGAGACAATCATGGTAATTGCTCATGCTATAAAATAAATTTTAAAAACAGTTCAAAAGAAAGGAACAAAAGTATGTGTGTTAAAAATCACTGGTCAACATAATAGGGCCCTATTTCATAAAGCTGCTTAAAGGAACACGTTGCCTTGGATCGGACGAGTTGGTCAAAACAAAAGCGTTTGTAACCGTTTTTTATAAAATGCATATGGTTGGAAAGATGTTTTAAAAGTAGAATACAATGATCCACACAAGTTTGCCTCGAAATTGCGTGGTTTTCCTTCTACTGTGCGAACTAACATGGTCGGCCATTTATGGAAGTCAAAATTTTGACCCCCATAAATGGTCGACGTGTTTAGTCGACGAGGTAAAAGGAAAACCACGCAATTTCGAGGCATGTTTGTGTGGATTATTGTATTCTACTTTTACAACAGCTTTCTACCCATATGCATTTTATAAAAAACGGTTACAAAGGCTTTCAAAGACCAACTCGACCGATCCAAGGCAACGTGTTCCTTTAAAGGAACATTACAGAATTGGTAAGAAACAAAAATCGTGAAGATCACAGATTTACATACAACTTACACGGTCTAATGATGATGATAGTAGAAAACATCCCTTGAATGAAATGTCATATTCGATGAGAATAGATAATCTAATTTCGCGTTTGGAGTTTATCGCTCAGTGAGTATTTTATTGATTTTTGTTTTGGCATCTATGCAATGCAAAATTTGTAATCAGTTTTTCACTATTCTCTCATGACCCAGATGGCCGATCGATCTCAAACTTCTACAGGTGAGTCAGTTTATGTAAATGATGGATTATATAAAGTGCTTACACTGCCAACAACTGTTTTGTTAGCAAAAACCAATTCTGTAATGTTCCTTTACGCACAAAAATGTATTCAAGCACTCGACTTGAACTCTGAACTTTCTGATTAAAGCCATTGGACCCTTTCGGTACAGAAAAAAAAAACTTCACAGATTTACAAATAACTTACAGGGTTTACAGGTGGTGGTGAAAGACTTCTCTTGGAATGTTATTCCATGAAATGCTTTACTTTTTGACAAAACACTAAACAAATATCAATTCTCGATATCGAGAATTACGAATTTATTTTAAACACATGTCATGACACGGCGAAACGTGCGGATACAAGGGTTGAGCCTAAATTTTCACAGGTTTGTTATTTTATATAGAATATGTGTCACACGAAGTGTGGGCCTTGGACAATACTGTTTACCGAAAGGGTCCAATTGCTTTAAAGCCTGGTTCATACTTCACCGAATGCGAATGCGAATTTGACGTGAATTTGACGTCACAACCCTCCTTTTGCAGCGATATTCGCAAGTGAGTTGAGGGGAGTTGAACTACTGCGAATTTTTCATTGCGAACTTGTGACGCCAACATTCTTAGCGCATTCGCATTTGCAGGAAGTATGAACCGGGCTTAACAGAGCCGGGTTCAAGTCCCAGTCTTGACATCTGTGTCCAACAGCAGAACACAAACCCTTATAGCCTTGTCCTTCAGACGGGATGTAAAGTCATTGGAATTGTGCTTTGTGTAATGCACGTAAACCAAGTACTCTTAGAACTAAGAGAAGGGGTATGCCCCAGTTTTTTCTGGCATTGCTGGCAGCATTAAAGGGTTTATGTACTTTTTGTAGGACAAAAAACACAATGTCCACAGATTTACACTAACCTTACACAGTTTGAAGATAATGATAGTAGAAAGCTTCCCTGAAAATATTACGTGCTGAGGTGCTGTTGTTTTGGGGTAATGAGTCGAACAATGTCATGAAAATAATTTTCGTCTCATCAGACCAAAATTATTTTAAGCATTTACAAACGTATTTTCATGACATTGTTTTACTCATTTCTCAAAAACTACAGCACCTCAGTAAGTAAGATTTGAAGGGAAGCTGTCCACTATCATTATCTTCAAACCCTGTAAGTTTAATGTAAATCTATGGACATTTTGAAAAAGTACCCAAATCATTTAAGGGGGGAAGGGGGTTAAACAAAAACGGATTTCCTATGTAAAACAAAAGAGAAATCACATCCCTAAATTGGCTTACCGGTCTCCTTGTATAGCCTTCTGAAGGTCTAGCACAGCACCAGGACTTGGGCTCCACGTCTTTATTTTTGGCGAGTACTTGTTGATTAGAGCATTCAGTGCATCGGGATCATTCTTTGTGTTTGTTGATCTGATGTAGCTGAAATCGAAAACATTGTTTGGAACTTGATTTTTGTGCACCTGTATTTCTGTAAGTTTCTTTTACATACAACCCAAAACAAGACTAAAACAAGACACTCTAGGTACTTTAGGAACCAGGTTGGTAGAATAGCACAACTGTTTACAAATATGGTTAAAGGCATCTGACATCTTATTTGTCAATAGACCAGTCTTCTCACTTGGTGTATCTCAACATATGCACAAAATAACAAACCTGTGAAAATTTAAACTGAATTGGTCCTCGAAGTTGCGAGATAATAATGGAAGAAAAAAAACATACCCTTGTCACACGAAGTTATGTGCGTTCAGATGTTTGATTTCGGGACCTCAAAATCTAATTCTGAGGTCTCGAAATCAAATTCGTGGAAAATTATGCCTTTCTCAAAAACTACGCTACTTCAGAAAGGGGGCGTTTCTCACAATGTTTTATACCATCAACCTGTACCCATCGCTTGTTACCAAGTAAGTTTATTAAGCAAACAATTGTTTTGAGTAATAACCAATAGTGTCCAGTGCCTTCAAGTGCCTTGCTAAAGGGCACACATTTCATAACAGGGTATCAAACCCTCAAAAACTGCTGCTGATAACACCAGGGCCCAATTTCATAGAGCTGCTTAAGCAAAAAATTTGCTTAAGCACGAAAATAGCTTGCTTATTTTACACATGTTACTGGTAAAAATTTCATGTCATGTACATTGCTTGTGACTAATATTTAGCTGTTGTTTACTTAGCATAACAATTGAGTGGAGTCTTAGCCGGTAATCTGATTTTACAAAGCAACAATTCTTTTGCTTAAGCAAATTGTTTTGCTTAAGCAGCTTTATGAAATTGGGCCCTGGGCCCAATTTCTTAAGCAAGAAAATAGCTCGCTTGTTTTACACATGTTACTGGCCAAAATTTCATGCCATATACATTGCTTGTGACTGGTATTTAGCTGTTGTTTACTTAGCATAATAATTGAGTGGAGTCTTGGCCGGTAATCTGATTTTACTAAGAAAGGATTTTTTTGCTTAAGCAAAATTTTGTGCTTAAGCAGCTCTATGAAATTGGGCCCTGAGCTTAGGTTCCGTGAACTAGTCCACTCAGCCACAACATGCCACGATTTATTGACTGAAGTTAAATTGACTGAATGAATGATTTATTGACTGATCAATTGATTGATTGACTAACTAAATGATTGATTGACTGCTTGATTGATTGATTTAATTTTTTTGACTTTTCAAAACAAACACTTATATTCATCAAAAAATGTACAAAAACATAAATTGATTGATTGATAATCAATTAATCTACAAAAACATAAATTGATTGATTGATAATCAATTAATCTACAAAAACATAAATTGATTGATTGATAATCAATTAATCACTTGATGAAGATCAACTTACTGATCTGATGGGTGTGCTTCCACAAAGTAACCAGCAAATGGGCAATAGACAGTAGGAGCCACATCCCGCACCTGCTGCATCTTATAGTAGAGAAGCTTACGCCGTTCGCGCTTCACAAACTCCGCCTTCCACTCCTCTGTCGAGAAAAAACAAAGAACGATAGTACTCGCTCCAGTTCACGGGAGACAAAAATTGAAAACCAAATTTCTTTAGTCTTTGACTTATTGTTTGGTGATGTATTTTTTTAAGATGAACCAAAAATTGAATTGCAATTGAAAATTTGCTTTCCTAGGGCGTTTTCCAAACCACGGCGTGGCATCCAGGATTCCGTCATGGGCTCCGATCATCAATACTAAAGCAGTGTACATTTTGCACACTGCTTCAACATCAAACTGGACCCTTTATCTGGAGCTGGAATCTCAGCCGAGGTTTGAAAAACACCCTTAATGTTATCCTCATCAAAAGCCAAGTAGGATTTGAAACTTTGCATGGTGTAAGGATAACTAAGAGCAGTTTGCAGTAACACCATGTGAATATCTCTTATGAGTAGTCTTGGTTCTGAAAAGAACTAAGAGAATCAATGTGTGGTGAAGAGGTTTTCAACTAGTGGTTTAATCCCAACGAGGCCTGGTTCTTGATAATTTTACCGAGACAAATTCGAGGTAAATTATCAAGAACCAGGCGTGGCAGGTTTAAACCACTAGTTGAAAACCGATTCAACACATTTTGATTCCCATTCATAAATACCTTTTCGGTCAAAAAACATCAACACTTATGGTCAAAAAGTAAAATAAATGCAAAAATTATAATTTTTCAATGATTTCTTTCAACACAACACCCCTCCAGCTATGAAATGGTAAGGCCCAGTCAAGGCCCTCAGGTAAACAACTCCTTATAAGGGAATGCTGTGCGCGTCGCGCGTATCGTGTGATGTGGCACAACTGTAGGAATGAAGAAACTGTCTTAAAAGCACAGGTGCAAACTCGCGTGTCACGCCCATGTTTCAACACTTTTTACATGTCGTAAACAAAGGTTTATACACACCCATGTGACACGATCTCCACCAATAGGAATAGCGAAACTGTCTGAGGTATTTATGAATGGTGGTTAACGACTCAACGTTTCGAACAGTATGCTCAGATCTTTTTCTTTATGACAGGTGCACTGGATTCTTTTACATGCATTACACAACACAGGACCAACGGCTTTGCGTCCCATCCAAGGGCACAGCAATAATGGCTAAGTGTCTTGCTGGAGAACACAAGTCTCACGACCGGGACTTAAACCCACACTCTGCTGATCACAAACACCAGAGCTTGATTCCAGCGCTCTTATCTGCTCAGCCATGACACGTAATGAATTATTTGAATACCTTCATACCTGTGTACTTGCCACCAGAGAAAGTCATTGGGAAACCAGAAGCCCCACCAGCAAAATCACTCAGCATCATGTCTACTCCGATGGGCAGTCGACCCCCATTAGGATTGGTACAGTCCACCGTGTCTAGGATAAGATGACCTGGTAGGAAGAAACCACAGAGTTAGCGAGGGGTGTTTTCAAACCTTGGCTTGGGCCCTCTTCCAGGATCCGTTTGATGCTTGGAAATATCGTATGAAATGTACACTGCTCCAAAATTTATTAAAAAGACGAAGAGCAAGCAATGTTTCAGGAGAGTCAAGTAAATCCATTGAATATGCAAAAATAATTTGGTCTCACTGAGACAAAACATTATTTTTGTGAATTGTTTGAATTTTTTACTAATTTCTCAAAAACTACAGCACCTCAGAAAGTAATATTTTAAGTGAAGCTTTCTACCATACCACCATTATATTTAAACCGTGTAAGTTTAATGTAAATCTTGAGACATTTGTGTTTTGTGTTCTACAAAAAGTAGCCAAACCCTTTAACGATACTTAGACGGGAGCTGTCTTCTATTCTAGTGGCAACCAAACTTCTCAATGGTCGATGCTCTGCTACACGTTTCCATCAAATTTTCTCCACAATATCAGTTTTTAATTGATGTTTAACTTACATCGGGGATAAAGAATATTAATTTTGGTTTTTTTACCCAAATACACCAACGTAGCCCTGTATACTCAGTACTTACCCGAGTTCTGTGAACAAAATCACAGGCATGTTACTCGAGTGGGATTGGAACCCACAAACTTTGCTAATCTAGAGCAGTGTCATACCAACTAGACCACCGAATTTCTCTGGTGGCTAGAGGCAGTTCGAATCCTATGTTTAGCAGAGGGTACTGCAAACAATTTGTTAAATTTGCATCATGAATTAACAACATTGACTTTGGTTTTTTTAACCAATATACACCGATGTGTGATAACAGTACTTGCCTGAATATCAGTTTTCAGTTTTCTTGTAAAATTTGTGTGTTTGATACATTCCATTTCCTGATCATATTGACTTACACAAGCTTTTGAATGAAAATGAAATTGATACAAACCTTTGTAATCTATAAGAGCGCATGTGTCCATATCAGGATGCACACCATCCATCATGATCATGAATCGTGTATCTTTATTAATCTACAAACAAAATACAAGGAAGTTAATGTATTTTTATTTGCCAGAAAGTTTATAAACCCAGTCTTCTACCAGCCTTGGCTTAAAGCCATTGGACACTTTCGGTAAACAGTATTGTCCGAAGGCCAACACTTCGTGTATCACAACTAATATATAAAATAACAAACCTGTGAAAATTTAGGCTCAATCTGTCATCGGAGTCTGGAGAAAATAACGGGAAAACCCACCCTTGTTTCCTCACACTCTCTTTATTTTAGTATACATAGATCAACTCTTTCCCTCACTCTTCTGTGCTTATATATTTTGCTTATCTATGTAATATTTTGTATTATATGTTATATTTTGAGAAGAGTAGTATGGAATAAAAGTGGAACTACATGACTTGTGTGTGGTGGAACAATTGGGAAAACAAAGTGGATTATATTGAATGGTCAGATAGTAAGAGTGCAGTGTGTAAGATGTATTCACCTACATGATATCATAATCTATCTATCATTCAAACCAACACAGGGTGATATTGAATGGTCAGACAGTAGGAGGGTTGACTGTGTACTGTGTAGGATGCATGCAGCAGCATTCACCTAAAGAAAACTTATTGCAGGCTGGCATAGTTTATCTATCATTCAAAACCAAAGTGGGTGATATTAAATGGTCAGACAGTAGGAGGGTTGACTGTGTAGGATGCATTCACCACAAGAAAACATACTGCAGGCTAGCATAGTGTATCTATCATTCAAAACCAAAGTGAGTGATATTGAATGGTCAGACAGTAAGAGGGTTGACTGTCTACTGTGTAGGATGCATTCACCACAAGAAAACACTGTAGGCTAGCATAGTGTATCTATCATTCAAAACCAAAGTGGGTGATATTGAATGGTCAGACAGTAAGAGGGTTGACTGTCTACTGTGTAGGATGCATTCACCACAAGAAAACATACTGCAGGCTAGCATATCATTCAAAACCACACATTCAAAATAGTCAGACAGTTCAAAAGCAATGAGATATTATTGAGCATGTTTACCTCGATCCATTTGCCAAATTTCTTGATGTGGATGTTATTGAGTTTGACCCCACTCTGCTCGAGTCTGACAAAGACGGGCATTGAGGTATCGCCAACGTAGATCGGAATGTCAGGATTGCGTTGTGATAACAGCTCAAGAGTTGGGTAGCTGGAGGTGGTAAAGAAAAGGATCGGTTAAAGGGTTTGGGTACTTTTTGTATAAACGCAAAACACAAACATCCAGAGATTTACTTTTACTCACATGGTTCAAAGATTATGATGGTAGAAAGGGGTTCCCTGAAATGTTACTCGCTAAGGTGCTGTAGTTTTTGAGAAACGTGTAAAAAGAAATTCACAACAATAAAATGCGTCTCAGTGAGACGGAAATTAGTTTATAGCATGTTTAATGGATTTATGCCGCTCTCCTAAAAACATTACTCTGGGATTTCCACTTTTTTTCTCAAAAAAGAGACTACCTACTATGGGGCTGAAACTTCAACATATTACATACATCTTCATTCAAAGCGAGTCATGTCATGGCCAAAAACTTTATCTACAAAAGGTATCAAAACCCTTTAAAGGCAAAGTATACCGTTGGTTTTTGGTACCGCTCGATTGATTTTATCCTCTATAAATGTAGATGTACACAACTGAAAAATTCATGGTTGCATTTTTGAGATATCCCCGAGAATCTGGAGTGAAAATATCCACGCAGGAAGAATAATCCCCAATACGAATACACAGTCTGAGAAGCGTAATGCGGTACACTTCTCAGATTCAAATTTGGGGGCATAAAAACTTATATCTTTTTAAACAACCACACGACTTCAAAGTGAAATGCTTCTCAAAACGCTTTATACTATCAAATGCTGCTGTAGGCTTATCACCAAAGTTTTTAGTGCCATTATTTTAAGAGGGATTACAAAGAGTGTACCTTAAACGACATTGAAGTTCAATTCAATTCAATTACCACTTATTTCCACTAAAACATTTCCACAAATTACAGACAGAAGACAGAGGAATAAACTAGCGGGAAACGCCTGGACGCAAGGCCCAAAACAGCCTACTGATTACTTACTTTAAATGGTCGGAATGGAGATGACTTATGTAAATGAGGTCAGCCTTGGCCAGCCTGTCCAGCCAATCAGCTGGCGGTTCATGCATCAGCCACCAACCGCGTGCAAAGGCTGGGCCAATGAGCCATGGATCAGTGAACATGATCAGGTCACCGAGTTTAATCTCAATGCATGCATGGGTGAAGTACGTAATCTGAAGTAGAAAAAAAAAAAGTCCTGGATTTAGTCTTCAGTACTGGCCTGATCATTGTGCAAAGATCATTGTGCAAGGATGTGTTGCAGGTGGTCCCACACATGGCCGGCAAAAACTTCGTTGAACAGATGGGATCAAAGAACTCACGGGCTTATCAATATCGATCTGCACTGGATAGGCAGAAGTGGAACTCCATCATAACCAGGGTCACAAAGGGTCAGCTATGACTCAGAGGACAACGACGACAGGCCTGATCATTCATGAAGGCAACAAAGGCGATTGCCTCTTAGTCATTGCCTTGGTGCCCTTGAAATGCTCTGCCGTAGAAAATTACAATTTCCTCATAGGGTGCCCTTTACCATGGAGAAAATGCCTTGTGGTGCCCTTGGACTAACAAAAATGAAGCATACAGGCTTGTCAATAATAATAGACCCTTCCTGTAAAATAAGTAAATTGCACATAGCGCATGTGCACTAACATTTCAGTTGGCATATATATAGTACAGTTGCTACATGTGTAGTACAATGTTTTCTGCGTATCTAGGTTTAGCTTAATAAGACTTATCATGTGACTCGTTCTAAACCAATCAAAAGGCAGAATCTTTGCAAGGGGTGTTGATAAACAATAGCGAATTCCTTAACAGACTTATGTGTCATAGAAAACAACTTTTAAAAACATTAAGACATAATAATAATACAGCATTTTTAAAGCGCACTAAATCTGTAGAACATTCAAAGGCGCTGGTCAAAGAACAAGAAGAAAATTTCACTCTATATCTGCAAAGGCTAATCTGAGGAGATGGGTTTTGAGAGAATGTTGGAATCGAGAGATGTCATGTGTGTCCTTAAGATGTTGAGGCAGAGAGTTCCAGAGGCGGGGTGAAATTATAGGACTTGTTCGCTTATGGCACAACACTTCAAGCTTTGTTGTTGAAAAAATGTGTTATAGGAAAAGGCTTGTGGCCTGCAGCTTTGGCCGTAACTGAACAGAGTCTTTCTTGTTTTTGTGTTCTACCCATACACCGATGTGCGTTAGCACTGTATACTCAGTACTTTCTTGAGTCCTGTGAACAAATATCACAAGCATGTTTAATACTCGCGTGAGATTCAAGACCCTTGTAATTCTAGAGCAGTGTCTTACCAACTAGACTACTGAGGTTGCCCGGTAGCTAGAGCCAGTTCGAATCCTATGTTTTGGCAGAGGGTACCGCAACGATATATGATATGTTAAATGTTAGTCTTTCTTGAAGGCTAAATAACAACCTAAAACACTAAATTGACTAAATGTTGCTGTTCTCAGTGCATTTGTTCTCACTGACTGACCTGAACTTCTCCTACTTCTAGTGGCATAGGATCTCTCTTATCCGTCTCCCATGGCTGAGGTGGCTTCAACTCTACGATGTCCAGGCTACCATCCTCATTATACTCTGGGACTGTATCAAAACAAAATTATCAATCAATCAATCAATCAATCAATCAATCAATCAATCAATCAATCAATCAATCAATCAATCAATCAATCAATCAATCAGTCAGTCAATCAATCAATCAATCAATCAATCAATCAATCAATCAAAAGGCATTTATAGAGCTCCAATTCCAAAGTAAGCTCCAAGGCGCTGTGGCGCAGTTGAATGGTTAGTAAACCTGCTGGAACGGGTAAGCTTTAAAGGCACTGGACACTATTGGTATTTACTCAAAATAATTGTATGCATAAAAACTTACTTGGTAACAAGCATTGGAGAGCTGTTGATAGTATACACAATTGTGAGAAACAGCTCCCTCTGAAGTAAGGTAGTTTCTGAGCTTTAGAAGCAATTTCTCGTTGAAATATTCGAATTGATTTTGAGACCTCAGCTGAGTTCTGAAAGCACACAACTTGTGCGACAGGGTGTGGTTTCTTCTAATATTCTCTCGCAGCTACGACGACCAACTAATTGAGTTCAAATTTTCACAGGTTTGTTATTTTATGCATATATGTTGAGACACACCAAGCGAGAAGACTGGTCTTTGACAATTACCAATGGTGTCCAGTGCCTTTAAGGAGTTTCTTGAATGAGGTACATAAGTTAGCTGGGATTTCAAATGTGTACAGGGGTCTATTTCCAGTACAAAGTCAGTTCTTACAGAGGACTAGTCCTAGGACTCTTTATGAGTTGTTAAAAACTTAAAGACAGTGGAAACTATTGGTAATTGTCAAAGACTAGCCTTCACAGTTGGTGTATCTCAACATATACATTAAACAACAAACCTGTGAAAATTTGAGCTCAATCGGTCATCGAACTTGCGAGATAATAATGAAAGAAAAAACACCCCTGTCACACGACAAGTGTGCGTTGAGATGGTTAATTTCGAGACCTCAAGTTCTAAATCTGAGGTCTCGAAATCAAATTCATGGAAAATTACTTCTTTCTCGAAAACTATGGCACTTCAGACGGAGCCGTTTCTCACAATGTTTTATACTACCAACCTGTCCCTATTACTCGTTACCAAGTAAGGTTTTATGCTGATAAATATTTTGAGTAATTACCAATAGTGTCCACTGCCTTTAAGGCTAGTGTCCTAAATAAGGCTTGTATTTCTTAACTCTTTAAATCCACCCCAGGAAGCTCATTACACATTTTGGGGCCATGTGTACAGGAAAAAATCTCTCTGCAAAAGTTGAATAGAAAGTTCTTGGCACAACAAAAAGGGAGCATGTTGACAAACAAAGATGTCTTTGTTGAGATCTCAATTTTAGCACGTGATATAATCAGGGGCTCGTTTATGGCATGCTTTACACATTAAGATCTCAAATTTGAAGATGATTCTTTGAGAGATGTAGGAAGCCAATGTTTGTTGATTAGATAGGGACTGAATGAATCACAACACAACAAGAAACAACTGAGCTTAGGACGCTGATGCTGGACTGGGATGCGTGGAAGGCGACCATCAGAGTTTCCCGAGATGGTATCGGCTGAAGACAACCTCTCGCTCAACTAGACTATTCAAATCATATACATCAATTACTTGCTGAACAAGTTTACCAGAGTGCAGATTTGCATGTTCATGAAAAAATGTTTAAAGGGTTTGCACTACTTTGATAATATTGAAAATATCAATGTTGACAGATTTCCAAGCGCTGAATTTCTTCGCTAGCTGTGTAAGCGAAAGAATGACTAGTAACATGGAGTACGCGCGTGCGCACAAGTCACACCTCCCCACTAGTCAGAGTAATTATGCTTGTTGTATTACAATATGGTATATGGAGGGTCACGGTGAAAAACTTCCCTTGAAGGAGTTTGCTTGAGTTGGTGTTTGAGAAATGCTCTTCTTGTTATTAACCATTTAGAGACCAAAACAGCTGCAAGCAAATTGTACCGAAATGCCAAACTTTTGCTCTAACAATGGGGTCAAAGAAAAGGTTTGGGACTGAATTCACATTTTCCTATATTTGCCCTGTAAACATAGAAACTACAACTCAAAAACAAACCATGTATTTCTGTTTCTTAGTTTTCCTGCAGTTTTACATATATGAAAATAGCAGTGCAAAATTCCACAAGATAAGCAATGTCTGGGCGTTGGGTGATGAACATACAGGAATGAATGGTCATTTATGGGTTAAAGGCAGTGGACACTATTGGTAAATACTCAAAATAATTATTAGCATAAAACCCGACTTTGTAATGAATAATTGGGAGAGGTTGATAGTATAAAACGATGTGAGCAACGGCTCCCTCTGAGGTGACAGAGTTTTCGAGAAAGAAGTAATTTTCTGCGAATTTGATTTTGAGACCTCAAGTTTAGAATTTGAGGTCTCGAAATCAAGCATCTGAAAGCACACAACTTCGTGTGACAAGGGTGTTTTTTCTTTCATTATTTTCTCGCAACTTCGACGACCAATTTGAGCTCAAATTTTCACAGGTTTGTTATTTTATGTACATGTTGAGATACACCATGTGAGAAGACTGGTCTTTGACAACTACCAATAGTGTCCACTGTCTTTAAAGACTTGAACAAAACTACTCCTCCATATACATGTATTTCCAATTTACTGTCACACTACACTACACTACACCTCTATTTCTTCAGTTCCCCCCCCCCCCCAATTTTCTTGTGACTCTGATGACTCATAAAAAAAAGTACTCTAAATATTAATGACCTTAAAAAACTGACTGGGTGAGAAGCACTACAGCTGTTGAAAGCTTGTGGTCTATGTGCAGACTACTAGTGCTAATTGTTTGCTCACCCAGCCCTTTGCAAATATTAACATCCAGGAGGCATTGTCTAGACAAAGTGCAAAGATAACAAATTAGTGCAGTTTGTTTAATATGTTCCACACCCTGGAGAGTACATTACCTCACATCACTCTTCTTGTTTTTAAAGGCAAGGCACTGGACACAATTGGTAATGATCAGCATAAAACCTTACTTGGTAACGAGTAATGGGGAGAGGTTGATATAGTGTAAAACATTGTGAGAAACGGCTCCCTCTGAAGTGACGTAGTTTTTTGAGAGAGAAGTAATTTTCCACAAATTTAATTTTGAGACCTCAGATTTCGAATTGGAGGTCTCGATATCAAGCATCTGAAAACACACAACTTCGTGTGACAAGGGTATTTTTTTCTTTCATACATGTATGTTGAGATACACCAATTTAGAAGACTGGTCTTTGATAATTACTAATAGTGGCCAGTGTCTTCAAAGGCACTGGACACGTTTGGCTATTGTCATAGAACTTGCAAGAGAGTTATGAAAGAAAAATCATTCTTGTTGCATTACATTGTGTGCTTTCAGATGAATAATAAAAGGCTTCAGCTGAAGTCTTTTATTACTTGGGTGAAAATTTACCTCCTCCTGCAAGAAAATGATGAAAGAAAAAAACACCCTTATAGGATTTGAGGCATTGCATGGTGAGGTATCAATGTATATTTGGTTTGCGGTAACACCATGTGTGTATCTACTTGCCAGGTAGAGTTGTTCTTAGGGAACTGTCTTGCTTTATTCTACTGCCGTGGAGTAGATAATCGGAGGTTCGGGAGACTTCTCAGTTCTGAAAAGAACTGTCTAGAGCAAGAGCAAGATAGTCGAAACGTTGAGACCAATTCAGAACCGACTCCGCGGCAGTACAGTTTATTACGATCCTATAAGCTAAAGTAGTAGTCCAGTCTAAATTCTATACCATCCGCCCTGGTAATAGTTAAAAGCAGGACAGTTCTTTTCAGAACTGAGAAGTCTCCCGAACCTCCGATTATCTACTCCACGGCAGTAGAATAAAGCAAGACAGTTCCCTAAGAACAACTCTACCTGGCAAGTAGATACACACATGGTGTTACCGCAAACCAAATATACACAAAAAACGACCTTGTTGTACAAATTAGTGTCCTTTCAGAAGTCTTTTTTTGAGTAATAACCAATAAAGTCCAGTGCCTTTAAAGGCTTGAACAGCACTGGATCTTTCACTTTACTATCACATTACATGTACACTCCATCACGGAGTTCATCGGTCCATATTGACAACAAACTGCAATCTTTGTTTGTTTGTATAAGTTTCGGTTTAAAAGGCGAACCAAAGTTAATGAACAGCAATCTTTCTGTGCACATTACCAAGCTGTTGTTGACTGAAGCTATCTGGTGGATTCACATAGCGCATCGTCTTGGCATCCAGTTTCCATCCATGCTTGGTGCAGCGGAGAATGCTATTAGAAAAACATTAAAACAAATCAATTGGTATAAGGTTTGAACATGTTTCTTGGTAACTCTGTGGATGAGTTTTCTTTGGGCGCAGCCAATTACTTAAAGGCAGTGGACACTATTGGTAATTACTCAAAATAATTATTGGCATACAACCTTTCTTGGTGACGAGTAATGGGCAGAGGTTGATGGTATAAAACATTGTGAGAAACGGCTCCCTCTGAAGTGCCATAGTTTTCAAGAAAGAAGTAATTTTCCACGAATTTGATTTCGAGACCTCAAGTTTAGAACTTGAGGTCTCGAAATCAACCATCTAAACACACACAACTTCGTGTTGCAAGGGCTGTTTTTCTTTCATTATTATCTCACAACTTCGATGACCGATTGAGCTCAAATTTTCACAGGTTTGTTATTTTATGCATACAGTATGTTACACCAACTGTGAAGGCTATTCTTTGACAATTACCAATAGTGTCCACTGCCTTTAAATGGTTTCGTAGATACATGTATCAACATAAAAGTATCTTAAAACTTGGTGATAGTCATTCTCTTAATTTAGCACATTTTATGTTTAAACACTCTCGTAATTTGTTGCCACATAAACTTCAAGGCTTCTTTTTAGCTAGTGCTTCAGTTCACACTCATCAGACCCATGGTTTAGCCAAAGGGAATCTTTTTGTTAAATAAAGTAGAACTGAGTCTTTTTAAAAGAGTGTGTTTCATAAAGGGGTCCTTTACTGGAATAGTCTTAATTCAGAACTTAAACAGTCAGTCGGTGTTTCTTCTTTTATTAAAAAGCTTTAAGAAGATTTGACTGATTTATACGCCACTTAAAAATGATATATGTGGCAGGTATAAAACATGCCCCCCATTATTTTTTTGGTTCAATCAACTTTAGTTTCCTCCTTTAACCAATTCTTTTGTTAATCGTGCGCCCTCAACGTCAGGTTTCGGGTGTTCCCATAATTCCATTGAAGACAGACAGCCGTGTAACTGTACTATTGATTGTCTTCATATTTCAGGAAAATTTCCCCTTTTTGTGTTTTTTTTAATTCTAATATACATTTTTTATTATTTTTTTTAGTATTTATTTATCCATTGTTCAGTCTCACTCATGCATAATGCCCATGTCCCTGGTGTTTGTTTGTGTACGTTTTCTTTTGTAAATTGTCCTTGTCTTTAGGGAAGAGGGAAACAAAGCTTTTATTGCTTCTTCTTTTTCCTACATGTTGATGTCAAACTATGTTCTATTTATTGTTCATTTACTGGATTAAAGTAAATGGCCGACCGTGTTGGTTCACAAAGTAAAGGGAAAACCACGCAATTTCGAGGCAAATTTGTATGGATCATTGTATTCTACTTTTAAAATATCTTTCTAATCATATGCATTTTATAACCAATGGTTACAAGCGCTTTTCAAATACCAACTCGACCGATCCAAGGCAACGTGTTCCTTTAATGAAAGTGATCAGGGAATGTCTATCTCTACCACTCCTGAAGAATGGTTTTAGAAAATACTTCATTGCGGAGAAATTAATGGTAACACCACAAAATTCTTTAGTAATTGGGTGTCACAACATAATTGTTGTACATGTAAATAATCTTTTTTAAAGGCAGTGGACACTATTGGTAATCACTCAAAATATTTATTAGCATAAAACCTTACATGGTTACAAGTAATGGGGAGAGATTGGTAGTATGAAACATTGTTTGGTGTTTTGTTGATTTGTTTATATTTTTATTTCAAAGTACATCTAATGGGCCTCATCATAGAAAACAATGAATGTTCCTTGAGCTTACCTTATGGCTATTTTTAAATTAAATAAATACACCACCCCCCAAAAAAAAAAAATTACACAAAGATGAAATTCAATTCTCAAAGACTACTTACCAGTTATCCCCATCTTCAATATCTTTAATAAACGTCCCGCCTTGATGTTTGCATTTGTTCAGACACGCCTTGTACATGTGTGACGTGGCCGGCTCCTCCACAGTATTCTCTGCAGTGGGATCCTTGTAGATGACAAATTTCTCCTTCTCAGATCTATTGATGAGGTTCACGCCATTCTTGAGTTCACTTGTCTCCTCTGGAGACAGGGAGAAGACGATTTCTCTTTCTTGTTCCATAATGTTCCGATGATGTACAAATTAAATGACTCTGTTGTTAAATACAGGCTTGCAGTTGTAACTTCACCTAAAAAGAGGAAATAACAAAATTTCAATGATTAAGTGTTCGGGCAACAACTCTTTGATTTTGTTCGTTTTTTAGGTGTTCGGGCAACAGCCCGAACAACTCTTTGATTTTGTTCGGTTTTTTTTTTTTTTTTTTTGGGGTTTTTCTTATTCTTCTCGCTGTCGATTGTCCGCAAGAAAAAGCATAGATGCGAAGCTTGCATTAAGTTGAAACTTTGCACACAGGTAGACAATAACCAGTAGATGATACAAAAGTTTTTACGTCTCGATGACGTCATCAGTTGACGAGATACACTAATTCAAAGTTTATTATTTCAAAAAATCATAACTTTTGATCTACATGAGGGATTTTTACAATCAATACATCATCGGAAAGGGCATTAAAAACTCCGTAAACGCCTCACAGACATGACCCCTTTTTGATCTTGTCTTCTGGTTCAAAATCGAGGTTGAAAATTCTAAAATTCATGTATAAAGAACTACAAAATTCCCCCATTGATTGCGCGTAAAGATTTTACAATTACATGTACATGTACTTTGTCACCACGTGTAAGCATGCAGTGCATTGCGGTCACCACGTGTAAGTATGCGGTGCATTGAGGAGCATAGTCACGCTCTGCACCACGTGTTGATCGTTTTCGAGGCGTTTTCAACATAATGTCAGTTTTCTTCAAAAGTAATTTATTGGTTTTATCTACGACCGTACTGCGTTGATAACACCGGTCACTAAAGTTAAGCAAAATCGGGCCCAGTCAGTATTTGGATGGGAGACCACTTGGCGACCAAAATTTGTACTATTTATTTTTGTATTAATTTTTTTTTTCTCCTATAAATAGCTTCGCTTTAGTCTGTTTTCAAGGCGTTTTCAACAAAGATTTCCCTCCCGGTTAGTTAGTCTCTTCTCCAGTCGTCATTATGCATAAGCTCCTATATCCTCAACCACACAAGCTATTTTGACAATCTATACATCATATGAAAGGGCTTTACGTACTTAGTCTGTTTTCAAGGTGTTTTCAACAAACATTTCCCTTTCGGTTAGTTAGTCTCTACTCCAGTCGTCATTATGCATAAGTTTCTATGTCCTCAACCACACAAGCTATTTTGACAACCTATATATACATCATATGAAAGAGCTTTACGTACGTAGTCTGTTTTCAAGGTGTTTTCAACAAACATTTCCCTTTCGGTTAGTTAGTCTCTTCTCCAGTCGTCATTATGCATAAGTTCCTATGTCCTCAACCACAAAAGCTATTTTGACAATCTATACATCATATGAAAGGGCTTTACGTACGAAGTCTGTTTTCAAGGTGTTTTCAACAAACAGTTCCTTTCTGGTTAGTTAGTCTCTTCTCCAGTCGCCATTGTTCATCAGTTCACGTTTCCTCAAACACAAAAGCTATTTTGACAATCTATACATTATATGAAAGGGCCTCACGTATTCCACAAAAATGGGTATGTTGGTGACCTTTTCTTGACCTTTTGACCATTTTTAAACTGGAAGAGCCTGTAAAATGCTTTGAAAAGGCATTATTTAAAGGCTTTTAGGTTGAAATGTACACTTTTTGATGTTTTTTCCATAAAATTATTACACATCAAGAAAACTTGATTTCTTTGTAATTTGACGGGATACTTACAATACTTGTTTCATTTATTCAAACACTGACCCAACAATAGCCGAACACCTAGTGTTTGTTTTTACAAACACTATATCTAGTGTATTTTTAAGTTTGTTCGGCCAACTCAAAAATACCTTGTCCGCTAACAAAAGCACCTTTCCCAAACCCGTATGAACTTGAAACTTCACACATAGATATGTATTTATTAGGAGAGGAAACCGTTTAAGTTACGTCATTCAAAGTTTTTTTATTAATATAAAATCATAACTTCTGATCTACACAGGGGATTCTTACAATCAATACATCATCGGAATCATCATTCAAAACTCCGTAAACGCCTCGCAGACATAATCCCATTTTGACCTTGTCTTACGGTTCAAAAGTAAGCATTTGTATATTTTCTTGGCCTAAGTGTTTATGCCCAACGCAGCATACCCCTCGCGACTATAGCTTGTTCAGACTTGTTTACACATTATACGCCAGTGCCATGTGCGTGCACATGGCATGATTTTCCATTGATAAGTTTTGACTGGCAAAAGGTCACCGATCCAAGGCGTCAAACATGACTTAAAGCCATTGGACCCTTTCAGTTATTGCCCAAGGCCCACACTTCGTGTATCACAACTTCTATAACAAACCTGTGAACATTTAGGCTCAATCGGTCATCGGAGTCGGGAGAAAATAACGGGAAAACCCACCCTCGTATCTGCGCGTTTCGTCGTGTCATGGCATGTGTTTAAAATAAATCCGTAATTCTTTTGACCCAGAGGTGCTCGGTCCAAGTTGTCAAACATAATGATAATGAAGTAAATTTAATCACAAAAAATGGAACCCCCATGAGGGGCTAAGCACGGGCTAATCATACTAATATTCTGGTAGCACCATGTAATGCTTTACAAGGTGCTGTGGCGCAATTTTGCTGCCGATTGGACCGGGAACAACGGGGCGAAATCCTTCGCTTTTCGATAAGTACACTGGGTTTCTTTTATATGCGTTAAATAAAACCTGGGACCAACGGCTTTACGTCCCATCCGAAGGACGAAGCAATGGTTAAGTGACATCATAATTTTGTAAAGTTAAGAAAACTCCTTAACATCTTTTGACCCAGAGGTGCTCGGTCCAAGTTGTCAAACATAATGATAATGATGTAAATTTAATCACAAGCAATAGAACCCCCTTGAGCGGGCTAAGCACGGGCTAATCATACTAATATTTTGTAACCGTTGGAACCTACTTTATATCTTTGCCTGGTCAAACATCATTTAAAGGGGCATTACAGTATTACATTTAGTTTTAGCCCGCAAACGTAAAGTTAAAAAGCAATATAAAGACTAGGAAATAGAGTGCTCTCATAGTGGTGCAAAAGGTTTGATACACACACATCTCAACGCGTGTTCAGGCTGTTAAGTCAACTTCTTAGTTTCTGTAAGTCGACTTGGTGAGATAAATTATGTCAGTTAGTCGACTGATCATTTTATCTAAGTCGACTTGGTGAGATGGATTATGTCAGTAAGTCGATTTACCATTTTATATAGGTCGACTTGGTGAGATAAATTATGTTGTTAAGTCAACTGATTGTTTTGAATAAGTCGACTTAGCAAGATAAAATATGTCGGTATTAAGTTAACTTATTCCACGAAATAAGTCGTCTTGATGAGATAAATTAAGTGGGATGGCACTCCTGGAGCTCCGTAGGTGACCCTTTGCCAGTCAAAACTTATCATTGGAAAATCACGCCATGTGCACGCACATGGCACTGGCGTATAATGTGTAAACAAGTCTGAACAAGCTATAGTAGTCGCGATGCTGCATTAGGCATAAACACTTAGGCCAAGAAAATATACAAATGCTTACTTTTGAACCGTAAGACAAGGTCAAAATGGGATTATGTCTGCGAGGCGTTTACGGAGTTTTGAATGATGATTCCGATGATGTATTGATTGTAAGAATCCCCTGAGTAGATCAGAAGTTATGAAGTGGTCGGACGGGAATCGGTGTTATCAACGCAGTACGGTCATAGATAATATACAATAAATTTGATTTGAACCAGAAGACAAGGTCAAAAGGTTAAACGCCTTGAACGAAGACTATTCTACATGAAGCTTTTTCGCGCTCTATGGATGATCACTGGAGCGTGACTCTCCCGCACAGCTAATACACTACACGTTGTGTGTATGCGTAAGTGTAATGATGTTTATGCACATACCAACGGGGGATGATGTATTGATTGTAAAAATCCCTCATGTAGATCAAAAGTTATGATTTTTTGAAATAATAAACTTTGAATTAGTGTATCTCGTCAACTGATGACGTCATCGTGACGTAACAACTTTTGTATCATCTACTGGTTATTGTCTACCAGTGTGCAAATGTTCAACTTAATGCAAGCTTCGCATCTATGCTTTTTATTGCGGACAATCGACAGCGAGAGGAAGAAGAAAAACCAAAAAAAAGAAAAAACCAAACAATAACAAAGAGTTGTTCGGGCTGTTACCCGAACACCTAAAAAAAAAACGAACAATAACGAAGAGTTGTTCGGGCCGTTGCCCGAACACCTAAAAAATAGCCAGTGCTTATCAAATAAAAATTATATTAAATTTGTGTCCTTTTTGGTAATATATTCAGAAGTTTTTATACGCCAAAATTTTAATATCTGAGGAGTAGGGTTGAATTTTTGCAGTAAATTACTGGAATCGTTGTTTCAAATTAAAAAAAAAAACGCCAATGCTTAGGCCTATCAAATAAAAATTATATTCAATTTGTGTCCTTTTTGGGTTCAGAAGTTTTAAGTCCCTAGGGAACAATAATTATCTTTCCGGTAATTTTATAGCGATTATTCTTTCATATAAGGTTAAAGGAACGTTACAGAATTGGCAAGAAACAAAAATCGTAAAGATCACAGATTTACATAAAACTTACACGGTCTAATGATGATGATAGTAGAAAACATCCCTTGAAATATTTCTGTCTGAAATTTCATAATTGATGAGAAATAAATAATCTAATTTCGCGTTTGGAGTTTATTGCTCAGTGAACGTTTATTCATTTTTGTTTTGGCATCGATGCAATGCAAAATTTGTAATCGTTTTTTTCACTGTTCTCTCGCGAAACAGATGATCGATCGATCTCAAACTTCTACAGATTGTCAGTATATGTATGGTGGATCATTACATAAAGTGCTTACACAGCAACCTTTTTGAAGGAAAAAAACAATTCTGTAATGTTCCTTTAAATGCAAACAATAGCTTTTCAAGGATTTCACTTGGCTCAATGCTCATAGGCCTACTGATTAATTGCTAAGGCCTTAGTTTCCGACAATATCATTATGATAAAATACTTCATTCTTGTTTACATCGTTATCATGAACATTTTACAAGTCAACTGTAAGAGGAATTAATATAGATCTATAAACAGCTAGATGGATTGACCATTGTGTACTAATGACTTAGCCCTGGTAGGACATCAGTCAGTGCCACTGCACTGACATCACAGTAATGAAATTCTTGCTATATTCTTTTTATCATTGATCTGTGGGGTATAGAGTTATTGTGTGACGGGCTGGGGTGGGAACGCTTTAAAAAGGGATAAAGATAGGATTGATCGTCTGGTGAGGAAAGTAGGGAGAATGACAGGGGTGTGTTTGCAGTCGGTGGACTCTCTTCACCAGGAGCGGGTGACAAGTCTGTTTCGTCGTATTTTAGACGATGATAGCCACCCGCTTCATGGTGAACTTACTGATCACATTATTCCTAGAAGTTGTAGGATGAGACTGCCGGCTGCTCGCACTAACCGTCATCTTCGCTCTTTTGTCCCCATGGGTATTACGTTTTTTAACGCTTTGTATAAAAGATAAGTGCTTGATCACAATTTTTGCATATTTTTAACATAAATTGTCTCTATATTTTTATATTATTGTATTGACATACGGCCTGTCGTCGGCGTATAAATGTTTTTTATTCTTAAATCCTTGTGCGTGTATCTTGTGCTACTTTTATATCTGCCTGTTGTTCTTTTTCATATTTGGTGTGTTTTTAAAAACTTGTGTGAGCAATGCAATTTCTTCTTTTGAAGATCAATAAAGTTTTCTTATGTCTTATAAATGTCTTATCCTGTGTATAAAGCTTCTTTACAATGCAAACACAAATTTGACTAAAATTGTAATTTTTTGCCTGCGATTTGCCTGCAAATAGTAGACCGCCAGTGATGAATGCAAGAAAGTGTTTACACGGAAGTTAGTGCACAACGTGGGAATGGGAAACGTCAATTTCAATTTTCTGTTCACAAAATATTGCCAAAGAGCTAATTTAAAAGATAAAAATATGTAATTTATGGATTGCATTGTCCAACATCCAAGCAGATGGATAATTTTGTTCTCAAGGCATTTTGATTATCGAGTATTTCCCTGTACACCCCTTAGCTCATTTTTGGACCAATCCAATGACGTAGTTTTCAAACACAAAATAGTAATCCCAGTAAGTCAAAACATAATTGAGCAAGTTGGTTCCAAAAATGACGCGCATTTGACTCCTGCAGAATTTGTGCAAGCTTATTCTGCAATTTTAGTGCCGTTAAAATTACAGAATATGCTTGCACAAATTTGCGTTTTTACTTTGTGTTAAACTGACATTGAGGGCGTCCTTTGCAAAGATTCTGAATTGTTCAGCTTTTTTGAATTTCTAGTCCTTATTTGGGCGCAGAACATTCGTTAATTTTTTGATGAGGAAATACGTAAATAAACATAAATTTACACTTGGCATTTTTTACAGGTATGGTCAGCAAAAATTTATCCAGTTGGGGAAAAAGCGGCGGTTTTTTCTTCATAACTATTGAAACTACAAATAAAGGAAAAGTTACTGTACGGCGCCACCACTTTTTCATCTGATATGAAATAATAATAATATAGTATCTAATTTACCTCAATGAGATATCCCTTTTAGTAAAATACGAGTTAAAAAGTTACAAAGAATGGTTCCCCAATCCGTGCTTTGTGTACAAACATACGGACACGCGTCTGGGAACTACAAAGAATAGTTCCCAGACGCGTGTCCGTATGTTTTTATACATGAAGCGCGGATTGGGTATCTTTTCTTCCCAGGACGAACGTGTGCAGATGATTCCACACGTTTGTCCTGGGAAAAAAATCTGCGCACGGTCGGGGGACAACCGGCATATCGGCATGAGCGGTAAAAGAGCGTTAGTTGAGAAAATTCACACGCAAAATTTACTTGATTTTTACTCAAAATCTGTGATACCTATGTGAACGATTCCAAGTGTAGGGCTATCTGCAACTTCTGAAGTATTAGATCCGTAAGTTTCATGATAATAATAATAATAATAATGATGCGGAGAGTTTCAGATGATTTTCCGAAAGGTTTTGATATCAGTGGTGCTGGGGCCAAGGATACGGAGTGGATTGGACCGATTTATGGGGCTACACTCGCTTGAATGTTCCCCGAGCAAACAAAATTCTAGGTCAAAAGGCTTTCACCAGTTTCAGTGTGGCTGGGCCAATAATTTGGAACAATCTCCCAACTGCCATTAGGGAATCTACTACTCTTTCTGCTTTTTGTAAAGTCCTTCAGACTCACCTTTTTCCAAGTTAATTTCTTTCTAGTGCGCTATGATCTCGATGGAATTGCGCCTTAAATTTTAATTGTTATGTTACCCCCTTTGCATGCAAGTGCAAAGTTCGTTGGCTGGATTATTTTTGGAATCTAAACAAGTTTAAATTTTCCTTTAGTAGAGATTCCCCTCTCAGAAGAAAAGTGTTGTACCCCTTCAAGAACAAAATTCCAGGCCTACTTAACTTACATTAATTTTATGTACGTACCAATACGTAAGCATCTCATCTACGTACTAGTTGCGATAACGTAACCCCCTCCTCCCGACGGCCGCCAGGCCGGATTCCATTTATAAGCACATACAACAACAACAGTCAGTCATCGTGCACAAAATGGTAATTGACTAATTCTCACACTCACAGTTTTAAGTTGAAAGATTCCAGATCGTAAACACCGTCATAACACACATATATTTATGTACAACACAGGTCATTATGAGCACAAAGCACTAAACATAAAACTGTACAAATTTAAGCGATATATACATACATAAAACAGTCGAAATTTTCTCATAAAGCGAGGAAGTTTGTGGTCACGATGAGCTGTCAGTCAGTCAGTGTCAGCCATGTTGTTACGGAAGTCTGCGCACCATGCCCGTATGCGCGCAATTTCTCTCTGCATGGTATATTATACGTATGTCCGTGTGGTGGTTAATGACAACGGATGTACACACTCTTAGCACGGGGTCGAGGAAGTGATTACGATCCACGTGTGATGTAGACTTATTTTCAAGTCTGAGATCGCGGTTATTCAGATGCATCAGCCACGAAAAATATCACGCACTCTAACAACTCGCTATATGAGTTGTAAATCTAAGAGGGCGCTATTTCATGCGATTTGGAACCAAGCCTACGTGTCATGTGACAGCACACCCAACTATTGAGTGAGTGATCATGACGCACCCATCAAACACGACCTTTGCTTGGGAGAGAGTGCATGACAAAACAGCCTAAACTTGTATAATGGAGTAATATCTGTTGTAATGGAGTATTGATTTGTAATTTGTACAAATTCAGTTTTTACATTAGCAAATTGCGAAGACCGGAAAAAAAAGGTCTTGCTACATCTGTTGTAATGGAGTTTGATTTGTAATTTATTTTGTACAAATTAAGTTTTTACAGTGCCAAATTGCGAAGACCGGAAAAAAAGGTCTTGCTACATCTGTTGTAATGGTGAGCAAAGTCAATTATCATGAACTGGATATTAGTTTGGGCGTCTGTACTCGTTTCCATTTAGTTTGCTTAAGAAAAAGCAATATAAATCTTTCTTTCTTTGTTCTACTACCGTGGAGTAGATTGTTCGGGTGTTCGGGAGACTTCTCAGCTCTGAAACGAACTGTCCTGTTTTTTTAACTATAACCCTGGGCGATAGTAATTAAGAGAAACCACAATTTTCAGAGTTGTGCTGTTTTGCCATTTAAAGATGCTATGTCAGATTTTTGGCCCCAAACATTAAAAAAAAAAATTTTTTTGAGTGAATGGTATTTCAAAGAGTATTCCACCCGCTCTAACGAAAACAAGTTTAACTGTTACTTTTAATGGTCAGGAACCATGACAAAAATTTAAAACGTTTCTTATCAAACACATAAGAATTTGTCACGTGATATATTGTCGGGATAATTTTGAGCACTTTATTTCACTGCTGCTAATAATTGGCGGACTTTTTCGAGCAATGGCTCAAATGAAAGCTTGTAACTTTCTCGACCCCCATCAAAATACCAATTGAATTTTAAATCAAAATCTGTGGGTCAAATCGGCCAAAAATCTGACATAGCATCTTTAAAGGGAGCGCCAGTGGCTCAGGGAGTGTCCGAGGGAGATTCTGTCCCGTATGTGAAATGGCTGAAGGGGGCTGTAGTTTGTACTGTTTGCCGTATTGGGGACAGAATCCCCGGTTTGAGGTGGGTGCGGGGTGGGGGGGGGGGCACCGAAACCGATTTCCCAAAATGCGGTTCCAAACGGGCAAAGTTTGCGAGTTTGTGGTAATTACTCAGAATAATTGTTAGCATAAAAATTTACTTGGTAACGAGCAATGGAGAGCTGTTGGCTGTTGATAGTATAAAACCTTGTGAGAAACGGCTCCCCCAAAGATATAGTTTTTGAGAAAGATGTTCTCACTCAAATAACTAAAAAAAACTTCAGCTGAAGCCTTTTATTATGCATCTGAAAGCACACAAATTAATGCAACAAGGATGTTTGTTCTTACATTGTTCTGTTGCAACTTCTATGACCTGTCCCAAGTGAGCCCAAATTTACACAGGATTTTTATTGTATGCATATTTTGGGATGCACAATAGCCTTGCTCAAGGCAGTCGCATTATTCGCTCCGAAAAGACGCCGCTGTAAACCCACCCGTATACCCTGTGCGTGGTGCGTGCGATCACACCGCATGACCCACCCGTATACAAACTGTCACATCGTACGACTACTGTGCACATAAGTCATCCGCCCTCGTACCACTAACCGCATGCGGATAGTGTACGGGGGCATCGTGTCGTGCGATTTACGCACAGTGAATACGGGTGGGTTTTTATACAGCGGCGGTCTTTTTTCGGAGTGAATAATTCGACTGCCTTGAGCAAGGCTAGATGCACAAGGGAGAATACTGGTCTTTGACAATTACCAAAGTGTCCAGGACCTTTAAAGCAGCAGTCTTAAAGTTGGGTCCAGGTGTTTATTTATTTATTCTATGTTTTTTTTTATAAATGTTCTATTATTAGGACAACATTATTTAATTATTAAAATGCTATATTTAATTTGTTAACTCAAAGCCCATCTGGAAGTTTTTTTTATTTTTGTTTGTTTAGGTTTGTCGAATTGGCTAAAAAAAATTACTAAAAATAAAAATTTATAACTATAATAAAAACAATTTTGTTGGAACAATTTTTTTTAAACAATCCAATTTTGTTATCTGTCATCTCGCTAAACATAAATGGATTCAATGAAAAAAATTTATCTCTGTTTTCTCAGCAAGTAGACACAAGTCAGCTGAACTTGGGGAGGTAGAGCTTCTGCTCTACCAGACAGGCTTTTGATGGATGGAACCCTAGCCTACATCGTATGTGTATTTTGAAGGGGGTGACCCTGTTTCAGCCCAGGAATACGTGACAACAGGCCCAGAAAAAATAGTTGATTGTGAGCCCACACCTTTAAAAGTGGCCTTCGGGCCTCGTATGTCTGGCGACTTAAAAAACAACTCTAAAACCCTAAAATTTGTCCCTTTTAATGGATTCCAACCGGAAAGTTTTTCCCGTAACTTTAATAATTATCAATAAAATTTATTATAAACGACGTTTCTACTGACAATAAACTTGTTTTCACCTGACGTATCATATTCAAAATTTCAGTTTTATTTCTACACAGAAGTAATAAACATAATTTACATATTCATAATAATAGACAGTTTGATCCCTTTTGAGTGTGTGTGAATAACATACAATTCATATAATTCTTACTGCATATACAGGTAATACAGGGCCAGTCAAAAAGAAGCTGTCCGGGAAAGGTGATGTAAAAAAAAAAAAAAAAAACACTCAAAACTTCAGTAAAGCATTAAAGACACTGGCGACTACTGGTAATTGTCAAAGACCAGTCTTCTCACTTGGTGAATCTCAACATATCCATAAAAATAACAAACATGTGAAAATGTGTGCTCAATTGGTTGTCGAAGATGCCAGATATTAATGAAAGTTATAAATGAAGTTGTATGCTTTCAGATGCTTGATTTCGAGACCTCAAATTCTTAGTCTGAGGTATCAAAATCAAATTTGTGGAAAATTACTTCTTTCTCGAAAACTACGTTACTTCAGAGGGAGCCATTCGTTCACTGCCTTTAACACGAACTCTCTCTTGCTTATTAGAAAACAAGATTTTTTTTATATTTTTATTATTCTACATTTGTTTTAATAAAGGTACTCATTTTGCAAATACTTAACAAAACAAATGTGAAGTAAGCATTTTATACCCTTTGCACCTAACTCAGATGTTTAGATTCTGTCCAACATTAACATTCCCTGGACACCTACAAACAAAAAGGCATAACTTTTCTTCTTTTTCAGATAAACAAGAAATAATGCTTGTTTAATATGTGATTCACTGGGGTTTTGAGTGTCAGTTGTTGTTTTGTTTTATAAATCATAAATCTTAGTCAACTTTTCTTCTTTTTTTGACTCACCCGGTACAGGTCACAAGCCTTAGATGACATTGCATGGTTAAAAACAACCCGATATATATAACCCCTCAAGATTTAGAGTTTGTAAACCCTAAATTACTCTTCATGATTTGTCACAAGTTAAAGGATTTGGGTACTTTTTGTAACACAAAACGCAATGTCCACAGATTTACATTAAACTTACACCGTTTGAAGTTAATGATAGTAGAAAGTTTACCTTAAAATACTACTCGCTGAGGTGCTATAATTTTTGAGAAATTAGTAAAACAGAGTCACTTAAATATGTTTTAAATGCTAAAACAATGTTCGTCTCCCGAGACGAACATCATTTTTTGTGACTTGTTTTACTCATTTCTCAAAAACTACAGCGCTTCAGGATGTAATATTTTAAGGGAAGCTTTCTACCATCATCATCTTCAAACTGTGTGAGTTTAATGTAAACCTGTGGACAATGTGTTTTGTGTCCTACAAAAAGTACCCAGACCCTTTAAACCCAATGCAGAGTCACAGAATGGTAAACACTACAACAGTTAAAGGAACACGTTGCCTTGGATCGGACGAGTTGGTCTATAAAAAGCGTTTGAAACCGTTTGTCATGAAATGCATATTGGTTAGAAAGATATTTTAAAAGTAGCACATAATGATCCACACAAGTATCACTCAAAATTGCACGGTTTTCTTTTTACGTCGCAAACTATCACGGTCGGCCATTTATGGGAGTCAAAATTTTGACTCCCATAAATGGCCGACCGTGTTAGTCGACGAGGTAAAAAGAAAACCACGCAATTTCGATGCATATTTGTGTGGATCATTGTATTCTACTTTTACAACATCTTTCTAACCATATGCATTTTATAACAAACGGTTACAAAACGCTTTTCAAAGACCAACTCGACCGATCCAAGGCAACGTGTTCATTTAATAACCATAAAAACTAAGTTGGTGAGAAGCACTGCAGCTGCTGATAGTGTACACTATTTTGAGAAACGATTCCCTTCAAGTAATAGTGTGGTTTGGATTAATGTCCGCCCAAAACATTTCAATTTGGTTAAATTATACATGCATGAAATGTTTCTTAGATTTACAAAGGGAGGTTGGTCATGGTCTAGTAAAGTGCACCAACATGCATTATGCAGTTGATACCAGCTGTCACCTTGCTGACTATGGTGGATGGATGGATAATTATTATATTCATTATTATTTTGATTGTTCGTTGTGTTATCGTTTAACTTTTGCTGTGCTTTTTGATCTACTTGTATTTGTTGAGGTCAAATAAATAATAATGTAATGAAAAGAAGAACTGTTTTTTTTCTCTTGTTTTCTCAGCAAGTATACACAACTCAGCTGAAACTTTTGTGTGAAACTTTCTCAGACATGATGCTTTTGTGGAGACCTTATGGCACAATTTCACAAAGCTGTTAAGCAGAAAATACTGCTTGGCGAATTTCTTTGTTAAGCAAAAAATGACCAGGCAAACAGTTGCAACAATGTCAATTTTATAGAAGTGTGGCTGGTAACCAAATCTGTTAAGCAAGATTGTTCTGTGCTCAGCAAGTTATGCTTACAGGCCTCATGAAACTGGGCCCATAAATTAAGCACTAAAACTCGCTAAACACAGAAAAGAATTACTTAGCAGAATCAAATTATCAGCCCAAATTACATTAAGTTTGCATTGTTGTGGCTGGTGCCTGACTCAATTTTTGCTTAGCAAACAAGTTTGTCAAGCAGCATTTTCTGCCCAACAGCTTTGTAAAATCGCTCAAAACTGAGGTGCTTTTATGCATCATGGACAGAGAAGATTGGGGTGGCCTTTGCATAGACCTTTTCACAAAAACTAATTGCGAAAGCACAAACTGTTAAATGAGGTGCATGCTGGTCCAGCTAATGGTCAAACTTGATCACTAGCTAGACCAGGACCCAATTTCATAGTGCTGTTTAAGCACAAAGTTTCGCTTAAGCAAAAAAATCCTTGCTTAGTAAAATCAGTTTACCAGCCAAGACTCCACTCAATTGTTATGCTAAGTAAACAACAGCTAAATACCAGTCACAAGCAATGTATATGGCATGACATTTTTGCCAGTAACATGTGAAAAATAAGCGAGCTATTTTCGTGCTTAAGCAAATTTTTTGCTTAAGCAGCTCTATGAAATTGCCCCCAGCATGCACCTCATTCAACGCCTACAGCGTACGAACCGAGTATTTACAATAAGGTCTATGTACTGTCTATAGGTAACATATCAATAATTTCTAATCCAGTTAGAATTTGGAGCTACAAGACCTTCGACCAAGAGGAGTTTTTAAAAATTGAAGAGGTCTACCAAATAGTTTAAGACACTGTTAAGTACTTCTATTATAATAAACTTGTACAACACCTTTCAAAATAATGTGACGCACCATGTCAAAATCAGGCACTTTCTGCTCAAACTTAGCCTTCTGTCAAGGCCTTTGTGGTTTGGACAGCTTCATAGAGCTGCTATTCCAAGCTACTGAAAGTGGAGACCACAAAACTGTGTAAACCATGAAGCCCTTTACAAAAGGCTAGGCCAAACTCAAAACGGGGTTAATTTACTCATCAAATAGACAGGATGAAGAGCTTTCAAATAACACCCAAGTAGGAGTATAAGGGAACAAAATTCAACATTAAATGTTGAAGACATCACATGACATTGACATGTGTTTTGATTGTCTCGACTTTCAGAGCCATGTCTCTATTTCCGACAACTGCCTGATTTCAGCGTGGGATGTCACATAAAATCTACTGTCGCCTTTCACTTCTGCGTAGCTAACACTAAGCACAGCAATTAACGTTAATAACACCCGTTTCAGTTCAAACCGGCGCGCCAGAGTTGCACCAAACCAAATAGATGAGACGCAACTCTAGGTCGACCCAAATAAACTTTGGTGTCATACAGGTGAACTTAGTATAACATTTACATTAGAAAAGACATTATCATGACAAGACAAAAGTCTGAAAACAAGGCACTCCAGAGTAGTTCCGAACGACTGCAACAGCAGATCTTTCGTTTTGTTTAGTCGCTCCTAACTGTTTCAGCTGCTCAATTTTCCATGCATTTAATTCATAATTTGGTTCGGCGCGACTTTGAGCATCGCTCTGAAACGGGTGTAACTTGTCCATCATAACAATTTCAGCTAAAAAACAAAATCTATATAATCACCTTCATAAATTGATCAGAATGAGACAACTCGTCTAGAACCATAATACACTCACACCGTGTTGTTTTTAAATATAATACACACGTGGGATAGCTTCAAGTTAAAATAAAATAAATTACCAATGCAAAATATAGGCTTTTTTCTAGTTGTTTACTTGGTGTGGAATTCTAGGTATGACTTATTATACTTGATGTAGAGCTGCTTAAGCATACAAAGATGCTAGGCACAACAAAACTATGCTTACCAGAATAAGGTTACCAGCTGAAATACAATTAGACATATACAAAATGTAACTGGTATCCTGCTTAGTTTTGCTTAGCAGAAAGAAAACAAATTCTCTGTGCAATTGGGCCCTGCTATCTCCATGTGACTTTGCTTTGTTAAAGTTAGCCATTAGTCACAACTAATTGGAGAGGAACTTGGCTACGGTTAGATAATTGCATCAGACTATACTTCAACACTGACTCTGAATGGCATCAGTAGTCTTGGTGCAAGCAATTCTCGCTTTCCTTTCACGCACACAGCGGCCAATTCACCAACAGTTCGCGGGGCGTTGTGTGGACTAAGTCAGGTGAGTCGGTGCGGGCGCTGTTGATGAATTGGTCGCGGCGTGCGTGAAAGGAAAACGAGAAACATCTCGCAGCAAGACTGTGGCATCAGCAGCAGCCGTAGCCAAAAGCTTTATCCACCGCTACAATATACAACAGACATCTGGGCCCAATTTCATAGATCTGCTTAAGAATACAATTTCGCTTAAGGAAAAAAACCTTGCTTAGTAAAATCAGATTACCGACCAAGAGTCCACTCAATTGTTATGCTAAGTGAAAAACAGCTAACTACCAATCACAAGCATTGTATGTGGCATGGAATTTTTGCCAGTAACATGTGTAATATATAAGCAAGCTATTTTCGTGCTTAAGTTTTTTTTTTGCTTAAGCAGCTCCATGAAATTGGCCCCTGTTTGGGTTCTCTTGTTGGCATAGTGGTTATCAGTGTGATTTTGCTTCACAACATCATAGGTACCAGCCTATAAATGATTTGTTTGCACCAACCTCATGCTTTGGCTCTACCCGCTAATTTGGAAGCCATTACTGTTTGGCATAAAGCCAGTTACAATCGTCACTCAACATAATGCTTGTTGAAAAGACCCCCTGGGCCAAAGTTCATTGAGCTGTTAAGCAGACAGTACAGTAGTAGCTTCAGTAGGATTTGAAACTTTGCATTATGTATTAATACAATAGAGAAAGGTTTGCGGTAACACCATGTATTGATTATCTCTTAACGATGTGAGGTGGTTCTGAAAGAAGAAACCATTAGTTTCAACTCATCCTGTTACCGCAATCCTTTCTATATAATAACTGGGTTGATCACTCGCTTAGCAAAAACCATGAAGGGAACCAGTCATATACAAAATATGAATGGAAATCTAAACTGGTAACCTCCTTTTTGTAAGCCAAACCTTTTTCAGTGCGCACCAGGCTTTCATTTCATTTCGTTTCATTTCTTTTTTTTGGTTCCATTTGGAACAGAACAAAAATTACACACACAAAACAAAACAATATCAAAATTAAAATGTACAGTAACTTTTACTTCAATTATCATACAGCTTGGTCATTAGACATGGAAGGGCGACCGGATTTCAGGCAAGTTTTAAGGAATCGTAAACATTGTTGACCCTTTGAAAACTGCTGGGTCAAAATTAATCAAAGCAAACTTAATATTTAACAGCGACAATGAATAACCAAGAAAGAGCAAGTGAAAGAGAAAATATGAGCACTTACTAAATGCAAAGTAGTCTTCTATTATTTTTGTTCTCCACCCACATTTTGGAGGATTTTTAACCAACGTAAATAATGATGACATAAATATTTACCTATTAAATATTTACGATTGAAACAAACGAAAACCCAGATGCAACCAGATTATATTGTTTTCAATAACACCATGTGTTTATCTAGTTGCCATGATACACACGTGGCGTTACCACAAACCAAAACTTATATTTATACCTCACCATGCAATGCCTCAAATCCCATATGACCATATTGTTCTCATCAGTCGATCAATACACCCTTAAAATCAACAACAAAAACACATTCTGTCAGAAGCTTACAGCAGCTTTCGTTTAGTATAAAGCATTTGGAGAAACATTTCACTATGAAGTAATGTGGCTATGTAAAAAGATATTGAATGCCCCAAAATTTGAGTCTAGTAACACTTCTCAGATTGTCTATTCCTGCATGGTAGAAATAGACCACCAGCCTAAATTGAATGTCTAACAAAATAAACACGCACCACAAGGCATTTTGCCGAGTAACTTTTTGAAACCACAAGGGAAACTGACTGAGTAAATTTGAAATAATTTAGGTTTGAAATGGTTTTTTTTTTGTTAAATGGTGCAGCAGAATGTGAACCAAATGTCTCTGGTTTAATATGCTGGGGCATAAAAGGAGCTATATATCTAGGCCTTTGTTGGCAGTCTGAGGTCGTATGGCTTCTGACTGTCACCCCTGAACAAAGACAGCTGATGATATAGGAAGATCGCTAATAAAATATGTATATGAAATTGGTCCGAATAAGTAAAATAAGATTTTATAGTTTTTTAATCTTTCGCAGCCTATTTCTTATTATATCTTGTATGTAATACGGGAAACTAATAAACAGACACGACAGGCTTGTATGAAGATTACAACTTCCACAGAACTAAGTTAAATTTTCTTTAAGATAATGATTTTTTATTCCATCTATTATTAAGAATGCTTATGTATACACTGTTTGCAATCCTTGTGCAATAATACTTAAAGCCCAATGGGTTGCTTTTTTATATATTAAACAAAGTATTAAAAGCACTAGACACCTTTGTTAATTGTCAAAGACCAGTATTCTCAATTGGTGTATCCCAGGCATGTGCATAAAATAACAAATCTGTGAAATTGTTTACTCAATTGGTCGTCAAAGTTGCAAGAGATTAATGAAAGAAAAAACCCTTGATGCACTAGGATGTGGGCTTCCAGATACCTAATAAAAGGCTTCAGGCCTAAAGGCTTTTACAAATTGAGTGGTACTACAAACTATGCTACTACATAGGGCGCTGTTTCTAACAATGTTTTATACAATCAACAGCTCTCCATTGCTTGTTACCAAGTAAGTTTTCATGCTAACAATTATTTTGAGTAATTAGCAAAAGTGTCTAGTGCCTTAAGAATGTGGTGTTTCGTGGCAAAGCGGTTAAGAGCACCGGATTCTAGCACTGGCGTTTCTAACCAGCAGCGTGTGATTAGCGTACAAATCGACCAATGGTGGGAACAACCAAGTTAAAGTACACTGGTAAACAAAACTCATGGTCACCTTCGCGCTGTGCTTTATGCGTAGCGCACATCCTTAGCCATGGAACATGCGTCTTTGTATCACATAATATTATTGGTTCTCGACCTATAAATCACAATTTGTTACCGAGGTATAACACCACTATTTGTTCCATAACTGAACAACGCATAATATAGACATCCACCCTAAAACCGTGTTTTATTTGTGTATTACAAAACTGAGAAACAATGATTTTGCACTGTTGCGACAAAATATTTAAGCACTTATTGGCAAGAGGGAACATATTATTTCAGAGAACTTTTAATATGGATGACATTTTGCAGGAATCCGCAAGACGGAAATATTTGAAAATGCATTGTCTTGTTTTAAGAATAATCATGATCTGATTAAAAAAACATCACAAAAAAATAGACGCATCAGAACTGAAAAATGCAGTGAAAAATGAAAGAGGTCGTTGTCTCATTTTTAAGGAAGAATCTTCCTCGAAAAGATGAAGAAAAAAAAGTTTAATAGTACAAATAAAATATGGGGTTTGACGTAAAGTAGATTAACCCTGGAAAAAGAAACCACAAAGACCTGAAGAAACCCTGGCAAACAAAACATAAACGGAATTGCTTTTTTTCTTTTCTTTTCAAATTAAGAGACTAAAAAAAATATACACCTCCACAACAATTTATGGAACGCCGTCCATAAAATAATATAAACTTTTCAACATAACGACTTAAGATTAATGCAAAACTAAAATACTCTTCTGTTTGAAACAAAGTATGAACTAGAAAAAGTTCACTTCAGAGAAAAATGATACACAAAATGAGAACCCAAGAAAATCTAACAAAGGATTACCTTATCTGCATCGAACTGTATAGGGTATACCTGACCTTGTATGAGTTGACCCGTGGTTGACCTTTGACCTCAAGGTCAGGTCACCGTTTACGTCTGCAGAGACGCTTGTGTTCTTTATGCCAGTGGCCTTGTTGACAGTTGATGCTGCAATAGGAGGTGTTCCAGCAGCAGTGGTACATGGCCTCTTGCTCACAGTTGATACACTGAAAAACAAACAATCATGAAAACTGTGATTGTAGCCTATTTGCTTTGGCCATACAGTAATATATAAGAACTAGAGGGTGCACTAGTGATGCTTCTTGCACAAACCGACGGGACCGCAAGGATTCTGCGCACTATTCTGTACGCGATTTGAATATGAAACACACCATGGAGTTTGTGTTTATTGACACTACACGATGCTGTTTTTTACAAAATGGCCGCACAAACACACGCTGTGCGATGCCTGTTTTGTAAACTTAGACAATGGCCGCCTTTGTGCATGCCGGGTCACGTATATAGGCCAGTGCGCCCTCTGGTTCTTATATATAACTCTATAAAGACAAAAGTTCCAAACTCAACAAGAAGAACGTACCCATTGTCGTTTCTTGGTGAAGGAGATCTCCTCCTTATGTTTGGTCTTGAGTTTTTCAATCTCCTCCTCTTTGTCTTGTTGCCCTCTCTCTGCCGTCTCCTTCCTCTCCGACTCCGCCTCCATCTTCAACATGTCCTTCAAGTGGGTCAATGCCTTTTCTTTCTCCTCCTTGAATTCTTCTTTTGCCTAAAAGAGATCACAACCGTTTTGGGATGTCAATCAAATGTCGCAGCCGAGCAGTCTAGTTCATCACCTAAGCTCTGCTACTCAGCAGAGTGTGGGTTTGAATCCTTGTGCCCTTCATCAAGGCACTTAAAGGAAAATAACAGAATTGGTTTTGTCAGCAAAAAAGTTGCTGGCAGTGTAAGCACTTTATGTAATCCACCACATATATAAACTGACAAACCCAAAGTTTGAGATTGATCGGCCATCTAGGTCACGAGAGAACAGTGAAAAACCGATTACAAATTTTGCATTGCATCGATGCCAAAACAAATATGAATAAAATGACAACTGAGCGATAAACTCCAGACGCAAAATTAGATTATTTATTTCTCATCAAATATGACATTTCAGACAGAAATATTTCAAGGGATGTTTCCTACTATCATCTGCATCATTAGACCGTGTAAGTTTTATGTAAATCTGTGATCTTCACGATTGTTGTTTCTTACCAATTCTGTAACACTCCTTTAAAGGCACTAGACACAATTAGTAATTGTCAAAGACCGTTTTTTTTTTACTTTGTGTATCCAAACATATACATCCAATAACGAATCTGTAAACATTTGGGCTCAAGTGGTCATCATTATTGCAAGAAAATAATCAAAGCAAAAAAAAAAAAAAAAAAACTTTTTTGCACAAATTTGTGTGCTTTCAGATGCCTGAGAAAGGCTTCAAATATTTTGGTGAGAAATTACCTCTTTCTCAACACATTACTTCAGAGGGAGTTGTTTCTCACAATGTTTTATACTATCATAAGTTCTCCACTGCTCTTTACCAAGTCAGTTTTGATGCTAATATATATTTTTTGAGTCATCATCAATTGTGTCCAGTACCAGGACTAATTAATTCAGAAAATGTCACTAGAAATTCAACGCTTGCACAGTAAGCTGAGATTGGTGATCATGAGCACAGAATTCGGCGATAAACAGAACCATTCATGGCTCTGCTTACCGTAAGCACAGAATCGGCGCTAATGGAAGCAGGGATTTTTAAGCTTACGGCAAGCCTATTTCACAGGTTAGCGGCAAATTTTGGCTCCCGCACGTGCATGCTCTGCGTTACTAGGCATTTCGCACTTAGAAAGCTAGCGCAGAAATTCGGCGCCTGCCCTTAAGTGGGGAATCTTGATCCGTCAGCGCAGAATTCTGTGTTAAGCTGAGACATGAAATTGGGCCCCTGGCACTTATGTACAGCGCATTGAGAAGTGATTGTGAAAACAAGCTATTATGATTATCATTATGATTATGATTATTTCATCTTATCACAGCATGCAAAAGAAAGATCATATTTTCATTTGTGACTGTAACTCCATATTATGATTACTATTATTATCATTATTACAAACCTTCTTGACTGCTTCTTTGACTGCTTTATCGTGAGCTTTCTGAAGCTCCTTCCGTTGCTGAGCCAGTTTCTCTTCCAGCGATGCGTCAAATCTTTCTTGACAGTTGCACTGTGGGGTGTTACTTTGAGTTTCTTCATCTCGTTCAGGTACTTTGGGTAACTCAGGCATCTCCTGATGCTCAGGAATACTCACCGAGTTCCGCCTTTGCTGTAAGCGCAATAGAAAACAATAAATAAACAATATTAGTTTTGATTTTCACCCTTACATAGATGTGTGTTAGCACTGTTTAACAAAATCACAGGCATGTTACTCAGGTGGGTTTCAAAACCACAACCCTTGCAATTCTAGAGCAGTGTCTTACCAATCTAGACCACCATGATTGTCCGGTAGCTAGAGGCAGTTCGAATCCTATGTTTCGGCAGCGATACCACAACGATATAATACTGCAGAGTTTGCATTGGGGATAAAGAATATTAATTTTGGTTTTTATGTGCGAACACACATTGGTGTAAAGGTAAAAACCCAAATTAATATTCTTTGTCCCCGATGCAAATTTAACATCAGTTATTTAAAAAAAAGACGGTTGATTTGCTGTCTCAGAACATAATGAAAGATAACAGCCTACCAAAACTTAATCACATGGGGTGTACACAGGTAATTGAGAGTATCGCTTCTCAGATTCAAATTGTTTGCATAAAAACTTATATCTCTTTACAGCGAGATATCACAAAAATCAGCCAAAACAGTCCGCGCAGGAAGAACATTCCTAATGGGAACACACATTCTGAGAAGCGTTATGTGCTCAGAATAAACTTTGGGGGCATACAAACTGATTTCTATTTACTGAACGACATTGCTCCAGTGAAACGTTTTTAAAATTGTGTTTAACTATCAAAAGCTATGATAGGCTTCTAGCCAAAATGTTTTATTGTCATCTATTTGTTTAGTGATTATCAAACGGGATAACTGATATCTTCTGACTGTAATATGCTAATTACCTTTTTAGTAGGAGGTGGTGTGACTGCATCTAATGTTGCTGGATTAGGAGAAGATGGTGAACTGGCAGAAAGTGAGGGTTCCTTAAAGAGAGACAGATGGAGACTAGGATCATCAAATTCTGCAACACTGTCTTAAATGATTTAATCCAATCCCTTAAAGGAACGTTACAGAATTGGTAAGAAACAAAAATCGTGAAGATCACAGAATATATCAAACTCAAACAGTCTAATGATGATGATAGTTGAAAACATCCCTTGAAATATTTCTGTCTGAAATGTCATATTTGATGGGAAATAAATAATCTAACTGCGCGTTTGGAGTTTATCGGTCAGTGAGCGTTTTATTAATTTTTATTTTGGCACCGATGCAATGCAGAGTTTGTAATCGGTTTTTCACTATTCTCTCGTGCCCCAGATGGCCGATCGATCTCAAACTTCTACAGGTTTGTCAGTTTATGTATAATGGTGGATTACATGCAGTGCTCACACTGCCAGCAACTTCTTTGTGAGCAAAAACCAATTCTGTAATGTTCCTTGAAATAACCCATCAAAATCCAAAAGATACAGCCTGGTTGACACTTCCTACGATTGCGACTGCAATACAAATTTTGACGTCACAAACAGTTGAGTTATGCTCAACTCCTCCAAAATATTCCCTGCATAAAACCTAAATGTGCATCAAAATGCCTCGCCTTCGCAGGAAGTATAAAACAAGCTCAATGCGTAAAACAGGACACAAATTATAGGGCTGCTTTAGCAGAAAAGTTTGCTAAAGGATGTCTGCTAAGCAGAAATTAGCAGGATACTTATGATATTGCAAAATTTGTTGAGCCTATGCATCTCTGTGAAATTGGGTTCAGGCGTATCATGAACACCATGTATGGAGTGATGTTGGGGTTAAACTAAACAATAATAAATACGTTTATGGGATTTGAGGCATTGCATGACGAGGTATCAATATATATTTGGTTTGCAGTAACACCATGTGTGTATCTACTTGCCAGGTAGAGTTTGCTCTTTAGAGAACTGTCTTGCTATATATTCTACTACTGCGGAGTAGATTTTCATATTTTCATATTTGAATGTCCACAAACTGTGAGTGGAGACATTTTTTGTTTACCTTTTTGGCCGAGTGTTCGTCGACTGGGACCCCACCTGGCGATGCTTGACTCGTTGAAACAGAATGATCCTGAAAACAAATTGTGGCCAAGATTGTAAGAAAAAGAAAGAAATTATACAAATTTGATAATAATATGCTTTTGGTGAAGCTTCCTGAAAAAGTATTTTAAAAGATCAGAAGTTTTAATTCTTTTAAAGAAATAATAATATAACTAATAAAAAAAATTAAAAAAAATATTACTCTTTATTCCAAAGCAAATTTAACATCAAGTAATAATATTAATAATGAAAACTAACAAAGTTCACAAGTCCTTCAAAGTCCTCATAGTGCTAAATTGCTAAACACAAGCAAAACCATACACATTTACATCAACAAATATTTAAATGTAAGCCTAGGCTAAGTAGAAACCTAGAACATGTAGTAATGAAAATACAAGATACAACTCTAAGAAAACATGGAGGGTTAAAAAATAAACCATCTACTCAAATACTTGATTGAGAAAATGTGTTGCAAGTTTTTTGCTTAATTGGATTAAAGAAACAGACTTTACAAGTGCTAGCAACTTGTTCCATACGACTAATTTAAAAAGCTAACAATGCACAGTCAAAAGTTTAAAAAGCGCAACTTGCACATAAATAATATCAACGCAAGAACATCAATGTCAACCTTTAACAAAAAAAGGACAACAAAATATCACAAGCATTTGTAAAAAGAGATTGAGCAATCTTTTGAGGAACCTTTATAGATTTGAACATCACAAGGATTTTTGGGTCAAAAATTGAACGCCACCTATATTAAATATAATCTTAAGTTTATTTATTCTCACCTGCAATCTTGACTGCTTTGGCTCAGCCTAAAAAATGAAATATATAAAAATCAACCAAAAAAGTTAACATTTTTGTTGTCAAATTAAAAGCAATACAGAAGTTCTTGTTAATACAAAACAAATTCTGTTATTTGCACTATTCAGTTGTTTACAATAAAATATGTCGGTCCATGACGCTTTGTGCGATCCATCTATTAACCGCTCAGACAAAGCTAAGTTTAATCTTTGCCACAAAGAAGTCTTACCTCGTCAGCTTCGCTGAAGGTGCTTGATACCCTGTCTTCCTCCATGTCGTCTTCTTTACTTGACTCGCTATGATTTCTCTTTCTTGATGGCATCTCATTGTCTGATTCATCACCATCCTCTCTGAAAAGTTCATACAGAACAATGTCAACAAACCTTGAGCAGAACCTAATGCTGTTTTGAAATGATAATATTCCTTTACCCTTTTCATACTACTCTGTTTCCCAGGGGAATATTGGCCGACCCTTTCACAAATGGATCACTTTGCCCCTGATCTACCCCTGAAAAATAGGTATACCCAGGGAATAGCCACCACTGCTCTGGAGTAGGGGTAAGCAATAAAAGCCTGGGGTATTCTTAAAACATTCAACCCAAACCCTGTGGAATAGGGACCTAGGCAAGTACAGTTTGAAAGTGCGCCGAGGGTGGCTGTATTCCACTAAAATAAGGGATACAATGGAAAGCACAGACTTGTTCTGCAGCTTTCTACTATCATTATCTTCAAACTGTGTAAGTTTAATGTAAATCTGTGGACGAAAATGTCAAGTCGTGAACTTTGCTGAATTCCACTTAAATTTTTTTTCGATGAATAAGGAAATCGAGTCATATGATTAATAAATAGGTTTCAATTGTGTAAAAAAACAATCATTTTGTATGCCCTTATCCAGAGCTTTTCTGCGAGATTTGCGAAAAGACCCGTTACGTAATCACTCTCAAAACGTCATAAGTAGATAAAGCCGCTTTGTTGCAGCGTGGATGTATAACAAAGCAAACTCCCACAAATGACGTCAGCGGCATTGTCCTTTGACGCCCCCTCTCAACGGCAGAAGTGTTTTTAGTTTTTCAAAAAACCTTTAGGTAGGGGCCTGATTTTTTAATCAATAATTACGAAAAGTTCAGAAGTGTACACATATCAAAATTACATTAAAATGGTGAACAAGTGCATTATAAACAAGTAAAAATACCATTTCTGTTGAAAACATTCCGCTCAGGTAGGTGTTTAAATAAAAAAGAGTAACTCACAATGAGTTGGAGTTCTGATACGTCTGTAGCTCCTTCCAAGCTTTACGCCATCCCTTGGTGGCTTTGATGTTCAGCTTGGCATGACTCGTCTTGATGTCTCTTGTCTTCTCCTGGGGTATCCAAGCCCTGTATTAAAATAGATTACCAATATGTTACCTAACCCTCCTACTGTTAGACCAATCTTTGTCTTGATGTCTCGTGTCTTCTTCTGGGCAATCCAAGCACTGTATTAAAATAGATTACCAATATGTTACCTAACCCTCCTACTGTTAGACCAATCTTTGTCTTGATGTCTCGTGTCTTCTCCTGGGGAATCCAAGCCCTGTATTAAACAAGACTACAACCTAACCCTCCTACTATTAGACCATTCAATATCAATCACGAATTTAGTAAAATACTAAAATTAGTAATAATAATAACAACATGCATTTATATAACTATAACACTTAATACCAGGTTTCTAAGCGCTGACAAAGTGTATGATAACAAAAAAATGACAATTAAAAGTGGGATGAAATACATGTAGCAGAAACTGAACGGGCTAGATGGATTTAAATAAGTGTGTTTTTAGAGCAGTTTTAAATGAGTCCAGTGAAGGGAAGGCACGGATGTGAATGGGAAGATTGTTCCAAAGAGTGGGAGTGGGGATTGAAAAGGAGCGGTTTCCATAGCGAGTGCGGGGGATAGGACCAGAGTTGAATTCTAGGTGGGTGGTAGATAGTGCTGGGCGAATAGTGAAATTTTGTTATTCGGATACCGCTGGCCAACTATCCGAAATTAACCGGATATTCGAATAGTTTTTTTGCCGCTAGAGGGCGCTATTTAAAAAAAAAAAAAATTATTTTTTTTTGCTAGAGGGCGCTGTTCGTTTGTGAATGAGATCTTATGGGCGGACTGATATAAGTTTTAGACAGTGTCACTCGGTTCATTCATAAAAATGACCGGATCTAATTTAAAGATGGCGATTTGCTTTTTCTTTTGATCGTGATTGACTCTACGTGAAGGAAAACTTTTGTAATCTTTGAACAAAATACGTCGGAAATGTCATTGTTTTAACTCTTCACGGAGGTGAGCATAGTTAAATACTTAATTTATGCTGTTTTATAATAGAAGTTTCATAAGAATTCAGACAAAACATTCATATCAGTTGTCGCCCGACGTCCGCGGATATTCGGATATTAAAGAATATCCGGTTACTTGGTTGTAATTACAGAACTATCCGGCTTATAAATAGGTTTGCGCCCTATGCGGATATCCGGTTAAGAAAAAAAAGGCATTCACAGTTACAGATAGGAAAACCTATTCGCCATTAACCGAATATTCAAATAATTCGCCCAGGCCTAGTGGTAGATAATGATCGGAGAACACGAGTTGTATGTTGCTCTTTGGGAATAAGTAATTCTGAGATATATTTAGGGGCTAGACCATGTTTAACTTTGTAGGCAAGAGTAAGAACTTTAAATTGGATCCTTTGAGACACAGGGAGCCAGTGTAAGGAACGCAGAACAGGAGTGACGTGATCTGACTTTTTTATGCGAGAAACTAGACGAGCTCCTGAGTTCTGTATTCGTTGAGGGGAGCAATGTGGGATTGAGGAAGGTTGATGTAGAGACTGTTGCAGTAATCGAGGTGAGATGTAGTGAAAGCATGAACCAGTTGGAAAATGTCACCAAGAGTAGAGAGGGCCAAAGGCCCTAAGGTTGTCTTTTAATCAACTTACCGTTGGTGTCTACTCCCAAAGAATCTGACGTCAACAATGCCATCGACTCTCTGTAGAACCTTGGCCGGCCAGAAGCCAAAGCCTTTCATCTGAGCCCAAACAACCTCATGCACTGGATCCTATAGGACAATCAAATATAACAACAAATCCTATTTGATGAGATTTTGAAGAGAAAAAAAAGAGAGAAAATAATCAAATGCATTTATATGGCGACTTATGTGAAATACCCCAAAAGCTCCTAACAATAAACAAATATCTACCACAATTAAGTAGGATTTTAAACTACCATGTAATTGTAATGATACTATCTACATAAGTTGGGGTGGTTCTGAAAAGAACTGTTGGTTTCAACTCAACGTTTAGATCAGTATGCTCTGATAGGATCAGGAGAAAGAAGAACAAAACAAAATATCAGACTCATACTTAAGTGTACATATAGCAGGAAAAGTAAAAAAAATCCAAAAAAAACAAAAAAAAGCATTGCAAAACCACACTGAAAGATTTAAACACCAAGTGAAAAGTACATCTTTGAAAAGGTTTAAACTTGCTAGAAACTGAGTTCAACAAAGCAATTGAAAAAAAGTTATTAAATGCAAGTAGAATAGCAAACAGAATAACTTCTGTCAGTCTAAAAACATAGAATGTTATGGCCGAGTGGGCGAGAGCAATTGAAGGTCTGGTGGTTAAGTCATCGGAGTGTGGGTTCGAATCCTGATCATGTTAGTAATTGCTTGACAGTAATTGCTTCTCTCCACCCAGGGGTAAAATGTGTACCTGCGAGGGTAGATGTTAGTATTGAATAATGAAAAATGTGATCTTTCTATACATAATAACAGCAGGTAACTGCAGGACTTGCTCAGTTGTATGGCAATAGTAGCTAAAGTTACTGCATCTAGCTAAAGTTACATGTCCTAGAAGCAAAAGGGGGAAACACTTTACTTTCAGTGGACTTACACATGGCTTGCAGAACCAGCCCTGGTCAGTGCGATTGTTTGACATCAAGTAGCAATCCTTGCACAGTTGCACCTCAGCGAGCTAGAAAATAACAAAAACTTTAAAACATTGAACGGCTTCATAATATAATCTTAACACTAAACGAAGTAGTTCTTCAAACGAACCAGTTATTTTAAATCAAAGGTCTCCAAAGTCGAGAGTTTTCAGTGGCTTTTTCTGGCTTAAACAAACAACATTTATGATCTTGGCCAGCTGTGTATTTTGTCTTCTTCTTCAAGAAGTGTGTATGGAATTTGAGTTTCTTAGAGACTTTTCTTGCACTATATTCTACCACCACAGAGGAAATTTTCTGATTTGGGAGCCTTCCTGCTTGGTAACTACTACCTGGGCCGAAGGTAGAAAATTGGTTGGGACTACTACTTAAGCTTTAAGTGGATCATTATAACTTCACTACTAGTGCTGGGCGAATAGTGAAATTTTGTTATTCGGATACCGCTGGCCAACTATCCGAAATTAACCGGATACTCGAATAAATTTTTTCGCCACGAGAGGGCGCTATTTAAAAAAATATATAAAAAAAATTAATTTTTTTTGCCAATAGAGGGCACTATTCGTTTGTGAATGAGATCTTATGGGCGAATTGATATTAGTTTAAGACAGTGTCACTCGGTTCATTCATAAAAATGACCGGATCTAATTTAAAGATGGCGATTTGCTTTTTCTTTTGATCGTGATTGACTCTACGTGAAGGAAAACTTGTGTAATCTTTGGACAAATTACGCCAGAAATGTCATTGTTTTAAATCTTCACGGAGGTGAGCATAGTAAAATACTTAATTTATACTGTTTTATGCTGTCTTCACAGAAGTTTCATAAGGATTCAGACGAAACATTTATATCCGTTGTCGCCCGACGTCCGCGGATATTCAGATAGTTAAAGAATATCCGGTTACTCGGTTGTTATTACAGAATTATCCGGTTTGTACACAGGTATTTGCGCCCTATGCGGATATCCGGGTAAGAAAAAAAAGGCATTCGCGGTTACGAATAGGAAAACCTATTTGCCATTAACCGGATATTCAAATAATTTGCCCAGGCCTATTCACTACCACTGAGTGAGTTCTCAGTTGGTCTAAACATTTAGACTAGATTGCTCTTGTTATCATGTTATGCAACTTTTGTTCTTACATCATAGTTGCAGTCGTTGAGTGTGAACTGACACAGGTCTGTGCGCTCGTTGGTCGGTCCGTAGTAAATAACAGACGTGTGAACCATCATTTCGGCATCAGACTGGAACTCTTCAATGCAGCGGTATTCCTTATCGTCAACTTTCTGTTCAAGAAACAAGAACACAAAAATAGTCGAACAGCAATTTACAACTATAATAAAACACTACTTCACGGTAGTAGAATATATATGCAGGACAAGTTCTCTAAAGACATAATCTACCTGGCAAGTAGATACAGTGGTGTTACCGCAAATAAAATATATATTGATAATTCACCATGCAATGCCTCAAATCCCATATAGAAAAACAATATTAATATCAGAGTCTTATAAAGCACACGTATATAATTATGTAGCACCTAAGGATTTACAATGTGCTATGGCGCATACAGCAGCCACAGCCAGGGACACAGGGGCCAACCCCTTCTATTTTTGATAAGTGCACTGGGTTCTTTTACATGCATTACACAACACATGGGACCAACAGCTTTACGTCCCATCCGAAGGACGAAGCAATGATTAAGCGTCTTCCTTAAGTGGCACGGCTGGGAATTCAAACCCACACTCTGCTGATCAGAAACATCAGAGTTTAAATTTGGTGCTCTTAACCGCTCGGCCACGACACTTCTACAGAAGTTTAACCAATAATAACACAAAAAAAGCTGGATACCCTGCAGGACACCACTTCAATCTTCCTAATTATTTCATTTCTGACATTATTTTACGAGGCATTGAGAGACTATGTAACCACAGAGAGACTGTTCGTCTGAGCAGGGAGAAACTATGGATAAGGCTCCTCCAGAACATTCAACCCCTTGAACTGAACATCCACAAAGGAAATGACTAACAACTTCTCGTCTTTGCTTTTCCTTTTTCCAAAATACCCTTTTTTACAGACGAGCTGCAATCTTAATAATGGAAAATCAATTTATATTGTGATTTTAACTGTCAGTCTTTCTCCTTGTGTATTCCCAGTTTGTGATTGCTCAATGAAAAAGAGGCAGAGTTTAAAGGCAGTGGACACTATTGGCAATTACTCAAAATAATTATTATCATAAAACCTTTCTTGATTACAAGTAACGGGGAGAGGTTGATAATATAAACCACTGTGAGAAACGGCTCCCTCTGAAGTAATGTAGTTTTCAAGAAAGAAGTAATTTTCCACGAATTTGATTTCGAGACCTCAGATTTAGAACTTGAGGTCTCGAAATCAAGCATCTGAAAGCACACAATTTCTTGTGACAATGGTGTTTTTTTCTTTCATTATAATATCTCGCAACTTCGACGACCGATTGAGCTCAAATTTTCACAGGTTTGTTATTTTATGCATTTGTTGAGATACACCTAGTGAGAAGACTGGATTTTGACAATTACCAATAGTGTCCAGAGTCTTTAAATGATTGGTCTACGATTGCAAAATGAAACGAACCTGCATGATTGTGGCAAGATCAACGTGTCGGTAAACAAGATTGTAGTAGTTAGGAAGTGTGCCCATGTTTAACTTCTTGTGCAGATCTCGAGCCTGTAAAGTGGACAAACAAAGCAATCAGTTTCATTGGTGAGCAGGGCCAAATATCAAAGAGCTGCTTAAGTTCAGAAGGTAACTAAGCACATCAAAATTATGCTTAACCTGGATGAATTTACCAACCAAACTAGCATGTCACATGTACAATTAGGGACTGGTATACTGCTCATTTCTGCTAAGCAGCCAATTGTTTAGCAATATCTTTTGCTTAAGCAGTGCTGTGAAATTTAGCTTGAGCTATCGGTAACAGGTTGATAACAAAACAAAGTTTATAAAATACTCTCTTTTTTTTTTTTTTTTTTTACATGTAAGCTTAGGCCTATAAAGCGCCATTCCACAATAGAAATTAACATGGACAGAGAAAATTGTTCAAACCATTGGTCCAGACTGAAAACTTGCTGTGGGTGTCGTGGATTAATAGGAGGCATGCACAAGGTGTTACTGCAAACCGAATATACATTGGTTTTGTTAAATTTCTTTTCATCTCATTGTCATGTGATTTTCTTTAACTTCTATGATACATACACATGTACAACATACATACCTTGTCCTTCATACGATTCAAGACATGTTCCAGGAGTTTGTAGAGCATCGACTTAGTGAGTTTCAGGCTTGGTGATTTGATGGCCTGAAATAGCAAAATTAAAACAAACGGTAATTTATTCCCTTTTGTAATTTTCTTATGAGAGATCACCTAACATCACGAGGTTGGAGGGGGGGGGGGCTAGTTCAATCACTGTGGGTGCCGTGGACAGGGTTGTAGCTCGACTAATTACAGTGGTGGGCAAAAAATCTGATTCAAAATCCACAAAAACGCAAGCAGATCAACAAACTTATTCATGTTTAATTACGGGGCCATTATTGCTGAAGTGCAAGCTTCAGGCATGTTGCCCGGTTTCCGAACTGTTCATGTTATGGGGCCATACGATAAGTTGAATGGCCTTTCAACTTTCATGTTCTTTCTCTGTGACATTTGATACTCCTTATCATTAGCTGTGTCTCAGATCAATGCACAGTAGACAATAGCTTGATTTATTCCAGAGGAAGTCTGTGCTGGACAGCAAAGTGTATTTTGCTAAGAGTTCTGGGCAAAAATGGTAAGTGCTGGGCAGGATCGCCCGGTTATTTCAAGGCCGGGGCCTCACCAGGGACACGTTGCCATCTACTGAAGGGGCTGAAACGGGTTCCCCCTTCACAGTCCGTAACGAGGCATGGGTATCATCCACTAGGAGCCTGGCTGGTAGAGCAGAAAACTGTGAGCCTGGGCCCAATTTCATAGAGCTGCTAAGCACAAAAATTTGCTAAGCATGAAATTTCTTCCTTGGTAAAAACAGGATTACCAACCAAATTTCAATTTGTTTCATATTCCTTGTTACTGGTATTCAGCTGTTGTTTGCTTATCCTGAAAATCACGTTGAAATTTGGTTGGTAATCATGTTTTTATCAAGGAAGAAATTTCATGCTAAGCAAATTTTTGTGCTTAGCAACTCTATGAAATTGGGCCCTGGACAGGACCGCCCACAGTAACTACAACACTGGCCATGGGTTATTCAAGGCCTGGGCCTCACCTTACAGACGGGGCATGTCCATGAAGAGCCGAGGTTATCCAGATCCACCCCCTTGGTGACACATTCAGGGTGGTAGACACGATAACAAGACTCACAGCACAGGACCTCCCCAGGGCAGTGACACTTACAGCAGTACCAATCATGCGATTCATCCACCTAAACAGAGACAAATGCAAATTTATTCTAACAGTTGAAAAGAGAAACAGTCTGAAAGGTTGAGCCCTTTTTCGTTCCTTTGGTTCCACAAGAAGCATTTTTTTAACAGTTAGTGAGGTTAATAACGAGAACTTCCCTTGATCCACTAAGCGAAAGTAGAAGTCCTGGCTGATTTCCTTTCTTCTGACCAGGTAGCAGTGAAAGCAGGACAGTTCTTTCAGAACTGAGAAGTCTCCGAATTCCAAAAGAGTTACTCCGCAGTAGTAGAATATATAATAGCAAGACAAGTTTTTAAAAGAACATAATCTACTCAGCAAGTAGATACAAACATGGTGTTACCACAAAGCAATACAACAGTTATCTTACTATAATCATGGAGGAAGGAATAGAAGGAGCTCGAACGACCCGCAAAACCGCAGAGTAACAAAAGAATACCCTGACAATGCCCCCGTCTATAACCAGTGGAAAAAGATAGGAGACCTCCAGCTGGACGGCCGATTAACGAGCAGGATTAGATTTCTTTGTACAGAACGTGCGGTACCGCCGCTCTGCACCGCTGCCTTCGTGTAAAGTTGAATCATTGGAGACAAGAATTGTGAATAAACACGTTTTCATTTACCGTTTGTGGTGTTTCACTGAAACATCATGGCATATTTTTTCATTTTTTTTGACTTTCCGGTCACTAGCGGTGGTTCAAAATTTGGGTATTAGCACACGAGGGTGGTTGTATTCAATTGTGTTTTTCGATTTGGTGAGCACAAGTGTACACAATTTTTATCAGGTCTCAAAAAAGTTGTTTTTCTGTATTATATCCATACGACATACGACACCATGGTTGAGTGAAGAACCAAGTGCGCACGCGCAAACTCACATACGCCAGGTCGCCCATTGTCTGTATAAGGTATGTCGGTGATTACGAGGTGTTGTTAAACGACCGCGGTACCGCAGGTTCGACTTTTGAAGTCCCTTCGTTCGAGCTCCTTCTATTCCTTCCTCCATGCTATAACCAAGTGATTTGATGTTGTTATTCGTAATAAATACTTCTGGCAATGAAATCAAGGATGCCTGATAATCCAACTTAATCACTGTAGCTTACAAGCCTGGGGACACTTGCAAACAAAGGTGCTTGCTATGTAAACCTGAAACAAAAGGGTTCAACATTATCTTCCACAAGTATTCTGGGTTCTTTTACAGGCACTTCCAATCCTAGCACACGGGACCTATGTTGTGACATCCCGTTCGAAGGACAAATCAGTTACACAGGGAAGTGATATGCTGAACTGTGTGCGCAAAGCTTGAGAGCGTGAAAGCTTGCAGGCGCAAAGCCTGCTTACAAATTTTTATTTTTTGAAAACCTAAGGCCTACTATGCGATCTGTGGCATTCTTTATGGTTTTATCTTCATGATTTTATAAGTTTGATCTCAATTGAAAAATATAACAAAATCAAATATTTAATGGGTTTTTTTTTTTTTTTGGGGGGGGGTAAAAAAAAAGTGGATTTCCAGTTAAAACGGAGAAATCACATGTTGTTGGCATCTAATGAACTGAAGATAGTTACCTCTTCTTCCTCCTCTTTAGCGCACCAGAAGGCCTCTTGCTCCTGGCCAGCCCTCATCCCTTTCTTGGCCTTGGAGTTGTCCTTGACGACCAAGTCATCTTTAGTTGCATACGCAAGCTGAAATCATAAATGAAAATAAATAAATAATTTGGGGGTTTCAGTCGGGTTTAACAAAAAGACACGGACCCAATTTCATAGAGCTGCTTAAGCAGAAAATATTGCAGAAAATATAAGCAGAAAATATCATTTGTCTTCTTAGCACAACTAAGCAGGAAACCAGTTACATTTTGTGGAAGTGTCGTGGCCGAGCGGTTAAGAGCACCGAATTCAAACTCTGGTGTTTCTGATCAGCAGAGTGTGGGTTCGAATCCCCAGCCGTGACACTGTGTCCTTGAGCAAGACACTTAACCATTGCTTCGTCCTTCGGATGGGACGTAAAGCCGTTGGTCCCATGTGTTGTGTAACACATGTAAAAGAACCCAGTGCACTTATCGAAAAGAGAAGGGGTTCGCCCCGATGTTCCTGGTTGTGGCTGCTTAATGCGCCGTAGCACCTTGTAAACCCTTATAAGGTGCTAAATAATTGGGTCTCAGAATTCATTACTGCAATAACCTATCTTTCTGAAAGTTTGTATATACTCAGCGCCTTGAGTACCTTGTTTGGTAGATACGTGCTTAACTAAGACTTCGATATTATTATTATTTGTACATGTTAGATTGTGTTTTAGCATGTAACCTTATTTTGGTAAGCATAATTTTGTTGTGCTTAGCAACTTTTTATGCATTTTCAATTGTCTCCTACTGACTGAGCAATGTAGAGACATAGGTTTGACACTTAACTCTTGTGAGGGCAATGCAGTTTTTCCTACCTCTACAATAGAAATACATATATAAACCTCAACAAGAACATTTTGGTGCTCCTAGCCACTGACTCGGCCAAGACCAGACTAGAAAAAAGAAGAAAGACTACTTTCTAAATATAAAGAAACTCTGGTATAAGACTAGGATATTACCTGTTGCTGTGTCTCCTTGGCCAACACGCGATGCTCCCGGCTCATGTACTTTATGATCCGATCCAAGTTGGCTACTTGTTTCTGTTTGCGTATTGCTGTGATGGCCTCCCAGAGTTGCTGCACAATCTGGGGGTCTGACATTCGTCTTTTCACCAATACTGGTGCCATCTTAACTTACTGTTCAAGAAACAAAAAAAATAAAATAAGAAATAGTTTGAGCTTAAGAGGCACCCACTGACCTCAAAGTGCTGTACAAAAATGGTTATCTTTCATTGAAGTACTTTTAAAAGTCACAATGCCTAGCCTGGAACTTCAGTAAATTGAGCAAGTTTTGCATTGAAACCCTTCCTCGCTACCTCGTTTTCCTCAGAGTTATGTAATCTAAAATACTTTTTGTACAGAACATCTTGTTCCAAATAAAAACAATGCAAGTTAAAGGCAGTGGACACTATTAAAAATAATTGTTTACATAAAACCTCACTTGGTAACGAGTAATGAGGAGAGGTTGATAGTATAAAACATTGTGAAGTAACATAGTTTTTGAGAACGAAGTAATTTTCCACGAATTTGATTTTGAGACCTCAGATTTAGAATTTGAGGTCTTGAAAGCAAGCATCTGAAGGCACACAAATCCGTGTGACAAGGGCGTTTTTTATTTCATTATTATCTCGCAACTTCGACAACCAATTGAGCTCAAATTTTCACAGGTTTGTTATTTTATGCATATGTTAAGACACACCAAGTGAGAAGACAGGTCTTTGACAATGGGAAACTTTAGACTATCTGCCAATCACCAAGAGGGCGCTCTTCACCAGGTAATGTCAACAACCTAGGAATAGGAGAAGCATGAGTGACGGTCACTGACAGCAAATACCTTGTGTTTTGCGTGTTTTTAAAGGTTTTCTTTTTAAAGGTTTTCAGATAGGCCTACAGCCTTCTTGAATACGAGGAAAATATTTAACAGACACAAAAAACTCTAGTATGAACCTAACAATCAGTAAACTTTCATACTAAAATTAAACAATTTTTTCTTATCCTTATTATTATCGTAACCATTCACACCCTAATTTACTATATTGTTTATCAGCCCCAAATTATTTTTACTAATATTAACAGTTTCCCTTTTGATTTATTACTTGATATTTGAAAACAAAATGTTGCTCCCCCTGGCTGCCGCTTCTCAGGTTGTGTCATAAACTTTGGTGTGATCCCTGACTAAATGGTAGCTAGAGTTGTCTGGCTTCTGATTGGCACCCCCGAACAAAGGGAGACTGCCAAGATTGGGCTACATGTAGATAGCTCAGTTGGTAGAGTGCCGGCACGTTAATCTGGAGGTCATTGGTTCAAGTGCCACTCTGGTGAAGTTTTCTATGTTTTACCAAATTTGTTAAGTAAACATGTCTACAAAATTTGTCAAAGTGTAGATGGGTTTATAACTTAATAGTCCCAAAACCTTGCCATCAGACTGAAACTCAACATCCAAACATACTTTTATTTGCATTTATTAGCGTTAAGAACACCAAACTTGTCCAATCATTAGTTTACTGGCCTGATACCAAACTCACTGGCCTCAAGCCGGCAGTCCACTGTGAATTTCGAGCCTTGGCATTACCATTTTTGTCAGAAAAAAAATGATCATCAATGGACTTCTTTTGGAAAAAAAAAAATACACATTTTCTGATTCTCTTGTGTTCAAATTCATTGAGAAATTGCCATTGTTTTAAAAACACAGATGTTAGTTTATATGTAGATATTTTGAATCCACTGAGTTTTGTACAAAGACTTGCCCGTTATTTTGTGTTGCTGTAAGACCAGTATCCTCACTTGGTGTATCCCAACATGCACAAAATAACAAAACCAGTGAAAACCTTAGCTCCACTGTTCATGGGAGTTGCAAACAAATAATAACAGAAAACACACTTGTGGCCTAGAGTTGCGTGCTTTCAGCATGCTTGAAAAGGGCTTTATGTCTGATCTGAAGCCTCTCTCAGATTCAAATTTGTGGGTGAAAAATCTCTTTCTCTAAAACTACATGACTTCAGAGGGTGTCATTTCTAGCAATGTTTTAAATTATCATTTAGCTCTCCAGTGCTCTTTACCAGGTACAAGTTAAAAGCAGGACAGTTCTTTTCAGAACTGAGAAGTCTCCCGAACCTCCGATTATCTACTCAACGGCAGTAGAATAAAGCAAGACAGTTCCCTAAGAACAACTCTACCTGGCAAGTAGATACACACATGGTGTTACCGCAAACCAAATATACATTGATACCTCACCATGCAATGCCTCAAATCCTATATACGTTTTCATTGTCACAAATTTTTGGCCTAATTACCAGAAGGTTTACCTGCTCGTAAAACTCAAATTAATAAACAGTAGTGTGTTTACAAACGTGCAGTCTAGGGACTTACTATATGTAGGCTAATCCTACACGCATGTTTTTTTTTCTTTCTTAAAAAGACCTTCAACTGTCATAACTCATTCATTCAATCAACCCAAGCCAAGTCTCCGAGGTCATTTGATCATTTTAATAAATAGGGCACACAAAACCTCACAGGCTTTAACCTTGACAGATCACTGAACTAGCAATGGCGGGAAGTCCTATGTGTAACAAATGGCAAGTGATTGGAACTCTGAGATTTTATTTCAGAGTAAAAGCTTTGTTGTTGATTAAGAATTGGAAAATCGAAAGGCTGTTGGGAACATGGGTTGTTAGGTTACCATTGTACTTCCTTTGTCTTGTGGCTTAGTTTAATACATTTGCGGTATCTGGAACCATGCTCAAACCAACCGCACACAGAATGAAATTGAATACATTTTAATGCTCTTTGAATTGTTTAGTTTCAAGTTGTGTCCCCAGTCCAATTTGTTTTCATCTGGCATGATATTTGGTCTTTGGAAAAAGTAGGAAATTTGATGGAGTACAAGGGCTCACCTACATGTTTATGGAGGTACACTTGTACTTGTACTTCTACTTGGATACTTGGTAGGGTCCATAAGACAGGACGTAAAGTGGAGAGACTGCTTGTCCATGAGCGGTGCAGGGGTGTGTTTGTACAAGGTGCAAGTAAAAAAAGACTCATTGCTGCTTTAAGCTTGGGTGATATCGATTTATTTTATTCACGATATATCGCCGACAATATATCGCAATATTCGATATAATCGCGATAAATTAAATTTGATATCATCAGTCTTCAAACTCCAAGTGAAAGTTGTAGAAGAGACAGCCATAGCATATAAGAGAGGTGTTCTAATGACCTTTTCTTCTGGTTTTACTCCAAACCTATGGGGTGTAATATGTCTCAGCTAGCAAATACATATATCGATATTTCGATTAAAACCAAATCCATCCGATATCAAAATCGTTTCCAAATTAATATCGCGATATTCGATAATATCGTGATATCGCCCAAGCTTATTGCTGCTTATAATACTGTAGGTGGGCAGTCACCACTCCCCTGAATACCTCAACTGAAGGGGAGGTGATGATGTTGTCAGGGAGTGAGTTACACATGAAATAGGTTCAACATTTAGACTATTATTCAGGCTATTTTATCCCAAATTTCAACATTTAGACTATTAATCAGGCTATTTTATCCCAAATTTCCCGATTCATTGCATTGGTGCCCTTGAAATGCTATAGTAGAAATTTAAAATTTCCTCATAGGGTTCCCTATATCAAGGGGCGATGCCTTTGTGCCCTTAAAAAAAAAAACACACAGGCTTGTCATTTCAAATTATGCTGTCATTTTGGTGGTTGAACAAAGAAAAGTTTATTAGAGCGGGAATTGAGCTTGCGACCTAAGGATTAACAAGCCAGCAGTCTACTAGCTGAGCTATCTAGCCATAGCCTACTGGCTATCTCCCTATTTTGTTCGATGGTGAAAGGCAGAAGCCATACAAACTGTTCTGCTGTATACATGTAACCTTGTGGTTAAGTACTGTTCTTAAAATTTAGTTGTGTGTTACTAATACAAATGGAAGTGCAGTAAAGTGCCATGTTACTGTGGACCAGAGTGCATTGTGTAAATTTGGTATCTAACGCAGAAAAAAAAAAAATTCTAGGATTTTTTGTTCCTTGTCAACAAATTTAAAGGAACTTTCTAGATAAATATGTTAATGAACTCTCCATTATGTATCAGCTTTGGGATAAATTGTTGCGATAATCGTAACAGGCCAAGTACTTCCTTTTTGAGAGGGCAATAACAACATGTTTTTTCTACCTCCATGCTCCTACCTAGGGATTGAGGAAAATTGGTATAAAAATCTTGGCATAAAAAATGGGTTTCTATTCAAAGACATTGTCTAACCTCCTGAGGATACTTGGGCTTGTGTACGGCAAAGAAGCAGTAGGGAGTTTCTTAGCATAATGGCACTATTTAGAGGGCAAGTGCCGACTACCCTCTGGCTTGTTAACCGAGTGAAACACTCCACATTTGAATGCCAGCCTGACAGTAACATTGGCTTGTTAACCAAGTGAAGCACTCCACATTTGAATGCCAGCCTGACAGTAACATTATTTTTGTCATATCGACTCGCCACCCCGCTCCCCAAAGGAAACTCCTCTTTCAAAGTTTCATTAATTATAATAAAATTTACCACCAAACTCGGCCCCATAAAAGCCAATGGACACTTTCGGAACAGAACAAATAAATAAAAGTTCACAGATATATATTACAAATAACTTACAGGGTGTACAGAAGGCAATGGTGAAAGACTTGTCTTTGAAATATTATTCCATGAAATGCTTTACTTTTTGAGAAAACATTAAAACAATATCGATTCTCGATATCGAGAATTACGGATTTATTTTAAACACATGTCATGACACGGCGAAACGTGCAGAAACAAGGGTGGGTTTTCCCATTACTTTCTCCCGACTCCGATCACCGATTGATCCTAAATTTTCACAGGTTTGTTATTTAAGTTGTGATGCATGAAGTGTGGGCCTTAGATAATACTATTTCCCGAAAGTGTCCAATGGCTTTAATATAGCTTGAAACAAACAAGTGCCAACAACAGACTTGGGATTGGGCTCCAGTGAAAACATTGCTCCTTGCATGGCATGGACTAAACCGAGTGAACAATGGACGGATGAAGGAAAATAACAAAAATTCCCTCAATGATTAAACTAGGCTAGGCCTACTTCTATAAAGATTATTCATTTCTTGATGATGGATAGTTATAAGTTTATTTACCTTTCGTATTCTGTGACTTTGTTTTCTAAATTAAGAAATAGAGTTTAAAATTGCGGAACAGTAAAAAAATAGTGTATGGATGGTTTTTACAATCGCCGGTCAAAATAATAATAATCACTGTACTTGTACTTCCTCTGTTCATGGAGGAATAGAATCATGGAAGAATGGAGGTCCGAACTCCATGCTACTTTGTAGTTTAACGCATGAGTGACCAGGCCACTTGATTGTATAGTAAACACATGACAATAACCATGATACAGGAAACATCCATACAATTCACAACCAGCACGCAGTGAGCACAACAAAAATCATTTCCTTCAACTCTGCTCACCAAACAACCACAGTTAATCACACCAAACACACTTCACAAATCATTTAAACCCAGCAGACGATATTCAACTTATATGATACATAAGATACACATAAATTAATTCGTTAATTAATAGATAAAGTTATTTTTTCGTCAATTTAGAAAAATCTTACCTTGCGTTTTGACCACAACAAACTGACAGCAGCTGCGCTTTTGTGTAGACTGGTTTCAGTCAGATTGGCATCACGCAGACATTATGTCGGGCTGGATGAGTCGGGAGTCAGACTAATGACATTGTGCACAGGAAAAGCATAGACCAAGGGGTAGACTTGTACACAAGTCGATAATGGTCTGTCGCGGTGGTCGAGTCTTGGTGGATTCAGGTTTTCGCGATCGAGTTACTGTTCTCGCATGATCATTTTCTCCCTCCATGCTACAACTACCATCAGAATGCACAGCATGCAAGAGAGCAGTAGTCTCCCGGCAGCCGGCAGTCTCGTGAGAATATCGCCAGTGTCGTGGAGAGAGTCGGAACGCCATCACTACGACAGACGTTTAGCGACTTGTCCAAGAGTCTAACCACGAGGTCGCTTTTTGTGTTCATGATTCAACACTCTGCTGTACAAACAAATGGACACAGTAGTAGTACAGACAGACGATTCGTGACGACTCCAGTGACCTACTTTTGCTGCCCGCCCTCAGTCGGCCAGATAAAACTAGCTGGGCCCAATTTCATAAAGCACAAAGAAATGCTCAGAAAACACTGGCTTTGAAGAAATTAATATATTTTTAGCATAGAGCCATCTAGAAGACTAAGTAGTAAGATGGCCACATACAGATGAACATGGGGTGGGGAATGCAGTGATTGAAAAGTAATTCAGAAATACTTAAGACAGATTACATTCTGATTGGTCGAGAGGGCATCACGAGGGATTGTTTGAACAGATGATATAACACCAGTAAAAAGTGTTATGACATGGGCGTGACACGCGAGCTTGCACCTATGCTAATAAGACAGTTTCTTCATTCATGTTGGTCGAGAGCAACGGCTGAAACAGTTGTGCAACATCACGCGATACGCGCGGTGCCCACAGCATTCCCTTATAAGGAGTTGTTTACGTGAGAGCGGCGGAGGGCTTTACCATTTCATAGCTGGAGGGGTGTTGTGTTGAAAGAAATCATTGAATAATTATAATTTTTGCATTTATTTTACTTTTTGACCAAAAGTGTTGATGATTTTTGATCGAAAAGGTATTTATGAATGGGAATCAAAGTGTGTTGAATCGGTTTTCAACTAGTGGTTTAAACCCGCCTAGGCCTGGTTCCTGATAATTTACCTTGACTTCGTCTCGATAAAATTATCAAGAACCAGGCCTCGGCGGGTTTAAACCACTAGTTGAAAACCTCTTCACCACACATTGAATCCCTTATTAACAAGTCTTCGGACAAAAGTAACGGCTGAATTGTTGGAGGCATTTCTTGTGGATTTCTTTAGATTATTGTTCCTCTTTACAAGTAAAATATTAGACTTGTGGACAAGCCGTTTATGGTCCCACGCGGTGAGATAGTCGAGTTGTGGCGGTGCTCTCGCAAGATCTCGCAAGATCACTGCTCTCGCGCGAACTGCTGATTGCCCGACTAAGTCTAGTATAATATAGTCATTTGTATAGTAAAGAAAATAAAACGTAAAAACACTAACACAAAAATTAAACATATTCTTCAAAGCACTGGTCCTGTTTTTGCCGAATCACATTTATTATCCCGCTTAAAATATTTTTTTTTTTACATAAGAAAAATCAAATACAGAAATAAAAATGTAAATATAAACTTCATTTGGGTTTTCAGAAGTTGTTTTATATATGGTGTGTCGAAGAGGTTTAGTGTACCACATACTAAGTTAACTGGTAGGCATACCATGGCACTAGTGTAATTGCCAAATACCAGTATTCTCACTTAGTGTGTCTCATAATATAAAAAACAAACCTGTGAACATTTTGGCTCAATTGGTCATCAAAGTCAGAGATAATAAAGAAAGAAAAAAACCTTGCTGCATGGAATTTACTGCTTTCAGTTTTGGGTGAAAATTACCTCTTTCTCTAACACTACGTTAATCAAATGGAGTCGTTTCTGACAATTTTTTATAATACCAACAGCTCCCTAATTGCTCTTAAAGGAACGTTACAGAATTGGTAAGAAACAAATATCGTAAAGATCACAGATTTACAAAAAAAACTTACATGGTCTAATGATGATGATAGTAGAAAACATCCCTTGAAATATTTATGTCTGAAATGTCATATTTGATGAGAAGTAAATAATCTAACTTCGCGTTTGGAGTTTATCGCTCAGTGAGCCTTTTATTAATTTTTATTTTGGCATTGATGCAATGCAAACTTTGTATTTGGTTTTTCACTGTTCTTTCACAAAGTCTCCCAATTATCTCCTCTTAGCGCCCCTTGTTCTGGCTCCTGTTTTACCTCCACGAGTCTTTACGTTTGTCCTACGCCCTCGCGCTGCAACATCAGAAACCTCTAAACCAGTTGAACTTTCACTCCCTCTTGCGTTATTTTCATCAGAGGTTTTTTGCTTCTTTTTTGTGGTGTCTTTGGGAGATCTGTTACTCCCTACTACTAAAGTTTCTTTTCTTGGCCTGCCTTGTTTTGATTTTTCTTGGTTATCATCTTTAGTTTTTGTGGGGGTGATTTCTGGGGATGACAGTCTGGTTTGACGCTGGCTTGTTTGTCCTTGTTTCGTTCTGTCTTTCTTAATGTCTTTAGTTTCTGTGGGAGTGATTTCAAGGGATGAGTTCCTGGTTTGACGCTGGCTTGGTTTTCCTTGCTTTGATGTTTCTTTCTTATCGGCCATGGTTTTTGTGGGAGTGGTTTCTGGGGATGGGTTTCTGGTTTGTCGCCGACTTGGCCTTTCTCGTTTTGACTCCTTGGTCTTGCTCTCAGACTCTTCAACCTTGTACTTTTCACACACCTTCCGCTTCCTTTGAGCTGCTGCTTTTGTAGTTTTCTTAGGACTCACTGATGCAGAGTCCTTTCTTGACCTGCCACGTCTAAGGTTTGAAACCTCGCGAGGTTCGGAGCTGTTAGAGTTCTTAGTGCTAGCCTTCTTTGGGGTTGGTGACAATGACGGTTCCTTTCTGGTTGCAGTTGCCTCAGTATCATCATTATCAGAGTTTACGAAATCAGAGTCCTCGTGCTGAGCTGCAATTTCTTGTTCTGGTTGGTCTAGCATCTCTTTTGAGGTACTTGGTAAATAAAACAAATCTCCTTCCATAGCTTCCTCAGTCACCTCCAAGTGAGTCGTCTGCTCAGATGGCATTTCTTCTTCCGTCGGAGCGGAGTAACCTGGCTTCTTTTCCCACACAGAGGGCGCTTTCACTACTTTAGGTGTGGCTTTGCGTTTCTTACTGCTGCTTGGAGTCCATAAGCTGTCTGCTGAATCTTCAGAGAGCTCAATGGCAGTGTCCTTTACTGCGTATTTACGCAGGCCAACACCCTTTTTAGCATGGCTCTTGTTGGACTTTGATTTGGTAGGAGTCTCCGAAGGGTGTGATTTAGCAGCCTGTTGGCGATGTCGTCTTGATTTAGATGCCTGTGTAAAAGGAAAAATTAAATAAAAACTATCAGCATTCTCCAGTTACCCTTTCAACTGTGACTTATACAATATATAAAATGGCCGAAATTTGTCCACAAAAACTGTAGGGGCGTAAACAAATCAGATGTATATGTAGCCCTAAATGTAAGTTATTGTACTGGACACCATTGGTAATTACTCAAAATTAACTTTTAGCATAAAAACTTACTGGGTAACGAGCAATGGAGAGCTGTTGATAGTATAAAACATTGTGAGAAACGGCTCCCTCTGAAGTAAGCTGGTCTTTGAGAAAAGAGTAATTTCTCACTAAAATGTTTGAATTGATTTCGAGACCTCAGCTAAGGTCTCGAATTCAAGCATTTGAAGGCACACAACTTGTGCGACAAGTGTGTATTCTCTCGCAACCTCGACGACCACTTGGGTTAAAATTTTCACTGGTATGCTATTGTATGCATAGGACGAGATACACCAAGTGATAAGACTGGTCTTTAAAGGCAGTGGACACTATTGGTAATTACTCAAAGTATTTATTAGCATAAAACCTTACTTGGTGATGAGTCATGGGGAGAGGCTGATGGTATAAAACATTGTGAGAAACGGCTCCCTCTGAAGTGCCATAGTTTTAGAGAAAGGCTTAATTTTCCACGAGTTTGATTTTGAGAACTCAGATTTAGAACTTGAGGTCTCGAAATCAACCATCTAAACGCACACAACTTCGTGTGACAAGGGTGTTTTTTCTTTCATTATTATCTCGCAAGTTCGATGACCGATTGAGCTCAAATTTTCACAGGTTTGTTATTTTATGCATGTGTTGAGATGCACTACCTGTGAAGGCTAGTCTTTGACAATTACCAATAGTGTCCACTGCCTTTAACATTTACCAAAGGTGTCCAGTGTCTTTAATGTTAACTGGTCTGTATGAAGTAAACCAGTTGTTTTAATAAATAACCTGTGCACATGAAATAAATTTTCCCCAAAAAGGGTTTTAAGAGTAACTATTGTTCTGCTGGTCAGATGTCAGTTAAATCACCTTAGTACCAGTCAGAATTCACTCCAGTTAGTCTAGTGTGGAAAAGCATTCCTATTTAAAGGCAGTGGACACTATTGGTAATTACTCAAAATAGTTATTGGCATAAAACCTTTCTTGGTGACAAGTAATGGGTAGAGGTTGATGGTATAAAACATTGTGAGAAACAGCTCCCTCTGAAGTGCCATAGTTTTCGAGAAAGAAGTAATTTTCCACGAATTTGATTTCGAGACCTCAAGTTTAGAACTTGAGGTCTCGAAATCAACCATCTAAACGCACACAACTTCGTGTTGCAAGGGTTATTTTTCTTTCATTATTATCTCGCAACTTTGATGACCGATTGAGCTCAAGTTTTCACAGATTTGTTATTTTATGCATATGTTGAGATGCACCAACTGTAAAGGCTAGTCTTTGACAATTACCAATAGTGTCCACTGCCTTTAACATGAATTATGAAGAGTTGAGTAAATCCATTCTACGCGCTAAAATAATTTTCATCTCAAAACTTCTCAAAAACTACAGCACCTCGGCATATATTTTAAAGGAAGCTTTCTACAACCACTATGTATGGGTTTTATGTCGTACAAAAAGTACCCAAACCCTTTCAACTGACCTTTGCAACTGTGGTGTACGAGCGTTGTTTAATCTGCAGTACTCTTGAGCCGTGGTCTTTCTCATCAGAATCGCTGCTTTCTGTCGTCTGAGAACTTTCTTTACTTGCCTCAAGGGAAGCTTCAAGCTTTGCAAATCTAGAAAGAAGAAAACGATGGAAATTGTAACAAAAATGTGAGTTTCTCTTCTTTGTTAAAATTTACTGTTCCAGTCTCTCGATTATGGTAATTCACAAATGACAATTAAAGGCAGTGGATACTATTGGTAAATGGGTCTGTCCACACTAATGGGACCATTTGATGTGACTTTTTTTTATAAATGGGTGACAAAAATAAACAAGAAGAGTTTTGTCAAGCTTGTTTCCCATGCACATTCCAAATCACTTCAAGGTTTTTGTTTGCAAAGAGCAAGACACATTTATCTGTATTTTAGCAATAACTGGGGATCATCTTCAAGATGATTATGTTTGTAACAGGGGAATGTTGGACAGACATTTCGTACATAAATGGTGAGAAAGGCATAATAATATAAACAGATTGCCAAAAATGTTGTCCCCTACAATGCTGTCCCTGCAAAGAATGTTTCCAGGCAAAACCAAGACATCTGCGTGAGTACTCAAGAAACTACAGAGAATTATCTTGAAGATATTAGGTTTGTAACATGGACAGACATTTGTCACAATATGTCTGTCCATGTTAAAAACAAACATTCATACAAGCTGAAAAACCTCAAGGTACTCTTGGTTTTTACAGATAACCATAAAAATAGGGGCAATGGGTCTAACTTAATTAACCTTTGAGTAAATCAATTAATTAATTATTTGTGTCGTCCATTTCTAGTCAATTCCAATACAAAATGTCTGTCCTCGTTACAAACAATGTGTCTTAAAGAAAACTGCGTAACTTCTTAAATAATAAGACATTTGTTATACTGTTTGGTAAGCACACTCACTATCAGCAGAGAATTGTACAAAACAAAATACAGGGGAAAATGTTGTATTTTGTGTACCCTCCCAGTCACAGTCCAAAAAGTTATCTTTTGGAACCAAAAAGACCCATTAGTGTGGACAGACCCAAATACTCAAAATAATTGTTAGCATAATACCTTACTTGGTCACAAGTAATGGGGAGAGGTTGATAGTATCAAACATTGTGAGAAAGGGCTCCCTCTGAAGTGTTGAGTTTCCAAAAAAGAAGTAATTTTCCACGAATTTGATTTCGAGACATCATAATTAAGTTTTGAGGTCTCGAAATCAAGCATCTGAAAGCACACAACATTGTGTGACAAGGGTTTTTTCCTTCATAGTTATCTCGCAACTTTGAACGACCAATTGAGCTCAAATTTTCACAAGTTTTTTTTTTATGCATATTGTGAGATACACCAAGTGAGAAGACTGGTCATTGACAATTACCAATAGATTCCAGTGTCTTTAACCATAATTGCTTCGTAATAAGTTGGGAATGTACTGCATTCTGCTCTACCAGTCAAGCTCCTTGTGGATGATACCAATGATTACATCCTTACGGATTGTGAAAGGAGTAACCCTGTTTCAGTCCCAGGAGAAAGTGGCTACTGAGTGGCGTTTGTAAACTAACCAAAACAACATTGAAACTTAGTTTGCAGTCACACTAAGTAACAAACTTCTAAATAAAATCTGTGAACAATGCCTCAATATTTTGATCAGTATGCTCTGATCGTCTCCAGGAAAGAACAGCCATTAATTTTTTTAAATCTGATTAAACACAACAAAATGAAAGCTACATCACTTGAGTTTTACTTTGATAAATTTTATAACCTCCAAATATGTAACCTACATAATGTTTATTTATTTGTTTATTGATTGTTTATTGATTGAAAATGCAAGAATTATATTTGCATGTCTTTTTGGTTGTAAAGACTGCCAGATAATTTAGGTTTGAAAAAAAGAAAGACAAAATTTGGTCAAAATGAAAGACAGACTCTCATGCTTTTATCGACAATAGTGAACACTATATTTACCCTCACATTAAAATAAATCAGATAAAGTGGAGATAAAAATTCTGGGTCAACAGAGTAATTCTTTTTTGAGATCTCTTTGAGCTTACCTCTTGACGATAAATTCGGTGATGGACTCTTTCACTAACATCAACGATGTGTTGTCATGGAGACCAAGGTCATGCTTTTTTTTCTGGTATTGTTTGTGTAAATCATGGTTCACCTGGGAAGAAAAATCAATAGAGAGCCAGAGGGGGAGAGAGAGAGGGAGAGAGAAATCAATCGACATTGTTTACAAAAATGGAAACTAAGAATATGAAATGCGGAATTCCATTGTGGTTTTGTAGAATATCAAAATTAAACACAAACTCAACAATATTGCTGCAAATAAAGGAATGGCATAAAAATAAATAATAAGAATTTCAAAACCATGGATTAATTCCACAGAAAATGGCCACCAAGAAGTTAGACTTGATGACAAGGCTGCCTATTTGTCTGCCGTTCATGCAACAGTCACAGTGCGATTATACACATGCAACGGTTGTAGGTAGCGCGCGGCAGCTTGCGTGCAGTAATAATTCAACCAAATATCTCAAGGTTCTTAATTTGGGCCAGAGTTCAGAAACCTTTAGCACTGACTGCAGTAGGAGCCGATCTTAAAGGTCTCATACTGGTAGTGGAAGATTTTAAAGGCAGTGGACACTTTTGGTAATTGTCAAAGACCAGTCTTCTCACTTAGTGTATATCAACATACGCATAAAATAACAAACCTGTGAAAGTTTGAGCTTGATTGGTCGTCAGAGTTGCGAGATAACTATGAAAGAAAAAAACACCCTTGTCACACGAAGTTGTGTGCTTTTAGATGCTTGATTTCGAGACCTCAAATTCTAAACTTGAGGTCACAAAATAAAATTTTGGGAAAATTACTCCTTTCTTAAAAACTACATCACTTCAGAGGGAGCCGTTTCTCACAATGTTTTATACTATCAACCTCTACCCATTACTCGTTACCAAGTATGGTTTTATGCTGATAATCATTTTGGGTAATTACCAATAGTGTCCACTGCCTTTAAGTAGAGTTGAGTTGTCATTGTCAACCGCCCCTTCTTTTGAGAACCAACACACTGTACTCAAAGGAGATTTACACATGGTGTTACCACAAACCTCACCTAACAATACTTCCAACATGCAAAGTTTAAAATCCTACTTTATAAGTAGTATGCTATCATTTTTTTATATATTTCTGTTAATGAAACCAAGATTGCCGCAAACTTAATCACTGTACGTGTAGCTCACAAGCCTAAGGAAACCTGTAAACAAGTGCATGCTGTATGTGAACCAGAAACACTGGGGTTAAAGGCCCGGTCACACAGGCCCCGATAACGAGAACGAAAATGAGAACGATAAAAATGCACGCTCTCAATTGGTTGAATAAGCGTGGGTGTATTCTGCGTGGAGCAATTCAACCAATCGAGGGGGTGCATTTTTATCGTTCTCGTTTTCGTTCTCGTTATCGGGGCCTGTGTGACCGGGCCTTTACTCCCTACTTTTCCATGATAAAGGACATAGCTACTGTAGAGCTGTTTAAGACCAGTTGGCTAACATGCAAACAGCCCTCATAGTCATAGCCAATCATGTAAGTCTTATGAATGGCACAAATCAAGAAATTGTGATTAAGTAACTAAGCGGCAATACTTTTTCTAGTAAGCTGTTGGTTTGGTAGGATTCCTGCAGTTTAAACCATTGGACCATGGTAACCAATGGATTTTTATTCTGGTCTCATAAACAAAATTCTGGTCAAGTACATGTATAAACACAGTATAAAAGCCATCCAAATCAGGTAAAACCATATGGCTGAAATCTCAACTTGCCTTTTCCCTACAAAATAGAAAAACATTTGTCGGCCAAAACACATCAAAACAACTCCTGCTGTAATGAATCAATTTTACACTTATCATGAACCATTGTCCTTTTAAAATAGGTATACCCCCCCCCATACACCTGTAGGATATGGACATTATAATACAATGGTAACCCCTTCATAACAAGGGGACCACAGGTGGCAATCAATTATGAGACCTTTTTAAAGGCAGGGTATAACGTACTTAATGTAATTGTCGAAGTCCAGCATATATGCATAAAATAACAAACATGTAGAAATGTTGGCTCTATTGATCATCAAGAAAAAACACCCTTGTTGCATAATTTGCGTACTTTCATACAACCCTTTTCAGGAAAACAAATTTTTGATGAAAATTAACTAATTTCTTTAAAGCTACATTTCTTCAAGCGGTTGTTCTTAACAATGTTTTATAACAGCAATCATCTCCAGACTTTTTTTATGGTCTTTTATTTTTGGAGTAGTTACCAAAGGTGCACACCCCGCCTTTAAAGCCATTATACACTTTCATAACAGAAAAAAAAATTAAAGTTCACAGATAAATTACAAATAACTTATAGGGTTTACAGAAGGTAATGGTGAACTAGACTTCTCTTGAAATATTATTCCATGAAATGCTTTACTTTTTGAGAAAACATTAAAACAATTGTAAATTCTTGATAGCGAGAAGTACAGATTTATTTTAAACACCTGTCATGACACGGCGAAACGTGCGGAAACAGTGGTGGGTTTTCCCGTTATTTTCTCCCGACTCCGATGACCGATTGAGCCTAAATTTTCACAGGTTTGTTATTTTATATAAGTTGTGATACACGAAGTGTGGGCCTTTGGACAATACTGCTTACAGAAAGTGTCCAATGGTAAAGCATAATTGGTTACAAATTGTACCCAATTAATTCTTGGAAAGCTTCTCCTTCAAGGATTCAGACTATAGGGAATTGTAAAGGAACAAAACTGCAATCGTTGCATTATTTTTATTGTATTGCGGCTTACCTATTTAATGTTTACTGTGCTGGTATTCTCAAGATTTATATGAAAGCTGACACACATGGGCTATACAGTCTTCTATTGACCCATTTCACCTGACTAAGAATAATCTTGGATGAGCTGTAAACCCACCCGCCGTATACCCTGTGCATGGTGTGTGCGATCACACCGAATGACCCACCCGTATACACACTGTCACATCGCACGAATACTGTTCACACAAGTCATCGCACTCGTACACCACTAACCGCATGCGGAGGCCGTCAGGCCGACAGCCTTGTCGGGTCTGTATCTTCCTGTTTTAATGTGTTGTATTGAAAAAATTCCAATAGTGGACGAAATTGGGGGGGCTCTAGGATATGCTAGTATGCAGCTCATGAATATGTATGTCGTTCGTCAGACCTATCAGACAATACAGGATGTAAGGCAAATGAATTATTCATTTTGACGTCCAATCACACACGCCTATCATGCTCGCTGAGCGTCCGTGGTGGTGGTGTGTGATGATGTAGACATGTCTCATCTTTCGCGGGCATTATGGTAATGAGCTGACCGTGGGAACTCTTCGCTTGTTATAGTAATGAGGTCAGTGGCTTCAACACAGACCCTACAAGGCTGTCGGCCTGACGGCCTCCGCATGGGGATAGTGTACGGGGGCACCGTGTCGTGTGATGTTACGCACAGTGAATACGGGTGGGTTTTACGCACAGTGAATACGGGTCGGCTTTTATACAGCGGCGGTCTTTTTTCGGAGTGAATAATTCGACTGCCTTGAGCAAGGCTATTCAGTGAAGTGCGCATTTTAGGCGATGCGGCGTTTACACGTAAGCCTATTGACCACCAACATGGTGAGCGTGGCATCAGCCGCCACGTGTGACGCGTGTCTTAGGGGTCAATAGTGCACTTTTCCCAATTAGGTACTCAAGGCGCTTGAACATACAGAAACACTTATTTTTGTTTTTTTACCCATGTGTGTTAGCACTGTATACTCAATAATTTCCCCGAGTCCAGTGAAAAAAAAAACACAGGCTTATTACTCTGGTGGGATTTGAACTTACGACCTCATAGTTCTAGATCAGTGTCTTACCAACTAGACTACCGAGGTTGCCTGGAAGCTAGAGGCAGTTCGAATCCTATGTTTTGGCAGCGGGTACCGCAACGATATAAGAGATGTTGAACTTGCATCGGGGATAAAGAATATTAATTTATGGTTTTAACCTATACACCGATGTGTGTAAGCACTGTATACTCAGTACATTCCCAAGTGCTGTGAAAAAATATCACAGGCATGTTACTCGGGTGGGATTCAAACAGATACATGTTATTGGTGACTTTTCGTCAAGATTGAGGGGGGGGGGGGGTCATCACTTGTACATGTACCTACGCCCTGCCGGCGGAAATGTTTATCGTGGTGGGTATCTAGGCTATGTAACAGCCCTTTATTTTTCTTTTCATGACCACCAATTGACGTCCTTCTTGGAAAGTCCCTCGACTCTAATTTTAAAAGTGCACCTCGAAGGCCAACAAGTGCGTAAGTTTCCCCAAAGTTCAATCAGAAATCTTGGCAAAGGGCACAAGTTTTTTGTTGGACCTTAATGGGATAGTTGGTCCCCTGGTGAAGTTAAAGTTGTTTCACCAAAACGGCTGAAGATCTGCTATGGTAAACTGGAATCTCCTAACGCTCATACATGCCTCCCGTTGAGCCAGATATTATGACAAACAATGGTTTTAGCCTATGGTTGGAATATTTGTTTTTCAGAGTTTGAGGTGTGTTGCCGTTTTGGGTTTTAACAAAAATTATTTAAAAAATATCTTTATAACATAATTCATACATAATAATAAGTAGGCATGCAGTATGATGTTTGGTCCTTGGGAAAAAGTAGGCAGACTACAAGGGCTGACCAAGAATAAACTTCAATAAACCTCAATTTAAACAAAAAAAATCTTTTTTTTCAATGCCCCCCCCCAAAAAAAAAAAAAAAAAAAAAAAAGCCAAGTAGGAAGACTTTCATGTCTGACTGAATGATATGTTCCTGGGGTTGCCAAGTATTTTAACCCATCTTTGGCAAATATTTATGTTAATATTTCTCCATTTCTCCAGCTGACTGGAAAAAGGAAAGTACACTCAACTTTAAGATAAACTAAACATAAAAAATAAAAAAGCTAGTAATAAGTACAAAATCAAGAAGGGTGTATTTTCAAATTATAAAGTATTGGAAAATACAGGAAAAAGTTTGCCAAGAAAATTTATAAGGGCCAATGTTTGGAGGCCAGTCACATTACAGGGTTGTAAAAAAAGTTGTTTTGATCCTGGGCGATGTGTTTTATTACGGCGTGTTTTGATCAAATATATTATATGAGAGGACAAGACCTGACATGTGGCATTCCTGTGGCAATGGTTAAAGGCAATGGTTAAAGGCACTGAACAAGTTTGGTAATTGTCAAAGACCAGTATTCTCACTTAGTGTATCCCGACACCTGCATAAAAATAACAAGCTGGTGAAAATTTGGACTTAATTGGTCATTGAAGTTGCAAGAAAATGATGCAAGAAAAAACACCCTTGTTGTACAAAATAGTGTGCTTTCAGATAGGAATAAAAAGCTTCTGGCCGGAAGTCTTTTATTATTTAAGTAAGAAATTAACTCTTTCTCAAAAACTTTGTTACTTCAGAGGGAGTCGTTTCTCACATTGTTTTATACTATCAACAGCTCTCTGTTGCTCGTTACCAAGTAATTTTTTATGCTAATATGTATTTTGAGTAATGACCAAACGTGTACGGTGCATTTAAAGGTAAATACAATAGTTTTGGAAATCAGAGCATTTTTATGGCACTAAGGTTTGGAACTCTTGGAGAACATAATATGCCATGGGTATACAATGTTCTGCTGATAGACAATATGTATTGACAAAAAGGTAGTAAACTATTACAGAGAAGGCCAATTTTTTATTTATTTTTCGTTGGACAACCAAACAAAACCCTTTAATCAAGTTTTTCGCATTGAAATGAATCCCTACTCACTCTGACTGAAGATGTAGGTAATACAATATACCTATAGTTTTAGCTAAATTAGTTGTCACGTTTTTGAGAAAAAGTGACAATCACGCAGCGATGTTTTCAGAAGAGTCGCGTAAATACCAGTACTGACAATTTGTTGACATTGCTAAACTACAGGGTGTCGTGGCTGAGCGGATAAGAGCACCAAAGTCAAGCTCTGGTGCTTCTGTTCAGCAGAGTGTGGGTTCGAATCCCGGTCGTGACACTTGTGTCCCTGAGCAAGACACTTAACTATAATTGCTTCTCTCCACCCAGGGGTAAATGGGTGCAGAGATGGTTCTTGTGATTGACAAGGCTGTATACTCCCTCCCAGGGAGTCGAGATGGTTTAAGGAGTGATTTAAGGCCCAGTGACCAGGGGTAATAATAATAATAATAATAATAACTTTTGATTTATATAGCGCCTAATAACTAACACTTAATTCTCTAAGCGCTTTACATTAGTGCCCTGGTCATAGGGCCAATAACATCCCTTTTTAATGTTTCTCAGCTCCCTTGGGAGTATACAACCTGGGCAACAGTTTATATCGCTCCAAAGGCTTTTTCATTCACAATATCAACCTCTACCCTCGCAGGTACCCATTTATTCCCCTGGGTGAAAAGAAGCAACTATAGTAAAGTATCTTGCTCAAGGACACAAGTGTCACGACCGGGATTCGAACCCACACTCCGGTGAAAACGCACCAGAACTTGAATTTGATGCTCTTAACCACTCGGCCATGACACTCTATAATGTGAAGCGCTTTGGGACGCCCTCCGGGTGTGAAAAGCGCTATATAAAAACAGGTTATTATTATTATTATTTTTATTTTCATCTCTTGACATTGAGATGAATTTTTTTTTGTGACAATGTTTTCTCATTTCTCAAAAACTACAGTACACCAGCAAGTAATATTTTAAGGGGAGATTTCTATCATCATTATCTTCCAGCTGTGTGATTTAATGTAAATCTGTGCACCCAAACCCTTTAATGCCAGCCACGAAAAGAAGGAGTTTTTTATTTTCTTGGCAGGAGTGATATAATTGGGAGATGCTGGGAGTTGATTTATCCTCTGTCATCTTTAATCTGTCATCAACCAATTACTTCCATGGTGCAAAATCAAGTGATTCGCTAGTGTTCTGGTTGGTGGAGACCAGGGGTATATAAAGACCGACCCAGTGCCCCTCAAGAGCATAACATCTCCATTGGCAACAGAGGCTGAACTTTTGGGGAACTTTCTTATTCTTAAGGAGAAGTGCTTGAACGTTGGTTGAAGACGAAGGACAGGGTGTTTGTTCTCGGTAAGTTTTACATTAACAACTCAACATCTTTTTTAATATGGGTAAAAACCAAAATGAATATTCTTTATCCCTGATGCAAATTTAACATCTATTAAATCCTTTGCAGTACTCACTTCTAAAACATAGGTATCGAACTGCCTCTAGCCACAGGGCAATCTCGGTGGTCTAGTTGGAATGACACTGCTCTAGAATTGCAAAGGTCATGGGTTCAAATCCCACCCGAGTATTATGCCTGTGATTTGTTATTAGAACTTGAAGTACCCAGTACACAGTGCTTACAAACAGCGGTGTATATGGTAAAAACTAAAATGAATATAACTAACTTCTTAACAAAAACAGGCATTCAAAAAGGAACCCAAGTTTATGAATAGTATTACTTATTATTAAAGCCATTGGACACTTTCGGTAAACAGTATTGTCCGAGGCCCACACTTCGTGTACCACAAATTATATATAAAATAACAAACCTGTGAAAATTTAGGCTCAATCTGTCATCGGAGTCGGGAGAAAATAACGTGAAAACCCGCCCTTGTTTCCCCATGTTTCGCAGTGTCATGACATGTGTTTAAAATAAATCCGTAATCCGTTTTAATGTTTTCTAAAAAAGCAAAGCATTTCATGGAATAATATTTCAAGATAAGTCTTTCACCATTACCTTCTGTAAACCCTTTAAATTATTTGTAAATCTGTGAACTTTTTTTTTGTTTGTTCTGTACCGAAAGTGTATAATGGCTTTAAAATAATTTGTTTTAACAACCATGTCCACCTGTTAATCGTTAATCGTTTTTCCTTTGCAAAATATCATTGTCACAAGAAACACTGACTTGAAAAAGGTTCTCATTTTAATTCTGGATTTGATCTTGATAAAGATATCATCCAATAAACAAAACCTTGGTATAAATGTAAGTTTAGTATTAAAAAAGTGAATACTTGCAGTTCAAAATCTTCCTTCGCTATGACTTTGCACTTGTAGTATTTTATTATTTTCTTTTAGATGGCAAAAGCACTTTTTTTCTAGAAAAAGTATCTCTCTTATGGGCAACATTTTTCAAAATCAAATATTTTTTTGCAAATCATGAATTTAAAAACCAAAGGGTACTGTTGGAAGAATACAAAAATCGCTTACTATGTATTCATACATTTAGAAAATAAAGATTTATTTTTGAAAGTGTAACTACTCTAACTACGAAGAAAGGGCAAGACCAATGCAACGACCTATGTAGCCCCAATATTTTGTCTGGGGTTTAAGTTGTACAAATAAAACAATTCAGTGCTTAATCGAGAGTGATTTGCAGACAGTGGGCTTAACTCGCTACCTGTCAGGCTTGTTATGAAGTCAGCTGGGTATTTACGTCAGCCACATGTGTTTACAGACACCCCTGCTTGTCACATTTTTACAGAACTCTGTTTGACATGACCTTTGACCTCGATCAAAAAAAGTGTTGGGTTATAAAGAGTGGTTTTGAGTTCAGTGTCGGGAAGTGTTTATCCCACTCAACTTTTGAAAATAAAGCTGTTTTATTTTTTAACATTCAGGAATCGGACTAGTGCTTGCTAGTAAACTTTGCAGTTTAAGTGACCATAAGAAGTTTTAGCCAAATTTAAAACATGCATTGTCATCAATTTATCTTTCTGATATATTAATGGTATAGCAAACACAGCACAACTTAGGTCAAATGAAATTTAATACTTGCAGTCACTCAACAATTTCATAAATCATATAAACAATTTTTGTTTTAGGTGAAGAAGTATGACCATTATTTTTAAAAAAGGCATGACATTTTCAGAAGCCCACCATTCCCACAGGATGATAGGGTTACCAGTACTAGCCTACAACCCTTTTTACTTGACAATTAAAAGGAACACGTTGTCTTGGATCCGTCGAGTTGGTCTTTGAAAAGCGTTTAAACTGTTTTTATAAAACGCATATGATTAGAAAGATATTTTTAAAAATAGAATACAATGATCCACACAAATTTGCCTCGAAATTATGTGGTTTTTCCTTTTACTTTGCAAACTAACATGGTCGGCCATTTATGGGAGTCAAAAATTTGACTCCAATAAATGGCTGACCCAGTTAAATGGTCGACGAGGTAAAAGGAAAACCACGCAATACTTGTGTGGGTCATTATATTCTAGTTTTAAAATATCTCTCTAATCATAATGCATTTTATAACAAACGGTTTCAAACGCTTTTCAAAGACCAACTCGACCGATCCAAGGCATTGTGTTCCTTTAAATCCACATTTTGAGGGGGGTTGAACCCTGCAATTGAACGATCAGATTTGAAAGTGGATTCCAGAAACAGGTGTCAATGCAGTGGTGGCGGATCAGACAATGGAATTTCAATATGGTCGTTTCAGAAATTGCTAGAAATGGGGGGATTTTTGCATGTGTTTTTGTGTGAATCCTTCGATCAAAAGTAGGATCAGAGCAGGATCAAGCATAGGTTTAAACGATCTTAATCTGTGGTCCTGAAAAAAATGCCGGATCTCAATCTTTCTTGATTGAGGATAAACACGGTGACAGGGTTTATAACATATGTCTGGTGTAATGCCTTGCTCAGTCACATTCTACCGGACATAAGTCAAATATAACTACATTGTAGATGGGTTTTTTTGGTGGTGGGGGATTAATTCAGTTTATTCCCCAGTGAATCGTACTCTGCAGGATTCCAAACCACAACTAGGTGAACCCTCAACAAAACTTGCACACAAAAATCCCACTGTGAGCTTAGTGCAGAAAACAAAGTTTCAAGCTTATATTACTTACTCTGCGGTTACTTTGGGAAATGTCATTACAATAACATTCTTCATGTGTTCTTTGCGAGGGGCAACATGAATGTGTCCAATAGAGAGAACATGTTAACTTATCAAATGATCGCAAATTATCCCCCAGGGAATCAAACTCTACAGGTATCCAAACCACAATTATGTGAACCTTCAACCATGTCAAAAAATCCCACTATGAGCTTTACTGCACCCCCAGAAAAGTTTAGAGCTTTGAACTTACTCTTTGGTTACTGTAAGCAATGTCATTACAATAACATGTATTCATGGTGAGGGGCAAAATGAATGTGTTTACTTTTATACATGTCAAGTAATCTACAAGGGAATCAAACTCTACAGGAAACCAAAACACAAGTATGTGAACCTTCAACCATACATTTAAGAAAAATACCCCTGTGAGCTTTAGTGCACCCTAAAAAGTTTAAAACTTCTTACTCAGCAGTTACTTTGCAGTTACTTTGCGGTTACTTTGGGGAATGTCATAACAAGCATTCATTGTGAGGGCTGGCCTGGAATAGACCGATCCATTAGGCTCTGCCCACGACGCACGTGTGAGCAAGAACACGTGACCCTCTCCAATGCCTTTCTGCACAATCTGCCGCCCGCGCCAAGATACGCGCACACATGTCAGACCTTATTTGTCGGACCGTTGTTGCATTGTGATTGGTCAATATGCAATGGGGCGGAGCTTAATGGATCGGTCTATTACACGCAGGCCACAGACAGAGGTCATGGTCTCCATTGCCCCCGATCTTGGCCATGGTGCCCTTCCAAAAGTTCCCCATTGACTTTTAGATTTCCCAGTGGAAGTGCCCTTTGTAAAATGGAAATGGCCTAGCCCTTTTTAAGATTAAATAACAGGCCTGAGAGGGGCAACCTGAATATGTGATGTGTGTTTCAACAGAGAGAATATTTCTGAAATAAATTAACATGGAGGTGGCCTTAACTTTTGCTTCTTCAACAAAAGCATAGACAAATATAAACACAGCATTCTCCCTTAAGAGTGGTCTACTTCCCGAATGTCACTTAAAGATGCTACAGCAAATTTTTGGCCCCAAACATTAAAAAATTGACATAAACTGGTACTTGAAAATGGTATTTCAAAGAGTATCGCCCGCTCTGACTAAAACAAATTTAACTTTTACTTTTAATGGTCAGGAACCATGACAAAACTTTAAAACGTTTCTTGTATTGTCAGGAGGATCCCGACAAAAACTAATTTTGAGCACTTTATTTCACTGCTAATAATAAATTGGCGGACTTTTTCGAGCAATGGCTCAAATGAAAGCTTGTAACTTTCTTGACCCCCATCAAAATACCTATTGAATTTTAAAGGGTGGCTGCAGTGTTTTTTTTATTCATGAACCTTAAATATTTTTTATTAAATGTGACGTCATGTCGGTAACCCGAGCGTTGGGCCCCCTGGCTGTGTGCATAATAGACCTGTGAACTGTGTGGCCTGGTACCTAGGCGCGTGTAGTTAGGGACCAGACTTGCCGACGATATGTTTGAATTCCCGACGTGACGTCGATGGTAGGGGTGGTATGTCGCTCATTACGCAAGTCAGATATGTTGGGAATAAACAAAACACATTTTATTGATGTTCAATACATATATCAGAAATAAATGACAGCAAAATTAACTGTTTTATTTTAACTCACTGCAGCATCCCTTTAAATCAAAATGTTGGGGTCAAATCGGTCAAATCGGCCAAAATTCTGACATACCATCTTTAAAAGACCTGAGGACCAGTCAAACAGCGTTGAAAAGCATCCCTTTTCTAGTATGAATTATAGACTAGTATAAACAGCTGATGGACCATTGGAATGAAAAGCTAACTAGTCCTGCTGGTTAGTCACTAAAAAAAAAGTTAAGGTCAAACCCGGTAAAGAAATATCTGCTGATGCAGGACTCGAACCCATGACCTTTCGAATAGTGTACCAGTTCAGCGTTACAGGTAGGGAGTGAAAACCCAATCCACATGCAGGGCTCCGGTCTAAGGTGGGATTCGAAAGGGGTCCACAGAAGTGAAAGGCAGGGAAAGAATTCACTTGTGTCCTTTTAAGCAAGACATTTAACCATAACTGATTCGATAAGTTTGGGAGGTAGTGCTTTCTGCTTTACCAACCTGGCTTCCATATGGACTGTAAAGGGAGTAAACTTGTTTCAACCCTATGAGTAGGTGGCAACAGCCCCTCAAAAAATAGTTGAATGTAGACAACACCTTGAAGTGGCCTTCAGGCCTTGTTTGTCTGGCGACTTGCATAGACAACAATTACAGAAAAAAATGATCCCCTTGGTGTGATGTTTCCACTGAGATGCTGTGACGACAACATAATTCAGATTCAGATTTCTATCTTCTTTCAGTGTTCATAACCTTTGCGCCACCACAATGCATCTGGTTTCAACCCAGCAACAAGCCACATTGGCGATCCTCAACCTACTCTTTCTACACATGCCACTTCTACACTGCGCCTCGCAGAGTGCTGGCGTTTCTTCCAGGGAGTCCCCGAAGGGTCAAGATTCTCAAGTACCTCCGTCAATGTGTCAGTACATGCTTCGTGGGGAGACAGGTCCTTATGGGCCCCCTGGACTGCCGGGTATACAAGGGCCGGCTGGGATGCCAGGTAATCGCTTAGTGTACAAATGTAGGTCAGGGTACAAGACCTTTAAATTGTGCAGGTATCTTGAGTTACGCCATTTAAATACATACGATCAAACAGAGGCTTGAGGTAAAAAAGTCTGTTACCTGGCGAGTGAACAGTAGAAATGGTCAGTTGTACAATGAGGGCGCCCGAAAAGCAGCCTCTACCTTTTCAAGCTCCACTTTATGTCAAAAACTAAGTGTGTATTTAACCCATTACTAAAATATTAAGAGATGTACCGTTTAATGCTATTTCAAAATGGTTTAATTGACACAAGTCATGGTAGAATGTATGACCTGCATTCGAATTTCAAGCTTTTTTAAATGAAAAAAAAAAATGAAAAAACAAAAAAATCTAAAATTGTGAGTATGTGTGGATTCACCAAATTTCCATTACATAATTTTAATAAAAATAAAATGTAGTGTGAAAATTTTGAAGAAATCTATCAGGAACAATGAGGCATTAGTATCATTTCAAACAAGATAAAACTGTTTTTATTTTAAAATGAATGAACTTTTTTGCAGGAAACCATGGAAACAACGGGAACAACGGTCTGACGGGTCGGCCTGGACCAAAGGGTGATCAAGGATCTCCAGGAGAAGTGGGTGGTTACGGCCCCGCTGGGCAAACAGGCCCAATCGGCCCCCAAGGTCCAACAGGGAAAGCAGGTGTACCCGGAGCAGCTGGAGTTGCTGGCGCATCCGGAGCCAGAGGTCAGCGTGGGACATCTGGGGCACCGGGTGAAAAGGGCGAAAAGGGCGACAGTGGGTCAGGGATCGAGTCCCGACAGATATTGTCGAGAGCCGGTCGTCGGAAAATCGCCTTCTCCGTGGCTTCATCCAACACCATGACGGCACCAGCTGAGGACGCTATCATCCAGTTCGATCACGTCTTCACACTCCACGGGAATGAGTTTGACCCGGATACGGGGAAATTCACCTGCCAGGTCAACGGGACATACTACTTCGTCGTGCATGCTAATAAATGGACCAATTCACGTAATCTACACATCAAACTGATGAAGAACGGGATTTTGATGACGGCGCTGTACGAGGATGCTGGGTACGATTATTACGACGCGGCTAGCAACAGCATCCTTCTGGATCTGACGCATGGAGATCGAGTTTGGCTACAGCTCCACAGCGGAAGTGAGGTCTACAGTGGATTGACCAGAATGACCACCTTCTCTGGGTGGCTCGTCTTTGAGGACTAAGTTTGTTCGTTTGATTGTTTGTTTATTACGAAATACCACAACTAAACAAATTCCATCAAAAAAAGAACTTGATACAAAATGGTGACAATGGAAGGTACCAGGACCAAGTTGACTTGACTCTTATCATGGCTTGTAATAAGGGACTGATTGCGGGTCGTTCTGAACTTCTTCTTGATCGTAAATTTATTCCATACTGATATTATAATAATATAAATATTTATAGGCAAATTTACATTTTTTAAAAGTTGTTCTTCCCATCAAGGAAACTCGGCTCATTTTACACTACCAGATTCAGAATGAAGCATTAAGAGAAGATCTTTCTCATTTGTCATTTGTTACCTTTTTAGGATGTTTTCTTAAATAATGCATTTGTTTTATTGTATTCTATACCGGATGTTCTAGATTTACATTTTAATTTTAATTTTTTTCTGTTATTGTGTATTAATGTAATGCTATTGTTTGTATTTTAGCGCCATGAGCACTTCTGTGGATTTGTGCGCTTTATAAGTTTTCATTATTATTATTGTTATTATTATTATTACTTCTATACTCAACAGAACTGTGAGGTACATCAGATTCATTGTCAACATTTTTTGCAAAGAAGACATTACACAATAAGGTATTACTGTTATTAGTCACTTGAAGACCCCAAGACCACCTGGCTTGTCCAGTTGTTATTTTACTAGCCCCATGATAAAAGTAGGCACTCCTGTGTTAATTTTAAGCCCTGGATTTGTTTTGAAATCTCTGATGAGCCACATTTTAACCAGCATCCACCGACTGGTCCAGTATAAAAAATCTTTCCGCCTAAGCCCACCAATGCTTATTTATAAATTACAATAAATTTCCATGGAGAGGCTTATACTCCCAATTTATGACTATACACCCCCGCCCCCCCCCTCCTTGGGTGTCCACTACTGTTACTATTATTATACAGTTCAAATTAAAAAAAAGTGCCTGCTTTAGGCTGGGGAGTCACAACAATCTTTAAAGCTAAGTGACTTCCCCTTACCTCAAAACAGAAACAAAACAGTCTCCTGGATCTATCTTTCGTTGTTCTGAATGTGTTGTAATATTTCAAAGGCACTGGACACTATTGGTAATTACTCAAAATAATTATTAGCATAAAAACTTACTTGGCAAAGAGCAATGGAAGTATCAAACATTGTGAGAAACGGCTCCCTCTGAAGAAACGTAGTTATCAAGAAACAAGTAATTTTCCACAAATTTGATTTCAAGACCACAGAATTAGATTTTGAGATCTCGAAAGCAAGCATCTGAAAGCACACAACTTCGTGTGACAAGGGTGTTTTTTTCTTTCTTTATTATCTCGCAACTTCAACGACAAACCAGGTTTGTTATTTTGTGCATACATGTATGTTGAGATACACCAAGTGAGAAGACTGATCTTTGACAATTACCGAAGGTGTCAAGTGTCTTTAAGTGTGGAATCTTACCTCTAGAGTTGTGTCATCAAAGCTCTCCGTCATTAGACTGTGTCGGTGACGATCCAACCATCGGTCTGTTTGGTTCTGCTCTGGTTTTAGCTCCATGTAACTACTGTGGAAGATCATCTGAAGAAGGCAGAAACTATAATCATAATTACATACAATTTATAAGGCGCACATTATCTGGAATAGAACCATTCAAAGTTGCGAGAGAATGGAAGAAAAAAAAACATCACACAAGTTGTGTGCTTACAGATGCCTTGAACTCATGACCTCATGAGCTGAGGTCTCGAATTCAAATCAAATATTTTAGTGAGAAATTATTACTTCTTTCTCAAAAACTACGTTACTTCAGACGGAGCAGTTTCTCAAAATGTTTTATACTATAAACAGCTCTCTATTGCTTGCTACTAAGTTTTTACGCAAACAAATTATTTTGAGTAATTACCTATAGTGTCCAGTGCTAAGGTAAACTAAACTTACCTTCTTTGGCATGGCAGTGAACATGAACGCCTTTTTCATTTTGAGTTGGTTAAAGATGTAGACTGCATCAAGGTGCCCTTGACTTTCTAGAGTGTCCATGAGCTGTTTTAAACTTCTCCAGTGTTCAAGACCCATCCTGATCTGCATTGAACAAAACACAAAATTATCAGTCACACTTTGATTGAAGTTATCGTAGTAAATAATACCGGCTGTTAATAATAATAAAACTGTAGTGAAATTCTACATAGCGGGTCATAACCATGTGGTTAAGAGCATCAAATTCAATTCTGGTGGTTAAGTCATCGGAGTGAGGGTGCTAAGCACAAAAATTTGCTTAGCATGAAGTTTCTAAAAACAGGATTACCAACCAAAATTCCACATGATTTTCAGGATGACCAAATGACAGCTGAATACCAGTAAGAAGCAATATGCAACACATGGAAATTTGGTTGGTTACCCTGTTTTTATCAAGAAGAAATTTCATAGAAGCAAATTTTTGTGCTTAGCAGCTCTATGAAATCTGGCCCTGGTCATGACACTTAAAGGAACACATTGCCTTGGATCGGACGAGTTGGTCGTTGAAAAGCGTTTGAAACCGTTTGTTATGAAATGCATATGGTTAGATAGATAATTTAAAAGTAGAATACAATGATCCACACAAGTTTGCCTCGAAATTGCATGGTTTTACTTTTACTTTGCGAACTAACACGGTCGGCCATTTATGGGAGTCAAAAATTTGACTCCCATAAATGGCCGACCGTGTTAGTCGACGAGGTAAAAGGAAAACCACGCACTTTCGAGGCATATTTGTGTGGATCATTGTATTCTACTTTTACACCATCTTTCCAACCATATGCATTTTATAACAAACGGTTAAAAATGCTTTTCAAAGACCAAGCCGACCAATCCTAGGCAGCGTGTTCCTTTAAGTAAGATGCTCTATATAATTGCTTCTCTTCACCCGGGGGAATAAATGGACACCTGAGAGGGTAGTGGTTGATATTGTGTATGAAAAAACCTTCGGATTGGACCTTTGTGACTTTGACATGGTTCGGACTCGACCTTTGTGGCTTTAACTGGAGGATTAAGCACCCGAATACCAGACCATGGACTCTTTTCATGAAATATGCTAATTACATTCACGCATGCGTACAGACCTTATTGGTTGGGAAATGCCATAGAGCTGTGCACTAAGCAGATGCGCAATCGCATCTGCGCCACACAGCCATTAGCCGTGTACAAAACAGCGCAATGTTCTCTTATTTTGCCAACCCAAATGTAAGTGCGCACGCGCTATGTGCAGTTTAAATATTTCCTAGGAAGGGTCCATTGTACAGTACCTTATATTTAGGTTTATGAGGCTGAGTCTCAAACATGGCATAGAGGATATACAATGCCCCAACACGGTACTGCAGCTCATAAGGAGGTAGAAGGTAGTCTGTGGCTACACGAAATGCCTCAAACATAGTCTGCAATCAAGATGGAAAGAAACAAAACACACAACTAGATGAAAAACTTGCATCAGGGATAATATACACATATTGACTGGCAACGAGGTAACTAGTATACGTCTATTCCCACGAGGGACTTTGAGTGACCAGAAGAGCGACCAATTTCCTGAGGCCGAAGGCGGAAGGAAATAGGCCTTCTTCTGGTCACTCATAGGCCCAAGGGGGAATAGACGTTACCGAATTATGCCAGTCAATATGTGTTTTATAACACAGCTCGGTCTTATATGTCAAAAAAGAACAGAAAAAGAAGTTTTGTTGTTGTTGTTCACGGTTCAAGTCAAGAAAGGGCACTGTTACCGGGGGCACTATATTCAAAGACTATTGCCCGCTGTGGTACTATTCCCCCAAAACAGGCGCGCGCGATAACTAGCCTATATTAGTTCATTAATCCAACGTGACCGTGTTTCAGCCAACCAGAATACAGAACGAGCAAGAGGTGTGTTATAAAAGGACCTATTGACTCCGTGCACGCACGTCAAGCGCGGGACTGTGCCACACTCACGATTTTGTAGGTCATTAGGTTTACGTGTAAATGCTGCATTGCTTAAAGTCATACTTCACTAAATAACGCACAGTGACATTGCCCACCAATTTGGCGCATTCCGAGATTATTCTAATGACTTCAGGTGAATTGGGTCAAAAGTCAAACGCGACTACTGTGCCACAAAAAAAATGTACTTCACTCAATAAAACACAGTAACATTGCCACCAATATACCCACCCAAGATTATTCTGATGATAACTTCAGGTGAATTGGGTCAATAGTATAAATGCAAACAAATAGTTACGATTCAACCCTCTCCAAGTCTTTCTTGAGGCTAAATGACAACTTACCCAAGCTCGTATGTACGCCTGCAACTGTGGACCTCCTATTCTTTTGTTTACACTTTTAAGTTTTTGGCAACAGCTCCCATTGGTTTGTACACGTTTTCCAACCGTGAACCTTTCCTGAACCATGGACTCTATTGTCCCCTATTGTTATAGGTCCCCAGTTTGACTTTGAATGTGCATACCTACTCACACACAACACACATAAACAGGTGTACTGGTGTAATAGAAACTAGTGAATGAAAAACTATTTGTTTGCACCTATACCCTTGGTCATTTTGGTTGGTAAGCAGTTTGCAACACTCTGCAATATTAATTTCTCATAATTTTAATTTTTTTACAATTTTAAATTTTAAGTTACGATCTTAATCGCTGCTTAATTTATGAAGTATAATTGGTCTTAAATAATCCAACTTGGGAATGGGGAGCTTTGTGTGTGGGGCTTTTTAATAAATAAACCTTCTTGCAGGAGGGACTTTCCGAAATAAGCAAATATTTTGCTTCGTTTAATACGATTATTCTCACCTCTTTTTTCTCTTGTCGTTTTTCAATCGCACTGTGAAAGGAAACACAAATTTAAAAATGAAAGTTGTGTACATTTGCAAGATATGGGTTATTTTGGTCCAGAGCTTAAAGGAACACGTTGCCTTGGATCGGTCGAGTTGGTCTTTGAAAAGCATTTGTAACCGTTTTTTATAAAATGCATATGGGTAGAAAGATGTTGTAAAAGTAGAATACAATGATCCACACAAACATGCCTCGAAATTGCGTGGTTTTCCTTTTACCTCGTCGACTAACACGTCGGCCATTTATGGGGGTCAAAATTTTGACTCCCATAAATGGCCGACCATGTTAGTTCGCACAGTAGAAGGAAAACCACGCAATTTCGAGGCAAACTTGTGTGGATCATTGTATTCTACTTTTAAAACATCTTTCCAACCATATGCATTTTATAAAAAACGGTTACAAACGCTTTTGTTTTGACCAACTCGTCCGATCCAAGGCAAGGTGTTCCTTTAAGTCATGTGTCATTGTAGTCCAGTCTGAGTCCTACATCATATGTCCTATGTTATTTGGGTTGAGTCACAGTTGAGTCAAAGTTCAATAAGTTCTCAGTGTCTAGTCCGAGTCCTGTGTGAACTATCGTTCATATCATTTGGGTCAAGTCCAGAACAATAATAATAATAACAAATTCTTATATAGCGCTTTTCACAATAACTGTATCAATGCACTTTACATTAGTGCCCTGGTAGTGGTTATTAGGCCAATAACATTCCTTTGAATCTTTCTCAGCTCCCTTGGGAGTATACAGCCTGAGCTGCCGTGGTGCTCTGAAGGCTTTTTCATACACAATATCAACCATTACCCAATTTGACCCCTGGGTGAAAAGAAGCAATTATAGTAAAGTATCTTGCTCAAGGACACAATTATCACGACCGGGATTCTAACCCACACTCCGGTGACTTAAAGACACTGGACACTATTGGAAATTGTCAAAGACCAGTCGTCTCACTTGGTGTACCGTGTATCTCAAGTTATGCATAAAATAACAAACCTGTGAAAATTTGAGCTTGATTGGTCGTCGGAGTTGCGAGGTAACTATGAAATAAAAAAATACCTGTGTCACACGAAGTTATGTGCTTTCAGATGCTTGATTTCGAGACCTCAAACTCTAAACTTGAGGTCTCAAAATTAAATTCGTGGAAAATTACTTCTTTCTCTAAAACTATGCCACTTCAGAGGGAGCCGTTTATCACAATGTTTTATACTATCAACCTCTCCCCATTACTCATTACCAAGTGAGGTTTTATGCTGATAATTATTTTGAGTAATTACCAATAGTGTCCACTGCCTTTTACCACCAGAACTTGAATTTGATGTTCTTAACCACTCGGCCATGACACTCAACAGACTAATCAGTTGAGCCTCTTTTCATCTGAGCAGAATATGAGTCTGAGTCACACATAACATTCTGTAGTCTTAACCCAAGACGTGCTCAGTTGTAAATCGCCAAAGCGCCCATCTTACGGTATGATTTAAAGGCAGTGGACACTGTTGGTAATTACTCAAAATGCTTATTATCATAAAACCTTTCTTGATTATGCATAATGGGTAGAGGTTGATAGTATAAAACATTGTGAGAAACGGCTCCCTCTGAAGTGACGTAGTTTTCAAGAAAGAAGTAATTTTCCACAAATTTGATTTCGAGACCTCAAGTTTAGAATTTGAGGTCTCTAAATCAAGCATCTGAAAGCACACAACTTCGTGTGACCAACATGTGACAAGGGTGTTTTTTTCTTTCATTATCTCGCAACTTTCGACGACCAATTGAGCTCAAATTTTCACAGGTTTGTGTTTTTATGCATATTGTTGAGGTACACCAACTGTGAAGACTAGTCTTTGACAATTATCAATAGTGTCCACCCAACTTGACTGGAGAGCTTGAAGTGATTAAGTTGCTCGCCAGACTAGTCTCAAGCTCGCCTCGAAGCTCGCCATCCAGTCAAATTGGTTAAATCCTACCGTAAGATGGCATGCTTCAGCGATTTACAACTGAGCGTACCACACTATAACCAATATCTAGCAATTATGTCTTTGGCCAAGACTTCACATTCTGTAGCTGCTCCATTGAACTTACTAATGAATGAAACTGAAGTTGAAATTTCTCCACTCCTCGGCAAATATTTGATATCTGACAGTCTGTCTGTGGAGGAAGGCCTGGAGAAGATTTTCAACGTCTTCTCTCAGCCCACTTACAACTTTATCATCTGATTTATCCATCTGTGAAGTATAGAAAATTACATGGAAGAGCGTCACCTAGAAAATTAACCCTACTCAGGCAGACAGCTTTGTTACATGTATATGTATGAAGGAAACAAAATGCTGTTCTGGCAACACTGTAACAGCTTGTTTTCACAAATCTAACCAAAAAAATAACCATTTAAAATAACAATCACTGTTGATCTGTGAATTTGTGACAGAATAACTGATAAAGTGATAGGTCCTAATTGTAAACATTTGGAAAAAAAGAATCTAGCCCCCCAGTTACTGTGTCTAGTACTCTAGGTTTGTAGTACGAAATGGTGGTCTGAATATTTTTTGGGGAAAATCCAAAATGAGTCCGGCTATATTCAAATTACTGTGAAGCTAAGGTTAAATGACCCCCTCCCCCCGCCCCCACCCACATAGAACAGAAGACCATTCTCTCATCTTTCATTTACTAACTTCTACTAAGTCTACGTCCGTAGTTCAGAGATTTAGTGAGAACGAACAAATTTTACGAAAACAAAATCAGTGGAATTGGAGTTAATCAAGGGCTGATAAATTGGTGGCGACGTGCGGAAAATTATCCGTTAGAACTATAAAAGTTATTCGTTCCGCTATCGTCTCTCCCACCATGCACCCACGTAAACATAACATGGGAACGATAGCGGAACGAATCTTAGGAAGACCGTTTTCGTACTTACCATTACGATATCGTTGTCAAATCTGCTGCTACTGGAAAAACACGTTAACTCTTTTCAGTAAACTGTGCTGGTCACACACCTTCCCACGTGGGAGATATTATACGCCAAGGATGAATTAAAAACGTACAGTACTCACGACTGTGACATTTCTTACATGTGTGCCTGCCATCTTTGATTGTTGTTGCCGCAAAAACTAATTATATCATGCCACATGAGGGCGCTGTTGAAGAAAATAGTGGTGCACACTCAACGATCTGGCCCAAATTAATTGATAAAAATGCGGGACTAATATCCCTTACGATTTTTTCATTTTGTTGTCTTTTATTTTACTACCAATGTTTCCCCAGAAAAATCACTTATAACCCCTTTATCCACTACAGTTAACAGCAGTATCGTGTCGCATGCAATTATTCCGCCGGACGGTTTTGCATATGCAATCGTGTCCGCCCGGACGCTGCTGCATAATGCAATTGTGTCCGCCTGGACACAATTGCATACGCAGTTGTGCCCCCCCATGCAAAACCGTCCTTGCAGTAAATTAAACGCCCTTGGTCGACGTAACACGTTCGCCATTTTTTACACGCTAAATGCATGTCATGATGACATAGAAATGTTCGGCCGTTGGTATTTGCTGTATCATAAAAAAAACGTTAATTCATGCTGCAATTTAGTGCATGGATGCTCGCTTACGCGCGCACATACATGTACAGTCGCGCACTGTCCAGTCGTGTACATGTTCACAGGACGGTTTTTGCATAGCCCCGGACACGATTGCATATGCAAAATTGTCCGGAGCGGACAGTATTGCATGGCGGACACAATGGCATCTGACAACGGCCCCCTGCATTCGTTTTTAACACCTGATTTCCAGTTAAAAGCTACTCGTTTTTTTAGACTCAGCTGAAAGTGACTGTACTCGGCTTGAATCCCACTCAGACCAGGCGGAGCATTGCATGCATGTGGATTGGGTTTTCAGTCCTTAAAGGCAGTGGACACTATTGGTAATTACTCAAAATAATTATTAGCATAAAACCTTATTGGTAACGAGTAATGGGGAGAGGTTGATGGTGTAAAACATTGTGAGAAACGGCTCCCTCTGAAGTGCCATAGTTTTCGAGAAAGAAGTAATTTTCCACGAATTTGATTTTGAGACCTCAGATTTAGAATTTGAGGTCTCGAAATCAACCATCTTAACGCACACAACTTCGTGTGACAAGGGTGTTTTCTTCTTTCATTATTATCTCGCAACTTTGATGACCGATTGAGCTCAATTTTTCACAGGTTTGTTATTTTATGCACATGTTGAGATACACCAACTGTGAAGGCTAGTCTTTGACAATTACCAGTAGTGTCCTCTGCCTTTAACTGGTGGGTTTTCCCCATTGTGCGGGCTTTCCTTCTCGTATAGAACTTGACATTTTCGTCTTGTTCCCTAATCTCCACTCCAGGATTACAGACTTTGACTTTTCCGGAGTGCATGTGACACTTATAGAAAACAGTGAGATTTTATTTTATTGAACCAATTACCGGATGTTCACCATTTAGCCAGCCGCCTATCGATATACTGTAGTGATAGGAGGAAACCTTGCTAGCTTGTGTTTGTAGAAAAAAGGAACATCAAAAGAATCCTCGATAGTCATTATTAAGCTAATGAAGCTAATGGTGGTGAAATAATTCAGCTCTTACCCCAACAAGACGCTCATTAGTAAACACAAAGGAAACTGTATTTATTCATCATTCATGATAATATTGTCGAAAACCGTCACGCCTTCGCATTTAATCAGTATAATCATTGAGTCAGATAAAAGCCTTGAAAAGCTATTGTGTCCATTTTATCCTTACAAACAAATATTCGCCATAAAAATTACCGTAGCCGTTTAACGAGAGACATGTATTGTTCTCATGCGAACTTGTACTTTTATACAAATATCAAGGTTCAAATTGTGCATAAAAATTAAGCTGTGGCTATCTTTTAAAATTTGAAGTACGATTCCAGTAATTAACTGCAAGAATCTTGAAGTATTAGTTTTCAGCAGGGACTCTAGAGGGTTAAAAGGCAGTGGACACTATTGGTAATTACTCAAAATAATTATCACCGTAAAACGTTTCTTGATTACAAGTAATGGGAAGAGGTTGATGGTGTAAAACATTGTGAGAAACAGCTCACTCTGAGGTGACGTAGTTTTCGAGAAAGAAGTAATTTCCCACGAATTTGATTTCGAGACCTCAAGTTTAGAATTATTTTTAGGTTTCGAAATCAAGCATCAAAAAGCACACAACTTCGTGTGACAAGTGTGTTTTTTCTTTCATTGTTATCTCGCAAATTCGACGACCGATTGAGCTCAAATTTTCACAGGTTTGTTATTTTATGCATGTTGAGATACGCTAACTGTGAAGACTAGTCTTTGACAATTACCAATAGTGTCCACTGCCTTTAATTTTCGCCATTTCCAACCAATGGGACTGTAAATGAGTTTCCCGCCCAACTTCCCAAGAACAAGTTTGCCCTTTTAGAAAGTCTTGGGCATACGTGTTATCTCTTATTCTGATGATTAAGTGCCACAGCCCGGAAGATATTTGACGTTACTAGACAGCTTGCATGTGATTTATGGTGAATTAGGCCCTACTTCTATAATTGCTCGAGGCAGATACACACAGTCGAGCTGTTGGCGAGCAATACAGCACGTAATGTTGGTCGACGTGGTGCTGTAAATGAACCACAGTTTGTTTTAGCACGAACATTGATTAAAGGAACACGTTGCCTTGGATCGGACGAGTTTGTCTATAACAAGCGTTAGTAACCGTATGTTATGAAATGCATAATGGTTAGAAAGATGTTACGTAGAATATAATGATCCACACAAGTATCACTCAAAATTGCACGGTTTTCCATTTACGTCGCGAAACTAACACGATCGGCCATTTATAGGAGTCAAAAATTTGACTCCCTCCCATGATGGCCGACCGTGTTAGTCGACAGGGTAAAAAGAAAACCACTCAATTTCGAGGCATATTTGTGTGGATCATTGTATTCTACTTTTACAACATCTTTCTACCCATATGCATTTTATAACAAACGGTTACAGAACGATTTTCAAAGACCAACTCGACCGATCCAAAGCAACGTGTTCCTTCAAAATACAAGCGTTTAAAATTTGCACACGGGATTAGTGCTCTAGTATTTTGGGACAAATTACTTTACCATCTTAGCTTTAGAATCATGCTGTTCTTTGTTGATATTATTCTACAGGCCTACAGTAACAGTTTTTTTTTGTGGATTGTCACTCAGCGACAGGAAGCCGTTTTGAATCACATACCATTGTTGCTGGTGTGTTAAAAATTTGATCTAATTCGTTAACCTTATTGTGTGAGAAACTCTGCGTTCTGAAGTTGTGTCGACATGAGTTGCATACAAATTTAGCACCGTGAGGGCGTGAACAACGCACTTTTCGGTCAATCTAAAATAAGTCGGCCCACGCACGTCAACTGCCGTTGACTATAAGCACAAGGTCACGTGGCATGGAGTTGAGTTCTCTGCTGACACATGCCTTTGAAAAGGCGCTCTTTTAAATAATATTTCTCGCTGATGCCGTCATACAGTATCGTTTCGGGTAATAACTTACAAAGTTAAAAAGACTCAAAAGTTATCAATACCTCACTGGACACGACAACGTTGAACAATGCAGTTGGTATCCACCTTTTATTTATTCGGACTCCAATGGACGGGATAGTCCTTCGAGACACTGAAACACGGAACGTGGCCGTGCCGGTTGGCTGATAGATATTGACTCGATTGCCAGCAACATCATTTAATTAGACCATTTATTATGTTGCTGTGTATGCCTCTACACTAAGTATTCGTTCTTAGTGCTGTTTCCTATAAGAAAACTTACGCAGTGATCACTGGAGATCAGCCGCTTGAACCATGGCCTCCATGCTTGAACCCACTCACCAACCAAACGTCTCCCGGACATCTTTCTACTTGCACTTTGGTTTCAGTTTGCACATTTCGGTTTGATAGTTGTGCCCGTGACCAAGCACTTGCACCCAATACGACTATTAACTCATGCTGGAGGGATGTACCGTACAGGAGGACAGATATAACCTCCTTGCTGCTAAACACAAATCTACGATCTAAAAAGGCAAGACAACATGTCACTGCAAACGCCACATGTGCAGGCCTGTATTGCATCTCACACTACACTAGCTTACATAGTCCGTGGTACTGTGGTAGCAATATACTGCATTGTGACGATCTTCTTCAACTGTTTACAAATCGTGGTAACGCAGAGAGTTACAAGCTTTTCGGACAACACCCGGATACTTATGACATCATTGGCTCTATCTGACATTGGGGTTGGATTTCTTGCAGTATCGTCTCTGTTCATCTCTGTCTTCGTGGAATCCTATACGATCCCCTCATGGCTATGCCACGTTGCTTTTGCATGGTTTTATACATGCACAAGTCGGTCTGTAGTGGACCTTATGATGTTAAGCGTAGATCGTTTCGTAGCCGTTACAAAACCGTTACGATACCCAACAATTTTACCTCAACACAGAGTCAAGCTTATCACGTTAATCTTATGGGTTTTCATCGTAACATTAGGCGTTACTACCTCTTTGATTAACACTGTTGAATTCAACGAATGTGTGTCTCTGTGCGTGCCGAAACTACCTCGATCAGTCACTGATAGTGTTCTGATCTTTATCATGTATTACGTCTTACCTTTGGTGATTATCTTTGGCATGAATATGAAACTTTGTCAACTCAGTTCGATGCATGTTAAGAAAATCCAAGCTTCTATACCTTTATCAGAGATCGTGGAAAACAGCGTCTCATCAACTGTTTCAAGACGCATTGTACAGCGTCAACCGACAAACGGGAACAGGAAGTCTGCTTATGTTGTTGCCTTCGTTACATTAGGATTCGCTTTAACATGGATTGCTTACTATGTTATGATACTCGTAAGCACTTTTGGTGGTCCTGAGGCTTCAGAGTGGATTCAGTTTACTGTAGTGTGGCTGGCTCTGAGCAATAGCTGGCTGAATGTCATCATCTATGCCCTCTTCTATCGTGCATTTCGAGAAACAGCACACAAGTTTATTGTTAGATGTGGTCGATGCTTTCAACCTTGAAAGCAAACCTTGTTCGGGACACAGGTGACAAACAATGCTTCATAACTCACGTCTTTAGAACTCAAAGGCACTGAGTCCAAAATGTTCACAGGTTTGTTGTTTATGCATGTTGGGATACGCCAAATGAGAATACTGGTCTTTGACAATTTACACAGGTGTACAGTGCCTTTTAAACAACAATAATATTTTTATAGTGATCCATTCGGTGCAAGTATGAATGTATTTTAGGCCATCATTTATGATAAAATCACAAAGTTTAGCAATGTACTTACTCACAAACACGTACAGGCCTAGATCAAGCCTTCCTGGTAATTATTAAAGGAGTACACGTTGCCTTGGATAGGTCGAGTTGGTCTTTGAAAAGCCTTTGTAACCGTTTGTTATAAAATGCATATGGGTAGACAGATGTTGTAAAAGTAGAATACAATGATCCACACAAACATGCCTCGAAATTGCACGGTTTTCCTTTTACCTCGTCGACTAACACAGTCGGCCATTAATGGGAGTCAAATTTTTGACTCCCCATAAATGGCCGACCGTGTTAGTTCGCACAATAAAAGGAAAACCACGCAATTTCGAGGCAAACTTGTGTGGATCATTGTATTCTACTTTTAAAGCATTTTTTCCAACCATTATGCATTTTATAAAAAAAACGGTTACAAACGCTTTTATAGACCAACTCGTCCGATCCAAAGGCAACGTGTTACTTTAATGTGATTAAGTGGATGGTGTATAGGCCTACGTGTAATTAGTTGCGAAACCACTTGGGTTAATCTGTTTGGATCCCAAAGAGCTCCAATTTATCAAGATCCTGTGATGATTTATTTGGCCAAATCGATTTACGGAAACGAAGAAGTCGACACACAACGTGATAATTTAGATGACTTCTTGGAACTGAAACGTCAACCTGCTGCGGTGATTTAATTTGTTAAAGGCAGTGGACACTATTGGTACTTACTCAGAATAATAATATTAGCATAAAACCTTGCTTCGTAATAAGTAATGGAGAGCTGTTGTAGTATAAAACATTGTGACAAACAGCTCAATCTGAAGTAACGTAGTTTTTGAGAAAGATTAATTTCTCACTAAAACAAACAAGGGCGTTTTTTTCACAGGTTTGTTATTTTGATAAATGAGGTAAGTCGTCTTAAACAAATAAGTTGAACTAGTTATGGTCCCGTTATCTGGAGCTTGCTCTGTGGTATAATATTGCACCAGAACTCCGTGTTTATTTTGCTTATAACGGTAGAGCGCAATTATAACGGTATTACGCCGTTGTAACGGTACTATGCTGTTAGAACGTTTGCTCACTTTATTGCTCATAACGGTGTACCGTTGCTAATAACGGTATTACACCGTTATATTGTCATTGCTTACAATGGTATAATGGGATTTACTTTTATGACTGTATGGCAACTCGTTATAAGAGAACCGCTGTAAAGAGGTTCTGCTTACAAAGAGTCAATGTCAACACGCTGCAATTAGCCGTTTGAAACTGCTTAACAAACAAAGAACCTATGTCTTTTCACCTGGTTTATCTCCACATGTGCAGAACATAACAAACCTGTGAAAATAGTGTCCAGTGCATTTAATATGTACTTTTAAGGGTCTATGTACTTTTTGTAGGACAAAAAAACACAATGTTCTATGTACTTTTTGACAGACAAAAAACACAATGTCTACAGATTTACACTAAACTTACACAGTTTAAAGATAATGATAGTAGAAAGCTTCCCTGAAAATATTACTTGCTGAGGTGCTGTAGTTTTTGAGAAATGAGTAAAACAATGTCATGAAAATAATTTTCGTCTCGGTGATCATAAGACGAAAATTATTTTAGCATATAAAAACTTATTTTCATGACAGTGTTTTACTCATTTATAAAAAAATCTTCAGCACCTCAGCAACTAATATTTTAAGGTACGCTTTCTACTATCATTATCTTCAAACGGTGTAAGTTTAATTTAAATCTGTGGACGTTGTGTTTTGTGTTACAAAAAGTACCAACATCCTGTAATAAAACATTTCTTCGTTCATCTGCTATCTGGGAAGGAACCTGTGCAGCTCCCTAAATAGTCATCTGCCCTCCCTCCGCATCGTTGATTGTTTACCAATTAACGTACAATATAAACACTTCTCATTTGATGGGTAGGTGAACTATTGTTAATCATGGATACTACGTAGATGCAAGGGGTTATTTTAAGCAGGAAATACATTTATTTGCTTGCCCGGAAGAGTTTAACAATTATGGGGGTTACATTTTATAATTATAACTTACAATCTACATGAACCTCTCTAAAGTAACTATTCTTTTAGCATCATCTCAAATACAATGAATTTTTGTTTCAGTAGCCATAATGAGTGAATAATTTTACTTCAAAAATGAACAATATTTTTTATGATTTATTTTTTTGTCTACACAAAATTCTAAGCAGTTAATCTTGTCACCCTCCATTAACCATTGCCCCAGCCATCAGCAATGTAATGTTAAACTACCAATCTGCAAGGGTACTTTCAATATTCTAAATTGTCATAAAGGCAATACACGTACAGTTGGGCAGTACAGTTTATTGATTTGTCCTTCAAAAAATGCATTAACTAGAAGCCTGTTGTGTGTAGATATTGAGTTGATGGCGCCAGTATTTTTGTGCCTAAATTTATATACAGTGCTAACACAAATCGGTGTATGGGTAAAAAAAAACAAAAAAAAAAAAAACATAATAATAATATTCTTTATCCCCGATGCAAATTTAACATCTATTATAAATTTATATAATTAATTGTGTATGGAATCACCATTCACTTTGTTTTGATTTGAAGAAGAAAAAAATATGGGCCTAAATAAGCAAAAGGCGCAATGCTCTTGATGGCGACCAACTGAGTTAAATTAAGGTTTGTTAAAGTAATTAAAATTCATTCGAATAATTTTGATATTTTCTTGGGATTGAAAGAGTACTTTGTTAAAAAATAATGATTGTTTTGACGAACTGAGAAATACTTAGTTGTTCAAACTTGTGAGTTAATGTTTTGATATAATATGTATCTTCAACTTATGTGATATTGCACTCTGTTTTATAGTGAACATCATCCCCTGATGAAATATTGCACTTTAAGTCAATTGACATAAATAAATAAACTTGTGTATTTATATTTTCTAATATTTCACATTTCCTTAATTTTAATGGTGTTTGAAGTTTTTCTCAGCCTAAAATTTACCAACAATGAAATTAATTCAAGATTGCTGGTTACCTTTAACTGTATGTGATTGGGCTCTTATATCATTTATAATTATCAGTATATTTTCCACTCAAATTAAATAGGCCTACTCGTTTATTATGGCAGATGGCAACAAATCCTTAACAATGTCTGGGTTTTTTTCCTTTGACGTTATAAATAACCTACCACAAAAACAAAAATTAAAAGTATCACTCATTACTTACTACTACCTCATACATCAATATTATCATAATTTAAACTTTAAAATATATATATCATTTAAAATTCATAAGTGGTTGGAATGACAAAGTTAGTTAAACATATCTGTGCTGTGCAGCTGTGTATATACTTGTTGTAATTTTAAATATTGGTAGAAACGGTCCCTTTCACCGATATCAATACTAAAGCGGCTAAAATAATTTCGTCATTTTTGCTGATCATTCTACAAATAATTTTTCTTTGTAAATTTCTTAACTGGGACTGGAGGCAAGCAAATTTAATATATCATTCTAAATAAATTGTCTAGCATTTCTAATTTACATTAAAGTAACTGCAGAGCACAGTATGCTTGTCGTAATTTGGTGTTCGTTTATCGTCCGCCGTACGGCTCGTCAAATTTGCAAATCTCGCACGAGCATTCGTTGATGATTTTGTAGTTGTAGGTCTTACGGACATTATTATTGCAGTCGAGGGTCACCGAGCGATCTACCATTGAGGCTGGCTTACAGCATCTACACTCGCTTCGGAGCTGGGACTGGCCAGCGATCATATCAATGTAAGATCTGGACGGACACCCACCATTACAGTATGTAAACTCCACAAGATCCGTAGACACACAACCGTCTGGAAGTATCAGTTTCTCCAGTTTGCTTTCGCGTAGACACATCTTGGATTCTTTTTCTGTATATTTATTAAAATATACAAAACTTTATAAGCCACAAAGGAAACTGGTGAATGATTTGGTGTTTTGAACAGAGAAAAATTTACTAGAGTGGGACTCGAACCAATGTCCTCCGGATTAACATGCTGGCGCTCTACTAAATGAGCTATCTAGCCCTATGTTGGCAGAAAATAAAATATGTATGTTTTGAGGCATTGCATGATGAGGTATCAATGTATATTCGGTTTGCGGTAACACCATGTGTACATCTACTTGCTGTTTAGATTATGTTCCTAATGTCTTGCTCTATATTCTACTGACACAGAGTAGATTTTGGAAATTGTGAGACTACTTAGTTCTGAAAGGAATTGTCCTGCTTATTTCATTAAGTACTGCCACGCGGAGGTGGGACTCAGCAGTGACTAGTACTTTCGCTAAGTGGATTGAGGGGGTTTCTCAATTCTAACTTCACTGCTGCGGAGTGAGTTTTTTGGGGTCTCCTGAAAAAGTGACATTAATTGTGTGACATTCTAAGGGTCAGATTAAATTTGTAAAGCACTCATTTTTCAATAGATAAGTGCGGACAGAATTAAAAGTCTCCAACCTCAAGTAAAAGGAGTGTAAATATCTGTATTCTTTCAGAGCGAAATTTGAAACATGACGTCATTGGACAGCAAAATCAAATGGGTGTCTGTACATTCTGAAGAGTAATTTTGTTGTGCCATTCCATACAATTTAAGCTTTGTTGAAAAAGACCATATATTTGTACAGACCATATATTTGAGTGGGAAATCGCACATTAGAGATTTTGGCAAAAATTGTGGAAGGGTATCAAACCGGTGGCATTTTAAACCATTTTTACCTGATGTATTCCCCTCGCGCTCTTATCTATTTGTAAATGAGTGAATCACAAAACTGAATTTGACCTTTGAGTCCTGCTATAAGGTAATAAAGTAAGGAAGATAACTTACCGCAGACTGGGCAGCATTTTTCCTCAATGTAGCGAAGTTTCCCCTGCAAAGAAGAAAAGGACGGGTATATTAAAACATTAATCTGTTTGTGTACCCTAGCTTTATGAACGAATTCAAAACTATGTGCAGATGTGATACTCCTGAACACAACCATTCGCTACAATCACAACTTGTCCAGTTTGGACAGTTCTCTGTCTTATACATTCCTAGAAGCGAACACAGTTTGGGTGACCATTCCTTTTCTGTTGCAGCCCCCGGGATATGGAACAGTCTTCCGAAAAACATCAGACAATCTCCTACAGATTTTTAAGACGTCACTCAAATCTCACCTGTTTACAAGAGCTTTCTGTACGGCCCCATGAGCAATGATAGTTGGAATATGGCGGCATATAAATGTTTTGATTTATTGATTGATTAGTAACCTATTTCTCTAAAAACTACATTACTTCAAAAGGGATAGTTTCTCACCAGTGCTCTTTTCAAAGTACCTTTTTACGGTCATTTACTTATAGAGTATTAACCTAAGTTACACTCTGCCGTTAAATAAACTTACATCACATCTGAGATCACATTCTTCTGTGTAATCAACGATTCCTGAGCCTTGTTCACAGAACATCCTGGTGCATGGAGAAGTTGATGGCATCTCCTCTCCAAACTACGTAAAGGAGATTGGGAACAATACACTAGTATGCAAAACTCTTGGTAAACATTCAAAGTTTAACAGCATTTGGTCAATGGCCCCATATCTAAAGATGCATAATTTTGTTTTATCTTGTATTTCTTGTGCAATTTGGCCTTATTTAGTTGGGGGGGGGGGGGTGTCCACTACTCTTTTATGTTTTCATGTTTTTTGTTCATAAATTGTAGTTTTAATTTGTTTAATTTATTTATAAATGTTATTGTTTTCTTTGGTCTGTTAGTATGTCTTTTCTGCAATTTTTACCTTTTTAATATTTTATATGTTGCTGTACAATTGGAATTGAAATGTCATGTATTTTCTATACCTGATAGATACAACAAATTAATTCAATTCAACGCAAACGCTCACCCTTGGTGGACTTAATTGGAATTAGAGCCCACCACTAAAATTGATCTAGCTACAACACTGTTTACAAGTTGCTGTGGCGCAATAAACAGCCAATCGATTCGATTGATTGGTTTTTAGATATCTTACCTGATACTGTCGCCCATTGTACATGCATCCACGGCCACGATCTAATGAAGAAAAAAGTATGAATAATTGAAAGAATTAGCGCAGCTCATCAAGGACATGTTTAAGTTAATCAATTGACACAATTTTACGGAATTCGTTTCAGATGTAGAACTCCGAAGGAACGGTAGCTGAAAAATTGTTCTTTTAAAAGATAAAACATCAGTTCAATTCGAAATCATCCTTTTCTTTTGTTAATCTTTATGTAACTGAAAAGACAAATCATGCCTAAGTATGTAGGGTGTGTGAATTAGTTAAATATATCTGAATTTTATAAAGAAAGTGGTCGTGCATCATAATTTCTGTACTTTACTGTCCAGTCTATTTTAGGGCTAGGTCTGTAATTATGGTTTTGCTTTGTTATTTCTGTTTTGGTTTTTATAGTTCTTCATTTTGCCTTATATTGTATGTTTTGTTATTTTTGTTGTTGCACCTTTTCTCATTTTAGCTCCTCATACCTGGGCACAATTTCATAGAGCTGCTAAGCACAAAAATTTGCTAAGCATGAAATTTCTTCCTTGATAAAAACAGGATTACCAACCAAATTTTCATGTGATTTTCAGGATAAGCAAACAACAGCTGAATACCAGTAACAAGCAATATGCAACACATGGAAATTTGGTTGGTAATTCTGTTTTTATCGAGGAAGAAATTTCATGCTAAGCAAATTTTTGTGCTTAGCAGCTCTATGAAATTAGGCCTTGGAATGCACTAACCATCTCAATCAGGGAATCAGACTGTTAATGCAAATCCAAAAAGATTATCAATCTAATGCGCTGCATTCTTGATGTAGTGGTGCTTTATAAATACCTTCTTTGTATGTTTGTGTAGGTTAAATAAATAATAATAAAATCAATATTAAAGATTTGATTCAAAAATTTTGATTTAAAATTCAATAGGTAATTGATGGGGATTGAGAAAGTTACAGGCTTTCATTTGAGCCATTGCTCAAACAAGTCCGCAAATTATTAGTAGCAGTGAAATAAAGTGCTCAAAATTAGGTTTTGTCGGGATCCGGACAATATATCACGTGACCAATTCTTATGTGTTTTATAAGAAATGTTTTAAATTTTGGTCATGGTTCCTGACCATTAAAAGTAAAAGTTTAACTTTTTTCGTTAGAGCGGGTGATACTCTTTGAAATACTATTCACTCAAAAATATCAATTTTTTAATGTTTGGGGCAAAAAAATCTGGCATAGCATCTTTAATACTAATACTAATAATAGTAACCTGGATCAAGGCGTTAATCTTACCTTCAGTTGGAACTTCAGTTGGTTCGTTTGAATCCGTTTCACCGATTGGTATGATCACTCCAGTACCGGCCGTAGTCACACCAATATGAGGAGTGACAGGGGTCTCTGGTGTGGTAATAGAGCCTGACGATGGCGTTGTCCTCGATTCAGTGTTTGTGATTACTACAATAACATATATATATAATAAATATAAATGGATATGTATTTGTTTGTACTTGTTTTATGCAGTGGACACTATTGGTAATTACTCAAAATAGTTATTAGCATAAAACCTTACTTGGTGACGAGTATTGGGGAGAGGTTGATGGTATAAAACATTGTGAGAATTAGCTCCCTCTGAAGTGACATAGCTTTCGAGAAAGAAGTAATTTTCCGCGAATTTGATTTCGAGACCTCAGATTTAGAATTTGAGGTCTCGAAATCAACCATCTAAACCCACACAACTTTGTTTGACAAGGTTTTTTTTCTGTCATTAATATCTCGCAACTTTGACGACCAACTGAGCTCAAATTTTCACATGTTTGTTATTTTATGCATATGTTGAGGCACCCTAAGTGAGAAGACTGGTCTTTGAGAAGGACCAGTTTGGATTGAAAGATAAGGCTATCTACCCTACTCATTATTTTATAAATATATCAAATAAAATTGTCTTCTACCACAATTCACAGTGCTGGATACATTTCTGTAGAGCTATAATTCATTAAGAGCTAATCAAACTTTGGCACATCTCTTCTGGACAGACTCTACTGGGAATAAGCTCTCATTCTGATTTTATTGTATATATATATATATAAATAAATAAAGGGTTCGAAAATAAAGATGGAAAAAATATTCATTCGCAGATGATCCCTAGTGTGAGGTTGGGGACGATTTCACAAAGATAATCCTAACACTAGTCTTAACCCTTTCCAAATCAAAACCCTGGGAGACCTCGTTAAACTCAGTGAAGAAAGTGCCAAACACTGTGCTAAGTTCTGGTCGAAACACAACATCTAGCCCATTGTGGACACAATAAGAAGGAGTTAAATTAAATTCAGATACACATTATCTTATTTCTAATCTTCTTTTTCTTAAAACCAACCCAAAGGACAAAGTAACTATGGTAAAGTATCTTGCTTAAGGAAACTGAGACTTCAGCCCACACGGTGTCCACACCCTTCGACACTTCTTTCAAAATAAACTAAAACTTGTGACTGACATTTCTGAAATTTCTACTGCAAACTGTATGGGTCTTACCGTTGTTAAATGACTCCGTTACAGTTTCTGTAACTCCAGCTTCAGTAACGATTCTTTCTATTGTTGTTTGTCTTGTGGTTGGCGATGCTGTTGGGATAAATCAAATAAAAAATTGAATATTTAACACTCATGTGGCTTGACAAAAATAAGTTTAAGGAATAATATTAAAAAAAGAAAAAAAAAAAAACTCGAGATAAGATTAATCCTTGTGTTTCATGAAATCAGCTGCAGGAGCAGGTGTCATGAATGGACGCTGTATAAATTGTCATTATTACAATTATTATTGATATTATTCAAATAAGTGACCGAGAGGAATAAACTATGTGAAGATGATACTTACCCTTTGATGAGCATCCGAAGAAGTCTAGTTTCAGGGCTGGTTGTGAACCTGTCAACTGTAGAAGCTCCACAGTAACAGCCCCAACTGCCTCCGTTGCTTCGGAAAGGAAGACCCAGACTGGCTTTGTAGATTCAGCTGCTAAGGAACCAGTGAATTCCTAACACAAGAACGGGTCAAAATATGAGTTAAGGGACTCATTTAATGATCATAATAATACTAAAGAGATACTTATAAAGCCAAAATGCCATAATGGCCTCAAAGCGCTAAATACAAAGATTAAAGACCAAATTACAACATTTACAGTAAAGAGGGTTTCCGAAGAATACAGTTTAAAAAGATAATTACAAAAATATGTTCAGGGTTGTTAAAACAAAATCTGGACCAGCCAAGTGAAAGTTCGATACATACCTACATTAATTTGTAAAAGGAAACTATATTAAATTCATAAAAATTAGGGTGGGGGTGGGGTTGAAAAAGGCCCCCTGCTACCCCAGTTCAACCGAACTGACAGAGCCAACGAGTACTATCTAAGATCTGGAATGATGTCATTATAATTACCTTAGGTTGACCGTCACTCCCCAAATAGTACTTCCAAGCGGTCGAGCCGAAAGGTTGGTATCTAAACCTGAAGTTTGTTATACCATTTCCTTGACCTGCGCCGGCCATCATGAAAGCCTTGAGTGAGAATGGTCGATTAGATTTCAAATTCACGTATGGAATGACATTGTCTTCAATGCTAGGCATCCAGTATTCGGGTGATTGGAAGCCAGATAGACCGTTGTCTGGTTCGGACGTCATCCTTTCAACGAAGATGCCGGTCATAGCAGGAGAAGTCTCCAGATTTTCAGTGCAAATTCCTGAGAATTAAATGAGGACAAAAAGTATTTTGGAACGTTTTGAACATTTTTTTTTTTTTTTTAAAAGAATAACAAGGACTTGAAGAATAGCCTGGACTTGTGGCAATAAAAACGAAGGCAAATCAGTAAAGATCCAGAGAAAATGTTACATGGTTTGAATTTCGTTACCCTTTTACATGATTCGCTGTTGTTTGTCTGTATATAGGCTGTTTTCTGCAAGCCTCGGTTTACTCGAACAACCTCATGCTCGCACTCCTCTTTTGTTCATTCCTAGTGATTTATTTATTATTTGCTAAAACCCTATATTAACTTTGTGTACTTATATGCTCTTTTTTCCCCAAAAGAGTATGGAATAAACGTCATATTTAATTGAACTTTGTAGAGCAGTCCATGAGCGCCACTTGCGGCAGATACCGGCGCTATAAAATTTTCCATTAATATTGTTAATTGAATTTTAAATCCATTAGTTTGAAAGAGATAACTTACCAAGTGTAGTTGATACTGGCTCGAGTGTAGTTAGGGTGACTGTTTCCTTAGTGGTGAAAACACCTGGTCTTTCAGTTACTTGAACTTCTTCTGTCACAACACCCTTTGTTGTCTCTGTCTTTGTTACAGTTGTTGACTCTGTTACTTTTTCAGTAGTCGTTGCAGTTGGAGTTGTCGTTTTGACTGTGGTCGTCACTGCAGTGGTTGTTACATCTGTTGATAGAGATGGTAAAGTTTTACTATTAACAACAAGCTAAATTAAAAGTTGCTACTTTGTTTGATTAAAAAATAGTCGGATAAAATTTTGTCAAGTTCATCTCCTGATGTGACTGCCGCTACCATTAAGGGCCACATTTCCCGTGACGATTGCAGGTCAATATATGAGTTACATTTCCTGAGGATCACAGGTCCATTGATGACACAATGACCAGTAAGCAATGGGAAAAGTCCAACAGCAAAAAAGCCTTTTAGAAGAAAACGCATTTTGTGATACCAGTAGGTTTATTCTTGTAAACTTCCCAATCAAACTTTTTGTTTCTAATACATGAAGTTAGTTTACACCAATAGACCGAGTCACTTGGATTTGGGCTTTGATCTGTGTCATGAGTCCTTTTCTATGCAGCCAAGTTTTTCACTGACCAAAAATGCAAGAGATTTTACAAAATTCCCATGTGCTGTCATGCGATCTTTACACGCCACTCAGTTGTGTATTGAAAATGATTGATTTGTCCATAAAGATTTGAGCTAGTAAAGTCCAACGCGAGGGGGTCTATTAAAATTCAAGCATTGTAACACTCACGATCAAAGCAGCCGAAGAGTTTAATGTCAATTTCAGGAGTCTCGTCATCTGCTATGTAAGACATGTACATGAACTTCAGTGTTTCAATTTCTCCCAAATAGTCGGGTAGTTCTTGTCTCTCACCATCACTGCCACCTTTGAATCTCTGTAAAGTCATACAGAATTATTAACACATTATGAAAAGATTGCTGTTGTTAAATCAAATCAAATGTGAGTTTTTAGATGGAAATTTGCATCAGGATAAAGAATATTAATGTTGGTTTTACCAGTATACATCGATGTGTGTAAGCACTGTAATCTCAGTACATTCCCAAGCACTGTGATTCCTTTTTTAATGCCTTGTATTTAACACATATCAGTGTATAATGGCTGTGTCATCAGTGCATCACTTCGCATTCGCATTCCAAGGCATGAACCACTCATTAGTCTTGTGTCTCTTTAAAAAATGCTTGGATGTTTGGATAAGCATGTTTTAGAAACAAGCTGGACTTACCATCAGTTGGTTATTTGCAGATCTCACGTAAGTATCGTATGTTGCACCAGGTGAGCGGTAGAACAAGATAAATTCAAAGTCCTCGTCTTGTTCCGCTATGAGGGATCTTACAGCAATGGGAGGAGTGAATTTGATTTCTAACCTCCTCTCGTTGGTGTTAGCCGCGCTGGATGGCCTCCATGGGACATTTGCCTCCAATGTACCTTCAGGTGTGCTTCTCAACAGAGCAACATTGTCATAAGTTTCAAGTTCCATATCACACACTTCTAGAGAGTGACAAATAAAAGCACAAGATTCACCATTAGTGCGGCAAGTGACCGATGTCATTTGTCATTTTTGATGTAGTTTATAGCAAATCCAACCCGTTTATGGTTGCTAATAAAATTATCCTTACCTTAATGTAGGTTAATAATAATAATAATAATAATATCAAAGTCTTATATAGCGCACGCATCTACCAAACAAGGTACTCAAGTCTCCGAGTATATACAAACTTTCAGAAAGATAGGTTATTGAAGTGATGAGATTCCGAGATAGCACCTTAAAAGGGTTTACAAGGTGCTACGGCGCATTTTAGAAACCACAGCCAGAACACCAGGACGAATCCCTTCTCTTTTCGATAAGCGCACTGGGTTCTTTTACATGCGTGAAACAACACATGGGACCAACGGCTTTACGTCCCATCCAAAGGACGTTTACAGTTTTTAGTTGATGAGGTTTCTAGTTTGAAGGGTTCTAAGAATCATTATCCCAAATACTTGCGTTTCCACTACAAAAACATGGGTGTTAAAGGAACACGTTGCCTTGGATCGGACGAGTTGGTCTATAACAAGCGTTTGTAACCCATTTGTTATAAAATGCATATGGTTGGAAAGATGTTGTAAAATTAGAATACAATGATCCACACACATTTGCCTCTCAATTGCGTGGTTTTCCTTTTACTTTGCGAACTAACACGGTCGGCCATTTATGGGAGTCAAAATTTGAGCTCGATTGGTCGTCGGAGTTGCGAGATAACTATGAAAGAAAAAACACCCCTGTCACACGAAGTTGTGTGCTTTCAGATGCTTGATTTCGAGACCTCAAATTCTAAACTTGATTTCGAGACCTCAAATTCTAAACTTGAGGTCTCGAAATCAAATTCGTGGAAAATTACTTCTTTCTCGAAAACTACGTCACTTCAAAGGGAGCCGTTTATCACAATGTTTTATACTATCAACCTCTCTCTATTACTTGTTACCAAGTGAGATTTTATGCTGATAATTATTTTGAGTAATTACCAATAGTGTCCACTGCCTTTAAATCGACCCACAGATGATTTGGATTTAATAGAATTACTAATTTCATTCCAAAAACCACGGCCAGAAGAAACAAAGTGTTTTTAAATTGAACAATGTGCTGTTGAATGGTAAATAAAGGCCTGACTTGCTAATAATAATAACAGTAAGTTGTTATATTGTGCTATTGCGCTTCACACACCCAAGGGGTGTTTCAAAGCACTTCCAACATTTTTACCCTAAGCGATTTGTGTAGGTTTTATTTTGTTTTCAGTCATGCATAGGCCCTTTTTGAAACCCGGCTTTGGCATTGGACTCGGCTTAAAGCTCCGTTCTCTCGTCTGAAACCCAGGGGGTAGTTGTGGTCGTTTTTTGCTTATTTTGTGTCTTATTTATATGTCAAGGCTTCTGTTTGCTTTTTCTGTTGTTTCGTTATGTCTGTCATTGTTTTTGTTATGGTTTTTAATCCTACATTTTCTGTTACTGTTGCTGTGTTTTTGATGTTTTTAAAGCCTGAAAGAATTAAAAAAAAATAAAAAATTGATTTGAATAAAACGTACTTTCTGGCTCTGTAACTCTCTTGATTGTTTGTTTAATGATCTTGGCAGTGGTAGCTTCAGGCGTAGTTGTGGTCGTTTTGGAGGATTCTAACGTCGTGGTGGTCAGAGCCTCAGTAGTTGACGTACTAGTGGAGACAGTGGTGGTCGTTGCGGGTGTAGTGAGGGGCTCTGAAAGAAAGGTAAAGAAAAAATGAAGATTAACACAAAATAAACACTCGACTGTGTCATTTGATATTGATACAGCCGTGTTGGTGAAGTAAGTTAGTTGACAATAGAGGGCGCTATTTATATTTATATGTGAATGTAACAAAAGGTGTATCACCTTAGTGGACAAAACAAAGGAATGCCACAGAGGGTATGCAACACAAAGTTCAACTTCAGCTTTTTTGCTAGTTTATACATGTTTATCTCATAGCAACCCAATATTTGTTTTTTGTAAATATTTTCTTGTTAACTGTTTGTCTTGTCTCCTTGTTTGCAGTATGTCTGTCTAGGCTGTCTTCTACAAGCCTTGGCTTAATGTGACAGCATCAAACTCATATTTTGGCTAGCCTAGATACGTTTTTCCCTCCGTCCTCTGTGCTTACGATTTTACTTATCTTTGTACAATTTTGGATACGTTACGCAAACAAAGTTCTAGGTCTGAAGGCTTTCAGTGTGGCTGGGCCCATGATTTGGAACAATCTCCCAAATGCCATTAGAGAATCTAATACTCTGTCTGCTTTTCACAAAGTCCTTAAGACTCACCTTTTTCCAAGTTAATTGCTTTCTAGTGCGCTATGATCTTAATGGAATAGCGCCTTATATATTTTAATTGTTATGTTATTTTACGTCTTGAGAAGAGTAGTATGAAATAAATGTTGACCTGAATAATGAGTAACTTACCATCTGCACAGCCGTAGAAGTCCACAACATATTTAGCCTCTTTGTTGTCTGGTACATTCACATCCATAAGAGTCACTTCTACAACGTTTTCAAGCTGGTCAAATGGAAGATCCAGCTTAATTTGTTCGGTGGTGTCAACGTCCCAATTAACGTTAAATACCTGTTTGGGAAGTTATACAAGAAGAAAGGGTATGCATTAAATAACTTATTCACACTGGACAACGTGGTAAGTTTTACATAGCAATTGTCTGGCGTGTTGGGTCCCGTTTAACGGCAGGGTGTTCTTTTGGTAATTGTCAAAGACCAATCCTCACTTGGTGTATCCCAACGTATGCCTACAATAACAAACCTGTGAAAAATTGGTCATCAAAGTTGCAAGAAAATAATGAAGAAAAAACACCCCTGTTGCATAGGCTATGTCCTTACAGAATAAAAAGCTTTATGCCTGACGCCTTTCTTAGATTCAAATGTTTTGGTTAAAAAAATAGCCCTTTTCTACATTCCTTCAAAGGGTGTAATTTCTTGATGTTCTCCCATTCAAATCAATGTAACCAAACCAAGACTGGAAGGAAACAGTCTGGTGCCCTTTTGTACAATGAATTTTAGCATTCATTTATGTTATTGGATACAGGGAACATGACCAAGATGGTGGCAGCACGATACAACTCTATTGGATTTCGAGCTAAGGACATGTATAACACACTGGACACATACCCGTTTGTTAAATCCATCCAGAATACTTCTCTGGGTCGTTTCTCCTTTAAGTCTGTACTGTACAGTGAAGTCCGTTATGGCATTGCCCTCTGCGTCACCCTGGAGTGCAACTCTTGTTAAAGTTACCGGGGTGAGGAATGGCACCATAAGGCTACGTCCTTCTGCTGTATTCCCGTTGACTATGCTCCGAGATCCCTCGAACGACGGTGTAAGCAGAACCACACAATTTTCTGCATGGATAAATATGTTTACAGGGTATTAACTTATTATTATTTTTAATTTTTTTTCTTCTTGGGGGGGGGGGGGGTGTTATACCCATATACATTGATGTATGTTAAGCACTGTCTACTCAGTTCTGACCCGAATTCTCTGAAACAAAAATTACAGGCATATTACTCGGACGGGACTCAAACCCACGACCTTTGCAATTCTAGAGCAATGTCAAATACATTTACAGCTGGTCTAAATAATAAAACTGTGTTCTCAATAATAGATCTTAAATCTAAGATTTGACCGCCTCTAGCTACTGGGCAATCTCGGTAGTCTAGTTAGTTAGACACTGCTATAGAACTGCAAGGTCGTGGGTTTGAATTCCACTTGAGAATACGCTTGCGATTTTTCTAATCTTCACAGAACTCAGGAAAGTACCGAGTAAACAGTGCTAACAAACATCAGTGTTGGAGTAAAACCCCCAAAAATATAGATTTTGTTAAGCAGTATTTCCAGCTAAAAAAAAGCTCAATGAAATTGAGTCCAAATTGGCAATTTCGATCGTGAGAGTAAAAACAATAACATCTGAAATTAGAGACATCATACCTTTTGTAACTGGCGTTGGTGTGGTTGTTGTTGTTGTTGTTGACTTTGTTGTCGTCGTTGGTCCTGCTGTTGTTGTCGTAGTTGTTGTAACTTTAGTAGTTTTTGCACCAGCTGTTTTGGGGACTGTTTCTGTCACAGTAGTTCTTTTAGCTGTCTGGGCTGTGGGAGCTTCTATTTATTTTGAAAAAGCATGGACAAAATATATGTTTGTAAAAAGTATAATAATTAACCAGGTATTTGATGTAATGATCTGACAAGTACTTCAATAGACTGTATAATAATAACTTGCATAGAGGATCTTGAGGTAGGGCAAGATGTTGACATTTCGTCAGCTACATCTATGGGGAGGGAGGAAGTCATGCAAACAATCTTTAATGCTGAGACAGCTCTAAATAGTGACCGCTTAGCATCATTTATAAATTAAAATTTTAAAAGGCTACACCATGAATATATTTAAATCTTACGTGTGAAAATGAATGAAGTTCCATTGGATGTTACTTCTCCAACTTCAATATTTCCATTTGCACCTCCATCTGTTGACAAAATACATCAAAAAATCACTTGAAAGGTTTATCTTAGGTTTTGTTTTAATAGTAGGCCTATCGCAGGGGCAGTTTCAAGATACTTTAAATTCTTTGAAAAGTACAATGCAAGGCTATAATTTCACTATACCTGTAAATTCGCAATAAAAAGGCAGGCGTTGGTTTTTATGCACACAGCTATCTTCCAATTATCTGAGTACTGTTGCAATAGTTTGAGAGTGTGGTGCCATGCAAGGCTTGTACTAGGGACTTTTCGTTTTCGACGACGGATGGTTCTGCGACGGTAAAGATGACATTTGGCGCCAGCTGCGCATGCGTCGGCTTTGAGGACGGTCGTCCCCCAATTTCTACGACAGTACTTGGGATGAATCTTCGTTGTGCTGAAAACGACAACGTTTAGCTGAACAACCATTGCAGAACCATCCGTCGCCGAAAACGAAAAGTCCCTATTATTTGACTTTGGCAACGCTGACTAATGCAGGGGGTCCATTCACCAACTTCAAACGCGTGAATGTATAGAAAGTGGGCAAAGGCTCCGTCACCCCAAATTCGCAGTTCATTTATAACTCAATCAGACATTTGATACCCAAAATGATGAAAGCAAAATTATTGTAAATGTGACGTCAGGTAAATTGTCCCATTGCAGCAAACAGCTGCCAAAATCCTACTCCAAGATCGATGACTATGAGGTTCGTTCCGCTATTTGACTATCGTGGCGACGATAGCGGAACGAACGATAGCGTGATCCTATACAATTTTTATGAATTGTTTTTGTTGGTACCAAATCAAGTTGCATTGTTCAGTTTACTGTGATGAATCCAAATTTACTGACGATTATATAAACAAGTTTTTTGTGTGTACACAACTCTACACAATTTGATAGCAAACTTACTTGGCAGCAGGAAAATTGGCAGTTCAGTTGTGGTAGTAGTTGTTCCCGGTTTAACAGCTACAATAGAAATAAAAACACATTTTAAAGAATAATTATTGGGGAATCGACTCGGATTTATGTTTTGATTAAACACTGTCACAAATACACACATTTATCTGAGTTATAAATTTCACAAGAAAGTAAAATGAATGTTACGTCATGAATAAATTTAGATCTTACTTGAGAAAATGAACGAACTTCCATCGGATGTGACTTCAGTAACTTCAATATTTCCATTTGCACCTCCACCTGTTTAAATAATAACAATCACCCATTAACGTCTCCACTGGCAGATTATAAAACAAAGGTAACTGTGTTGGGAAAAGTTTCCGTATGGCGCCACTACTTTTTCATTTGATACAAAATAATATAGTTTAGTAAGTAGTATCTGATTTACCTCAATGTAAAAATTAGTGAAAAGAAAGTTATCCACAGTATTATTAACACGAAGGGCCCTCTTAGTGTTAGTTTAGATACATTTTTTTAAATGTCGAGAAATTGATGGCGAGGTGGTAAAATTTGTCCATTATCCTCCTCTTAAACCAGTTTTCACGGTATTATGCCTTTTTCTTTGAATTTTGAAAAAAATAATGATGCCATATATCAACCGATGCCCTAATTATCTTCATTTGTTAACATGAAGTATGCAAACATATATTAAAACTTGATGGACATTGAAATGTTCACACCACACAACGATCTTCGATGACTTCAACTGGCCCCATTTGTTTTGAGTTTTTCCTGTTTTCACGGCAAACAAGAAAGTATGGTTTCCCGGTGAAGCCATACATGGAAGAAACATCTGCAGTGTCAGTGTTCTTTGAGACTCTGTGTATGACTCTATAGCCAGCAGTTGTCTTCATTTTATTCAAAATATTTGTTTATTAAATTTTAAAAATTACCATGGTAACTTGCAAAAAAAATAATAAAAAATAAAATGTTAAAAAGTGTGAATAAATACTGGCTTTCAAATCTGATTTTTATTTATTTATTTTTTCTCTTTCTTTCTCTTAATATTTATAATAAAGCGTATAAATAAACAGTGATAATTGAATCAACAAGCTGAGGTTTAAATTTTAATATTAATAATTATATTGATATGATGAGTGTTAAATTTAAAAAATAAAAATCTCCAAAAATATTAGAAAATTATAAAAGGCACATGGCTTCTTTAAGCCTATGTATTTTTTTTCCACAATGCTCAGCAAATTATTTAGTCACATGATTTGATCATCATGCATTGTGAATTGAAATAGTGTTTGATGAAACTTTTTCGGTGGGCAAATATTTTTATATGGCCTCAACATTACGACATCATTTTGTACCTTGTAGAAATGCCTAAAATACAAAACTTTTTGCATTTACAACTGCAAATAACCAGTGGAGCCTTACGTGTTTCTAAGTTTTGGTCAAGGGAGAGGAGACGCTTTGCTTGGCAAACAAAACTACACAATTTTTATCTAGGGACTGTTAACAATTACATCGCGCACAGAGAGGTAAAAGATTTGCCACGATTTTAGGGACACCTCGAAAACAGGACCTCCTACGGATACATTTATTTGCCCGCACCACAGGTTTTGAAACACTGTAAAAGTCATTGGAAAATACAAAAATGCAACCAAAGCTATAAATTAGTATAAATAATTTCAGCTCAATGTGCTATAAATTTCTACAACTCAGCGAAACAAAACAGTTAAAATTTTAAACTTCTTTCAATCAACCTGAACTTATTTTAGATTTTAGAACATTTTCCTCCAACCTACTCATCATAAAAAGACATAATATTCAATCATAGGATCAAATTCAAAAGCTCCTATTTCAGACAGGTCATCATCCAATAATTATCATTTCGCAGCAACGTTTATGTAGGCCCTTTAACCCAGAACATTACTTCCCAACAAAAACGGATTGTTATTGTTTAAAATTGTATAGAACCTTGCTTCATGTGTTCGGTATGGTAAGGATCGGGAGGCACTGCCGTCGTTCTGATGTGCACGCATCGGATGTGTGTGTGTTTTGTGCTTGTTTTGTGTGACATGACTAGTGCATGCTATAAAAGTTTGGCTGAATGAATTTGTGAACCACTAGAGGGCGCTGTTGTTTTTTAATGGTCGTCGCACTGATACAAATTGAAGGGTGTAAAAAGGCAAAACTTTTGGGATTATTATTGTTTTATTTATAATTTGGTCACGATCTCATTTTCATAGTTTGCATGTAAATTAATTGCCAAAAATGGTTTTACAAATATCCACTATGTAGTTTCAATTGTCAGTGCTTCAAGGTAATTGTTGGTAATTAAAGGAACACGTTGCCTTGAATCGGTCGAGTTGGTCTTTGAAAAGCGTTTGTAACCGTTTTTTATAAAATGCATATGGGTAGAAAGATGTTGTAAAAGTAGAATACAATGATCCACACAAACATGCCTCGAAATTGCGTGGTTTTCCTTTTACCTCGTCGACTAACACGTCGGCCATTTATGGGGGTCAACATTTTGACTCCCATAATGGCCGACCATGTTAGTTCGCACAGTAGAAGGAAAACCACGCAATTTCGAGGCAAACTTGTGTGGATCATTGTATTCTACTTTTAAAACATCTTTCCAACCATATGCATTTTATAAAAAACGGTTACAAACGCTTTTGTTTTGACCAACTCGTCCGATCCAAGGCAACGTGTTCCTTTAATAAGGGAGAAGTGTAGTAATATATAATAAGCCGTGCTAGGAGGCGGGGCCTATTTGATGGGTAATCTGTGTCCAGAGTCGTTACCCCTAAAGGCCGAGTTATAGTCGGTCGCGCGATGGTCGGGCGTCGGAAATCTAGACGCGCGATCATAAAAATACACGGTTTTTAGGCCTCAGTCTTAGGATTGCGCGCAAGATTTCCGTCGCGCGTCCGTCGCGCGACCGACTATAAACCGGCCTTTAGAGTTTGCAAGTTTGATGAACAAAGGGGAATAAATCTAACTTTTTTGGGCTGAGAAAATGTTCGAGGAGACCCACACATTTAGCCATTGTAATGACAAATAGTTGCAGAAAAAGGTTAGTAGGTTTTCGAAATCACAATTTTGGCTAAATTTGATTGTGTAGCAGTTTAGCACATGATACGTGGTCTATTATTATTATTAACTGTGTAGATTTATTTTTCACCCGGGAACATTGTTGTGTGAACTGTCGTCTGCGCTGCCTGCTGGGCACTGATACAAATTGAAGGGTGTGAAAAGGCAAAACTTTGGGATTATTAAAAACATGCTATTACATAATTTGGTCACAATATTATTTTAATAGTTTGCATGTAAATTAATTGCAAAAATGGTTGTACAAACAAATATTAACTAGGGCCTATGCTAATTTCAATCGTCAGTTCTTCAAGGGAATAAAGGGTGAGGTTGGTATTGAATGGTAAGTATTTATGAGGGGGAAGTGAAGTAATTAAATTTATTAGCAGTAGCCTACTTGCTACTGCTCGAACTTTAGGAGGCGGGCCTATTTTTGTTAGGTACTTTTCTGTTTGACCACCTGCTGCAGCTGAAAGAGTTTGTAAGTTAAAGCCATTATACACTTTTGGAACAGGAAAAAAAAAAAAAGTTCACAGATTTACAAATAACTTTACACTTACAGGGTTTACAGAAGGTAATGGTAAAAGACTTCTCTTAAAATATTATTCCATGATTGAAATGCTTTACTTTATTTGAGAAAACATTAAAACAATTATCAATTCTCGACAACGAGAATTACGATTTATAGTAATCTAATTTTTGGGCGGAGAAAATGTTCGAGGAGACCTGCACATGGAGCCATTGTAATGACAAATAATTAGAGAAAAATTAGGTAGGAATTTAAAATCATAATAGACCTTATGCATTGACGTCATCCAGCTTAATCTTTGAGGCCAAACGGTGACGAAACAATCAAAATGCACATAGATTGGCCAATGAACAACCTCCTTTTGACCTCAAGGCGAGGGCGCCGTACTGAAATGACGTCATGTGCATAATAAGGTCTATTTGGCTAAATTTGGGTAGGCCTAAAAGTAAAATTAATGATTTTTGTAAATAGATAAACAGCAGGTTTGTACAAAACATCAGTCATGTCAGTAATAAGGGCATCTGCAAATGTTAAAATTTTGTCACACTAAATTACGTATGATTTAGCATAGCAACTGGAATTGCGTTTTGTCTAGCAGGTCAGACTTATCAACTATTAACTTTTTTAACAATATTTTTTTATTTAAATGAATTTTTAAACAAAATAAATTTACTAAATGCGGAACACGTGTGATGCTTGCGGTGTCAAGTTCAAACAGTCGTCAACTGCAGTGGTAACAAAGTCGCGCATGCGCAAAGTTCGTTGGAAAACAAAGTGACTGCAGGTTGAATGGGACTGGATCGTACCTGATTTGTTGGGTCCTTTTCTGTTTGGCCATGTGAAAGTTTGCAAGTTCGGTGAACAATGGGAGAATAAATCCAACTTTTGGGGTTGAGGGCGTGATCGAGGAGACCCGTGCATGGAACCATTGTAATGACAAATAATTATTTAAAAAGCGAATTGTATTTTGAAATCACAATTTGGCTAAATTTGGGTAACAATAACAGCAGACCCTTTTCATTAAATATGTAGTTTGCAAATGTGTGTGTGCACTAACATTTTGGTTGGCAAAATGATGGAACATTGCACTGTTTTGTAGGCAGCTAATCGCTGCGTGACCCAGACATGATTGTGCGTCTACTTTAATAGTGCATATCTAACTGCTTTTAAGTTTAAAACACAATGTACAAATTTGATATAAAACTTACCTGGGAAAACGAAAATTGGAAATTCAGTTGTTGTGGTAGTGGTTCCCGATTTGGCAGCTACAAATTCAGGAAAATATATTCAAAATTAATTAATGCTGAATTCACTGTGATAATGGAATGAATAGCAACCCTGTATAATTACACAATATCATCCAAAAATATAATGAATTTCACGTTGAATATCAAATAAAAAACTATGTGATGTTATGAATAGATTTAGATCTTACTTGTGAATAGGAATGAAGTTTCACCAGATGTTACTTCTCCAACTCCAACGGTGCCATTTGCACCTCCACCTGTTGATAAAAATACATAATAACGGGTAAATGATTCATATCATCTTTAATAATAAACGTATGATTTACAGGTTATACCAGTGGCTTTTATAAAAATGGAAATACAATACAATTTATCAACATAATATCATACAAATATTGAATTCTAAAAAGAAATGCTTGCAATATTTGTGTAATATCACGTGTTGGACAGTATGTAGCGCCAGTCCCAGAATACCCCCCCCCATCTGTTTCATCCCTTAATTGTTATTATTTGAATTGGGGTCCAGTATCAAATTGTGGAGCTTTGCGGCAGTAAAAACATAACAGTAACATAGTCTTATATAGCGCCCTTATCTACAGTTAAGGTACTCATGGCACTTGAACAAAGACAGGTTTAAAACAAAATTGAATTAGAGACCAATTTCAGTAGCACCATATAAGAGATTACAAGGTGTTGTGACGCATTCAGCAGCCACATGAAAGTAAATGACACAAGACCTTTGTCCACCAACCAATGGAAAGTTACACTCAAGATAAACTATGGCAACAATAAGAAAAATTGTTTTATTCTATACCTGGTATGATCCAAATGGGAAGTTCAGTAGTAGTTGTTGTAGGTTGTCCTTTAAAAAACAAGAATATTAATAGAAACAATTTAATACACTCTCTTAAACTCATACAGTTAATACCACACATTGCACAATTTTCTTCGGATTAATTATTTTTATTTACCTGACATAATTTGTTTTTACTTATAATAAATTTCAGCACAATAGGAAGGTGGGAATAAATAACAACAACCCAAAAAATTGTTTGTAAAATTGGAGAGTATCAAATGGGGAATGGCATACATTAGTTTTTTGGGAACTTCTGGTTCACATCTAAGGAACTAACTAAGATAGTTATACATTTAAGAACTTGGCTGAAAGGTCTCTAGCTTTTGTTTTACTTTTAACCATTGCACTGTTGTCAACTTTAATCATAAAAATGTATTTCTTCTGTAACTGTGCTAAATTGACGAGCATTTTTACCTACCTCTGCTCATAACGGTTGTTGATGTAACGACTTGTACGTGTTCAGTGATGACTAAGGATAACAAAAGATATAAATTCAAATTAGTTTTACAACCAACAGAATGTAAGGTTTTTAAACAAATTAAGTGTGCAGTTACAAGATGCTATGACAACAATACCTGCATGTTAGTCACTCTTGTCAATGTGACCTTATGGAAAGATAGAGTAATTATGGAAGGGTACTTTAACTTTTGTAACACATCCTAAGGATTTTAACTAAATACATAAACAGACAACTTTAAAATTTACTACTTTTTCCACACACTTTATCAGTTTATCACCATGACCTCAAAACACTCTACAGCAAAATCTTTGACTTACGTGAGTCGGTAACTGTTTCTGTTTCAGTTGTGGTTGGTGTGGTGGTTGTTTTCTCAGTTGTGGTTGATTTCGTCGTTAGTGGAACTTCAACCGTTACTTTTTGTGTGGTAGTTGCCTCTGTCTTGGCTGGTTCCTCTGAATGATGACAAATTAATACAACATGTATAAAAAGAAAAGCTTATGGAAAGTTGTTGAGTTATGACGAGGAGTTTAAGGAATGATGTAAATGACCGATTGTGAGGTTGGAAACCAGCAGAAATGGCTAGAGCATTAACAATATTTTTTTATTTCTTTTTAAAGTTTATATTATGACATATTACTTAACATCACAAGACTTGACAGAACTTCAAGGTGAGGGCTCCATTAAACTGATTTGGGGTATTGTTTCAAATCAACTGTCACTGGGAAACATGTTGCCACCTACTCCTGGGGCTGAAACAGGGTTACCCCCTTCAGTCAGTAAGGATGCACGCATGCCCGGGGTATCCACTGTATGTCATATCATACCAAAATACTTTATTTGTAAAACATACCGGATTGACATCCTAAGAATTCAAACTTCAAGAGTGCCTTGTCACCGTTGCTTAGATCAGTTGTAAAGGTAAGACGGGCCAACTTCACTCCCTCCAAGACTTCAACAGTCGGCATTCTTATTTTTGTAACTTCATCTGCAGATCCCTCTACCTTGAACACCTACATAAAGCACATTGATATGTTTCAGTTGAATATGAAGAACTTGGGTTCAGTAAAACATCATACAAAATGTATTCTTTGGTTAATGCTCTTGGAATTTGGTTAAAAAAACTTTAAAAGGTAACTTTCTGCTTGGCAGCTGAAGAAAAAGTCCATTGGTAACACAGCTTCAGTCTATTGTAATATCTACCATCTTTGTTTAATGAACCAACCTTTAGTTGTCCTGTCTCATCTGTAACTTGTTTAATAGAAGAGGTGCCAGCGTACAAAGTGAAGTCCTTGATACCTCTGCTCTGTAACTTCAGTTCATTGATACGCACTGGTGCCGTGAAGAACACAATAGCGTTGAGTTGGACATTATCAAACTCCAGGGATGCTTCATCATTGAACTTAGTAGATTCAAGCACAGTAATGGGGCTTCCAATGCGATTTTTCTCAAGACCAACCAGTGGTTCAGCGCAATATTCTGTTTGAAAATAGACTTAAATATTAAAACATCACCCATTGAGAAACTATTGCAGGTCAGACATTGGAAATTATTTTTCACTGCAGTGCAATATTTAAGTACTGAAATATTTTTATATTTCAAATTTTGTTGTACATTGCCATTGGACATGAAATTTTGTCGGGATCCTGACAATAATTAATTTTTTGTTTTTAACTAACTACCATAAGTTGGATGTGTTCGTGCAATACCTTTCATTGAAACAATTATCATTTTCCATTTTTCTATTACAGGCAAAGTATTAACAGAGGTTTTTGGAACTGTCCGGTTGTTTTAATCTCATAAATGTAGATGAATAGGCCTATACAATAGAACTGACCCGTGAACATTTTATTTCAAAAGGTGTTCAAAAATAATCCTTAATGGGAATACACAAACCTTTCATGCATAAAACTTGTTATAATTGAATTTGTTTTACGTATCTCTTTACCTAAAACAACATTATTTCTCAAAATGTCATACATTATCAACACCTGCAGTGCTTCTCACTAGTATGTTTTTTTGTTCATTTTTGAAGTAATTACCAAATATATACATATACCCTCTCTTGAAATCGACCAGGCATCTTTAACATAATTTAATACTTTAAATTATACAACGCAGATGTATCTGGAAATTAAGTTTGTTGGCTGTGCATAACAAACCTTGCGTGGTTGTGGAAGGAGTAGTAGATGTGCTAGTTGACGTTTCGGCAACTGTTGTTGTGGATGCTTCACCCATGCTCACAGTTGTGATAGTTTCTGCTTCTGTGGTTGTTGAAGGTGATACTGTTGTTGTGGTCACGAGGGTTGTTTTCTCCTTTGTGGTGCCTTTTGGGTTAACAAACACATAAGAATCACGATGAGCACTAAGTCAGGAGTAATATATTTTTAAATGCTCCTCTTTCTCCTTCATCCAAACAGACCTGATGCATTAATCTCATCAGACCATCATCTACGAACCATTGAAAAAAAAAATGCTTGGTAAGCGCGACAGTCAGAATTGGCTAGATAGCCTATTTATTTTGAGCACAAGCCGAAGGTGACCTCAAACTATGTCATATATGAATACCAAACATATAATATATTTCCATAGAAGACCCAAAAAGACTCAAGGTAAATAGAATATAGTTCTTTTTCCCATAAACCACTTCAAATTTTTAACTGCACCTGCTGCTGTTTTAGTGACAGTTGTTGTAGTTGTTCCCTCAGGAGTAGTGACTATTGTGGTTGTTGTAGGTGCCGATGTTGTTGTAGTTTCAGGCGTGGTTGTGGTCGTTGTTGCTACCTTGGTAGTTTCAATCTTCTCTGGCGTTGTGGTTGAAACAGTTGTTGTCACCTCTTTCGTTGTGGTTGGAGTTACGGCACCTGCTACAAAAATGCATAATTGTAAATAAATGTTTATTTGTGCAACACGTGCAACGTTCTTAGGAATAATTTACCTACTGCTAATGGTTACACACAAGAGCTAATGGTAAGATGTTAACCTTATTGAATACATGCCAGTGTTGATAATACAGGGAAGTGTTGAGGAATCACTACGAGCTTTGTTGGCTACTTCTACTGGACAGTTAATTACTACAACTGCCATTGGTTACTACTACCGGGCACTTTTGTTACCACAATTGCAGTTGGTTACTCCAATTGCCTTTTGGTTACAACTACCATGCAGTTGGCTACTCTAATTGCTGTTGCTTAACTTATACTGGGCAGTTGGTAACTTCAATTACAGAACAGGACTGTAATGTCTTCAACTTTAGATTATGGCCTCGTGAATAGAAGAAATCCTTATCCAATCATTAACATTGGTTACTGTAATAAATAATCTTGTGTTCAGTTCACGAGGAGTATATTTGCCAAGGTGTGTGTTTTAGAGTAATTTTGTATTAATAGCAAATTAAGACAAACATTCACAATCAGCATTCCTTAAAAACGGACCTTGTCCCCTACCCTTTGATAAATTAAAAATCTTTAAGCCAGACAAAAACATCCGGCACAAGATGAAAGTGTAATTTTTCCTGTTGCAATTGCAAATCTGTACAATTCTATGTGAAATATAGTTATGTTCCCAATAGGAAGGTTGTCAGTTATTCTGTGAAAGAATCGCTTGTAGCGTTGTCAATAGAAAATAGAGTTTATTTGCCAAAGAAATTTTGATGAGGGTAGTTGAAAAACAAGAAATGGTGAAAAACTTACGTTTTGCACAGCCTTCAAATTCCACTTGGAAGCTGGCCTTTTTACCCAATGGCACATTGATGTTCAGCAGCGTTACCTTCTCAACGTTGTCGAGTTGGGGACTTACAGGAACTGTCAGTTTCTGCGTAATGTCGACACCCAGAGGTACAGTGAACACCTGTCAAAAATTTTGGATTAAAACAAATAATGAACTGAAATCCAAGATGTAGCACTTTTTCAGCTAATTAACAAAGTGACCAAGAATCCAAGATGTTAAGTTTGTAGGCGCTGGCAACAACTGTTATTCTTGAGCTTTACAGAACAAACTCAATAAATATTGTTTTTGTAGATAATTCAGCAATATTTTGTGTGAAGTACTGCAAATGTGAGTCACTGCAGTGATAGGTGTATCTTCATAGTTCAAGGTTTCAGATTTGCTGTTCTTAAATCTGAAAACTGTTTATTGATACCTTACCTGTTCTACTCCAGAGGAATCTACAAATTCTTTCTCAGCATCCTCTCCATACAGTTTGTATCTCAGTGTGTAACTAGTGATAGCATTACCATCAGAGTCTCCCTGTAGCTGAACACCAGTCACTGTTACAGGGGTTGAGAATCGAGCTTGATAGGCTCGCGCCTGTGGAGATTGCCCGTTCAGTTCAGATGTCCCTTCTTGATATTTTGTAAGTTCATCAGCACAGTTTCCTAAAGGAAAAGAGTAATTGATAGATTTGATTCAAGTTCAAAACACTGGGTCATGGTGATGACTGACTAAAATGAAATTACCCGGACATTGAAGTTTACCTTTAGTTACTGGTGTTGGTGTTGTTGTAGTGGTAACAGTAGTTGTCGAAGTGGTTGTCATTTCAGTTGTTGTACTTGCGGTTGTTGTCGTTGTTGTTGTTTCCTTAGTAGTTGTAGGACTAGTCGCTGTTGTTGGTACAGTAGTAACTACTGTTGTCAAGGTAGTTGTTACAGGTTCGGCAGCTGATAAATCAAAATATATAGATATTCACAAGTAATTGTATATACTAAACATTTTGACAGTGATGTAAAATGCATTTAATAGTAAAGAGTAGAATAAAATGTAAACAAAAACGTGGTATCTCTAGCATTATCAAGTTCTCTATATTCTATGTAACTTCTCATACCAGTCAAATTTTTCTTTCTCAATTGAACACATATAAATTCAATTGCCTTTTGTGTTAATTCATTGCTTTCCAATAATCAGGCTAAAAGAAAAAATCTCAAACACAAAATATCTTACTTGTGAACATAAAACTTGTGTCCGTTGCTGTTACTTGATCTACACCAATGGTACCAATGGCGTTTCCACCTATTTGAAAAGTAAGCATGGCCATTAGTAGAGGATTGAAAAGAAACAGTTAAAATTCATAAATAGGCAGATACAATATTTGTACAATCTGTAAATAAATGTTACTCTTTACCTGTTGGCAAGGTTACAAGAGGCTCAAGCGTAGTGGTAGTTGGTGGTTGAGTAGTAGAACTCCCTGCCAGATAAGAAAACAACAATATTAAAGTTGAGCTTGCATCCCATTTAAGAAGGAATAAAAACACAATAATAATTACCATTCCTTTTGTAATAAGGTATAATGCCAAGGGTTGGAATCACACAGTCGAGACTTGACTATTGAAAAACAATTATTTGCTAAAACTACAAAATAAGACTCACTTCGAGGTTTCAATGTGTTAATTCATTGCTTTCCAATAATCAGGCTATAAAAAAAAATCTCAAACCCAAAATATCTTACTTGTGAACATAAAACTTGTGTCCGTTGCTGTTACTTGATCTACACCAATGGTACCAATGGCGTTTCCACCTATTTGAAAAGTAAGCATGGGCATTAGTAGAGGATTGAAAAGAAACAGTTAAAATTCATTATAGGCAGATACAATATTTGTACAATCTGTAAATAAAAGTCACTCTTTACCTGTTGGCAAGGTAACAAGAGGCTCAAGCGTAGTGGTAGTTGGTGGTTGAGTAGTAGGACTCTCTGTCATATATAAGAAAACAACAATAGTAATATTCAGCTTGCATCTCATTGAAGTAGGAATACAAATGCAAAAAATAATTTCCATTCCTTTTGTAATAAGGTATAATTCAAGTGTTGGATTCACTTAGTTGAGACTTGAGTATTGAGAAACAACTTCTTGCTTAAAGCTAAAGAAAAAATGACTCACGTCGCTGTTTCAATGTGGTTGTACCCCTTTGTGATTGTCCGGTTTCTGTAAACAAAAGCATATGAAGGACCAAGTTACATCCTCTGATATTGTGGCTGTACATGTACAACAATAGAGTAAGCTCTCCTCAACACATCAGAAATTCTCAAGAGTATAGCTATTGTTATTGTGTTTGTATGGGCAGAAATGTTTTGCATTTAACTTTTACATTGAACAATGTTTTTAAATGAACATAACACAAAAAGTGCTTTCTCACCCATGACAATCTTTTCTGTGATAGTTGCCTCTGGAGTTGTAGTCACTTTGATAGTTGTAGTCTGCTCAGTGGTTGGTGCAGTAGTCGTACTGGGAGTAGTCGTAATGCGTTTGGTTGTTACCTCTGTTGTGGCTGGCTTACCTGTTTGAGAATTAATGTTAAAATAAATGATGAAGTTTGGTCTTTTTAAATTATTGTTAACTGTATCGTTCTTCACAAATGATACCTACAGATATTGAGATAAAATCCAACTTAGCTTAGGCTGATAACTTTGTGTCTCCGATTTGTATCTTACCTGCTGTTGTTGGAGCAACGGTTGTTATTGTTGTACTCTCTGTTGTAGTTGTTCCTTCAGGAGTAGTGACTATTGTGGTCGTTGTAGGTGCCGATGTTGTTGTAGTTTCTGGCGTGGTTGTGGTCGTTGTTGCTACCTTAGTAGTTTCAATTTTCTCTGGTGTTGTGGTTGAAACAGTTGTAGTCACCTCTTTCGTTGTTGTTGGGATAACAGAAGCTGTTGCAAAAATACAAATATTTAGAGACCCTAAAAGAATTGTACAATGCACTGTAATTATTGCTAGAAGTGCTTTCATAACGGCTACACTCTTTTGGAATGTCTTCATTTCTGTGTAAAAGTTTTACTTGTTAGATAGTTACTTGGGAAATTGTAAAGCATTTAAAAAGCAGAAATTTAGATAAGGTTAGTGGTTTGGACAACTTACGTTTTGCACAGCCTTCAAATTCCACTTTAAAGCTGGCCTTTTTACCCAATACATTGATGTTCAGCAACGTAACCTTCTCAACGTTGTCGAGTTGGGGATTTACAGGAACAGTGACTTTCTGCGTAATGTCGACACCCAGAAGTACAGTGAACACCTGTCATGAACATTTGAATGAAAAAATTACTGAAATCCAAGATGTAGCACTTTTTCAGCTTTTTTAAAATGAAAAAGATGTTAAATTTGTAGGGGCTGGCAACAATGTACAACAATTTGTCATAATTGTGCTCTACAGAACAACCTCCTTGCATTTTTTTTTTAATGTGAAAAAGAAAAACAATTCAGCTGTAGTTTATGTGAAGTATGGCACATATAAGTAAGTGCTGCAATCTGTAGGTGTATTGAAAAAGTTCAAAGTTTCAAATTTGTGTTCTTAAATCAGAGTTTCATTCATTGGCTGCTACCCATTCATACCCTAAGGTTTTTGTTGAACACCCTCTCTGACATTCGCTTTAAGACCTTCGAAATTTGAGAACCTATGGGAGTGCCCCTATTTACACAGCAAGATGAATTTGAACACATGGCATTACCATGATGTTACTGCAAACTGTGCATTGATACCTCACCGTGCAATGCCTGAACCCCATAGCAAACAGAATTGACATCAAACTTCGTCTTCATGTCTTCAAACCACTTGCTCACCAGTCACCATCATACATATCTGACATGCTACAACTGTGTGTCCCACCGTGTTCCCTACTCTCTTCCTCAGAGAACCTCTTGACAGTACATCGTACCGTCTCCAGAGCTGGTTTGCGTGCATTTTCTCCGAGCGCTCCAAATCTGTGGAACTCATTACCATCACATCCTCGCCATGCAATTTCACACAATTAATTAACGAAACTATTTGAGACTCATTTGTACAGAAATACTTGACTCTTTGACTTCACTTTACATTGAAACCTTGGGAAAAAGGCGCCTCATATAAATGTTGTATGTTATTGTTGTCATAAAGTACGACTTTATGAATGACTTCTTACCTGTTCTACTCCAGAGGAATCTACAAATTGTTTCTCGGCATCCTCTCCATACAGTTTGTATCTCAGTGTGTAACTAGTGATAGCATTACCATCAGAGTCTCCCTGTAGCTGAACACCAGTCACTGTTACAGGGGTTGAGAATCGAGCTTGATAGGCTCGCGCCTGTGGAGATTGCCCATCCAGTTCAGATGTCCCTTCTTGATATTTTGTAAGTTCATCAGCACAGTTTCCTAGAGGAGAAGAGTAGTTGAAAGATTTGATTCAAGTTCAGAACACTGGGTCATGGTGATGACTGACTGAAAAAAATGAAATTAGCCAGACATTGAAGTTTACCTTTAGTTACTGGTGTTGGTGTTGTTGTAGTGGTAACAGTAGTTGTCGAAGTGGTTGTCATTTCAGTTGTTGTACTTGCGGTTGTTGTCGTTGTTGTTGTTTCCTTAGTAGTTGTAGGACTGGTCGCTGTTGTTGGTACAGTAGTAACTACTGTTGTCAAGGTAGTTGTTACAGGTTCGGCAGCTGATAAATCAAAATATATAGATATTCACAAGTAATTGTATATACTAAACATTTTGACAGTGACGTAAAATGCATTTAATAGTAAAGAGTAGAATAAAATGTAAACAAAAACGTGGTATCTCTAGCATTATCAAGTTCTCTATATTCTATGTAATTTCTCATACCAGTCAAATTTTTCTTTCTCAATTAAACACATATAAATTCAATTGCCTTTTGTGATGATTCATTGCTTTCCAATAATCAGGCTAAAAGAAACAATCTCAAACACAAAGTATCTTACTTGTGAACATAAAGTTTGTGTCCGTTGCTGTTACTTGATCTACACCAATGGTACCAATGGCGTTTCCACCTATTTGAAAAGTAAGCATGGGCATTAGTAGAGGATTGAAAAGAAACAGTTAAAATTCATTATAGGCAGATACAATATTTGTACAATCTGTAAATAAAAGTCACTCTTTACCTGTTGGCAAGGTAACAAGAGGCTCAAGCGTAGTGGTAGTTGGTGGTTGAGTAGTAGAACTCTCTGTCATATATAAGAAAACAACAATATTAATATTTAGCTTGCATCTCATTGAAATAGGAATACAAAAGCAATAATAACTTTTATATAACTGACATACAGATCCTTGTCATTTGATTGGTGGAACTTACTTCACGTGACATTCACTATTACTCCCATCCGCACCAGCGATCAAAAAGACCTATTCGCCCATGGGGATTAGCATTTCCCATTCAACAGTTAGGATCATCCTTGTTCCCCATGTTTTTGAGCAGTACAGCGCCGCCGCGCCGCTGCTACAATAAAGGAGCACCTGAGCAAAAGGTTGTGATCCAATTTGTGCATTGTTGCCGCTACACGGCGCTATATGATTTTTGGTTGTCAGTAATTTGTGTGATTTTTCATAATGTTATACTTTTAAAACACATCAAATGACCAGGATCTATTATGTCAGTTGTATAAAACAAATATTGAGTGGCTTTAATTTGTGGAATGGAAGGAATATTATCGCTCGGTAAAATTTGTACTGTTCCACTCTGAGCCACTCAATATTTGTTTACCATTCCTTTTGTAATAAGGTATAATCCAAGGGTTGGGTTCACTTAGTTGAGACCTGAGTATTGAAAAACAACTTCTTGCTTAAAGCAAAAGAAAAATTACTCACGTCGCTGTTTCAATGTGGTTGTACCCCCTTGCGATCGTTCGGTTTCTGTAAACAAAACCATATGAAGGACCAAGTTAGATCCTCTGATATTGTGGCTGTACATGTGCAGCATTAGAGTAAGCTCTCCTCAAACACATATCAGAAATTGTCAAAAATAATTATGTTGTTGTGTTTGTATGGGCAGAAATGTTTTGCATTTAACTTTTACAGCATACAATGTTTTTTAAATGAACCCAACACAAACAGTTTTTTTTCTCACCCATGACAATCTTTTCTGTGATAGTTGCCTCTGGAGTTGTAGTAGCTTTGATAGTTGTAGTCTGCTCAGTGGTTGGTGCAGTAGTCAAACTGGGAGTAGTCGTAATGCGTTTGGTTGTTACCTCTGTTGTGGCTGGCTTGCCTGTTTGAGAATTAATGTTAAAATAAATGATGAAATTTGGTCTTTTTAAAACATTGTTAACTGTGTCGTTCTTCACAAATGATACTTAGAAATATTGAGATAAAATCCAACTTAGCTTTGGTTGATAACTTTGTGTCTCCGATTTGTATCTTACCTGCTGTTGTTGGAGCAACGGTTGTTATTGTTGTACTCTCTGTTGTAGTTGTTCCTTCAGGAGTAGTGACTATTGTGGTCGTTGTAGGTGCCGATGTTGTTGTAGTTTCTGGCGTGGTTGTGGTCGTTGTTGCTACCTTAGTAGTTTCAATTTTCTCTGGTGTTGTGGTTGAAACAGTTGTAGTCACCTCTTTCGTTGTTGTTGGGATAACAGAAGCTGTTGCAAAAATACAAATATTTAGAGACCCTAAAAGAATTGTACAATGCACTGTAATTATTGCTAGAAGTGCTTTCATAACGGCTACACTGTTTTGGAATGTCTTCATTTCTGTGTAAAAGTTTTACTTGTTAGATAGTTACTTGGGAAAATGTAAAGCATTTAAAAAGCAGAAATTTAGATGAGGTTAGTGGTTTGGACAACTTACGTTTTGCACAGCCTTCAAATTCCACTTTAAAGCTGGCCTTTTTACCCAATACATTGATGTTCAGCAACGTAACCTTCTCAACGTTGTCGAGTTGGGGATTTACAGGAACAGTGACTTTCTGCGTAATGTCGACACCCAGAAGTACAGTGAACACCTGTCATGAACATTTGAATGAAAAAATTACTGAAATCCAAGATGTAGCACTTTTTCAGCTTTTTTAAAATGAAAAAGATGTTAAATTTGTAGGGGCTGGCAACAATGTACAACAATTTGTCATAATTGTGCTCTACAGAACAACCTCCTTGAATTTTTTTTTTAATGTGAAAAAGAAAAACAATTCAGCTGTAGTTTATGTGAAGTATGGCACATATAAGTAAGTGCCGCAATCTGTAGGTGTATTGAAAAAGTTCAAAGTTTCAAATTTGTGTTCTTAAATCAGAGTTTCATTCATTGGCTGCTACCCATTCATACCCTAAGGTTTTTGTTGAACACCCTCTCTGACATTCGCTTTAAGACCTTCAAAATTTGAGAACCTATGGGAGTGCCCCTATTTACACAGCAAGATGAATTTGAACTCATGGCATTACCATGATGTTACTGCAAACTGTGCATTGATACCTCACCGTGCAATGCCTGAACCCCATAGCAAACAGAATTGACATCAAACTTCGTCTTCATGTCTTCAAACCCCTTGCTCACCAGTCACCATCATACATATCTGACATGCTACAACTGTGTGTCCCACCGTGTTCCCTACTCTCTTCCTCAGAGAACCTCTTGACAGTACATCGTACCGTCTCCAGAGCTGGTTTGCGTGCATTTTCTCCGAGCGCTCCAAATCTGTGGAACTCATTACCATCACATCCTCGCCATGCAATTTCACACAATTAATTAACGAAACTATTTGAGACTCATTTGTACAGAAATACTTGACTCTTTGACTTCACTTTACATTGAAACCTTGGGAAAAAGGCGCCTCATATAAATGCTGTATGTTATTGTTGTCATAAAGTACGACTTTATGAATGACTTCTTACCTGTTCTACTCCAGAGGAATCTACAAATTGTTTCTCGGCATCCTCTCCATACAGTTTGTATCTCAGTGTGTAACTAGTGATAGCATTACCATCAGAGTCTCCCTGTAGCTGAACACCAGTCACTGTTACAGGGGTTGAGAATCGAGCTTGATAGGCTCGCGCCTGTGGAGATTGCCCATCCAGTTCAGATGTCCCTTCTTGATATTTTGTAAGTTCATCAGCACAGTTTCCTAGAGGAGAAGAGTAGTTGAAAGATTTGATTCAAGTTCAAAACAATGGTCATGGTGATGACTGACTGAAAAAATGAAATTAGCCAGACATTGAAGTTTACCTTTAGTTACTGGTGTTGGTGTTGTTGTAGTGGTAACAGTAGTTGTCGAAGTGGTTGTCATTTCAGTTGTTGTACTTGCGGTTGTTGTCGTTGTTGTTGTTTCCTTAGTAGTTGTAGGACTAGTCGCTGTTGTTGGTACGGTAGTAACTACTGTTGTCAAGGTAGTTGTTACAGGTTCGGCAGCTGATAAATCAAAATATATAGATATTCACAAGTAATTGTATATACTAAACATTTTGACAGTGACATAAAATGTATTTAATAGTGAAGAGTAGAATAAAATGTAAACAAAAACGTGGTATCTCTAGCATTATCAAGTTCTCTATATTCTATGTAATTTCTCATACCAGTCAAATTTTTCTTTCTCAATTGAACATATAAAATCAACTGCCTTTTGTGTTAATTCATTGCTTTCCAATAATCAGGCTAAAAGAAACAATCTCAAACACAAATTATCTTACTTGTGAACATAAAGTTTGTGTCCGTTGCTGTTACTTGATCTACACCAATGGTACCAATGGCGTTTCCACCTATTTGAAAAGTAAGCATGGGCATTAGTAGAGGATTGAAAAGAAACAGTTTGTATATAATTCATAGGCAGATACAATATTTGCACAATCTTTAAATAAATGGCACTCTTTACCTGTTGGCAAGGTTACAAGAGGCTCAAGCGTAGTGGTAGTTGGTGGTTGAGTAGTAGAACTCCCTGCCAGATAAGAAAACAACAATATTAAAGTTGAGCTTGCATCCCATTTAAGAAGGAATAAAAACGCAATAATAATTACCATTCCTTTTGTAATAAGGTATAATGCCAAGGGTTGGAATCACACAGTTGAGACTTGACTATTGAAAAACAATTATTTGCTAAAACTACAAAATAAGACTCACTTCGAGGTTTCAATGTGTTAGTTCATTGCTTTCCAATAATCAGGCTATAAAAAAAAATCTCAAGCCCAAAATATCTTACTTGTGAACATAAAACTTGTGTCCGTTGCTGTTACTTGATCTACACCAATGGTACCAATGGCGTTTCCACCTATTTGAAAAGTAAGCATGGGCATTAGTAGAGGATTGAAAAGAAACAGTTAAAATTCATTATAGGCAGATACAATATTTGTACAATCTGTAAATAAAAGTCACTCTTTACCTGTTGGCAGGGTTACAAGAGGCTCAAACGTAGTGGTAGTTGGTGGTTGAGTAGTAGGACTCTCTGTCATATATAAGAAAACAACAATAGTAATATTCAGCTTGCATCTCATTGAAGTAGGAATACAAATGCAAAAAATAATTTCCATTCCTTTTGTAATAAGGTATAATTCAAGTGTTGGATTCACTTAGTTGAGACTTGAGTATTGAGAAACAACTTCTTGCTTAAAGCTAAAGAAAAAATGAGTCACGTCGCTGTTTCAATGTGGTTGTACCCCTTTGTGATTGTACGGTTTCTGTAAACAAAAGCATATGAAGGACCAAGTTACATCCTCTGATATTGTGGCTGTACATGTACAACAATAGAGTAAGCCCTCCTCAACACATCAGAAATTCTCAAGAGTATAGCTATTGTTATTGTGTTTGTATGGGCAGAAATGTTTTGCATTTAACTTTTACATTGAACAATGTTTTTAAATGAACATAACACAAAAAGTGCTTTCTCACCCATGACAATCTTTTCTGTGATAGTTGCCTCTGGAGTTGTAGTCACTTTGATAGTTGTAGTCTGCTCAGTGGTTGGTGCAGTAGTCGTACTGGGAGTAGTCGTAATGCGTTTGGTTGTTACCTCTGTTGTGGCTGGCTTGCCTGTTTGAGAATTAATGTTAAAATAAATGATGAAATTTTGTCTTTTTAAATTATTGTTAACTGTATCGTTCTTCACAAATGATACCTACAGATATTGAGATAAAATCCAACTAAGCTTAGGCTGATAACTTTGTGTCTCCGATTTGTATCTTACCTGCTGTTGTTGGAGCAACGGTTGTTAATGTTGTACTCTCTGTTGTAGTTGTTCCTTCAGGAGTAGTGACTATTGTGGTCGTTGTAGGTGCCGATGTTGTTGTAGTTTCCGGCGTGGTTGTGGTCGTTGTTGCTACCTTAGTAGTTTCTATCTTCTCTGGTGTTGTGGTTGAAACAGTTGTAGTCACCTCTTTCGTTGTTGTTGGGATAACAGTAACCGCTGAACGAAAAATAAAATTGATAAATATTTTAGGCACTCAAACAAGGAATGTTGTGAGGTCAAACACTTTATATGGTCTCGTTTTATGATTTTATTTTAGTTGGTGAAATTTTGCTAATTTTTTGTTGGTGCTTCTTAAAGTACTTACGTTTTGCACAACCTTCAAAGTCCACTGTGAAACTAGCCTTTTTATCAGAAGGCACATTGATATTTGAGAGGATAACCTCAATCACGTTATCAAGTTGATTAAATGGTAGAGGGACAGTCACTTTCTGAGTAAAGTCAGCGCTGAAAGGAACATCGAACACCTGTCATGGAAATAAGATATTTTTTCAATTGTAAGGTAATAATAATAATATCAAAGTCTTATATAACGCAAGTATCTACCAAACAAGGTACTCAAGGCGCTGAGTACATACAAGCTTTCAGAAAGGTAGGTTAATACAGTGATGGATTCTGAGACCCAAATGTGTAGCACATATTAGGGTTTACAAGGTGCTACGGCGCATGAAGCAGCCACAACCAGGAACACCGGGGCGAACCCCTTCCCTTTTCGATAAGTGCACTGGGTTCTTTTACATGCGTTACACAACAACTGGGACCAAAGGTTTTACAACCCATCCGAAGGACGAAGCAATGGTACAAGTGAATATTTGGGGTTGGGGGGGGGGGGCCGGCTGAGAAAACTGGATAACCTAAAAACAAAGTATATGTACATGAATATAAAGATAAATTATTGATAGGAATCAGGTTAGACACACTTTTATTTAACAGAAGTCTGTTTTTGGTCTGTTTTTGTAAGAATGCAACAATGTCTAATAATCACGTTTGTTGTTTAAAGAAAACGATCACCTCAATGTCTGGATAATGATGGTCCTTCTTTAGTGCAAATAAAATCAGAACACTTTTTGTATTGATAAAATAACTGTGCATAGAGGGGAAAACAGCAATAAAAAAAGTCCTTGTAAATATTATGGGTGGTACCTATTTCTTTTCATTACCTGTACTTTTCCTGACTTCTCATTATTGACCTTCTTCGAAGAGTCATCTCCAAACAGTTTATAGCTCATGGTGAAACTAGTAATAGCGTTACCAGCTGTGTCTCCTTGTAGCTGAATACCAGTTAGTGTTACTGGGCTTGTGAACGGAACGACGAGCATTCGTGTCAGTGGGGTTGACCCATCCGATTCAGTTCTTGGTTGTTCATACGCACCAAGTTCATCCGCACAGTTTTCTAAGGGAAGACACCATATTTGTTAATAAGTAGTAAAATGAATGGAAGTATCATGGTCAAGTGGTTGAGAGCATCGATCTCAAAATCTGGTGTCTCTGTTTAGCAGAGTGTGGGTTCGTGTACCAGTTATGACACTTGTGTCTTTAAGCAGCCATCAACTTCACCAAACTATTCCTAACTTAAGATTTAACTTAGGACGAGTCCCAACCCTGCGCTGTAGCATGCAGACCTTAAGATTAATCCTAAGTTAGGACGAGTTACTCATCCTAACTCGAGATAGGATTAATCCTAGCGTTTCGTGAAATCGGCAGCAGGACACTTAACCATTGCTTCATCCTTTGGATGGAACGTGAAGTCATTGGTCCCATGTGTTGTGTAATGCACGTAGAAGAACCCAGTGCATTTAAATAGAAAAGAGAAGGGGGTTGTCCTGGTGGTGTTCCTATGATTGGCTACATTTTGCGCCACAGTAAGACCATTACACCATGTTTTCAAGGAATAGGTCTCATATTTCAAATCGTAGCTCCACACACCTTGCAGGAAAGATACGGTGTTGTGCTTTGATACATATCGATATCGATTATCGATAACGAGAACGATAAAAATGCACGCAGAATACACCCACGCTCATTAAACCAATCAAGGGCATGCATTTGTATCTTTATCGTTTTCGTTCTCGTTATCGGGGCCTGTGTGACCGGGCCTTTATGGTGAAACTTACCTTTTGTTACCGGTGTTGGTGTTGTTGTAGTGGTAACAGTTGTTGTAGAAGTGGTTGTGGTTTCAGCTGCAGTGCTTGCCGTAGTTGTTGTCGTTGTTGTTGTTTCCTTAGTAGTTGTGGGACTGGTTGCTGTTGTTGGTACAGTAGTAACTACTGTTGTCAAGGAAGTTGTAACAGGTTTGGCTGCTGGTAAATCAAAATGTATAGATAAATATGGACACATAATTATTTATATTTAACTAAATTTGACAGTGAAGGAGAACACATCAGTAAAAGTATTAAAAAATTAAAAAAAATATCTCTAGAATTATCAAGTTCGCTATTCTCACTACACCCTCATACCACAAGTTCCCCTTTTGTCAACAATTATCGTTAAAATTTTACATACATGTAAATATCAAATCAATTGCCTTTAGTTTTAATTCAGTGCTTTACAATATCCAGGCTTAAAGAAACAATCTCAAAATAAAAATATCTTACTTGTGAACATAAAGTTTGTGTCCGTTGCTGTTACTTGATCTACACCAATGGTACCAATGGCGTTTCCACCTATTTGAAAAATATACACATGGGCATTAGAGAACTGAAAATAAACAATTTGTATGAAATTAATTAAAGGCATTTTCAATTATTTGAACAATCTGTAAATTAATGCCACACTTTACCTGTTGGCAAGGTAACAAGAGGCTCAAGCGTAGTGGTAGTTGGTGGTTGAGTAGTAGAACTCTCTGCCATATAAGAAAACAACAATATTAAAATTGAGCTTGCATCTTATTGTTATAAGAATCTTTATTGCAAACAACTTATGTTTAGTTTACATTTCTTTTGTAATTGAATCCAAGGGTTAGATTCACACAGTCGAGATTTTGATTATTGGAAAACAGTTAGTTGCTAAACAAAAATAATACAAGACTCACTTCGATGTTTCAATGTGGTTGTACCCCCTAGGGATTCTTCGGTTTCTGTAAACAAAAGCAAATGAACGACAGTATGTTATACACTTTGATATTGAGGACAATGTACAACAATAGAGTAAGCCCTCCTCAAACACAAAATAGATTGATAACTAAAATGAAATTCTTAGGTATTACTCTGTTAGCATGTTCTACGGTGCAGAAATGTTTTGCATTGACCTTTAACTTTGTACGATGTGTTTTTAATGAACATAACACAAAAAGTGCTTTCTCACCCATGACAATCTTTTCTGTGATAGTTGCCTCTGGAGTTGTAGTCACTTTGATAGTTGTAGTCTGCTCAGTGGTTGGTGCAGTAGTCGTACTGGGAGTAGTCGTAATGCGTTTGGTTGTTACCTCTGTTGTGGTTGGCTCACCTGTTTTAGAAGGTTTTAAAAACATATTTTTTCTTACTATTTTCTATTTGAAAGTTAGGAAAACAATCTTACACATGAGCATTAGACAACACTTTTCAATAAATCTTGGGTACAAAATATACAAGGAATTAGACAAGATAAGATACAAACTTTACTATCCCATTATTATTATTGTTGTTAAGTAACAGCTTACTTGTTGAAGTAGTAATCAGAGGAGTTGTAGTTATTACAGCTGTAGTCTCTTCTACTGTTGTTGTTGATGCCAAGGTGGTCCTGACAGTTGTTGTAGTTGTTGCTTTTGAGGTCGTTGGTACCATTGTGGTTGTTGTAGGTGCCATTGTGGTTGTTGTAGGTGCGACTGTGGTTGTGGTAGGTAAAATTGTTGTAACAACACCTTAGTAAGTTGAAACAGTTTATTAAGGGTTAACTATGTGTTTGGGCTTGTATTTAAAAAGAAATTACTCTTTTCTGAACTTCACATATAATTGGATCTTAATTTCTAGTTCAAACTGCTGTAGTGATTCCACGTTGACGTCATTAGGTGTAAAATTTCAAAGTTTTTAACAGTAAACATAAATCTGTATCAAATCAAAAATAACAAAGCCGTAAGTTGATTTGCGTTATTAAACAAAGGCATAGGCCTTCATTTTCTATTGTGTAATGTGACACTACATAAACGCTACTTCCACGAGTGCCTTGTAAGTGGCAACTCTTTGGGAGCGGTTTCATCAATTAAAACTACCCTTTTTCTACCTGTCTCTGGCAAAGTTTAGGATAATCATTTCAAAATTGGTATTCATACCCTAATGCAGACAACAATGAGTGGGTATTAATGATGACATCATGTGTCACATAATTGCCTTCAAGGTGCTCTTTTAAAAGCTTTGGATGTACCAAACCACAAATCCAACTCTAGTTTGAAACTTGGTGCATTGTTAGACAACGGTATGTTGTATCAATCAGAAATTTTTTCACAAATTGTTAAAAAAGGTGACATCTCATTGCATATCTTGAGAACAAAGCAAACTGCTAGCAAGTATTATTTTGCATCAGGTTTTGAATGTCATATGGATAAAATAGGTATGAAAATTCATGGTGCCATCAGTTGAAATGTAATATCATCGACTTAGCATATGGTTAGGTCACAGAAAATTAGAAAGCAATCATTAATTATGTCCATACCTTCCTGGCAACTCTTGAAAGCCAACCTTAGAGTTCCTGTACTCTTGCTCGGATTGCTCAGGTCAATAACTTCCAGACGAGCCGCTCGTACTTCTCTGGGAATGTCGGAAGTTTCAAATAGCAGAGAGTTCACAGTGTCTTCATCCAAAAGTGCAGATGTGCCCTTCAAAAAAAAAAAATTGAATAGTTTTGTTAATTACTTCATCTTATCCAAAACAGTGTAATTAACGAATAAATGAAGAGTGGTTAAATTGAAAGTGGTATTTCAAACTAACCTCGCTGTTGCCTACAATCTTGTCGAAGTTACCATTGTCTTCAGTCTGGATGGAAACTACAAACCGTAATTCACCATTTTCTTGAGGGGCACCTTGAAGGTCTACACCAACGAGTTTGACAGGTGTCTCAAAGTTAACTGTAACACTTGGTCTGTCTCGACGGGGAGTATTGGTGGTCGGAATTGTGAAGCTCCATTGGGAGTCACTGTTGATGAGAGAAGTCTCTTTACCACCTTCTGGAGATGTTTTACGGCTCTTCTCTGATCCCTTTTCTTCCTCAACACAGTATTCTGGAAATAATGAAGTAAAGTGTGACGACTCTGACGGAAAATGTTCTATTTCAAGTATCATGTATCAGAAGTAAACCAGTATTTCCTGATGTCTTATTGTTAAACTTGAACCCTGATCTGCTCCAACAGTTTGCTTAATTAAGAAATAAATGTCTTTTTGAATACATTTTCTCTTACTTTGTATTCTTGTGATTTAATAATAATAATAATAATAATAATAATATAGTAATAATAATTTATTTTTAATATAGCGTCATACATAAAAAATCTCAAAACGCTGTACAGAATTTATAATAAACATTAAGCTAAAAAGAGTAAGCTAAAAAGAGTGATTTAAGGCTACAGCTCACAACTTAGTCTTACCTGCTGTAGTTGCAGCAACTGTAGTTGTTGTAGGCGCCAATGTGGTTGTGGTAGGTGCGGCTGTGGTTGTGGTAGGTGCGGCTGTGGTTGTTGTAGGTGCCATTGTGGTTGTTGTTGGTGCTGTTGTGGTTGTTGTAGGTGCAACTGTGGTGGCTGGCACAGTTGTTGTTGTGACAACTGTGGTAGTTTTCTCTGTGACCACACCTGAGTGAGATAAAACAATACATTAGGCCTTTTAAGGTGTTTTGGCATGTCCTTATTTAAAACAAATAATTTTCTAAACTTTACGCTTGACACATAGTTAGATCCTCACATTTTGTATACATGTCATGGCGACGTTGGCAAATGTTACATAACAGCACCTTAAATGAACATATTAAGGTTGATCAAAATCATAACAGTATTGACTCGGCTGATGTGTCAAATTTAGTGTTGGTTACCCGGAAAAGAAAAGCCTACAATGTTACTTTAAATGTGGGGTTTTATCGGAACTTCAAAAGGATTAAAAAATGCTTGGTCAACCTTAAACCAAACTTGCACATGTATTCAAGCTGCTGTGTGTAACATCTTAGATTTGAGTGCCATGCCGAACACCTCATTTTTGTTCTGAACATGAGCTAAAGTCAAGTTAAATATGATTTTGACTATTCTCTATGATATTAAAACCAGCAATGACGAAGCCTTTGGTTAGGTCACAGAAAATTAGCAAGCAATCATTAATTATGTCCATACCTTCCTGGCAACTCTTGAAGGACAGCCTTAGAGTTCCCGTACTCTTGCTCGGATTGCTCAGGTCAATAACTTCCAGTCGAGCGGCCCTTACTTCTCTGGGAATGTCGGAATTTTCAAATAGCAGAGAGTTTACAGTGTCTCCATCCAAAAGTGCAGATGTGCCCTTAAAACAAAATAGCAACAATGTTTACAGATGTTAACATCTCTAACAATGTTTTGGTCGTTCATTTTAAACAAAATTGTGTACATTAACAAATAAATGAAGAGTGGCTTATTTTAAAGTGGTATTCAAAACTTACCTTGCTGCTGCCTACGATCTTGTCGAAGTTACCGTTGTCTTCAGTCTGGATGGAAACTACAAACCGTAATTCACCATTTTCTTGAGGGGCACCTTGAAGGACTACTCCAACAAGTTTTACAGGTGTCTCAAAGTCAACTGTAATGCTCGGTCTTTCCCGACGGGGAGTATTGGTGGTCGGAATTGTGAAGCTCCATTGGGAGTCATTGTTGATGAGAGAAGTCTCTTCACCACCTTCTGGAGATGTTTGACGACTCTTCTCTGATCCCTTTTCTTCCTCAACACAGTATTCTGGTAATGATGAAGTGAAACATGATTACTCTAATGGGAAATATTTTGTTTCACGTATCATGTATCTAAACGTAACCAATTATTTGTTGAATGATTTGACACCTGCTCCCATTGTGTTTGCTTGATTGAAATTAATAAAAGTTGTTTTACTTTGCCTCTTTCATTTCTAGGCCTTAAGTTACAACTGAATCTTACCTGCCGTTGTTGGAGCAACTGTTGTTGCTGTTGTTGTACTCTCTGTTGTAGTTGTCCCCTCAGGAGTAGTAACTATTGTGGTTGTTGTAGGTGCCGATGTTGTTGTAGTTTCAGGCGTAGTTGTGGTAGTTGTGGTTGTTCTCTTAGTAGTTTCAATCTTCTCTGGTGTTGTGGTTGAAACAGTTGTAGTCACCTCTTTCGTTGTTGTTGGGATAACAGTAACTGCTGAATGAAAGATGTAATTCCATAAATACTTTCAAGGAATGTTGTATCAAACACTTTGTATGGTCCTATTTGAATATTTTATTTTAGTCAGTGAAAAATTGCTTACTGTTTGTGGGTTGCGTAAAGTACTTACGTTTTGCACAACCTTCAAAGTCCACTATGAAACTGGCCTGTTTATCAGAAGGCACATTGATATTGGAGAGGATAACCTCAATCACGTTATCAAGTTGATTAAATGGCAGAGGGACAGTCACTTTCTGAGTTAGGTCATCGTCGAAAGGAACATCAAACACCTGTCATTGAAAATAGATAATTGTTTTTGTGTTAATTGTTAGAAAATATATCAGGTTATAGGCTACGGCCCTCTGTACAGTAAATATGGTCCTTCTAAAAACACCTTCGGTATTGATAAAAACAACATTTTAACTGGAACGGCTACGGCCCTCTGTACAGTAAATATGGTCCTTCTAAAAACACCTTCGGTATTGACAAAAACAATATTTTAACTGGAAGCGAAAAACAACAAACACAAATCGTCCTTAGTAATATTTTGGGTGGTACCTAAATATTTCTTTTCATTACCTGTACTTCTCCTGACTTTTTATTTAAGACTTCCTTCGGAGAGTCGTCTCCAAACAGTTTATAGCTCATGGTGAAACTAGTTATAGCATTACCAGCTGTGTCTCCCTGTAGCTGAACACCAGTTAATGTTACTGGGCTTGTGAACGGAACGATGAGCATTCGTGTCAGTGGGGTTGACCCATCCGATTCAGTTCGTGGTTGTTCATATGCACCAAGTTCATCAGCACAGTTTTCTAAGGGAAGAAACCCATATTTGTTAATAAGTATTCATAAATAGCTCAGACAGTTTTGCTATTCCTATTGGTGGAGAGCGCGTCACGTGGGGGTGTTTAAACTGTTGATAATGACCAGTGTTTATAACCTGTTGTCCGCGCTAGTCTTGATGCAAGACGTTTCTTGTAACGGGTGATGCAGGCGCTGTTGGAACCGGAAAACACATGCGTACGGACATCGTATATGTACATTCAGCACGTATACTGAACATATCATGGAGGTGGAAACATACAGAGCTCAAGCACTCGGAAACGGATAAGTTTTACAGAGTTTCTTACCTTGTTACGCCTTTTAACCTGGGAATCAAAGTGTGTTGAGTCGGTTTTCAACTAGTGATTTAAACCCGCGAAGGCCTGGTTCTTGATAATTTACCTCGACTTCGTCTCGGTAAAATTATCAAGAACCAGGCCTTGTTGGGATTAAGCCACAAGTTGAAAACCTCTTCACCACACATTGATTCCCTTTGGTAAAATTAATGGATGTACCATATGGTTCAGCAGTTGAGAGCACCAAATTCAAACTGTGGTGTCTTTGTTCACCAGAATGTCAGTTCGAGTTCCATTTGACTGGGATGTAAGGTCCTTGGTTTTGTGTGTTGTTTAACACATGTAAAAAGAACCCTGCAGACTTATCAAAAAGAAAAGGGGGTCGCTCATGTTCCTAGTTTAATTGGCTGCATATTGCGCCACAGGACCTTGAAAACCATTACACAGTGCTTAAAGGCATAGGTCTCATATTTCAAAACGAAGTTCCACATACCTTGCAGGAACAATACTGTGCGCTTTAATACGCCCTCTAAAGGGATGCTATGAAGCGCACTATAAGAACTGAGTATTATGCTTACTATTATAAAAGGAACATGACTCACAGTTGAAGAGTACAAAACTATAAATTAATGTTGTTTATTGTAAACCTTATGGTGAAACTTACCTTTTGTTACTGGTGTTTGTGTAGTTGTAGTGGTAACAGTAGTTGTCGAAGTGGTCGTCATTTCAGTTGTTGTACTAGCGGTTGTTGTCGTTGTTGTTGTTTCCTGAGTAGTTGTAGGACTAGTCGCTGTTGTTGGTACAGTAGTAACTACTGTTGTTAAGGTAGTTGTTACAGGTTCAGCGGCTGGTAATTTGAAATGTATAGATACATTATATTATACATATTTATTTATATTAACTAAATTTGACAGTACTGGGAAATAAATCACTAAAAAGTAAAAATAGTGTAAAAAATGTGGTATCTCTAGAATTATCGTTAAAATTTAACTTAAATATGAAATCAATTGCCTTTTGTTATAATTCAGTGTTTTCCAGTATTCGGGCTAAAAGAACGATTTCAAAAACAAAATATCTTACTTGTGAACATAAAGGTTGTGTCCTTTGTTGTTACTTGATCTACACCGATGGTACCAATGGCATTTCCACCTATTTGAAAAATATAAGCATGACCATTAATAATAGAGAACTGAAAATAAACAGTTTGTATGAAGTTCTTTAAATGCAGATACAATGTTTGAACAATCTGTAAATTAATGCCACACTTTACCTGTTGGCAAGGTAACAAGAGGCTCTAGCGTAGTGGTAGTTGGTGGTTGAGTAGTAGAACTCTCTGTCATAATAGAAAACAACAATATTAAAATTGAGCTTGCATCTTATTGCTATAAGAATCTTTATTGCAAACAACTTATGTTTAGTTTACATTTCTTTTGTAATTGAATCCAAGGGTTAGATTCACACAGTCGAGATTTTGATTATTGGAAAACAGTTAGTTGCTAAACAAAAATAATACAAGACTCACTTCGACGTTTCAATGTGGTTGTACCCCCTAGGGATTCTTCGGTTTCTGTAAACAAAAGCAAATGAACGACAGTAAGTTATACACTTTGATATTGAGGACAATGTACAACATTAGAGTAAGCCCTCCTCAAACACAAAATAGATTGATAATTAAAATGAAATTCTTTGGTATAACTACGTTAGCATGTTCTAAGGTGCAGAAATATTTTGCATTTAACTTTTACATTGTACAATGTTTTTTAAATGAACACAACACAAACAGTTCTTTCTCACCCATGACAATCTTTTCTGTGATAGTTGCCTCTGGAGTTGTAGTCACTTTGATAGTTGTAGTCTGCTCAGTGGTTGGTGCAGTAGTCGTACTGGGAGTAGTCGTAATGCGTTTGGTTGTTACCTCTGTTGTGGTTGGCTTGCCTGTTTGAGAAGGTTTTTTAAATATTTTATATTAATTTTTTTACTTAAAAGTTAGGAAAACAATCTTACATTTGAGCAATAGACAACGACACAAAATATACATGAAACTAGATAAGATAAGATACAAACTTTACTATCCCATTTATGTTATTTTTCTAAAGTAACAGCTTACTTGTTGAAGTAGTAATCAGAGGAGTTGTAGTTATTACAGCTGTAGTCTCTTCTACTGTTGTTGTTGATGCCAAGGTGGTCCTGACAGTTGTTGTAGTTGTTGCTTTTGAGGTCGTTGGTGCCATTTTGGTTGTTGTAGGTGCCATTGTGGTTGTTGTAGGTGCGGCTGTGGTTGTGGTAGGTGCGGCTGTGGTTGTGGTAGGTGCAACTGTGGTTGTGGTAGGTGCGGCTGTGGTTGTGGTAGGTGCGGCTGTGGTTGTTGTAGTTGCTGCTGTGGTTGTGGTAGGTGCTGCTGTGGTTGTGGTAGGTGCCATTGTAGTTGTAGGTGCAGTTGTGGTTGTGGTAGGTGCTGCTGTGGTTGTGGTAGGTGCGGCTGTGGTTGTGGTAGGTGCGGCTGTGGTTGTGGTAGGTGCGGCTGTGGTTGTTGTAGGTGCCATTGTGGTTGTTGTTGGTGCTGTTGTGGTTGTTGTAGGTGCAACTGTGGTGGCTGGCACAGTTGTTGTTGTGACAACTGTGGTAGTTTTCTCTGTGACCACACCTGAGAGAGATTAAACAACAAATTAAAAACATTTTTTCCCTTCTAAACTTTATCCTTGACGCAGAATTAGATCATCACAATTTTTAAACATTAACAATCTTCATTTAAGGTTTTGAAAACCCATATAAATTTTTGAATAATTGAACCGTAGATGCCTTTTGTGGAATAAAACAAAGTAAAGGTAAGGGTGGTTTTGAAACTGAAGAATTTTAGAAATAACACTAAAACTTTGCAGTTAAGTCGATGTTACATCGAAACAATTAACATAGGTAATGTCATGATGACGTTGGCAAATTCTACATAACGTCACCTAAAATTGACATTTTTCAAAGCATCATAAAAATTAAACAGTATCGGTTTGGCTGATATGTCCAATTTAGTGTTGGTTACCTGATGAAGAAACACCTATAATAATAATAACATGATGGTTACCTTAAATGTGCCGTTTTATCAGAACTTCAAACAGAAAAAAAAAATTGCTTAGTCAACCTTACACCAAACTTGCATGTATTCAAGCTTCTGTGTGTTACATCCAAGATGTCAGATCCAAGAGCTTACGTCCAGTTAAATATGATTTAGACTATTCGCTATTATACTAAAACCAACAATGACTACGTGTTTTTAGGTCGCAGAAAAGGAGAAGAGCCATCTTAAATTTTGTCCATACCTTCCTGGCAACTCTTGAAAGCCAACCTTAGACTTCCTGTACTCTTGCTCGGATTTCTCAGGTCAATAACTTCCAGACGAGCCGCCCGTACTTCTCTGGGAATGTCGGAAGTTTCAAATAGCAGAGAGTTTACAGTGTCTCCATCCAAAAGTGCAGATGTGCCCTTGAAAGGAAATAGCAACAATGTTTTGGTCATTCATTTTAAACAAAATAGTGTATATTAACAAATAAATGAAGAGTGGCTAATTTTAAAGTTGTATTCAAAACTTACCTCACTGCTGCCTACGATCTTGTCGAAGTTACCGTTGTCTTCAGTCTGGATGGAAACTACAAACCGTAATTCACCATTTTCTTGAGGAGCACCTTGAAGGTCTACACCAACAAGTTTTACAGGTGTCTCAAAGTCAACTGTAATGCTCGGTCTGTCCTGACGGGGAGTATTGGTGGTCGGAATTGTGAAACTCCATTGGGAGTCATTGTTGATGAGCGAAGTCTCTTCATCACCATCTGGAGATACTTGACGGCTCTTCTCGGATCCCTTTTCTTCCTCTACACAGTATTCTGGTAATGATGAAGTGAAACATGATGAGTCTTATGGGAAATATTTTGTTTCATGAATCATGTAACTGAAATTAACATCAATAAATATTGCATGATCTGACACCTGGGGTGGATTTCACAAAGAGTTAGGACTAGTCTTATCTCGAGTTAGGACCAGTTCCTCGTCCTAACTTAGTACTATCCATGCTATGTGTATATCTGATCTCCTAACTCTTTGTGAAATCGACCCCTGGTCCAATTTAGTTTGCTTAACTAATTTGTTTTCCCCCCACAAAAGTTGTTTTACTTTGTCTTTTTCATTTCTAGGCCTTAAGTTACAACTGAATCTTACCTGCTGTTGTTGGAGCAACTGTTGTTGTTGTTGTTGTACTCTCTGTTGTAGTTGTCCCCTCAGGAGTGGTAACTATAGTGGTTGTTGTAGGTGCCGATGTTGTTGTAGTCTCAGGCGTGGTTGTGGTCGTTGTTGTTATCTTAGTAGTTTCAATCTTCTCTGGTGTTGTGGTTGAAACAGTTGTAGTCACCTCTTTCGTTGTTGTTGGGATAACAGTAACCGCTGGATGAAAGATGAAATTTCATAATTATTTCAAGCACTCAAACAAGGAATGTTGTTAGATCATCAATCACTGGATATGGTCCTATTTGAATATTTTATATTAGTGAGTGAAATATTGCAATTTGTTTTGTGGGTACGCCTTAAACTACTTACGTTTTGCACAGCCTTCAAAGTCCACTGTGAAGCTAGCCTTTTTATCAGAAGGCACATTGATATTGGAGAGGATAACCTCAATCACGTTATCAAGTTGATTAAATGGTAGAGGGACAGTCACTTTCTGAGTTAGGTCAGCACCGAAAGGAACATCGAACACCTGTCATGGAAAATAGATAATTGTTTTTGTGTTATATGCTAGAAAATATATCAGGCTATCTTGACCACTGTACACAGTGAGTATAATGACGGTCCATCTTTTAAATACACTTGACACCTTTGGTAAATGTCAAAGACCAGTCTTCTCAACATCCGCACAAAATAACAAACCTGTGAAATTTTGAACTCAATTGGTTGTCAACGTTGCAAGAAAATAATGAAATTAGAAAAAACACCCTTGTCACATGAAGTTGTGTGCTTTCAGATGCTTGACTTTGAGACCTCAATATCTAATTCTGAGGTCCCAACATCAAATTCAAATATTTTAATGGAAAATTGCTTCTCTCCAAAAACTACATTACTTCAGAGGGGGCCGTTTCTCACAATGTTTTTATGCTAACAACAGTGATTACCAACAGTGTCCAGTGCCTTTAATGCAAACTAAATAAGAACACCTTTTGTATTGATAAAAGAACAGTTCTTCTGGAAGCGAAAAACAACAAACACAATTCGTCCTTAAACAAAATAAAAAGGGTGGTACATGAGTATTTTTTTTCATTACCTGTACTGCTCCTGATTTCTCATCAATGACTTCCTTCTGAGAGTCGTCTCCAAACAGTTTATAGCTCATGGTGAAACTAGTTATAGCGTTACCAGCTGTGTCTCCCTGTAGCTGAACACCAGTTAGCGTTACTGGGCTTGTGAACGGAACGACGAGCATTCGTGTCGGTGGGGTTGACCCATCCGATTCAGTTCGTGGTTGTTCATATGCACCAAGTTCATCAGCACAGTTTTCTAAGAAAAAAACCAAAAATTTGTTGATAAGTAGTAAAATCAATTGAACATGACACGTAACTCAAGACTACGAACTATAAACTATTGTTTATTAATTGTAAACCTTCATGGTGAAACTTACCTTTTGTTACCAGTGTTGGTGTTGTAGTAGTGGTAACAGTTGTCGTTGAGGTGGTTGTTGTTTCAGCTGCAGTGCTTGCTGTTGTCGTGGATGTTGTTGTTTCCTTGGTTGTTGTTGGAGCAGTTGTTGTTGTCGGCACAGTAGTAACTACAGTTGTCATCGTTGTGGTAGACGGGGTTGACGCTGTTTAATTATTAAGCAAAGTAATAGCTTTTTGTTGGTACTTTTCTCCTGTCTTTTGTATGTCCAGTATACTTGTTTTTATTGTATATCTAGTACAAAATGACTCCATGTAACAAAACAGAAATTGATTCCACCATGTTTTTGACCAGCTCAACTTTGCACTGTGTCACGCTATGGGCATCAATCCTGGGGGAAACGGATGACACTACTTTCTGATGGGTGGGGAACAATATATCAAATGTCCCCCCTCAAAATTGGCCTAAGATTGCACCACAGAGCATCTAAAATGCAAACATTTTCCGGGCCCTTAAGCGGGCCCAGACCCACGCCTTAAAGGCTTCACACTTGCATGTTCACTCTTGACAGATTTGCCCCTTAAAGTTGGTGTCAAAGATCCACACCTGAAGATCCTGTTAACCAAAAAGCTTACTGATGCTCATATTCTAAAGGCTTTATGTTCCGTTTCATTTATAACGATTGCCCCGCATAGCATATAAAATGGTGTATCAAAACTTGAAATAGGCTTTAAACTCCAACATCTGAGACGGGGGCACATAACCCCTCAGACTCCCTAGATTGCATCAGAGAGCATCTACGGCCTAAAACTTTTCCCGGGGCCCTAAAGCGGGCCCCGGACCCCATGCCGTAAACGTTAGGACTTTTGATGTCCCCCAATCTTTCAAGACAAGGCAACATGCTTATGGCAGGCTCAGGAGTCAATTTAACAAAAGATGTCTAATGATTTTAAGAAAATCTTTTCAATGGATTAAGCCAAAGTTGCTCAAAATTGCACCACAGAGCAGCTTATGCTCTGAGAGCAATACTTGCGCTCTTGCCAAGTACTTAGACAAAAACCGGCTACTTATACTTTTTCACCTGCTACTTCAAAAACTGTGGACAACCCTGAAATTTACTAGAGTTAACTCCATGTACAATTTCCATACTAGTTCATTGGTATCGTAATTCAGCATGTTAGGCTGTACAAGCAGATTTGAATGAACCAACAACAAACTTACAATTTAAGGTAAATGTTTTAAGAAAGAAACCCTCCAACCCTCAGCATGTTGTCATTTTGATGTTAAATCATAGATTTAAATCTAAAACCCTTCATCCTTGTTTTTTGAAAGCAAAAGCAAATCAAACTTACATCTTCTTCCTGGTTTGGTTATAGGAGTTATCGAATCTCCAGTCCCTGTTTTAAAATAAACATTGAAATTTGAATTTTCAAATTATATATATAATATTTTTTTAATCCCATTGATCTATTACTGTTGAATGAAACAGATTATGAATCTTGAATGTAAATGAAATAAAACAAAGATGTTGAAAGTAATTTTTGTTCAGAGAAAATGCACATTATGTAGTATAAATTGTGCCTTAAAGGTAATTATTTCACAAAACAAATACTTTAAAATCTTTCTTGATTCTTCAAAAATTACAAACAGAGCATCAAATAAGTCTAGATGAACACTCAATCAGAACAGTTTGTATTGGAGTCCATGGGTTTTGGATGGGAGCTCTATTGTTCAGGAGTTTTCTCAGTCCAGCCCATGTTCAAAGGTTGCTATTGACCATTGTGAAGTCTAATCTCATCCGCTCCATTGTCATCGTAGTTTTTAATTATGTTTTCCTCTCTTCCTCTGATGGACTTGAGTTGAGTCGTTTAGTTTGATATCAGCAATCCTGGGACTGGGTGTAAACTTGGTTCTACCACCGCAAGAAAATGGGCTTGGGACATTACACGTCAAGATCATGTCAAACTTTTGCAATAAATCATGTGCAGAAGTAGGCTTCATAAGAAAACAAACAAACAAACAAACAAACAAACAAACAAACAAACAAACAAACCTTTTCCTTGAAAATTTCAAATATTCTCCTTTATGATTGTTGCCTTACAAACATTACAGTGTATACTTTATTTTTTATGAAGAACATATAAAAAGTGCTTTCTCACCCATGACAATCTTTTCTGTGATAGTTGCCTCTGGAGTTGTAGTCACTTTGATAGTTGTAGTCTGCTCAGTGGTTGGTGCAGTAGTCGTACTGGGAGTAGTCGTAATGCGTTTGGTTGTTACCTCTGTTGTGGCTGGCTTACCTGTTTGAGAATTAATGTTAAAATAAATGATTAAATTTGGTCTATTCATAATCAACTTCGTTTTCAAGGTTCAAGACTCAAGATTCAAGAATCCACGAGCATAGAGCATGAAACAATATATTCTGGAAACAAACAGTACACAATGTAACACCTACTTGTGGAGGTAGTAGTCAGAGGAGTTGTAGTTACTACAGCTGTAGTCTCCTCTACTGTTGTTGTTGATGCCAAGGTGGTAGTAACACTTGTTGTAGTTGTAGCTTTTGTTGTAGTTGTAGGTGCAATTGTGGTTGTTGTAGGGGCAACTGTAGTTGTTGTAGGCGCCAATGTGGTTGTTGTAGTAGGCGCCAATGTTGTTGTTGTAGGTGCCAACGTGGTTGTTGTAGGTGCTGCTGTGGTTGTTGTAGGTGCGGCTGTGGTTGTTGTAGGTGCGGCTGTGGTTGTTGTAGGTGCGGCTGTGGTTGTTGTAGGTGCGGCTGTGGCTGTTGTAGGTGCGGTTGTGGTTGCAGGCGCCAATGTGGTTGTGGTAGGTGCCATTGTGGTAGTTGTGGGTGCCAATGTGGTTGTTGGTACAGTTGTTGTTGTGAAGACTGTGGTAGTTTTCTCCGTTACAGCGCCTGTGCGGGTTCAAAACATGAGTTATGAAATTTGTCTTCGACTAGTTTGAATGACAACAAAACCACCAGTAAATTATTGATAGGGAAAGTCACTGAAAATAAGAAGAGACAATCTTAATTGTGTCCATACCTTCCTGGCAACTCTTAAAAGCTAGCCTTAGAGTTCCTGTACTCTTGCTGGGATTGCTCAGGTCAATAACTTCCAGACGAGCTGCCCTTACACTTCTAGGAATATCTGAAGAGTCAAATAGCACCGACTTCACAGTGTCTCCATCCAAAAGTGCAGATGTGCCCTTAAAACAAAATGACAAGGTTTTTGGTTACTTCATGTTATATAAAAAAGTGTATATTATCAAATAAGTTATGAGTAACTAGATTAAAAAAGGTGTTCCAAACTTACATCGCTGCCGCCAACAATTTTGTCAAAGTCACCGTTGTCTTCAGTCTGGATGGAAACTACAAACTGCAATTCACCATTTTCTTGAGGAGCACCTTGAAGGACTACTCCAACAAGTTTAACAGGTGTCTCAAAGTCAACTGTAATGCTCGGTCTGTCCCGACGGGGAGTATTGGTGGTCGGAATTGTGAAGCTCCATTGGGAGTCATTGTTGATGAGAGAAGTCTCTTCACCACCTTCTGGAGATGTTTTACGGCTCTTCTCGGATCCCTTTTCTTCCTCGACACAGTATTCTGGAAATAATGAAGTAAAATGTGACGACTCTAATGGAAAATATTTTATTTCTGGTATCATGTAACTGAACTAAACCAGTATTGATAATTAATTGTTCAACATGACACTTGCTTCCTTAATAGAAGGCTTTATTGAAAAAAAGTATTCCCCCCCCCCCAAAAAAAGTGTTTACTTCGACTCTTTCGATTTTATGTTTATAGTTACAATTCAATCTTACCTGCTGTTGTTTGAGCAACTGTTGTTGTTGTACTCTCTGTTGTAGTTGTTCCCTCAGGAGTAGTGACTATTGTGGTTGTTGTAGGTGCCGATGTTGTTGTAGTTTCAGGCGTAGTTGTGGTTGTTGTTGCTACCTTAGTAGTTTCAATCTTCTCTGGTGTTGTGGTTGAAACAGTTGTAGTCACTTCTTTCGTTGTTGTTGGGATAACAGTAACCGCTGAATGTGAGATATAATTTTATATACATTTTCATTACTCAAGCATGAAATGTTGTGAGATCAAACATTTGATAAGATGCCAGTTTAACACTGTTATATTTTGTAAAAGTTTGCTTTATCTTTTTTGAGGACTAATCAAAGAACTTACGTTTAGCACAGCCTTCCAAAGCCACTTTGAAACTGGCCTTTTTGTCAGAAGGCACATTGATATTCGAAAGAGTAACCTCGATGACGTTATCAAGTTGCTCAAATGGTAGAGGAACAGTCACCCTCTGGGTAATGTCAGCTCCGAAAGGAACTGTGAACACCTGTAATGGAAGTTTTTATCAGTTTATAAACACATTTGCAAACTTGTTTGAGAATCACATTGTTGTTGTGATTTTGTTTTGTATAAGATAACATTTCACCTAACTGTCTATTTTCAAACTGTTTTATTTTGATAACGAAACACTGTAAATCTGGAAGTTATACCAGTAAGAAAAAATAGTCCTAAATATCATAACGTTTGGTGCATAAAATTATCGTTTACATCATTTACCTGTACTTTTCCTGACTTCTCATCCATAACTTCTTTCGGAGAGTCGTCTCCAAATAGTTTATAGCTCATGGTGAAGTTAGTTATAGCATTACCAGCAGTGTCTCCCTGTAGCTGAACACCAGTTAGTGTTACTGGGGTTGTGAACGGAATGCTGAGGCTTCGCGCCAGTGGGGTTGTCCCATACGTTTCAGATCGCTGTTGCTCGTAGGCATTAAGTTCATCAGCACAGTTTTCTAAGGAAATAAGAGGGTATTAAAGAAAAATAAAAAACAATCAAGGGTCACTAGTTATCTAAATAGCTGCCGTTAACAAACAACAAAACCATCATAATTTGTAAGTTAGAATATTCTTTGTCTTGACCATATTTATAAAAATCAATGAAACATGACACACAAACCGGGCCCAAGAGACTACAAATCATTGATGTTTAATGTCAACTTTGGGGTGAAACTTACCTTTTGTTACCGGTGTTGGTGTTGTAGTAGTGGTAACAGTTGTCGTTGAGGTGGTTGTTGTTTCAGCTGCAGTGGTTGCTGTTGTTGTGGATGTTGTTGTTTCCTTAGTTGTTGTTGGAGCAGTTGTTGTTGTTGGCACAGTAGTAACAACAGTAGTCAGGATAGTCGTAGTGGGTGATTCAGCTGATGAAAAATATCAAGACACAATGCATTTTAAACAGTTATCAAAAAACGTTCGCATGGCTGTTTGAGCTCTCCCATCGATGTGTTGTTTATTTCCTTACAGTTCTTTCGACATGTGCGCCAAACATAGACAATTTATGAAAAAAACTTAAGAATTGCTTTTATTTTCAATGTATAAACTCATTCACGCTTTAATTTTTTCTTTTCTTTTTCCTAATAACAAAGCAGAATGTGTTGGCTTTTCAGGACTTACTTGTGACTGTTGTAGTTTCTGTGGTAGTTGCTTCTGTTGTGGTGGTAACTATCTTTGTTGTAGTCTGCTCAGTGGTTGGTACTGTAGATGTACTGGGAGTAGTTGTAACACGTGTGGTTGTTACTTCTGTAGTGGTTGTCAAATCTACATGAACAAAATTGATTAAACCAATATAAACCAACAAAAATCCAGGGAAAAAGCTGTTTTTTAAAATGCATTCAGAACCAAAAGTTGGATATTATTTCCTCACCCTCTTTGCAACTCTTGAAAACCAGTCTTAGAGTTCCGGTTGTTTTGTCTGTAAGACTTAGCTGAATTATTTCAAGGCGAGCTGCTCTAACTGTTCTTGGAATGTCAGAGATGGCAAACAATACATTCTGGATGGTGTCTCCTTCCAATAATTCAACCATATTCTAAAATAAGAAAAAAAACCCAGTTGTATTATTTTATTAATCCAATATAAATAGAAGATAAAGGAGAAAAGTTATATTTCAACTAGCAGTCAACTGCTGACATTATTAAAAACAAATTAAAGTCTTACCTCGCTACTGCCAATAAGTTGATCAAAGTCTCCATTTTCTTCAGTCTTGACATAAATTGCGAACCGTAATTCACCATTTTCTTGAGGAGTACCTTGAAGGTCTACACCAACAAGTTTTACAGGTGTCTCAAAGTCAACTGTAATGCTCGGTCTGTCCCGACGGGGAGTATTGGTGGTCGGAATTGTGAAGCTCCACTGGGAGTCATTGTTGATGAGAGAAGTCTCTTCACCACCTTCTGGAGATGTTTGACGGCTCTTCTCAGACCCTTTTTCTTCCTCAACACAGTATTCTAGTGGTATTAACAAGGTAAAGATGGTGAACAGGACATCCAAGAATTTGAGCACCCTAAACCATGCATCAACTTTAGACCACAAATTAAGTCAAAACGTTCTGTTAAAGCTAGACTTCATTATTGGTAGCCTACGTATGTACTTGCACCAGCAAATTTATGAAAGAACACTTTTGCCTGTTTCACTGTTAAGTACTTTAACTGCAAACAATCAACTCCAGAAAATATATGAGTAAATCAATTAATCAAGGTTGTTTGATGTGTGCTTAAAATTGTCTCTTGCATCTGAATAGCAAGCAACTTGAACAGAATCTTTTTACCCAGGTTAACTTTTAATCTTAAATACCTGCTGTTGTTGGAGCAACTGTTGTTGTTGTTGTTGTTGTACTCTCTGTTGTAGTTGTTCCCTCAGGAGTAGTGACTATTGTGGTCGTTGTAGGTGCCGATGTTGTTGTAGTTTCTGGCGTGGTTGTGGTCGTTGTTGCTACCTTAGTAGTTTCAATCTTCTCTGGTGTTGTGGTTGACACGGTTGTTGTCACCTCTTCAGTTGTTGTTGGGATAACGGTAACCGCTAAATGAGAGATACAAGTCCATAAATTCTTTCAGCATTCAAACATGAAAAGTTGTCATATCATACACTTAAAATTATCCCATTAAAATACATTTCTCTATAAAGTAGTAAACTGAAAATTCATGAGTTTTTTTAGGAATGGTAAAAACCTTACGTTTAGCACAGCCTTCGAAGAAAACTTTGAAACTGGCCTTTTTATCAGAAGGCACATTGATATTTGACAGGGTAACCTCGATGACGTTATCAAGTTGATTAAATGGTAGAACAACATTGACTTTCTCCGCAATATCAGCACCCAATGGAACACTGAACACCTGTAATGAAAATAAAATCCAACAGTTAATACCAATCAGTTTATAAACACATTAATGTCCTTTGTTTTAACTGTGGAAGTTATCCAACATTGTCTGACGATAATTCTTTTATTATGAATGAATTTTTTTCTTGTTTTGCACAACCAATCACCAGCCTGTCTGGAAAATGATGCAGGCCTGATACTTCACGGAGGCAACGAAGGCAATTGCCTCTGTGTCCCCTGGTTATTGTGTTGGTTCCCTTGAAATGCTCCAGTACAAGTTTGCAATTTCACCATAGGGTGCCCTTTACCAAGAAGAAAATGCCTTGGTGCCCTTGTCCTTTCAAAAACGAAGTCCTGATGATGGTCCTCGTTAAATTTAAATTTAAGTGAACAAACAATTTAAAAAACCTAACAAATAACAAAAATTCTAATTGTGCAAATTATGATTTTAGAACGGGTCTATGACGCCACTGTTCAGTGTGCAAAACCTGTTATTTGAGAATGGGCCGGTAATGCTGTTTAAATCAGTAACCTTTTACTTTAATGTGAACAAATCACATGGCTTTTATTTAAAAACGTATTAACATGTCCCAACATTAGCCATTGTGTGAAATATGTGACTCTGATGTGATTTTAATATTTCTTGTCATCATTTACCTGTACTTCTGACTTCTCATTAATAACTTCTTTCGGAGAGTCGTCTCCAAACAGTTTATAGCTCATGGTGAAACTAGTTATAGCATTACCAGCAGTGTCTCCCTTAAGCTGAACACCAGTTAGTGTTACCGGGGTGGTGAACGGAACAATGAGGCTTCGTTCTGATGGGGCTGTCCCATATGATTCAGAACGCTGTTGTTCATATGCACCAAGTTTATCAGCGCAGTTTTCTGAGGAAAAGAAAAGATATTTGTTTTAATGGAGTAAAACAGCCCAGGGTCTCTAGTTATTGAATTGGCAGCTCAAGTTGTTTTTAATTCAGTTGGTTTCATTTAGGGTATAGCTGGTCTGGCCTAATATATAATTTTGCTGGTGGGCATAAATTGGGAATAACACTCAAAGTTTTGTTTTCTTAATCCTTTTCATTTTGCTCTTTTTTTAATGTTTCATTCATATTGCGCTATTAATACTGTTTTATTATTATTATTTAAACTTTGAAATACCCAAATAAGTGTTTCCTAGACTTGGTGGCAATATTTTTTACAAAGCAATTTACAATTGTAAAAAAAAAATTAAAAAAAATATTTACCATATTAATGTATAGCAATTATTATGACTGTTTATTTTTAAGCTAATTGTAACTGCTTTGATGAACAAAACAAAACTAACAAATTATGTAAAGCAATGAAACATGAAATACAAACACATGCATAAGATAAGAGTCTTTTGCAATGATTTTTTGTGTGTGTTAAACTTCAGGTGAAACTTACCTTTTGTTACCGGTGTTGGTGTTGTTGTTGTGGTAACAGTAGTTGTAGAAGTGGTTGTTGTTTCAGCTGCAGTGCTCGCTGTTGTTGTCGTTGTTGTTGTTTCCGTAGTTGTTGTGGGAGTTGTTGCTGTTGTTGGTATGGTAGTAACTACAGTTGTCACCGTTGTGGTAGACGGGGTTGACGCTGTTTAAATATTAAGCAAAGTATTAGCTTTTTGTTGGTATTTTGCTCCTGTCTCTTGTCTGTCCAGTATACTTGTTTTTATTGTACATCTAGTATAACTATTCTACTGTTATCTTGATGTATAATTTCACTGCTAGTTCATTGGTATTGTAATTTAGCCTGTTAGGCTGGTACAAGCAGATTTGAATGAACCAACAAAAAACTTACAATTTAAGGTAAATGTTTTAAGAAAGAAACCCTCCAACCCTCATTATGTTGTCATTTTGATGTTAAATCCTAGATTTAAATCTGAAACCCTTTATCCTTGTGTTTTGAAAGCAAAGGCAAATCAAACTTACATCTTCTTCCTGTTTTGGTTGTACGAGTTACCGATTCTCCAGTCCCTGTTTTAAAATAAACATCGAAATTTGAATTTTCAAATTATATATATATTTTTTTAATTCCATTGGTCTATTACAGTTGAATGAAACAGATTATGTATCTTGAATGTAAATGAAAAAAAAAAAATTGAAAACAGTTTTTGTTCAGAGAAATAGCACACAATGTAGTATAAATTGTGCCTAAAGGATTTATTTTATGTAGATGGACTGTTGATGCACTGTAGATGCCTCTTTTTGCAATAAATCATGTGTAGTATTAGGCGTCAAAAGTAAATAAAACAAACATTTTCATAGAAAATTCCAAATATTCTCCTTTGTAAATGTTATGGCTATACAATGTAGTTGTTGTAAGTGTCAGGAATGTTTTGCCTTAAAATTATCACAGTGTATTAAGTTATTTTATGAACACCACATAAAAAGTATTTCTTACCAATGATCTTCTCTGTGATAGTTGCCTCTGGAGTTGTAGTAACTTTTAGAGTTGTGGTCTGCTCAGTGGTTGGTGCAGTAGTCGTACTGGGAGTAGTCGTAATGCGTTTGGTTGTCACCTCTGTTGTGGTTGGCTTGCCTGTTTGAAAATTAATGTTAAAATAACTGATTAAATTTGGGTTTTTTTAAACGTGAAACACTTTTCTTAATCAACTTTGTGTTCAAGGTTCAAGGCTCAAGGTTCAAGAGTACACAAGCATAAAACAATATATTCTGGAAACAAACAGTATATGTACACAATGTAACACCTACTTGTGGAAGTAGTAATCAGAGGAGTTGTAGTTACTACAGCTGTAGTCTCCTCTACTGTTGTTGTTGATGCCAAGGTGGTAGTAACACTTGTTGTAGTTGTAGCTTTTGTTGTAGTTGTAGGTGCAATTGTGGTTGTTGTAGGGGCAACTGTAGTTGTTGTAGGCGCCAATGTGGTTGTTGTAGTAGGCGCCAATGTTGTTGTTGTAGGTGCCAACGTGGTTGTTGTAGGTGCTGCTGTGGTTGTTGTAGGTGCGGCTGTGGTTGTTGTAGGTGCGGCTGTGGTTGTTGTAGGTGCGGCTGTGGTTGCAGGCGCCAATGTGGTTGTGGTAGGTGCCATTGTGGTAGTTGTGGGTGCCAATGTGGTTGTTGGTACAGTTGTTGTTGTGAAGACTGTGGTAGTTTTCTCCGTTACAGCGCCTGTGCGGGTTCAAAATATGAGTTATGATATCTGTCTTTGACAAGTTTGAATGAGAACAAAACCGCATGTCCAGTAAATTATTGATAGGTGAGTCACTGAGAAAAAGAAAAGACAATCTTAATTGTGTCCATACCTTCCTGGCAACTCTTAAAAGCCAGCCTTAGAGTTCCCGTACTTGTGCTGGGATTGCTCAGGTCAATAACTTCCAGACGAGCCGCCCTTACATTTCTCGGAATATCTGAAGAGTCAAATAGCACCGACTTCACAGTGTCTCCATCCAAAAGTGCAGATGTGCCCTTAAAACAAAATGACAAGGTTTTTGGTTACTTCATGTTACATAAAATAGTGTTTAATTATAAGCAAATAAATTATGAGTAGCTTTATTCAAAGTGGTATTCCAAACTAACCTTGCTGCTGCCTACGATCTTGTCGAAGTCACCATTGTCTTCAGTCTGGATGGAAACTAAGAACTGTAATTCCACACTTTCTTGAGGAGCACCTTGAAGGACTACTCCAACAAGTTTTACAGGTGTCTCAAAGTCAACTGTAATGCTTGGTCTGTCCCGACGGGGAGTATTGGTGGTCGGAATTGTGAAGCTCCATTGGGAGTCACTGTTGATGAAAGAAGTCTCTTCACCACTTTCTGGAGATGTTTGACGGCTCTTCTCGGATCCCTTTTCTTCCTCGACACAGTATTCTGGAAATAATGAAGTAAAATGTGACGACTCTAATGAAAGATGTCATATTTCTGGTATCATGTAACTGATCTAAACCAGTAATTCTTGACAATTTATTGTACAACTTGACTCCTGCTTAAATGATAAATGGCTGGCCTAATTAAAAAAAAAAGTCCCTCCCCCTCCCCAATTTTTGTTTGTTTACTTTGTCTCTTTCAATACACTTCAATATTACCTGCTGTTGTTTGAGCAACTGTTGTTGTTGTACTCTCTGTTGTAGTTGTTCCCTCAGGAGTAGTGGTTATTGTGGTTGTTGTAGGTGCCGATGTTGTTGTAGTTTCAGGCGTAGTTGTGGTCGTTGTTGTTTTCTTAGTAGTTTCAATCTTCTCTGGCGTTGTGGTTGACACGGTTGTTGTCACCTCTTTAGTTGTTGTTGGGGTAACAGTAACCGCTGAATGAGAGATATAATTTCATATACATTTTCATTACTCGAACATGAAATGTTGTGAGATCAAACATTTCATAAGATGCCAGGTTAACAATGTTTTATTTTGTAAAAGTTTGCTTTATTTTTTTATGGACTAATCAAAGAACTTACGTTTAGCACAGCCTTCCAAAGCCACTTCGAAATTGGCCTTTTTGTCAGAAGGCACATTTATATTCGAAAGGGTAACCTCAATGACGTTATCAAGTAGGCTAAATGGTAGACGGACAGTCACCTTCTGGGTAATGTCAGCTCCGAAAGGAACCGTGAACACCTGTAATTTGGAAGTTTAATCAGAATACTAATCAGCAATCAGTTTATACACACACTGGAAAAGTTGTTTCAAGATCATTGTTTTCCATACAATAACCTTTCACCTGGCTGTCTGGTTTAATGCATATAGAATCACAGAACATTTTTTATGCTAATAAAGAAATCTGAAAGCAAAACTAGCAGTATAAAAAATGTACTGAGTATCATAACCTTTGGTACATAAAGTTGTCTTTAAAATCATTTACCTGTACTGCTCCTGATTTCTCATCAATGACTTCCTTCTGAGAGTCGTCTCCAAACAGTTTATAGCTCATGGTGAAACTAGTTATAGCATTACCAGCAGCGTCTCCCTGTAGCTGAACCCCAGTTAATGTTACTGGGGTTGTGAACGGAATGCTGAGGCTTCGCGCCAGTGGCGTTGACCCATACGTTTCAGATCGCTGTTGCTCGTAGGCATTAAGTTCATCAGCACAGTTTTCTAAGGAAATAAGAGGATATCAAAGAAAAATAAAAAACAATCAAGGGTCACTAGTTATCTAAATAACTGCCGTTAACAAACAACAAAACCATCATTATATTTGGAAATTAAAGTGTTTTTAGTCTTTACCTTTTTTTATAAAAATCAATGAAACATGACACACAAACACAAGCCCAAGAGACTACAAATTAACGATGTTTAATGTCAACTTTGTGGTGAAACTTACCTTTTGTTACCGGTGTTGGTGTTGTAGTAGTGGTAACAGTTGTCGTTGAGGTGGTTGTTGTTTCAGCTGCAGTGGTTGCTGTTGTTGTGGATGTTGTTGTTTCCTTAGTTGTTGTTGGAGCAGTTGTTGTTGTTGGCACAGTAGTAACAACAGTAGTCATGATAGTCGTAGTGGGTGATTCAGCTGATGAACAATACCAAGACACACAGCATGTTAAAGGCAGTGGACACTATTAGTAATTACTCAAAATAATTATTATCATAAAACCTTACTTGGTACAAGTAATGGGGAGAGGTTGATAGTATAAAACATTGTCAGAAACGGCTCACTCTGAAGTGACGTAGTTTTCAAGAAAGAAGTAATTTTTCACGAATTTGATTTTGAGACCTCAGATTTAGAGTTTGAGGTCTCGAAATCAAGCATCTGAACGCACACAACTTCGTGTGACAAGGGCGTTTTTTTCTTTCATTATTATCTCCCAACTTCGACGACTGATTGAGCTCGACTTTTCACAGGTTTGTTATTTTATGAATGATGTTGAGATACACCAAGTGAGAATTTTGGTCTTTGACAATTACCAATAGTGGCCAGTGTCTTTAAACAGTTACAAAAAAACCGTTCGCATATAAGATTTACGGCGTGGGTCCGGGGCCCGATTTACGGGAATTTTTTTAGCCCGCAGATGCTCTCTGGTGCAATCTCGTGAATCTGTGGGGTGATGTTTCCCCCTCTCAGATGTTGGAATTTAATGCCTATTTCAAGCTATGATGCACCTCATGGTTATTGTACCTAAAAAGCAACTCAATTATAGCTTCGTTATACCCATATTGTTTCTTCATTCTAATGCTCAGACGGCCTTTCATCCCTATCATCACCAGACCTAAGACACAAGTTTTATGGGGCAAATCTGTCAGAATGGAACAGAACATGTGAGCAGCAGTAGAACCTTTTGAGTCTATGAACCAATTTTTAGGGGGAAAATCTGTCGAAGAGTGAGCTCACGAGTGCAAAACCTTTACGGCATGGGTCCGGGCCCGCTCAAGGGGTCCGAGTCCGCTCAAGGGCCTGGGACAATTTTGCATTCTAGATGCTCTGTGGTGCAATCTTAGGCCAATAAGAGGCATACAGAACGGAACAGAACATCTGTAAAATGTGAGCAGCAGTAGAACCTTTCGGGTTGACAGCATCTTCAAGTGCGGATCTATGAACCAAGTTTTAGGGGGAAATACTGTCAAAGAGTGAGCACATGAGTGTGAAACCTTTACGGCATGGGTCCAGGCCTGCTCAAGGATGCTCCATGGTGCAATCTTTAGGCCATTTAGCGGCCAAATGGCAAACGAAACAGAACAATGAGCTGTGTGATTGTTGTGTTCCAGTGCTCCACAGTTCCACAATGCTAAACACGATTTTCATGATAAAGGTGGTCAAACGACACGGGGAACATTTGATACTGTGTCCCCCCATCCTTCGAAAATGGGGTGGGTGGGGTGGGGCAAACGTCCCTTCCACTCTTTCAAGGGAGAGGTGCAAGTCTGTCAACGATGGAGCATGCGTGTGAGAAGCCTTTACGACTCGGGGTGCGGGCCCGATTAAGGGCCCGGGAAAATTTTGCATTTTAGATGCTCTGTGATGCAATCAAGGGCCAAGTTTGAGGGGGGATATTGTGTCATCCTTTGCCCACAGGATTAATGCTCATATAGGGACACAGGGTTTCGTCTTACACAGTGCAAAACTTGGGCTTCATGATAAAGGTGGTCAAAAGGTGGGGGGGGACATTTGATATTGTGTCCCCAGACCTCCAAAAGGTGGGAGACATGTCCCCCTCCCCCCCCCCCCCCCCCCCCCCCGGATTGACGGCCATGCGCATGGCTTTTTGAGCTCTCCCATCCACTTGTTGTTTGTGTCCTTACACAGTTCTTTTGACATGTGCACCAAACAGACAATTTATGAAAAAAACTTCAGAATTGCTTTTATTTTCATTGTATAAACTCATTCACGCTTTAATTTTGTCTTTTCTTTTTCCTAATAACAAAGCAGAATGTGTTGGCTTTTAAGTACTTACTTGTGACTGTTGTAGTTTCTGTGGTAGTTGCTTCTGTTGTGGTGGTAACTATCTTTGTTGTAGTCTGCTCAGTGGTTGGTACTGTAGATGTACTGGGAGTAGTTGTAACACGTGTGGTTGTTACTTCAGTAGTGGTTGTCAAATCTACATCAACAAAATTGATAATTATATATTGAACCAATAAAAATCCAGGGAAAACAGCTGTTTTTAAAATGCATTCAGAACCAAAAGTTGGATATTATTTCCTTACCCTCTTTGCAACTCTTGAAAACCAGTCTTAGAGTTCCGGTTGTTTTGTCTGTAAGACTTAGCTGAATTATTTCAAGGCGAGCTGCTCTAACTGTTCTTGGAATGTCAGAGGTAGCAAACAATACATTCTGGACGGTGTCTCCTTCCAATAATTCAACCATATTCTAAAATAAGAAAAAAAAAACCAGTTGTATTATTTTATTAATCCAATATGTATAGAAAATAAAGGAGAAAAATTATATTTCAACCATTAGAGCCAACTACTGACACTATTGAAAACAAATTAAAGTCTTACCTCGCTACTGCCGATAAGTTGATCAAAGTCTCCATTTTCTTCAGTCTTGACATAAATTGCGAACCTTATTTCACCATTTTCTTGAGGAGTACCTTGAAGGTCTACACCAACAAGTTTTACAGGTGTCTCAAAGTCAACTGTAATGCTCGGTCTGTCCCGACGGGGAGTATTGGTGGTCGGAATTGTGAAGCTCCATTGGGAGTCACTGTTGATGAGAGAAGTCTCTTCGCCACCTTCTGGAGATGTTTGACGGCTCTTCTCGGACCCTTTTTCTTCCTCAACACAGTATTCTAGTGGTATTAACAAGGTAAAGATGGTGAACAGGACATCCAAGAATTTGAGCACCCTAAACCATGCATCAACTTTAGACCACAAATTTTAGTCAAAACGTTCTGTTAAAGCTAGACTTCATTATTGGTAGCCTACGTATGTACTTGCACCAGCAAATTTATGAAAGAACACTTTTGCCTAATTGTGTAAAATTTTCTGTTTCACTGTTAAGTACTTTAACTGCAAACAATCAACTCCAGTAAATATATGAGTAAATCAATTAATCAAGGTTGTTTGATGTGTGCTAAAAATTGTCTCTTGCATCTGAATAGCAAGCAACTTGAACAGAATCTTTTTACCCAGTTTAACTTTTAATCTTAAATACCTGCTGTTGTTGGAGCAACTGTTGTTGTTGTTGTTGTACTCTCTGTTGTAGTTGTTCCCTCAGGAGTAGTGACTATTGTGGTTGTTGTAGGTGCCGGTGTTGTTGTAGTTTCTGGCGTAGTTGTGGTTGTTGTTACTACCTTAGTAGTTTCAATCTTCTCTGGTGTTGTGGTTGACACGGTTGTTGTCACCTCTTCAGTTGTTGTTGGGATAACGGTAACCGCTAAATGAGAGATACAAGTCCATAAATGTTGTCATATCATACACTTAAAACTATCCCACTAAAATACATTTCTCTATATAGTAGTAAACTGTAAACTCATGAATTTGTTTAGAAATGGTAAAAAACTTACGTTTAGCACAGCCTTCAAAGAAGACTTTGAAACTGGCCTTTTTATCAGAAGGCACATTGATATTTGACAGGGTAACCTCGATGACGTTATCAAGTTGATTAAATGGTAGAGCAACATTGACTTTCTCCGCAATGTCAGCACCCAATGGAACACTGAACACCTGTAATGAAAATTAAATCCCAACAGTTAATACCAATCAGTTTATAAACACATTAATGTCGTTTGTTTTAACTGTGGAAGTTATGCAACATTGTCTGACGTTAATTCTTTTATTATAAATTAATTTTTTCCTTGTTTCGCACAACCAATCACCACACTGTCTGGAAAATGATGCAGGCCTATTACTTCACGGAGCAACAAAGGCGATTGCCTCTGTGTCCCCTGGTCATTGCCTTGGTGCCCTTGAAATGCTCCAGTACAAATTTGCAATTTCATCATAGGGTGCCCTTTACCAAGAAGAACATGCCTTGGTGCCCTCGCCCTTTCAAAACAGAAAGCCCCGATGATGGTCCTTGTTAAATTCAAATTTGAGTGAACCAACAATTTTAAAAAACAAACAAATAACAAAAATTCTAATTGTGCAAATTAAGATTTTAGAACGGGTCTGTGATGCCACTGTTCAGTGTGCAAAACCTGTTATTTGAGAATGGACCGGTAATGCTTTTAAAATCAGTAACCTTTTTTTTTAATGTGAAAAAATCACATGACTTTTATTTAAAAACGTATTAACATATCCCAATTGTGTGAAATATGTGACTCTGATGTGATTTTAATATTTCTTGTCATCATTTACCTGTACTTCTGACTTCTCATTAATGACTTCTTTCGGAGAGTCGTCTCCAAACAGTTTATAGCTCATGGTGAAACTAGTTATAGCATTACCAGCAGTGTCTCCCTTAAGCTGAACACCAGTTAGTGTTACTGGGGTGGTGAACGGAACAATGAGGCTTCGTTCCGATGGGGTTGTCCCATATGATTCAGATCGCTGTTGTTCATATGCACCAAGTTTATCAGCACAATTTTCTGAGGAACAAAAAAACATATTCGTTTAAAAGAAGTAAATATCCTTGGGTCAAAAGATATATGTTATTGGCAGCTTCAGTTGAAAACCCAAATTTGATATTTCCTAGATTTGGTGAGTGTATTTTTATTAAGCACTTTTTAAAATTTCATGGTAAATTTCAAGCAGGGACCCATGGGAGACCAGTGGTTACCAATGCATGGACACCAAGTTGAAATAAGAAAAAAAATAAATAAACAAACTGCTGTTAAAAAAGAAAGAGAACTTCACCATTTAAAAAAAATAAATTCTTGATCTTGACCGTTTATGTAAAGCAATGAAACACAAAACACAAACAAAATCTCCAATAAATGTTTCTTATTTTGAAAATTATGGTGAAACTTACCTTTTGTTACCGGTGTTGGTGTTGTTGTAGTGGTAACAGTAGTTGTAGAAGTGGTTGTTGTTTCAGCTGCAGTGCTCGCTGTTGTTGTCATTGTTGTTGTTTCCGTAGTTGTTGTGGGAGTTGTTGCCGTTGTTGGTACTGTAGTAACGACAGTTGTCATCGTTGTGGATGAGGCTATTAAAATATTAAGCAAAGTGATGAGCTTTCTGTTGATAATTTGCTCCTGTCTTTTACCCAAAACAGATAATGGCTGTCTCCAGATAGGAACGTTAGCCTAAGGAATGCTGACTTTGTCTCCATTACCAGGTGAGGAACAAAGATTATAATAGTCCCACTCCTTCCTCGACCTTCATTTTGACTGTGTAAATTTTCTAAGCATTCTGTCACTGTTTAAAAACTCCTTTTTATAACCTATTGTAAGTCCTTGACCCTTGGATGGTTTCATCTGTGTTGGGTATTGTCCACAACTTCCTTCTTTGCACAAATATTTTTTTCCAATTTAGTAGTTTACATTGTTCATTTAGTACTTTTTACTAGATCTTGACTTACATTTTCACTGCTAGTTCAGTATTCAGCCTGATATAAGTAGATATTAATCAACCATAAAGATAAAACAGTCTCAGGGAAATGTTCTTAGAAACAAACACTCTAACATTGGCATGTTATTATTATTATTAGTATTATTTATTTGACCTCAACAAATACAAGTACATCAAAAAGCACAGCAAAAGTTAAACGATAACACAACGAACCAATCAAAATAATAACAAACACAATAGTTATTCAAGCAAAAAGCACATAATAATTATAAAAAACAGAACAGAACATGACAGGAGGGTACCTAGATGAGCAAAAGATAAAAAAGACAAAAAGAATCTATAGAAGAGGAGCATGCAGGCATGGAGAGTAAATCAAATGAGGGAAACAACTGGACAGACCAACAAAGAACAACGTATGTGGGTCAGGAACAACAAAAGTAAACTTGATTACTGTTGCTCAGAAGCATGTTGTCCCACGCATAAGTAGCGCTAATATTGTCGTTGTGTTGTCATAAATTTAAACCTGAAACCCTATATCCTTGTTTATGGAAAGCAAATTCAAATGATACTTACATCTAACTCCTTTTTTAGTTGTTAGAAGTGTTGAATCATCAGTGGCTGTTTAAAAAATAAAGAACAAAACACAAATTAAAAAATAATTAATTTTTTAATTTCACATTGATCAATTACAGTTTTATTTTATTTATTTTTTATTTATTTTTATTTTTTATTAATGTACAGATAATGTAAATGAAATAACACAGAGAGGTTGAAAACATTTTTTGTTGAGAGAAACAGCACATGAGGTAGTTTATTTTTGTTTAAATTTAATTTTTTTTAAAACACAATAACAACTTTAAAGGAACATGTTGCCTTGGAATGGTCGAGTTGGTCTTTAAAAAGTGTTTGTAACTGTTTGTTATAGATTGTATGTGATTAGAAAGATATTTTAAAAGTAGAGTATAATGATCCACACAAGTATCACTCGAAACTGATTTCCTTTTACCTCGTGAACAAACACGGTCGGCCATTTATGGGAGTAAAATTTTTGGCCCCTTGTTGCAATTTGGATTGTTAAGCAAAATTGTTGGTTTACTTCATGCAGAGCAGTGCTGGTTACATAGCGTTTAACTAATTTCAGCATTCAAAAAAAGAATGTTGTCAGATTATACACTTGATAAGGTACCAATTAGATTTGTTTTTGCATATTTGCACTTAACATGGCTTTAGTAGTACAAGCAACAAGAAGAAAACGTTTAAGATAAATCTAACCCAACCCAAGGGAGGTGAAGGTAAGAGTCAATATCTCTGTTTAATCAGTCTAGATTAAAGCAATTGGTAGGAAGGACAACTGATTTTTGAACTTACGTTTAGCACAGCCTTCAAAGTCCACTTGGAAACTGGCTTTTTTATCAGTAGGCACGTTGATATTCGAAAGGGTAACCTCCATGACGTTTTCAAGTTGGCTGAATGGTAGAGGGACAGTCACTTTCTGGGTAATGTCAGCTCCGAAAGAAACCGTGAACACCTGTAATGGAAGTTTATATCAGTTAATACACACATTTGCAAACTTGTTTGAGGATCACACTGTTGTGATTTTGTTAAGTAAAAGATAACATTTCGCCTGGCTGTCTTTTTGCACACTTTTTATTTTAATAACGAAACACTGTAAATCTGGAGGTAACACCAGTAATTAAAAATAGTCCTGAGTATCATAACAATTGGTACATAAAATTGTTGTTTACATCATTTACCTGTACTTCTCCTGACTCATTTATGACTTCTTTCGGAGAGTCGTCTCCAAACGGTTTATAGCTCATGGTGAAACTAGTTATAGCATTACCAGCAGTGTCTCCCTGTAGCTGAACACCAGTTAGTGTTACTGGCCTTGTGAACGGAGTGAAGAGGCTTCGTAACAGTGGGGTTGACCCATACGTTTCTGATCGCTGTTGCTCATATGCACCAAGTGTATCAGCACAGTTTTCTGAGGGAAAAAGAGAAGATATTTAAAATTAAGTTGCACAGCATTCTAAGGTCATTGTTTTTAAAAAAAATAATTCACTGTCTAAAATAAAACCCAAGAACTCAAAACTGTTCAAAACCGGGGTCAAGACGGGCGGGGTCTTTATCTTATACAAATCAATCAAACCTACAAGACTTTGAATGATGTTTTTTTTAAGTAAAACTTTTAGTGAAACTTACCTTTTGTTACCGGTGTTGGTGTTGTTGTAGTGGTAACAGTAGTTGTAGAAGTGGTTGTTGTTTCAGCTGCAGTGCTTGCTGTTGTTTTCATTGTTGTTGTTTCCGTAGTTGTTGTGGGCATTGTTGCTGTAGTTGGTCTAGTGCTAACAACAGTAGTTGTGCTAGTGGTTGTAGGTTCAGTAGCTAATGAACAACAATTTTAAAGAAACTGTTACATAAAATGCATTCTTAAAGGTTTTTCCCCAAAGTATTTTCTGTGATTTTGTTTTTGTATTTTTTTCTAATTGTTCCAAATTTTTATTAATGTGCAAAGTAGAGCTCTGTTTTTTTTTCGCAGTTTGTCTGAAATCGCAATTGTGCTTATTTTTTTCTCTTACTTGTTGTAGTTGGAACAGTGGTAGTTGAGACCGTTGTGGTAGTTGGAACCGTTGTGGTAGTTGGAACTGTTGTAGTAGTTGGAACCGTTGTGGTAGTTGGAACCATTGTGGTAGTTGGAACTGTTGTAGTAGTTGGAACCGTTGTAGTAGTTGGAACTGTTGTAGTAGTTGGAACCGTTGTAGTAGTTTGAACCGTTGTGGTAGTTGGAACTGTTGTAGTAGTTGGAACCGTTGTGGTAGTTGGAACTGTTGTAGTAGTTGGAACTGTTGAAGTAGTTGGAACTGTTGTGGTAGTTGGAACTGTTGTGGTAGTTTGAACCGTTGTGGTGGATGGAACTGTTGTGGTAGTGGGAGCCTCTTCGCAGGTTAAAAATTCAAATTTCAAATTCGCTTCCTGGTTAACGGTTTCAGTCACGAACTCTATTCTGACCTTTTCCACATTCCTTAATAATTTGTTTTCAGGAAGTATGATTCTCTCCTTTCTCACAGTGTTATCTAAGGTGAATACCTTTTAGAAAGAAATGACAAAAAAAATAAACAAATAAGGATATGGATATAAATAACATTAAACAATATATCACATTTTCATAAATTCCTTCTTGGTTTGTAACTTTGTAACCTAATGCAGAAAATAATAACCTCTTATAACATAAATAGCAGTTTTTAGCATCTTAAAGAGATTTGCTTAACCCAGTCCCCTCAATGACTATTCGGCTAAAACATACAAAAAGGTGAACTTACCTGTGCTTTTCCTGACTCCATAATAGATGAGGTGTAGGTTGTACCAGCTGCAATTTTAAATTCCTTTATATTTTCGCTAAGAATTTGAATTTCATCAATTTTAACAGGAGAATTAAAATTGATGTAGAAAACTATTGTAGTAGCTCTGAACTTGAACGCCCAATTGGTGTCAAGCGTTGAATACTCAAGTCCTGAAAACTTTGGCTTTGATAACCGCCTGCTCTCCTGGACAGTCAGTGATTCGAAGCTCTTGCAAAACTCTGGAGTTTGTGTAAAAAATACAAAAATAACTGATGACAATGATGTTATTCATATAAACCAAGTTCATCAGCATAGTATTCGGAGGTAAAACAGAACAGCCTAGGGCCATGAGTGTCTTACAAAATAACTGTCTTAAAAAAACTAGAACTCAAACTGTTCTAAATAAAATGTACTAAATACATTTCGATCTCATGTAAAGCAATGAAACATGAAAAACAAACTCACAACCTACAAAAATTCTATAAATGGCCTTTACTTCTAGACCTTTAGGTGAAAATTACCTTTTGTTGTGGGTGTTGGCGTTGTTGTAGTGGCAACAGTAGTCGTGGAAATGGTTGTTGTGTCAGCTGCAGTGCTTGCTGTTGTCGTTGTTGTTGTTGTTTCCTTAGTAGTTGTCGGAGCAGTTGTTGTTGCCGGCAATGTGGTAACAATAGTTGTTTCTTTAGTTGTTGTTGGAGCAGTTGTTGTTGTTGGCACAGTAGTAACAATGGTAGTCAACGTAGTTGTAGATGGCTTTTCAGCTGATGAATAATATAAAGAAAACAACCCATTTACAACTGGTTTAAAGTACTACACTCACATATTTGTCAAAGCTTTTCCATCCCTCCAGTTTATTTATCAATGTTTATTTGTTTGTATCACAGATAATACCTGTTTCAACTACTCATTTGGTGTTGTTTTCCAAATCATACAGCGCAAAACATTGGTGTTTAAGTACTTACTTGTGACTGTTGTAGTTTCTGTGGTAGTTGCTTCTGTTGTGGTGGTAACTATCTTTGTTGTAGTCTGCTCAGTGGTTGGTACTGTAGATGTACTGGGAGTAGTTGTAACACGTGTGGTTGTTACTTCTGTAGTGGTTGTCAAATCTACATGAACAAAATTGATCACCAATATTAAACCAATACAAATCCAGGGAAAACAGCTGTTTTTAAAATGCATTCAGAACCAAAAGTTGGATATTATTTCCTTACCCTCTTTGCAACTCTTGAAAACCAGTCTAAGAGTTCCGGTTGTTTTGTCTGTAAGACTTAGCTGAATTATTTCAAGGCGAGCTGCTCTAACTGTTCTTGGAATGTCAGAGATGGCAAACAATACATTCTGGATGGTGTCTCCTTCCAATAATTCAACCATATTCTAAAACAAGAAAAAAACAGTTGTATTATTTTATTAATCCAATATGTATAGAAAATAAAGGAGAAAAGTTATATTGCAACAAGCAGAGTCAAGTCTGACATTATTGAAATCAAATTAAAATCATACCTCACTACTGCCGATAAGCTGATCAAATTCTCCATTTTCTTCAGTCTCGACATAAATTGCGAACCGTAATTCACCATTTTCTTGAGGAGCACCTTGAAGGTCTACACCAACAAGTTTTACAGGTGTCTCAAAGTCAACTGTAATGCTCGGTCTGTCCCGACGGGGAGTATTGGTGGTCGGAATTGTGAAGCTCCATTGGGATTGGGAGTCATTGTTGATGAGAGAAGCCTCTTCACCACCTTCTGGAGATGTTCGACGCCTCTTCTCGGATCCCTTTTCTCCCTCGACACAGTATTCTTGTAGTAACAAGATAGCATTTAAAAAAAATTATCGGACACTAAAATTGAGCTCCCTACCATGCAATATGAAGAAAAAAAATCAGAATAATGTTGAATAGTTCTTTGAAAGTTATATTTTAACCTTGATACTTACATCAACCATATTATTTTATTAACAACTTTTCTTAACTGATCTCACTTTTATTTCAACCATTTCAATGTCTATAGCTTTGAGTATTGAATAATAAAGAGTTAAAAAAAAAACATAAAAAAACCCAGGTGGTTTGTGCCAGGTATTAAAATTTTCTCTTTTATAGACTACGGTAAGTACCAACTTCAATTTACTTTTTACAGGGTTTAACTTTTATTTTTACCTGCTGTTGTTGGAGCAACTGTTGTTGCTGTTGTTGTACTCTCTGTTGTAGTTGTTCCCTCAGGAGTAGTGACTATTGTGGTTGTTGTAGGTGCCGATGTTGTTGTAGTTTCTGGCGTGGTGGTGGTTGTGGTTGTCATTATAGTAGTTTCAATCTTTTCTGGTGTTGTGGTTGACAAGGATGTTGTCACCTCTTTAGTTGTTGTTGGGGTTGTTGTCATTGCTGAAGAAAGATTTAATGGATTTTATCGCATCAACAAAATATTAACACATTAATTGGTGCAGAGGCACAAAGTTAGCCGAGCTGTTTTTCTTAACAGACAGCTTGGCCTGGTCCCCTTTGTTAATTCGCCAGGACATAGACAGGCAATGATTTAACAGGCCCAACTATTCCATTAAAAAAACCTGCAGTGACTTCAGTTTTCCATATCTGTGTTATGATAAGTTCAAAGTGATATATCTTTTTCAACTTGCACTTTGATCGCGGACACATGCATAATGTTTGTAAGTGCATAGTGTAATATTGTTCTATGCACTATGTATTGTAGGTATTTGTATGAGAGAGGTGTAGGTTAGAATAAAATTCAAGGATGGCGGGAAAGATGCACAGGACAAGAAGTTCCAAAGAAATGAAGTTGAATAAAACAGACTTTAGTTAGTGAAAGTTTGCTTCATTTTTCAAAGGACTGATTCAAGAACTTACGTTTAGCACAGCCTTCGAAGAAGACTTTGAAACTGGCCTTTTTATCAGAAGGCACATTGATATTTGACAGGGTAACCTCGATGACGTTATCAAGTTGATTAAATGGTAGAGCAACATTGACCTTCTCCGCAATGTCAGCATCCAATGGAACACTGAACACCTGTAATGAAAATGAAATCAACCAGTTGATACCAATCAGTTAATACACACATTTGATCAGAGGAGTTTGTAGTCCTTTGCTTTAATCTGTAGAAGTTATGCAATATTATTGAAGATCAAAATATTGTTTTAAAGTTATCTGGACACTAATGGTGGTAGTTGTTTGAACTATTGAAGAAAAACTGTGCATCTTGAAACAAAAACTGCAATAAAATTTCATACTGTGTAGTACATACAATTACATTTGCATCGTTTACCTGTACTTCCTCTGACTTCTCATCCATAACTTCTTTTGGAGAGTCGTCTCCAAACAGTTTATAGCTCATGGTGAAACTAGTAATAGCATTACCAGCAGTGTCTCCCTGTAGCTGAACACCAGTTAGTGTTACTGGGGTTGTGAACGGAACGACGAGGCTTCGCGCCAGTGGGGTTGACCCATACGTTTCTGATCGCTGTTGCTCGTAGGCATTAAGTTCATCAGCACAGTTTTCTGAAGAAAAAGCGAAGACATTATTTCGAAATAGCACAACATTTTAGGTTAACTATTTTCTTTAATATCTTTCTTTGAAAAAAACCCACCAGAACTCAAAATGTACTTGCATACTGAACTATTGTCAAGTAATGAACATAACACAAACACAAACCTACAAGACTTTGAACGACATTCATAGGTAAAACTTACCTTTTGTTACCGGTGTTGGTGTTGTTGTAGTGGTAACAGTAGTTGTAGAAGTGGTTGTTGTTTCAGCTGCAGTGCTTGCTGTTGTTGTAATTGTTGTCGTTTCTTTAGTTGTTGTGGGTGATGTTGCTGTACTTGGTGCAGTGGTAACAACAGTAGTTGTGCTAAAGGTTGTAGGTTCAGTAGCTAATGAACAATAATATAAAAAAAATGTTAGTGTTACACAAAATGCATCCTTAAAGAATTTTCCCCAAAATATTCCACATGATCTTGTGTATAGTTTTTTGTTCAAAATGTTATTTTTCAACTTGTCTAAAATCTACAATTTTTTGTATCTTACTTGTTGTAGTTGGAACCAATGTTGTGGTCGGAACTGTTGTGGTAGTTGGAACTGTTGTAGTAGTTGGAACTGTTGTAGTAGTTGGAACTGTTGTAGTAGTTGGAACCATTGTGGTAGTTGGAACTGTTGTAGTAGTTGGAACCGTTGTGGTAGTTGGAACCGTTGTAGTAGTTGGAACCGTTGTGGTAGTTGGAACTGTTGTAGTAGTTGGAACCGTTGTAGTAGTTGGAACCATTGTGGTAGTTGGAACTGTTGTAGTAGTTGGAACTGTTGTAGTAGTTGGAACCGTTGTGGTAGTTGGAACCGTTGTAGTAGTTGGAACTGTTGTGGTAGTGGGAGCCTCTTTGCAGGTTAAAAATTCAAATTTCAAGTTCGCTTCCTGGTTAGCTGATTCAGTAACGAACTCTATTCTGACCTTTTCCACGTTCCTTAATAATTTGTTATTAGGAAGTATGATTCTCTCCTTTGTGCCAGCGTTTTCTACAGTGAATATCTTTTAAAAAGAAATGAGAAAAAAAAAACATAAACAAAAAAGGACATGGATCTAAATAACTTTAAAAAAATTCAACATTTCATAAATTACTTTTTGGTTTGCAACTTTGTAAGAGGCATTGTCTTGTAACCAAGTGCATGCAGATAATTATAACCTCTTATAACATAAATAGCAGTCGGCTAAACCATAAAAAATGATAAACTTACCTGTGCTTTTCCTGACTCCATAATTGATGAGGTGTGGGTTGTACCAGCTGCAATTTTAAATTGCTTGATTCTTTTGCTAAGAATTTGAATTTCATCAATTTTAACAGGAGAATTAAATTTGATGTGGAAAACTATTTTAGAAGCTTTGAACTTAAATGCCCAATTGGTGTCAAATGTTGAATACTCAAGTCCTGAAAACTTTGGCCTTGATAAACGACTTTTCTCCTTGCCAGTCAGTGATTCGAAGCTCTTGCAAAATTCTGGAATTGGTGTAAAAAATACAAAAGTAACTGATGACATTGATATAGAAAAATTGTAAACAGTCTATATAAATTTTTATTTTATTATAAATTTGACAAAACTGCAATGCATTTCCAGGCTTGAAATTGTTCCTCATAAATACTAAAATTTTAACATTTAGTATTACAGTTAGCAAGAAAGAACCTGGAGCAAAAACTTACCCTTTGAAGGAGTTGTAGTCGGAACTGTTGTTGAAGACACAGTGGATGTTGATGTTTCCCCTGTTGGGTGATTTGAGAATGATATAATAATAACAATCAACATAACAATCAAGGAAGTGGTCGAATACTTGGATTTTATGATTCAATTATGAGCGCATAGGGTAAAGGCAGTGGACACTATTGGTAATTACTCAAAATATTTATTAGCATAAAACCTTTCTTGGTGACGAGTAATGGGGAGAGGTTGATGGTATAAAACATTGTGAGAAACGGCTCCCTCTGAAGTGCCATAGTTTTCGAGAAAGAAGTAATTTTCCACGAATTTGATTTCAAGATCTCAGGTTTAGAACTTGAGGTCTTGAGATCAACCATCTAAACGCACACAACTTTGTGTGACAAGGGTGTTTTTTCTTTCATTATTATCTCGCAAGTTCGATGACCGATTGAGCTCAAATTTTCACAGGTTAGTTATTTTATGCATATGTTGAGATACACCAACTGTGAAGGCTAGTCTTGGACAATTACCGATAGTGTCCACTGCCTTTAATAATAAGCGCATTGTATACTATTCAACACAACAGGAAAATAACAACTTTTGAGAGCAGAGAGACAAATAAATTCACAAATCCAAATTTTACCAAATGCAAATAACATGCCTTGAAAATCACTGAAGAGGTGTTGTACAACAACTAGATGAATTGTAAACACAGATTCTACAGGGTTGTAAAATATCGACCCTATTGACTTACTAAGTTTAGGCGTCGTTGTGGTTTTGGCGTCAACTTCTCCTTTTGGAGGACCTGCAAAAGAAAGACAAACCATGAACTGACATAATTTTTTGTATAGTGGAACGGTGTGTTACTGTCTTTTTTCACGCAAAGATATCACTAACCTTCATTTTAATAGCTAACAAAAGTAACGTAATACCAAACTGGCCCTTAAAGTTTGTTTTTGTTTTTAATTGTCGTACAACTTAATGTTAAAGCTCTACTGACCTGAAGTTGTTGCAAGTGTTGTTGGCAATGTTGTAGTTGGTCTTGCAGTTGTGGTTGCACGTGTCGTGGGCATCGTTGTAGTTGGTCCTGTAGTTGTGGTTGCAAGTGTTGTTGGCAACGTTGTAGTTGGTCTTGTAGTTGTGGCTGCACGTGTTGTTGGCAACGTTGTAGTTGGCCTTGCAGTTGTGGTTGCAAGTGTTGTTGGCAACGTTGTAGTTGGTCTTGCAGTTGTGGTTGCACGTGTTGTTGGCAACGTTGTAGTTGGTCTTGCAGTAGTGGTTGCAAGTGTTGTTGGCAACATTGTAGTTGGTCTTGTAGTTGTTGCTGCACTCGTTGTTGGCAATGTTGTAGTTGGTCTTGCAGTTGTGGCTGCACGTGTTGTTGGCAACGTTGTAGTTGGTCTTGCAGTTGTGGCTGCACGTGTTGTTGGCAATGATGTGGCTGGTCTTGTAGTTGTGGCTGCATGTGTTGTTGGCAATGTTGTAGTTGGTCTTTCAGTTGTAGCTGCACGTGTTGTTGGCAATCTGGTAGTTGGCCTTACAGTTGTGGTTGCAAGTGTTGTTGGCAACGTTGTAGTTGGTCTTGCAGTTGTGGTTGCACGAGTCGTTGGCAATGTTGTAGTTGGCCTTGCAGTTGTGGTTGCAAGTGTTGTTGGCAATGTTGTAGTTAGTTTTGCAGTTGTGGCTGCAAGTGTTGTTGGCAATGTTGTAGTTGGTCTTGCAGTTGTGGTTGCAAGTGTTGTTGGCAATGTTGTAGTTTGTCTTGTAGTTGTGGCTGCATGTGTTGTTGGCAATGTTGTAGTTGGCCTTGCAGTTGTGGTTGCACGTTTCGTTGGCAATGTTGTAGTTGGTCTTGTAGTTGTGGTTGCAAGTGTTGTTGGCAATGTTGTAGTTGGTCTTGTAGTTGTGGCTGCAAGTGTCGTTGGCAATGTTGTAGTTGGTCTTGCAGTTGTGGTTGCACGACTCGTTGGCAATGTTGTAGTTGGTCTTGCAGTTGTGGCTGCAAGTGTTGTTGGCAACGTTGTAGTTGGTCTTGCAGTTGTGGTTGCAAGTGATGTTGGCAATGTTGTAGTTTGTTTTGTAGTTGTGGCTGCATGTGTTGTTGGCAATGTTGTAGTTGGCCTTGCAGTTGTGGTTACACGTGTCGTTGGCAATGTTGTAGTTGGTCTTGTAGTTGTGGTTGCAAGTGTTGTTGGCAATGTTGTAGTTGGTCTTGTAGTTGTGGCTGCAAGTGTCGTTGGCAATGTTGTAGTTGGTCTTGCAGTTGTGGTTGCGTGAGTCGTTGGCAATGTTGTAGTTGGCCTTGCAGTTGTGGTTGCAAGTGTTGTTGGCAACGTTGTAGTTGGTCTTGCAGTTGTGGCTGCAAGTGTTGTTGGCAGCGTTGTAGTTGGTCTTGCAGTTGTGGTTGCAAGTGTTGTTGGCAATGTTGTAGTTGGTCTTGCAGTTGTGGCTGCACGTGTTGTTGGCAACGTTGTAGTTGGTCTTGTAGTTGTGGCTGCAAGTGTCGTTGGCAATGTTGTAGTTGGTCTTGCAGTTGTGGTTGCACGAGTCGTTGGCAATGTTGTAGTTGGCCTTGCAGTTGTGGTTGCAAGTGTTGTTGGCAATGTTGTAGTTGGTCTTGCAGTTGTGGTTGCAAGTGTTGTTGGCAACGTTGTAGTTGGTCTTGCAGTTGTGGTTGCAAGTGTTGTTGGCAACATTGTAGTTGGTCTTGCAGTTGTGGTTGCAAGTGTTGTTGGCAATGTTGTAGTTGGTCTTGCAGTTGTGGTTGCAAGTGTTGTTTGCAATGTTGTAGTTGGTCTTGCAGTTGTGGTTGCAAGTGTTGTTGGCAACGTTGTAGTTGGTCTTGCAGTTGTGGTTGAAAGTGTCGTTGGCAATGTTGTAGTTGGTCTTGCTGTTGTTGCAAGTGTTGTTTGCAATGCTGCAATTGGGTATAACAATAACGTTACTGCTTTAAAAAAAAATATGTATACACTTGAAACCAATCTCATCCAGTGCAGTTTTCAACCATTAATTTGTTTATTAATTTTTCTCCTGCATTTTAGTTTGTAACAAGCGTCTTTATAGCTATTCTCCGAAATATGGCCTAATAGGGTTGAAAAACAAGGAGAGCACCACTTACAAGGCTACAAGAAACATTGAGAATTTCAACTTAGGTGTATGATTATTGCAAGAATAGGTTAAATTAAGACCATTAGACTTAGAAAAAGAAGAAAAAAACTGACAAACTTGTTTTTTAACTTTTGAATATCAATGATTTCTCCAAAAGAATAAATAATGTGTTGGTGCATATGGTATACAAAGAGCTTGGATAAGGGGTAAGTTTTCAATCTTTACTGAAAGGTAAAATCAAGACAATCAAAAATGGCGGTTTAACATAAAAAGATGCAAAAACCTTTGCATATATGCCACTGAATATGCACAAAAAACATGTAATATGCAAATATGTTTTTAATAGGCGTCAAATAATGATTGTATCCCAACAATACCTAAATTAAATGTTGATATCTTCTCCAAACTATGAAAATATAATTAAATCATAATTCTGGCACAATCGGTAATGAACCAATTCTATAGCATCCCTAGTTTTTTTTTTCAAAAGTTACCTGTTGAACTCATTGCCTGCGTAATGGTTGTTTGTTTAGTTGTTGTTTCTGCAGGCTTTGTGGTAGTAGTTGTTATCGATATTGTTTCTTCCGTCGATGTTGGTGTAGTCATTGTTGTTGCAGTGACGGTAGTTGACACTGGGGAAAGAGGGTTGAACATAACTAGGTCAATATTCAACAGAGTTAGTACCTTGTTGTATTAAATGTTTTAGGCTACCCATTTTTTTCAAATAATCCGGGCAAACATTGAGTAAACTGCCAAGGATTGGTCACTGCATAATTATAATAAAATCCTACATGTCCAAATATGTGCCTTTTGTGACTTGATACCGGATTTTAAACTTTTACAGGGACAAGGCGGGGTAAGCTCAAATTTGGTACCTTATGAAGACCAATGACAATATAAAAGAGGTCAAACAAAAGGTATCCATATGAGAATTCTAAGAACTTGGATGCTCCACTTTAATATTTTGTGTCACATTCTATGGGGAGGATGTAAAGTACAAGTTCAAAGGGATGGGCAAAAGTGTGTTTCCCGCAGGGATGATGAAATTGTGGAAGTGTGGACATGATGTTCAAACAATGTAGGAACTCTACACACTTGGTGGACTTACACACGTCCACACCGTAAAAAAAACCACCAGTTTTGAAGATCAGCTTTTTCTTAAGTACATAGAGCAATGGAATGTTTACAGATTGACTTCATAGAGCAAAGGACTATAAACAGATTGACCGGTGTGGGTTTGTATCCACATTCAAACCGTGGACAATGGGTCCACGGTTGCTGCTATCACAAAGATATACAATGAGGTCCTTGGTTGCTATCACAAAGAGTTGAACAAAGGAGGGTCCACGATTGCAGGTGTTTACACACTTGCGTGTGTGGGTTGGTAATCATACACATTTAAAACGGGAACCTATAACAATAGAGGACAATAGGGTTCCCAATTGGCTAATGGAAGCTGTTGTCAAAAATTTAGTAAAAACTAAAGAGGGACAGTAGGAGGTCCTCGACGGCAGATGTTTTTACACAATTGGATCAGCTCACAGGAGTGCCCTTTTGTGATCGTGTACACAACGGAATAATGGACCCCATTGTTCTTTGTTCAATCTTGACCCACAATGAATTCTTTTAACAAAAGGTGGGACCACAGTAGCAGGACCCCATAAACAAGATCCGTAACGTTGGGTGCATTTGCATGGGCACTAATTTGGGTTATGAACACTGTAGTTGGCATTTAAATTTATCTGAAGGAAGATCTCAATATAAAGCAATAACTGGTATGCCTGTTACAGGCTTTTTACTTTTGAGGTTGAGGTAATAAGAAACACAATTTGTGTGCTGTAAATAGAGATTGGACGGGTATAACTAAATATATTATTGGCAACTGTGTCCTGCCTCCTGTTACTTTACTTCATGTCCTTATCAGCCTGTTTTTCATATAAACTCTTTTAAGAGCTTGTTTAAACACATCCTGTGAGTCATTACATTGCCTGTTCTTAGACAAAACGAGAGACAAATAGATTTGTCACAAACCTATTTCAGCACATCCCAGAAACTCAACCTTGACTGGTGGTAGTGTGTCGGTACTCTTGTTATATCTTAGTGGAACTAATTCCACCTCCTCCACTTCTCCTTCAAGAGGAAGGTTAAGGCGACCATTCAGTTCGATGATGAAAGTGCGAACATTTTCTCCGTCTGATAAGAGGATGGAGTTAGATCCAGGGTAGTACTTCGTCTTGATGGCAAATTCAAGGGTTGATCCTGACTCCATTTGACCATTTATAATCAAGTACGTTAATTTTACAGGTGAAGAGAATTTCACTTTGAGAGATGGCAAGCCTTCAATGTCACTGACTAACGTGGGAATGGTTTGCGGTAGGTCACCAATCTCCCAAGTGCCTTTAGATAGGGTATCCCCACTTGATGTCTCCATTACAACTACTAGATTCTCAATTAGCGCTACTTCTTCAACACACACTTCTGCAAAATAATTAAAATTAATGGTTTCAGGGCATTATATTTAAATTGTCATACTTTCTTGGTTATAGAAACTCTATCTCTGTGCTATACACTAAGTTATTGTTGAAGTTTCTATAAACATTAAAGAAGAAAAAAAAGTTTAGTTTTTGGAATAATTGAAAGGATACATTTTTACACATGATAGTCAATTAATGTGTGCGTAAGTGAGAGCTTATAGATCCTTATAGAAGAAGAGAGGTAGTATACTTTGTTTCATCTCATTCTGTTAAAAAAGTAATTGAAATATTTCACACAAATTCAAAAGTTGAGCCAAAAATAACAACATAAAAAAGATAGCCTTCCAAAAACGCTAAAAATGACCAGTAACTTTTTTTTTGCATTTATACCATTATGTCTTTTTGGTTGGTAGGCAGTTTGCAGCAGCTAACTCGTTTTCTAATGTTTTTTTTATTAAACACAAAGTAAAAAGCACAAGATATTGGCCTATGAATGTGTTGATGAGAAAGAGGTTTACTTATGTCTGCTTCGGCCGAATAAATAAATTTCACCTGGCTTACCTGGCGTTGTTGTCGTAACCTCAGGGATTGTTGTTTCAGTTGTTGGATTCTCACTGGATGGAATCATTGTTGTCACTAAATCGTTTAAAAGAACAGATAGCATTGGTTTGACATTAATAAGGCCCAATCAAAATTATGATAAAATACACAAGCCAAATGCATAACAACTATATAGTTATAATAGATGTTAAATTTGCATCGGGGATAAAGAATATTAATTTTGGTTTTTACCCATACACTGATGTGTGTTAGCGCTGTATACTCAGTACTTTCACAGTACTCGGGAAAGTACTGAGTTTACAGTGCTAACACACGTCGGTGTATGAGTAAAAACCAAAATTAACTATATAGTTGTTATTTAAGAGCTTCACAAGCTGATTAAATAAACCTGTTTGACATTAGTGTTAACAATGTATTGTTCTTGAGCTTTCACTAGGTGATTTTTAAGCCAGAAATTAACACAAATACTCACAGATAGATGTTGTAGTCAATTTTTCTTGTCCCTGAGGTGGTGTGGTCACTGTAGAAAAAACATGTATGAAAATACCAAAGAAAATGTGTGTATATCTGTTACAGGTTCTACCGATATTGACATTAAAGCTTCTGAATGTTGAAGTGCCTGAGGTTTCATTGAGTGTCGGATACAAGCTCTGTGTAAGAAACCAGGACTGTTGTAATTGTTACATAATTATACGAAATTCAAGTCAAGTGTGAATCTGCCATAATTTTTTTCACGAAGTTCAACTCTTTCTAATGATCACATAATCAGTAAATTATCCTGTTCACAATTTGGGTAGCCCATGAGTGTGTGAACAATTTTCCTTGGGGTCTCTGTAAAGATATTGATAGTCATATAGCGCTTTATTACAGCTCAAAGGGCATATTAAAGCACTTCTGACATTATTACCCCTGGTCACTGGGCCATATTTTTCTTTCCTTAACCATCTCAGCTCCCTAGGGAGTATACAGCCGGTGCTGCCAGTTACCACACTCCAAGGTAATCATTCACATAAACCATCTCTATGGTTAAGTGTCTTGCTCAATGACATAAGTGTCACGACCGGGATTCAAACCCACATCCCTTAACCACCAGAACTTGAGTCTGATGCTCTTATCAGCTCGGACACTCAACAATCAAACACAGCATCACTCCACATACAAACTAATGAAACTGACGTTAAAACACGTATACACAAAAATAAAACAAAAATCAACTACACAATTGCCTGTCCACGTATACACAAAATAAAACAAAAATCAACTACACAATTGCCTGTCCAAACGAAATTTTAAGTTAGGACAAAACAATAAATTTTGTTGAATATTCGAGTCACAAAACGAAATCAACACCCATTAATAACGCAGGGATATAGACGTGAAATGAAACTGTTGATGCTCTCTTGCCAAGTCAGTTTAGTTCTTTCCGCAATACCCGGCCTTAACGAGCCTTAAAATAGTTAAATGCATGAACCATATCCAGATCTTCAAAATCACTATTTAAATTAAATGTTAAACTAATTTAGTTAACATACCCTGTGTTAACTTCACAACCGGCTCTGTAGTGGTAGAAATAGTTGTTTCTTCTGTAGTTGTCAGTTCAGTTGAAGTTATAACAACATTGGTTGTTATTTCTTTGGTAGTTGATTTCGGTGTGGTTACTTCAATAGTGGTGGTTGTAATTTGTCCAGTAGTTAGCTCTATGGAAAAAAGTTTGTAAAGTTTCCTTTTAAAACAAAGATAGTTAGTAGGTCTGATATTTGGCGATGACCTCTCTCGACTTCATGTTGCCTGGGGCAAAGTTAGAGACAGGCACCCATTATTTTATTTGTCTTTGTAATCTTGGAATTTTTGTACCATTACATTTTTCGAAGTTGCTCCTGTAATCGCATTTTTTGCCAATTTCTTTTGGTGTGTCCAGGCCTAATAACCCCCAATGTGTTCCTTAGCTAAATGCAACTGGCTGTACAATATGATTGTGTTCGAGCTAAATTGTTTTTGGGAGGAGTTTGCAACTGCTCCCCCCCCCTCCCGCCGAAAAAAAAAAAAAAGGTTAAAGATGAACTAATTAATAATAATACAATTTGTAGAAATATTTTGCCTACAATACCTTCAGTAGTTTTCGTGGGAGACACTATTGTAACTGTAGATGTTTTTTCGCTTAAAAACACTGAAGGTGTAGTAAAGAATGCAGACGAAGTAACTTTTGAAACAGTTGATGTTGGAGATGTAACCTTCTGAGTGGTCATCTTCATTTCGGTTGTGGAAAATTCTGGACAAGATCGGGATGATGGTGAAAAACAACAGTAAAGGGATAATAAGGATACAAAAATGGTACATTCCAATAAGTCTAGAATCCTCATAATAATGTAAGTAATTTGCAATAGTTTTAAAAAATGTTTTTGCAATAATTTTAACAAGCTTTTGCTTAAGATCATTTTGATTTATCGTAATCACACAATGTAAAACGTACAAATCATGGTGAGTGATATGATTTTTAGCAAAATGACTTCCAGAGCAAACATTAAAATGCTTTACAATAAACTATGCCAATGAGTCATTTAATTCTTCATTTTGAATTATGTTACAAATTATTTAAAGTAAAAAGATTTATTGAGAACTTTTGATTTGATATAAGCTCTCACAACGATTCATTTTGAGCACACCAAAATATTTGTTATAACATGTGTAAGATATTTGTTTGAAAACAAGAGCTTTTGAACACAAGAAAAACAAAATTTTAAGCGTTTAAAATTATTTCAAGAGCATAAAAGATTTATCTTTGATCTTTTCCAAGCTTTTGCATTTTTTTTTTTTTTAAACTCTTCCACAACCTATTTTGATAAAGATTTTGACCAACGTCTTAGGTACAAGTGACAGAAATACTGTATTCCTGCTACTATCAGCTTACCTTCTGCACAGCCCAATACATGTAGTTCCAAAGTTGCAGACGAAACACCAGTGACCTCTAGGACAGTCACACGGAATGCCACAACCCCTTCAATGACTTCATTTCCAATTTTTAGGAACTTCTGCAAGGGTTGATCACTGACTGGTGTGAATGTGATCACCTGTGGGGAGAGAATTATAACGTGAACCTCAGAAATTACTCTTGATGCAATTTCTTCAGAAATCTTCACATGTTTTATATTACTTGACTCTGGAAATAAGTGTGTTAGATTATTTGCTATATTCACCTTGGGTTCTTGGTTGTCTTCCAGCAACAGGGGCTTAAAGTCATCGTTCCTCTCCTTCTTGGTGAAGAAATTTATAGTCACAGACACAAGTTCCTCATTTCCAGTCGGAGATGGTGTCGAGGAAGATGATGATGGAACAAGCCTAATACTGATTGCTCTGATAGAGGCAGATCTTGTTAAAATGCCATCAACACTGGGCAGGTTGTTGTCTCCCACCTCCAAAGGCAAGCTTTCGAACTTGATGTAAGTTGTTCCATTTTCTACTTGTAAAGTAATTAGATCTGAGGTAGGTGTAAAACCTTCCTGAAGGCCTTCTTCACCATCCATATTCTCCAAACAGTAACCTGCAAGGTAAATAAATCAGTAATGGTATGAAAGTCATGTATGTTTGTTCAAAAAGCTGTAAGAATGAAGGCTTGGTTATTTATCGCATATTCGTAATTACCTGGAGTTGTTGATAGCTGAGGAGTTGTGGTGCTAACAGTACTGCTAGTTGTAGTTTGCGTAGTTGTTGAGACTTCTAAAACGGCAAGAAAGATCTTGTGTTAATTAATTCCATCTGTTGTGATACCCAATGTTAGCAAATGTGTATTGAGTGATCTGAAATCATGAAACACTGGCAGACCAAACAAACTAACTTTTTGGTCAGACTGAGTTTTATTGAGGGAAAAAGTTATTGGTCAAACTGAACTTTATTGAGGGAAAAAGTTCTTTACTTGGTAAACGAATTTTATTACCTTCAGCACATCCCAAGACAGTTAACTCAATAGTTGCTCCGCTGACACCTGAGACATCAATGAACTTGATCTGAAGTTCCGTTATACCTTGTAGTGATGGTTCGTCCTCTGCAAATACCTTCACTTCCGATTGAATACCCTCAATAGTCAAGGTAAACTGTGAACAGGAGAAGAGAGTTTTTGCTTGACTACAAGATTTATAATCAATGAGCACATTGTGAAAAATAAAAGTGAAAACAATAATTATTAGTGGATTAGTTTAAAAATGTTCCCACTCACCTCCGTGATTGTATTTTTGATCACCACTTGCTTGAAATCTGTCTCGTCTACTCTCTTTGCAAGTAATGTGAAAGTGAATTTGACTGACTGTGGTGACGTTGATCCCGTCTTTGGTGTGGTCGTTCCTTCTGCTTGTCCAGAAGTAACACTTGATGTGATTTTCTTCAAAGTGATAAGAACTCCACGAACATTGATATTGCTATTGAACTTTCTCTCCAGAACAGCACTGTTGCCAACAGACTGATCGATTGGTAACTCGGAAAATGTGAGAAAGCCTGACTCATCTGTCAAGAGATTTCCTCTTGTCTGGTCTTTTGTCTCTACACCGCTCTCGCTATCCATATTTTGAAGACAGTACCCTGAACGGACAGAAATGGTTATTGTTAACACTGAAAGTTTTTTTTATCAGATCTAAGGTTATTGCTATAGTCATTTTTATTTCTCAGAATATAAAACTGTATGTCTTTACCCTCTGTGGTTGAAACCAGAGATGTTGTTGAGGTTGTTGTTCGTTCTGTGGTTGTCTGAGTTGGTGTTGTAACTGCCACAGTGCTTGTTGATTCTTCGGTTGTCATTGTTGGTGTTGTCACAGAGACTGCTGTAGTTGTTACCTGGGTTGTGGTGAATTCTGGGACAAAACAAAAAGAGGGGATTGGAATCAGAACAGTTTGTAATACAAACAAAAGGACTGGGTCTTAAGACTGTTTATTTTAAAGGCTTGCCTATTTGTAACGTGCATTTCAAGAAACAAATAATTTCTTACATACAAGTAACAGGAATACTGTATTCCTGCTACTATCAGCTTACCTTCTGCACAGCCCAATACATGTAGCTCCAAGGTTGCAGACGAAACACCAGTGACCTCTAGGACAGTCACACGGAATGCCACAACCCCTTCAATGACTTCATTTCCAAGTTTTAGGAACTTCTGCAAGGGTTGATCACTGACTGGTGTGAATGTGATCACCTGTGGAGAGAGAATTATAACGTGAACCTCAGAAATTACTCTTGATGCAATTTCTTCAGAAATCTTCACATGTTTTATATTACTTGACTCTGGAAATAAGTGTGTTAGATTGTTTGCTATATTCACCTTGGGTTCTTGGTTGTCTTCCAGCAACAGGGGCTTAAAGTCATCGTTTCTCTCCTTCTTGGTGAAGAAATTTATAGTCACAGACACGAGTTCCTCATTTCCAGTCGGAGATGGTGTCGAGGAAGATGATGATGGAACAAGCCTAATACTGATTGCTCTGATAGAGGCAGATCTTGTTAAAATGCCATCAACACTGGGCAGGTTGTTGTCTCCCACCTCCAAAGGCAAGCTTTCGAACTTGATGTAAGTTGTTCCATTTTCTACTTGTAAAGTAATTAGATCTGAGGTAGGTGTAAAACCTTCCTGAAGGCCTTCTTCACCATCCATATTCTCCAAACAGTAACCTGCAAGGTAAATAAATCAGTAATGGTATGAAAGTCATGTATGTTTGTTCAAAAAGCTGTAAGAATGAAGGCTTGGTTATTTATCGCATATTCGTAATTACCTGGAGTTGTTGATAGCTGAGGAGTTGTGGTGCTAACAGTACTGCTAGTTGTAGTTTGCGTAGTTGTTGAGACTTCTAAAACGGCAAGAAAGATCTTGAGTAAATTAATTCCATCTGTTGTGATACCCAATGTTAGCAAATGTGTATTGAGTGATCTGAAATCATGAAACACTGGCAGACCAAACTAACTTTTTGGTCAGACTGAGTTTTATTGAGGAAAAAAGGTCTTGGTCAAACTGAATTTTATTGAGGGAAAAAGTTCATTACTTGGTAAACGAATTTTATTACCTTCAGCACATCCCAAGACAGTTAACTCAATAGTTGCTCCGCTGACACCTGAGACATCAATGAACTTGATCTGAAGTTCCGTTATACCTTGTAGTGATGGTTCGTCCTCTGCAAATACCTTCACTTCCGATTGAATACCCTCAATAGTCAAGGTAAACTGTGAACAGCAGAAGAAAGTTTTTGCTTGACTACAAGATTTATAATCAATGAGCACATTGTGAAAAATAAAAGTGAAAAGAATAATTATAAGTGGATTAGTTAAAAAATGTTCCCACTCACCTCCGTGATTGTATTTTTGATCACCACTTGCTTGAAATCTGTCTCGTCTACTCTCTTTGCAAGTAATGTGAAAGTGAATTTGACTGACTGTGGTGACGTTGATCCCGTCTTTGGTGTGGTCGTTCCTTCTGCTTGTCCAGAAGTAACACTTGATGTGATTTTCTTCAAAGTGATAAGAACTCCACGAACATTGATATTGCTATTGAACTTTCTCTCCAGAACAGCACTGTTGCCAACAGACTGATCGATTGGTAACTCGGAAAATGTGAGAAAGCCTGACTCATCTGTCAAGAGATTTCCTCTTGTCTGGTCCTTTGTCTCTACACCGCTCTCGCTATCCATATTTTGAAGACAGTACCCTGAACGGACAGAAATGGTTATTGTTAACACTGAAAGTTTTTTTTATCAGATCTAAGGTTATTGCTATAGTCATTTTTATTTCTCAGAATATAAAACTGTATGTCTTTACCCTCTGTGGTTGAAACCAGAGATGTTGTTGAGGTTGTTGTTCGTTCTGTGGTTGTCTGAGTTGGTGTTGTAACTGCCACAGTGCTTGTTGATTCTTCGGTTGTCATTGTTGGTGTTGTCACAGAGACTGCTGTAGTTGTTACCTGGGTTGTGGTGAATTCTGGGACAAAACAAAAAGAGGGGATTGGAATCAGAACAGTTTGTAATACAAACAAAAGGACTGGGTCTTAAGACTGTTTATTTTAAAGGCTTGCCTATTTGTAACGTGCATTTCAAGAAACAAATAATTTCTTACATACAAGTAACAGGAATACTGTATTCCTGCTACTATCAGCTTACCTTCTGCACAGCCCAATACATGTAGCTCCAAGGTTGCAGACGAAACACCAGTGACCTCTAGGACAGTCACACGGAATGCCACAACCCCTTCAATGACTTCATTTCCAAGTTTTAGGAACTTCTGCAAGGGTTGATCACTGACTGGTGTGAATGTGATCACCTGTGGAGAGAGAATTATAACGTGAACCTCAGAAATTACTCTTGATGCAATTTCTTCAGAAATCTTCACATGTTTTATATTACTTGACTCTGGAAATAAGTGTGTTAGATTGTTTGCTATATTCACCTTGGGTTCTTGGTTGTCTTCCAGCAACAGGGGCTTAAAGTCATCGTTTCTCTCCTTCTTGGTGAAGAAATTTATAGTCACAGACACGAGTTCCTCATTTCCAGTCGGAGATGGTGTCGAGGAAGATGATGATGGAACAAGCCTAATACTGATTGCTCTGATAGAGGCAGATCTTGTTAAAATGCCATCAACACTGGGCAGGTTGTTGTCTCCCACCTCCAAAGGCAAGCTTTCGAACTTGATGTAAGTTGTTCCATTTTCTACTTGTAAAGTAATTAGATCTGAGGTAGGTGTAAAACCTTCCTGAAGGCCTTCTTCACCATCCATATTCTCCAAACAGTAACCTGCAAGGTAAATAAATCAGTAATGGTATGAAAGTCATGTATGTTTGTTCAAAAAGCTGTAAGAATGAAGGCTTGGTTATTTATCGCATATTCGTAATTACCTGGAGTTGTTGATAGCTGAGGAGTTGTGGTGCTAACAGTACTGCTAGTTGTAGTTTGCGTAGTTGTTGAGACTTCTAAAACGGCAAGAAAGATCTTGAGTAAATTAATTCCATCTGTTGTGATACCCAATGTTAGCAAATGTGTATTGAGTGATCTGAAATCATGAAACACTGGCAGACCAAACTAACTTTTTGGTCAGACTGAGTTTTATTGAGGAAAAAAGGTCTTGGTCAAACTGAATTTTATTGAGGGAAAAAGTTCATTACTTGGTAAACGAATTTTATTACCTTCAGCACATCCCAAGACAGTTAACTCAATAGTTGCTCCGCTGACACCTGAGACATCAATGAACTTGATCTGAAGTTCCGTTATACCTTGTAGTGATGGTTCGTCCTCTGCAAATACCTTCACTTCCGATTGAATACCCTCAATAGTCAAGGTAAACTGTGAACAGCAGAAGAAAGTTTTTGCTTGACTACAAGATTTATAATCAATGAGCACATTGTGAAAAATAAAAGTGAAAAGAATAATTATAAGTGGATTAGTTAAAAAATGTTCCCACTCACCTCCGTGATTGTATTTTTGATCACCACTTGCTTGAAATCTGTCTCGTCTACTCTCTTTGCAAGTAATGTGAAAGTGAATTTGACTGACTGTGGTGACGTTGATCCCGTCTTTGGTGTGGTCGTTCCTTCTGCTTGTCCAGAAGTAACACTTGATGTGATTTTCTTCAAAGTGATAAGAACTCCACGAACATTGATATTGCTATTGAACTTTCTCTCCAGAACAGCACTGTTGCCAACAGACTGATCGATTGGTAACTCGGAAAATGTGAGAAAGCCTGACTCATCTGTCAAGAGATTTCCTCTTGTCTGGTCCTTTGTCTCTACACCGCTCTCGCTATCCATATTTTGAAGACAGTACCCTGAACGGACAGAAATGGTTATTGTTAACACTGAAAGTTTTTTTTATCAGATCTAAGGTTATTGCTATAGTCATTTTTATTTCTCAGAATATAAAACTGTATGTCTTTACCCTCTGTGGTTGAAACCAGAGATGTTGTTGAGGTTGTTGTTCGTTCTGTGGTTGTCTGAGTTGGTGTTGTAACTGCCACAGTGCTTGTTGATTCTTCGGTTGTCATTGTTGGTGTTGTCACAGAGACTGCTGTAGTTGTTACCTGGGTTGTGGTGAATTCTGGGACAAAACAAAAAGAGGGGATTGGAATCAGAACAGTTTGTAATACAAACAAAAGGACTGGGTCTTAAGACTGTTTATTTTAAAGGCTTGCCTATTTGTAACGTGCATTTCAAGAAACAAATAATTTCTTACATACAAGTAACAGGAATACTGTATTCCTGCTACTATCAGCTTACCTTCTGCACAGCCCAATACATGTAGCTCCAAGGTTGCAGACGAAACACCAGTGACCTCTAGGACAGTCACACGAAATGCCACAACCCCTTCAATGACTTCATTTCCAAGTTTTAGGAACTTCTGCAAGGGTTGATCACTGACTGGTGTGAATGTGATCACCTGTGGAGAGAGAATTATAACGTGAACCTCAGAAATTACTCTTGATGCAATTTCTTCAGAAATCTTCACATGTTTTATATTACTTGACTCTGGAAATAAGTGTGTTAGATTGTTTGCTATATTCACCTTGGGTTCTTGGTTGTCTTCCAGCAACAGGGGCTTAAAGTCATCGTTTCTCTCCTTCTTGGTGAAGAAATTTATAGTCACAGACACGAGTTCCTCATTTCCAGTCGGAGATGGTGTCGAGGAAGATGATGATGGAACAAGCCTAATACTGATTGCTCTGATAGAGGCAGATCTTGTTAAAATGCCATCAACACTGGGCAGGTTGTTGTCTCCCACCTCCAAAGGCAAGCTTTCGAACTTGATGTAAGTTGTTCCATTTTCTACTTGTAAAGTAATTAGATCTGAGGTAGGTGTAAAACCTTCCTGAAGGCCTTCTTCACCATCCATATTCTCCAAACAGTAACCTGCAAGGTAAATAAATCAGTAATGGTATGAAAGTCATGTATGTTTGTTCAAAAAGCTGTAAGAATGAAGGCTTGGTTATTTATCGCATATTCGTAATTACCTGGAGTTGTTGATAGCTGAGGAGTTGTGGTGCTAACAGTACTGCTAGTTGTAGTTTGCGTAGTTGTTGAGACTTCTAAAACGGCAAGAAAGATCTTGAGTAAATTAATTCCATCTGTTGTGATACCCAATGTTAGCAAATGTGTATTGAGTGATCTGAAATCATGAAACACTGGCAGACCAAACTAACTTTTTGGTCAGACTGAGTTTTATTGAGGAAAAAAGGTCTTGGTCAAACTGAATTTTATTGAGGGAAAAAGTTCATTACTTGGTAAACGAATTTTATTACCTTCAGCACATCCCAAGACAGTTAACTCAATAGTTGCTCCGCTGACACCTGAGACATCAATGAACTTGATCTGAAGTTCCGTTATACCTTGTAGTGATGGTTCGTCCTCTGCAAATACCTTCACTTCCGATTGAATACCCTCAATAGTCAAGGTAAACTGTGAACAGCAGAAGAAAGTTTTTGCTTGACTACAAGATTTATAATCAATGAGCACATTGTGAAAAATAAAAGTGAAAAGAATAATTATAAGTGGATTAGTTAAAAAATGTTCCCACTCACCTCCGTGATTGTATTTTTGATCACCACTTGCTTGAAATCTGTCTCGTCTACTCTCTTTGCAAGTAATGTGAAAGTGAATTTGACTGACTGTGGTGACGTTGATCCCGTCTTTGGTGTGGTCGTTCCTTCTGCTTGTCCAGAAGTAACACTTGATGTGATTTTCTTCAAAGTGATAAGAACTCCACGAACATTGATATTGCTATTGAACTTTCTCTCCAGAACAGCACTGTTGCCAACAGACTGATCGATTGGTAACTCGGAAAATGTGAGAAAGCCTGACTCATCTGTCAAGAGATTTCCTCTTGTCTGGTCCTTTGTCTCTACACCGCTCTCGCTATCCATATTTTGAAGACAGTACCCTGAACGGACAGAAATGGTTATTGTTAACACTGAAAGTTTTTTTTATCAGATCTAAGGTTATTGCTGTAGTCATTTTTATTTCTCAGAATATAAAACTGTATGTCTTTACCCTCTGTGGTTGAAACCAGAGATGTTGTTGAGGTTGTTGTTCGTTCTGTGGTTGTCTGAGTTGGTGTTGTAACTGCCACAGTGCTTGTTGATTCTTCGGTTGTCATTGTTGGTGTTGTCACAGAGACTGCTGTAGTTGTTACCTGGGTTGTGGTGAATTCTGGGACAAAACAAAAAGAGGGGATTGGAATCAGAACAGTTTGTAATACAAACAAAAGGACTGGGTCTTAAGACTGTTTATTTTAAAGGCTTGCCTATTTGTAACGTGCATTTCAAGAAACAAATAATTTCTTACATACAAGTAACAGGAATACTGTATTCCTGCTACTATCAGCTTACCTTCTGCACAGCCCAATACATGTAGCTCCAAGGTTGCAGACGAAACACCAGTGACCTCTAGGACAGTCACACGGAATGCCACAACCCCTTCAATGACTTCATTTCCAAGTTTTAGGAACTTCTGCAAGGGTTGATCACTGACTGGTGTGAATGTGATCACCTGTGGAGAGAGAATTATAACGTGAACCTCAGAAATTACTCTTGATGCAATTTCTTCAGAAATCTTCACATGTTTTATATTACTTGACTCTGGAAATAAGTGTGTTAGATTGTTTGCTATATTCACCTTGGGTTCTTGGTTGTCTTCCAGCAACAGGGGCTTAAAGTCATCGTTTCTCTCCTTCTTGGTGAAGAAATTTATAGTCACAGACACGAGTTCCTCATTTCCAGTCGGAGATGGTGTCGAGGAAGATGATGATGGAACAAGCCTAATACTGATTGCTCTGATAGAGGCAGATCTTGTTAAAATGCCATCAACACTGGGCAGGTTGTTGTCTCCCACCTCCAAAGGCAAGCTTTCGAACTTGATGTAAGTTGTTCCATTTTCTACTTGTAAAGTAATTAGATCTGAGGTAGGTGTAAAACCTTCCTGAAGGCCTTCTTCACCATCCATATTCTCCAAACAGTAACCTGCAAGGTAAATAAATCAGTAATGGTATGAAAGTCATGTATGTTTGTTCAAAAAGCTGTAAGAATGAAGGCTTGGTTATTTATCGCATATTCGTAATTACCTGGAGTTGTTGATAGCTGAGGAGTTGTGGTGCTAACAGTACTGCTAGTTGTAGTTTGCGTAGTTGTTGAGACTTCTAAAACGGCAAGAAAGATCTTGAGTAAATTAATTCCATCTGTTGTGATACCCAATGTTAGCAAATGTGTATTGAGTGATCTGAAATCATGAAACACTGGCAGACCAAACTAACTTTTTGGTCAGACTGAGTTTTATTGAGGAAAAAAGGTCTTGGTCAAACTGAATTTTATTGAGGGAAAAAGTTCATTACTTGGTAAACGAATTTTATTACCTTCAGCACATCCCAAGACAGTTAACTCAATAGTTGCTCCGCTGACACCTGAGACATCAATGAACTTGATCTGAAGTTCCGTTATACCTTGTAGTGATGGTTCGTCCTCTGCAAATACCTTCACTTCCGATTGAATACCCTCAATAGTCAAGGTAAACTGTGAACAGCAGAAGAAAGTTTTTGCTTGACTACAAGATTTATAATCAATGAGCACATTGTGAAAAATAAAAGTGAAAAGAATAATTATAAGTGGATTAGTTAAAAAATGTTCCCACTCACCTCCGTGATTGTATTTTTGATCACCACTTGCTTGAAATCTGTCTCGTCTACTCTCTTTGCAAGTAATGTGAAAGTGAATTTGACTGACTGTGGTGACGTTGATCCCGTCTTTGGTGTGGTCGTTCCTTCTGCTTGTCCAGAAGTAACACTTGATGTGATTTTCTTCAAAGTGATAAGAACTCCACGAACATTGATATTGCTATTGAACTTTCTCTCCAGAACAGCACTGTTGCCAACAGACTGATCGATTGGTAACTCGGAAAATGTGAGAAAGCCTGACTCATCTGTCAAGAGATTTCCTCTTGTCTGGTCCTTTGTCTCTACACCGCTCTCGCTATCCATATTTTGAAGACAGTACCCTGAACGGACAGAAATGGTTATTGTTAACACTGAAAGTTTTTTTTATCAGATCTAAGGTTATTGCTATAGTCATTTTTATTTCTCAGAATATAAAACTGTATGTCTTTACCCTCTGTGGTTGAAACCAGAGATGTTGTTGAGGTTGTTGTTCGTTCTGTGGTTGTCTGAGTTGGTGTTGTAACTGCCACAGTGCTTGTTGATTCTTCGGTTGTCATTGTTGGTGTTGTCACAGAGACTGCTGTAGTTGTTACCTGGGTTGTGGTGAATTCTGGGACAAAACAAAAAGAGGGGATTGGAATCAGAACAGTTTGTAATACAAACAAAAGGACTGGGTCTTAAGACTGTTTATTTTAAAGGCTTGCCTATTTGTAACGTGCATTTCAAGAAACAAATAATTTCTTACATACAAGTAACAGGAATACTGTATTCCTGCTACTATCAGCTTACCTTCTGCACAGCCCAATACATGTAGCTCCAAGGTTGCAGACGAAACACCAGTGACCTCTAGGACAGTCACACGGAATGCCACAACCCCTTCAATGACTTCATTTCCAAGTTTTAGGAACTTCTGCAAGGGTTGATCACTGACTGGTGTGAATGTGATCACCTGTGGAGAGAGAATTATAACGTGAACCTCAGAAATTACTCTTGATGCAATTTCTTCAGAAATCTTCACATGTTTTATATTACTTGACTCTGGAAATAAGTGTGTTAGATTGTTTGCTATATTCACCTTGGGTTCTTGGTTGTCTTCCAGCAACAGGGGCTTAAAGTCATCGTTTCTCTCCTTCTTGGTGAAGAAATTTATAGTCACAGACACGAGTTCCTCATTTCCAGTCGGAGATGGTGTCGAGGAAGATGATGATGGAACAAGCCTAATACTGATTGCTCTGATAGAGGCAGATCTTGTTAAAATGCCATCAACACTGGGCAGGTTGTTGTCTCCCACCTCCAAAGGCAAGCTTTCGAACTTGATGTAAGTTGTTCCATTTTCTACTTGTAAAGTAATTAGATCTGAGGTAGGTGTAAAACCTTCCTGAAGGCCTTCTTCACCATCCATATTCTCCAAACAGTAACCTGCAAGGTAAATAAATCAGTAATGGTATGAAAGTCATGTATGTTTGTGCAAAAAGCTGTAAGAATGAAGTTTTGGTTGACTATAAGTTATTCCTAATTACCTTGAGTTGTTGATAGCTGATGACTTGTAGTGCTGCTGGTCTTGGTTGTTGTAGTGGTCGTTGGTGCTTTAGGTTTTTAAGAAAAGTGCATAACAATTGAGAATAAATTATCATAGATGTTAAATTTGCATCAGGGATAAAGATTATTCATTTTGGTTTTCACCCATATACACCATTGAGTGTGTATTACTGTATACTTGGTACTTACCCGAGTACTGTGAAAAAAATCACATACATATTACTCGGGTGGGAATATTCAGTGGCTAGAGGCAGTTCATTACATTAATAAATTCTCAATAACAAAATCAAGTAGCAGAATTTGAACTCTGTCCGAGTTGAACAAACTGACCTGACTTTATTGTAGTTAAAAGATATTTTGTTAGTCTGTAGCAATGAAAGGATTCATTATGCATAACAAAAAACATTGCAAGTGTGAAGAGACAAATGGATTCGCTTACGAGGAGGACGGCCCTTGATGGTAGTAGTCGATAGCAAAGTGTCTCCTGTTGGCAAACCTAAAGGATTAATCAAAATATTGTGTAATGTTCAGAACACAACAGAATGAATCCATCCAAGATGCTCATACATTTTTCCTGGTATTATAGTAAACACATGCATTTGTTATCAAGACTCTTCTCTTAATAAATACAATTATTTTACCTTTAGTTGTAGGGGATTTGGTTGTCACATATTCTGTTGTTGAAAACTCTGTAAAAGCAAAAGTTATTGTTCAATAATTAGTTGTTTGTAGAATATTATTATAGTAAAGGGTTAACGTGAATGTTGTAAAGAAATAGGTAATGTTTTCAAACCCTGTTTCAATGGAGAATAAGAAGAAATCACAATCCAACAAACCTAGTGGATAACAGGATAAGTTGTGTCAAAAATGACTTTGAGAAAAGTATTTCCTTATGTGGTAATGTGCAATTTGTACCAAAACTTGTCTTTGTAATTGTCCAACAAAACTTAATGCTAAAAAACTTGGGGGGGGGGGGTTCTTTACTTTGTAAACGAATGTGATTACCTTCAGCACATCCCAAGACAGTCAACTCAATAGTTGCTCCGCTGACACCTGAGACATCAATGAACTTGATCTGGAGTTCCTTTATACCTTCTAGTGATGGTTCGTTCATGGGAAATACCTTCATTTCTGATTGAATACCCTCAATAGACAAGGTAAACTGTGAACAGGAGAATGGAAGTTTTTGCTTTACTTCAAGATTGATAATCAATGAGCACATTGTGAAAAATAAAAGTGAAAACAATAATTATAAGTGGATTAGTTAAAAAATGTTCCCACTCACCTCCGTGATTGTATTTTTGATCACCACTTGCTTGAAATCTGTCTCGTCTACTCTCTTTGCAAGTAATGTGAAAGTGAATTTGACTGACTGTGGTGACGTTGATCCCGTCTTTGGTGTGGTCGTTCCTTCTGCTTGTCCAGAAGTAACACTTGATGTGATTTTCTTCAAAGTGATAAGAACTCCACGAACATTGATATTGCTATTGAACTTTCTCTCCAGAACAGCACTGTTGCCAACAGACTGTTCGATTGGTAACTCGGAAAATGTGAGAAAGCCTGACTCATCTGTCAAGAGATTTCCTCTTGTCTGGTCCTTTGTCTCTACACCGCTCTCGCTATCCATATTTTGAAGACAGTACCCTGAACGGACAGAAATGGGTATTATTAACACTGATAGTTTTTTTTTCAATCAGATCTAAGGTTACTGCTATAGTCATTTTTATTTCTCAGAATACAAAACTGTATGTCTTTACCCTCTGTGGTTGAAACCAGAGATGTTGTTGAGGTTGTTGTTCGTTCTGTGGTTGTCTGAGTTGGTGTTGTAACTGCCACAGTGCTTGTTGATTCTTCGGTTGTCGTTGTTGGTGTTGTCACAGAGACTGCTGTAGTTGTTACCTGGGTTGTGGTGAATTCTGGGACAAAACAAAAAGGGGATTGGAATCAGAACAGTTTGTAATTCAAACAAAAGGACTGGGTCTTAAGACTGTTTATTTTAAAGGCTTGCCTATTTGTAACGTGCATTTCAAGAAACAAATAATTTCTTACATACAAGTAACAGGAATACTGTATTCCTGCTACTATCAGCTTACCTTCTGCACAGCCCAATACATGCAGTTCCAAAGTTGCAGACGAAACACCAGTGACCTCTAGGACAGTCACACGGAATGCCACAACCCCTTCAATGACTTCATTTCCAAGTTTTAGGAACTTCTGCAAGGGTTGATCACTGACTGGTGTGAATGTGATCACCTGTGGGGAGAGAATTATAACGTGAACCTCGGAAATTACTCTTGATGCAATTTCTTCAGAAATCTTCACATGTTTTATATAACTTGACTCTGAAAATAAGTGTGTAAGATTATTTGTTATATTCACCTTGGGTTCTTGGCTGTCTTCCAGCAACAGGGGCTTAAAGTCATCGTTTCTCTCCTTCTTGGTGAAGAAATTTATAGTCACAGACACAAGTTCCTCATTTCCAGTCGGAGATGGTGTCGAGGAAGATGATGATGGAACAAGCCTAATACTGATTGCTCTGATAGAGGCAGATCTTGTTAAAATGCCATCAACACTGGGCAGGTTGTTGTCTCCCACCTCCAAAGGCAAGCTTTCGAACTTGATGTAAGTTGTTCCATTTTCTACTTGTAAAGTAATTAGATCTGAGGTAGGTGTAAAACCTTCCTGAAGGCCTTCTTCACCATCCATATTCTCCAAACAGTAACCTGCAAGGTAAATAAATCAGTAATGGTATGAAAGTCATGTATGTTTGTTCAAAAAGCTGTAAGAATGAAGGCTTGGTTATTTATCGCATATTCGTAATTACCTGGAGTTGTTGATAGCTGAGGAGTTGTGGTGCTAACAGTACTGCTAGTTGTAGTTTGCACAGTTGTTGAGACTTCTAAAACGGCAAGAAAGATCTTGTGTAAATTAATTCCATCTGTTGTGATACCCAATGTTAGCAAATGTGTATTGAGTGATCTGAAATCATGAAACACTGGCAGACCAAACAAACTAACTTTTTGGTCAGACTGAGTTTTATTGAGGAAAAAAGTTCTTGGTCAAACTGAATTTTATTGAGGGAAAAAGTTCTTTACTTGGTAAACGAATTTTATTACCTTCAGCACATCCCAAGACAGTTAACTCAATAGTTGCTCCGCTGACACCTGAGACATCGATGAACTTGATCTGAAGTTCCGTTATACCTTGTAGTGATGGTTCGTCCTCTGCAAATACCTTCACTTCCGATTGAATACCCTCAATAGTCAAGGTAAACTGTGAACAGGAGAAGAGAGTTTTTGCTTGACTACAAGATTTATAATCAATGAGCACATTGTGAAAAATAAAAGTGAAAACAATAATTATAAATGGATTAGTTAAAAAATGTTCCCACTCACCTCCGTGATTGTATTTTTGATCACCACTTGCTTGAAATCTGTCTCGTCTACTCTCTTTGCAAGTAACGTGAAAGTGAATTTGACTGACTGTGGTGACGTTGATCCCGTCTTTGGTGTGGTCGTTCCTTCTGCTTGTCCAGAAGTAACACTTGATGTGATTTTCTTCAAAGTGATAAGAACTCCACGAACATTGATATTGCTACTGAACTTTCTCTCCAGAACAGCACTGTTGCCAACAGACTGTTCGATTGGTAACTCGGAAAATGTGAGAAAGCCTGACTCATCTGTCAAGAGATTTCCTCTTGTCTGGTCCTTTGTCTCTACACCGCTCTCGCTATCCATATTTTGAAGACAGTACCCTGAAAGGACAGAAATGGGTATTATTAACACTGATAGTTTTTTTTTAAATCAGATCTAAGGTTACTGCTATAGTCATTTTTATTTCTCAGAATACAAAACTGTATGTCTTTACCCTCTGTGGTTGAAACCAGAGATGTTGTTGAGGTTGTTGTTCGTTCTGTGGTTGTCTGAGTTGGTGTTGTAACTGCCACAGTGCTTGTTGATTCTTCGGTTGTCGTTGTTGGTGTTGTCACAGAGACTGCTGTAGTTGTTACCTGGGTTGTGGTGAATTCTGGGACAAAACAAAAAGGGGATTGGAATCAGAACAGTTTGTAATTCAAACAAAAGGACTGGGTCTTAAGACTGTTTATTTTAAAGGCTTGCCTATTTGTAACGTGCATTTCAAGAAACAAATAATTTCTTACATACAAGTAACAGGAATACTGTATTCCTGCTACTATCAGCTTACCTTCTGCACAGCCCAATACATGTAGCTCCAAGGTTGCAGACGAAACACCAGTGACCTCTAGGACAGTCACACGGAATGCCACAACCCCTTCAATGACTTCATTTCCAAGTTTTAGGAACTTCTGCAAGGGTTGATCACTGACTGGTGTGAATGTGATCACCTGTGGAGAGAGAATTATAACGTGAACCTCAGAAATTACTCTTGATGCAATTTCTTCAGAAATCTTCACATGTTTTATATTACTTGACTCTGGAAATAAGTGTGTTAGATTGTTTGCTATATTCACCTTGGGTTCTTGGTTGTCTTCCAGCAACAGGGGCTTAAAGTCATCGTTTCTCTCCTTCTTGGTGAAGAAATTTATAGTCACAGACACGAGTTCCTCATTTCCAGTCGGAGATGGTGTCGAGGAAGATGATGATGGAACAAGCCTAATACTGATTGCTCTGATAGAGGCAGATCTTGTTAAAATGCCATCAACACTGGGCAGGTTGTTGTCTCCCACCTCCAAAGGCAAGCTTTCGAACTTGATGTAAGTTGTTCCATTTTCTACTTGTAAAGTAATTAGATCTGAGGTAGGTGTAAAACCTTCCTGAAGGCCTTCTTCACCATCCATATTCTCCAAACAGTAACCTGCAAGGTAAATAAATCAGTAATGGTATGAAAGTCATGTATGTTTGTTCAAAAAGCTGTAAGAATGAAGGCTTGGTTATTTATCGCATATTCGTAATTACCTGGAGTTGTTGATAGCTGAGGAGTTGTGGTGCTAACAGTACTGCTAGTTGTAGTTTGCGTAGTTGTTGAGACTTCTAAAACGGCAAGAAAGATCTTGAGTAAATTAATTCCATCTGTTGTGATACCCAATGTTAGCAAATGTGTATTGAGTGATCTGAAATCATGAAACACTGGCAGACCAAACAAACTAACTTTTTCGTCAGACTGAGTTTTATTGAGGGAAAAAGTTCTTGGTCAAACTGAATTTTATTGAGGGAAAAAGTTCTTTACTTGGTAAACGAATTTTATTACCTTCAGCACATCCCAAGACAGTTAACTCAATAGTTGCTCCGCTGACACCTGAGACATCAATGAACTTGATCTGAAGTTCCGTTATACCTTGTAGTGATGGTTCGTCCTCTGCAAATACCTTCATTTCCGATTGAATACCCTCAATAGTCAAGGTAAACTGTAAACAGCAGAAGAAAGTTTTTGCTTGACTACAAGATTTATAATCAATGAGCACATTGTGAAAAATAAAAGTGAAAAGAATAATTATAAGTGGATTAGTTAAAAAATGTTCCCACTCACCTCCGTGATTGTATTTTTGATCACCACTTGCTTGAAATCTGTCTCGTCTACTCTCTTTGCAAGTAATGTGAAAGTGAATTTGACTGACTGTGGTGACGTTGATCCCGTCTTTGGTGTGGTCGTTCCTTCTGCTTGTCCAGAAGTAACACTTGATGTGATTTTCTTCAAAGTGATAAGAACTCCACGAACATTGATATTGCTATTGAACTTTCTCTCCAGAACAGCACTGTTGCCAACAGACTGATCGATTGGTAACTCGGAAAATGTGAGAAAGCCTGACTCATCTGTCAAGAGATTTCCTCTTGTCTGGTCCTTTGTCTCTACACCGCTCTCGCTATCCATATTTTGAAGACAGTACCCTGAACGGACAGAAATGGTTGTTGTTAACACTGAAAGTTTTTTTTATCAGATCTAAGGTTATTGCTATAGTCATTTTTATTTCTCAGAATATAAAACTGTATGTCTTTACCCTCTGTGGTTGAAACCAGAGATGTTGTTGAGGTTGTTGTTCGTTCTGTGGTTGTCTGAGTTGGTGTTGTAACTGCCACAGTGCTTGTTGATTCTTCGGTTGTCATTGTTGGTGTTGTCACAGAGACTGCTGTAGTTGTTACCTGGGTTGTGGTGAATTCTGGGACAAAACAAAAAGGGGATTGGAATCAGAACAGTTTGTAATTCAAACAAAAGGACTGGGTCTTAAGACTGTTTATTTTAAAGGCTTGCCTATTTGTAACGTGCATTTCAAGAAACAAATAATTTCTTACATACAAGTAACAGGAATACTGTATTCCTGCTACTATCAGCTTACCTTCTGCACAGCCCAATACATGCAGTTCCAAAGTTGCAGACGAAACACCAGTGACCTCTAGGACAGTCACACGGAATGCCACAACCCCTTCAATGACTTCATTTCCAAGTTTTAGGAACTTCTGCAAGGGTTGATCACTGACTGGTGTGAATGTGATCACCTGTGGGGAGAGAATTATAACGTGAACCTCGGAAATTACTCTTGATGCAATTTCTTCAGAAATCTTCACATGTTTTATATAACTTGACTCTGAAAATAAGTGTGTAAGATTATTTGTTATATTCACCTTGGGTTCTTGGCTGTCTTCCAGCAACAGGGGCTTAAAGTCATCGTTTCTCTCCTTCTTGGTGAAGAAATTTATAGTCACAGACACAAGTTCCTCATTTCCAGTCGGAGATGGTGTCGAGGAAGATGATGATGGAACAAGCCTAATACTGATTGCTCTGATAGAGGCAGATCTTGTTAAAATGCCATCAACACTGGGCAGGTTGTTGTCTCCCACCTCCAAAGGCAAGCTTTCGAACTTGATGTAAGTTGTTCCATTTTCTACTTGTAAAGTAATTAGATCTGAGGTAGGTGTAAAACCTTCCTGAAGGCCTTCTTCACCATCCATATTCTCCAAACAGTAACCTGCAAGGTAAATAAATCAGTAATGGTATGAAAGTCATGTATGTTTGTTCAAAAAGCTGTAAGAATGAAGGCTTGGTTATTTATCGCATATTCGTAATTACCTGGAGTTGTTGATAGCTGAGGAGTTGTGGTGCTAACAGTACTGCTAGTTGTAGTTTGCACAGTTGTTGAGACTTCTAAAACGGCAAGAAAGATCTTGTGTAAATTAATTCCATCTGTTGTGATACCCAATGTTAGCAAATGTGTATTGAGTGATCTGAAATCATGAAACACTGGCAGACCAAACAAACTAACTTTTTGGTCAGACTGAGTTTTATTGAGGAAAAAAGTTCTTGGTCAAACTGAATTTTATTGAGGGAAAAAGTTCTTTACTTGGTAAACGAATTTTATTACCTTCAGCACATCCCAAGACAGTTAACTCAATAGTTGCTCCGCTGACACCTGAGACATCGATGAACTTGATCTGAAGTTCCGTTATACCTTGTAGTGATGGTTCGTCCTCTGCAAATACCTTCACTTCCGATTGAATACCCTCAATAGTCAAGGTAAACTGTGAACAGGAGAAGAGAGTTTTTGCTTGACTACAAGATTTATAATCAATGAGCACATTGTGAAAAATAAAAGTGAAAACAATAATTATAAATGGATTAGTTAAAAAATGTTCCCACTCACCTCCGTGATTGTATTTTTGATCACCACTTGCTTGAAATCTGTCTCGTCTACTCTCTTTGCAAGTAACGTGAAAGTGAATTTGACTGACTGTGGTGACGTTGATCCCGTCTTTGGTGTGGTCGTTCCTTCTGCTTGTCCAGAAGTAACACTTGATGTGATTTTCTTCAAAGTGATAAGAACTCCACGAACATTGATATTGCTACTGAACTTTCTCTCCAGAACAGCACTGTTGCCAACAGACTGTTCGATTGGTAACTCGGAAAATGTGAGAAAGCCTGACTCATCTGTCAAGAGATTTCCTCTTGTCTGGTCCTTTGTCTCTACACCGCTCTCGCTATCCATATTTTGAAGACAGTACCCTGAAAGGACAGAAATGGGTATTATTAACACTGATAGTTTTTTTTTAAATCAGATCTAAGGTTACTGCTATAGTCATTTTTATTTCTCAGAATACAAAACTGTATGTCTTTACCCTCTGTGGTTGAAACCAGAGATGTTGTTGAGGTTGTTGTTCGTTCTGTGGTTGTCTGAGTTGGTGTTGTAACTGCCACAGTGCTTGTTGATTCTTCGGTTGTCGTTGTTGGTGTTGTCACAGAGACTGCTGTAGTTGTTACCTGGGTTGTGGTGAATTCTGGGACAAAACAAAAAGGGGATTGGAATCAGAACAGTTTGTAATTCAAACAAAAGGACTGGGTCTTAAGACTGTTTATTTTAAAGGCTTGCCTATTTGTAACGTGCATTTCAAGAAACAAATAATTTCTTACATACAAGTAACAGGAATACTGTATTCCTGCTACTATCAGCTTACCTTCTGCACAGCCCAATACATGCAGTTCCAAAGTTGCAGACGAAACACCAGTGACCTCTAGGACAGTCACACGGAATGCCACAACCCCTTCAATGACTTCATTTCCAAGTTTTAGGAACTTCTGCAAGGGTTGATCACTGACTGGTGTGAATGTGATCACCTGTGGAGAGAGAATTATAACGTGAACCTCAGAAATTACTCTTGATGCAATTTCTTCAGAAATCTTCACATGTTTTATATTACTTGACTCTGGAAATAAGTGTGTTAGATTGTTTGCTATATTCACCTTGGGTTCTTGGTTGTCTTCCAGCAACAGGGGCTTAAAGTCATCGTTTCTCTCCTTCTTGGTGAAGAAATTTATAGTCACAGACACGAGTTCCTCATTTCCAGTCGGAGATGGTGTCGAGGAAGATGATGATGGAACAAGCCTAATACTGATTGCTCTGATAGAGGCAGATCTTGTTAAAATGCCATCAACACTGGGCAGGTTGTTGTCTCCCACCTCCAAAGGCAAGCTTTCGAACTTGATGTAAGTTGTTCCATTTTCTACTTGTAAAGTAATTAGATCTGAGGTAGGTGTAAAACCTTCCTGAAGGCCTTCTTCACCATCCATATTCTCCAAACAGTAACCTGCAAGGTAAATAAATCAGTAATGGTATGAAAGTCATGTATGTTTGTTCAAAAAGCTGTAAGAATGAAGGCTTGGTTATTTATCGCATATTCGTAATTACCTGGAGTTGTTGATAGCTGAGGAGTTGTGGTGCTAACAGTACTGCTAGTTGTAGTTTGCGTAGTTGTTGAGACTTCTAAAACGGCAAGAAAGATCTTGAGTAAATTAATTCCATCTGTTGTGATACCCAATGTTAGCAAATGTGTATTGAGTGATCTGAAATCATGAAACACTGGCAGACCAAACAAACTAACTTTTTCGTCAGACTGAGTTTTATTGAGGGAAAAAGTTCTTGGTCAAACTGAATTTTATTGAGGGAAAAAGTTCTTTACTTGGTAAACGAATTTTATTACCTTCAGCACATCCCAAGACAGTTAACTCAATAGTTGCTCCGCTGACACCTGAGACATCAATGAACTTGATCTGAAGTTCCGTTATACCTTGTAGTGATGGTTCGTCCTCTGCAAATACCTTCATTTCCGATTGAATACCCTCAATAGTCAAGGTAAACTGTAAACAGCAGAAGAAAGTTTTTGCTTGACTACAAGATTTATAATCAATGAGCACATTGTGAAAAATAAAAGTGAAAACAATAATTATAAGTGGATTAGTTAAAAAATGTTCCCACTCACCTCCGTGATTGTATTTTTGATCACCACTTGCTTGAAATCTGTCTCGTCTACTCTCTTTGCAAGTAATGTGAAAGTGAATTTGACTGACTGTGGTGACGTTGATCCCGTCTTTGGTGTGGTCGTTCCTTCTGCTTGTCCAGAAGTAACACTTGATGTGATTTTCTTCAAAGTGATAAGAACTCCACGAACATTGATATTGCTATTGAACTTTCTCTCCAGAACAGCACTGTTGCCAACAGACTGATCGATTGGTAACTCGGAAAATGTGAGAAAGCCTGACTCATCTGTCAAGAGATTTCCTCTTGTCTGGTCCTTTGTCTCTACACCGCTCTCGCTATCCATATTTTGAAGACAGTACCCTGAACGGACAGAAATGGTTATTGTTAACACTGAAAGTTTTTTTTATCAGATCTAAGGTTATTGCTATAGTCATTTTTATTTCTCAGAATATAAAACTGTATGTCTTTACCCTCTGTGGTTGAAACCAGAGATGTTGTTGAGGTTGTTGTTCGTTCTGTGGTTGTCTGAGTTGGTGTTGTAACTGCCACAGTGCTTGTTGATTCTTCGGTTGTCATTGTTGGTGTTGTCACAGAGACTGCTGTAGTTGTTACCTGGGTTGTGGTGAATTCTGGGACAAAACAAAAAGGGGATTGGAATCAGAACAGTTTGTAATTCAAACAAAAGGACTGGGTCTTAAGACTGTTTATTTTAAAGGCTTGCCTATTTGTAACGTGCATTTCAAGAAACAAATAATTTCTTACATACAAGTAACAGGAATACTGTATTCCTGCTACTATCAGCTTACCTTCTGCACAGCCCAATACATGCAGTTCCAAAGTTGCAGACGAAACACCAGTGACCTCTAGGACAGTCACACGGAATGCCACAACCCCTTCAATGACTTCATTTCCAAGTTTTAGGAACTTCTGCAAGGGTTGATCACTGACTGGTGTGAATGTGATCACCTGTGGGGAGAGAATTATAACGTGAACCTCGGAAATTACTCTTGATGCAATTTCTTCAGAAATCTTCACATGTTTTATATAACTTGACTCTGAAAATAAGTGTGTAAGATTATTTGTTATATTCACCTTGGGTTCTTGGCTGTCTTCCAGCAACAGGGGCTTAAAGTCATCGTTTCTCTCCTTCTTGGTGAAGAAATTTATAGTCACAGACACAAGTTCCTCATTTCCAGTCGGAGATGGTGTCGAGGAAGATGATGATGGAACAAGCCTAATACTGATTGCTCTGATAGAGGCAGATCTTGTTAAAATGCCATCAACACTGGGCAGGTTGTTGTCTCCCACCTCCAAAGGCAAGCTTTCGAACTTGATGTAAGTTGTTCCATTTTCTACTTGTAAAGTAATTAGATCTGAGGTAGGTGTAAAACCTTCCTGAAGGCCTTCTTCACCATCCATATTCTCCAAACAGTAACCTGCAAGGTAAATAAATCAGTAATGGTATGAAAGTCATGTATGTTTGTTCAAAAAGCTGTAAGAATGAAGGCTTGGTTATTTATCGCATATTCGTAATTACCTGGAGTTGTTGATAGCTTAGGAGTTGTGGTGCTAACAGTACTGCTAGTTGTAGTTTGCACAGTTGTTGAGACTTCTAAAACGGCAAGAAAGATCTTGTGTAAATTAATTCCATCTGTTGTGATACCCAATGTTAGCAAATGTGTATTGAGTGATCTGAAATCATGAAACACTGGCAGACCAAACAAACTAACTTTTTGGTCAGACTGAGTTTTATTGAGGAAAAAAGTTCTTGGTCAAACTGAATTTTATTGAGGGAAAAAGTTCTTTACTTGGTAAACGAATTTTATTACCTTCAGCACATCCCAAGACAGTTAACTCAATAGTTGCTCCGCTGACACCTGAGACATCGATGAACTTGATCTGAAGTTCCGTTATACCTTGTAGTGATGGTTCGTCCTCTGCAAATACCTTCACTTCCGATTGAATACCCTCAATAGTCAAGGTAAACTGTGAACAGGAGAAGAGAGTTTTTGCTTGACTACAAGATTTATAATCAATGAGCACATTGTGAAAAATAAAAGTGAAAACAATAATTATAAATGGATTAGTTAAAAAATGTTCCCACTCACCTCCGTGATTGTATTTTTGATCACCACTTGCTTGAAATCTGTCTCGTCTACTCTCTTTGCAAGTAACGTGAAAGTGAATTTGACTGACTGTGGTGACGTTGATCCCGTCTTTGGTGTGGTCGTTCCTTCTGCTTGTCCAGAAGTAACACTTGATGTGATTTTCTTCAAAGTGATAAGAACTCCACGAACATTGATATTGCTACTGAACTTTCTCTCCAGAACAGCACTGTTGCCAACAGACTGTTCGATTGGTAACTCGGAAAATGTGAGAAAGCCTGACTCATCTGTCAAGAGATTTCCTCTTGTCTGGTCCTTTGTCTCTACACCGCTCTCGCTATCCATATTTTGAAGACAGTACCCTGAAAGGACAGAAATGGGTATTATTAACACTGATAGTTTTTTTTTAAATCAGATCTAAGGTTACTGCTATAGTCATTGTTATTTCTCAGAATACAAAACTGTATGTCTTTACCCTCTGTGGTTGAAACCAGAGATGTTGTTGAGGTTGTTGTTCGTTCTGTGGTTGTCTGAGTTGGTGTTGTAACTGCCACAGTGCTTGTTGATTCTTCGGTTGTCGTTGTTGGTGTTGTCACAGAGACTGCTGTAGTTGTTACCTGGGTTGTGGTGAATTCTGGGACAAAACAAAAAGGGGATTGGAATCAGAACAGTTTGTAATTCAAACAAAAGGACTGGGTCTTAAGACTGTTTATTTTAAAGGCTTGCCTATTTGTAACGTGCATTTCAAGAAACAAATAATTTCTTACATACAAGTAACAGGAATACTGTATTCCTGCTACTATCAGCTTACCTTCTGCACAGCCCAATACATGCAGTTCCAAAGTTGCAGACGAAACACCAGTGACCTCTAGGACAGTCACACGGAATGCCACAACCCCTTCAATGACTTCATTTCCAAGTTTTAGGAACTTCTGCAAGGGTTGATCACTGACTGGTGTGAATGTGATCACCTGTGGAGAGAGAATTATAACGTGAACCTCAGAAATTACTCTTGATGCAATTTCTTCAGAAATCTTCACATGTTTTATATTACTTGACTCTGGAAATAAGTGTGTTAGATTGTTTGCTATATTCACCTTGGGTTCTTGGTTGTCTTCCAGCAACAGGGGCTTAAAGTCATCGTTTCTCTCCTTCTTGGTGAAGAAATTTATAGTCACAGACACGAGTTCCTCATTTCCAGTCGGAGATGGTGTCGAGGAAGATGATGATGGAACAAGCCTAATACTGATTGCTCTGATAGAGGCAGATCTTGTTAAAATGCCATCAACACTGGGCAGGTTGTTGTCTCCCACCTCCAAAGGCAAGCTTTCGAACTTGATGTAAGTTGTTCCATTTTCTACTTGTAAAGTAATTAGATCTGAGGTAGGTGTAAAACCTTCCTGAAGGCCTTCTTCACCATCCATTTTCTCCAAACAGTAACCTGCAAGGTAAATAAATCAGTAATGGTATGAAAGTCATGTATGTTTGTTCAAAAAGCTGTAAGAATGAAGGCTTGGTTATTTATCGCATATTCGTAATTACCTGGAGTTGTTGATAGCTGAGGAGTTGTGGTGCTAACAGTACTGCTAGTTGTAGTTTGCGTAGTTGTTGAGACTTCTAAAACGGCAAGAAAGATCTTGAGTAAATTAATTCCATCTGTTGTGATACCCAATGTTAGCAAATGTGTATTGAGTGATCTGAAATCATGAAACACTGGCAGACCAAACAAACTAACTTTTTCGTCAGACTGAGTTTTATTGAGGGAAAAAGTTCTTGGTCAAACTGAATTTTATTGAGGGAAAAAGTTCTTTACTTGGTAAACGAATTTTATTACCTTCAGCACATCCCAAGACAGTTAACTCAATAGTTGCTCCGCTGACACCTGAGACATCAATGAACTTGATCTGAAGTTCCGTTATACCTTGTAGTGATGGTTCGTCCTCTGCAAATACCTTCATTTCCGATTGAATACCCTCAATAGTCAAGGTAAACTGTGAACAGGAGAAGAAAGTTTTTGCTTGACTACAAGATTTATAATCAATGAGCACATTGTGAAAAATAAAAGTGAAAACAATAATTATAAGTGGATTAGTTAAAAAATGTTCCCACTCACCTCCGTGATTGTATTTTTGATCACCACTTGCTTGAAATCTGTCTCGTCTACTCTCTTTGCAAGTAATGTGAAAGTGAATTTGACTGACTGTGGTGACGTTGATCCCGTCTTTGGTGTGGTCGTTCCTTCTGCTTGTCCAGAAGTAACACTTGATGTGATTTTCTTCAAAGTGATAAGAACTCCACGAACATTGATATTGCTATTGAACTTTCTCTCCAGAACAGCACTGTTGCCAACAGACTGATCGATTGGTAACTCGGAAAATGTGAGAAAGCCTGACTCATCTGTCAAGAGATTTCCTCTTGTCTGGTCCTTTGTCTCTACACCGCTCTCGCTATCCATATTTTGAAGACAGTACCCTGAACGGACAGAAATGGTTATTGTTAACACTGAAAGTTTTTTTTATCAGATCTAAGGTTATTGCTATAGTCATTTTTATTTCTCAGAATATAAAACTGTATGTCTTTACCCTCTGTGGTTGAAACCAGAGATGTTGTTGAGGTTGTTGTTCGTTCTGTGGTTGTCTGAGTTGGTGTTGTAACTGCCACAGTGCTTGTTGATTCTTCGGTTGTCATTGTTGGTGTTGTCACAGAGACTGCTGTAGTTGTTACCTGGGTTGTGGTGAATTCTGGGACAAAACAAAAAGAGGGGATTGGAATCAGAACAGTTTGTAATACAAACAAAAGGACTGGGTCTTAAGACTGTTTATTTTAAAGGCTTGCCTATTTGTAACGTGCATTTCAAGAAACAAATAATTTCTTACATACAAGTAACAGGAATACTGTATTCCTGCTACTATCAGCTTACCTTCTGCACAGCCCAATACATGTAGCTCCAAGGTTGCAGACGAAACACCAGTGACCTCTAGGACAGTCACACGGAATGCCACAACCCCTTCAATGACTTCATTTCCAAGTTTTAGGAACTTCTGCAAGGGTTGATCACTGACTGGTGTGAATGTGATCACCTGTGGGGAGAGAATTATAACGTGAACCTCAGAAATTACTCTTGATGCAATTTCTTCAGAAATCTTCACATGTTTTATATTACTTGACTCTGGAAATAAGTGTGTTAGATTGTTTGCTTTATTCACCTTGGGTTCTTGGTTGTCTTCCAGCAACAGGGGCTTAAAGTCATCGTTTCTCTCCTTCTTGGTGAAGAAATTTATAGTCACAGACACGAGTTCCTCATTTCCAGTCGGAGATGGTGTCGAGGAAGATGATGATGGAACAAGCCTAATACTGATTGCTCTGATAGAGGCAGATCTTGTTAAAATGCCATCAACACTGGGCAGGTTGTTTTCTCCCACCTCCAAAGGCAAGCTTTCGAACTTGATGTAAGTTGTTCCATTTTCTACTTGTAAAGTAATTAGATCTGAGGTAGGTGTAAAACCTTCCTGAAGGCCTTCTTCACCATCCATATTCTCCAAACAGTAACCTGCAAGGTAAATAAATCAGTAATGGTATGAAAGTCATGTATGTTTGTGCAAAAAGCTGTAAGAATGAAGTTTTGGATGACTGTAAGTTATTCCTAATTACCTTGAGTTGTTGATAGCTGATGACTTGTAGTGCTGCTGGTCTTGGTTGTTGTAGTGGTCGTTGGTGCTTTAGGTTTTTAAGAAAAGTGCATAACAATTGAGAATAAATTATCATAGATGTTAAATTTGCATCAGGGATAAAGATTATTCATTTTGGTTTTCACCCATATACACCATTGAGTGTGTATTACTGTATACTTGGTACTTACCCGAGTACTGTGAAAAAAATCACATACATATTACTCGGGTGGGAATATTCAGTGGCTAGAGGCAGTTCATTACATTAATAAATTCTCAATAACAAAATCAAGTAGCAGAATTTGAACTCTGTCCGAGTTGAACAAACTGACCTGACTTTATTGTAGTTAAAAGATATTTTGTTAGTCTGTAGCAATGAAAGGATTCATTATGCATAACAAAAAACATTGCAAGTGTGAAGAGACAAATGGATTCGCTTACGAGGAGGACGGCCCTTGATGGTAGTAGTCGATAGCAAAGTGTCTCCTGTTGGCAAACCTAAAGGATTAATCAAAATATTGTGTAATGTTCAGAACACAACAGAATGAATCCATCCAAGATGCTCATACATTTTTCCTGGTATTATAGTAAACACATGCACTTGTTATCAAGACTCTTCTCTTAATAAATACAATTATTTTACCTTTAGTTGTAGGGGATTTGGTTGTCACATATTCTGTTGTTGAAAACTCTGTAAAAGCAAAAGTTATTGTTCAATAATTAGTTGTTTGTAGAATATTATTATAGTAAAGGGTTAACGTGAATGTTGTAAAGAAATAGGTAATGTTTTCAAACCCTGTTTCAATGGAGAATAAGAAGAAATCACAATCCAACAAACCTAGTGGATAACAGGATAAGTTGTGTCAAAAATGACTTTGAGAAAAGTATTTCCATATGTGGTAATGTGCAATTTGTACCAAAACTTGTCTTTGTAATTGTCCATCAAAATTTAATGATAAAAAACTTGGGGGGGGGGGGGGTTCTTTACTTTGTAAACGAATGTGATTACCTTCAGCACATCCCAAGACAGTCAACTCAATAGTTGCTCCGCTGACACCTGAGACATCAATGAACTTGATCTGGAGTTCCTTTATACCTTCTAGTGATGGTTCGTTCATGGGAAATACCTTCATTTCTGATTGAATACCCTCAATAGACAAGGTAAACTGTGAACAGGAGAATGGAAGTTTTTGCTTTACTTCAAGATTGATAATCAATGAGCACATTGTGAAAAATAAAAGTGAAAACAATAATTATAAGTGGATTAGTTAAAAAATGTTCCCACTCACCTCCGTGATTGTATTTTTGATCACCACTTGCTTGAAATCTGTCTCGTCTACTCTCTTTGCAAGTAATGTGAAAGTGAATTTGACTGACTGTGGTGACGTTGATCCCGTCTTTGGTGTGGTCGTTCCTTCTGCTTGTCCAGAAGTAACACTTGATGTGATTTTCTTCAAAGTGATAAGAACTCCACGAACATTGATATTGCTATTGAACTTTCTCTCCAGAACAGCACTGTTGCCAACAGACTGTTCGATTGGTAACTCGGAAAATGTGAGAAAGCCTGACTCATCTGTCAAGAGATTTCCTCTTGTCTGGTCCTTTGTCTCTACACCGCTCTCGCTATCCATATTTTGAAGACAGTACCCTGAACGGACAGAAATGGGTATTATTAACACTGATAGTTTTTTTTTAAATCAGATCTAAGGTTACTGCTATAGTCATTTTTATTTCTCAGAATACAAAACTGTATGTCTTTACCCTCTGTGGTTGAAACCAGAGATGTTGTTGAGGTTGTTGTTCGTTCTGTGGTTGTCTGAGTTGGTGTTGTAACTGCCACAGTGCTTGTTGATTCTTCGGTTGTCGTTGTTGGTGTTGTCACAGAGACTGCTGTAGTTGTTACCTGGGTTGTGGTGAATTCTGGGACAAAACAAAAAGGGGATTGGAATCAGAACAGTTTGTAATTCAAACAAAAGGACTGGGTCTTAAGACTGTTTATTTTAAAGGCTTGCCTATTTGTAACGTGCATTTCAAGAAACAAATAATTTCTTACATACAAGTAACAGGAATACTGTATTCCTGCTACTATCAGCTTACCTTCTGCACAGCCCAATACATGCAGTTCCAAAGTTGCAGACGAAACACCAGTGACCTCTAGGACAGTCACACGGAATGCCACAACCCCTTCAATGACTTCATTTCCAAGTTTTAGGAACTTCTGCAAGGGTTGATCACTGACTGGTGTGAATGTGATCACCTGTGGGGAGAGAATTATAACGTGAACCTCGGAAATTACTCTTGATGCAATTTCTTCAGAAATCTTCACATGTTTTATATAACTTGACTCTGAAAATAAGTGTGTAAGATTATTTGTTATATTCACCTTGGGTTCTTGGCTGTCTTCCAGCAACAGGGGCTTAAAGTCATCGTTTCTCTCCTTCTTGGTGAAGAAATTTATAGTCACAGACACAAGTTCCTCATTTCCAGTCGGAGATGGTGTCGAGGAAGATGATGATGGAACAAGCCTAATACTGATTGCTCTGATAGAGGCAGATCTTGTTAAAATGCCATCAACACTGGGCAGGTTGTTGTCTCCCACCTCCAAAGGCAAGCTTTCGAACTTGATGTAAGTTGTTCCATTTTCTACTTGTAAAGTAATTAGATCTGAGGTAGGTGTAAAACCTTCCTGAAGGCCTTCTTCACCATCCATATTCTCCAAACAGTAACCTGCAAGGTAAATAAATCAGTAATGGTATGAAAGTCATGTATGTTTGTTCAAAAAGCTGTAAGAATGAAGGCTTGGTTATTTATCGCATATTCGTAATTACCTGGAGTTGTTGATAGCTGAGGAGTTGTGGTGCTAACAGTACTGCTAGTTGTAGTTTGCGTAGTTGTTGAGACTTCTAAAACGGCAAGAAAGATCTTGTGTAAATTAATTCCATCTGTTGTGATACCCAATGTTAGCAAATGTGTATTGAGTGATCTGAAATCATGAAACACTGGCAGACCAAACAAACTAACTTTTTGGTCAGACTGAGTTTTATTGAGGAAAAAAGTTCTTGGTCAAACTGAATTTTATTGAGGGAAAAAGTTCTTTACTTGGTAAACGAATTTTATTACCTTCAGCACATCCCAAGACAGTTAACTCAATAGTTGCTCCGCTGACACCTGAGACATCAATGAACTTGATCTGAAGTTCCGTTATACCTTGTAGTGATGGTTCGTCCTCTGCAAATACCTTCACTTCCGATTGAATACCCTCAATAGTCAAGGTAAACTGTGAACAGGAGAAGAGAGTTTTTGCTTGACTACAAGATTTATAATCAATGAGCACATTGTGAAAAATAAAAGTGAAAACAATAATTATAAATGGATTAGTTAAAAAATGTTCCCACTCACCTCCGTGATTGTATTTTTGATCACCACTTGCTTGAAATCTGTCTCGTCTACTCTCTTTGCAAGTAACGTGAAAGTGAATTTGACTGACTGTGGTGACGTTGATCCCGTCTTTGGTGTGGTCGTTCCTTCTGCTTGTCCAGAAGTAACACTTGATGTGATTTTCTTCAAAGTGATAAGAACTCCACGAACATTGATATTGCTATTGAACTTTCTCTCCAGAACAGCACTGTTGCCAACAGACTGTTCGATTGGTAACTCGGAAAATGTGAGAAAGCCTGACTCATCTGTCAAGAGATTTCCTCTTGTCTGGTCCTTTGTCTCTACACCGCTCTCGCTATCCATATTTTGAAGACAGTACCCTGAACGGACAGAAATGGGTATTATTAACACTGATAGTTTTTTTTAAAATCAGATCTAAGGTTACTGCTATAGTCATTTTTATTTCTCAGAATACAAAACTGTATGTCTTTACCCTCTGTGGTTGAAACCAGAGATGTTGTTGAGGTTGTTGTTCGTTCTGTGGTTGTCTGAGTTGGTGTTGTAACTGCCACAGTGCTTGTTGATTCTTCGGTTGTCGTTGTTGGTGTTGTCACAGAGACTGCTGTAGTTGTTACCTGGGTTGTGGTGAATTCTGGGACAAAACAAAAAGGGGATTGGAATCAGAACAGTTTGTAATTCAAACAAAAGGACTGGGTCTTAAGACTGTTTATTTTAAAGGCTTGCCTATTTGTAACGTGCATTTCAAGAAACAAATAATTTCTTACATACAAGTAACAGGAATACTGTATTCCTGCTACTATCAGCTTACCTTCTGCACAGCCCAATACATGCAGTTCCAAAGTTGCAGACGAAACACCAGTGACCTCTAGGACAGTCACACGGAATGCCACAACCCCTTCAATGACTTCATTTCCAAGTTTTAGGAACTTCTGCAAGGGTTGATCACTGACTGGTGTGAATGTGATCACCTGTGGGGAGAGAATTATAACGTGAACCTCGGAAATTACTCTTGATGCAATTTCTTCAGAAATCTTCACATGTTTTATATAACTTGACTCTGAAAATAAGTGTGTAAGATTATTTGTTATATTCACCTTGGGTTCTTGGCTGTCTTCCAGCAACAGGGGCTTAAAGTCATCGTTTCTCTCCTTCTTGGTGAAGAAATTTATAGTCACAGACACAAGTTCCTCATTTCCAGTCGGAGATGGTGTCGAGGAAGATGATGATGGAACAAGCCTAATACTGATTGCTCTGATAGAGGCAGATCTTGTTAAAATGCCATCAACACTGGGCAGGTTGTTGTCTCCCACCTCCAAAGGCAAGCTTTCGAACTTGATGTAAGTTGTTCCATTTTCTACTTGTAAAGTAATTAGATCTGAGGTAGGTGTAAAACCTTCCTGAAGGCCTTCTTCACCATCCATATTCTCCAAACAGTAACCTGCAAGGTAAATAAATCAGTAATGGTATGAAAGTCATGTATGTTTGTTCAAAAAGCTGTAAGAATGAAGGCTTGGTTATTTATCGCATATTCGTAATTACCTGGAGTTGTTGATAGCTGAGGAGTTGTGGTGCTAACAGTACTGCTAGTTGTAGTTTGCGTAGTTGTTGAGACTTCTAAAACGGCAAGAAAGATCTTGTGTAAATTAATTCCATCTGTTGTGATACCCAATGTTAGCAAATGTGTATTGAGTGATCTGAAATCATGAAACACTGGCAGACCAAACAAACTAACTTTTTGGTCAGACTGAGTTTTATTGAGGAAAAAAGTTCTTGGTCAAACTGAATTTTATTGAGGGAAAAAGTTCTTTACTTGGTAAACGAATTTTATTACCTTCAGCACATCCCAAGACAGTTAACTCAATAGTTGCTCCGCTGACACCTGAGACATCGATGAACTTGATCTGAAGTTCCGTTATACCTTGTAGTGATGGTTCGTCCTCTGCAAATACCTTCACTTCCGATTGAATACCCTCAATAGTCAAGGTAAACTGTGAACAGGAGAAGAGAGTTTTTGCTTGACTACAAGATTTATAATCAATGAGCACATTGTGAAAAATAAAAGTGAAAACAATAATTATAAATGGATTAGTTAAAAAATGTTCCCACTCACCTCCGTGATTGTATTTTTGATCACCACTTGCTTGAAATCTGTCTCGTCTACTCTCTTTGCAAGTAACGTGAAAGTGAATTTGACTGACTGTGGTGACGTTGATCCCGTCTTTGGTGTGGTCGTTCCTTCTGCTTGTCCAGAAGTAACACTTGATGTGATTTTCTTCAAAGTGATAAGAACTCCACGAACATTGATATTGCTATTGAACTTTCTCTCCAGAACAGCACTGTTGCCAACAGACTGTTCGATTGGTAACTCGGAAAATGTGAGAAAGCCTGACTCATCTGTCAAGAGATTTCCTCTTGTCTGGTCCTTTGTCTCTACACCGCTCTCGCTATCCATATTTTGAAGACAGTACCCTGAACGGACAGAAATGGGTATTATTAACACTGATAGTTTTTTTTTAAATCAGATCTAAGGTTACTGCTATAGTCATTTTTATTTCTCAGAATACAAAACTGTATGTCTTTACCCTCTGTGGTTGAAACCAGAGATGTTGTTGAGGTTGTTGTTCGTTCTGTGGTTGTCTGAGTTGGTGTTGTAACTGCCACAGTGCTTGTTGATTCTTCGGTTGTCGTTGTTGGTGTTGTCACAGAGACTGCTGTAGTTGTTACCTGGGTTGTGGTGAATTCTGGGACAAAACAAAAAGGGGATTGGAATCAGAACAGTTTGTAATTCAAACAAAAGGACTGGGTCTTAAGACTGTTTATTTTAAAGGCTTGCCTATTTGTAACGTGCATTTCAAGAAACAAATAATTTCTTACATACAAGTAACAGGAATACTGTATTCCTGCTACTATCAGCTTACCTTCTGCACAGCCCAATACATGCAGTTCCAAAGTTGCAGACGAAACACCAGTGACCTCTAGGACAGTCACACGGAATGCCACAACCCCTTCAATGACTTCATTTCCAAGTTTTAGGAACTTCTGCAAGGGTTGATCACTGACTGGTGTGAATGTGATCACCTGTGGAGAGAGAATTATAACGTGAACCTCAGAAATTACTCTTGATGCAATTTCTTCAGAAATCTTCACATGTTTTATATTACTTGACTCTGGAAATAAGTGTGTTAGATTGTTTGCTATATTCACCTTGGGTTCTTGGTTGTCTTCCAGCAACAGGGGCTTAAAGTCATCGTTTCTCTCCTTCTTGGTGAAGAAATTTATAGTCACAGACACGAGTTCCTCATTTCCAGTCGGAGATGGTGTCGAGGAAGATGATGATGGAACAAGCCTAATACTGATTGCTCTGATAGAGGCAGATCTTGTTAAAATGCCATCAACACTGGGCAGGTTGTTGTCTCCCACCTCCAAAGGCAAGCTTTCGAACTTGATGTAAGTTGTTCCATTTTCTACTTGTAAAGTAATTAGATCTGAGGTAGGTGTAAAACCTTCCTGAAGGCCTTCTTCACCATCCATATTCTCCAAACAGTAACCTGCAAGGTAAATAAATCAGTAATGGTATGAAAGTCATGTATGTTTGTTCAAAAAGCTGTAAGAATGAAGGCTTGGTTATTTATCGCATATTCGTAATTACCTGGAGTTGTTGATAGCTGAGGAGTTGTGGTGCAAACAGTACTGCTAGTTGTAGTTTGCGTAGTTGTTGAGACTTCTAAAACGGCAAGAAAGATCTTGAGTAAATTAATTCCATCTGTTGTGATACCCAATGTTAGCAAATGTGTATTGAGTGATCTGAAATCATGAAACACTGGCAGACCAAACAAACTAACTTTTTCGTCAGACTGAGTTTTATTGAGGGAAAAAGTTCTTGGTCAAACTGAATTTTATTGAGGGAAAAAGTTCTTTACTTGGTAAACGAATTTTATTACCTTCAGCACATCCCAAGACAGTTAACTCAATAGTTGCTCCGCTGACACCTGAGACATCAATGAACTTGATCTGAAGTTCCGTTATACCTTGTAGTGATGGTTCGTCCTCTGCAAATACCTTCATTTCCGATTGAATACCCTCAATAGTCAAGGTAAACTGTGAACAGGAGAAGAAAGTTTTTGCTTGACTACAAGATTTATAATCAATGAGCACATTGTGAAAAATAAAAGTGAAAACAATAATTATAAGTGGATTAGTTAAAAAATGTTCCCACTCACCTCCGTGATTGTATTTTTGATCACCACTTGCTTGAAATCTGTCTCGTCTACTCTCTTTGCAAGTAATGTGAAAGTGAATTTGACTGACTGTGGTGACGTTGATCCCGTCTTTGGTGTGGTCGTTCCTTCTGCTTGTCCAGAAGTAACACTTGATGTGATTTTCTTCAAAGTGATAAGAACTCCACGAACATTGATATTGCTATTGAACTTTCTCTCCAGAACAGCACTGTTGCCAACAGACTGATCGATTGGTAACTCGGAAAATGTGAGAAAGCCTGACTCATCTGTCAAGAGATTTCCTCTTGTCTGGTCCTTTGTCTCTACACCGCTCTCGCTATCCATATTTTGAAGACAGTACCCTGAACGGACAGAAATGGTTATTGTTAACACTGAAAGTTTTTTTTATCAGATCTAAGGTTATTGCTATAGTCATTTTTATTTCTCAGAATATAAAACTGTATGTCTTTACCCTCTGTGGTTGAAACCAGAGATGTTGTTGAGGTTGTTGTTCGTTCTGTGGTTGTCTGAGTTGGTGTTGTAACTGCCACAGTGCTTGTTGATTCTTCGGTTGTCATTGTTGGTGTTGTCACAGAGACTGCTGTAGTTGTTACCTGGGTTGTGGTGAATTCTGGGACAAAACAAAAAGAGGGGATTGGAATCAGAACAGTTTGTAATACAAACAAAAGGACTGGGTCTTAAGACTGTTTATTTTAAAGGCTTGCCTATTTGTAACGTGCATTTCAAGAAACAAATAATTTCTTACATACAAGTAACAGGAATACTGTATTCCTGCTACTATCAGCTTACCTTCTGCACAGCCCAATACATGTAGCTCCAAGGTTGCAGACGAAACACCAGTGACCTCTAGGACAGTCACACGGAATGCCACAACCCCTTCAATGACTTCATTTCCAAGTTTTAGGAACTTCTGCAAGGGTTGATCACTGACTGGTGTGAATGTGATCACCTGTGGAGAGAGAATTATAACGTGAACCTCAGAAATTACTCTTGATGCAATTTCTTCAGAAATCTTCACATGTTTTATATTACTTGACTCTGGAAATAAGTGTGTTAGATTGTTTGCTATATTCACCTTGGGTTCTTGGTTGTCTTCCAGCAACAGGGGCTTAAAGTCATCGTTTCTCTCCTTCTTGGTGAAGAAATTTATAGTCACAGACACGAGTTCCTCATTTCCAGTCGGAGATGGTGTCGAGGAAGATGATGATGGAACAAGCCTAATACTGATTGCTCTGATAGAGGCAGATCTTGTTAAAATGCCATCAACACTGGGCAGGTTGTTGTCTCCCACCTCCAAAGGCAAGCTTTCGAACTTGATGTAAGTTGTTCCATTTTCTACTTGTAAAGTAATTAGATCTGAGGTAGGTGTAAAACCTTCCTGAAGGCCTTCTTCACCATCCATATTCTCCAAACAGTAACCTGCAAGGTAAATAAATCAGTAATGGTATGAAAGTCATGTATGTTTGTTCAAAAAGCTGTAAGAATGAAGGCTTGGTTATTTATCGCATATTCGTAATTACCTGGAGTTGTTGATAGCTGAGGAGTTGTGGTGCTAACAGTACTGCTAGTTGTAGTTTGCGTAGTTGTTGAGACTTCTAAAACGGCAAGAAAGTTCTTGAGTAAATTAATTCCATCTGTTGTGATACCCAATGTTAGCAAATGTGTATTGAGTGATCTGAAATCATGAAACACTGGCAGACCAAACAAACTAACTTTTTCGTCAGACTGAGTTTTATTGAGGGAAAAAGTTCTTGGTCAAACTGAATTTTATTGAGGGAAAAAGTTCTTTACTTGGTAAACGAATTTTATTACCTTCAGCACATCCCAAGACAGTTAACTCAATAGTTGCTCCGCTGACACCTGAGACATCAATGAACTTGATCTTAAGTTCCGTTATACCTTGTAGTGATGGTTCGTCCTCTGCAAATACCTTCATTTCCGATTGAATACCCTCAATAGTCAAGGTAAACTGTGAACAGGAGAAGAAAGTTTTTGCTTGACTTCAAGATTTATAATCAATGAGCACATTGTGAAAAATAAAAGTGAAAACAATAATTATAAGTGGATTAGTTAAAAAATGTTCCCACTCACCTCCGTGATTGTATTTTTGATCACCACTTGCTTGAAATCTGTCTCGTCTACTCTCTTTGCAAGTAATGTGAAAGTGAATTTGACTGACTGTGGTGACGTTGATCCCGTCTTTGGTGTGGTCGTTCCTTCTGCTTGTCCAGAAGTAACACTTGATGTGATTTTCTTCAAAGTGATAAGAACTCCACGAACATTGATATTGCTATTGAACTTTCTCTCCAGAACAGCACTGTTGCCAACAGACTGATCGATTGGTAACTCGGAAAATGTGAGAAAGCCTGACTCATCTGTCAAGAGATTTCCTCTTGTCTGGTCCTTTGTCTCTACACCGCTCTCGCTATCCATATTTTGAAGACAGTACCCTGAACGGACAGAAATGGTTATTGTTAACACTGAAAGTTTTTTTTATCAGATCTAAGGTTATTGCTATAGTCATTTTTATTTCTCAGAATATAAAACTGTATGTCTTTACCCTCTGTGGTTGAAACCAGAGATGTTGTTGAGGTTGTTGTTCGTTCTGTGGTTGTCTGAGTTGGTGTTGTAACTGCCACAGTGCTTGTTGATTCTTCGGTTGTCATTGTTGGTGTTGTCACAGAGACTGCTGTAGTTGTTACCTGGGTTGTGGTGAATTCTGGGACAAAACAAAAAGAGGGGATTGGAATCAGAACAGTTTGTAATACAAACAAAAGGACTGGGTCTTAAGACTGTTTATTTTAAAGGCTTGCCTATTTGTAACGTGCATTTCAAGAAACAAATAATTTCTTACATACAAGTAACAGGAATACTGTATTCCTGCTACTATCAGCTTACCTTCTGCACAGCCCAATACATGTAGCTCCAAGGTTGCAGACGAAACACCAGTGACCTCTAGGACAGTCACACGGAATGCCACAACCCCTTCAATGACTTCATTTCCAAGTTTTAGGAACTTCTGCAAGGGTTGATCACTGACTGGTGTGAATGTGATCACCTGTGGAGAGAGAATTATAACGTGAACCTCAGAAATTACTCTTGATGCAATTTCTTCAGAAATCTTCACATGTTTTATATTACTTGACTCTGGAAATAAGTGTGTTAGATTGTTTGCTTTATTCACCTTGGGTTCTTGGTTGTCTTCCAGCAACAGGGGCTTAAAGTCATCGTTTCTCTCCTTCTTGGTGAAGAAATTTATAGTCACAGACACGAGTTCCTCATTTCCAGTCGGAGATGGTGTCGAGGAAGATGATGATGGAACAAGCCTAATACTGATTGCTCTGATAGAGGCAGATCTTGTTAAAATGCCATCAACACTGGGCAGGTTGTTGTCTCCCACCTCCAAAGGCAAGCTTTCGAACTTGATGTAAGTTGTTCCATTTTCTACTTGTAAAGTAATTAGATCTGAGGTAGGTGTAAAACCTTCCTGAAGGCCTTCTTCACCATCCATATTCTCCAAACAGTAACCTGCAAGGTAAATAAATCAGTAATGGTATGAAAGTCATGTATGTTTGTGCAAAAAGCTGTAAGAATGAAGTTTTGGATGACTGTAAGTTATTCCTAATTACCTTGAGTTGTTGATAGCTGATGACTTGTAGTGCTGCTGGTCTTGGTTGTTGTAGTGGTCGTTGGTGCTTTAGGTTTTTAAGAAAAGTGCATAACAATTGAGAATAAATTATCATAGATGTTAAATTTGCATCAGGGATAAAGATTATTCATTTTGGTTTTCACCCATATACACCATTGAGTGTGTATTACTGTATACTTGGTACTTACCCGAGTACTGTGAAAAAAATCACATACATATTACTCGGGTGGGAATATTCAGTAGCTAGAGGCAGTTCATTACATTAATAAATTCTCAATAACAAAATCAAGTAGCAGAATTTGAACTCTGTCCGAGTTGAACAAACTGACCTGACTTTATTGTAGTTAAAAGATATTTTGTTAGTCTGTAGCAATGAAAGGATTCATTATGCATAACAAAAAACATTGCAAGTGTGAAGAGACAAATGGATTCGCTTACGAGGAGGACGGCCCTTGATGGTAGTAGTCGATAGCAAAGTGTCTCCTGTTGGCAAACCTAAAGGATTAATCAAAATATTGTGTAATGTTCAGAACACAACAGAATGAATCCATCCAAGATGCTCATACATTTTTCCTGGTATTATAGTAAACACATGCACTTGTTATCAAGACTCTTCTCTTAATAAATACAATTATTTTACCTTTAGTTGTAGGGGATTTGGTTGTCACATATTCTGTTGTTGAAAACTCTGTAAAAGCAAAAGTTATTGTTCAATAATTAGTTGTTTGTAGAATATTATTATAGTAAAGGGTTAACGTGAATGTTGTAAAGAAATAGGTAATGTTTTCAAACCCTGTTTCAATGGAGAATAAGAAGAAATCACAATCCAACAAACCTAGTGGATAACAGGATAAGTTGTGTCAAAAATGACTTTGAGAAAAGTATTTCCATATGTGGTAATGTGCAATTTGTACCAAAACTTGTCTTTGTAATTGTCCAACAAAATTTAATGCTAAAAAACTTGGGGGGGGGGGGGGGGGGTTCTTTACTTTGTAAACGAATGTGATTACCTTCAGCACATCCCAAGACAGTCAACTCAATAGTTGCTCCGCTGACACCTGAGACATCAATGAACTTGATCTGGAGTTCCTTTATACCTTCTAGTGATGGTTCGTTCATGGGAAATACCTTCATTTCTGATTGAATACCCTCAATAGACAAGGTAAACTGTGAACAGGAGAATGGAAGTTTTTGCTTTACTTCAAGATTGATAATCAATGAGCACATTGTGAAAAATAAAAGTGAAAACAATAATTATAAGTGGATTAGTTAAAAAATGTTCCCACTCACCTCCGTGATTGTATTTTTGATCACCACTTGCTTGAAATCTGTCTCGTCTACTCTCTTTGCAAGTAATGTGAAAGTGAATTTGACTGACTGTGGTGACGTTGATCCCGTCTTTGGTGTGGTCGTTCCTTCTGCTTGTCCAGAAGTAACACTTGACGTGATTTTCTTCAAAGTGATAAGAACTCCACGAACATTGATATTGCTATTGAACTTTCTCTCCAGAACAGCACTGTTGCCAACAGACTGTTCGATTGGTAACTCGGAAAATGTGAGAAAGCCTGACTCATCTGTCAAGAGATTTCCTCTTGTCTGGTCCTTTGTCTCTACACCGCTCTCGCTATCCATATTTTGAAGACAGTACCCTGAACGGACAGAAATGGGTATTATTAACACTGATAGTTTTTTTTTAAATCAGATCTAAGGTTACTGCTATAGTCATTTTTATTTCTCAGAATACAAAACTGTATGTCTTTACCCTCTGTGGTTGAAACCAGAGATGTTGTTGAGGTTGTTGTTCGTTCTGTGGTTGTCTGAGTTGGTGTTGTAACTGCCACAGTGCTTGTTGATTCTTCGGTTGTCGTTGTTGGTGTTGTCACAGAGACTGCTGTAGTTGTTACCTGGGTTGTGGTGAATTCTGGGACAAAACAAAAAGGGGATTGGAATCAGAACAGTTTGTAATTCAAACAAAAGGACTGGGTCTTAAGACTGTTTATTTTAAAGGCTTGCCTATTTGTAACCTGCATTTCAAGAAACAAATAATTTCTTACATACAAGTAACAGGAATACTGTATTCCTGCTACTATCAGCTTACCTTCTGCACAGCCCAATACATGCAGTTCCAAAGTTGCAGACGAAACACCAGTGACCTCTAGGACAGTCACACGGAATGCCACAACCCCTTCAATGACTTCATTTCCAAGTTTTAGGAACTTCTGCAAGGGTTGATCACTGACTGGTGTGAATGTGATCACCTGTGGGGAGAGAATTATAACGTGAACCTCGGAAATTACTCTTGATGCAATTTCTTCAGAAATCTTCACATGTTTTATATTACTTGACTCTGAAAATAAGTGTGTAAGATTATTTGTTATATTCACCTTTGGTTCTTGGCTGTCTTCCAGCAACAGGGGCTTAAAGTCATCGTTTCTCTCCTTCTTGGTGAAGAAATTTATAGTCACAGACACAAGTTCCTCATTTCCAGTCGGAGATGGTGTCGAGGAAGATGATGATGGAACAAGCCTAATACTGATTGCTCTGATAGAGGCAGATCTTGTTAAAATGCCATCAACACTGGGCAGGTTGTTGTCTCCCACCTCCAAAGGCAAGCTTTCGAACTTGATGTAAGTTGTTCCATTTTCTACTTGTAAAGTAATTAGATCTGAGGTAGGTGTAAAACCTTCCTGAAGGCCTTCTTCACCATCCATATTCTCCAAACAGTAACCTGCAAGGTAAATAAATCAGTAATGGTATGAAAGTCATGTATGTTTGTTCAAAAAGCTGTAAGAATGAAGGCTTGGTTATTTATCGCATATTCGTAATTACCTGGAGTTGTTGATAGCTGAGGAGTTGTGGTGCTAACAGTACTGCTAGTTGTAGTTTGCGTAGTTGTTGAGACTTCTAAAACGGCAAGAAAGATCTTGTGTAAATTAATTCCATCTGTTGTGATACCCAATGTTAGCAAATGTGTATTGAGTGATCTGAAATCATGAAACACTGGAAGACCAAACAAACTAACTTTTTGGTCAGACTGAGTTTTATTGAGGAAAAAAGTTCTTGGTCAAACTGAATTTTATTGAGGGAAAAAGTTCTTTACTTGGTAAACGAATTTTATTACCTTCAGCACATCCCAAGACAGTTAACTCAATAGTTGCTCCGCTGACACCTGAGACATCAATGAACTTGATCTGAAGTTCCGTTATACCTTGTAGTGATGGTTCGTCCTCTGCAAATACCTTCACTTCCGATTGAATACCCTCAATAGTCAAGGTAAACTGTGAACAGGAGAAGAGAGTTTTTGCTTGACTACAAGATTTATAATCAATGAGCACATTGTGAAAAATAAAAGTGAAAACAATAATTATAAATGGATTAGTTAAAAAATGTTCCCACTCACCTCCGTGATTGTATTTTTGATCACCACTTGCTTGAAATCTGTCTCGTCTACTCTCTTTGCAAGTAACGTGAAAGTGAATTTGACTGACTGTGGTGACGTTGATCCCGTCTTTGGTGTGGTCGTTCCTTCTGCTTGTCCAGAAGTAACACTTGATGTGATTTTCTTCAAAGTGATAAGAACTCCACGAACATTGATATTGCTATTGAACTTTCTCTCCAGAACAGCACTGTTGCCAACAGACTGTTCGATTGGTAACTCGGAAAATGTGAGAAAGCCTGACTCATCTGTCAAGAGATTTCCTCTTGTCTGGTCCTTTGTCTCTACACCGCTCTCGCTATCCATATTTTGAAGACAGTACCCTGAACGGACAGAAATGGGTATTATTAACACTGATAGTTTTTTTTTAAATCAGATCTAAGGTTACTGCTATAGTCATTTTTATTTCTCAGAATACAAAACTGTATGTCTTTACCCTCTGTGGTTGAAACCAGAGATGTTGTTGAGGTTGTTGTTCGTTCTGTGGTTGTCTGAGTTGGTGTTGTAACTGCCACAGTGCTTGTTGATTCTTCGGTTGTCGTTGTTGGTGTTGTCACAGAGACTGCTGTAGTTGTTACCTGGGTTGTGGTGAATTCTGGGACAAAACAAAAAGGGGATTGGAATCAGAACAGTTTGTAATTCAAACAAAAGGACTGGGTCTTAAGACTGTTTATTTTAAAGGCTTGCCTATTTGTAACGTGCATTTCAAGAAACAAATAATTTCTTACATACAAGTAACAGGAATACTGTATTCCTGCTACTATCAGCTTACCTTCTGCACAGCCCAATACATGCAGTTCCAAAGTTGCAGACGAAACACCAGTGACCTCTAGGACAGTCACACGGAATGCCACAACCCCTTCAATGACTTCATTTCCAAGTTTTAGGAACTTCTGCAAGGGTTGATCACTGACTGGTGTGAATGTGATCACCTGTGGGGAGAGAATTATAACGTGAACCTCGGAAATTACTCTTGATGCAATTTCTTCAGAAATCTTCACATGTTTTATATAACTTGACTCTGAAAATAAGTGTGTTAGATTATTTGTTATATTCACCTTGGGTTCTTGGCTGTCTTCCAGCAACAGGGGCTTAAAGTCATCGTTTCTCTCCTTCTTGGTGAAGAAATTTATAGTCACAGACACAAGTTCCTCATTTCCAGTCGGAGATGGTGTCGAGGAAGATGATGATGGAACAAGCCTAATACTGATTGCTCTGATAGAGGCAGATCTTGTTAAAATGCCATCAACACTGGGCAGGTTGTTGTCTCCCACCTCCAAAGGCAAGCTTTCGAACTTGATGTAAGTTGTTCCATTTTCTACTTGTAAAGTAATTAGATCTGAGGTAGGTGTAAAACCTTCCTGAAGGCCTTCTTCACCATCCATATTCTCCAAACAGTAACCTGCAAGGTAAATAAATCAGTAATGGTATGAAAGTCATGTATGTTTGTTCAAAAAGCTGTAAGAATGAAGGCTTGGTTATTTATCGCATATTCGTAATTACCTGGAGTTGTTGATAGCTGAGGAGTTGTGGTGCTAACAGTACTGCTAGTTGTAGTTTGCGTAGTTGTTGAGACTTCTAAAACGGCAAGAAAGATCTTGTGTAAATTAATTCCATCTGTTGTGATACCCAATGTTAGCAAATGTGTATTGAGTGATCTGAAATCATGAAACACTGGCAGACCAAACAAACTAACTTTTTGGTCAGACTGAGTTTTATTGAGGGAAAAAGTTCTTGGTCAAACTGAATTTTATTGAGGGAAAAAGTTCTTTACTTGGTAAACGAATTTTATTACCTTCAGCACATCCCAAGACAGTTAACTCAATAGTTGCTCCGCTGACACCTGAGACATCGATGAACTTGATCTGAAGTTCCGTTATACCTTGTAGTGATGGTTCGTCCTCTGCAAATACCTTCACTTCCGATTGAATACCCTCAATAGTCAAGGTAAACTGTGAACAGGAGAAGAAAGTTTTTGCTTGACTACAAGATTTATAATCAATGAGCACATTGTGAAAAATAAAAGTGAAAACAATAATTATAAGTGGATTAGTTAAAAAATGTTCCCACTCACCTCCGTGATTGTATTTTTGATCACCACTTGCTTGAAATCTGTCTCGTCTACTCTCTTTGCAAGTAATGTGAAAGTGAATTTGACTGACTGTGGTGACGTTGATCCCGTCTTTGGTGTGGTCGTTCCTTCTGCTTGTCCAGAAGTAACACTTGATGTGATTTTCTTCAAAGTGATAAGAACTCCACGAACATTGATATTGCTATTGAACTTTCTCTCCAGAACAGCACTGTTGCCAACAGACTGTTCGATTGGTAACTCGGAAAATGTGAGAAAGCCTGACTCATCTGTCAAGAGATTTCCTCTTGTCTGGTCCTTTGTCTCTACACCGCTCTCGCTATCCATATTTTGAAGACAGTACCCTGAACGGACAGAAATGGGTATTATTAACACTGATAGTTTTTTTTAAAATCAGATCTAAGGTTACTGCTATAGTCATTTTTATTTCTCAGAATACAAAACTGTATGTCTTTACCCTCTGTGGTTGAAACCAGAGATGTTGTTGAGGTTGTTGTTCGTTCTGTGGTTGTCTGAGTTGGTGTTGTAACTGCCACAGTGCTTGTTGATTCTTCGGTTGTCGTTGTTGGTGTTGTCACAGAGACTGCTGTAGTTGTTACCTGGGTTGTGGTGAATTCTGGGACAAAACAAAAAGGGGATTGGAATCAGAACAGTTTGTAATTCAAACAAAAGGACTGGGTCTTAAGACTGTTTATTTTAAAGGCTTGCCTATTTGTAACGTGCATTTCAAGAAACAAATAATTTCTTACATACAAGAAACAGGAATACTGTATTCCTGCTACTATCAGCTTACCTTCTGCACAGCCCAATACATGCAGTTCCAAAGTTGCAGACGAAACACCAGTGACCTCTAGGACAGTCACACGGAATGCCACAACCCCTTCAATGACTTCATTTCCAAGTTTTAGGAACTTCTGCAAGGGTTGATCACTGACTGGTGTGAATGTGATCACCTGTGGGGAGAGAATTATAACGTGAACCTCGGAAATTACTCTTGATGCAATTTCTTCAGAAATCTTCACATGTTTTATATAACTTGACTCTGAAAATAAGTGTGTTAGATTATTTGTTATATTCACCTTGGGTTCTTGGCTGTCTTCCAGCAACAGGGGCTTAAAGTCATCGTTTCTCTCCTTCTTGGTGAAGAAATTTATAGTCACAGACACAAGTTCCTCATTTCCAGTCGGAGATGGTGTCGAGGAAGATGATGATGGAACAAGCCTAATACTGATTGCTCTGATAGAGGCAGATCTTGTTAAAATGCCATCAACACTGGGCAGGTTGTTGTCTCCCACCTCCAAAGGCAAGCTTTCGAACTTGATGTAAGTTGTTCCATTTTCTACTTGTAAAGTAATTAGATCTGAGGTAGGTGTAAAACCTTCCTGAAGGCCTTCTTCACCATCCATATTCTCCAAACAGTAACCTGCAAGGTAAATAAATCAGTAATGGTATGAAAGTCATGTATGTTTGTTCAAAAAGCTGTAAGAATGAAGGCTTGGTTATTTATCGCATATTCGTAATTACCTGGAGTTGTTGATAGCTGAGGAGTTGTGGTGCTAACAGTACTGCTAGTTGTAGTTTGCGTAGTTGTTGAGACTTCTAAAACGGCAAGAAAGATCTTGTGTAAATTAATTCCATCTGTTGTGATACCCAATGTTAGCAAATGTGTATTGAGTGATCTGAAATCATGAAACACTGGCAGACCAAACAAACTAACTTTTTGGTCAGACTGAGTTTTATTGAGGGAAAAAGTTCTTGGTCAAACTGAATTTTATTGAGGGAAAAAGTTCTTTACTTGGTAAACGAATTTTATTACCTTCAGCACATCCCAAGACAGTTAACTCAATAGTTGCTCCGCTGACACCTGAGACATCGATGAACTTGATCTGAAGTTCCGTTATACCTTGTAGTGATGGTTCGTCCTCTGCAAATACCTTCACTTCCGATTGAATACCCTCAATAGTCAAGGTAAACTGTGAACAGGAGAAGAAAGTTTTTGCTTGACTACAAGATTTATAATCAATGAGCACATTGTGAAAAATAAAAGTGAAAACAATAATTATAAGTGGATTAGTTAAAAAATGTTCCCACTCACCTCCGTGATTGTATTTTTGATCACCACTTGCTTGAAATCTGTCTCGTCTACTCTCTTTGCAAGTAATGTGAAAGTGAATTTGACTGACTGTGGTGACGTTGATCCCGTCTTTGGTGTGGTCGTTCCTTCTGCTTGTCCAGAAGTAACACTTGATGTGATTTTCTTCAAAGTGATAAGAACTCCACGAACATTGATATTGCTATTGAACTTTCTCTCCAGAACAGCACTGTTGCCAACAGACTGTTCGATTGGTAACTCGGAAAATGTGAGAAAGCCTGACTCATCTGTCAAGAGATTTCCTCTTGTCTGGTCCTTTGTCTCTACACCGCTCTCGCTATCCATATTTTGAAGACAGTACCCTGAACGGACAGAAATGGGTATTATTAACACTGATAGTTTTTTTTAAAATCAGATCTAAGGTTACTGCTATAGTCATTTTTATTTCTCAGAATACAAAACTGTATGTCTTTACCCTCTGTGGTTGAAACCAGAGATGTTGTTGAGGTTGTTGTTCGTTCTGTGGTTGTCTGAGTTGGTGTTGTAACTGCCACAGTGCTTGTTGATTCTTCGGTTGTCGTTGTTGGTGTTGTCACAGAGACTGCTGTAGTTGTTACCTGGGTTGTGGTGAATTCTGGGACAAAACAAAAAGGGGATTGGAATCAGAACAGTTTGTAATTCAAACAAAAGGACTGGGTCTTAAGACTGTTTATTTTAAAGGCTTGCCTATTTGTAACGTGCATTTCAAGAAACAAATAATTTCTTACATACAAGAAACAGGAATACTGTATTCCTGCTACTATCAGCTTACCTTCTGCACAGCCCAATACATGCAGTTCCAAAGTTGCAGACGAAACACCAGTGACCTCTAGGACAGTCACACGGAATGCCACAACCCCTTCAATGACTTCATTTCCAAGTTTTAGGAACTTCTGCAAGGGTTGATCACTGACTGGTGTGAATGTGATCACCTGTGGGGAGAGAATTATAACGTGAACCTCGGAAATTACTCTTGATGCAATTTCTTCAGAAATCTTCACATGTTTTATATAACTTGACTCTGAAAATAAGTGTGTTAGATTATTTGTTATATTCACCTTGGGTTCTTGGCTGTCTTCCAGCAACAGGGGCTTAAAGTCATCGTTTCTCTCCTTCTTGGTGAAGAAATTTATAGTCACAGACACAAGTTCCTCATTTCCAGTCGGAGATGGTGTCGAGGAAGATGATGATGGAACAAGCCTAATACTGATTGCTCTGATAGAGGCAGATCTTGTTAAAATGCCATCAACACTGGGCAGGTTGTTGTCTCCCACCTCCAAAGGCAAGCTTTCGAACTTGATGTAAGTTGTTCCATTTTCTACTTGTAAAGTAATTAGATCTGAGGTAGGTGTAAAACCTTCCTGAAGGCCTTCTTCACCATCCATATTCTCCAAACAGTAACCTGCAAGGTAAATAAATCAGTAATGGTATGAAAGTCATGTATGTTTGTTCAAAAAGCTGTAAGAATGAAGGCTTGGTTATTTATCGCATATTCGTAATTACCTGGAGTTGTTGATAGCTGAGGAGTTGTGGTGCTAACAGTACTGCTAGTTGTAGTTTGCGTAGTTGTTGAGACTTCTAAAACGGCAAGAAAGATCTTGTGTAAATTAATTCCATCTGTTGTGATACCCAATGTTAGCAAATGTGTATTGAGTGATCTGAAATCATGAAACACTGGCAGACCAAACAAACTAACTTTTTGGTCAGACTGAGTTTTATTGAGGGAAAAAGTTCTTGGTCAAACTGAATTTTATTGAGGGAAAAAGTTCTTTACTTGGTAAACGAATTTTATTACCTTCAGCACATCCCAAGACAGTTAACTCAATAGTTGCTCCGCTGACACCTGAGACATCGATGAACTTGATCTGAAGTTCCGTTATACCTTGTAGTGATGGTTCGTCCTCTGCAAATACCTTCACTTCCGATTGAATACCCTCAATAGTCAAGGTAAACTGTGAACAGGAGAAGAAAGTTTTTGCTTGACTACAAGATTTATAATCAATGAGCACATTGTGAAAAATAAAAGTGAAAACAATAATTATAAGTGGATTAGTTAAAAAATGTTCCCACTCACCTCCGTGATTGTATTTTTGATCACCACTTGCTTGAAATCTGTCTCGTCTACTCTCTTTGCAAGTAATGTGAAAGTGAATTTGACTGACTGTGGTGACGTTGATCCCGTCTTTGGTGTGGTCGTTCCTTCTGCTTGTCCAGAAGTAACACTTGATGTGATTTTCTTCAAAGTGATAAGAACTCCACGAACATTGATATTGCTATTGAACTTTCTCTCCAGAACAGCACTGTTGCCAACAGACTGTTCGATTGGTAACTCGGAAAATGTGAGAAAGCCTGACTCATCTGTCAAGAGATTTCCTCTTGTCTGGTCCTTTGTCTCTACACCGCTCTCGCTATCCATATTTTGAAGACAGTACCCTGAACGGACAGAAATGGGTATTATTAACACTGATAGTTTTTTTTAAAATCAGATCTAAGGTTACTGCTATAGTCATTTTTATTTCTCAGAATACAAAACTGTATGTCTTTACCCTCTGTGGTTGAAACCAGAGATGTTGTTGAGGTTGTTGTTCGTTCTGTGGTTGTCTGAGTTGGTGTTGTAACTGCCACAGTGCTTGTTGATTCTTCGGTTGTCGTTGTTGGTGTTGTCACAGAGACTGCTGTAGTTGTTACCTGGGTTGTGGTGAATTCTGGGACAAAACAAAAAGGGGATTGGAATCAGAACAGTTTGTAATTCAAACAAAAGGACTGGGTCTTAAGACTGTTTATTTTAAAGGCTTGCCTATTTGTAACGTGCATTTCAAGAAACAAATAATTTCTTACATACAAGAAACAGGAATACTGTATTCCTGCTACTATCAGCTTACCTTCTGCACAGCCCAATACATGCAGTTCCAAAGTTGCAGACGAAACACCAGTGACCTCTAGGACAGTCACACGGAATGCCACAACCCCTTCAATGACTTCATTTCCAAGTTTTAGGAACTTCTGCAAGGGTTGATCACTGACTGGTGTGAATGTGATCACCTGTGGGGAGAGAATTATAACGTGAACCTCGGAAATTACTCTTGATGCAATTTCTTCAGAAATCTTCACATGTTTTATATAACTTGACTCTGAAAATAAGTGTGTAAGATTATTTGTTATATTCACCTTGGGTTCTTGGCTGTCTTCCAGCAACAGGGGCTTAAAGTCATCGTTTCTCTCCTTCTTGGTGAAGAAATTTATAGTCACCGACACAAGTTCCTCATTTCCAGTCGGAGATGGTGTCGAGGAAGATGATGATGGAACAAGCCTAATACTGATTGCTCTGATAGAGGCAGATCTTGTTAAAATGCCATCAACACTGGGCAGGTTGTTGTCTCCCACCTCCAAAGGCAAGCTTTCGAACTTGATGTAAGTTGTTCCATTTTCTACTTGTAAAGTAATTAGATCTGAGGTAGGTGTAAAACCTTCCTGAAGGCCTTCTTCACCATCCATATTCTCCAAACAGTAACCTGCAAGGTAAATAAATCAGTAATGGTATGAAAGTCATGTATGTTTGTTCAAAAAGCTGTAAGAATGAAGGCTTGGTTATTTATCGCATATTCGTAATTACCTGGAGTTGTTGATAGCTGAGGAGTTGTGGTGCTAACAGTACTGCTAGTTGTAGTTTGCGTAGTTGTTAAGACTTCTAAAACGGCAAGAAAGATCTTGTGTAAATTAATTCCATCTGTTGTGATACCCAATGTTAGCAAATGTGTATTGAGTGATCTGAAATCATGAAACACTGGCAGGCCAAACAAACTAACTTTTTGGTCAGACTGAGTTTTATTGAGGAAAAAAGTTCTTGGTCAAACTGAATTTTATTGAGGGAAAAAGTTCTTTACTTGGTAAACGAATTTTATTACCTTCAGCACATCCCAAGACAGTTAACTCAATAGTTGCTCCGCTGACACCTGAGACATCGATGAACTTGATCTGAAGTTCCGTTATACCTTGTAGTGATGGTTCGTCCTCTGCAAATACCTTCACTTCCGATTGAATACCCTCAATAGTCAAGGTAAACTGTGAACAGGAGAAGAAAGTTTTTGCTTGACTACAAGATTTATAATCAATGAGCACATTGTGAAAAATAAAAGTGAAAACAATAATTATAAGTGGATTAGTTAAAAAATGTTCCCACTCACCTCCGTGATTGTATTTTTGATCACCACTTGCTTGAAATCTGTCTCGTCTACTCTCTTTGCAAGTAATGTGAAAGTGAATTTGACTGACTGTGGTGACGTTGATCCCGTCTTTGGTGTGGTCGTTCCTTCTGCTTGTCCAGAAGTAACACTTGATGTGATTTTCTTCAAAGTGATAAGAACTCCACGAACATTGATATTGCTATTGAACTTTCTCTCCAGAACAGCACTGTTGCCAACAGACTGTTCGATTGGTAACTCGGAAAATGTGAGAAAGCCTGACTCATCTGTCAAGAGATTTCCTCTTGTCTGGTCCTTTGTCTCTACACCGCTCTCGCTATCCATATTTTGAAGACAGTACCCTGAACGGACAGAAATGGGTATTATTAACACTGATAGTTTTTTTTTAAATCAGATCTAAGGTTACTGCTATAGTCATTTTTATTTCTCAGAATACAAAACTGTATGTCTTTACCCTCTGTGGTTGAAACCAGAGATGTTGTTGAGGTTGTTGTTCGTTCTGTGGTTGTCTGAGTTGGTGTTGTAACTGCCACAGTGCTTGTTGATTCTTCGGTTGTCGTTGTTGGTGTTGTCACAGAGACTGCTGTAGTTGTTACCTGGGTTGTGGTGAATTCTGGGACAAAACAAAAAGGGGATTGGAATCAGAACAGTTTGTAATTCAAACAAAAGGACTGGGTCTTAAGACTGTTTATTTTAAAGGCTTGCCTATTTGTAACGTGCATTTCAAGAAACAAATAATTTCTTACATACAAGTAACAGGAATACTGTATTCCTGCTACTATCAGCTTACCTTCTGCACAGCCCAATACATGCAGTTCCAAAGTTGCAGACGAAACACCAGTGACCTCTAGGACAGTCACACGGAATGCCACAACCCCTTCAATGACTTCATTTCCAAGTTTTAGGAACTTCTGCAAGGGTTGATCACTGACTGGTGTGAATGTGATCACCTGTGGGGAGAGAATTATAACGTGAACCTCGGAAATTACTCTTGATGCAATTTCTTCAGAAATCTTCACATGTTTTATATAACTTGACTCTGAAAATAAGTGTGTAAGATTATTTGTTATATTCACCTTGGGTTCTTGGCTGTCTTCCAGCAACAGGGGCTTAAAGTCATCGTTTCTCTCCTTCTTGGTGAAGAAATTTATAGTCACAGACACAAGTTCCTCATTTCCAGTCGGAGATGGTGTCGAGGAAGATGATGATGGAACAAGCCTAATACTGATTGCTCTGATAGAGGCAGATCTTGTTAAAATGCCATCAACACTGGGCAGGTTGTTGTCTCCCACCTCCAAAGGCAAGCTTTCGAACTTGATGTAAGTTGTTCCATTTTCTACTTGTAAAGTAATTAGATCTGAGGTAGGTGTAAAACCTTCCTGAAGGCCTTCTTCACCATCCATATTCTCCAAACAGTAACCTGCAAGGTAAATAAATCAGTAATGGTATGAAAGTCATGTATGTTTGTTCAAAAAGCTGTAAGAATGAAGGCTTGGTTATTTATCGCATATTCGTAATTACCTGGAGTTGTTGATAGCTGAGGAGTTGTGGTGCTAACAGTACTGCTAGTTGTAGTTTGCGTAGTTGTTGAGACTTCTAAAACGGCAAGAAAGATCTTGTGTAAATTAATTCCATCTGTTGTGATACCCAATGTTAGCAAATGTGTATTGAGTGATCTGAAATCATGAAACACTGGCAGACCAAACAAACTAACTTTTTGGTCAGACTGAGTTTTATTGAGGGAAAAAGTTCTTGGTCAAACTGAATTTTATTGAGGGAAAAAGTTCTTTACTTGGTAAACGAATTTTATTACCTTCAGCACATCCCAAGACAGTTAACTCAATAGTTGCTCCGCTGACACCTGAGACATCGATGAACTTGATCTGAAGTTCCGTTATACCTTGTAGTGATGGTTCGTCCTCTGCAAATACCTTCACTTCCGATTGAATACCCTCAATAGTCAAGGTAAACTGTGAACAGGAGAAGAAAGTTTTTGCTTGACTACAAGATTTATAATCAATGAGCACATTGTGAAAAATAAAAGTGAAAACAATAATTATAAGTGGATTAGTTAAAAAATGTTCCCACTCACCTCCGTGATTGTATTTTTGATCACCACTTGCTTGAAATCTGTCTCGTCTACTCTCTTTGCAAGTAATGTGAAAGTGAATTTGACTGACTGTGGTGACGTTGATCCCGTCTTTGGTGTGGTCGTTCCTTCTGCTTGTCCAGAAGTAACACTTGATGTGATTTTCTTCAAAGTGATAAGAACTCCACGAACATTGATATTGCTATTGAACTTTCTCTCCAGAACAGCACTGTTGCCAACAGACTGTTCGATTGGTAACTCGGAAAATGTGAGAAAGCCTGACTCATCTGTCAAGAGATTTCCTCTTGTCTGGTCCTTTGTCTCTACACCGCTCTCGCTATCCATATTTTGAAGACAGTACCCTGAACGGACAGAAATGGGTATTATTAACACTGATAGTTTTTTTTAAAATCAGATCTAAGGTTACTGCTATAGTCATTTTTATTTCTCAGAATACAAAACTGTATGTCTTTACCCTCTGTGGTTGAAACCAGAGATGTTGTTGAGGTTGTTGTTCGTTCTGTGGTTGTCTGAGTTGGTGTTGTAACTGCCACAGTGCTTGTTGATTCTTCGGTTGTCGTTGTTGGTGTTGTCACAGAGACTGCTGTAGTTGTTACCTGGGTTGTGGTGAATTCTGGGACAAAACAAAAAGGGGATTGGAATCAGAACAGTTTGTAATTCAAACAAAAGGACTGGGTCTTAAGACTGTTTATTTTAAAGGCTTGCCTATTTGTAACGTGCATTTCAAGAAACAAATAATTTCTTACATACAAGTAACAGGAATACTGTATTCCTGCTACTATCAGCTTACCTTCTGCACAGCCCAATACATGCAGTTCCAAAGTTGCAGACGAAACACCAGTGACCTCTAGGACAGTCACACGGAATGCCACAACCCCTTCAATGACTTCATTTCCAAGTTTTAGGAACTTCTGCAAGGGTTGATCACTGACTGGTGTGAATGTGATCACCTGTGGGGAGAGAATTATAACGTGAACCTCAGAAATTACTCTTGATGCAATTTCTTCAGAAATCTTCACATGTTTTATATAACTTGACTCTGAAAATAAGTGTGTAAGATTATTTGTTATATTCACCTTGGGTTCTTGGCTGTCTTCCAGCAACAGGGGCTTAAAGTCATCGTTTCTCTCCTTCTTGGTGAAGAAATTTATAGTCACAGACACAAGTTCCTCATTTCCAGTCGGAGATGGTGTCGAGGAAGATGATGATGGAACAAGCCTAATACTGATTGCTCTGATAGAGGCAGATCTTGTTAAAATGCCATCAACACTGGGCAGGTTGTTGTCTCCCACCTCCAAAGGCAAGCTTTCGAACTTGATGTAAGTTGTTCCATTTTCTACTTGTAAAGTAATTAGATCTGAGGTAGGTGTAAAACCTTCCTGAAGGCCTTCTTCACCATCCATATTCTCCAAACAGTAACCTGCAAGGTAAATAAATCAGTAATGGTATGAAAGTCATGTATAATTGTTCAAAAAGCTGTAAGAATGAAGGCTTGGTTATTTATCGCATATTCGTAATTACCTGGAGTTGTTGATAGCTGAGGAGTTGTGGTGCTAACAGTACTGCTAGTTGTAGTTTGCGTAGTTGTTGAGACTTCTAAAACGGCAAGAAAGATCTTGTGTAAATTAATTCCATCTGTTGTGATACCCAATGTTAGCAAATGTGTATTGAGTGATCTGAAATCATGAAACACTGGCAGGCCAAACAAACTAACTTTTTGGTCAGACTGAGTTTTATTGAGGAAAAAAGTTCTTGGTCAAACTGAATTTTATTGAGGGAAAAAGTTCTTTACTTGGTAAACGAATTTTATTACCTTCAGCACATCCCAAGACAGTTAACTCAATAGTTGCTCCGCTGACACCTGAGACATCGATGAACTTGATCTGAAGTTCCGTTATACCTTGTAGTGATGGTTCGTCCTCTGCAAATACCTTCACTTCCGATTGAATACCCTCAATAGTCAAGGTAAACTGTGAACAGGAGAAGAAAGTTTTTGCTTGACTACAAGATTTATAATCAATGAGCACATTGTGAAAAATAAAAGTGAAAACAATAATTATAAGTGGATTAGTTAAAAAATGTTCCCACTCACCTCCGTGATTGTATTTTTGATCACCACTTGCTTGAAATCTGTCTCGTCTACTCTCTTTGCAAGTAATGTGAAAGTGAATTTGACTGACTGTGGTGACGTTGATCCCGTCTTTGGTGTGGTCGTTCCTTCTGCTTGTCCAGAAGTAACACTTGATGTGATTTTCTTCAAAGTGATAAGAACTCCACGAACATTGATATTGCTATTGAACTTTCTCTCCAGAACAGCACTGTTGCCAACAGACTGTTCGATTGGTAACTCGGAAAATGTGAGAAAGCCTGACTCATCTGTCAAGAGATTTCCTCTTGTCTGGTCCTTTGTCTCTACACCGCTCTCGCTATCCATATTTTGAAGACAGTACCCTGAACGGACAGAAATGGGTATTATTAACACTGATAGTTTTTTTTAAAATCAGATCTAAGGTTACTGCTATAGTCATTTTTATTTCTCAGAATACAAAACTGTATGTCTTTACCCTCTGTGGTTGAAACCAGAGATGTTGTTGAGGTTGTTGTTCGTTCTGTGGTTGTCTGAGTTGGTGTTGTAACTGCCACAGTGCTTGTTGATTCTTCGGTTGTCGTTGTTGGTGTTGTCACAGAGACTGCTGTAGTTGTTACCTGGGTTGTGGTGAATTCTGGGACAAAACAAAAAGGGGATTGGAATCAGAACAGTTTGTAATTCAAACAAAAGGACTGGGTCTTAAGACTGTTTATTTTAAAGGCTTGCCTATTTGTAACGTGCATTTCAAGAAACAAATAATTTCTTACATACAAGTAACAGGAATACTGTATTCCTGCTACTATCAGCTTACCTTCTGCACAGCCCAATACATGCAGTTCCAAAGTTGCAGACGAAACACCAGTGACCTCTAGGACAGTCACACGGAATGCCACAACCCCTTCAATGACTTCATTTCCAAGTTTTAGGAACTTCTGCAAGGGTTGATCACTGACTGGTGTGAATGTGATCACCTGTGGGGAGAGAATTATAACGTGAACCTCGGAAATTACTCTTGATGCAATTTCTTCAGAAATCTTCACATGTTTTATATAACTTGACTCTGAAAATAAGTGTGTAAGATTATTTGTTATATTCACCTTGGGTTCTTGGCTGTCTTCCAGCAACAGGGGCTTAAAGTCATCGTTTCTCTCCTTCTTGGTGAAGAAATTTATAGTCACAGACACAAGTTCCTCATTTCCAGTCGGAGATGGTGTCGAGGAAGATGATGATGGAACAAGCCTAATACTGATTGCTCTGATAGAGGCAGATCTTGTTAAAATGCCATCAACACTGGGCAGGTTGTTGTCTCCCACCTCCAAAGGCAAGCTTTCGAACTTGATGTAAGTTGTTCCATTTTCTACTTGTAAAGTAATTAGATCTGAGGTAGGTGTAAAACCTTCCTGAAGGCCTTCTTCACCATCCATATTCTCCAAACAGTAACCTGCAAGGTAAATAAATCAGTAATGGTATGAAAGTCATGTATGTTTGTTCAAAAAGCTGTAAGAATGAAGGCTTGGTTATTTATCGCATATTCGTAATTACCTGGAGTTGTTGATAGCTGAGGAGTTGTGGTGCTAACAGTACTGCTAGTTGTAGTTTGCGTAGTTGTTGAGACTTCTAAAACGGCAAGAAAGATCTTGTGTAAATTAATTCCATCTGTTGTGATACCCAATGTTAGCAAATGTGTATTGAGTGATCTGAAATCATGAAACACTGGCAGACCAAACAAACTAACTTTTTGGTCAGACTGAGTTTTATTGAGGGAAAAAGTTCTTGGTCAAACTGAATTTTATTGAGGGAAAAAGTTCTTTACTTGGTAAACGAATTTTATTACCTTCAGCACATCCCAAGACAGTTAACTCAATAGTTGCTCCGCTGACACCTGAGACATCGATGAACTTGATCTGAAGTTCCGTTATACCTTGTAGTGATGGTTCGTCCTCTGCAAATACCTTCACTTCCGATTGAATACCCTCAATAGTCAAGGTAAACTGTGAACAGGAGAAGAAAGTTTTTGCTTGACTACAAGATTTATAATCAATGAGCACATTGTGAAAAATAAAAGTGAAAACAATAATTATAAGTGGATTAGTTAAAAAATGTTCCCACTCACCTCCGTGATTGTATTTTTGATCACCACTTGCTTGAAATCTGTCTCGTCTACTCTCTTTGCAAGTAATGTGAAAGTGAATTTGACTGACTGTGGTGACGTTGATCCCGTCTTTGGTGTGGTCGTTCCTTCTGCTTGTCCAGAAGTAACACTTGATGTGATTTTCTTCAAAGTGATAAGAACTCCACGAACATTGATATTGCTATTGAACTTTCTCTCCAGAACAGCACTGTTGCCAACAGACTGTTCGATTGGTAACTCGGAAAATGTGAGAAAGCCTGACTCATCTGTCAAGAGATTTCCTCTTGTCTGGTCCTTTGTCTCTACACCGCTCTCGCTATCCATATTTTGAAGACAGTACCCTGAACGGACAGAAATGGGTATTATTAACACTGATAGTTTTTTTTAAAATCAGATCTAAGGTTACTGCTATAGTCATTTTTATTTCTCAGAATACAAAACTGTATGTCTTTACCCTCTGTGGTTGAAACCAGAGATGTTGTTGAGGTTGTTGTTCGTTCTGTGGTTGTCTGAGTTGGTGTTGTAACTGCCACAGTGCTTGTTGATTCTTCGGTTGTCGTTGTTGGTGTTGTCACAGAGACTGCTGTAGTTGTTACCTGGGTTGTGGTGAATTCTGGGACAAAACAAAAAGGGGATTGGAATCAGAACAGTTTGTAATTCAAACAAAAGGACTGGGTCTTAAGACTGTTTATTTTAAAGGCTTGCCTATTTGTAACGTGCATTTCAAGAAACAAATAATTTCTTACATACAAGTAACAGGAATACTGTATTCCTGCTACTATCAGCTTACCTTCTGCACAGCCCAATACATGCAGTTCCAAAGTTGCAGACGAAACACCAGTGACCTCTAGGACAGTCACACGGAATGCCACAACCCCTTCAATGACTTCATTTCCAAGTTTTAGGAACTTCTGCAAGGGTTGATCACTGACTGGTGTGAATGTGATCACCTGTGGGGAGAGAATTATAACGTGAACCTCAGAAATTACTCTTGATGCAATTTCTTCAGAAATCTTCACATGTTTTATATAACTTGACTCTGAAAATAAGTGTGTAAGATTATTTGTTATATTCACCTTGGGTTCTTGGCTGTCTTCCAGCAACAGGGGCTTAAAGTCATCGTTTCTCTCCTTCTTGGTGAAGAAATTTATAGTCACAGACACAAGTTCCTCATTTCCAGTCGGAGATGGTGTCGAGGAAGATGATGATGGAACAAGCCTAATACTGATTGCTCTGATAGAGGCAGATCTTGTTAAAATGCCATCAACACTGGGCAGGTTGTTGTCTCCCACCTCCAAAGGCAAGCTTTCGAACTTGATGTAAGTTGTTCCATTTTCTACTTGTAAAGTAATTAGATCTGAGGTAGGTGTAAAACCTTCCTGAAGGCCTTCTTCACCATCCATATTCTCCAAACAGTAACCTGCAAGGTAAATAAATCAGTAATGGTATGAAAGTCATGTATAATTGTTCAAAAAGCTGTAAGAATGAAGGCTTGGTTATTTATCGCATATTCGTAATTACCTGGAGTTGTTGATAGCTGAGGAGTTGTGGTGCTAACAGTACTGCTAGTTGTAGTTTGCGTAGTTGTTGAGACTTCTAAAACGGCAAGAAAGATCTTGTGTAAATTAATTCCATCTGTTGTGATACCCAATGTTAGCAAATGTGTATTGAGTGATCTGAAATCATGAAACACTGGCAGACCAAACAAACTAACTTTTTGGTCAGACTGAGTTTTATTGAGGGAAAAAGTTCTTGGTCAAACTGAATTTTATTGAGGGAAAAAGTTCTTTACTTGGTAAACGAATTTTATTACCTTCAGCACATCCCAAGACAGTTAACTCAATAGTTGCTCCGCTGACACCTGAGACATCGATGAACTTGATCTGAAGTTCCGTTATACCTTGTAGTGATGGTTCGTCCTCTGCAAATACCTTCACTTCCGATTGAATACCCTCAATAGTCAAGGTAAACTGTGAACAGGAGAAGAAAGTTTTTGCTTGACTACAAGATTTATAATCAATGAGCACATTGTGAAAAATAAAAGTGAAAACAATAATTATAAGTGGATTAGTTAAAAAATGTTCCCACTCACCTCCGTGATTGTATTTTTGATCACCACTTGCTTGAAATCTGTCTCGTCTACTCTCTTTGCAAGTAATGTGAAAGTGAATTTGACTGACTGTGGTGACGTTGATCCCGTCTTTGGTGTGGTCGTTCCTTCTGCTTGTCCAGAAGTAACACTTGATGTGATTTTCTTCAAAGTGATAAGAACTCCACGAACATTGATATTGCTATTGAACTTTCTCTCCAGAACAGCACTGTTGCCAACAGACTGTTCGATTGGTAACTCGGAAAATGTGAGAAAGCCTGACTCATCTGTCAAGAGATTTCCTCTTGTCTGGTCCTTTGTCTCTACACCGCTCTCGCTATCCATATTTTGAAGACAGTACCCTGAACGGACAGAAATGGGTATTATTAACACTGATAGTTTTTTTTTAAATCAGATCTAAGGTTACTGCTATAGTCATTTTTATTTCTCAGAATACAAAACTGTATGTCTTTACCCTCTGTGGTTGAAACCAGAGATGTTGTTAAGGTTGTTGTTCGTTCTGTGGTTGTCTGAGTTGGTGTTGTAACTGCCACAGTGCTTGTTGATTCTTCGGTTGTCGTTGTTGGTGTTGTCACAGAGACTGCTGTAGTTGTTACCTGGGTTGTGGTGAATTCTGGGACAAAACAAAAAGGGGATTGGAATCAGAACAGTTTGTAATTCAAACAAAAGGACTGGGTCTTAAGACTGTTTATTTTAAAGGCTTGCCTATTTGTAACGTGCATTTCAAGAAACAAATAATTTCTTACATACAAGTAACAGGAATACTGTATTCCTGCTACTATCAGCTTACCTTCTGCACAGCCCAATACATGCAGTTCCAAAGTTGCAGACGAAACACCAGTGACCTCTAGGACAGTCACACGGAATGCCACAACCCCTTCAATGACTTCATTTCCAAGTTTTAGGAACTTCTGCAAGGGTTGATCACTGACTGGTGTGAATGTGATCACCTGTGGGGAGAGAATTATAACGTGAACCTCAGAAATTACTCTTGATGCAATTTCTTCAGAAATCTTCACATGTTTTATATAACTTGACTCTGAAAATAAGTGTGTAAGATTATTTGTTATATTCACCTTGGGTTCTTGGCTGTCTTCCAGCAACAGGGGCTTAAAGTCATCGTTTCTCTCCTTCTTGGTGAAGAAATTTATAGTCACAGACACAAGTTCCTCATTTCCAGTCGGAGATGGTGTCGAGGAAGATGATGATGGAACAAGCCTAATACTGATTGCTCTGATAGAGGCAGATCTTGTTAAAATGCCATCAACACTGGGCAGGTTGTTGTCTCCCACCTCCAAAGGCAAGCTTTCGAACTTGATGTAAGTTGTTCCATTTTCTACTTGTAAAGTAATTAGATCTGAGGTAGGTGTAAAACCTTCCTGAAGGCCTTCTTCACCATCCATATTCTCCAAACAGTAACCTGCAAGGTAAATAAATCAGTAATGGTATGAAAGTCATGTATAATTGTTCAAAAAGCTGTAAGAATGAAGGCTTGGTTATTTATCGCATATTCCTAATTACCTGGAGTTGTTGATAGCTGAGGAGTTGTGGTGCTAACAGTACTGCTAGTTGTAGTTTGCGTAGTGGTTGAGACTTCTAAAACGGCAAGAAAGATCTTGTGTAAATTAATTCCATCTGTTGTGATACCCAATGTTAGCAAATGTGTATTAAGTGATCTGAAATCATGAAACACTGGCAGACCAAACAAACTAACTTTTTGGTCAGACTGAGTTTTATTGAGGAAAAAAGTTCTTGGTCAAACTGAATTTTATTGAGGGAAAAAGTTCTTTACTTGGTAAACGAATTTTATTACCTTCAGCACATCCCAAGACAGTTAACTCAATAGTTGCTCCGCTGACACCTGAGACATCGATGAACTTGATCTGAAGTTCCGTTATACCTTGTAGTGATGGTTCGTCCTCTGCAAATACCTTCACTTCCGATTGAATACCCTCAATAGTCAAGGTAAACTGTGAACAGGAGAAGAAAGTTTTTGCTTGACTACAAGATTTATAATCAATGAGCACATTGTGAAAAATAAAAGTGAAAACAATAATTATAAGTGGATTAGTTAAAAAATGTTCCCACTCACCTCCGTGATTGTATTTTTGATCACCACTTGCTTGAAATCTGTCTCGTCTACTCTCTTTGCAAGTAATGTGAAAGTGAATTTGACTGACTGTGGTGACGTTGATCCCGTCTTTGGTGTGGTCGTTCCTTCTGCTTGTCCAGAAGTAACACTTGATGTGATTTTCTTCAAAGTGATAAGAACTCCACGAACATTGATATTGCTATTGAACTTTCTCTCCAGAACAGCACTGTTGCCAACAGACTGTTCGATTGGTAACTCGGAAAATGTGAGAAAGCCTGACTCATCTGTCAAGAGATTTCCTCTTGTCTGGTCCTTTGTCTCTACACCGCTCTCGCTATCCATATTTTGAAGACAGTACCCTGAACGGACAGAAATGGGTATTATTAACACTGATAGTTTTTTTTTAAATCAGATCTAAGGTTACTGCTATAGTCATTTTTATTTCTCAGAATACAAAACTGTATGTCTTTACCCTCTGTGGTTGAAACCAGAGATGTTGTTGAGGTTGTTGTTCGTTCTGTGGTTGTCTGAGTTGGTGTTGTAACTGCCACAATGCTTGTTGATTCTTCGGTTGTCGTTGTTGGTGTTGTCACAGAGACTGCTGTAGTTGTTACCTGGGTTGTGGTGAATTCTGGGACAAAACAAAAAGAGGGCATTGGAATCAGAACAGTTTGTAATACAAACAAAAGGACTGGGTCTTAAGACTGTTTATTTTAAAGGCTTGCCTATTTGTAACGTGCATTTCAAGAATCAAATAATTTCTTACATACAAGTAACAGGAATACTGTATTCCTGCTACTATCAGCTTACCTTCTGCACAGCCCAATACATGTAGCTCCAAGGTTGCAGATGAAACACCAGTGACCTCTAGGACAGTCACACGGAATGCCACAACCCCTTCAATGACTTCATTTCCAAGTTTTAGGAACTTCTGCAAGGGTTGATCACTGACTGGTGTGAATGTGATCACCTGTGGGGAGAGAATTATAACGTGAACCTCAGAAATTACTCTTGATGCAATTTTTTTCAGAAATCTTCACATGTTTTATATTACTTGACTCTGGAAATAAGTGTGTTAGATTATTTGCTATATTCACCTTGGGTTCTTGGTTGTCTCCCAGCAACAGGGGCTTAAAGTCATCGTTTCTCTCCTTCTTGGTGAAGAAATTTATAGTCACAGACACAAGTTCCTCATTTCCAGTCGGAGATGGTGTCGAGGAAGATGATGATGGAACAAGCCTAATACTGATTGCTCTGATAGAGGCAGATCTTGTTAAAATGCCATCAACACTGGGCAGGTTGTTGTCTCCCACCTCCAAAGGCAAGCTTTCGAACTTGATGTAAGTTGTTCCATTTTCTACTTGTAAAGTAATTAGATCTGAGGTAGGTGTAAAACCTTCCTGAAGGCCTTCTTCACCATCCATATTCTCCAAACAGTAACCTGCAAGGTAAATAAATCAGTAATGGTATGAAAGTCATGTATGTTTGTTCAAAAAGCTGTAAGAATGAAGGCTTGGTTATTTATCGCATATTCGTAATTACCTGGAGTTGTTGATAGCTGAGGAGTTGTGGTGCTAACAGTACTGCTAGTTGTAGTTTGCATAGTTGTTGAGACTTCTAAAACGGCAAGAAAGATCTTGTGTAAATTAATTCCATCTGTTGTGATACCCAATGTTAGCAAATGTGTATTGAGTGATCTGAAATCATGAAACACTGGCAGACCAAACAAACTAACTTTTTGGTCAGACTGAGTTTTATTGAGGGAAAAAGTTCTTGGTCAAACTGAATTTTATTGAGGGAAAAAGTTCTTTACTTGGTAAACGAATTTTATTACCTTCAGCACATCCCAAGACAGTTAACTCAATAGTTGCTCCGCTGACACCTGAGACATCAATGAACTTGATCTGAAGTTCCGTTATACCTTGTAGTGATGGTTCGTCCTCTGCAAATACCTTCACTTCCGATTGAATACCCTCAATAGTCAAGGTAAACTGTGAACAGGAGAAGAAAGTTTTTGCTTGACTACAAGATTTATAATCAATGAGCACATTGTGAAAAATAAAAGTGAAAACAATAATTATAAGTGGATTAGTTAAAAAATGTTCCCACTCACCTCCGTGATTGTATTTTTGATCACCACTTGCTTGAAATCTGTCTCGTCTACTCTCTTTGCAAGTAATGTGAAAGTGAATTTGACTGACTGTGGTGACGTTGATCCCGTCTTTGGTGTGGTCGTTTCTTCTGCTTGTCCAGAAGTAACACTTGATGTGATTTTCTTCAAAGTGATAAGAACTCCACGAACATTGATATTGCTATTGAACTTTCTCTCCAGAACAGCACTGTTGCCAACAGACTGATCGATTGGTAACTCGGAAAATGTAAGAAAGCCTGACTCATCTGTCAAGAGATTTCCTCTTGTCTGGTCCTTTGTCTCTACACCGCTCTCGCTATCCATATTTTGAAGACAGTACCCTGAACGGACAGAAATGGTTATCGTTAACACTGAAAGTTTTTTTTATCAGATCTAAGGTTATTGCTATAGTCATTTTTATTTCTCAGAATATAAAACTGTATGTCTTTACCCTTTGTGGTTGAAACCAGAGATGTTGTTGAGGTTGTTGTTCGTTCTGTGGTTGTCTGAGTTGGTGTTGTAACTGCCACAGTGCTTGTTGATTCTTCGGTTGTCATTGTTGGTGTTGTCACAGAGACTGCTGTAGTTGTTACCTGGGTTGTGGTGAATTCTGGGACAAAACAAAAAGAGGGGATTGGAATCAGAACAGTTTGTAATACAAACAAAAGGACTGGGTCTTAAGACTGTTTATTTTAAAGGCTTGCCTATTTGTAACGTGCATTTCAAGAAACAAATAATTTCTTACATACAAGTAACAGGAATACTGTATTCCTGCTACTATCAGCTTACCTTCTGCACAGCCCAATACATGTAGCTCCAAGGTTGCAGACGAAACACCAGTGACCTCTAGGACAGTCACACGGAATGCCACAACCCCTTCAATGACTTCATTTCCAAGTTTTAGGAACTTCTGCAAGGGTTGATCACTGACTGGTGTGAATGTGATCACCTGTGGAGAGAGAATTATAACGTGAACCTCAGAAATTACTCTTGATGCAATTTCTTCAGAAATCTTCACATGTTTTATATTACTTGACTCTGGAAATAAGTGTGTTAGATTGTTTGCTATATTCACCTTGGGTTCTTGGTTGTCTTCCAGCAACAGGGGCTTAAAGTCATCGTTTCTCTCCTTCTTGGTGAAGAAATTTATAGTCACAGACACGAGTTCCTCATTTCCAGTCGGAGATGGTGTCGAGGAAGATGATGATGGAACAAGCCTAATACTGATTGCTCTGATAGAGGCAGATCTTGTTAAAATGCCATCAACACTGGGCAGGTTGTTGTCTCCCACCTCCAAAGGCAAGCTTTCGAACTTGATGTAAGTTGTTCCATTTTCTACTTGTAAAGTAATTAGATCTGAGGTAGGTGTAAAACCTTCCTGAAGGCCTTCTTCACCATCCATATTCTCCAAACAGTAACCTGCAAGGTAAATAAATCAGTAATGGTATGAAAGTCATGTATGTTTGTGCAAAAAGCTGTAAGAATGAAGTTTTGGTTGACTATAAGTTATTCCTAATTACCTTGAGTTGTTGATAGCTGATGACTTGTAGTGCTGCTGGTCTTGGTTGTTGTAGTGGTCGTTGGTGCTTTAGGTTTTTAAGAAAAGTGCATAACAATTGAGAATAAATTATCATAGATGTTAAATTTGCATCAGGGATAAAGATTATTCATTTTGGTTTTCACCCATATACACCATTGAGTGTGTATTACTGTATACTTGGTACTTACCCGAGTACTGTGAAAAAAATCACATACATATTACTCGGGTGGGAATATTCAGTGGCTAGAGGCAGTTCATTACATTAATAAATTCTCAATAACAAAATCAAGTGGCAGAATTTGAACTCTGTCTGAGTTGAACAAACTGACCTGACTTTATTGTAGTTAAAAGATATTTTGTTAGTCTGTAGCAATGAAAGGATTCATTATGCATAACAAAAAACATTGCAAGTGTGAAGAGACAAATGGATTCGCTTACGAGGAGGACGGCCCTTGATGGTAGTAGTCGATAGCAAAGTGTCTCCTGTTGGCAAACCTAAAGGATTAATCAAAATATTGTGTAATGTTCAGAACACAACAGAATGAATCCATCCAAGATGCTCATACATTTTTCCTGGTATTATAGTAAACACATGCACTTGTTATCAAGACTCTTCTCTTAATAAATACAATTATTTTACCTTTAGTTGTAGGGGATTTGGTTGTCACATATTCTGTTGTTGAAAACTCTGTAAAAGCAAAAGTTATTGTTCAATAATTAGTTGTTTGTAGAATATTATTATAGTAAAGGGTTAACGTGAATGTTGTAAAGAAATAGGTAATGTTTTCAAACCCTGTTTCAATGGAGAATAAGAAGAAATCACAATCCAACAAACCTAGTGGATAACAGGATAAGTTGTGTCAAAAATGACTTTGAGAAAAGTATTTCCATATGTGGTAATGTGCAACTTGTACCAAAACTTGTCTTTGTAATTGTCCAACAAAATTTAATGCTAAAAAACTTGGGGGGGGGGGGGGGTTCTTTACTTTGTAAACGAATGTGATTACCTTCAGCACATCCCAAGACAGTCAACTCAATAGTTGCTCCGCTGACACCTGAGACATCAATGAACTTGATCTGGAGTTCCTTTATACCTTCTAGTGATGGTTCGTTCATGGGAAATACCTTCATTTCTGATTGAATACCCTCAATAGACAAGGTAAACTGTGAACAGGAGAATGGAAGTTTTTGCTTTACTTCAAGATTGATAATCAATGAGCACATTGTGAAAAATAAAAGTGAAAACAATAATTATAAGTGGATTAGTTAAAAAATGTTCCCACTCACCTCCGTGATTGTATTTTTGATCACCACTTGCTTGAAATCTGTCTCGTCTACTCTCTTTGCAAGTAATGTGAAAGTGAATTTGACTGACTGTGGTGACGTTGATCCCGTCTTTGGTGTGGTCGTTCCTTCTGCTTGTCCAGAAGTAACACTTGATGTGATTTTCTTCAAAGTGATAAGAACTCCACGAACATTGATATTGCTATTGAACTTTCTCTCCAGAACAGCACTGTTGCCAACAGACTGTTCGATTGGTAACTCGGAAAATGTGAGAAAGCCTGACTCATCTGTCAAGAGATTTCCTCTTGTCTGGTCCTTTGTCTCTACACCGCTCTCGCTATCCATATTTTGAAGACAGTACCCTGAACGGACAGAAATGGGTATTATTAACACTGATAGTTTTTTTTAAAATCAGATCTAAGGTTACTGCTATAGTCATTTTTATTTCTCAGAATACAAAACTGTATGTCTTTACCCTCTGTGGTTGAAACCAGAGATGTTGTTGAGGTTGTTGTTCGTTCTGTGGTTGTCTGAGTTGGTGTTGTAACTGCCACAGTGCTTGTTGATTCTTCGGTTGTCGTTGTTGGTGTTGTCACAGAGACTGCTGTAGTTGTTACCTGGGTTGTGGTGAATTCTGGGACAAAACAAAAAGGGGATTGGAATCAGAACAGTTTGTAATTCAAACAAAAGGACTGGGTCTTAAGACTGTTTATTTTAAAGGCTTGCCTATTTGTAACGTGCATTTCAAGAAACAAATAATTTCTTACATACAAGTAACAGGAATACTGTATTCCTGCTACTATCAGCTTACCTTCTGCACAGCCCAATACATGCAGTTCCAAAGTTGCAGACGAAACACCAGTGACCTCTAGGACAGTCACACGGAATGCCACAACCCCTTCAATGACTTCATTTCCAAGTTTTAGGAACTTCTGCAAGGGTTGATCACTGACTGGTGTGAATGTGATCACCTGTGGGGAGAGAATTATAACGTGAACCTCGGAAATTACTCTTGATGCAATTTCTTCAGAAATCTTCACATGTTTTATATAACTTGACTCTGAAAATAAGTGTGTAAGATTATTTGTTATATTCACCTTGGGTTCTTGGCTGTCTTCCAGCAACAGGGGCTTAAAGTCATCGTTTCTCTCCTTCTTGGTGAAGAAATTTATAGTCACAGACACAAGTTCCTCATTTCCAGTCGGAGATGGTGTCGAGGAAGATGATGATGGAACAAGCCTAATACTGATTGCTCTGATAGAGGCAGATCTTGTTAAAATGCCATCAACACTGGGCAGGTTGTTGTCTCCCACCTCCAAAGGCAAGCTTTCGAACTTGATGTAAGTTGTTCCATTTTCTACTTGTAAAGTAATTAGATCTGAGGTAGGTGTAAAACCTTCCTGAAGGCCTTCTTCACCATCCATATTCTCCAAACAGTAACCTGCAAGGTAAATAAATCAGTAATGGTATGAAAGTCATGTATGTTTGTTCAAAAAGCTGTAAGAATGAAGGCTTGGTTATTTATCGCATATTCGTAATTACCTGGAGTTGTTGATAGCTGAGGAGTTGTGGTGCTAACAGTACTGCTAGTTGTAGTTTGCGTAGTTGTTAAGACTTCTAAAACGGCAAGAAAGATCTTGTGTAAATTAATTCCATCTGTTGTGATACCCAATGTTAGCAAATGTGTATTGAGTGATCTGAAATCATGAAACACTGGCAGGCCAAACAAACTAACTTTTTGGTCAGACTGAGTTTTATTGAGGAAAAAAGTTCTTGGTCAAACTGAATTTTATTGAGGGAAAAAGTTCTTTACTTGGTAAACGAATTTTATTACCTTCAGCACATCCCAAGACAGTTAACTCAATAGTTGCTCCGCTGACACCTGAGACATCGATGAACTTGATCTGAAGTTCCGTTATACCTTGTAGTGATGGTTCGTCCTCTGCAAATACCTTCACTTCCGATTGAATACCCTCAATAGTCAAGGTAAACTGTGAACAGGAGAAGAGAGTTTTTGCTTGACTACAAGATTTATAATCAATGAGCACATTGTGAAAAATAAAAGTGAAAACAATAACTATAAATGGATTAGTTAAAAAATGTTCCCACTCACCTCCGTGATTGTATTTTTGATCACCACTTGCTTGAAATCTGTCTCGTCTACTCTCTTTGCAAGTAACGTGAAAGTGAATTTGACTGACTGTGGTGACGTTGATCCCGTCTTTGGTGTGGTCGTTCCTTCTGCTTGTCCAGAAGTAACACTTGATGTGATTTTCTTCAAAGTGATAAGAACTCCACGAACATTGATATTGCTGTTGAACTTTCTCTCCAGAACAGCACTGTTGCCAACAGACTGTTCGATTGGTAACTCGGAAAATGTGAGAAAGCCTGACTCATCTGTCAAGAGATTTCCTCTTGTCTGGTCCTTTGTCTCTACACCGCTCTCGCTATCCATATTTTGAAGACAGTACCCTGAACGGACAGAAATGGGTATTATTAACACTGATAGTTTTTTTTTAAATCAGATCTAAGGTTACTGCTATAGTCATTTTTATTTCTCAGAATACAAAACTGTATGTCTTTACCCTCTGTGGTTGAAACCAGAGATGTTGTTGAGGTTGTTGTTCGTTCTGTGGTTGTCTGAGTTGGTGTTGTAACTGCCACAGTGCTTGTTGATTCTTCGGTTGTCGTTGTTGGTGTTGTCACAGAGACTGCTGTAGTTGTTACCTGGGTTGTGGTGAATTCTGGGACAAAACAAAAAGGGGATTGGAATCAGAACAGTTTGTAATTCAAACAAAAGGACTGGGTCTTAAGACTGTTTATTTTAAAGGCTTGCCTATTTGTAACGTGCATTTCAAGAAACAAATAATTTCTTACATACAAGTAACAGGAATACTGTATTCCTGCTACTATCAGCTTACCTTCTGCACAGCCCAATACATGCAGTTCCAAAGTTGCAGACGAAACACCAGTGACCTCTAGGACAGTCACACGGAATGCCACAACCCCTTCAATGACTTCATTTCCAAGTTTTAGGAACTTCTGCAAGGGTTGATCACTGACTGGTGTGAATGTGATCACCTGTGGGGAGAGAATTATAACGTGAACCTCGGAAATTACTCTTGATGCAATTTCTTCAGAAATCTTCACATGTTTTATATAACTTGACTCTGAAAATAAGCGTGTAAGATTATTTGTTATATTCACCTTGGGTTCTTGGCTGTCTTCCAGCAACAGGGGCTTAAAGTCATCGTTTCTCTCCTTCTTGGTGAAGAAATTTATAGTCACAGACACAAGTTCCTCATTTCCAGTCGGAGATGGTGTCGAGGAAGATGATGATGGAACAAGCCTAATACTGATTGCTCTGATAGAGGCAGATCTTGTTAAAATGCCATCAACACTGGGCAGGTTGTTGTCTCCCACCTCCAAAGGCAAGCTTTCGAACTTGATGTAAGTTGTTCCATTTTCTACTTGTAAAGTAATTAGATCTGAGGTAGGTGTAAAACCTTCCTGAAGGCCTTCTTCACCATCCATATTCTCCAAACAGTAACCTGCAAGGTAAATAAATCAGTAATGGTATGAAAGTCATGTATGTTTGTTCAAAAAGCTGTAAGAATGAAGGCTTGGTTATTTATCGCATATTCGTAATTACCTGGAGTTGTTGATAGCTGAGGAGTTGTGGTGCTAACAGTACTGCTAGTTGTAGTTTGCATAGTTGTTGAGACTTCTAAAACGGCAAGAAAGATCTTGTGTAAATTAATTCCATCTGTTGTGATACCCAATGTTAGCAAATGTGTATTGAGTGATCTGAAATCATGAAACACTGGCAGACCAAACAAACTAACTTTTTGGTCAGACTGAGTTTTATTGAGGAAAAAAGTTCTTGGTCAAACTGAATTTTATTGAGGGAAAAAGTTCTTTACTTGGTAAACGAATTTTATTACCTTCAGCACATCCCAAGACAGTTAACTCAATAGTTGCTCCGCTGACACCTGAGACATCGATGAACTTGATCTGAAGTTCCGTTATACCTTGTAGTGATGGTTCGTCCTCTGCAAATACCTTCACTTCCGATTGAATACCCTCAATAGTCAAGGTAAACTGTGAACAGGAGAAGAGAGTTTTTGCTTGACTACAAGATTTATAATCAATGAGCACATTGTGAAAAATAAAAGTGAAAACAATAATTATAAATGGATTAGTTAAAAAATGTTCCCACTCACCTCCGTGATTGTATTTTTAATCACCACTTGCTTGAAATCTGTCTCGTCTACTCTCTTTGCAAGTAACGTGAAAGTGAATTTGACTGACTGTGGTGACGTTGATCCCGTCTTTGGTGTGGTCGTTCCTTCTGCTTGTCCAGAAGTAACACTTGATGTGATTTTCTTCAAAGTGATAAGAACTCCACGAACATTGATATTGCTATTGAACTTTCTCTCCAGAACAGCACTGTTGCCAACAGACTGTTCGATTGGTAACTCGGAAAATGTGAGAAAGCCTGACTCATCTGTCAAGAGATTTCCTCTTGTCTGGTCCTTTGTCTCTACACCGCTCTCGCTATCCATATTTTGAAGACAGTACCCTGAACGGACAGAAATGGGTATTATTAACACTGATAGTTTTTTTTAAAATCAGATCTAAGGTTACTGCTATAGTCATTTTTATTTCTCAGAATACAAAACTGTATGTCTTTACCCTCTGTGGTTGAAACCAGAGATGTTGTTGAGGTTGTTGTTCGTTCTGTGGTTGTCTGAGTTGGTGTTGTAACTGCCACAGTGCTTGTTGATTCTTCGGTTGTCGTTGTTGGTGTTGTCACAGAGACTGCTGTAGTTGTTACCTGGGTTGTGGTGAATTCTGGGACAAAACAAAAAGGGGATTGGAATCAGAACAGTTTGTAATTCAAACAAAAGGACTGGGTCTTAAGACTGTTTATTTTAAAGGCTTGCCTATTTGTAACGTGCATTTCAAGAAACAAATAATTTCTTACATACAAGTAACAGGAATACTGTATTCCTGCTACTATCGGCTTACCTTCTGCACAGCCCAATACATGCAGTTCCAAAGTTGCAGACGAAACACCAGCGACCTCTAGGACAGTCACACGGAATGCCACAACCCCTTCAATGACTTCATTTCCAAGTTTTAGGAACTTCTGCAAGGGTTGATCACTGACTGGTGTGAATGTGATCACCTGTGGGGAGAGAATTATAACGTGAACCTCGGAAATTACTCTTGATGCAATTTCTTCAGAAATCTTCACATGTTTTATATAACTTGACTCTGAAAATAAGTGTGTAAGATTATTTGTTATATTCACCTTGGGTTCTTGGCTGTCTTCCAGCAACAGGGGCTTAAAGTCATCGTTTCTCTCCTTCTTGGTGAAGAAATTTATAGTCACAGACACAAGTTCCTCATTTCCAGTCGGAGATGGTGTCGAGGAAGATGATGATGGAACAAGCCTAATACTGATTGCTCTGATAGAGGCAGATCTTGTTAAAATGCCATCAACACTGGGCAGGTTGTTGTCTCCCACCTCCAAAGGCAAGCTTTCGAACTTGATGTAAGTTGTTCCATTTTCTACTTGTAAAGTAATTAGATCTGAGGTAGGTGTAAAACCTTCCTGAAGGCCTTCTTCACCATCCATATTCTCCAAACAGTAACCTGCAAGGTAAATAAATCAGTAATGGTATGAAAGTCATGTATGTTTGTTCAAAAAGCTGTAAGAATGAAGGCTTGGTTATTTATCGCATATTCGTAATTACCTGGAGTTGTTGATAGCTGAGGAGTTGTGGTGCTAACAGTACTGCTAGTTGTAGTTTGCGTAGTTGTTGAGACTTCTAAAACGGCAAGAAAGATCTTGTGTAAATTAATTCCATCTGTTGTGATACCCAATGTTAGCAAATGTGTATTGAGTGATCTGAAATCATGAAACACTGGCAGACCAAACAAACTAACTTTTTGGTCAGACTGAGTTTTATTGAGGGAAAAAGTTCTTGGTCAAACTGAATTTTATTGAGGGAAAAAGTTCTTTACTTGGTAAACGAATTTTATTACCTTCAGCACATCCCAAGACAGTTAACTCAATAGTTGCTCCGCTGACACCTGAGACATCGATGAACTTGATCTGAAGTTCCGTTATACCTTGTAGTGATGGTTCGTCCTCTGCAAATACCTTCACTTCCGATTGAATACCCTCAATAGTCAAGGTAAACTGTGAACAGGAGAAGAAAGTTTTTGCTTGACTACAAGATTTATAATCAATGAGCACATTGTGAAAAATAAAAGTGAAAACAATAATTATAAGTGGATTAGTTAAAAAATGTTCCCACTCACCTCCGTGATTGTATTTTTGATCACCACTTGCTTGAAATCTGTCTCGTCTACTCTCTTTGCAAGTAACGTGAAAGTGAATTTGACTGACTGTGGTGTGTTTGATCCCGTCTTTGGTGTGGTCGTTCCTTCTGCTTGTCCAGAAGTAACACTTGATGTGATTTTCTTCAAAGTGATAAGAACTCCACGAACATTGATATTGCTATTGAACTTTCTCTCCAGAACAGCACTGTTGCCAACAGACTGTTCGATTGGTAACTCGGAAAATGTGAGAAAGCCTGACTCATCTGTCAAGAGATTTCCTCTTGTCTGGTCCTTTGTCTCTACACCGCTCTCGCTATCCATATTTTGAAGACAGTACCCTGAACGGACAGAAATGGGTATTATTAACACTGATAGTTTTTTTTAAAATCAGATCTAAGGTTACTGCTATAGTCATTTTTATTTCTCAGAATACAAAACTGTATGTCTTTACCCTCTGTGGTTGAAACCAGAGATGTTGTTGAGGTTGTTGTTCGTTCTGTGGTTGTCTGAGTTGGTGTTGTAACTGCCACAGTGCTTGTTGATTCTTCGGTTGTCGTTGTTGGTGTTGTCACAGAGACTGCTGTAGTTGTTACCTGGGTTGTGGTGAATTCTGGGACAAAACAAAAAGGGGATTGGAATCAGAACAGTTTGTAATTCAAACAAAAGGACTGGGTCTTAAGACTGTTTATTTTAAAGGCTTGCCTATTTGTAACGTGCATTTCAAGAAACAAATAATTTCTTACATACAAGTAACAGGAATACTGTATTCCTGCTACTATCAGCTTACCTTCTGCACAGCCCAATACATGCAGTTCCAAAGTTGCAGACGAAACACCAGTGACCTCTAGGACAGTCACACGGAATGCCACAACCCCTTCAATGACTTCATTTCCAAGTTTTAGGAACTTCTGCAAGGGTTGATCACTGACTGGTGTGAATGTGATCACCTGTGGGGAGAGAATTATAACGTGAACCTCGGAAATTACTCTTGATGCAATTTCTTCAGAAATCTTCACATGTTTTATATAACTTGACTCTGAAAATAAGTGTGTAAGATTATTTGTTATATTCACCTTGGGTTCTTGGCTGTCTTCCAGCAACAGGGGCTTAAAGTCATCGTTTCTCTCCTTCTTGGTGAAGAAATTTATAGTCACAGACACAAGTTCCTCATTTCCAGTCGGAGATGGTGTCGAGGAAGATGATGATGGAACAAGCCTAATACTGATTGCTCTGATAGAGGCAGATCTTGTTAAAATGCCATCAACACTGGGCAGGTTGTTGTCTCCCACCTCCAAAGGCAAGCTTTCGAACTTGATGTAAGTTGTTCCATTTTCTACTTGTAAAGTAATTAGATCTGAGGTAGGTGTAAAACCTTCCTGAAGGCCTTCTTCACCATCCATATTCTCCAAACAGTAACCTGCAAGGTAAATAAATCAGTAATGGTATGAAAGTCATGTATGTTTGTTCAAAAAGCTGTAAGAATGAAGGCTTGGTTATTTATCGCATATTCGTAATTACCTGGAGTTGTTGATAGCTGAGGAGTTGTGGTGCTAACAGTACTGCTAGTTGTAGTTTGCGTAGTTGTTGAGACTTCTAAAACGGCAAGAAAGATCTTGTGTAAATTAATTCCATCTGTTGTGATACCCAATGTTAGCAAATGTGTATTGAGTGATCTGAAATCATGAAACACTGGCAGACCAAACAAACTAACTTTTTGGTCAGACTGAGTTTTATTGAGGGAAAAAGTTCTTGGTCAAACTGAATTTTATTGAGGGAAAAAGTTCTTTATTTGGTAAACGAATTTTATTACCTTCAGCACATCCCAAGACAGTTAACTCAATAGTTGCTCCGCTGACACCTGAGACATCGATGAACTTGATCTGAAGTTCCGTTATACCTTGTAGTGATGGTTCGTCCTCTGCAAATACCTTCACTTCCGATTGAATACCCTCAATAGTCAAGGTAAACTGTGAACAGGAGAAGAAAGTTTTTGCTTGACTACAAGATTTATAATCAATGAGCACATTGTGAAAAATAAAAGTGAAAACAATAATTATAAGTGGATTAGTTAAAAAATGTTCCCACTCACCTCCGTGATTGTATTTTTGATCACCACTTGCTTGAAATCTGTCTCGTCTACTCTCTTTGCAAGTAATGTGAAAGTGAATTTGACTGACTGTGGTGACGTTGATCCCGTCTTTGGTGTGGTCGTTCCTTCTGCTTGTCCAGAAGTAACACTTGATGTGATTTTCTTCAAAGTGATAAGAACTCCACGAACATTGATATTGCTATTGAACTTTCTCTCCAGAACAGCACTGTTGCCAACAGACTGTTCGATTGGTAACTCGGAAAATGTGAGAAAGCCTGACTCATCTGTCAAGAGATTTCCTCTTGTCTGGTCCTTTGTCTCTACACCGCTCTCGCTATCCATATTTTGAAGACAGTACCCTGAACGGACAGAAATGGGTATTATTAACACTGATAGTTTTTTTTTAAATCAGATCTAAGGTTACTGCTATAGTCATTTTTATTTCTCAGAATACAAAACTGTATGTCTTTACCCTCTGTGGTTGAAACCAGAGATGTTGTTGAGGTTGTTGTTCGTTCTGTGGTTGTCTGAGTTGGTGTTGTAACTGCCACAGTGCTTGTTGATTCTTCGGTTGTCGTTGTTGGTGTTGTCACAGAGACTGCTGTAGTTGTTACCTGGGTTGTGGTGAATTCTGGGACAAAACAAAAAGGGGATTGGAATCAGAACAGTTTGTAATTCAAACAAAAGGACTGGGTCTTAAGACTGTTTAATTTAAAGGCTTGCCTATTTGTAACGTGCATTTCAAGAAACAAATAATTTCTTACATACAAGTAACAGGAATACTGTATTCCTGCTACTATCAGCTTACCTTCTGCACAGCCCAATACATGCAGTTCCAAAGTTGCAGACGAAACACCAGTGACCTCTAGGACAGTCACACGGAATGCCACAACCCCTTCAATGACTTCATTTCCAAGTTTTAGGAACTTCTGCAAGGGTTGATCACTGACTGGTGTGAATGTGATCACCTGTGGGGAGAGAATTATAACGTGAACCTCAGAAATTACTCTTGATGCAATTTCTTCAGAAATCTTCACATGTTTTATATAACTTGACTCTGAAAATAAGTGTGTAAGATTATTTGTTATATTCACCTTGGGTTCTTGGCTGTCTTCCAGCAACAGGGGCTTAAAGTCATCGTTTCTCTCCTTCTTGGTGAAGAAATTTATAGTCACAGACACAAGTTCCTCATTTCCAGTCGGAGATGGTGTCGAGGAAGATGATGATGGAACAAGCCTAATACTGATTGCTCTGATAGAGGCAGATCTTGTTAAAATGCCATCAACACTGGGCAGGTTGTTGTCTCCCACCTCCAAAGGCAAGCTTTCGAACTTGATGTAAGTTGTTCCATTTTCTACTTGTAAAGTAATTAGATCTGAGGTAGGTGTAAAACCTTCCTGAAGGCCTTCTTCACCATCCATATTCTCCAAACAGTAACCTGCAAGGTAAATAAATCAGTAATGGTATGAAAGTCATGTATGTTTGTTCAAAAAGCTGTAAGAATGAAGGCTTGGTTATTTATCGCATATTCGTAATTACCTGGAGTTGTTGATAGCTGAGGAGTTGTGGTGCTAACAGTACTGCTAGTTGTAGTTTGCGTAGTTGTTGAGACTTCTAAAACGGCAAGAAAGATCTTGTGTAAATTAATTCCATCTGTTGTGATACCCAATGTTAGCAAATGTGTATTGAGTGATCTGAAATCATGAAACACTGGCAGACCAAACAAACTAACTTTTTGGTCAGACTGAGTTTTATTGAGGGAAAAAGTTCTTGGTCAAACTGAATTTTATTGAGGGAAAAAGTTCTTTACTTGGTAAACGAATTTTATTACCTTCAGCACATCCCAAGACAGTTAACTCAATAGTTGCTCCGCTGACACCTGAGACATCAATGAACTTGATCTGAAGTTCCGTTACACCTTGTAGTGATGGTTCGTCCTCTGCAAATACCTTCACTTCCGATTGAATACCCTCAATAGTCAAGGTAAACTGTGAACAGGAGAATGGAAGTTTTTGCTTTACTTCAAGATTGATAATCAATGAGCACATTGTGAAAAATAAAAGTGAAAACAATAATTATGAGTGGATTAGTTAAAAAATGTTCCCACTCACCTCCGTGATTGTATTTTTGATCACCACTTGCTTGAAATCTGTCTCGTCTACTCTCTTTGCAAGTAACGTGAAAGTGAATTTGACTGACTGTGGTGACGTTGATCCCGTCTTTGGTGTGGTCGTTCCTTCTGCTTGTCCAGAAGTAACACTTGATGTGATTTTCTTCAAAGTGATAAGAACTCCACGAACATTGATATTGCTATTGAACTTTCTCTCCAGAACAGCACTGTTGCCAACAGACTGTTCGATTGGTAACTCGGAAAATGTGAGAAAGCCTGACTCATCTGTCAAGAGATTTCCTCTTGTCTGGTCCTTTGTCTCTACACCGCTCTCGCTATCCATATTTTGAAGACAGTACCCTGAACGGACAGAAATGGGTATTATTAACACTGATAGTTTTTTTTTAAATCAGATCTAAGGTTACTGCTATAGTCATTTTTATTTCTCAGAATACAAAACTGTATGTCTTTACCCTCTGTGGTTGAAACCAGAGATGTTGTTGAGGTTGTTGTTCGTTCTGTGGTTGTCTGAGTTGGTGTTGTAACTGCCACAGTGCTTGTTGATTCTTCGGTTGTCGTTGTTGGTGTTGTCACAGAGACTGCTGTAGTTGTTACCTGGGTTGTGGTGAATTCTGGGACAAAACAAAAAGAGGGGATTGGAATCAGAACAGTTTGTAATACAAACAAAAGGACTGGGTCTTAAGACTGTTTATTTTAAAGGCTTGCCTATTTGTAACGTGCATTTCAAGAATCAAATAATTTCTTACATACAAGTAACAGGAATACTGTATTCCTGCTACTATCAGCTTACCTTCTGCACAGCCCAATACATGTAGCTCCAAGGTTGCAGATGAAACACCGGTGACCTCTAGGACAGTCACACGGAATGCCACAACCCCTTCAATGACTTCATTTCCAAGTTTTAGGAACTTCTGCAAGGGTTGATCACTGACTGGTGTGAATGTGATCACCTGTGGGGAGAGAATTATAACGTGAACCTCAGAAATTACTCTTGATGCAATTTTTTTCAGAAATCTTCACATGTTTTATATTACTTGACTCTGGAAATAAGTGTGTTAGATTATTTGCTATATTCACCTTGGGTTCTTGGTTGTCTCCCAGCAACAGGGGCTTAAAGTCATCGTTTCTCTCCTTCTTGGTGAAGAAATTTATAGTCACAGACACAAGTTCCTCATTTCCAGTCGGAGATGGTGTCGAGGAAGATGATGATGGAACAAGCCTAATACTGATTGCTCTGATAGAGGCAGATCTTGTTAAAATGCCATCAACACTGGGCAGGTTGTTGTCTCCCACCTCCAAAGGCAAGCTTTCGAACTTGATGTAAGTTGTTCCATTTTCTACTTGTAAAGTAATTAGATCTGAGGTAGGTGTAAAACCTTCCTGAAGGCCTTCTTCACCATCCATATTCTCCAAACAGTAACCTGCAAGGTAAATAAATCAGTAATGGTATGAAAGTCATGTATGTTTGTTAAAAAAGCTGTAAGAATGAAGGCTTGGTTATTTATCGCATATTCGTAATTACCTGGAGTTGTTGATAGCTGAGGAGTTGTGGTGCTAACAGTACTGCTAGTTGTAGTTTGCATAGTTGTTGAGACTTCTAAAACGGCAAGAAAGATCTTGTGTAAATTAATTCCATCTGTTGTGATACCCAATGTTAGCAAATGTGTATTGAGTGATCTGAAATCATGAAACACTGGCAGACCAAACAAACTAACTTTTTGGTCAGACTGAGTTTTATTGAGGGAAAAAGTTCTTGGTCAAACTGAATTTTATTGAGGGAAAAAGTTCTTTACTTGGTAAACGAATTTTATTACCTTCAGCACATCCCAAGACAGTTAACTCAATAGTTGCTCCGCTGACACCTGAGACATCAATGAACTTGATCTGAAGTTCCGTTATACCTTGTAGTGATGGTTCGTCCTCTGCAAATACCTTCACTTCCGATTGAATACCCTCAATAGTCAAGGTAAACTGTGAACAGGAGAAGAAAGTTTTTGCTTGACTACAAGATTTATAATCAATGAGCACATTGTGAAAAATAAAAGTGAAAACAATAATTATAAGTGGATTAGTTAAAAAATGTTCCCACTCACCTCCGTGATTGTATTTTTGATCACCACTTGCTTGAAATCTGTCTCGTCTACTCTCTTTGCAAGTAATGTGAAAGTGAATTTGACTGACTGTGGTGACGTTGATCCCGTCTTTGGTGTGGTCGTTCCTTCTGCTTGTCCAGAAGTAACACTTGATGTGATTTTCTTCAAAGTGATAAGAACTCCACGAACATTGATATTGCTATTGAACTTTCTCTCCAGAACAGCACTGTTGCCAACAGACTGTTCGATTGGTAACTCGGAAAATGTGAGAAAGCCTGACTCATCTGTCAAGAGATTTCCTCTTGTCTGGTCCTTTGTCTCTACACCGCTCTCGCTATCCATATTTTGAAGACAGTACCCTGAACGGACAGAAATGGTTATTGTTAACACTGAAAGTTTTTTTTATCAGATCTAAGGTTATTGCTATAGTCATTTTTATTTTTCAGAATATAAAACTGTATGTCTTTACCCTCTGTGGTTGAAACCAGAGATGTTGTTGAGGTTGTTGTTCGTTCTGTGGTTGTCTGAGTTGGTGTTGTAACTGCCACAGTGCTTGTTGATTCTTCGGTTGTCGTTGTTGGTGTTGTCACAGAGACTGCTGTAGTTGTTACCTGGGTTGTGGTGAATTCTGGGACAAAACAAAAAGAGGGGATTGGAATCAGAACAGTTTGTAATACAAACAAAAGGACTGGGTCTTAAGACTGTTTATTTTAAAGGCTTGCCTATTTGTAACGTGCATTTCAAGAATCAAATAATTTCTTACATACAAGTAACAGGAATACTGTATTCCTGCTACTATCAGCTTACCTTCTGCACAGCCCAATACATGTAGCTCCAAGGTTGCAGATGAAACACCAGTGACCTCTAGGACAGTCACACGGAATGCCACAACCCCTTCAATGACTTCATTTCCAAGTTTTAGGAACTTCTGCAAGGGTTGATCACTGACTGGTGTGAATGTGATCACCTGTGGGGAGAGAATTATAACGTGAACCTCAGAAATTACTCTTGATGCAATTTTTTTCAGAAATCTTCACATGTTTTATATTACTTGACTCTGGAAATAAGTGTGTTAGATTATTTGCTATATTCACCTTGGGTTCTTGGTTGTCTCCCAGCAACAGGGGCTTAAAGTCATCGTTTCTCTCCTTCTTGGTGAAGAAATTTATAGTCACAGACACAAGTTCCTCATTTCCAGTCGGAGATGGTGTCGAGGAAGATGATGATGGAACAAGCCTAATACTGATTGCTCTGATAGAGGCAGATCTTGTTAAAATGCCATCAACACTGGGCAGGTTGTTGTCTCCCACCTCCAAAGGCAAGCTTTCGAACTTGATGTAAGTTGTTCCATTTTCTACTTGTAAAGTAATTAGATCTGAGGTAGGTGTAAAACCTTCCTGAAGGCCTTCTTCACCATCCATATTCTCCAAACAGTAACCTGCAAGGTAAATAAATCAGTAATGGTATGAAAGTCATGTATGTTTGTTCAAAAAGCTGTAAGAATGAAGGCTTGGTTATTTATCGCATATTCGTAATTACCTGGAGTTGTTGATATCTGAGGAGTTGTGGTGCTAACAGTACTGCTAGTTGTAGTTTGCATAGTTGTTGAGACTTCTAAAACGGCAAGAAAGATCTTGTGTAAATTAATTCCATCTGTTGTGATACCCAATGTTAGCAAATGTGTATTGAGTGATCTGAAATCATGAAACACTGGCAGACCAAACAAACTAACTTTTTCGTCAGACTGAGTTTTATTGAGGGAAAAAGTTCTTGGTCAAACTGAATTTTATTGAGGGAAAAAGTTCTTTACTTGGTAAACGAATTTTATTACCTTCAGCACATCCCAAGACAGTTAACTCAATAGTTGCTCCGCTGACACCTGAGACATCAATGAACTTGATCTGAAGTTCCGTTATACCTTGTAGTGATGGTTCGTCCTCTGCAAATACCTTCACTTCCGATTGAATACCCTCAATAGTCAAGGTAAACTGTGAACAGGAGAAGAAAGTTTTTGCTTGACTACAAGATTTATAATCAATGAGCACATTGTGAAAAATAAAAGTGAAAACAATAATTATAAGTGGATTAGTTAAAAAATGTTCCCACTCACCTCCGTGATTGTATTTTTGATCACCACTTGCTTGAAATCTGTCTCGTCTACTCTCTTTGCAAGTAATGTGAAAGTGAATTTGACTGACTGTGGTGACGTTGATCCCGTCTTTGGTGTGGTCGTTTCTTCTGCTTGTCCAGAAGTAACACTTGATGTGATTTTCTTCAAAGTGATAAGAACTCCACGAACATTGATATTGCTATTGAACTTTCTCTCCAGAACAGCACTGTTGCCAACAGACTGATCGATTGGTAACTCGGAAAATGTGAGAAAGCCTGACTCATCTGTCAAGAGATTTCCTCTTGTCTGGTCCTTTGTCTCTACACCGCTCTCGCTATCCATATTTTGAAGACAGTACCCTGAACGGACAGAAATGGTTATCGTTAACACTGAAAGTTTTTTTTATCAGATCTAAGGTTATTGCTATAGTCATTTTTATTTCTCAGAATATAAAACTGTATGTCTTTACCCTTTGTGGTTGAAAACAGAGATGTTGTTGAGGTTGTTGTTCGTTCTGTGGTTGTCTGAGTTGGTGTTGTAACTGCCACAGTGCTTGTTGATTCTTCGGTTGTCATTGTTGGTGTTGTCACAGAGACTGCTGTAGTTGTTACCTGGGTTGTGGTGAATTCTGGGACAAAACAAAAAGAGGGGATTGGAATCAGAACAGTTTGTAATACAAACAAAAGGACTGGGTCTTAAGACTGTTTATTTTAAAGGCTTGCCTATTTGTAACGTGCATTTCAAGAAACAAATAATTTCTTACATACAAGTAACAGGAATACTGTATTCCTGCTACTATCAGCTTACCTTCTGCACAGCCCAATACATGTAGCTCCAAGGTTGCAGACGAAACACCAGTGACCTCTAGGACAGTCACACGGAATGCCACAACCCCTTCAATGACTTCATTTCCAAGTTTTAGGAACTTCTGCAAGGGTTGATCACTGACTGGTGTGAATGTGATCACCTGTGGAGAGAGAATTATAACGTGAACCTCAGAAATTACTCTTGATGCAATTTCTTCAGAAATCTTCACATGTTTTATATTACTTGACTCTGGAAATAAGTGTGTTAGATTGTTTGCTATATTCACCTTGGGTTCTTGGTTGTCTTCCAGCAACAGGGGCTTAAAGTCATCGTTTCTCTCCTTCTTGGTGAAGAAATTTATAGTCACAGACACGAGTTCCTCATTTCCAGTCGGAGATGGTGTCGAGGAAGATGATGATGGAACAAGCCTAATACTGATTGCTCTGATAGAGGCAGATCTTGTTAAAATGCCATCAACACTGGGCAGGTTGTTGTCTCCCACCTCCAAAGGCAAGCTTTCGAACTTGATGTAAGTTGTTCCATTTTCTACTTGTAAAGTAATTAGATCTGAGGTAGGTGTAAAACCTTCCTGAAGGCCTTCTTCACCATCCATATTCTCCAAACAGTAACCTGCAAGGTAAATAAATCAGTAATGGTATGAAAGTCATGTATGTTTGTGCAAAAAGCTGTAAGAATGAAGTTTTGGTTGACTATAAGTTATTCCTAATTACCTTGAGTTGTTGATAGCTGATGACTTGTAGTGCTGCTGGTCTTGGTTGTTGTAGTGGTCGTTGGTGCTTTAGGTTTTTAAGAAAAGTGCATAACAATTGAGAATAAATTATCATAGATGTTAAATTTGCATCAGGGATAAAGATTATTCATTTTGGTTTTCACCCATATACACCATTGAGTGTGTATTACTGTATACTTGGTACTTACCCGAGTACTGTGAAAAAAATCACATACATATTACTCGGGTGGGAATATTCAGTGGCTAGAGGCAGTTCATTACATTAATAAATTCTCAATAACAAAATCAAGTGGCAGAATTTGAACTCTGTCTGAGTTGAACAAACTGACCTGACTTTATTGTAGTTAAAAGATATTTTGTTAGTCTGTAGCAATGAAAGGATTCATTATGCATAACAAAAAACATTGCAAGTGTGAAGAGACAAATGGATTCGCTTACGAGGAGGACGGCCCTTGATGGTAGTAGTCGATAGCAAAGTGTCTCCTGTTGGCAAACCTAAAGGATTAATCAAAATATTGTGTAATGTTCAGAACACAACAGAATGAATCCATCCAAGATGCTCATACATTTTTCCTGGTATTATAGTAAACACATGCACTTGTTATCAAGACTCTTCTCTTAATAAATACAATTATTTTACCTTTAGTTGTAGGGGATTTGGTTGTCACATATTCTGTTGTTGAAAACTCTGTAAAAGCAAAAGTTATTGTTCAATAATTAGTTGTTTGTAGAATATTACTATAGTAAAGGGTTAACGTGAATGTTGTAAAGAAATAGGTAATGTTTTCAAACCCTGTTTCAATGGAGAATAAGAAGAAATCACAATCCAACAAACCTAGTGGATAACAGGATAAGTTGTGTCAAAAATGACTTTGAGAAAAGTATTTCCATATGTGGTAATGTGCAATTTGTACCAAAACTTGTCTTTGTAATTGTCCAACAAAATTTAATGCTAAAAAACTTGGGGGGGGGGGGGGTTCTTTACTTTGTAAACGAATGTGATTACCTTCAGCACATCCCAAGACAGTCAACTCAATAGTTGCTCCGCTGACACCTGAGACATCAATGAACTTGATCTGGAGTTCCTTTATACCTTCTAGTGATGGTTCGTTCATGGGAAATACCTTCATTTCTGATTGAATACCCTCAATAGACAAGGTAAACTGTGAACAGGAGAATGGAAGTTTTTGCTTACTTCAAGATTGATAATCAATGAGCACATTGTGAAAAATAAAAGTGAAAACAATAATTATAAGTGGATTAGTTAAAAAATGTTCCCACTCACCTCCGTGATTGTATTTTTGATCACCACTTGCTTGAAATCTGTCTCGTCTACTCTCTTTGCAAGTAATGTGAAAGTGAATTTGACTGACTGTGGTGACGTTGATCCCGTCTTTGGTGTGGTCGTTCCTTCTGCTTGTCCAGAAGTAACACTTGATGTGATTTTCTTCAAAGTGATAAGAACTCCACGAACATTGATATTGCTATTGAACTTTCTCTCCAGAACAGCACTGTTGCCAACAGACTGTTCGATTGGTAACTCGGAAAATGTGAGAAAGCCTGACTCATCTGTCAAGAGATTTCCTCTTGTCTGGTCCTTTGTCTCTACACCGCTCTCGCTATCCATATTTTGAAGACAGTACCCTGAACGGACAGAAATGGGTATTATTAACACTGATAGTTTTTTTTTAAATCAGATCTAAGGTTACTGCTATAGTCATTTTTATTTCTCAGAATACAAAACTGTATGTCTTTACCCTCTGTGGTTGAAACCAGAGATGTTGTTGAGGTTGTTGTTCGTTCTGTGGTTGTCTGAGTTGGTGTTGTAACTGCCACAGTGCTTGTTGATTCTTCGGTTGTCGTTGTTGGTGTTGTCACAGAGACTGCTGTAGTTGTTACCTGGGTTGTGGTGAATTCTGGGACAAAACAAAAAGGGGATTGGAATCAGAACAGTTTGTAATTCAAACAAAAGGACTGGGTCTTAAGACTGTTTATTTTAAAGGCTTGCCTATTTGTAACGTGCATTTCAAGAAACAAATAATTTCTTACATACAAGTAACAGGAATACTGTATTCCTGCTACTATCAGCTTACCTTCTGCACAGCCCAATACATGCAGTTCCAAAGTTGCAGACGAAACACCAGTGACCTCTAGGACAGTCACACGGAATGCCACAACCCCTTCAATGACTTCATTTCCAAGTTTTAGGAACTTCTGCAAGGGTTGATCACTGACTGGTGTGAATGTGATCACCTGTGGGGAGAGAATTATAACGTGAACCTCGGAAATTACTCTTGATGCAATTTCTTCAGAAATCTTCACATGTTTTATATAACTTGACTCTGAAAATAAGTGTGTAAGATTATTTGTTATATTCACCTTGGGTTCTTGGCTGTCTTCCAGCAACAGGGGCTTAAAGTCATCGTTTCTCTCCTTCTTGGTGAAGAAATTTATAGTCACAGACACAAGTTTCTCATTTCCAGTCGGAGATGGTGTCGAGGAAGATGATGATGGAACAAGCCGAATACTGATTGCTCTGATAGAGGCAGATCTTGTTAAAATGCCATCAACACTGGGCAGGTTGTTGTCTCCCACCTCCAAAGGCAAGCTTTCGAACTTGATGTAAGTTGTTCCATTTTCTACTTGTAAAGTAATTAGATCTGAGGTAGGTGTAAAACCTTCCTGAAGGCCTTCTTCACCATCCATATTCTCCAAACAGTAACCTGCAAGGTAAATAAATCAGTAATGGTATGAAAGTCATGTATGTTTGTTCAAAAAGCTGTAAGAATGAAGGCTTGGTTATTTATCGCATATTCGTAATTACCTGGAGTTGTTGATAGCTGAGGAGTTGTGGTGCTAACAGTACTGCTAGTTGTAGTTTGCGTAGTTGTTGAGACTTCTAAAACGGCAAGAAAGATCTTGTGTAAATTAATTCCATCTGTTGTGATACCCAATGTTAGCAAATGTGTATTGAGTGATCTGAAATCATGAAACACTGGCAGACCAAACAAACTAACTTTTTGGTCAGACTGAGTTTTATTGAGGAAAAAAGTTCTTGGTCAAACTGAATTTTATTGAGGGAAAAAGTTCTTTACTTGGTAAACGAATTTTATTACCTTCAGCACATCCCAAGACAGTTAACTCAATAGTTGCTCCGCTGACACCTGAGACATCGATGAACTTGATCTGAAGTTCCGTTATACCTTGTAGTGATGGTTCGTCCTCTGCAAATACCTTCACTTCCGATTGAATACCCTCAATAGTCAAGGTAAACTGTGAACAGGAGAAGAGAGTTTTTGCTTGACTACAAGATTTATAATCAATGAGCACATTGTGAAAAATAAAAGTGAAAACAATAATTATAAATGGATTAGTTAAAAAATGTTCCCACTCACCTCCGTGATTGTATTTTTGATCACCACTTGCTTGAAATCTGTCTCGTCTACTCTCTTTGCAAGTAACGTGAAAGTGAATTTGACCGACTGTGGTGACGTTGATCCCGTCTTTGGTGTGGTCGTTCCTTCTGCTTGTCCAGAAGTAACACTTGATGTGATTTTCTTCAAAGTGATAAGAACTCCACGAACATTGATATTGCTGTTGAACTTTCTCTCCAGAACAGCACTGTTGCCAACAGACTGTTCGATTGGTAACTCGGAAAATGTGAGAAAGCCTGACTCATCTGTCAAGAGATTTCCTCTTGTCTGGTCCTTTGTCTCTACACCGCTCTCGCTATCCATATTTTGAAGACAGTACCCTGAACGGACAGAAATGGGTATTATTAACACTGATAGTTTTTTTTTAAATCAGATCTAAGGTTACTGCTATAGTCATTTTTATTTCTCAGAATACAAAACTGTATGTCTTTACCCTCTGTGGTTGAAACCAGAGAGGTTGTTGAGGTTGTTGTTCGTTCTGTGGTTGTCTGAGTTGGTGTTGTAACTGCCACAGTGCTTGTTGATTCTTCGGTTGTCGTTGTTGGTGTTGTCACAGAGACTGCTGTAGTTGTTACCTGGGTTGTGGTGAATTCTGGGACAAAACAAAAAGGGGATTGGAATCAGAACAGTTTGTAATTCAAACAAAAGGACTGGGTCTTAAGACTGTTTAATTTAAAGGCTTGCCTATTTGTAACGTGCATTTCAAGAAACAAATAATTTCTTACATACAAGTAACAGGAATACTGTATTCCTGCTACTATCAGCTTACCTTCTGCACAGCCCAATACATGCAGTTCCAAAGTTGCAGACGAAACACCAGTGACCTCTAGGACAGTCACACGGAATGCCACAACCCCTTCAATGACTTCATTTCCAAGTTTTAGGAACTTCTGCAAGGGTTGATCACTGACTGGTGTGAATGTGATCACCTGTGGGGAGAGAATTATAACGTGAACCTCAGAAATTACTCTTGATGCAATTTCTTCAGAAATCTTCACATGTTTTATATAACTTGACTCTGAAAATAAGTGTGTAAGATTATTTGTTATATTCACCTTGGGTTCTTGGCTGTCTTCCAGCAACAGGGGCTTAAAGTCATCGTTTCTCTCCTTCTTGGTGAAGAAATTTATAGTCACAGACACAAGTTCCTCATTTCCAGTCGGAGATGGTGTCGAGGAAGATGATGATGGAACAAGCCTAATACTGATTGCTCTGATAGAGGCAGATCTTGTTAAAATGCCATCAACACTGGGCAGGTTGTTGTCTCCCACCTCCAAAGGCAAGCTTTCGAACTTGATGTAAGTTGTTCCATTTTCTACTTGTAAAGTAATTAGATCTGAGGTAGGTGTAAAACCTTCCTGAAGGCCTTCTTCACCATCCATATTCTCCAAACAGTAACCTGCAAGGTAAATAAATCAGTAATGGTATGAAAGTCATGTATAATTGTTCAAAAAGCTGTAAGAATGAAGGCTTGGTTATTTATCGCATATTCCTAATTACCTGGAGTTGTTGATAGCTGAGGAGTTGTGGTGCTAACAGTACTGCTAGTTGTAGTTTGCGTAGTTGTTGAGACTTCTAAAACGGCAAGAAAGATCTTGTGTAAATTAATTCCATCTGTTGTGATACCCAATGTTAGCAAATGTGTATTGAGTGATCTGAAATCATGAAACACTGGCAGACCAAACAAACTAACTTTTTGGTCAGACTGAGTTTTATTGAGGAAAAAAGTTCTTGGTCAAACTGAATTTTATTGAGGGAAAAAGTTCTTTACTTGGTAAACGAATTTTATTACCTTCAGCACATCCCAAGACAGTTAACTCAATAGTTGCTCCGCTGACACCTGAGACATCGATGAACTTGATCTGAAGTTCCGTTATACCTTGTAGTGATGGTTCGTCCTCTGCAAATACCTTCACTTCCGATTGAATACCCTCAATAGTCAAGGTAAACTGTGAACAGGAGAAGAGAGTTTTTGCTTGACTACAAGATTTATAATCAATGAGCACATTGTGAAAAATAAAAGTGAAAACAATAATTATAAATGGATTAGTTAAAAAATGTTCCCACTCACCTCCGTGATTGTATTTTTGATCACCACTTGCTTGAAATCTGTCTCGTCTACTCTCTTTGCAAGTAACGTGAAAGTGAATTTGACTGACTGTGGTGACGTTGATCCCGTCTTTGGTGTGGTTGTTCCTTCTGCTTGTCCAGAAGTAACACTTGATGTGATTTTCTTCAAAGTGATAAGAACTCCACGAACATTGATATTGCTATTGAACTTTCTCTCCAGAACAGCACTGTTGCCAACAGACTGTTCGATTGGTAACTCGGAAAATGTGAGAAAGCCTGACTCATCTGTCAAGAGATTTCCTCTTGTCTGGTCCTTTGTCTCTACACCGCTCTCGCTATCCATATTTTGAAGACAGTACCCTGAACGGACAGAAATGGTTATTGTTAACACTGAAAGTTTTTTTTATCAGATCTAAGGTTATTGCTATAGTCATTTTTATTTTTCAGAATATAAAACTGTATGTCTTTACCCTCTGTGGTTGAAACCAGAGATGTTGTTGAGGTTGTTGTTCGTTCTGTGGTTGTCTGAGTTGGTGTTGTAACTGCCACAGTGCTTGTTGATTCTTCGGTTGTCGTTGTTGGTGTTGTCACAGAGACTGCTGTAGTTGTTACCTGGGTTGTGGTGAATTCTGGGACAAAACAAAAAGAGGGGATTGGAATCAGAACAGTTTGTAATACAAACAAAAGGACTGGGTCTTAAGACTGTTTATTTTAAAGGCTTGCCTATTTGTAACGTGCATTTCAAGAATCAAATAATTTCTTACATACAAGTAACAGGAATACTGTATTCCTGCTACTATCAGCTTACCTTCTGCACAGCCCAATACATGTAGCTCCAAGGTTGCAGATGAAACACCAGTGACCTCTAGGACAGTCACACGGAATGCCACAACCCCTTCAATGACTTCATTTCCAAGTTTTAGGAACTTCTGCAAGGGTTGATCACTGACTGGTGTGAATGTGATCACCTGTGGGGAGAGAATTATAACGTGAACCTCAGAAATTACTCTTGATGCAATTTTTTTCAGAAATCTTCACATGTTTTATATTACTTGACTCTGGAAATAAGTGTGTTAGATTATTTGCTATATTCACCTTGGGTTCTTGGTTGTCTCCCAGCAACAGGGGCTTAAAGTCATCGTTTCTCTCCTTCTTGGTGAAGAAATTTATAGTCACAGACACAAGTTCCTCATTTCCAGTCGGAGATGGTGTCGAGGAAGATGATGATGGAACAAGCCTAATACTGATTGCTCTGATAGAGGCAGATCTTGTTAAAATGCCATCAACACTGGGCAGGTTGTTGTCTCCCACCTCCAAAGGCAAGCTTTCGAACTTGATGTAAGTTGTTCCATTTTCTACTTGTAAAGTAATTAGATCTGAGGTAGGTGTAAAACCTTCCTGAAGGCCTTCTTCACCATCCATATTCTCCAAACAGTAACCTGCAAGGTAAATAAATCAGTAATGGTATGAAAGTCATGTATGTTTGTTCAAAAAGCTGTAAGAATGAAGGCTTGGTTATTTATCGCATATTCGTAATTACCTGGAGTTGTTGATAGCTGAGGAGTTGTGGTGCTAACAGTACTGCTAGTTGTAGTTTGCATAGTTGTTGAGACTTCTAAAACGGCAAGAAAGATCTTGTGTAAATTAATTCCATCTGTTGTGATACCCAATGTTAGCAAATGTGTATTGAGTGATCTGAAATCATGAAACACTGGCAGACCAAACAAACTAACTTTTTGGTCAGACTGAGTTTTATTGAGGGAAAAAGTTCTTGGTCAAACTGAATTTTATTGAGGGAAAAAGTTCTTTACTTGGTAAACGAATTTTATTACCTTCAGCACATCCCAAGACAGTTAACTCAATAGTTGCTCCGCTGACACCTGAGACATCAATGAACTTGATCTGAAGTTCCGTTATACCTTGTAGTGATGGTTCGTCCTCTGCAAATACCTTCACTTCCGATTGAATACCCTCAATAGTCAAGGTAAACTGTGAACAGGAGAAGAAAGTTTTTGCTTGACTACAAGATTTATAATCAATGAGCACATTGTGAAAAATAAAAGTGAAAACAATAATTATAAGTGGATTAGTTAAAAAATGTTCCCACTCACCTCCGTGATTGTATTTTTGATCACCACTTGCTTGAAATCTGTCTCGTCTACTCTCTTTGCAAGTAATGTGAAAGTGAATTTGACTGACTGTGGTGACGTTGATCCCGTCTTTGGTGTGGTCGTTTCTTCTGCTTGTCCAGAAGTAACACTTGATGTGATTTTCTTCAAAGTGATAAGAACTCCACGAACATTGATATTGCTATTGAACTTTCTCTCCAGAACAGCACTGTTGCCAACAGACTGTTCGATTGGTAACTCGGAAAATGTGAGAAAGCCTGACTCATCTGTCAAGAGATTTCCTCTTGTCTGGTCCTTTGTCTCTACACCGCTCTCGCTATCCATATTTTGAAGACAGTACCCTGAACGGACAGAAATGGTTATCGTTAACACTGAAAGTTTTTTTTATCAGATCTAAGGTTATTGCTATAGTCATTTTTATTTCTCAGAATATAAAACTGTATGTCTTTACCCTTTGTGGTTGAAACCAGAGATGTTGTTGAGGTTGTTGTTCGTTCTGTGGTTGTCTGAGTTGGTGTTGTAACTGCCACAGTGCTTGTTGATTCTTCGGTTGTCATTGTTGGTGTTGTCACAGAGACTGCTGTAGTTGTTACCTGGGTTGTGGTGAATTCTGGGACAAAACAAAAAGAGGGGATTGGAATCAGAACAGTTTGTAATACAAACAAAAGGACTGGGTCTTAAGACTGTTTATTTTAAAGGCTTGCCTATTTGTAACGTGCATTTCAAGAAACAAATAATTTCTTACATACAAGTAACAGGAATACTGTATTCCTGCTACTATCAGCTTACCTTCTGCACAGCCCAATACATGTAGCTCCAAGGTTGCAGACGAAACACCAGTGACCTCTAGGACAGTCACACGGAATGCCACAACCCCTTCAATGACTTCATTTCCAAGTTTTAGGAACTTCTGCAAGGGTTGATCACTGACTGGTGTGAATGTGATCACCTGTGGAGAGAGAATTATAACGTGAACCTCAGAAATTACTCTTGATGCAATTTCTTCAGAAATCTTCACATGTTTTATATTACTTGACTCTGGAAATAAGTGTGTTAGATTGTTTGCTATATTCACCTTGGGTTCTTGGTTGTCTTCCAGCAACAGGGGCTTAAAGTCATCGTTTCTCTCCTTCTTGGTGAAGAAATTTATAGTCACAGACACGAGTTCCTCATTTCCAGTCGGAGATGGTGTCGAGGAAGATGATGATGGAACAAGCCTAATACTGATTGCTCTGATAGAGGCAGATCTTGTTAAAATGCCATCAACACTGGGCAGGTTGTTGTCTCCCACCTCCAAAGGCAAGCTTTCGAACTTGATGTAAGTTGTTCCATTTTCTACTTGTAAAGTAATTAGATCTGAGGTAGGTGTAAAACCTTCCTGAAGGCCTTCTTCACCATCCATATTCTCCAAACAGTAACCTGCAAGGTAAATAAATCAGTAATGGTATGAAAGTCATGTATGTTTGTTCAAAAAGCTGTAAGAATGAAGGCTTGGTTATTTATCGCATATTCGTAATTACCTGGAGTTGTTGATAGCTGAGGAGTTGTGGTGCTAACAGTACTGCTAGTTGTAGTTTGCGTAGTTGTTGAGACTTCTAAAACGGCAAGAAAGATCTTGTGTAAATTAATTCCATCTGTTGTGATACCCAATGTTAGCAAATGTGTATTGAGTGATCTGAAATCATGAAACACTGGCAGACCAAACAAACTAACTTTTTGGTCAGACTGAGTTTTATTGAGGAAAAAAGTTCTTGGTCAAACTGAATTTTATTGAGGGAAAAAGTTCTTTACTTGGTAAACGAATTTTATTACCTTCAGCACATCCCAAGACAGTTAACTCAATAGTTGCTCCGCTGACACCTGAGACATCGATGAACTTGATCTGAAGTTCCGTTATACCTTGTAGTGATGGTTCGTCCTCTGCAAATACCTTCACTTCCGATTGAATACCCTCAATAGTCAAGGTAAACTGTGAACAGGAGAAGAGAGTTTTTGCTTGACTACAAGATTTATAATCAATGAGCACATTGTGAAAAATAAAAGTGAAAACAATAATTATAAATGGATTAGTTAAAAAATGTTCCCACTCACCTCCGTGATTGTATTTTTAATCACCACTTGCTTGAAATCTGTCTCGTCTACTCTCTTTGCAAGTAACGTGAAAGTGAATTTGACTGACTGTGGTGACGTTGATCCCGTCTTTGGTGTGGTCGTTCCTTCTGCTTGTCCAGAAGTAACACTTGATGTGATTTTCTTCAAAGTGATAAGAACTCCACGAACATTGATATTGCTATTGAACTTTCTCTCCAGAACAGCACTGTTGCCAACAGACTGTTCGATTGGTAACTCGGAAAATGTGAGAAAGCCTGACTCATCTGTCAAGAGATTTCCTCTTGTCTGGTCCTTTGTCTCTACACCGCTCTCGCTATCCATATTTTGAAGACAGTACCCTGAACGGACAGAAATGGGTATTATTAACACTGATAGTTTTTTTTAAAATCAGATCTAAGGTTACTGCTATAGTCATTTTTATTTCTCAGAATACAAAACTGTATGTCTTTACCCTCTGTGGTTGAAACCAGAGATGTTGTTGAGGTTGTTGTTCGTTCTGTGGTTGTCTGAGTTGGTGTTGTAACTGCCACAGTGCTTGTTGATTCTTCGGTTGTCGTTGTTGGTGTTGTCACAGAGACTGCTGTAGTTGTTACCTGGGTTGTGGTGAATTCTGGGACAAAACAAAAAGGGGATTGGAATCAGAACAGTTTGTAATTCAAACAAAAGGACTGGGTCTTAAGACTGTTTATTTTAAAGGCTTGCCTATTTGTAACGTGCATTTCAAGAAACAAATAATTTCTTACATACAAGTAACAGGAATACTGTATTCCTGCTACTATCGGCTTACCTTCTGCACAGCCCAATACATGCAGTTCCAAAGTTGCAGACGAAACACCAGTGACCTCTAGGACAGTCACACGGAATGCCACAACCCCTTCAATGACTTCATTTCCAAGTTTTAGGAACTTCTGCAAGGGTTGATCACTGACTGGTGTGAATGTGATCACCTGTGGGGAGAGAATTATAACGTGAACCTCGGAAATTACTCTTGATGCAATTTCTTCAGAAATCTTCACATGTTTTATATAACTTGACTCTGAAAATAAGTGTGTAAGATTATTTGTTATATTCACCTTGGGTTCTTGGCTGTCTTCCAGCAACAGGGGCTTAAAGTCATCGTTTCTCTCCTTCTTGGTGAAGAAATTTATAGTCACAGACACAAGTTCCTCATTTCCAGTCGGAGATGGTGTCGAGGAAGATGATGATGGAACAAGCCTAATACTGATTGCTCTGATAGAGGCAGATCTTGTTAAAATGCCATCAACACTGGGCAGGTTGTTGTCTCCCACCTCCAAAGGCAAGCTTTCGAACTTGATGTAAGTTGTTCCATTTTCTACTTGTAAAGTAATTAGATCTGAGGTAGGTGTAAAACCTTCCTGAAGGCCTTCTTCACCATCCATATTCTCCAAACAGTAACCTGCAAGGTAAATAAATCAGTAATGGTATGAAAGTCATGTATGTTTGTTCAAAAAGCTGTAAGAATGAAGGCTTGGTTATTTATCGCATATTCGTAATTACCTGGAGTTGTTGATAGCTGAGGAGTTGTGGTGCTAACAGTACTGCTAGTTGTAGTTTGCGTAGTTGTTGAGACTTCTAAAACGGCAAGAAAGATCTTGTGTAAATTAATTCCATCTGTTGTGATACCCAATGTTAGCAAATGTGTATTGAGTGATCTGAAATCATGAAACACTGGCAGACCAAACAAACTAACTTTTTGGTCAGACTGAGTTTTATTGAGGGAAAAAGTTCTTGGTCAAACTGAATTTTATTGAGGGAAAAAGTTCTTTACTTGGTAAACGAATTTTATTACCTTCAGCACATCCCAAGACAGTTAACTCAATAGTTGCTCCGCTGACACCTGAGACATCGATGAACTTGATCTGAAGTTCCGTTATACCTTGTAGTGATGGTTCGTCCTCTGCAAATACCTTCACTTCCGATTGAATACCCTCAATAGTCAAGGTAAACTGTGAACAGGAGAAGAAAGTTTTTGCTTGACTACAAGATTTATAATCAATGAGCACATTGTGAAAAATAAAAGTGAAAACAATAATTATAAGTGGATTAGTTAAAAAATGTTCCCACTCACCTCCGTGATTGTATTTTTGATCACCACTTGCTTGAAATCTGTCTCGTCTACTCTCTTTGCAAGTAATGTGAAAGTGAATTTGACTGACTGTGGTGACGTTGATCCCGTCTTTGGTGTGGTCGTTCCTTCTGCTTGTCCAGAAGTAACACTTGATGTGATTTTCTTCAAAGTGATAAGAACTCCACGAACATTGATATTGCTATTGAACTTTCTCTCCAGAACAGCACTGTTGCCAACAGACTGTTCGATTGGTAACTCGGAAAATGTGAGAAAGCCTGACTCATCTGTCAAGAGATTTCCTCTTGTCTGGTCCTTTGTCTCTACACCGCTCTCGCTATCCATATTTTGAAGACAGTACCCTGAACGGACAGAAATGGGTATTATTAACACTGATAGTTTTTTTTTAAATCAGATCTAAGGTTACTGCTATAGTCATTTTTATTTCTCAGAATACAAAACTGTATGTCTTTACCCTCTGTGGTTGAAACCAGAGATGTTGTTGAGGTTGTTGTTCGTTCTGTGGTTGTCTGAGTTGGTGTTGTAACTGCCACAGTGCTTGTTGATTCTTCGGTTGTCGTTGTTGGTGTTGTCACAGAGACTGCTGTAGTTGTTACCTGGGTTGTGGTGAATTCTGGGACAAAACAAAAAGGGGATTGGAATCAGAACAGTTTGTAATTCAAACAAAAGGACTGGGTCTTAAGACTGTTTAATTTAAAGGCTTGCCTATTTGTAACGTGCATTTCAAGAAACAAATAATTTCTTACATACAAGTAACAGGAATACTGTATTCCTGCTACTATCAGCTTACCTTCTGCACAGCCCAATACATGCAGTTCCAAAGTTGCAGACGAAACACCAGTGACCTCTAGGACAGTCACACGGAATGCCACAACCCCTTCAATGACTTCATTTCCAAGTTTTAGGAACTTCTGCAAGGGTTGATCACTGACTGGTGTGAATGTGATCACCTGTGGGGAGAGAATTATAACGTGAACCTCAGAAATTACTCTTGATGCAATTTCTTCAGAAATCTTCACATGTTTTATATAACTTGACTCTGAAAATAAGTGTGTAAGATTATTTGTTATATTCACCTTGGGTTCTTGGCTGTCTTCCAGCAACAGGGGCTTAAAGTCATCGTTTCTCTCCTTCTTGGTGAAGAAATTTATAGTCACAGACACGAGTTCCTCATTTCCAGTCGGAGATGGTGTCGAGGAAGATGATGATGGAACAAGCCTAATACTGATTGCTCTGATAGAGGCAGATCTTGTTAAAATGCCATCAACACTGGGCAGGTTGTTGTCTCCCACCTCCAAAGGCAAGCTTTCGAACTTGATGTAAGTTGTTCCATTTTCTACTTGTAAAGTAATTAGATCTGAGGTAGGTGTAAAACCTTCCTGAAGGCCTTCTTCACCATCCATATTCTCCAAACAGTAACCTGCAAGGTAAATAAATCAGTAATGGTATGAAAGTCATGTATGTTTGTTCAAAAAGCTGTAAGAATGAAGGCTTGGTTATTTATCGCATATTCGTAATTACCTGGAGTTGTTGATAGCTGAGGAGTTGTGGTGCTAACAGTACTGCTAGTTGTAGTTTGCGTAGTTGTTGAGACTTCTAAAACGGCAAGAAAGATCTTGTGTAAATTAATTCCATCTGTTGTGATACCCAATGTTAGCAAATGTGTATTGAGTGATCTGAAATCATGAAACACTGGCAGACCAAACAAACTAACTTTTTGGTCAGACTGAGTTTTATTGAGGAAAAAAGTTCTTGGTCAAACTGAATTTTATTGAGGGAAAAAGTTCTTTACTTGGTAAACGAATTTTATTACCTTCAGCACATCCCAAGACAGTTAACTCAATAGTTGCTCCGCTGACACCTGAGACATCGATGAACTTGATCTGAAGTTCCGTTATACCTTGTAGTGATGGTTCGTCCTCTGCAAATACCTTCACTTCCGATTGAATACCCTCAATAGTCAAGGTAAACTGTGAACAGGAGAAGAGAGTTTTTGCTTGACTACAAGATTTATAATCAATGAGCACATTGTGAAAAATAAAAGTGAAAACAATAATTATAAATGGATTAGTTAAAAAATGTTCCCACTCACCTCCGTGATTGTATTTTTGATCACCACTTGCTTGAAATCTGTCTCGTCTACTCTCTTTGCAAGTAACGTGAAAGTGAATTTGACTGACTGTGGTGACGTTGATCCCGTCTTTGGTGTGGTCGTTCCTTCTGCTTGTCCAGAAGTAACACTTGATGTGATTTTCTTCAAAGTGATAAGAACTCCACGAACATTGATATTGCTATTGAACTTTCTCTCCAGAACAGCACTGTTGCCAACAGACTGTTCGATTGGTAACTCGGAAAATGTGAGAAAGCCTGACTCATCTGTCAAGAGATTTCCTCTTGTCTGGTCCTTTGTCTCTACACCGCTCTCGCTATCCATATTTTGAAGACAGTACCCTGAACGGACAGAAATGGGTATTATTAACACTGATAGTTTTTTTTAAAATCAGATCTAAGGTTACTGCTATAGTCATTTTTATTTCTCAGAATACAAAACTGTATGTCTTTACCCTCTGTGGTTGAAACCAGAGATGTTGTTGAGGTTGTTGTTCGTTCTGTGGTTGTCTGAGTTGGTGTTGTAACTGCCACAGTGCTTGTTGATTCTTCGGTTGTCGTTGTTGGTGTTGTCACAGAGACTGCTGTAGTTGTTACCTGGGTTGTGGTGAATTCTGGGACAAAACAAAAAGGGGATTGGAATCAGAACAGTTTGTAATTCAAACAAAAGGACTGGGTCTTAAGACTGTTTATTTTAAAGGCTTGCCTATTTGTAACAGGCATTTCAAGAAACAAATAATTTCTTACATACAAGTAACAGGAATACTGTATTCCTGCTACTATCAGCTTACCTTCTGCACAGCCCAATACATGCAGTTCCAAAGTTGCAGACGAAACACCAGTGACCTCTAGGACAGTCACACGGAATGCCACAACCCCTTCAATGACTTCATTTCCAAGTTTTAGGAACTTCTGCAAGGGTTGATCACTGACTGGTGTGAATGTGATCACCTGTGGGGAGAGAATTATAACGTGAACCTCAGAAATTACTCTTAATGCAATTTCTTCAGAAATCTTCACATGTTTTTAGTACTTGACTCTGGAAATAAGTGTGTTAGATTTTTTGCTATATTCACCTTGGGTTTTTGGTTGTCTTCCAGCAACAGGGGCTTAAAGTCATCGTCTGTCTCCTTCTTGGTGAAGAATTTGACAGTCACAGACACAAGTTCCTCAGTTCCTGTCGGAGATGGTGTCGAGGAAGATGATGATGGAACAAGCCTAATGCTGATTGCTCTGATAGAGGCTGATCTTGTTAAAGTGCCATCAACACTGGGCGGGTAGTTGTCTCCCACAACTAAAGGCAAGGTGTCGAACTTGATGTAAGTTGTTCCATTTTCTACTTGTAAAGTAATTAGATCTGAGGTAGGTGTAAAACCTTTCTGAAGGCCTTCTTCACCATCCATATTCTCCAAACAGTAACCTGCAAGGTAAATAAATCAGTAATCGTATGAAAGTCATGTATGTTTGTGCAAAAAGCTGTAAAAATGAATGCTTGGTTGATTATCGATTATTCTTAATTACCTGGAGTTGTTGATAGTTGAGGAGTTGTGGTGCTGACAGTACTGCTAGTTGTAGTTTGCGTAGTTGTTGAGACTTCTAAAACGGCAAGAAAGTACTGGTGTTAATTAATTCTATCTGTGGTGATACCTAATGCTAGCAAATGTGTATCGAGTGATCTGAAATCATAAAACCCTGGCAGACCAAACGAACAAATTTTTAGTCAAACTGAGTTTTATTGAGGGAAAAAGTTTTTTACTTGGTAAACGAATATAATTACCTTCAGCACATCCCAAGACAGTTAACTCAATAGTTGCTCCGCTGACACCTGAGACATCAATAAACCTGATCTGGAGTTCCTTAATACCTTCTAGTGATGGTTCGTTCATGGGAAATACCTTCACTTCTGATTGAATACCCTCAATAGACAAGGTAAACTGTGAACAGGAGAATGGGAGTATGTGCTTTACTTCAAGATTCATAATCAATGAGCACATTGTTATAAAATAAAAAGGAAAAAAATAAATAAAAGTGGATTAGTTAAAAACTGTTCTCACTCACCTCCGTGATTGTATTTTTGATCACCACTTGCTTGAAATCTTTCTCGTCTACTCTCTTTGCAAGTAATGTGAAAGTGAATTTAACTGACTGTGGTGGCGTTGATCCTGTCTTTGGTGTGGTCATTCCTTCTGCTTTTCCAGAAGTAACACTTGATGTGATTTTCTTCAAAGTGATCAGAACTCCACGAACATTGACATTGCTATTGAACTTTCGCTCTAAAACAGCACTGTTCCCAACAGACTGCTCAATTGGCAACTCGGAAAATGTGAGAAAGCCTGACTCATCTGTGAAAAGATTTCCTCTTGTCTGGTCCTTCGTCTCTACACCGCTTTCGCTATCCATATTTTGAAGACAGTACCCTGAATGAACAGAAATGGGTATTATTAACAATGAAAGTTTTTTAAAATCAGATCTAAGGTTACTACTATAGTAATGTTTACTCTTCAGAACATAAAACTGTATGTATTTACCCTCTGTTGTTGAAACCAGAGATGTTGTTGAGGTTGTTGTTCGTTCTGTGGTTGTCTGAGTTGGTGTTGTAACTGCCACAGTGCTAGTTGATTCTTCGGTTGTCGTTGTTGGTGTTGTCACAGAGACTGCTGTAGTTGTTACCTGGGTTGTGGTGAATTCTGGGACAAAACAAAAAGAGGGGATTGGAATCAGTTTGATATACAAACAAAAGGACTAGGTCTTTAGACTTTTTATTTTTAAGGGTTGCCTATTTGTATCGTGAATTTGGAAAAAACAAATCATTTATCACGTACAACTAACAGGAATACTGTATTCCTGCTACTACGACTTACCTTCTGCACAGCCCAATACGTGTAGTTCCAAAGTTGCAGACGAAACACCAGTGACCTCTAGGACAGTCACACGGAATGCCACAACCCCTTTAATGACTTCATTCCCAGTTTTTAAGAACTTCTGCAAGGGTTGATCACTGACTGGTGTGAATGTGATCACCTGTGGGGAGAGAATTATAAAGTGAACCTCAGAAATTACCCTTGATGCAACTTCTTCAGATATCTTCACGTGTTTTATAATACTTGACTCTGAAAATAAGAGTGTTAGATTATTTGTTATATTCACCTTTGGTTCTTGGTTGTCTTCCAGCAACAGGGGCTTAAAGTCATCGTCTGTCTCCTTCTTGGTGAAGAATTTGACAGTCACAGACACAAGTTCCTCAGTTCCTGTCGGAGATGGTGTCGAGGAAGATGATGATGGAACAAGCCTAATGCTGATTGCTCTGATAGAGGCTGATCTTGTTAAAGTGCCATCAACACTGGGCGGGTAGTTGTCTCCCACCTCCAAAGGCAAGCTTTCGAACTTGATGTAAGTTGTTCCATTTTCTACTTGTAAAGTAATTAGATCTGAGGTAGGTGTAAAACCTTTCTGAAGGCCTTCTTCACCATCCATATTCTCCAAACAGTAACCTGCAAGGTAAATAAATCAGTAATCGTATGAAAGTCATGTATGTTTGTGCAAAAAGCTGTAAAAATGAATGCTTGGTTGATTATCGGTTATTCTTAATTACCTGGAGTTGTTGATAGTTGAGGAGTTGTGGTGCTGACAGTACTGCTAGTTGTAGTTTGCGTAGTTGTTGAGACTTCTAAAACGGCAAGAAAGTACTGGTGTTAATTAATTCTATCTGTGGTGATACCTAATGTTAGCAAATGTGTATTGAGTGATCTGAAATCATAAAACCCTGGCAGACCAACCGAACAAATTTTTAGTCAAACTGAGTTTTATTGAGGGAAAAAGTTTTTTACTTGGTAAACGAATATAATTACCTTCAGCACATCCCAAGACAGTTAACTCAAAAGTTGCTCCGCTTACACCTGAGACATCAATAAACCTGATCTGGAGTTCCTTAATACCTTCTAGTGATGGTTCGTTCATGGGAAATACCTTCACTTCTGATTGAATACCCTCAATAGACAAGGTAAACTGTGAACAGGAGAATGGGAGTATGTGCTTTACTTCAAGATTCATAATCAATGAGCACATTGTTAAAAAATAAAAAGGAAAAAAATAAATAAAAGTGGATTAGCTAAAAACTGTTCTCACTCACCTCCGTGATTGTATTTTTGATCACCACTTGCTTGAAATCTTTCTCGTCTACTCTCTTTGCAAGTAATGTGAAAGTGAATTTGACTGACTGTGGTGGCGTTGATCCTGTCTTTGGTGTGGTCATTCCTTCTGCTTGTCCAGAAGTAACACTTGATGTGATTTTCTTCAAAGTGATCAGAACTCCACGAACATTGACATTGCTATTGAACTTTCGCTCTAAAACAGCACTGTTCCCAACAGACTGCTCAATTGGCAACTCGGAAAATGTGAGAAAGCCTGACTCATCTGTGAAAAGATTTCCTCTTGTCTGGTCCTTCGTCTCTACACCGCTTTCGCTATCCATATTTTGAAGACAGTACCCTGAATGAACAGAAATGGGTATTATTAACAATGAAAGTTTTTTAAAATCAGATCTAAGGTTACTACTATAGTAATGTTTACTCTTCAGAACATAAAACTGTATGTATTTACCCTCTGTTGTTGAAACCAGAGATGTTGTTGAGGTTGTTGTTCGTTCTGTGGTTGTCTGAGTTGGTGTTGTAACTGCCACAGTGCTAGTTGATTCTTCGGTTGTCGTTGTTGGTGTTGTCACAGAGACTGCTGTAGTTGTTACCTGGGTTGTGGTGAATTCTGGGACAAAACAAAAAGAGGGGATTGGAATCAGTTTGATATACAAACAAAAGGACTAGGTCTTCAGACTTTTTATTTTTAAGGGTTGCCTATTTGTATCGTGCATTTGGAAAAAACAAATCATTTATCACGTACAACTAACAGGAATACTGTATTCCTGCTACTACGACTTACCTTCTGCACAGCCCAATACATGTAGTTCCAAAGTTGCAGACGAAACACCAGTGACCTCTAGGACAGTCACACGGAATGCCACCACCCCTTTAATGACTTCATTTCCAGTTTTTAAGAACTTCTGCAAGGGTTGATCACTGACTGGTGTGAATGTGATCACCTGTGGGGAGAGAATTATAAAGTGAACCTCAGAAATTACCCTTGATGCAACTTCTTCAGATATCTTCACATGTTTTATAATACTTGACTCTGAAAATAAGAGTGTTAGATTATTTGTTATATTCACCTTTGGTTCTTGGTTGTCTTCCAGCAACAGGGGCTTAAAGTCATCGTCTGTCTCCTTCTTGGTGAAGAATTTGACAGTCACAGACACAAGTTCCTCAGTTCCTGTCGGAGATGGTGTCAAGGAAGATGATGATGGAACAAGCCTAATGCTGATTGCTCTGATAGAGGCTGATCTTGTTAAAGTGCCATCAACACTGGGCGGGTAGTTGTCTCCCACAACTAAAGGCAAGGTGTCAAACTTGATGTAAGTTGTTCCATTTTTTACTTGTAAAGTAATTAGATCTGAGGTAGGTGTAAAACCTTTCTGAAGGCCTTCTTCACCATCCATATTCTCCAAACAGTAACCTGCAAGGTAAATAAATCAGTAATCGTATGAAAGTCATGTATGTTTGTGCAAAAAGCTGTAAGAATGAAGTTTTGGTTGACTATAAGTTATTCTTAATTACCTTGAGTTGTTGATAGCTGATGACTTGTAGTGCTGCTGGTCTTGGTTGTTGTAGCGGTCGTTGGTGCTTTAGGTTTTAAGAAAAGTGCATAACAATTTAGAACATCAGGGATAAATATTATTCATTTTGGTTTTTACCCATATACACCATTGAGTGTTTATTACTGTATACTTGGTACTTACCTCAGTACTGTGAAAAAAATCACATACATATTACTCGGGTGGGAATATTCAGTGGCCAGAGGCAGTTCATTACGTTAATAAATTCTCAATAACAAAATCAAGTAGCAGAATTTGAACTCTGTCTGAGTTGAACAAACTGACCTGACTTTATAGTAGTTAAAAGATATTTTGTTAGTCTGTAGCAATGAAAGGATTCATTATGCATAACAAAAAACATTGCAAGTGTGAAGAGACAAATGGATTCGCTTACGAGGAGGACGGCCCTTGATGGTAGTAGTCGATAGCAAAGTGTCTCCTGTTGGCAAACCTAAAGGATTAATCAAAATATTTTTTAATGTTCAGAACACAACAGAATGAATCCATCCAAGATGCTCATACATTTTTCCTGGTATTATAGTAAACACATGCACTTGTTATCAAGACTCTTCTCTTAATAAGTACAATTATTTTACCTTTAGTTGTAGGGGATTTGGTTGTCACATATTCTGTTGTTGAAAACTCTGTAAAAGCAAAAGTTATTGTTCAATAATTAGTTGTTTGTAGAATATTACTATAGTAAAGGGCCAACGTGAATGTTGTAAAGAAATAGGTAATGTTTTAAAACCCTGTTTCAATGGAGAATAAGAAGAAATCACAATCCAACAAACCTAGTGGAAAACAGGATAAGATGTGTCAAAAATTACTTTGAGAAAAGTATTTCCATATGTGGTAATGTGCAATTTGTACCAAAACTTGTCTTTGTAATTGTCCAACAAAATTTAATGCTAAAACACTTTGGGGGGGGGGGGGTTCTTTACTTTGTAAACGAATGTGATTACCTTCAGCACATCCCAAGACAGTTAACTCAATAGTTGCTCCGCTGACACCTGAGACATCAATGAACCTGATCTGGAGTTCCTTTATACCTTCTAGTGATGGTTCGTTCATGGGAAATACCTTCATTTCTGATTGAATACCCTCAATAGACAAGGTAAACTGTGAACAGGAGAATGGAAGTTTTTGCTTTACTTCAAGATTCATAATCAATGAGCACATTGTTAAAAAATAAAAAGGAAAAAAATAAATAAAAGTGGATTAGTTAAAAACTGTTCTCACTCACCTCCGTGATTGTATTTTTGATCACCACTTGCTTGAAATCTTTCTCGTCTACTCTCTTTGCAAGTAATGTGAAAGTGAATTTGACTGACTGTGGTGGCGTTGATCCTGTCTTTGGTGTGGTCATTCCTTCTGCTTGTCCAGAAGTAACACTTGATGTGATTTTCTTCAAAGTGATCAGAACTCCACGAACATTGACATTACTATTGAACTTTCGCTCTAAAACAGCACTGTTGCCAACAGACTGCTCAATTGGCAACTCGGAAAATGTGAGAAAGCCTGACTCATCTGTGAAAAGATTTCCTCTTGTCTGGTCCTTTGTCTCTACACCGCTTTCGCTATCCATATTTTGAAGACAGTACCCTGAACAGACAGAAAGAGGTATTATTAACAATGAAAGTTTTTTAAAATCAGATCTAAGGTTACTACTATAGTAATGTTTACTCTTCAGAACATAAAACTGTATGTATTTACCCTCTGTTGTTGAAACCAGAGATGTTGTTGAGGTTGTTCGTTCTGTGGTTGTCTGAGTTGGTGTTGTAACTGCCACAGTGCTAGTTGATTCTTCGGTTGTCGTTGTTGGTGTTGTCACAGAGACTGCTGTAGTTGTTACCTGGGTTGTGGTGAATTCTGGGACAAAACAAAAAGAGGGGATTGGAATCAGTTTGATATACAAACAAAAGGACTAGGTCTTCAGACTTTTTATTTTTAAGGGTTGCCTATTTGTATCGTGCATTTGGAAAAAACAAATCATTTATCACGTACAACTAACAGGAATACTGTATTCCTGCTACTACGACTTACCTTCTGCACAGCCCAATACATGTAGTTCCAAAGTTGCAGACGAAACACCAGTGACCTCTAGGACAGTCACACGGAATGCCACAACCCCTTTAATGACTTCATTTCCAGTTTTTAAGAACTTCTGCAAGGGTTGATCACTGACTGGTGTGAATGTGATCACCTGTGGGGAGAGAATTATAAAGTGAACCTCAGAAATTACCCTTGATGCAACTTCTTCAGATATCTTCACATGTTTTATAATACTTGACTCTGAAAATAAGAGTGTTAGATTATTTGTTATATTCACCTTTGGTTCTTGGTTGTCTTCCAGCAACAGGGGCTTAAAGTCATCGTCTGTCTCCTTCTTGGTGAATAATTTGACAGTCACAGACACAAGTTCCTCAGTTCCTGTCGGAGATGGTGTCAAGGAAGATGATGATGGAACAAGCCTAATGCTGATTGCTCTGATAGAGGCTGATCTTGTTAAAGTGCCATCAACACTGGGCGGGTAGTTGTCTCCCACAACTAAAGGCAAGGTGTCGAACTTGATGTAAGTTGTTCCATTTTCTACTTGTAAAGTAATTAGATCTGAGGTAGGTGTAAAACCTTTCTGAAGGCCTTCTTCACCGTCCATATTCTCCAAACAGTAACCTGCAAGGTAAATAAATCAGTAATCGTATGAAAGTCATGTATGTTTGTGCAAAAAGCTGTAAAAATGAATGCTTGGTTGATTATCGGTTATTCTTAATTACCTGGAGTTGTTGATAGTTGAGGAGTTGTGGTGCTGACAGTACTGCTAGTTGTAGTTTGCGTAGTTGTTGAGACTTCTAAAACGGCAAGAAAGTACTGGTGTTAATTAATTCTATCTGTGGTGATACCTAATGTTAGCAAATGTGTATTGAGTGATCTGAAATCATAAAACCCTGGCAGACCAACCGAACAAATTTTTAGTCAAACTGAGTTTTATTGAGGGAAAAAGTTTTTTACTTGGTAAACGAATATAATTACCTTCAGCACATCCCAAGACAGTTAACTCAATAGTTGCTTCGCTGACACCTGAGACATCAACGAACTTGATCTGGAGTTCCTTTATACCTTCTAGTGATGGTTCGTTCATGGGAAATACCTTCACTTCTGATTGAATACCCTCAATAGTCAAGGTAAACTGTGAACAGGAGAATGGAAGTTTTTGCTTTACTTCAAGATTCATAATCAATGAGCACATTGTTAAAAAATAAAAAGGAAAAAAATAAATAAAAGTGGATTAGTTAAAAACTGTTCTCACTCACCTCCGTGATTGTATTTTTGATCACCACTTGCTTGAAATCTTTCTCGTCTACTCTCTTTGCAAGTAATGTGAAAGTGAATTTGACTGACTGTGGTGGCGTTGATCCTGTCTTTGGTGTGGTCATTCTTTCTGCTTGTCCAGAAGTAACACTTGATGTGATTTTCTTCAAAGTGATCAGAACTCCACGAACATTGACATTGCTATTGAACTTTCGCTCTAAAACAGCACTGTTGCCAACAGACTGCTCAATTGGCAACTCGGAAAATGTGAGAAAGCCTGACTCATCTGTGAAAAGATTTCCTCTTGTCTGGTCCTTTGTCTCTACACCGCTTTCGCTATCCATATTTTGAAGACAGTACCCTGAACAGCAAAAAATGGGTATTATTAACACTGAAAGTTTTTTTTTTATCAGATCTAAGGTTAATGCTATAGTCATTTTTATTTCTCAGAATATAAAACTGTATGTTTTTACCCTCTGTGGTTGAAACCAGAGATGTTGTTGAGGTTGTTGTTCGTTCTGTGGTTGTCTGAGTTGGTGTTGTAACTGCCACAGTGCTAGTTGATTCTTCGGTTGTCGTTGTTGGTGTTGTCACAGAGACTGCTGTAGTTGTTACCTGGGTTGTGGTGAATTCTGGGACAAAACAAAAAGAGGGGATTGGAATCAGTTTGATATACAAACAAAAGGACTAGGTCTTCAGACTTTTTATTTTTAAGGGTTGCCTATTTGTATCGTGCATTTGGAAAAAACAAATCATTTATCACGTACAACTAACAGGAATACTGTATTCCTGCTACTAAGTCTTACCTTCTGCACAGCCCAATACATGTAGTTCCAAAGTTGCAGACGAAACACCAGTGACCTCTAGGACAGTCACACGGAATGCCACAACCCCTTTAATGACTTCATTTCCAGTTTTTAAGAACTTCTGCAAGGGTTGATCACTGACTGGTGTGAATGTGATCACCTGTGGGGAGAGAATTATAAAGTGAACCTCAGAAATTACCCTTGATGCAACTTCTTCAGATATCTTCACATGTTTTATAATACTTGACTCTGAAAATAAGAGTGTTAGATTATTTGTTATATTCACCTTTGGTTCTTGGTTGTCTTCCAGCAACAGGGGCTTAAAGTCATCGTCTGTCTCCTTCTTGGTGAATAATTTGACAGTCACAGACACAAGTTCCTCAGTTCCTGACGGAGATGGTGTCAAGGAAGATGATGATGGAACAAGCCTAATGCTGATTGCTCTGATAGAGGCTGATCTTGTTAAAGTGCCATCAACACTGGGCGGGTAGTTGTCTCCCACAACTAAAGGCAAGGTGTCGAACTTGATGTAAGTTGTTCCATTTTCTACTTGTAAAGTAATTAGATCTGAGGTAGGTGTAAAACCTTTCTGAAGGCCTTCTTCACCATCCATATTCTCCAAACAGTAACCTGCAAGGTAAATAAATCAGTAATCGTATGAAAGTCATGTATGTTTGTGCAAAAAGCTGTAAAAATGAATGCTTGGTTGATTATCGGTTATTCTTAATTACCTGGAGTTGTTGATAGTTGAGGAGTTGTGGTGCTGACAGTACTGCTAGTTGTAGTTTGCGTAGTTGTTGAGACTTCTAAAACGGCAAGAAAGTACTGGTGTTAATTAATTCTATCTGTGGTGATACCTAATGTTAGCAAATGTGTATTGAGTGATCTGAAATCATAAAACCCTGGCAGACCAACCGAACAAATTTTTAGTCAAACTGAGTTTTATTGAGGGAAAAAGTTTTTTACTTGGTAAACGAATATAATTACCTTCAGCACATCCCAAGACAGTTAACTCAATAGTTGCTTCGCTGACACCTGAGACATCAATGAACTTGATCTGGAGTTCCTTTATACCTTCTAGTGATGGTTCGTTCATGGGAAATACCTTGACTTCTGATTGAATACCCTCAATAGTCAAGGTAAACTGTGAACAGGAGAATGGGAGTATCTGCTTTACTTCAAGATTCATAATCAATGAGCACATTGTTAAAAAATAAAAATGAAAAAAATAAATAAAAGTGGATTAGTTAAAAACTGTTCTCACTCACCTCCGTGATTGTATTTTTGATCACTACTTGCTTGAAATCTTTCTCGTCTACTCTCTTTGCAAGTAATGTGAAAGTGAATTTGACTGACTGTGGTGGCTTTGATCCTGTCTTTGGTGTGGTCATTCTTTCTGCTTGTCCAGAAGTAACACTTGATGTGATTTTCTTCAAAGTGATCAGAACTCCACGAACATTGACATTGCTATTGAACTTTCGCTCTAAAACAGCACTGTTGCCAACAGACTGCTCAATTGGCAACTCGGAAAATGTGAGAAAGCCTGACCCATCTGTGAAAAGATTTCCTCTTGTCTGGTCCTTTGTCTCTACACCGCTTTCGCTATCCATATTTTGAAGACAGTACCCTGAACAGACAGAAATGGGTATTATTAACACTGAAAGTTTTTTTTTTATCAGATCTAAGGTTATTGCTATAGTCATTTTTATTTCTCAGAATATAAAACTGTATGTCTTTACCCTCTGTGGTTGAAACCAGAGATGTTGTTGAGGTTGTTGTTCGTTCTGTGGTTGTCTGAGTTGGTGTTGTAACTGCCACAGTGCTAGTTGATTCTTCGGTTGTCGTTGTTGGTGTTGTCACAGAGACTGCTGTAGTTGTTACCTGGGTTGTGGTGAATTCTGGGACAAAACAAAAAGAGGGGATTGGAATCAGTTTGATATACAAACAAAAGGACTAGGTCTTCAGACTTTTTATTTTTAAGGGTTGCCTATTTGTATCGTGCATTTGGAAAAAACAAATCATTTATCACATACAACTAACAGGAATACTGTATTCCTGCTACTACGACTTACCTTCTGCACAGCCCAATACATGTAGTTCCAAAGTTGCAGACGAAACACCAGTGACCTCTAGGACAGTCACACGGAATGCCACCACCCCTTTAATGACTTCATTTCCAGTTTTTAAGAACTTCTGCAAGGGTTGATCACTGACTGGTGTGAATGTGATCACCTGTGGGGAGAGAATTATAAAGTGAACCTCACAAATTACCCTTGATGCAACTTCTTCAGATATCTTCACATGTTTTATAATACTTGACTCTGAAAATAAGAGTGTTAGATTATTTGTTATATTCACCTTTGGTTCTTGGTTGTCTTCCAGCAACAGGGGCTTAAAGTCATCGTCTGTCTCCTTCTTGGTGAAGAATTTGACAGTCACAGACACAAGTTCCTCAGTTCCTGTCGGAGATGGTGTCAAGGAAGATGATGATGGAACAAGCCTAATGCTGATTGCTCTGATAGAGGCTGATCTTGTTAAAGTGCCATCAACACTGGGCGGGTAGTTGTCTCCCACAACTAAAGGCAAGGTGTCAAACTTGATGTAAGTTGTTCCATTTTTTACTTGTAAAGTAATTAGATCTGAGGTAGGTGTAAAACCTTTCTGAAGGCCTTCTTCACCATCCATATTCTCCAAACAGTAACCTGCAAGGTAAATAAATCAGTAATCGTATGAAAGTCATGTATGTTTGTGCAAAAAGCTGTAAGAATGAAGTTTTGGTTGACTATAAGTTATTCTTAATTACCTTGAGTTGTTGATAGCTGATGACTTGTAGTGCTGCTGGTCTTGGTTGTTGTAGCGGTCGTTGGTGCTTTAGGTTTTAAGAAAAGTGCATAACAATTTAGAACATCAGGGATAAATATTATTCATTTTGGTTTTTACCCATATACACCATTGAGTGTTTATTACTGTATACTTGGTACTTACCTCAGTACTGTGAAAAAAATCACATACATATTACTCGGGTGGGAATATTCAGTGGCCAGAGGCAGTTCATTACGTTAATAAATTCTCAATAACAAAATCAAGTAGCAGAATTTGAACTCTGTCTGAGTTGAACAAACTGACCTGACTTTATAGTAGTTAAAAGATATTTTGTTAGTCTGTAGCAATGAAAGGATTCATTATGCATAACAAAAAACATTGCAAGTGTGAAGAGACAAATGGATTCGCTTACGAGGAGGACGGCCCTTGATGGTAGTAGTCGATAGCAAAGTGTCTCCTGTTGGCAAACCTAAAGGATTAATCAAAATATTTTTTAATGTTCAGAACACAACAGAATGAATCCATCCAAGATGCTCATACATTTTTCCTGGTATTATAGTAAACACATGCACTTGTTATCAAGACTCTTCTCTTAATAAGTACAATTATTTTACCTTTAGTTGTAGGGGATTTGGTTGTCACATATTCTGTTGTTGAAAACTCTGTAAAAGCAAAAGTTATTGTTCAATAATTAGTTGTTTGTAGAATATTACTATAGTAAAGGGCCAACGTGAATGTTGTAAAGAAATAGGTAATGTTTTAAAACCCTGTTTCAATGGAGAATAAGAAGAAATCACAATCTAACAAACCTAGTGGAAAACAGGATAAGATGTGTCAAAAATTACTTTGAGAAAAGTATTTCCATATGTGGTAATGTGCAATTTGTACCAAAACTTGTCTTTGTAATTGTCCAACAAAATTTAATGCTAAAACACTTTGGGGGGGGGGGGGGGGTTCTTTACTTTGTAAACGAATGTGATTACCTTCAGCACATCCCAAGACAGTTAACTCAATAGTTGCTCCGCTGACACCTGAGACATCAATGAACCTGATCTGGAGTTCCTTTATACCTTCTAGTGATGGTTCGTTCATGGGAAATACCTTCATTTCTGATTGAATACCCTCAATAGACAAGGTAAACTGTGAACAGGAGAATGGAAGTTTTTGCTTTACTTCAAGATTCATAATCAATGAGCACATTGTTAAAAAATAAAAAGGAAAAAAATAAATAAAAGTGGATTAGTTAAAAACTGTTCTCACTCACCTCCGTGATTGTATTTTTGATCACCACTTGCTTGAAATCTTTCTCGTCTACTCTCTTTGCAAGTAATGTGAAAGTGAATTTGACTGACTGTGGTGGCGTTGATCCTGTCTTTGGTGTGGTCATTCCTTCTGCTTGTCCAGAAGTAACACTTGATGTGATTTTCTTCAAAGTGATCAGAACTCCACGAACATTGACATTACTATTGAACTTTCGCTCTAAAACAGCACTGTTGCCAACAGACTGCTCAATTGGCAACTCGGAAAATGTGAGAAAGCCTGACTCATCTGTGAAAAGATTTCCTCTTGTCTGGTCCTTTGTCTCTACACCGCTTTCGCTATCCATATTTTGAAGACAGTACCCTGAACAGACAGAAAGAGGTATTATTAACAATGAAAGTTTTTTAAAATCAGATCTAAGGTTACTACTATAGTAATGTTTACTCTTCAGAACATAAAACTGTATGTATTTACCCTCTGTTGTTGAAACCAGAGATGTTGTTGAGGTTGTTCGTTCTGTGGTTGTCTGAGTTGGTGTTGTAACTGCCACAGTGCTAGTTGATTCTTCGGTTGTCGTTGTTGGTGTTGTCACAGAGACTGCTGTAGTTGTTACCTGGGTTGTGGTGAATTCTGGGACAAAACAAAAAGAGGGGATTGGAATCAGTTTGATATACAAACAAAAGGACTAGGTCTTCAGACTTTTTATTTTTAAGGGTTGCCTATTTGTATCGTGCATTTGGAAAAAACAAATCATTTATCACGTACAACTAACAGGAATACTGTATTCCTGCTACTACGACTTACCTTCTGCACAGCCCAATACATGTAGTTCCAAAGTTGCAGACGAAACACCAGTGACCTCTAGGACAGTCACACGGAATGCCACAACCCCTTTAATGACTTCATTTCCAGTTTTTAAGAACTTCTGCAAGGGTTGATCACTGACTGGTGTGAATGTGATCACCTGTGGGGAGAGAATTATAAAGTGAACCTCAGAAATTACCCTTGATGCAACTTCTTCAGATATCTTCACATGTTTTATAATACTTGACTCTGAAAATAAGAGTGTTAGATTATTTGTTATATTCACCTTTGGTTCTTGGTTGTCTTCCAGCAACAGGGGCTTAAAGTCATCGTCTGTCTCCTTCTTGGTGAATAATTTGACAGTCACAGACACAAGTTCCTCAGTTCCTGACGGAGATGGTGTCGAGGAAGATGATGATGGAACAAGCCTAATGCTGATTGCTCTGATAGAGGCTGATCTTGTTAAAGTGCCATCAACACTGGGCGGGTAGTTGTCTCCCACAACTAAAGGCAAGGTGTCGAACTTGATGTAAGTTGTTCCATTTTCTACTTGTAAAGTAATTAGATCTGAGGTAGGTGTAAAACCTTTCTGAAGGCCTTCTTCACCATCCATATTCTCCAAACAGTAACCTGCAAGGTAAATAAATCAGTAATCGTATGAAAGTCATGTATGTTTGTGCAAAAAGCTGTAAAAATGAATGCTTGGTTGATTATCGGTTATTCTTAATTACCTGGAGTTGTTGATAGTTGAGGAGTTGTGGTGCTGACAGTACTGCTAGTTGTAGTTTGCGTAGTTGTTGAGACTTCTAAAACGGCAAGAAAGTACTGGTGTTAATTAATTCTATCTGTGGTGATACCTAATGCTAGCAAATGTGTATTGAGTGATCTGAAATCATAAAACCCTGGCAGACCAAATGAACAAATTTTTAGTCAAACTGAGTTTTATTGAGGGAAAAAGTTTTTTACTTGGTAAACGAATATAATTACCTTCAGCACATCCCAAGACAGTTAACTCAATAGTTGCTCCGCTGACACCTGAGACATCAATAAACCTGATCTGGAGTTCCTTTATACCTTCTAGTGATGGTTCGTTCATGGGAAATACCTTCACTTCTGATTGAATACCCTCAATAGACAAGGTAAACTGTGAACAGGAGAATGGGAGTATGTGCTTTACTTCAAGATTCATAATCAATGAGCACATTGTTAAAAAATAAAAAGGAAAAAAAATAAATAAAAGTGGATTAGTTAAAAACTGTTCTCACTCACCTCCGTGATTGTATTTTTGATCACCACTTGCTTGAAATCTTTCTCGTCTACTCTCTTTGCAAGTAATGTGAAAGTGAATTTGACTGACTGTGGTGGCGTTGATCCTGTCTTTGGTGTGGTCATTCCTTCTGCTTGTCCAGAAGTAACACTTGATGTGATTTTCTTCAAAGTGATCAGAACTCCACGAACATTGACATTGCTATTGAACTTTCGCTCTAAAACAGCACTGTTGCCAACAGACTGCTCAATTGGCAACTCGGAAAATGTGAGAAAGCCTGACTCATCTGTGAAAAGATTTCCTCTTGTCTGGTCCTTCGTCTCTACACCGCTTTCGCTATCCATATTTTGAAGACAGTACCCTGAATGAACAGAAATGGGTATTATTAACAATGAAAGTTTTTTTAAATCAGATCTAAGGTTACTACTATAGTAATGTTTACTCTTCAGAACATAAAACTGTATGTATTTACCCTCTGTTGTTGAAACCAGAGATGTTGTTGAGGTTGTTGTTCGTTCTGTGGTTGTCTGAGTTGGTGTTGTAACTGCCACAGTGCTAGTTGATTCTTCGGTTGTCGTTGTTGGTGTTGTCACAGAGACTGCTGTAGTTGTTACCTGGGTTGTGGTGAATTCTGGGACAAAACAAAAAGAGGGGATTGGAATCAGTTTGATATACAAACAAAAGGACTAGGTCTTTAGACTTTTTATTTTTAAGGGTTGCCTATTTGTATCGTGAATTTGGAAAAAACAAATCATTTATCACGTACAACTAACAGGAATACTGTATTCCTGCTACTACGACTTACCTTCTGCACAGCCCAATACATGTAGTTCCAAAGTTGCAGACGAAACACCAGTGACCTCTAGGACAGTCACACGGAATGCCACAACCCCTTTAATGACTTCATTTCCAATTTTTAAGAACTTCTGCAAGGGTTGATCACTGACTGGTGTGAATGTGATCACCTGTGGGGAGAGAATTATAAAGTGAACCTCAGAAATTACCCTTGATGCAAATTCTTCAGATATCTTCACATGTTTTATAATACTTGACTCTGAAAATAAGAGTGTTAGATTATTTGTTATATTCACCTTTGGTTCTTGGTTGTCTTCCAGCAACAGGGGCTTAAAGTCATCGTCTGTCTCCTTCTTGGTGAAGAATTTGACAGTCACAGACACAAGTTCCTCAGTTCCTGACGGAGATGGTGTCGAGGAAGATGATGATGGAACAAGCCTAATGCTGATTGCTCTGATAGAGGCTGATCTTGTTAAAGTGCCATCAACACTGGGCGGGTAGTTGTCTCCCACAACTAAAGGCAAGGTGTCGAACTTGATGTAAGTTGTTCCATTTTCTACTTGTAAAGTAATTAGATCTGAGGTAGGTGTAAAACCTTTCTGAAGGCCTTCTTCACCATCCATATTCTCCAAACAGTAACCTGCAAGGTAAATAAATCAGTAATCGTATGAAAGTCATGTATGTTTGTGCAAAAAGCTGTAAAAATGAATGCTTGGTTGATTATCGGTTATTCTTAATTACCTGGAGTTGTTGATAGTTGAGGAGTTGTGGTGCTGACAGTACTGCTAGTTGTAGTTTGTGTAGTTGTTGAGACTTCTAAAACGGCAAGAAAGTACTGGTGTTAATTAATTCTATCTGTGGTGATACCTAATGTTAGCAAATGTGTATTGAGTGATCTGAAATCATAAAACCCTGGCAGACCAACCGAACAAATTTTTAGTCAAACTGAGTTTTATTGAGGGAAAAAGTTTTTTACTTGGTAAACGAATATAATTACCTTCAGCACATCCCAAGACAGTTAACTCAATAGTTGCTTCGCTGACACCTGAGACATCAATGAACTTGATCTGGAGTTCCTTTATACCTTCTAGTGATGGTTCGTTCATGGGAAATACCTTGACTTCTGATTGAATACCCTCAATAGTCAAGGTAAACTGTGAACAGGAGAATGGGAGTATCTGCTTTACTTCAAGATTCATAATCAATGAGCACATTGTTAAAAAATAAAAATGAAAAAAATAAATAAAAGTGGATTAGTTAAAAACTGTTCTCACTCACCTCCGTGATTGTATTTTTGATCACCACTTGCTTGAAATCTTTCTCGTCTACTCTCTTTGCAAGTAATGTGAAAGTGAATTTGACTGACTGTGGTGGCTTTGATCCTGTCTTTGGTGTGGTCATTCTTTCTGCTTGTCCAGAAGTAACACTTGATGTGATTTTCTTCAAAGTGATCAGAACTCCACGAACATTGACATTGCTATTGAACTTTCGCTCTAAAACAGCACTGTTGCCAACAGACTGCTCAATTGGCAACTCGGAAAATGTGAGAAAGCCTGACTCATCTGTGAAAAGATTTCCATTTGTCTGGTCCTTTGTCTCTACACCGCTTTCGCTATCCATATTTTGAAGACAGTACCCTGAACAGACAGAAATGGGTTTTATTAACACTGAAAGTTTTTTTTTTATCAGATCTAAGGTTATTGCTATAGTCATTTTTATTTCTCAGAATATAAAACTGTATGTCTTTACCCTCTGTGGTTGAAACCAGAGATGTTGTTGAGGTTGTTGTTCGTTCTGTGGTTGTCTGAGTTGGTGTTGTAACTGCCACAGTGCTAGTTGATTCTTCGGTTGTCGTTGTTGGTGTTGTCACAGAGACTGCTGTAGTTGTTACCTGGGTTGTGGTGAATTCTGGGACAAAACAAAAAGAGGGGATTGGAATCAGTTTGATATACAAACAAAAGGACTAGGTCTTTAGACTTTTTATTTTTAAGGGTTGCCTATTTGTATCGTGAATTTGGAAAAAACAAATCATTTATCACGTACAACTAACAGGAATACTGTATTCCTGCTACTACGACTTACCTTCTGCACAGCCCAATACATGTAGTTCCAAAGTTGCAGACGAAACACCAGTGACCTCTAGGACAGTCACACGGAATGCCACAACCCCTTTAATGACTTCATTTCCAGTTTTTAAGAACTTCTGCAAGGGTTGATCACTGACTGGTGTGAATGTGATCACCTGTGAGGAGAGAATTATAAAGTGAACCTCAGAAATTACCCTTGATGCAACTTCTTCAGATATCTTCACATGTTTTATAATACTTGACTCTGAAAATAAGAGTGTTAGATTATTTGTTATATTCACCTTTGGTTCTTGGTTGTCTTCCAGCAACAGGGGCTTAAAGTCATCGTCTGTCTCCTTCTTGGTGAAGAATTTGACAGTCACAGACACAAGTTCCTCAGTTCCTGACGGAGATGGTGTCGAGGAAGATGATGATGGAACAAGCCTAATGCTGATTGCTCTGATAGAGGCTGATCTTGTTAAAGTGCCATCAACACTGGGCGGGTAGTTGTCTCCCACAACTAAAGGCAAGGTGTCGAACTTGATGTAAGTTGTTCCATTTTCTACTTGTAAAGTAATTAGATCAGAGGTAGGTGTAAAACCTTTCTGAAGGCCTTCTTCACCATCCATATTCTCCAAACAGTAACCTGCAAGGTAAATAAATCAGTAATCGTATGAAAGTCATGTATGTTTGTGCAAAAAGCTGTAAGAATGAAGTTTTGGTTGACTATAAGTTATTCTTAATTACCTTGAGTTGTTGATAGCTGATGACTTGTAGTGCTGCTGGTCTTGGTTGTTGTAGCGGTCGTTGGTGCTTTAGGTTTTATGAAAAGTGCATAACAATTTAGAACATCAGGGATAAATATTATTCATTTTGGTTTTTACCCATATACACCATTGAGTGTTTATTACTGTATACTTGGTACTTACCTCAGTACTGTGAAAAAAATCACATACATATTACTCGGGTGGGAATATTCAGTGGCCAGAGGCAGTTCATTACGTTAATAAATTCTCAATAACAAAATCAAGTAGCAAAATTTGAACTCTGTCTGAGTTGAACAAACTGACCTGACTTTATAGTAGTTAAAAGATATTTTGTTAGTCTGTAGCAATGAAAGGATTCATTATGCATAACAAAAAACATTGCAAGTGTGAAGAGACAAATGGATTCGCTTACGAGGAGGACGGCCCTTGATGGTAGTAGTCGATAGCAAAGTGTCTCCTGTTGGCAAACCTAAAGGATTAATCAAAATATTTTTTAATGTTCAGAACACAACAGAATGAATCCATCCAAGATGCTCATACATTTTTCCTGGTATTATAGTAAACACATGCACTTGTTATCAAGACTCTTCTCTTAATAAGTACAATTATTTTACCTTTAGTTGTAGGGGATTTGGTTGTCACATATTCTGTTGTTGAAAACTCTGTAAAAGCAAAAGTTATTGTTCAATAATTAGTTGTTTGTAGAATATTACTATAGTAAAGGGTTAACGTGAATGTTGTAAAGAAATAGGTAATGTTTTAAAACCCTGTTTCAATGGAGAATAAGAAGAAATCACAAACCAACAAACCTAGTGGATAACAGGATAAGATGTGTCAAAAATTACTTTGAGAAAAGTATTTCCATATGTGGTAATGTGCAATTTGTACCAAAACTTGTCTTTGTAATTGTCCAACAAAATTTAATGCTAAAACACTTTGGGGGGGGGGGGGGGTTCTTTACTTTGTAAACGAATGTGATTACCTTCAGCACATCCCAAGACAGTTAACTCAATAGTTGCTCCGCTGACACCTGAGACATCAATGAACCTGATCTGGAGTTCCTTTATACCTTCTAGTGATGGTTCGTTCATGGGAAATACCTTCATTTCTGATTGAATACCCTCAATAGACAAGGTAAACTGTGAACAGGAGAATGGAAGTTTTTGCTTTACTTCAAGATTCATAATCAATGAGCAAATTGTTAAAAAATAAAAAGGAAAAAAATAAATAAAAGTGGAGTAGTTAAAAACTGTTCTCACTCACCTCCGTGATTGTATTTTTGATCACCACTTGCTTGAAATCTTTCTCGTCTACTCTCTTAGCAAGTAATGTGAAAGTGAATTTGACTGACTGTGGTGTTGTTGATCCTGTCTTTGGTGTGGTCATTCCTTCTGCTTGTCCAGAAGTAACACTTGATGTGATTTTCTTCAAAGTGATCAGAACTCCACGAACATTGACATTGCTATTGAACTTTCGCTCTAAAACAGCACTGTTGCCAACAGACTGCTCAATTGGCAACTCGGAAAATGTGAGAAAGCCTGACTCATCTGTGAAAAGATTTCCTCTTGTCTGGTCCTTTGTCTCTACACCGCTTTCGCTATCCATATTTTGAAGACAGTACCCTGAATGAACAGAAATGGGTACTATTAACAATGAAAGTTTTTTAAAATCAGATCTAAGGTTACTACTATAGTAATGTTTACTCTTCAGAACATAAAACTGTATGTATTTACCCTCTGTTGTTGAAACCAGAGATGTTGTTGAGGTTGTTGTTCGTTCTGTGGTTGTCTGAGTTGGTGTTGTAACTGCCACAGTGCTAGTTGATTCTTCGGTTGTCGTTGTTGGTGTTGTCACAGAGACTGCTGTAGTTGTTACCTGGGTTGTGGTGAATTCTGGGACAAAACAAAAAGAGGGGATTGGAATCAGTTTGATATACAAACAAAAGGACTAGGTCTTCAGACTTTTTATTTTTAAGGGTTGCCTATTTGTATCGTGCATTTGGAAAAAACAAATCATTTATCACGTACAACTAACAGGAATACTGTATTCCTGCTACTACGACTTACCTTCTGCACAGCCCAATACATGTAGTTCCAAAGTTGCAGACGAAACACCAGTGACCTCTAGGACAGTCACACGGAATGCCACAACCCCTTTAATGACTTCATTTCCAGTTTTTAAGAACTTCTGCAAGGGTTGATCACTGACTGGTGTGAATGTGATCACCTGTGGGGAGAGAATTATAAAGTGAACCTCAGAAATTACCCTTGATGCAACTTCTTCAGATATCTTCACATGTTTTATAATACTTGACTCTGAAAATAAGAGTGTTAGATTATTTGTTATATTCACCTTTGGTTCTTGGTTGTCTTCCAGCAACAGGGGCTTAAAGTCATCGTCTGTCTCCTTCTTGGTGAATAATTTGACAGTCACAGACACAAGTTCCTCAGTTCCTGACGGAGATGGTGTCGAGGAAGATGATGATGGAACAAGCCTAATGCTGATTGCTCTGATAGAGGCTGATCTTGTTAAAGTGCCATCAACACTGGGCGGGTAGTTGTCTCCCACAACTAAAGGCAAGGTGTCGAACTTGATGTAAGTTGTTCCATTTTCTACTTGTAAAGTAATTAGATCTGAGGTAGGTGTAAAACCTTTCTGAAGGCCTTCTTCACCATCCATATTCTCCAAACAGTAACCTGCAAGGTAAATAAATCAGTAATCGTATGAAAGTCATGTATGTTTGTGCAAAAAGCTGTAAAAATGAATGCTTGGTTGATTATCGGTTATTCTTAATTACCTGGAGTTGTTGATAGTTGAGGAGTTGTGGTGCTGACAGTACTGCTAGTTGTAGTTTGCGTAGTTGTTGAGACTTCTAAAACGGCAAGAAAGTACTGGTGTTAATTAATTCTATCTGTGGTGATACCTAATGTTAGCAAATGTGTATTGAGTGATCTGAAATCATAAAACCCTGGCAGACCAACCGAACAAATTTTTAGTCAAACTGAGTTTTATTGAGGCAAAAAGTTTTTTACTTGGTAAACGAATATAATTACCTTCAGCACATCCCAAGACAGTTAACTCAATAGTTGCTTCGCTGACACCTGAGACATCAATGAACTTGATCTGGAGTTCCTTTATACCTTCTAGTGATGGTTCGTTCATGGGAAATACCTTGACTTCTGATTGAATACCCTCAATAGTCAAGGTAAACTGTGAACAGGAGAATGGGAGTATCTGCTTTACTTCAAGATTCATAATCAATGAGCAAATTGTTAAAAAATAAAAATGAAAAAAATAAATAAAAGTGGATTAGTTAAAAACTGTTCTCACTCACCTCCGTGATTGTATTTTTGATCACCACTTGCTTGAAATCTTTCTCGTCTACTCTCTTTGCAAGTAATGTGAAAGTGAATTTGACTGACTGTGGTGGCTTTGATCCTGTCTTTGGTGTGGTCATTCTTTCTGCTTGTCCAGAAGTAACACTTGATGTGATTTTCTTCAAAGTGATCAGAACTCCACGAACATTGACATTGCTATTGAACTTTCGCTCTAAAACAGCACTGTTGCCAACAGACTGCTCAATTGGCAACTCGGAAAATGTGAGAAAGCCTGACTCATCTGTGAAAAGATTTCCATTTGTCTGGTCCTTTGTCTCTACACCGCTTTCGCTATCCATATTTTGAAGACAGTACCCTGAACAGACAGAAATGGGTATTATTAACACTGAAAGTTTTTTTTTTATCAGATCTAAGGTTATTGCTATAGTCATTTTTATTTCTCAGAATATAAAACTGTATGTCTTTACCCTCTGTGGTTGAAACCAGAGATGTTGTTGAGGTTGTTGTTCGTTCTGTGGTTGTCTGAGTTGGTGTTGTAACTGCTACAGTGCTAGTTGATTCTTCGGTTGTCGTTGTTGGTGTTGTCACAGAGACTGCTGTAGTTGTTACCTGGGTTGTGGTGAATTCTGGGACAAAACAAAAAGAGGGGATTGGAATCAGTTTGATATACAAACAAAAGGACTAGGTCTTTAGACTTTTTATTTTTAAGGGTTGCCTATTTGTATCGTGAATTTGGAAAAAACAAATCATTTATCACGTACAACTAACAGGAATACTGTATTCCTGCTACTACGACTTACCTTCTGCACAGCCCAATACATGTAGTTCCAAAGTTGCAGACGAAACACCAGTGACCTCTAGGACAGTCACACGGAATGCCACAACCCCTTTAATGACTTCATTTCCAGTTTTTAAGAACTTCTGCAAGGGTTGATCACTGACTGGTGTGAATGTGATCACCTGTGAGGAGAGAATTATAAAGTGAACCTCAGAAATTACCCTTGATGCAACTTCTTCAGATATCTTCACATGTTTTATAATACTTGACTCTGAAAATAAGAGTGTTAGATTATTTGTTATATTCACCTTTGGTTCTTGGTTGTCTTCCAGCAACAGGGGCTTAAAGTCATCGTCTGTCTCCTTCTTGGTGAATAATTTGACAGTCACAGACACAAGTTCCTCAGTTCCTGACGGAGATGGTGTCGAGGAAGATGATGATGGAACAAGCCTAATGCTGATTGCTCTGATAGAGGCTGATCTTGTTAAAGTGCCATCAACACTGGGCGGGTAGTTGTCTCCCACAACTAAAGGCAAGGTGTCGAACTTGATGTAAGTTGTTCCATTTTGTACTTGTAAAGTAATTAGATCTGAGGTAGGTGTAAAACCTTTCTGAAGGCCTTCTTCACCATCCATATTCTCCAAACAGTAACCTGCAAGGTAAATAAATCAGTAATCGTATGAAAGTCATGTATGTTTGTGCAAAAAGCTGTAAGAATGAAGTTTTGGTTGACTATAAGTTATTCTTAATTACCTTGAGTTGTTGATAGCTGATGACTTGTAGTGCTGCTGGTCTTGGTTGTTGTAGCGGTCGTTGGTGCTTTAGGTTTTATGAAAAGTGCATAACAATTTAGAACATCAGGGATAAATATTATTCATTTTGGTTTTTACCCATATACACCATTGAGTGTTTATTACTGTATACTTGGTACTTACCTCAGTACTGTGAAAAAAATCACATACATATTACTCGGGTGGGAATATTCAGTGGCCAGAGGCAGTTCATTACGTTAATAAATTCTCAATAACAAAATCAAGTAGCAAAATTTGAACTCTGTCTGAGTTGAACAAACTGACCTGACTTTATAGTAGTTAAAAGATATTTTGTTAGTCTGTAGCAATGAAAGGATTCATTATGCATAACAAAAAACATTGCAAGTGTGAAGAGACAAATGGATTCGCTTACGAGGAGGACGGCCCTTGATGGTAGTAGTCGATAGCAAAGTGTCTCCTGTTGGCAAACCTAAAGGATTAATCAAAATATTTTTTAATGTTCAGAACACAACAGAATGAATCCATCCAAGATGCTCATACATTTTTCCTGGTATTATAGTAAACACATGCACTTGTTATCAAGACTCTTCTCTTAATAAGTACAATTATTTTACCTTTAGTTGTAGGGGATTTGGTTGTCACATATTCTGTTGTTGAAAACTCTGTAAAAGCAAAAGTTATTGTTCAATAATTAGTTGTTTGTAGAATATTACTATAGTAAAGGGTTAACGTGAATGTTGTAAAGAAATAGGTAATGTTTTAAAACCCTGTTTCAATGGAGAATAAGAAGAAATCACAAACCAACAAACCTAGTGGATAACAGGATAAGATGTGTCAAAAATTACTTTGAGAAAAGTATTTCCATATGTGGTAATGTGCAATTTGTACCAAAACTTGTCTTTGTAATTGTCCAACAAAATTTAATGCTAAAACACTTTGGGGGGGGGGGGGGGGAGGGGGTTCTTTACTTTGTAAACGAATGTGATTACCTTCAGCACATCCCAAGACAGTTAACTCAATAGTTGCTCCGCTGACACCTGAGACATCAATGAACCTGATCTGGAGTTCCTTTATACCTTCTAGTGATGGTTCGTTCATGGGAAATACCTTCATTTCTGATTGAATACCCTCAATAGACAAGGTAAACTGTGAACAGGAGAATGGAAGTTTTTGCTTTACTTCAAGATTCATAATCAATGAGCAAATTGTTAAAAAATAAAAAGGAAAAAAATAAATAAAAGTGGATTAGTTAAAAACTGTTCTCACTCACCTCCGTGATTGTATTTTTGATCACCACTTGCTTGAAATCTTTCTCGTCTACTCTCTTAGCAAGTAATGTGAAAGTGAATTTGACTGACTGTGGTGGCGTTGATCCTGTCTTTGGTGTGGTCATTCCTTCTGCTTGTCCAGAAGTAACACTTGATGTGATTTTCTTCAAAGTGATCAGAACTCCACGAACATTGACATTGCTATTGAACTTTCGCTCTAAAACAGCACTGTTGCCAACAGACTGCTCAATTGGCAACTCGGAAAATGTGAGAAAGCCTGACTCATCTGTGAAAAGATTTCCTCTTGTCTGGTCCTTTGTCTCTACACCGCTTTCGCTATCCATATTTTGAAGACAGTACCCTGAATGAACAAAAATGGGTACTATTAACAATGAAAGTTTTTTTAAATCAGATCTAAGGTTACTACTATAGTAATGTTTACTCTTCAGAACATAAAACTGTATGTATTTACCCTCTGTGGTTGAAACCAGAGATGTTGTTGAGGTTGTTGTTCGTTCTGTGGTTGTCTGAGTTGGTGTTGTAACTGCCACAGTGCTAGTTGATTCTTCGGTTGTCGTTGTTGGTGTTGTCACAGAGACTGCTGTAGTTGTTACCTGGGTTGTGGTGAATTCTGGGACAAAACAAAAAGAGGGGATTGGAATCAGTTTGATATACAAACAAAAGGACTAGGTCTTCAGACTTTTTATTTTTAAGGGTTGCCTATTTGTATCGTGCATTTGGAAAAAACAAATCATTTATCACGTACAACTAACAGGAATACTGTATTCCTGCTACTACGACTTACCTTCTGCACAGCCCAATACATGTAGTTCCAAAGTTGCAGACGAAACACCAGTGACCTCTAGGACAGTCACACGGAATGCCACAACCCCTTTAATGACTTCATTTCCAGTTTTTAAGAACTTCTGCAAGGGTTGATCACTGACTGGTGTGAATGTGATCACCTGTGGGGAGAGAATTATAAAGTGAACCTCAGAAATTACCCTTGATGCAACTTCTTCAGATATCTTCACATGTTTTATAATACTTGACTCTGAAAATAAGAGTGTTAGATTATTTGTTATATTCACCTTTGGTTCTTGGTTGTCTTCCAGCAACAGGGGCTTAAAGTCATCGTCTGTCTCCTTCTTGGAGAATAATTTGACAGTCACAGACACAAGTTCCTCAGTTCCTGACGGAGATGGTGTCGAGGAAGATGATGATGGAACAAGCCTAATGCTGATTGCTCTGATAGAGGCTGATCTTGTTAAAGTGCCATCAACACTGGGCGGGTAGTTGTCTCCCACAACTAAAGGCAAGGTGTCGAACTTGATGTAAGTTGTTCCATTTTCTACTTGTAAAGTAATTAGATCTGAGGTAGGTGTAAAACCTTTCTGAAGGCCTTCTTCACCATCCATATTCTCCAAACAGTAACCTGCAAGGTAAATAAATCAGTAATCGTATGAAAGTCATGTATGTTTGTGCAAAAAGCTGTAAAAATGAATGCTTGGTTGATTATCGGTTATTCTTAATTACCTGGAGTTGTTGATAGTTGAGGAGTTGTGGTGCTGACAGTACTGCTAGTTGTAGTTTGCGTAGTTGTTGAGACTTCTAAAACGGCAAGAAAGTACTGGTGTTAATTAATTCTATCTGTGGTGATACCTAATGCTAGCAAATGTGTATTGAGTGATCTGAAATCATAAAACCCTGGCAGACCAAATGAACAAATTTTTAGTCAAACTGAGTTTTATTGAGGGAAAAAGTTTTTTACTTGGTAAACGAATATAATTACCTTCAGCACATCCCAAGACAGTTAACTCAATAGTTGCTCCGCTGACACCTGAGACATCAATAAACCTGATCTGGAGTTCCTTTATACCTTCTAGTGATGGTTCGTTCATGGGAAATACCTTCACTTCTGATTGAATACCCTCAATAGACAAGGTAAACTGTGAACAGGAGAATGGGAGTATGTGCTTTACTTCAAGATTCATAATCAATGAGCACATTGTTAAAAAATAAAAAGGAAAAAAAATAAATAAAAGTGGATTAGTTAAAAACTGTTCTCACTCACCTCCGTGATTGTATTTTTGATCACCACTTGCTTGAAATCTTTCTCGTCTACTCTCTTTGCAAGTAATGTGAAAGTGAATTTGACTGACTGTGGTGGCGTTGATCCTGTCTTTGGTGTGGTCATTCCTTCTGCTTGTCCAGAAGTAACACTTGATGTGATTTTCTTCAAAGTGATCAGAACTCCACGAACATTGACATTGCTATTGAACTTTCGCTCTAAAACAGCACTGTTGCCAACAGACTGCTCAATTGGCAACTCGGAAAATGTGAGAAAGCCTGACTCATCTGTGAAAAGATTTCCTCTTGTCTGGTCCTTCGTCTCTACACCGCTTTCGCTATCCATATTTTGAAGACAGTACCCTGAATGAACAGAAATGGGTATTATTAACAATGAAAGTTTTTTAAAATCAGATCTAAGGTTACTACTATAGTAATGTTTACTCTTCAGAACATAAAACTGTATGTATTTACCCTCTGTTGTTGAAACCAGAGATGTTGTTGAGGTTGTTGTTCGTTCTGTGGTTGTCCGAGTTGGTGTTGTAACTGCCACAGTGCTAGTTGATTCTTCGGTTGTCGTTGTTGGTGTTGTCACAGAGACTGCTGTAGTTGTTACCTGGGTTGTGGTGAATTCTGGGACAAAACAAAAAGAGGGGACTGGAATCAGTTTGATATACAAACAAAAGGACTAGGTCTTCAGACTTTTTATTTTTAAGGGTTGCCTATTTGTATCGTGCATTTGGAAAAAACAAATCATTTATCACGTACAACTAACAGGAATACTGTGTTCCTGCTACTACGACTTACCTTCTGCACAGCCCAATACATGTAGTTCCAAAGTTGCAGACGAAACACCAGTGACCTCTAGGACAGTCACACGGAATGCCACAACCCCTTTAATGACTTCATTTCCAGTTTTTAAGAACTTCTGCAAGGGTTGATCACTGACTGGTGTGAATGTGATCACCTGTGGGGAGAGAATTATAAAGTGAACCTCAGAAATTACCCTTGATGCAACTTCTTCAGATATCTTCACATGTTTTATAATACTTGACTCTGAAAATAAGAGTGTTAGATTATTTGTTATATTCACCTTTGGTTCTTGGTTGTCTTCCAGCAACAGGGGCTTAAAGTCATCGTCTGTCTCCTTCTTGGTGAAGAATTTGACAGTCACAGACACAAGTTCCTCAGTTCCTGACGGAGATGGTGTCGAGGAAGATGATGATGGAACAAGCCTAATGCTGATTGCTCTGATAGAGGCTGATCTTGTTAAAGTGCCATCAACACTGGGCGGGTAGTTGTCTCCCACAACTAAAGGCAAGGTGTCGAACTTGATGTAAGTTGTTCCATTTTCTACTTGTAAAGTAATTAGATCTGAGGTAGGTGTAAAACCTTTCTGAAGGCCTTCTTCACCATCCATATTCTCCAAACAGTAACCTGCAAGGTAAATAAATCAGTAATCGTATGAAAGTCATGTATGTTTGTGCAAAAAGCTGTAAGAATGAAGTTTTGGTTGACTATAAGTTATTCTTAATTACCTTGAGTTGTTGATAGCTGATGACTTGTAGTGCTGCTGGTCTTGGTTGTTGTAGCGGTCGTTGGTGCTTTAGGTTTTATGAAAAGTGCATAACAATTTAGAACATCAGGGATAAATATTATTCATTTTGGTTTTTACCCATATACACCATTGAGTGTTTATTACTGTATACTTGGTACTTACCTCAGTACTGTGAAAAAAATCACATACATATTACTCGGGTGGGAATATTCAGTGGCCAGAGGCAGTTCATTACGTTAATAAATTCTCAATAACAAAATCAAGTAGCAAAATTTGAACTCTGTCTGAGTTGAACAAACTGACCTGACTTTATAGTAGTTAAAAGATATTTTGTTAGTCTGTAGCAATGAAAGGATTCATTATGCATAACAAAAAACATTGCAAGTGTGAAGAGACAAATGGATTCGCTTACGAGGAGGACGGCCCTTGATGGTAGTAGTCGATAGCAAAGTGTCTCCTGTTGGCAAACCTAAAGGATTAATCAAAATATTTTTTAATGTTCAGAACACAACAGAATGAATCCATCCAAGATGCTCATACATTTTTCCTGGTATTATAGTAAACACATGCACTTGTTATCAAGACTCTTCTCTTAATAAGTACAATTATTTTACCTTTAGTTGTAGGGGATTTGGTTGTCACATATTCTGTTGTTGAAAACTCTGTAAAAGCAAAAGTTATTGTTCAATAATTAGTTGTTTGTAGAATATTACTATAGTAAAGGGTTAACGTGAATGTTGTAAAGAAATAGGTAATGTTTTAAAACCCTGTTTCAATGGAGAATAAGAAGAAATCACAAACCAACAAACCTAGTGGATAACAGGATAAGATGTGTCAAAAATTACTTTGAGAAAAGTATTTCCATATGTGGTAATGTGCAATTTGTACCAAAACTTGTCTTTGTAATTGTCCAACAAAATTTAATGCTAAAACACTTTGGGGGGGGGGGGAGGGGGTTCTTTACTTTGTAAACGAATGTGATTACCTTCAGCACATCCCAAGACAGTTAACTCAATAGTTGCTCCGCTGACACCTGAGACATCAATGAACCTGATCTGGAGTTCCTTTATACCTTCTAGTGATGGTTCGTTCATGGGAAATACCTTCATTTCTGATTGAATACCCTCAATAGACAAGGTAAACTGTGAACAGGAGAATGGAAGTTTTTGCTTTACTTCAAGATTCATAATCAATGAGCAAATTGTTAAAAAATAAAAAGGAAAAAAATAAATAAAAGTGGATTAGTTAAAAACTGTTCTCACTCACCTCCGTGATTGTATTTTTGATCACCACTTGCTTGAAATCTTTCTCGTCTACTCTCTTAGCAAGTAATGTGAAAGTGAATTTGACTGACTGTGGTGTTGTTGATCCTGTCTTTGGTGTGGTCATTCCTTCTGCTTGTCCAGAAGTAACACTTGATGTGATTTTCTTCAAAGTGATCAGAACTCCACGAACATTGACATTGCTATTGAACTTTCGCTCTAAAACAGCACTGTTGCCAACAGACTGCTCAATTGGCAACTCGGAAAATGTGAGAAAGCCTGACTCATCTGTGAAAAGATTTCCTCTTGTCTGGTCCTTTGTCTCTACACCGCTTTCGCTATCCATATTTTGAAGACAGTACCCTGAATGAACAAAAATGGGTACTATTAACAATGAAAGTTTTTTAAAATCAGATCTAAGGTTACTACTATAGTAATGTTTACTCTTCAGAACATAAAACTGTATGTATTTACCCTCTGTTGTTGAAACCAGAGATGTTGTTGAGGTTGTTGTTCGTTCTGTGGTTGTCTGAGTTGGTGTTGTAACTGCCACAGTGCTAGTTGATTCTTCGGTTGTCGTTGTTGGTGTTGTCACAGAGACTGCTGTAGTTGTTACCTGGGTTGTGGTGAATTCTGGGACAAAACAAAAAGAGGGGATTGGAATCAGTTTGATATACAAACAAAAGGACTAGGTCTTCAGACTTTTTATTTTTAAGGGTTGCCTATTTGTATCGTGCATTTGGAAAAAACAAATCATTTATCACGTACAACTAACAGGAATACTGTATTCCTGCTACTACGACTTACCTTCTGCACAGCCCAATACATGTAGTTCCAAAGTTGCAGACGAAACACCAGTGACCTCTAGGACAGTCACACGGAATGCCACAACCCCTTTAATGACTTCATTTCCAGTTTTTAAGAACTTCTGCAAGGGTTGATCACTGACTGGTGTGAATGTGATCACCTGTGGGGAGAGAATTATAAAGTGAACCTCAGAAATTACCCTTGATGCAACTTCTTCAGATATCTTCACATGTTTTATAATACTTGACTCTGAAAATAAGAGTGTTAGATTATTTGTTATATTCACCTTTGGTTCTTGGTTGTCTTCCAGCAACAGGGGCTTAAAGTCATCGTCTGTCTCCTTCTTGGTGAATAATTTGACAGTCACAGACACAAGTTCCTCAGTTCCTGACGGAGATGGTGTCGAGGAAGATGATGATGGAACAAGCCTAATGCTGATTGCTCTGATAGAGGCTGATCTTGTTAAAGTGCCATCAACACTGGGCGGGTAGTTGTCTCCCACAACTAAAGGCAAGGTGTCGAACTTGATGTAAGTTGTTCCATTTTCTACTTGTAAAGTAATTAGATCTGAGGTAGGTGTAAAACCTTTCTGAAGGCCTTCTTCACCATCCATATTCTCCAAACAGTAACCTGCAAGGTAAATAAATCAGTAATCGTATGAAAGTCATGTATGTTTGTGCAAAAAGCTGTAAAAATGAATGCTTGGTTGATTATCGGTTATTCTTAATTACCTGGAGTTGTTGATAGTTGAGGAGTTGTGGTGCTGACAGTACTGCTAGTTGTAGTTTGCGTAGTTGTTGAGACTTCTAAAACGGCAAGAAAGTACTGGTGTTAATTAATTCTATCTGTGGTGATACCTAATGCTAGCAAATGTGTATTGAGTGATCTGAAATCATAAAACCCTGGCAGACCAAATGAACAAATTTTTAGTCAAACTGAGTTTTATTGAGGGAAAAAGTTTTTTACTTGGTAAACGAATATAATTACCTTCAGCACATCCCAAGACAGTTAACTCAATAGTTGCTCCGCTGACACCTGAGACATCAATAAACCTGATCTGGAGTTCCTTTATACCTTCTAGTGATGGTTCGTTCATGGGAAATACCTTCACTTCTGATTGAATACCCTCAATAGACAAGGTAAACTGTGAACAGGAGAATGGGAGTATGTGCTTTACTTCAAGATTCATAATCAATGAGCACATTGTTAAAAAATAAAAAGGAAAAAAAATAAATAAAAGTGGATTAGTTAAAAACTGTTCTCACTCACCTCCGTGATTGTATTTTTGATCACCACTTGCTTGAAATCTTTCTCGTCTACTCTCTTTGCAAGTAATGTGAAAGTGAATTTGACTGACTGTGGTGGCGTTGATCCTGTCTTTGGTGTGGTCATTCCTTCTGCTTGTCCAGAAGTAACACTTGATGTGATTTTCTTCAAAGTGATCAGAACTCCACGAACATTGACATTGCTATTGAACTTTCGCTCTAAAACAGCACTGTTGCCAACAGACTGCTCAATTGGCAACTCGGAAAATGTGAGAAAGCCTGACTCATCTGTGAAAAGATTTCCTCTTGTCTGGTCCTTCGTCTCTACACCGCTTTCGCTATCCATATTTTGAAGACAGTACCCTGAATGAACAGAAATGGGTATTATTAACAATGAAAGTTTTTTAAAATCAGATCTAAGGTTACTACTATAGTAATGTTTACTCTTCAGAACATAAAACTGTATGTATTTACCCTCTGTTGTTGAAACCAGAGATGTTGTTGAGGTTGTTGTTCGTTCTGTGGTTGTCTGAGTTGGTGTTGTAACTGCCACAGTGCTAGTTGATTCTTCGGTTGTCGTTGTTGGTGTTGTCACAGAGACTGCTGTAGTTGTTACCTGGGTTGTGGTGAATTCTGGGACAAAACAAAAAGAGGGGACTGGAATCAGTTTGATATACAAACAAAAGGACTAGGTCTTTAGACTTTATATTTTTAAGGGTTGCCTATTTGTATCGTGCATTTGGAAAAAACAAATCATTTATCACGTACAACTAACAGGAATACTGTGTTCCTGCTACTACGACTTACCTTCTGCACAGCCCAATACATGTAGTTCCAAAGTTGCAGACGAAACACCAGTGACCTCTAGGACAGTCACACGGAATGCCACAACCCCTTTAATGACTTCATTTCCAGGTTTTAAGAACTTCTGCAAGGGTTGATCACTGACTGGTGTGAATGTGATCACCTGTGGGGAGAGAATTATAAAGTGAACCTCAGAAATTACCCTTGATGCAACTTCTTCAGATATCTTCACATGTTTTATAATACTTGACTCTGAAAATAAGAGTGTTAGATTATTTGTTATATTCACCTTTGGTTCTTGGTTGTCTTCCAGCAACAGGGGCTTAAAGTCATCGTCTGTCTCCTTCTTGGTGAAGAATTTGACAGTCACAGACACAAGTTCCTCAGTTCCTGTTGGAAATGGTGTCGAGGAAGATGATGATGGAACAAGCCTAATGCTGATTGCTCTGATAGAGGCTGATCTTGTTAAAGTGCCATCAACACTGGGCGGGTAGTTGTCTCCCACAACTAAAGGCAAGGCGTCGAACTTGATGTAAGTTGTTCCATTTTCTACTTGTAAAGTAATTAGATCTGAGGTAGGTGTAAAACCTTTCTGAAGGCCTTCTTCACCATCCATATTCTCCAAACAGTAACCTGCAAGGTAAATAAATCAGTAATCGTATGAAAGTCATGTATGTTTGTGCAAAAAGCTGTAAAAATGAATGCTTGGTTGATTATCGGTTATTCTTAATTACCTGGAGTTGTTGATAGTTGAGGAGTTGTGGTGCTGACAGTACTGCTAGTTGTAGTTTGCGTAGTTGTTGAGACTTCTAAAACGGCAAGAAAGTACTGGTGTTAATTAATTCTATCTGTGGTGATACCTAATGTTAGCAAATGTGTATTGAGTGATCAGAAATCATAAAACCCTGGCAGACCAAACGAAAATTTTTTTAGTCAAACTGAGTTTTATTGAGGGAAAAAGTTTTTTACTTGGTAAACAAATATAATTACCTTCAGCACATCCCAAGACAGTTAACTCAATAGTTGCACCGCTGACACCTGAGACATCAATAAACCTGATCTGGAGTTCCTTTATACCTTCTAGTGATGGTTCGTTCATGGGAAATACCTTCACTTCTGATTGAATACCCTCAATAGACAAGGTAAACTGTGAACAGGAGAATGGGAGTATTTGCTTTACTTCAAGATTCATAATCAATGAGCACATTGTTAAAAAATAAAAATGAAAAAAATAAATAAAAGTGGATTAGTTAAAAACTGTTCTCACTCACCTCCGTGATTGTATTTTTGATCACCACTTGCTTGAAATCTTTCTCGTCTACTCTCTTTGCAAGTAATGTGAAAGTGATTTTGACTGACTGTGGTGACGTTGATCCTGTCTTTGGTGTGGTCATTTCATTTGCTTGTCCAGAAGTAACACTTGATGTGATTTTCTTCAAAGTGATCAGAACTCCACGAACATTGACATTGCTATTGAACTTTCGCTCTAAAACAGCACTGTTGCCAACAGACTGCTCAATTGGCAACTCGGAAAATGTGAGAAAGCCTGACTCATCTGTGAAAAGATTTCCTCTTGTCTGGTCCTTTGTCTCTACACCGCTTTCGCTATCCATATTTTGAAGACAGTACCCTGAATGAACAGAAATGGGTATTATTAACGATGACAGTTTTTTAAAATCAGATCTAAGGTTACTACTATAGTAATGTTTACTCTTCAGAACATAAAACTGTATGTATTTACCCTCTGTTGTTGAAACCAGAGATGTTGTTGAGGTTGTTGTTCGTTCTGTGGTTGTCTGAGTTGGTGTTGTAACTGCCACAGTGCTAGTTGATTCTTCGGTTGTCGTTGTTGGTGTTGTCACAGACACTGCTGTAGTTGTTACCTGGGTTGTGGTGAATTCTGGGACAAAACAAAAAGAGGGGATTGGAATCAGTTTGATATACAAACAAAAGGACTAGGTCTTCAGACTTTTTATTTTTAAGGGTTGCCTATTTGTATCGTGCATTTGGAAAAAACAAATCATTTATCACGTACAACTAACTACGACTTACCTTCTGCACAGCCCAATACATGTAGTTCCAAAGTTGCAGACGAAACACCAGTGACCTCTAGGACAGTCACACGGAATGCCACCACCCCTTTAATGACTTCATTTCCAGGTTTTAAGAACTTCTGCAAGGGTTGATCACTGACTGGTGTGAATGTGATCACCTGTGGGGAGAGAATTATAAAGTGAACCTCAGAAATTACCCTTGATGCAACTTCTTCAGATATCTTCACATGTTTTATAATACTTGACTCTGAAAATAAGAGTGTTAGATTATTTGTTATATTCACCTTTGGTTCTTGGTTGTCTTCCAGCAACAGGGGCTTAAAGTCATCGTCTGTCTCCTTCTTGGTGAATAATTTGACAGTCACAGACACAAGTTCCTCAGTTCCTGACGGAGATGGTGTCGAGGAAGATGATGATGGAACAAGCCTAATGCTGATTGCTCTGATAGAGGCTGATCTTGTTAAAGTGCCATCAACACTGGGCGGGTAGTTGTCTCCCACAACTAAAGGCAAGGTGTCGAACTTGATGTAAGTTGTTCCATTTTCTACTTGTAAAGTAATTAGATCTGAGGTAGGTGTAAAACCTTTCTGAAGGCCTTCTTCACCATCCATATTCTCCAAACAGTAACCTGCAAGGTAAATAAATCAGTAATCGTATGAAAGTCATGTATGTTTGTGCAAAAAGCTGTAAAAATGAATGCTTGGTTGATTATCGGTTATTCTTAATTACCTGGAGTTGTTGATAGTTGAGGAGTTGTGGTGCTGACAGTACTGCTAGTTGTAGTTTGCGTAGTTGTTGAGACTTCTAAAACGGCAAGAAAGTACTGGTGTTAATTAATTCTATCTGTGGTGATACCTAATGTTAGCAAATGTGTATTGAGTGATCTGAAATCATAAAACCCTGGCAGACCAACCGAACAAATTTTTAGTCAAACTGAGTTTTATTGAGGGAAAAAGTTTTTTACTTGGTAAACGAATATAATTACCTTCAGCACATCCCAAGACAGTTAACTCAATAGTTGCTTCGCTGACACCTGAGACATCAATGAACTTGATCTGGAGTTCCTTTATACCTTCTAGTGATGGTTCGTTCATGGGAAATACCTTGACTTCTGATTGAATACCCTCAATAGTCAAGGTAAACTGTGAACAGGAGAATGGGAGTATTTGCTTTACTTCAAGATTCATAATCAATGAGCACATTGTTAAAAAATAAAAATGAAAAAAATAAATAAAAGTGGATTAGTTAAAAACTGTTCTCACTCACCTCCGTGATTGTATTTTTGATCACCACTTGCTTGAAATCTTTCTCGTCTACTCTCTTTGCAAGTAATGTGAAAGTTAATTTGACTGACTGTGGTGGCGTTGATCCTGTCTTTGGTGTGGTCATTCTTTCTGCTTGTCCAGAAGTAACACTTGATGTGATTTTCTTCAAAGTGATCAGAACTCCACGAACATTGACATTGCTATTGAACTTTCGCTCTAAAACAGCACTGTTGCCAACAGACTGCTCAATTGGCAACTCGGAAAATGTGAGAAAGCCTGACTCATCTGTGAAAAGATTTCCTCTTGTCTGGTCCTTTGTCTCTACACCGCTTTCGCTATCCATATTTTGAAGACAGTACCCTGAACAGACAGAAATGGGTATTATTAACACTGAAAGTTTTTTTTTTATCAGATCTAAGGTTATTGCTATAGTCATTTTTATTTCTCAGAATATAAAACTGTATGTCTTTACCCTCTGTGGTTGAAACCAGAGATGTTGTTGAGGTTGTTGTTCGTTCTGTGGTTGTCTGAGTTGGTGTTGTAACTGCCACAGTGCTAGTTGATTCTTCGGTTGTCGTTGTTGGTGTTGTCACAGAGACTGCTGCAGTTGTTACCTGGGTTGTGGTGAATTCTGGGACAAAACAAAAAGAGGGGATTGGAATCAGTTTGATATACAAACAAAAGGACTAGGTCTTTAGACTGTTTATTTTTAAGGGTTGCCTATTTGTATCGTGAATTTGGAAAAAACAAATCATTTATCACGTACAACTAACAGGAATACTGTATTCCTGCTACTACGACTTACCTTCTGCACAGCCCAATACATGTAGTTCCAAAGTTGCAGACGAAACACCAGTGACCTCTAGGACAGTCACACGGAATGCCACAACCCCTTTAATGACTTCATTTCCAGTTTTTAAGAACTTCTGCAAGGGTTGATCACTGACTGGTGTGAATGTGATCACCTGTGAGGAGAGAATTATAAAGTGAATCTCAGAAATTACCCTTGATGCAACTTCTTCAGATATCTTCACATGTTTTATAATACTTGACTCTGAAAATAAGAGTGTTAGATTATTTGTTATATTCACCTTTGGTTCTTGGTTGTCTTCCAGCAACAGGGGCTTAAAGTCATCGTCTGTCTCCTTCTTGGTGAAGAATTTGACAGTCACAGACACAAGTTCCTCAGTTCCTGACGGAGATGGTGTCGAGGAAGATGATGATGGAACAAGCCTAATGCTGATTGCTCTGATAGAGGCTGATCTTGTTAAAGTGCCATCAACACTGGGCGGGTAGTTGTCTCCCACAACTAAAGGCAAGGTGTCGAACTTGATGTAAGTTGTTCCATTTTCTACTTGTAAAGTAATTAGATCTGAGGTTGGTGTAAAACCTTTCTGAAGGCCTTCTTCACCATCCATATTCTCCAAACAGTAACCTGCAAGGTAAATAAATCAGTAATCGGATGAAAGTCATGTATGTTTGTGCAAAAAGCTGTAAGAATGAAGTTTTGGTTGACTATAGGTTATTCTTAATTACCTTGAGTTGTTGATAGCTGATGACTTGTAGTGCTGCTGGTCTTGGTTGTTGTAGCGGTCGTTGGTGCTTTAGGTTTTAAGAAAAGTGCATAACAATTTAGAACATCAGGGATAAATATTTTTCATTTTGGTTTTTACCCATATACACCATTGAGTGTTTATTACTGTATACTTGGTACTTACCTCAGTACTGTGAAAAAAATCACATACATATTACTCGGGTGGGAATATTCAGTGGCCAGAGGCAGTTCATTACGTTAATAAATTCTCAATAACAAAATCAAGTAGCAGAATTTGAACTCTGTCTGAGTTGAACAAACTGACCTGACTTTATAGTAGTTAAAAGATATTTTGTTAGTCTGTAGCAATGAAAGGATTCATTATGCATAACAAAAAACATTGCAAGTGTGAAGAGACAAATGGATTCGCTTACGAGGAGGACGGCCCTTGATGGTAGTAGTCGATAGCAAAGTGTCTCCTGTTGGCAAACCTAAAGGATTAATCAAAATATTTTTTAATGTTCAGAACACAACAGAATGAATCCATCCAAGATGCTCATACATTTTTCCTGGTATTATAGTAAACACATGCACTTGTTATCAAGACTCTTCTCTTAATAAGTACAATTATTTTACCTTTAGTTGTAGGGGATTTGGTTGTCACATATTCTGTTGTTGAAAACTCTGTAAAAGCAAAAGTTATTGTTCAATAATTAGTTGTTTGTAGAATATTACTATAGTAAAGGGTTAACGTGAATGTTGTAAAGAAATAGGTAATGTTTTAAAACCCTGTTTCAATGGAGAATAAGAAGAAATCACAATCCAACAAACCTAGTGGATAACAGGATAAGATGTGTCAAAAATTACTTTGAGAAAAGTATTTCCATATGTGGTAATGTGCAATTTGTACCAAAACTTGTCTTTGTAATTGTCCAACACAATTTAATGCTAAAACACTTTGGGGGGGGGGGGAGGGGGTTCTTTACTTTGTAAACGAATGTGATTACCTTCAGCACATCCCAAGACAGTTAACTCAATAGTTGCTCCGCTGACACCTGAGACATCAATGAACTTGATCTGGAGTTCCTTTATACCTTCTAGTGATGGTTCGTTCATGGGAAATACCTTCATTTCTGATTGAATACCCTCAATAGACAAGGTAAACTGTGAACAGGAGAATGGAAGTTTTTGCTTTACTTCAAGGTTTATAATCAATGAGCACATTGTTAAAAATAAAAAATAAAAAAATAAATAAAAGTGGATTAGTTAAATACTGTTCTCACTCACCTCCGTGATTGTATTTTTGATCACCACTTGCTTGAAATCTTTCTCGTCTACTCTCTTTGCAAGTAATGTGAAAGTGAATTTGACTGACTGCTGTGATGTTGATCCTGTCTTTGGTGTGGTCATTCCTTCTGCTTGACCAGAAGTAACACTTGATGTGATTTTCTTCAAAGTGATAAGAACTCCACGAACAATGATATTGCTATTGAACTTTCTCTCCAGAACAGCACTGTTGCCAACAGACTGCTCAATTGGCAACTCGGAAAATGTGAGAAAGCCTGACTCATCTGTGAAAAGATTTCCTCTTGTCTGGTCCTTTGTCTCTACACCGCTTTCGCTGTCCATATTTTGAAGACAGTACCCTGAATGAACAGAAATGGGTATTATTAACAATGAAAGTTTTTTTTAATCAGATCTAAGGTTACTACTATAGTAATGTTTACTCTTCAGAACATAAAACTGTATGTATTTACCCTGTGTGGTTGAAACCAGAGATGTTGTTGAGGTTGTTGTTCGTTCTGTGGTTGTCTGAGTTGGTGTTGTAACTGCCACAGTGCTTGTTGATTCTTCGGTTGTCGTTGTTGGTGTTGTCACAGAGACTGCTGTAGTTGTTACCTGGGTTGTGGTGAATTCTGGGACAAAACAAAAAGAGGGAATTGGAATCAGTTTGTAATACAAACAAAAGGACTAAGTTTTCAGACTTTTTATTCTAAAGGGTTGCCTATTTGTATCGTGCATTTGGAAAAAAACAAATCATTTATCACGTACAACTAACAGGAATACTGTATTCCTGCTACTACGACTTACCTTCTGCACAACCCAATACATGTAGTTCCAAAGTTGCAGACGAAACACCAGTGACCTCTAGGACAGTCACACGGAATGCCACAACCCCTTTAATGACTTCATTTCCAGTTTTTAAGAACTTCTGCAAGGGTTGATCACTGACTGGTGTGAATGTGATCACCTGTGGGGAGAGAATTATAAAGTGAACCTCAGAAATTACCCTTGATGCAACTTCTTCAGATATCTTCACATGTTTTATAATACTTGACTCTGAAAATAAGAGTGTTAGATTATTTGTTATATTCACCTTTGGTTCTTGGTTGTCTTCCAGCAACAGGGGCTTAAAGTCATCGTCTGTCTCCTTCTTGGTGAAGAATTTGACAGTCACAGACACAAGTTCCTCAGTTCCTGTCGGAGATGGTGTCGAGGAAGATGATGATGGAACAAGCCTAATGCTGATTGCTCTGATAGAGGCTGATCTTGTTAAAGTGCCATCAACACTGGGCGGGTAGTTGTCTCCCACAACTAAAGGCAAGGTGTCGAACTTGATGTAAGTTGTTCCATTTTCTACTTGTAAAGTAATTAGATCTGAGGTAGGTGTAAAACCTTTCTGAAGGCCTTCTTCACCATCCATATTCTCCAAACAGAAACCTGCAAGGTAAATAAATCAGTAATCGTATGAAAGTCATGTATGTTTGTGCAAAAAGCTGTAAAAATGAATGCTTGGTTGATTATCGGTTATTCTTAATTACCTGGAGTTGTTGATAGTTGAGGAGTTGTGGTGCTGACAGTACTGCTAGTTGTAGTTTGCGTAGTTGTTGAGACTTCTAAAACGGCAAGAAAGTACTGGTGTTAATTAATTCTATCTGTGGTGATACCTAATGTTAGCAAATGTGTATTGAGTGATCTGAAATCATAAAACCCTGGCAGACCAAACGAACAAATTTTTAGTCAAACTGAGTTTTATTAAGGGAAAAAGTTTTTTACTTGGTAAACGAATATAATTACCTTCAGCACATCCCAAGACAGTTAACTCAATAGTTGCTCCGCTGACACCTGAGACATCAATGAACTTGATCTGGAGTTCCTTTATACCTTCTAGTGATGGTTCGTTCATGGGAAATACCTTCACTTCTGATTGAATACCCTCAATAGTCAAGGTAAACTGTTAACAGGAGAATGGGAGTATTTGCTTTACTTCAAGATTCATAATCAATGAGCACATTGTTAAAAAATAAAAATGAAAAAATTAAATAAAAGTGGATTAGTTAAAAACTGTTCTCACTCACCTCCGTGATTGTATTTTTGATCACCACTTGCTTGAAATCTTTCTCGTCTACTCTCTTTGCAAGTAATGTGAAAGTGAATTTGACTGACTGTGGTGGCGTTGATCCTGTCTTTGGTGTGGTCATTCTTTCTGCTTGTCCAGAAGTAACACTTGATGTGATTTTCTTCAAAGTGATCAGAACTCCACGAACATTGACATTGCTATTGAACTTTCGCTCTAAAACAGCACTGTTGCCAACAGACTGCTCAATTGGCAACTCGGAAAATGTGAGAAAGCCTGACTCATCTGTGAAAAGATTTCCTCTTGTCTGGTCCTTTGTCTCTACACCGCTTTCGCTATCCATATTTTGAAGACAGTACCCTGAACAGACAGAAATGGGTATTATTAACACTGAAAGTTTTTTTTTTATCAGATCTAAGGTTATTGCTATAGTCATTTTTATTTCTCAGAATATAAAACTGTATGTCTTTACCCTCTGTGGTTGAAACCAGAGATGTTGTTGAGGTTGTTGTTCGTTCTGTGGTTGTCTGAGTTGGTGTTGTAACTGCCACAGTGCTAGTTGATTCTTCGGTTGTCGTTGTTGGTGTTGTCACAGAGACTGCTGTAGTTGTTACCTGGGTTGTGGTGAATTCTGGGACAAAACAAAAAGAGGGGATTGGAATCAGTTTGATATACAAACAAAAGGACTAGGTCTTCAGACTTTTTATTTTTAAGGGTTGCCTATTTGTATCGTGCATTTGGAAAAAACAAATCATTTATCACGTACAACTAACAGGAATACTGTATTCCTGCTACTACGACTTACCTTCTGCACAGCCCAATACATGTAGTTCCAAAGTTGCAGACGAAACACCAGTGACCTCTAGGACAGTCACACGGAATGCCACCACCCCTTTAATGACTTCATTTCCAGTTTTTAAGAATTTCTGCAAGGGTTGATCACTGACTGGTGTGAATGTGATCACCTGTGGGGAGAGAATTATAAAGTGAACCTCAGAAATTACCCTTGATGCAACTTCTTCAGATATCTTCACATGTTTTATAATACTTGACTCTGAAAATAAGAGTGTTAGATTATTTGTTATATTCACCTTTGGTTCTTGGTTGTCTTCCAGCAACAGGGGCTTAAAGTCATCGTCTGTCTCCTTCTTGGTGAAGAATTTGACAGTCACAGACACAAGTTCCTCAGTTCCTGTCGGAGATGGTGTCGAGGAAGATGATGATGGAACAAGCCTAATGCTGATTGCTCTGATAGAGGCTGATCTTGTTAAAGTGCCATCAACACTGGGCGGGTAGTTGTCTCCCACAACTAAAGGCAAGGTGTCGAACTTGATGTAAGTTGTTCCATTTTCTACTTGTAAAGTAATTAAATCTGAGGTAGGTGTAAAACCTTTCTGAAGGCCTTCTTCACCATCCATATTCTCCAAACAGTAACCTGCAAGGTAAATAAATCAGTAATCGTATGAAAGTCATGTATGTTTGTGCAAAAAGCTGTAAAAATGAATGCTTGGTTGATTATCGGTTATTCTTAATTACCTGGAGTTGTTGATAGTTGAGGAGTTGTGGTGCTGACAGTACTGCTCGTTGTAGTTTGCGTAGTTGTTGAGACTTCTAAAACGGCAAGAAAGTACTGGTGTTAATTAATTCTATCTGTGGTGATACCTAATGTTAGCAAATGTGTATTGAGTGATCTGAAATCATAAAACCCTGGCAGACGAAACGAACAAATTTTTAGTCAAACTGAGTTTTATTGAGGGAAAAAGTTTTTTACTTGGTAAACGAATATAATTACCTTCAGCACATCCCAAGACAGTTAACTCAATAGTTGCTCCGCTGACACCTGAGACATCAATAAACCTGATCTGGAGTTCCTTTATACCTTCTAGTGATGGTTCGTTCATGGGAAATACCTTCACTTCTGATTGAATACCCTCAATAGACAAGGTAAACTGTGAACAGGAGAATGGGAGTATGTGCTTTACATTAAGATTCATAATCAATGAGCACATTGTTAAAAAATAAAAAGGAAAAAAATAAAAATAAAAGTGGATTAGTTAAAAACTGTTCTCACTCACCTCCGTGATTGTATTTTTGATCACCACTTGCTTGAAATCTTTCTCGTCTACTCTCTTTGCAAGTAATGTGAAAGTGAATTTGACTGACTGTGGTGGCGTTGATCCTGTCTTTGGTGTGGTCATTCTTTCTGCTTGTCCAGAAGTAACACTTGATGTGATTTTCTTCAAAGTGATCAGAACTCCACGAACATTGACATTGCTATTGAACTTTCGCTCTAAAACAGCACTGTTGCCAACAGACTGCTCAATTGGCAACTCGGAAAATGTGAGAAAGCCTGACTCATCTGTGAAAAGATTTCCTCTTGTCTGGTCCTTCGTCTCTACACCGCTTTCGCTATCCATATTTTGAAGACAGTACCCTGAATGTACAGAAATGGGTATTATTAACAATGAAAGTTTTTTTAAATCAGATCTAAGGTTACTACTATAGTAATGTTTACTCTTCAGAACATAAAACTGTATGTATTTACCCTCTGTTGTTGAAACCAGAGATGTTGTTGAGGTTGTTGTTCGTTCTGTGGTTGTCTGAGTTGGTGTTGTAACTGCCACAGTGCTAGTTGATTCTTCGGTTGTCGTTGTTGGTGTTGTCACAGAGACTGCTGTAGTTGTTACCTGGGTTGTGGTGAATTCTGGGACAAAACAAAAAGAGGGGATTGGAATCAGTTTGATATACAAACAAAAGGACTAGGTCTTCAGACTTTTTATTTTTAAGGGTTGCCTATTTGTATCGTGCATTTGGAAAAAACAAATCATTTATCACGTACAACTAACAGGAATACTGTATTCCTGCTACTACGACTTACCTTCTGCACAGCCCAATACATGTAGTTCCAAAGTTGCAGACGAAACACCAGTGACCTCTAGGACAGTCACACGGAATGCCACAACCCCTTTAATGACTTCATTTCCAGTTTTTAAGAACTTCTGCAAGGGTTGATCACTGACTGGTGTGAATGTGATCACCTGTGGGGAGAGAATTATAAAGTGAACCTCAGAAATTACCCTTGATGCAACTTCTTCAGATATCTTCACATGTTTTATAATACTTGACTCTGAAAATAAGAGTGTTAGATTATTTGTTATATTCACCTTTGGTTCTTGGTTGTCTTCCAGCAACAGGGGCTTAAAGTCATCGTCTGTCTCCTTCTTGGTGAAGAATTTGACAGTCACAGACACAAGTTCCTCAGTTCCTGTCGGAGATGGTGTCGAGGAAGATGATGATGGAACAAGCCTAATGCTGATTGCTCTGATAGAGGCTGATCTTGTTAAAGTGCCATCAACACTGGGCGGGTAGTTGTCTCCCACAACTAAAGGCAAGGCGTCGAACTTGATGTAAGTTGTTCCATTTTCTACTTCTAAAGTAATTAGATCTGAGGTAGGTGTAAAACCTTTCTGAAGGCCTTCTTCACCATCCATATTCTCCAAACAGTAACCTGCAAGGTAAATAAATCAGTAATCGTATGAAAGTCATGTATGTTTGTGCAAAAAGCTGTAAAAATGAATGCTTGGTTGATTATCGGTTATTCTCAATTACCTGGAGTTGTTGATAGTTGAGGAGTTGTGGTGCTGACAGTACTGCTAGTTGTAGTTTGCGTAGTTGTTGAGACTTCTAAAACGGCAAGAAAGTACTGGTGTTAATGAATTCTATCTGTGGTGATACCTAATGTTAGCAAATGTGTATTGAGTGATCAGAAATCATAAAACCCTGGCAGACCAAACGAATTTTTTTTTAGTCAAACTGAGTTTTATTGAGGGAAAAAGTTTTTTACTTGGTAAACAAATATAATTACCTTCAGCACATCCCAAGACAGTTAACTCAATAGTTGCACCGCTGACACCTGAGACATCAATAAACCTGATCTGGAGTTCCTTTATACCTTCTAGTGATGGTTCGTTCATGGGAAATACCTTCACTTCTGATTGAATACCCTCAATAGACAAGGTAAACTGTGAACAGGAGAATGGGAGTATTTGCTTTACTTCAAGATTCATAATCAATGAGCACATTGTTAAAAAATAACAATGAAAAAAATAAATAAAAGTGGATTAGTTAAAAACTGTTCTCACTCACCTCCGTGATTGTATTTTTGATCACCACTTGCTTGAAATCTTTCTCGTCTACTCTCTTTGCAAGTAATGTGAAAGTGAATTTGACTGACTGTGGTGGCGTTGATCCTGTCTTTGGTGTGGTCATTCCTTCTGCTTGTCCAGTAGTAACACTTGATGTGATTTTCTTCAAAGTGATCAGAACTCCACGAACATTGACATTGCTATTGAACTTTCGCTCTAAAACAGCACTGTTGCCAACAGACTGCTCAATTGGCAACTCGAAAAATGTGAGAAAGCCTGACTCATCTGTGAAAAGATTTCCTCTTGTCTGGTCCTTTGTCTCTACACCGCTTTCGCTATCCATATTTTGAAGACAGTACCCTGAATAAACAGAAATGGGTATTATTAACAATGAAAGTTTTTTTTAATCAGATCTAAGGTTACTACTATAGTAATGTTTACTCTTCAGAACATAAAACTGTATGTATTTACCCTCTGTGGTTGAAACCAGAGATGTTGTTGAGGTTGTTGTTCGTTCTGTGGTTGTCTGAGTTGGTGTTGTAACTGCCACAGTGCTTGTTGATTCTTCGGTTGTCGTTGTTGGTGTTGTCACAGAGACTGCTGTAGTTGTTACCTGGGTTGTAGTGAATTCTGGGACAAAACAAAAAGAGGGGATGGGAATCAGTTTGTTATACAAGCAAAAGGACTGGGTCTTAAGACTTTTTATTTTACAGGGTTGCCTATTTGTAAAGTGCATTTGAAGAAACAAATCATTTCTTACATACAAGTAACAGTAATACTGTATTCCTGCTACTATCAGCTTACCTTCTGCACAGCCCAATACATGTAGTTCCAAAGTTGCAGACAAAACACCAGTGACCTCTAGGACAGTCACACGGAATGCCACAACCCCTTTAATGATTTCATTTCCAGTTTTTAGGAACTTTTGCAAGGGTTGATCACTGACTGGTGTGAATGTGATCACCTGTGGGGAGAGAATTATAAAGTGAACCTCAGAAATGACTCTCGGTGCAACTTCTTCTGAAATCTTCTCATGTGGTATGGTATTTTACTTGACTTTGAAAATAAGTGTGTTAGATTGTTTGTTGTATTCACCTTGGGTTCTTGGTTGTCTTCCAGCAACAGGGGCTTAAAGTCATCGTCTCCCTCCTTCTTGGTGAAGAATTTTAAAGTCACAGACACAAGTTCCTCATTTCCAGTCGGAGATGGTGTTGAGTAAGATGATGATGGAACAAGCCTCATGCTGATTGCTCTAATAGAGGCTGATCTTGTTAAAATGCCATCAACACTGGGCGGGTAGTTGTCTCCCACAACTAAAGGCAAGGTGTCGAACTTGATGTAAGTTGTTCCATTTTCTACTTGTAAAGTAATTAGATCTGAGGTAGGTGTAAAACCTTCCTGAAGGCCTTCTTCACCATCTATATTCTCCAAACAGTAACCTGCAAGGTAAATAAATTAGTAATGGTATGAAAGTCATGTATGTTTGTGCAAAAAGCTGTAAGAATGAAGGCTTGGTTGATTATCGGCTGTTCTAACTTACCTGGAGTTGTTGATAGCTGAGGAGTTGTAGTGCTGCTGGTCGTGGTTGTTGTAGTAGTTGTTGTTGCTATATGTTTTTAAGAAAAGTACAAAAGAATATAAAATAGTTTATCACTTGCATAGACAGCAGAATTAACCTGTGTTTGGATTGAAGAAAATGACCTGACTTTATTGAAGTAAACCAAGCTTTTTGTTAGTTTGTAGCAATGAAATGATCCACTATGCATAACAAAAACAGGAAAGTGTAAAGAGACGAATGGATTCGCTTACGAGTAGTACGGTCCTTGATGGTAGTAGAAACAAGAAAAGTGCCTTCTGTTGGCAGACCTAAATGGGTTAATCAAAATATGTTTAATTATCAGAGCAAAATAGAATGAACTTGATGATTATGTTTATACATTATATGTTAGTTTTTTGTTTTTTTCTCTTCAATATTAATATGTCGACATATAAGCCGCCCGGCGCATAAGCCGTTCAAAAAGGGTTTAAATCAAGGTATAAACTGCAGTACTTCTTGTCAAGACTCTTAAAAATTTTTCCCCTACCTTTAGTTGTAGGGGATTTGGTCGTCACATGTTCGGTTGTTGAAAACTCTGGTAAAGAAAATGTTATTGTTCAACAATTAGTTGTATGTCAAACATTATTCTAGTATAGGGTTAACAAGAATGCTGTACAGAAACGCGCAATGATTTCAAACCCTGTTATAAATGAAGAATAAGAACTCACAATCCAACAAACCTAGTGGATAAAAGATGTTGTGTAAAAAATGACTTTGAGAAAGGTATTACCGAAGGTGGAAATGTGCAATTTTAACAATTTGATCCAAATACATAAAATGGTGAGAGATTTAGAGGAAAAGGTTCTGTACATGGTTTAAGAACATGATTACCTTCAGCACATCCCAAGACATTTAACTCAATTGTTGCTCCGCTGATACCTCTGACATCAATGAATTTGACCTGGAGTTCCGTTATACGTTGTAGTGCTGGTTCGTTCATGGGAAATACCTTCACTTCTGATTGAATACCCTCAATAGACAAGGTAAACTGTGAACAGGAGTATGGAAGTTTTTTGCTTTACTACAAGATAATCAATGACTACACTGTTTAAATAAAAATGAGAACAAGTAATACAAGTGGATTAGTTAAAAACTGTTCTCACTCACCTCCCTGATTGTATTTCCAATCACTACTTGCTTGAAATCTGTCTCATCTTCTTTCTTTGCAAGTAATGTGAAAGTGGTTTCGAATGACTGTGGTGACGTTGATCCTGTCTTTGGTGTGGTCATTCCTTCTGCTTGTCCAGAGGTAACACTTGATGTGATTTTCTTCAAAGTGATAAGAACTCCACGAACATTGATATTGCTATTGAACTTTCGCTCTAAAACAGCACTGTTGCCAACAGACTGCTCAATTGGTAACTCGGCAAATGTGAGAAAGCCTGAATCATTAATTAAGAGACTTCCTCTTGTATGGTCTTTCGTCTCTATACCAACTTCGCTGTCCACTTTTTCGAGACAGAATCCTGAGTGGACAGAGAAAGATAATGTAATCATTAAAAGGATATAACAAAACAAAGCTTATTTAATTAAGTTGATTTAACTGATAAGAATTAACGTGTTACCTTTCGTGGTGGAAACTTGAGATGTTGTTGAGGTTATTTGTTCTGTGGTTGTCGGAGCTGTTACAGTAACTGTTGTTGTTTTCGCAGTTGTTGTATATCCTAAGGAAGATGAAGAAAATTAATTTCAGTTCACGGCCGAGATTGGGTTTTATTCAAGGAGAACCTTGCTCAAAGCTTAGTCATTATTATTTTGAAGTGTATCATCATATGTTCAAAAGTCCTGAAGGCCTGATTCACAAGGTATGTTTATTTACTGTGTGAAGGCCCAAGCCCAGCTTACATTCAGCACATCCTATTTCATGCATTTCTGTCATCGCCAAATGTAATATTTAGACCATGCGAATAATAAGACTTTCAAACTTGGTCAACTGAAACTTTACCATTTGTACATCCCAAAATGTGCAATTCCATTTGCAATGAGCTTGCTCCAATGATTTCAACAATCTCAACACGGAGTTCCTCAACGCTGTCTAGAGACTCGCTGTCACTTGAAAATATAGTTAGTGCTGTTTTGGTCTTGATGAGTCTGAAGGTGATTTTCTGTAATTTGAAAGGGAAATAATTTAGGAAGGAAGACAGGTCTTAAAATGAATGTCTTTTTTGGTACTGATTTGATTTCCTTAATTGATCACCAATTATACAGTGCTGTGTTTGTTTTGCTTTTTTAATACCTTTGTCAAGATTGTTCTTTTCAATTTGTATTGTTTGTAATGAGCCAAACTTTAAGGCCACTTCAAGGTGAGGGTTACACTTAATTGATTTGGGCAGTCAACCCAAATCAACTTTAACCAGGGATACGTTGCCGCCTACTCCTAAGTGCCTTGCCCTTACTCTAGGGAACAAGTGTTATAACTGGGGTTCGAACCCAGACTCTGCCGCAAAGCTTAGGTTCAGTGAACTAGACCGCTCAACCATGAAACGCCATCAAGTGGAGTTTTTTCATCTGACATATTATAAGCCGATGGTGCATTTTTTAATGATCCTGGGAAACTTTGTTTGGAAAGTTTTTGTTGCTTGTTTGGATGCTTGTTTGTTTACATCATCAAAACAAAATAATGATGTGATGGGATGTTTTATAAAGGCGTCGTTGTTTCGTTGTGTGAATAGTAACTAGTCTGAGATATTGAGTTCAATTAAACCATAAATTAGTTTAATGAGGTTCATGTATTAAGCTATAATTTGATAAAGAATCTGACTCTTATATTTTTTAATTTTATGACTGAACAAAAACTGGGCTGAAACAAAGAATATTCACATTAAAAAAAAATCTTGACAGAAACAACAACTGTATAGCTAATGAAAATTAATCCAATAATCCATTAGTCCAGATTAATTAAGTTGTTCACCTTTGGTTGGTTCATCAAATCCATCAGTTCCAGAAATTGTGTCTCATTTGATTTTCTTGTGGACAGTTTCACCTTGATTTTCACCATTTCACTACCAGATGATTGTGAAGCAGATGGTTTTGCTATCAATTTGAGGCTCATTCCACTGACAACGACAGGTTGCATCATTTTATACTGAACAACTGGATATCTTTTGGAATTCTGACGTTTTTCAAATGCCCACTGTCCGCTTCCTTCTAACTGTACCAAGTCCTCTGCTTTGACGCTTCCAATCAGTGATGAATCATCATCCAAGGCATCTAAGCAAGAACCTTTATGACAAGAAGGAAGAAGTTGAGAGTGCAAAACACAAATCAAAACATAAAACAGCTGACTAAATGTGAAAAAAAAAGTTTTTGAGGAAGAAGTAGTTTTCCACGATTTTGATTTTGAGACCTCAGATTTAGAATTTGAGGTCTCAAAATCAAGCCTATGAAAGCACAAAACTTCGCGTGACAAGGGTGTTTTTTCTTTCATTTCTATCTTGCAACTTTGATGACCAATTGAGCTCAAATTTTCACAGGTTTGCTATTTTTTGCCTTTGTTGAGATCACCAACTGTGAAGACTAGTCTTTGACAATTACCAATAGTGTCCACTGCCTTTAAAGAATGGTATGTTGGTGTACATCTTGAGTAACCAGAAAAGCAGAGTCAGGTATTTGATTTCTGACTTCCTCTCTTTCTCTCTCTCTCTATATATGTATATATAAATAAATAAAAACGTTTTGAAAAGTGTATAGGCCTGTTACCTTCTGTTGTTGATGTCTTGGTTGTGGTTGTTTCACAGATTGGATTCATTCGACATCCCATAACAAACGATGAGTTTGATGAACCCACTACTCTCATGTCAGACAGTTCTTTGGATAATGTATGAACACACTTGCATATTTCACAATCTTGCACAAGGGTTTCCCCCTCCTGTAAAGTTTAGTAATATTTAATAAGACGGAGATCACCGAAATGGAGAAAACATTCAGAGGCACAGAATATGGTTCAAGTTAGTTTGACAGTGCTATTTTAGGTGTTTTTTAGGCTGTTTATAATAAATCTGCAAAAAGGAAGAAATGGTAATACATGGATAATTGCTTGATGATTTTAGTGTCTGATATGTAAATAAATGTTTCCTAATCTAGTGTAGGGATCCGCCAAGTGTGCCCTCATTGTTGGTGACAATCTTGCACTTTTTCTGTAGCTTTGTCTTGAAAGAGCAACTTATTTTATTTGGTCTGGATTTCTCTCTATTTTTATAGGGAGCACGGCTCTGGCCATGCTCCAAAAACCCCTTTATCTGGGAGGGATAAGTTTATTGAGCTATCTGTTAGTATTAATTTGTGTTTAATCCCTCATTTATACCTGTATGACCGTGATTTTTAGGGCATCGTTTGGATCGGATTATTTATAAATTGTGTGTAGTGCGTCCGTCCGTGTGTGTAGCAAGGAAGCCACATGGTCGATCTTCATGTGAACTTTCAATGTGCACTGTGTAACTGTATAAGATGCATACTGTAGTGTTGTAACTTTTTGTATGATGTTTGCTATGGGTTAAATGAATTAAACCTATACAGAAGAAGTTTATTTCATATATTTAGCTGTCATTGATTGGCGTTCATTATCATTGATGGTATTTTGGCGAATGCTCGTCCTTTGTTAATTAGAGGACAAGCTCTCCCTTACCGTGTCTCTACACTAGTATTGCAGTTTGGTTCAGGTTCTCATTGAAAGAATGACATACTTACATAGAATGTATGGTTTTCCAAAATGCAATCAGGCCTACAGCTGTCCACTTCAACACACATGGATGTATTGTACTGGAAACCAAGTTGCTCTAAAGTTTTAGCTTCCCCATCTTTCATGAAGCCATCTCTACATTCACAGAGTGTTGTGTAGTTGAACATCTTTGCAAACTCAGGCATACAGGAAGTCGTGTTAAAGAATAGTTTGCTACCAGATGACTTGTTGCAAGGCACGTGGCATATATCCCTGCAGTCTTGTTGGGAAAAAAAGGCAGGTACAATTTCACTAATTTGTACCTAAAATTATTAATCAAGCATCTAAAGAATCATTTCATTTATTTTGATTCATTCAATTTATTTTTGTTGTGAAGCAAAGAGCTCTCAATAAAAGGAAACTTTTATCGAGAGCTGTTTTTTCAATGTAAATTGTAAAACGCTCCAACCTTGGTGGGGCACTACATAAATGTTTCCATTATATTTATTTTATAATGGCTGTACTAGCCAAGAGCCATTTGGACAGAAGAAAAGAAAGAAGTTTCAGTTTTAGACAAGGAAGGAAGTTTCAGTTTTAGATGTGGGAGGTGAACCCCAGAAACTTATTCCAGGGAAACCCACAAAAGGGACAGAAAACCCAATCCACTTAGTGGCCTTGGTGATTCGAACCAGAGTCCTAGAGGAGAAAGGATAGGAATATTTCACTATGCCAACCTGACCAACCCAATCTCGGAAAACTATTTCAGCTATTAAAGTAACACTAGTAAAACAAGGAAAAATATATAAACTTACAAACTTTAACAGTTGTGGAAGGTGCTTCAGTTGTTGCTTCTGTTGATGTGGCTGAAATAAAACAAGATTTATATAAAGTGCCAGCAATTACATAACAAGATTCACCGAAAGCATTTATGTTTTGTTAACATTTATTGAAACCATCAGCAAATGGAAAATAATTTTGACGCGTAATTCACCAAATACTAAAGAACACCAAAGTGAATAATACGCCGAAAATTTGAGTTTTACTAACAATGAGATCATTTTAAAACATTGTCAATCAGTGTGCTGTAAGACATTATCTAACCCAAACATCAGGGAGGCAAACATAGTGTACTTACTATACAATGGCGTAGTAGATTGTTCTGTAAGTGCTGGGGTTGTTGATTGGGTAATTATTCCTGTAATGTAGAAAGGTTTAGAGATCAGCATTGTAATTTGAATGATTTTGAAGTGGCATTGGAAGGGGATGAACGTTTTAAAGGAAACAAAATGTCCCCTTGCAGTGTTTTAAAATAAAAATCGGAAATCAGACTGAAGTAAGAAGAATAACATGCCTGGAAATATTGTAAAAATCACCTCGATCCCTCTGCCCAAAACTACATTTTCTCCTTACACTTACAATATGCCCGCAATAATGACAATAAAAAGCTAGGTTAGAGCGATGACAAGTAAATCTAGAGGTCTCCTTTTCTGAAACGTTAAACACTTAAAGATTATAAATAAGTGAACATTAAAAATGAGTATGTCAGTAATACAGAAAAGTATATCGAGAAAAGAGACAAACATCTACTCACTGCAATGAGCACAACACTCTCCCTCAACTTGGTACGGCTCGAATCCCTTCAAAATATGAGAAAAAAATATTGACCTTAATAACCTTTTACCGTAGATTCCCACAAACAAAAATAAACCCTGAAACATTCATATCCAGAACTATAAATTCTAAAAACAGAAAAAAACTTTATTCATTACACATCCAGAATTATAACATTTAGATAGCCAACACAGAACAACCAATATGCATGTACATCCAGAATTATAACTTGGAATTAAATCTTTTGTGAGGCGTTTTGACGTAAAGTGATATACTATACATTCTCAAGAAACGTTCTCGAACAGCAACAATCAACACAATATCTAACACATCTCTTGTCCATTTACAGTAAACGCTTTACTTACGTATTGGCAGGGTGGATCCTGACACACTTTAGAGCGGCACATTACATTGTTTTTGGAGCTGCATTCACATTCTTCACACTTGCTTGGCTTCCAAACTTCACCAATCTTTACAAATAACGGATCAGAAAAAAATCCCCAAAGGCTCGTAAGGTATATATGCCAAGATATATATACATGATTGTTCAACACTATAAATGTTCATTGCGGGAGGGGAGGGGCAAGCAGGGCTGGGAAAGAAAATTTGTTTACATTTAAAAACTGTTTATTTCTACAGTATTTTGTTGCTTATTTATATGCACACAATCATTGGTACATTTGATTTTGCATAGACAAAATGAACAACAGATTAAATATTGAGTAACTTCTGTACTCACACTCTTCTTGTTCATCATTGACACAGCGATTGTTAATATTGACATATAATAAACATTGAGATAACTGCTACATCAGTGGTTTCCAAACTATTGTTCATAAAATGGCAGTGAACACAATATGTGTACCCACAAGTGTGACCGGTTTTCTCAATTCAAGTAATCTGGGTATTTACTAGAAGTAGTTTTTTTGATTGTTCCTCCTGCACATTTGGGTAAAGTTGTATAAACCCCAACAATTTAATTGCAAAGATGATAAACTTACATATCTATAAACGTCAGTGGCATCATCCTTATATTTACATCGGTCTAAAAAGGAAACAAATAAATACAAAATTAATTTATCACAACAACCAACACAAATACAATCAGAACAAAAATAAATAACTACTTATTATACATTGCATTTACAGTAACAATTGTCAATGCGCTTTACATTAGTGCCCTGGTCATTGGGCCTAAAACATTCCAGATGCCGTGGCGTTTGTGCGTCTTTTCATACACAATATCAACCTCTACCCTCGCAGGTACCCATTTTTACCCCTGGATAAAGAGAAGCATTTATAGTAAAGAATCTTGCTCAAAGACACAAGTGTCACCACCGTGATCTGAACCCACACTCAGATGACTTAACCACCAGATTTTAAATCTGATGCTCTAAAGAACTCTGCCCTGACACGCTACTCAAACAGAAAACATTTATTTCAACAAGGTTTTTAAGGTAAAAATACTTCTTACAATAAACAAACAACATTGTGGTAAGATATTTCATCAGTAGGACGTCATTAAGTTTGGTGTTTTTGGTGTCAAGAATTTAGCATTTAAAGATTCCTGTATTTTTATGTAAACTATCAAATTCCTGGTTGTTATTTCAGTAAATAGTGATACCTTTCGGGACACAGTGGCAACAAATCATGTCGTCTGGGTCTTCATTGACAAGATCCATCTGTGAAAAGATAATTAAAATAAAATAGTAATAAGTTCTAATTTTTTCTAATAGTTTGTAAGCCATTTTAAATGCACTCATTTTATTTTGCAATAAATATTTGTTTTCTTCATGTGAATATAAACAATAACAATATCGAAGTCTTATATAGCGCACGTATCTACCAACGAGGTACTCAAGGCGCTGAGTATATACAAACTTTCACAAAGTTAGGTTATTAAAGTTATGAATTGTAAACCCAATTATGTAATACACCTTATTTGGGCTTACAAGGTACTATGGCACATTAAGCAGCCACAGCCAGGATCACCGAAGGATATAGCAATGGTTAAGAGTCTTGCTTAAGGACACAAGTGTCACGGATGGGGATTCGAACCCACACTCTACTAATCCGAAACAACAGTTTGAATTTGGTGCTCTTAACCGCTTGGCCACGACACTTCGATGAGATACCAAATTATTTTGTATGCTTTATAAACGCACATTTTTTTTTCTGAAATCTTGGTCAATGCCCATATATGGCAGGAATACACTTTGGATGAAACTTACTTCTTCACCGCAGGCATCTTTGATGTCACAGTACTCTTGGCAGTCTACCAAACAGTTCTTAACATCCTTCCATTTACACATCGTACAGTTTTCTTGTGTCCAGATAGTGTCATTCTAGATGTTGTGGATGACAAAAATTACTAAAGTTTAGCTAAGGACTAATATGTCAACATTGATTATTATGTTCTTCTAACCATTTATCCTGTTTTTACTCCCATTAAACTATATATTTAATCCAACATAAGATATATAGCGTAATGGGAGTAAAAAAAATTTAAACTTGTATCCTGATGTTGAATCAGATTATTTAAAAATAGTCTGATCCAACATCGGGATACAATCAAATGAGTCATATCACTTCACAGTTGTTTATTATTTGTAAGTAGGCTCTATATACATAATATCAACTTACCAAGTGTTCCATGTAAAGGCATGAACACTTCTCAACACACTCTGTTCCATCCCAAAACATGTCATTCGAGCAACTACAGCCTGGTTCACAGTCTTCTGAGCAATCCATTGTAGGGTACTCGCAGGTTCGATTGCATGCACAGTCACTGTACACCATACCATATTGGCATTCTAATAAAAAGAAAAAATGTACTTACTTAAGTGTTTTTACATAAGAGAGACACATAAAATAGTGAGTTGTTACCAAAAGATGCGTTTAGAGCACTGAATGTCAGACTCCCCAAAATGCAGTGTTAATTTATTTTCATTTTAAACACACCACATCATGACCCTCAACCCAATCAAACTCCACTTAAACATCAAGGTTAAAGACATTGGGCACTATTGGTAATTATCAAAGACCAGTCTTCTCACTTTGTGTATCTCAACATATGCATGAAATAACAAACCTGTAAAAATTTGAGCTCAATTGGTCATCGAAGTTGCGAGATAATAATGAGAGAAAAAACACCCTTGTCACACGAAGTTGTGTGCTTTCAGAGGCTTGATTTCGAGACCTCAAATTCTAATTCTGAGGTCTCGAAATCAAATTTAAATGTTTTAATGAGAAGTTGCTTCTCTCTGAAATAAACAATGTTACTTCAGAGGGAGCTGTTTCTCACTTTATTTTATACTATCAACAGCTCTCCATTACTCGTTACCAAGTAAGGTTTTATGCGAATAATTATTTTGAATAATTACCAATAGTGTGGGGTGCCTTTAACGTTTATTGTGCTTTGTAGTTGTGCAAATGTTTTAAGCTGTATCTAAATTTGTTGATCTATGTTGATGATGTCAGATGGATTGAACTCACCTGGTTCACAGGAGCAGCATTCACCGGGAGTTTCCACAAGCATTAATCCTTCTGTGCAGTTTTCGATGTTACAGTTTTGTATAAATTGTGATTGATCATCTAGTCTCTGTGTGTTGCTATCGCAAATACTAATGTAACAATCGTTGATTACAACTTCATCACCGTACTTCAAACAAGAGGAAACAAATGTTCAAAAGATTATTAGTAAATTGAGGAATATCCTGTCAGAGACAATAGGAAGGAAAAGCACATAAAACATGTAGTTTTGTTTTGCACAAAAGCCTGACATTCTTCTGTTAAGCAGCTACTTTATTTATCCCTTGTTCATTACATTTTCGCTTGACTGAGTTCATGTATCTTACTGCGGGTTGTGGCAAACGTTTTCACTTGGCTCATAGGCTCATGCACATATGCTGAACGTTGTTACGTTTCGTACTGTTTCAAAATTTACTGTTGTAGCGTAGTAAACCAAATATGATTGTTAGGTCGCCGTTGGGGATGATTGTTCTTTTGGTCATCCTTCTGGTACTACTACCACAGGACACTAAGAGGCATCCAACACTGAAACCCTCGCTCTGTGCTGAAACTAACACTGTGGCCCTGCATGCCTGAATAAACAGGAATTTGTAAATACCTCATAGAAGGTGCCATTGTAGTAACACGAAGTTGGCATTTCAGTCGTAGTAGTTACCACTGGGGAAAGATCAAAGTAGAGTGCTTTGAGTTGTCACGCAATCCATGAGAAAATAATTGTGTACTTATGTTTGAAATCAACTTCAAAGCAAAATGAACAGATATAACCAAAGCACATGCCATAGAGGCTTACGGAAAACAGATAAGTTTGTATTAGTCTTGTATACAATTTTTACTCGTAATTTGATTTTACCGGTTGTGGGTGTTGTCGATCTACTTGATTGTCGAGAAAATTGAAGAAATTGCACTTCATTGGTTTTGCCATCACTTGTTATTGACCCCTAAGAACAAAAACTCCTGGAAGTGTTTTTGCTCTGATAATAGATAGGTGACGATATTTTCAAGTTGATGAAATAAATAATTTCAGTCAGACGGCATTAAGTTGTTTAATGATTGATTTACCTTCTGTTGTCGTTGTCGCAAGATTAGTAGTTGACAGTTCTGTTTTTAAGAAATGAGAAAGATAAAGACCATTTATTTAAACGAATCTCCTCTTTGCCATCACTTGTTATTGACCCCTTAGAACAAAAACTCCTGGAAGTGTTTTTGCTCTGATAATAGATAGGTGACGATATTTTTAAGTTGATGAAATTAAATAATTTCAGTCAGACGGCATTAAGTTGTTTTAATGATTGATTTACCTTCTGTTGTCGCTGTCGCAAGAGTAGTAGTTGACAGTTCTGTTTTTATAAAATGAGAAAGATAAAGACCATTTATTTAAACGAATCTCCTCTTTGACCTATACTCTCACACTGGAACTCCTCATATCCAAGTTTCTCACACTCTCACTGAATGTTACGTACCTTCTTCACAACCAAGGATAGCAGCACGTAAACTGAACTGAAGTTTGCTGTCAGTGGATTGACTTTCATCCATTCGAGAGAGGGAAACTACTTCTAAGCGCAATCCTATTAACCCTTTCAGCGGCTTTATCAATGTTACATCTGAAGCTTGCTCATTCAGCCTCATATTCTGCACCTGCAACACCAATAACAAGAATGAGTATAGAATGGCCATTCATACCTGATCATTTGAGTGCCGCTCAACTTTGACATATGGCAATAATTTGTTAATACTGTCAATTGAATGTGTACTTATTGTGGGTAGGTTAATTTGAATAGGGAGAGTCTATGCTGAGAAAAGCTTCACTCACCAATGCTTTACCAGAGGCTCCCTGTACTATAACAAACGTTTCACCCAGTCTGCGTTTAGTTAACAAGATGAATTCAATGTTGTCGTTGTTTGTACTGCCCTGAAGCCTTACTCCAGTAACTGTGACTTCTGTCTTGAAATCTATGGTTACACTGGGGTTTTTGACAGTTTCTCGATCTTTCAAAGATGGCTGGTTATCAAGGGAGAACGTCCAAGGTTGCTGTGCGTTGACACTAGTTGACTGATCGTTGGCAATAGCCGGTTGTACTGATCGCTTGGCTTCCAGTCCCTGCGTTCCGTCAAGCTGCTCCATACAGTAACCTATTACGAAACCGCAACCAGAAGATTAATTTCAAAATAATTCTTCGAGAATGAAAGGTTCAGCCAGTAATCTTTTGAAACCTTGACGAAAATAATGAAATAAAGTACACACCTGCAGTTGTAGAAGTTGGAGACTGAGACGTGGTGGTTACAACTGCAATTGTAATAAACAATAGAAGTTTCTGTTATAATCAACTGAATTGCAAAAGATAATGAGAAACAATTTTGCCACGCACGCTGGATAGTTTATATCAACTGCAAATGACAGAGAACATGTAACTCGTAGAGACAGCGAGCGAGCGCAAGGCTTTCAGAACTCATGGGAGAGTCAACAGTAAATGAAAACATCTTATCTCAATTTAAATCAAGATATTGATGCAGATTTCATTTCCAGACTAGTGTTGTATTTAGATAACAACATAATCAATAAAACTAAAAGACAATTTGGGCGAGCGATGGACAAAAAGTGATTAACTACCGTAGTAAACTGACAGGTGCGTTGCAACAAAGAGAAAAACCTTGACTAAGATTTCCTTGCCCTAGCCAGCATATTTTGCTTTACCTTTAGTCGTTGTGGTCACTGGAGTAGTAGTTGAAATCTCTGTTTGGAATGAAATAAAATAAAAAGTCATTATTAATTTTTCTTAAAAAAAAAAAGAAGACTCTTGTAATAGTTTTTGCATTTGGCAGTAATGGATGTAACTTTCACTCACCCTTCTCGCAGCCGAGGACCTCAATTCGCAAACTACCAGTTCCGCCATTCTGCTTTTTGATAACTTGTAATTTAACTGCAACTACTCCAGGCAAGGGAGAGTCAAGAGTGATGGACTTTAAGTTGTCTTGGTACAATGTTGCTCCGAGTTTCTCACCTTCCAGCACATCAACAAACTGTCCATTATCTTCAGATTTGGCTGAGAGAATGAATTCCAGGGTAATGACATCCTCACCATTCCCTTGTAGTTTAAAACCACGCACTTCAACTTTAGATTGGTACTGAACAATCACCCATGGATTGTCATATTCCTCACCAGCATCTGACGACAACTGGAAGGTCCACGGATTTTCAGAGTTGATAAGTGTTGATTGATTTGCTAGTGTTTGCTGTGGTGCGAATGAACGCTGTTCAAGATTATCCAGCTCACTCAAGGGATCCATGCAGTAACCTGTAATTTGATAACGTCAAAGGTTTTTTTTAAAAAGATGATCAGCAATTTAATCATTACATGTGACAATGATAAAAAATGTGAAAGAGAATTCGGCCATTACCTGCAGTAGTCGAGGTTGATGTTTGGGTTGTAGTTGTTACCACTGCAAATAACAAAATATAGATTGATATCAAGTTGTGCAAAAAGATAATTTTTTGCAATCTGCTTATATTTTCTTTGCTTTTGAAGATGAGAGTTCACATGTCATCCTGTCACTGATTTTGAAGAGGGAGTTGCTCATGCAAAGAACATTAAACACAAAGATAAATGTCAGAGTTCATACTCAAGTAAATTTATTAAAACAAAAAGATAGACACCACATGCATTTTATATGGCAGGGGTTGGAAGACAATGATATTTAGTGTACCTTTAGTAGTTGTGACAACCGGTGTAGTAGTTGAGATTTCTGTTTATAATCAAGAAGAATTCACCATTAATAAAAAAACAATTTATAGTGTTGTCAATGTAATTTATTGTGTGTACATATTTTCGAAAAGCGACAAGGAAAATATATGTCTAATATATGTATACATATTTTTTTTAATTCACTTTTAAATTGTTTATTTTTTAATAGTATTGAATTTGAATGTTTGAAGCACACTAGGACAACACTACATTTACTTCTTATTTTTTTGATGAAATAGATAAAAATGAGATTGAATTGAATTGGCTCACCCTCTTCGCAGCCAAGAACATCAAAGCGCAAACTACCAAATCCGGCATCTTCTTGATCTACAGACTCAAGTTGCAAGCTAAGAGCCAGCAAACCAGATAAAGGAGAAGGTAGTGCGACGGTTTCGACTCTCTGGTTTGTCAGATCTGCAATTAGTTTTTCATCTTCCAGCTCTACAAACAGTCCATCAACTTCGTACTTAGCCGACACAACAAATTGCAATTCCTTGACAACATCACCACTTCCTTGCAGCTTAAATCCGTGCACTTCCACCTTGGACTTGAACTCAACAGTCACCGTAGGTTTGTTCTCTGCATCAACATATGGCAGTAGTTCGAATATCCAGGGATTGTCAGCATTAATACCGGTTGATTGATTTTGCTGTGGTGATATAAAACGTCTTTCTTCTAGATCCAGCAGGCCATTTAATGGTTCCATACATTCTCCTGAACAAATCACATTAAACATAATGTTGAAAAGATAGTTATAAATTGAAACAAAAGCAGCGGTGCGAATAAGTAAAAAAAGATCGGAATCGACAACAAAAGAAATAAACCTTTAGCTGAGAATTCATAGATGATTTGTAGTATTTACCTGCTGTAGTAGAGGTTGACGTTTGGGTCGTAGTAGTAATAACTGCAAAACAAATTAAACATGGATTCTTATATCAATAGTTTAGTTGTATATTTAAATGCTGGCTGCATGTTTTGTTTTTATTGTGCGAGTATTCTTTAAATTTGTGAGTATGAGTTTCATTCCCCTCACTTGCATAATAGGTTTTTTTCACAAAGATGGACAGAAAAGCTTTTGCTGTTATCTGTTTGGAAGTGGAGAATAAATGCATAAGTGTTGTTGCTGTTGGTGATGATGTTGTTGTTGTATTTTTTATTTTTTACATTCATGCAATACAAATATTGAGATATTCAGCAATAATTAAAGGGTTAATACCTTTAGTCGTTGTGACAACCGGTGTAGTAGTGGGTATTTCTGTTTAGGATGACAGAAAAATCATCGTCAATCACAATCATCAGTTAATCTTAACTTACAATTTACAAGTTTAGGAATTACACTAAGGATTTCGACCTACCTTCTTTGCATCCTAGCACATCGAGTCGCAAACTGCCTTTTCCAGCTTTTAAGTCATCAATTGATTGAACTTGTAATCGAACTGCAACTACTCGTTCTAATGGAGTGTCCAGATTGACGGACTCTAGTCCATCTCCGGACAAGGTTGCTGTGATTTTCTGATCTTGTGGCACCTCAACAAAGTCTCCATTATCTTCAAATTTGGCCAGGACGATGAATTTTAATTCCTTGACTAGCTCACCACTGCCTTGTAGCTTAAATCCGCGCACTTCAACTTTAGAAGTGAAATAAACAGTCAACTGAGGGGTGGTAACTGCTGACAGCTCAAAGGTCCACGGATATTCAGCGTTGATATTAGTTGATTGATTTGAAATCTGCTGCGGTGTGAATGAACGCTCCGCTTCAAGATCTTGCTCGCCACTCATGGGTTCCATACAGTAACCTGGAGTGGGTTTATATGTAAAATAAAATTATTTTAAATTACAAGTCCGAACCCGCAGCGCTTGATAAAAAGCAAGGATACAATTTATATCTGCAGTACACATGCAGAAGAAAATTCATGATAACAACGGACATTACCTGCTGTGGTGGAGGTTGGCATTTCAGTTGTAGTAGTAACCACTGGGGAAAAATCAAAGTACAATGTTTGAAATCAACTTCAAAGCAACATGAACAGATATGATCAAAGCACATGCCATATAGGCTTACGGCAAACAGATAAGTTTGTATTAGTCTTGTATACAATTTTTACTCTTAATTTGATTTTACCGGTTGTGGGTGTTGTCGGTCTACTTGATAGTCGAGTTGTTGTGATGACAGGATTGAAGCCTGAAACAAGTGGCGCTGCAAACCAAAAACAAAAAACAAGAAAGTTGAAGAAATTGCACTTCATTGGTTTTGCCATCACTTGTTATTGAACCCTTAGAACAAAAACTCCTGCAAGTGTTTTTGCTCTGATAATAGATAGGTGACAATATTTTCAAGTTGATGAAATAAAATAATTTCAGTCAGACAGCATTAAGTTGTTTAATGATTGATTTACCTTCTGTTGTCGTTGTCGCAAGAGTAGTAGTTGACAGTCCTGTTTTTAAGAAATGACAAAGATAAAGACCATTTATTTAAACGAATCTCCTCTTTGACCTATACTCTCACACTGGAACTCCTCATATCCAAGTTTCTCACACTCTCACTGAATGTTACGTACCTTCTTCACAACCAAGGATAGCAGCACGTAAACTGAACTGAAGTTTGCTGTCAGTGGATTGACTTTCATCCATTCGAGAGAGGGAAACTACTTCTAAGCGCAATCCTATTAACCCTTTCAGCGGCTTTATCAATGTTACATCTGAAGCTTGCTCATTCAGCCTCATATTCTGCACCTGCAACACCAATAACAAGAATGAGTATAGAATGGCCATTCATACCTGATCATTTGAGTGCCGCTCAACTTTGACATATGGCAATAATTTGTTAATACTGTCAATTGAATGTGTACTTATTGTGGGTAGGTTAATTTGAATAGGGAGAGTCTATGCTGAGAAAAGCTTCACTCACCAATGCTTTACCAGAGGCTCCCTGTACTATAACAAACGTTTCACCCAGTCTGCGTTTAGCTAACAAGATGAATTCAATGTTGTCATTGTTTGTACTGCCCTGAAGCCTTACTCCAGTAACTGTGACTTCTGTCTTGAAATCTATGGTTACACTGGGGTTTTTGACAGTTTCTCGATCTTTCAAAGATGGCTGGTTATCAAGGGAGAACGTCCAAGGTTGCTGTGCGTTGACACTAGTTGACTGATCGTTGGCAATAGCCGGTTGTACTGATCGCTTGGCTTCCAGTCCCTGCGTTCCGTCAAGCTGCTCCATACAGTAACCTATTACGAAACCGCAACCAGAAGATTAATTTCAAAATAATTCTTCGAGAATGAAAGGTTTAGCCAGTAATTTTTTGAAACCTTGACGAAAAAAATGAAATAAAGTACACACCTGCAGTTGTAGAAGTTGGAGACTGAGACGTGGTGGTTACAACTGCAATTGTAATAAACAATAAAAGTTTCTGTTATAATCAACTGAATTGCAAAAGATAATGAGAAACAATTTTGCCACGCACGCTGGATAGTGTATATCAACTGCAAATGACAGAGAACATGTAACTCGTAGAGACAGCGAGCGAGCGCAAGGCTTTCAGAACTCATGGGAGAGTCAACAGTAAATGAAAACATCTTATCTCAATTTAAATCAAGATATTGATGCAGATTTCATTTCCAGACTAGTGTTGTATTTAGAGAACAACATAATCAATAAAACTAAAAGACAATTTGGGCGAGCGATGGACAAAAAGTGATTAACTACCGTAGTAAACTGACAGTTATTGCAATAAGGAGAAAAACCTTGACTAAGATTTCCTTGCCCTAGCCAGCATATTTTGCTTTACCTTTAGTCGTTGTGGTTACTGGAGTAGTAGATGAAATCTCTGTTTGGAATAAAAAATTAAAAAAAGTCATTATTAATTTTTCTTTAAAAAAAAAAGAAGACTCTTGTAATAGTTTTTGCATTTGGCAGTAATGGATGTAACTTTCACTCACCCTTCTCGCAGCCGAGGACCTCAATTCGCAAACTACCAGTTCCGCCATTCTCCTTTTTGATAACTTGTAATTTAACTGCAACTACTCCAGGCAAGGGAGAGTCAAGAGTGATGGACTTTAAGTTGTCTTGGTACAATGTTGCTCTGAGTTTCTCACCTTCCAGCACATCAACAAACTGTCCATTATCTTCAGATTTGGCTGAGAGAATGAATTCCAGGGTAATGACATCCTCACCATTCCCTTGTAGTTTAAAACCACGCACTTCAACTTTAGATTGGTACTGAACAATCACCCATGGATTGTCATATTCCTCACCAGCATCTGACGACAACTGGAAGGTCCACGGATTTTCAGAGTTGATAAGTGTTGATTGATTTGCTAGTGTTTGCTGTGGTGCGAATGAACGCTGTTCAAGATTATCCAGCTCACTCAAGGGATCCATGCAGTAACCTGTAATTTGATAACGTCAAAGGTTTTTTTTAAAAAGATGATCAGCAATTTAATCATTACATGTGACAATGATAAAAAATGTGAAAGAGAATTCGGCCATTACCTGCAGTAGTCGAGGTTGATGTTTGGGTTGTAGTTGTTACCACTGCAAATAACAAAATATAGATTGATATCAAGTTGTGCAAAAAGATAATTTTTTTGCAATCTGCTTATATTTTCTTTGCTTTTGAAGATGAGAGTTCACATGTCATCCTGTCACTGATTTTGAAGAGGGAGTTGCTCATGCAAAGAACATTAAACACAAAGATAAATGTCAGAGTTCATACTCAAGTAAATTTATTAAAACAAAAAGATAGACACCACATGCATTTTATATGGCAGGGGTTGGAAGACAATGATATTTAGTGTACCTTTAGTAGTTGTGACAACCGGTGTAGTAGTTGAGATTTCTGTTTATAATCAAGAAGAATTCACCATTAATAAAAAAACAATTTATAGTGTTGTCAATGTAATTTATTGTGTGTACATATTTTCGAAAAGCGACAAGGAAAATATATGTCTAATATATGTATACATATTTTTTTTAATTCACTTTTAAATTGTTTATTTTTTAATAGTATTGAATTTGAATGTTTGAAGCACACTAGGAAAACACTACATTTACTTCTTATTTTTTTGATGAAATAGATAAAAATGAGATTGAATTGAATTGGCTCACCCTCTTCGCAGCCAAGAACATCAAAGCGCAAACTACCAAATCCGGCATCTTCTTGATCTACAGACTCAAGTTGCAAGCTAAGAGCCAGCAAACCAGATAAAGGAGAAGGTAGTGCGACGGTTTCGACTCTCTGGTTTGTCAGATCTGCAATTAGTTTTTCATCTTCCAGCTCTACAAACAGTCCATCAACTTCGTACTTAGCCGACACAACAAATTGCAATTCCTTGACAACATCACCACTTCCTTGCAGCTTAAATCCGTGCACTTCCACCTTGGACTTGAACTCAACAGTCACCGTAGGTTTGTTCTCTGCATCAACATATGGCAGTAGTTCGAATATCCAGGGATTGTTAGCATTAATACCGGTTGATTGATTTTGCTGTGGTGATATAAAACGTCTTTCTTCTAGATCCAGCAGGCCATTTAATGGTTCCATACATTCTCCTGAACAAATCACATTAAACATAATGTTGAAAAGATAGTTATAAATTGAAACAAAAGCAGCGGTGCGAATAAGTAAAAAAAGATCGGAATCGACAACAAAAGAAATAAACCTTTAGCTGAGAATTCATAGATGATTTGTAGTATTTACCTGCTGTAGTAGAGGTTGACGTTTGGGTCGTAGTAGTAATAACTGCAAAACAAATTAAACATGGATTCTTATATCAATAGTTTAGTTGTATATTTAAATGCTGGCTGCATGTTTTGTTTTTATTGTGCGAGTATTCTTTAAATTTGTGAGTATGAGTTTCATTCCCCTCACTTGCATAATAGGTTTTTTTCACAAAGATGGACAGAAAAGCTTTTGCTGTTATCTGTTTGGAAGTGGAGAATAAATGCATAAGTGTTGTTGCTGTTGGTGATGATGTTGTTGTTGTATTTTTTATTTTTTACATTCATGCAATACAAATATTGAGATATTCAGCAATAATTAAAGGGTTAATACCTTTAGTCGTTGTGACAACCGGTGTACTAGTGGGTATTTCTGTTTAGGATGACAGAAAAATCATCGTCAATCACAATCATCAGTTAATCTAAACTTACAATTTACAAGTTTAGGAATTACACTAAGGATTTCGACCTACCTTCTTTGCATCCTAGCACATCGAGTCGCAAACTGCCTTTTCCAGCTTTTAAGTCATCAATTGATTGAACTTGTAATCGAACTGCAACTACTCGTTCTAATGGAGTGTCCAGATTGACGGACTCTAGTCCATCTCCGGACAAGGTTGCTGTGATTTTCTGATCTTGTGGCACCTCAACAAAGTCTCCATTATCTTCAAATTTGGCCAGGACGATGAATTTTAATTCCTTGACTAGCTCACCACTGCCTTGTAGCTTAAATCCGCGCACTTCAACTTTAGAAGTGAAATAAACAGTCAACTGAGGGGTGGTAACTGCTGACAGCTCAAAGGTCCACGGATATTCAGCGTTGATATTAGTTGATTGATTTGAAATCTGCTGCGGTGTGAATGAACGCTCCGCTTCAAGATCTTGCTCGCCACTCATGGGTTCCATACAGTAACCTGGAGTGGGTTTATATGTAAAATAAAATCATTTTAAATTACAAGTCCGAACCCGCAGCGCTTGATAAAAAGCAAGGATACAATTTATATCTGCAGTACACATGCAGAAGAAAATTCATGATAACAACGGACATTACCTGCTGTGGTGGAGGTTGGCATTTCAGTTGTAGTAGTAACCACTGGGGAAAAATCAAAGTACAATGTTTGAAATCAACTTCAAAGCAACATGAAAAGATATGATCAAAGCACATGCCATATAGGCTTACGGCAAACAGATAAGTTTGTATTAGTCTTGTATACAATTTTTACTCTTAATTTGATTTTACCGGTTGTGGGTGTTGTCGGTCTACTTGATAGTCGAGTTGTTGTGATGACAGGATTGAAGCCTGAAACAAGTGGCGCTGCAAACCAAAAACAAAAAACAAGAAAGTTGAAGAAATTGCACTTCATTGGTTTTGCCATCACTTGTTATTGAACCCTTAGAACAAAAACTCCTGCAAGTGTTTTTGCTCTGATAATAGATAGGTGACAATATTTTCAAGTTGATGAAATAAAATAATTTCAGTCAGACAGCATTAAGTTGTTTAATGATTGATTTACCTTCTGTTGTCGTTGTCGCAAGAGTAGTAGTTGACAGTTCTGTTTTTAAGAAATGAGAAAGATAAAGACCATTTATTTCAACGAATCTCCTCTTTGACCTATACTCTCACACTGGAACTCCTCATATCCAAGTTTCTCACACTCTCACTGAATGTTACGTACCTTCTTCACAACCAAGGATAGCAGCACGTAAACTGAACTGAAGTTTGCTGTCAGTGGATTGACTTTCATCCATTCGAGAGAGGGAAACTACTTCTAAGCGCAATCCTATTAACCCTTTCAGCGGCTTTATCAATGTTACATCTGAAGCTTGCTCATTCAGCCTCATATTCTGCACCTGCAACACCAATAACAAGAATGAGTATAGAATGGCCATTCATACCTGATCATTTGAGTGCCGCTCAACTTTGACATATGGCAATAATTTGTTAATACTGTCAATTGAATGTGTACTTATTGTGGGTAGGTTAATTTGAATAGGGAGAGTCTATGCTGAGAAAAGCTTCACTCACCAATGCTTTACCAGAGGCTCCCTGTACTATAACAAACGTTTCACCCAGTCTGCGTTTAGCTAACAAGATGAATTCAATGTTGTCATTGTTTGTACTGCCCTGAAGCCTTACTCCAGTAACTGTGACTTCTGTCTTGAAATCTATGGTTACACTGGGGTTTTTGACAGTTTCTCGATCTTTCAAAGATGGCTGGTTATCAAGGGAGAACGTCCAAGGTTGCTGTGCGTTGACACTAGTTGACTGATCGTTGGCAATAGCCGGTTGTACTGATCGCTTGGCTTCCAGTCCCTGCGTTCCGTCAAGCTGCTCCATACAGTAACCTATTACGAAACCGCAACCAGAAGATTAATTTCAAAATAATTCTTCGAGAATGAAAGGTTCAGCCAGTAATTTTTTGAAACCTTGACGAAAAAAATGAAATAAAGTACACACCTGCAGTTGTAGAAGTTGGAGACTGAGACGTGGTGGTTACAACTGCAATTGTAATAAACAATAAAAGTTTCTGTTATAATCAACTGAATTGCAAAAGATAATGAGAAACAATTTTGCCACGCACGCTGGATAGTGTATATCAACTGCAAATGACAGAGAACATGTAACTCGTAGAGACAGCGAGCGAGCGCAAGGCTTTCAGAACTCATGGGAGAGTCAACAGTAAATGAAAACATCTTATCTCAATTTAAATCAAGATATTGATGCAGATTTCATTTCCAGACTAGTGTTGTATTTAGAGAACAACATAATCAATAAAACTAAAAGACAATTTGGGCGAGCGATGGACAAAAAGTGATTAACTACCGTAGTAAACTGACAGTTATTGCAATAAGGAGAAAAAACCTTGACTAAGATTTCCTTGCCCTAGCCAGCATATTTTGCTTTACCTTTAGTCGTTGTGGTTACTGGAGTAGTAGATGAAATCTCTGTTTGGAATAAAAAATTAAAAAAAGTCATTATTAATTTTTCTTTAAAAAAAAAAGAAGACTCTTGTAATAGTTTTTGCATTTGGCAGTAATGGATGTAACTTTCACTCACCCTTCTCGCAGCCGAGGACCTCAATTCGCAAACTACCAGTTCCGCCATTCTCCTTTTTGATAACTTGTAATTTAACTGCAACTACTCCAGGCAAGGGAGAGTCAAGAGTGATGGACTTTAAGTTGTCTTGGTACAATGTTGCTCTGAGTTTCTCACCTTCCAGCACATCAACAAACTGTCCATTATCTTCAGATTTGGCTGAGAGAATGAATTCCAGGGTAATGACATCCTCACCATTCCCTTGTAGTTTAAAACCACGCACTTCAACTTTAGATTGGTACTGAACAATCACCCATGGATTGTCATATTCCTCACCAGCATCTGACGACAACTGGAAGGTCCACGGATTTTCAGAGTTGATAAGTGTTGATTGATTTGCTAGTGTTTGCTGTGGTGCGAATGAACGCTGTTCAAGATTATCCAGCTCACTCAAGGGATCCATGCAGTAACCTGTAATTTGATAACGTCAAAGGTTTTTTTTAAAAAGATGATCAGCAATATAATCATTACATCCTAATGATTGTGACAATGATAACAAATGTGAAAGAGAATTCGGCCATTACCTGCAGTAGTCGAGGTTGATGTCTGGGTTGTAGTTGTTACCACTGCAAATAACAAAATATAGATTGATATCAAGTTGTGCAAAAAGATAATTTTTTGCAATTTGCTTATATTTTCTTTTGCTTTTGAAGATGAGAGTTCACATGTCATCCTGTCACTGATTTTGAAGAGGGAATTGCTCATGCAAAGAACATTAAACACAAAGATAAGTGTCAGAGTTCATACTCAAGTAAATTTATTAAAACAAAAAGATAAACACCACATGCATTTTATATGGCAGGGGTTGGAAGACAATGATATTTAGTGTACCTTTAGTAGTTGTGACAACCGGTGTAGTAGTTGAGATTTCTGTTTATAATCAAGAAGAATTCACCATTAATAAAAAAACAATTTATAGTGTTGTCAATGTAATTTATTGTGTGTACATATTTTCGAAAAGCGACAAGGAAAATATATGTCTAATATATGTATACATATTTTTTTTAATTCACTTTTAAATTGTTTATTTTTTAATAGTATTGAATTTGAATGTTTGAAGCACACTAGGAAAACACTACATTTACTTCTTATTTTTTTTGATGAAATAGATAAAAATGAGATTGAATTGAATTGGCTCACCCTCTTCGCAGCCAAGAACATCAAAGCGCAAACTACCAAATCCGGCATCTTCTTGATCTACAGACTCAAGTTGCAAGCTAAGAGCCAGCAAACCAGATAAAGGAGAAGGTAGTGCGACGGTTTCGACTCTCTGGTTTGTCAGATCTGCAATTAGTTTTTCATCTTCCAGCTCTACAAACAGTCCATCAACTTCGTACTTAGCCGACACAACAAATTGCAATTCCTTGACAACATCACCACTTCCTTGCAGCTTAAATCCGTGCACTTCCACCTTGGACTTGAACTCAACAGTCACCGTAGGTTTGTTCTCTGCATCAACATATGGCAGTAGTTCGAATATCCAGGGATTGTCAGCATTAATACCGGTTGATTGATTTTGCTGTGGTGATATAAAACGTCTTTCTTCTAGATCCAGCAGGCCATTTAATGGTTCCATACATTCTCCTGAACAAATCACATTAAACATAATGTTGAAAAGATAGTTATAAATTGAAACAAAAGCAGCGGTGCGAATAAGTAAAAAAAGATCGGAATCGACAACAAAAGAAATAAACCTTTAGCTGAGAATTCATAGATGATTTGTAGTATTTACCTGCTGTAGTAGAGGTTGACGTTTGGGTCGTAGTAGTAATAACTGCAAAACAAATTAAACATGGATTCTTATATCAATAGTTTAGTTGTATATTTAAATGCTGGCTGCATGTTTTGTTTTTATTGTGCGAGTATTCTTTAAATTTGTGAGTATGAGTTTCATTCCCCTCACTTGCATAATAGGTTTTTTTCACAAAGATGGACAGAAAAGCTTTTGCTGTTATCTGTTTAGAAGTGGAGAATAAATGCATAAGTGTTGTTGCTGTTGGTGATGATGTTGTTGTTGTATTTTTTATTTTTTACATTCATGCAATACAAATATTGAGATATTCAGCAATAATTAAAGGGTTAATACCTTTAGTCGTTGTGACAACCGGTGTAGTAGTGGGTATTTCTGTTTAGGATGACAGAAAAATCATCGTCAATCACAATCATCAGTTAATCTAAACTTACAATTTACAAGTTTAGGAATTACACTAAGGATTTCGACCTACCTTCTTTGCATCCTAGCACATCGAGTCGCAAACTGCCTTTTCCAGCTTTTAAGTCATCAATTGATTGAACTTGTAATCGAACTGCAACTACTCGTTCTAATGGAGTGTCCAGATTGACGGACTCTAGTCCATCTCCGGACAAGGTTGCTGTGATTTTCTGATCTTGTGGCACCTCAACAAAGTCTCCATTATCTTCAAATTTGGCCAGGACGATGAATTTTAATTCCTTGACTAGCTCACCACTGCCTTGTAGCTTAAATCCGCGCACTTCAACTTTAGAAGTGAAATAAACAGTCAACTGAGGGGTGGTAACTGCTGACAGCTCAAAGGTCCACGGATATTCAGCGTTGATATTAGTTGATTGATTTGAAATCTGCTGCGGTGTGAATGAACGCTCCGCTTCAAGATCTTGCTCGCCACTCATGGGTTCCATACAGTAACCTGGAGTGGGTTTATATGTAAAATAAAATCATTTTAAATTACAAGTCCGAACCCGCAGCGCTTGATAAAAAGCAAGGATACAATTTATATCTGCAGTACACATGCAGAAGAAAATTCATGATAACAACGGACATTACCTGCTGTGGTGGAGGTTGGCATTTCAGTTGTAGTAGTAACCACTGGGGAAAAATCAAAGTACAATGTTTGAAATCAACTTCAAAGCAACATGAAAAGATATGATCAAAGCACATGCCATATAGGCTTACGGCAAACAGATAAGTTTGTATTAGTCTTGTATACAATTTTTACTCTTAATTTGATTTTACCGGTTGTGGGTGTTGTCGGTCTACTTGATAGTCGAGTTGTTGTGATGACAGGATTGAAGCCTGAAACAGGTGGCGCTGCAAACCAAAAACAAAAAACAAGAAAGTTGAAGAAGTTGCACTTCATTGGTTTTGCCATCACTTGTTATTGAACCCTTAGAACAAAAACTCCTGCAAGTGTTTTTGCTCTGATAATAGATAGGTGACAATATTTTCAAGTTGATGAAATAAAATAATTTCAGTCAGACAGCATTAAGTTGTTTAATGATTGATTTACCTTCTGTTGTCGTTGTCGCAAGAGTAGTAGTTGACAGTTCTGTTTTTAAGAAATGAGAAAGATAAAGACCATTTATTTCAACGAATCTCCTCTTTGACCTATACTCTCACACTGGAACTCCTCATATCCAAGTTTCTCACACTCTCACTGAATGTTACGTACCTTCTTCACAACCAAGGATAGCAGCACGTAAACTGAACTGAAGTTTGCTGTCAGTGGATTGACTTTCATCCATTCGAGAGAGGGAAACTACTTCTAAGCGCAATCCTATTAACCCTTTCAGCGGCTTTATCAATGTTACATCTGAAGCTTGCTCATTCAGCCTCATATTCTGCACCTGCAACACCAATAACAAGAATGAGTATAGAATGGCCATTCATACCTGATCATTTGAGTGCCGCTCAACTTTGACATATGGCAATAATTTGTTAATACTGTCAATTGAATGTGTACTTATTGTGGGTAGGTTAATTTGAATAGGGAGAGTCTATGCTGAGAAAAGCTTCACTCACCAATGCTTTACCAGAGGCTCCCTGTACTATAACAAACGTTTCACCCAGTCTGCGTTTAGCTAACAAGATGAATTCAATGTTGTCATTGTTTGTACTGCCCTGAAGCCTTACTCCAGTAACTGTGACTTCTGTCTTGAAATCTATGGTTACACTGGGGTTTTTGACAGTTTCTCGATCTTTCAAAGATGGCTGGTTATCAAGGGAGAACGTCCAAGGTTGCTGTGCGTTGACACTAGTTGACTGATCGTTGGCAATAGCCGGTTGTACTGATCGCTTGGCTTCCAGTCCCTGCGTTCCGTCAAGCTGCTCCATACAGTAACCTATTACGAAACCGCAACCAGAAGATTAATTTCAAAATAATTCTTCGAGAATGAAAGGTTCAGCCAGTAATTTTTTGAAACCTTGACGAAAAAAATGAAATAAAGTACACACCTGCAGTTGTAGAAGTTGGAGACTGAGACGTGGTGGTTACAACTGCAATTGTAATAAACAATAAAAGTTTCTGTTATAATCAACTGAATTGCAAAAGATAATGAGAAACAATTTTGCCACGCACGCTGGATAGTGTATATCAACTGCAAATGACAGAGAACATGTAACTCGTAGAGACAGCGAGCGAGCGCAAGGCTTTCAGAACTCATGGGAGAGTCAACAGTAAATGAAAACATCTTATCTCAATTTAAATCAAGATATTGATGCAGATTTCATTTCCAGACTAGTGTTGTATTTAGAGAACAACATAATCAATAAAACTAAAAGACAATTTGGGCGAGCGATGGACAAAAAGTGATTAACTACCGTAGTAAACTGACAGTTATTGCAATAAGGAGAAAAAACCTTGACTAAGATTTCCTTGCCCTAGCCAGCATATTTTGCTTTACCTTTAGTCGTTGTGGTTACTGGAGTAGTAGATGAAATCTCTGTTTGGAATAAAAAATTAAAAAAAGTCATTATTAATTTTTCTTTAAAAAAAAAAGAAGACTCTTGTAATAGTTTTTGCATTTGGCAGTAATGGATGTAACTTTCACTCACCCTTCTCGCAGCCGAGGACCTCAATTCGCAAACTACCAGTTCCGCCATTCTCCTTTTTGATAACTTGTAATTTAACTGCAACTACTCCAGGCAAGGGAGAGTCAAGAGTGATGGACTTTAAGTTGTCTTGGTACAATGTTGCTCTGAGTTTCTCACCTTCCAGCACATCAACAAACTGTCCATTATCTTCAGATTTGGCTGAGAGAATGAATTCCAGGGTAATGACATCCTCACCATTCCCTTGTAGTTTAAAACCACGCACTTCAACTTTAGATTGGTACTGAACAATCACCCATGGATTGTCATATTCCTCACCAGCATCTGACGACAACTGGAAGGTCCACGGATTTTCAGAGTTGATAAGTGTTGATTGATTTGCTAGTGTTTGCTGTGGTGCGAATGAACGCTGTTCAAGATTATCCAGCTCACTCAAGGGATCCATGCAGTAACCTGTAATTTGATAACGTCAAAGGTTTTTTTTAAAAAGATGATCAGCAATATAATCATTACATCCTAATGATTGTGACAATGATAACAAATGTGAAAGAGAATTCGGCCATTACCTGCAGTAGTCGAGGTTGATGTCTGGGTTGTAGTTGTTACCACTGCAAATAACAAAATATAGATTGATATCAAGTTGTGCAAAAAGATAATTTTTTGCAATTTGCTTATATTTTCTTTTGCTTTTGAAGATGAGAGTTCACATGTCATCCTGTCACTGATTTTGAAGAGGGAATTGCTCATGCAAAGAACATTAAACACAAAGATAAGTGTCAGAGTTCATACTCAAGTAAATTTATTAAAACAAAAAGATAAACACCACATGCATTTTATATGGCAGGGGTTGGAAGACAATGATATTTAGTGTACCTTTAGTAGTTGTGACAACCGGTGTAGTAGTTGAGATTTCTGTTTATAATCAAGAAGAATTCACCATTAATAAAAAAACAATTTATAGTGTTGTCAATGTAATTTATTGTGTGTACATATTTTCGAAAAGCGACAAGGAAAATATATGTCTAATATATGTATACATATTTTTTTTAATTCACTTTTAAATTGTTTATTTTTTAATAGTATTGAATTTGAATGTTTGAAGCACACTAGGAAAACACTACATTTACTTCTTATTTTTTTTGATGAAATAGATAAAAATGAGATTGAATTGAATTGGCTCACCCTCTTCGCAGCCAAGAACATCAAAGCGCAAACTACCAAATCCGGCATCTTCTTGATCTACAGACTCAAGTTGCAAGCTAAGAGCCAGCAAACCAGATAAAGGAGAAGGTAGTGCGACGGTTTCGACTCTCTGGTTTGTCAGATCTGCAATTAGTTTTTCATCTTCCAGCTCTACAAACAGTCCATCAACTTCGTACTTAGCCGACACAACAAATTGCAATTCCTTGACAACATCACCACTTCCTTGCAGCTTAAATCCGTGCACTTCCACCTTGGACTTGAACTCAACAGTCACCGTAGGTTTGTTCTCTGCATCAACATATGGCAGTAGTTCGAATATCCAGGGATTGTCAGCATTAATACCGGTTGATTGATTTTGCTGTGGTGATATAAAACGTCTTTCTTCTAGATCCAGCAGGCCATTTAATGGTTCCATACATTCTCCTGAACAAATCACATTAAACATAATGTTGAAAAGATGGTTATAAATTGAAACAAAAGCAGCGGTGCGAATAAGTAAAAAAAGATCGGAATCGACAACAAAAGAAATAAACCTTTAGCTGAGAATTCATAGATGATTTGTAGTATTTACCTGCTGTAGTAGAGGTTGACGTTTGGGTCGTAGTAGTAATAACTGCAAAACAAATTAAACATGGATTCTTATATCAATAGTTTAGTTGTATATTGGTACTAAATGCTGGCTGCATATTTTGTTTTTATTGTGCGAGTATTCTTTAAATTTGTGAGTATGAGTTTCATTCCCCTCACTTGCATAATAGGTTTTTTTCACAAAGATGGACAGAAAAGCTTTTGCTGTTATCTGTTTAGAAGTGGAGAATAAATGCATAAGTGTTGTTGCTGTTGGTGATGATGTTGTTGTTGTATTTTTTATTTTTTACATTCATGCAATACAAATATTGAGATATTCAGCAATAATTAAAGGGTTAATACCTTTAGTCGTTGTGACAACCGGTGTAGTAGTGGGTATTTCTGTTTAGGATGACAGAAAAATCATCGTCAATCACAATCATCAGTTAATCTAAACTTACAATTTACAAGTTTAGGAATTACACTAAGGATTTCGACCTACCTTCTTTGCATCCTAGCACATCGAGTCGCAAACTGCCTTTTCCAGCTTTTAAGTCATCAATTGATTGAACTTGTAATCGAACTGCAACTACTCGTTCTAATGGAGTGTCCAGATTGACGGACTCTAGTCCATCTCCGGACAAGGTTGCTGTGATTTTCTGATCTTGTGGCACCTCAACAAAGTCTCCATTATCTTCAAATTTGGCCAGGACGATGAATTTTAATTCCTTGACTAGCTCACCACTGCCTTGTAGCTTAAATCCGCGCACTTCAACTTTAGAAGTGAAATAAACAGTCAACTGAGGGGTGGTAACTGCTGACAGCTCAAAGGTCCACGGATATTCAGCGTTGATATTAGTTGATTGATTTGAAATCTGCTGCGGTGTGAATGAACGCTCCGCTTCAAGATCTTGCTCGCCACTCATGGGTTCCATACAGTAACCTGGAGTGGGTTTATATGTAAAATAAAATCATTTTAAATTACAAGTCCGAACCCGCAGCGCTTGATAAAAAGCAAGGATACAATTTATATCTGCAGTACACATGCAGAAGAAAATTCATGATAACAACGGACATTACCTGCTGTGGTGGAGGTTGGCATTTCAGTTGTAGTAGTAACCACTGGGGAAAAATCAAAGTACAATGTTTGAAATCAACTTCAAAGCAACATGAAAAGATATGATCAAAGCACATGCCATATAGGCTTACGGCAAACAGATAAGTTTGTATTAGTCTTGTATACAATTTTTACTCTTAATTTGATTTTACCGGTTGTGGGTGTTGTCGGTCTACTTGATAGTCGAGTTGTTGTGATGACAGGATTGAAGCCTGAAACAAGTGGCGCTGCAAACCAAAAACAAAAAACAAGAAAGTTGAAGAAGTTGCACTTCATTGGTTTTGCCATCACTTGTTATTGAACCCTTAGAACAAAAACTCCTGCAAGTGTTTTTGCTCTGATAATAGATAGGTGACAATATTTTCAAGTTGATGAAATAAAATAATTTCAGTCAGACAGCATTAAGTTGTTTAATGATTGATTTACCTTCTGTTGTCGTTGTCGCAAGAGTAGTAGTTGACAGTTCTGTTTTTAAGAAATGAGAAAGATAAAGACCATTTATTTCAACGAATCTCCTCTTTGACCTATACTCTCACACTGGAACTCCTCATATCCAAGTTTCTCACACTCTCACTGAATGTTACGTACCTTCTTCACAACCAAGGATAGCAGCACGTAAACTGAACTGAAGTTTGCTGTCAGTGGATTGACTTTCATCCATTCGAGAGAGGGAAACTACTTCTAAGCGCAATCCTATTAACCCTTTCAGCGGCTTTATCAATGTTACATCTGAAGCTTGCTCATTCAGCCTCATATTCTGCACCTGCAACACCAATAACAAGAATGAGTATAGAATGGCCATTCATACCTGATCATTTGAGTGCCGCTCAACTTTGACATATGGCAATAATTTGTTAATACTGTCAATTGAATGTGTACTTATTGTGGGTAGGTTAATTTGAATAGGGAGAGTCTATGCTGAGAAAAGCTTCACTCACCAATGCTTTACCAGAGGCTCCCTGTACTATAACAAACGTTTCACCCAGTCTGCGTTTAGCTAACAAGATGAATTCAATGTTGTCATTGTTTGTACTGCCCTGAAGCCTTACTCCAGTAACTGTGACTTCTGTCTTGAAATCTATGGTTACACTGGGGTTTTTGACAGTTTCTCGATCTTTCAAAGATGGCTGGTTATCAAGGGAGAACGTCCAAGGTTGCTGTGCGTTGACACTAGTTGACTGATCGTTGGCAATAGCCGGTTGTACTGATCGCTTGGCTTCCAGTCCCTGCGTTCCGTCAAGCTGCTCCATACAGTAACCTATTACGAAACCGCAACCAGAAGATTAATTTCAAAATAATTCTTCGAGAATGAAAGGTTCAGCCAGTAATTTTTTGAAACCTTGACGAAAAAAATGAAATAAAGTACACACCTGCAGTTGTAGAAGTTGGAGACTGAGACGTGGTGGTTACAACTGCAATTGTAATAAACAATAAAAGTTTCTGTTATAATCAACTGAATTGCAAAAGATAATGAGAAACAATTTTGCCACGCACGCTGGATAGTGTATATCAACTGCAAATGACAGAGAACATGTAACTCGTAGAGACAGCGAGCGAGCGCAAGGCTTTCAGAACTCATGGGAGAGTCAACAGTAAATGAAAACATCTTATCTCAATTTAAATCAAGATATTGATGCAGATTTCATTTCCAGACTAGTGTTGTATTTAGAGAACAACATAATCAATAAAACTAAAAGACAATTTGGGCGAGCGATGGACAAAAAGTGATTAACTACCGTAGTAAACTGACAGTTATTGCAATAAGGAGAAAAAACCTTGACTAAGATTTCCTTGCCCTAGCCAGCATATTTTGCTTTACCTTTAGTCGTTGTGGTTACTGGAGTAGTAGATGAAATCTCTGTTTGGAATAAAAAATTAAAAAAAGTCATTATTAATTTTTCTTTAAAAAAAAAAGAAGACTCTTGTAATAGTTTTTGCATTTGGCAGTAATGGATGTAACTTTCACTCACCCTTCTCGCAGCCGAGGACCTCAATTCGCAAACTACCAGTTCCGCCATTCTCCTTTTTGATAACTTGTAATTTAACTGCAACTACTCCAGGCAAGGGAGAGTCAAGAGTGATGGACTTTAAGTTGTCTTGGTACAATGTTGCTCTGAGTTTCTCACCTTCCAGCACATCAACAAACTGTCCATTATCTTCAGATTTGGCTGAGAGAATGAATTCCAGGGTAATGACATCCTCACCATTCCCTTGTAGTTTAAAACCACGCACTTCAACTTTAGATTGGTACTGAACAATCACCCATGGATTGTCATATTCCTCACCAGCATCTGACGACAACTGGAAGGTCCACGGATTTTCAGAGTTGATAAGTGTTGATTGATTTGCTAGTGTTTGCTGTGGTGCGAATGAACGCTGTTCAAGATTATCCAGCTCACTCAAGGGATCCATGCAGTAACCTGTAATTTGATAACGTCAAAGGTTTTTTTTAAAAAGATGATCAGCAATATAATCATTACATCCTAATGATTGTGACAATGATAACAAATGTGAAAGAGAATTCGGCCATTACCTGCAGTAGTCGAGGTTGATGTCTGGGTTGTAGTTGTTACCACTGCAAATAACAAAATATAGATTGATATCAAGTTGTGCAAAAAGATAATTTTTTGCAATTTGCTTATATTTTCTTTTGCTTTTGAAGATGAGAGTTCACATGTCATCCTGTCACTGATTTTGAAGAGGGAATTGCTCATGCAAAGAACATTAAACACAAAGATAAGTGTCAGAGTTCATACTCAAGTAAATTTATTAAAACAAAAAGATAAACACCACATGCATTTTATATGGCAGGGGTTGGAAGACAATGATATTTAGTGTACCTTTAGTAGTTGTGACAACCGGTGTAGTAGTTGAGATTTCTGTTTATAATCAAGAAGAATTCACCATTAATAAAAAAACAATTTATAGTGTTGTCAATGTAATTTATTGTGTGTACATATTTTCGAAAAGCGACAAGGAAAATATATGTCTAATATATGTATACATATTTTTTTTAATTCACTTTTAAATTGTTTATTTTTTAATAGTATTGAATTTGAATGTTTGAAGCACACTAGGAAAACACTACATTTACTTCTTATTTTTTTTGATGAAATAGATAAAAATGAGATTGAATTGAATTGGCTCACCCTCTTCGCAGCCAAGAACATCAAAGCGCAAACTACCAAATCCGGCATCTTCTTGATCTACAGACTCAAGTTGCAAGCTAAGAGCCAGCAAACCAGATAAAGGAGAAGGTAGTGCGACGGTTTCGACTCTCTGGTTTGTCAGATCTGCAATTAGTTTTTCATCTTCCAGCTCTACAAACAGTCCATCAACTTCGTACTTAGCCGACACAACAAATTGCAATTCCTTGACAACATCACCACTTCCTTGCAGCTTAAATCCGTGCACTTCCACCTTGGACTTGAACTCAACAGTCACCGTAGGTTTGTTCTCTGCATCAACATATGGCAGTAGTTCGAATATCCAGGGATTGTCAGCATTAATACCGGTTGATTGATTTTGCTGTGGTGATATAAAACGTCTTTCTTCTAGATCCAGCAGGCCATTTAATGGTTCCATACATTCTCCTGAACAATTCACATTAAACATAATGTTGAAAAGATAGTTATAAATTGAAACAAAAGCAGCGGTGCGAATAAGTAAAAAAAGATCGGAATCGACAACAAAAGAAATAAACCTTTAGCTGAGAATTCATAGATGATTTGTAGTATTTACCTGCTGTAGTAGAGGTTGACGTTTGGGTCGTAGTAGTAATAACTGCAAAACAAATTAAACATGGATTCTTATATCAATAGTTTAGTTGTATATTGGTACTAAATGCTGGCTGCATATTTTGTTTTTATTGTGCGAGTATTCTTTAAATTTGTGAGTATGAGTTTCATTCCCCTCACTTGCATAATAGGTTTTTTTCACAAAGATGGACAGAAAAGCTTTTGCTGTTATCTGTTTGGAAGTGGAGAATAAATGCGTAAGTGTTGTTGCTGTTGGTGATGATGTTGTTGTTGTATTTTTTATTTTTTACATTCATGCAATACAAATATTGAGATATTCAGCAATAATTAAAGGGTTAATACCTTTAGTCGTTGTGACAACCGGTGTAGTAGTGGGTATTTCTGTTTAGGATGACAGAAAAATCATCGTCAATCACAATCATCAGTTAATCTAAACTTACAATAAACAAGTTTAGGAATTACACTAAGGATTTCGACCTACCTTCTTTGCATCCTAGCACATCGAGTCGCAAACTGCCTTTTCCAGCTTTTAAGTCATCAATTGATTGAACTTGTAATCGAACTGCAACTACTTGTTCTAATGGACTGTCCAGATTGACGGACTCTAGTCCATCTCCGGACAAGGTTGCTGTGATTTTCTGATCTTGTGGCACCTCAACAAAGTCTCCATTATCTTCAAATTTGGCCAGGACGATGAATTTCAATTCCTTGACTAGCTCACCACTGCCTTGTAGCTTAAATCCGCGCACTTCAACTTTAGAAGTGAAATAAACAGTCAACTGAGGGGTGGTAACTGCTGACAGCTCAAAGGTCCACGGATATTCAGCGTTGATATTAGTTGATTGATTTGAAATCTGCTGCGGTGTGAATGAACGCTCCGCTTCAAGATCTTGCTCGCCACTCATGGGTTCCATACAGTAACCTGGAGTGGGTTTATATGTAAAATAAAATCATTTTAAATTACAAGTCCGAACCCGCAGCGCTTGATAAAAAGCAATGATACAATTTATATCTGCAGTACACATGCAGAAGAAAATTCATGATAACAACGGACATTACCTGCTGTGGTGGAGGTTGGCATTTCAGTTGTAGTAGTAACCACTGGGGAAAAATCAAAGTACAATGTTTGAAATCAACTTCAAAGCAACATGAACAGATATGATCAAAGCACATGCCATATAGGCTTACGGCAAACAGATAAGTTTGTATTAGTCTTGTATACAATTTTTACTCTTAATTTGATTTTACCGGTTGTGGGTGTTGTCGGTCTACTTGATAGTCGAGTTGTTGTGATGACAGGATTGAAGCCTGAAACAAGTGGCGCTGCAAACCAAAAACAAAAAACAAGAAAGTTGAAGAAATTGCACTTCATTGGTTTTGCCATCACTTGTTATTGAACCCTTAGAACAAAAACTCCTGGAAGTTTTTGCTCTGATAATAGATAGGTGACAATGTTTTCAAGTTGATGAAATAAAATAATTTCAGTCAGACGGCATCAAGTTGTTTAATGATTGATTTACCTTCTGTTGTCGTTGTCGCAAGAGTAGTAGTTGACAGTTCTGTTTTTAAGAAATGAGAAAGATAACGACCATTTATTTCAACGAATCTCCTCTTTGACCTATACTCTCACACTGGAACTCCTCATATCCAAGTTTCTCATACTCTCACTGAATGTTACGTACCTTCTTCACAACCAAGGATAGCAGCACGTAAACTGAACTGAAGTTTGCTGTCAGTGGATTGACTTTCATCCATTCGAGAGAGGGAAACTACTTCTAAGCGCAATCCTATTAACCCTTTCAGCGGCTTTATCAATGTTACATCTGAAGCTTGCTCATTCAGCCTCATATTCTGCACCTGCAACACCAATAACAAGAATGAGTATAGAATGGCCATTCATACCTGATCATTTGAGTGCCGCTCAACTTTGACATATGGCAATAATTTGTTAATACTGTCAATTGAATGTGTACTTATTGTGGGTAGGTTAATTTGAATAGGGAGAGTCTATGCTGAGAAAAGCTTCACTCACCAATGCTTTACCAGAGGCTCCCTGTACTATAACAAACGTTTCACCCAGTCTGCGTTTAGCTAACAAGATGAATTCAATGTTGTCATTGTTTGTACTGCCCTGAAGCCTTACTCCAGTAACTGTGACTTCCGTCTTGAAATCTATGGTTACACTGGGGTTTTTGACAGTTTCTCGATCTTTCAAAGATGGCTGGTTATCAAGGGAGAACGTCCAAGGTTGCTGTGCGTTGACACTAGTTGACTGATCGTTGGCAATAGCCGGTTGTACTGATCGCTTGGCTTCCAGTCCCTGCGTTCCGTCAAGCTGCTCCATACAGTAACCTATTACGAAACCGCAACCAGAAGATTAATTTCAAAATAATTCTTCGAGAATGAAAGGTTCAGCCATTAATTTTTTGAAACCTTGACGGAAAAAATGAAATAAAGTACACACCTGCAGTTGTAGAAGTTGGAGACTGAGACGTGGTGGTTACAACTGCAATTGTAATAAACAATAAAAGTTTCTGTTATAATCAACTGAATTGCAAAAGATAATGAGAAACAATTTTGCCACGCACGCTGGATAGTGTATATCAACTGCAAATGACAGAGAACATGTAACTCGTAGAGACAGCGAGCGAGCGCAAGGCTTTCAGAACTCATGGGAGAGTCAACAGTAAATGAAAACATCTTATCTCAATTTAAATCAAGATATTGATGCAGATTTCATTTCCAGACTAGTATTGTATTTAGAGAACAACATAATCAATAAAACTAAAAGACAATTTGGGCGAGCGATGGACAAAAAGTGATTAACTACCGTAGTAAACTGACAGGTACGTTGCAATAAGGAGAAAAACCTTGACTAAAATTTCCTTGCCCTAGCCAGCATATTTTGCTTTACCTTTAGTCGTTGTGGTCACTGGAGTAGTAGATGAAATCTCTGTTTGGAATAAAAAATTTAAAAAAGTCATTATTAATTTTTCTTTAAAAAAAAAGAAGACTCTTGTAATAGTTTTTGCATTTGGCAGTAATGGATGTAACTTTCACTCACCCTTCTCGCAGCCGAGGACCTCAATTCGCAAACTACCAGTTCCGCCATTCTCCTTTTTGATAACTTGTAGTTTAACTGCAACTACTCCAGGCAAGGGAGAGTCAAGAGTGATGGACTTTAAGTTGTCTTGGTACAATGTTGCTCCGAGTTTCTCACCTTCCAGCACATCAACAAACTGTCCATTATCTTCAGATTTGGCTGAGAGAATGAATTCCAGGGTAATGACATCCTCACCATTCCCTTGTAGTTTAAAACCACGCACTTCAACTTTAGATTGGTACTGAACAATCACCCATGGATTGTCATATTCCTCACCAGCATCTGACGACAACTGGAAGGTCCACGGATTTTCAGAGTTGATAAGTGTTGATTGATTTGCTAGTGTTTGCTGTGGTGCGAATGAACGCTGTTCAAGATTATCCAGCTCACTCAAGGGATCCATGCAGTAACCTGTAATTTGATAACGTCAAAGGTTTTTTTTAAAAAGATGATCAGCAATATAATCATTACATCCTAATGATTGTGACAATGATAACAAATGTGAAAGAGAATTCGGCCATTACCTGCAGTAGTCGAGGTTGATGTCTGGGTTGTAGTTGTTACCACTGCAAATAACAAAATATAGATTGATATCAAGTTGTGCAAAAAGAAAATTTTTTGCAATCTGCTTATATTTTCTTTTGCTTTTGAAGATGAGAGTTCACATGTCATCCTGTCACTGATTTTGAACAGGGAGTTGCTCATGCAAAGAACATTAAACACAAAGATAAATGTCAGAGTTCATACTCAAGTAAATTTATTAAAACAAAAAGATAGACACCACATGCATTTTATTTAGTGTACCTTTAGTAGTTGTGACAACCGGTGTAGTAGTGGAGATTTCTGTTTATAATCAAGAAGAATTCACCATTAATAAAAAAACAATTTATAGTGTTGTCAATGTAATTTATTGTGTGTACATATTTTCAAAAAGCGACAAGGAAAATATATGTCTAATATATGTATACATATTTTTTTTAATTCACTTTTAAATTGTTTATTTTTTTATAGTATTGAATTTGAATGTTTGAAGCACACTAGGAAAACACTACATTTACTTCTTATTTTAAGATGAAATAGATAAAAATGAGATTGAATTGAATTGGCTCACCCTCTTCGCAGCCAAGAACATCAAAGCGCAAACTACCAAATCCGGCATCTTCTTGATCTACAGACTCAAGTTGCAAGCTAAGAGCCAGCAAACCAGATAAAGGAGAAGGTAGTGCGACGGTTTCGACTCTCTGGTTTGTCAGATCTGCAATTAGTTTTTCATCTTCCAGCTCTACAAACAGTCCATCAACTTCGTACTTAGCCGACACAACAAATTGCAATTCCTTGACAACATCACCACTTCCTTGCAGCTTAAATCCGTGCACTTCCACCTTGGACTTGAACTCAACAGTCACCGTAGGTTTGTTCTCTGCATCAACATATGGCAGTAGTTCGAATATCCAGGGATTGTCAGCATTAATACCGGTTGATTGATTTTGCTGTGGTGATATAAAACGTCTTTCTTCTAGATCCAGCAGGCCATTTAATGGTTCCATACATTCTCCTGAACAAATCACATTAAACATAATGTTGAAAAGATATTTATAAATTGAAACAAAAGCAGCGGTGCGAATAAGTAAAAAAAGATCGGAATCGACAACAAAAGAAATAAACCTTTAGCTGAGAATTCATAGATGATTTGTAGTATTTACCTGCTGTAGTAGAGGTTGACGTTTGGGTCGTAGTAGTAATAACTGCAAAACAAATTAAACATGGATTCTTATATCAATAGTTTAGTTGTATATTGGTACTAAATGCTGGCTGCATATTTTGTTTTTATTGTGCGAGTATTCTTTAAATTTGTGAGTATGAGTTTCATTCCCCTCACTTGCATAATAGGTTTTTTTCACAAAGATGGACAGAAAAGCTTTTGCTGTTATCTGTTTGGAAGTGGAGAATAAATGCATAAGTGTTGTTGCTGTTGGTGATGATGTTGTTGTTGTATTTTTTATTTTTTACATTCATGCAATACAAATATTGAGATATTCAGCAATAATTAAAGGGTTAATACCTTTAGTCGTTGTGACAACCGGTGTAGTAGTGGGTATTTCTGTTTAGGATGACAGAAAAATCATCGTCAATCACAATCATCAGTTAATCTAAACTTACAATATACAAGTTTAGGAATTACACTAAGGATTTCGACCTACCTTCTTTGCATCCTAGCACATCGAGTCGCAAACTGCCTTTTCCAGCTTTTAAGTCATCAATTGATTGAACTTGTAATCGAACTGCAACTACTCGTTCTAATGGAGTGTCCAGATTGACGGACTCTAGTCCATCTCCGGACAAGGTTGCTGTGATTTTCTGATCTTGTGGCACCTCAACAAAGTCTCCATTATCTTCAAATTTGGCCAGGACGATGAATTTCAATTCCTTGACTAGCTCACCACTGCCTTGTAGCTTAAATCCGCGCACTTCAACTTTAGAAGTGAAATAAACAGTCAACTGAGGGGTGGTAACTGCTGACAGCTCAAAGGTCCACGGATATTCAGCGTTGATATTAGTTGATTGATTTGAAATCTGCTGCGGTGTGAATGAACGCTCCGCTTCAAGATCTTGCTCGCCACTCATGGGTTCCATACAGTAACCTGGAGTGGGTTTATATGTAAAATAAAATCATTTTAAATTACAAGTCCGAACCCGCAGCGCTTGATAAAAAGCAAGGATACAATTTATATCTGCAGTACACATGCAGAAGAAAATTCATGATAACAACGGACATTACCTGCTGTGGTGGAGGTTGGCATTTCAGTTGTAGTAGTAACCACTGGGGAAAAACCAAAGTACAATGTTTGAAATCAACTTCAAAGCAACATGAACAGATATGATCAAAGCACATGCCATATAGGCTTACGGCAAACAGATAAGTTTGTATTAGTCTTGTATACAATTTTTACTCTTAATTTGATTTTACCGGTTGTGGGTGTTGTCGGTCTACTTGATAGTCGAGTTGTTGTGATGACAGGATTGAAGCCTGAAACAAGTGGCGCTGCAAACCAAAAACAAAAAACAAGAAAGTTGAAGAAATTGCACTTCATTGGTTTTGCCATCACTTGTTATTGAACCCTTAGAACAAAAACTCCTGGAAGTTTTTGCTCTGATAATAGATAGGTGACAATATTTTCAAGTTGATGAAATAAAATAATTTCAGTCAGACAGCATTAAGTTGTTTAATGATTGATTTACCTTCTGTTGTCGTTGTCGCAAGAGTAGTAGTTGACAGTTCTGTTTTTAAGAAATGAGAAAGATAAAGACCATTTATTTCAACGAATCTCCTCTTTGACCTATACTCTCACACTGGAACTCCTCATATCCAAGTTTCTCACACTCTCACTGAATGTTACGTACCTTCTTCACAACCAAGGATAGCAGCACGTAAACTGAACTGAAGTTTGCTGTCAGTGGATTGACTTTCATCCATTCGAGAGAGGGAAACTACTTCTAAGCGCAATCCTATTAACCCTTTCAGCGGCTTTATCAATGTTACATCTGAAGCTTGCTCATTCAGCCTCATATTCTGCACCTGCAACACCAATAACAAGAATGAGTATAGAATGGCCATTCATACCTGATCATTTGAGTGCCGCTCAACTTTGACATATGGCAATAATTTGTTAATACTGTCAATTGAATGTGTACTTATTGTGGGTAGGTTAATTTGAATAGGGAGAGTCTATGCTGAGAAAAGCTTCACTCACCAATGCTTTACCAGAGGCTCCCTGTACTATAACAAACGTTTCACCCAGTCTGCGTTTAGCTAACAAGATGAATTCAATGTTGTCGTTGTTTGTACTGCCCTGAAGCCTTACTCCAGTAACTGTGACTTCTGTCTTGAAATCTATGGTTACACTGGGGTTTTTGACAGTTTCTCGATCTTTCAAAGATGGCTGGTTATCAAGGGAGAACGTCCAAGGTTGCTGTGCGTTGACACTAGTTGACTGATCGTTGGCAATAGCCGGTTGTACTGATCGCTTGGCTTCCAGTCCCTGCGTTCCGTCAAGCTGCTCCATACAGTAACCTATTACGAAACCGCAACCAGAAGATTAATTTCAAAATAATTCTTCGAGAATGAAAGGTTCAGCCATTAATTTTTTGAAACCTTGACGAAAAAAATGAAATAAAGTACACACCTGCAGTTGTAGAAGTTGGAGACTGAGACGTGGTGGTTACAACTGCAATTGTAATAAACAATAAAAGTTTCTGTTATAATCAACTGAATTGCAAAAGATAATGAGAAACAATTTTGCCACGCACGCTGGATAGTGTATATCAACTGCAAATGACAGAGAACATGTAACTCGTAGAGACAGCGAGCGAGCGCAAGGCTTTCAGAACTCATGGGAGAGTCAACAGTAAATGAAAACATCTTATCTCAATTTAAATCAAGATATTGATGCAGATTTCATTTCCAGACTAGTGTTGTATTTAGAGAACAACATAATCAATAAAACTAAAAGACAATTTGGGCGAGCGATGGACAAAAAGTGATTAACTACCGTAGTAAACTGACAGTTATTGCAATAAGGAGAAAAACCTTGACTAAGATTTCTTTGCCCTAGCCAGCATATTTTGCTTTACCTTTAGTCGTTGTGGTCACTGGAGTAGTAGATGAAATCTCTGTTTGGAATAAAAAATTAAAAAAAGTCATTATTAATTTTTCTTTAAAAAAAAAGAAGACTCTTGTAATAGTTTTTGCATTTGGCAGTAATGGATGTAACTTTCACTCACCCTTCTCGCAGCCGAGGACCTCAATTCGCAAACTACCAGTTCCGCCATTCTCCTTTTTGATAACTTGTAATTTAACTGCAACTACTTCAGGCAAGGGAGAGTCAAGAGTGATGGACTTTAAGTTGTCTTGGTACAATGTTGCTCCGAGTTTCTCACCTTCCAGCACATCAACAAACTGTCCATTATCTTCAGATTTGGCTGAGAGAATGAATTCCAGGGTAATGACATCCTCACCATTCCCTTGTAGTTTAAAACCACGCACTTCAACTTTAGATTGGTACTGAACAATCACCCATGGATTGTCATATTCCTCACCAGCATCTGACGACAACTGGAAGGTCCACGGATTTTCAGAGTTGATAAGTGTTGATTGATTTGCTAGTGTTTGCTGTGGTGCGAATGAACGCTGTTCAAGATTATCCAGCTCACTCAAGGGATCCATGCAGTAACCTGTAATTTGATAACGTCAAAGGTTTTTTTTAAAAAGATGATCAGCAATATAATCATTACATCCTAATGATTGTGACAATGATAACAAATGTGAAAGAGAATTCGGCCATTACCTGCAGTAGTCGAGGTTGATGTCTGGGTTGTAGTTGTTACCACTGCAAATAACAAAATATAGATTGATATCAAGTTGTGCAAAAAGAAATTTTTTTGCAATCTGCTTATATTTTCTTTTGCTTTTGAAGATGAGAGTTCACATGTCATCCTGTCACTGATTTTGAAGAGGGAGTTGCTCATGCAAAGAACATTAAACACAAAGATAAATGTCAGAGTTCATACTCAAGTAAATTTATTAAAACAAAAAGATAGACACCACATGCATTTTATTTAGTGTACCTTTAGTAGTTGTGACAACCGGTGTAGTGGTGGAGATTTCTGTTTATAATCAAGAAGAATTCACCATTAATAAAAAAACAATTTATAGTGTTGTCAATGTAATTTATTGTGTGTACATATTTTCAAAAAGCGACAAGGAAAATATATGTCTAATATATGTATACATATTTTTTTTAATTCACTTTTAAATTGTTTATTTTTTTATAGTATTGAATTTGAATGTTTGAAGCACACTAGGAAAACACTACATTTACTTCTTATTTTAAGATGAAATAGATAAAAATGAGATTGAATTGAATTGGCTCACCCTCTTCGCAGCCAAGAACATCAAAGCGCAAACTACCAAATCCGGCATCTTCTTGATCTACAGACTCAAGTTGCAAGCTAAGAGCCAGCAAACCAGATAAAGGAGAAGGTAGTGCGACGGTTTCGACTCTCTGGTTTGTCAGATCTGCAATTAGTTTTTCATCTTCCAGCTCTACAAACAGTCCATCAACTTCGTACTTAGCCGACACAACAAATTGCAATTCCTTGACAACATCACCACTTCCTTGCAGCTTAAATCCGTGCACTTCCACCTTGGACTTGAACTCAACAGTCACCGTAGGTTTGTTCTCTGCATCAACATATGGCAGTAGTTCGAATATCCAGGGATTGTCAGCATTAATACCGGTTGATTGATTTTGCTGTGGTGATATAAAACGTCTTTCTTCTAGATCCAGCAGGCCATTTAATGGTTCCATACATTCTCCTGAACAAATCACATTAAACATAATGTTGAAAAGATAGTTATAAATTGAAACAAAAGCAGCGGTGCGAATAAGTAAAAAAAGATCGGAATCGACAACAAAAGAAATAAACCTTCAGCTGAGAATTCAAAGATGATTTGTAGTATTTACCTGCTGTAGTAGAGGTTGACGTTTGGGTCGTAGTAGTAATAACTGCAAAACAAATTAAACATGGATTCTTATATCAATAGTTTAGTTGTATATTGGTTCTAAATGCTGGCTGCATATTTTGTTTTTATTGTGCGAGTATTCTTTAAATTTGTGAGTATGAGTTTCATTCCCCTCACTTGCATAATAGGTTTTTTTCACAAAGATGGACAGAAAAGCTTTTGCTGTTATCTGTTTGGAAGTGGAGAATAAATGCATAAGTGTTGTTGCTGTTGGTGATGATGTTGTTGTTGTATTTTTTATTTTTTACATTCATGCAATACAAATATTGAGATATTCAGCAATAATTAAAGGGTTAATACCTTTAGTCGTTGTGACAACCGGTGTAGTAGTGGGTATTTCTGTTTAGGATGACAGAAAAATCATCGTCAATCACAATCATCAGTTAATCTAAACTTACAATATACAAGTTTAGGAATTACACTAAGGATTTCGACCTACCTTCTTTGCATCCTAGCACATCGAGTCGCAAACTGCCTTTTCCAGCTTTTAAGTCATCAATTGATTGAACTTGTAATCGAACTGCAACTACTCGTTCTAATGGAGTGTCCAGATTGACGGACTCTAGTCCATCTCCGGACAAGGTTGCTGTGATTTTCTGATCTTGTGGCACCTTAACAAAGTCTCCATTATCTTCAAATTTGGCCAGGACGATGAATTTCAATTCCTTGACTAGCTCACCACTGCCTTGTAGCTTAAATCCGCGCACTTCAACTTTAGAAGTGAAATAAACAGTCAACTGAGGGGTGGTAACTGCTGACAGCTCAAAGGTCCACGGATATTCAGCGTTGATATTAGTTGATTGATTTGAAATCTGCTGCGGTGTGAATGAACGCTCCGCTTCAAGATCTTGCTCGCCACTCATGGGTTCCATACAGTAACCTGGAGTGGGTTTATATGTAAAATAAAATCATTTTAAATTACAAGTCCGAACCCGCAGCGCTTGATAAAAAGCAAGGATACAATTTATATCTGCAGTACACATGCAGAAGAAAATTCATGATAACAACGGACATTACCTGCTGTGGTGGAGGTTGGCATTTCAGTTGTAGTAGTAACCACTGGGGAAAAATCAAAGTACAATGTTTGAAATCAACTTCAAAGCAACATGAACAGATATGATCAAAGCACATGCCATATAGGCTTACGGCAAACAGATAAGTTTGTATTAGTCTTGTATACAATTTTTACTCTTAATTTGATTTTACCGGTTGTGGGTGTTGTCGGTCTACTTGATAGTCGAGTTGTTGTGATGACAGGATTGAAGCCTGAAACAAGTGGCGCTGCAAACCAAAAACAAAAAACAAGAAAGTTGAAGAAATTGCACTTCATTGGTTTTGCCATCACTTGTTATTGAACCCTTAGAACAAAAACTCCTGGAAGTTTTTGCTCTGATAATAGATAGGTGACAATATTTTCAAGTTGATGAAATAAAATAATTTCAGTCAGACAGCATTAAGTTGTTTAATGATTGATTTACCTTCTGTTGTCGTTGTCGCAAGAGTAGTAGTTGACAGTTCTGTTTTTAAGAAATGAGAAAGATAAAGACCATTTATTTAAACGAATCTCCTCTTTGACCTATACTCTCACACTGGAACTCCTCATATCCAAGTTTCTCACACTCTCACTGAATGTTACGTACCTTCTTCACAACCAAGGATAGCAGCACGTAAACTGAACTGAAGTTTGCTGTCAGTGGATTGACTTTCATCCATTCGAGAGAGGGAAACTACTTCTAAGCGCAATCCTATTAACCCTTTCAGCGGCTTTATCAATGTTACATCTGAAGCTTGCTCATTCAGCCTCATATTCTGCACCTGCAACACCAATAACAAGAATGAGTATAGAATGGCCATTCATACCTGATCATTTGAGTGCCGCTCAACTTTGACATATGGCAATAATTTGTTAATACTGTCAATTGAATGTGTACTTATTGTGGGTAGGTTAATTTGAATAGGGAGAGTCTATGCTGAGAAAAGCTTCACTCACCAATGCTTTACCAGAGGCTCCCTGTACTATAACAAACGTTTCACCCAGTCTGCGTTTAGTTAACAAGATGAATTCAATGTTGTCGTTGTTTGTACTGCCCTGAAGCCTTACTCCAGTAACTGTGACTTCCGTCTTGAAATCTATGGTTACACTGGGGTTTTTGACAGTTTCTCGATCTTTCAAAGATGGCTGGTTATCAAGGGAGAACGTCCAAGGTTGCTGTGCGTTGACACTAGTTGACTGATCGTTGGCAATAGCCGGTTGTACTGATCGCTTGGCTTCCAGTCCCTGCGTTCCGTCAAGCTGCTCCATACAGTAACCTATTACGAAACCGCAACCAGAAGATTAATTTCAAAATAATTCTTCGAGAATGAAAGGTTCAGCCAGTAATTTTTTGAAACCTTGACGAAAAAAATGAAATAAAGTACACACCTGCAGTTGTAGAAGTTGGAGACTGAGACGTGGTGGTTACAACTGCAATTGTAATAAACAATAAAAGTTTCTGTTATAATCAACTGAATTGCAAAAGATAATGAGAAACAATTTTGCCACGCACGCTGGATAGTTTATATCAACTGCAAATGACAGAGAACATGTAACTCGTAGAGACAGCGAGCGAGCGCAAGGCTTTCAGAACTCATGGGAGAGTCAACAGTAAATGAAAACATCTTATCTCAATTTAAATCAAGATATTGATGCAGATTTCATTTCCAGACTAGTGTTGTATTTAGAGAACAACATAATCAATAAAACTAAAAGACAATTTGGGCGAGCGATGGACAAAAAGTGATTAACTACCGTAGTAAACTGACAGGTACGTTGCAATAAGGAGAAAAACCTTGACTAAGATTTCCTTGCCCTAGCCAGCATATTTTGCTTTACCTTTAGTCGTTGTGGTCACTGGAGTAGTAGATGAAATCTCTGTTTGGAATAAAAAATTTAAAAAGTCATTATTAATTTTTCTTTAAAAAAAAAGAAGACTCTTGTAATAGTTTTTGCATTTGGCAGTAATGGATGTAACTTTCACTCACCCTTCTCGCAGCCGAGGACCTCAATTCGCAAACTACCAGTTCCGCCATTCTCCTTTTTGATAACTTGTAGTTTAACTGCAACTACTCCAGGCAAGGGAGAGTCAAGAGTGATGGACTTTAAGTTGTCTTGGTACAATGTTGCTCCGAGTTTCTCACCTTCCAGCACATCAACAAACTGTCCATTATCTTCAGATTTGGCTGAGAGAATGAATTCCAGGGTAATGACATCCTCACCATTCCCTTGTAGTTTAAAACCACGCACTTCAACTTTAGATTGGTACTGAACAATCACCCATGGATTGTCATATTCCTCACCAGCATCTGACGACAACTGGAAGGTCCACGGATTTTCAGAGTTGATAAGTGTTGATTGATTTGCTAGTGTTTGCTGTGGTGCGAATGAACGCTGTTCAAGATTATCCAGCTCACTCAAGGGATCCATGCAGTAACCTGTAATTTGATAACGTCAAAGGTTTTTTTTAAAAAGATGATCAGCAATATAATCATTACATCCTAATGATTGTGACAATGATAACAAATGTGAAAGAGAATTCGGCCATTACCTGCAGTAGTCGAGGTTGATGTTTGGGTTGTAGTTGTTACCACTGCAAATAACAAAATATAGATTGATATCAAGTTGTGCAAAAAGATAATTTTTTGCAATTTGCTTATATTTTCTTTTGCTTTTGAAGATGAGAGCTCACATGTCATCCTGTCACTGATTTTAAAGAGGGAATTGCTCATGCAAAGAACATTAAACACAAAGATAAGTGTCAGAGTTCATACTCAAGTAAATTTATTAAAACAAAAAGATAAACACCACATGCATTTTATATGGCAGGGGTTGGAAGACAATGATATTTAGTGTACCTTTAGTAGTTGTGACAACCGGTGTAGTAGTGGAGATTTCTGTTTATAATCAAGAAGAATTCACCATTAATAAAAAAACAATTTATAGTGTTGTCAATGTAATTTATTGTGTGTACATATTTTCGAAAAGCGACAAGGAAAATATATGTCTAATATATGTATACATATTTTTTTTAATTCACTTTTAAATTGTTTATTTTTTAATAGTATTGAATTTGAATGTTTGAAGCACACTAGGAAAACACTACATTTACTTCTTATTTTTTTGATGAAATAGATAAAAATGAGATTGAATTGAATTGGCTCACCCTCTTCGCAGCCAAGAACATCAAAGCGCAAACTACCAAATCCGGCATCTTCTTGATCTACAGACTCAAGTTGCAAGCTAAGAGCCAGCAAACCAGATAAAGGAGAAGGTAGTGCGACGGTTTCGACTCTCTGGTTTGTCAGATCTGCAATTAGTTTTTCATCTTCCAGCTCTACAAACAGTCCATCAACTTCGTACTTAGCCGACACAACAAATTGCAATTCCTTGACAACATCACCACTTCCTTGCAGCTTAAATCCGTGCACTTCCACCTTGGACTTGAACTCAACAGTCACCGTAGGTTTGTTCTCTGCATCAACATATGGCAGTAGTTCGAATATCCAGGGATTGTCAGCATTAATACCGGTTGATTGATTTTGCTGTGGTGATATAAAACGTCTTTCTTCTAGATCCAGCAGGCCATTTAATGGTTCCATACATTCTCCTGAACAAATCACATTAAACATAATGTTGAAAAGATAGTTATAAATTGAAACAAAAGCAGCGGTGCGAATAAGTAAAAAAAGATCGGAATCGACAACAAAAGAAATAAACCTTTAGCTGAGAATTCATAGATGATTTGTAGTATTTACCTGCTGTAGTAGAGGTTGACGTTTGGGTCGTAGTAGTAATAACTGCAAAACAAATTAAACATGGATTCTTATATCAATAGTTTAGTTGTATATTGGTACTAAATGCTGGCTGCATATTTTGTTTTTATTGTGTGAGTATTCTTTAAATTTGTGAGTATGAGTTTCATTCCCCTCACTTGCATAATAGGTTTTTTTCACAAAGATGGACAGAAAAGCTTTTGCTGTTATCTGTTTGGAAGTGGAGAATAAATGCATAAGTGTTGTTGCTGTTGGTGATGATGTTGTTGTTGTATTTTTTATTTTTTACATTCATGCAATACAAATATTGAGATATTCAGCAATAATTAAAGGGTTAATACCTTTAGTCGTTGTGACAACCGGTGTAGTAGTGGGTATTTCTGTTTAGGATGACAGAAAAATCATCGTCAATCACAATCATCAGTTAATCTAAACTTACAATATACAAGTTTAGGAATTACACTAAGGATTTCGACCTACCTTCTTTGCATCCTAGCACATCGAGTCGCAAACTGCCTTTTCCAGCTTTTAAGTCATCAATTGATTGAACTTGTAATCGAACTGCAACTACTCGTTCTAATGGACTGTCCAGATTGACGGACTCTAGTCCATCTCCGGACAAGGTTGCTGTGATTTTCTGATCTTGTGGCACCTCAACAAAGTCTCCATTATCTTCAAATTTGGCCAGGACGATGAATTTCAATTCCTTGACTAGCTCACCACTGCCTTGTAGCTTAAATCCGCGCACTTCAACTTTAGAAGTGAAATAAACAGTCAACTGAGGGGTGGTAACTGCTGACAGCTCAAAGGTCCACGGATATTCAGCGTTGATATTAGTTGATTGATTTGAAATCTGCTGCGGTGTGAATGAACGCTCCGCTTCAAGATCTTGCTCGCCACTCATGGGTTCCATACAGTAACCTGGAGTGGGTTTATATGTAAAATAAAATCATTTTAAATTACAAGTCCGAACCCGCAGCGCTTGATAAAAAGCAAGGATACAATTTATATCTGCAGTACACATGCAGAAGAAAATTCATGATAACAACGGACATTACCTGCTGTGGTGGAGGTTGGCATTTCAGTTGTAGTAGTAACCACTGGGGAAAAATCAAAGTACAATGTTTGAAATCAACTTCAAAGCAACATGAACAGATATGATCAAAGCACATGCCATATAGGCTTACGGCAAACAGATAAGTTTCTATTAGTCTTGTATACAATTTTTACTCTTAATTTGATTTTACCGGTTGTGGGTGTTGTCGGTCTACTTGATAGTCGAGTTGTTGTGATGACAGGATTGAAGCCTGAAACAAGTGGCGCTGCAAACCAAAAACAAAAAACAAGAAAGTTGAAGAAATTGCACTTCATTGGTTTTGCCATCACTTGTTATTGAACCCTTAGAACAAAAACTCCTGGAAGTTTTTGCTCTGATAATAGATAGGTGACAATATTTTCAAGTTGATGAAATAAAATAATTTCAGTCAGACAGCATTAAGTTGTTTAATGATTGATTTACCTTCTGTTGTCGTTGTCGCAAGAGTAGTAGTTGACAGTTCTGTTTTTAAGAAATGAGAAAGATAAAGACCATTTATTTCAACGAATCTCCTCTTTGACCTATACTCTCACACTGGAACTCCTCATATCCAAGTTTCTCACACTCTCACTGAATGTTACGTACCTTCTTCACAACCAAGGATAGCAGCACGTAAACTGAACTGAAGTTTGCTGTCAGTGGATTGACTTTCATCCATTCGAGAGAGGGAAACTACTTCTAAGCGCAATCCTATTAACCCTTTCAGCGGCTTTATCAATGTTACATCTGAAGCTTGCTCATTCAGCCTCATATTCTGCACCTGCAACACCAATAACAAGAATGAGTATAGAATGGCCATTCATACCTGATCATTTGAGTGCCGCTCAACTTTGACATATGGCAATAATTTGTTAATACTGTCAATTGAATGTGTACTTATTGTGGGTAGGTTAATTTGAATAGGGAGAGTCTATGCTGAGAAAAGCTTCACTCACCAATGCTTTACCAGAGGCTCCCTGTACTATAACAAACGTTTCACCCAGTCTGCGTTTAGCTAACAAGATGAATTCAATGTTGTCGTTGTTTGTACTGCCCTGAAGCCTTACTCCAGTAACTGTGACTTCTGTCTTGAAATCTATGGTTACACTGGGGTTTTTGACAGTTTCTCGATCTTTCAAAGATGGCTGGTTATCAAGGGAGAACGTCCAAGGTTGCTGTGCGTTGACACTAGTTGACTGATCGTTGGCAATAGCCGGTTGTACTGATCGCTTGGCTTCCAGTCCCTGCGTTCCGTCAAGCTGCTCCATACAGTAACCTATTACGAAACCGCAACCAGAAGATTAATTTCAAATTAATTCTTCGAGAATGAAAGGTTCAGCCAGTAATTTTTTGAAACCTTGACGAAAAAAATGAAATAAAGTACACACCTGCAGTTGTAGAAGTTGGAGACTGAGTTGTGGTGGTTACAACTGCAATTGTAATAAACAATAAAAGTTTCTGTTATAACCAACTGAATTGCAAAAGATAATGAGAAACAATTTTGCCACGCACGCTGGATAGTGTATATCAACTGCAAATGACAGAGAACATGTAACTCGTAGAGACAGCGAGCGAGCGCAAGGCTTTCAGAACTCATGGGAGAGTCAACAGTAAATGAAAACATCTTATCTCAATTTAAATCAAGATATTGATGCAGATTTCATTTCCAGACTAGTGTTGTATTTAGAGAACAACATAATCAATAAAACTAAAAGACAATTTGGGCGAGCGATGGACAAAAAGTGATTAACTACCGTAGTAAACTGACAGGTACGTTGCAATAAGGAGAAAAACCTTGACTAAGATTTCCTTGCCCTAGCCAGCATATTTTGCTTTACCTTTAGTCGTTGTGGTCACTGGAGTAGTAGATGAAATCTCTGTTTGGAATAAAAAATTAAAAAAAGTCATTATTAATTTTTCTTTAAAAAAAAAGAAGACTCTTGTAATAGTTTTTGCATTTGGCAGTAATGGATGTAACTTTCACTCACCCTTCTCGCAGCCGAGGACCTCAATTCGCAAACTACCAGTTCCGCCATTCTCCTTTTTGATAACTTGTAGTTTAACTGCAACTACTCCAGGCAAGGGAGAGTCAAGAGTGATGGACTTTAAGTTGTCTTGGTACAATGTTGCTCTGAGTTTCTCACCTTCCAGCACATCAACAAACTGTCCATTATCTTCAGATTTGGCTGAGAGAATGAATTCCAGGGTAATGACATCCTCACCATTCCCTTGTAGTTTAAAACCACGCACTTCAACTTTAGATTGGTACTGAACAATCACCCATGGATTGTCATATTCCTCACCAGCATCTGACGACAACTGGAAGGTCCACGGATTTTCAGAGTTGATAAGTGTTGATTGATTTGCTAGTGTTTGCTGTGGTGCGAATGAACGCTGTTCAAGATTATCCAGCTCACTCAAGGGATCCATGCAGTAACCTGTAATTTGATAACGTCAAAGGTTTTTTTTTAAAAGATGATCAGCAATATAATCATTACATCCTAATGATTGTGACAATGATAACAAATGTGAAAGAGAATTCGGCCATTACCTGCAGTAGTCGAGGTTGATGTTTGGGTTGTAGTTGTTACCACTGCAAATAACAAAATATAGATTGATATCAAGTTGTGCAAAAAGATAATTTTTTGCAATTTGCTTATATTTTCTTTTGCTTTTGAAGATGAGAGTTCACATGTCATCCTGTCACTGATTTTAAAGAGGGAATTGCTCATGCAAAGAACATTAAACACAAAGATAAGTGTCAGAGTTCATACTCAAGTAAATTTATTAAAACAAAAAGATAAACACCACATGCATTTTATATGGCAGGGGTTGGAAGACAATGATATTTAGTGTACCTTTAGTAGTTGTGACAACCGGTGTAGTAGTGGAGATTTCTGTTTATAATCAAGAAGAATTCACCATTAATAAAAAAACAATTTATAGTGTTGTCAATGTAATTTATTGTGTGTACATATTTTCGAAAAGCGACAAGGAAAATATATGTCTAATATATGTATACATATTTTTTTTAATTCACTTTTAAATTGTTTATTTTTTAATAGTATTGAATTTGAATGTTTGAAGCACACTAGGAAAACACTACATTTACTTCTTATTTTTTTGATGAAATAGATAAAAATGAGATTGAATTGAATTGGCTCACCCTCTTCGCAGCCAAGAACATCAAAGCGCAAACTACCAAATCCGGCATCTTCTTGATCTACAGACTCAAGTTGCAAGCTAAGAGCCAGCAAACCAGATAAAGGAGAAGGTAGTGCGACGGTTTCGACTCTCTGGTTTGTCAGATCTGCAATTAGTTTTTCATCTTCCAGCTCTACAAACAGTCCATCAACTTCGTACTTAGCCGACACAACAAATTGCAATTCCTTGACAACATCACCACTTCCTTGCAGCTTAAATCCGTGCACTTCCACCTTGGACTTGAACTCAACAGTCACCGTAGGTTTGTTCTCTGCATCAACATATGGCAGTAGTTCGAATATCCAGGGATTGTCAGCATTAATACCGGTTGATTGATTTTGCTGTGGTGATATAAAACGTCTTTCTTCTAGATCCAGCAGGCCATTTAATGGTTCCATACATTCTCCTGAACAAATCACATTAAACATAATGTTGAAAAGATAGTTATAAATTGAAACAAAAGCAGCGGTGCGAATAAGTAAAAAAAGATCGGAATCGACAACAAAAGAAATAAACCTTTAGCTGAGAATTCATAGATGATTTGTAGTATTTACCTGCTGTAGTAGAGGTTGACGTTTGGGTCGTAGTAGTAATAACTGCAAAACAAATTAAACATGGATTCTTATATCAATAGTTTAGTTGTATATTGGTACTAAATGCTGGCTGCATATTTTGTTTTTATTGTGTGAGTATTCTTTAAATTTGTGAGTATGAGTTTCATTCCCCTCACTTGCATAATAGGTTTTTTTTACAAAGATGGACAGAAAAGCTTTTGCTGTTATCTGTTTGGAAGTGGAGAATAAATGCATAAGTGTTGTTGCTGTTGGTGATGATGTTGTTGTTGTATTTTTTATTTTTTACATTCATGCAATACAAATATTGAGATATTCAGCAATAATTAAAGGGTTAATACCTTTAGTCGTTGTGACAACCGGTGTAGTAGTGGGTATTTCTGTTTAGGATGACAGAAAAATCATCGTCAATCACAATCATCAGTTAATCTAAACTTACAATATACAAGTTTAGGAATTACACTAAGGATTTCGACCTACCTTCTTTGCATCCTAGCACATCGAGTCGCAAACTGCCTTTTCCAGCTTTTAAGTCATCAATTGATTGAACTTGTAATCGAACTGCAACTACTCGTTCTAATGGAGTGTCCAGATTGACGGACTCTAGTCCATCTCCGGACAAGGTTGCTGTGATTTTCTGATCTTGTGGCACCTCAACAAAGTCTCCATTATCTTCAAATTTGGCCAGGACGATGAATTTCAATTCCTTGACTAGCTCACCACTGCCTTGTAGCTTAAATCCGCGCACTTCAACTTTAGAAGTGAAATAAACAGTCAACTGAGGGGTGGTAACTGCTGACAGCTCAAAGGTCCACGGATATTCAGCGTTGATATTAGTTGATTGATTTGAAATCTGCTGCGGTGTGAATGAACGCTCCGCTTCAAGATCTTGCTCGCCACTCATGGGTTCCATACAGTAACCTGGAGTGGGTTTATATGTAAAATAAAATCATTTTAAATTACAAGTCCGAACCCGCAGCGCTTGATAAAAAGCAAGGATACAATTTATATCTGCAGTACACATGCAGAAGAAAATTCATGATAACAACGGACATTACCTGCTGTGGTGGAGGTTGGCATTTCAGTTGTAGTAGTAACCACTGGGGAAAAATCAAAGTACAATGTTTGAAATCAACTTCAAAGCAACATGAACAGATATGATCAAAGCACATGCCATATAGGCTTACGGCAAACAGATAAGTTTCTATTAGTCTTGTATACAATTTTTACTCTTAATTTGATTTTACCGGTTGTGGGTGTTGTCGGTCTACTTGATAGTCGAGTTGTTGTGATGACAGGATTGAAGCCTGAAACAAGTGGCGCTGCAAACCAAAAACAAAAAACAAGAAAGTTGAAGAAATTGCACTTCATTGGTTTTGCCATCACTTGTTATTGAACCCTTAGAACAAAAACTCCTGGAAGTGTTTTTGCTCTGATAATAGATAGGTGACAATATTTTCAAGTTGATGAAATAAAATAATTTCAGTCAGACAGCATTAAGTTGTTTAATGATTGATTTACCTTCTGTTGTCGTTGTCGCAAGAGTAGTAGTTGACAGTTCTGTTTTTAAAAAATGAGAAAGATAAAGACCATTTATTTAAACGAATCTCCTCTTTGACCTATACTCTCACACTGGAACTCCTCATATCCAAGTTTCTCACACTCTCACTGAATGTTACGTACCTTCTTCACAACCAAGGATAGCAGCACGTAAACTGAACTGAAGTTTGCTGTCAGTGGATTGACTTTCATCCATTCGAGAGAGGGAAACTACTTCTAAGCGCAATCCTATTAACCCTTTCAGCGGCTTTATCAATGTTACATCTGAAGCTTGCTCATTCAGCCTCATATTCTGCACCTGCAACACCAATAACAAGAATGAGTATAGAATGGCCATTCATACCTGATCATTTGAGTGCCGCTCAACTTTGACATATGGCAATAATTTGTTAATACTGTCAATTGAATGTGTACTTATTGTGGGTAGGTTAATTTGAATAGGGAGAGTCTATGCTGAGAAAAGCTTCACTCACCAATGCTTTACCAGAGGCTCCCTGTACTATAACAAACGTTTCACCCAGTCTGCGTTTAGCTAACAAGATGAATTCAATGTTGTCGTTGTTTGTACTGCCCTGAAGCCTTACTCCAGTAACTGTGACTTCTGTCTTGAAATCTACGGTTACACTGGGGTTTTTGACAGTTTCTCGATCTTTCAAAGATGGCTGGTTATCAAGGGAGAACGTCCAAGGTTGCTGTGCGTTGACACTAGTTGACTGATCGTTGGCAATAGCCGGTTGTACTGATCGCTTGGCTTCCAGTCCCTGCGTTCCGTCAAGCTGCTCCATACAGTAACCTATTACGAAACCGCAACCAGAAGATTAATTTCAAAATAATTCTTCGAGAATGAAAGGTTCAGCCAGTAATTTTTTGAAACCTTGACGAAAAAAATGAAATAAAGTACACACCTGCAGTTGTAGAAGTTGGAGACTGAGTTGTGGTGGTTACAACTGCAATTGTAATAAACAATAAAAGTTTCTGTTATAACCAACTGAATTGCAAAAGATAATGAGAAACAATTTTGCCACGCACGCTGGATAGTGTATATCAACTGCAAATGACAGAGAACATGTAACTCGTAGAGACAGCGAGCGAGCGCAAGGCTTTCAGAACTCATGGGAGAGTCAACAGTAAATGAAAACATCTTATCTCAATTTAAATCAAGACATTGATGCAGATTTCATTTCCAGACTAGTGTTGTATTTAGAGAACAACATAATCAATAAAACTAAAAGACAATTTGGGCGAGCGATGGACAAAAAGTGATTAACTACCGTAGTAAACTGACAGGTACGTTGCAATAAGGAGAAAAACCTTGACTAAGATTTCCTTGCCCTAGCCAGCATATTTTGCTTTACCTTTAGTCATTGTGGTCACTGGAGTAGTAGATGAAATCTCTGTTTGGAATAAAAAATTAAAAAAAGTCATTATTAATTTTTCTTTAAAAAAAAAGAAGACTCTTGTAATAGTTTTTGCATTTGGCAGTAATGGATGTAACTTTCACTCACCCTTCTCGCAGCCGAGGACCTCAATTCGCAAACTACCAGTTCCGCCATTCTCCTTTTTGATAACTTGTAGTTTAACTGCAACTACTCCAGGCAAGGGAGAGTCAAGAGTGATGGACTTTAAGTTGTCTTGGTACAATGTTGCTCCGAGTTTCTCACCTTCCAGCACATCAACAAACTGTCCATTATCTTCAGATTTGGCTGAGAGAATGAATTCCAGGGTAATGACATCCTCACCATTCCCTTGTAGTTTAAAACCACGCACTTCAACTTTAGATTGGTACTGAACAATCACCCATGGATTGTCATATTCCTCACCAGCATCTGACGACAACTGGAAGGTCCACGGATTTTCAGAGTTGATAAGTGTTGATTGATTTGCTAGTGTTTGCTGTGGTGCGAATGAACGCTGTTCAAGATTATCCAGCTCACTCAAGGGATCCATGCAGTAACCTGTAATTTGATAACGTCAAAGGTTTTTTTTAAAAAGATGATCAGCAATATAATCATTACATCCTAATGATTGTGACAATGATAACAAATGTGAAAGAGAATTCGGCCATTACCTGCAGTAGTCGAGGTTGATGTTTGGGTTGTAGTTGTTACCACTGCAAATAACAAAATATAGATTGATATCAAGTTGTGCAAAAAGATAATTTTTTGCAATTTGCTTATATTTTCTTTTGCTTTTGAAGATGAGAGTTCACATGTCATCCTGTCACTGATTTTAAAGAGGGAATTGCTCATGCAAAGAACATTAAACACAAAGATAAGTGTCAGAGTTCATACTCAAGTAAATTTATTAAAACAAAAAGATAAACACCACATGCATTTTATATGGCAGGGGTTGGAAGACAATGATATTTAGTGTACCTTTAGTAGTTGTGACAACCGGTGTAGTAGTGGAGATTTCTGTTTATAATCAAGAAGAATTCACCATTAATAAAAAAACAATTTATAGTGTTGTCAATGTAATTTATTGTGTGTACATATTTTCGAAAAGCGACAAGGAAAATATATGTCTAATATATGTATACATATTTTTTTTAATTCACTTTTAAATTGTTTATTTTTTAATAGTATTGAATTTGAATGTTTGAAGCACACTAGGAAAACACTACATTTACTTCTTATTTTTTTGATGAAATAGATAAAAATGAGATTGAATTGAATTGGCTCACCCTCTTCGCAGCCAAGAACATCAAAGCGCAAACTACCAAATCCGGCATCTTCTTGATCTACAGACTCAAGTTGCAAGCTAAGAGCCAGCAAACCAGATAAAGGAGAAGGTAGTGCGACGGTTTCGACTCTCTGGTTTGTCAGATCTGCAATTAGTTTTTCATCTTCCAGCTCTACAAACAGTCCATCAACTTCGTACTTAGCCGACACAACAAATTGCAATTCCTTGACAACATCACCACTTCCTTGCAGCTTAAATCCGTGCACTTCCACCTTGGACTTGAACTCAACAGTCACCGTAGGTTTGTTCTCTGCATCAACATATGGCAGTAGTTCGAATATCCAGGGATTGTCAGCATTAATACCGGTTGATTGATTTTGCTGTGGTGATATAAAACGTCTTTCTTCTAGATCCAGCAGGCCATTTAATGGTTCCATACATTCTCCTGAACAAATCACATTAAACATAATGTTGAAAAGATAGTTATAAATTGAAACAAAAGCAGCGGTGCGAATAAGTAAAAAAAGATCGGAATCGACAACAAAAGAAATAAACCTTTAGCTGAGAATTCATAGATGATTTGTAGTATTTACCTGCTGTAGTAGAGGTTGACGTTTGGGTCGTAGTAGTAATAACTGCAAAACAAATTAAACATGGATTCTTATATCAATAGTTTAGTTGTATATTGGTACTAAATGCTGGCTGCATATTTTGTTTTTATTGTGTGAGTATTCTTTAAATTTGTGAGTATGAGTTTCATTCCCCTCACTTGCATAATAGGTTTTTTTCACAAAGATGGACAGAAAAGCTTTTGCTGTTATCTGTTTGGAAGTGGAGAATAAATGCATAAGTGTTGTTGCTGTTGGTGATGATGTTGTTGTTGTATTTTTTATTTTTTACATTCATGCAATACAAATATTGAGATATTCAGCAATAATTAAAGGGTTAATACCTTTAGTCGTTGTGACAACCGGTGTAGTAGTGGGTATTTCTGTTTAGGATGACAGAAAAATCATCGTCAATCACAATCATCAGTTAATCTAAACTTACAATATACAAGTTTAGGAATTACACTAAGGATTTCGACCTACCTTCTTTGCATCCTAGCACATCGAGTCGCAAACTGCCTTTTCCAGCTTTTAAGTCATCAATTGATTGAACTTGTAATCGAACTGCAACTACTCGTTCTAATGGAGTGTCCAGATTGACGGACTCTAGTCCATCTCCGGACAAGGTTGCTGTGATTTTCTGATCTTGTGGCACCTCAACAAAGTCTCCATTATCTTCAAATTTGGCCAGGACGATGAATTTCAATTCCTTGACTAGCTCACCACTGCCTTGTAGCTTAAATCCGCGCACTTCAACTTTAGAAGTGAAATAAACAGTCAACTGAGGGGTGGTAACTGCTGACAGCTCAAAGGTCCACGGATATTCAGCGTTGATATTAGTTGATTGATTTGAAATCTGCTGCGGTGTGAATGAACGCTCCGCTTCAAGATCTTGCTCGCCACTCATGGGTTCCATACAGTAACCTGGAGTGGGTTTATATGTAAAATAAAATCATTTTAAATTACAAGTCCGAACCCGCAGCGCTTGATAAAAAGCAAGGATACAATTTATATCTGCAGTACACATGCAGAAGAAAATTCATGATAACAACGGACATTACCTGCTGTGGTGGAGGTTGGCATTTCAGTTGTAGTAGTAACCACTGGGGAAAAATCAAAGTACAATGTTTGAAATCAACTTCAAAGCAACATGAACAGATATGATCAAAGCACATGCCATATAGGCTTACGGCAAACAGATAAGTTTCTATTAGTCTTGTATACAATTTTTACTCTTAATTTGATTTTACCGGTTGTGGGTGTTGTCGGTCTACTTGATAGTCGAGTTGTTGTGATGACAGGATTGAAGCCTGAAACAAGTGGCGCTGCAAACCAAAAACAAAAAACAAGAAAGTTGAAGAAATTGCACTTCATTGGTTTTGCCATCACTTGTTATTGAACCCTTAGAACAAAAACTCCTGGAAGTGTTTTTGCTCTGATAATAGATAGGTGACAATATTTTCAAGTTGATGAAATAAAATAATTTCAGTCAGACAGCATTAAGTTGTTTAATGATTGATTTACCTTCTGTTGTCGTTGTCGCAAGAGTAGTAGTTGACAGTTCTGTTTTTAAGAAATGAGAAAGATAAAGACCATTTATTTAAACGAATCTCCTCTTTGACCTATACTCTCACACTGGAACTCCTCATATCCAAGTTTCTCACACTCTCACTGAATGTTACGTACCTTCTTCACAACCAAGGATAGCAGCACGTAAACTGAACTGAAGTTTGCTGTCAGTGGATTGACTTTCATCCATTCGAGAGAGGGAAACTACTTCTAAGCGCAATCCTATTAACCCTTTCAGCGGCTTTATCAATGTTACATCTGAAGCTTGCTCATTCAGCCTCATATTCTGCACCTGCAACACCAATAACAAGAATGAGTATAGAATGGCCATTCATACCTGATCATTTGAGTGCCGCTCAACTTTGACATATGGCAATAATTTGTTAATACTGTCAATTGAATGTGTACTTATTGTGGGTAGGTTAATTTGAATAGGGAGAGTCTATGCTGAGAAAAGCTTCACTCACCAATGCTTTACCAGAGGCTCCCTGTACTATAACAAACGTTTCACCCAGTCTGCGTTTAGTTAACAAGATGAATTCAATGTTGTCGTTGTTTGTACTGCCCTGAAGCCTTACTCCAGTAACTGTGACTTCTGTCTTGAAATCTATGGTTACACTGGGGTTTTTGACAGTTTCTCGATCTTTCAAAGATGGCTGGTTATCAAGGGAGAACGTCCAAGGTTGCTGTGCGTTGACACTAGTTGACTGATCGTTGGCAATAGCCGGTTGTACTGATCGCTTGGCTTCCAGTCCCTGCGTTCCGTCAAGCTGCTCCATACAGTAACCTATTACGAAACCGCAACCAGAAGATTAATTTCAAAATAATTCTTCGAGAATGAAAGGTTCAGCCAGTAATTTTTTGAAACCTTGACGAAAAAAATGAAATAAAGTACACACCTGCAGTTGTAGAAGTTGAAGACTGAGTTGTGGTGGTTACAACTGCAATTGTAATAAACAATAAAAGTTTCTGTTATAACCAACTGAATTGCAAAAGATAATGAGAAACAATTTTGCCACGCACGCTGGATAGTGTATATCAACTGCAAATGACAGAGAACATGTAACTCGTAGAGACAGCGAGCGAGCGCAAGGCTTTCAGAACTCATGGGAGAGTCAACAGTAAATGAAAACATCTTATCTCAATTTAAATCAAGATATTGATGCAGATTTCATTTCCAGACTAGTGTTGTATTTAGAGAACAACATAATCAATAAAACTAAAAGACAATTTGGGCGAGCGATGGACAAAAAGTGATTAACTACCGTAGTAAACTGACAGGTACGTTGCAATAAGGAGAAAAACCTTGACTAAGATTTCCTTGCCCTAGCCAGCATATTTTGCTTTACCTTTAGTCGTTGTGGTCACTGGAGTAGTAGATGAAATCTCTGTTTGGAATAAAAAATTAAAAAAAGTCATTATTAATTTTTCTTTAAAAAAAAAGAAGACTCTTGTAATAGTTTTTGCATTTGGCAGTAATGGATGTAACTTTCACTCACCCTTCTCACAGCCGAGGACCTCAATTCGCAAACTACCAGTTCCGCCATTCTCCTTTTTGATAACTTGTAGTTTAACTCCAACTACTCCAGGCAAGGGAGAGTCAAGAGTGATGGACTTTAAGTTGTCTTGGTACAATGTTGCTCCGAGTTTCTCACCTTCCAGCACATCAACAAACTGTCCATTATCTTCAGATTTGGCTGAGAGAATGAATTCCAGGGTAATGACATCCTCACCATTCCCTTGTAGTTTAAAACCACGCACTTCAACTTTAGATTGGTACTGAACAATCACCCATGGATTGTCATATTCCTCACCAGCATCTGACGACAACTGGAAGGTCCACGGATTTTCAGAGTTGATAAGTGTTGATTGATTTGCTAGTGTTTGCTGTGGTGCGAATGAACGCTGTTCAAGATTATCCAGCTCACTCAAGGGATCCATGCAGTAACCTGTAATTTGATAACGTCAAAGGTTTTTTTTAAAAAGATGATCAGCAATATAATCATTACATCCTAATGATTGTGACAATGATAACAAATGTGAAAGAGAATTCGGCCATTACCTGCAGTAGTCGAGGTTGATGTTTGGGTTGTAGTTGTTACCACTGCAAATAACAAAATATAGATTGATATCAAGTTGTGCAAAAAGATAATTTTTTGCAATCTGCTTATATTTTCTTTTGCTTTTGAAGATGAGAGTTCACATGTCATCCTGTCACTGATTTTGAAGAGGGAGTTGCTCATGCAAAGAACATTAAACACAAAGATAAATGTCAGAGTTCATACTCAAGTAAATTTATTAAAACAAAAAGATAGACACCACATGCATTTTATTTAGTGTACCTTTAGTAGTTGTGACAACCGGTGTAGTAGTGGAGATTTCTGTTTATAATCAAGAAGAATTCACCATTAATAAAAAAACAATTTATAGTGTTGTCAATGTAATTTATTGTGTGTACATATTTTCGAAAAGCGACAAGGAAAATATATTTCTAATATATGTATACATATTTTTTTTAATTCACTTTTAAATTGTTTATTTTTTTATAGTATTGAATTTGAATGTTTGAAGCACACTAGGAAAACACTACATTTACTTCTTATTTTAAGATGATAGATAAAAATGAGATTGAATTGAATTGGCTCACCCTCTTCGCAGCCAAGAACATCAAAGCGCAAACTACCAAATCCGGCATCTTCTTGATCTACAGACTCAAGTTGCAAGCTAAGAGCCAGCAAACCAGATAAAGGAGAAGGTAGTGCGACGGTTTCGACTCTCTGGTTTGTCAGATCTGCAATTAGTTTTTCATCTTCCAGCTCTACAAACAGTCCATCAACTTCGTACTTAGCCGACACAACAAATTGCAATTCCTTGACAACATCACCACTTCCTTGCAGCTTAAATCCGTGCACTTCCACCTTGGACTTGAACTCAACAGTCACCGTAGGTTTGTTCTCTGCATCAACATATGGCAGTAGTTCGAATATCCAGGGATTGTCAGCATTAATACCGGTTGATTGATTTTGCTGTGGTGATATAAAACGTCTTTCTTCTAGATCTAGCAGGCCATTTAATGGTTCCATACATTCTCCTGAACAAATCACATTAAACATAATGTTGAAAAGATAGTTATAAATTGAAACAAAAGCAGCGGTGCGAATAAGTAAAAAAAAGATCGGAATCGACAACAAAAGAAATAAACCTTTAGCTGAGAATTCATAATTGATTTGTAGTATTTACCTGCTGTAGTAGAGGTTGACGTTTGGGTCGTAGTAGTAACAACTGCAAAACAAATTAAACATGGATTCTTATATCAATAGTTTAGTTGTATATTGGTACTAAATGCTGGCTGCATATTTTGTTTTTATTGTGCGAGTGTTCTTTAAATTTGTGAGTATGAGTTTCATTCCCCTCAATTGCATAATAGTTTTTTTTTCACAAAGATGGACAGAAAAGCTTTTGCTGTTATCTGTTTGGAAGTGGAGAATAATTGCATAAGTGTTGTTGTTGTATTTTTTATTTTTTACATTCATGCAATACAAATATTGAGATATTCAGCAATAATTAAAGGGTTTACAAAGATGGACAGAAAAGCTTTTGCTGTTATCTGTTTGGAAGTGGAGAATAAATGCATAAATAAGTGTTGTTGCTGTTGGTGATGATGTTGTTGTTGTATTTTTTATTTTTTACATTCATGCAATACAAATATTGAGATATTCAGCAATAATTAAAGGGTTTACCTTTAGTCGTTGTGACAACTGGTGTAGTAGTGGGTATTTCTGTTTAGGATGACAGAAAAATCATCGTCAGTCATTCTTATTGTTGTGTGTTAAAGGCACTGGACACTATTGGTAATTGCTCAAAATAAAAACTTACTTTGTAACGAGAAATGGCGAGCTGTTGATAGAATTAAACATTGTGAGAAACAGCTCCATCTGAAGTAACATAGTTTTTGAGAAAGTATTTTTCCATTAAATTATTTAAATTTTATTTCACGAGACCTCAGAATATGATTTTGAGGTCCCGATATCAAGCATCTGAAAGCACACAACTTTGTGTGACAAGGTTTTTTTTTCCATTATTATCTCGCACCTTCGAAGACCAATTGAGTTCAAATTTTCACAGGTTTATTATTTTGTGCATTTATTGAGATACAGCAAGTGAGAAGACTGGTCTTTGACATTTACCAAAGATGTCTAGTGTCTTCAAAGTATTTTGCAACAAAGGTTGAAAGCTTGCACCTATTTGTTATGCTTACCATCTGTAGTTGCCTTGATGCATTCCTCTTGGGATGGCTGGTAAATGCATGATCTACCAATTACATCATCTTTTTTCATTGGTGGTAGGCATAAACATGTGTCATTACACTCCTGGGGAACAGCGAATAGGCACTTTTCGTCAATAAAGTCACCCTCACAGTCAAGGTTGCATGTGCATGTTTCAGTGCAATAATCTGTAAACAAAATAACAATCATAGTTTTAGTCATTCAATTCAAAGGCAGTGGACACTATTGGTAATTACTCAAAATAATTATTATCATAAAACCTTACTTGGTAATGAGTAATGGGGAGAGGTTGATGGTAGAAAACATTGTGAGAAACGGCTCCCTCTGAAGTGCCATAGTTTTCGAGAAAGAAGTAATTTTCCATGAATTTGATTTCGAGACCTCAGATTTAGAACTTGAGGTCTCAAAGTCAAGCATCTGAAAGCGCACAACTTCGTGTGACCGTGGTGTGACAAGGGTGCTTTTTTCTTTCATTAATATCTCGCAACTTCGATGACCGATCGAGCTCAAATTTTCACAGGTTTGTTATTTTATGCATTATGTTGAGATATACCAACTGTGAAGACTAGTCTGTGACAATTACCAATAGTGTCCACTGTCTTTAAACACACATTTAATTCAGTTCAATTCAAATACACGTTCATTTCCATACTTCCATCAAAAATATCGAAAATTACATGTACTACAAATGTACAGTGTAAAGCAAAAAATATTAATTAAGTTACAGTAAACATAATTGTAATACATGTAAATAAAGTTTGGGGTCGTTTTGATAAGCAGAAGCTTGTAAAAAACTAGAAATTGAGAGTTTGTGTACAAACTCAGGGTGTTCGGGTGAATGGTCAAATGAGGTCACGTTGTGTACAACATTTGTAGAACATTACAAGAGGTTTCATGTAGTGAAAGAATCTTGTACGTAGCGTTTGTGGTTCTCAAGATATGAATTTTTCAATTATTTACCGTTTATTTAACGTAATGACGTCATCAATGACGTCATCATTCCAAAAAAGTTGCGGGTTCATCTACTCATGAAGGTTCATGTTTATGATAAGTTTCAAGTTCATAGTAGTTTAACATTTTGTTCAAAATCGCACGAAGAAAGATGAGGCGAATCCCAGCGTAGTGGAATTTGAATTACGCGCGCCTTCAACGGAGTGTGCATGTGTATACACAACCCGTAATGCCCACAGCCACGCAGTGCTGTTTTGTCGTAGAGCATGGATACAATGTAGGCCTACATGAACTACACGCACACACACCCACACACCCACAATACAATAGTAGCATTCACATACATGAATGGCGATACTATCTGGTTTCTACGCGTAATGAATGGAGGTCAACACAAACGCGCGCTTTTACGACCAGAAGGCAAAATTCAACTGGCATTATGTTTGTGCAAAAGTTTGAGCAGGATAACTGATCTTCAAACTGATATTCAAATTTTGCAAACATGATATATAGTTCTTGAGATATGAACTTTTGAAATTTTGAACTTCCGGTTTCAACCGGAAGTAAAAGTCACATGAGGTCACGTTGTGCACGACTTTTGTAGCTAATTACAAGACCTTTTATATGCACCAAATATCTTGTGTGTGGCATTTGTAGTTCTCAAGATATGAATTCTCCAATTTTCAGCGTTTTTTTGAACGTAATGACGTCATCAATGACGTCATCATTCCAAAAATGTTGCTGTTTCGTCTACTCATTAAGATCAATATATATGGTAAGTTTCAGGTTCATACAAGCTTTAGTTTTTGCGAAAATCGCGCGAGAACGTTCGAGGAGAAGAACACGCAGAAAAAAAAAAAAAAAAAAACAAAAAAAAACAGAACAATAACAATAGTTGTTCGGCTGGTGGCCGAACACCTAAAAACCAGCCAGACAGACATAGAAACAAAAAAACCAGACAGACATGCAAACAAAAGGACAGGCGCACATTAGACATGACAACTACTCTGACATGAGACAGATCAGAGGAAATACAACAAATTCATAATATTTGGCGACAAGATGGCAGTGATACATGTAGTTTAATAATAAATATAATAATTACCAGTTTTTATAAAGCACTTCTCAAAGCGCTTCTGACACTATTACCCCTGGTCACTGGGCCTTAAATCATTCCTTAAAGGCAGTGGACACTATTGGTAATTACTCAAAATAGTTTTTAGCATAAAAACTTACTTGGTAATGAGTAATTATGGGGAGCTGTTGATAGTATAAAACATTGTGAGAAATGGCTCCCTCTGAAGTAACGTAGTTTTTCGAGAAAGAAGTAATTTTCAACAAATTTGATTTAGAGACCTCAGATTTAGATTTTGACATCTCGAAATCAAGCATCTGAAAGCACACAATTTCGTGTGACAAGGGTGTTTTTTATTTCAGTCATATCTCTCAAATTTTCACAGGTTTTTTATTTTGTGCATATGCTGAGTTACACCGAGTGGGTAGACTGGTCTTTGACAATTACCAATAGTGTCCAGTGTCTTTAAACCATCTCAACTCCCTGGGGAGTATAACCTGTGCGACAATTACATGCAATACTCGGCTAAACCAATCACAAGAACCATCTCTGCCCTCACAGGTACCCATTGGGTGGAGAGAAGCAATTATAAGTTAAGTGTCTTGCTCAGGGACACAAGTGTCACGACCGGGATTCGAACCCACACTCTGCTGAACAGAAGTGTTTAAGCAGAAGCAATAAAATAAATACGTAACCAGGATTGATCATCAGATGTGTATCTGTGTGCTATTTTTAGTGGCAACACTCCGACTTCCAACAGAGATTTACACCCATATACATGTAAGCTTTGGCTTTTCTGGTTATGCTCCCATTTCCAATTCTCCTTAAAGACACTGAACACTATTGGTTATTGTCAAAGACTAGTCTTCTCACTTGGTGCATCACAGTATATGCATAAAGTAACAAACCTGTAAAAATTTGAGCTCAATCGGTCGTCAAAGTTGGGAGATAATAATGAAAGAACAAAACACCATTGACACACGAAGTTTTGCTTTCAGATGCTTGATTTCGAGATCTCAAATTCTAAATCTGAGGTCTTGAAATAAAATTCGTGGAAAATTACTTCTTTCTCGAAAACATTACTTCAGTGGGAGCCGTTCTCGCAATGTTTTATACATCACAGCTCCCCATGAAAAACATTACCAAGTAAGGTTTTATGCTAATAATTATTTTGAGCAATTACCAAGAGTGTCCACTGTCCTAAACACTGTTCGATTATCTGTTGGAATGGGAAAAAAAGTATGTTTATACTTACAGGGTCTAGGAGGCAATGTAGATGTTGAGGGCGTCGTTGAGTGACAAAGACCCGTTTCATAACAAGTTATTCTGTTGTAGTGACATTTACACTCCTGACAGTCAGCGGTTTCCCATTTGTCAAATGGCTACAAAATCCAGATCAAACAAAGTAACAGGTTTAGTAATCTATTTACCCTCGTCAGTTTCAAAGCATTATTCATTTCAAATTGAGTTTGATTACAAGCCTACAATTATAGCAATCTGGTTTCAAACAGTTTGAGCAATTCAATTTAATATGACATTTATCTCACTCTTTTTTCAAACAATTCGTGTCAGTATACAAAGTTGATATTTTTGGTGTTTGGTTTTTTTTTTTTCTTCTTACCAAACGAATGTTGCCATTTTCATCCAGACACTGGCATGCCTTTGGATGAACACATTGTGTGCCATTGTAAACGGTGCCTTGCTTGCACTCACAACACAACTCCTGTGGCATTTCGAAGCACTCCATGTCGTGGCAAACTCTTTCTCGACAGTCTTTGCAGAGAGCTCTTTCCTCTGTTTTGGCACACGCTATTGACCAAAAATATTAGAGGTTATTAGCCAACAATACTTAAAACAACACATTTCCTTAGATACACTATTGGACATAAAATACATTTGCTACAAAAAATATTGTATTGAAGAAGGTTGGAAAGATGTTTTCAAAGTATAGAAAATAAGGATCCTTACAAATATGCCTCGGAGTTGCACGGTTTTTGTTTTTACTTCGTGAGCTAACAAATTGTACCAAACTTTACAAAATGGCAGACCGCAGAAGGGAAACAACACAATTTCAAGGCATGTGTGTGGATCACTAAATTCTAGTTCTAACACAATAATTATACTACTTGGCAAAACTTGCAAGGAGCTTTTAGCAACTTGAACTCTAAAAATAAGTAACAAATTTAAATCTTAAATTTAAATGCGTTTTGTTTCATTGCTAATTTTTCTTACAATTTCCACTGAGATTTACTACCAATTAAAATTGACAAACATTTCTGATGAACTGTTTGAAAAACCTACCCACATAAAGCACTTACCTGGAGAGGGTGGTGGCAGTGTGGGAGGCAAGGCTGGAATAAACAAATGAGAATATTTATAAAACGCATTCAACTGAAAGAAACATAATCATATGTAGACAGGTTAAAATTATTATAAATATCGGACTTCACTATGACAAGTAAAACACCAAATATGAAACATAAGTCTTGCTTCCTTTACAATTTGTATTTTTGTTCTTCACATACAGTGTATCTTGAAATTTATACCAAAAATTCATAACACAAATTTAAAGGAACATTTTGAAAATGTAGAAATTTGAGATCGATCGGCCATCCAAGTCACGAGACATTAGTGAAAAATCCATTACACATTTTGCATGTCATTTATTCCCCCCCAAAAATGAATAAAACGCTCACTGAGCGATAAACTCCAAGCTGGACAAAAGTTTATTTATTTCTCATCAAATGACATTTCAGACAGAAGAAGTATTTCAAGGAATATGTTCTTCTGTTATCATCATTAGACCGTGTAAGTTGTATGTAAATCAGTGATCTTAGACCATTTTTTCTCGTACCAATTCTGTAATTTCCTTTTAAAACTTTTGATGAGCAATGCTCTTTATTTAAATTAAGACAACTTACGGCAATTTTCTTCATCATACTCGTTTGCACAGTCCATATTTCCGTCACACACCCATTTATTTGGGATGCAGAATGTTGAGTTGCAGTTGAAGTCTCCTACACAAATGTCTGGTACACAGTGGTAACAACATTCTTGATCGTCCTTCACTAAAACATGTCCCTAAACAAATAGCAACCGAAAGAAGTTGTTTTACAAAAATGGAATACTTTTAAAGAAGAAGAGACAAGAAAGTAACAAATTCCAATCTTTGACAGAAGTCAGAGGATTCTAAAGAAAAAAAGCCGAGATGTCAACTTTTGTCAAGCCTTACTTGGAGCGGTTTACCAAATCACCAGGGGTTGGTTAGAACCTATAAACTGTAGGCCTAATAGTCGCTTCAAACTTCTGCTCCTTTACTTTTTTTATTCTGAAAGTCCTAAAATATTGCAATACAAGTTAATAATAATAATATCAAAGTCTTTTATAGTGCACAAATCTATCAACAGGGTACACAACACAAGGGACCAACAGCTCTACTTCCCATCCGAAGGATGAAGCAATGGTTAGGCGTCTTACTTAAGGACACAAGTGTCCCAACTGGGGATTCAAACCCACAATCTGCTGATCAGAAACACCAAAGTTTGGATTTGGTGCTCTTAACCGCTCGGCCACAACATTCCACAGTTCTCTATCAATGCTTCATGTTATTATCAGTTATGTCACTGAGCTCACAGAGTAATGTTTTCCTGTGGAATTTTCTTGAAACTTACTTCTTTGCATTCCAGGTCCTTTCCGCACTGCATGTGTTCACAATTCATGATGAATTCGTTTTTATACTTGCATTCACATGATGTACACACATCATCCTTCCATGATGTGTCGACCTGTAAAAGAGAGAAATAATTAATTTAAAAAAGCAAATGTTTGATCTATCTATAATTTATCCTGGACCAATTTAGATCTTGACAATTGCAAAACACTGGTATTTATTAGGTCTTAGAAGTGACAACAAATAGTTGTTCAGGGTAAGACGATGGAAAGAGTTGTGAAGAAAAAAAATATTTCCTGGGATCAAAGAAATAATTTCCATCAAGGAACATTATTTGTTGGCGATGTTTACTATTTACTATAAGATGAGACTATGCCTTCTGCCGACAGGTATAACAAAGATGTTCTAGAATTCAACTTTTTTTTTTACGAGAGATCGCCAACATCACAAGGCCGGACAGCAACCTGAAAGTGAGGGCTAACTTAACTGATTTGGTTGATCGATCCAAATCAACTGCCACCAGGGGCATGGTAGACCTATTCCTGGAGCCTTAGAATGCAATACCTTCCCTATTTTTTACAAAGCAATTATGGTCATGGGCACAAGATTCATGACCCACACTCTGCTGCTCATAACACCAAAGCTTGGGTCCGGTGAACTACGTAAAAAGCTCGACCACGACCATTGGGCCACTGACAAACTTACCGCATGGCAGGTGTCTGATTTGTCGTCGTAACATCCGAAGCACTCTCCAGATGGAGTTGTTGTTGCTGTTGTTGTTTCAGGGATAAACATCGTTGTTGTCTCAGGTACTGTTGGGTGTGGATGACAGCAAATAAATATGCATTATGACCAATTCTGTTTCTGTAAGATTGGTGGTTTAAAATAGATTTGTCAAATGTATTTCTTGATCGAAAATTCCCTTTGAAAAAGAGTTGGGCATTGAGAGAAAACATTAACTGATATTATAATTAGCAAAGGGAGGTTTGCAGTAACACCATGTGGATATCTCTTTTGAGTAGTCTTGGTTCTGAAAAGAACTGGTGGTTATAGACTCAATGTTTCGATCAGTATGGTATGATCGTCTTCAGGAGCATGAAGAATGAAGACGAGCAGAGCATACTGAACAAAATGTTGAGTTGTTAAGCACCGGTTCTTTACAGAACCAACACTACTAAAAAGAGATATTCACATGAAGTTACCACCAACCTCTCTTAGTTATACGTCCACCGTGCAAAAATTCAAATCCTACTAATATATTGGCAGTATATTGCGCCACGGTACCTTGTAAACCATTACATGGCGCTAATAAGGATTATGTCTTATATGTCAAACTTCGTCCCACTCCTTGCAGTAATAATACCAGGCGCTTTGTATCCTTTGGCAAAAGGCGTGTTGTAAATACAGTAATTGTTATTATTATAAAAACAATAATATGATATTTATGACAATAATATGATATATAATATTGGGTTCACAGTCTAAGCATGAATGAGGAACCTGTGAGTAAAACTTACTTGGTTCACAGTAACAGCACATACTTCCATCCGGATTAACAAGCACTTCTTCGCTCTAATATAACAAAAAATATGTCCAGTCACAAACGGTTATGACCGAGTACAAATCATAATAGTAAAAACTTGTAAATATGCCCACATATCCAACCTGCTGGGTGTTCAAGGCTCAGGAAAACAACAAACGAAAGAAAACAGACGCAACTAAGTTAGTCCTTGAAAACCTTTGACTTTGGATAAGTTTTGAGAAGAGATTTGAATTTGGTACAAAGACAAGATCTCAGATTAAGTGGTACAGAGTTCATATTTCATGCCTTGTATTTAAAAAGGAATTGTATGGCATTAAGCAAAATTTCCCTGGTGTTTAGTTGTTTCAATACTTCAGAAGTCATAGTAATAATGGACAAGATAAAATCAAAATGCAGGTACCTCATCGCACTTAAGATCACATTCCTTTGTGCAGTGGATGGTCATGTTTTCGTAACAGACACACTGTTGGCAATCGCTTTGAGCCCACATCTCCTCAAACTGGAAGTTGAAAAAAAAAAAAATTATTTGTAATTCAAAGTACATTGAGCTTCTAAAGTAGTTTTACTGAGCTTATACATCAGGGGCCAACTTCATAGAGCTGCTTAAGCAAAAAATTTGCTTAAGCACGAAAATAAGCTTGCTTATTTTACACATGTTACTGGCAAAAATTTCATGCCACATACATTGCTTGTGACTGGTATTTAGCTATTGTTTACTTAGCATAACAATTGAGTGGAGTCTTAGCTGGTAATCTGATTTTACGAAGCAAGTATTTTTAAGCAAAATTTGTGCTTAAGCTGCTCTATGAAGGTGGGCCCAGGTATCACTCTATAAACACACCCTTTTTTGTGTATCCTTTGTACATCGAGCCAAGTCAAACTCACAGCCAAACTACAGTTGTGAGACTATTTAATTTGCATGATTAATGCTACCTTTGAAATTTTTAAGTCAATAATAAAGCTTTAAAACTTAGTTTGCACAACAAATTAAAAAATAAATCTATATACATATTGGGTATCTGTTTTTATCAAGGGAGAAATTTCATGCTAAGCAAATTTTTGTGCTTAGCAGCTCTATGAAATTCGGGCCAAGGTGAATTGGGTCAATAGAAGGGTACCAACCTCTCTTTTGATTCCAAATATATCTGTGCATGGACACTGGTGTGAAGGAATGCATTCTTTCTCGCTCATCAGTTTTCCTTCGGGACAGAAGCACCCTTCCTCACAATTTACTTCCTTGGTATCATCACCCAATGTCTCGCACATTACGTGGCGTTCACAAGTCTCTCGGTAGACAAATGGAGCAACGCAGGCTGTCAATGACAAAAATAAAATTATTAGACTTGTGCGACAAGGCGAAGGCAGCTAACAGGGGAAGGGGAAAACATTATCTATTTAAAATATTTTCAAACGTGTCATAAATGGACCAACAAACCTGGAAGGGTTGTGGTTGGAACAATTGTCGTTGTTTCAATTGCTCTGCATTCACAACACGAGTCTCCGATTGGAAATACGACTTCACCCTGGCAAAAAAAGGAGAAGAAAAATCAATTAAAAAAATTACCATACTTATTTAACATAATTATTTTAAAGGCAGTGGACACTATTGGTCATTGTCAAAAACCAACCTTCACAGTTGGTGTATCTCAACATATGCATAAAATAACAAACCTGTGAAAATTTGAGCTTAATCGGTTGTCGAAGCTGCGAGATACTAACGAAAGAAAAAAACCCTTGTCACACAAGGTTGTGTGCGTTCAGATGCTTGATTTCGAGACCTCAAATTCTAAATCTGAGGTCTCAAAATCAGATTTTCAGAAAATTACTTCTTTCTCGAAAACTACTCCACTTCAGGGGGAGCCGTTTTTCACAATGTTTTTTACTACCAACCTCTCCCCATTACTCGTTACCAAGTAAGGTTTTATGCTAATAAATATTTTGAGTAATTACCAATAGTGTCCACTGCCTTTAAAGACAGTTAATGGACCCGTCTATAAAACACGGATGCACACAAGCATGATGACAAAGCTTTCCGCTTATACAGTACCTTGCATAAGAAATCCTCTTTGATTGATCCAAGAACACACAAAAGTCCAACATGCTTCTAACCGACAACTTAAGCCTAATTTCTTCAAACGAAAAATGGTAAAGCCTGGACTTCTCTTTGAAAATCAGCGCCATTGGATGGCATTTAATGTTCGACATGGCGTGCTTTATAATGGACCCTTCCCACGAAATATGCTAATTACAATCACGCATGCGTACAGACCCTGTTGGTTGGCAAACGCCATAGAGTTGTACACTAAGCAGACGCGCAATCACGTCTGCGTCACGCACCCATTAGCCGTGTACAAAACAGCGCGATGTTCCCTCAGTTTGCCAACCAAAACGTTAGTGCGCACGCGCTACGTGCAATTTACATATTTCAAGGGTCTATTGCGTACTATTATAAGTAATTGTGTCTCTTTGAAGTACATGTAAACAATATTGAAGTAACAAAATGTGGTTAACTTACCTCTTCACAGTCCTCTAGTGTTAGTTTGCATTCACTCTTAACACAAACTATCTCGTCCAGACAAGTGCACTCTTCACAAGCACCATAGGCAAATACTTCTCCATACTGAAAATTAACATTCAAAAGAAAAAAATTAATATGATAAGTCACTCAACCTTAAAGGAACATTACAGAATTTACATACATCTTACACGGTCTATGATGATGATAGTAGAAATCATGCCTTGAAATATTTCTGTCTGAAATATCATATTTGATGAGAAAAAAAGAAAACTAATTTCCCCTTTGGAGTTTATCGCTCAGTGAGCGCTTTATTAAATTGATATCTAGGATTTGAAACTTTGCATGGTGGAAATACGATATAGAAAGGTTTGCGGTAACACCATGTAATGACTTCTCTATGAGTTGGGGTGGTTCTGAAAAGAACCGCTGGTTTCAACTCGACGTTTCGATCAGTATGCTCTGATCGTCTTCTGGAGAAAGCTGGACTCTAATGCTGCATGCTGCTTAAGTACTGAGGAGGTGGATTGATATCATTCACAATTTGTAATCAATCTTGTTACCCAGATGGTCGTTCAATCTCAAACTTCTACATGTTTGTCAGTTTATGTATACAGGTGTATGGTGGATTACATAAAGTGCTTACACTGCAAACAACTGTTTTGTCAGCAAAAAACAATTCTGTAATGTCCCTCTAAACCCATGTTTGGCTAAGAATATGTAAGTAACTTTTGTCAAAGAAAAGAAAAACTTTGTTCAGATATCAGTCTTCTATGGTCAGCTAAAAAATAAAAATATTTGAAATGACTGAATTACTGTTTTAAAAAAGGAGAACAAATAGTTGCAATATTGTTATATCTCAGTTGTGAAAAGATATGATATTTCAAATATTTCGTTTAAATTGAACAAACGTAACTCACTCTGTAAGTTTTCCCAGAATACTCGTGATAGCAAGTCTTCGGAGTGGTTGTTTCTTCTATGTCAAATACAAAATATTAAATAAAATAAAGGACTATTAGTTATTGATAACAAGAGATAATAAATAAGGCCATTTATATCAATGAACAGAAATCTAAGATAAAGTATTTGTTTGACCTTCGAGTCAATGACAAAAATGGCACAGTTTAGTTCATTGGAATAGTAAATCTAATTATAAATCTGATTTTCTGGTTGTTTGTTTTAGGCGTGTTATAACATTACTGTAAAACATAGGATTCGAACTGCCTGTAGCTACCGGGCAATCTCGGTTGTCTAGTTGGCAAGAAACTAGAATGCTCTAGAATTGCAAGGGTCGTGGGTTCAAATCCCATCTGAGTAATATGGCTTTAATTTTTTTCACAGGACTCGGGGAAAGTACTGAGTATACAATGTACACTGCTAACACAATTTCTACCAGAATATCATTGTAACAAATTCAGCTGCAAACTAAATACCTAAACAATACAAATGATTATTATTTTGGTATTGATCATCACTTAAAAGACAGGTTTCTGAACTTGTTTTTAATTTGATCAGGGCTAGTTTAAAATATGTTCAAGTTGTGCAGATATTTGGGCCAATAATAAAAATAGCAGTGTTAGTCTGATTAAACAAGGAAGGTGGCATTTGAAGACTAAAAAGCTTTCGTAGGCCTACTTTATCATTATTATGCAATGAAGGGGACAAGCCACGTTTATGTTATATGTATACAATAAAAATAAAGGTGAATGAATAAAATAAGTAGGTGATTTTAGAGCAAAATTTGTTTAAATAATGCAAATGATTAGCAAAATTTGTTTAAATGATGTTATAAGGTTAACAAGTTAAAACTTGTAGTACAAATTATTTACCTGGCATTGGAGTTGTTTCATCTGATTTATGAACAAAGAAAGAACATGTGTTAAAAAAAGAATACTAGCATTGTAATTGAACAATTTCCTTTTTGATCTCACCATAAAATCAATTTAAGGTCAAAACCATAACTTTAAACTTAATATGTATAACAAATCTGATTTGTTTTTTGCAAAATGAATTGATTGAAAAAAAAAACCTTTTCTCCTATGCTATAAAATATTCTGTGGCAACACACTTAAAGTTCTGATTGTAAATTATATAAAGAGAACATTCATTGTATGCATAAGTCTACTCAGTTTAAATTATAGTTAAAGCAAGCAATGAAACATACTTTTTGTTTTTGAATGGACAAATTTGTTATAATGGAACAGTAAATGTATTTAAATCAAATTTCATCTTTCCAGTTACTGTCCTCTACGTTTGTTTTAAGTTTAACGTTTTTCTTGCAAAACTTTGCTTTTTATCATGGTTTGATGTCCTTGTTGTTTGATATGTAAGACCACTTTTGTTCATTGTCTTTTAACTAGCCTCTTGTATCCTCAATGTACTTAATGTATTGGTCTAACAGTATAATGTGTTAATGTTCCATTGAAGATGTTTGTACTTTGTTTTCACTGGTGATGAATAATCGGAGTATTAGAGCTCCACTCAAAAGAAAAAAAGAAAAAATGTATTTTACCTTTGCACACAGCACAGCACTGTCCAGGAAGATACACATAGTCCTCCTACAAATGATTAAGAAAATCCATTCAAATGTTTGTTTTCCAAAGAACTTGAATCGATGAGAATAAACGTGAGGTACATGTACACTATTATCAAATATTGACTGGCACTGAGGAAAATACATGTACATGTAGTGCACGCCTATTCCTCAGCGGGACGTCTGAGTTAACAGGGCCCAATTTCATAGAGCTGCTAAGCACAAAAATTTGCTTAGCATAAAATCTTTTACTTGATAAAAGCAGGATTACAAAACAAATTTCCACATGATTTTCAGGATAAGCAAACAACAGCTGAATACTAGTAACAAGCAATATGCAACAAATCTTTTTATCAGGGAAGAAATTTCATGCTAAGCAAATTTTTGTGCTTAGCTTTCTATGAAATTGGGCCCAGAAGAGGGACCTGTTTCCAAAAGCCGAGGGAAATAGGTCCCTCTTCTGGTCACTCACAGGCCTGAAGGGGGAAAGAAATGCACTTTCTACCGAATTATGCCAGTCAGTATGTGTTTTATAACATACGTGAATCTTAAATGTGAAATAAGATAGGAAAACTTGGAAAAGAAAGGAAGGCATTTAATCTTCTCCGGATTCGGTTATTTAGTAGCTGTTCATGGTTCTCCTTAAGTTAGGGTGCTAAACAGTCAATTAAAAGACTAGTGCCCGCTCGGGAAATAGTTCCCGCAAAACACGCGGGCGCAGTCACTAGACTTTATCTTCAAGTACGCGCTAATCCTCCAATCAGATTGGCAGAATGGAGTGGTGATAAAAACCTTTATTGCACGGCTAATATTACTACCATGCGTATTGTGTGTTCTATGTTACGCGCCAAGTTTGCTTGAAGATAAATATGTCATCACACGTGCGCTCGTGCAAATACGGAAAATATAGCGCTTCTGCGTCCCATATCCAATGAGGCGTATAGAGCGTCTGCGTCCCATATCCAACGAGACAAAGGCCTTGTTGGGTATGGGACACAGAAGCGTATTCCACTCGCGCCTGTGTGATAACTTATAATATTAGTTCATCCCACGTTACCGTGTTTCAGGCAACCAGAATACAGAACAAGCAAGAGATGTGTTACAAGAGACATCAAATCACATTTTAGTAGCAATAATCTTCTGTTCAACCTCAGAAGCGTCGCAACGATTATGACTTTGTTTGACCATGACCTTAAACCCCAAATTTTTATTTTTTTTTTCTTTTTTAAATCCAGCCACTATACCAGGTGAAATTACGTCGGGGATTCACTCAACACCATTTCAATGATATCACCAAGGACCACCAGGTTTGTGTATTCGACACAAACTGAATTTCTAGTTATCATTTAAATGTTTATGACACTGACCTTCGAGCAGTCTAACACGGTGTCATCACACACTACATCACTGCATTCAATGTTGTTATTGAAACATGTGCAGACGCTGCACGCTTTCTCTGCATTTTCCCAAGTATCTCCCGGCTGGCGGTGAGAAAAAAAAAATTCAAATAATAATTAAGAAACTTGTTTTCTTAGACAAGTTATAACATACACAAGGTAATTTAAATATATGATATTAAATACCCAAAGCCACTGGCCACTAATGGTAATTACTAAGAATATTTGTTTGCATAAAAACTTACTTGATTACGAGCAATGGAGAGCTGTCGATAGCATCAACTAAACATTCTGAGAATCGGCTTCCTATGAAGTAATGTAGTTTTTGAGAAAGGGACAATTTTTCACTTAAATAAAAAGACTTCCGTCTTAAAGCCTTCTGTTATGCATCTGAAAGCACACAAAGTCTGGCAACAATTGGGTTTATTTCTTTCACTATTCTCTTGCAACTTCTGTGACCATTTTGCAGATTCTCGATAATAGACTTCAGGCCTGATGTCTTTTAATACTCAAGTGAAAAATTACCTCTTTCACAAAAACTATGTTACTTCAGAGGGGGGCCATTTCTCACAATGCTTTCAAAACCTCTCCGTTGCTCACCACCAAGTAATTTTTTTTTTACACTAACAGTAATTTTGAGTAATCACCGATAGTGTATAATGCTTCTTAAACATTATGGCCCTTTAAACCTACCAGGTGGTAGCCGACTTTATCTTTGCACAAACATTCATTCGGGCGAACGCAGTCCGTTCCATTAAAGACAAGTGGCTCTCTACAAGCGTTGCAGTTCTCTGATCCAGAGAACTTAGTGTTTATGGTGCAGACATCAAGGTACTGACAGCAAGTTGGTTCTCCAACAACAAATGGATCAACACATTCTTAAGGAAACAAACAAAAACACAAAAACATGTCAACATTGTTTTTTGCTTTACTATTTGCAATGAACTTTATAAGCCCAAACATTGCAGAGAAAATGCATACACTCATTTACTTTATTTCATAAATCGGTGTTTGTAAATTAAGATATATTAATTCAAAATAAATTAGGTATAGAGAATTATATTTACCAAATGTTGTTGTCATTGTGACAGTAGTTCCTAAACAAAGAAGAAATGTTAACAAATTAGTTTTAAACATCCTATATTACCAGTGAAATAGGAAAACAGACTGTGAAACAGATTTGTTTTTGCATGAAGTGGCATCCTATATTACCAGTGAAATAGGAAAACAGACTGTGAAACAGATTTGCTTTTTGCATGAAGTGGCATGGGAAAGTCCATTCAATATGTTTGGGACCATTTAATTAACTGGATAGTTTATTTTTCAGCCTTTCACCTCTGTAGACCCCAGTTCAGATCCCATCTCAGATCGGACCCTTGCAAGTTGATAGGGTTTTCAGTCCACTTGAATGCTTGGGTTTTCCCCTTTGGGGTTCACCTCCCACATCTAATACATTTTTCCAGTTTCCTGATCATCTTGTTACTTTCGCTAAATGTGTTGTTTGATGTGTAATCAAAAATACATGATAAAAAACATTGGTTCTTCCAATGACAAAACTATAGATTTCTCATGGTTAGTGTGGGCCTATTGTTTAGTATACTCCCCAGGGAGCTGAGATGGTTTAAGGAATGAACTAAGGCCCACTGACCAGGGGAACTAATTTTGGATGCTCTTTGAGACGCTCTTCGGTGGTTATTAAAATTACAGTTATTATAATTTCTTCTATGTGTTAAAGAGGATCGGTGGAACGCAATTATTGATAGAGTCAAGAGTATTACCTTGGGTTGTTGATTGTGTTGTGGTCGGTGGTGATCCTGTTTTATGGAGAAGAAAAAGAGAAAAATTAGAGTTCTTCTTATAACTCTATTTATAACGCGCCTTTTTCCAAAGGATACAAAGCGCCAAGTATTTATACTGCAAGGTGAGGGGGACGAAGTTTTTGAAATTAGAAGACATAATCCTTAGCTCACCATGTACATGTAATGGTTTACAGGTGCTACGGCGCATTCAGCATTCATGCGCTACACAACACATTGGACCAACAGCTTTACGTCCCATCCAAAGGACGAAGCAATGGTAAGGTGTCTTGCTTAAGGACACAAGTGTCAGGGCTGGGGATTCGAACCCACACTCTGCTGATCAGAAACACCAGAGCACCATTCTATTACTGGCCTAGAACTGGCTGACCAATTAATATGTTCAGTAAAAAACCACGTCTGCAAATGCTCTTGCTCCTCTCTAGTAAACTATTCGTTCATAGTTATTTATTTATTATTTGCTATAACAGTATATTAATATTTCTATACTTACATGCGCATTTGCTTTTGTTTCCTTTCTATGTACTGATATGCTCATATTGAATTATTTTCCCAAAAGAGTATGGAACAAACTTCATATTGAATTTAAGTTAATTGAAGACACTTGCACGCTTGATGCACCACAGCAATGGACCGTTCCGGCTTTCCACTAAGCTCCGCCCACCGCGCACGTGAGCAAGACACGTGTACAAGCACTTCCAATGACATTCTGCACGATTCTGCCGCACGTGCCAAATATACGCGCATGCATGACCGAGTTTGTCCGACCACAATCATTGCTGGGATTGGTCAAATGGGTGAACGCGCACAGTTTGATTGACAGGCCGGATCGGTCCATAGAAGAGAACCAAATTAATGGAATAGCTAAATGGCCAACTTGTTAACAAGGTATGAGGTTGTGCAACAGAAAAAGAAGATTATATTGAGTCCAATTTCATAAAGCAGAAATAACTGCGAAGCAATATCTATCCTAAGCAAAGAGTGGGTGGGACACCAGTCATAACAACATAAACTGTATAGACTTGTGGTTGGATACAAGTTTCTGCTAAATAATTTGTGTCTGTGCTAAGCAAGTTATTTTGCTTACAGGCTTTATGAAATTGGTCCCTGGTGATGATAAAACTGGAAAACACAAATTTTAGAGAGGACAGAGAAGAAGGTACTTTGTAGTTGTTGAATTATAAGAATTCAAAATATAAAGCTCTAAAATTATGAACATTCGGAAGAGACACAGACAAAAAATTCTTAGCAGAAACTGATTACCAACCTGAAGCCTATACAGTTAACATTGTTATGATTGGTGTCCCCCTCTCTTTGCTTAGCATAGATATTTGCTTTGCAGTATTTTCTGCTCAACAGCTTCATGTGCCATTTTATATAATTTAATGTTTTTATCCAACCTGTCATTGACGCTTACGCTGTAGGATGTGGCTGAAATAAATAAAAAATAAGCAAGGAAGAAGTTAATAAGTTTAATATTTCTACTTACGTGGTGGTCGTGTTGGTAGTGGAGTTGTTGTTTTGCTTACAGTATCTTCTCCGCCTTCACCTAAAATCATAATTTTATCAAAATACAGTCAATATTTCAATAATCTGATAAAAAATCATACAACTTTTTAATTGTTAGTTAAAAAGCTGGAAGAAAATAGAATAAAACAGCGTTAGCGTTTGGTATTGTCCAACACAGAGAAATACAGAGAAAAGTTCTTTCGAAAATAAATCAAAGATACTCACAACTACAACACTTCCTGTCGTCATCCTCATATAAGTTCAATATTTCTGTGAACTAAAAAACAAAATAATACGTATACATCTGTTATAAGAAGGGTGAATCCGAGATAATGGCTGTACAGGCACTTATTAAAATCAGAAACAAGTTTAAAGGCAGTGGACACTATTGGTAAATACTCAAAATAACTATTAGCATAAAACCTTACATGGTAATGAGTAATGTGGAGAGGTTGTTAAAATAAAACATTGTGAGAAACAGCTCCCTCTGAAGTGACTTAGTTTTCGAGAAAGAAGTAATTTTCCATGAATTTGATTTCAAGACCTCAAGTTTAGAATTTGAGGTCTCAAAATCAAGCATCAGAAAGCATCTTTCATTATTATCTCCCAACTTAGAAAACCGATTGAGCTCAAATTTTCACAGGTTTGTTATTTTATGCATATGTTGAGATACACCAACTGTGAAGACTAGTCTTTGACAATTACCAAAAGTGTCCACTGTCTTTAATTGAACTAATGGCTACATGTATACAGTTTCTAAACAGTTTTTCGTAGTTCTTCTGTAAACTTTTGCTAGAACTAGTTTTCAGCAGGAATAAAATATAACTTATACTTGCAGGTTCAATTTTGTTGGAGTGCCACGGCTCTGAAATAAGCCGATCTGGACTCAAGGTTTCAAACAGTCATCTCCTTAAGACTCGCAGAGTATTCAGTTTGAAATGTCGAGACCAAACCGGCTCTTTTCAGAGCAAGAACTCCCTCTCTGTACTCGAATGGTTTGTTATTATCATCCACGCCATGAAAAGCTTCAAACATCACTTATTTATAAGCAATTATCAATTTTATTTCGCTGCATGTTTTTTTTTAAATAAATCTTTTAAAACGTACAAATACAAGATATAAACTCACAACTTTAAAACAATCTGTACTAGCTTAGCAAATTCCTAACGTGCTTATTTGTTAGAAATCAGCTTAATAAAAGTAGGTCCCCTTGTTTTTTTACCTTGCATGTCAGCTGACATTTCTTGTAACAAGTTGTTTTTCCGGCTTCACACTTGCATTCCTCACAAGCTCCGACACCTGGCCAATTATCACCAGTCTGAAAATATGACGCAGAAAGAGAAGAAAAACAAAATATTTAAAGCAGGGCATACTTTTGGTAATTACTCTACAAGTTGATGAGCATTATGCTTACTTGGTTATAAGCACTGAAGACCTGTTGGTAGTATAAAACATTGTGAGAAATGACACGCTTTGAAGTAGTAAAGTTTTAGAAAAATAGGTAATTTTCACCCCCAAAAATTTTAAATTTGAGAACGGCTTCAGGAATTAAGTCTTTCTCAGCCATCTGAAAGCATACAATTCAAGCAACAATGGCGTTTTTTGTCCTTCAGTATTTCCTTGCAACTTCGATGAGCAACTCAGACCAAATTTTCACCAGTGTTATTTTTATGGTATTATGGGCACACCAAGTGAGGGTACTTGTGTTTGACAAAGTGTCCTTGGCAGCTGACAGGCAGCGCTGGAAGCAAACGGTCACCACTGGAACCACATGCAGAGACCTCAGACGAGCAGATGAACACAATGCAAAATGCTGTCAGAGGAAACAGATGCCAACTGCTGCTTCAACGTTCATCTGCCAGGGCTACCATCGCGACTGCCACTCCCAGGTAGGCCTTGCAAGCCACAGCCGCAAGTGCCATCCCTAGCCTAACAATGTCCCCCAGTTACAAGTCCATCGCCTTTCGAGACGGATGGAGGCCTACTACTACTACCTTGATAACATTTTATCTACAAGCAAACCCATTTTGTTTGTTTAACTTTTGTTTTGTGATTCTTTCTTTTATGAAGTTTATTATTCAAAATGTTGTAAACTAAATTATAGAAATGTGAAATGAAAAACTTACAAGATAAACGATGTCATTGTAAATGCAGTTGCAGTGAACTTCGTCCGAGAAGTCTTTGCAGTTATATTCTCCATCGCAGAACTTACTGTCATGTATACACACACTCTTATCCGCACAGCAAGAGAAGTTAGGAGCACACGAGCATTGTTTAGTCTTATGTGCACAAGGTGTGGTCGTTTCAGCAACAACTATTAGGAAATAATTACAATTTCCAAACAATATGCATTAATATACCCTACAATTAATAGTAGTTTCACCAAAATCACTGTTTACTCAATACCTGTTAAATTCAAGCACATTCTGATATTTCCAAATGTTTAACGACTGAAAAAAAGTTGACTGATGTTTCAAAAGATACTAAATATCCAAAAATTAAAAGAGGAATAGTTTCCTGTTACAGGCAGTGGACACTATCGGTACTCAAAGTAATTGTTGCATAAAAACTTACTTGGTAGCGAACAAGGGAGACCTGTTGATAGTATAAAACATTGTGAGAAACGGCTCCCTCTGAAATAACGTAGTACAAAGTAATTTCTCACTAAAATATTTGAATTGAATTCGAGACCTCAGCTATGGTCTCAAATTCAAGCATCTAAAAGCACACAACTTGTGTGCGACAAGGGTGTATCTTGTTCCATTATTCTCGCAACTTCGACGACCAATTGAGTTCAAATTTTTACAGGTTTTTTTATTTATGCAAATGTTGAGATACACCAACTGAGAAGACTGGTATTTGACAATTACCAATAGTGTCCAGTGCCTTTAATATCAATTGTAAATTAAATATATACAAACCTGACTCTGTGCAGTTTCTTCCTGTACATTCTAAGTGACCACCATTACACATACTGCAATATGGAAAAGGATTTAACAAAAGAAAAAACAAAACAAAATGAACAAGTATTAGTGAGAGCTGGTGTCACAGGAAAATCGGTCCTGCGGAGATTCCCATATGGGAAATAAACGGGTGTGATTTAAAAGAGAACGCTATCCAATGAAGTACAAAAAGAACGCTATCCAATGAAGTACACAGGGTTCCCCATACAGGGTTGCAATACGCGTCATCGACCGCCATCTTTGATGTATTAACAAGGAAAAAGTGCACACGTTTATGCACTGCCAGTGACTCTCAGCCAATGGTAGCACTTCACGTATGCACAACTCATCAAATATGGCAGCCTACATATGACGCCGACTGCAATCCATCTATTGGGGGAAGGAATCTCCAGGGGACAGATCTCCTGCCACAAGGCAATTAATGTAACTGCAGATTTATTTTTTTGTTTAGAAAGCCTTAGATCAAAGAAGTTTTTGAACTTGTTAATATGTTCACTCAGCCTGTCTGTAGCATATGTTTTCATTTTTGAGTCTATGCAAATCTTACTGTATCACCTTCACCCAGACCAACAAAGGGCGATAGTTCTTGCTTGATAGTTATTAAAACTATTGAACCGTGTGCTCGAGGATCCTCATTCTCATAATTTTGGTTTTACCCTTACACCGATGTGTGTTAATAGCACTGTGTAGGCCTGTACTTTCCACCAAGAACTGTGAATAAACAAATCACCGGCATATCTCTACCGGGCAATCTCGGTGGTCTAGTTGGGAAGACACTGCTCTAGAAAAGGTTAGTGGTTCGAATTTTACCTGAACTATAATTATCATTCTTTCTTTATCCCGATGCAAGTTTAACATAGAATAGTAATCTCATTCTCAATCATTCATTAAGGCAACATGCCAATACTTACCACTGCATGCAGTCTTCAACAACAAGTGCGCCGTGTCTGATCTCCTCTTGCCCATTGTTGATGAAACACGGACAAAGCTTTCTCTCGATACACTCGTCCCGGAACAGAACTGTTCCTTCTGGGCAATGGCATCCCTCCACACACCTTTCTTCGCATCCGTAGTTCTGGTCAGCATGTGAAGGGTAACATTTGTCGGGGCAAATCTTCCCACATGCCTGGTATACCCTTCCGCTCTCGCATTGCAACGCTGAAAATGCATCAAGGATAACAAATTTAATATTAAGATCTTTGTTTTGAACTGCAAAGTGTTATATTCCAGTTACATGTATTACTAACATGTTGATTGTCTTTAAGACTTTTTACTCCTGTTCTTGTAATCCACTTTCGTATTTCTTTATTTGTTCATACAATACCCGCTTAGTTTCGACTAGTGCCTTTTTTTGAGCATGTCAACAAGATTAGGGCGCTATAAGTTTTGGTATGGTTTTATTATTTGATAGGTGATATTTCTGGATAAAATGATGGTGATAATCTTTTTTTAAGCTGATATCGTTGATGTAAAAAGTATTGCCACCTTTTCACTTACCCTGTCCCTGTCCTATTTAGTATCATTAGTGTTTTCTTGTAAATGTTCATTTTGAATGATACTTGTAATATTTTTGTGAAATGTAAATAAATGTTGTTGAATGTTGTTGTTGAATTTCAAAGAAATCCAAAACTAAATTGATGAAACAGAAGACGCTGAAAAAAGAATGAAAACTTACGACAGTATCCCTCTGCCCTCCACGCGATTGCAACGTTGTTTTCATTGCAAGCGGTTGCGTATGCTGTGACGGCAGTGCACATGCACTCACAGTCGGCCCCTCTGTCGCAGAAACAGGTGTCTGAGACACACGCTTGGAAGAAAGGTTCAGAGTCAACCTGGAAAAAAAATCATTATCATTTAAATCTCCAAAACAAACAAAAAATTTAAAACTACCCTTAGTATATTACTTGTGTTTTTTTACCCATAAACTGATGTGTGTTACTTTCCCCCCGAGTCCTGTGAAAAAATATCACAGGCATATTACTTGGGCGCTATTTGAACCAAAGACCCTTAGCACGTAACCAATATTGAGAAAAAAACTTAAATTTTGGGCAAGTAATTGAGTTTAATTGAGAACAATGTCTAACTGTGAGATAGGTGGCACTACTGCACTGATGTACATTATCTATCAAAATCCATCCCCCAATTCAAATTTGGCCCATTCTCCCCCAAAAACAATTCAGATGGTTACCATCTTGTATTCAACCCCAAAGTATTTGTACTGAAAAATAGGCTAAATTTCAAAGCGTTGCGTATAAAAACTTACAAGGTTATGACATGAAGCAAAGACGGACTTCTTGATTATGCTGCAAACAGACTCAGCCCAAGCTCTTCGATGAGGCTCTGATTTGCACGGCAAGGTCAGTTCTGTAGAATCTGGGCAGTTTTCTGAGGTTCTCCAACTTCTACCAAAGAGTTGTGGTGAAGATTCCATTGCACCGGATCTTGTGTAGAAATCATCAGATGAGTCACCGTTGAAGTTACCGCAAAGACCACACACTTGTCCAGCGTGCGATGGATCTAGGGTCACTAGTACACTTGTGCCGTAGTCCCATTTCAACAGGATTCCTGAAAGTGAAAAATGTCACTCAAAACCATCAGTATTTTGGCATTGTATTTTGTAATTTTTCATTTTAAACCTATTATTTACCAATTTGTGTCTAACAGCAAACATGTTTTCCTTACTTAAAGGCACTGGACACCTTTTCAAAAACCAGATCTGTCACTTGGTGTATCCCAAAATAACAAACCTGTGAAAGTTTTAACTTAATTGGCCATCAAAAGTGTAAGAGAATGGTGAAAGAAAATGCACCCTTGTTGCGCAAATTTGCGTACTTCAGGCCTGAAGTCTTTTAATATTTGAGTGAGAAATTACCTCTTCCTCAAAAACTACGTTACTTCAGAGGGAGCCATTTCTCACAATGTTTTACACTATCATTAGTTCTCCATTGCTTGTTACCAAGTAAGTTTTTATGCAAACAATTATTTTGAGTAATTGATAGCAATAGTGTCCAGTGCCTTTAGGACATTCATCAGAATTATTATTTTATAGGAATAATAATAGTTAGTTTTTCAGCCCAGAGGGCATTCCAAAGTGCTCACATTATTACCCCTGGTCACTGGGCCTTAAATCATTCATTAAACCATCTCCGCTCCCGGGGGAGTATACAGCCTTGTGCAACAAATATGCAGTACTTAGCTAAATCAATCACAAGAACCATCTTTGCCCTCACAGGTACCCATTTACCCCTGGGTGGAGAGAAGCAATTATTGTTAGGTGTCCTGACCGGGATTTGATCCAACACTCTGCTGAACAGAAGCACCAGAGCTTGAGTTTGGTGCTCTTATCTGCTCGACAACCTCTTATATGAATAAAAGTGTTAACTATATTAACAAGTAACCGTTTTTAATTACATACCTTCAGCTGTCTTGATGACAAGAAAGAGCCCAGCGTCTTCCATCTTAAATCGGGCCTTTGTAGTTACTCTGGGATCCTTGGCTACAGTATACTCTGCTCCTCTAACCAGATGGATTGTGGTGTCGTGAAGTGTGAACTTCACTGCCTTGGTGCAAGTTACCCCGTTTCTACCACAAGGCACGTTTTCGATCGTGACTCGGAAGAACCCCTCAACGTTGGACCCACTGCAGAAATTTTCCACTAAGGTGTATTCGCAGTTGCCTGTACAGAATATGAAAATGTTATTGCATTTCTTTCAAATTACTGAAAATAACAATAAGTTAAGTGTGAATAAAAAATTTCCTTTGTGGAAAAAAACAAAATTACGACATCACTGTAAACAAGGAAGGAACACAGTGTGACAGGCATATAATAACTTACCTTGAAATGAATACCATTTTGCGTCCAGTGTTTGGAAATGCGACTCTCCATATGACCGGCAAGTAGCTGTATACAAATTTAACATGTAAAAACAAATTTTATTATAAGATTTTGAGTTGAACAAAGACAAACTGACTAGAGCAGTATTTGAACCAATGACCACTGCCAGAGTAACTTGCCGACAATCTACCAAATTAGCTACCTATGCCCTGTGTCTCCCTATTCTGTCAATATCTTTGTTATACAGTTTCTTTATGGTATGGTATGGTACGGTGCTCGAAAGCGAGGACACCCAAGGCGAATCTGGATTGATGACATCAAGGACTGGACGGCGAAAAAGACTTTGGAACTCATCAGACTGGCAGAAAACCGAGAAGAGGGATGGAGCCAAATCGTCAAGGAAGAGTGTAGGGTCGTCCCCAACGGACGCAAGGCTATGGGACATGATGATGATTATACTTTAAACCCCAGTCACCAAGTTTTGTCAATGTAATTTTTCTTTATCAAAAAGTAAAAAGTAACTTTATGGTATTATTTGATGTTGGAGTATCATAGCTGTGACAGCCCAAAACGATTGCAATAATATCTAAAATTTCAAAGTTTTATTTGACTACTTACATGGACATTGGTCTTCGTCACAGATCCATCGGTAATCAGTGTGACACATGCTGAAATGGGAGAAAAACAATAAATGCAGACAACTTTTCAAGAACATTTTCAAATATTGGATACAACTCTATATGAACCACTTCAAGTAAGAAATAAATTGCACTTCTTTTTGTCTAGAATGTTGTGTTATTTTAACCTTGCTTGTCAGATGTTCCACCATTAGTTGTATGGTCTGAAAAAAGATCTTGTAAAAGACTGATTACATTAAAAAACAAACTGTCTTCGAGTTTGTCTGTTTGGTCAAGCGCCCTGAGTACAATGTACCTTTGTCAGTAAATACGTCAGGACTATGTCACTATGAAGCATCCATTTCCAAAACACAAGTTTTGATCAAAATCCATGAAAAGCATTAAAACTAACCACGTATGGCAATCCATTGCAGTGGTGTCGAAAGGCTTGTAGCTTTTATCATTGTACTCGCAAGTACAATCCGAGACATCTATGCACGTTCCTTTGTGTAAGACTAGACCTTTCGGACATCCACACCCAGGGGTACAGCCGCTTCGGATACTACACGCCTTGTTGGCACTTTGGCAGGTTCTCTCACATTGCAGACATGGAATCCATTCCATACCATCGGCACAAGTCTCATAAGCTAACACAAACAATATGAAGAAAACAATTTAACCAATGTATTGACAATTTTAATAGTTGCTGTAATGTCGATAGCCAAATTGGATTACTAATTAATGATGCTATTTCATTACTGGTATCTTTTGGTCAGGCTCTTTGGATCATGAGCAATGGAAGAATTTTAATTCAATCAAATTATTATTATAATTATTATGATTATTATTATTGTTATTTGATATTTTACTGTCAGAAATTTGTTGCATGTTCATATGTTTGACTGTCAGAAATTTGTTGCATGTTCATATGTTTGTATAAACAACTATTTGATCTTTCATTCTTTTTATATAATATATGCATATTTTTACTGATTTTGTTTAAACTGTACATTTCGACTTTTAGCTGCTGTATTGTGTTTTGATAACCTAAGAATATAATAAAAGACTTCAGTGCACAACAACAATCATTGAAACCCTTTTAGCTACAACTACACCAAATGTACAATGGGTAAATATTGGGTCTCTTTTCATATCTTGCACTTGTCAAACTAAAGCACTTTGTGTTCATCATTGATATAGCGATGGTTAATTGATATAACATCGCGATAACTGTAATAGCAGTGGTTTTCAAAATGTTGTTCATAAAATGGACACAAACATAATTTGCACACATGATTGCTGTGTCTGAATTAACCGAAGAAATCAAAGACATTTTAGAGATAAAAACCAACTAAGGCTGTCTTAGATAGTAAAAAAAAATAAAAGTGATTAAACCGTCCTTCATGGTCTAGTTGATTATATAGACAAGATTGATTTTATTTTAGTATAAATGTTAAAAAAAACATTTTAAAAACAAAAACTATCCTGGTAGAAATAACAACATAAAAATTAACAGTCCTGTTTCATAGTAACCAGTATAATTTCCACTGGGTTTTCTGTTTGAAAATCTATACTTTAAATATTAAAATTCTTACTTGAACAGTCGAGCTCTGTGCAGGTATGTGTCCCCGAAGAACAAAAACTATGTTAGAAAAACAAAAAACATAGAATCGTGTTAAACCTTCAGCACTATTAATTAGTCAGCAGTTAATGTTTCAATCGCAAAGTTGTCATAAATGTCTTTTCGGTTTAAAGGCACTGGACACTGTTGGTATTCAATATTATTAATTGTTAGCATAAAAACTTACTTTGTAATGAGTGTAGTATAAAGCACTGTGAGAAACGGCTCCCTCTGAAGTAACAAATGTTTTGAGAAAGAAATAATTTCTCATTCAAATAAAATACTTCATCTGAAGCCTTTTATTATGCATCTGAAAGCACACATTGTGCACCGAGGGTGTTTTTTCTTTCATTATTCTCCTGCAACTTCGATGACCGAATGAGCTGAAGTTTTCACAGGTTTGTTGTTAATTATGCACATGTTTGGATACACCAAGTGAGAAGACTGGTCTTTGACAAGTATCAAATGTGTCCAGTGCCTTTTAATAATGAAATGTAATGTTATTTTTACCAGTCATTGCATCCTTTCTTCCAAGACTGATGAGATTGGTACATAATACCATCAACTATGCATGGGCAGTAATCAACTTTTACACACTGTCCTGATACGTCATCTCGAACCTGTTGTATCAACAAAGAAATCTCATCAGTTTATAGCATCCATTAAAAAAGTCCACATAATTTATTACCATATTTTTTTTTTACCCATATACACCGATGTATTTAGCACTGTATACTCAGTACTTTCCCGAGTCCTGTGAAAAAAATCACAGGCATTTTACTCGGGTGGGATAATAATCATAACAATAATTAAAAGCTGTAAAGTTCTTCTATGCAACACTACATCTACTCCAAGGCGATGAAAATAAAACAAATCACAGAGAGAGTACCAAAAAAGTTACAAATTATGTAGCTTACAAACAAATAACAGCACATTAAATATAACAGATTCACATAAACACGTTGGCAAAACGGCTACAAACGCTTTTAATAGACCGATCCAAGGCAACGCGTTCCTTTAATAGTCTTCTACTTACTTCATTTTCTGGACATTGGCAGCCTTCTGCACACTCCTCGTGGCAAGGTTGTTGTGTCAAGAAATCTTTGCAATTCACGTGACAATTTGAACCACACATCTTGTAAACCTGGCCAACTGGACACTTTATGGCTGAAAATTAAAACAACAATCATATGAATTATTTACTTTTGATGTATTATTGTCTGTGTATAATGTTTTTAATAATTATGTAAAATTATGTACAGCGTTTTGAGTTCTTTTATGTGAGACGCTATATTAAAAAATAAATTTATTATTATTATATTGTCATGTTTTTATGGAAGCCAAAACGTTATGAAAGGACAACATTAAGGTTAAAATATGATGTACTCTCCTGTCGCTTGGACGGATGAATGTTCAGCAAAGTGTTCTGAATGAATTGTTTAGAAGTTTCTCAAAGCAATGTGAACGGATTTGTGTCGTAAGGTTACACACAAGGCCATATTTCCACAGCTGCCTATTTAAAGACAGTGGACACTATTGGTAATTGTCAAAGACCAGTCTTCTCACTTGGTGTATATCAACATATGCATAAAATAATAAACCTGAGAAAATTTGAGTTCGATTGGTCGTCGGAGTTGCGGGATAACTATGAAAGAAAAAAACACCCTTGTCACACAAAGTTGTGTGCTTTTATATGCTTGATTTCGAGACCTCAAATTCTAAACTTGAGGTCTCAAAATCATATTGGTGGAAAATTACTTGTTTCTCGAAAACGACGTCACTTCAGAGGGAGCCGATTCTCACAATGTTTTCAACCTATCTCCACTACTCGTTACCAAGTGAGGTTTGATGCTGATAATTATTTTGAGTAATTACCAATAGTGTCCACTGCCTATTTAAGGGTGTGAATGATGCAATCGCCTAGGTTTATGTCCTCTCATGTGGGAAGTTAGGCCTCTTCTTGACTCGTTGCAAATTATGCAAGTGAAGTCACTATAGACCTTTATCATGCTGCCTCCATCTTGGTCATGTTCCTTGCATCGAATAACAATAATGAATGCTAACAATCATTTAGAAAATAGGAACCAGACTATTTTGTTCTTCAAGCCTCGGTTTGGTAACATTGATATCAATGGGAGAAATTCAAGATGGCTGCACCGTGATAAAGGTCTATTAACCGTGATAAAGGTGTGCATCGTGATAAAGGTGATAAAGGTGCTGGTAACCTCTCACCTCTAGTATTTTTTTTATCATGGTTTGCTCCTAGTGGTTTTGTTGAGTTTTAATTTTATACCCTTCTTGTGGTTTTTAGACTGCCTTTTCCATATTTAGTGTTGTTTTTAAAATATTGTATTTAAGTGGAAAGCGCCATGAGGCTACTCTTTTATAATTATTATTATTATTATTATTATTATTATTATTATTATTATTATTATTATTATTATTGATTGTGGAACGGAGGCATTAACTTGAATTAACTTGAATAACAGTTGTATCAGCCAATCAAATCTCTGAACGCTTCTTATAACTCATGCAAGTGGTCAAATTAAGGAATACAAAGGAAGTACTTACGACAGTTATGGAGGCCTCTCCACAAGAAGTCAAACCCAGCCACAGAACACTCCCGAGCATAGGTAGCAAAGGCTAGGCACTGGCATTCCTTGTCGCTAGGAGGGCAGCCACATACATCCTGCTCACATTGCTCAACGTACTTATCAACTGGGATCTCTTGGTTACAGCTAGCAAAAGGCTCTTCTCGGAGTTTACGGCAAATCTCCTCGGCCAGGGGTCGTTGCTGGGATTTCAGGTCGCAAGGTCGTAGGTTCTTCTCCTCTACGTCATCACAGTGAAGGCTGACTTTCCAGGAGTTACCAAACTTGTTGATGTTGGCTTTAGCGTTCACACCACTGGAAGTGGTGAAGTCGTCTATTTGTTTGTTGTTGTAATTGCCGCACAGCCCACTTACCTGAAACAAAAGAGTTGTTAAACACATTCAGTCGCCATCATTAGTTTGATTATCTTTTTGTTTTCTTCATTTGTTTATGGTTTGAAAACAAATAAATAGTATTAAAATATACAAAAACAACAATAAATAAATAAATATAAATAAATCAAGAACGAAAGGGTGAAAACAGAAAATAAATAAATAAATAAAAATAACAAAATCAATATATAAATTACAAATTCCCCCAAAGAAAACAGGAAAATCGGAGAGAAGCAAATCAAAGATGTGTCGTTTTTCTTCTGGCAATGAGTAGTTAAAAAAAAAACGATGACTGAATCCGTTTTGGAAAAGAATAGAAAATTTACGCAACTTTTTTTAAACAAAAGATACACAGTCCATTATATGTTACTTGATAATTCAATCAAAGTTGTTACCTTTCCTTGCAAGCTTGGATTCAGTGTGACATAGATACGCTTGTCAAGTCCCAATTGAATGTCAATCCCAAGATCGGCTATTGTCATACGAGAGAATATCGAGGACACCTGACGAGCAATGAGGGTTGACCCATCCTTCAGCTTCATCTCAAACGGTAACTTTTGAGACTGTGAAATATCACCTGTTGACACCTTTATTGATCCCTGTGCATTTAGTCTGTTCAAAGAAAAACAATTGTAGGCTATTAATTTTGGTTTTTACCCATACACCGATGTGTGTTAGCACTGTATACTCAGTTCTTTCCCGAGTCCTGTGAAAACATATCACAGGCATGTTACTTGGGTGGGATTCGAACCCACGACCCTTGCAATTGTAGGCTAATCATTCAGTTTTTCCTGAAGCTTGCATTATATTTCCCAGGGCAAACACTTACTTTAAAGAGGTGGTTATTTAAAACATAGTTGTACTCGCAAGTTTACCATTTGTTATAGTTTATTCTTATGTGACTATTTTTCTTTTTTTTTGCAAAGGTTCGCTACAATGTGACATTTCTTTTCCCTTCCATAGTGCTACGTAATGATGACACACGCAATTTACTGAACATTTTAACAAGGAACAAGGGTGTGCACTGTTTTGGCCTATTTAAACTGTGATTTTCACTTGCATTTTTCTTAAACGAGCCACTTTTCAGCTCTGTCATTTTAGTGTTTGTTTTTTGGGTAAAAGTTCACTTTTTAATCAACTACAAAAATGTAGACGGATTCTCATTTTGACTTTATTATCGCATTTTGTTTTATTTATTTTGAGGTGGTTTCTGCAACTTTAAATTAAAATATTATGATTATTGTTAAAATGTGGGAGTTAAAAAAGGTTTTGTATATATAAACTACAAAAAAATTATGTAACTGTTTATTCTGGTACTTCCAAAAGTCCTGATTTGAAATGGAAGCGGGGCACATATAGTAAAAATATACCCCATTACGTCACGTTGGTAGCAGGTTTGAAAATGAAGTAATGAAATAGTTGTTTTAAAGTCTGCTTACTCAAACATGTGGTCGGGTGTGACAACGCTCACGAGAATCAAACACGATTGCAGACTCGCTGAACAGTCATCGAATTGAGCCAGGATTCTAATCTCTCCATGTGTATCATCTTCAGGAATCTGGACAAGAAGGTATTCACAAAAGCTGTTTGCTGGAAACAGGTAGTTGGAACCGTCAAATGTCTTGAAGTGGTGGCCGTCAGACACGCTGCAAGTTGCGTTGCACTCTTTGTCCACACACTCCCATATGCCGCCAACACAAGTGCTAAAACAATAGAAAACAATATCATCTACTTCACATTCTTCTAGTAAGTACTTGGTTCTTCTTATATAGCGCAATATGCAGCCAATCAAACTAGGAACACCGGGGCGAACACGTTAATGCAATGGATATTGTTCAGCAAAAAGATATGATTGTTATTGTCTAGAGTTTTATATGCAACATTGCATTGCTGTTTAAAGACACTGGACACTATTGGCAATTGTCGAAGACCAGTCTTCTCACTTGGTGTATCTCAACGTATGCATACAATAACAAACCTGTGAAAATTTGAGCTCAATTGGTCGACGAAGTTGCGAGATAATAATGAAAAAAAAAATACCCTCGTCACACGAAGTTGTGTGCTTTTAGATGGTTGATTTCGAGACCTCAAATTCTAAATCCGGGGTCTCGAAATCAAATTCGTGGATTTTTTTTTTTTTTCACGAAAACTATGTCACTTCAGAGGGAGCCCTTTCTCACGATGTTTTATACTTTCAACATCTCCCCATTACTCGTCACCAAGTTACTCGTCACTCGTCACCATGGTTTTATGCTAATAATTATTTTGAGCAACTACCCAAAGTCCACTGTTGTTTTATCTTTGAAAATAGATCAACAAATCGCCATTATCCAATGTTTTATTTACAGTTGGACGCAAGTTATGGTAAAATTGAGCTGCGGGAATCTAATTAAAGTAACAGAATACGTAAGGAACCAAAATCTTGAAGAACACACATTTGCACAAAACTTACACGGTCTAATGATGGTGATAGGAGAAAATATCCCTAAAAATATTTGTCTGAAATTTCATATTTGATGAGAAATAAATAAACTAATTTCGCGTTTGGAGTTTATCGCTCAGTGAGCGTTTTATTCATTTTTGTTTTGGCAGCGATGCAATGCAAAAGCAATCGGTTTCCACTGTTCTCTTGAGACCCAGATGGCCGATTGATCTACAAGTTTGTCAGTTTATGTACATGGTGAACTACTTAAAGTGCTTACACTGACAGCAACTTTTGTTTTGCTAGCAAAACCAAATTTGTAATGTTCCTTTAACCTCTTTACTTGACATGCAGTTTGAACATAAACGTTTGGTAATGTTTTAACTGTGAATCGTTTATTTAAACACCAAACCGCTAACAATACAAAGCATTTACTTTCTCAGAGCTTTGAAGAAATGTTCTCCGACTTTCTTAAACACATTTTATTTAAACCCATGATCTTTATATACAATCAAGATCCTCTGTGCTGTAAGGGGGAAAGGGTGAAAAAAGAACCAACCCCGATAAATACAAAATATACAAAATCGGGAACATTGAAACTTTGCTTTTATAATAATTTTCCCATGATATTAACAAACAACAGGAAACATTCCTCCCAAATCGATTGTTGCAATATCCATTGTTTATTGTCATTGTTCATTGACAGATCTTACGCAATGTACATTCTGCTGATACATTTCATTTGGAGGCAGCAAAACACCTGTTTCCGTTTTTGCTTGTTCATCAGAAAAACCGAGACCTTCAGACCTTAATCTCTATGCTACATTTCACACTCCGTTTGTTGAGGTTTCGATTGTTCAATATTTCAAAAGAAAATGACCTTGTTGCCATTCCCAGTACACTGATGTGATTTCTGTTATAGGGGAGTTGATAACAAACAAGAATCGATCTGTTGTTTTGGACAATTGAAACCAACATGCCTCAATATTGATCAACGTTTAAACGTTTGGTATATTGTGGGATAATTTCTGATTATTCGGATTATTGACGTGAGCAATACAGACAAAAACTTTCCAGACATTTCTAGACGTCATACTGCCTACATCATGATCATGACCATGATTCGGCGCACGTTCCAGATTTGCAATGCAATTTGCAGTTGGGGTTTTTTCTTCGAGAAACATTAAAATGAAAAAAAAACCTAAGGAGCATAAAGGTAGACCTTTGATGTTGAGATCTTTTCTGAAATGTGTACGGCCTCTTTTACACCAGCTTTGCGACCGTGGGTGTTGCTTAGAGGCACTGGACACTATTGGCAATTACTCAAAATAATTGTTGCATAAAAACTTACTTGGTAACGAGCAATGGAGCGCATGAGACCTCAGCTGAGGTCATGATTCAAGCATGCACACAACTTTTTCTTCCATGATTCTCTCGCAACTTCGACCACCACTTGAGTTCAAATTATCACACGTTTGTTATTTTATGCATATGTTAAGATGGATGCCCCCAAGTGTGAAGACATGGTCTTTGACAAAGGTGTCCATTGCTATTAATGGTCCTGTTTGAAAGCGTTGGCGCATAGTAGACCTATACAAACACCCCGAGGCGTGACATCCGTTTAGAAACCCTTTTTTCAAGCCTGGTTGGGAGTGGTTGCTAAATTGGTCTTTACTCGGTATTCTTAACCGACAAGAAGTTCAAACCATACCGTAGAATTAAGACGTCAGGAAGAACCACTGGCTCTTGAACATTATAGGGTGGGTCTTCAACAAAAGAAACCACAGAGCCAGAAAGTGATATGCTTCAGTGACCGAGGCAACTTAAAGGAAACAACAGCATGCCAGCTAAAAAATAAAAATAAACTTGCGAGCATGAAGCACATTCATTAACAGTTAGACTGTCTTTAGTTTTAAAAGACCTACTCTGAAATCTGGGGCACTATCATTATGGTTATATCTCCCTTCCCCCCCCTTTTTTTTTGGGGGGGGCGGATTTTTCTTTGTTAGGGCAAAAAAACAAACGGAATTCTATTTCAAAACGGCGGGATCACATCCCTGATATTACGATGCTATCAAACAATGACAAAATAAATCGTCTTTGATGGATGAATGATGTTGTTGAGAGTGCCTTTGAAGCAGTTTAAATTAAAGTAATTTCCTACCAGCTTTTACAATTGGTAGATATGATTGAGCCGGCACTCATAAGTTCAGTTCCTCTTTGGCATGGACATTCCTCCCTTGAAACACATTCGTATCCGTTCCAAAATGTTTCTGTGGAAAAAAAACATATCTAATTTAGAAATCTTAAAATGTCTAGGTAACTTTTGTAAGACAAAAAAAAAAACACAATGTCCACAGATTTACACAAAACTTACACAGTTTGAAGATAATGATAGTAGAAAGCTTCCCTGAAAATATTACGTGCTGAGGAGCTGTAGTTTTGGGGAAATGAGTAAAACAATGTCATGAAAATAATTTTCGTCTCATTTAAAAACGAATTTTCATGACATTGCTTTACTCATTTCTCAAAAACTACAGCACCTCAGTAAGTAATTATTTGAAGGGAAGCTTTCTACTATCATTATCTTCAAACCCTGTAAGGTTAATGTAAATCTATGGACATTTTGAAAAGGTACCCAAATCCTTTAAGGAAATTTGTGTCCACATAAGGATTGTTATAGTGTTATATCTATTCAATTTGTAATAACATTGTTTTATTATTAATATTATGTTTTATTATTAATATTATTATAATTTTTCTTTTACACAAGGTTAATGGGTTGCCCAAGCAATTAACATAAAATGCTGTATCTGTGTCTCATGTAGTAACAATTGTAAGTAGTTTTGCAATGCAAGATTTCTTACTGTTGTTTGGAGTTTTTTGTCCTGTAAAAAAAACACTTTAGAGAAAACCCGTCTTTTATATCAAGAATATTAAAACTATAATAGCAACGCAAAAAGTAATACACTAAATGTATTTGTCTTGACACTTTTTGTCCAATATCAAAGAAGTTAAAAGCAATTAATTTAGGTAATAATAATAATGACGACTTGTAATGCGCACATATCCACCCTGTTGGATGTTCAAGGCGCAGTAAAAACCAAACGAAACAAAACGAAAGAAAAACAGGTACAACAAAATGAGTCCTTGAAAACCATAAGATAAGTTTTGATAAGAGGTTTAAAAAAAAGATTATGTAGTGGGATGGGTGGTTTTTATCAATGGGGTGGGTTTCAGGGGACATCCATTGTGGCAGGACGGCTTTGTAGAGGTGCTGGTCACCTGTTCCTCCTCGCATCTCACTGGCTTGGTATTTTAAAGCTTTTTTGGTTCATTGTTTCTCTATGTATCGTCTTGTATATTTATATTTTTATGCCAGTGTAAAGTTTAATAAAACACACAAAACAAAGTTTTAGAGAGGAAAAGACCTGTCACGCCAGGATATTTAATTTGAAAAAGAAAGATAGGATGTCTCAAGCTGCTTGTTATACCTGTGGGACATTGACAACCATCTACACAGTACTGATCACATTCATCTTCGAAGTCGAGATTTGCACATGTTCTGGGGCATGGCGATCCACATTCAGTGTACTCCATTCCGTTCTCACATTCAACCGCTGTTCAAAAAAGGTGGAGGTTTAAGAATTTTATTTTTTTAATTTATTCATTTTAGTTTAAATCTTCGGACAATAACTTTTTGTTGGCAGGGGCCGTCCAGGGAATAAAGGAAAACAAAAAAACTGTCATCAAAGCGATGTGCCCTCGATCCTCGACCCTGCCAACTTTGACATGAATATGAAAATATAGGAAATAAAGGCATGAATATTACTTTTACAAAGAACTGATTAAATGAAATGAAAACAAACATTCCACCAAAGAGAAAAGATAAGACTCTTGTAGTTTATGATATTGCATCAATGAATTATTAATATGACTAGTGTTGAGAAGCATTGTTTAAAAAAACCTCTTTCATTCACCCCAGATGCATAAATAAAAAAAAAATAAAAAAATTGTTCGTATTAATTCAATTAATCTATTATTATGGGATGACATTTATTGTATTCAATGCAAAGCTACAGTGATGCATTTTTCAGATGTCACAATAAGTGCTTGTTCACATGTGGATGCTATTAAATAATTGAATAACATCTTTAGGTACAATTGTTAAACACCTTAATTCCTGAATTTTGGTTTAAAAAAATATCCACCCGTTATTTCATTTTTTTTAACTTACGACACATCTCATCAGTTCGCCAATCTAGGACTACCCCTTTCTCACTGCAAGCCCTTGAATATATAGTGAACACATCACAGTACGTTGCACAAGATCTCAGACCATGCACTGCTGTACAGTAACACATAGAGAACAGACACGTGTAGAAATAGTTTTCGGGATATACAGCAGAGAAGCAATCTTGGAAACGCTCTCCCGCTGAAAGTTCTTCACAACGCATCTCGATGCTGTCTCTGTCGTGGTCCGGGATGAAGTTACAAGGGTCGGTGTGTCGCTCATCCACAGGTACCGAATTAGGATCAAGATTAAAAAGGTCCAGCAGATCACTTGCTGGCAACCCTAGATTGTCATTTGTTGGATTGAGGTCGAAGTTTCCACACAGCCCATTTGTCTGCCCTTGGTGAAATGCTGGTAGAGTGATGTCCAGGTTGCCGTTGGTATCCAGTCGGATCACTGAGATTGGAAGAAATAAAACACAGGCGTTCGTTTTTTTATTCTGGAAAAGTCTGGATGACTCCTTTAATTCATTATGAACTCTTTTCTATTTTTGAACTTAAGAAACTCAAAACTCTTTTTTTATATCAATACTAAGATGTAATTTTTGTATATTATGGAAAAACAACGGTCTCATTTCCGTCTTACACCCGTTTTGTCCTGTCTTTTCAGGTATGTCTATCATTTTTTTCTTCTTTTTCCGTCTATAGGCTGGGGGAACAATTAAAAGCTGTTGCTTCTTCCCGGACCTAGATGTCGCTATTTGTTTAAAGTTTACTTTTGTATCACTTTTATCAAATGTAGTGTTCTATCATTTTGCCAATACTATAGCAACATGTACCATAAACTTCGTATTGCTGTAATTTTTGCATACACTCAATGAACGTATTACGATTGATTTATTGTTATGATATTCAAAAGAAACTACCTTTATACCTCCGCTATCGTGTATTTTTACTGCTATGAATGTAGGCCCACTCACTTTTTAAATATTTATATTTTTACGAAAGACTTATGAATTTTAATAGTAAGTTATTGGTTAACTGTAGACGTAACATGTTATGTATTGTTTAACGGTTTGAGGCGTTTGCATAAGCCGCTCTCTCGATCCACTTCTGATATATTTATTACTACCATTATCATTATTCTCATGTAGAAAACGAAACCAAAAAACCCATGATGCAAAATCAATGTTTCATGTTATGAAAGAATGAAATGCACTTCTAAATGACACGATTTAAAAATGTAGTACAACTTTTAGAATTTTTATTTTATTTTACAATTGTGAATGAAAGTCTACGATGCTTATAAAAAAAACATTTAAAGACACGGGACACTGCTGCTAATGGTCAAAGACCAATCTTCTCACTGATGTATCTCCATAAGCATTAACAAACCTGTTAAATTTCCTTAGCTCAATTGGTTGTCGAAGTTGTGATATAACATGAAGAAATAAAAAAAACACTCACTAAAAGTTATGTGCTTTCAGATGCTTTAGTTTCTGTTTTTATGTATATTTTAATTCCGATGTATTTTAAAACAATTTATTTGTGCAGTGTGATATTTATATTATATTGTTGCTGTTTTAATGTCTACGGTTCATGTATGTTTTGTGCTATTTTTAATAACTGTATTTTAATATGCAAATCGAGAAAGTGATTTCCATGCTGGGCATGACGATTAAAATATTTAATGTAATCTAATCTAATCTAATCTAATCTTCATTTCGAATCAAAATCTCATTCTGAGGTCTCGAAATCAAATTCGTGATTTTTTTTAAAGTTCTTTCTCCAAAACTACGTTACTTCAGAGGGAGTCTTTTCTCACAGTGTTATATACCATCATCAGCTCTCCATTACCCGTTGCCAAGTAAGGTTTTATTTGAGTTATTACCAATAGTGTCCAGTGCCTTTAAGTGATAACAACATTACCTTCTTCATTAAGTCCTTTGAACATTGTATGAGCACCAACCCTAGATATAGTTCCGCATTTGAAGCTATGTGGGAGTTCGGATATGTACTCGTCTCCAACCATAACCAAATGGCCTGGAAGCAACTCGAAGTGGTATGCAATCAAATGAACCCTTAAATTCAGAGAACAAAAATGTTAATATACAAAAACATTTTCTGGTTGATTGATTGATAAATTATAGTAATACATGTTAGAGTACATGCGACTTACATAGCGCCTGGTTTCATATTTCTTTGTTTTATTCCCTAAATTAAAAACATTATTCTTTTTTTAATATTTAAGTTTGATTCTTATCTTTAAATCGATAGTGTTACTTCTTCTTTTTCTAAATTGTTAGCCCAACATAACCAGAGTGCATGCATGATATTTGGAAAACACAATAACTGACTTTGGGGAAGAAAAAAAAAATGCCCCCAACCCACTTTCAAAAGTGTTCCGCCGCGGTTACCCAAATCTGTGCGGTGTCCACCCATGGTCCACCTTACCTCATATGGCTTATATTAGTGGCTAACTCCACAAAAACCCTGCCACCACCCTTGTCATTTAATGGATTTCCGGTTCCAGCTTTGTTACATACGAAATAAAACCTTTACCAAATATAAACATTTGAAGATGTGAGATTTCAAATCTTACTCGCATTTGACGATCACTGTATTTTGAGGATGACACACACCGGCGTTACATGGGTAAGATGTTTGAACGGTGATGAATATTTCTCCACCATCACTAAACCCAAACGTGGCAAGACTGTAGAGGGATGTAGTTGGGTAATCAAAATGGTATCCATCAAATGTTGTGACGGCACCTCCGCAGCAAAACGAGCATCTGTGGAAATCGTTGGACACGGTGCCTGCAAAAAAGAAAGTCAGACAGTGAGTTTTAGGCAAAAACAAATTATCAGTTAATCGTTCCCTCCCTCATTCTTTTTTAGGAAAATTTTTGAATTATTTTTTATCTATTTTACATTTTCTTTTCAAAAGAAAAGTGTAATTCTCATTAAACTAACCAATCTATTAAAAGCATGTGTAAAGTTCCGACACTAAGTAAAATGGTGACTTTAAACTGAAGAATTCGTGGCGTGTTTGAATAAAAACGCTTACGGCCACCTTGGAAAGAAATAAAAAATATAAAAAAACTTTATCCTCCTATTGGAAAAACCCGGAGATCAACAGGTATTTTTTTTTATCGGGTATAAGGTGACATAATCCCGTTCAAAATACTTAGTCCACCCATTCGTAACGGGACAATAAACATTCCCTGTCCACTGCCCGGTGCCAATATTGGGTGCGTTCGTTTAGCATCCCCGGGTCGACCCCGGTGTGTGGCGTTTTTTCCCCCAGGACAAACGCGTGCAGATAATTACCCACGTTCGTCCTGAAAAAAAAGCTAAACGGACGCACCCAAACTTTCTCTCCCGTACCCCGCCGGCCCCCAGCAGACCGCACATGAGAACCATGGTGTGAGGGCCCAACGAGATATGGCCGGGATTGTGATACTTTTTTTAACGAATGTATTTATTTTAAAGAGTGTGAACTACGGCGCAAATCAGCGGTATGACATTTTTTGGTTACATAAATAATCCATTTAATTGCTGAAAATTAAACAGACCCATTTTTCAAGTTTGATTATGTCCATTTCATCAAACCTAAAATAAAAAAAATCATCTGAAAACCGGTCTCTGGATTTTGTTTTTATGGTAGCTTTTAAACATCATTATGGTTAAGTTAATGAATACACACCAAAGTACTTTATAAACCCTTAATGATTTTTAACAAAATATGTGTATTTAGAAAATCTTTTAGAGTTCAGAATTGTATTTGTTACGCATACCTGTTTCGCAGTATGTACCTTCGTAGCCTGGGTCGCACTGGCAATGGTCAGGAGCAATGCAACTACCATATACGCATTCAGGTTCACATGTTGCTGTAAAATAAAACAAATGGTTATTCTGCTATAGCTTTACATGTACTTGACGCCTTTGGTTATTGTCAAAGGCCAGTCTTCTCACTTGTTGTATCTCGACATGCATAAAATACAGACCTGTGAACTTTTTTACTCAATTGGTCGTCAAACTTGCGAGAGAATACCTTAAGAATAAACACCCTTGTCGTGACAAGCTGTGTGCTTTCAGCTGCCCTGAATTCAAGACCTCAGCTGAGGTCTCAAATTCAATTCAAATATTTTTGTGAGAAATTACTTTTTTTCTCAAAAACTACGTTACTTCAGAGGGAGCCGTTTCTCACAATATGTTATTCTAATCACCACCTCTCCATTGCTCGTTACCAAGTCATTTTTTTGTGCTAACATTTATTTTGAGTAATTATCAATAGCATGCAGTGTCTTTAATATTGAGCCAACTTTTTTCATTGATTTTAGTCATTCATTTTTAATTCTTCATCATACTATAAAAACATGAAACTCCATATCCCGTGTTACAAAAAAGAGCATCACTACATGCATATGTTTTTATTTGTTTAACGTTCCGAAGACTGGACCTGAAAATATTAATTCCACGTAATGTAGAAACACGCGTCCATAAAGTATTATTTACAGTGTTAGAAACCTAACAATCTTTAAGAAAGATATTTTTTTTTTTTAAATCCTTACCAACGTCACATACTAATCCTTCGTAGCCATCATTACAATCGCACTGGTTGGGTTTGACACACACTCCGTGCTGGCAGCCTTCCTCACAGACGGCTGGTGATCAAACATAATAATATGATAAAAACAGAGTATTTATATAGAGCCTTATGCCATGCCTCAAGACACCTAACACGAAAAAAAAAATGTTTGTATAATCTTTTGAGTGGAGCTCTAAGACTCCGTTTATTCATCACCAGTAAAAACAAAGTACAAACATCTTCAATGGACCATTAACACATAAACTGTTAGACCAACACACTAAGTACATTGAGGATACAAGAGGCTAGTTAAAAGACAATGAACAAAAGTGGTATTACATATCAAACAACAAAAACATCAAAACAGTAGCAAAAAAACATTAATGAATCCAGTTGGAGCAAATCTCCTTCCGTGACTACCCGCAGGATAGAAAATACAAAAACGGAAAAGACATGGTTATACACTAAATGAAGATTTGGTAAAAATTTTACGTCAAGTAAACTAGTTTTTAGCAGTGTGCAGAACTTGGGGATGGAAGTTAATGTTAATGAGGTTACGCTTTATCGAAGTTTGGTATGTATCCTGCACATTTGGATGGGCAATGCATTATAACAAGTAAAATAACCTAGAAGAAACTACCATGAATGTGATGATTTCAGATGTCGCTTTATTACCAAGTTCAGTCAACGTCACAACAAACATTTCGTTGTATTTAAACGCTTCGAAGTGTGGACCTGAAACACTATGCGGTCTTACACACGTCAACAAAGTGTTATTTACAGTGTTATAAAATGGGAGTTTCTTAAAGTGTAGACCAAATGAATGTCCGCACAGTGACTGAGCTGCGTCTTGTTGTTCTGTTAGGTGTTTTTTTTTTTAGATACAAGTAACCCTAAGGATTCAATTTTGTTTCCCTGAAATCATCAGGCTTGGTATTTGGTCAAACGAAGTAAGCAGGATAATTTGCCTAATACAATGGTTTACCTCAATATTCACATAATGTAGGCTCTGATAAACACTTCAGGCCTATATAATAAGATTTGTTCCAATACTTTTCAAAATATCGGGAACAAAAGAGCTGGAAGATAAACATGCCAGAATTTCAACACTCCAGCCGTCGATTTCACCAAACTCTTCCTAACATAGGATTAATCTTAGGACTTAGGACGAGTTGAGTTCCGTATCCAAGTACGTAGGAAGCATTGAACCCATCCTAAGTTAGGACGGGTTACTCGTCCTAACTCGAGTTAGGATTAATCCTAAAGTTTCGTGAAATCAGCTACAGGGCATACAGAAAAAAAAGGGGGGGCACATTTTAAGAAGGGATTTAGGATCTTTTGGTTTCCATTTCCGCAAAAACGAACTAGGTTTATACAGGGATGTAAAAATATACCAAGTTTACCTTGATCGCAAGTAGGTCCTTTGTAACCGAATTCGCAAGCACAAGAATCGGGGTCAACACATTCGCCATGAACACAAGGTTGCTCGCAAATAGCTGGGGAAAAAGTATACAATCGTTCCTTTAAATAGTTACAATCGTTGAAGGGATGCATTTGGTTTCGAAAACGAAATATTGTGTTAATTAATTGTAAACAGCAAAACTGGCGTTGGCAGATTAAATAAACGAAAATATGTTGTTATGTTTTTAAGGCAGTGGACACTATTGGTTATTACTCAAAATAATTATTGGCATAAAACCTTTCTTGGTGACAAGTAATGGGGAGAGGTTGATGGTATAAAACATTATGAGAAACGGCTTCGTCTGAAGTGCCATAGTTTTCGAGAAAGGAGTAATTTTCCACGAATTTGATTTCGCGACCTCAGATTTAGAACTTGAGGTCTCAAAATCAACCATCTAAATGCACACAACCTCGTGTGACAAGGGTTATTTTTCTTTCATTATTATCTCGCAACTTCGATGACCAATTGAGCTCAAATTTTCACAGGTTTGTTAATTTATGCATCTTTTGAGATACACCAACTGTGAAGGCTAGTCCTTGACAATTACCAGTAGTGTCCACTGCCTTTAATGAAAACTGTTTAAATCTTTAACAAAATATGAAATTAATTTGCAATACATAATGCAGACGCAAGCACTTTATGATATAAAGTACAATAATATGCTAGTCGGGGCACTGAATGGTGTGGTATCAGTACATATTCAGTTTGGTAACACCATGTGTGCATACTCGCCAGGTAGATAATGTTCTTTTGAGTACTGTATATTGCTTCATGATAAACATGTAAACTTCTACTGCGGAGTACACTTTCGGAATGCGGGAGACTTCCCAGTTCTGAAAGAAACTGTCTTCCTTTTTAACTACATCAGGGCCCAATTTCATAGAGCTGCTAAGCACAAACATTTGCTTAGCATGAAATTTCTTCCTTGATAAAAACAGTATAAACCAAATTTCCACGTGATTTTCAGGATAACAAGCAACAGCTCATTACCAATAACAAGCAATATGCAATCCTGTTTTGTAATCCTGTTTTTATCAACAAAGAAATTTCATGCTAAGCAAATTTTTGTGCTTAGCAGCTCTATGAAACTGGGCCCTGGGCGGAAGGTAAACAATATATTGATATTGTAGTTGATAATGCTTTCAATACACGCGATAAAAAAATCATAAATAACTGTTCGTTCTCCCAAAATGTTTAAAATAAAACAAATAGATAGGTCTGCTACTGCCGCCCTACTTTTACAGCTTATTGATTTTAAAGGTTTAACTCAGATCCTGCAATATTGTTCTCATCAACATCGATTGAAATGAAAATCATATACTCACGTGTGTCACACAATTGACCTGTATAGCCGTGGGTGCAATGACAGACATCAGGAGGGGAGACGCACGTTCCGTATTCGCAGCCTGGACTGCAAACAGCTGGTAAAGTTTTTCAATACATAATAAAAACAACTTAAGTAAGTATATGTTTGCGGTGACAAATTGTAAAATTGTTTGTGAGTAGTGGTGGTTCTGAGAAAAGCCGGCTTGTACTGAATAAATAACAATTAAAATTAAAAAAATAATAATACAAAACTACAACTTGTTAAGTATAAAAAAAAAAACAGGTAAAAGTAATAGGAAGAAACTATAAATAATTTTGTGGGAGTGTTGGCTTTGAGAAGAGCCGGTTTAAATCAAGTTTTAAGTACGGTTTGCGGTTACACCATGTCAAATGCGAGTAGTGGTGGTTCTGGGAAGAGCATGTGTACTGCAAATAAAACAAATCTAATTGAAAGAAAAAAATACAGGACTGCATCTTGTAAGGTATTTTATAAAAGAAAAGTAAAAGTAAGTAAAACTTTGCGGTTACACCACGTCAAATCTCTTTGTGAGTAGTGGTGGCTCTAAGAGCTGGTGTTGCATACAATTATGTCCTCTATGCAATACTATCCGGAGGACATTATTGCATATGCAAATGTGTCCGCCGGACGGTTTTGCATATGCATTCGTGTCCGCCGGACGGTTTTGCATATGCAGTCGTGTCCGCCCGGATGCTTTTGCATAATGCAATTGTGTCCGCCCGGACACATTTGCATATGCAATTGTGTCCTTCCCCTTGTAAAACCGTCCTTGCAGTAAACCAAACGCCCTTGGTCGACGGAACACGTTCGCCATTTTTTTTACAAGCCAAGTGCATGTCATAAACGACATGGGAAAGGTTCGGTCGTTCGGTATTCGCTGTAATCATAAAATACGTAAATATTTATGCTGCATATAGGCTACGTAGGTTCAGTGCATGCACGCTCGCTTCTGACGCGCGCACATTATACTATACAGTCATGTACTTGTCCGCCGGACGGTTTTTGCATAACCCAGGACACGATTCCATATGCAAAAGTGTCCGGAGAGGACATTATGCATGGCGGACACAATTGCATCGGACACTGGTTTGAACTCACATACATAACAATTTAAATGAAAAACACAGGACTGCATCTTGTGAAATATTGTATAAAGAGGCCCTATAAACACGCTTCCATTTTAATAAATGAGACAATAACCCACACAATGTTAAATTTTCATCATCAATGTTTTGTAGAAAGCCTCTAATGCTTGGTGATTACTGTCGCCACAATAAAGATAACAAAGATTCACACGTTTAAAGGCAGTGGACACTATGGTAACTACTCAAAATAGTAATTAGCATAAACCTTACTTGGTAACGAGTAATCGGGAGAGGTTGATGTATAAAACATTGTGAGAAACGGCTCCCTCTGAAGTGACGTAGTTTTCGAGAAAGAGGTAATTTTCCACGAATTTGATTTCGAGACCTCAAGTTTAGAATTTGAGGTCTCGAAATCAAGCATCTGAAAGCACACAACTTTGTGTGACCATGGTGCGACAAGGGTGTTTTTTCTCCTTTATTAATATCTCGCAACTTCGACGACTGAGTGAGCTCAAATTTTTACAGGTTTGTTATGTAATGCATAGGTTGAGACACACCAAATGAAAAGACTGGTCTTTGACAATTACCAATAGTGTCCACCGTCTTTAACGTTTCTACGCCAGAACGTACGTAAGTTTTTAAACCCGTCCCCAATGGTATCGCCTATAACGTTTTCTTCTCTTTTCTGATTTATCTTAGGACTTATAGGACGAGTAAAGTTCCGTATCCAAAGACGAGCGCATTGAACCTATCCTAAGTTTACTTGTAACTATGGAGATAGAATTATCCCTCGCGAAATCGGCTGTTGGCATGGGTAATATTGTTACCTTTATTTCTTGTAAAACGGTTACATAAATATTGATCTTACCTATGGTGCACTTTTCCCCACTCCAACCGTCGCAGCAGACCGTCACGGTTCTAGTCCTGGGTATCTTTATGATACGATGATGTTTGACCATAACAGGCCTACAAGAAACAAATAATAAGATTTTTAAAACGACTATGTCTGAGATAGTATGGTTTGTAATGAACTCCTTAATGGGAATAGTATAACTTCACAACGTCATGAATTGTCGCGTAGTTTTGTGGCCGACCGGTCTATTATATCGGACCTTACTTTTGATGATTGAATTAGAGTAATGGTTCAATTCTTGGTCATCATACTTGGTTTGTTCAGTTAGGCACATAACCACAATTGTATCTTTTAAACTTATGTGTATAAAGGAACCTGCGAGGTGTAAATAACACAGGTAGCCTCCTCATGGGAGTAGAGACCCCCACGTTTAAGGAAAGGTGTCTAGTAAGTATTCTAATTGATATTTCTGGTAACGAAAAAAAGGATGGCTTATAAACTAAAGTTATACTGTAGCTCAAAAGCCTCAGGAAACATGTCAACAAGGGTGCTTGCAAATAGCAAGAAACACCATGGGTTAACGTACACCCGTTTGTGCGGCACCTAAATGTAACCCAAACCCTAAACGCAGCCTGATCTAAATGTAGCCACATCCGTTTCAGACAGGCGCCAGAGTCGCGCCGAAAAAGGAGCGACTCTACAGGGCCCAATTCCATAGAGCTGCTAAGCACGAAAGTTTGCTTAGCATGAAATTTCTTCCTTTGAACTGTTAGCTTACTGTGGGGAATATGCAATAGAACCAGTCTAAACACAAGAAATTCAATTCAACAAATTAATTACTGTGAACTTGCTTCATAGCGCACATGCCTCAAGGAGAAATTAAAAGTTGTTCTCAAAGCTCATCTGAGTTTAACGAGTTAAAACGAAACTGAAAATTAATTAAACTCATCTATAGTTGCGCCACCTTAATATTGTATGCCAATTTGGCATGGCTAAAATAATGCATCATTTTAAAGACCAACTTGAACGAAATATTATTAGCATTAAAACTAGTGCGCACTTATTACAATAGCCTAAATGAGTGGAACTCGCTAAGCTTGTTCACCATTATTCCACTACTCGGACTTTATGGTCATCTCAACAGTCATGGCTTTCTGCTACTAGAGCTTCTTCCATTTTTTATGACCACAGATCTTTTTCTTACGCCGCACCGTTTCTTTGGAATAATCTTCCTGTGCATATTCGCCAAGCTAATTCTTTACAATGTTTTAAGTCCCTGTTGGAAACTCGGTTTGTTTAAAGCTGCTTTTTGTAATTTGCTTATTTGTATCTTGTATCTTTCTCTCATTGTTTATTTTATTGTTCTCTTTATGCGCTTAGAGGATTTTTGCATGAGGTGCTTTACAAATGTCTTATTATTATTTTATTATTATTGTAAAAAAATGCATAACAATGAAAAAACTGCAACATACTATATTTCGATCAATTTTATACCACGAGAGAAAACCCACCGAGTTTCACGAAAAGCCGTCAAATGCCCCGGTGTTATTTTTGCAAAGGATAGGTAGTTCTAACTTAGGACTTGTATATGAGTTTATCAAAAACTTGAAGTGTTTGCCCTATATTATTTAGCAATTAGTCAGGCACCAGTTACAACAATGTAAACAAACGTAATTTTGGTTGGTAACCTGTTTCTGTTACGCAATAATTTTCTTTGCTAAGCAAGTTTTTGTGCTTATGCTAAATGCTTATAGACGCAGCTCTATTGCGTTTGCTAACCCGTTTAGTATCTGCACGCATTCATGAATGTTACATACCTCAAGGAAAGGGTTAATTGATTAACAATGTCACTTGAAGAGGCAAAAATCGATTATATAATATATCATGAACGTGATTTATGTTTTATTTTGCCAAAAACAACGTGATTTATGTTTTATTTTGCAAACAAATGGCCGGGAAATCTATTTGTGTTTAAATTTAAAAAAGCAAGCTGTATACTTTTTAATAACCAAAAGGACGTATAAATGTAGGTTTTCTCTATCAAATTCGGCAAATGAGCATTCAAGTTCATTTTCATGCGTTCGAATTAAAGTTTTTTTGCCTCTCCAGTTGTTACTGCGTTTCAAATGCAGAATTCGACCCTTCAATTTCGTTTTGAGTGGAGTCAAATTCCTTTAGCACTCTGTTCAATTTAGCGTGTCGTCATTCGTTTTCGTGACACACACGCCTCAACAAGCGTCTGTGAATTTGAATGCTGCTTTGATGAATTGTTAAATTGAATGATCAATTTGTTAAATCGAATGATCAATTTGTTAAATCGAATGACGCAACATTACATTTGACTAATCATAATAACGAAATCAAATTACCCCCTATCAGATTCGATTTCACGCGCAAATAAAAGAGCAGCGTGGTGGTCAAACCGGCTGCTCGTTTGCCGAAATCGACCGAGAAGACCTATTCAAAAACAAACTAGTTAATGGCCTGACGTTTCGACCCCAGCAGAGTCTTTCTCGAAGGCTAAATTGACTAATACATAAATAAATAGTTGTATATAACATTTAAATGACTTACACCTGGACTTCACACATTCCCGATGCGTCATCTCGTGAGACTTGGACCAACTTTTCCCCCTTACTCAGCCGGTCTTCGTACTCGCTGCAGCGTATTGTGTCATCTTGAAGTTCCTCAACTAAGTAGGTCTGGTAACTGTTGGCTTCGTACGACTTTTGCTTTTCGCAAAAGTGTTCGGTGACATCTTCGCATCTTTAGATAAAACAAAGTATATGTTCTTTGAAATATTCACCAATAATGTAGCGACGAATTATAAGCTAATTACCTCCGCACATAAATGATAAACATAGGTCAACCATGCTCCTGAAACTCGGTTTACCAAACTTATCTCTACATTTACATATGATTGATTGTTTTATTGAATTTATTCGGATAAAAACATGTCCAAAATACATAAACAACCAGAAAAGACAAGTACTCTTTACTTTACCCATTTTATTTCAAAGTGGTCAGAAAAGGGGAAACTAATGGGTGTTAAACAATGCAGAACTTTGAAAACATACCACAAAACACTAGCTTGTTTTTTAATGTAATTAGTTAGAATAAAATACTAGCACGAAGGGATCGTAGGTCATAGGATCATCAGTGTATGATCTAATCAAATCTATTATAATCTAATCTAATCTATTATAATCTAATCGAATCGAATCTAATCTAGTTAGTAATGTAAACAGTTTTGGCGCATTCAAAAGGGGGACAAAACATATCACTTACTTCGTCGTCTGTAGGCAGAAATTTGTCAGAAGGAATAGGACCAAGACGTATTGTAGTGGCATGACAGCCATGACCAATACAGTGGTCACGTCAAGGTATAATCGAAACCTTCGTTTTCTTTATGGCGTCTCAAGTATTCCAAAAGTGAAAAGGTATAGCATCCACATGTATAGCATCCGCTGTATAACACAAAAGACGCCTACCAGTTTCTTAAACTAGTGGCTATTGAGAAGCGCAGGAATAAACTGTTCATTATACATCGCATCGATGTTGAACTTGATTCACAATGATTGGTTGAGTCCTACCCAGCTGCGTTGAGCATATGAAATCTGATTGGTTGTTAATATTGATGACAGAGCAAAAGAAAATTGCTGTGTTTGTGTTATGTAAAAGGATTATTTCTTAACCAGATGTTATAGTTCATTGATTTCTATTGAAATTATTTCGGCGATCAATTGGTTAGACATTTTGTTGTATAGTTTAGAGACCTTCAAAGGGCTAAGAGCCCTTTGTTATTTTCAATGCTCATGCAATGCAGGCGCGTGTTGCTCATCACGGGACAATACCCGGGTTCATATATTACTTAATAGACCGCTGCAATGAAGAAACAGGTACTGCATTCCATGAGAGAAGTAAATGTGTCCGAGTGATTGTTTTGTATACTTCGTTAAGCTAACTCGGAGAGTTTACAGGGAGACTTTTACGGAAAGTTTGGTTTTACAACGTGTGATGTTTTCATATATTTTTTTCAAAATTTAATTGTTTCGAAGTTCATATAATTATGTTAGTGCTTTCACGAAAGCTCCATTTTATTTCTTTTGTGCTCCTGTTGTGTCCAAATCTCCCTTGCCTACAGAATGTTGCTGTTTTGTTTTAAACTCCCTTTTGTTTTGTTTTTATTGTGTGTCCCCAAATCCCCCCCCCCCTCCTGTCTATGGCTGTTTTCCCAATTCCGGTTTGTCTGTTTAACTCTAGTAATACTTTTAATATGATTGTTCTATTATGTAAACTTGGACATACATTTTTGATGTAATTTTATTAACCAAATGCCATTAGTCTGTGACTTTTTATTTGGTCTTGTATTTTTATATGAAAATAAACCAATTTTGAATTGAATTGAACTGAATTGAATTGAAACCCGAAATAATATGGATCAATGCATAGGCCTAAAGGTTTCAAATAATACAATTCCTTCGTTGGGATCTTACAAAGCTATACCGAGGTTGAAATTCTCCATGTCTAAAGAAAATGCCTGCACACAGACCACTCCAAATAATAATTACCCGTAATAAAGAAATTAACAAAAGTTATGTCGATGCCTTTTCTTTTTTGGGGTATGCCAAAAAGCAGTAAAACAAATTTCATTGAAATTCTGCACTTTACGCTGCTACAAATTAATCATAAAATTAATTTACTGCTGCACAGTTAGCTTTTCTTACCCGTTAAATTCACTTCAAACTTGAATTTATAATTATATTAGATCACGCAATAAATGTAGGTTGTTTAGAAAATATTGTTTTTACTTCCCATGGGAACAAAACACCTGTCCACTCTTCAGATGGTCTGGGCAGCGCCTGGTAAAAGAGAGGTCTGATTGATTTATAATCGATGTATTGGCTAATATTATTCTCTACTCATTTGAAAAGTGTACATTGATTTTCAATAGGCAAAACATTGATTATCGCAACCATTCCCACAAGAAGTATGTCATGCTAAACTAACAACATCATTAGCTCTTCGTTTACTTATAAACCATAGAAAGGAACCTATCTCCGTTCCAAATGTGACAGCACGTGGTTCACATTGTAATTATTTTAGGACCCCTAATTTCTAATTGACTTCGAATTCTATTGTGTCTTTAGACTTCGATAAATTTTAGGTAACAATATTCTGCCTGTTCGCAATCCAAAGCCACAACCACGCCCCCCCCAAAAAAAAGAGAGAAAAGGAGGAAAAAAGGGGGATTTGCACATCCCCAATGATGTTTATTGTCTCATTGAAGAGAAACAAAATGGGCCACAGCAATATTTCTGTTTCTGCTTATTTGTTTGTTTGTTTGTTTGTTTGTTTGTTTGTTTGTTTGTTGGGGTGTTTGTTTAATGTTTAGACTGTAGTGCTCATTTTCTTATGTGTTTCTTGTTATACCAAAGTTTGACCCAGTCTCATTACAACAATCTACAACTACAAGTTGCAGCATGGCTAAACCTTAAGTGCAAATGTATATTAAAGCCATTATACACTTTCGGTAAGCAGTATTGTCCAAGTCCCACACTTCGTGTATCACAACTCATACATAAAATAACAATCCGGTGGAAATTTAGGCTCAATCGGTCATCGGAGTCGGGAGAAAATAACGGGAAAACCCACTCTTGTTTCCGCGCGTTTCGACGTGTCATGACATGTGTTTAAAATAAATCCGTAATTCTCGCTAACGAGAATTTATATCGTTTTAATGTTTTCTCAAAAAGTAAAGCATTTCATGGAACAATATTTCAAGAAAAGTCTTTCACCATTACCTTCTGTAAACCCTGTAAATTATGTGTAAATCTGTAAATCTTTTGTACCGAAAGGGTCCAACGGCTTTAAAACAACTATAATATTCATTTGTTTGTCGTAAACTATAGTTAACAGATGACAGTCCAACCATTTGATTGGATCGATGCACCGAGCGATTGCGTCAGTACAGAGACAATTGACCACCGGTTGATCACGTTTTCGACTGATGGTCATGAAAATGCTTACATGTGCAGTTTATTTCGGAATACAGTCTCATCAGCATATTCAATTCTGGTTGTCCCATTCAATGTTTAACATTTGCACTGTTTTATCTTACAAGTGATTTTTTAATGTATTTTGAAATAGCAGTGTTGGAATTGTTGATAGAATCGCTGGCAACAAGGGGTTTCTCAATTGGTCACCTCCTAATTTGATCAGGCTGTATTGAACTGTCATTGTTTTTTGTATACACAATTCTACAAGCTCTTATTTAAAACACTGGAATCCAAACTCATTTGTACGCCTACGTTTCATTCTTCTGCTAGACCTTCAACAAGCCGCCATCTCAATAAACAGCCTCTTCTGCAAGTACGTCATACGTAATGCATGAGGGTTTTTGACAGACACACACGGGCCTTATTTCAGCTTCAGTTCAGATGATATCTCAAGTTATGTACACAGCCTCGAGACAGCAAATGTTTGGATAATTTCAGAGGCTTTTTTAATGCAGCTGTTTTCTCCCGATGTTACTCACATTTCAAATGTCATGAAACGTGTCCGTAGACGAGATGGCTTTAAGATTAACGAATTTGTATAGTCCATATTGGGTGCACTAGTCAGCTTTCTCTGCAAGATACATCCGTCTTGATAAAACCTATCTATGCGTTGACATAGAAACATCGTTTTTAGTTTTTAAAGGCAGTGGACACAATTGGTAATTACTCAAAATAATAATTAGAATAAAACCTTTCTCGGTGACGAGTAATGGGGAGAGGTTGGTATAAATTATTGTGAGAAACGGCTCCCTCTGAAGTCGAGTAGTTTTCGAGAAAGAAGTAATTTTCCACGAATTTGATTTCGAGACCTCATATTTAGAATTTGAGGTCTCGAAATCAAGCGTCTGAAAGCACACAACTTCGTGTGACAAGGGTGTTTTTTCTTTCATTATTATCTCGCAACTTCGATGACCGATTGAGCTCAAATGTTCACAGGTTTGTTATTTTATGCATATGTTGAGATACACCAAGTGAAAAGACTGTACTTTGACAATTACCAATATAGTGTCCACTGTCTTTAAAGTAATGTACCTTTGTTATTGTTTGCGAAAATGCAAACAAAATCACCTGACATGCAGAAGTTATTATTTAGAATAAAATCGGGGTTTATTTAATGCAAGGTATCACAGCACAGACTTACTTAAATAAATTCAACACAATGTTCAAATATTGTCAAAAGTGATAATTTTCTTGATCATTTACAGACGAGAAATTACAATTTTTTTTTAATTCTATAACAAATGCCATGCACTTTTAATAACAGTGGCTTATTGCGCGCATATCCGTCACTCAGTGACGTTCCTGTCGTGTATTATCTTGAAAATCACAATAATAATCAATCAATGACAATTATATATGGGCAACGACTAACTTACAGTTGATATGTAATCAGTTTATGTTTTATTTTTACCGGTTAACTCGTAATGCGTCCTGGTTATGCTCATATTTTGAATGCAGTCAAAAAGGCCTGGCTTTATTCGCCCCAGTTCATCTAATTGTGGACATTTTAAATTTCAGAGTTGCCATAGTTTCAAAGTAAGTGGTTAGCTCTAGTCTTCACTTGCTTCGTGAGAATAAAAAATCATGTTTTATCAGTCATATCAAGTAGCGTTGTATTTTGCGATGATATCACGAACTACAGTGTATCTTCCCGGCTCGCGAGGATCCTCCATTTGTTTTAATACAGGACTACTTAAGCGTTGATTGGAGACAGGTTGATCACAATTTAGCATCGAAAGCCTCGTATCCGGAACGAGTGAAGAAGAACCTGTGGTACAGAAAATTATTACTGCTCGGTTAATTACTTCATTGTCGATGCTTTCAGATGAACATCTGGACCATTACACATGATTTTCTGAGACTGTGACGTCGTAAGAGATGACAGAACCGTCCGAGGTTTCTCAATCCGAGTGCGCAGTATCTGGACTGCCTCTTCCCCGAGCAGTTCGAGCAACCTACATTGGTCTTGACTTCGTTCTCACTCTAGTTGGAAACATCCTGACTATCATTGTTACGAAAAAAGTTGACGAGTTTTCGGAAAGTACGAAGATTTTCATAACTTCTCTGGCACTTGCGGACTTGGGTGTAACTGTAGTTGCTGCAACATCTTTCGTTGCTGAGATATTGGGTAGATGGCCATTTCCAGACTGGATATGTGTTGCTTCGTTTTTGTTCTTTTATACCTTCACAGCTGTTTCCGTGACAATGATCAGCATTTTGACTTTTGATCGTTTAATCGCCGTCGTTAAACCACTTCACCATTCTTTGATACTTAACCCAAAGAGAAGCATTGGCTTTGCTTCTGTAACGTGGGCTGGTTGCACCCTTGGTGCCGTCTTTACGACTGTTTCTAATCCAATAAAATACATGGAATGTTCTGCACTTTGCTTGACTACTCGAAGGAGCGTTTCTCAGGGTATCGCATCTGTTTTAGCGTTTTACATCATCCCCTTGTTCTGCATAATGTTGATGAACATTAAGCTCCTTGTGATCGCACGTCGGCACGCCGTTCACTTTAGACGAGCCCGAGTGGCAGCTTTAGTACTCAGCACCCCCGGACAACCAAAGTCTTTTCCGCGGAGCGTCAGAGGAAAAGCTGTAGGAGTCATCTCTCTTGTAACTCTTGCTTTTGCCCTCAGCTGGTCATTTTACCAAGTGAAACTCATTCATTTGACTTTTTCCGATAAGGGGGCGGTCTTCCCTGAATGGGTAGAATTTACTGCTGTTTGGCTTGCTTTGACGAACAGTTGGTGGAATGTCTTCATCTATTCCGTAATGAACCGAAGTTTCCGGAGCAATTTGAGGTCTGTCCTGATCCGTTTATGCCCAAGATTTCACCAACACATTGAAGTAGAGCCACTTGATATATCCTAAAGTGACTGCTTGCATGAACACGAAATTAGATTTCACACACAAGTGCAGGCCTGTATGCTTCGCTTTTCAAAGGGCAGGGGCACCAAGGAATTTTCTCATTGGTAAAGGGCACCCCATGAATGAGGAAATTGTCAATTTCTACTGGAGCATTTCAAGGGCACCGAAAGCAATTACCAGGGGCCATCGAGGCAACCGCCTTTGTTGCCTCTGTGAATATCAGGACTGCAAATGGAGTTTTGAACACCTCTGATTCCCACGAACCAACTGTCTTTATACTTTACGTTGGTTGACGTTGTTGGTGTACCCCTGTCCAATCTTCATACTTAACTTTCATGTTAAACTTTTATTCAACCTTAATTTGCAAATATTATACCTATGTCGTTAACTCGTATCCATACGCCACAAGGTGACCTTTTTAACTTCAGCTATGTTGGGCCTGTAACATTTTCAGGTTGATTTAATAAGTTTAGCACAAGTATCATGTTAACCAGTATGTTTTATTAATTTAATAACAAGGCCACTGAGTGAAATAACACTTCGCCACATCCGTGACAACCACGTAATAAAGTTAATAAATTACGTCTGTAAATCAGTTACCCATCAGTGATAACTTGTCATCATTTTAAGAATAACACAATATAAGAGATGGGCCTAAGTGAGACAGAGCATTGCTAAGCCTTTCACCCAAAGGACTGCGTTTAAATATCAAGAAAAGTGTTTTAATAGTTTAAGGAAAATAAGTATTGTTACATGTAAGCATAGAGTATGTAAGTAAGACTAAAACATAATGAGTCTATAGAGTAGTACTAGTAGTAAATGTAACAAAGCTTCCGGTACACTGCTACCCCAAACACTACTTTTTTGTAAACTTCGTTTTGGTGTTAAATATTTAAACTTGATACACTGTTCCTTAATACTATATATCGCAAGCGCACAGCCTGTTGGCAAGTAAGCTTTCTGTAGCATTTTTATCACGAGGTGTTACTCAAACAATACTTTTTAGTGACCTTTACATTTTGTATGATTTTATAAAATAGCCGAGCTTGATACGTCTGGAGATCCTGAAGACAATATATTTTGTGAGCAGCGCAACAGTGCACAAAGAACACAAGTTATCGACTCTTTTGCCGGTAATTTTTCGAAAAGACCCTTTTAGAATTCATCTGTATAATTTTCATCTTTATCATGATCGTGTCGTGGCCGAGCGTTCTGACAATCCCGGCTTGTAGTTAACCTGACCCAGAGCAGAGTGTGGGTTCGAATCCCGGTAGTGACACTAGAGCAAGGCACTTTAACGTAGCTGCTCCGTGAAAAGTTGAGAAGGCAGTGTATGATTCTGCTCTACAAGCCAGTATCCTACCCATGCCAACATCATATGGACTCTGACGGGGGTAACCGGGTAACCCACTTTTAGCCTCATGTATGTGCCAACAAGGCCCCATGACAGATGATTTGGGTATACAGCCCAACTCAGCTAAGTATGCCCCCACCTTGAAGTGGCGTCCCGGCTTTGTGATAATAGGAGACCTCACATATACAATTTTTGCTTAATATGTTGTTAAACATGGAATATATATTAAAACTATTGTGTCAGAAGGGGAATATTTACCGGTATTGGATTTGTAAAAATCAAACATAGTTTAGTGTACAACGGCACTCATTTTGAAATATTGAGTTGATTTTGCAGGAAGGACAAACGTGCTATCCATTGAAAATATCACCAACAGTTGTAATTTTAAGATTTCCTTGTATACTTGGTCATTCCCTTCCCCCTAGTAACAACGGGAGTCTGCGCAGAGACAAAATGGGTCGCCATGAAACGAGAACGCGAAAGTAACCATCCACATTGTAAATTTCTGATTATTGATTGCAGGTTATAAATACTAATCTTGAAGATGCAACTCAAGTCCAAAGTAACAGTTACCGTTAGTCATTCCTATATGGCGCCCCTGTTTCCACTGATTGCTTCGCAGCAACAACTCCATCCATCACTGGGGTTAAGTCAAACTTGTCACACTGACTTTGACATATTATTGTCGTCACTTGAGAGTGCGTTACACAGATTGGTCATGAAATGTTCACGATAAGGGTGGACATGTGTACGTAACCAAGACTACTTGCACGCAATCGAAGCTTTGTAAGAGGCTTTGTGTGTGCATCTTTATGTTCATTCTATAGACATACTTCCTTTTCCATTTAAAATATTACATTTATGTTTTACTGAGGACCTCCACAATTCCTTAGATTCCCGTATTTTAATATAATAATAATATCGAAGTCTTATATAGCGCACGTATCTACCAAACAAGGTACTCAAAGCGCCGAGTATATACAGACTTTCAGAAAGATATGTTGTTGCAGTGATGAATTCTGAGACCCAATTATTTAGCACCTTATAAGGGTTTACAAGGTGCTACAGCGCATAAAAGCAGCCACAGCCAGGAACACCGGGGCGAACCCCTTCACTTTTCGATAAGTGCACTGGGTTCTTTTACATGCGTTACACAACACATGGGACCAATGGCTTTACGTCCCATCCGAAGGACGTAGTTTACTTGTTTTTTCCCGCTTGCAATTCTGTGGAAATTGTCTAAACTTAAAAATAAAGAAGACAAACTTGTTCCTCTATTTGAATTTACTATTGTGAGGTAACTCAATATTTTACTAAAAATGTATGTGTAAACTAACCATACTATTACTCATCCCCGATGCTAATTTAATATCTATTAAACTAACCAAATAAAACATTACACTTGTTACGTACGTGAAGGGATTCTTTTATAAATAAACCTTTAAAAATGTGCTATGATTGTTTGATAAATAATTCGTCAACAGCTTCAATGGATTGCACACGAAACGCAATTTCAATTTCATCATTATTAAATATTTAACTGTCACGCCCTCTGTGCGTGCCTTGATAATAATAACAATAAAAAGTAAAAAAGAGAAAAAAAAAACGCTGCATCAGCAATTTCTGATTTCCAATCGATTCAAATGGAATGGGATTACGGGACTAACACAAACAACTTGTCTCATGATTTTATTATGCCCAAAATATAAAGGCGATGCCCTACTTCGAGAAATAAAAATGCTGCATTAAAAAAACATCTAATTTAATTTTCTAATTTTCTAATCTCATGACAAATTTGCCTACCAGACAGAGGAAATGATGGGTCAAATTGGTAAACTATTTTCTGCATTTTTCATTTTTTTAATCAGGTTCTTTGTATTCTACCAGCAGTTTATTTGCCACTTTAAAATTATCGATTTTTTAAATTAATGAAATCGAGGGCAGTATTTGGATTTCAACTTAAAATGTTGTATAATAGATGTTTTGCTATGTCATTAATTTGTAAAAGGACATCCATGCTACTACAGAGAACGAATATGGTTAAAGGAAGTTTAGTTAATCTAAAAACACAGAATTTGAGCGAAATTTGTTTTAGATTTCTACATTTCGTCGATAAGAACATACTAAACTGAAACTATGTGCGATATTATGTGCAATGATAACACGGCAATGCAAAACGGTCACGTTATAAATTGGGTGGGCTGAACAGCTTATAAATTAATTCGGTGGAAAATGTGGCAAGCACGGATTTGAGTTAGGTGACGAACTATAAGCTATTTATTATTTTTAGGGCATAACAAAAAGGTGTAGGTAAATGCATTAAAAATCCAATAAATAAACTAAATATAATAATGGTTATTTGAAAATAAAAAATAAAATCAGTATGTGACAATCTAGCTTTTGTACACGAGAATTAAGGCTCGGTCCCACTAGGTCTGTACCAGAACGTAAATGAAAACCTAAACGAAAACCAAAAAGGGACGTATGGTAACCTTACGGGCAATGTAACCTGAATTTTGATTGGTCACCCGATAGTCTTACACCAGGAGCACTGTCTGGCCCCCGATTACTGGAACGTATGCAAATCTTTATTGTCTGAGATGAGAGGGGGGTGGATGGGCGCACCACGACCATGCCCACTAAATGTCGGCACATGTGCAATACAGCCCGGCAGGTTAGACAGCATGTCGTTGGTTCAACCCGCCAAATTGAATCGAGTACAGTATGGAATCTCATGAATTTAAAGCCCGTTTCACACTATAGTTATTCCCGGAAAATACCCGGGAATGTTTGATCGATCTTTTCAAACTACTAAAGCCCTTTTCACACCATAAGTGTTTCCTGGGGTTTGATCGTAAGTGTGAAACGACCGTGCATATTCCTGGGAAAAAGTACTCCCGGGAGTTATCTAATTGCGATAGTGAGAACGGTTGCTGTGGTGGCGGTGAGGTAAAAAAAAACTCCAGAGATTTTCCCGGGAGTTCATGAAAAAATAGTGCCGCCCATAGCCTAAAATGCGGAAGGGGCGGGGGCAATTTTAAGCCATTTTGGTCCATTTCGCGTGTTTTTATTTATGTACTTTTAACTATTTTTGGTGAGGGACATTCTTGTTAAAGACACTGTACACGTTTAGTAAATAATCAAAATGTAAATTAGCAAAAAAACTTACTTGGTATACGAGCAACGGAGAGCTGTTGATATCTGAAGTAACGTAGTTTTGGAGAAAGAGGTACAATGGTGTTTTTTCTTTCAGCATTTTCTTGCAATTCAATGACCAATTGAGTCAAAATTTTCACAGGCTTGTTATTTTATGCATAATGTTGGGATACACCAAGTGAGAATACTGGTCTTTGACAAATACCAAACGTGTTCAGTGCCTTTAACTATTTAGGGATGGACTTCTATAGACCACCCCCGCCGCCATACTTTATGCTTTAGTGAATTTTTATTTTTTTGGTTAATTTATTGATTGCATTAATTTCTTCTTGTGTGTCCCTCGAGTAATGTATACCCCACTTACACCCCACCCCTGCTCAAGTATCTAAGGGGCTGAATGCACATTCCGATTTTCCGAGAAGCAAAACTCGGATGTAAAATCGCCGAGAAATTGAATATTTTAAGTCAATTTAAACATCACTTCTTCGAGAAAACAAAGCAAGGGTTACTTAATATGTTTAAGAGGTATGCACGAAACGGAGACAATGGCTAAAGAGACAAAACAAGAACCATCTTCCTTCGCCGTTTGTAAATGCGTCTACCATGGAGCTATACCACCGGGATAAGGCTATTAACAAGAAAGAAAACTGCATACCGCAGACCCCCCCCCCCCCCCCCCATCTACCCAAATGGGCGGTATGGATAGTTCTATCTGCGAGTGAATTATATTATCCAGTGCAAAGTTCATTGTTCATTATTCAGAACTGGGCGTACGCCGAATGGAATAATTAGGTACCCATGTGACATGTACAGGCTTATCAAATGCGGCCTACTGCACACTCATGGACGATATTTTTAGGTTTCCTTACGTCCTTTCGTTTACGTTGTGGTAACTACTGCAGCCATAACGAGAACGATAACGAAGCAAAGAAAACGCATTCCATTGGTTGAATGAGCGTGTGCGTATTCTGCGTGGAGCAATTCAACCAATAGAATGCGTTCTCTTTGCGTAGTCATCGTTATCGTTTTCGTTATCGCTGCAGTGTGACTCGGCCTTTACACGATTTTCAACAATAAATTAAAGAAGTAAAGTCTAAAAGTATCTTCCAGGCAATGAGGCAAGCGCAATTGGTTTGACAGATCTTGACGCGAAATTCATGTTTTAAGTTTTTTACGCAAACGTAAATAGTGTTATAGTCCAAATGTTTACACATTATGTTCTAAGTCAACTTGTTCGGTGTAACAAAGCAATTGATATGTTTGCTTTGGTATGTTTATCATGTGTCTCTATCATTCGATTCTGAAGGGATTTGATAAAACAATTTACATCAAAATAAAACTGTGACTTATTCAACTATTAATTTAAATTCGGACTTTCACCCCCTACCGCGTATTGTTTATAGTCACACCAGCCAAGCAAGCAGGTGGCCTTGCTCAGTTTAGACTGTTTTTAATTTAAATGTAAAAACACTTCAATGCCTTCTCTTTGAAATGCCTGTTTGCTCTTCGTATTCACCATCCACACGAACCATCGATTCAATCACGCTTGAATAATTATGTGATCACACAAGACTTCTTCGCACTTGCTGGGATTGACTCGTTTGGTTGCACACTCAACGACGTGGATAATTTCATTATTAACTTTCACCAATACATAGAGGAGGGATCAGTCTGCACAATGCAATCGGGAACCGTGGACCATTGGTAATTAATTAATCGGCTCACAATAAGAACAGAGACCAGTTGTTGAAATTCTACATGAGCAAGGATCACTGGAAATGGAGGCTGTAACAAATGAATCTGGTGGAGTATCGTCCTCCGACTGTGTTGTCTCTGGAGATACTCTTTACCAAGTGCTTCGAGCAAGCTACATTGGTATCGACTTCATATTGACTTTATTTGGAAACATACTGACAATCATCGTCACGAGAAAAGTTGAGGAGTTCTCGGACAGCACTAAAATATTCATCACATCTTTGGCAGTGGCTGATTTGGGCGTTACGGTCGTCGCTGTCACATCCTTTACTGCTGAAGTATATGGAAGATGGCCATTCCCTGAATGGATATGCCAAGTTTCCTTTTTAAGTTTTTACATCTTCACGGCAGTGTCTGTGATAATGATTGTTATTATGACTGTGGATCGTTTAGTTGCCGTGGTGAAGCCACTTCGCCATTCCTTGATTCTAACCAAAAGAAGAAGTATCGTAGCAGCCGTTTGTGTGTGGTTTTGCTGCATTCTTAGCGCTTCTTCCACGACATTTCTCAACACAGTAGAGTACAATGAATGTTCTGCAATCTGTTGGACAAAGGGAAGGAGTATTGCTCAAACGATCGCATCCGTTATGTTGTTTTATATAACGCCTCTGATTTGCATCCTGATCATGAACATACGGTTACTTATGATAGCACGGCGACACGCACTTCACTTTAGGCGGGTAAGGGTTGCTGCCTCTCTGCCGAACACCGCTGATCAACCGAAACATCCTCCCCCAAGGAATGTCAGAGGAAAAGCAGTTGGTGTTATTTCTCTTGTGACACTTGCGTTTGCGTTAAGTTGGTCAGTTTACCAGGTGTGTTTGGTACACTCTGCATTTTCCGATGGTAGTCCATTTCCAGAGTCAGTGGAGTTCGTCGCTGTGTGGCTTGGATTGACGAACAGTTGGTGGAATGTAATTATTTACTCCATCATGAACAGAAATTTTAGAAACCATTTGAAGAGTGTTCTGCTACGATTGTTCCCGTGGTTTCGAAAACAAGAGGTGGTAAACTACCGGTACCCAGCAATACCATCTGTAAACAACAACTTAACAACAAGACCAGATGACATCGAGTGATATCGAGCAGAGTTTGAGTGGAAGTCATAATCACGACGAGTTTATACAGGCCTACCTCAGAATCACCTCAACCAATTTGGAGTCAAACTTTCGAACCATATCTGGGATACCACACCGGCTCTTTTCAGAAAGCCAACACTCACTCAAAAGATATACTATAATACACATGATTTTACCCTTAATGGGAAGATACACGTTTGGTACTTGTCAAAGACCAGTCTTCTCACTTGGTGTATCCAAGAAAATGATGATAAAAAAAACACCCTTAATGGACGAGTTTGTGTGCTTTCAGATAAAGAATAAAAGACTTCTATAGCTAGAAGTCTTTATTATTTTAGTGAGAAATTACCTCTTTCTCAAAAACTACGTTACTTCAGAGGGAGTTGTTTCCCCTAATGAGTTATACTATCAACAGCTCTCCAATGCTCGTTACCAAGTCAGTTTAATATTTGTTTTGAGTAATTACCAAACATGTACCTTCCCTTTAAGTCTACTATTTATATTTATGTTCATGAAAGTGATTTTGTGCGCGTTTCAACAATGAACAGTGTAGCCGTATCGGTAAAACTATACACCATGACAACATTAACTCAAATTCACTAAAATATGGTAATTGAATCAATACAAAGACTATGTCTGCAACGAGTGTTAATTTTAAGAGTTGGGACAGTTTTATGTTATAACAATTTAAAGCCATTGGACCCTTTCGGTACAGAAGAAGAAAAAAAAGTTCACAAATTTACAAATAATTTACAAGGTTTACAGAAGGTAATGGTGAAAGACTTCTCTTGAAATTTTAGTCCATGAAATGCTTTACTTTTTGAGAAAACGGTAAAACAATGCAAATTCTCGTTAGCGAGAATTACGGATTTATTTTAAACACATGGGGTCATGACACGGCGAAACGCGCGAAAACAGGAGTGGGTTTTCCCGTTATTTTCTCCAGAATCCGATGTCCGATTGAGTCTAAATTTCCACAGGATTGTTATTTTATATATGAGTTGTTATACACGAAGTGTGGGACTTGGACAATACTGTTTACCGAAAGTGTATAATGGCTTAAACAGTCTTTTCCTTCTTGAAATGCCATTGTACCGTGTGTCTTTAAAAACAAAATTTTTGAAATGGCTGCCGAAAAAAAAGTATATGATTCGGGAGGAAAAGGTTTAGGCGCATGAATAGCTAATGGTCTCAACTTTCACATGGCACCCAAAAGTCCGAAAGTAATTGATGATTGGTTGAACACTTTTGTGAAGGGTTGAAAATTAGGCTGCGCAGGAATTAGCCTTCCCTTTGTGAGAGATAGTCCTTTGTAGCTTACAACATTCGATCCAAGATTTCGGCTACTTCAGGTCAATGTGTAACCTGAAGAATAAGTAGCCAACATCTGTGACATTCATGTTTTCAACAAGCCGTATTTGAGTTATCATTTTACTTAATCCCACCTTATCATTAAGAAAAAATAATAAAATGTTCAATTCATCTTTCAATGACTGAAATGTGGGGTGAAGGTTTTTATTCAAAGTCACAGATGTGAAAAAACACAATTTGTAACATGGAAGTTGCAACATGTACCATCACCCCATCCTGACTCCCGTGATCACACCACTGAGTCTACCAGGGGAAGTTTCAATGCTACAAGAACAGAAATGCAGTTCCTGTTCACTCATGAAAAAAAAATTGTTTAATAAACCATAAAATTCACTCAGCAAACCCAAACTGATCGCATTTGATCATGAATTTATCAAGGAAGGCTAATTCCTGCACAGCGTATTTTCCTACCCTTCACAAAAGTGAGTAGTGCTCACCCAGGCATTAATTATTTTTCTGACTTTTTGGCGTCATATGAAAGTTGAGATCATTAGCTATCCATACACAAAAACATTAAGCTCCAGAATCGTATATTTTTTATTCGGCAGCCATTTCAAAGGTGTATAGTTTTTTTGAGACACCCGGTATGTTTTATAAGACAAGTCATGGTTTCTTGTATTAGTAAGTGTGAAAGTTAAACACGCATTGTTCAATCTGACTTGTAAGGAGACAAACCAAAGCAATAGCATACAATTGTCATTTGCATTGCAGCCCTTTGCTAACACCCCACCCCCCGTAGTTTAGCTCATACACTATCTGTTTTGCCCTTAAATAACAATGTTCAGCACCTGAAACTTTCGGTATAAATGTGAAGACAAAGGAGTCTTACCGAGAAGAAATTATGCTTGGGCCTACCTGCCATTTTTAGAATAATATTCATTCTGAACTACCACATAGCACAAAGCACATCGCACATCAACGGTGCTTCAAGTATCTAATCCGCGCGGGGTTTTATTTATTTGTTGTCTTCATATTATGTTTCACGGCAAGTTTGATTAATTCCTTCGTCTCCCAACAACACTGTATTTTCTTGGCAACGAACGCATTAACGTCGGCGATTAAATGTTGACTTTAAACAATTACGTGTACGAATCGCCGTTGGTATCGAAGACGATATTGTTAGTCTTTTGTTATACATCATGCATGAATAAAAGACAACTGTCTCTCTGGACTAATCAAAGTAGAGCAACATCGTAAAAGGATGTACAATTCTCACGATTGATCGTTAATTCAAGGATAACTTCGTTGGCTGCTGCAAACAAATAATTAGGTTAATTAAAAATATCAAAATTACCTATCCGGCGTAATTGGCAAACCGGCTCGTCAAATTTCAACAGGGCCAGTTAAACGCCGATAATAGGCATGACGGGTTGGCCTATACTGTTTTAACAGCAATTAGCCATAATTGGTCATAGTTATGAAGTACCAATTAATAAAGTTATTGGACTTCTATATATAGTCAAAAATTAGTTGTTATTTCTTTTACTTTACTGAATATTATATTTATGCAAAATCCATACCTTTTCTTCCTGATTAGACTTTTCTTTTCCTTCTTGAATTTTAAGCAGCGGATCTAAAGGAGATGAAAGCTGATATAATAAATGGACATTTTCTGGGTCAAATTCTCCAAATTTTGGGGTTTGTTCTTGTCCTGGAATTGATGTTTTTTTATTTACATTGGATGCTCATTTTAAGTACAATATGCAACAGTGTTGCCATGCATAAACAGGGATGGGAGTAATTTCTGACACACAAAGAATCTGAAACTGGGATTCAGAGGTTACATTTAAAATGACGGCTATCCCACCTTGTGATAACAGAATCCAAGAAGCTTTTGGGAACAGTATCTTCAGTGCTGGAGAAGTAGATGAAAGAGCATGCGTTATTTTATTTGGAAAAATACAGGGTTTCTATAACTACATAGTACTTTCTATTATATTGAAATTCAATCTAATCGACTTGTTAATAGCCACACTGCAGATGATTTCGTCCCGGCCTAGTTCCAATCGACTAGTGCGAATTTGAGACTAAAACCTGAAGAGGGTATAGACTTTAAAGTGTCTGAATTCAGAAAAAAGTTTCATCCCTTCTTTGAACACATTTTAAAAACAAGCCGTTCTCACAGGTGTGATGTATTCTGTGATTTCCGAATTCTGTGGTGAAAGTAAAACCTACAATCAGGCCCCCATTAAGCTTGTATAATCACAGAAATGTTTTGCTTAGCATAAATAGGTTACCATCAAAAATTTCCAGCATAATTTTCTGCTGAACAGCTTAATGAAATTGGGTCATGGTTGTTAGAAGCCATGTATTTAACAACAATATTAAACTAACAAAGGCACTGTACACGTTAGGTACTTGTCAAAGACCAGTGTTTGCATCACTTGGTGTATCCCACCATAAGCATAAAATAACAAGTCTGTGAAAATTTGGGCTCAATTGGTCATCGAAGTTGCGAAAAAAATTATGAAATAAAAAACACTCATGTTGGACGAGTTTGTGTGCTTTCAGATAGGAATAAAAGACTTCTGGCTAGAAGTCTTTGATTATTTTAGTGAGAACATACCTCTTTCTCAAAAACTACAATACTTCAGAGGGAGTCTTTTCCCACAATGTTTTATACAATCAACAGCTCTCCAATGCTTCTACAAAGTCTGTTTTTAAGTTCATACTTGTTTTGAGTTATTACCAAACGTGTACCTTCCCTTTAAAGCGGTGTCATAATAATATACATGTTCAACAGTTTCATGAAATTTATAGGACCATGGTTCTCACGCCAGCTACTCGCTGTATAAAGATTGTGTTTAATGACACTTCAGTTCTTAAAATTCACTCGAATCTGTTAATATAATATGGAAATTGGTTGTCCACTTAAATTTATCACAGGTAGCAATTCCAGAGTAAGACCAGCATATGTGTAACAGATTCGGCCTCCTTACTTCGGCATGGGACTTTAGACCCACACTTACAAGAAATAAATGAGACATTCTGAAACGTGATTAGATTTTTAATAATGAAGCACAAGAGTTTAGATGTTGACAAAGCTATCCAAAAAACAAAGGCCGGTCTTTTTCTTAACACTTCCTTGAATTTAAGATTGATCGAGTGTAACATTGGTTGATAATTGAACGGGAAGAAGGCGGTGGTGCATAATATGTAACGGGAGACACGTGTTTTTATTCTCACACGTATGTCTTAGATAATACTAATATTGTCCCAATATTCTGAAGTATACACGTGGGGCGAAGCCCTGCACTGTTGATGGCTATAATCTTATTCAGAATCCGTGACAATGAAATCAATTTTTGATATCAGGCTTAGTTTTGCCCATAGTATTTTTAACGTACAAGAATATGAGTCCGACAGCGTTTCTTTAGAAACTACACATTTTTATTCTCACTATTTGTTCATTGTCTGCCAGTTTAAAAGTAATTGTTTCCATATGGATAAGAGTATTATATTAGGTCAGACAGAGTTTTCATTAAAGTCTTCTGTTAGGCCTATCTCTATTTGTTCATTGTCTGCCGCTTAAACACTATGTATTCTTTCAATCTAATGTTTTCTGAATGATCAAAACAAGCATGAATATTTTCTATGGGAATTGTGTACACTATACCACAAAAAATGCATAAATTAACTTGCCTATGCAAAAACATGGAACAAAAGTAAACGCACTTATTGGAGGAAAAATAAATTAGTACACCGTCTTCATTCTAATCAAGAACATAATTGTGCGAGGGGTTTTTCATGCCTGTCATCAGGAGTCAATCGGGGATAATGCTTCTCAATAATTGCGAGTTTTTAAGAGGTCCCTTGTCCAACATTGAAATCTACATATTTTAGTATGCCAAATGGAACCAATACGCTGTCATTGTTTGACACTGCAAGCGGACTTTCTAATTAAAAGTGTTGCAGTGTGTCCCAAAAGAATATAAATGAGTATTTCTCTAGCACCCAGTATGACAAAATGATGAACGATTTTCCTACTCATTTTCAGTCCGTGGTGACAAATTGACTGTGCGAACATGTTGATCTTTAACACGCTCTTGTCTTGTAATTGTTTTCTGAAATTTGACGAATGTGGAAAAAACTAATTTAAAGGGTATTTTTATGCCGTTGTTTTTTAAGGAGTGCCCAAAGATATGTTTTTCTTTTCTTCAAATGAAACAGAAGCAGGCAGTTTTTCAATGATAATAAAGTGGTTTTCTTCTTTTTGCACTTTAACCAAACTAAAATATAACAAAGTAAAATCAAAACAAATCAACTAAAGCACTAAACTCGACTACTACAAACAAATTTGTACATTGGCTTTAACAAGCAAGTATTTACACATTTTTTTGTCATGAGAAGTTTAAAATTACGTTAACAAAGAAAATCACGAAATGTATGAGAAAGTCATGGGACACATCAAATAAACACTTAATTTTCCCATCCGAAGGGTAAATGTTCACTACTTCAGAATGTAATATTTAATAAAGAAAAATGTAACACAACTTGGATGTTCAGATCAGGTACTTTTTTAAGCATGCAACATTTGGTGCCATGGAAACAAGGGGCAATAGGTTTAACCTCCTTGTGCTTACTTTTTTTTAAAACGCCCCACACCAACATACATGAACACCTACAAAAAAGTTAATCCTCAGGAGAGCCAAAACATTAACCCTATCTTTCTTAATAGTAAAAATAAAACTATTATGATATCATATGCACTCAGTATACCTAAATATCAATTTTGTTGTACTGGCCAAAAAGTGACCGTTAAGACATATCAAACAATCTAGAACATTTCCTTTTTTAACAATAACCTAAATTTGTTTTATGTTTTATGTGATGTCCACCACCAACACTGCCAGCCCCCCCCCCCCCGGCCGATTACACTTCCTGTGCTCTTTCATTGTGACTCCCCATCAACAAGGTCATTTTATCTAGGGCATTGTCATCACTAAATTGACTTCCAGCCATAGCCTGCTGCAACAACAAACAAAGCAACTTAATATATATTGCATGGATAGGACTTTATGCTAACCTACCTTGTTGATGTTCCCTTCAACTCTGGTTATCTGTTCTACTGATCAGGTACAGCTAGCCTATCTCCAGTTGGATCTATCTACGTCTACTTGATCTGTCCTCTCTATGGCCTATGGGACTTCTCTCTCTGCTTTTATAATGCGTGTTTTTAGGTTTTCTGGGCGGGGAGGTTGATTCTGATCTATCTCTGTGTCTTGAACGGTAATCTTCTGAGTGTCTATGTGAGTGCTTTGTGCTCTTATCCAGTGAATTGGAATAAGTCCCTTTTCTATTTGCATAATCTCTTTCTTTATGCTTTGAGATCATCTCATCCGACTGCCTTGATTGGTGAGTACCTCTTGATGTTGACTTTTCATATGAGTTTGTCCTCCTGGGCTCATTCTCAGTGTGTGACTTTCGCTGCTTCACTCTGCGTTGTTCTTCATCATCATGACTACTGCTGTGGAATTTCCTTCTGCAAAAGAACAAATTTATCATCAGCCATGTAGTACTACTGCTAATGAAAGTTAAATTTGATGTTTTTGCCATATTTTCAAAATAAGGACAGTTTAACTACATTGGATGGCCCAATTTTTGCTGTGAACAAACTACAAAATATCAATTGGCAACCATTCATGTCAACCCGAAATGAAATGTGTCAATCTATAAAAACAGCAGTTTAACATTTTAATCCTTAATGTTTTCTTCAAATTGGCCACAAATTGTGTGCACTTTTAAAGACTGCACAGAAATTGCTACCTAAACACTCACCATAATGGTTTTTTTTTTTACGAGTGTACAAATGAGGGCTAGAAGGAAAAAGCAATCAGCCACACTTCATGAACTCTTAAAGGTCAAGATGGTTGTCAACAAAATAAACCAATCGATCTGAATAAAAGCACAGCATACTTTGCTTGGGGAGGGGGGGGGGGGGCAACTACTGGTCCAGGTTTCATAAAATGACCAAGTAATTGATGTGGTGTCATGCCAGCAGTATACGGGCATTGACAAATTAAATACTCACATAACCATGAGGAGCCCCATGTGACGTAATTTATATGTCGCATTTTGAAAATCCTCCTAAAAATAAAAATAGTAAGCCCAACACCAACTACAAGACCCACTGTGACATAGACCTTTGATAGCTGGCTAGACCAACATGCACTTCATTCTTTTGCGATGAATTAGTACCTAGTATTTGCAATAAGGTCTATAATGGGAGCGTTCGTTTAGCTGCCCTGAGTCGACCCCGCAGTGCTCACTCGGTCACTCGGGTGAGCCCCTGACAGCAGCTAATTGAACGATCACACTCCCCCTCTCGTGGTGATGGCATGTAACTCAGGTCACCCCCCTGGTGACCCACTCCACAAGCATGGCACTGTGGGCTGACCCTGGTGAGCCCCGTCAAAGCTATTCCAACGTACCGTGGCAGACCGGGGTCGACCTAGGGAAGCTAAACGAACGCACCCATTATTATTAATTTTGGCTTTGGTTTTTACCCATTCACTCATGTGTGTTAGCACTGTTACCTCAGAACTTCCCCCCCCCCACCCCCAAGTCCTGTGGAAAAAATAACACAGCCATGTTACTCAGGTGGGATTTGAACCCACGACCCTTGCAATTCTAGAGCAGTGTCTTACCAACTAGGTCTATTATTGTGACATAAGTAGCGCCCTCTGCTGTCATACCTATTAAATTCTGCAGCCGTTGCTTAATCTCCTCTACTACAACACCCACCCACTTATTATTCAGAAACATTTAATCAACCTGAAAGCAGTAACTAAGAAAATCTCACCTTTGGGTCAGCCTTTCTTCCTCAGAATCAGCTGAACTGGATGAATCAGATTCACTTGATGAGTCTGAAGAACTTGACTCTGAACTAGATTCCGAACTGGAGACGTTACGACGTTTCTTCTTCTTCTTTCCTTTTGTCTTTTTAGATTTCTTTTGTTTCTCCTTTCGTTGTTTTTTCTTCTTTCTTTTTTCTTTGTGAGATCTGAAAACAGAGCAAAAGTATTTGAAGAAGAAACTGTTATTAAAACTGCTGATAAGTCATAATGTTGATAAAGGAATAAATACCGACAGCAAATACTATTCCCTCAATGATAAAAATATTCCTACCGTTTAGAATTTCTTTTGGACGCATGCTCTGTCTCAACTCTTGAGGTTTGACTTGGTGGCTGGATATACTATAACGAAACAAAAAACAAGCAAATAAAGTTCCAAGAAACAAAACAGCTTTGAATAAAAACAAGGTGTATCCCACAACTCTCCAAATCTCATTTTAAACTGACAAATTATAAAGTATTCCCAATGGAATCAGAAACAGTGACTGTGACTGTGTTAAATATGGGAGGTTAGGTTGGTGTAGTGAAAGTCAGGCAAGTGTGAGTGTCTTGCCTGACTTTCCACCTCTGGGTTACCAGTTTGAATCCCACCGGGGACAGAATGGGGATTGTGTTTTCAGTCCCTACATTTTATACAGCATGGGTTTTCCCTGGAATAATTATATGGGGTTTGCTTCCCACATCTAAAATTGAAACTTCCTCATTATTTTTTTTCCTTTGGGTTCTTGGCTAGTGCAGTCCTCAAGTTCGCTTTTCCCAGAGTCCTTGGCTTTACAAACAAAGTCAATAAATTAAACGAAATATCAGCTTACCTGTGATGAAGCTGCCGCTTGTGGGGAGGTTTTCACAACCTTCTGTCCCCTGAAAACAATTGAAATAAAAATATTACGTCAATAAACAAGTATGCATGACAGTACCAGCTTTGTTGTAGTGAGTTTGAAATATCATGAAAGAATGTGGACCATATTGGTGTGACCAGAACCGACCAGTAAAGTGTTAGTCTCAAGTCAAGCAGTCTCCACCATCATGAACATAGTGGAAACCCCGTCACTCTGTTTTCACTGTTTTAAAACATCAGACTTTGGACATGCATCATTATACAATTGTTGCACGCTGGGACGGGTCCATGGCGTTTTGTACACTCGAGGGGGAAATGGCACCGAGGCGAAGCCGAGGGTGCCATTTTCCCTCGAGGGTGTACAAAACCCATGGACCCCAGTCACAACGTGCAACAATTGTTTTGTTATACCTTTGTATAATTGTTATTCCTCTTCTCGAAGTTCTGTGGTCATCTTCAAACATTACGACGGACTATTCATTGTTTAATAAGCAGACGAACGAGAAACAATTCCCTCGAACCCGCGGGTGTTTCGTACACAGCGCGAGATCGACCAATGCTGGGAACGATCAAGGTGATGTACACCGGTGTACATCACTTTTCATGTTACCCGGCCCGTCGCGAGCCATGTAACATGGGTTTTTGTTGCGCGTCACATGATTGGTTTTCGACCAATCAAACTTCACAGTTTGTTACCGAGGTATAACAATCAAAATTGTTTGCCATGAACTTGGATTATATCCAATTGGAGGTAATTGGATTATTGGAGGTAATCCATAGATATGGCATAAGCCTACACGTACCTAAATGTAAGGATCTGATCTCAAATTGATATTTCTTTAACAAAAGTGTACACTTCAAGCGACCCCTTGCATTATGCACAAACTCAAACAGCGCCCTCACTCTTCATGAGGTCAGTCACTGAAGACCAATATCATTAGCTGAGAGTTGAGCATGGTGGGTACACACATGATGCACCATTGTTTGACTTCACTCTTCAATTTTCATGAGGTCAGTCAATGCATAATTCATGTAGCTAAGAGTTGAGCATGGTGGGTTCATGCACATTTCCTTGCTTGACCTCAGCAACGTCAGCCAATGCATATGTATTTGCAAACACACATACATGTGTGTTTGCAAATACATATACATGTAGGCCCTTTTTGAAACCACGGCTACGGCTTTGGATTCGGCTTCAGGCTCCATCCTCTCCTCTGAGCGTGTATGAACAGCATGCGCAATATTGTCACAAAACAACCGCTAGGCCTTACTAGCCTGAGCTGAATCCAAAGCCAACCAAAGCCATGGTTCCGAAATAGGGCCATTGAAGGTTGGACACTCTACTTACAGTGCTGCCATCATGGCTTCCTTTTCAGCCTGTTTGACTTTCTGACGCTCGTCATTAAGACTACTTTCTTTATCCTTCCTATCCTTACTGAACCATTGCAGATCTTTTCCATCTTGCCAACGTCCAACTGGGGCTTTCAAAGAGTGGCCTGAAATGAGTACCAAAATTAAAAACAAATCATTATTTTATCAGTGTGTTTTAAAGTATTTGGCTACATGTAGTTGCTCTCTTCTTAAGTGGTGGCAAGATACAGGATACGGACGGAAAGTCTTTATTGTAAGTTTAAGTTTAAAATTAAAATTTCGCACATCCAGCCACAACTTTTTACCATGTTGCTTTTTATCCGACAGTGTCCGGTTATCTCCCTTCTTATTCTTAATAAAAATAATATTATAGGCCCTAGGGCCTAATATATTTTATAATTTATTATTTAGTTAAATTAGGGATAACTTTCCGTATGGGGCCACCACTTTTTCACCCTTTATTTACAAAATGGGATTTCTCATTGAGGTAAATTAGAATTAGATTAGATAGGCACTACTACTAGTACTATTATAATTATTTCATATCAAATGAAAAAGTGGTGGCGCCGTACGGAAACTTTTCCAGTCGAGGAAAAGTTTCAATAATTAACCACACAACAACCGAAATGCAGTACAACAACAAAATTAACAAAAAATAATAGTTCAAAACTTCTCCCCTGCACACGCACCCCATGCTGGCCACCATTACAAGACACGGACAAGACTCAAGTCGATGCACCACGCACGTGTTTTTTTCCACAAAAAAAGGGGGAAGTCACAAACACGAACAAAAGTCAAGACAAAAATACCAACCTAAATAATACTCTCTGTCTTTGTCTGTCTTCACACTGTCCCATGTGAACTGGTCAGCACCACCTCTCGTTCCTCCTCGGGGAATGTAATACATAACTAAATAGTATTTTACCAACAAAAACACTTAGTATAACCAAACGTTTCTGACAGCAAAAGTTCCACTCCAAACAGACGACATTTCCTAAAATTTGTGACGTGAACTTATGGGGATTTCCTTCTCCATGCAATTCAGTGATGTCAACTCAGTTTTGTTAGACTGGTATAATATACACTTTGTAGTTAAAATTAGTTCTATTGGAGTCTTCTATTGGAGTCTGGGTATAGTTCTACAGACCTACCGCTAAGGCATGGGTTCTGTAAGTAAACGAATGGCACAGACAGAAGACTGGTACCCGCTGTCGAACTTTTCATTTTACAACACTAGATCAATGAGACGTACGAGTAACCAATTGAATGCAGCATTGGCAAAATTAGTCAAGATGGCGACCATGGAGTTGGAGAAAGCTGAGGCTCTTTACGAAACAGATAAAAGTGCTGCGATCGCAATCCTTCATGGAATTGGTAAAATTATTTTTGTGTATATATTATGGGGATACATATTGTGACATTCTTGACGTTTTTACTTGCTGAAAATAGACTTAAAACGCTTGGAAATGCACTGATCAGTGTTCGAGAAATGTGTTGAGTCACGTCAACAACAACCAAGCGAAGAAGCAACAAACAAAGTGAACACATAAATAACCACTCATCCCATGTGCACAACCCAATCATCAATAGCAAAATACACATGATGCACGAACTCAAATTTTACATTAAGTAATATAATGGTTAGTAGACATACTATTCTTTGATATATATATACACGATTCTAATTGAACTTCAAATTCTCAAATTATTGTAATTAATAATATTTCCATTTTCTGAAATGAATGAAAACAGGTTTGTACTTAAAGGAACACGTTGCCTTGGATCGGTCGAGTTGGTCTATAAAAAAAGTTCGTAACCGTTTGCTATAAAATGCATGTGGGTAGAAAGATGTAAAAGTAGAATACAATGATCCACACAAACATGCCTCGAAATTGCACGGTTTTCCTTTTACCTCGTCGACTAACACGGTCGGCCATTTATGGGAGTCAAATTTTTGACTCCCATAAATGGCCGACCGTGTTAGTTCGCACAGTAAAAGGAAAACCACGCAATTTCGAGGCAAAATTGTGTGGATCATTGTATTCTACTTTTAAAACATCTTTCCAACCATATGCATTTCATAAAAAACGTTTACAGACGCTTTTTATAGACCAAATCGTCCGATCCAAGGCAACGTGTTCCTTTAAATTTCAATCATTTTGTTTTTGTGGGGTATTTTTGGCAAGTAAGGATTCATATCATATTGAAATTAATTCTTTTCTGTGAAGTCCATTCATTTATAATGTTCAGATGTTTGTCACGTGTGTCGAGACTCTGACTTAATTTTGTTGAGAATAGTTGTTTAAGATAATTTAAACTAAACTAAAAACTAAAAGTGAGATGGATCATTAGGCCGATGAACTTTCTTGTTAATGTTAGGCCCCTGTCTACTCATCATATTGATGTTGAGCGCCACCCCAGAAGCATACAACAATCTCCTCGACCATGCAACATGCGTACATTACATTTATTCCAACACAAAACATTACTAATCATACGCCATCAGTTGCTCACAACCTCACCAGTCTCTGTTTGCAATTTTGCCCTCAACCCACTCCATGCGGAAAATTCAACGGCAACGCAGAAATTTTTGGCAAGGGGTCATTTTTTGAAATTATTTTAGAAATTCCAGTGAAATTAAATTTGTATGTTCGGGCCTTAAGTTACATGCTTGCGCTGACAGGAAACTAATGATATATCTTCATTGGCCTAAACCATGCAGCTGAGCATTTCATTGTAAATTGAATGAGCCTTTTATTTATTCACAGTAAAGCAAGATGTACAAGCTTCAGATGAGGATGGAATCAGGGTCAAAGAGCAAAGCATCACGGCTCTCGGTGGACTCCTTGCTAAAACAAAACAAGCTGATGGTGAGTATCAAACGTCAACATGAACAGGATAGACTTTAGTCGCAATAATCTACAGTCTACATTACTACAGGCCACCTTAAATTAAAGGAAACTCTTGGTACTTGGTAGATTTTTCTCCTGAAGCTTGCGCTGGGTAACTTATTAACAAGGAGGTCAGGAGAACGTCATCTAATTCGTTTTGTTGTTGTTGGGTTTAGGCCCAGAGAGTGTGAATGTAATTACTTTTGAAGATTTGGTGGGATTTGGAATCTTTGAGGGATTGTGGAAGATTATTCCATAGTTTCAGTGTTCTTGGAAAAAGAGATTGTTCGTAGATGGTAGATGAGATGCTGGGTATTTTTAACTGATTGTCGTTGCCCTTTCTTGCCCTCTGCGGTTTAGGTTCTAAAATTTGGCTGTGGTCGGCTTTGATAACACCATTGATTATCTTGTAAAGTGTTGTTAGCTGGTGTCTAAAACAAATTCTTTTGAAGGCTTTAATTTATGTGCCTTCGGCCACATTGTAATGCGTGTTTTGTTGTATATACAATTTTGAGCTTGTTTTATGAGATTGTTGTTGTTAAAATAGTTTCGTTATCCATCCATGGCTCTCGTGTTGTCGATTAAAAACTAAACAAAACTAAACAAACACAAACTGTCCAACATGAACTCCAGTTATACACTGAGTGAGGTTACTGAACAAACGAGTTCATCACAATTTAACGGGTTTGAGTTTGTTTGTTGTTTGTTTGAATGATATTCCCATCAAGGGAACTCGGCAAACTCCCACAAGGGGTATAAACACCAAGCTGGCAACAGCCAATCTCTCTCATACAAACATTGGTTTAACGTCTATGATTATGAATTACATAAATCAAGAAATTGTGATTCAGTAACTAGATGACAATATTTATTCTAGTCATTGTAAAATCAGCAGTTAGATGGGGGATTCGAACCCACAACCTTCTGATTGCAAGTCCTGCCGTCTAACCACTTGACCACCTTTTGGTATTTTTTGTTCCTTTTCCAAGAGCTTGGAGGTTTGATTAAGTTCACCAGACCGTTTCTGTCCTTTGTCAGCAAAGCCAAGGCAGCCAAGCTGGTCCGAGCCCTAGTAGACCTGTTCCTTGACATGGAAGCAGGCACAGGAAATGAGGTAAGTTGTATCTGATTGGCTTAGTAGGATTTCATACTTTGCTAGGTGGAGCTACAATCTAGTAAATTATTTTTCTAGGATTTGTGCTGGTGCTGAGATTGTGGTGAAGCTGGACTCTGAAAAAGTTGATGTGTGTACAGTAAACACATCAACTTTTTCTGGAGTATCAAAAGTATGAGCATGTCATTCAAGAAGTGGTAAACCATTGAAAAGAAAATTGCCGTTCATTTTGAAAGCTTAGGTTACCAAAACAATCTCAACAGAGACTAGTCCTTACTCTTCCCAAAGGTTTGCTTTGTCAAAGCAAGCCATGTTAACAAACCAAAATACAAAGGTACTCGATAATGACGACTTTTAATTTCCATTACATTTTGTTAACAGGTGTCACTCTGTCTTGAGTGTATAGAGTGGGCCACAACAGAGAAACGCACTTTCCTGCGACAAGCCCTTGAATCCAGACTTATTGCACTTTACTACGAAATAAAGAAATACACTGATGCACTGGCAGTGGGTAAGTACAGAAGTAGTCATCAAAATTATTATATATGGTCTTAGAAGGGGGTTTGAGACCCGTTTGTTATTGAATGCTTTGCGGTTTGCGGTTGGATGGATGGTTTGGGAGTGGATTATGGTGGGCCGTGCAGGCACACCTCGGGGTTGTGTGGTTTTTCTTTATGCGTCGTGAGCTGGCGTGGTCTGCCATTTTGTGGATTCAAAATTTTGACTCCACAGAATGGCCGGCCGTGTTGGTTCGCGACGTAGGGGGAGGACCGTGCAATTTCGGGGGGTGTTTGTGTTGATTATTCTGCTCTACTCTTGAATTATCTATCTGGCCGCATGCAGTTTAAAATAGGGGATGGTCTCGGTCATGGTGATCAACTCAACCGGTCCAGGGCAACATGTTTCTTTGTCTGTCACAAATTTGTTGCCTGCGTGTTTATACATCAATATTTAATTTTTTTTTTTTTTTTTAACATAACAGTAATGTTTTTAATGACTAATTTGTTAACTGTGCATTTCGGCTTTTTAGCCGCTGTATTGCAGTGTTTTAATAAATAAACCATGAATAATAATACATCTTTCATCTAATCTTGTTTTGATCTTTTGTAGAGCTTTTTATTTTTTATTTTTCATTTTTAAAAAAGTGTACCAGAATGGTTGAGTTGTCGGCTATGTTTATTAATACTCTACACCGTTTGACTCAAAGGTTCAAGGTTACTGAAAGAGTTGAAGAAAATGGACGACAAAGCTCTTCTTGTTGAGGTTCAACTTCTTGAAAGTAAAGTGTACCACGCCCTGGGAAATCTTCCAAAATCAAGGTAACTTTTAAAGAACCAAAACACAAGGGCAAATAAAGCTTTTCCCATTTTGTTGTTGTAAAATATACACTTAATTCTCACATAATCAACATAACCCCTACTGGCTTTGGATGATTCATATCAAAGCCAGTCTGCAATATGTAATGTTGTGGTGAATGTAAACAAGATGCACAAATGTACAAAGTTAGTTTGGTGCACTGTGCTACCACACAAAACCTGTGTGTTTGAATGGTTTCAAATTGTCAAAGCTCTTCTTATTGAGGTTCAAAGCCCCAGCCGTGTCATTTGTGTCCTTAAGCAAGACACTAAACCATTGCTTCGTCCTTCGGATGGGACGCTAAGCCGCTGGTCCCATGTGTTATGTAACGCATGTTAAAGAACCCAGTGCATTTATCGAAAAGGGAAGGGGTTCCCCCGGTGTTCCTGGTCCGATAGGCAGCAAATTGCGCCACAGCACCTTGTAAAACATTACATGGTGCTATCAGAATTAGGTCTCATAATTCAAACGTAGTCACACATCTGCAGGAAATACTGTATGTTACAGCTCCAGGAGTGTCACTGGGTGACGGACATGTGCGCTTTATAAGAAGCCACAATTATTATTATTATATCCTTTTAAGAGTAATATTGTTTACATTTTTGCAGGGCTGCTTTGACTTCTGCACGTACCACAGCCAATGCCATCTACTGCCCTCCAAAGCTACAAGCAGCACTAGATTTGCAGTCAGGTATTTCCTCTCACTGTTTATTACTCTGGGGTTACCCCCAGTATATCATTCCATCATTATTTGCATCGGTCTATTAAGGTTTTCAGGTACATTTTTATTATCAACAATTTATCGTTTTCTTACCTCAGAAAAGGCTTCCTTGGCTTTAATTTTTAATGAAAACATTTTTGATTAACCCGCCCCCTCTCAAGGTGTCCTTCATGCTGCGGATGAGCGTGACTTCAAAACAGCTTTCTCTTACTTCTACGAGGCGTTTGAAGGATATGACTCCGTAGTAAACGCTAAAGCCATTGACGCCCTAAAGTATATGTTGCTGTCCAAGATCATGTTGAACAGGTTGGTGCAGTCAATGTAAACAAGATCATTCATTTTAATTGGAGGCAAACTAGCAAACCATTGTATGGTAAGGTTGTCCTCACTTAAAGGCAGTGGACACTGTTGGTAATAACTCAAAATAAAGACCGGATAACCCTTCTTTATGAATTCACCCATTTATTCGCACTCAACAATGTATGGTAATTGATGCAGGTGAAAAATAGTTGCTGGGAGAACTCATAATACTTCAGTCATGAACATAATAATAATAATAATAATAGCCCGTTTTTATATAGCGATTTTCACACCCAGAGGGCGTCTCAAAGCGCTTACACATTATTACCCCTGGTCACTGGGCCTTAAATCACTCCTTAAACCATCTCAACTCCCTGGTGGGGAGTATGCAGCCTGTGCAACATTAATATGCGCTACTCGGCTAAATCAGTCACAAGAACCACCTCTGCCCTCACAGGTACCCATTTACCCCATTTATGGGCATCATTTTGCGTCGTTCTGGGGGTGAGGAGATGGCTACAAAAAGTTGCAGGAGCAGAACTATAAAAAAAATCAGACTGATATCAACAGAAACATAAACACAAATGACCCAACGGTCCTCCCAACATAAACCTGCTAAGCAGCCAGCGCCCACTACGTTGGCACTCAATACGTACGGGTCATTCCAAAGGCACTTAATACAAAGTAAATACCAGAAATGCTGTGATTATAATAAATTAAGGGGATGACGGCCTGGAGGATACTAGGATACCAAAGAATTACACAATACAAAAACACAATTATCGATGGAGGTAACACTCTTATTGTTTCTGTACAAGTTTTACCGTAGCTAGGCACAGACATCAATGTTGTGTTCGAAGCACTCTATAGATATTTTTTTTTCCCTTTTTCTTTCAGTGCCGACGATGTTCAGTCAATAGTGAGTGGAAAGTTGGCTTTGAGATACGCTGGTCCAGATGTTGAAGCTCTCAAATGCATAGCAAGTGCCAGCAAGAACAGATCTCTCTCTGAATTCCAACAGGTACATTTCATTCCCAACCTTCTTCACTTGTTTCTGTCTGCTTTCTTTATTTGGGTCCGCTGCCTTTAAATCATCTTTTTGACTGTCTGAAAATATGTGGAGAAACCATTTCTGTACAAACAAATCCATGTGACAGTGCCAGGTCATTTTTGAGTTTTTCCAAGGACCTCCGTATGTTTCACGATCCAGAGGAAACTCTCTTAAAATTTGTTGATAAGGCCATAAAATTTTATTTTATTTTTAACATGAAATATTGTAGTGAAGTAGAGAATCTATTCCATTTCTGTCATTAACACTTTGTTTTCTTGTAAATATTTGATAATTCCAGACAAAAAGCAAGTACACAAAAGAGTTAGAGGATGATCCCATTATCCGAGCCCATCTGGATTCACTGTATGACAATCTCCTAGAGCAGAATCTCTGCCGTATCATCGAGCCATTCTCAAGGGTACAAGTTGCACATGTCGCCAGTATCATCAAACTCCCACTGGTCAGTACAAAGTCATTTTAATGATAAGCCATTTGGTAAACTCAAACTTAAAACACCACTTTTCATCTTATGATTTGATTATATGGGTGCGTTCGTTTAGCTTCCCTGGGTCGACGCCGGTCAATGCCGAGTGGCTTAGATAATTAAATTCAAGTTCTGGTGGTTTAGTCATTGGGGTGTGGGTTCGAACCCTGGTTAGGACACTTGTGTCCCTGAGCAAGATAATTTACTATAATATCTGTTCACCCAGGGGTCTAAATGGGTACCTGCAAGGGTAGCAGTTGATATTCTGTTTGAAAAAGCCTTTTGACCGCTACGGCAGCATGAGGCTGTATACTTTCCAGGGAGCTGAGAAAAATTACAGGAATGTTATTGGCCCAGTGACCAGGGCACTAATCAAAGCACATTGATACATGATTGTAAAATGCGCTTTAGAAAAACTAGTTCTCACTAACGCTTAAAAGTGTGTGTGAGAATGTCGTGGGTCAATGAATTCTTGATTCTTGTTTGTGCATCAAGCCTCACAAAACTATGTTTCACCCGTTAGTAAGGACGTGTGGTGTGTACTCTAAGTTTTCTCAATTAGTCAATATTTCAATCCTAATTGCATTCTGTGTTTCTCCAATAGAACCTTGTTGAAAGAAAGCTGTCACAGATGATCTTAGACAAGAAATTTCATGGTGAGAATTTTCTTTTAATTTTTTGTTGTTGTAAGATTTGATATCAGTTGTGTCATTATTTCTTGACATTACCTTTATAATTTCCGGTCTCTCCTGTCCATTTTGTTTTTGTTTTTTCTTTGTTTATTGTTTTGTTGTACTTTATCACGGGGTGTTCCCCACAAGCCTTGGGTGATTTGAACAGCCTCCTTACTCACTAGATTCTACTGTTGAACTGTCTCGTATACTCTTTGCTTGTATTTTGTCCAATGGTTCTGTCTTTTGTTGTTGTGAGTACAGTAACAAATGTTACATTGAATTGAATTGAAATAATGTACCATTTGTATATGTTATACAAGAGTGATGCAATAAATAGACGTACTGAGACTTATTTGTCTCAGGTCCTATAGTTTCAGAGACAGATGTCATTTTAAATATAAAAAAATTGAGTCTGAGAGAGGCTTCAGGCATGAAGCCTCTCTCAGACATCTGAAAGCTCACAATTCTATGCAACAAGGTTGTTTTTCATTTTCTTTAAAGCCATTGGACCCTTTCGGTACAGAAAAACAAATTAAAGTTCACAGATTTACGAATAACTTACAGGGTTTACAGAAGATAGTGGTGAAAGACTTCTCTTGAAATGTTAGTCCATGAAATACTTTACTTTTTGAGAAAACAGCAAAACAATATCAATTCTCGATAGCGAGAATTACGGATTTATTTTAAACACATGTCATGACACGGCGAAACGCGCGGACACAAGGGTGGGTTTTCCCGTTATTTTCTCCCGACTCCGATGACCGATTGAGCCTAAATTTCCACAAGTTTGTTATTTTATATAGAAGTTGTGATACACGAAGTGTGGGCCTTGGAAAATACTGTTTACCGAAAGGGTCCAATGGCTTTAATTATGTGCTTGCAACTTTGATGACCAGTTGAGCCTAAATGTTCACAGGTTTTTTAATTGTATGCATATGTTGGGATACACCAAGTGAGAAAAATACCATTAGTTTAAGAAGCCTACAGCAGAGTCTCTACATTTCACTCCAGTCTTTACGCCCCAAAATTTGAATCTTGGATATAATGTTTCTCAGATTGTGTTTTCCTATTAGGGATTATTCTTTGTGCAGAGACATTATTCGCTCTGCGGGCGATTTCACGAAACGCTAGGATTAATCCTAACTCGAGTTAGGACGAGTAACCCATCCAAACTTAGGATGGGTTCAATGCGTCCTATGTAGTTGGATACGGAACTGATATCGTCCTAAGTCCTAAGTTAGGAAGAGTTTGGTTAAATCAACGGCTGGATTTTTGATGATATCTATAAAATAAAAAAATTCAGATTGTGTACATCTACATTTATATGGGGTTAAAACAATTGAAGGGTTCCAATAACCAAAGGTATACTTTTTTTGATTTTAAATGAACATTGTAAATTTTCACTAATTGATGTCTTCTATCTCTTTACAGGTATTCTAGACCAGGGTGAGGGAGTTCTCATCGTATTTGATGAACCTGTTGTTGACCAAACCTACGAGATGGCACTCAACACTATACAGAGTATGGGGAAAGTCGTTGATGCTCTTTACAAGAAAACTATTAAGTTGTATTGATGTTTGAATATAAAGTGTTATTAATTTAGCCTCAAACAAGAAGCTTTACTATCTTTTTAGTGCTTGGTAAAATGGGGTTCAGGATGGCAGGATCTTACTTTACTTGTCACTGGGGTAGATTGTCGGCATGGGGAAGATTCCATAAGTTGAAAAAGGGAAAAGGGAATGTTTCTAAAGTAAAAAGCATTATAAATGTGTTTGCTTTAAATAGGGATGTCTTCTTGTTGCTAAAAACGGAATTTCTTGACTGTGAAATTCTTGCTCTTGGAATATTTTCAAAAGCCAAAACCTTCACCTTCAAATTTAAAAATGTCCAGAATGCCCATTAGCTTATGATGAACATCTTTGCAAAAGTCTCAATGGTTTATTGCACAGACCTTTATCATCAATTAAAGTGCTGACAATAAACTTTCTAGTAAATAAGGATTTTTTTTATACATCTACACGCATTTGACTCGTCTAAAATTTCAATGTGTAATCGGTTTTACAGGACTTCATTTTTAAACTTTTGAGTTTGAAGATTTCATTTAAAACTGTAACTGAGAATGTATACTACTTGATCACATATTTTCCCTGTGGCCAAGTTATGTATACAACACAAATCCAAAACAATCTCAAGTGCTAATCACAATTTTCGTAACCGTCTTCGTAGTAAATGTGTTTGCCAGGGAACAGTCTGTATCCCCCATAACAAATTCAGGGGGTATCTGATGACAATTTGCTTTGTAATAAATATGAAAACTTCATTACATTTACTGCGTGAAGTGTTTGATTTCTTAAAACTTGTTCCACACACCAAATAAATGTTATTTATGAGACTTGGGATAGACAAAGACAAAGAATTATGATCTTCCATGATAGGATTGTAAGATTTTTCATTAAATTTGTGTCAATTTAATTTGTGTGTCTTCTTGAAAGACTTTTTAAACCATCATATTATGATAAATAACATCTGGGGATTATAATTCTTCAAAGTTAGTTGAAGGAGTTTTAGAGTAGAAACGATTTTGACTTCTGTAGGCCTATCCATTTGTGTAACAGGCCTACACTGTACTTGTTTTATTGTTGTTGCATGGTCACAATCTGTGTTGTTTTGGTTTTATCAGTTGAAAGCACCAGTCTCATTTCCTAAGAAAAACAATTACATGTACATCGGCAATTTGAGCCAAACTGGCCATGGTTATTCTAAATACCGCCCTCCTACGACCATTCGGGAAACCGTTCGTGGTTATCTGAAAGAGAAATTGAGTGTGTATTATTATAAGTAGGTTTGGCATGTGTTGTATTGTTTTGTTCCTAATTATTTTTTAAACATAATTTACCCTGACACAGTACCCTTCCCGATTTCTTTGAAAACAAAATAGAAAAGGAAAACTTTAGGCCAAGTAGACTACTTACTATCCCAACGGTGAAAACAATATCCTTTATCCAGATGCAAAAATTAACAGCTATCAAACAATAATTATGTTACATGTGTTTTTTCCACACCGTGGTGTTTCTAAAGTTGTTAACGGACATGAGCAGCCCTTTTTTTTTTACACCACTCGGCCTTGATTAAGAATACTATTACAGGAACATTACAAAACACATGTAGTGTTTTTATCCCCCACTCTGATAGAACGCATACATGTTTTCCAGGAATGCTAAATACAGCGGCTACAGACGATTTCTAAATTGTCGGATTCACCACATGTTTGATGGAATAAGGAACCTGTGGAATGATCGTAAACGTGTTTAGATTGAAGATACGAAGATTTAACCGGAAAGCAGCAACATCTTGCAAGTTATTGTCAGTGGCGATTGATTATAACTTTGACTGTATTTTGGTCATTTACTCACAAACAACATTTTTGTTCTTACACTAACACCAGATTATCTCATAAAAGATGGTGGTAGTAATTACATACAAACTAGCCTCTGACAAGGGGCTTGTAGCAGAACCGTGGCAATAAGTGCCCCACCCCACACCCCACCGCTAAGAAAATGGTGTGCCCCCCCCCCCCCCCCCACAAACACACACACCCCCACAACATGTCTGATGTGTGTTTTAAACTTCATGCATCTATTTTAAGAATAATATACGGTTTACGTCAATGTAGGCCTCCATTTTTGCCACTTTGTTATGTACTTCCTAATGTGTTTTCTTGGCAATCTTATTCCAGTCTCGTCGCAGCTAATAGACCAGGAAACTGAATAAAAAATACACATGTATGTTCCTGAGATGAAAATTGTCTTTAATTCCCCCAATAGCCACATTTTAGACCCTTTCGCCGTCACATTTTCTAATTTACTATACATACAAACCAGCCGCTTTAAGGGGCTTGTTAAAGAAAGATGGTGCACCCGTGTGCCCCCCGCCCCCCCCCCCGCCCCCCTGTTGCCTGTGCGTTATAACAGGATGCGTTCATTTTGAGAATTAGAATATTTGGCAGTGAGTCTCATATCGTTGGTACACATAGAAATTGAATTAACACACGTCACGTAGGCCTATAATGCAGCAGTATCGTCCGAGATGATTTTTTTTTTTAAGGAGCAAGGGTCAATGCTCAAAGTGTAATCAAATTTCATTATTAATTCCCCAATAGCTGCATTATAGATCCATCCCGGTCTGATTTTATCATTTTTTTTTACATACAAATTAAGCCGCTGAAACTGGTTTAAGAAAGATGGTGCAGCCTAGTGCCCCCCCCCCCCCCCCCCCTGTTGCCCGTGAGTTATAAACGAAAATCCGTTATAAACATGATGCATCTATTTTAAGAATATAAGAATTACGTAAATGTATATGGCTTCCATTTCTTTTGTACCAATTTTTTTCTTATGCCAGTCTCATTGCTACACAATACGAGGAAATTGAATAAACACGCATTTTTAATGCAGGGCAGTATTCGCCTGAGATGAAAATTGTTTTTAAGGAGCAAGGGTCGATGCTCAATGTGAGATCAAATTTCATTATTAGTTCCCCAAAAGCCGCATGTTTATACACTCCCTTCGTGGTCAGATGTGTGTTTAGCCTGGCCGTGCATTTGATCTCCGGGCCCCATGAAAAATATCATGACTCACTCTCTCACACCATCTATTCTACATCTGTAGTTCAGAGGAGTTTTTATATCCTGTGGGCCCATAGCAATTCAGCATACATTAATAAATCTAGCGCCATTAACCCACATTTGCTTTCCTCGGCTCCTCCTATATGGCTTGAAACTCTACTCAAATAGTCATAATGGCGATTCTCCTTTAAAGGCGCTCTGGACACGTTTGGTAATATTGGTCAAAGACCAGGCAGTATTCTCACTTTGTGTATCTCAACATTATGCATTAAAACAAACCTGTGAAAATTTGGACTCAATCGTTAGTCGAAGTTGCGAGAGATGGAAGAAAAAATACCCTTGTCGCACAAGATGTGTGCTTTCAGATGCATTGAATTCGAGACATCAGCTGAGGTCTCTTATTATTCAATTCAAAGTATTTTAGTGAGAAATTACTTCTTTCTCAAAAACTACGTTACTTCAAAGGGAGCCGTTTCTCACAATGTTTTATATATACTATCAACAGCTCTCCGTTGCTCATCACCAAGTAACTTGTTATGATAACAATTATTTTGAGTAATTTCCAATTTAGTGTCCGTGTGTCTTTAAGTTGAGTCTTTGGTTTCATTAATATCATTAAATTGGTGAAATCGCTGTGTTGGAAAACGCTGCGATGGAATTTGGTGTCACTAATTTGGTGTGATACCTCGAGTGTTTTTCCTCCTAGTTTTCCTTCATTTTTATTTAATTTTATGTTTTATTTTTGTTAAATCCAATTTGAGCTGTAAGTGGATGATATTCGTATTTAGATTGCGTCAGAGATTACGAATTTAAATAATAATATTGGTTTAAATGTTGGCTATGCAATTTGCTGTGGAAATCTATATCTGTTATTGTAACGGATGCCGCAAATTATAGATTGCTAAAACCCCAATCTTACTTCATAATATAAGACCAAATTAAAATGTCAATGAAATAAGATGCTAATTAGTTTCACTAAAGTCGAAAACAATTCTTATATTTCATCGAAAAGGCCTACCTGTCGTCACAAAGTTCCCAGTAAGTATGAAGTATGTTTTGATGTTCGGTAAAAACAGTTCGTGGAATGTAATTTGCATTTGTTTTAAATGTTTTCCTTCCTTCTCGACCAGAGTAAAATTCTGCAGAGTAAAATTCTGCAGCGAGTGACCTGTACGGTTGCAACAAGATTTTCACATAGGTTAAGAGTGATTGGTTGCAAAAAGATGTTCCCCCATAGGTTAAGAGTGATAGGTTGCAACAAGATTTTCCCATAGGTTAAGAGTGATTGTTTTTTTTCTTTTGAGTGGAGCTCTAAGACTCCGTTTGTTCATCTCCAGTGAAAACAAAGTACAAACATATTCAATGGAACATTAACACATATACTGTTAGATCAATACATTTACACTTTCATCGTGTTATTTACTAGAATCGCCAGGGTCGTTTAAGCCCATTTGTTAATTAATTATTTGCGTAATAAGTGTTAATAATTTCGTTTCATCGGCCATTTACAATTATACTACCTATTCTTGATTTGGGCAGAGTTTTTTCCTGCCCCCATCGAACATAGAGCTAGGACGATAAAATCAAAAAACTAACCCCCGTTGATTGACACCCCCTCTATGACACGTGGTATAGTCCATCTTAGGGTATCATGGCAACGGACCAGCCTTAAGATATGGTTAAGACAATGAAAATATTAAAATGTCAGCATGCGCTGACAGCGGCCCTTTAAAGGGAAGGTACACGTTTGGTAATTGTCAAAGACCAGTGTTCTCACTTGTGATCTCAACATATGCATAAAATAACAAACCTGTGAAAATTTGAGCTCAAATGGTCATCAGAGTTGGGAGAAAATGATGAAAGAAAAACGCCCTTGTTGGACGAATCTGTGTGCTTTCAGAAAGGAATAAAAGTCTTCTAGCTAGAAGTCTTTTATTATTAAAGTGAGAAATTACCTCTTTCTCAAAAACTACGTTACTTCAGAGGGAGTCGTTTCCCACAATGTTTTATACTACCAACAGCTCTCCAATAATCGTTACCAAGTCAGTTTTTAAGTTAATTTGTTTTGAGTAATTACCAAACATGTACCTTCCCTTTAAGTCCACATTAACTTCATATGGAAAAACACGTTCATAAAATTTATTTCTAAGGACGAGACAACTTAAACAGACCTTGAACATTAGACAAATAACTACATTTTTTATTTCGAACTTTCACAGTAAAACAATAAACTAACTCCCAGTTGATAACAACCATAGTTATACCAAAAAGGTTATATGTTTACATTGTGTACCTCAGGCGGTCTGATGACAATCGGGTGTTTGTGACCTACAAAATGTGTGTAAAAGCGGAAATGTGTGGTTGACATAATGTCCGTTGTTTTAGTTAGAATCTGATAAGGAAAAGGGAAGGTTTTTGCATGGTCATTGAACTTGCATAGGTCATGGCTGGATCAATGAACTACACAAGAAGCTTCTGTTAACGCTTGTCTCAGTTTCGTATAATTTAACTTAAAGGTATCATACAGGATTGGGCAGAAATATTTGGACTTAATCTGTTGTGTGAGTCCGGGGGAAAATAGTGGAAAACATGCACAATATTATTTTCGGCACAGTCATGTAAACATTTCCCCCTAAATTTTAGTTGAAACTACCTTTCATTACATGTTGCGTTTGTTAGTTGGGATGTTGGGATGTTTGTACGTTGTTGTTTGTTTATTTATATCTGTTTGCTGTAATTGTTTAGACATAGGCCCTATATATTATCTTGTAAAATAATTATTTGTCTAGTCTAGTCTTGTCTAGTTTCGATTTACTTAATTCATGGGGTATTTCTACCCCCATGCTTAAAGGCAGTGGACACTATTGGTAATTACTCAAAATAATTGTCGTCATAAAACCTTTCTTGATTACGAGTAATGGTGAGAGGTTGATGGTATAAAACATTGTGAGAAACAGCTCCCTCTGAAGTGAAGTGACATAGTTTTCAAGAAAGAAGTAATTTTCCACAAATTTGATTTCGAGACCTCGAGTTTATAATTTGAGGTCTCAAAATCGAGCATCAGAAAGCACACAACTTCGTGTGACAACGGTGTTTTTTTTTCTTCATTACTATCTCGCAAATTCCACGACCGATTGAGCTCAAATTTTCACAGATTTGTTATTTTATGCATATTTTGAGATACACCAACTGTGAAGACTAGTCTTTGACAATTACCAATAGTGTACACTGTCTTTAATTAGCCTTCATATGCATACTCCTCTATAAGGCTTAGTTTTTTATTAATCTTTTTTGCTTTTCTTTAATCTTCAATTTTAAGGTTTTTGTTTTTGTTATCAACAAAGTAAAAATATGATTATTTTATTATTATATTTCTCTCTAAGATGAATTACATTACACACTAAAATGAAACGAGGAAACACAAGAAAGAGAAAACATAAACGACAGCATAGGCCTACACATATATACAAGTTGAGAAAAACTAAACCGAGGAAGAAAGAGATATAACCCAAATGAATATATAAAGGTTAAATGTCACGAGCACTTCATTATTAAACTGAACGCATGGCATGCTGGGAGTGACGTCATTGGAGCGGGGCGATGAAGACGTCTGGTAGTCTTAATTTAACCATAGAGTAAGATTTAACCCGTTTCGCACGCACGAAGCCTTGGGGGTAACGGGGCATTATTTTTTAATATATCCCCCACAACCCATACTTGAACATTCATAAATTGTACATGAGAGCAGCTATAGCGAGGTGAATACTGCTAAATTTAGCACAGGAAACTCTGGTGTAAGTCTGCTTGCTTTAATTAAGTTAAACTCATTAGATGTATATTTAATTCCATTCATCACCATGTAGCCAGCGTCAAGCCATTCACAGAAGTTATTGATTTGCTCGAATAAGACCTAATGATTATCTGGATAATGACACCAGCAATTTATAGATACTGGACACTATTGGTAATTGTCAAAGACCAGTCTTCTCACTTGGCGTATCTCAACATATGCACAAAATAACAAACCTGTGAACATTTAAACTCAATTGGTCGTCGAAGTTGCGAAATAATAATAATGGAAGCAAAAACACCCGTGTCACACGAAGTTGTGTGCTTTCAGATGCTTGATGTTTGGAACCTCGAAATTTAATTCTGAGGTCTCGTATAAAATTCAAATATTTTTGTGGAAAATATTTTCTTTCTCAAAAACTACGTTACTTCAGAGGAAAACCAATATTTACCCAATGAAGCTGTCTAGTTCGAATATAAGAATGAGGTATTTTACCGACAGGCTCTCTGTTAATAATGGTCAAATCTAGTCGTTCCGCGAATGAAGGTTAGTGCAATTAGATCCATCTTTGTCCGATGACCAAAAGTTATTACGAACACTCTAAATTTGAGGAATTTAAAAGTAAATCTAAAAAATTGTAATGGGGACAATCCGTTTTTAGATTTATTTAGACATGAATTTTAAATTCCTATATTTTTTAAATTCCTCCAATTTAAAGAAAATGAAAGGACTTGGGGACAGTCTAGTTAGACCCCTGCATATGACGTCAAATGCCCCCAAACAGTACCCCCCCCCCCCAAACTGATGTCAATGAAGAGTTCTCATTAGCTGAGACGCGTGTATACTTCAATATATATACATCAAGGATGGGGGCCCGCAATGTAAGCACTCTGCTTACTGATTTATAAGTGTACTGGTATTTGTTTCGCTCCTGTCTTGTACATAGTTAATTCCTAGTTATTAATTTATTATTTGCTTTAAGATTATACTGTTTTTGTATATTTTAATGCGCTTTAGATTTGTATGTACTGTTTAATTCTCACAATTGTTTTTTTTTTCAACAAGAGTATGGAATAAGCATTTTATTGAATTGAATTTGATTCGTTATATTCTGGAATATTTAGTATCAACACATTCAAATTTAAACAGGTGGTCCAAATGCCAAAATCGTTTCAATGTACGTTAAAAGAAAAGAAAAAAATGTATTTAAAGATATAGGCATACAAAGTTACAAGTAAAACAAAAATTTACAACAAACCAAAGCCAAGTGGTAACAGCATTGATAAAACCACCTGAAATACTGAGAAGTGTTTTACAATTTTCCGTTTTTGTCTAGTTACAAAAGTCTCTGACAAAACACATCAACAACCCCAAGTCAGGGCTATAATAAGAAAATAACCAGCCAATTAATCAAGGTTTGATACTATTTTTTTCTCAGGAAGCCAAAAATATAAAGCGAATAAGGCTTTATGTCTTTTTTTTTGCACTATTGGTTTTCCTTAAAAAAAGTGTTCAGATTACATAAATTGCACTATTTTTTTCAGGAAATGAGAATTTGTTTTTTTGACCATGGATTTTTTTTTATAGACAAATACAATTGTGTAAGATACTTGGATTATAGCAAACAACATGTACATGCTTCTAAGATGCGGCAGTGCAGTGTACATGTATCCGCGGGCAACAGCGTAGTATCTGTTGGGATTTGTCTTCAAGACGGCATGCCCAGTCTTAAATATGGAGACTTGTCCCTCTGCTGCTTCTTAAAATGTTCCCCAATCTTTCCTTGATGAAAATACTGCCCGCTGGGTGTGGTTTATTTTAAGGGTAAAAAGCTGCGCGTGTCTGCAATATGGCGGCGGCTTGTGACCAAATTTGGGGAGGAGCATTGTGTAGCTGTACGTCTACTTTATCTACGCAGCTATCTTAGAATATAGGGACGTCCAAATTGCCGATTCACACCGTGGCACACCGTCTTCAGAGACGAAGAACGGTTACATTTGGGAATGATTCTTATATTTAGTACCCGATGTACGTATTAAAATACAGGCTCTTTCAGATCAGTCGTATTCTTTCGTCATAGTCGGTTCCCTTTACTGGTTCTAAAGTCGCGAGTCTGCCCGTTGGTGTGCTCAGGACACCGATCCTTGGGGTGTTCATACGCATAAGTATGTATTTGGAGGTAGATTTGAGCGTTACGTCGTGGATTCTCTCAATCTACGACATAGTGGCTTATTTAAACAACGCTTATCTGTCCATTGGGGGAGCTTGGACACAAGTCCTTGGTGTATGATGGGTTGGGTTGCGCGTTCGAGGGGCGTCGATCGTGGGTTGCAAAGTTGTGGGAGGGGTTAATTCATGACGTAGTCGAGTCCCTTGGTCAGTACTTAAAGTTTCAACCATCTTGATGGACTCTGTAATGACTCTTAACGTGTAGGTTGATTGTGAGGGTGGATATGTTTTAACCGGTTTTCTGACGTAACAAAGTCACGTTGATTTCACCTGTGGTGCAGCCGTGTACTTTTTGGTACCGTTGGGGTGTTGAACTTGGCGGAAAGAGAGCAAGTTTGCGTAATTTCATTAAGTTTGACGAAGCTATGGGAATGAAGTGTGGTTTGTTTGCAACAGGTAAACAAAACCTAAGTAAATGAAAACAGATCTTGTTGTGATCTGTCTTTTGCTCTAGATTTAAGTTCATATTTATGTTTACCTTCACAGAATAGGTGTCATGCGCCTGGACACGATGTTTGACCGGACAAAACAGATCGTCGTTAAACATTTAGAGGCATTGATACTTTTTAATGAAAAAAAAAAAAAAAAAAAAAAAAAAACAGTTTTGGCAGCATAACATAGAAGTAAAGAAATATACCCATGGACTATGGTTAAAACAAAGGAATCCAACAACGATAGACGTTCTATAGGTCCTTAGCACCAAACCACATAACCCAGGACAGATGTCTACCCCTGCCTTTTTGGTGTTATACGCTGCCAAGTCCTTGACAAAATAAATTCATGGAACACAAACCACAACTTACCACTGACTGAAGGTATATGGTATCAGGTACCGGACAACCGTTTCCTATATCCTATGACAAATTCCTACATCCACAGAACAACAAAGGAGTGCTAGAAAATTCAAGATAAGAAGTTAACTGTCACTTGATTTAAAGGTATAGGGACTGTTTTTTTGTCAATGTAATGCTGTTATATAAAAAAATAGGCAAAATTTTAAAGATTGGACAAATATAGAAAAAGTCAAGCGCGAAAGTCTGAGCTGAATTCATCGTCTACTTGCTGAAAAAGAGCATAAACCTTTGTTTTTCACAAGAGCGTCGATTTTCATGTAGAGTACTCAATATAGACCCAAGACATTTCTTTAGCGCTTAAATGTAGGAGCCACTACGCAAAGCACAAACAAAGCTATGAAATGAAATATAGAAAGCAAATTGTTACAAAAATGAAGAACCAAATAACTGAGTCCAGAAATCAATTGCAAATTTGAAGAGAGTCAGTTTGGCTTCAATAGACACATATTTTAGCGAGGCGACAGAGGATGGGTCTACCAACCCTTCAGAAATTATTAGATGTTTTGGGTTGAACAATCTAAACCTTACTTCTAAGTTCTAAGATGGGAATTCTTTCTCAAAATAGTAAGTTTACCCCATCAACAGCTGCAGTGCTTTTAAACCACTCAATAAATTTGTATAGGTCTTTAATTTCTGGAATATTTACCATGATGACCCTTTCCTTTAACTACAACACAGCAAGTGTCAAGGACAATACCAATGGTTTATTCTATACCTGTGTAGTAAGGAAAGAGCAAGGACAGCCTGGGTGATCTATTGCAATCTTCTTCAAGCGACTGGCACCTACACCTGTCTCCCGTCTTAAAGGCAAGGGACACTACTCAAATAATGTTGGGCATTAAAAACAACTTGGTAAAGAGCAATGGAGAGGTGTTAATTATAAAACATTGCTAGAAATGGCTCCCTCTGTAGTTACGTTGTTTTTGAGAAAAGGGTAATTTATTACAAAAAAATGAAAGACTTCAGGCCCGAAGCCTTCTTTAGGCATCTGAGAACAAACCAATGTGCAAAAAGGGTGTTTTTCGTTATTATCTTGCAACCATGACGACCATTGAGTCAAAATGTCCACAGTTTGTTATTATTGTTTTGGGATACATCAAGTTTGGATACTGGTCTTTGACAATTGCCAAAGGTGTCCAGTGCCTTTAAGGACGTCGCATCACGCTCTATACCCAAGTAGTTGATAATGTCCTTGATGTTGTCAAACCATCGTGTCTTAACCTTCCCCATGATCTTCAATTATCTCCATGTGTCTTATGAAAAACTCCATTCGTATATAAAAAAATATTTAAAAAACACAGTGACAACATTGCTATTTGGTTTGTCTCCAGTTTCTCGTGTTATGGTGTGACCTTTGATTCAAAGTCAGTGCTAGGTCAAGGCGAGATAAGGGCGATGTTCAAGGGAAAAGATAAACGTAAATGAGATGTCAATACATTTGTTTCTATATTTTTGTTGTTGATTATATTTTCTACCAATTAAGGTGATGTACTTTGAAATGAGATGTACGAGTTAAGCGTTTGGTAAGTTAAAATGTATCTAATGTGTCGTATGTTTCCAAATACGATGATGTGAGAAAGTAATTTAAGATCATCCCGGAAAAAAATGTCAAAATAAAACTGACATTTTTATAATAAACTATGAACAAAAATCAACGTTAGGAAGATGACTTTCATTTTTGTGTATAAATTAACACTATTTATTGACAGTAATCACAAAGGCAAGCTCGTAACCATAGAGATGTTCAATTTTCAATCTCCAACGTGGTGCTTAACTCGCGGCTAATTCATGTAATTAATCATAGCCTTGCCGGCTCAGCATTTTGGTTTTAGCCGCATGCATAATAATCTCCTCATAAAAATCCTACAGAAAGGGAAAAGTAAATGTCGAGAGACCATCAATCCATTACAGGGATGGAAGAGCACACAAATAGCTGCAGTCTGGCAGATACTTATGCATTCGTCTACAAGGACCCGAAAGAGCACCGTCCATCAAGAGCGTAAAATGCAGGAGCAGTGGAATTTCATATAGCTCAGACTGTTACCATACGGCTGTTTTATGTATGTGTATAAAGACAGGTGTAATTTACGTCGAAATTCTCAGCGAGGAAGGCCCAACGTCTATACAAGAATATGTAACAAATTGATTGAAACTATATATATTTTGTTTCACCCATTACACTGATGTATGTAAGCACTGTATACTCAGTACTTTCCCGAGCTCTGATCACATGCATTTTAGTAGGCGGGATTCGAACCCACGACCCACCCGATTTGCTTGTGTTTTGTTCACAGAGCTCGAGAAAGTACTGAGTATACATGTGCTTACTTATACACTCTAAAAACTAAAGAGTTGAATCCAACACTTGCATGGGTTAGGTGAGTGACTACGCTTTGATAGTGTTGAATCCAGCATTTTAAACAATTCAGCAGCATTCTTTTGAGAAACGTTGAAATAACACTTAAATTGTTGAATGAACCCTTTTTGTGTTGGATCAAAAATTTAAAAAGCTTTATTTAACAAACAAAACGCTGGATCCAACACTTTCAAAGAGTAGTCACTCACCGAACTCATGCAAGTGTTGGATTCAACTCTTTAGTATTTAGAGTGTACCGTTGTAAAGGTAAAACCAAGTACTGTACCTTATCCCCGATGCAAATTTAACATCTTTGATTGAAACTCAAGTCAAAACTTGATACAAGGAAATGCTGAGAAGAGCAGCTGGTTAAAAACGAGTCAGTCAAAACCTGGTGGAAAGGGGGGGGGGGTAACCGAACAGGAAAACTGCAAAAGGAAAGACGTAAAATGGTACTGCTCAGTGAAACAGATATCGCGTAAAATTCGGAAGCTTCTCGAAAACGGAGAAAATAAGAGCCTGTATCCTTGTATAATGGTCTTGAAACCCTAAAATAGTGCATTTGTTGTATTCAGTTGAGTTCTACCCACAGCAGCGTTTGGGATTTGTACAGTCTTTATTTTAAGCATTTCGGGTTTTTGTTTTTGTTTTTTTGAAAACAGAAAACACACTTTTTAGCCCGTCGCTATGTTTCGTATAGTTTCCATCACCCACGGATAACCTTGCAAGAGGTCTTCGATATTCTATTCTTGTATAAACTAATCATTTATTGTAAAGGATTACTACTACTAATAGTAAAAAAAAACAGTTAATGGCTTGACGTTTCGACCCTAGCAGAGTCTTTCTCGAAGGCTAAATGACAACACAACAAACATGAACATGTAACTAAAGGCAGTGAAGTGGAGATACATGAATGAAGTAAGAAAGCATACAGAAGGGAAGAGTTTAAAGGCAGTGGACACTATTGGTAATTGTCAAAGACTAGCCTTCACAGTTGGTGTATCTCAACATATGCATAAAATAACTAACCTGTGGAAATTTGTGCTCAATCGGTCATCGAAGTTGCGAGATAATAATGAACGAAAAAACATCCTTGTCATACGAAGTTGTGTGCGTTTAGATAGTTGATTTCGAGACCTCAAGTTCTAAATCTGAGGTCTCAAAATCAAATTCGTGGAAAATTACTTCTTTCTCGAAAACTATGGCACATCAGAGGGTGCCGTTTCTCACAATGTTTTTTTTTACTTTTAACCTCTCCCCATTACTCGTCATCGAGAAAGGTTTTATGCGAATAATTATTTTGAGTTATTACCAATAGTGTCCACTGCCTTTAGAGGGAAGGGGGCTAGCTTTAGCTTAAGAAGATGCAACTATCAAAGACAATATCAAGGGTGGGATCTGTACGCCGTCAAGTATTCACCTTGTGTAATAGCAGGGTTGTTAAAGTGTTCTCTTTATCAATGAATCTGGTATGGTTTGTTCTTCATTAATTATTTTTAACTTTTCTTCTTCTTAATGAGTTATCGCCTAACTCACAAGGCCAGAAAGCTACTTTAAGGTGAGTGCTAGACTTAACTGGTTTGGGCTATCGACCCAAATCATTATTTTTCCACCTACCTGCGGCTGAAATAGGAACCCACCCCCTTCGCGGTTTGTTATGATGTATGCATAGGTATCATCCACTATTAAAGGACACTGTTAGTAGAGCAGCATGCACACTTCTCAATTTTCTTAGAAGCAATTATGGTAAAGTGCTTTGCTCAAGGGTACAAGTGTCATCACCAGGAATTGAACCCACACTCTGTTGCTGACAACAGCACCGCTTGGGTCCGGTGAACTAGACCGCTCGTTCACGACAAGCCACGAAATCAGTCGATATCACTGCTGAAATTTCGGCGTTCAGGCTTACGTAAGACATCATAAAGATCATTGTGACATTTGGGTTTCTTTGTTATGAATGGAAAACAGAATAATAAAACTGATGACTTGTGTTCCACAAGTAAATCACATAAGAAATTGGTATCAAAGAAGTGTTGTCTCTGAATAATTGAAACTATCAAAGTCAATGGTTGCTAATGAATAAATTAAATTGCTGTCGCATTGTGTTCAGTATAGTTACCGAGCACGCCATTACAGCTTTCAATTATACCACAAAGTGACATTGTCTGCTAATATCTCTTTCTACACATACCAATATTTGGGAACACTTAGTGATGTGCCACGTTTAACACCAAAGGCTATTTGTCTCAGTCTTTCTATGGCTGTTATAACATGGGATATGGCCCAAATGACATGACTCTGTTAAGAGCGAAATTCTGGGCCAATGGTGCCTGTAAAGTGTAAATAACACAACTTGGCAAGGATAATCATACTCAAAGTGGCACCAGACTAAAAACCATTTCAACCTCAGTTTGATATGTGAAAACAACGAGATGACTCCACAACGAGTGAAGGTAATTAAAGGCAGTGGACACTATTGGTAATTAGTCACAACAATTATTAGCATAAAACCTTATTCGGTGACGAGAAATGGGGAGAGGTTGATGGTATAAAACATTGTGAGAAACGGCTCCCTCTGCAGTGCCATAGTTTTCGATAAAGAAGTAATTTTCCACGAGCATGAGAGGTCCAGTGGGAACGGGGTCTATTTGAGGTCTCGAAATCAACCATCTAAACGCACACAACTTCGTGTGACGAGGGGGGGTTTTCTCCTTCGTTATTATCTCGCAACTTCGACGACCAAATTTTTACAGGTTTTCTATTTCATGCATGTTTTGAGATACACCAAGTGAGAAGAATATTCTTTGAAAATTACCAATAGTGTCCAGTGTCTTTAAACGTGAACAATGTCTAATGGTATGTTGCCGATGACGAATTGCATCGCATTAATCAAGAAAAGCATTAGAATCTTTGGTCATCTCACTAAGATTGTATTTTCACTCGTTTGACGCACACTTGTAGCATTTCGTGAGTAGCGGTTTTAAGAACACATGACACTAGTGTTTCTAATCAGAAGAGTGTGGGTTCGAGTCCCGGTCATGACACTTGTGTCCTTGAACAAGATACTTAACCATAATTGCGTTGTTCTTCGGATGGGACATTAAGCCGTAGGTCCCGTGTACTAGAATTGGTAGTGCACGTTAATGAACCCAGAACACTTACAGTGGAAGAGTACTGAAGGGCTGGGGGGGGGGGGGCGGTAACCCCGATGTAACTGGTTCACACAAGCGCTATTATCGGACGTTTCCTCAGGCTCGTGCGCTACATTGATTAGGTTTACTTATGAGGAGGCATGTCCTTCGCTTCATTACCAGATATGTATAATAATATCATATGATATACTCTGGTGGCGTGATTGATATTTTTCAATGACAGGTAAACGGATCACATACACCTGTGGTAAGTGATGTCAGACATTGTGAATGCCATGCGTCAAGAACCAGGTGTAAAACCTGACCTGGGGTCAAGTTTTGTTTTAAGCATTCTTTGAACCCTTCCCTTTGGGGTTACCACATTCCTATGTTCCCTAATAAGATATCAGCATAAAGTCTTCGTCGTCCATGTATTTCTGAAAATAACTAGACCGTTATGACACTATCACATTGTAGGATATTGTTTCAAATTGAACACTTAAAGCCATTGGACACTTTCGGTAAACAGTATTGTCCAAGGCCCAAACCTCGTGTATCACAATTTCTATATAAAATAACAAAGCTGTGACAATTTTGGCTCAATCGGTCATCGGAGTCGATAGAAAATAACAGGAAAACCCAACCTTGTTTCCGCACGTTTCCTCGTGTCATGACATGTGTTCAAAACAAATTCGTAATTCTCGCTATCGAGAATTGATATTGTTTTACTGTTTTCTCAAAAAGTAAAGCATTTCATGGAACAATATTTCAAAAGAAGTCTTACCAGTACCTTCTGTAAACCCTGTAAGTTATTTGTAAATCTGTGAACTTTTGGTTTGCCTGTACCGAAAGTGTTTAATGGCTTTAAAGGGATTGTGTCGCCCGATCCCTATCATGATCTTTGGAGAACTGGGTAAGAGTTCGTTCATAAAGCCCATGCTCGGGCTTTCTATGGCCATGACGACATGCACTTTAATAAGTTGACGGAGACTGTGTCAATTACACTCGCCTCGCCCCACAAGCTTCGTAACATTTCTCATTTGCTAACTTTCTGTATTGCAGTATTGGCCTCATTCCTCGATCCCATCCTCCTTTTTGTACCAAGTTACGGGTAGAAAGATTGCTAGGCAACACATCTCGATGCACCATCCATGTATTATTATTAACTTGGTGTGGTTATTATTGTTAGGTTGTCATCTATACTTTCCTATTATGTGACTTTTTGTATTCTTATTTGTACTTTCGTATATTTACATGTTCTTATAATTTGCATACTGCTCATCTAGGCCTACTGTTCAATTGTTAGCAAAAATCGAGACAGGCTAATTCACTTAAGATTGATCCATCTTCTTCCTCGGTTCACTTGAACGGTGTATGCCAATTCCTATACAAATATTGTACTGTTTTACTTGAAGGGATGCAAGCAACTGATACCTAACCTTAAAAGACCGAACTCATTATTAAATGCTGCTGATATTTTTTTCTCAAGATAAGGAAATGTTTACACCATAAAACCAGAACAGGACATTTTGTCTGACGATTTGAAAAGAGATTTTGTTTTTGGTGCCCGTTGTGAAAGCTTTATCTGACAGGTGATTGATTCCATATCTACACAAATCTAGTGTTTTCCTTAAAGATGACATAATGTCAATCTCTTAAAGAAGGTATTTATCATTAGAAACATTCACCCTCCGGCCCTACATACTAATTGGCAATTTGTCTTGCCTAATTACACATCGTGTACACAACCTTCCTGGATGATTCAATCATACAACAGTCGTCGGTTTAATCAGGGTGCAGCGGAAGAAGCTGCCGACCGGCCTCAGACTGTCCCCTGCATGCTCCATACGCATCGAACGTGTATTAAAAATGTTGATGAGGCGGTGACGTGTGGTTTCCTCACGGGGAGTGCTAGGCTGCCTATAAGCACAGACGACGGGCTCGGTGTTCGACATTACTTCATCCTGCTCATGTACACTGTGAATGGGAAACTCGTCTCTCCTCCATTCCTCAATCGATCTACACTGCGATGTTAAACCAAACCAGCCGTTGAAAAAACATCCAGTTCTAGTTAAACCAGAGCAAGAAGTCGACAGCAGAGTTATCTAGTATCACTGTTGGTAGATATATACCACAACAATAGGTCTTCTAAGCAGAAAGCAGTTCTGCTTTTTCAAGAGCCGAACTGCGTGTAAGGAGGATAAACCAGTCGCTATGGGGACTGTACTATCCATCTCACCCAGGCCGCATAAGGATAACGGTAATTATGGCGACGCCGCATCGCTCAGTGTTAGCAATCTCAATATGCTCTACAACAGCAAGAATTCGTCCAACAACAACGCCAAGGAAAACCTCCTCTCTGACACCAGGCCGATGCGAAAACATTCGGCCATGTTTATCAGTGCGCTGGGCTGGAAGATGTTCAATGTCTCCAGCAAGAAGAGAACCGCTAACCAGGGTGTCTCCACAACGTCATTCACGAATAACCAGTTTTACACTGGTTCGGACAAAACCAACAACAACCATGTTCTGAAACCAAAGAATCATCAACTCGCCAACAACAATACCAACCAAACTCTACAGCGCCAGCGGTCGGAGGTTAACGGCACAGTTGGTAATGATGTGGATTCCAGCATCAAGAAATCTTTCTCATGTTTCAACCTGAATTCCCACTGTCAATCCAACTCCAATAGCCAACATCAGAATCAGAACGTCAAGAACAATAACACCACCTTCTGCGGTATCAGAAAGTCCTCCAGCGGGCAACTGAAAACACCCACTGTACCCCCTAAGAAGGTGGTCCAATCCTCCACAAGTGAACTCCTGAAATGCTTGGGGAATTTCCTGAGCAGGCGTTGCCCGCATCTTCGCAGCTTCGACGCTAACGATGCCATCGTCTGGTTACGAGCCGTCGACCGGTCTTTACTCGTCCAAGGGTGGCAAGACATCAACTTCCTAAACCCGGCAAATGTTGTCTTCGTCTTCATGCTGGTCCGAGACCTCGTATCGGTCCAAGACGTACAGAGTGAATTAGAACTCCAGGCTACAGTACTAACATGCCTGTATCTGTCCTACAGCTACATGGGCAATGAGATCAGCTACCCGCTCAAACCGTTTCTGGTTGAGGAAGACAAAGACAACTTCTGGACCAGATGTCTAAGAATCATAAACAATTGCAGCTCCAAGATGTTGAGGATAAACAGAGACTCAAACTACTTCACTGATGTCTTGGGTGAACTTAAATCCTATGGCAAAAGCTAAAGGTACATGTGTGTTTAGGTTCATTAATGTATTCATGTATATGTAAAATGTTGTAACTATTGTCACAAGGCGAGACACAAAAATTGCGATTTTCACCCAAATTAACGACCAAGGACTGTAGTTTGGTTGATCTTACCTTTTCCGTACTATAACTTAAAACAGTACTGCTAAAATCCCATCGATAATTTATTCAAATTCCAAAAGACTTTGAATAAATTATCTCTATCGCTTATGTATGTTAAAGGCTGTAACAAATATCAATATTGTCAAATAATAAGCCCTTATGTTTAATTGGCGTGACCTTACAACTTGTGCACGAAATCTGATCAATCTTTGTTTTTACCGAAATTGTAACCCACGCTGTTACTCAGCGGTTTTTATTTCAATGGAGTTCTTGTCTGATACCAGAGTTCGCCACCACAACACGACAACACTATAGCCTACCTTATCACACTATGACTGAGGGTACGTGCATTCTATTTATGGATTGTATACCTCAGCCGATGTGTCAAATAGCTGTACGCGAAAAATTGCTAGCAATGTCAACTCACATTGCTGCAACGGTATATTTTCATCTGTTATCACTTATCAGATATTATTTTCATGCAAAGTTTGATCGAAGCAAGATACTGTCACAATAACAAAAGATGGCTTATTATTTGTCATATTATATTTTTCCCAGTGTGATAAGACGATATTGCAAAACAATTTTTTACTTTTTGCCCGAGAGGGAGTATTTTGTTGTGGTTTCGGTCGCAGTGGTTCTCACGCTTTAGCCACGAAACTGGTAGATTTATGTTTGACATGCAGCAGAAATTCTGCTGAGATCAAGTTTCTTTTTTAGGAAATCGCTCCCCTGGAAAAAAAATTGCAGAAAAAAAGTAATTTATTACAGTATTGGCTTCATTGGAGTGGAGGGGTAATACCAGATTTTGCTGCTTTTCCACTTGAAATATCGTCTTAATTACACTTTATTGCTGTCCAACTTTGTTATCATTTAAATTAATTCATGACTGTTGTTAAAATTTCATTCCAAAAATGTATCATGTATTAAAGAATATTCGGCAATGTATGGAAAGAGTTTATGAAGAAATGCGGTTTATTCTCGGTGTAGGTGCACGCAGCTGTTTCTTCACCAATTTCCAATATGGCTGACTACTTAGAGTCTTTCCTTGCTTCTGATTGGTTCACGCGAGGCGCGCACTCGCTCTAGACATGACGAATTAATTATGAAGTGATTATGCTAAATAGGAAAATTCTCAACGCGCAAAAGAGGGACCTGTGTACAAAATGATACCGAAGGATAAATACTGCAGTCTAAAAAATTGTACAAATAATTTTGTGTGTGATATTTATTTTGATATATATATTTAAGAAAATAATTTTGTATTGTGAACGGGTGTAACATGCGTTTCTTAATTTATAACAGACAATTTTGGCGCGCAGGTTTCGCTATGAAAGATTTTATTTGTTTAATATTTAATGTATTTTTGAGCGACCGTACAACAAGCATCTATAATTTTTATACCCTCGCTGCAGTGTAAAGAGAGAACGTTGACAACATTAATCGTGTTTTTCTTTCCCGTGCGCATTTTAAATGAGGATGCCACCGCTAGTTTCACTTGTGATGCATTATTTGGCGCTCTTGGAGGGGCCACCATGGCAACGGCTTTTGACGGTAGATTATTAAGCGATGCCATGGACCCGATGCCTCACTGCTAAGTGAATTCCATCGCCATTGCTTGCATCGATTTGGACAGGTTGGCGCTCATTTTCTCTACACCAGACCAAGGGCTGCAATTACTTAGATAAATTAATATTGTTTTTTGTTTAAACCGAGAAGTTAAACCAGTACATGCAACAGCCGTCAGACATTACAAGGTAGAGATGATAAGACAACCGTTATCTGATCGATATTCCACATTCTGACTTTTAAAAAGTTGAATCTCTAATTATGATCTTGGTGTATGAATATAGGTGATAAAACATGACGACTGTTTAATCCCATTTTCATCGTCCGCATTATTCAGATGATTTGTTCAAAGTGAAAGTGTGATACAAAAGAATTCCTTTTGGAGAAAACCAACAAACGAAACTGTGTTAAATGTACTTTAATTGAACCGAATGGAACCGAAACAAGGAGGTTTTCTCTCCTGCTTAAAACCACAATCTTTTCAAAATAAACAATATATTAATGGTAGCCACATGTCATTATTGTCATGTAGCTTTCGGATTCAATATAGCCTGTTCAAAAGGATTCTGTACACTGATACGTAATTACATATTTGTCTGCAACTCGATGCTAAGAATAAATACATGTCAAAACAAGAAGCAATTAAATGAAACCTTAATTTTCCTACTTTCTCAGAAAATGTTGTTGTTGTAACGACTGAAGCGATTGACGATAGTTGTTCTATGGTATGAGAAATATCGTTTCTCTAAATGAAACTTTTCATCATGAAACTTCACCCATTAAAATTCTGCTGTATTACAATGATGTACGCGATCTGTAAAAAGCCACAAATATTTCCTCATGATTCTCACTAATATTTTTATAATATTCATATCCTGAACTCTATTTCTGAACTCAAGTTTCCGAAGATATCAACATAAGGATGTAGTTATTATTTCTCTGATTAAATCCTAAGACACCCGGAAATTATAGTTGCGAAGGGAATAATTTAAAGTAATGGTGTTCTAACTATTGACAGCCAAACGTGAACCGCGTAGTAAATTGAATCTTTTTCGCAGACTCTAGCATATGCCGCTAAGGTTGCGGCGCGAGAGGTGAGCAGTGCCGAGTTAATACCCGTGGTATGACGTCATTGCTCGGCTGAGGCAGCCAAGACGAAGATGGAGAGAGAGCTAATACAAACACTCATCTCTCTTTGGCATTTAAGAAAACATGAGATGGAAATTTATGAAATTGCAAGCCTGTTATGACAGACGGAGAAAGTGGATTTACTGGTTTATTACGCACATCTGCGATATCTGTTCATCCACTCGCATTACAAGATGTCTGTATAAGAAAAACGAAAATTTGTGCAGCACAAAAATAGCTCTATTCGCGAGATTTAAAGATGGCATATTGTCTAATCCCGTTTGAATTTGAATATTTCTAATAAGTGTCCAAAAACAGGGTAAACATATAAGAATAATGTGAGTGTGAGCAATTAACATCACAGGTTAAACGCTTACAATTCATGAAACAGGAACATCAGAGTACCAACATGCATATCTGTGCAGTACTTAATTATGTTTACCAACGAGACTCAAAGATGACATGTTGTTGTTTAATTTCTTTTGAATTTGAATTTTATAATTGTCACAAAACAGAGTAACCATAATCAGAAAGTGTGAGCAATGACAACGCAGTTTAAATGCTTACATAAAACAGTACACTGTAAAAACTCTGTTTAGAGTTTAAAGTAAACACAAATGGTGTGCCCAATTTTAAAACAAGTTTTAAGGATAAACATGCTGATCATTTTGACACCTGCTCATAATGGTTTGTGGCATTCACCACACACAAGAATCTAAACTTGTTTTAGGTTTCACATGTTAAAACAGTGGGTACAAAAGCTTATGCTTGAAGACATGTGTTGAAGTTCTAAACTGTCTTTACAGTGTAGCATCAGCTAACAATTCCTTAAGAATAATTCGTACGGCTTTAATTAAACAATTTCAGTTTAGGTTGACATCTTTGTCTTACGGTTTTATCTGATTACCCATAATGCACTGCGTGTTGACACAACGGATCAATCGATCATTATTTATGTACATACATTAATACTGCACTGTGTCAGATGACTCGCGCACTAAAACATAAAATAACGGCAAACAAAATAAGGCTCGCAAAATATTAGACACGTCTTCATGTTGTAACAGTGTACCAGCTGTGATGCTTTTTCCTGTGTAAAGTGTAGTGTCTAAAAAGAATTGTTACGTATTATGATCTTCAGCCAAATAATGTTGATTGTTCTCGTTGTTTAAGAAAGTATACAAATTTGATATAAATAATGTGTATATATTGTAGAATTAAATAACTCAATTATACTTTGTACTGTGTGATTGTAGATAATGTCCACCCACAGCAATACCATATTATAGCTGCTGGCAGACTAAATTGTGGTACACTTTCCCCAATGTGTAATTAATCCTTAAAGATATGTAAATAAACAAAATAGTGTCCCTATTATAAACTCTTTCGCAAATGGAACAAAAACTGTATGAATTGTCTTTTTGAAAACAAATATTTGGAAAATATATTGTGTTTGCCATGAGATCTAATGCAGTTCAGTCTACGTAGTTATCAGGGACAAATATATTTCAAAAGTCAGTATTTTACAGGAGGGCTTTCAAAATATTGTCTGACATCGTTATAAGAGAGATTGCCGATTAAGTGGAATATATTATAAGTTCGTTTATTCGAACACGAACATTGTAGTTTATACAGGGATGGCGGTATAACTCAAATCATAATGACATTATTCAATACTCTTTTTGGAAAATATTTCATTATGAGAATTTGAAAACGAGTATCAGTATTCGAATGAATGTAATCGACTCTACGTCAGGTGATGACTAAGGCGAGACAATTGATGCAATGAGAATCTATCAGTTCAAATAAACGAATAACAGTATTTGAATCAATGTAATCGACTCTACGTCTTGTGATGACTAAGGCAAGACAATGAAAGCAATGATGCATAATATGTCACCATCCCTCTTTCGACATCAGTCTCATGTATGTGTGCAAACCGCTCTCTCTAGAGTTGCTCGCTAACCAACCCCCGTCTCATCATTGCCTCATCCTAGCTTGTAACTAAGTCTCCCTCCATCCACACATACAGAGGGAGACTCGAACCAGGCTATGTCAATTACTTGGCCATATAGGCTTGTTGACAATACGGATGCTGTAAAACGACCTTCGGTGTCTTCCGTAGATGATTAGACGGAGTTGAAAGCTTGGTGGATGTATCGGTTAGAATAGAAATATGGGATAATATACAAATTGAAGATTTACATTAATTTTTTTAGATTGATTGGGTAGTGTTATTATCCATGAAATCCACGTCAATATGTTTGTCTCTGAATTCGTAATAAGGGACAGGGATGTTGATGGCAATACGTCAACAATGGAATGTGAATATTAAGATGTTGATGAAGAAATAAAACATGCCCATTAATATATAGGGAGTTCTTGCCATATGCCATTACGATAGCATACATTATTGTATCCAATTGCAATGTATGAACGTTCTTAGATTAAAGCATTTGATATGCCGTCCAATATGGTATGATTTGTTGCATTTGAAAGTGGTCATCTCAACGCCTTATAGAAAGATTTTGATTATGGCAAGGACCAATAAGGTGTTGAGTTTCACCATCTTATTCCAAAGCCATGCCATCAAGCATCATTTACTCTCCCATTAAGCTTTAATGTCTTCACCGCCAGATGATGCTCTATGAGACAACACATCCCTGGATACATTTACCACCTTAAGTCAGAATGTTTCAGTAAAAGCCTGCACTCGCTGTAAGCACGTGTCTCATTTACCAAGATTTGACATTTGAATGATTCGTTGACATTTCTGATTCACCAGATCGCGTGTGAAGACGATGAGATCTCGTGAGTCTACTATTTACTCTTTTTTTCTCTCCACACGACCTTTCAATCATTTTTTTTTTTTTTTTTTCGCGCCATTTTGCTCTCTGACTAACTGGAATGTATTGTCTGGCAATGGCGTGGTAAAGTTTAATGACTTAATCATCAGCAGCAAGTTTGGTTCATTGTCTACCCCGTAGGATAACATTTCATTGCAGCACTTTAAGTGGAGCCTGATTACATTACCACATCTTTTATGAAACTGTTTCCTTAATATTATTTCAACAAAGTTGTTGTCCCCCCCCCCCCCAAAAAAAAAAAACAAGCTTTAAAAATAGATATGCCAATTTCAACAGTATTAGAAGTTGTAAAGTATCTATCAATAGATAACGACCTTAATTGTTATGGTCAACAAATAAATAAATATTTAAACAAAAATACGAAGGCATTGTTTTAGATAATGTATTTATGTGTGTTAGACGACGCAGGTCACATGTGGGAAACTTGCATAAGTAATGCATTTTAAACTTTAATGTTATTTGGCTGAAAATCTGTTTAAATTCAAAAAAATATAAATTAAATCATATTTATGTGTACCAGAACACAGAAATGTCAATGTGTATATACAAAGATTCTACTGTTATTGTTTTAAGTATGTAAATTATTCGTGATGTGTTGTACATAATTTTTGCAAGACTGTAATTTAATTTAATGGAGGTTTTTAATTAAGTCACCCACCCACCATGTGGAGTGCCAGCCAAGATGGCGGTGCGATCAATGTTTTAGACTCGTTCGGTTATCATTAAAAAGTACCGTTAAGAAAAATTACTGAATTTGTCTGTGAGTTATTATTTATCTGCTTCGTAAATCTGTGGTTTTTTAAATGAAATTTGATGGATATCCGTGGAATGAATCGGCTATTAAATATGTCGAAAACATCACACGGTTTGCATATAGATACCAAACTTCAAGAGAAGTCTCACTTTGATATGTTCCTGGTGCAAATAGTTTTCCTACACAAATGTTGTTTAAGAATGGAATCATTCCAAACTTGGAAAGGGGGATATTGCAAACTGGTTTAAATACACTGTACACGTTTGGTAATCTTCAAAGACCTGCCGTCGATTTCACAAAACTCTTCCTAACTTAAGACTGATCTTAGGACTTAGGACGAGTCCCAACCCTGCACTGTAGCATGCAGACCTTAAGATTAATCCTAAGTTAGGAAGAGTTACTCATCCTAAATCGAGATAAGACGAGTCCTAACTCTTTGTGAAATCGACGGCAGTATTCTTACTTGGTGTATCCCAACATATGCATGAAATAACAAGTCTGTGAAAGTTTGAGCTCAATGGGTCTTCGGATTTGCAAGAGAATAATGAAAGAACAAACACCTCAGAGAAATTAATGGCCGGGAAAACCTACTTTAATGTCCATGGACGTCGGTTTTTTTTCTTTCGATAAATTACCTTGAAAAAATCCAGAACATCAGCCATAATGATGTAGTAATGATCAGCAAATCGATGTTTCCCTCCCATATAGCAATGAGGTAGTTTGTGTTCACTCCCTCTTTCTCCACCTTGGCCCAACCCTCAACTTCTTTATATGTATCAATGAGTCACAGCACCAAGGATGCCTCTACACGAAGCATGAAGCCCTATATAGCTTTGTCATGGTGTAGCCATTTTGATTTTTCCCCATTGATGTCTATGTAATCACACCGAGGCTGGAATAACAAAATAGTCTGGTTCCTAATTGCAAAATGATTATTAGCATTCATTATTGTCATTCGATACAAGGGACATGATCAAGATGGAGACAGCATGACAATCGTTGATAGGGCACGAGAACAAAAATGTGAGGAGAATATGTTGTGAAGAAATGTTGAGATGGATAAAAACCAACATAGTTCCAGATGGTTTTGTGAATTATGAATGTGTGTGTCACCCACAAACCCAATCGTAAACTTGTGGACAAGTCGTTATAAATGTCTGTCGCGGTGATAGCGAAAAGGCTCTTTGGCAACTGTCTCGCAAAACTACTGCACTGCGCGTACCTACTACTCTTGTCCACAAGTCTAACCTAATCGAAATGCTCGTGGAGGCCTGTGCCTCCCCCTTTTTACCCCATGGCTCCGCCCCTGACCTCCATCTCCCTGTGATTGTATTGTAATCAAGTCAAATTGCAGTATGCCTAAATGTCAGAAGCGTATCTGATCAAAACACCGGAATGAATGTTTCCTGGGCTAGGACAGGAAGTAAAGGCCAGTCTTTGTTGTTTTATTGACGTATGAGATAGTCTTTTAGATTCCCGGGAGTGCCTGATAAAATAATGCACCGACCTAGCTTTTTTTATATAAACAATTAGTATTTACACTCTGTGATGAGTTGTTATTTTATCAACAAACATTCAAAAATCTACACTGCCAAATTGGTTTTATAATTTTTTTTTATACAATAGATAACATCGCAATTTAAACCATACGGTGTTAAAATAACACCAGATTCTCCCAGCACAACATCATTGGTGTTATTTCGAAACTACATAATGTTAACCTTGATTCTTTCTTGTGTGTATATCATATGTGGCAACACCCGTGGTGTCAATTTTAACATATCAGTACCTGCATCAACACTGTTTTAAATACTATTAACTACGGCATAATTAGCCAACGACTTTCATCTCTATTATGAGTTCTTACAAAAATTCGAAAACGAAGAATGAGACAAGCTTCATGGATACAACCAATATCTCAATTACGGAGGGCATTGTAGGCAAGGCTATAGACCCCATAGGCAGGTATTTTATTTCCGGTTATTTACCATGATGCCCTACATAGCCTTATATCGGTGACAACCAAATCAAACAAATATTTCATTAGAATATTTGACCACAGTAGTTGAATATTATCGAAGATCTGGTAATATGCAAGGCTAACCGGCAGTAGTGTCACCGCATTGACATGGGTGTCCCCCCTCCCCCACCTGCTCAGAACCTTTGCCCATCCCCTTAGCATGGTTACTATGAACAATGGCATGTCTCTGAAACCCTGCCTCGTTGAAGTTAGACTTGACTACACCGATTAGACTTTAACCAGAAACCATAGAGCACAGGGAGTTTGACTGTCGATGGGGCATGATCGATATGGTCAATTTGAGAGCTACGTCACGGCTGGACAAGTCTAGTCGCTCACCCGAACTTGCTCCATGATGCGGCAGCTCCCCCCCCCCCCTTGCGCGCGAGAGTAGGTTTATGGAATACAAGAGACCCTTTTCGAAAACCTTGGGTTTGGACTTGGTCTCCACCCGCCAATTTGAATCCCCGTAAGAAAAGTGCACGTTATATTATCTACATTGTCTGACGGAGCCAGAGGCAAATGCCCACACGCAAAGCCGTCGTTTCGAAAAGGACCAGAGACTCCAAAAAGAAGTCGTGAAATTGTGTGATCGAAAAATCCTGCTATGCCGAATGCATTGTCTTCGTGCTATTACTCACGGTGAAACAAATTGAGGTGTTGGTTAGCAACAGAGGTTGCGTATTGATCGGATGGTCATTAGAGACGCATCCTTGTCCCCGTACTGCAACTTCACACTGCTACTACACTGATATGTTTACATGGAGTCGATCACCACTGGTGACTCACAAACGAGGTGGCAGTGTGATTAAGACTGCTATATATAAATTGTTACGAATTTTGTTGTTGAACTGGGAAAGTAGAGCAAGGATATCCTTAAGATGCCTCTACCAGTAGTCACTGTAATAAAATAGGTGGTGCAATAAGAAATGATTCACGACGTGGCCATCTTGGTCTTGATCCCTATCTACCCACTTTATAATACAATTGTCGGTTATTCGACTCTAAGAGCACCAGGTTGCTTATATTCGTAGCTCACTTGAAGCCGATTATGCTAATAATATGCATGGAATACAGCAATTTGAATTACCTGTTGTTAAAAAAAAGACAAACTTAAATTTTGTTTCACCAATTTTGGAGGTTTTTTTTGCTCAATGACCAATCATTTCAATGATAATTTTTTGTAACAATCTCACCCGAAACGTCACTGCAACAACTGGGTGTTACAATTTACACCATACTGGTGTTGTTACTTTATATACAAAAAAGGTAAACGTGAACGTTTGTACCAGGGTGTTAAAATATTAGCATAAAGCCTTACTTGGTAACGAGTAATAGGGAGCTGTTGATAGTATAAAACATTGTGAAAAACGTCTCCCTCTGAAGTGACGTAGTTCACGAGAAGAAGTAATTGTCAACGAATTTTAATAGATACCTCAGATTTAGAATTTGAGGTCTCGAAATCAAGCATCTGAAAGCACACAACTTCGTCTGACAATGGTGTTTTTCCCTCCATTATTATCTCGACCAACAATTGAGCTCAAATTTACACAGGTTTTTATTTTATGCATATGTTGAGATACACCAAGTGAGAAGACTGGTCTTTGACAATTACTAATAGTGTCCACTGCCTTTAACACCATGTGATGTTAATTTCGATTCTCTCTTCGGTATAAGTGTCAATCTTAACATCCCAGCTTTTCCCTTTTACCATTTACTGTCCCCGCCCACCGCCACACCCTCTGATGTTAATATAGATAGCGGTTTAGTCCTCAGAGACGAATTGTTGACGAGTACAATGTTAAAGCTACACTGCTAAGACATCTCGCCACTCCGCCACAAAATCGTGAACAGTCTTTTGAAAAACAAAAATAAGGTAACTAAGAGTGGGCGTCTGACACTAACTTCTCCAAAGATTTCACCTTGAAGTAAGAATGGTTAAATTACATTGATTTGATCATAAGACTTCTGCGAGTGTAGCGCACGGTTTTGTAGTAAAAAAAAAAAAAAAAAAACACCAACGCACCCTTTAGGATCAACGCACATTCAAAACGCCTCCTGCGATTTGTAATTTAATATCGGGTCCCAATGTGTTAGCTATTCGCTTTATTTTGTCTTTGTGCCCAACTTACATTGGGGTTTGAATAACAGTGGGTTCTAGAAAATTTGGTATCGTATTGCACACTTAACGTGATTACAGGAGGCAGTAGATTGTGTTACAACTGCCTCAAGACGCTTATATTAATGTATAGGCGTTCTGCCAGACCAAATAGTCTAATTTCTTTTACGATTCCAAAGTAATCAAGGAGTTTTAATGAACTTCAAAGACCAAGATATTGCTTTCCTTGTATTATTTATTATATATTTATCACGGTAAGTTAAAGCCATTGGACCCTTTCGGTAAACAGTGTTGTCCAAGGCCCACACTTTGTGTACCACAACTTCTATATCAAATAACAAACCTGTGAAAATTTAGGCTCAATCGGTCATTGGAGTCGGGAGATAATAACGGGAAAACCCACCCTTGTTTCCGTACGTATCGCTGTGTCATGACATGTGTTAAAAATAAATCCGTAATTCTCGTTAACGAGAATTTATATTGTTTTGCTGATTTCTCAAAAAGTAAAGCATTTCATGGACTAATGTTTCAAGAGAAGTCTTTCGCCTTCTGTAAACCCTGTAAGTTATTTGTAAATCTGTGAACCTTTTTTGTTTGTTTCTGAACCGAAAGGGTCAAATGGCTTTAATCCAGACATTAATGGTCATATTATGCGGTCATTCTTTTTAACTTTTCATTTGTTTCATGTATTTCATGTATTTCGTCATGGAGCATTGCTTTCGATGGATTTGGCGATATGTAAATTGTTACTGTTGTTATTTTTAACACTGTATTTCAAACGTGCCCAGCAATTTCAAACACTCATTAATCTAAAAGTAATTATGTACAAACATATTACAGAATTAAAAATAAAACACAATAGACAGTAAATTAATGTTAATAAAATGAATGCATTATTCAGCAAAACAAAAAACAAGGTTTACTTTGGGCCAGCCAGCAACTACTTTGGGCCAGCCAGAATTTATGAACAGTGAAAAGTTTTACAAATTAAACCCACAAAACGGTCACAAAAACCCCCAATAATATATACCAAGCAACATGTTGGCCAACCATACATCGATATCTCGAATATCGAGTAATGCAATAATCGAAACAACTGATACCTAATCGCAATCGTCTCCCTGCGGTGCATAGTTACATCTCCCTCCCACGAACCCCCTCAGATTACGTACGAGCTGCTTAAAGACCCTGGACACGATTGGTAATTGTCAAAGACCAGTCTTCTCACTTGGTGTATCTCAACATATGCATAAAATAACAAACCTGTGAAAATTTGAGCTCAATTGGTCGTCGAAGTTGCGAGATAATAATGAAAGAAAAAAACACCCTTGTCACACGAAATTGTGTGCTTTCTGGTGCTTGATTTCGAGAACTCAAACTCTAAACTTGAGGACTCGAAATCAAATTCGTGGATAAATACTTCTTTCTCGAAAACTACGTCACTTCAGAGGGAGCTGTTTCTCACAATGTTTTATACTATCAACCTCTCCCCGTTACTCGTAACCAAGAAAGGTTTTATTTATTTTTTTTTTTTTAATTACCAGTAGTGTCCACTGCCTTTACGTGCATTAAGTAACCCCCTCAACCGCCCCACAATCACCTACTAGCCGTTGGATTCCAAACGATATGTTTCGCAACCTGTCAAGAGAAATCATTCCTGTCTCTTCACATTGAATATGTCTCTAAAGAAAAGGTTAAAGACAATGGACACTATTGGTAATTACTCAAAATAATCATTAGCATAAAACTTTACTTGGTAACGAGTAATGGGGAGAGGTTCATGGTATAAAACATTGTGAGAAACGGCTACCTCCGAGGTAGTGTAGATTTTGAGAAAGAAGTAATTTTTTATGAATTTGACTTCGAGACCTCAGGTTTAGGATTTGAGGTCTCGAAATCAACCATCTAAAAGCACACAAATTCGTGTGACAAGGGTGTTTTTTTCTTTCATTATTATCTCGCAACTTCGATGGCCGATTGAGCTCAAATTTTCACAGGTTTGTTATTTTATGCATATGTTGAGATACACCAAATGAGAAGACTGGTCTTTGACAATTACGAATAGTGTCCAGTGTCTTTAACATCAAACAAGTGTCTTAGAGAAAAGGTTAAGGTACGTGTATGCCAGACAATGGTTGGGGAATTCATTCACACCCTTCAGATTTCATCCACGGGGTTTATGATTGAAAAGTGCAGGGGGGCATGTTTAGGGGATGGGTCCCTCTGCCCAAATTTCTACCATTGTGGTTCTGATTGAAAACATTACGTTGTGTTAGACCATCTGTTACGTAAATTACATGTACTCCCTCTGCAAGTTTCGCCTAGTGGGTGTTTTGATGAGAGAGTTGTTGTGATGGGCATGGTGGAACTGTCTCTTTCAAATCGTATATGAAATATAAACCCACGCACTTCTTTGGGTATTGCCTTTGGACTGCCCTGCATTGATTTTCTAGTCAGACTACGACTTGATGCTGCTTATGTCCATAGCATGGACTGTGTTGCACAAGCAATAACACTCATCGTTGGGACCTCATCACATGAACTAGTGTGAAACAGTAATAACTCCTCAGTGTGTACCTGTACTCGCTATCCACCTAATAAAAAAAATATTTATAAGAACAAAACTCATTAAGTTAATGCTTGCTTAAAGGCTGTGCACACTATTGGTAGTTACTCAAAATAAATATTAAACCTTACTTGGTAACGAGTAATGGGGAGAGGTTGATAGTATAAAACATTGTGAGAAACGACTCCCTCTGAAGTGACGTAGTTTTCGAGAAAGAAGTAATTTTCCACGGTTTTGATTTCGAGCCCTTTAAGTTTAGAATTTGAGGTCTCGAAATCAAGCAATTTTGAAAGCACACAACTTCGTGTGACAAGGGTGTTTTTTCTTTCATTATAGTTATCTCGCAACTCCGACGACCAATTGAGCTCAAATTTTCACAGGTTATATGCATATATTGAGATACAGCAAGTAAGAAGACTGGTCTTTGACAACTACCAATAGTGTCCATTGCCTATAAGTGCAATGTACTTTTATAGAAGATAATGGTACATTAGTTCCAATCATAGTTTTTTAGAAACAAAACAATTACAAAACCATCATCATCTTGTTAAAATTCTGTCTGTCCAAAGGGGAAAAACCTCAAAACCATTGAGCTTCTTTCTTTCTTTCCCAATAAGCAAACAGGATGTTTACAATAATAGTATTGTCTGTACTATGTAGTATCGAATTCATATATCAGGTATTAATTCTGAAAAAATTGAAATGTATGAAAAAGTCACGTACATTTACAGTGTATTGTAGTAGTGTGACATAAGTGTCAAGGCGAGTCGAGCTGAGTTTGCAGTGAGATAAAACATGTGAGAAAACATCCAGTATGCCTATATATAAAAAAAAACCGGCGTAAACTGTATGTGTCTGTTTTTGTTTCGACCTTGCAAATCGAAATAAGAGCTGGCTGAATGTAAGAAGGGCAATGTGTTCAATTCACATGACAATTCGAACTTATGTGCAATAAACTAAAACAATAACAAGTTTTGTTTGAAGCTTCGCATGGTGTTGAGAAATAAGAAAAAAACTATAAATAAATAGTAAACTTGCGGGTAAAACCACGTGTAAATCTTTTATAGTGTGAGTGTTGGCTCAGAAAAGGACCAAAACCGGCTCTTTTCTGAGCCAACACTCACCCTATACAAGATTTACACGTGGTTTTACCCTCAAGTTTACTATTTATTTATACTTTCTTCTTAAAACAATAACTTTATTTAAGTTATTTATTTGCATTTTTGTGTTTTAAATTATTATAACATCTTTTTTGTTAAGGTTTCCCCGGTCACCTTCAGCAATCAAATGCACGCACTTTCCCCTAATCCACTCAAACTATAGAGATTATTTTAGCTATTAATTTTCCCTTCCATGCACACACGAATTCGTTTTTCTCATTCAGATTCATTTCAGTTATTCTGTTTCATATATGGCCTACAGGCATTCAATAATATATTTTGATCATTTTAAAGTTGAGTTTCTACTATTTGTTTTCACTTGATGGAACTGAATGGTTGACAAGGGCCCAATTTCATGGCTTTGCCTAACGTAAACACTCAGAACCGGCTCTGATACAAGTCAGGATTTCCGCGCTTACGTAATAATTAATTAACTGGTTAGCGGGAAATGTTTGCATATGTGCGTACATACTCCACACGCTATTACAGGCCGTCTTCGCTTTCGCAGAAATTCTAGGGGTTCTCAAAAGATACAAATTAGGACCGATAATGGAAAACTTAGTATTGCGCAAATGAACAATAATATTACAAAGTAAGACGTAAACAACTTCAGTTTTCCCATATATGATTGCTGAGATGATTTCAAGGCAGTGTAGTGGACACTATTGGTAATTACTCAAAATAATTATCATCATAAAACCTTACTTGGTAACGAGTAAAGGGGAGAGGTTGATAATATAAAACATTGTGAGACACAGCTCCCTCTGAAGTGACGTAGTTTTCGAGAAAGAAGTAATTTTCCACGAATTTGATTTCGAGACCTCCAGTTTAGAATTTGAGGTCTCGAAATCAAGCATCAGAAAGCGCACAACTTAGTGTGACATGGGTGTTTTTTCTTTCATTAATATCTCGCAACTTCGACTACCGATTGAGCTGAAACTTTCACAGGTTTGTTATTTTATGCATATGTTGGGATAGACCAACTGTGAAGACTAGTCTTTGACAATTACCAATAGTGTCCACTGTTTTTTAAGGAATGCTCCAGCGACCATGGGAATATGCGAAGCAACTGCGGTATTAATGTCGCTAATTATACTTATGTATTGTTCATATCTTAAAACGAGAATTTTGCTTTTGCTAAACCTTGTTGTCAGACAAACTTTCTTCTTGAATTTGAATAACTAAAAACTATCACACATACCACACTGGTAAACATATATAGATAATGTGAACCTTGTCATTCGATTATTATTTCATTTGAGCCAATGCCAAAAGTGTAATTTCATATTTGAAGACATAATACAATGGAATGTTTACAGTTTAGTTTACCCTGTTATCATTCACCGCATACAGAAGGTAAAAAAAATAAATAGTTTTCTGTTACAGTTACATTTTTTGCTGGCTCCCGTTGTTATTAAAATATGAAATGAGTGTTAGAGATCCTTTGTTGATTGTATTGGCTTACGCGGATCTGTCATTCTAGCCTACAGTTAAAGGGACGGGGTGGATTTCACAAAGAGTTAAGACTATCTCTAGTTAGGACGAGTTACTCGTCCTAACTTGGGACTAGCCATACGTTTTTAATATCTCTTAGGACTAGTCCTAAGTTGGGACTAGTCCTAACTCTTTGTGAAATCGACCCCTGGACACATTTGGTAACTGTCAAAGACCAGAATGCTCACTTGGTGTATCTCGACATATGCATATCTGTGAACATTTTTAGTCAATTGGTCATCGAAGTTGCAAGAAAACAATGAAAGAAAAAAAAACCCACATTTGTTGTACAAGTTTGTTAGTCTGAAGTCTTTTGATATTTGAGTGAGAAATTACATCTTTCTTAAAAACTACGTTACTTCAGAGGGAGCCGTTTCTCACAATGTTTTATACGACCAACCTCTCCCCATTACTCGTTACCAAGTAAGTTTTCATGCTAACAATTATTTTGAGTAATTTCCAGTAGTGTCCTATTGCCTTTAATTGTATACAGTACAGTGTCAATCTGAGTTTAAACGGATGTACAGGGTAAAATAAATGATGTATTATTTCACACTGTCAACAGTGATATGGTCTAACAGGTCACAGGTATTGAGTTTGTTTTCTATAACAAGCCACGGGACGTCTGGGGACCAATGCAGACCGTCTGTGCTTAAAGGCACTGTACACTTTTGGTAATTATTCAAAATAATTGTCAGCATAAAAACTTACTTGGTACTGAGCAATCGAGAGGAGTTGATAGTGTTAAACGTCTGGGGACCAATGCAGACCGTCTGTGCTTAAAGGCACTGTACACTTTTGGTAATTATTCAAAATAATTGTTAGCATAAAAACTTACTTGGTAATGAGCAATCGAGAGGAGTTGATAGTGTTAAACATTGTGAGAAATGACTCCCTTTGAAGTAACGTAGTTTTTAAGAAAGAGGTAATTTCTCACTCAAATAATAAAATACTTCAGCTGAAGCACGTTATTATGCATCTGAAAGCACACAAAGTAGTGCAGCAAGGGTGTTTTTTATTCTCTTGCAAGTTAGATGACCAATTGAGCCCAAAATTGTCCCAGCTTTATTATTTTATGCACACGTTGGGTTTCATCAAGTGAGAACATTTTGACAATTACCAAAGGTGTTTACAGTACCTTTAATTAACCGTATACAGTGGTGTTTTGTGTAGGGTACTTGCGGGATGGGCTAGCTGAAGTTCACGGCCGATGGGTAGAGGGGAGGGGGTCACCGCAAAGTTTAATGACTAATACACACTTCACAGACACTGTATTGTTCATTGTAGATTCGCATGTTAGGCTATCGGTTATTGAAACAGTACACTTGCTGCATGCAAGTATTATGCGTCATCTTAAAACACAAAGTAACTATGCTGGTGTTTGTGGTGGCAATCCCAAATCTCAAGATTTGAATGGTGAATCAATAAATTGCAGGCTCTTGTGTTTTATATTAAGAAACTTTATGGCTACCAAAGACGATATTCATATTTGCACAGCCACAAGCAAGGCGACACTTTTTGTTACTAAGACATTGTGAACAAGTATTGAGTAACTCATTGCAGATCTTGTATTTGACAAACTCAAGCGCTTCTTATTCTTTATTGACACCGCGATTGGTAAATGATATATTAAAGCCATTATACACTGGTACAGAAAAAAAACAAGTTCACAGATTTACAAATAACTTACAGGGTTTGCAGAAGGTATTGGTGAAAGACTTCTTTTGAAATATTGTTCCATGAAATGCTTTACTTTTTGAGAAAACATTAAAACAATATCAATTCTCGATATCGAGAATTACGGATTTTCTCCCGACTCCGATGACCGATTGAGCCTAAATTTTCTCAGGTTTGTTATTTTTATATAGAAGTTGTGATACACGAAGTGTGGGCCTTGGACAATACTGTTTACCGAAAGTGTCAAATGGCTTTAAATACAGTAGAATGTTCAATCCAAGCCTGGCGGTGGCAGAAAGTGTCAGAGTTATGGTTCACTCTTTTCTCAAAACTTTAAATCTTGTAATTTTCGATAGATACATTTACCAACTAAGTTATAAACAGCATACATTTATCTCCCATGAATTGATTTTCATGATTGCAAAGTCCCTGTGGAACGTTGTCAGCATACGCTAACAAGCTTTATCCACTAAGTTGACAGGATTTGTTTTGCTTTATTTTTTTCAACAACGTTTATGTTAATTATCTCAGTGCGTCGGTTTATGTTTCCATGTAATGCGTGGGTTATTCTAAGCTTGTTTCCTTATAACTAAAAACATTTATACTTGTTAATATTCATGTTAGTCCATTTATGCTTTTGTTTTGTCCCCATTTCCAATTCTCCGCAATACTGGGTTTTTTTTTTTATTGTTATTTTGATTATCTGTTGGAATAAAAATAAATGTCTTGAAATGAAATGAAATAAAGTTTAATAATTATTTAATTTCATCTATCCATTGACAAATGAAATAGCGATTTTATACAAAAAGAATGACAGCATAGTTTTGTCTTCATATACCTTCTAAAAAAATCACTGACCCCGTTGATTGACACCCCTCAATGACGTGTTGAATGGTCCAGCTTAGGGTATCATAATAAGCTGACCATCGCATAAGATGTGGTTAAAGGCAGTGGACACTATTGGTTATTGTCAAAGACCAGTCTTCTCACTTGGTGTATCTCAACATATGCATAATATAACAAACCTGTGAAAATTTGAGCTCAATCGGTCATCGAAGTTGCGAGATAATAATGAAAGAAGAAACTTCCTTTCACACGAAGTTGTTTGCGTTTAGATGGTTGATTTCGAGACATCAAGTTCTAAACCTGAGGTCTCGAAACCAAATTCGTGGCACCTAGGAGGCAGCTAGGAGGCAGCTGTTTCTCACAATGTTTTATACCACCAACCTCTCCCCATTGCTCGTCACCAAGAAAGGTTTTATGCTATTAATTATTTTGAGTAATTACCAAAAGTGTCCACTGCCTTTAAGTCAATGGAAATACTAATAATATTACAATAATGTCAGCACTTGCTGACAGCAGCCCTCACTGAATGGTTTTAAACAAAAATAAAAATAAAATGATTGTTGAAACAATATTTCATGATACAAGAACGATGTTTCAGAGTGGTCTCTTAAATTTACCATAACTTACAAAAAACTATGCTTCAATATGGACTCCAATTTTCCATGGCCTGGTTAAAAGAAAACTGGGTCATTTTTTTCCCCAATAGCGAAATTATTTGCTGTTTTGAGCACAGTTTATTGCATTTTTCCTTCTCTCGTCTAGCATTATGAGAAAGGTTGTTTTGTGATGCGGCATCTCCTTAGCGGGGGCCTACGGCATTTTTCAATGAACTTATTCCTTCAGGAATAATCCTGTCTCAGCGTGCCTGTCCTGATTTTCTATACCGCATATTTCCCTTTATCCAAAAAGAGACCCATATGAAAAATGATAATAAATACTGACAGATCCATGATGGGTTTATTAATGGTGTGCAGTCAGGTTGAATCCTGGCCTAGTTTATAAGGTGAGCAAAAGTACCTTGTTTTCGTGAGAAGAAACATGTCAAGTTAATTCAACTCCCACAAACTAGCAATAAAGAGTGTGTTTATTCTGTTCGTGATCAAGTTTTTGTTCATAAAAAAAAATCGCAACAAATAAGCCAAGCTTAGTATGGGGCTCACAAAAAGAAAAAACCTTAAAAAGAAAATAACTTAGGGAAGCTGACGATGGGAACTAAAAATACGATTAAAATATCCGGGAAAAAAAGAGAAAAAGAGAAAGTTGAAATATATGTATGAGCACAAGAGAAACAAAACAACTGGTTTCACAAGGAAATAACCTTTTTTTTTTATTGGTAACTTTTTCTTAACATACATCAGCACTTCTATTTCTACAACGTTCATTTTAATGCGTCCACTAGGCCCTAAAATACATGATCTTGGTGTGTCGATTGGTCTAGAGCATGTGACTCAAGCAAACTGCGCAGTTGCATAAAGTTACTGAAGTTCTAAAAGTATATCTAAGCCATATAGCTTTATTATCTAAGCTCGTCATTATGCTTACAAGCTTAAGGTTACCAGCCAACGTATCTTTACACACGCACCTGTGGCTGGTATCCTGCTGATTGTTGCTTAAATAGTAACAAGCTTTTGCTGGTTAAAGAGCTACAGTGATTGAAGTCCACGCACTTATGAGGCATACTTGGTTTCGTTACCAGAAATATATTATGATAATAACACTATCTTGCACAGGGAAACATTCGTATGTGAAAAGAGAAAGTTTGAATGGTAGTTATAACAATATACAACCCATATAGATTTCCATGATCTTGCACTTCCATAATTAAACAATCGTTGATAATTAGGTGTTATTTTATGCGGTGGACCCTAAGTCAAGTCGTGCACCATATGCTACATTTTCTTCACTGACTTGCGCTAGTCTTGTCCAAGGCTCTTTACGCACGATTCGGCGTTGTTGTACGAGGTTGAAAAACGTCAAAAGACCATGCTTCGACCCCACGGTATCAAGTACTGTACATCAAATACCCAGTACCGTGCCAGTACATGTAGTTCGTCGTCCAACACTACGAGGTGAATTCAGAGCCTTGGACAGGCTAGACTTGCGCACACTTTGGGCCGATTGAACTTTGACCTTAGTCATCAGCCATCTACACCGAAGATTCGCTCAAGACAATGTAAGTCTTGCGCGTATCTCCGACGTTCGAACCCGTCTGTAGGGAAGCGTTGGGTGCCTTGAGCTACTTGAAAAGGCATTTGAAAGGGTTTACTTTGAAATGGATATGATTGGACTCATGTTGGAGTCGCAAATTTGGTTCTACAAAAAGGACCGTGTCGTGTTCAAAAGGACAGCCACACAATTTTGAGTGAGGTATAACGTGTGGTTCATTAGGCCTACTTTTGAAACGTCTTTCCAATATTCCAATCATGTTCAAAAGACCCTGAAAACTATTGTTATTTCTCACTTTCTGTATCTCAACATATGCCCACAATAAAAAACCTGTGAAAAAATGAGCTCAATTGGTCATCGAAGTTGTGGGATAATAACGAAAGAAAAAACACCCTTGTCACTCGAAGTTGTGTGCATTCAGATGCTCGATTTCGAGACCTCAAAATTCTAAACTTGAGGTCTCGAAATCAAATTCGTGATAAATTACTTGTTTCTCGAAAACTACGTTACTTCAGAGGGAGCCGTTTCTCACAATGTTTTTTTTTACTATTAACCCCTCCCCAATCAGTACCATGGATGCTAGTAATTATTTTGAGTAACTACAAATAGTGTCCAATGCCTTTAATGTCTGTTTAGTTGTTTTTGTAAATGTTGGTTTGAATGGATTCCTGTGAACCAAGCTTGCTGCAACTTCCTTCCTTAATAATATTAATTTCTATGAGCCGGAGGTTACTGGATAAACATTGAACAAACCACAAGGATCTAGAGATCATTTGAGAGTTGTTAAGTAGTTTCCTTTCTTTCCAGCATGATTGTGATAAACAATATGGAAATGCTTCAGGAAAGCCAGACAAAAAAGTTCGAAGAATTATTGCGCCATTTACCATTTGAAACAGTTTCCATTCAATCGGATGTTTAAGTTCTTCGTTGATCAACGTGCCGTGCCAGATGCAATTGTGTCCACCATGCAATACTGTCCGCTCCGGACACTTTTGCATATGCAATCGTGTCCGGGGCTATGCAAAAACCGTCTGGTGGACATGTATGTGCGCCCGTAAGCAAGCGTGCATGCACTGAACCTACGTACATGTACATTATGCAGCATGAATATTCACGTGTTTTTATGATTGCAGCGAATACCCAACGGCCGAACATTTCCCATGTCAATCATGACATGCACTTAGCTGCGAACGTCGACCGTCGAACAAGGGCGTTTAATTTACTGCACGGGACGGTTTGCACGGGGCGGACACAACTACATATGCAAATGTGTCCGGGTGGACACAATTGCATTATGCAGCATTGTCCGGGCGGACACGATTGTATATGTAAAACCGTCCGGCGAACATTATTGCATATGCAATAATGTCCTCCGAATAGTATTGCATAGAGGATATCATTTTATGCGACACCGGCGCTCTACCAACTGAGCTATCTAGCCCTATGTTGGCGATCTCCATACTTTTTCAATATCTTTGTTCGGGGTGCCAGCAGCCGATTTCATGAAACGCTATGGTTAATCCTATCTCGAGTTAGGAAGAGTAACTTTTCCTAATTTTAATTAGGGTGGGTTCAATGAGTCATACGTTAACTTTATGAATACGGAACTGAATTCGTCCTAAGTTCTAAGATTAATCCCAAGTTAGGAAGAGCTTGGTGAAATCGACGGCCAGGCACTTTAGATTTTCACCTTAAGACATAGAACTTTCACCAACTATGTGATCAGCACTTTTAAGGCAAGAAAAGGAGCACTTTCAAAACGGTACCATGGTATAACAGGAAGTTTCTTCTCATAGAATTTGCTTTCTCATTTTGTTAACCGCCATATTGGCTGTTTTCAGTAATGAAATAAACCAAATTAAGTTATTGGCTTTCGCCCGTTATCCTTAGATATCATTTTTGCTACTATTCTCGAAGCTTCTGTTTTATTACATTCATACACTGAGCCGTGATTTCTTGCTGTTTATATTTTATCATAACTTTTCAAATAGAATTAATCCGTCACCCACGTCTGAGTTAATCATATTTTGAGACATGTTTACATATCTTCATCAGAACGAGATCAAACACAAATGCACTTTATTTGCTTCAAATTAAAAATTTCTAAAATATCATTATCTTCAAGAAACTGAATCGAAATGCAAATTTGTTAATTCCACCATGCATGACCTTTTGGGGAAGGGGTTAAACCATTTATCTCATTACAGCCCACAGTTTCTAAAGTGTTTGGTGAAACCATGCTCCGTTGTTGTGTAAAACAAAATCATCTTATTTACCTTGACATTATCAAAAGGGTGTTGTTGTCGACTGAAAATCTAGATCACCCACGTCAGTTGTAAGTAATTTGGGGCTTTGTCAGCCCTCAAGCAGCTCCTTAACAAACTTGTGGGGCAAGATTAATGTTTCTTAAAAAAAAAGAGGTTAACAATTTTTCAAGCTATTTCAACATGAAAGAGACGAAAACATTATGTACCGTTTTAAACCATTTTGTTCAGCCTAACTATACTTTTCTTTATCAAGTTCCCTGTCATGTACAGAAGCTGTGTCCTTTCTACAAATAAACCCAATACCTGTTGGAACCCAACCAATTGCCGCATAAGCTCACAAATTATGAGTTGTTTATTAAAACCATACTCCATTATTGGGGGTTTGTTAGCCCCCAAGCAGCTCGTTAAAAACTTTGTGCCGCAAATTTATTGTTTCTTATAAACAAAGGCCAACAATTTTTTAAGGGGATCTTATTCAACATGAAAGGCACGAAAACCAATAGAATCTTTCTTTCACTCTTTGCAACACCCCGCCATGAACTCTAATGTTCAGCCTGTTTGCCTATGATTTTCCTTCACGCTCTAATGTCAAGTTCCCTGTTGACTTGTCATATACAGTAGCTGTGTCCAGGGCCCAATTTCATAGAACTGCTAAGCACCAAAATTTGCTTAGCATGAAATTTCTTCCTTGTTAAAAACATGATTACTAACTAAATTTCTATGTGTTGCATATTGCTTGTTACAGGTATTCAGCTGTTGTTTGCTTATCCTGAAAATCACGTAGAAATTTGGTTGGTTATCTTTTTTTATCAAGGAAAAAAATTCATGCTCAGCAAATTTTAGTGCTAAGCAGCTCTATAAAATTGGGCCCTGTTCTCTAAGGAAACCGTGCAAGAACACCTGTTGAACACTAATAATTTTTCCTGTTAGTTCACAAATTATGAATTGTTTAGTAAAACCTTACGTCGTTGTTGCGTAAAACGTAATCATCCATTTTGCCTTGACATATTATGCAGACGTATGTAAATCAAGATGGCCCACGGCAACTGAACGTAAATTGTTTCAATTAATTTCATTTCTTAATTTCACAGGTAAAATTCAAGTACAGACAAAAACATGTACATACAATGAAATAAAGAAAAGAAGAAAAAGTAGCACCCCGATGGATTTAAAAAAAAGTAAACTAAATTACTATCGAGTTTATCTCCTGATGCCCAATTAAAGAAGAGACAATAAAGGACGTTACAGTTGGACATTATTGAAACATGGCATACAGTATAAAAATACAAAACTATACAAGCAGTAAAGGCACTTAATGGGCATTAATACAAGTTCGTTAAAAGAGAGAATCTAGTTTATTATAATGCAAAAGGCACTATAAATTTGAGAATAAAAACAGCAGAAAGGTAGTTGAATGTGCAACTAGAAAGTTGTTTTGGTCAGGGTTTCCTCCTGGTCAGGTTGGCAATGTTAGCCCTTAGGGAGCTCGTCAACAAACTTGTGCGGTAAAATGTTTGCTAATTAATTATTACAGGTCCACAATTTTGCCATGGGGATATATTTCAACATGTAAAATAATTTTTCTTCAGTTTCTTTTCACAGGAGAGATTGTCAAGAACCCTTTTTTGTGCCAGGTACCTGCGAAGTGCTGAGAAAGGATGACGTGATCAACAACCAAACGGCTGTTCTATGAAATTATAAACTTTCCAAGAACTCGGAAGTTGTTAGCTTGACATTTCGGAATGAGCAACTGAGAGCTGTTGGTAGTATAAACATCGTGAGAAGCTGCTTCCTCAAAGGTAACGTAAATTTGGAGAAAGAAGTGATTTCTCACTCAATTAACAAAAGACTTCAGGCTTAAAATTAAAAAATAAGTTAGTTTACTAAACGTGCCTTTAAGTTGAATTTTTCCGTGTTATTTTCTTTCTTGAATAGAACAGCCGTTGATTATCAAAATGTAAAGAATAGAACGGCAGTAAGGCAAGCCACTGACATGCGGTTGTTATGGTTACAGCAGTGACATCTTGTTCAGAGTAAGAAGAGCCCGAAGGAATTTGAAGTAGATTTTCTTTGAGCAAATACTATACTTCTTTCATGGATTAATTCATTCCCATGTATCATTGCTATGGTAACCAAGAAGTATAAATTCAAAGAAGACGATGGAGTGATTTCAATAGCAGTCCTAATCTGCGGATATATGAGATTTCCTCGTATTGTCCGTTGTATATATTAGGGCATACATCTCACGTTGAAGGGTTGCAGTTAGAGAGCTTTTCAAATTCCATATACAAAATCCATTTATGAAGACCGGAACACAGAGAGCGGTATTGTTATTAACGATTTAAAATAAATCTACTACCTTTGATTTGTAGTAAACAAACTAATTTTGTTGCCACGATCTGAGAAATAACGCGTCTTTATACAAAAATTTGCTTCCTGATTATTGAAATTAATGCTACCAACTAAGATTGAATTTTTATTTTTTTTGAACGTTTTCTTCGGTCAACAACAACTCGTATCCGAAAAATGTTTGTATAATATTTAGTATAGCTTATAAACACTAAAACTGTAATAAATTGTATTGTCTAATTTCATTTGATTTATTTTGGTTGTGAAGCCAAGGACTCTCAGAAAAGTGAACTTAATCACTGTACTAGACAAGAAACCAATGGAGTGAAGACAGGAAAATTTCATTCTTAGATGTACGGGGAAACCACATAGAATAATTCTAGGAAAAACACACGCAGTCAGCCGCGAGTAGGGACTGAAAACTCAATCCATATATTGCCACGGCGAGATTCGAACTGGGGCCAGGTATAGAATTGGAAGGCGGGAAAAAGGTACCACTATACATCAACCCGGCCATCCTGAAAATCATGATTTTACCAAACCCTGTAAATTTAACCTCTGATTTTCCCTAAATATTAGTCCAAGTATATCCATGTAGTGTGGTAAAACGACGAAGATTAAATTACTTCGTAAAAAAATTAATTGCGCTTCCATGCTATTATATAGAAAACATATTTGGATGTTCAACTCTTCGTCTAGAAACAAAATCAAACGGTGACCAAACCCTGTAAGTGTAACCTCTTATTTGCCTCTAATATATTAGTCTAGGCGAAACCATCTACTGTGGGGATACGACGACAAAATGTTGCTAGTTTAAAAAACGAATTGCGCTTCCATAGGTTATAATACATGAACAAACTATGGATCTTCAACTCTTCGCCTAGCTCGAAAAATCAATATAATTCCCAGGGTATTTATATATTTGTCGTTAACAAAACAAGTTGAAGCCTTGTATTGACATTATTTGAAAATATTCAGAGGAGTTGGGACAAAATTATTTGGATTTGTGTCCAATAGTTAAAGGCAGTGGACACTATTGGTAACTCAAAATAATTATCAGCATAAAACCTCACTTGGTAACGAGTAATGGGGAGAGGTTGATAGTATAAAACACTGTGAGAAACGGCTCCCTCTGGAGTGACAGAGTTTTTGAGAAAGAAGTAATTTTCCACGAATTTGATTTCGAGACCTCAAGTTTAGAATTTGAGGTCTCGAAATCAAGCATCTGACAGCACACAACTTCGTGTGACAAGGGTGTTTTTTCTTACAGTTACCTCGCAACTCCGACGACCAATCGAGCTCAAATTTTCACAGGTTTGTCATTTTATACATATGTTTAGATACACCAAGTGAGTCGACTGGTCTTTGACAATTACCAAAAGTGTCCTGTGTCTTTAAACAATAAAATGCCCTTTCATATGCTATTTTGCATGAAAAATGTCTTGATTTTAAACTCTTCGCCATAGCCCAAACAAAATCAATAATGATTGCTAGAATGTCTCACTATTGTCGTTAACCAAACAAGTTGAAGCCTCTGCTGAAATTATTTGAAAATATTCAAAGTAGTTCAGCAAAAAAAATATTTGGATGGTTTGTTTGCGCGTTCTGTCCAATTTAATATAAATCCAATAAAGGAATAATGAGTTTCGATTGATACGGGAGGGATGGTCCTGTAGCCAAATACTGTCACAACCGTTGACACCCATTATAGCGTGTACTAAAATTAAACTCCTCTGATGCAATTAATGAATCACAAAAGTGCCTGTAAGACATCCAACCAATATTTAATTAAATTAATACATGCATTATGTTTAGAGATATCAAAATATTGTGATATCTCTCTACACGTATTACGTTGTATGTGTATTGGAATTTATAATGACACGCATATCACACAAGTGTAATTCTCACACGTAACACATTTATAACGTTGGATCCCCATTTTAGAACACATTGGAACTCGTTGTTTTCCCCTCCTATGTAAAAGGCAGTGGACACTATTGGTAATTACTAAAAATAATTATTAGCATAAAACCTTTCCCGATGACGAGTAATGGGGAGAGTTTGATAGTGTAAAACATTGTGAGAAAAGGGTCCCTCTGAAGTGCCATAGTCCGAAATTATCGATATCGCGAATTGATAATTGTTTTCATGTTTTCTTAAAAAGTAAAGCATTTCATAAAATAATATTTCGAGAGTAGTCTTTCACCGTTACCTTCTGTAAACCCTGAAAGTTATTTGTAAATCTGTGAATTTTTATTTTGGTTTTGTTCCGATAGTGTATAATGGCTTTAAACTGTCCAATCTCTTCGTTCACACTCATGTCTTATTTGACGGTTTGGTTTTCGCCTTGAGTTCTTGAAGAACCGGAGATTTGAAGTAAGATCAGGTCGGGATTGCCTCGTCTGGCCTGCCGGCTACTGATGCAAATTTACTCCTTGGCAAATTGAGCTTTCACGCTGTTTGTCATTTAGCCCTCCGGACATCCTGGATAATGAGTTTTCCTAGCTGTGATGTATACACGAACGTGTAATTGTATTAAACATGGTTGCAGGGCGTTAAATCAAGAAAGAAAACACCGACAGTAATTTAAATTCAGATGTATATATTAAAATCAAATTTATAACATAAGGGAGTATTTTCGCATGGAAGGCTTAAAACGAGGTTTTATTTTATACTTCCCCAAAACCATAAAAGGGCAACCAGTGGAATAATGGTATTTTACATTGTTCTGCTTAAAGGATTTGGGTACTTTTTCAAAATGCCCATAGATTTACATTAAACTCACAGGGTTTGAAGATAATGATAGTGGAAAGCTTCCCTTCAAATATTACTTATGGAGGTGCTGTATTTTGAAAAATGAGTAAAACAATGTCATGAAAATACGTTTGTAAATGATTAAAATAATGTTCGTCTCATGAGATGAAAATTATTTCCATGACATTGTTTTACTCATTTCCCAAAAACTACAGCACCTCAGCACGTAATATTTTCAGGGAACCTTTTTACTATCATTATCTTCAAACTGTGTAAGTTTAGTGTAAATCTGTGGACGTTGTGTTTTTTGCCCTACACAAGTTACATAGACCCTTTAAAGACCCCAAGGTCAAAATTTGTCTTTTTTTTAAACGGCTCTATCTTCTGGCAGATAAATATATTACGAATCTGAATTAAATTCAGATTCGTAATATATTTATCTGCCAGAAGATAGAGCCGTTTAAAAAAAAGACAAGTTAACAAGTCTCTAACCTTACGTTAAAATTGTGTAAAACGCTACCGTGTTTGATACCCCTTTCAAGTGCAAACTTTATCAAAATCCAAAAACCGTTCGATGACTTTCATGTATGTTTTTGTACAAAGAGTTTTAAATTTATTCATGAAATCTGTTGATATTCTTTGAAATGTACAGACCCATTTGTTGTTGCTTTCTGGTGACGACATGTTTCAAATTGCGCTCTAAGAGTTCGCATATAGGATTTATAAATTTGCTCCCACTTTCATGACGGCTCTATCAATTGACAAAATGATTGCCTAACGAAACTTAATTTGTCCTTCGCGCCCCTCGTAACAATTTGTTTCAAAACTTTCAAAATCGTAAAACAGATCTTATGTTTACGTAAATTTAGTTTTGACATGTTTTATTCTGTGTATAAGAAAGTATAATGGATGTTAAACTTGCATTGGGTATCATAGAATGTTAGTTTTGGTTTTTACCCATACACCGATGTGTCAGCACTGTATAGTATACAAATATTGACTGCTTCGAGTGCTACATGTATGGTTAAAACTATGACTCCCGAGGTGATCCCCGGAGCGTTCTATAATGTACAGACTTTACAGACCTGAATGCTACAATCCACGGACGACGCGAATACAGATTGCGAAAACTTTTACTGTGCTCTGCATGTAATCCGAAATGGTTACAGACTATTAATTTATCATCCTCGTACACGCAACGGACGTCTGGGTACTGCACGCCGTGTGCTAGTCTTTCGGACTAGCGCACGGCAAACCGATGCACTATCACACGGCCGTCGTCTAGCAAAACTAAGACATATTATGTGACGCGCTCTAAACCAATGAAAAGGCAGAATATTGGTAAGGGGTGTTATAATACACAGTATTATGTTTATATTATTCCCACCAAGTTAACGTGTACGCAATTCTTCTTCTTATTCTTTAATAGTGAGTTAAAGGTGAAGGTTGCTCTACCTAAAAGGTGATGGACAATATATTATAGAAATCACTTCGTGGCTGTTAAACCAAAGAGTGGGATTTATCGACTCTGTGTGATTTTTAATTTCGAGCCGCGTGAAGAATTCTTTAAAAAGAATATTGCTTAATGAACAGCGTGCATAAACAGCAGCTTAGTATATTTATATATAGGGGCATATTATGTTAAATACAATCCGTCAGGTCGTTTTTATTGACTTTATTCAAATCAGTTTTTGACATGGGATATTTATGTGCTAAGCTCATTAGTGCAAATAGTCTGCCCCTCAAAAAAAATCATAACGCAAACCTAATAATATAGCTAATTATGCTAATTAGTTTTGTCCTTCTATTTTTTTTTCGTTTGGCTATTATCACTCGTTTACCCAATTACATGATCGCCAAACTAAACTAGGAGTATAAATTGATCCCTTGACCTTATATAAAATGCAGTGAAGTAGAGAAGGACGAGATAAATATATATATGTAGAGTTTTGCACCAATTCGTGGTTTTGCCGAGTAGCTACCGACGTGACATACGTCCCTAAGGAGATGAACCATACGCCATATGGTGAAATTTTGTTACAATTCAGAATATCCTTTTCCTGCCATAGTACAACATTTAATATCCAGATTAGACAATACAAGAACAAACCTAAACCGGAAATTGTCAATCCAACCAGAATCCCGAGAGATGCGTCTTTAAACTGAACAAACACAAGTGTTCCGTGTATACATCGAATGGTTAGAGCGACTCATTATGCATGACTAGCCGAGGAAACAACACTGACGACGGTAGGCCGTGCTGGAGTGGAGGCACATAATTACCGGTTTTCTGTCTGCATGTCTTTCTTCTTCTCCCCTTTTTTTCTTCCATTTTATGCTCGGAGGAGACAAGATAACATCAACTGTTGTTTTTTCATGACTTCAAAGTTTCCATTTCAAAAATGTCATCTACAAATTAATGTCGTTGTGCCATAAGACCCTTTCACCTGAGAGCAATTTCGGAAGGGTCCCATGCTAAATTGTAGCATGGTTGTAAACATTTTCAAAATGTACCTTGTGCGAAAGGACAATCATCTTTTCTACTGTTTAAGTTCTCTTGCAAAATCTTGTCAAACATTGCTTCATATTACAACCATGCTAAAATTAAGACAGGGGCATCAGTTAAATTGACGTCGTGTAAATAGCACTTTAAAGGTATTATACAGGGACTACAGTAAGAATACAATTTTTATTTATTTATTTTTTTTAGTATGAAAGCTGAGTGATTATGCAGTTCATATACTTGAATCGCTTTTGTATGAATGAACACATTTCCTCTGAAATGAAGCCATATTTAAGACAAATGCACCTGGTTGGATTTTGTAAGATATTAACTGTTAATTCCTTAGCAAAGTGTGCTTTCACAATACAAACCACAAGGCTTATGGTTACGGGGGCAACTGACTTTAAAAAGGTTGTTAGTGTTCTGTAGCCTAAAATAAAAAAAACAACAGCTGAATTCAGTTATACAACCGAATTTAAAGCGCTGGACACTTTTGGTAATTGTCAAAAGACCAGTCTTCTCACTTGGTGTTTCTGAACATATGCATACAAAAAACAAACCGTGTGAAAATTTAAACTCAATTGGTAATCAAAGTCGCGAGGTAATAATGGAAGAAAAAAAACCTTGTCACACCAAGATGCTTGATTTCGGGACCTCAAAATCTAATTTTGAGGTCTCGAAATCAAATTCGTTAAAAAATTACTTCTTTCTCGATAACTGCGTTACTTCAGAGGGAGCCGTTTCTCACAATGTTATATACTATCAGCAGCTCTCCATTGCTTGTAACGCAGTAAGTTTTTATGATAACAATTATTTTGAGTAATTACCAACAGTGTCCACAGGACAATGTGTTTAATGCTGCAAATGTTGCTTAGTTTCAATATTTTCTCCCGACTCACGCAACGGAACTAGCCACATGTTCACATGGTAATAAGAAAACATGAACAACGCCCGCGACTATTTTGGCAGCTCATACCGATCCTTTAAAGGACATAACACCTTTAAAATAGATTTAAAACAAAATGTGAACAAGATATGAACACATGAACAATAGATGACGATTTGATTTACCTTTTCAACAGATAGAAATAAGCATGTATATGGCAAATTGACTTTTAATTAAACTTTGAATATACAATCGCTGTTTAGTCCAATGGCATTCTTTAAGTGTTACAATGCAATGATAAATCCCTTAACCTTTCTCCTCACGATCCTCATTAAACACCATTGTTTCTTCATAGTTCAATCATTGGTTCATTGTTAAAGATGACAGTGCAGCAATGAGAAAGTGCAATCTTAAAATTAGAACATTCTTGGTTCACCCAAAATAAATAGTCGAAGGTTATTACGTAAAGGTGACATTTCATTTTGAGGTTCCCAACATAGGTACTCGAAAAAGAAGAAAAAAAATGATTGTGATTTTGAAACTTAACTTTTATTTAACCCTTTGACTGGCCAGATGATCTTTCAACGTGGGTTTTTGTGTACCTAACTTACATGTAAACCGTAATAGAGTAAACCCGCACGTCTAAGATTATTCTTTTGACAAAATAAGTCGTGGGCAGTCACACAATACAAGCATTAGCTTTAAAGACATAAGACTTCTGGCTTGAACTCTCCAAGTCACGAGTTATGTACATTTCTCTTAATTGTAAAAAAAAAATCATTGAGAGTCAGCTCTAATTACCTACTTGCCCTACATCTTCTTCTCAACGAGCCTATGTTCACCATTCAAAATTAAACACAGGGGGATATCTGAAGACCCATTGTCCTTGATGCGTTGGCATGGCAACACAACCTAGTAACTTTCAATCATCTTTTGTTGTTGCGCTCACCTGGTGACATTTTATATCAGAGACGCGACCGTAAAGGTTGGATTGCAACCTGCGAGCTACAAAATTCAAAATGGCGGCCGCGTAACTGGAGAGTGGTTTGTATTCAACCCTCGCGTAGGCTTACTGTATTGCCACGAGACTTCATCTTCACCTGATCTGACCATCCGGCGGAGGAGGGCGATCAATTCCATGAACCAAACGACTGTTTCGTACACTACAATTTTAAAACTAATCTGTTCAACGAATGTTTATGAACAGTACAAAATACGAATCTTATTCAGAACTGACATCAGATGCGCATCATGCTAAAATTTACGCCGATGTGTTCATCTTCTGGTCCCAATTTCATATAGCCGATTTATATTGCGTACCAATTGTCTGTTAAGCAGAACATAGCAGGATACCAGTCACAAATTGTTCATGTTTCTTGGTAATTTGGCTGAGAAAAAAAGAAGAAGCTGATGCAAACTGCTTGCCAGCCAAAAGGACCCGTAATAGATGCAAAAAATAGTCAATGGCCGGAGGTTTCGACCCTAGCAGAGTCTTTCTAGGAGGCTAATGATAACACAACAAACATGAACAGCTATGTGTAACATATGCCTAAGCAGTGATTGAAGTGGAAATACATGAAAAGAGAGACAGGGTTAGAAAGCAGAAAGACCGGTAGTCTTACTCTAGTAAGCATTGCTGCTGTGCCTAGCTACTTTTTGTATGAATTGGGGCCTGCTCGTTATTGCAGTACTTGCACAAGCTTATTATTTTATTTTATTTTATATTTTATTACCTTCATTGCACAAGTGCATAAAAACATACATTGGTGCAAAAGGGAAGCCCCGATTAGGCACACAGGCCCACTAAAAGGGGACCCCTGTTTACACACAAAAAACACCAAAAGGGACAAGGGACAAGCACAACTACAGGCAAAACAACAGAAGAATTAATACAAGGAAATACTATAGCAAGTAAACCAAATCACAAAGAAGATAATTGTTGGCGAATGCTTTGTTTTGAGACACATAAAACAGCCGTAGTGGCACTGTTCAAGAGGACAAGTGCATGAAACTTCTCGGACTGCCTGGTCCATGAAAGACTGTGAACGTGCAGGTTGCCGGAGCAGGGATTAAGTTTCAGACTTCACATGGAGACCCATTCTCTACATCTTCCGGATGATAATAATTTTCATCTTGCACTTTCTTTCAGAGAGTGAAGATTAAGATAAATGAAAGAGTACGGAGTGATCTCTTTTTAGGGGAGTTTTTCATGGCAGCCTTTGGTGGTTGCAGAATTGTTCGGAGAATTCAAATAAAAGGGGTCTTTTGAGTTTTATAGACAAAAAAGGCTTGAGCTATGACATTTTGTTGTCCTTTTTTTTATGAACGACCGGAAATATTGCCGGAAGAAGGAAGAGCAGTTTATTTATTCCTTTCCTCGGAACTTAACATGAATTTAAGTGACATTTTCAAAATTCTAGGGGAAAAAAACCGGAAGAGTGTTTAGATGACACGACGTTTAACCGGCGATATATGTAGAATTTACGAATCCCGAGAAAGAATGGGTTTTGTCAACCTAATGCTGATGTAGACAAATTATCAATAAAGATACAATAAATGCCACCTGTGAATGTTTCAGCTGAAAACAGTGACTACTTATTGAAAAAATAACCCAAAACAAGCAAAAAACATTCTCGATATGTTTTAAAGGGAAGGTACACGTTTGGTAATTACTCAAAACAAATATTAACTTAAAAACTGACTTGGTACCTAGCATTGGAGAGCTGTTGATAGTATAAAACAGTGTTGGAAACGACTCCCTCTGAAGTAATGTAGTTTGAGAAAGAGGTGATTTCTCACTAAAATAATAAAGTTTTTTATTCCTATCTGAAAGCACACAAATTCGTCAAACAAGGGTGTTGTTTTCTTTCATCATTTTCTCCCAACTCTGATGACAGATTGAGTTCAAATTTTCACATGTTTGTTATTTTATGCATATGTTGAGATACATTAAGTGAGAACATTGGTCTTTGATAATTACCAACAGTGTACCTTCCCTTTAACAAGAAAGCCGAACCTGGATGTCCACGTTTAGCGATGTGACAGCGAGTACCAGTCGCATTTGTTACCCTAAGCATTCGCGAACGGACACCATGGAAATACTAATTAGAAATCTGATATACGATTCTTGTATGAATCGTTCCTCAGATTCAATTTTTGGGGGAGCGAAACATTATCTAAGCCATTTTTCTTCGAAGGAAAGCCTTTCTTAAAATTTTTTATACCATCAACAGCTGTACGTGCTTCTACCAAGTGAAGTTTCCTTGTGCCAAATGAAACTAAATTTCTGCATATATATATATATGATGCGGACAATAAAACAGTATAATTCTACAGTTTTAAAGTAAGTTATTCATCGTGGATTTACTACCAATCGATGACCCAACCCTTCAACGTAAAACTTGGTACATAGATTGAGAAAATATTCTCGCCTGGTTTGACTCGTGCCTCAGTATAAAAATGAGAGTAGTTTTTATGTTGAGGCTTATGGTATGTGAACAAAGCGAGGCACATAACGCATAGGTGTTTATCAGAGAGCCTCATACATAGAAATACATTCCCTCCAAGGTAAACATCGTCCAAAACCAAAACCTCAAGAGGGTTGTTTAAAACATTAGCGTTTAAAGTACTTCCTCGGCCAATTGGCCCTTTTTTGGACACGGCTTTGCTATGACGTCATCACAGCCTTCGCAAATCCATTTCCAGGGGGGGTAATTGGATTGATTGTTTGCTCGTCTACGGTGCTGTCCTCACTACCTCGTCACACTCAGGAAGGTTTCAGAAAGTGAGGGCTTGCTGATCTTTTACCGATAATCAGACTTGCAAATTCAGCGCACAGTTCTCTTAATGCAGCCTATATTTAGCCTGTTTTTCAACACACCGGGTAAAATCATTTTGTTTGTAGGCCTATTTTGATCATCAACTGTCCATTGGGAACAACATCACAACCAAGCGCTCTATTTGTTTTCCATAGTACAAGCTAACCTAGTGCAATAAAATGTCAACCAAGCTACTGCGACGTCATGTCCGCTCCGGGTACATGTACGATGTTAATAGTCTCTATGAATCAAGATAATGTACAAATTTAATACTTTTGAATCGAGTTAAGTTACCGTTTTCATCTCTAATAAAGGTAGTGGACACTATTGGTAATTACTCAAAATAATTATCAGCATAAAACCTTACTTGGTGCTGGGTAATGGGGAGAGGTTGATGGTATAAAACATCGTGAGAAACGGCTCCCTCTGAAGTGCCTTAGTTTTCGAGAAAGAAGTAATTTTCCACGAATTTGATTTCGAGACCTCAGGTTTAGAACTTGAGGTCTCGAAATCAACCATCTAAACGCACACAACTTCGTGTGACAAGGGTGTTTTTTCTTTCATTATTATCTCGCAAGTTTGAGGACCGATTGAGCTCAAATTTTTACAGGTTTGTTATATCATGTATATGTTGAGATACACCAACTGTGAAGGCTAGTCTTTGACAATCACCAATAGTGTCCACTGCCTTTAGTCAAGATACAAAAATCACGAAATAAAAATATGATTTTACACCATATGGTGCAAAAATATCACCTACTTCTAACAATGTCATCACATTGCCGTCCTCCATAAAAAGAATGTAAATGTTTATTCTATATTGGGTATCTGTATTTGACAAAACCCATGATGCAAATGTTAACATTAGGGCCTACATGCACATTTTAAAATGGTTCAAGCAAGGTTCGTGGGTTCGAATCCCACCCGAATATAATTGTGCCTGTGATCATCTTTCACTGGACTCGAGAACGTACCAAGTACACAGTGCTAACACACATCGGTGTATGGGTAAAAACAAATTAATGTTCTTCATCCCAGAGGCAAATTAAACATCTATAACGTCGAGTTGAACCAACGGTTCTTTTCAGAACCACCCAAACTCAGAGATAGTCATTACATGGTGTTACCGCAAACCTTTTTATATCGTATTTCCACCGTGCAAAGTTTCAAATCCTACTTAACAATTTTAGGCTATAATACTAATATGCCAAACGAAAAAATGTCCGAATCTTCACCGGTTTTCCCGCAGAATGCTATCCTCAAAAAGTAAAAGCACTGCTCGTACATTTCGTTTTTGTTACACGGACGAACGGTTGAATATAATATAATATTCATTCAAAATAAAAGGAGATATTCATCCTCTAATGAAAGGATTTGGAATCTGTGATTTCTTGTGGGTTTTTTTTATCGGAGGAAGCATATTTAGTTTCGTTATGTCTATATGTCTATATGTTTGATTGCAAAGTGTTTCAGTTCACCATACGATATGAGATTTTTCTTTTCGCTATGTGTTAAAAATGCGCTGACATGAGAAACATTATGCGGCTATGGGGGAGAGTGATGTGCAATACTAAACGTTCGCTCAGCGACGGTCGTGCGTCATACTACAGCATAACCATGAGTGCATCTTGCCAATAGTGGTTTGGGTTTCGATTTAAAGACGCCCTTTCAAGAAAGCCGTTTCAAAACTGTCTCGGACAAAGAATTTCTATATATATATATAAAAAGATAATTACAGCCCGGAACAGGTTTCTGCTCGGTTTGGTTAGGTATGGTAAATCTGTAAATAGTGACCAAAGATAGAATTAATATATAGACAGAAAACAGAGAATAATTGGGAAAGCTGTTGCTATTGGTTTGCATAACCTATATGAATCAAGATAATGTACGGTAAGTCTCTACACAATTTAACATATATGAATTAAGATAGTGTATTGTTTTAATCTATATAAACAAAGATAAAGTACGGTTATTAATATCTTTGAATAAGATAAGTTTTATTTACAGATTATTACTGTCCGGAACAGATAATTACTGTCTCGTCTCGAAGGTTAGCTAAAAGTTTGGTATCTCTGTAAATAGTGACTAAAGATAGAATTAATCCACACACAGAAGACAGAGTTTAATTGGGAAAGCTGTTGCTCTTGGCTTGCATAACTTATGAGAATCATGATAAAGTACGGTTTAGTCTCACGAATAAAGTACGGTTTAATCTCTACGAACCAAGATAATGTACGATTTATATATATAAGAATCAAGTTAAGGTATATTTACAGATAATTACTGGCAGGAACAGGTTTTTTCTCGTCTTGAAGGTTAGCTAAATGTCTCTGTAAATAGTGACTAAAGATAGAATTAATCAACAGACAAAAGACAGAGTTTAATTGGGAAAGCTGTTGCTCTTGGCTTGTATAACCTGTGTGAATCATAAGGTACGGTGTAAGTCTGTATGAATTAGGTACGGTTTAATCTCTATGAATCAAGATAAGGTACGATTTAATCTCTACGAACCAAGAAAATGTACGGTTTAATCTTTACGAATCAATATCAGGTACTATTTTAATCTTTATGAATCAAGATAATGTACGGTTTAATCTTTTGGAAGCAGTATTTTAAAAGTGCGATTTCAGTGTCTATGAATCAAGATAAGGTACGGTTTATTTTCTAATAATCAATACAAGGTATTGTTTTAATCTATATGAATCAATATAAGGTATGGTTTAATATCTATGGATCAAGATAAGTTATTCGTTTAAACTTTTGGAATTTAGATAAGATACAATTTAATCTCTATGAATCAAATTAATCAAGATAAGGTACTATTTTAGTCTCTGTGAATCAAGAAAGGTACGGTTTAACCTTTTAGAATCAATATAAGGTACGGTTAATCTGTATGAATTAAGATAAGGTACGATTTAATCTCTACGAATCAAATTAATCAAGATAATGTACTATTTTAGTTTTTGTGAACCAAGAAGGGTACGGTTTAATCTTTTAGAATCAATGTAAGGTAGAATTTTAACATCTAAGAATAAGATAAGGTACGATTTTAGTGTCTATGTATCAAGACAAGGTATGCTATAAAGCCATTGGACCCTTTCGGTAATCAGTATTGTCCAAGGCCCACACTTCGTGTATCACAACTTCTATATCAAAAAACAAACCTGTGAACATTTGGGCTTAATCGGTCATCGGAGTCGGGAGAAAATAACGGGAAAACCCACCATTGTATCCGCGCGTTTCGCCGTGTCATGACATGTGTTTAAAATAAATCCGTAATTCTCGTTAACGAGAATTGATATTATGTTTACAGTTTTCTCAAAAAGTAAAGCATTTCGCGGAATAATATTTCAAGAGAAGTATTTTACCACTACCTTCTGTAAACCCTGTAAGTTATTTGTAAATCTGTGAATTTTTTTTTTCTGTACCGAAAGGGTCCAATGGCTTTAATCTCTATGAATCAAGATAATGTACGATTTTAGTCTCTTTGAACCAAGAAAGGGAATTTTTTTCTTTTTCTTTTTAATCTAGACAGTGTATACATTGTATACAGTGTATACGTTTTAATTTCTATGACAGGTTAATGAACGACTTAAGTATCTAATACTATGAATGAACATAAGGCAAACAGTTCAGCTTTCCCTTTATTGTTTAGTTTTCATGAATTTGAGAGTTTTAACATTTCATTCTCAAGTCAAAGTCTCTGGGGGAAACTTTCCTTTTTAAAATTCAAAGCAGATTTGGTTTCTTAATCTTCACCCTACAAAATATTTAAAAACAGTTTCAGCCATGAGTTTCCAATCGGGAAACTGGCCCAATTTGCATTGAATGGTTACACAGATTTCTTCTGCATGTTTGAAAAATTAGAGGCAGTGGACACTATTGGTAATTGTCAAAGACCAGTCTTCTCACTTGGTATGTCTCAACATATGCATAAAGAACAAACCTGTGAAAATTTGAGCTCAATTGGTCGTCGAAGTTGCGAGATAATAGTGAAAGAAAAAACACCCTTGCCACACGAAGTTGCGTGCGTTTAGATGGTTGTCTCGAAATCAAATTCGTGGAAAATTACTTCTTTTTTGAAAACTACATTACTTCAGAGGGAGCCGTTTCTTACAATGTTTTATACCATCAACCTCTCCCCACTACTCGTTACCAAGTGAGGTTTTATGCTGATAATTATTTTGGGTAATTACCAATAGTGTCCACTGCCCTTAATCAAGAGTCTCATTCTCGTCCTACACGATTTCTCGGTATTTCTTTCAAGTCATCTGATAATGAAGAGAGGGTGCGTTAAAGGCACTGGACAACTCTGGTGTTTTTAAATACCTGTATTATCTCTTGGTGTAGCTCATATATGCATAGAATAAAAGATCTGTGACAATTTGGTCTCAATTGGTAATCGCAGTTGCAAGAAAATAGTGAAAGAAAAAACATCCTTGTTATGCAATCTGTGTGCTTACAAATGCATACTAAAAGGTTTTATCATCGATGAAGTCTTTTATTATTTGAGTGGCAAAATCACCTCTTTCTCAAAAACTATGTTTTCAGGGTCAACTGTTTTAATCACAATTTGTTGTACTATATTAACAGCTCTTCATTGCTCGTTACCAAGTTAGTTTTTATGCTAACAATATTATTTTGAGTAAATACTAGTAGTGTACTGTGTCTTTAATATAGCCCCGGGCTCGCCGTCAGTCGGCAGGCTAGTATGGTCGTCATCCATTCGCATGCATCGATTGAAGTCTTCTCCCACCTGCGAGCCCGGGGTCCTAAGCTCTCTTTTCCGGGCAAGGAAACGGCCCTGACTTAGGTGCCCGGCTAACGGAGTCCGTTCTTCGACGGAAATTTATTTAAGCTTAATTCAACGGACTGGAAAGGCTCATACTGCTGTTTTATTAGTACTTATAAAATAATTGGTGTTTTCAAAACACTGTACATGTTCTTGAATGAGGCTGACAATAATATAAAATAGTCGGTGCCCCCTTTTCCTCCTCCAATGTTCATTGTATTTGGCGACTTGTATGTTAGGACTTGTATGTTAGGAAACACAACACGGAAAAGATCTGTTGATCGAAGTTCGATCCCATCCATAATAGCAACGAATGGTCTGGCTCTTTTATGAATTGTTGGTTCAACATAAGTTTGTGAGTAATTTGAAAGATATTCACTTTCATTATACATAATGTTTCTTTGTTATTCAGAATATTTATATATTATTGAAGATTACTAATTGACCCATTCACTTAATATCACTGTGATCAGACGTTGATTTTTAAAACTTTTGTAAATCTTGTTATCTTACATTTTTCAGTATTTCTTAATTTGCTTCAAATCAATGTTTAACCCCTGTCATCGGGGACCTATTTTGGCTACGGTGCTACATAAAAGCCATTTTAAGAACACTAAATGTTGGAATCTTATTTTTAAAAATCATCATTTGTGGATTGTGTTAAAGTTATTTCTAAATTACGGGACAGATCTACCGAACTGTGTCCCAGATCGAAACCTTAATCTGACCTGCCTCGAAATCGGTTCCGCTCGAGGCATGGAAAGCAACATGATCACAACCTCGATATACGAACCCATCCTAGAATGTCTACGTAGTGTACTGCTAGAACGTATACGTAGTTTACTGCTTTAAAGCCACTTTCTGAACAGAACAAAAAAATAAAAGTTCACAGATTTACAAATAACTTACAGGGTTTACAGAAGGTAACGGTGAAAAGACTTCCCTTGAAATATTAACCCATGAAATGCTTCACTTTTTGTTGAGAATACATTTATGAGTTCTCGATATCGAGAATAACGGATTTATTTTAAACACATGTCATGACACGTGTGGAAATAAGGGTTCCCATTATTTTTTCCCGACTCCGATGACCGATTGAGCCAAAATTTTCACAGATTTGTTATTTTATATATAAATTGTGAAACACGAAGTGTGGGCCTTTGGACAATTCTTTTTACCGATGTTGTGCGATGTGCTTTAAAAAATGAACTTGTGTACGGTGAGTTCGCAAGAAACCAATAGACTTTCACGAACAAAACAACAAGCCATCCAATGACCAAGAAGGACAATCCTTAATGAGACAGACCAAAGAAATATTTAATCAAATGAGGTATCCACCTTTTTTTCTTTATTTTTGTGCATCCATCTAATAATGTATTCATTCATTTATGGGTGAATGTATTAAACACACTCGTTCGGTGCAGCTAGTGCAAACACTGGAAATGATTTACAATTATTTGAAAGCAATGCAGTAAATCTTACCATATGGATAAAGCCATTACTAGCAAAAAATAAAATAAAAATAAAAACCCAATATTTATTCAACTTCAAATTAAAAACCAACATAGGGCTAGATAGCTCAATTGGTAGAGTGACGGTACATTAATCCTGTGAGGTCGTTGGCTCAAGTCCCGCTCTAGTCATGTATTCTTTGTTCATTCCCCAACTCATTTATTTAACTTATATTAGACAAATCTTTTTCCGTAAAATAATTCAAACTTGAATAGTTTGGTTGTAATTATCTAATCCCTAACACAGCTGGGGGTGATGAAAGTTGTGATTTAACATTTTCTAAAAAGAGTATACGGTGTGTCTAAATAACAAAGCGGGATAAAGGGAAAGACATCCATAGATCTTTGTAAAGACATGTAATGCTCTTAAAATAGACACCAATCGGTTTTGTAACTGAACTAGCAAAAACATACAACAGCCGTCTGTGTATAACCAATCACTTTGCACATGCGCCTAATGGTGCCTGTAATCCCTGCAGACAGCAGACAGTCGTAGATTGACTTGAATCGATACAGGGCGCGCATTCTGCCCTAGCGAAAATTAACAAGAATAAACACCCAAACAACCCCTGGGAATATTAGTGACCTTAACCACACGTGTAGGATATTTAGTTACGAGGTGTGGATTGTCATTAAGTTTGGTTACTTTATACCCCCTGGTTAAACAACGATTTGTGTTTGAAAACTCACATTTTCAAAATTAGACTTTTGGTTGTTGGGGCAAGGAAGGTGTGGGCAGCACTTAAAAACTAACCAATTCCATTAAACAAAAATTTCAAAAGCTTTCGTAGCCACAACTACTTCATCAGATGAATGTCCCCTAAAAATATTCCTAAAAATATTCCCTAGTTATTTTTAGTGTTTAGAAACCAGCATTTTCAAATCGGATAGGATAATTGAAATAATATATCCTGTTTTGGGGGCAAGAAAGGTGTGTACATGTAGATCACTTAAAGACTAACTAAGTACATACAACAAACTGCGGAAGCTTTAGTAGTCTCTGTCGGATGCAATAGTGCCCGCCATGCAATACTGTCCGCTCCGGACACAATTGCATATGCAAATGAGTCCGGGCGGACACAATTGCAAATGCAGCAGCGTCCAGGCGGACACGATTGCATATGCAAAACCGTCCGGCGGACATTATGCATATGCAATAATGTCCTCTGGATAGTATTGCATAGAGGACATAATTGCTTGCGACACCGGCATTGGCAGGCTTTACGCTTTCAAGAACATCACCGTCATGAATTCGCCCTTTGGTTAAATCAAGACACTGATTATTGGAGCATAATGTGCTTTAGGGTACTTGAGGCTCACTTGAAGAACGTGAGTGCAGATTGTGGGCTGTTCAGAAGAACCGGGCGCTGCTTATCGCAGAATCCGGCGCTTACTGGCTGTGCTGCCCATACGCCCTTTCGATATAGCGGCTTTGGGCTTGGGTTAGGTCTGAGACGCTTTAAAAGATGTTGCTGTACTGACGTACTAACGGCTTCAATCTGTTGGTTAGATTCCAAGCAAACCCATGGATTCCAAGGAACCTATGCAAACACAATTCAAGCAATGGTTTCGAAAAAGGCCACATATAATGTTCTTTACATGGCGCCGTAACTCATAGAATGACGAAGAAGCAGTGTCATGAGAAAGGGGCAATCCAAATGGGAGACATTGGATAGCTTGGTTGCAAACAGACTTCCAAGGTACATTTTTATCGTTTACGTCCGAGAACAGTGGATTCACCACGGGTCGATTTCACAAAGAGTTAGGACTTGTCTTATCTCGACTAAAGATTAATCTTAAGGTCTGCATGCTACAGTATAGGGTTGGGACTCGTCCTAAGTCCTAAGATTAATCTTTAGTTAGGAAGAGTTTTGTGAAATCGACGGCTGGTACCTGGTATTTATCTGCTGCCACCTAGCGTTCAAAAGTCCCTAAACCAGATGATTTAGACTCGTCTATGATCCATTGCTACCAGTTTGCAAGACAATTGTAACAGGCGTTTTGGGATTTATATGCCCTTTATCAGTCACTTCAGTATTACTAGCTCCGATACTAGGCCATGTCCGAATAAGCCGTTTGTGTAGATTGACTACGTCTGGTACCATGACTTGCTTAGTCACAATGTACCGCTTACATTTGAATTCCTCAGACTATAGAGACAGTTGCTATGTTACATGATTCGGGGCAAGCTTTTGCTTAGTTTACGTATAGAGACGGTAAAAACCAATCAACAATTCTGAATGAATGTGTGGGTGCGTTCGTTTAGCTTCCCTGGTCGACCCTGGACTGCCCCGGTGCGTTCGAATAGCTTTGACGTCATTCCAGGGGCTCACCCAGATCAGCCCAAAGTGCCCTGCTTGAGGAATGGGTCACTTGGGGCTGGCCCCAGGTGCATGACATCACCACGAGAGGGCGAGTGTGATCGTTCGATTAGCTCTTGTCAGGGGCTCACTCGGGTGAGCACCGCGGGGCAGACCCAGGGAAGCTAAACGAACGCACCCTTATAGGAACTGTCTCTCTATTGTGAGGAACTCAAATTTAAGCTGTAACCTTTGCCTAAAACAAGTCATTCTACCAGACATTATTCAAATCTAACTCGCACTGAAAAACAATATGGTATCGGCAGTGGCTAAGGCTGGAAAGCCATAAAGTCAACGTTGTCGGTTCAGCCGAAGGCCGCAGCCGTGGCCGAAGTCGCTGGTGTAGACGTGGCTTGCAGTGTAATGGAGTCCGTATAGATTTGGGTTTTTTTCAGACAGTTACATTTTTAGCAAATGACCCCAATTGACTTTGTTGGGTGGTTTCTTATACAGGAAAAAACATGTTTTGACGCTGGGGTCCGTTAGCACTTCTGACTTTTAAATGCCATTGAGATTGATTGAGATAAAAAGTAAGAATGGCGTGTCTATTAGCTCGATGGTCAGCATGGTTTCAACTCAAAGGACGCAACGTTCACCATTTATGTCTTCTATGTCTACGTAAAAACCTTGTTTGGTGGAAGTGGACATGGCAACGGAAACCAGTCTGTTTTGAGTGACCTCGCAAAAGTTTGTCTGCCCGTCGTGGAAGTCAATGTATGAGTAGCCGTGATGCTGAACTTGCGTCAGAAAATCACCCAAGATGACTAGATTGACGTGCAAACAGAAGCTAACAAAGTGAAAAGCAACCCATAAAACTTCAGTATTGATGGCTTCAAAGTTTGTCCCTGCACAACTGTCGGAAATAGAGGACCCAGTTATCACCCTTGGAAATTCATGGGTCAAAATATTATGACATGACCAAGTCCGGATTAAAGTTTTACCCGGCAAGCCAGTTCAAAAAAAGCCAGTTTTGGATGCTCCGTAAAACAACATGTGAATCTTTGGCTCTTGTCAGTTGTGATTTGTAAGCTACATAAACACAACTGTTAACATATTGTTTGAAAGTGCACGCTCCGAAAATTCCTGGTTCAGAATCAACCCTGATTTGGGGTCTGAGAGGGACATGACTCATTTCTCGGTATAAGACTGACCAGGAAACTGGTTTAAAATGGGTTTTTAGCTCTAATGCTACATCAGTTTGACCCCTTGTAGGTTATTTTGACACATGTTCCGGGTCAAACTGACGTAGAAACGAGTCAGGTCCCCTGGGACCCGGATCAGGTGAATTCTCACCGGGACAATTTTAGATTATTATGGTACGCATGAATTCATAGTCATTTATGGTTATTATAATAGTCTTCTATTGTTATAAATTATCAAACGAAATAATCTTCACTCATCGGTGTATGAAAGTCAACAATATTTTAAAATCTCAACGCCATTCTAAATTGGAAAATAATATCTCGTCCCGCGTTTAAACTCTTACAACCCATATCTACACGTCAAGCCTAAGATAAACTTAAAACTAAGATTAATGTTTGAAATAGCATTAAAATGAATGGTCCATCTTCACGAGGCATTCTCATCATTTCATCGTGATGGGTACTATTTTTGTTATCTATCGATGATAACATCTCGTCCTGTGTTTATTCTCATGACCACAGCGATCCTAAATGAAAATTGGAAATTAAGATTCATCTTTGATATGGCATTAAAATAAAACGGTACATCTTCGCCAGGTATTCTCATCATTTCATCGTGATCTGGGTATCAATTTTTTTTCGATGAATGATAACATCTCGTCCTGTGTTATTTCTCGACCTTTTTACACAGCGATCCTAAATTGGGAATAATCTTTGATATGGCATTACGCTTTGTGGTACATCTTCGCCATGTATTCTCATCATTTCATCGTGATCTGGGTACCAATTTTTTGTTTCGATGAATGATAACATCTCGTCCTGTGTTATTTCTCATAATGACCTATTTACATAGCGATCCTAAATTGGGAATAATCTTTGATGGCATTGCGATTTGTGGTACACCTTCGCCAGGTATTCTCATCATTTCATCGTGATCTGGTTACCAATTTTTTGTTATCAATGGATAACATCTCGTCCTGTGTTAATTCTCATTATGACCTATTTACATAGCGATCCTAAATTGAGAATAATCTTTGATATGGCATTACAATTTGTGGTACACCTTCACCAGGTATTGGCATCATTTCATCGTGCTTTGGTAAATAATACGATTTCAGCCATGAAGGCACTTATGGCGTCCACATAGTGCAGTTGACCTTTATGTAAAAGCGAATCGGTAAACACCATCACATAGTCGGTATGAGCGAACACACCTGAAGGGAGCTGCATATCGACTCATCTATGGCTAAGGTTAAACTCATATAGTCTACTGAATCTACAGAAGTCTAGCTATGCTTAAAGGTAGTGGACACTATTGGTAATTTCTGAAAATAATTATTATCATACAACCTTTCTTGATTACAAGTAATGGGGAGAGGTTGATAGTATAAACCATTGTGAGAAACGGCTCCCTCTGAAGTGCCATAGATTTTGAGAAAGATGTAATTTTCCACAAATTTGATTTCGAGACCTCAAGTTTAGAACTTGAGGTCTCGAAATCAACCATCTAAACGCATACAACTTCGTGTGACAAGGGTTATTTTTCTTTCATTATTATCTCGCAACTTCGATGACCGATTGAGCTCAAATTTTCACAGGTTTGTTATTTTATGCATATGTTGAGATACACCAACTGTGAAGGCTAGTCTTTGATAATAGTGTCCACTGCCTTTAAAGATGTCTGAATACGGTAAAAAAAACTCGAATGTTTTAGGCAGAAGTATCCGCGGGGATAAAACCTTTTTTCATATAAGATTTGAAAACTAACACCCAATCATGTTTATTAGCACTGTATGGTTACTGGGCAACAGTACTTTCCTGAACTCTGTGAACAAATCAAATGCATATTACTCGGTTTGGATGCGAACCCACGTCATTTGTAATCTAGAGCAGTGTCTCACAACGGCGTAAACCAACATTAATATATTTTATCCCCGATGCAAATTTCATTCTGTTCATAACATCCAATCACTGTAGGAATAAATGCCTTATTTGTAATTTGTTTCATTCTTACACCGATGATTGTGTAAGCGCTGCAAGTCATACCTTTCCCGAGTTATGTGGGGAAAACAAATCCACAGACACAAGGGTGGCATTGGAATCCACGACATTTGCATTGCCAGAGCAGATGTCTTACCACTAGTGTAACAATATATATATTTAAATAGTTGTGGTAATCTTACATGAAAAACCAGTTTGAGACAAGATACTACAATATTATTACAACCAAACATGACATGTTTATTGATATCAGTCTGATTTTCACTATTTTGTTGATATTTATCCTGATTTTGCCAAAAACATTTTTACGAGTTAATGAGAATTTAATAAAGTGTAAGTTCTCTTTAAAGGTTAATTGTTTAGACGGCTGTGTTCTATATCAGGAATTTTGTGAGCCTTCTTTCGAATTCAACAATAATGTATTATTGTTTGGCAAACTGTAGTTGTACCAAACAAACCAAACATCTAGACTGTTCAATTCTGTTCGATTCCTTCATGCGCGATCTTTCCATATATTTTCCACAATTTAATTTAAAAAAAAGGTGAGTTTATGAGATTTTAAATCAAGGTGTATGTTCTCTTTAAAGGCAAATTGCTCATCAGACGGCGACCTGCGAAGTGCCCGAGCGGGGTGCCGTTACACACTCCTACCGAGATAATTAAATTTGAGGTCGGCGTTTATTTTTTGCTTGTCCGCTAGAGTGCCTTGGAGTAGTGTAGATTCAGTCTTTGATTAAAGCTGTAATGTATTTCAACCAAGGTCTCTTTTCCATTTGGATCCTTGTACGGCGGCAGTTATGTTAGACTTGTGGACAAGTCGTTTATGGTCACACGTGGTGAGATAGTCGAGTTGCAGCGGTGCTCTCCGCGCGAACTGCTTGTTGCGCGACTACAGCATTTAGGTTTTACAAGTCGTTAATGGGGAGTAGAAGTCGGCAACCTGCAGTTCGCGCGATCCGAGAACAGTGACAACTCAACTGTCTCACCGCGTGGGACCATTAACGACTTGTCCACAAGTCTATAGTTATGTAGGCTAATGTATATATGCAGGCTAGCTACGTGCCTAGACTCGGGCTTGGAAACGTATAGAGCAATAAACAGGTGTTTTATGTGTGGTGTTTTTTTCACATCTGTCATCGTCTCTATAGATGAAGACAACATGATACGCGGATTGAAACGTCGCGTAAAGGCACAATCCCTGACAAACATGTTATAGCTTAAATGTTTCTGCATTATGCACAATATACAATTATTAATACTATTATTATATTATTATTATTGTTATTTGATTGGCTATGATTTCCCTACTTTTCCTGGATCCATTTGCTCCTCTTTTTCTATAAAATGAATATGTATTTGTTTGTACAATTGTTTATGCCTCTGAAGAAGGTCCGGTTTGGATCGAAAGCTAAGGCCATCTATTCTACTCGTCAATGGATCAATATGTTTCCAGACTTCATCAGGATTATGCGTTAATGGTAAAAAATGTACCAGCCAGTGCAAACTCTTTGTATTTACAGCGCCCAGTAAGGCCCTGTATCACAAGGTACTTGTTATTTCTGCTCCATTCAACCCGGTGTAAGGAAAATGATTAAGGCTGTGTCCAACTTTTAGGACGCTTGGTGGCAGCAGACCTACCAGGTAAAATCCATTGTTCTCGATAATGTGCGCACGCTCAGAACTACGTAAACAATGGACTTTTACTTGGTAAGTCTGCTGCCACCAAGCGCCTCAAAGTCTCCCATTGGACAATGACTTTACAATATTAGAATATGTTTCATATTCATGGGTACAGCCAGCTGCCGATAACCAACAATGTACAAACAAGCTATTTAAAATCTGGTACCGTACTACAAGAATATGACGAAGATGTGAATTTCGAAAAGTAGCCAGAAAAGTAGCCATTTGCATCAAAATTTGTTGGATATGCAAATGATCCAATACCAAATTGAGAGAACGGTCAACCTTATAACCGCTCGACCCCTTGGGACGAGGTTGTCGCTAGGGGAGTTAATAAGGACTTCATTATGGGTGCGTTCGATAAGCTTCCCTGGGTCGACCCCGCATGTGCTCACTCGGGTGAGCCCTAAAAAGAACTGATCTAACGACCACACTCGCCCTCTCGTGGTGACGGCATGCACATTAGGTCACCCCAAGTGACTCACTCCACAAGCAGGGCACTGGGGGCTGACCTGGGCGAGCCCCGTCAAAGCTATTCGAACAAACCGGGGCAGACCAGGGTCGACCCAGGAAAGCTAAACGAACGCACCCAATAATACTTCACCACATTATGACGCGGCAATGCAGCCGTAGTCATGTAACCAGCCGCCAATTCGGACACGTCCGAAGGCGGGAAAGACAAAAATAGTCTGGTTCCGTTTTAAAAATATTCAAGTATAGTCTTTATTATTATAATGTACACAGAGGACCTGACCAAAAAAAGTCGATGCTATGAATATCTAATCCTATCTCTCGTTTATAATCTTGTGCTTAGGGATTTACAGAAAGCCGAAGTACAGCTCAGATGATGTGTCTTGGGAAATTTATCACGTTCTTATACTGCTTAATTTTAAGACACCACAGAACCATGGTCGAGCATACATGCATATCGTAATAAGCTACATTGAATGTATGCGCATTCATGATAACGGGGCACGAACATTAACATGCATATATAATTGTGATGATATACTTGTTTGGTTTTGTAGCTATTTTTGATATATTTATTTATTTATTTATTTATTTTTATTTATTTTAAATCTTTAGACATACACAATAGTTGCAAGTTGTACAGGGGCTGTCAAGGCTAAAACAAAAGTATAAAACTGTCATCAAAAGATGTGTAAAACCAGACCAATATATATATATTTGTATATATATATATTTGTTATGCAAGTTCGCATAGTTTTTTGTAGCTATTTTTGATATATATATATTTTTTTTTGCAAGTTCGCATAGTTTTTTGTAGCTATTTTTGATATATTTGTTATGCAAGTTCGCATAGTTTTTTGTAGCTATTTTTGATATACTTGTTATGCAAGTTCGCATAGTTTTTTGTAGCTATTTTTGATATATTTGTTATGCAAGTTCGCATAGTTTTTTGTAGCTATTTTTGATATATTTGTTATGCAAGTTCGCATAGTTTTTTGTAGCTATTTTTGATAATATATTTGTTATGCAAGTCCGTAGTTTTTTGTAGCTATGTTTGATAATATATTTGTTATGCAAGTTCGCATAGTTTTTTGTAGCTATATTTGATATATTTGTTATGCAAGTTCGCATAGTTTTTTGTAGCTATTTTTGATATATTTGTTATGCAAGTTCCACTAGTTTTTTGTAGCTATTTTTGATATATTTATTATGCAAGTTTCCAACACATGTTGTTTTCTAACAAGGCTAAAAGCGACTCTTTGTATGGGGCTACAAGAATATTTTTAGTAGTATACTAAATAGTATATTTTCAATTTGTCTTTTATTTTATTTTATAAGCCAGCAACAAAGGAAACAAAGGCCCCCAGGCCACAGTAATTAGGTTAACTTTTGTATTTCATGTAATGTGTTGCTGGCTTTATTGAATGTTTCCGTGGTTTTTTTTTTTCATTATTGTCTTGCTCTGTATTGTTTGATTGTATTGTTTTCTGAATAACGGAAAAAAATCATAATAAAAGTAATAATAACAAAAATAATAATAATAGAAGACAAATTATTTACAGTAACAAGAACTCAGGGAGCAGAAGGTAGGAATTGATATTCCTCTTGAAAACAGTCTAAATTATGATGGAGGGAAACATGCCCTTAGATATTGTAAATAAGAGTAATTTTTGCGTTTATTTATGCAAACCCATCCATGTAAAAATATTGGGGTCGGGCTGGCGTAGTGGTTTCTTTCCTCACCGTCCACCTCCAGGACCCCGGTTCGAGTCACACCGTGGTACTGTATGTGTATTGGGATGAATGCGTGGGTTTTTCCTGGAATAATTCTCCCGCATCTAAAAATGGAAACTTCATTCCTTGTCTTCTCTCCATTGGTTTCATGTCTAGTACACTGATTGAGTTCGCTTTTCTGAGAGTCCTTGGCTTCACAACCAGATTAAATGAAATGGGGGAGCATGTGTAGTTTAAACATGGAGCGAGCAGTCTCGATTATGTTTGATCAATTTAACGAACATTGCTTGGGAGACATTAAGATGTGGACTGTGAGTTTAGAATTTTTGATTTGCATACTTTCCAAGAATGAGGTACTTGTTAAAAAAGAATGATGGTAATTACGGCTTCTTGCTTTTAGTTCTTTAGTTCTCTATTTTTCGTTTGGACAGAACATTTGTGGCTTGATATGTGGTATGGTGTCAACCCCCCCCCCGCCCCCATTGGTCATACGCTCCTCATGTTTTCATTCTGAGTTTAACATCAGCACATTCATCAACAGAACACAACTATCAATATATCAATATGCACAGAGGCATGCAGGTATCTACGTAGATCACACCATGCTGGGGACTACATATATAAAAGCACCAGTCAAGGGCAAGGTCTGTTTACTTAGCAACTCATATCAAAATATAATGCTGTGATATCACCAATTTTATTTTGTAATTAAAACCCGTTTCGTATGACTGCCTAAATGACGCCAATAGGCCTACTGCCCTAAATGCAGCAAATCACGCTTAAAACATACATCAATGTCCCAGATATTTCGCTTCAAGGCAAAGAATCCTTTTGACTTTTTGGAACCATTTCATTACTTTAATTCTATAATGTGGATGTTAACAATCAAAATAATAGCTAAAATGTTAACTTTTAATGTTGGTCGCGTTTTTTTTTTAGATATCGCCGAAAATCCGGAGCGACTATGTCAATACAGTGAATAATTCTGAAAATGAGAGACTTTCCAACGCTAGGTGGCAGCAGACTTAACAGGTAAATTTCTTTTGTGTACGTAGTTCTGAACTTGCGCATAAGTCCGAAGAGAATGAATTTACCCGGTAAGTCTGCTGCCACCTATCGTCCCAGAAAGTCTCCTACTATATCACACGTTAATGGGAAACACAATCTGAGAAGCTTTACTGCACTAATAGTTTGCTACAGTTGTTCCCTTTTTCTCATTTAAGTGTGCTTGGTTAACCGTGCAATTATTTTCTTAAATTAAATTCGTTGGTCCAAGCCAATGTTTATTTTATTTTTAGTAATATTTTATTTTGTATTCCTTTATTTTCTTTAACTCTGTATTTTAAACACAATTCAGCCTTTGGCTGCGAAGTTTAAATGTTTTAAATAAACCAACAACAATAGTCATTAATAAAAATGACAACTGTCGACTTGAAGTATCAACCCCAACACAAATTTCCAGTAAGACTAGTCTCCTAATAAATAAAAAAAGCATCATTGGCTTCGACCAACATGCCAATCAAGAAATTTCCAAGGAAGTGTGACATCACCTTGAAAGTAAGGCAAGGACAACATCAACAAGGTCGCCGAACATCAGGGGAGGGGCGTGGCTATACCAGAGGGGGAACTCTGCAAGAAAACGGGTTAGATCTTCTCTTACACTTCGCAGTCTTCATCTTGTCTTGATCTTGAAATGTCAACTTGCGTTATCCGACCTCCACTATTATTCGCTGTCAATAATCTAACTTTATGTGTTATTTTTTGGTCAGAGTCAATGATAAACTCTTTGTTTAAATTTTGTTTTTAGCAAATGTTCCATTAACTACAAATTATTCATGTAGCTATTATTACAACTCGTAAGAGTGAGAATTGTGGAACTTAAAATTAACTAATTTTATGTATTCATCATGTAAAAACACATGAAATTTGTTTGCAACATCACACAGTACAAATTGCATATTAAGTTTAATCGCAGCCTGTAGTGGATTTCACAAAGAGTTAAGACAGTCTTCTCGATGACTAGCCTTAAGTTTTTGATAACTCCTTAAGAGTCCTGGGAAATAGTCCTAAGTTACGACTATCTTTGAGAAGTTGAACCCAGATCAGATTATATTAGCTACCAGTTGATCGAAAATAAAAGAAAAGAATCTTTTAAAAAAATCAACCTTTCATTGTCAAGAAGCTGAATCACATAAAATAGTGGAGGTCGGATGTTGCCAAGCTTTCCTTACCTGAATCCGGCGATGACTCAAATAATATTCGTCCACAAACCACATATCAATAGATCTCAAACTTCCATCTTGTCACGGTCTCTTGGGAGCTCTAAGCACAAAGATGTTCCGTCTTCCTTTAATATAGTGAAACAGTCCCATTATTGTCTCTTTAATATTTATTTATATATTTTAAATCTTCGGACATTGTCTAGGGTAAGGCACAACAAGTTTAACAAAGCAATGAGCCCTCCCAGGCCCCAGCATCACATGGCATTAAGGTTCAATGTATATACAAATAGAGAAACACAAGCAGGGGAAAAAGGGGAAAAGTTACCGTATTCTGCCACAATTTTTTTCAATCAGTATGAACTAAAATAGTATGTAATTTACTCAAATGATATACGTATTTTGGTAAATATTAATGAAACGGTGGTGGCAGGTTACGGAAAGTTTTCCATCTTCTGTTCTAAGCACACAGTGTCCCAAATCCTATTTAGTTTTGTAGCTTAAATTAATTCATTTGTATGAATGAACCTGTATTCATCATTGATTGATTGATTAATTGATTGATTGATTGACTGACAGATTGTTATGTAATGCTCCCAAGACTCACCTCAACAAGATTTCGATCACTGTAATGGTCTGTTTTGCTTCGGTCATGACACTTTCATGAGTCCAAGGCGACTTGATGGGTTTCTGTACCATGTTGGGAGTGTACACAAATATGTGACACTGACTGGTGCCAACAGATCGTATAACGAGGGTCACATAGGCTACCAGTGGGCCTGCATACATTTTGTAAAGGGTCATTTGAATGTACATTTTCCCCATAGGGATTCGAACCCGTGGCAAGCCAGTTCAGTTACGTAATTGGAGTGCTCTGTGCTCCAGTCATTGTGAGCTCAACACAGGATTAAACATTCTTGCCAGGGTGCAATGAATGCCAAGCGGTATTCAACACAATTAAATAAATCCTTCGAATTCAGCGCAAAACACTTTATTTGCATAAACAGTCCAGAGCATGCTCTGCTGAATTTGTTGACACATCTTAATCCCGGACGACTTAAATTAATGTATCCAGGGCGGGACAAAAAAGGTAGAAGAAGGCATGAAATTAAAAATATGAGTTAGGAATCAAAATGCAGCTCAGAAATGCTTTTTATGTGGACGGGTTTGTGTATTTACCCGCTGTTTAATTGTTGTTTGTTGGGGCGGTTGTTCCAGCAAATAATGGCTGCTGCGCCGGACAAGGTCTATCATAAACACAAATTAAATTTAAACAATAAGGATTGACAAAATCTGATTAATTTTTCTTCAGATCTTTTTCCTACACTTTTTCCTATTACAAAGGCAAGTTTTTCAACAAACACATACTCCCAAGGTAACCCCACGCAAATTATTCTTTAAAGGCAGTGGACACTATTGGTAATTACTCAAAATAATTGCTTGCATAAAACCTCTCTTGGTAACGAGTAATAGGGAGAGGTTGGTAGTATAAAACATTGTGAGAAACGGCTCCCTCTGAAGTGGAGTAGTTTTCGAAAAAGTAATTTTCCACGAATTTGATTTCGAGAACTCAAGTTTAGAATTTGAGGTCTCGAAATCAAGCATCTGAAAGCACACAACTTCGTGTGACAAGGGTATTTTTCTTTCAGTATTATCTCGCAACTTCGATGACCAATTGAGCTCAAATTTTCACAGGCTTGTTATTTTATGCATATGTTGAGATACAGCGAGTGAGAAGACTGGTCTTTGACAAATTACTAATAGTGTCCAGGGGTCGATTTCACAAAGTGTTAGGACTCGTCTTATCTCGAGTTAGGACGAGTAACTCGTCTTAACTTAGGATTAATCTTAAGGTCTGCATGCTACAGTGCAGGGTTGGGACTCGTCCCAAGTCCTAAGATTAGTCTTAAGTTAGGAAGAGTTTAGCCCCAAACTCTAGGGACCAGCGATTCACTCAACTTTTTACACTTTCCCACAGTTGTTTCCGCTTTATAATTTCCTGTCACATGTTTCCTCATACGATCGATCCATAGAATATTAACAAATAAATGATATTCAACACCCACTGACTGCCTAAGATTCCCTCCAGTTGCTCTAGAGGTCTTTAGAGTCTCATACTTAAAGACACTGGACACGTTTGGTATTTGTCAAAGACAAGTCTTCTCACTTGGTGTGTCTCAACATATGCGTAACAAAACAAACCTGGTAATGTTTGAGCTCAATCGGTCGTCGAAGTTGCGAGATAATAATGAAAGAAAAAACAACCTTTTCACACGAAGTTGTTTGCTTTCAGATGCTTGGTTTGGAAACCTCAAATTCTTAATAAGGTCTCGAAATCAAATTCATGGTAAATTACTTTTCCCTCGAAAAGTACGTTACTTTAGAGGGAGCCGTTTCTCGCAATGTTTTATACACTATCAACAGCTCTCCGTTGCTCGTTACCAAGTACGTTTTTATGCTAACAATTAGATTGAGTAATTAGTACTAATGTCCAGTGCCTTTATAACGCCCTAGGGAGTTGTCGACGTCCTGTTGAAAATTGATCTGTATGAATAAACTATTCAATTCATATGAGACAGGAGTGTCAACATCGCAGCTTGACGGTGACTTTCGATTTCATATTCACTACCTTATGGAGACTGAAAACAAAATATCCAATAGGGGATTTCTAAAGGCTGAGGGACCCCATAAGGAAATTAGTAGAAACTGCTAATTAAGTGTATAGGGACAAAGGAAAGAACACGAAATTGCTATAATTAGTGCGTTTTAAGAATGTTCGTCATCTTCCGTGCTTTCGTATTATATAACCATGCTTTCTTGCGTTTTTACAACCATACATAGAATTTGAGTGATTTCTTGGAAACGGACGTACTCGTGCTGTCCTGCATATAATTTAGAAGATGATGTCATAAATTGTCTATGAACCACAGTAATTATTTTGCTTTTGTTTCTCCTAGCCCATCTGAAAGTATTTTTGTATTGTCATGCATTGTTGAAATGGCTGAATAAGTAATGATAAAAATAATACAAATTGTCCCGTGTTATCACTCACATAAGCTTGTGGATATCATATTTATTGTGACGAGTGAGCTCTGTTTTTTCTCAAGACATGCCAAAATTCATAGCGCTGCTTAAGCACCAGTCGCATTGTACATGTAAAATGCTATTTGGCTGGTAACTTTATTCTGGTAAGCTTAATTTGATTTTGGTTAGCAACTTTGTGTGCTTAAAAGCAGCTTCATGAAATTGGGCCCTGGTATTTAAGTAAAAATTAAAATAGACTCTACTTTCAGACAGCCAATAATAAAGTTGTGGAGTGTAATATTAAAGTGACACTATTTGGTGGAAACCTTGGAAACCTTGACTTGGACATTGTTTTGGTTTAATATTCGTAAGATTCGACTCAACTTATCGTATTCCATCACCCACTGTACAAACTGAAGAGCACATTTGTTGTGAGTGTTGTTCTTCTTAAGACCTAGTTATTTAAATTAAAATTAAAATGGACATTATATATAGGGCTACTGTCAGAGCAGCGTTATATTAAACTGACACATATTTGGTGTGAGTAGCCGAGCCTTCGCCATTGAACGCTACACATATAACAAATCTGGTCGTTGATGAAGGAGTTATCAACATTTCAATGGTTGGGAACCTTGACTTGGACATTGTTTTGGTTTAATATTCGTAAGATTCGACTCAACTTATCGCATTTTATCACCCACTGTACACATTGAAGAGCACATTGATTGTGAGTGTTTTTTTTATCTAAAGACCTAGTAAATTAAAAAAAGGGAAAATAGGCCCTACTTTCAGACAGCTAGTAATAGAGCTGTGCAGCGTTATATTAAACTGACACATATTTGGTGTGAGTAGCCGAGCCTTCGCCATTGAACGCTCCACATATTAAAATCTGGTCGTTGATGAAGGAGTTATCAACATTTGAATGGTTGGAAACCTTGACTTGGACATTATCTTGTCTGCGAGAAAAAGACCTAACGATAATCACATCGGCGTCTGGATGTCTGATGCCACAGAATGTCAAGGGAGCCGCCAATGTAACACGTGACATTACACACGCAATCTTACCTGGCCTTCTATCCTTTTCAATTTTCCACAAAAGTGGTTTCTAAATTTGCCCGGGAGTTGCCTTAGCAACGAGCCTTTATTGCCGTTGTAAATTAGAGGACATTATGTCCGACGAGTGTTGCCTCCATTGCGCGGGTAAACAAGCCTTTGACATTGACTTTTCAAAAAATAAATGCTTCAGTTTGCTACTACAATTGCTTTTATTACGGTGGTAATTTCTGTGGAAACTGCACACAAGAGAGACGTAGTTTTTCGATTATTATTAAACGGGCTGATAAAGATGATGTATTTTTAGGCACTGCGTGATTTTTCCTTAATTATTAGAGCATCGGTGTATACTTACATTTTTTTTATCGGAATGATATGTTGAGAAAAAACAAATCTAAGTCTATTCAGCAGAAGGGAAATATGTTTTAAAAGGGAAAGTTTTCTCCCCCAAACCAGTCACTTGCCCTATATAGCCCTAACACTGGCTGCCAATCCATATGCTAAGCCGCTGGACTACCAATACGCGTACAAAGCCACTTTGAAACATCCTTTTTTGTGCAAAAATGCTTTAACGTGTGATGAACAAAAGTTGTCAAAAAATAGAGAAATAAACCATATTCTTATATTCTTTTACATGACACTGTTCTACCGTTAGCCATCTAGACTGGGACATATTTTAAACATTAACTACACCGTTGTTCATTGAAAACCATTATTCATGATAAGTTAATGCAGGGAACGTGACCAAAGTGACTGGAGTTAAATGTCAAATTCATTTTACGTGTCCACAGCATCATCTGCTCGTTCACACCTATCTCTTACCTTTTTAGAGAAACCTTAATGGTGCCGCTTAATAATGCATTATGGCACGGCACACAATGCAAATGGAGTTCGTCTGACGCCTTCGACAAAAGATGAGTGGGTTTTGCCTTTCATATCAATCATAGGTCTAATCAAATTATTGTGGAAAGATAGAGAGGATGACGTCAAAGCTCAAAGAAATGATGGTTTGAAGAAATATTAGGCGGACTCAGTACCTTTTCGAAACCACGGCTTCGGCCGAGGATTTGGCTTCAGGCCACGTCCTCTCGTCTGAAGCCCTGGGGTCGATTTCACAAAGAGTTACGACTAGTCCTAACTTAGGACTAGTCCTAGGAGATATACAAATTGCATGGATAGTCCTAAGTTAGGACGAGTAACTGGTCCTAACTTGAGATAAGACTAGTCCTAACTCTTTGTGAAATCCACCCTTGAGGCGCATATATACGCAAAGCATCAAACCATGGAGGAAGCATGGTCAAACCAAAAGCGGGGTCAAGCATGGAAGATTCTGAGCCTGAGCCAAGCTGAAACCGTGGTTTCAAAAAGGGCCAAAGTGTTGCCAGATTTGAATTTGGTAACTCAAACTCCCGTCATCACAACATGTAACAGCAAAAGACTCAAACTCAGACTAGGACTCGACAATAATAACTCCCCCTCAACTTTGAGGACTCGTTACGCGGACACTTATCTTCTATTTTAGATTCAAATTGATTCAAAATACGTTCCTCTAAACCATGCAACTTACTTCAAATACATTCTTAATGATTACTTTTGCCACTGTATTCCTAATTCGTATACAAATCGAATAAGTCAGTTAACTGGGGGAATAAGTGTCCGGTTTAGTCTTTGGTGACATACATAGAAATGGTAACGTCCAAGACTGCCATCTAGCGACAAAAATATGCCATACATTTTCTTCATTCCACAAATATATTTCCATACACGTTTTTAATAGATCGTCTTCAAATTTCTTGAAGCCAGTTTGCAAACAAAACCTTAGGAGTAGTCCCCATACCAATAAAGTTTAAAACGCCTATATAGGTTTTGCGTGTCAACCTGCCATAAAAGTTCACAAGGGTCTTAGCTTAGTATTAAAAGGGCAAAAACATTCGAAGATTTAGAAAAGGAATACCTCTAATTCCTTCTTGTGTTCCCTTACTCCTCTTCCGATTACAATCCCCACTTAATGGAGTCAAATGAACATACAAAGTACAGAATTTATCAAATCTCACGTCTTGTTGACAGACAGACTACGTATTAAATCTCTAGTGTAGAGTTCTTTGGCTGGGATGTTGTTTGTTGAGACGCTGCAGCGCGGGATTAAGCAAATAGCTTGGATTTGCAGTTGAATTGCTAGACTGTATATTTGATTCTTTCAGGCGTGCTAAGTATAGCCCACTACACGGCAAACACAAATAGTAACTTGACGGTGATTTCACATAAGTTAACGTAAACATTGCAGGGCCCAATTGCATAGCTTTGCTTAACGGTATATAAGCACATTTTCTTGTTTATTGTAGCAGACAAATTTGCAAGGTGTAAGCGTGTTTCAAAGGTTAGCAAGAAACTTAGGCAGCCATCTTGCATGTCCACTATGGATTTGCATTTATGTGACGTCACTCATTTTCGTGCAGTAAACACCGGAAGTTTATAGCATGCTTTTTCGTGTGCTTACGGTTTTAGCAGCGCTAAGAAATGGAAATTGCACATTACAGTAAGCACAAAATCGGCCGTTAAGCAGCTCCATGAAATTGGGCCAAAGTGTCGTTATATTTTGAGAGAGACTCTGCTATGGGTCGAAAGGTCTGGCTATTATAACGATTTTGTGTGTGTGCATATACCAAAGGGCCCTTTTGTTGGTAAGGAGTTTGCAATAGGCCTAGCTAATATTATTATTTCCACACAGGTATATTCCCTGACATTAATCAAGTTTAGTCTGCCATATCACTGCTTATTTCTTGGTTGTAAAAATTACTGTACCCGTAAATTTCACGATAGCACACACAATGCTCTAAAGTGGTTTTGTTCTAATAACATTTGGCTAAGTGTGGCAGCAGTCTTAGGGTTCAACCTTTCCATATTCCTTATTTTCTGCAAAGACAAAACCACTTGTTATCGTCGACAATCGCATGATTTAGCCCTGCATTAAATTTGACAGTTAAAAGTATATCAATGGATATTCTTGCCATTACAAATCAGATTAAAACCCTTTCCTAGAATCTGTCCTAATCCCCTATCTTTCCTCTGGTTGACCAAGGGAGTGTTTCTGGGAAAGGTACGGGTACACCTCGAGAGTATCTCCAACCCTGAATTGTACCCCCTTCTTCGTCTTCGTCCCCGTCGCTCTCCTCCCCAAGACCCACGACGGCCTCCCGTCCACCTTCCATGTCCCCCTCATCCCCTTCTCCTCAAGTCCTCTATCTGAATTCGTAAAGAGTAGATCCTCTCCAGCTTTACAAGCTCCCATGTCTCTTTCCAACCTCACCAAGTCAACCCCTTGGCAGTCCTCCTCCTTACGAACAACAAACGAATTTCTATTCTGCTTCAAGAAGCATCGTCCACTTACAAACCCCTTTAAGTACATGACTTGTGTTTTGAGTCGGCTGAAGCCACGGTCAGATCTCTGAATTCAACGCGTCCTGCATTTTAATTGCACCTGTAACCTTTCGAATATACATCCCTTCGCCCCTGAGTGCCCTGTACACTGCCCCACTCAAGGAACCTTATTCATGAATTGTTTTTAACTGCCGTTGCGCTAGCTGCCGGTATCAAAAGTCCATTTTGTTGTCGCTCTCTTTTTTCAGTTTGGACCTGTCCTCCCCTTTCCCCCTCCCGAACCCGGCCCCTTAAAGGCACTGGACACCTCTGTTTGTCCAACGGGGTTTTTGTGCACAGAGAACTGTCAAAGAGACCAGCACAAATTATAGGTAAATTTAACCCTAGACTAATGCCCAACCTGAACAAGTTTACTACCATCTGATAGCCATTTTTGAGGGCTTCCATCTCGTACACATTTTAATGCTATGGCGATTTTCGAGGCAGGGCCAGTGAACAGAAAGTAACCTACTCCCAACCAAAAATTAATACACTTGGCGTATGTATGGGGGCAATACTGAAGTACTAGAAATAATACAAAAGCCCGCGAAAAATAATTATAATGGTTTGAAAATAAATCTGAGCCGAACTCTTCAATAACTTCTAGACCTAAGCATGCTAGAGAGACGCAGTTCGTGCGATTTTCTAAGCGGGCCAGTGGCCATCTTTCTTCTTTCATTTGCCCCTGTCCCCTCTTTTTCTTTCACGAACCCCCACCCCATTAGGAGGTGCTGATCACCTGTTCCATCTACCCAACTCACTTGCAATGTGTTGCATTTTAAATATTTTTATGTGTACAGTGTGTAATTTTATATGTTATAATTTGTTTCATTTTATTACCTTGTGTTCCTTCTGCCAGTGAAAAGAATACTTAAAATTAATAAATAATTCAATTGATTGTTAGTTTTTGGTGACTTGTTTCACGATGCTTGATTTTATTTGATATCATGAATTAAATAGCAGCATTCCAAACCCAAGTGCACCATGGCCTGTTTTTCACAAAATGTGTTTGTTTAGGCCTTTTATAAACTGCGTCTCTGTCTTGGATTCTTGCTTCAGCCTCCGTTCGTTTGTTTCGAGCACCGTACCGAAAGCGCACGTTTAGAAAATACTGGCAGAGCCTGTAGCTCGAGGCCCAAGCAAGACCGTGGTTTCGACAAGGGTTGGTGAAGCGATGACTCATCTCGATGACGATTCTGTGCTACGGTGTCCCGAAAACGCTATCAAAAAGATTCCATTTCCGCTTAGGGGATGTATACTACCTTTCGCCACTCTATCCAATTATATTCCGAGTTTGCGCCAATCTTTTAAATTTATAGTCAAGAAATTGTTTCTTATGGTTCGCAAAGCAAACTAAAGGTTGTTAAATCTGGACTGATGGAAAAGGCCTTATTTTTTTTATAGAGGTACATGTACATGAAAACATGCACTGCAAAATAGTTGTGCTTAAAATAGTCTGCAGTTGCGTAAGCGTTCTCTGTCACTTATGTAACTACACAAGCTTGCCCTAACCCATGAAACAGCCACTGTTTCAACAGCAGGGAATTCAAATTGAAGCAGTAAGTTGTACTTATAACTGGACATTTTTCAACTTGCTAAACTCACATGTGCAGGAACACACAAGATGGCCGACCATGATATGACGGTAATGCATGTGCGTTAATATACTTCGCGTTGGTAGACCAGAGTTACCGAATCAAACATTATACAGACCTGTCCTTGTAGAGAAAACAATTAGATGTCAATTAGGCCCCGGTAATCTTTTTTTGGACCAGTCCACTCAGCAAATCGCATGGATCTCCATGCAAAATGAAATGCATTATGAAATAATATGACAATCAAATCTGCAGGAAGGTATGAAATAATTTCAAGATAATATGCCAAAGGCATGGATTTTCGCTATATGCAGCAGGCTGAGGGATTGTCTACTAAGTAATGAAGCACGGTCATTTTCTACGTATAGAGAGTCATGTTAGTAAAAATGTGTATACGAAAGTTCTGCTCACGACACTCAGGATAATCATGGATAGGTTTAAAGGCAGTGGACACCTTAGGTATATGTCAAAGACCAGTATTCTCACGTGGTGTATCCCAACATTATGCGTAAAATAACAAATCTGTGAACATTTGGACTCCATTTTGGTCGTCGAATTTGTGAGAGAATAATGGAAGGAAAACACTCTTGTCGCACAACTTGTGTGCTTTAAGATGGCTTGACTTCGATACCTCAGCAGAGGTTTCTTATATTCAATTCAAATATTTCAGTGAAGAATTACCTCTTTCTCAAAGACTACGTTACTTCAGAGGGAGCCGTTTCTCAAAATGTTGTATACTATCAACAGTTAGCCATTGCTCGTTATGGAGTAAGTTTTTATGCTAACAATTTTTTCGAGTATTTAGTAAAAGTGTCCAGTGCCTTTCCTTCCAATTTTAATATATATACACAAAAATCGATGTGGAAAATGTTGTTCTGAGCCGTCAACTGAAATTAAAGAAACCTTATTCTTATGATACTGGTAGGCTATGCCACCACGGTCGGTGTTGACGTGCATCTTTTCTTTTAACAAGTGAAGTAATAATAATAATAATAACAATAGTAGGTATTTGTAATGCGCCAAATCAATCTTTACAGATGTTCAAGGCGCAAACAGAGACAATGTAAACACAAAATACATGTACATATCCAGTGAATGCTAAACAAACAATAATAATAACACCATTTAAAACAACAACAATGGGAAGAAATCAGAGGAGGGAAACCACAACCAGACCTGCAGCATTGAAGTGCAATTAAATGCACCCGGACACTATTGGTAATTACTCAAACAAATTGCGAACATAAAAACTTACTTGGTATGAGCAATGGAGAACTGTTGATAATAATGTAAAACAAAAACAATGCGAGAAACGGCTCCCTCTGAAGTAACGTAGTTTTTGAGAAGGGGGTTTCCTCACTCGAATATAATAAGACTTCAGCTGAAGCCTTTTATGATGCATCTGAGACACACAAAGTTATGCAACAAGGATGTATTTTACTTTCAATATTCTCCTTCAAATAATTCGATGACAAATTGAGCCCAAGTTTTCACAGGTTTGTTGATATGCATATGTTGGGATACACCAAGTGAGAAGACTGGTCCTTGACAATTTACCAATTGTGTCCAGTGCCTTTAAAGAGACTAGCAAGATTCTGTTTCCTAAACCTGGTTGCCCCGGGCGGTATTTTGTTTTGCCCAAACGACATTGCAATGATTTGGTAAAAGAGCAGGCCAATTTCATGATGACGTAATCTGACGGAAAGAGCCAATCACAGCGGCAGGGGAAAAAACAAATCTTGCAATGTCGTTTGAAAAAAAAAAAATCGCGCCCGGGGCAGTCTAAAACCTAAATAGTGACTGAATACTTATGCCACATTGGTGGAGGTTGCCTCAAGCTCGGGCCAGACGTGTGTTCTGTCTGTCTCGTCTGCTTTGCATATTGTCTGCTTGCCGCTTCAAATGCTTAAACCGTTCAAGTGCCATGAAAACACGTCCCATGCACAAGGCCCAGGAAGACATTCTAAATATTTCCGGGTCACAATTGACCCGAGAGTCCGGGTCCCGTGGGGCATGTACATATTTCTGGGTCAGGATAATCCGGAATCTGTGTCAAAATAACACAGAAATTGATCAAAATTACCCAAAGAATCCCGTGGCTTTAAAGGGAAAATCCCGTGGCTTTATAATGGCCGAAGCCTTCTAGTGCGACAGCCCGACCCGGAAGTTGGTCAGGCCCCGGAATAAAGAGTGACAGCAAAGTCAGCTGAAGAAGGGGTGTCATTGCGCAGGGTTTTAAGATGTCTGTCTGGGGACTAGACCATATACAAGGACGCCATCTGGAGTTGATGTAGCTGCATTATCGTTTGCATTATGATCGTAAAAGTACAACACTTCAGAAAGATGTCTCTTTCTGGTTTTGGCACAGGAAAAGTCACACTAATTACACAAGTTTTATGTTTTTATTTTAACTTGAAAAACTTGACTGAATGGTGGAGCTTCCATTTGTTTGGGTTACTCATTAATGCCGAGAGTGCTATACGCTTCGGTCACCTGTTGTATTTTGGTCAGTAAACCTTTACAGGCTTAAGTAGTCTAAATAAATTACTAATGTACGGCACCCGAACATTGTATTACCATTTGGTTGATCTTGCAAGCAATATTTTTGTTCGACCCACGAACCTAATTCAAAGAAAAACTCACAGTTTGTAATTGTTTCATTCCTAGAGTTTCCCTGATGTTTGTCATTTAGAGCAGCAGAGCAAGAATGAACCAGAGATGATGTTGCAGCATGGCATAAATGGTAGAAGCAACAGCAACACGGTACACATATAGAGCGCCCGCTAGCGTCAAAAGTCCACACGAGGCCCACTCCCAATTAATTTGTTCTTTTGGAGCCGGTGTCAGATGCAATTGTGTCCGCCATGCAATACTGTCCGCTCCGGACACTTTTGCATATGCAATTGTGTCCGGGTGTATGCATAAACCGTCTGGCGGACATATACATGACTGTACGTGTATGTGCGCGCGTAAGCGCGACGTGCATGCACTTGAAGCTGTGTATATGCAGCATGAATATTCACGCAAATTATGATTGCAGCGAATACCCAACGGGCGACCATTTCCCATGTCATTCATGACATGCACTCAGCTTGTAACAAAAACGGCGAACGTTTTCCGTCGACCAAGGGCGTTTAATTCACGGCAAGGACGGTTTTGCACAGGGGCAGACACAACTGCATATGAAAATGTGTCCGGTCGGACACAATTGCATCATGCAGCAGCGTCCGCGCGGACACGATTGCATAATATGCAAAACCGTCCGGCGGACATAATTGCATACGCAATATGTTATCCGGATAGTATTGCATAGAGGACATCATTGCATGCGACACCGGAACCGATTTAATACCCCTTCATCATTTCTCATGCGTTCTGCGTCCCCATTCCTACATACACCCTGACCCCTGCTGAATGGGTGGGTGTCTGGTGAATAGACCTTATGCACATGACGTCATTTCAGTAGGGCGCCCTCACCTAGAGGTCAAAAGGAGGTTGTTCATTGGCCAATCCTGTGCGCCGCGCATACAAATCTGTGCGTTTCGATTGTTTCGTCACTGTTTTTCCACTAAGATGGCCGCTGGATGACGTCCATGCATAAGGTCTATTAGTATAGGCCTATAGACGATGTGACCAGTGACATCACTTGTTTACAAAAGAGACACAGAGCCTGGACTTCCTACAGGCATGATTTGTACACAGCTCAATGGAAGAAAACATAAAATCTTATATTTGATGGAGATTGCACTGTCTAATAATTCTTATCAACTTTTGATATGATGAAAGGGGGCACATCTCAAAACTTGTCCAGCTTTTACTTTCATAACTCTTGGTTTTAGGAGGTAATTATGACACAAAATTTCAACTTTCCCATAGGACCAGTGTAGTATCTTGCCTGCCAGAATACTCAAAGAATATACAAGGTCACACTTATTGTAAACAAGGTTCACATGGTCTATACATTATTTTGTTTGTCAAACAACAACTTTATCCCCCCCCCCCCGCCGTTCTAGTTTTACCATTGGACGCTTTCGTAATAACAGATTTTCACAGTTCACAGATTTACAAATAACTTACAGGGTTTACAGAAGGTAATGGTTAAAGACTTCTCTTGAAATATTATTCCATGAGATGCTTTACTCTTTGAGAAAACATTAAAACAATATCAATTTTCTTTTATTATTTTAAACTCATGTCATGGCACGGGGAAACGTGCGGAAACAAGGATAGGTTTTTCCGTTATTTTCTCCTGACTCCGATAACCAATTGAGCCTAAATGTTCACAGGTTTTTTATTTTATATATAAGTTGTGTTACACGAAGTGTGGGCCTTGGACAATACTGTTTACCGAAAGTGTCCAATGGCTTTATTTGTGGCTGAGAAGCCAAAGATTCTCAAAAAGTGAAATCAATCACAAGCTAGAAGAACTCCATGGAGAGAGGAAAGGGAAGGAAATAACAGGTTTAGACGTGGGAGGATAAAACCCCAGAGATCATGGGGAAACCACGCAACCAGGAAGAGGCTGAAACCACAATCCACACAGTGTCTCAGGTGGGATTCGGACCGCTTACTATCGAAGTGAAAGGCGTTTGTTTTGTTGTTACAAATGTTGAAGAAAAAAAAAACCGTCTAAACTCAAGGCGAGGAAAGATGCCACTTCACCAACCCGACGTCACGAAATAAAACTTACAAGCTCAAATCATTAACTCAATTAGTTTACTTCACTGAGAGTAGATACAAAAAATGTATTATACCCTTTCGCAACTGTTACATTCCACGTAAACACGTCAAGAGAGTAACACTACTGGTAATTGTCAAAGACCAGTCTTCTCACTTGGTGCATATCACATTATGCACAAAATAATACACCTGTGAAAATTTGATCTCGATTGGTCGTCGGAGTTGCGAGATAACTATGAAAGAAAAAATAAAATAAACTTGAGGTCTCGTAATCAAATTCTCGTAATACACAATGACACAAGACAACTAAAAGTTGCCTTGGATCGGACGAGTTGGTCTATTAAAAGCGTTTGAAACCGTTTGTTATAAATATGCATATGGTTAGAAAGATGTTTTAAAAGTCGAATATAATGATCCACACAAGTATCACTCGAAACTGCACGGTTTTCCTTTTACGTCGCGAACTATCACGGTCGGCCATTTATGGGAGTCAAAATTTTGACTCCCATAAATGGCCGACCGTGTTAGTCGACAGAGTAAAAAGAAAACCACGCAATTTCGAGGCATATATGTGTAGATCATTGTATTCTACTTTTACAATATCTTTCTAACCATATAAATTTTACAACAAACGGTTACAGAACGATTTTCAAAGACCAACTCGACCGATCCAAGGCAGCGTGTTCCTTTAATTATTATTACATTTTTAAATAAATGCATTCGGACTCCGTACACGTACATTTTAGGCACTTATGTCAGATTTATTGTTTTAGAAACTATTTTGACGAAAACTAACCTCTCTTTTTTTCACTTAAATTATATATAAAGAATATTATTAGTATAGTTGTACCTCACATGAGTACTATTATTATTACATATCAAGTTATCTTATAGTAAAATATACCAAATATTTGGCGGTTTAAAAAATACTTTTGGATTTTAAATTATACGAACAAGATAAATACTGCCTTTAATCATCATAGCATAAATTAAATAGAAAAACAAATTAATTGTAATCATAATTATTATGGTTGATTATAATCAGTCCTAGATGATATATTTAGAGCAAACAAAAATAATAATAATATCAATTTATTTTAAAGCCACAACCATTTATTGCGTCATCCTTTTTCAACAGAAATGTAAGAGATAGAAAATCGGGAAAAACTACTTTTTACTCTAAAGAACCATAACCATGAAAAATAGAGACATATTACGCAGTAAGTACGTCACATTAAAGTCTGGTGCCCAGGCAACAAAATGTAACATCCAGTAAGGTCATGCATTACATCAAAGGTACCAGCCAAAACCATACATGCACATGTTATACTGATAAAGGACGCAACAATTTCATACCAATGTTTCTTTCAACGAAGGTTTTAAAGTTTAAATTGCATCATTAAGGTTTTAAAGACACTGAACACTATTTGTCAAAGACTGAGTATTCTCGCTCGGTGTATCTCAACATATGCATAAAGAAACAAACCTGTGAAAAAAAATTGAGCTTTAATTGGTCGTCGAAGTTGCGAGATAATAATGAAAGAAAAAACACCCTTGTCACACGAAGTTGTGTGCTCTCGATCAGATTGCTTGATTTCGAGACCTCAAATTATAATTCTAGGGTCTCGAATTCAAATTCGTGGACAATTACTTCTTTCTCGAAAACTAGAGCCTTTCCTCACAATGTTTTATACTATCAACCTCTCTCCACTATTCGTTAACAAGTGAGGCTTTATGCTAATAATTATTTTTGAGTAATTACCAATAGTGTCCACTGCCTTAAAGGTTTAAAGAAAGACGCCCTTTCTAGTGTACGCTATAAGTTCAGCATACAACTCTCTCAAACAAAATACGCTGTGCATAATTTATCAAGGAAAAGGCTACATGTTGCTTAACAGCCCCGGTCTTAAATATCTACATATTGGGAGGGAAAAAGCGCTATAGGCCTATATAAGAAAGGGAAAATAATAATAATAATAATAATAATAATAATAATAATAATAATAATAATAATAATAATAATAATAATAATAATAATAATAATAATAATAATAATAATAATAATAATAATAATAATAATAATAATAATAATAATAATAATAATAATAATAATAATAATAATAATAATAATAATAATAATAATAATAATAATAATAATAATAATAATAATAATAATAATAATAATAATATTATTAATAATAATAATAATAATAATAATAATAATAATAATAATAATAATAATAATAATAATAATAATAATAATAATAATAATAATAATAATAATAATAATAATAATAATAATAATAATAATAATAATAATAATAATAATAATAATAATAATAATAATAACTAGATTATTACATATTATTACATATCCTAATTTCAGTAGAAGAGTAAATTCTGGCATAAAGAAAAAAAACACAAACAAAAACACAAACAGAAAACATGATTTTTTTACAAAGTACATCGTATCTGTTTGCTAAAAATGAGATCTTACCACGAGTAGATGCTTATTCAAATGCAAATGAAAATTGAAATAAACGATAACAGAGAAAAGAGAACTAGCTGTTGCAAACTGCTTAACAGCCCAAAGGTCCTATGGTATAGATGCGTAAAAAACAGTTAGAGGCCTGCCGTTTCGTTCCTATGGCAGAGTATTTTTCGAACGCTTAAAGACACAAACAGGTATTAGTGTTTAGGCAGTTTTTTTTTGCAAAATGATAGAAGAAAGTGTCTGAAAATTGGTGTTGACAAAAGGTCAGAAATTGCCATAACGAAATGTAGCAACTTTTTAAAGTTAGATTGCTTATAATTTATTGCTTGAAATACATAAATAGCGGTAGTTGTGGGTTAACAAAATTCGGATCAAGATGTGTATTGTATGATACTGGGAAAAAGAAAATAATTTATCAGTTACATTTGGTAATTTATTAGTTTATCTGACATGTATTCTGGCCTCCAAATGGCAAGTTAAGATCAACAATTTAGTATAATCATATAAATATCATCACAAAAAATTGTAAGACTTTGATGAGAATAATTACTCTATGACATTACTGGTAATTAAAAGTTTCATTTAAAGTGAAATATGCTAATTTTCAATGTCCACATAAATATTCATAGCTTATCAAATAGTCTGGCTACCAGGCCTCACTGATTGATAAGCATCGTGCAAACTGACATCGACCAATCAAAATCACTAATAAGTAAGCCAGCACACAAATAACCTCATAATGACAAGAAAGACTGTCTGTGGTTGGTTAGCTTTAGTTTAAAACCCAGGCTAAACCAATCGAAGCTATAAATTGCAAGAAATATGACATTTTCACAAAATGTTCAGGAAAAAAAAGAAGACAAATTCCACAAACAAATTATGAAATTAAAATGTTCAGTGTAAAACAGTACTTTGCAAAATTGTTTTGGGGTAACTTCGCTCAAAAAAACACACACATGGATCCTTCCACTTTTTCATTTTAAATAATACAGGTTTCCTGACTTCAAATACACAAACAAATTAAAACAAAACACACACTGTCAAAATACTTACAAGGCACCAGCCTTTTGCAACCAAAAGCTTAGAGATTGAATATTTTCAAAATCCACTCAAAACATTTATACAGAAGTTTCAGGAAAGAATCTTTCAGAAGTACTGCTTGGGAATGATAAAGGGAAATGATGGTATGCAAATTCATACAGTAAGCAAAATACAAAACCTGAAGACTTTGACAGAAGCAAGGTTGTATGAAGAAGTTTAAACAATGATACCTTTTAGTGAAATTTATACAACCATTATTGTATACTACCTCCAGCCAATAAAGATATCCGTGTTTGCATATACCTGATTTGTAAATATCATCTTTATAATAATAATAATGGGTTTTTATACAGCACTTTATACACCAGGTCTCAAAGCGTTTCCAATATTATTCCCCCTGATCACTTGGACTTTTCCTCAAACCGTCTCAGCTTCCTGGGGAGTATACAGCCCGTGCCGCCAAATATGTAGCGCACTAAGCTATTCAATCACAAGAACTATATCTACCCCCACAGGTACCCATTTACCCCTGGGTGGAGAGAAGCAATTATAGTTAAGTGACTTGCTCAAGGACACAAGTGTCACGACTGGGATTCAAACTCACACTCTGCTGAACAGAAACAGCAGAACATGAGTTGGGTGCTCTCAACCGCTCGGCCCGACACCACATCTTTAATTAGTCTTCATTCACTTCAAAGATTTTTCAAGATTGTTCAAGATAACTAAAGCAATAATAGAATCTAAAAAATATCTAAATATACTCGATAAGAAGCACACAAAGAAACTAGACCAGCTATCGATTGCAAATTTAGGTAAAGTCAAAGTTAGTCAAAATCAAATGCATGTTAAACCTCCATGACTATTTACAAGTACTTAGTTTGTGCATGATTTCAGAACCTACTTAATGTTCTGCAAGATATTTCAAAAGCTTTTAGTACTAATTTATTTTATTTATCTCTATACTAGGCCTACTGTAAGCTAAACAGTAAAGTCCGTAGAGCAAGATACAGCAATTCAACGGATAGTTGATGTGTAACCACAGTTATAACACACCTCTTGCTTGTTCTGTATTCTGGTTGGCTAAAACCAGTCACGTGGGATGAACTAATGAAGGCTAGTGATCGCGCACGCATGTTTTGCGGGAATAGTACCAGAGCGGGCACTAGTCTTTGCAAATAGTGCCCGCGGGTAACAGCGCCCTATCTTGACTTGAACAGGGAACAAACTACAAAATTCCTTTTTCTGTTCTTATTTGACATTTTAAGACCGAGCTGTGTAATAAAACACATACTGACTGGCATAATTTGGTAACTAGTGTATGTCTATTCCCCCTCGGGCCTGTGAGTGACCGGAAGAGGGGCCTTTTTCCCCCGGCCTTCGTCCCTCGTGGGAATAGACGTATACTACGTGTAGATACCTCGTTGCCAGTCAATATTTGTATACTATGTTTGGCAAAATTTAGCATGATTTTCAATGTCTTGGCTTAATGTGATACATGGACAATTTCTTAGTCAGTAGAATTTCTTAGTCAGTAGAGTACTACACAGTATTGAAAATGTGATGGTTTTCACAACGTTTGGCAGTTTCTATCTTTACATTCAGTTTGCATAGAACATTACAACACAGACACTAGTATACACACTAATAAAATCTAAAACATTCTTTCATTCGAACAATTAAGTAGTCTAGTATGAATATGCAGTCAAACTCCTAATTAGGTAGATTTCTAATCGGGAGTAATTCCAAATTGGTAAACTTGGTTTACCAATTGCGACACAAGATCCACACTTGGACAGTATGGTAAACAAATCATCATTAAGCCTCATCAGTTGACACCAAATAGAAAATTAATACAAATCAAATAATTTCTAAACCTTATTTATAGCCTCATAAAATTATCCCATTTTCTTTATTACAGTTATTATATTGCAAGGTAGTCCTTTTAGTATAAAATTAATGTTATTTTTACTTTTACCTTATTAGCACAAGTACTTCATTATTGGACAGTTAACTCTTTATTAGAAAAAAAAGTACATCCTTAGACATTTTAATTCCACAAAGTGGACATACTGGACAAAATAAAAGTTTTGTCTATAGGCAGTTTGATTTTCCAGATTTTTGTGGGGAACAAAGAGTCAACTATTAGTTCCTTTAAATAGACTAGTTTAGGTTTTTTTTAAGCAAAAGCTGCATCAGGCAAGAGTTTTCCTTTTTTGAAAAGAGGACGGTGAAGATAACAAATCATCATAAAAAATATATTGGCGCAGCTGGCACATATCATAGAGTACTATAAGTACTATTATAAGTTATCACACAAGCGCGAGTGGAGGCCGAAGGCCGAGTTGGGTATGGGATGCAGACGCGCTATGTCGTATGTTACGAGCGCGCGTGTGATAACGAATTTATCTTCCAGTCCCACTTGCAACCTGCAAAATTTGAAATTTCAGAGCGTTATTTAACGCGCACAAAGTTTAGAATGTAATTTTTGCACCGTCCGTATACGGAGCGTGACAAAATGACATTTCACAATTCGCACTGTGTAATAAAAACAGAGGAAGTACATGTAGGACATAAAACAGAGCTCGTACTAGTAGTTCGAGCTTCTGATTGTTGGATTAGCGCGTAGTGGAAGATAAAATTATTTAACCTTTGCTTGGGAAACTGAAAGGTTGAGCTGGTTTTAAAAAGATACAAACTTTATGAAAAGTGGCCAATCAGTAGGCGGGAAAATTGTTACCAAGTACAATTCAGCACTAATATTTTGAAACCTGTGCCCAATTCCCATAAAGCTGCTTAAGCACAAATCAGTAGCTAAGCACAACAAAATTGTGGTTAACAGCCAAAATACCTTGTCACGTGTTGAAAATGTGAATGGTTTCCTGCTTAGTTTTGCTAAGCAGAATTTCTTTTAAGCAGCTCTATTAAATCGGGCAAATAAAGCTGCTAAAGCAGAACAAATCACTTTAAAATGTTCTAAACAGAAGAAAGCAGGAAATGTTAAGGAGTTGCTAAGTCAGTCTTCGAGCTTGTCTTAAAAAATCACCTCCCTTCGGGAAATAGTTCCTCCCTGGCTCATACAATGGAACAGTCCATCTCATTGGTAGACCTAGAGCAAGTTCATGCATTAACCACTGACAAGCAACAGACATGCGGATTGGCGCACTCCAAAGTCTAGTCAACCGTCGGTACCACCGTTTCAACACTTCCATTGCCTTCGGCATTAGTTTCACTGTTTCCCTTCTGCGCTTTACACATATTGGCAAATAACAGGCTTTCAGGACCACGGAAGAAACACTGGTCATGAGGCCGGTTCCAAATGTTGACCACAGTAGTCCACCAATGGTCGACCACCCTGGGTTTAAGTCAAAATAGTCAACCACGGAGCGTACTCGAACATGCTCATTGCGCTCCCTTAAAACAAACTCTCATGCCTACCAAGAATTATTTCTTGCCCCCCCCCCCCCAACACAAAAACCTCTTTCTGTATCTATCCAGTTTAACCATGGATTGGTTATGCCTCCATTGGCCATAGAAGAACTAAATTCTGACCTTCTTTCTTGAAGAGGGGTCGATCAGCCGATACTTTCTGAACGCTGACTGTCTTTTTGTGTTTTCCGAGCTGGCAGTGGATGGTTGGCATGACAATTATACGCAAATCTCGTTTCTTGGCCCTTTACATAAACAAAAAAGACAACACACATTATTTTGTGTTTATTTCATTTATTCATAGCTTAAAGACACTGGACACCTTCGGTAATTGTCGTAGACCAGTCTTCTCACTTGGTATATCTCAACATATGCAAAAAATAACAAACCTGTGAAAATTTGAACTCAATTGGACATCAAAGTTGCGAGAGAATAATGGATTGAAAACACAAAATCTAATTCTGAGGTCTCAAAATCAAATTCAAATATTTTAAGTGAGAAATATCTTCTTTCTTGAAAAACATCTCACAATGTTTTATACTACCAACAGCTCGCCATTGCTTGTTACCAAGCAAGTATTTATGCTAAGAATTATTCTAAAATCAACAACCAAGATGTGAACCCCAGACCTACAACCCTCAAGCCCTGTTCTCAAGCTGAACTTTCCTGGTTCAAATCTTGAGTACCAAAAGTATTACTACATTATTGTTATGTTGTTTTTACCCTTTAAAGCCATTGGACCCTTTCGGTAAACAGTGTTGTCCAAGGCCCACACTTTGTGTACCACAACTTCTATATCAAATAACAAACCTGTGAAAATTTAGGCTCAATCGGTCATCGGAGTCGGGAGAAAACAACGGAAAAACCCACCCTTGTTTCCGTGCGTTTCGCCGTGTCATGACATGTGTTTAAAATAAATCCGTAATTCTCGTTAACGAGAATTTATATTGTTTTGCTGTTTTCTCAAAAAGTAAAGCATTTCATGGAATAATATTTCAAGAGAAGTCTTTCACCATTGCCTTCTGTAAACCCTGTAAGTTATTTGTAAATCTGTTTTCTGAACCGAAAGGGTCCAATGGCTTTAAAGGTAGGGTCATAGGGTATATTCTCCAAAAAAAATTAATGAACATAAAAGCTTACTTGGTGAGAAGCACTGTAGCTAACTATATTTTGTGTGCGGTAACACCAAGTGTATATCTACTTTCCAGGTAGAGTTTATTCTTAGAGAACTGTCTTTCTTTATTTGGGTGTTCGGGTGTTCAGGAGACTTCTCAGTTCTGAAAAGAACTGTCCTGCTTATTAACTATTGCCCTGTAGCTGTTGATAGTATTATCTTTTTTTGAAAAGGATTCCCTTTTTAGTAATATGGCTTGAATATTTTTCACCCAACATCATTTGAATCTGAGAATGTGCAGTTACACATGTACTGTTTAATTAAATTCAATTCAATTCAAATACACATTTATTTCCATAATTTCATTAAAAACATTGACAAGTACATACAACTACTCATTTATATGAACTAACTCATTTGTGACAATCGCAGAGAACAAGAAGTTTCAAATAGCTTTGTATACTTACACCTTCCATTGCCTACACAGCACACCAATCAACTCAGCTACTCTGTTCTCTCCCCTGGTATTGGTCAAACCAACTACGATGTCATTGTCACCTGACAGGTGCAAGATTGCCAATTGGTCAGAGCCAGGTGTGATGCTGATGCCGGTCACCTGTAAAAGGAAATGATTGATTGATAAAAACAAGTGCTTAAGACAAACAAATAAACAAGACTGGCTCGCCAAACCTGTAGTATAAAATTCATCTTTGCAGGAAATGGCTGTGACCAATCGTAGTGATAACAATAAGAAATCATAAGAAAGCATGTATACTTTCTAATGATTTCTTATTGTTCTATAGAACAAAACATTTATACACTTAAAGGCAGTGGACACTATTGGTAATTACTCAAAATAATTATTAGCATAAAACCTTTCTTGGTGACGAGTAATAGGGAGAGGTTGATGGTATAAAACATTGTGAAAAACGGCTCCCTGTGAAGTGCACGAGAAAGAGGTAATTGTCCACAAATTTGATTTCGAGACCTCAGATTTAGAACTTGAGGTCTCGTAATCAACCATCTAAACGCACACAACTTCGTGTGACAAGGGTGTTTTTTTCTTTCATTATTATCTCGCAAGTTCATTGACCGATTGAGCTCAAATTTTCACAGGTTAGTTATTTTATGCATATGTTGAGATACACCAACTGTGAAGGCTAGTCTTTGACAATTACCAATAGTGTCCACTACCTTTAAAGCCTTTGGACCCTTTCGGTTCAGAAAGAAAAAAAAGTTCACAGATTTACAAACAACTTAAAGGGTTTACAGAAGGCAATGGTGAAAGACTTCTCTTGAAATATTATTCCATGAAATGCTTCACTTTTTGAGAAAACAGCAAAACAATATAAATTCTCGTTAACGAGAATGTCAGATTTATTTCAAACACATGTTATGACACGGTGAAACGCGCGGAAACAAGGGTGGGGTTTTCTGTTGTTTTCTCCCGACTCCGATGACCGATTGAGCCTAAATTTTCACAGGTTTGTTATTTGATATAGAAGTTGTGATACACAAAGTGTGGGCCTTAGACAACACTGTTTACCGAAAGGGTCCAATGGCTTTAAGAGACCATGTAAGTTGCTCCTCTTAATCAGTACCTACATTGATACAACCCTATGTGATGATTCATGTATGAGCTTGAGAGACAATAACTTGAGAGGCATTATTTGGCATATCCTAGGTGCACATACTCCAAAGAGAGACACAGGATTCACAGGTTGGTCCATCTTATTTTACAATTTCCTTTTACCTCTGATAAATGCGTGCCGATCCTCATAGGTTTGAAAGCTTTCTTGGGGTCTAGCTTATAGATGAACTTGTCAGTAACCAAGATCGCTCGTTCTGCACACTTATTGTGCTTATTGATCTGGAATGAAAAAACAGTTACCAAATTTAAAAGACCATTTTAGTAAGCACGCAATTTGATGTTAGAATTGTCAATATGGTAAGAACTACAAATACTAGTCTGGCACTACACAAATTTAAATACATATAAAGGGGATTTGTCATAGGTCATAAGGGAACTAGACCATAATAACATTACCTTATGGCTCTGGTTAATTTGTAAACCTCTCTTTCCAAATAGACCATGGCTCAATTTCTTAAAGCCTGTAAGCACAAAAATTTGCTTAGCACAGAAAAATCCTGCCCTAAGTGTACATTTAATAGATGTTAAATTTGCATCGGGGATAAAGAATATTAATTTTGGTTTTTACCCATACACCGATGTGTGTTAGCACTGTATACTCAGTGACCCACTCACTTTTTCCTTTGCATTTTTTTCTGTTTCACAGCTTTACATAAATGGGCACAAATCTCATTTGGATGTAGCAGTTATCTACGTTTTCATGTACGCTTGTCCATGTGCCTCAAAGTGAGGCTAGTGTCTCAAGTAGCCTGGCGCCCTCTAAGTGATAGCTGACTAGACTGGGCCCCTGTCGTTAGAAAGGTTCCTTCTTGCAGATACAGTGATTCCATTGGATACAACGATATCATATAAACGTGCAGTGACAAGACTTTTCCATATGCCCAAACAGTACACTGCTGTCACGTCCGCAATAGAATTTGACTGCGTGTGTGAAATGACTGAGGTCAAAATTGAAAACACACGCCTGTCTGGAGGCAGGTCTCTGGCGTCATTCCGTGCCTTGAAGTGTGACGTCAGATGTTCAGGCTAATTGGTGACTAGCAGTCGAGGATCTAGGCTGAACATCTGACTTCACACGTTGAGGCTTGTGAATAACGCTAGATACCAGCCTGATGACCGGATGTTTGGATCCTTACCTTTGACCTTCCATTTAATTCACATGGAGATTCACAGTTAATTCACACGTAAAAGTACACACACATGTATTACATAGTGTATAAAACAACACTACATGATGTACAACATTATGCACACATACGCTGCATGCAGACAGTCGTAGGTGCAAGCTGACACTACATCCCTCGGACCAATCATAACACAGATATGGAAAGTTTACGTTCTATGGGCCTCAAATGCCCGTGGACGAGCGGTTAAGAGCACCGAATTCAAACTCTGGTGTTTCTGATCAGCAGAGTGTGGATTCGAATCCCCAGCTGTGACACTTGCATCCTTTAGCAAGACACTTAACCATTGCTTCACCCTTTGGATGGGACGTAAATCCGTTAGTCCCATGTGTTGTGTAACGCATGTAAAAGAACAGTGCATGTCTTTATATTGGCGGATAAAGACAGGGGACCAGCCATGGAGGATCCATTTTACCTGAACGTACCTTTACTACAGAAGAGGAGAACAAGATACTTTCAAAGTGATCTTTGTTCTTGAGTTGGCCGCACATTGCAACGAAGGGTGCGGTTTGGTTGTTCTCAGACATCTGATGAAGGAAAAAAAAAAAAAAAATTATCTTTCAAAAAAAATTGATTGTCTCACCTGGTTTTTTTTCTTTTTCTAATGGTAGGCCTAATTATCTTGACAGAGAAAATTTTTGATGAATTGTTATCATAGTAATTATTATACTACATTTATATTTCACCTAATCTGTTTTTGTTAGGGCCTGGGCCGTTACTAAAAGCTACATTAAAGTTCACAGATATATTAAAACTCACAGGTATATTAAGATGATTTACATAAGCATAGAAATGTACACAAGAATAAAAACATCAAACATTTACAATTAATTGACGAATAACTAAATACAGACAATAACATAAACATGTACAACAATCAAAATTGAAAGGTATTTAGCCTAAAGCTAAGAAGAAATTCAGAAATACAGTAATGTAGAAACAGCAAAAGGAAAAAACAAACTATAAACTCAAATATTTGATTGAAAAGATGACTTCTTAAGGTTTTCTTCATTTTGGGTTAAAGAAACAGATGATTTTACTTGTGCTTATGCTGGCAATTTGTTCGGGGTGCAATTTGTCCTGGGTGCAATTTGTTCTGGGAGCGTTCTTATGGGCATACGCCCATACAGGAGTGTCTTATGGGCGTACGCCCATACAGGAGTGTCTTATGGGCGTACGCCCATACAGGAGTGTCTTATGGGTGTACCCAATAAGAACGTTCCTATATGCACCCAGAACATGCCGGACGTTTGAGACTCTCCTGAGACCAATGACATTGAATCATTCATTCATTCATTTATGGTTCATTCTTTAACAACAAATTTCCCATAGCGTCCAAGGGTCATATTAAAGGAAAATATACGGAGAGTACACAATATAAAAAGAAGACAAAATTTCACAATTACAAAATAGAGACATCAAAATTGGAATGAGAGAAAAGATTTACATTAAATACAACAAAATCCTTTAAAACATTAGTCTGAATAGGTAAGCGTTGTAGGCACAACCCAGTGAAACCTCAAGGCCATCATTCATTCATTTCATTTAAAATGTTTTCAATCAATAATGAAATCGAGTCATATGACTATAAACGGATTTTAATTGTGTAAAAAAAAACAATCAGTTTTAATACCCTTATCCAGCGCTTTTCTGAAAGATTCACAAAAAGCTCTGTTACGTAATCACTCATGTTACGTCATATTTGGGAGCTCTCAAATTTGTCCAATTCAAGTCCCTACATTATGTGGACTTTTTTGTTCTCGAGTCCACACTTCCAAAATCTACTCCACAACAGTAGAATATTTAGCAAGACAAGTTCTAAAAGAACAAAATCTACACAACAAAGCATATGCACATCATGTTACTGCAAACTATAATATGTACATGTGTATATTACATGTGTAGCTTACCGAAGCCAAATAGTTGCCCTGCCATTTTCTTTTGTAACCCCAGTCTTGGCAGCGCCCATTCAGGGCTTCCATGGCAGAGATCTTGATCTTCATTTCTGGCCATTCCTCTTTGGGTAGTTTCTTCAACATGAGGCGACACATCCACCTGTGGAAATAAAAATAAAAACAAATTCAAATAGTTGGACTGCTTGGCTCTAAATTTCAATATTGGTTCTGTTCATTTAGCTTCCCGGGTTACCCCGATCTGCCCCCGGTACGTTCGCATAGCTTTGACTTCATTCCAGGGGCTCACCTGAGTAAGCCCCAAGTGCCTTGCATGTGGTACAGGTCACTTGGGGCTGGCCTAAGGTGCATGATGTCACCACGCCAGGGCGAGTGTAATCCTTCGACTAGCTCCTGTCAGGGCTCACCCCAAGGAGCACACGGAATCGAACGCACTCATGGAAGGTTTGAAGCCAAGACTGTCTTGTCAACAACTGGGCCAGCCTAGTGAAATCGACCGCACGTGGCGCGAGGCTATAGGACGTGGACCCTTGCTGTCTCTGCGGATGATTGATTGATTGATTGACTGTCTTCTGTGTCATGGTCAAGCAAATAGGAGCACCAAACTCAAGCTCTGGTTTTACTGATCCAAAGAGTGTGGGTTCAAGTCCCAGTCGTGCCACTTGTGTCCAATTCACTAACAACTATCATTGTCCGTTTGATGGGCTGTTAAGTGCCCGTGCTGTGAAGGCACGTAACAGAACCCAGCGCACTTATCTTTAAGCGAAGGGTTCACCCGGTTTGATTGGCTGCATGTTGCGCCACACTTTGTAAACCACTACATGGTGATATGAAAAAGTATGAGTCTCATGCTTCAAGACATTTACATTGCAGGAAAATACTGACAGTGATATGCTCTTTATTAGAATGGTTTATAGTATTTATCGTCACTCTGACTCAACCCGAATACTCCCCAAGTAAAGAGAAATTAGTGGGAAAACAAAACATCACACTGTACCGTCTATGACACTTCTGCATCATCTTGTGAAATCTTTTCAGCACTTTGGGGGGTTCTGGCCACTCAAGGCTCTTCCCATAATCATTCAAACTCGCAACATCTCGGAATGTGTCCTGTAGTTTGTCTAGGTAGCGATGGATCTTAAACCGTCGGTAGAAGGCCATGATGAAGTAGATGGCTCGCATCTTGTGGGCTCGCTGTCTGGCGAGAGTCCCTCTCCAGATCTGGAAAGGAAAGGCGACAGGATGCACAACTTGATAATAATTCAACAATTATAAAGACTGTTTTGTTGGCTTAAGATTGAGTGCAGTTTATATAGAGTTCATGTAATTGCTTTGGCATACTTTGGAGCTCCTGGAAAATGGGAGGTATGGATCAAGAGTGGTCTCCAAAGAAATTGTTGCCAAACAGAAACATTCAGTTTCTATTAAAAACATTTTCTTGTGGATTTTGCTTAAATTTTTCTACCCATTTTTCACAACCTTTTGATTATTGCGAGTATTTGGAGTTGCAATCTTCGACCTTTCCATTTGGACCAAATTTCTAAAGCTGTTAAGCCCAAATACTTCCGCAAAAAAGTGACTGGGGCACCAGCTGCAACAATTAGTTGCGTTTTAGATGGTAGTCAGTTTCTTTATGCCAAATTTTCTGTGCTTAAATTTTTTTTGTGCTTACAGGCTTTAAGAAATTGGGCCCAGTTTGGGAGAGAATATGAAAAATATAAAAAGTAAAATTGCATCTTCTCCTACCTTCTGTAAAAATACGGCAATAGCTGGCAATAGCCGCAATCTGGCCTCCTCCAGGATGTAGACAGACCTTGGTGTTCGGATGAACAACTTGGTTTTACCATACGCTACATCGTCCTCAAGTCCTTGCTCACGGAGGAGGATCTGAACTCCTTGTTTGTCGACGCCTCCACGGAAGTTGGGCCATGTGAACTGTGATAGCATCTTATACCTACATATAAAAGGTAAACGAGTGGATGGTGAATTTATTTCTTGCTTTGCACAACAGCTTTTTTGTGGAGTCTACTAGTTTGTGGATTACACTAATTTGTTTGTACATGTAGATTCAGCTACTTTGACTGTGGAGTCAAAATGTTGTTTGTTGAGCTCAATTGTTTTTTTTTTGAGTCCAACAGTTTTTGTGTGGTCTAACAGCCCGGTGTTGCAGACCAACAATTTATCTGTGGATTCCACCAGTATATGTGTCGAGTCTACCAGTTTGTGAGAGGTCCAACCGTTCAGTTGTTGATTCCAGTGGTTTGTGGAGTTACCAGACGGTGTTAGATTTGTTTAGAATGAAGAAGGATCTTAACATGGCCCAGTTGCTCAACGTGAGCAAAGAATCAGCGCTCAGGGAAGCAGTGAATTCCACGCTTTCATCAAGTGTATTTCACAGGTATAAAGCAGGGAAGTTGCGCTTGTTCACATGCGTTCTCATTGTTACTAGGCATTCTTCAATTACCCAGCCAGCGCATAAATTCAGCACTTGTACAGTGAGTCGACAATGGTGATTGTAAGCCCATAATTTGATGGTAAGGAGAGCCATACAAAATTGCCCTGATCCCACAGGGGAGTCAGAGTCTTCAAGAGCTTACCTCTGTAGAAATCTTGTGTAGTGTTGACGAGAAGCGAAGCCTGCCCTCCTTACTCTGACATTCTCTATTAATCCAAGATATCGCACTTGATGAAGGCAGCGTTCGACATCAAATAAGATCGGAGATTTGGTCTCATTCGGTTTGACACAACGGATATAGTACGGCTCCTGTGAAAGAAACATTGAGAAATGTAGATAATAATACAGGCTTCTTGTATAGCGCTCATATCCATCACTCAGCCATGCTCAAGGTGCTTCAACATTCAGTATTTTTCTTAAAACACCCAAGCAGATCCTTGCCATTTAATTGGAGGATTGTCCGTCACGTGATAGCAAATATAAGTACCTGTGCACGCTGAGTCACTCACCGTGCTATTTCGTTCCATCCGAAATGTACCATTGCACGCTGGCAGCGTGCAATGGTACTTTCTGGTATTTGTAGGCCTACGCTTTGTTTTTTTGAAAGTTGTATCTTTCAATCAAAATGACAAAGATCTACTTGGATGTTATATAAAACACTTAATGAATGTTTTTCATTCGTGCAATGGTGCAAATATGTTTATTCGTTGAAAGCTGGAATGTTCCATGCGCCTCGTTGAATAGAACATTCCATCTTTCAACTCATGAACATATTTGCACCATTGCACTCATAAACATTCATTATGTGTATAATATAAGGTATTGTGGAGCTTGAAGTTTTAGAGCAGTTCCTTTCCATAACGCCACAAGATGCAATGGAACAATATGCAGTCAGTGAAACGAGGAACACCGAGGTGAACCCCTTCTCTTTTCGATAAGTGCACTGTTTTTTTAAAACCTGCATTACACAACACAGGGGACCAACTGCTTCATGTCGCATCCTAAGGACGCAGCAATAATGGTTAGGTGTTTTGCTAATGGACACAAGTGTCTCAACCGGGACTCGAACCCACACTGTGCTGAACAGAAACATCAGAGCTTGAACCCGGTGCTCTTAACTGCTCAACCATGGCAGGAGCCACAGTTGGGTTCACTTAAGACTTTTGTGTCAGTATTACAGACACACCAGACAGTCATGGCACCTAGAAAAGAATAAATTGGGCTGTCTGTGAATTGAACATCTTTTGACATTTTTTAAGATCTTGACCAGCAGTTTCAGAGAGCAGAAGCAGTTACATACCTTTGAAGCTAGATTCTTCACAAGCTCAACCATTGAGTTCTTGAATATTGTTCCTGCTGTCAATGGTCGCTTGGTGACCTTAAAGAACAATGATATTGAATGGTCAGACAGTAGGAGGGTTAACTATCATGACTGTGTACTGTGTAATGCATTCACTGTGTTATCATACTGCAGGCTGACATAGTTCAATAAATAAGTTTATAATTAAAGGGAAGGTACACGTTTGGTAATTACTCAAAACAAATATTAACTTAAAAACTGACTTGGTAATGAGTATTGGAGAGCTGTTGATAGTATAAAACATTGTGGGAAACGACTCCCTCTGAAGTAATGTAGTTTTTGAGAAAGAGGTAATTTCTCATTAAAATAACAAAAGACTTCTAACTAGAAGTCTTTTATTCCTATCCGAAAGCACACAAATTCGTCCAACAAGGATGTTTTTCTTTCATCATTTTTTTTAACTTTCATGATCAATTTAGCCCAATTTTTCACAGGCTTGTTATTTTATGGTTATGATGGATACACCAAGTGAGAGGACTGGTCTTTGACAATTTACCAAACGTGTACAGTGCCTTTAATCAATTATGCTCATAAAGGACCTTACATCAATGACTGGACCCCAAGGCCCTGTACACATTAAAATAGCACCATTCAAGAGGAGGAAATATTCAAAGAGCATAACAAGATTTGAAAACTATAAACCACAAAACTGGAACAGCCAATAATTAAAGCTACACGCTACAAAAGCAGAAAAGTGACCCACAAATAAAACATTTTTTTAAAGTTACAATTACCCAGTGTCTATCCAGAGAATAATTTTTTACAAAATATCAGAAGTACAATGCCAACTAAAACAACACACATCAAAAGTTAAAAAGATATGAAAAACCAGTGGTTGATATTAAATGATCAGACAGTAGGAGGGTTGACTGTGAAATGTCTAGTATGCAGTCACCACATTGCTGGTTGGCATAGATTTTCTGTCATCCAAAACCACAGCGAATGATATAAAATGGCCAGACAGTAGGAGGGTTGACAGTGAACTGTAGAGATGCATTCACCACATGCAATACTATCGGCTGGCATAGTTTCTGTCATCCAAAACCACGGTGAGAAATATTAAATGGTCACACAGTAGGAGGGTTAATATTGTGGGAAAAGGTTGGAAAAGAACACACTATTGTGTTTTGAACTGACCTCTGTCAATTTCATACCGCCCTCTGGCCACATCTCTGAGAGGACGGGATTAGCGCTAAGGAAGAGTAGCCTCTTGAAGTCTTGGAAGAGAGTGTCTTTATTCTTATACATGAATCCATTCACGTCATACCTGAGGTCAGGAAGAAGAAATCAGAGGTTGAAATGCAGGGGTCAGGGGTTAGTTCTATAAATATAGTCCTGTGAAAGCAACTTCGTTCCCAGGGGTAATCAATCTCATAGCGCCACCTTTATCCCAGCACAAGCTACTCACTGATAACTCCTGGAATTGTTAAATAATTAGTAACAGCATATGGCACATTTTAATCAGGCATGAGACTGATCCACTCTATCCCGCAAAAGAGGCACCAAGTCATAGAGCAACTGGTCCCCTCTCATTTTACTTTGATCTTGTGGAATGTCTAGATAGCACATGATTCATTTAGAATGGAATCATGTCATTACATGTTTATCTCCATTTTTAAAACGTGCATGCTAAAATGACCTTCAAGTGAGCTATACAAGAAGAGTTAAACTTCTGTTTGTGTAAGATTATCTCAGGCCTGATTCTACATTCTTGTACGGGCAATGCAGTTTTTCAATGATGAAGGGCAACTCTCTATGAGAAGAACGTATGCTGACAAGGGGCACCATGGCAGTGACCAGGGGCATGAAGACAGTTCTGCTCAGGAAAATGGCAACAGAAACTACGTTGCATTTTTCGTTTACCTGTTACTTTGCCAAGAACAATTCAAAAGCAACTGCAGTGTGTACATTAGACAAGACACATGTGTTGATAGCAAAAATGATCAACCATTAAAGCCATTGGACACTTTCGGTAAACAGTATTTTTCCAAAGGCCCACACTTCGTGTATCACATTTTATATATAAAATAACAAACCTGTGAAAATTTAGGCTCAAGTGGTCATCGGAGTCGGGAGAAAATAACGGGAAAACCCACCTTTGTTTCCGCACGTTTCGCTGTGTCATGACATGTGTTTACTATAATCCGTAATTCTCGATGTCGAGAATTGATAATTGTTTTAATGTTTTCTCGAAAAGTAATGCATTTCATGGAATAATATTTCAAGAGAAGTCTTTCACCATTACCTTCTGTAAACCCTGTAAGTTATTTGTAAATCTGTAAAAAAATTTTTTTTTTTTCTCTGTTCCGAAGTGTATAATGGCTTTAAACAAACCTCAACCTGTCATATTTTAGGAGATTTCACTGGGGACCTTGGACAGTTCAAACAGCTGTCCTCTAACACAAAAGAAAACATTTGTAAACTAAGAACCATGCTATAATAAAGCAAGGGACACCTGTTACATTGCCTCCGTGTGAAACGGGCTACATGTATGTACTCACAAGACATCACCAGCGTAGTGTTTGATACGGAAGTCTCGATCGTGCTCGAGGGTCTTGTCCCCAGGCTGCAATGCACGGCTCATGTAATGTGCATGGTTCACCAGCTTCTGGTTCATAGCCTCTAAAAACATCTGTCAGGATTTAACAGAAACAGAGTCAGGACCTTTCCCAAAATGGCACCAGACTATTCTGCACACAAGCCTCACTATCAATCTCAGACTTGTGATTACACAAAAGTCAACATGATGTTCATTGAATCATTCTGGTTGTGAAGCCAATAACTCTCAGAAAAGCAAACTCAATCACTGTACTAGCCAATAACCCCATGGAGAGAAGACAAGGAAGGAAGTTTCAGTTTAAGATAAGGGAGGAAAACCCCAGAGAACGATTCAAGGGATAACCCACGCAATCCAAATTGGGACTAAATACCCAATCCACATAGAGCCGCGTGAGGGATGTGAACCAGTGCCCTAAAGGTGGAAGATACAAGACACCCTTGGAGAAAAGAAAGTTTCAGTCTTAGAAGTTGAAGGAAAACCCAAGTAAGGAATGTGTATAGCATAAGCGTACCCGACCTTGCTCATCTAGAGGTTGCTATACAAAAGCTTGCCCAGAACCTTTTGACAAAGCAACTGGGGTGTCATGGCCGAGCGGTTAAGAGCATTCAAGCTCTGGTGTATGATTAGCAGAGTGTGGGTTCGAGTTCCCATCGTGACACTTGCTACGTAAAATTTGGGAGGAAGTGCTTTCTGCTCTACCAGTCAGGCTTCGGATTGATGATACCCAAGCCTACATCCATATGAACTGTAAAGGGGGCAACCCGTTTCAGCAAAGGAGTAGGCCTAGATGGCGGCGGCCTCTGGATTAAAATAATTGTAGCCCACACCTTTGAGTGGCCTTCAGGCCTTGTGTGTCTGGTGACTTGCATAAAAAATGAAATAAAAAAAACTGTCTTTATATAGTCACACGCGGCGACTGATGCCACGCTCACCATGTTGGTGGGCAGTTAGGTTTACGTGTAGTAACCCCGCGTCGCCTAAAATGCACACTTCACTGCATAACGCACGACATAGAGTTATATATGAAAGCGCACAGTGAAATTGCCCACCAGTATGGCACATTCAAGATTTTTCTGATGATGACGTCAATTGAAATGGGTCAATAGTACATGTATGTAAATAAAACAAAATGGTCGCTTACCTTATCTGTCACCTTGCCTACATTAAGGCACGCTTCATCCAGTATAGAAATGATCCCCTTATGGGATTCCTCAACCAAGTCACAAATGATGCGATTATTGAAGTACTCCACTGTGACCCACTCGATGCCCTCTCTCTCATACTCTTCCTGTTCTTGCTTCAGGACTAACATTATAAAGAGCTGTTGCAGTTTCTCATTGCAGTAGTTGATGCAGAATTGCTCAAAGCTGTACCAAATCAAAACAGAGATGAGAGTCAATGCTAGTAAAAAGGCTCTGGAAACTCTGATCTAAATATTATTCGCGTTTTACCCATACACTGATGTGTGTAAGCATTGTATACTCAGTACTTTCCCCGGGTTCTGTGAAGAAAATCTCAGGTATATCACTCAGTAGTGCTGGGCGAATAGTGAAATTTTGTTATTCGGATACCGCTGGCCAACTATCCGAAATTAACCGGATACTCGAATAATTTTTGTCGCCACGAGAGGGCGCTATTTAAAAAAAAAATATAAAAAAAAAATATTTTTTTGCCAATAGAGGGCGCTGTTCATTTGTGAATGAGATCTTATGGGCGGATTGATATCAGTTTTAGACAGTGTCACTCGGTTCATTCATAAAAATGACCGGATCTAATTTAAAGATGGGGATTTGCTTTTTCTTTTGATCGTAATTGACTCTACGTGAAGGAAAACTTGTGTAATCTTTGGACAAATTACGTCAGAAATGTCATTGTTTTAACTCTTCACGGAGGTGAGCATAGTTAAATACTTAATTTATACTGTTTTATGCTGTCTTAACAGAAGTTTCATAAGGATTCATACGAAACATTTATATCCGCTGTCGCCCGACGTCCGTGGATATTCGGATAGTTAAAGAATATCCGGTTACTCGGTTGTTATTACAGAATTATCCGGTTTGTGCAGAGGTATTTGCGCCCTATGCGGATATCCGGTTAAGAAAAAAAAGGCATTCGCGGTTACGGATAGGAAAACCTATTCGCCATTAACCGGATATTCGAATAATTCGCCCAGGCCTATCACTCAGGTGGTATTCGAAACCAAGACCTTTGCCAATCTAGAGCAGATGTCTTACTAACTAGACAACCAAGATTGTCCGGTAGCTAGAGGCAGTTCAAATCCTATATCTTACCAGCGCGGGTACTGCAATGGTTTAATAGATGTTTAACTTGCACCAGGGGTAAAAAATATTCTTTGGTTTACCCCCCCCCCCCCTCACAACGATGTGAAACTAGGATCTTAAAGGGAAGGTACACTATTGGTAATTGTCAAAGACCAGTGTTCTCACTTGGTGTAACTCAACATAATGCATAAATAAAAAACCTGTAAAAATTTGAGCTCAATCGGTATTTGAAGTTGGGGAGAAAATGATGAAATAAAAAAACACCATTGTTGGACGAATTTGTGTGCTTTCAGATAGGAACAAAAGACTTCTAGACTAGAAGTCTTTTATTATTTTAGTGAGAAATTACCTCTATTTCAAAGTCTATGCTACTTCAGAGGGAGCCATTTTTCACAATGTTTTATACTACCAACAGCTCTCCAATGCTCGTTACCAAGTCAGTTTTTAAGTTAATATTTGTTTTGAGGAATTACCAAACGTGTACCTTCCCTTTAAAGTCAGGTTAGACATGCTAACATTTCCACCTTTTGATGACCTCCACACATGTCGTGACCAGGATTCGAACCCATATCCAATGACTTAACCACAAAGTTCGATACTCTCAGCCGCCCAGCCATAACACCCAATATTGGACCAATTAAGACCCTACCCTTAACCTAAGCGAAACCTTTTACTTATAGTTACCTGTTGTCATCGAATATTTCGAACCCATAGATATCCAATACACCAATGACGGTATTCTTGCCGTGTTCGAGAGTGGTACCCCGTACTTCAATAGCAGTGTTGATCATTCCTACAATCCAGGTGAACAGTCTCTCATAAATTGCCTGCCAAAAAGAATATTCAGCTCATGAAAGTTATTTTGATAGTGGTTCCTACATTGTCTATCCATTCAAACTTGTATTTTTAACTCATAGAGCTATATATATTGACTAGAGCGCTAACACCCGTTATACACACACTAATGTTTTGAAGCCGTGAGGGCGCATCCATGTTTATGTACAAACCAATACAAAAGCTTGAAATTTTGTACGGCAATCTCTACGGCTATTTGCATGACAGTGCGTTTGTTCTTTTTTATGTGTCATCGAACCAAAAAATGCAGCAAATGTGAACGCACAATCTGCTGATGAGCGTACAAAACTGCGAGCGTCATGTGCGTCATGTTTAAAAGGTGTGTATACTTTTTTTAGTACGTCAATCTAGTCGAACTTACGGTTTCCGTAGCGCGGACGTGCGCGAATGGGCAGTCGTGTACGAAAGCGCACAAGCCGAATTAAAAAATATCGCGGCATTGGTGTTCTCTTAATATTAAAATCGTTCCATAGTCACGCAACACATCAAACAATAATGTCTGCGCTCAGGGTGGCTTCAAAACGCAGAGCAAGTTAGTCTAGTCAATATACATACAAGTATATAGCTCTATGGTTGAACTGAACTTGCCCTAATTAGGTGAGGTTTGCAGTAGCACTAAGTGTACATCTCATATAGGTAGTAAGAGTAACTATAAATATATAATATAGAAAGGTTTGCAGTAACACCATGTAATGACTATCTCTAATGAGTTAGAGTGGTTCTGAAAAGAACCGTTGGTTTCAACTCGACGTTTCGATCAGTATGCTCTCCAGAAGACGATCAGTAGAGCATAATGATCGAAACGTCGTGTTGCTTTCTCCAGAAGACGATCAGAGCATACTGACCGAAACGTCGAGTTGAAACCGACGGTTCTTTTCAGAACCACTCCAACTCGTTAGAGATAGTCATTACATGGTGTTATCGCAAACGTTTCTATATCGTATTTCCACCATGCAAAGTTTCAATTCCTACTTAAAAATATATATATATGAATAGTAAACTTGCGGGTACAACCATAAGTAAAATCTCTTTTGAAGGAGAGGTGGCTCTGATATGGGTAGTGTTATAATAGATGTTAAATTTGCATCGGGGATAAAGAATATTAATTTTGGTTTTTACCCATACACCGATGTGTGTTAGCACTGTATACTCAGTACTTTCCCCGAGTCCTGTGACACTGCTCTAGAATTGCAAGGGTCGTGGGTTCGAATCCCACCCGAGTAACATGCCTGTGATATTTTTTTTCACAGGACTCGGGAAAGTACTGAGTATACAGTGCTAACACACATCGGTGTATGGGTAAAAACCAAAATTAATATGGGTAGTGTTGGTTCTGAAAAGAATCATTGGTTGGCCACACATTATTTGATCAGTATCCTCTGATCGTCTTCAGGAGAAAGCATACAGATTGAAATGCTGAGTATTCAGAACCGACACTGCTCAAAAGAGATTTACTCACGGTGATACCGAAAGTCTCACCTAATTATTCTCCCACCATGCAAAGTTTAAAATTCAACTTAGACTTGGCCTCTCGACACTGGGCTAGCTTTGTTGAGTGATGACGGCGATTTTCAACAAGTGAATACTAAATACTTCAAGGCAGTGGACACTATTGGTAATTGTCAAAGTTTATCCTTCACAGTTGGTGTATCTCAACATATGCATAAAAAAACAAACCTGTGGAAATTTGAGCTCAATCGGTCATCGAACTTGCAAGATAATAATGAAAGGAAAAAACACCCTTGTCGTGTGCGTTTAGATGGTTGATTTCAAGACCTCATGTTCTAAATCTGAGGTCTCGAAATCAAATTTGTGGAAAATTACTTCTTTCTCGAAAACTATGGCACTTCAGAGAGAGCCGTTTCTCACAATGTTTTATACCATCAACCTCTCCCCATTGCTCGTCACCAAGAAAGGTTTTATGCTAATAAATATTGCCTTTAATTCATTCCTTCCACTGCCTTTAATTCATTCTCAAAGAAATTGAAACAGCACCTCTTGAATATTTTTTTTTTAAATGTAGTACATACACTAATTATACAAAGACTGTGGTGTTGATAATTATTTTTATTGCTTAGTCTGGTCTGTGTCATTGTTTGTTTTTTGTTTCTTTGTTCTGTATTTGGCTGCTTTTGTTTTTTTGTCCTTGTCGTCCAAGTCCTTGTCTGTCTCAGGGAAATATAAAAAAGCATTATGCTTAAACCTTTTCCCTGCATGTTGACTATTACGTAAATTTTTGTAGTTATTATCTTCAAATTCTACACATTGCATCCGCCCTTCATTATTATATTCATCGATATTTGTTTTCTAGTATATGCTTAAATTGTTATTGTCGACATGAAAATAAATGTTCATTGAATTGAATTGAATTGAATTGAATAAATGACTGAATCTGTCTATCGTTAAAATTATTTGTAACTCATTTCTTGTCAAGTATTTTTTTTAAACAAAACCATTTCAAAAGTCCCTTCTCAAATTCCTGCATTCTTACATCTGTAATCTACTCCTGCATGACTTACTTTAGCAAAGGCATCTCTGCCGTAGTACGCCTGCTCATTTGTATGACTCTTCTCCATGACTTCACCTTTAGCTGCGACAACCCGGTAACACAACGCCTTCTTTAGGTCCTCTTTACTTACGTCGAGTAGCGTCGCGATTGTTGATAACTCCTCAGGATTACTGATGGAGCAGGTTTCTTTATCCTCACTCGCAAAATTGATATTTCCCTGACGGACAAAAATTGTGCACAAAATGATAAATACATGTAGCCCGAAACCAGCATGTTGTAGTCAAAATGGTTTAGAGCACAGGTATGACAGGACTCAAGCTCTGGTAGTTCTGACAGGCCTGGAACTTAACAGAGAACACGGAGAACAAAGCTTCTGTTGCCCTGCTCTTGGCCTTGGTGCCCCTTCAGATGTTTCCCATAGAATTAAAGATTTTCCAATGAAAATGGCCTTGCCCTCGCAAAGATGAAATTCCAGGCCTGTTCTCATCAGCAGATCGTGGGTTCAATTCCCAGCTGTATCACTTGTGCCCTTGAGCAAATACGATAACTGCTCTGCCATTTTGATGGGACATTAAACCATAGGTCCTGCACACTAGGATTGGTAGTGCACGTAAAAGAACCCAGAACACTCATCGTTGAAGAGAAGATTAAAGACCCGGACAAACAGAAACGAAAACGAGAACGATAAAAATGCCACCCTCGATTGGTTAAATTGCTCCATGCAGAATACGCCCACGCTAATTCAACCAATCGAGGGCGTGCATTTTTAGCATTGCTGGTTTTGTTCTCGTTATCATGGCCTGTGTGACCCTTCCTTAAATGACCGGGCCTTAACCCCCGGTGTTTCTGGTTCACATAGCAAGCACTCTTTCTCTGGTATCCACATGCTTGCGAGCTACATGTACAGTGATTAAGTTCACTTATGATGCATCATTGGTTTCATTTCCATAAATTTATAATAACATTCACACAGGCATTTTTGTAGCACTCCACCAAGATCGGAGTGCTTAACAATAATTCAAATTTTGTAAAGTTTTGTGACTCGTTCTTTAGTTATACTCGTGCGAACAAGAATAGAAAACTCCACTAGTCCACTCTTTATGCTCTTTGTGGATAATTAGTGGATGTTGTTGATACGTACCAGATGCAAGATGACAGCAAGTAGTTTCCACATCGTCGTTTGTTGATCCGCTGAAAATCCAGCATCTCTGAGTGCCTCCAGGGTGGCTTTGTGGTTCTTTTTATCGTTGAAAGAGACAGGCTGTAAAGAAATGTATACAGAAAATCTTGTTTTCAACCGAAATTAAAATAAACCTAACATAAAACTCTCCAAAATCCTTTCTCTGAAGTTTGTCCGAGTTTGATTGATTTAGTGTAGTAAAGCCAAACTTGTGTGCTTGCAGATGCCTAAAAAAGGCTTCAGGCCTGAACTCTTTTATAATTGAGTGAGAAATTACCTCTTTCTCAAAAACTACGTTACTTCAGAGGAAGCCGTTTCTCCTAATGTTTATACTATCAACGGCTCTCCATTGCTCGTGTTAAAATAAGTTTTTATGCTAACAATTATTTCAAATAATTACCAATAGTTTCCATGGCATTTAAACTTAAATTAAATAAAGTCTTTAAAGTCTTTATGAAAAATCTTTCATCAGCATGGCTTCAGTAAGTGTAAGTCTTGTACCCTACCTCCCCACTGCGTTGATTAACAAAGTTGTAGAGTGTGGGATCCCTCTTGAGTTGCAAGTCACCAAGCTGTTGCTCAGTAGCACCAGTTAGTAACTGGTAGAAGGAATGGAAGCTTCTTTCACCTTTCTGCTGTCTGACGACTCTTGACTGTAACAAAAAAATAAAAGCGGCAATTAGTGGTTGTATGGCTTCTGACTGGCACCCCGAACAAAGACATTGACAAAATAGGGACACCGCCAATATAGGGCTAGATAGCTCAGTTGGTAGAGCGCCGGCACGTTAATCCGGAGGTCGTTGGTTCGAATCCCACTCTAGTCAATTCTTTGTTCAACCCAAAAAATAAAGAAAATAAAAAATTACGTTCTGATAAGTTCTGTATATATAAGCCACAAGAAAACTGACTGGGTATGTTTTAAATAGTTTGGGTTTGAACAGTGAAAAATTGACCGATGTTTTAAAGTTCAGTACAAAATTTGAGCTTTTAATAATGGGGCATGTGGTGTTTTTCCTGGCTGGAGCAGATTTTTAACCTTTGTCTCTAATGTATACTTTGCTTGTTGAAAAAGTTTTTATGCTGTTGTTGTACACTATATCCGTAGTCTTTAAACTCAAATTTGGCTATTTTTCTATTTTTAATATTAATCAAATTGTTATTAAAAATATATTATTTATACAATTTTAAAATTTTCATGTGTATGTAGTTGCTGGGAACCTCTGGAAAAAACAGTGTTTTACTGAGAGGTTTCCCAAGGGTAAAAATAAATAAATAAAAATAATAATGTATCATCACTCTACCAAGAGAGCTATCTAGCCATTTTGTTGGAGGTCTCCCCGTTTAATAGTGAAGTGACTAAAGGGAGACTGCCAACATATAGGGCTGGACAGTTGTTAGAGCCCTGACACATTAACTGGTCGATGTTTCAAGTCCCGCTCAAACCAAAACTATTTATAATTTCACAAATTTGACAGAAGTGTAAGGTGAATACAAATTTGTGTACAAATCATTCATCACATACTGATGCTGTCTTCAAGTTTAAGACCGAAACTTTGGCGCAGTCCTTTATCACATGGCAACCACCCGGCAAATTTATAATCAGACTCGACACATACATGTAGATTATTGGTTATGATAAGCAACCTGTGTGCACATTTGGCTGTTTGTGCTGCATACTCTTAAGGAGTTAGCGGTTTTTTTTTTTTTAAGTTTGCTTACGACGACCAAATGAACAGGGCTACTGATAATGCAAGGGACTTTGAGAAGCATCAACCGAAGCATACTAAATAAACACTACTACTATTATCATTATAAATATTGGGACGATACCCAGACTAGCATCTAACCATTGAGGAAGTTATTTATCCTTAAAAAACAGTTCTAATTTCATGTCTGATTTCCTTGAGTCACGTCAAGCAATGCAAAGTCCGATTCCCAAAAAGTCCCTTACATGGAACAAGGAAGAACAGTAGAGCCTACAACCCATACATTCATCAGAGATGTTAAAGCAGACAATTTTTCTCAACACAGCAAATATTGCTCAGCAGAATTTGGTTACCAGCCAAAGAACCATCACATCACTTAACATAACTGGTTATCTGCTTGTATGCTTAAACAAGTACAATTGTTAAAGGCAGTGGACACTATTGGTAATTACTAAAAATAATTATCATCATAAAACCTTTCTTGATTACGCGTATTGGGGAGAGGTTGATGGTATAAAACATTGTGAGAAACAGCTCCCTCTCAAGTGACGTAGTTTTCGAGAAATAAGTAATTTTCCACGAATTTGATCTCGAGACCTCAAGTTTAGAATTTGAGGTCTCGAAATCAAGCATCAGAAAGCACACAACTTCGTGTAACAATAGTGTTTTTTCTTTCATTATTATCTCGCAAATTCGACGACCGATTGAGCTCAAATTTTCACAGGCTTGTTATTGTATGCATATGTTGAGATACACCAAGTGAGAAGACTGGTCTTTGACAATTACCAATAGTGTCCACTGTCTTTAAAGGCAGAAAAGGTGCATACTGTATATATAAGAAATTAATAACCTACAAGCAAGAAAGAAGTCACAAGCAGCCCAGTGAAATGAAAATGGCCAGGTTTTAAAGTCTGTTTCTAGCAATATTAGAACCATGCTTTTTTTTGTAACAGGGGAACGGCACATAGTGCCCCCTCCCCTGTTTTCAAACCTTGTTGAACAAATCATATCAATTGTATAAAACAAATGGATGCCTTGGTATCAGCAGACCTCAATAATAACTACCTTTTTAACAATTATGATTCTTTAGTAATATTAGGGAAAGTCAGAAAATTTGGTGGTGATCGGATGCAGCGTTAAAAGATTACCGGCAAAAATATGGTGGTTAACAAATTTTTGTCAACAGCAGAGCTTCATAAAATTAGTGTATGGTCCTACTACCACATTACCAGTGCAGTGTATTTGTTCTGATCCAAAATAATTTCACTGAAATGAATGTGACCTTTAAATTGGCACAATCGCTTTCTGGCAACAAAATATGTTTTGATTTCAGACAGATTCGTATCAGCTCTCAGGAGAAAAAAAATCAATTTCTTCCCTCTCGGAACAAGAGACTACAAAATGTCATCATCAGAACAACCACTCCAAATATGTCCTTCATTCGGAGAGTCCTCGACAGACCCTACTTAACACTCGCAATGTATTGTATTTAAACACTACAATAATATTCCACTACGACCCTCTGTTAGGAGTTTCCTGCTCGTCCAGGGGCTCAAGGAAACGCATTGTGATTATTCCATGGCATGGTGTTCCACTTCCGATTGAACCTTGTTTTGTTAGTGGTTGGGGCAAAAGGAAACGTGTTTGCATAATGAAGGGACCTTGATGGTTGAATTGGTAGGAACAATGTCCAAAAGAACAACATGTACTGAGATCAGTGAGTTTATTGCAACCCAAAGATATACTAAGCAAAAAGAGTCTTTAGCTGGTATAGGTTACCCGGTAAGCAGAACTCTTTACAAACTTAGCAAAAGACTGACTTGGTTGTAAACAATGTCCAAAGGAACAACACGTTTTGAGCTTAGCAAAAGACTGACTTGGTTGGAACAATGTCTAAAGGAACAACACGTTTTGAGATCAGTGAGTTTATGGCAACCCAAAGATATACTAAGCAAAGAGTCTTTAGCTAGAAAGGGTTACCCGGTAAGCAGAACTCTTTACCAACTTAGCAAAAGACTGACTTGGAACAATGTCCAAAGGAACAACATGTACTGAGATCAGTGAGTTTATGGCAACCCAAAGATATACTAAGCAAATGAGTGTTTAGCTAGAATAGCTAACCCGGTAAGCAGAACTCTTAACCAACTTAGCAAAAGACTGACTTGGTAGGAACAATGTCCAATTTATGGGGACCCCAAAAATATTCTAAGCAAAAAGGGAAATGTTACTAAGCTGGAATACATCCCGGTAAGGGTAAGCAGGATTCTTTACCAACATAGCAAGTGGCAAACTTGTTGGTTGAATTGGTTGGAACAATGTCCAAAAGAACAGTTATGTTATGTACTATCCACTGAATACGTTTAACACGGGGACTCCAATATATACTAAGCAAAAAGAGGAATATTGTTTAGCGGGAATAGGTTGCCCGGTAAGCAGGAATATTTGCCAACTTAGCAAAAGACTGACAAATTTCACAAGTGGCTACCTTGATGGTTGAAATGGTAGGAACAATGTCCAAAAGAACAACATGCATTGAGATCAGTGAATTTATTTAACATGGGGACCCCAAAGTATACTTAAGCCAAAAAAGCTTGTTACATGTATGGCAGGAAACTTTGCCTCAAAATGCAAACCTGTTCCAAGTCACCTCTTTTATTCTGTGTGTTTAATATCGTTTGACTGTGAGGCCCTGTTTTCTTTGATAGAGTGCCACATAAATGCCCATTGTTGTTAAATATTGTTTATTATTATTATTTTTTTTATTTGTTCATTCTTTATATGATTAAAAACAGTTGATCAATAAAGAATGTACACAAACCTGATCACAAAGGACAAAACAATATAAAAAGTACAGAACATACTATGTACACCACTTAAAGCCATTGGACACTTTCGGTAAACAGTATTGTCCAAGTCCCACACTTTGTGTATCACAACTTATATATAAAATAACAATCCTCTGGAAATTTAGGCTCAATCAGACATCGGAGTCAGGAGAAAATAACAGGAAAACCCACTCCTGTTTTGGCGCATTTCGCCATGTCATGAAATGTGTTTATAACAAATCCGTAACTCTCGCTAACGAGAATTTATATTGTTTCACCGTTTTCTCAAAAAGTAAAGCATTTCATGAACTAATATTTCAAGAGAAGTCTTTCACCATTACCTTCTGTAAACCCTGTAAATTATTTGTAAATCTGTGAACTTTTTTTTTTGGTGTACCGAAAGGGTCCAATGGCTTTAAAAAGTATTATAGTTAAAATTTATACCAGCATAACTTGTTTAAAAAAATGCTAGTATGCTAATAATCTGAATGTGACAGCAATTTAACGTATTAATTTATGACAATGTACTTCTACATTTCAAGGTTATTTGAGCCACCTGATATTAATATTTAGTTTTTACAGCTTGCATTTTACAATAATGTGTCAATGCACTTTCCATTAACAATGCCCTGCCGTCGATTTCACAAAACTTTTCCTGCATACTCCACCAGGGAGCTGAGATGGTTTAAGGAGTGATTTGAGGCCCAGTGACCAGGGGTAATAATGTGTAAGCGCTTTGCGACGCCCTCTGGGTGTGAAAAGCGCTGTATTATGCATTATCATTATGTATTATCATTATGTATTATCATTATGTATTATCATTATGTATTATCATTATGTATTATCATTATCATTATCATTATCATTATCATTATCATTATCATTATCATTATCATTATCATTATCATTATCATTATCATTATCATTATCATTATCATTATCATTATCATTATCATTATCATTATCATTATCATTATCATTATCATTATCATTATCATTATCATTATCATTATCATTATCATTATCATTATCATTATCATTATCATTATCATTATCATTATCATTATCATTATCATTATCATTATCATTATCATTATCATTATCATTATCATTATCATTATCATTATCATTATCATTATCATTATCATTATCATTATTATTATTATTATTATTATATTATTATTATTATTATTATTATTATTATTATTATTATTCCTACATGTAACTTAGGATTAATCTTAGAACTGAAGGACGGGTTCTCTGTATCCAAATACGTGGGTAGGACGCATTAAACCCATCCTAAGTAAGGACGGGTTACTCGTTCTAACTTGAGTTAGGATTAATCCTAGCGTTTCGTGAAATCGGCTGCTGGTCATTTGGCAAATAATGTTCCTTTCTCAGCTTTAAGTAATATAGGATTAAATCAATCAAACAGTTCCAATAGCCAATATTTCTCATACTGACTCCAAATGCTATTTGATCCAAAACTGGATCTATCCGAACTTGATTTGACCTGTATAACGTACATGTATAGAGAAGTGGTTTATAAACACCAACTGAACACGCGCCTTTGTCATTGTGTGGGAAAAACCCAACCTAAGCCGTTATTGTTTGAGTAAACTGATAAGGTATCTATTTGTTTTCATTCTACACAACTTCATGGTTTCAACAAGTGTGTAGGGAATGTCAAGTTTGTTATTACTGTAGGGGATATGTTTTTGTTTAGCTTTCTGTAGTGTAAACTTTGACACCACAAGGTGGGAATGTTATGAAAGCTGTTTGTGGTGTGTCATGACCTAGCAGTTAAGAGCATCAAGCTTCAAGTTCTAGAGTTTGATCAGCAGAGTGTGGGTTCGAGTCCTGACCGTGACACTTGTGTCCTTAAGCAAGACACGTGAACATGTCTGCTTTGTAAAGTTGGGGAGGTAGTGCTTTCTGCTCTACCAGCCAGGCTTCTGATGGATGATACCCAAGCCTACATCCGTGTATGGACTGAAAATCACTTTGAAAATACTGTTTTACACGAAAATAAGCAATTAATAACATTTTATTCTTTCATATTTTAATCCAAATATCATTGAGATCAGCCAGCATTATGTTATGGTTCTTTGTCTTTCTTTGTGTGATCTGTAATAGTTCACAATTTTGTGTATTTAACCAAATGGTGCTGTGTAGGTCACTATCAAGTGTTTGGCATTTCGGATTTTTCAACTCCAATTTAAAAAAAATCTGATATTTTCCTTTTCTGTACTGAGCATGAACATGGATAAAACTACAGCTTTGTAGCAACCCAAGTCGCAAATGCCAAAGAAAAGGGGTATCAGTGATGGTGTGGTGTGGGGGGGGGGGGGTTCAGTTAAAAGCAATTCTCTTTGTATGTAACTGCCCGACAACCAAATCTTACACAACTCAAATTTTAAAAAGTTTTTCTTATAATAAAACCAGGGCCAAATTTTATGGCAAAGATTCGGCGCTTACAGAAGCAGGGACTTCTGCGCTTACATCAAGCGTATTTCACAGGTTAGTGAGGAATTTTGGCTTGTGCGTACTCCATATTACCAGCCATTCTACGCTTACACAGCCAGCGCAGAAATATGGTGCTTGCACGTACGTAAGGGGAGAATAAGCACATAATTCGACGGTAAGCAGAGCCATAAAATTGGGCCCTTTTTGCTTGAACCTCTTTCAATCTTACCTTTTCCAACAGGTAATTGTTGATATGGCCGCCAATAGGGTCCCCTTTGAAATCAAAGTTGATGTCCATGTATTTGCCGAAGCGGCTGGAGTTGTCATTACGGTTTGTCTTTGCATTCCCAAATGCCTCCAAGATTGTGTTGGACTGAATCAGAATATTCTTCACTCTGAAGAATTGTAAAAGAACGAACAATATTTTAAACTTTGAAGGGTGGCAAAATTTGCAATATTACCGTAGAAATATTCTCTTTAATGATTTAAAGGCAGTGGACACTATTAGTAATTATTCAAAATAGTTATTAGCATAAAACCTTACTTGGTAACAAGTAATGGGGAGAGGTTGATAGTATAAAACATTGTGAGAAACGGCTCCCTCTCAAGTAACGTAGTTTTCGAGACAGAAGTAAATTTCCACGAATTTGATTTCGAGACCTTATATTTTGAGTTTGAGGTCTCGAAAATCAAGCATCTGAAAGCACAAAACTTCGTGTGAACAGGGTATTTTTTCTTTTATTATCTCGCCACTTGGACAACCGATTGAGCTCAAATTTTCACAGGTTTGTTATTTTATGCATACGTTGAGATTCACAAAGTGAGAAGACTGGTTTATTACTAATAGTGTCCAGTGTATTTAAGAGTCTTCTATAAACATTGAGGAAGAAATCTCGGTGGAAAACCCCAAACAGGGGTTGACTTTTGTTGCCCTTTTGAACTACAATCACCAACCAGAGATCGGTCTGTAATATAGGCCTACTGTAAATTGAAACCTCAATAGAAACTGAAAGATAACATGTGTATCGTGTTAGTCTGTTTTGCAAAATACTTTCTGGTGTTGTTTGTTAGACTCTTGTGTAAATGATTTTCTGAAAAAAAAGTAATAAACATGATGCATGATAGTTTCTTTCCTGGTAATAAGTCAAGTAGTAAACTGACAGAGGTCTCCAATTTAGGACTCAGATGTCTGTTAATTGAAACTAGTTCGCTTGTATTCAGAAGGAACTGTTTGTGTGAAATTTATACCATGTATTGCAGGCCTGATACTGATGTACTTCACATGGGCAACAATGTCTTGCTTTAAAAGGACACAAGTGTCACGGCTGGGGATTCGAACCCACACTCTGATGATCAGAAACACCAGAGTTTGAATTCGGTGCTCTTAACCGCTCAGTCATGACACCTCCACAGGCCTGGTATTGTATATGTTGTGAGGTGGGCCCTGGAGGACTAGTGAAACAAAGGTTGTGGATTGCCCCAGGAACAAGATGGTAGAATCCTATTTTCTCAAATGTGCAATGACCTGGTGGAGCTAAAGTCATAGATAGTCTAGACTGGACCATTCCACATGATCAAAGAGGGGGGGTATCAGGTCCCAGAGTTGTGTGTCCAGGTGGAAAACGTTTTGCAAAACGACTTAGTGCAAATACAGCCTACCCAGATCAAACTCTCTGATAAGTCGAGCCATCTGTTCTTCTCCCAAATTAAAACACAATTAATTACATAAACAAACAAAAATAAAGCTTAAACCATCTCGTTGTTAAGAAGTTGGTAAATGTCATTGGGAAAATAACGATGGATTTCCAGTACAAATGGAACTTTCAAGCATTGGAATATAAAGACTGGGGCTGACACGTGGAATATAAAGACTGGGGCTGACACGCCTACATATACAAGGGTTAAATTTTAGGTGTTTTATAGGGGGAGGGGCGTGGATGGAATTGGGGGAGTTTTGGAAACCTTGCTTTTTACCTTTCTACCTCCTGCTGTTTACTGACGTTGGTGACCGCTGCTATGTATCTCATGATGATCTTAGATGCTTCTGTTTTTCCAGAGCCACTTTCACCTGAAATTTAATTTGAATTCAAATTGTTTAAAAGAAATATCAAATCATTTTGATGTGTGTCATGGTCGAGCAGTCTATTGCATTCCGACCGGACTCAAGTTCTGATGGTTGAATCATCAGAGTGCGGGTTCGATTCCTGGTCATGACACTTGTGGCCCATAGCAAGGCACTAAAGCCCAGTTCATACTGCATGCGAATGCGAAGCGAATTTGACGTCACAACCCTCCTTCCGCAGTGGTATTCGCAAGTGAGTTGAGCAAAGTTTAACTGCTGCGAATTTTTTGTTGCGAATTTGTGACGTCAACAATCGTATTGCATTCGCATTCGCAGGAAGTATGAACCGGGCTTTAGTCATAACTACTTCTCCTAACCCATAGGTGTATAGATGGGAGCATGAGAGGGCCGAGACAGTATTGTGTTGAATTAACCCCTAATTTGTGCATCGGACACAAGTTCTGAAGGTTGAATCATCAGGGTTTCGATTCCAGGTTATGAAACTTGTGTCCTTGAGCAAGGCAAATAGTCATAACTGCTTCTCTTTACCCAAGTATATAAATGGTAACTTGACAGCATTATGTTGGATTCACCCCTTGGCAATAATTTACGCAGTTTGGGGCTGTACGCTCCCCAAGGGAGTTGAGAAAGTTTGAGGAATGGTCTAAGAGTACATGTATGCTGCATAAGCTCTAGGGAAAACGCCTTGGTCTAGCTACTAGGATGTGTGCGCTATAAAATAGTATTTAAACTTTTATAAATAGGTGCGTTCGATTAGCTTCCCTGTGTCGACCCTGTGGTGCTCATTTTGGTGACGAACGATCACTCGCCCTATTATGGTGACGTCATGCACCACCGGCCAGCCCATAGTAATCTGTTCCACATGCAGGGCACTTGGTGCTGACCCGCTGAGCCCCTGGAATGACGAAAAAGCTGTTCGAACGTACCGGAGGCAGATCAGGGTTTACCCGGGGAAGCTAATCGAACGCACCCATTATTAAGGGCTTTGACACAAGTTGACATCTTCAAAGAAATTTGAAAGTAAGACAGCAGACGAACTATGAAATGGCTTCTGTCCGAACTTTTGGACGAAATATATAATCTCTTACCAGATATAACAATACAGGTGTCCCTTGCTCTGCGTTTCATGCTTTTATATGCTGCGTCGGCGATGGCAAATATATGAGGAGGGCGCTCATAGATTTCTCTTCCCTTGTAACTCTCAACAACGTCTGGCCCAAAGATGTCCACCGTTCTGTAGGGGTTGATGGAAACACAGACCTCTCCGATGTACGTATAGATTTTACCATTTTCAAATCTGGAAAAAGGTCAGAAAAATTACCTTTTAGTTTGCTGATATTTTATGTCAATTACCAGACAAGTGATTCACGGATTTTTATTCTGTGCCCAATTTCATGGCTCTGCTAACAGTAAGCAAAGAATCAGCTCTTGTGAAAGCAGGGAATCGTAATTCATTGGTTAGCGGGGAATTTGGGCTTGTGCGAGTGCGTAATTCACATTACCACGCATTCTACACTTATTTAACGCTAGCCCAGAAATTTGGCGTAGCTCCTAAACAGAGAATGGTGATCATAAGGGCAGAATTTGGCAGAGCGGAGCCAAGAAATTGGGCCCAGAACACTTGGAACAGACTTCCAGTATCAGTAGACTTAAGAAGTTCAGAACTTCCGAACTACAAAGGAGAAAAGAAACAAACAAGCATAAAGACAACTATGACTGCAAAATTTACAACTTTTAAAAAAGCGTTCCATTAATGTATTTATGAACTGTTTTTGTTTGGTTTTTTTTTTTTTTTTTTGAGAAGGTTTTTGCTCTTTTAATTTACATGTAATCTAATCCATATTTTTGTAAGAACAAAAGTCATTACACTTTGGACTAAAAGCAAATTGGAATGCCCAACCCTTATTTACATAGACTGTCTGGGGCATTTCCTTTCAGATCCTGCAACAAATTTTCCAGGGTTGGAGTTTTCGGGTTGGTTTTTTTTTAAAACAAAGGAGGGTAGATTTTAGTCATCAATTTCATTGTCATGACATGAATTATTCTAATAGGGAAGGTATGAGAGTTTTACTACTGATCACAGTTATTTTTGTCATTCAAGGTAAATGCTGCATGGCTCTATTTAACGTCATTGTTTGCTTAAAAAATGTACGCTTTGGTTTCACATTATTGACAATTACCAACTGTGTATACAGAGGATGCTGACAGATTTTTGCCCTACCCATTCCTACCAATTTACTGCCCCCTATTGATAATAATAATAATTGTGGCTTCTTATATAGCGCACATGTCCGTCACTCAGTGACGCTCCTGGCGCTGTAACATACAGTATTTCCTGCCAGATGTGGGACTACGTTTGAATTATGAGACCTAAATCTGAGAGCATCGTGTAATGCTTTACAAGGTGCTGTGGCGCAGTTTGCGATGCAAGAAGCAATGGTTACGTGTCTTGATTAAGGACACAAGTGTCACGGCTGGGGATTCGAACCCACACTCTGCTGGAATCAGAAACACCAGAGTTTGAATTTGGTGCTCTTAACCGCTCGGCCACGACACTACCTTGATGAGGACAAGTTGTATGGTCCAACTTAGGATATCCTTGCTTATGAGCAGACCAACTCTGTATGAGGTTTATTTTTAAAAATTACACACCGTGGCAGCATAGACCTTTTCGCAAATACCATTGCGCAAGCGCAAACTGTCGAATGAGGTGCATGCTGGTCTAGCTAGTACCCAAATTTGATAGTTAGCTAGACCAGCATGCACTTCATTCCACGTCTGTTGTGCGCGTACCGAGTATTTGCGATAAGGTCTATGTGCTGAAAGTTACGCCCTCACTGCAGGGTTTTACCCACAGATCCGATACTTCACAGAGGCCATTGCTGCTTCCATGCCCCTTGGTCATTGCCTTGGTGCCCTTGAAATGCTCTTCAGTAGAGATTTACAATTTCCTCATTGGCTGGCCTTCACCAGGGACAAAATGCCTTGGTGACATTGCCCTTTCAAAAGAAAAGCATACAGGCCTGTACCCACTACATATTTTCTGAACGCATTCAAGAACTTCCATTTTTCTTGTGTTTTCGCTGTTTTTGCAAATCACTACAAAAATGGATTTTCTAGGTTGTAAGGCATTGCATGGCGAGGATATCAATGTATTCATGTTCCGCAAACTGAATATTACCTAAATCTTTAAATCATGTTTTACTATGGGAACTTTTGTTTTCCTTTTTGAAAATAAAAATAAAGATTTTTGAATTTTGACGTTAAGGTTACCATCCTCATATAAACTCTAATTGACATCTTCAGCTTAGAGCGTTAATAACATCCGACCTTAAGTGACAAACGGATGATAGAGGACGAAGAATTAATCAATTATCTTCAAAGAGCTTTACGTGATGGAGACCTGGAACTTGTTACCTGCATGAATGATTAAACCATTCACTGCAGATGAATAAAAAATCACAACTGAATGAAACCGAGACCTTGGGATTGAAATTGTGGCAAATAACTGAATTGTACGTATGCTTTGGTAGCCACAGCCTTCAATTGAAAAAGCTAAGTGCCCTCCACACTAACACATGGTGAGGCAATTGTTTAGTGACAATGAATAATACATAGTCTCATTGAATCTTGATGCACTTTTTATGCAATTCATAACGCTGCGGCCATCTTCTTTTTTTTGCAGTAACAACAAATTGGCAAGAATTTTATTTTTTTTCAATTTCAAACAATTTCTTTTATACCATATTTCAAATTCCTAAAAATCAATTTTACCCCCAAGTTTTAATCTCTAAAATACATTTTAAGAATTTGAAGTCGATCACGATAAAGTTAACAAGATCGGGATTTCGAGCAAATACCTCAAGAGTGTTGGCGCTCTTCTAATAATATTTCACATGGTCTCCCTATTTTAGAGTATAATAAAATTCAATTCATAGGCAAGTTACTAAATAGAAGGGGTGTCTGTTGAAGGAACACAGTGCCTTGCATCGGTCGAGTTGGTCTTTGAAAAGCGTTTGAAATCGTTTGTTATAAAATGCATGGTTAGTTAGATAATTTAAAAGTAAAACATAATGATCCACACAAACATGCCTCGGAATTTCACGGTTTTCCTTTTACGTCGCAAAGATACATGGTCGGCCATATGGCCAACCATGTTAGTTGACAATGTAAAAGGAAAACCACGCAATTTCGATGGATATTTTCGTATATCATTGTTTTCTACTTTTACAACATCTTTCTTACCATTTTAAATGCATTTTATAACAAACGGTTACAAACGCTTTTTATAGACCAACTCTTCCGATCCAAGGCACAGTTCCTTTTCAGGGAAGGTACACGTTTGGTAATTACTCAAAACAAATATTAACTTAAAAACTGACTTGGTAACTAAGCATTGTAGAGATGTTGATGGTATAAAACTTTGTGGGAAACGACTCCCTCTGAAGAGGTAATTTCTCACTAAAATAATAAAAGACTCTAGTTCTAGCTATGTAGAAGTCTTTTATTCTTATCTGAAAGCACACAATTTCATCACGCAAGGGTGTTTTTTCTTTGCAACTTCGATGACCAATTGAGCCCAAATTTTCACAGGCTTGTTATTTTATGGTTATGATGGGATACACCGAAGACTGGTCTTTGACAAAACCAAACGTGTACCATGCCTTTAAGTGTAAATAGTGATGCAGCACAAACACATTAAAAACAGGGTGTGTACAGATTTATGGCGTAGTAGTGTACCTACAATGTTGTTTAGCTGAACACAGTTCATCACAGGTACAGTATCTATCTCTCGTAGTTCAGGACAAAACACCTGCCATGAACTACATGGTGTAAAAATCAATTTGACCGAAGAACAATGATCTTTAAAATTAGGACACAGTTATGACATGTGCTCTAGATATTAAATAGGCTACATCGAAATATGATGCCGAACGAGGATACATTGTCCAACTTTGAGCAGTGTGTATTTCATATCATAATTCATTACTTAAAAGGAAGGTACACGTTTGGTAATTAGTCAAAAATATTAACTTTAAAACTGACTTGGTAATGAGCATTGGAGATCTGTTGATAGTATAAAACATTGTGAAAAATGGCTCCCTCTGAAGTAGCATGGATTTTGAAATAGAGGTAATTTCTCACGAAAATAATAAAAGACTTCTAGCTAGAAGTCTTTTATTCCTATCTGAAAGCACACAAATTCGTCCAACAAGGGTGTTTTTTTTTTTATCATTTTCTCCCAACTCCGATGACCAATTAACCACAAATTTTCACAGGTTTGTTATTTTATACATGTTGAGATACACCAAGTGTACCTTCCCTTTAAAAAATGTATTATACATTCCATTTTAGAAAAAGGTTGGTCAACTCATATTGAAAACTACAGTTTTACACTAGACCAGACCACTTGGATGAAACAAGTCCAGTGTCTTCTGTTTTAAATTCAATCGTTTTAAAGCCATTATACACTTTCGGTAAACAGTATTGTCCAAGGCCCACACTTTGTGTATCACAACTTCTATATCAAATAACAAACCTGTGAAAATTTGGGCTTAATCGGTCATTGGAGTCGGGAGAAAATAACGGGAAAACCCACCCTTGTATCCGCACGTTTCGCCGTGTCATGACATGTGTTTAAAATAAATCCGTAATTCTCGTTAACGAGAATTGATATTGTTTTACTGTTTTCTCAAAAAGTAAAGCATTTCATGGAATAATATTTCAAGAGAAGTATTTCACCACTACCTTCTGTAAACCCTGTAAGTTATTTGTAAATCTGTGAACTTTTTTTGTTTTTTCTGTACCGAAAGGGTCCAATGGCTTTAAAAAAAAGAAATGCTAAAATGTTGAGATAAACCTTCTACTTTGCTCCAATAAAAAACGATAGTTTGTGAGAAAACTGTGAATTCTGGTCTCTTCTCATTTTTATTAGATGATTTTTGTAAAAAAATCCTCTGGTTTGCCAGTTAAGATTCTTAGCTACATACATGTACATACAAATCCTGCGGTCTTGTTGAATTTTTGGCCAAAATTCAAGCCCAGTACAGATTGTTTTTGATGTTCTACATTTAAAACTTCGTCATGACAGTTTTTCAGAGTTTCAAAATGCATCTATCTATAATTATGTTTGATAAATTTGTTGTTGCTACGAAAGGTTAAATGCAGTGTAATCAGAAGGCCTATAAGTGCTACCACCCACCATCTTCCAGATAAAATGACATGCTTGTACACCGCTTTAACGTGATATATAGGGGCTTTTAATCATGAATTGATAGATCTTTAATGAAGAACTATTATCATACAAAAATTGTCCACCGGTTGTTCATCGGTTGTTGACTCACTTCCATTATATCGATAACCCCTCATCAAATAAAAATGTCATGAATTAAAGGCCAAACACATCACCCTCAAGTTCACCCTCCCACAACTTGACACCAAACTAGACCTCAGCCCCTCCCAACGTTCTCCTGCTAAACACTACACCCATTGAAAGTAACGGCATGGTTTCACTGTGACAACATTCCTATGTCTTGATTCACTATGGGTTTCGGTTACTTCAGCAGACAAGTTCACCAGACTGCATATAAGTTGGTGTTCAGTAGAACCATGCTGGAGCTCCATGGTTAAAGGGTCTATGTAACTTTTGTAGGACAAAAAAACACAATGTCCACAGATTTACACTAAACTTACACAGTTTGAAGATATAATGATAGTAGAAAGCTTCCCTGAAAATATTAAGTGCTGAGGTGCTGTAGTTCTTGGGAAATGAGTAAAACACATGTATTTTCATGACATTGTTTTACGTATTTTTTCAAAAACTACAGCACCTCAGTAAGTAATATTTGAAGGGAAGCTTTCCACTATCATTATCTTCAAACCCTGTAAGTTGAATGTAAATCTATGGACATTTTGAAAAGGTACCCAAATCCTTTAAAGCACTGTGCACAGCTGATTTCACAAAATGCTAGGATTAACTCTCGAGTTACGACTATATAAACTAAGTCCTAACTGAGGATCAATCTTAAAGGTTTACATGTTACAGTGCAAAGCTGGGACTTGTCCTTAGTTCTAAGATTAATGCTAAGTTAGGAAGAGTTTGGTGAAATGGAGGGCTGGACACACTGCGTATTAATCAAAATAATTGTAGCATAAAAACTTGGTACTTGGTAGCACGCAATGGAGAGCTGTTATTAATTAATAAAACATTGTGAGAAACAGCTCCCTCTGAAGTAACGTAGGTCTTGAGTTAAATTCTCACTCAAATAATAAAATACTTCAGGCCTGAAGCCTTTTATTATGCATCTGAAAGCACACAAATTTGTGCAACAAGGGTGTTGTTTCTTTCATTATCTTCTTGCAACTTCGATGACCAATTGAGCCCAAGCTTTGACAGGTTTGTCATTTTACACTATGTTGGGTTACAAAGTGAGAAACCGCCGAATTCTGCGCTTAAGATATTGTTCCCCCGCTTACGTGCAAGCGCCTAATTTCTGTGCTAGCCTTGTAAGCATAGAATGCCTAGTATCATGGAGTACGCACACACATAGCCAAAGTCGCCGATAACTCGTGAAATATGCTTGCACAGAATTCCCTGCTACCATAAGCACCGATTCTGTGCTTACATGTATGTACGTTAATCAGAGCCATGAAATTGGGCCCTGGTCTTTGACAATTGCCAAACAAGTCCAGTGCCTTTAAAACGAGCATCAAGTGTGACTCAGTGAGCGGGGATATTGTGTTGGGAACGGAGAATCAAATGCATCAGATAGTTAGGATGATATGAACATGAGGTGAGGGGATTTGCCATGTGGGTGAAATTCTTTTGTAAGTCCAAGTCTGTAGGAATTGGCCAACAGCCAAACTCACATTACACTGTGATTAATGTACTATCTAGCATTTGGGGAGAAATCCCCAAGCCAGCAGGTCGTACATGAAGCTCATTCGTAAACTGGGCAATAATTTTGTGTGACCAGAATTTTATGAATATTAGAAAAATTCTATAGTTTAACAACTGAGCTGTTTTAATTTGAAGTTCCGGAAGATATTATGGGTAGATAGGACATACAAAGATTGACTGCTTTGAGTGCTATGGTTAAACATCTACGACTCCTGAGGTGATCAAAGGAGTGTTCTATTTTCCTGAGGCGCAGTCGCGTGGAAATGGAACGGTCCGGGGATCACCGAGGAAGTCGGAATTTTAACCATAAGCACGAGTAAAAGTAGTCAATATTTGTTTTAAATAACACCCCAACAGACTATTTGTCATCCTCGTACGTAACATTTGTCTGAGCAATTCAGATACACAGATGCACAACTGATTGGGTTCAAGATGGGTAAAAAGACATCTGGGTACTGCACGCCGTGTGATAGTCGTCGGACTATCACACGGCAAACGATGCACTAGGCCTTTCACAGGGCGTCGTTTCTAGTGAAACTAAGACATATGTGACGCGCTCTAACAAATGAAAAGGCAGAATATTTGTAAGGGGTGTTATAATCTTCAATAATCAACAAAATTATCCTTAGATAATATCAGAGTGAAGTCAACATATGGAACGAACTCCCCCCTAAACTCCGACAAATCACTACATATTCCAGCTTCAAAACCCATTTGAAAACTTAATTTTTTGCAAGTATACTCTTTGCAATCTGGCTTCGGCATCTCTCCTGCGCCAGGAGTGTCTTTTAGACAGACATGGCGCATTATAGATTGCCACTTTTATTATTATTATTAACATTTATTTGAACAACATTGACTAATATCTGCTCATTGAGCTAACTGGCCCAAATTACTGCCAGTGTAAAATTTGAACCTCGAGACGGAAATGTACGGATTAATAACAATGCAGGAAGATTTAGCAGCCACTATTGGCAACCTCCCCGTACACTATGCATGGTACTTTCTTACAATCTGATTTTGTAACATAACACTAACTGCAGTAATAATAGTGGTAGGCCTACCTAATTGGTGGGCAAAATATTTCCTTGTGTTTTGGGATGAAACATTTCCTGCTCAAAGTTAAAACATTTTCACTCATGAAGGGGATAAATTATGATCATAATTATTTCCTCAAACACATTAAAAGTATAAAGAGATATCCAGAATGTTTTTTTATGATAACAGTTTTTTTTTAAAGGGGGGTCGGAGGGTTTTGAACGGTCGGGCGGAGACGATCAACAATTTGTTTTTCATGTGGCCTAACAAGGTAAAATTGTTAAGTTTACAGGATGAAGTTTCACAGGATGAAGTTTCACAGGATGAAGTTTCACAGGATGAAATTTCACCAAAAAAGGTCTGCACTTGGCCTACAGCTCGTCAAGCATTTAAAGGAAAGTGCCAGTCACTAAAGACAATTTGTCTTGTTTTCACTTTTCAATCTACCTCTGTAGCCGTATAGTTGTATGTCGCCAATTCGGACTAATAACAAAAAGGGAACCTAAACAGGGACTAGGGACCAGTAAAAAAAAGGAAAATATTTCTGTATTCTGTCACCACTTTTTCCATTCGTTACGAAATAAAATAGTACTGATAATACCAGTGAAACGACAAAATAACTGGTGCCCCCCCCCCCCCCCATCAATGGAAAAGTAATGGGTAATCCCTGCATACTTTTAGAAACAAATAAAGGCTCCCCTGTGACGGAGAGCATTCTAGTTTCTAGAAGTAGTCCTTACATACAGTCATTCCTGTACCAAGACTGAGCATAGCCGAGAGACTTGACTTTCGATTCAACCACAGGAGTAGTTTCAAGTCGACAAAATCCCTATGGGATTTCCTGCTGAATTAAATCTATTGTGTGGTGTAATTTCAAGGCAGAGCAAAGTCAACATTCCAGAGCACTGACTGTGCAGTGTGTAGGGGGAGCATGAATTGAAGTCACAGATGAATAGTTTTGAGCACAACAAAATGAATTAAACGGTAAACAAATTTATTTAAAATAATATATTTTGGGTAGCTGTCCTTTAGTAACACTTCCTGGTCAATTGAGTGTTAAGATAGTCACAACTGCAATGTATACAATACATAGCATGCCTCCTATAGGCTAGAGGATAACTTTCCGTATGGCGCCACCACTTTTTCACTAATTTTTACAAAAAGATATCTCATTGAGGTAAATTAGATACTAATACTATATTATTTCATATCGAATGAAAAGGTGGTGGCACAATATGTAACCTTTTCCAGGCTAGATTTTAGTATTTATTTTATAGATTTTAAAATAATTTTAATGATTTAAATGCTTTCACTTCAGTCATATGATATGTACGAAGACTGGCACAATTTTGTCTCAACAGAGTTTTTATAAATATTTTGTTTTTCATTTTATACTAAATAGCTTAACAGTTGTGTGTATTTTTTGTATTTAGTACTTAATTCAATGTGATTTTCATTTATTGTAAAACTTATTTGGCTAGATTCAATTTAAACATTTTTTATCAAAAACATAATTTGTTTTCTTAGTTTACATTTACAATAGGCAAACTATAATCGTGATTTGTTTTTATATTCAATCATAGACTGGTCTAGTTGCGATAACGTAACCCTCCTTCCGACTACTTCTAGAAACTATAGTTTCTAGAAGTACATGTACCTCCCGACAGCATAGTAAAATAGTAGAGGAAGGTTTTATACTTATAGTAATAATACGTAATATCGCAACTTAGTTAGACTTTAGTTTAGATTTACAAACAATTAAAACGAAACATAAAATAAAATATTTATTAAATATCATGTTCATGGTAAAGCCTTATTTTGAAATGTTCACACTGGCCGTGGAGGTAGAATTCTTCCTCCCCATGCACTGACTAAATCAACATGATCAACTAGTGTCAGCCAGTGTCACTGTCAGTGTGTCGATGACATCATGAATGATGACATTAATTAGTGTAAAAGAAAATCTCAATTCATCATAAATTAACGACGATCAACACAGAATTACATGACACATCAAAATCAATCTTCTCACTCACCTTAATCTCAAGTTTGCCATAAATGCATCCTCGGTGACTTCGTCCAAAAGGACAAAATCTCCTTTCCCAAATTCCGCTCCTTCGTCATGCTCGGCCATTTTAGAGAACCCGCCAGCATAAAAAATGTAGACAAATCTACCCTAAAAAAAATACAGTGCATACACAGCACGCCGTTCACACGTCCAACCCTAGTAGACTAGACCGTTGGTATGTTATGATGTTAAAAAATGGGTCAAAAATTTGCCGCATTGATCGAGTGACATTGAAGCTTAGTCTGGCACTGTGTTAAATTCCTATTGGTGTAATTACAAAGCACGTCTAGGATGTGGACGGCTTCTGTCTATTTTTATACCGCGTAGTTGGCGTTTTTGTTAAAGGGGCTCGCAGTTTTCAGATTGTGTTTTTAGTGGATGTTGATTTTGTACCTCCTTTTCTAGGTACTATACATTTTAGTTTACCTATGTTGCTTCACTGTTTTGTTATTTTAGATCCAGTAAAGCTTTTCTGCATAAAAGATAAGTATTTTACAAAAAATAGGCAAGTATAACAACAAACATTCCGTTAATTTAGACTGTCCATAGACAACAGGCAGAGGGCAGTCTTCAATTTTGATGGGCCTTGTTTTTGTCGTCTGCAAACGTTAACTTTTTTTCTTTGCCTTTTCCTGATCTTGTGCAGGCCTTTTAGTCAACAAAAACAATAAAAGTAATTCTTTTTAAACTAAAGACATGGGAAAGTACCGACACAAATTAGAAGAGGGATTTTTTGGTGAAGAAAGACGTTCATACTATTAATTACCACTATTAAAATTAACTGGTCACTACAAAACAGTAGAGGGCGGACTTCACATTTAACGGTGGTGATTAATTCTCTCTGGTCGTCGACACTCGTCGTCTGCTAGTTTTTAAACCCTTGCAAATCAGACAGTGCACCAGTTAAAATCAACGTGGATATAAGTGTCTACATTATTATGGGGGCGGGGCGGGGTGCTTGTGTTAAAATGGTGGAGGTCTACGGAATTGAAAGTTTTTGTATAAATTAATTGCAAGCATGGGCCATAAACACTTTCGGTCCAAAAAAAAAAAAAAAAAAAGTTCACAGATTTACAAATAATTTGCAGGTTTTACAGAAGGTAATAGTGAAAGACTTCTCTTAAAATAATTATTATTTCATGAAATGCTTTACTTCTTGAAAACAAACCCATTAAAACAATCAATTATCGATATCGAGAATTACGGATTTATTGTAAACACGTGCCATGACACGGCGAAACGTCAGAAACAAAAACAAGGGTGGGTTTCAGATAATGGAGATCAATGGGTGCACCCCACAGACTCGCAAAATTGCCCTGGAAAAATAAATCTGGCAGCAAAACCCTTTAATAATTCTAATGCTATAGAGACGCAGTTTGTACCTGAGTCATCCTGGCTCGTCCTTGCATTAGAATTTCAAAGTTTTATGGCGGCTTCCAGACTTCGCTCGGCCCCAGCGGCCAATCTTTAAAGCAAGGCGCTGGGGACGAGCGAACTTCCAGACTTCTTCGCCACCAGTAAACTGTTACAGCGCCCTCTCTTGGTCACAAAGACTGGCACCAGAACAAAATTAGGCCGTGTCCGAATTGGCGACTTCGGCTACAGCTACGGCTAGGGCGCGCGCGTCTGCTATTCTTCAACACTGACAGACGCGCTGATCTAGCCGTAGCTGTAGCCAAAGTGCTTGCAATTCTTGGTCAATCATGCATAAACTGAGCACATGATCAGTCCGGATACCAGACTTACATTACAAAATAAAAAGCTTTTCGGTCTTTTTATGTAACCGGATTGTTTTCTCTCTGTCGCGGCGGGTCGATGTTGTTTTGACAATTATTTCTTGTTCGTTGCAAGCGTCGAGTTGAGTCAGATCGGAGAACGCAATAATATGTAAGTCTGATGTATTTTGTTGTCGAGCATTATTGCTATTTTCATGTTGGCGTTGTTTTGGGTTTCCTGGGCTGGGCTGTCGACCGCTTGTTGTTGTTGTTGTTGGACCCCCAGGCCCAGGGGAAGGAGGGGGGGGGGCAGTGTGGGTCGTTCCAGTCCGGAATTTTCTTTTACGAAAGAGAAGTACTTCAAATCCACATTGTCAAGTCTTTTTCGGTTTACACATAAAGCAATAAACATAAAGAAGAATACAAAATCCAAGTAGATAAGACTGATGTTTGGCTGTGAGTGTGACCGCATGCCATTTACTTATCAATTGCTGAGTCACCCCATTATTATTTATAATATAGGTTGTCTCAGATCAGAGTGGTTTAGGAAGAAATTCCTTCTTCCATTGTTTCTGTCAATCAATGCTTTTAAACTACTTCTAGAAACTAGGAAAGAGGTTACTTTGGACCTAGACCAGGTTTACTTCTAGAAACGGGAGCCTTATTAGTTTCTAGAAGTAGCCAAGGTTGGACTCCAGTGCATGCACAACCCAACAGAGTCAAGGGTATACAAAAATACAGGTCTTGTTTTGCAAAAAAAAATACAACATTTAAACAAATATTTTTACCTGATTTGGAAGCTGAGCTTTTACTCACATGTTCCTTGTTGTAGCAGGAATGGCATGGACTTCCATGCGTATTAAGTATTCATTTAATTAATCTTATCAAACAACTATTTATTTCTTTATTTTAAATTATTCCTAATTAAATTGACAGTGCCTTTGATTTGATTGTGATTTTTGATACTGTGTGTGTGGAAATAAACAGATTGATTGGAGATGTTTTTTTAAATATTATTTATTAATTTTCTCTTTTGAAATTGAAGTTAATGTTGTCTTAAAAGAATATTGAAATTGGCGTTTCGCATAGAGGCACGTCGTGAACAGACGTGCTTGTAAACACTTTCTTGCATTAATCACTAGCCTAGTGCCCGTTTTAGTGGCAGATGTAGATCTGTGATCGACAGCCTTTTTTAATTTGCTCAGGCTGTAATTTTTACGGCGCAAACTTTGTTTACCTCTCCTTTTTTTGTACGCACGACTGTCTTGAGAAATAAGTAAAGGGTCATATTCAAAGATTGAACTTGACTTGCCAATTGGGACACTATAAATATTCAAAGCCATGCGCTCTTGAGTTCAAACTATTAATTGGTACATGATGATCACATCGAAGAGATAATTTCTTCCATGGATATATTTTCTAAGCTGTGAACTCATTAAAAGTGACTTGGAGGACACTAAGAATGTATGCACGGAATATCAACTTCTCAAATCAGATACAAAATAAAGAAAATTGTAGTAAAATTCTGGTTTGCATTGTAAAAAAGCTTTATACCCAGGACATCAGTGCAGTGGCACTGACTGACATCCTACCCGGCATAGCGTTATTGCTGAGTCATCCCATTCAGGTTGGCTCATTGGTTTCTTTCAACGCCTTTGGACTACTTCTAGAAACTAGGAAAGAAGTAACTTTGTACCCTGGGGCTCGGCCCAATTTCATAGAGCTGCTAAGCACACAAATTTTCTTATTAGCGTGAAATTTCTTTCTTGATAAAAACAGGATTACCAAACAAATTTACATGTAATTTTCAGGATAAGCAAACAACAGCTGAATACATGTATCAATCTATATGCAACAGATTTAAATTTCATGGTAAGTGTGGTTTTATAAAAAAAGAACTTTCATGCTAAGCAAATTGTTGTGCTTAGCAGCTCATAGCGCTTCTTAACGGTAAGCAAATTTGCCTGGTTACTGTAGCAGAAAAATTTGCTTTAAAGCCTTAGCGTATTTCACAGGTTAGCAGAAAAATTGGGCGGCCATATTGTGTGTTTACCGCGGATTTGCATTGTGACGTCATTAAGGTAAGCACCAGAAGGTTAGCATGCCTTTTTGTGTGCTTACGGTTAGCAGCGCTATGAAATATAAATTGCAAAGTAAGCACAAAATCGGCCGTTCAGCAGCGCTATGAAACTGGGGCCTGGTTCCAACAAGAGGGGTAAGGTGATTACAAAACAAAATGAGTAAAAGAGGAAGTTTAAGAATCAGATTTGCATTCTGTTTTTCTTTTCTTGCAGAGAATTTGATCTTCATCAGAACCTTGAGTTTTTGTACTTGCACACAAATATGAGTAGTCCGCAATACTGCCCTGGCAACACCAGCCTGACCCCAGTATGGGTCGACGACGGCATCAGTCGCTGTTTCCTAGCAACGGTTTTCTCCTCGACTCTCCTCTTTCTACTACTCATCCCAGGAGGAGTCCAGATTCTTCTGTATTTGAGACGAGCCGAGAAGGTGGAAGAAAGATTTATAGTTCGGCCGTTATGGTTTCGTCTTCAGATCGTGCTATCCATCATGATGGTCCTGCAATATTGCACTTGGATGGTTACCTTAGAAGTGCTTGGTATGATTTTTCATTTTTTTCTTTTTCATTAGGCAAAATAATAAACAATACCAGTTGATTACCGGATTTTCCAAAAAGAGGAGGATGAGTGCCTTTTTAATTTTTATATTTGTTTCTAAGATGGCCGCTAAGTTTTTCAAATCAAACAGGCCAACAATTCTTCAGTTTTAACTGCGGCAAACTTATTTTATATCTGTGTAATGCATTAGGACCCAGTTTAACAGAGTGGGATTACTACACCCAAAGATTTGCTGGTGTAGGCATTCACTATTTTTGTTATATGAAACAGACAGTTACACATCTTCGAGAGAACATTAGATTCGGGAAAAGCTCCTAGGCAAGTCCTATTGAAAGGAAGCATGTGAAGAAAAAAATACAGAATAAAACAAAAAATAGTTTAAAAAAAGGATGCAGCCCCCTAAAAGGTGCGGGTCGAGACGATCAACTGGTATTTTTATTTATTTGGCCGTTAGGCTCTGGAAATACTTGCCCATTGATTGTCTTTTGATGGTCTATCTATAGTCTTGTTTGTAGGAGGTTCATTCCATGTCAACTCACCATGGCCCTATGTCATAAAACACATAAGCACAGAAAACTCTTGCTTAGCAAATAGTAGGTAACTAGCCAAAATACCATACAGGAACCATTGATGTGACTGGTAACCCACCTCATATCTTGCTTTTTAAGTAAGGAATTTACTCAGCAGAATCTTTTGCTCAAAATGTTTTTCCATCCACCCTATGGGTGTGCCATGACCACACGCATGATTCTAAATTGATTCAGTGTGTTCATGACACCCATGTTGGCTTGTTTTTTTGTTGTTGGTTTTTTCTAATTAGCAAAATCTATGAGGGTGCCTGCCCAACTTTTCTGAATTTGAGATGATTTTTATTAGGAAAGACCCAGCAATCTTTGAAGATTGCCTTAAATGATCAGAATTCATTTCGTCTTATAGGAACTGACGACAAGAAGGTGGATCTGTACGGTTACATGGAGTTAAGTTCCTGCTTCAACATGGCATGCTATCTCGTCTCAATCGTCATTCTCGCCATGGAGCGGTCGCGCACAATGAGGAGACGTCACCGACCCGGCCACGGTTTTATCTTACTCCTCTTCTGGGCTCTAGCGTTCGTCTACGAGAACATCGCCTTCGTCTCGTGGTCCAGCCCCCATTGGTGGTGGGGATTTGATAGCGATATTAAGCAGGCGGAGCTTGGGTTGTGGGTCATGCGGTATGTTTGTACCCTACTGTTGTTTGCGATTGGGTTGAGAGCCCCGGGCTTGCCGAGGAAAAGCTACAATCTAATGATCAATGAGGACAGAAGTGAAAGGATGGAAGTTGTAAGTATCCGATTTCTGAAATTGGCCCCCCCCCCACCTCTTTTTTATAAAAGCAAAATATTTATTTTTTATATATTTTTTTTATGAAAGTCACCCAAAACAAGGTTAAAAGCCACTGTAGGTTAAGGGCTACAAGGTAGAAAACATAGACATGCAGAAATTTGGTGGAGCTGAAGGTAGGAATCTCCCGAAATGTGAATTTGAGAAACAGTACTGTAGAATGTCAGTAACTCTGATTCTGTATTCCTTTTTGCATGGACTCTGCTCTGAATTTTTAACGATGTCTCAAAAAAAAACGCAACCTTTTGAACTGAAACTTTTTCATGATAGTTTTATTGTAGAGGCCTACATCAACATTTATTGATCACAGGTTTCTATTTTGGCTCTTGTCAATTATTACAGGTTCAACCCAAAGTTTATAACAGTTTACCCAGTCAGCCCTTAAAATATAAATTAATTGTGGCGTTTGTTTTTTTGTTGACTATAACAGCCAGGGATCGACAGCGAGAATGATCCAGCACCTAAATCCACGTGGGCGGATGCCTGGACTAAATCCAAGATGGTATTTCCCTATGTTTGGCCAAAGGGTCGCTACATTCTCCAACTGCGCATCATCATCTGTATTCTTATCCTTATTGGTGCGCGTGTCATCAACGTCTATGTGCCAGTTTTGAGCGGCGAAATAGGTGAGACCAATGGATTCGAGTCCAGGGGTCGATTTCACAAAGAGTTAGGAATCGTCTTATCTCGAGTTAGGACGAGTAACTCATCTTAACTTAGGATTAATATTAAAGTCTGCATGCTACAGTGCAGGGTTGGGATTGGTCCTAAGTCCTAAGATTAGTCTTAAGTTAGGAAGAGTTTTGTGAAATCAACGGCTGGACTTGTATCTTTGAATGAGCAAGATTATTACCAAAATCGTCCCAGGAATAGGACATTAAGCCGTAGGTCTAGTGTTTAAAGGGTCTCTGTACTCTTTTTAGGACAAAAAAACACAATGTGTACAGATTTACACTTAACTTACACTTTACTTGATTATAGATACACGTTGCCATGGCTCGGTTGAGTTGGTCTTTGAAAAGCGTTTGTAACCGTTTGTTACAAAATGCATATGGTTATAAAGATGATTTAAAAGTAGAATACAATGATCCACACAAATTTGCCTCGAAATTGCGTGGTTTTCCTTTTACTTTGCAAACTAACACGGTTAGCCATTTATGGGAGTCAAAAATTTGACTCCCTTTGACTCCCATAAATGGCCGACCGTGTTAGCCGACGAGGTAAAAGGAAAACCACGCAATTTCGAGTGATACTTGTGTGGATCATTATATTCTACTTTTAAAACATCTTTCTAATCATATGCATTTTATAACAAACGGTTACAAACGCTTTTCAAAAGACCAACTCGACCGATCCAAGGCAACGTGTTCCTTTAAGTTCACTCACATGTCATCGTTGGTTTCATCATTGGTACTTTGCTCCTTGTTCTCGTTCTCTAGAAACTCTCTCTAAGGATCCTGTAGAAAACTCCAGCCTTGGTTTTCATTTATCTCCGCTACCACAAAAAACTTTGTTTCAAATTCAATGTGCAAATAAATAAAAAACTCTTCCTGTTTGTTTATTTTTCAACTTAAGTGAATGCGCTGACGCCTGTCGAAAAAGGAGAAAAAGTGGTGTTCCCATGGCAACTTATCGCTATATATGTTACCCTCAAGTTTCTTCAGGGTAGTGGATCCGGTAAGTGTGAATTATTCAACGCTTCAAAAAAATCAGGCCTAGATTTTCACCTTTGATGGGTATGTGCCTGTGATTTTTCTTCATCAAGCTGGGGGGAAAAGTACTGAGTAGACATTGCTGACACTCATCGGTGTAAGGATGAAACAAAAATTGCTAAATACCTTAGACAGTTTCGCTATTCCTATTGGTGAAGAGCGCGTCACGTGGGTGTGTATGTGTATAAACCTTTGTTTATGACCAGTAAAAAGTGGTGTGACACGCGAGCTTGCACCTGTGTATCTACATTTCTATTGGTCCAGAACCTCGGCCGGGACAGTTGTGCCACTTCACGCATTAGGCACGACGCACACAGCATTCCCTTATAAGGAGTTGTTTACCTGAGAGCAGCGGAGGGGGTTTACCATTTCATAGCGTGAGGGTGTTGTGTTGAAAGAGTCATTGAACCATTAAAAATTTTGGATTTATTTTACTTTTTGACCAAAAGTGTTGATGTTTGTTGATCGAAAAAGTATTTATGAATGGGAATCAAAGAGTGTTGAATCGGTTTTCAACTAGTGGTTTAAACCTGCCGAGGCCTGGTTCTTGATAGTTTACCATGACTTCGTCTCGGTAAAATTATCAAGAACCAGGCCTCGTTGGGGTTTAAAACCACCAGTTGAAAACCTCTTAACTACACATTGATTCCCTTATTAATATTCTTTACATATCCGGCGCAAAGTTTACATCTATTTTATTGTTATAATTATGTTTTGTTTGTAGCTGGTATCGGTCTTGTAAGTAATGCTCGCACGTTCATTTGGATCAGAGTCCAGCAGTACACAACAAAGAGTATTATGGTTCGTCTGTTTGGTCACTTACATAGGTAGGTACAACTATAACCAGTCAGGTTATTTTAATGGTATCTTTCCTCACCTTCCCCCTCTTGCACCAGCCCCCGATTTCACGAAGCGCTGCGACGCGTCGCAAGTGCAAGTTGTGACCGGTTACACGTTGTAAGTTGCGAACTCGTCGCAGCCGCAACGTGTTTTATAGGTCTGCGACGCATCGCAAACCCTACGATGCTTGCGATGAGTTTCGTGAAATCGGGGGCTGGAGTGCGTTTGGGCGACCCCACCAGAAACACTGGTTATCGGTTGAGCGTTTTCGCGTGTTCGGTTGAGCGCAGAGCAATGCCGTTCAGACCAACCAGTAACCGACTTGTTGAATCGGTTTGGCTTTGGTTGGGGTCGCCAACATGCACTCCAAGGGTTGAATCCCAAAAGCGGCTACTTTGTGGATTAGTGGATTGGGTTTTCAGTCCCTACTGCCTGCTGCGTGGGTTTTCCCTAAAATAGTTCTCTTGGGTTTTCCTCCTACATCTAAAACTGAAGCTCACTTCTTTGTACTCTATGGGGGTTCTCGCCTTATACAATGATTAACTGTTCCTGAGAGTCCTCGGCTTCACAATGATTTGTGTGGGTTTTGTTTTCTGTGTGTAGTTTATCTCTGCGTTGGCATCTGAACAGAAAGACTGGTGAGGTTCTTAGAATGATGGATCGAGGTACAACAAGCATCAACAGTTTACTGAGGTGAGACAAGTAACAATAAGGGGTTTTTATCTTCCATTATTATCTCGCTACTTTGACAGCTAATTGAGTTCAAATTTTGTCAGGTTTGTTATTTTAAGCATAATGTTGAGATACACCAAGCGAGAAGTCGACTGGTCTTTGACAATTACGAATAGTGTCCGCTTTCTTTAAAGGTGGCCAGTTGGGCCCAATTTCATAACGGTAAGCAAATTTGCGTGCTTACTGTAGCAGAAAAAATTGCTTAAGCCTTAGCGTATTTCACTAATTAGCAGAAAAATTAGGCAGCCATATTGCGTGTTTACCGTGGATTTGCATTGTGACGTCATTTATTTTCGTGCGGTTAGCACCGGAAGGTTAGCGTGCCTTTTGGAGTGCTTGCAGTTATGAAATTGGGCCCTGATCTCCTCACAACAAGTCAGAACGGATAAACGGGCCTAAGTATTTACAATAGATGATTAGTGATTTAATTTGTTGGTACACCTCTTCTGTCCGCAAAAGCAGCAGTGACTTTCTCAACATTTGGAACCAATTTCTCATTGGAAATGTTTTCTGAGTAGGATTTGAAACTTTGCATGGTGGAAATTTGATATAGAAAGGTTTGCAGTAACACCATGTAATGACTATCTCTAATGAGTTGGGGTGGTTCTGAAAAGAACCGTTGGTTTCAACACGACGTTTCGATCAGTATGCTCTGATAGTCTACTGGAGGCAGATGTCTCCAGAAGACGTTCAGAGCATACTGATCGAAACGTCGAGTTGAAACCAACGGTTCTTTTCAGAACCACCCCAACTCTTTAGAGATAGTCATTACATGGTGTTACCGCAAACCTTTCTATAAATATTTTCTGGTTTGTTTTATTTCAGTTATGTGCTCTTCCAGATTGTGCCTACAATTATTGATATCATAATCGCTATTGTTTACTTTGTGACGTCCTTCAACGCCTGGTTTGGTGTCATTGTTTTTGTAGCGATGGTTTTCTACATCGGTAAGTACACTATTGACGCATTTCACCTGAAGTCATCATCAGAAAAATCTTGAATGAGCCATACTGGTGGGCAATTTCACTGTGCGTTTTAATATATAACTCTATGCCTAGAGTATGCTTTGCGTTATGTAGTGAAGTGTGCATTTTAGGCGACGCGGCGTTAATACACGTAAACCTAACTTGTCCACCAACATGGTGAGCGTGGCACCAGTCGTCGCGTGTGACGCGCATGCAAGGGGTCAATAATTAGAAATATCAGCATTCTGCCTTTGTTTTGATACCTTTTGAAAATCAAGTTTGTTGCCATTACGTACCTGTAGAAGATTCAGCTTCATTAGTCGACAAGTTTTTGAGAAAAAAGGTGAAAATCACAGACGATGTTTTCAGGAGAGTCGCGCAAATTTGTTGTATGCCAGAAGGAAAACAAGTTTTCATGAAACCGTTTTTCTAATTTTTCAAAAGCTACAGCACCTCGGTGAGTTATCTTTATCCTCAATGCAAATTTAACTTCTATTAAATCGTTGCGATACCGGCCTCTAAAGTATTGGATTCAAACTGCCTCTAGCCACCGGACAATCTCTGTAGTCTAGTTGGTAAGACACTGCTCTAGAATTGCAAAGGTCATGGGTTTGAATCCCATCCGAGTAATATACCTGTGATTTTTTTCACAGATATCTCGGAAAGTGAAGTTTACAGTGCTAACACACATCGATGTACGGGTAAAACCTTTAATATTGACAAGGTTTGTTGAACTTTGAACTCTGACCTCTGCTTTACAGGTGCAACTGTAGCCGTGACCGAATGGAGGACAAAGTTCCGTCGTGAGATGAATCTCAGCGATAATAAGATGAAGCAGAAAGCAGTGGATTCAATGCTCAACTTTGAAACGGTAATTTTTTGTCACTTTCTCAGTGGACACTTTCAGTATAACAGTGTTGTCCAAGGCCCACACTTCGTGTATCACAACTCATATAAAATAACAAACCTGTGAAAATTTAGGCTCAATCATCGGTCATCGGAGTCGGGAGAAAATAACCGGAAAACCAACCCTTGTTTCCGCACATTTCGCCGTGTCATGACATGTGTTTACTATAAATCCTTAATTCTCGTTGTCGAGAATTGATAATTGTTTTAATGTTTTCTCAAAAAGTAAAGCATTTCATGGAATTGTATTTCAAGAGAAGTCTTTCACTATTACCTTCTGTAAACCATGTAAACTATTTGTAAATCTGTGAACTTTTTTTTCTGTTCCGAAAGTGTATAATGGCTTTAACACAACCTTTTCACTGCTGTCTTCTTGCTTTGACCAACAGTTTTATCTATCCGTCTCACTGGTGTTTGCGCAGCTAGCACTGAATCACTGTTGCATTTGTTGATTACCAATCATATTGCGCACATGTGTGGTGCATTCACACAGCATTCATAGACAATCGTTGTGAGTTTGTTATTGTCGCTGGTCTCCATCGTAGACAGACAAAAGACCAGGGACCTGTGCTTATTTCCCTTGTGTGAACAAACCAAACATGGCTATCATTGTTTGCTTTGAACAGAAAACCATAGTTTTAGGTCGGTGTACATTCACTCTGCATGCACAGACAATCGTTGTGAGTTTGTTATTGTCGCTTGTCTCTATCGTAGACAGAAAAAGACCAGGGACCTGTGCTTATTTCCCTTGTGTGAACAAACCAAACACGACTATCATTGCTTGCTTTGGACAGAAAACCATAGTTCTAGGTCGGTGTACATTCACACAACATGCATAGACAATCGTGGTGAATTTTTTTTCTTTTTTCGCTGGTCTCCATCGTAGACAGAAAAAGACCAGGGACCTGTGCTTATTTCCTGTGTGTGAACAAACCAAACACTGCTATCATTGTTTGCTTTGGACAGAAATGGCAGACACAATGGTAATAATTATCATGAATTCTCTACTTCAGGTGAAGTACTATGGAAACGAGGAATTTGAAGTTGGTGTGTATGACGAAGCTATTACATCATATCAGGTAAGAAGTCTTGATCCTTGACTACCTACCACGCTATAGACCACTTAGCACCAGACTCAGTTTGACGCCATGCTCGATATGTTCCCGATGTCCCCATACATTCACACAATACTTTTCTCTTCTTTTTCGCAGTATAGCGAATGGAAGTCCATAGCTTCTCTGGTTATCCTGAACTGTTCGCAGAACATAGTCATCACCAGCGGTCTGCTTGTTGGCTCGCTGCTATGCGCTTACTATGTCAGCATTGGAAAACTCACTGTAAGTACATAATGAGCATCAATCTTCACCCTTCATTTACAGTTGAGTTTTCATTGACCATTGAGTAATTAACGAGACGAGTATTGAGTATTTATTGACAATTGAATGTAAAATGAGTTTGATTTTAATAAGTTTTAAAGACAGTGGACACTATTGGTAAATGTCAAGGACCAGTATTCTCACTTGGTGTATATCAACATATGCATAAAATAACAAACCTGTGAACATTTGAGCTCAATCGGTCATAGAAGTTGCGAGATAATAATGAAAGAAAAAGCACCCTTGTGACACAAAGTTGTGTGCTTTCTGATGCTTGATTTCGAGACCTCAATTTCTAAACTTGAGGTCTCGAAATCAAATTCGTGGAAAATTACTTCTTTCTTAAAAACTATGGCACTTCAGAGGGAGCCGTTTCTCACAATGTTTTATACTATCAACCTCTCCCCCATTACTCGTCACCAAGAAAGGTTTTATTTAAATAATTATTTTGAGTAATTATCAATAGTGTCCACTGCCTTTAATAAGTTGTAAGGTTTTTGTAATACTAAGTATCTGTTGAGTATTGAGTATTTTGAATTGTTGTTGACAGGTTGGAGATTACGTGCTGTTTGCTTCCTACATTATTCAGCTCTACGGCCCACTCAATTATTTTGGAACCTACTACAGGTATGTCTGAATCTGAATTATATAATTGGCATCCTACAATGGAAACATCACACCAACCTTTATAGAGAAGAACATTTTTAAATGCCAGAGGAAAACCCCTATAATAATAATAGTAATAATAATAACTGATACAAAGTGACAGGTATTAATACTGCAAGGAGTGGGGCGAATTTTGAGATATAAGACCTAATCCTTAAGCACCACGTAATGGTTTACAAGGTGCTTTGGCGCAATATGCTGCCAATCCAGCCAGGAACACCGGGGCGAACCCCTTCTCTTTTTGATAAGTGCACTGGGTTCTTTTACATGCGTTTACACAACATATGGGACCAACGGCTTTACGTCCCATCCGAAGGACGAAGCAATATTTATGTGTCTTGCTTAAGGACACAGTGTCACGGCTGGGGATTCAAACAGAAACACCAGAGTTTGAATTCGGTTCTGAACCGCTCGGCCACGACACTCCCACTCCATTACATGCTAGAGGGAAAACCCATACAGTTGGGTACACTTGTATGGACGGAAAAAACCCAATCCACATGCAAGGCTTCGGTCCGGGCTCGAACCGGGGTCCACAGAGGTGAAAGGCAGGGAAAGACACAACTGAGACATCATGACTGCCCCATCAACCTTTTGGAACAAAAGCCTATGTTCCAATTCATACCATTTATATTAAGGGATATTTTTGTTTTTGTTTTATACCAGAATGATCCAACAAGCTTTTATTGATATGGAAAATATGATTGATCTACTGAAAGAAAAGCAAGACGTAAGTTTCCTTTTACTCTGGTTTGTTTAGGACACGGTGTCTGATTTGACTCTGCCTAAATTTAAAGGAATGCGTTGCCTTGGATCGGTCGAGTTGGTCTTTGATAAGCCTTTGCAACCCTTTGTTAAAAAATGCACATGGGTAGAACGATGTTGTAAAAGTAGAATACATTGATCCATACAAAATGTTGAAATTGCGTGGTTTTCTTTTTACCTCGTCGACTAACACACTCGGCCATTTATGGGAGTCAAATTTTTTACTTTCATAAATGGCCGACTGTGTTAGTTCGCACAGTAGAAGGAAAACCACGCAATTTCGAGGCAAATTTGTGCGGATCGTTGTATTCTACTTTTAAAACATAGTTCCAACCATTTGCATTTTAGTAAAAAAACGGTTACAAGCGCTTTTTGTATACCAAATCATCCGATCCAAGGCAACATGTTCCTTTAACGTTGTTGGATGATGATTTGTTGTAAATATTAATGTTGTGCATTTTTCATGACATTGTGTTTGTTGATTCTTTCTGTCATTGCATATGATATTTTGCTGTGAATTTTGATTGTGTGCAATTTGACTGAATTCTATCATTGCTTTCTATCATTTTGATTTTTATATTGATGTTTTGCTGTAAATATTGATATTGTGCATTTGTCACAACATTGTGTTGATTGATGCTTTCTTTCATTGCATAGTATGCTGATGTTTTGCTGTGAATGTATATTTGTGCATTTTGACTAAATTGTGTGCATACATGCTTTCTTTCCCTTTGATTTTTTGAAAGATGTTTTGGTTTGAATATTGTTTTGTGCATTTTTTATGACACTGTGTTCATTGATGTTTCCTTCCGTGCATTTCAATATTTCATATTGTTCCATTTGTATCTATATCGATGTATCTTCCGTGTACATTTTCTATGACCTTTTATATATTACATGTGTGCACTTGCTATGTTGTGTAGTAGTGATCCTTTTTGCTGCTGCATCTGTACATTTAAACAGCTGCATTTAGAAATAAGATTCTTTGAAACTTTAAAGTCAAAACTGATTGAAACAGTTGTATTGATAGCTCATCATTGGCACCTTTTGACTACGATCTTTGTCTGTTGACTTTTCGTTTGTACACCAAAACGGGTTTTCTTGAGAAATTGTGCTATATGAATGGTTTAAATTTATTATATGTATCTTTAGATGTATTTTTGTGTCCATTTTTCATTGCCATTTATATATCCCAGTTATGCAGTTGCCATTTTGTATAGTAGGACTATTGCATCTGTACATTTGAACAGCTGCATTTGGAAATTAGAAACTTTGAAACTTTAAAGTCAAAACTGATTGAGACAATCCTTAATGGGCATTTAATCATACGCACCTTTTGGCTATGATCTCTTTGATATCTTTGCTCTTTGTCTGTTGATGTTTCTTATGTGCCCAAGAACGGATTTTCTTTAGAAGTGGTGCTATATGAATGGTTTAAATTTCTATTCCATTGTCTTTTCCTTTATCAAGTAGGCTTATCTAATTGTTTACGTTTCCTCACTGGTATTTATATATTCTGTATTAAAAATATATATTTTATATAAATAAATAGTCTTAAGTATACACTATAAACAATTTAATTTTGTATATTGTTTTGCCCTTATGTTAATATGTATTAATTATGGTATACTCTGTACATTCCCAAACTCTGTTAGACAAATCCACAAGCTAGATCACTCGGGTGGGATTCAAACCCACAAACCTTGCTTTGCTAAAGTAGATCTCTCATAACTTGGTAGATAATAACTTAAAGGCAGTGGACACTTGGTAATAGTCAAAGACTACATGTAGCCTTCACAGTTGGTGTATCTCAACATATGCATAAAATAACAAACCTGTGAAAATTTGAGCTGAATCGGTCATCAAACTTGCGAGATATGAATGAAAGAAAAAAACACCCTTGTCGCACGAAGGTGTGAGTGTTTAGATGGTTGATTTCGAGACCTCAAGTTCCAAATCCGAGGTCTCGAAATCAAATTCATGGAAAATTACTGCTTTCTCTAAAACTATGGCACTTCAGATGGTGCCGTTTCTCACAATGTTTTATACCATCAACCTCTACCTATTACTCGTCACCAAGAAAGGTTTTATGCTAATAATTATTTTGAGTAAATACCATTAGTGTCCACTGCCTTTAACATCAGGCCTATAGATTAGAAGATTATATGTTTTTGCCACTCTAGTTTTACAAGATTAAACCCACAAACTTTGCTTTGCTAAAGAAGATTTCTTATAACTTGATAGATAATAATTTAACATCAGGCCTATAGATGAGAAGATTGTATTTTTGCCACTCTAGTTTTATAATAATAATAATAATTTAAATAATTATTTATAAGATTAATCGCTCTCAAGGGACACAAAGATTGTGTTGAAAATCTTCTTTACGTAATGTAACTGAACTCTGTACTTGATTCCATCACCATAGGTCGCTGACATTCCACTTGCTAAGAGCCTTGAGGTCAAAAGAGGAATTGTTGAATTTGACAACGTCAGTTTCTATTACAACGAAGCGTAAGTAAAAAAAAAAAAAAACAGAAAATACAATCAATCATTGGAGATATATCAGAGTTGCATCCCCCCTTTCGACCCATAACTAATTTGAAGTTAAAGCAAAAACTTTAATATTACTTAATATTTATATATTTTGTTAAAACCCTAAGAAAGTAAATGCGTTTTGTCCTTTCCATTGAGTTATTATTTCTCAATCTTTCCTGGTAAATAACATTTTCTTGAAGATTCTCATAAATGCATATTGTCTTTACAACTGACTCTTGTTACAACAAGATTTCTGGGACTTTCAAATTACCTCTTATAATAAATTATAATAATAATGTCGAAGTCTTATATAGCGCAAGTATCTACCAAACAAGGTACTCAAGGCGCTGAGTAGGCCTGGGCGAATAATTCGAATATCCGGTTAATGGCGAATAGGTTTTCCTATCCGTAACCGCGAATGCCTTTTTTTTCTTAACCGGATATCCGCATAGGGCGCGAATAGCTATTTATAAACCGGATAGTTCTGTAATTACAACCAAGTAACCGGATATTCTTTAATATCCGAATATCCGCGGACGTCGGGCGACAACTGACATGAATGTTTTGTCTGAATCCTAATGAAACTTCTATTAAGACAGCATAAAACAGCATAAATTAAGTATTTAACTATGCTCACCTCCGTGAAGAGTCAAAACAATGACATTTCTGACGTAATTTGTTCAAAGATTACAAAAGTTTTCCTTCACAAAGAGTCATCCACGATCAAAAGAAAAAGCAAATCGCCATCTTTAAATTAGATCCGGTCTTTTTTATGAATGAACCGAGTGACACTGTCTAAAACTAATATCAATCCGCCCAGAAGATCTCATTCACGAATGAACAGCGCCCTCTAGCGACAAAAAAAATATTTTTCTAAATATTTTTTTATTTTTATTTTTTTTATAGCGCCCTCTAGCGGCGAAAAAAACTATTCGAATATCCGGTTAATTTCGGATAGTTGGCCAGCGGTATCCGAATAACAAAATTTCACTATTCGCCCAGCACTAGCGCTGAGTATATACAAACTTTCAGAAAGATAGGTTATTGCAGTGATGGATTCTGAGACCCATTTGTGTAGCACTAATAAGCCACAGCCAGGAACACCGGGGTGAACCCCTTCTCTTTTTGATAAGTGCACTGGGTTCTTTTACATGCGTTACACAACACATGGTACCAACAGCTTTAGGTCCCATCCGAAGGACAAAGCAATGGTAAAGTGTCTTGCTTAAGGACACAAGTGTCACGGCTGGGGAAACCTCTTTAAAGGAACACGTTGCCTTGGATCGGTCGAGTTGGTCTTTGAAAACTATTCTGTAACCGTTTGTTATAAAATGGATATGGGTAGAAAGATGTTGTAAAAGTAGAATACAATGATCCACACAAATATGCCTCGAAATTGCTTGGTTTTCTTTTAACCTCGTCGACTAACACGGTCGGCCATTTTTTTACTCCCATAAATGGCCGACCGTGTTAGTTCGCGACGTTAAAGGAAAACCGTGCATTTTTTTCGTGATACTTGTGTGGATCATTATATTCTACTTTTAAAACCTCTTTCTAACCACATGCATTTAATAACAAACGGTTTTAAACGCTTTTTATAGACCAACTCGTCCGATCCAAGGCAACGTGTTCCTTTAATTACAGGAACGCTGTTATAAGAGGACAGCAAAGCAAAGAAACTTCAGAATGTGCTCCTTATAAGCACCACTTCTTTTTAACATTGCTCTTTGTAACAAGGGTTGACAATACGTATCTTTTTGTTGATCTGTCATGAATCATCTTACTCCATCCATACATGTTATTGTATCAGTTTTGTATTATAACTGTGTTTATAACAACAATAATTTATTGAACTTATTATTGCGCTCTCTCCAGGACCAGCCTGCTGTTCGAGAGTGCATAACAATTCAACACAATACCAGTAAAAAAATAAAAATATGAAAATTAATTAAACCAAACGAAAACAATCAAATGCGGATGTACATCAAAAAACCATTTTATGTTTCTTTTGTTACAGAAAACCTATCCTCAAAGGAGTTTCATTCAGCGTTATGCCCGGTCAGACCCTCGCACTGGTAGGTACAGTAGCAAGTATATAATTTGCAGTCATGAATGATCTGTACTCTGGCTTAGTATATTTTTCTTAGCTATATTATGGCACTTTGGCTTAAGGCCCGGTCACACAGGCCCCGATAACGATAACGAAAACGAGAACGATAAAAATGCACGCTCGCGAGTGATTGAATTGCTCCACGCAGAATACGCCCACGCTCATTCTACCAATCGAGGGCGTGCATTTGTATCGTTTTCGTTCTCGTTATCGGGGCCTGTGTGACCGGGCCTTCATACCCTTTTTTTCTACTAAGCTTGATTTTTCTTGTTTTTTTTTCCTTCAGGTTGGACCGTCTGGTGCTGGAAAGAGCACAATTATTCGTCTCTTGTTTCGTTTCTATGACATCCAAGATGGGCAGATAAGAATTGACGGACAAGACATTAAAAAGGTAAGTGAAAAAGACTATCCTGAAATACATTTCCAACCTACTTGTATATTTTGTCAATCAAACCCAAGTCAGTAGGAGTCTTAAAGCCATTGGACCCTTTCGGTACAGGAAGAAGAAAAAAAAAGTTCACATATATACAAATAACTTACAGGGTTTACAGAAGGTAGTGGTGAAAGACTTCTCTTGAAATGTTATTTCATGAAATGCTTTACTTTTTGAGAAAACAGTAAAACAGTATCAATTCTCGTTAACGAGAATGACGGATTTATTTTAAACACATGTCATGACACGGTGAAATGCGCGGATACAAGGGTGGGTTTTCCCGTTGTTTTCTCCCGACTCCGATGACCGATTAAGCCCAAATTTTCACAGGTTTGTTATTTGATATAGAAGTTGTGATACACGAAGTGTGTGCCTTGGACAATACTGTTTACCGAAAGGGTCCAATGGCTTTAAGTAAAAAAAATCCTTCTCTTCGACTGATTAATGACATGCCCCTTTATTTCGAAACTAGGTGACACAAGGGTCTTTACGGAAGGTGATTGGCGTTGTACCACAAGACACAGTACTCTTCAACAACGACATCAGGTAAATAAGTTTGCCTTTTCAGAGTGCTTTCTGCCGCTCTCTCTCTGTTCATTCCACTTGACTGCTTTTGTTGCACCAGCAAACTTTATGTGTGGTGAGTTGTCATTTAGCCTTTGAGAAAAACGCTGCTAGGGTGAAAATGCTTGATTTTGAGACCTCACAACCAAATTCTGAAGTCTCAAAATAAAATTCAAATATTTTATTGAGAAATCACTTCTTTCTCAAAAACTACGTTACTTTAGAGGGAGCCGTTCTCGCAAGGTTTATGCTATCAACAGCTCTCCTTTGATCGTTAACAAATGCTAGCGCTTATTTCGAGTTAAAACTGATGGTGTTCAGTGTTGTTAAGCTATTATTATCCCTGATTTTTATTTTCTGTGTTATTGACCCCTTGCACGCGTGTCACACACGATGACTGATGCCACGCTCACTATATTGGTGGGCAGTTAGGTTTACCTGTACTAACGGCGCGCCGCCTAAAATGTGCACTTATCTACTAGTATGGCGCATTCAAGATTTTTCTGATGGAGGCGTCAGGTGAAATGGGTCAATTGATCGAGTTCTATTACTTTTGTTTTCCTGCTTAGGTATAACATTTCTTATGGTAAGATAGGAAGCAGTGAGGAGGAGGTGAGCACTGCAGCAGAAGCTGCAGATATACACCAAAGGATTCTTACATTCCCTAGCCGTAAGTTAGATATTCATTTTTTTCTTCTTACGTTCCCAAACTGTAAGTAGCAATTCAGATTTTTCTCAACCTTCGGGAGTTGTGAACCTCTCAGGTTAAAAAAGAAAAAGAGCTTATTCACAGAAACAATGAATCCATCCCTGTTAAGCAGGGTTACAGCACCAGCCCTCAGAAGCGTTATAAATTATTCTTTCGTGAATCATTTCTCAAATGTTGTAGGGTAACAAATAAATTCAAACCATATTACTTAAAAGCAATCCTTTTTAATATTAGTCTATACTAATGAGGTGCTGTGTTCGTGGTAGAGCGCCATGGAAATGTTAACTATTAATATCAACAACTGCAGTATTTCTTAACAAGTATGTTTTTATATTCCTTTTTGTTTCACAATTAATAAACCTACCAGTAACCTTTAACATCCATTTTTCTAAAGAAAATTTGTCAGAGTATCCTCTCCCTTGAACATAAATAATCCCAAGTCAACTATTCCCACAAATGACATTCCAGTAACATTCTAAAGTCTTGTGAAGTGACATAGTGTGCCAAATGTCACCACTACTCCTGTCGTTCAACTCAAGAGTGTTTACAAACATTGCCAGACTATTCCAGTCTGTATGAGAAACTGTCCCAGTTATTAAACATGTATCTAGAGTGACAAGTAAACTAAGTGCCGAATTTTTAAAGGGTCTATGTACTTTTTCCTAACAAAAAACACAATGTCCACAGATTTACATTAAACTTACACAGTTTGAAGATTATGATAGTAGAAAGCTTTCCTTGAAACTTTACTTACTGAGGTGTCATAACTGAATAATGGGATTCTACATGTTAAAATAATTTGCGTCTCATGTGACTTGTTTTACTAATTTCTCAAAAACTACACAACCCCAGCTAGTAAAGGGAAGCTTTCCACTATCATTATCTTTAATTCCTGTACGTTTAATGTAAATCTGTGGACATTTTGAAAAAGTACCCGAGTCCTTTAAAGGTCAATGCTCTATTTGAAACTACAAATTATTACTGTATGAGACGAAAATTATTTTGTGACTTGTTTTACTCATTTCTCAAAAACTACACAACCTCAGTTAGTTTTGAAGGGAAGCTTTCAACTATCATTATCTTTAGTTCCTGTACGTTTAATGTAAATCTGTGGACATTTTGAAAAAGTACCCGAGTCCTTTAAAGGTCAATGCTCTATTTGAAACTACAAATTATTACTGTATGAGACGAAAACTATTTTGTGAATTGTTCTACTCATTTCTCAAAAATACACAACCTCAGTTAGTTATACATGTACTTGAAGGGAAGCTTTCCACTATCATTATCTTCAAACCCTGTACGTTTAATGTAAATCTGTGGACATTTTGAAAAAGTAGTGAGTCCTTTAAAGGTCAATGCTCTATTTGAAACTACAAATTAAAAGTGTATGTTCACGAATGGTGTGGCTGGGGTGGGATAGAGATACCCACTTCCATCTTGCTATTATGTAATCACATGTGGAGTTGACCTTTTTGTGAAAACCAATGAACCTACCTTAAAGTGTTAAAAAGCTAATGACCAGAAAAAGGTTAAAGTAGTGGACTTGCAATGCATGTATTGAAAGTGAACCATTTTGACACCAGCATTTAGAAAGTTGAACCCTATTTGGATCATTATTTAAAAAAAATCTTCTCATTGATTATTTTCACAGAGTACAAGACGGTTGTTGGTGAGAGGGGGTTGAAGCTGAGTGGAGGCGAGAAACAACGAGTCGCTATCGCTAGAACAATTCTTAAAGCTCCTGAATTTGTACTTTTGGATGAGGTTAGTGTTTAATGACAAAGGGACTTAGTGTTGCTCAATTTCATAAAGAGCTCATAATATTCTGAACTATATACCAATCTTAAAGCCATTGGACACTTTCGATAAACAGTATTGTCCAAGGCCCACACTTCATGTAACACAACTTATATAAAAAATAACAAACCTGTGAAAATTTAGGCTCAATCGGTCAGCGGAGTCGGGAGAAAATAACAAGGAAAACCCAGCTTTATTTCCGCAAGTTTCGCCGTGTCTGACATTGTGTTTAAAATAAATCCGTAATTCTCATTAACGAGAATTGATATTGTTTTAATGTTTTCTCTAAAAGTAAAGCATTTCATGGAAAAGTATTTCATGAGAAGTCTTTCACCACTACCTTCTGTAAACCCTGTTAGTTATTTGTAAATCTGTGAACCTTTTCTTTTTTTCCTCTACCGAAAGGGTCCAATGACTTTAATGAGAATACACAATCTGAGAGTTGTTACAATAGTACATAATGCTTCTCTTATTCAAAAACTGACACGTCTCACTAATCAAAATTTACATTTGTGATTTTGTTTTTCTCTCCACAGGCTACCTCAGCCCTTGACACAAAGACAGAACGGAACATCCAGTCATCTCTCGCCAATGTGTGTGTGAATCGAACAACGATCGTTGTCGCTCATAGATTATCAACGATCATTGGCGCTGACCAAATCCTCGTCCTACAGGATGGGCATATCGTCGAAAGAGGAAGGTGGGTAACGGTCGATAGGTTGGACTCCTCTTTCAGTCCACAGCAATAGAAATATTAATAAGGGAATCAATGTGTGGTGAAGACCCCTCCAGCTATTAAATGGTAAGGCCCTGGGGTAAACAACTCCTTATAAGGAGATGCTGTGCGCTTCAGCGTATCGCGTGATGTGGCACAACTGTTCCAGTTGTTGCTCTCGACCAATAGGAATAGAGAAACTGTCTTGTAAGCATAGGTGCAAGCGCGCGTGTCACCCCCATGTTTCAACACTCTTTACTGGTACTAGTTCATCCGTTCAAACAACCCCTTTACTCGTTTCCCCATTACTCGTCACTGAGATAGGTTTTGTGCTAATAATTATTTTGAGTAATTACCAATAGTGTCCACTGCCTTTAAAGTAAAAAATATCATGTCTTGATACATAGATGTATTTTTTTGTACTATGAATATTGGAACAGCCTCTGAATGTGTTTCTCTTGGATTTTTATTTTTTTTATTTCAGGCATGAAGAGCTTCTGATGCATGATGGTGTGTATGCCGAGATGTGGCAACAGCAACTACAGGCTGAGGAGGAAGTTCAGAATAACGACGAGGAATCGACAGGATCTGGCCCTGAAAAACTGGACTGATGAATGACACATACAGGTATCAAAATTTTAGTACCCAGGTGCTAAATATTATTACCCAGGTACTAAACTCGTTAGTACAAAGGTACTATATTCTATTCCTCGGTAGTAGAATAAAGAAAGACAGTTCTCTAAGAACAAATTCTTCAAATATATACATTGATACTTCACCATGCGATGTCTCAAATCCTATGTAATAAATGTAAGTACTCATTTACAAAAATGTTAAAACCCAGGTACCAAAATGTTAGTACCATGATGTCAAAATGTTAGTACCCAGGTACCAAAAGGTCGGTACCAATTGCAAAAATGGTAGTGCTTGGAAGTGCCAAATTATTACCACCCGTGTATCAAAATAGACTTTCAGTACCAACTAACCACTTATTTTAGTTGTGAGCTTCTTAAAGTGTTGGTTCACATGTACCATGATGAAAGTACTTAGGTGTACTCACAAGATTAAGTGACTTGTGTCCCATACAGGTCATAACACTGTACAACTTGAGCGCTTAAGGGCAGAGGACACTATTGGTAATTACTCACAAAATTTTATCATAAAACCTTTCTTGATTACGAGTAATGGGGAGAGGTTGATAGTATAAAACATTGTGAGAAACAGCTCCCTCTGTAGTGACGTAATTTTCGAGAAAGAAGTAATTTTCAACGAATTTGATTTTGAGAAATCAAGCTTTAAGCACTCAACTTTGTGTGATTATAGTGCGACAAGGGTGTTTTTTTTTTTCTTTCATTAATATCTCGCAACTTAGATGAACGATTGAGCTCAAATTTTCAGATTTTTTTTTTTTTGTATGCATATGCTGAGATACACCAACTGTGAAGACTGGTCTTTGACAATTACCATAGTGTCCACTGCCTTTACATTACAGTATCTGTATTCCATTTATGCTCCTGTAAAGTAGTGTTCAACATGAGACAAGGTATTTGACATGTATTTATTTTGAAGATAAATAATAATTTACTCTGGTCCTCATTTTGTAAAACCTCAAAACTCAAAAGCAAAGTCGAGCGTTTTATGAATTAATTTTGAATATTATTGCTTGTACAATCATATTTGCTTCTGATTCGTGAATGGAAGTAGATTTTCCGTTCAAGATAAAAAAGTTTCAAACATATTCTTATAAAACAAACGATATTATAAAATTTGATAATACAAACATATATTTAGATGCTATTTTGAAAGTGATTGTCAGTTCAAGATATAACAATGTGATTGTGCTTTTACTGTAACAATCGTTTATTTTGCTGAGATAATAACTTATGCGCAATTTTTTGCTGTCAGATGAATATGCAAACAGGTGGTGCCTTTTTACTTTTTGTTTGTTTTTAGCCGTAACTTTGATATTATTTTGAAAAATATTTAACTTTCATTTATGAGTGTCCTGCAAATTGAACCTCTCATGAACGATATCCTTCTCCAATTTCTTCAGGTTCTGTAGTTACAAAAGTTATTTATCACTTTTTGAGGATTTCTTTTGGTGTATGACATAAAGTATGGAAAGTCTTGAAAATATTTAATGCGAAAACAGAATTACAGGAGCACCTTGGATCGGTCGAGTTGGTATTTGAAAAGCGTTCTGTAACTGTTTGCTATAAAATGCATATGGGTACAAAGATGTTGTAAAAGTAGAATACAATGATCTATACAAATGTGCCTCGAAATTGCAGAGTTTTCCTTTTACCTCGTCGACTAACACGGTCAGCCATTTATGGAAATGATTGACTCTTGTAAATGGCCGACCGTGTTAGTTCGCAACGTAAAAGGAAAACTGTGCAATTTTGAATGATACTTGTGTGGATCATTATATTCTACTTTTAAAACATCTTTCTAACCATATACATTTCATAACAAACGGTTGCAGAACGCATTTTATAGACCAACTCGTCCGACTCCTTTAAGTTTAATCTATAATGTTGTTATTTAAAATGCCCAAACCGGGCACCAAAGTGAAATAAGCAGCTGCTGTGGATCCAATAACCTAGCCTATAAAGTACCTTTAAACGTCGAACTTTTTATATGTGTATGTGCAAATAAATAAAATCATTGGTAGGGGGAATTTCCTTGGATCTTAAAAGATATTGCCGTTTGATTTTTTTGTTTACTTAAAAGCAGTGGACACTATTGGTAATCACTCAAAATAATTATTAGCATAAAATGATCGAGTAATGGGGAGGATGGTATAAAACATTGTGAGAAAACGGCTCCCTCTGAAGAAATGTAGTTATCGAGAAAGAAGTGATTTTCCACGAGTTTGATTTCGAGTCCTCAGATTTAGAATTTGAGGTCTCGAAATCAAGCATCTTAAAAAAAAAAAATAAGACTCTGTGCACAAAACAAAATCACCGAACCCCTTAGTGCTGTCAAAAAACAAGACATTTGAATTGACTAGTCTTTGTCCAAGACGTCACTATCTCAAACTCGTAACATAAACACATTGACCCGACAGAGGGCGCGCTTTCTTTTTGATTTCATTTCGGTTGTGTAGTTGGAAGCTGGAAACCGAACCACGAATAGACTTGCACAAAGCTAGCAGGCGATACGTCGCGCTGCCCATGGTAGCGAGAATTTGCGCAAAGCTACGCTAGCGGGCGATGCGGAGTGCTTCCCATGGTAGCGAGAAAATACTTGCAAAGCTAGCGGGATAAGGGTGCGCTGCCTAGTGCCCATACATGACAGCTACAGAGAGGCTGGGAAATAATCCATGCAAAAGGGCTTGGTGGTACCAAGACTATGAAATGACCGGCACCTCAAAGCAAAGTTCACCCGTAAATTGAGAGCGAAATGCGGGCAATGCCTTCCAGGCCACTTCGCTGTTTTTTCTTCTTCCCAAAGGTGTGTGACAAGGTGTGGAAACACTAAACCGCCAATAATAACATCCGATTTGCTGGTAGTGTTGTTTGGGGGCCAGGTGTGGTGAAGAAATGTCCCCTCCTAGGTCGCCACAAGGAGTGCCAGTTATGAGAGGTTCTGTTTAGCCCTCACCCCTTGGGGTTGAACCAAAACATATGTCTGCTCTTTCGCAACTTTTTACTCTCCTTTTTCAATAAGGATTTTGTTTGGTTTTGCTGTGAATGTGAGGCAATGAGGCTATTTGTGTGACTATCCTCACCCACTGTAAGTGTTGTTGAAGTTATAGTGTATGGAACTTAAAGACCAGGGGTCAATTTCACAAAGAGTTAGGACTGGTCCTAATTTAGGACCAGTCCTAAGAGATATCAAAAACGTACAGCTAGTCCTAAGTTAGGACTAGGAACTCGTCCTAACTCGAGATAAGACTAGTCCTAACTCTTTGTGTAATCCACCCCTGGACACGTTTAGTAATTTTAAAAGACTAGTATTCTCTTAGTTGATGTATCCCAACAAAAACATAGGCATACAATAACAAACCTGTGAAAATTTGGGCTCAATTGGTGATCGAAGTTGCCAGAGAATAAGTAAGGGAAAAACAACCTTGTTTGAAAAATAATGTTTTGTGTGTTTTCAATCGTTCTTAGATTCAAATGTTTTAGTGAGAAGTTACTTCTTTCTCAAAAACTCTGTTACTTTAGTGGGAGCCGTTTCTCACAATGTTTTATACTAATCATCAGCTCTCCAACAACTTAAAGACAGTGGACACTATTGGTAATTGTCAAAGACCAGTCTTCTCACTTGGTGTATATCAACATATGCATAAAATAGCAAACCTGTGGAAATTTGAGCTCGATTGGTCGTCGGAGTTGCAAGATAACTATGAAAGAAAAGAAATTGTGTGCTTTGAGATGCTTGATTTCGAGACCTCAACTTCTAAACTTGAGGTCTCGAAATTAAGTTCTTTCTCGAAAACTATGTCACTTCAGAGGGAGCCGTTTCTCACAATGTTTTATACTATCAATCTCTCCCCATTACTCATTACCAAGTGAGGTTTATGCTGATAATTATTTTGAGTAATTACCAATAGTGTCCACTGCCTTTAACAAGCAAGTTTGCATGCTAATATTTTGAGTATTACCGAACATGTTTCTGACTTTACTGGTATTTTGGGGCGAGGTTTGCTTGGGTCATAATTTGTTAAATATTTATATTTTTCGACCTTTCGAAAGGGTGATAGTGCCCTTGCCTTTTGTCTGTGTAAATATAGATTTCTATCATGGAAAATGTTGATACATCATCAAGTGTTGTTTTGTTTTACTTATCCATAATATTTATTTCTCACCAAACCATTGGAAAGTAGTTAATATCAATATCTTGATTCAGAAATTCAGACAAAATTCAGACTGTTCCATGTTGCATTCAACTGCACCATTAAAGCCATTGGACCCTTTCGGTACAGAAAAAAAAAAAAAAGTTCACAGATTTACAAATAATTTACAGGGTTTACAGAAGGTAATGGTGAAAGACTTCTCTTGAAATATTAGTCCATGAAATGCTTTACTTTTTGAGAAAACGGTAAAACAATATAAATTCTCGTTAACGAGAATTACGGAGTTGTTATAAACACATGTCATGACACGGCGAAACGCGCGAAAACAGGAGTGGGTTTTCCCGTTATTTTCTCCCGACTCCGATGTCCGATTGAGCCTAAATTTCCACAGGATTGTTATTTTATATATAAGTTGTGATACACGAAGTGTGGGACTTGGACAATACTGTTTACCGAAAGTGTATAATGGCTTTAAAACAAATGTTTGCAGTAAAGTACTATATAATTATTTATAATAATTTGTGTCATTAGCGCCGCCAGGGTAATTTTTTAGGGAGTAAAGGGGGGGGTGCACCGTTTTGTCTCTTTTCTAGGGGACCACTTCTGGCAAAGTTTCCTTTTACCTTTTTCTGTCAGATTTCACGGACATCAACTGAGGGGACACGCCCCTTTTCCCTGGGTTACACGTCTTAGTGTCAAGATAGTGTTATACGATTGTATCGGAAATTGTGGATACAGCTACGGCCATGTGATGTTAGTCCAATCAGTTGTGTAATTTCAGACTTGGCATATAAAAATCTGTTCATCAGCCGAGTGGTTGCCATACCAGTGACATGTATTCAACGTTGTGATTATGCATTGCAAGAAAATTTGTTTAAAGGCAGTGGACACTATTGGTAATTACTCAAAATAATGATTAGCATAAAACCTTACTTGGTGACTAGTAATGGGGAGAGGTTGGTGGTATAAAACATTGTGAGAAACGGCTCCCTCTGAAGTGACATAGTTTTCGAAAAAGAAGTAATTTTCCACCAATTTGATTTCGAGACCTCGGATTTAGAACTTGAGGTCTCGAAATCAACCTTCTAAACGCACACAACTTCGTGTGACAGGGGTGTTTTGTTTTCCTTTCATTATTATCTCGTAAGTGCGATGACCGATTGAGCTCAAATTTTCACAGGTTTGTTATTTTATGCATATGTTGTGATACACCAAGTGAGAAGACTGGTCTTTGACAATTACCAATAGTGTCCACTGCCTTTAAGCGAAGGAGTTGTGACATCTGGCCCCGCTGTGCATCAAACTCATTAGACAGTAACGCTACAAGACAACAAAACTACCAATCTAGTTTTGATTGTACAAACAGGCGGGTCATTCAAAGTTTACTGGAGTCTTGTCTTTTTAAAGGGCTATGGTCGTTGGTAATTATTGTCATAATTAGAGATTTTTTGTTGTGATATTTGTTTGAGTGAAAGATGTGAATCAAAGTTATGTGATTATATACGTGGTGTCTCTCATGAGATTGTTCCGATGGGAAGTTTTGAGAACTTAGGCCAAAGTAATGCATATCTGAATAGGGATTCTTTCAGCTATGAAGTAAGAGACTAATTGGTGCATTTACCATGGTATCAACTCAAAATGATATTGACCTACATTAATTTGAATTCTTAACCAATAAAGTTGACTTTTGGGGTAAACTAATATAAAGCCAATTGAATGTGAGTTAAGCAGAGCGTGTAAACTTTTCCTGACTTTGCCGAAAATTCCCTGAAATTAAATCAAACTTTCATTGCCCTGGTGAACAAGTTCGAACATCTCCTTGATTATGGAAACATTTTCCCTTTTGATTGTAAGTTTAGACATTTCTCTGATTGTTGAATGAAATATCCCTGAATGCAATATGCAAATCTTGGCATGCTCTGGCTTTATAGCTGTATACATTATCAATTACATTAGGTGACCCTTACATAATTTAAAACGTTAGTCAAGTATTTTTTTTTTTAACAATCTCCTGGAGAAGCTGTTTGCTCGAAAGTTTGTCCTGTAATTAATTTTTTTTTTCACATCTTGCTAGGCCTAAATTTACATGCAACCAGTTCCGGACTGAGAATAGAAGAGAATTATGTCACATTTGAATGTAGTTATCATTGGGGATAGTAAGCCATGGTGGAACAGTTATTCATGTGATATAGTTCATACCAAAGTGATCCTGTTGCATGCACTGCAGTTAGTTGCCTCCAAGTTATCTGAAACTTTGTTGCCTCGTGTGACAAGGCCATATCAAACACTACTAATCCATCACTTAAAGGCAGTGGACACTATTGGTAATTACTCAAAATAATTTTTTTAGCATAAAACCTTTCTTGGTGACGAGTAATGGGGAGAGGTTGATGGTATAAAACATTGTGAGAAACGGCTCCCTCTGAAGTGCCATAGTTTTCGAGAAAGAAGTAATTTTCCACGAATTTGGTTTCGAGACCTCAGATTTAGAACTTGAGGTCTCGAAATCAACCATCTAAACGCACACAAGTTCGATGACCGATTGAGCTCAAGTTTTCACAGGTTTGTTATTTTATGCATTTGTGGAGATACACCAACTGTGAAAGCTACCAATAGTGTCCACTGCCTTTAAATGTAAAAATCTTACCATCTTACAACTTAAAGAATAGTATGTTTGTGGCTGAAAATCAACGGTGTGCATTTCCTTTAATCGACGGCTAGCCGACATACATCCCGGTCCATATTGTCGTGATTACGGTACCATTTGGGGCGCGTCTTCCCTTCCCCCGCCTATCGGCCCGGTCGGGGACTAACTCGACCTGACATAACGAGCCGCCAGTAGCAGCAATTGCACCGTGGGGCGCTAACCATCACAGGCCCCGCCGGTCCAGCGGGATAGGCGCGGTGCGGAGCACCAGTCCGAACCAATCAGTCCAAAGTCCCGTATTCATTTTCTTGCAAACTCCGTAATAGGCAAGTTATACCGTCTTTTGCTTGTAATGAGGCTTAATTTAACTGGCGACAACAGTAAGACCAAAATTTGTTTTGAGTGATAGTTGCCCCCTGTGCAACATGTTTTTGGTAATTTTGAGAAGGTTTTTTTGGTTTTGTAGTTCACGAAATTGGATCAGATTTTACTGTATAAATACTGTTATTTTGTAATTTTAAAGAAGGATTTAAAGAGCTGACAGTCATTTCTTCGTATCCGGTCCATAAATTACATCACAAATCCAAACAGAGTTGGTTAACCACTTTGGGGAAAGGAAGTGTTTCTGCTAATTACACCTTTATGTGGTTTGGGTAAAATAAAAATAAAATATCATAAATTTATCACTTGCTTTTTCTCAGAAATGTTGTTGGTATTAGATATAAATTGGATATTAATAGTATGTTATGGATTTGATGTTTAGGGGCCTAGTATCTTAAAAGCTTTTTTATTTATTTTTTCAATTGCGTCTTTATTGGCAGCCGATTTCACGAAACTCTAGGATTAATCCTAACTCGAGTTAGGACGAGTAACCCGTCCTAACTTAGGATGGGTTCAATGCTTCCTACGTATTTGGATGCGGGACTCAACTCGTCCTAAGTCCTAAGATTAATCTTAAAGGAACACGTTGCCTTGGATCGGACGAGTTGGTCTATAAAAAGCGTTTGAAACCGTTTGTTATGAAATGTATATGGTTAGAAAGATGTTTTAAAAGTAGAATATAATGATCCACACAAGTACCACTCAAAATTGCACGGTTTTCTTTTTACGTCGCGAACTATCACCGTCGGCCATTTATGGGGGTCAAAATTTTGACCCCCATAAATGGCCGACCGTGTTGTTGGACGAGGTAAAAAGAAAACCACGCAATTTCGAGGCATATTTGTGTAGATCATTGTATTCTACTTTTACATCATCTTTCTAACCGTATGCATTCTATAACAAACGGTCACAAAACGCTTTTCAAAGACCAACTCGACCGATCCAAGGCAACGTGTTCCTTTAAGTTAGAAAGAGTTTGGTGAAATCGACGGCAGGAGTAAAGGAAATGTTTATCTAATTCTTCCAAGTTCCTTTGAAGTTTTAGAAGTGATTACGTATGTCGTAGGTTCAAAATAGAAACATAGATTATTTATCTCGTTAATTTTGTATGACTGCTTTGCACTAATCGATGTGAAAAGAAAAATTGCAAAATTTATTTTAAAACTTTGGGGAAATAAATTTACTTATAAGTATTCTATACATGTTGCTAACTAGACTTGCCTCAAACATTCAATTGTATTTTTAGTGAACAAACACAAGGAAAGTGAAGGTAGCCTCAAATTGCAGTGTCAATCGGTGGCGCAAAAAATTAGCTTGCGCGACAGGGGGCTAGTCTATTAAACAAACAAGACGTCAGTACCACTTACCGGGGCCTCTCAAAAATATTTACGCCGTGCCCTCGACGCTTTGAGCGGGTCAAAATCTACTCCACTGCGCGGTGCTTTTGTAGAAAGTGTAATCGCTCGAAGACATTCCTCCTGAGGACGTCTTGTGACAATACAAAGATAGCTGAGGGAATTGGGCTAAAATATGGGCTTTTCAGTGGCAGGATTAAGTGGTGGAAAAGGCTTTTGAACTTAATTGCTGATCGTTTTTGGAGTTTGTTTACGTGTATTGTTTTATAAAGAGGTGGGGTTTAGAGATAAAGGTCAAAATGTAACAGAAATGGAAAGTGGCGTTTTAAAAAGTTGTCTCGGTGGGAAATTGTGAACAAAGGTTTATTTTCAGTCTCGAACGATTCTTGAAAGGAATTTATAAGTACGGTATCTAAGAAAGGTCATTGGTTACACCGGCAAACATCTCATGTATTTTACGCAATACTGATGGGGCACCGGCAGTATGCAGGTTGTTTTAGGTGGTTTTTCATGATTTTGCCTTACATTCAGTTCATGTTTAGGGGAAGTTTTCTTACATACGCAACTGAGAAAAACGATTATTCCACGCAATGTAGGGACTTGAAACTTGGTGGCTTTACACACGTCCACACAGTGTTTTTTTTGTTAAAGACACTGGATAGACACTATTGGTAATTGTCAACGACTAGTCTTTTCACAGTTGGTGTATCTCAACATATGCATAAAATAAACCTGTGAAAATTTGAGCTCAATCGGGTGACGAATTTGCGAGAACCATGACAGAAAAAAACTTGTCACACGGGGTTGTGTGCTTTCTGATGCTTGATTTTGATACCTCAAATTCTAAACTTGAGGTCTCGAAATCAAATTCGTGGAAAATTACTTCTTTCTCGAAAACTACGTCACTTCAGAGGGAGCCGTTTCTCACAATGTTTTATACCATCCATCTTTTCCCATTACTCGTAATCAAGAAAGGTTTTATGATGATAAATGTTGAGTAATTACCAATAGTGTTCACTGCCTTTAATGTACAGTGTTGAAGACTGTGTTTCGTAAGTGCCAGAACTTGAGAAGCTGAACACAAAAGTAGTCAACGTAATGTACACTTATTGGAACTTAAAACACTTTGTGGACCTTCACACGTCCACACATTGTTTTGTTTTTTGTTTTTAGAGTTGAGAGAATGATTTTGCTATGAAGTGCATAGAATATTGGGATATCCACAGAGTTTATGCCCACACTGTTACTTGTTAAATATATATTTTTCCCCCTGAGGTAGGGTAGGGGGTTGTGATTCTTTTCGATTCTGAGTGAAGGATATTTTTTACTGCCACAGACAGAAAAAAAAAATGAAATGTGAGCTCTCTCTTGTTTACATGAGTTCCACATTACCAAGTCGTCATCAAATCCAGCCGCCTGAGTCCATGGCATACATCAAATTATATTACGTGCCATAAACCACATGTGCATTGTATATAAACAACCAAGGAGAATAATGCAATTTGCATTACAAGTCGATATTAAATAGAATATCGGTTATAGTATTATTGAAAACTCGCCGCCAAAAAATAAAAAAGCCAGGATAATTTTCTTCTCATTTATACCGCTCGAAAGTCGGTGTCATTTCAAAAAGACTTGCGCGGTATGAGCTCACGTGTACCGCTGCGCTTTTAATTACGTCCTTTTTCGGTGTACCGGTTAGTGAAAACCGGCGCCCGTGTAATTCCGGTGGAAGGGACCGTCAAATGAGGCGACCGGTCGGTAGGGGGGTGAGTGCCTCAGTGGCATAACCGAGGTTAAAGGCTACCCCATAACCAGGATCACACGACACCGGGCTGGCTTTAAAGGAAGCCGTATTTGGTTAAATTCACATTATGATTATCCCTGGACTTAATGAAATACTTGGAAAATTGCGGAATTTCAAAATTCGCTCTCTCCTGGAGCGGCGTGTTTGATGTTTTTTTTTTTAATGATATCTCTACGGCATTGACAAATTAGTGTGTTGGAATTGTTTAGCGTTTTTCCTTTTGAAGTCAATCCGTGGGAGCAAGTTGTTCACTGTACGTTAGTCTTAGTTTTGGTTACGTTAAAGGAACACGTTGCCTTGGATCGGACGAGTTGGTCTATTAAAAGCGTTTGAAACTGTTTGTTATGAAATGCATATGGTTAGAAAGATGTTTTAAAAGTAGAATATAATGCTCCACACAAGTATCACTCGAAATTGCACGGTTTTCCTTTTACGTCGCGAACTATCACGGTCTGCCATTTATGGGAGTCAAAATTTTGACTCCCATAAATGGCCGACCGTGTTAGTCGACAGGGTACAAAGAAAACCACGCAACTTCGAGGCATATTTGTGTAGATCATTGTATCCTACTTTTACAATATCTTTCTAACCATATACATTTTACAACAAACAGTTTCAGAACGCTTTTCAAAGACCAACTCGACCGATCCAAGGCAACGTGTTCCTTTAACTTGGAGAAAGGTCCCCAGTCAGCCATGCATGATGCACACTTTGAATTGGACATGAATTAGTTTTCAATACTGATTCTAAGAGATGTTAAATTTGCATCGGGGATTGATACTGATTTTGTTATTAATACATTCAGTTTGTTCTTGTATTGTGGAGCTTGAAGTATGTTTTGTCCATCAAGAAACAAAATCACATTATCAGTTTAAAGGAACACGTTGCCTTGGATCGGTCGAGTTGGTCTTTGAAAATCGTTCTGTAACCGTTTGTTGTAAAATGTATATGGTTAGAAAGATATTATAAAAGTAGAATACAATGATCTACACAAATATGCCTCGAAATTGCGTGGTTTACTTTTTACCCTGTCGACTAACACGGTCGGCCATGTATGGGAGTCAAAATTTTGACTCCCATAAATGGCCGACCGTGATAGTTAGCGACGTAAACGGAAAACCGTGCAGTTTCGAGTGATACTTGTGTGGATCATTATATTCTACTTTTAAAACATCTTTCTAACCATATGCATTTCATAACAAACGGTTTCAAACGCTTTTAATAGACCAATTCGTCCGATCCAAGGCAACGTGTTCCTTTAAGTGAAATTGCCAATGAATGTTACTTATTGTTAAAGTGTGGTAGAACAATTTCGCTTTACACAAATGAGATTATAGCATTGGACGTTGTACTTGATTTGAAGTAACATTCTTCATCTTGGAACACATGCAAAACATGTTTTGAGGGTTTGAAGTTTTAATATAATTTGTGGCCTAACTGATTCAAATTAAATGACTACACTGCAAAAACCGGGGTGTTAAAATAATTTGACACATGATAGAACCCAAGAGACAATCAAACTTCACATCATTATGCTATAATGGAATGGTGTTTAATATGTTGTTTAAAGGGTCTATGTACTTTTTGGGGACAAAAAACACACAATGTCTACAGATTTACATTAAAGTTACACAGTTCAAACGGTGTAAGTTTAATGTAAATCTGTGGACATTGTGTGTTGCGTTACAAAAAGTACCCAAACTCTTTAATGTGACTCGGTGTATGCCTAATGAAACGTTCCAGCCAGCTGGCGTTGCACACACATTCTTCCTTGATTGTATGGTCTTACATTATTGGTATTAAGAGCATGTTTCTTTGCTAGTGTTGTTAGGGCAGCTGGGCACCTCTGTTTTTCGTCTAGTGCCCAATTTTCTACCCGTGGTCTTTGAAAGTCATTATTCGTTATCATAAAGAACATTGCCCATGTGTGAATCGGATCACCGGCTTATTTGAACATTCTAGAAGTTTGAAGAAAAAAACTCCCCGGCTTTTGTTGATGAAACTGCGATCCCACTTTTAGTATCACAGTAAGGAGAGATTCAAATGGTTAAGGCTAAAATGTTCCTTATTTTTCGGCCATCCTTCTTATTTACATTAAACCCCTTCCTTTATTGAGACTTCACTTCATCATGAAAATCTCACATGTTACCGTACAAATGAGAGTTATGCCCTCCGTCTTCGGAGTTGACCATAAAGAAGAGCCGAGTAAATATAAGATGTCCAAATAGCACGTCTGGGACCTGCCGTAAAATGTGCCGCAAGGACCCATCAATCAAGCAGCTCGTTAGGCCTGTCACAACACCTCATACGCCCACCACACTGCCACGGGCCACAACCACATCAAACCGTACTTTTTATCCCAAACTTCAGACCAGAAACTTGCTACCCCAACGTGTACCAAAAACCTTCCCAACATTGTTTAAGAAAGTACTGTTCAGATTTTCAAGACCCCACCCTTTTCCTAAGCAAGAAAAAAAGACATTTTCAGTAGGCTATTCAAGTTGACCATCAGGGCCCAGTTTCATGACTCTGCTTACCGTAAGCACAGAATCGGCGCTTACGGAAGCAGGGAAATCTGTGCTCAACGGCAAGCGACCAAACTCTTGCCACATTGACACTCCCGATTACCACAGACCAGACCACGAGGGCGATTTGCAACGAAACGCGGACCCCGCCGTCGCCTGTGGGGTATATAGAATAATGGTTGATCAATGGGCACATAAGTGTACCCCAGGGCCAGAGGAGTGCATTTTCCAAATAGTTATAAGATAATCGGAATGTATTAATTGATTCTTTTAACTTTCGCAATAATGTAGAGACCCATTTTTCACAGAATGATGTCATGTTTTGGATGTTGAAATTTTGTACTAATATAGGGTATGTCGAATAAAATGGCAATTTACACCATTTTCACGTGAGGTTGGAGACTTGTAATTTTCCCCCATACTCAAATGATGACTCTATCTCTATTAGAAAATGAGTGCATCATGAAATTTAATTTAATTGGTAAATTTCCTCCCTCTTTAAAGACATTGGACACTGTTGGTAATTGTCTAAGACCAGTCTCACTTGGTGTATCTCAACATGCATAAAAAAACAAACCTGTGAAAATTTGAGCTCAACCGGTCGTCAAAGTTGCGAAATAATATTGAAAGAAAAACACCCTTGTCACACGAATTTGTGTGCTTTCAGATGCTTGATTTAGAGACTTCGAATTCTAAATCTGAGGTCTCGAAATCAAATTCGGGGAAAATTACTTCTTTCTCGGTAACTACGTTACTTCAGAGGGAGCCGTTTCTCACAATACTTTATACTGTATATCAACCTCCTTTCCCATTACTCGTTACCAACTAAGGTTTTATGCTAACAACTATTTTGAGTAGTTACCAATAGTGTCCACTGCCTTTAATATCTGTCTTTGGACTCAGATATATGTGTTGTTGTTTTTCTGTTGGTGAGTTTTGTTCCTCTGTATACAGACTGTTTTCTTTACAAGAACTGAAGGACAGCTCTGCTGTTTGGGTCTCTCAGTTTTATGTGATGTACCGCATGATTTATAGGAATTGGTCTATACAGCCAACAACCAATCGTCGAATGGTCATTTTATTGGTCATTTTATTGGGGTGTGGTAATTGCTTAATCGGCCGTAACGACCCGGGCCCTTAAACTCGCGTCAAATAATATCAGGTCTACACTGGTCCTGCGAGTTGAATAGCGCGCACTTGACTTTAGAAAAGAAGGGGAAACCCCTGAGGATTTGAATACTTGGGGTCGTGGGAAACACCGATTGGGAAACTATAGCAACGCCACGTGGTTTGTTTGAGATTTTCAAATCCACGCTCAACGACATTCTAACCACCAAAGGAGTTTAATAAGTACGGTTTAAAAAACATCTTCATGAACGGCAACAGGCTTCTGATCGTCCACCTGTTGGACAAAGACGTTCTAATAAAACTTCCTATTGCCCCCCCCCCCCCTCCCAGCCCCCCCTCTCTCTCTCATTCTACCCATAACATTCTGGACCTTTTGAGTACTATTTAACTGTCACAAGGAATACAGATGATGTCAACCTAATTGTAAAACTTCAAGAACTTCGGCGGCAAGCGGGGAGAAAGATGTATACAGGCCTACGTGCAACTCTCCCATCTAAAAAGTAAACGGCGCTCTCGCGGCACTTTCGAGTTGGTTTTTGCTCTGTGATTTTTCGATGGTCTAATATTTTGTCATCACGTTGTCTGAAAAAAAACACATCTCCGTGTTAACAAAATGTGTAGTGTGAACACAACTTGCGCCGCTCCATGTGTGGAACTGGATTTTATTATTCTCTGGGTTAGATATTGTAATTTAGTGTGAATTGAATCTCCGGGTCAGTTTTAATCCGTGTAGAAAACTTATACACGGGTCACAACTTTACACAGATCAAAGTTGAGTAGTGTGAAAATGGCTGTAGTGTGTTCTGGAGTGTTTTTATATATCTCCATTGTTTCGTTTGCTGCACTCACTTTATCCAGTGGCCTGTTCTAATGGGAAACTTTTGGGACGCTTGGTGGCAGCAGACTTACCAGGTAAAATCCATTGTTCTCGGTAAAGTGCGCCTGCTCAGAACTACGTAAACAATGGAAATTTACCTGGTAAGTCTGCTGCCACCTAGCGTTCCAAAGTCTCCCATTCCAAAGGCTGCCATTGGACCTTTGACACATGGCCTGCCCATTTCCGTTCGATCTCCTTTTGCTTTTTCAATGATGTCATGAACTTGAGTTTTCTCTCGTGACCCTAAAATTGTTCGACTGCGCGGTACTAAACTAACTTGTGTCATAGAAATATTGAATTCGTGTGGAACGGATCCATAAATCCGGTTTTGTTTAAACTTAGTATCCGAATTTCAAAATGTCACTACAGCGTATTCCACTTGAAGTCGGATCCGAATCAAGAATGTTCGAATGGATATCTAACGTGAATGAAATCACGTTCACACACAAGTCTATAGTAAATCTTTAACAGTGCATTCGCTGCACGGCCCAGAACAAGTCATCAAGGTTTTGGGCCGCCGTCACCCACCACCGAGGTCGTTTAAGGTCCCCTTTTCCAAATAAACCACGGTAGCTTTTGAGAGTAGGAACTTGCCGCCACAAAGTTCCTCCCTGGAGTGTATATACTTCCCAGTCACCGTTTGCACCCTGTAGGCGTTTTTAAAATGACCCTTTTGTTCGTCTTCGCTTAAGGATCGGAAATATCGCCGGCGTAAATAAAGATACCGTAAATCAAGAATTTGTTTGAAAAGTTGGGTCATTTGCGATAGTCGGATTGCATGTTTTCACAACTTCACGTTTGAACACTATCAAAGCACTCCGGTTGCAACATGTGTTTCTGACTGGTGCAAAGAAACGTCAAAGTTTGCTATAGCTGTTGACAAGACAGGTTTGGTAGTCAACAAACAATGGCATTTTCACTTTTTTTACATGAAAATTGTTTCCCAGAAATGGTTTGATTAATTTCCAAATCTTTGATAAAAATAACAAAATAGCAAGGTTTCTGCAATGTGTTTGTACATTTTCAACTGCTCAAATGCAACACCCATATAGCTGACAAAATTTAAGATCTAGTACTGCACGGAAATTAACGGGGAAAATATTCTTTTGGGAACTATATTTGTCTTGCTTTGTATTCAATTTTGATTCAGATCGAAATGATGTCCTTTTGTTATTTCGCGCCATTGGCAGGCTCCCAAGCCCAAAATGTGACCGACAATAATACCTCAGCCTTTTTTTTAAGCTTCCGACATCTGCTGGGAATAAAAAGTTTGAACTTCGTGTTTTTATTTTGAGCCGCCGCTCTTTAACAATGTAAACCGACGCAGCGGAGCGCCAGGCTCGCGGTCCGCCGGGACCACGGGAGTTTTTACCCGTGCCGAAATCATCTGCGGTCTGGTGATCGGAGGGAGGTAGGTTTAAGTCCTGAGCGAGATGTCGAAATGTAACAGTATCGTCGGATAGTTGCGCCGCTAGTCGCATTTGATTAAGGGTTTCTATGGGAAGAAACGAAACAGGACAAGGGTTGATAGTGAAAGAGACCAATTCCCAGTCGAGACGTAACTTTGCTGGGAACGAAGCTGACGTTTTAATTTCCAAAATGGCCAAGTCGAAACTACTTTCTTTCTTTTGTTCAAACAGAAAACTACGGATCTCCATGGATGCCATCCAGTTTTTAAAAGTTTATATAACACGAGTTTGTTTGTTTCTTTGTTTGTTGAGATGATCTTCCCGTCAAGGGAACTCGGCAAACTTCCACAAGGGGGTGTATCTCCAAGCTGGCAACAGCCAATCTCTCTCATGCACACAAATTGGTATTTAATTGACCAAATTCAAATTGTTATTCAGTAACTAGACGGCAATAGACCTACTTATTCTTTAGTTATTGTTAAAACAGCGTTTAGCTTTGGTAATGTTCGAACTTACAACCTTGTGACCATTGTGCAAGTCTTGTAGTCTAACCACTAGATCACGGTGAAGTTGGATGGCACTCACGAAGCACCGTAGAAACTAGATGTCCTGAAGGATATCCGGTTCGTGCGTTGTTTCCGGATACTGGGGGCATCTTTCAGCACAAGCTACGCAATATACTCCTCGTAAAATGGGAACTACAAGACTTTTAGGGCTTCAACGCATCGTCTAAAGAGGTACTTAAAAAGCCTCTATTGGCGCAACTTCGGGCAGATGCCGCCTTTCGTTCACGCATCTCCTTTGTTGGTTGCGACAATTGACGATTGCTACTTGTTTTTATTCTCTTCTCAACCGAACATTGGCTTACCCGTGGTAATACCACTTTGTTAGACTTAACATCCGAAAATTATTCACTCAAACGGGAACAGAGCAAACTTTTCATAATTATTATGGCTTCGGGAATGTTTCTTCCCCATCAAATGTTTCTTTATATATCACAAGACAATAGTTTTTATAGCTTTGTTTTTGGCGGTCTTTTTGAGGTGCTGGTTATGTTCGTCAAAATGGAAGACAATAGGCAAAGGGTTTCTGTCTGAGTGTTATAGACAGAAACTGTGTGCTTTGACAGTAGTAGTAGCGGCGCCGCAGGGCGGCACAGTCCTTCCTACAGCTTCCTTTCAAATGTGGACCGACCGTCTGCCTTGAAGCCTGGGACCTACTTTGGCTTCCCCCATGGGTGGCATAGAGGAACCAAGAACCCCCCCCCCCCCTTAATTTTAGCCTTCAAGGTAGACTCTGCTTGGGTCGTGACGTCAGGTCATTTACTATTTTTTTCATGTTATACTTTTGGTTGTTAAAGACAGTGGACACTATTGGTATGTGAAAGACAAGTCTTCTCACTTAACGTATCTCAACATATGCATAAAATAACAAACCTGTGTTTGTGAAAATTTGAGCTCAATTGGTCACCGAAATTGCGAGAAAGTAATGAAAGAAAAAACACCCTTGTCACACGAAGTTGTGTGCTTTCAGATGCTCGATTTCTCAAATTCTAAACCTGAGGTCTCGAAATCAAATTCGTGGAAAATGACTTCTTTCTCAAAAACTACGTCACTTCAGAGGGAGCTGTTTCTCACAATGTTTTATACCAAGGTTTTATGACGATAATTATTTTGAGTAATTACCAATAGTGTCCACTGCCTTTAAGCAGTTTGCAACAGCAGTTCTATTTTCTCATTTTTAATTTAAAAAATTATTGTATTGGCTTTATACTTTAGGTTGACTCTCTGTATCGACATGTCCATAAACTGTGTCGACTTGTCCATAATTATATGTGTACATTGTATAGTTTTACAGGGACCGACTGAGAACGTTCCGTATTCATTGATGCAGGTCGAAGACTATTTCTTGAGGAGGGGTAGGGTGGGGGTGTACTTCCTTAAAGGTGTAACAGGTGGATGGCTGTTGCGAGTTTCGTATGCATTAATACAGCACTACGAAGTCATAACCACTAGACAGCGGAAGTTTAATGTGCTATTTTAGTTCTGTCCATTTTGCTAGAGTAACTGCACTAATTCTGGAAATTCGATTTCCTTTTCCCCGTTGTCGTTTGCATTTTGATAAATGCCGCAACCGTATACGTTGCAAAAGGGGGAAATCTTTTGGTGGGACCAAAAGTATTAAATGTCCATCCATAAAATTGGACCACAAAGCACGTTGCTTCTATGGCCCCAGCAACATCCCAAGAGACCAATTCAGTCAAATTTGTTCCCTTGTTCAAAACACAATGAGTACGGCCGCCATTTCACTTTCAGACACGTTTTTCTGAAAAGACACTCTCCCACGCCGCTGCACCAAGAACCCCCCGTGTGGCGACAAGCAATGCCGGCAGACACCTACCCCACCACGCCCGGACAATTAAGAACCGTTTAAGTTGTAACCGATGCTGTTGTGACTCCAGGCAAGATAAAGGCTTCGATTTAACCAACAAAACTTTTCCAAAGCCTTTTGCTGAGTTGCTTTGGAATTTATTACTAAAGCACTTTGAAGACTGGTGTCTGAATAAGACTGAGTCTTTAAGTGGTTCTGGAAGTGGCATCCATATAAAGGCAATAGGCTGACAAAAAAAAGCTCAGTGCCTACCGGCCAACCATTATACATTGTATGTCTTATACCACGATTGGGAGTTCCCCTATGTAGTAGCGTTTACAGAAATCCCCTTCACTTCCCCTTTAAAGGAACACGTTGCCTTGGATCGGTCGAGTTGGTCTTTGAAAAGCGTTTGTAACCGTTTTTTATAAAATGCATATGGGTAGAAAGATGTTGTAAAAGTAGAATACAATGATCCACACAAACATGCCTCGAAATTGCGTGGTTTTCCTTTTACCTCGTCGACTAATACGTCGGCCATTTATGGAAATGGCCGACCATGTTAGTTCGCACAGTAGAAGGAAAACCACGCAATTTGGAGGCAAACTTGTGTGGATCATTGTATTCTACTTTTAAAACATCTTTCCAACCATGTGCATTTTATACAAAACGGTTACAAACGCTTTTGTTTTGACCAACTCGTCCGATCGAAGGCAACGTGTTCCTTTAAGGGGTATAATATACCTTCGTTATTTACTCTACAAAAAAATAAAACCATATTGTACTTACCTGGTTATACAGAGTACCGTAAAGCTGACGATATTATAAAACATTGTGAGAACGGCTTCCTCTGAAGTAGTTTTCAAGAAAGGGAGTTATTTTTCAATAAAAAAATTTGAGTCTGAGAGTGAGAAAGACTTCGGGCAAGAAGCCTCTCTCATGCATATGACAGCACAAACATCTATGCAACAGGGTGTGGGTTTTTTCTTGTATTCTTTTCTTGCAACTTCGATTACCAATCGAGCCCAAATTTTCACAGGTTTGTTTTTGTGTGCGTATATGTTGCGATACACCAAGTGAGAACACTGGTTCTTAGACAATTACCAAAAGTACCCTCCTGTCACCAAACATGAATTGATTAGCTGGCAATTTTCAATTTCAAGTCTCGCTGCTGTTTCACTTTCTTTCTGTTCTCTTTGATAAAACACTAAAGAGCGCCGTACAAATTAAATTAAAGGCAGGGTTCAAAACGCTAAACCACGTGATCTCCCGGTTATTGGTAAAAAAATATCTCAGGACAGAAACCAAATTAAGCCTTCCAAACTTCAAAGAAAGCGCTAATCGTGAATTTCACCGGCTTACCCTGGACACAAAGCTCTTGGGATTAGTCTGATCTTTTCTAGAATTGAAAAACATTAAAAAATAAATCTTTATCAGGGAGCTTCCGGCGGGGTAATGATTTTAGAAACTCCTGTTTTCTTTCAGGATTTTGTTTTTGTTCAACAACCTTGCCATATGTTGAACACTTCATTTGTCAAAATGCTTTATCAACCGTTTCACCACAAAATGAATTCGCTGTATGTTTCAAAGACGGCAACATTTTGATTTGCCTTTTTGCAGTAATGTTCCTTTTCCCGTTTTGTTGATAACTAGTCATTTGAAACAACCATTTCCTGTGACATTGAACCTTTCTTTTAAGTTAATGTGAAAGTGTGGTTATGTGTTTTCATGCTTGGTATTTCTTATTAAAGGCAAGGTATACCCGACTCTTAAAAAAAATGACAACATATACTTTATTGGTTAGAGGTATGGCGGCTTTCGATAGTATACAGCAATTTAAAACTCATTTTGAAGTAATGGTGTTAAAGCCATTGGACCCTTTCGGTACAGAAGAAGAAAACAAAAGTTCACAGATTTACAAATAATTTACAGGGTTTACAGAAGGTAACGGTGAAAGACTTCTCTTGAAATATTAGTCCATGAAATGCTTTACTTTTGAGAAAACGGTAAAACAAAATAAATTCTCGTTAGCGAGAATTACAGATTTATTTTAAACACACGTCATGACACGGCGAAACGCGCGGAAACAAGAGTGGGTTTTCCCGTTATTTTCTCCCGACTCCGATGACCGATTGAGCCTAAATTTTCACAGGTTTGTTGTTTTATATATAAGTTGTGATACACGAAGTGTGGGACTTGGACAATACTGATTACCGAAAGTGTATAATGGCTTTAAGGACAAATATGTATCTGAAGCGATACTGTCAGATACGTTTCTCAGATTGTGTTATCCAATCGTGGATTATTCCTCCTACTTGGACATAATCGCTGTAGATTTTGAAATGAAAATTTCACATGTTAGTTGTGTTGTATTTTAGAAATAAAACAATCAAACGTTTAGAAGAAACCAAAGGTTTACTTTGATCTCCCGTTCATGTAAATCAAGATACGGTACAGATATTTGATTTTTGAATGTGACCCACAGTTCACCTTATTCTGGTTGTTAAACATCTTGCAACATAACCAAAAATATTAAGAACTTCAACCCAAGGTTAAACCTTCTTCCCTCTAATACGAAACAACTTCCGTTTTATAAAAAGTTCGTGTGGGGACTCGAGTCTTTACCAACCGCAACCATATTGACTTGACCAGTGTTGATTCCGAACCACAGAAATATTTGTTAAATCAACAACTTATAATAGCATTAAAGCATTAGTTAAATATGTATCACAAATATAACTTATACTATACAAATAAAGCATGACAAAGGGGTATTCGAGAGGTATTTGAGTACTATTCTAAGTCTATTGTCGGTCTCTTTAAGTCACACCTGAGAGGACACAGGTGCACGCGGCACTCGTTTTTGACGTTTACATTGTTTTCTTCTTTTGGGACACACTTGAATAATTCCATTGACATTGTGCTTTGTTTAGGGAAAGCTTGGGAACATTTAAAGAGCAATAACATGCTGTTCTTTTTGTCAAAAAAATCATAACAAATTGTATGGATAATATTGTGATTTTGTGTTGGACAAAGGATAGAATGGGTTGATGACGTTTATGAGTGATTGATGCTAAGCGCTTAAAAGTCGTCAAAGCTAAGCATGAATGCACCTGGAAAAGGTGTGCCAATAAAGGGCATTGTCACATTGTCACAACTGCATTGCGTGCTACAGGTAGCACATGGTACCACATGAGTAATTTTTCAAGCAATGTCTTAAAGCCATTATACACTTTCGGTAAACAGTATTGACCAAGTCCCACACTTCGTGTATCACAACTTATATATAAAATAACAATCCTGTGGAAATTTAGGCTCAATCGGACATCGGAGTCGGGAGAAAATAACGGGAAAACCCACTCCTGTTTTCGCGCGTTTCGCCGTGTCATGACATGTGTTTATAACAAATCCGTAATTCTCGTTAACGAGAATTTATATTGTTTCACCGTTTTCTCAAAAAGTAAAGCATTTCATGGACTAATATTTCAAGAGAAGTCTTTCACCATTACCTTCTGTAAACCCTGTAAATTATTTGTAAATCTGTGAACTTTTTTTTTTTTTTCTGTACCGAAAGGGTCCGATGGCTTTAAGATTACCAAGAAAATTATGAGAACGTTCAAATGTGAATGGATGCTTTTCTTTGAGATTGCCTGTAACTGGTTGTCTGTTAATTGCCTCGTGTATCGCTAACACTCAAAACTAACGGGTCAGAATTGACCTTGATTCGGGTCAAATGAGCCTGATACATTTTGGGTCAGCATGACTCGGAATCTATGTCCAAATGACCCGGAAATGGGTCAAGTTGACGTAGAATCCGAGCTAAATATCACAAGTTGCTTCTTTTTTTTCTTTTTTCTTTTTTTTTGGGGGGGGGCGTCTACATTTTGTTAACTTTCATCATGTTTATGTCACTCCATAGTATAAATTAATTAATTAGCCAAATGATTTGCTTTGAATTACTGGTTTATTGTACATTTTAGGTATAATTCTTGTTAAGCGATTTGATATTCAAGGGAAAAAAATATAGGTCTGTTATGAAAATGGGTCAGAACTGGGTCAGGTTCCCTCCGAGTCAGAATCCCGCTGAATACTGACCTGTGAAGAATGTCGCATGTCATAAGTTTTGTTTATCTTTGCCGGTTGTTGCTTTAATTTTGTCAAAATGCGATTACAAATGACTAGGTATATCCAACAGTTGCGAACGAACGGCTTCAAGGGAAGGTACACGTTTTGTAATTGCCAAAGACCAGTGTATCCCATCATACGCATAAAAAACATGCATGTGAAAATTTGAGCTCAATTGGTCATCGAAGTTGCGAGAAAATGATGGGAAAAAACACCATTGTTAAACGAATTTGTGTGCTTTCAGATAAGTATAAAAGACTTCTAGCTAGAAGTATTTTATTATTTTAGTGAGAAATTACCTCTTTCTCAAAAATTACGTTACTTCAGACGTCGTTTCCCACGATGTTTTAAACTATCAAAAGCTCTCCAATGCTAGTTACCAAGTCAGTTTTTAAGGTAATATTTGTTTTGAGTAACTACCAAACGTGTTTTTTCCCTTTAACATTAATAATGAGATGTGTAGTAAGCTAATTTTTCTGTTTCAAAATAACTGTTTCGACTTTGGAAGTTACAGGAGGGAAGATAGAGGTACCAAATAATTTGTCCCTTGTTTTCCCCATGCATTCGAATTATGTTGAAAAACACCATCAATGCTGATTTATTATAGGCCTAACATTGAGGTTACCGGGCTATAAATGTGATCGTGTTTACCTAAATCCTGCTTCACCTGAAAATACCAAAAATCTTTTTCTTGGGATGGTGTTGGATTTCCTCCAAGTTGTCTCTCCGCGATAGCATTCCATTCGATTCCTTGCACCCACGCTTTTGCATGAAGATGTTTGAGGACATTCCTATCTATGGATTAAGCTTGAAAATATAAACTGACATGAGTAGTGTAAACCGAATTCGGGATCCTCAGTCAGGGGGGAAAAGTTAAGAGGACGAGAGGCCAATCCACTCTATCAAGTGCATTGAAACTGAATAAATAGAGGCGCATGCCTGTCGTCAGGCCGCTCATACGACGTTTTGATTGGTCGCCGTCCTGACAGTGATTTCATAGACGTTTGTTGATTGGCTAAGACGCCAGGGCCATTATCGCCTCATTGCGCATGAGCCTGAGAAAACCCCGGATTGTCGGTGTTTCCTTTGAACACGAACCGAACGGCGAGTTTCAAATGGGCGATTGCTTTGTTTGTTTTCCCGGACTTTGGGCAATCCCTTTGATGAGCCGCCGGTCTTTGGTCCTTTTGTCCAACCCACCGATTGCTGAACTCATTAATTTTGTCATTTATTATTTTACCTTGCCGTGCCGTGCTTGCTAATACTAACTCAGCGCCCGATGTTTTAATGCTATACTACTACCTAGAAGGCAGAGTGATTTTTGACAGTAGTGTTGAAGTTTCCATCTGAGCAGGAAGTTTGTGTACGTCAATCCTCTAGGATATTATAAACTTACTCACCCAAAAGAAAACAAAACTGAAGTTACAGCTTGAATATTCAGTTCAACCTCTGCCGTTTATGTTTGGATAGTGGAACGCACAGGGATATTTGTTAGTCAAAACAAAAATTTGTGCATAGGACACATTTTGTAGGTCAACTTTAAAGTTTGTACATTATGAGGGAAGCAGTGATGGAGTGCTTACGATGTATCCTGGCGTTGGTCTGTGTTGGATTCGGACTTGTAAAGCAGAGCCAAGCATTGATTGATAACTCATTCCGGTCCTCATCTTTGGAATCCTCATCCTCCTCAACAACAATACGGATGACAACATCATTATCCTCCACCCCACTGGTGCTCCCAGACCCCCGGTTGTCCCACTGGGCCCGGGCTGCAAGCGACTACCTCCGTAGTCTGGACTGCACCACGGTGACTTTCACCTCGCAGAGTGAGTGTCAAAGACTCCAATCTCTCGACACCAGGCAGATGAACGTGTACCTAGCGGGACCTCGGAGCAGGGATACCCTGGTAGCGGTGCTACCGGACGGCGGACTGAGTAGGGGCAAGAGTCACGATGCTGTGCTGGTGATTGACCCGTATCCAACGGCCGCTTTTGGACATCTCGTCATCGTTTTCTCATTGGACTTGGATACAGATTGGGAAGAATGCCGCAACCGTCTGGGATGGTATATTGGTAAGTATTTGTGCTTTCCAAAGTTAAGGAGTCTGAAATTAATATTATAATACAGGCCTGGAATTATGGAACAGAACATGTTCTCCGATGCCCTGGTCCCTCAAAGCATTGGTGTCGCTTCAACAGAGACCCCATAACCTTTTAGGGTTGTCAAATGGCATCGCTTTTTGCAGAAAACAATTAGCGTTGCTCTCTCCCCGATATGAAATTCTGTTGATATGCTTGTTCCATCGATTTTCCTTACACCCACACCATACTGCAACCTTTATATCAAAGATTGAAATGCCAGTCGAACTTTTAACATTGTAATAAATCTGACCATAGAGCTATAAATTGTACCCCAGCATCACTCATGCATAACATAGTGAAAGGTTATAGCATTAAACATCGTTGTGAGACAAGTAACAGTTTCTGTCATAAGTTCACAGTTATTTCACTCTATCCTTTTCATTCAAAACAAACAGCCTCATAAAACACATACACACTATTAATATCCTTCATATAACCCGTGTATTTTTCCCCACGACAAGGTCTTATGTGGGCTTTAACGTGTCACTGTACGTTGACGTTGGCATACCGTCCATATGGGGGAAAAGGCATGTGGTCTAAATTTAGCATACCTCGGTTCGTGATGGAATGGCAGTGTGTTTTACCATGGTTCTTCCTCCATGGTTTTACCTAGGGGTTATTTACACGATTATTTCTAAGTCTGCATTTGGATTTGCGTTGGCACGCAATGCTAAACAGTGTTTTTTCATCCACGTATTTGGGTTTCTTGCGGGTGTCCTTACAGCTTAAGTTTGCACAAAACAAGGAAGAAGTTTTGTTGTGTTTCCCATGTTGTAGCAAAATCTTCCAGGTTGTTGTTTTATAGTGGTTTGGGATTGTTTGGTAAAAGGAAAAAATAAAATAGGTAGAGTTGACTGCCTAAGGCGCTGGGCACTTTTAATAAATACTCGTCTCAAAATAATTGTTGGCATAAAACATTAAACCTTATGGTAACGAGCAAAGGAGAGCTGTTGATGGTATAACACATTGTGAGAAACGGCTCCCTGTTTGAAGTAACGTAGTTTTTGAGAAAGAGGTATCAAAATATGGAATTTCTTCAGGACTGAACTGAAGCCATTTTTAGGAAACTGAGTTCACATAATTCGTGAAACAATGGTGGTTTTGAATTTTTGTATGAATCCCTTGCAGCTTCGAGGTCAAATTGAGTATTTTTTCCCACAAATTTTCTTAATTTATGCATATGTTATTGCTGGGGTGGATTTCACAAAGGTGTTCCTAACTTAGGACTAGTCATAGGCAATGCTAAGAGATAGGACCAGTCCTAAGTTAGGATGAGTTACTGGTCCTAACTTGGGACCAGTCCTATCTCTTAGAAATGCCTAGGACTAGTCCTGAGTTAGGACTACCTTTGTGAAATCCACCCCGGGTCTTCGACGCTTTATACCAAAGGTGTCCAGTACCTTTAAGATGACGTTATAGAGCGACACCCAAGCACTGCTGGAGGTCAATTTCATGAAAGACCTCGACGAGAAATTAAGGGCCAGCCAAGACAAAATCCCTGCCGTGCCCTGTGGTTAGTTTCGACTCAAATTCGATAAGACTACTAAATGATCTTTTTAACTTTTGGCCTTGGAATTGGTCTTACGGCATAAATCTTCAACTCAATCGTTAGTGTTTTTGTTTATTGCATAGAACGGAAGGGACCTCGCCTAAACGAGGAGCAGTTTTTTAACAAAACCTCCAAAAGAAAATAAGAGATAGCAAGTGGACTTCTCTATTAGACACTAGCCACTTTTGGCTATTGCACAAAACCTGAATTCTCACTTGGTGTAACATTATGCATAAAATAACTAATCTCTGAAAATTTGGAAAAGTTGGCCTGAGTGAGAAATAACTTCTTTCTCAAAAATTGCGTAACGTCAGAGGCCGCTGTTTCTTCACAATTTGTTAAACTATTATCAACAGCTCTCTCCATTGCTCGTTGCCACGCAAGTCATTTTTTTTATTTTATTTTTTTTTTGGGGGGGGGGGTATTTACCAATAGTGTCCAGTGCCTTTAAAGACAGAGTAAGAACACGTAAAAAGACAAAATAGGCCACTGTGACCCTCATGTTCTTGGCCTCGATTCGAGTTTAGACCACACTATTACGTAATCATCAGAAAACCTTGTGAGAGATTTTGATGTATAATAAACATTGACCTCGAAAAAATCACTATCCTTGAAATGTTTTCTCGGTAACCTAGATCTTCTCTAATCTTCTTCAAAGATAAACCCCTAGATTCAAATCTTCAACAAACCTGTGGCTTAAAAATCAACATAGGATAATCTCTTCTGTTGTAGTAGATAATCTTGTAATGCTAATCAGCAAACATAGTCTTTGTTTCTAATGTAGCGCAAGACGCCATGTTGACTAAATAGTCCGAGTTGTGTGGCGTGGATAAGCACGTGCCACGTTGTAGCGTTTGAAATTGTGTACAACAAATGACGCGGTTAGAAGTTATGCTGGTGTAGTTTGGTGAACATAACAACGTCTGCATAGTCTTGTCTTTACTTGGCTGTTAATGAATTTCATCTTAAATTGTCTGGCAATCGTTCTCTTACTTTAGCCAGTAAAGTCGTCCAATGTATTTTTTTGACTGGCCTTGTTACAATTTCAGTCTGTGAGTTGTTACTTGTGCATTGTATTAAATTTACTCTGCTGTAAATGTCGGCTCTTTTGAACTCATTCTTCTCATTGTTAAAGTTGCGTATTGACGGCATTCATATCGGCATGTTTTACCCCATTGATAGAAACTCCACTGATTTCCGCGTTGTTGGGCATTTCGACAAAAGTGAAGATTGTTCGAGCCCATGAGACTGTGATTGCTGGCGGTGTTGTTGCCTTTGATCTAGCGGGCTGCCAACCACTCAAGTCTGCCGTGACAATTCTCTGAATGACGGCATGCTACCCGCTTGAGTAAGTCTTCCGCCGTCAACCGAAGATCCCACCAGCGAGTCTGTTCAATTGAATGGGAAGGGTTAACCACAATACATTAGGTCTGCGCCGTTCCAAATTATTGTGCAAAAGCAAGTTTCCAGTGAACAGGCAAACTAAAAATGATGTCTCTTAAAGGAACATTACAGAATTGCGTTTTGCTAACAAGACAGATGCTGGCAATGCAAGCACTTTATGTAAATCTACCATGTACATAAAATGAACAAACCTGTAGAAGTTTGAGATCGATCGGCCATTTTATGGGTCACGAGAAAATAGTGGAAAACTGATAACAAACTTTGCACCATATCGATTTAAACAAATATATGAATAAAACGCTCACTGAGCGATAAACTCCAAACGGGAAATAAGTTTTCTTGATTTCTCATCAAACATGATATTTCAGGCAGAAATATTTTAAGGAATTTTGTCCACTATCATCATCATTAGACCGTGGTAGTCTAATGTAAATCTGTGATCTTTGCGATTTCTGTTCTTACCATTATTCTGTAATGTTCCTACAACTTGGGCATTTGCTTCATTCATAATTCAAAGCAGCGATTTGGTTCAAGAAGTGCAGCATGATTATTGGATGTTCGGTTCCCACGAATTCTCTACGGATAACATAACGATGAGTCCAGTCATGTCTGAAATCCAATGACTTTTCAAATCGTCCGTGTACTCAAAAATAATATTCAATGCTCATCAACATTGTGATGTATCGGTATGGAACGATTCCCCTTCAGAGCAAATAGCTACACAAAATGCATCAGTTGCTACTCAGAAAGAAGCAACTATTATTTTAAAGAACTTTAACAAATTGTCAAAATATGAGAACACATCGGTTCAATAAGAGTGCAAAGGAAGGGTAACATACCACTAAGTACACTAACCCAAACAACGTACATTAAAGCGGTTTTCCCCAAAGGAAAGACAAACAAACACTAGCCCTTTGGTGACGTTGAATTTCTGTCATCACCGGGCGACAGCCAGCCGGAGCGGCCCGACCTGACCCCGCGATGGGGGTTCACGGAGCGGAAGCCCGGGGTCGAGGGCCGTGAGTGGTTGCGACGTGACGTTCGTCCTTTCTCCTCCGCAAAATGAGCCACATCGGAGTTACGTATAGCAATTTTAAAGGTCATTTGGGGACACTTAGCGTCTCTCAACACGAAGAGACGATTACAAAATGCCAACATTTTATGCTGAATAGTGGAACGTGTGAAACGTGTATAATGAGCTTGAGGTACTGAAGTACGGAAGCTTTAAAGGCATGGTATACTCTTGAAGTTTTGATGTGAACTGTACTTTGCAAATAGTGATACTGAACCATCTAACCAAAATAGCCAAAAGTGATTTTTGATGTGATGGGCCCACTGTCAATGTAGGTAATTTAATTGGAAATGTTTCACTCGTAATTAATGTAGCAGGCGTTTCTGAGCGAGTGTTTTAAAATGGCTTCCCCTTACCCCCACACGTCCCTCAAAGTATAGATCCGCCCCTAAAACTCGTCCAAGGTCCCTCAATAACACATTCACATGGAAGATAGCTTTCAAAACAAACTGTACACACATTCCATACCATGATTCCACGTGATAAGACGAGTGTAAACAAACATAGAGCAGTCATATAAATAGACGATAGGGGGGACTGGGGCCAGATACGCTCTGGTGGCTAGACGATCCACAACAACAAACAAACAACCCCCTTCAAACTTTGATGGAAGACCGATACAAAAACCCCACCAGGCTCCTGCTAGTTTTACCATACCGCTCTATGGTTCTGCGGTGGTGAGCAATTTCACAGAATCGCCCATATCACACCTTCTTTTCAAAACATACATGTTATTGCACCATCACATGATAGCCCCCCTATTACACCATTGGCTCCCGTACAAAAGATCAAAGGGCTAAAGCCGACACTGTTATGGTATCATAACAAAAGTAGGGGCGCTGTTGTTTGTCAACAAACTACCCACCCCGTCAGGGGTTGGTCTACCTCCATCGTTATACATTATCTGAATGGCATTCCTATACCCCTATTGTTTTACAGTCACGGGCAGGTGTCAATGTCAGCCGCAAGTGGTTGGGGTAACTGATAGCCCGACCAGGGGTGGAGCGGTTCTTTTATGTAGAAAGTGAAGTCGTAAACAGTTTTAATTCGTCTGAGATCAAAAGGTTGTGGGGGGCTGGGTGCAAGGGGGTTGAGACTGAGATAAGTACGGGGTAACGTGCTACTCAAACGGCAGAATTTTATCTGGGGTCCCTTGATTAATAATAGCATGGTTATTGTCCTATCACACAAATTACATAATAATGTACAAGTTGTACAATATTACAAAATGTACTTCGTGTGAATGCTACTATATTTAGCAAGGAATCCTTGCTAAATAATGCTCTTGTATGAAAGGGGCTTAAAGATGATCTTTGAGAACTCTTTTCTTCGCGGGGTTGAAGTTAATTTTGAGGAGTGGAGTCCCCTTGATCGACCAGCAAACATAGTATGTTGAAGCTAGTCTCGGCTGAATTTCTACATTCCGCCCGGGTAGTATTTAAAAAACAGAACAGTTCTTTTTAAAACTGAACATCTTCAAAATTCCGAATAATATATTCCGCTGCAGCAGAGAGTATAAAGGCCTGAAACTTCAAAGAGACAACGAAGTCGATTGCCGCCATGCCCCTTGGGATTGCCTTCGCCTTCGCCCTTGAAATGCTCCAGTATAAATTTACAATTTCCTCATAGCTTGCCTTTTACCTTTTTAGTGGAAAGTGCCTTGGTGTCTTTGCCCTTTCAAAAAAGGAAGCACACGGGCCTGGAATATTTAAGAAAGAAAAGTTCTCTAGAACAATATATATCCAGCATCATGTACCGCAAACCTATACAATTATTTTTAGGCGATAGATTCTTTTGGCTGAAAGTTACTGTTTTTTCCCGATTTACAACTGTTTGCTTCATTTTTGTCTTCCTTCAGGTGATGGAGAGTGTATTCAGATTATTGAGAAGCGAAGATGTCGCAACAAACTCCACCGTAAGACGGGTCGTAGACGCTGCGAGATTAACTTTCTTCCACTCGTCCATCTGGAAGGAGATGACGTAAGTTTCATAAATCTGCTTATTATGAAATAATTGCTTAGTTGGAATTGGCAGGGGCCGCCACAAGCCATGCACATTGCACTGATCTGTTAACATACACGTCTTCATTATAAGCACAAAAATCAGTTGATGAAATTGGGCATAGTTCGTGAACTGATTTAAAATTCGAGTCCGTTGAAGGGTCAGGTTGACCCACTTTTTGATCAATTCGAGGTTAAATTACTTGAGAATACAGAATTATAGCTGACAGAAGCTACTGCTTGTAAACCGATCCAAAAGACCTACGTTAGCAATGCTAAATTAATGGCAAGTGTCCTGACGTTTCGATCTTGTCAGAATCTTTCTTGAAATGCCTTCAAGAAGACTCTTCTAGGGTTGAAACGTCAGGCCACTAAAATCGTCCTTCTTTTTTTTTTTTTTGGGGGGGGAGACATACATGTACATGTTTCTTTGGCCTCAAATTGAACCATTGTTTGTAGTTTTATCAGCAAGAACAGACAATTTATTGCGTTTTTCAAATCGAAGAATCCAGGTGCGCTTTTGAGGGTTTTTTTCTGGGAATAAAACCCCAACAAACAAAGTTAGAAGTGAGTTTCATAAACAAAACCAGATAAAATGAAGACATTAAACAAAGCAGTTGGAAACATACCCCCTTCAAAGCCCACCCACCTCCACACTGCGGGCAGAGATTTCCCCGAATAAATACACCTTAAATCTTGTCGCAAACAGAGAAAATAAATTTGCTAGCGACTACAAACAGACATATAAAAACCCTGAGTAATTCTCAGAGATTCCTTACCAAATCCTTACAGCCCTAAAGCAAAAGGGTTCGTCACAAAAACAAGACGCAGTGATTTGTATATATAAGCCATCAACCGCCTTTGATTTTTTACCGCCAGTGCAATTTTACGATGACTTCAAAGGAGCCGGTTGCATTTATTATTAGCGCGCTGAGGTTCACCAACCGACCGTGCATATCTCACCACATGGGTAGGCCATATCAAATGGTAATTTACCCTCCACGGACGGGCATATGATTGTGGTAGCTTGGACCGTTTTTATTTGAATGAGATTCGTGCCTGGTAAAGTTTCAGGATCATCATTTTTTGTTTTAAACCCCAAGGGTATTTTTGCGCTTTAGATATTAATTTATGAAATCATATGCTGATGTTTCGTGATTATTTTTTAGTGATGGAATTTATACCACTGCGCATCCGACTAGAAGCGCAGTATTTAAAGACACTGGACACTTTTGGTAAAACGTCAAAGACCAGTCTTTTCACTTGGTGTATCTCAACATATGCATAAAATAACTAAAATTTGAGCTCAATCGGTCGTCGAAGTTGCGAGATAATAATGAAAGAAAAACACCCTCGTCACACGAAGTTGTGTGCTTTCAGATGCTTGATTTCGAGACCTAAAAAAAAGGAATATCAAATTCTGAGGTCTCGAAATCAAATTCGTGGAAAATTACTTCTTTCTCGAAAACCACTTCACTTCAGAGAGAGCCGGTTCTTACAACGTTTATACTATCAACCTCTCCCCATTACTCGTCACCAAGTGAGGGTTTTTTTCTACTAAATATTTTGAGTAAATACTATATTTTGAGTGTCCACTGCCTTGAAATTGTTATGTCGAAGACGCAAAGATTATTAATTTATGATTTTAACTTCTTTTTGTTTTTGCAGGACACTGAGCAGCAATTACGTTGTTTCTCCAATGTTGGATCTTTCGGAGCTTGCCCACAGTACCGGTCGGACATTGGGAACTATACCAACCGATGTGAGCTGTCTCACAACACTTACAGATGTGAACTACCAGTGCAACATGTAAGAGACATTTATTAAGGAACCAGACTAAATTCTTTTCCGAGCGAAAGGGAATCCTTAATCAAATCATAAGGAAAAAATAATATTGCGTTCCAAGTTCAAACTTCGCGTAAAAAATATGCACTCCAGGGTCGAAATTGACGCAGATGCAAGGACCCTGCCCTGATCTTGGTCGTAAAAAATTGTCAAACTGACGAAGATTCCCGGTCTAAATCTTATTTGTCGAGTTTCTAGTCCGGCCTGGCCCGGAAATGTCTTCCGACCCCTCTGAGAAAGGGGTTAGACGTTTTTCATGTCAATTCAAACAATATGTAAAAACATGGATTTATGCCTAGTCATAATTTTGTTTTTACCATCGGGCGTTTGTGGCACTTAATTAAAAAAACCAGTGAAGATATTCGTCAGCAATTTCGTAGCCTCTAATCAAGTTCATCCTTTTCCAGGTCATCGCAAGGTGTAAGATCTACGAGATATGCGATCAGGCTGTGTTGATATCCGGCGGCTGGAACAGGCAGACTAGTCAACAACATAACGTGCAGAACATCCGTGGGGTTTATTCCATGTTGAGAGAACATGGGTTCAAAAGGCCAAACATCAAGACATTCTTTGCAGATAGTGGCGATATCTTACGTGAGTAATTTTCTTGGAGGGGTGAGATTGTTATCAATAGAGGGCGATTTTGCTTTCAATTTTTTAAGGGTCAAAAGGTTAGATTTGTAGTTGTTAGACGTCTGAAAACATAAGTTCAAGTGGCCAAATTTAATATCAAGACATTCTTTGTTTATAGTTGTTATACTTGAGTAATTCTTATAGGGGTTACATTGTATCAATAGAGGGCGGTTTTGCTTTCAATAAGGGTCAAAAGGTTAATTTTGTAGTTGTTTGACCTCTGAAAGCATCTGTAGGAAAATGTAGATATGTTTCATCCCCATTAGTTGATAATCAATGGTTCTGTATACATGAATATCTGTTGAAAATTACAGAAAGAGGTTCGGAAAACCTTTAAATTCTGCTTCAAAATGTTTTCTGTATTCAGTTGATTTTCTAATTTTGTGTATTTTTTTTTTACAGTGGAAGAGGACGAACTTAGCAACCGTAACTCATACCCAGCAACCCAGAAAGACGCCATCAGGAACCACATCAGCACATTGTGTAGAGTCACTAACTGTGTGGAAACCTTGGTCATCTACCTAAATAGCCCAGTAATGAATGATGGAACCAGTCTACTGTGGGATACGGACAGTGATGGAGTGGTAAGATAATCCAAATTTCTAAGGCTTACTTTTGATCCCCGCGAAATCGAAAGTGTCACATTCAGAGATGAAAACGTCTTATTCTATGTTGAGACCACATCCGAGCTGTAGAGTCGTGAAATAGAGGGACCGGTTTTCGTTCGACACACGGTGTCTGGATGCCTCTCGTGGAAGAAAATGTCTTCCAATCACAAGAAGTTGTTGCAACTCTTTCGACCACATGACTGCATTAAAAACTTTACCATTGAAATCATAAATTCCTGAAGCTTTGTGTTATAGACCTAATGCAGTGAAGTCAAAGCTGCCATCTTAGTTAAAAAACTACGAAAATCAAAAGCAAAGATCTGTACACATGCGCACAAGTTTGGCCACTGAACGTCCGCTTTTTTACCTCTAGGTGAGGACACCCTACTAAAGATGACATCGTGTGCTTATTATGGTCTTTTGACTTCACGTTTTGATAAAATATCAATTGCATCTTCATATTTCATCTAATGTATTTATTTTTCTATCAGGCCTCAGAAACCGAAACCTACACAGCATCCGAATTCCTAGGAGACATCGAAGATTGCCGAGCCAAACGGATATACGTCATCGCTGACCAGAGCTTCTCTGGTTTATTGGCCGAGACTATCATTACGTCAGAGAAGCATAATAATGTTGTTGTGTTCGCCAGTGGTGGCGCTACAGAGTATTCTTGGAACGATGAGCTCACGTGGCAGTGGGTAGAAGCTAACCATACAACGCAATGTGTGGATGGAATATTTGAGGTCAGTACCAAAAATCATTTGCAGAACCAATCTTTTTAAAATATTCACGCTTGAATAATATCACTAAGGGTTGCAGGAAAAGGTATTGTTTCATTTACGAAATAAACAGTTGTGTTAAGCATTCTGCTAATGCAGTGGAAATGTGGTAAACATTCAAATAAAAACCTTTTTTTTGTGAGGTGGATTTTCAGGCATGCAACCTTTTCCTTTTTCGACTGATTTAACCTGATCAGACGTTTTCAAACAATGTCCAGGTTGAAACTTCCAAGAAAACTTTACAAAACGTTTTGTGCAAAGTTAACAGTGTTTGGTCATCTTCTCTCGGATTCCATATAGTATAAACAATTTTAGCAATTGTTTCAGTTCCAAATATTTAGGTTTTATAGTAAGATATCGGTTGTATGCCACAAATTTGAGTTTGTTGCATATTTTCGACTGATATCTCAAAAACTTTACAACCTTTTGAAACGAATGTTCATGTCACTTTCATTGTATTCAGCTTTTCATATGATCAACATCATTTGATTAAAGCCATTATACACTTTCGGTACAGAAAAGAAAAGAAAAAAGTTCACAGATTTACAAATAACTTACAGGGTTTACAGAAGGTAATGGTGAGAGACTTCTCTTGAAATATTATTCCATGAAATGCTTTACTTTTTAATAAAACGTTAAAACTATTAGTTCTCGATAACGAGAATTACGGATTTATATTAAACACCTGTCATTACACGGCGAAACGTGCGGAAACAAGGGTAGTATTTTCTCCCGACTCCGATGACCGATTGAGCCTAAATTTTCACAGGTTTGTTATTTTATATATAAGTTGTGGTACACGAAGTGTGGGACTTGGGACAATACTGTTTACCGAAAGTGCATAACGGCCTTAATTACACGGAATTATAATAAACGAATGCTTCCAATTGAACAATAATTGATGTACTTTATATTACTTATTATTAAGCAACTTGTCTTTCTCTCATTACCTCACTCCAGGACTACGTTGACACGATGACGTCACTACCCATCATGGCGGAGGGCGGTTTCAATGCAGCTAACAGCACAATCTTCGGTGCGCCGTGCAACACGTTACCGTTCTTCACCCAACACGAGATTAAACTAAACTTCATGGGCTGTCAGAACCTTCCAATGAAATGGTGGCTGGTCAAGTTTAAGGAGTCCAGGAACTCAAGGTCGTAAAACGGCCGTGAATTCAGCTTTTTTTGTATTATTTGAAAATACTCTTTATCTGTGTGAGAAATATCTCTGTTTCTGTTGTAACTTGGTTGAGAATTTCTTTTCTCATAAAAGACTTCACTATGTAAAAGAAACGTGCATTCTTCAAAAATGATAAGATTTGGTGTAAGGGGCGTTCTTGATCTCACTTTTTTTGAAGTATGAAATCGAACAATGACGTCATAGTGGATTGCGTCCCCAGTTGCGTCTTCAATGGGCTGAAAAAGGTTGTTTTCAACAGAGGGCGCTCTCAGACGAACTACCTACGCCATTTGCCGTGTAGGAACAGAATATCCTGTAATACTTAATCAGGAGATTCTGTCCCCGCATGGGAAATTAATGTGGGATGATTCAAAAGAGGGCGCTATCACAAGAAATGTGTACACAGTTTGCCATTTTTTTTATGGTGGACCGAATCTCCAAGGTGACGGAACCTCCTGGCACGACGGCACTAAAGTTGTTTCAATGAATGAAGTTTGAAGAAATGGAAATTCAGATTGATTGACATATTTTTCACGCAGAAGTGGTTTAGTTGTAAAAATGTAAATACAGAAAATTAATTGGTATATATAGGTGTACTGTTACCCAACGACGATGCTTACTTTGCTAATGCTGCCCCCACCTTTAAATAAATAATGACTAAATTATTGTCAAATCATGTAACTTTTTGACCAAAAAACTTATTAGGCATTCGCTCGGCCCAACGGCTTTATCGAAGCAACTGGGATGGACCAAATAGACTCGGCCCCTGTCTTTAAAGCCTGAAGCCTTTTGGGCCACATCTGAATAAATTTGTGCAAAAATTGTGATTTTTCTTTCATTATTCTCTTGCAACTTCGAGAACCAATTGAGTCACATTTTTGTCCTCGCATATTTGTTATGTCATGTATGTTGAGATACAGCAAGTGAGAACACTGGTCTTTGGTAATTACCAAGAGTGTCCATGCCTTTAACGGGAAGATGTGACCGAGCATAAATTGGCCATGGAGAATGTTCCAATGCGCATGTGTAAACGTAGTTCCCACTTGCATGAACGTTGATGACGTCATAGCCACATAAGCACAAAACATCCGCCGTTGTTCGTTTGTTTTAAAGCATTTGACTTGTAAGTGGCCGTTTCGATAAACAGGTTTGAAGTAAACTTCTTCATCATTTTCAAAAGGCGTCATGAACAGTTTGTACCAAAAAAACTAAGTCCAGTCGGAAAGCTACTCAAAAGTTGTATAAATATTCTTCTGACGACTGACTGACATTTATTATCATGAAGCTTGAAGCAAGATAAACCTTAGCCTATTTGCTGAGCAAACAGACCTGGAAACCAGCTGAAACAATGTAACCTATACCTGAGCTGGTATCCTGTTTCCTGCTAAGCAATATCTGTCATGTGCTTAGCAAGTGCGAGTGCTTCCGAGCTTTTGTTCCCATTTTTGACCGACTTGTATTCATAAGCTAATCTTACAAAAACTTGAGATTTTATATATGTGCTGTAAATATTACAGTTTCCTCGTAAAAGTATGTAAATCATATTGTATTATATTAAGGTGTTATTAAAAACAAAAAATAAGTATTATATTTTATGAAGCATTCTTTCTTTATTCCCTGACACGTGTTTGTTTAAAGGCAGTGGACACTATTGGTAATTACTCAAAAATAATTGTTATCATAAAACCTTACTTAATTACGAGTAATGGGGAGAGGTTGATGGTATAAAACATTGTGAGAAACGGCTCACTCTGCAGAGCCATAGTTTTCGAGAAAGAAGTAATTTTCCACGAATTTAACTTCGAAACCTCAGATTTAGAACTTGAGGTCTAGTATCCCTATATTAGGATTCATCTGGGAAAAAATTGGAAAGAAGCTGATTTCAACTGATAATGGTAGGTATGGGTGTCAGTTACCACCAAAAAAAAGTAAGGACCAATTGGGGTTGGGGAAATCATTTCCCCGGGGGGTAATTAAAACCCGGGGGTTAATTACCCATAATTTACCCAAAGTATGTTGTGTTTGGTATCAAATGAAAGGAAATTTAATTTTAAACCAAGTTAGTGATGTTTATTTTGTCATTTTATCATCCTGTAAAAAGTTACACTTGATTTAAGATGTGGCGCTTGCTAACACAGGATCAACAAGGTTGTTACACTATTCTAATGTAAAAACCTTAAAACTATTATTTTACATTACTTTGTATCTATCAAAGTGTACCACACTGTTTAAGGGTTCAAATTAACTTGGTTCAAGACATTTTAAGTGGATACTACTGGTACTCACAAGCCAAACGTGACAGAAAGCTCATTAAAGACCCTAAACACAATAATGGGCCACCACGGCTTGAATAGCAAAGTTCCTCTTCATTGCTCATTTTTCGGTGTCTGCAATATCTGCTCCATTGGAGCAATGTCCACAGCACACTCCACATCCCCCCTTGTTCAAGGGGCCCAAGTATGGAGGATTTGAGATACTGCCATACCCTAACTTGGTGGTGAACACGAAGGGAGTGTTGTTGGTGTTGGTGGTAGGCGATGAGGATCTATTTTTCCCTTGACTGCTTGCTGCTTTTGGAACCTTTGATAGTATGTTGTGTTTGGTTTCAAATAAACAGAAATTTAACTTGAAACTAAACAAGTGTTGTTAAACCTGCAAGTTTACTATCATCCTTATTCTTCACATCATAAAAAGCTTCAAAAACCGTTTACTCGGAATCTTGTAACAACTCTTCCAGAACGTAGGAGCCGTGATTCGGGTAAGAATGGGGTCACTTGTTACCAACACTGGAACCAGCAGGGACGATGGCAACCTGTTGGTAGCTGAAATTCCATCTCAACAAAGCCATCATAAGGAAGAGTTGAATTATTTGCTGCCATTATCAGCAGAGTACTGTTCTATAGCAAGTCAGTCACTGGTTGAACATGTTCTGGTTATAAGCCATGATGTAGACACTAGGGAAACCTGGGCACCAGTATCACACAAAGCCTAGGTTGGTCTTCTTCCTAGATTACACCGGGTGGTGCACTTCGGGCCAACTAAGTTGGTCAGTTTCGAACCTTGTGGTAGTTGCTGAGCTGACATAACCATGAGGGCAACACTCTCTGAGACATCACTTGAGTGTATAGAGGTTTTGGTTAATTGGGTTGGTTTTGAAGACATTGAATTTCTTGAGATTGATTGGATGTCAGGACGGCTACTCATCCCCTCCGTTCGCCACGTTGCCGTCTCCTGCCTGCTGGGGTCGTTGTCGCTGTTTGCAGCCTCTCCTGAAGTGCTTAGAGCTACCACAGGTGAAGCAGTGGTCATATTCAGGTCATTTACTGGCTTGTCGTTACAGCCCAATTCATGAGAGGGCAGTGTTTTTGGAGCATTGGGTCTCTCTGCTGTTTTGGTTAAGGTGGAAGCTTTGAGAGCAGCCAAGTCAGCTTGAATCTGTTGGAGCTGCTTCATCAGGTTGGTCTTGACGGCACTCACCTCCTGCACTCTTACAGCTTGCTTGTTTTTTTTCTGCGTGGCTAAACGAACAACATGTATCTCTCTACCCTCAGCAATTTTGAGATGCTAGAAGAAGGTTTCATCGTGACCCGATTAACCGAACTGGCTGATAATGCGAGACTCCTTCTTCACCGGCCATTTGATTTACCGGCATGGTGGCCCTTGAGCTGCTAGTGTGTCTGTGGGTGCATCTTTGGTGCATCTTGGGTCGCTGTTGTGGCACGAGCTTGCTTCTGACACTGTACAAAAAAAACTATAAAATTTAAGGTTCTTTACCTGGCGCCCTATGCTTCCAGGTAAAGCACCGTAAATTTTACTGTGGAGGTTTTGTAAACTACCCCTTCAAGGCAAAATTTACAAAACCTCCACAATAAAGTTTACGGTGATTAAACAGGCACCCTAGCTTCTTTTTTACAGTGTAAGGGATTTTTGACTGACGTCCCTGGTGTCACATGCTTTTGAGAAAGCTGTCAAAATCTTTAAATCTTTCTGACTTTTAATCTTCAGTTTCCTCTATCCTATCGATGTTGAGATGTCGGGTTACGAGGGGAGTGCTTTCTTGGGTAGGGGTTGTCTGGTCCACTCCAACTGCCGGCATACCTGCTGTGGTTCTTCCTTCAGGGAACCGATCTGGCCAGCAACACTCTGAAGATCCTCAAAATGATTTATTTTCTTAGAAAACGCATGCAAAAAAATGTCTTCATCAACTTTAAACTCTCTCTCCAGCTTCCCTCACTGCCTCCGGATGTTAACTACCGCATACTACCATGGAGGTGCCTTCATGATACTACTGGGACGTTCTTCGAAGTTAGCTATGTAACAATGCATTGACATGCACTGACCACATTACGTCCTGGCAAGGTTGCCAAAAGCAAGCAGCCAAGGAAAAAATAGATCCTGATCGTGTACCACCAACACCAAATGCAACAGCACAGCACTCCCTCCGTGAACACCTCCAAGTTGTGATGTTGAAGCATCTCAAAACCTCTCTTTGAGCCCCTTGGAAGAGGCTGGGAGTTTGATACCAACAATAAATTGGGACTCAAGTTGCTTGTCGGAGTATCACCCCAGAAATCTTTTAACAACAATTTGCTGCAACTGCAAGGAAGGGGAGAAGCAGTACCAAACCATGAAATGTAGCAGCATAAAAGCTGGCATGTCATGTGTGTTTGCATTTAGAGTGTGCTGCGGACATTTTGATGTTACAGACACTGAATAACTGAGCGATGTAGAGGAAACTGCCATTCAAGCCGTTTTGACCAAAATGTGTGTAAAAATGGTCTTTAATGAGCTTTCTGTCACGTTTGGCTTGTCAGTACCAGTAGTATCCACTTAAAATGTCTTGAACCAAGTTAATTTGAACCCTCAAACAGTGTGGTACACTTTGATAGACACAAAGTATTGTAAAATAATAGTTTTAAGGTTTTTACATTAGAATGTGTGTATTAACCTTGTTGATCCTGTGTTAGCAAGTGCCATATCTTAAATCAAGTGTAACTTTTCACAGGATGATAAAATGACAAAATAAACATCACCTACTTGGTTTAAAATTAAATTTCCTTTCATTTGATACCAAACACAACATACTTTGGGTAAAGTTTGGGTAATTAACCCCCGGGTTTTAATTACCCCCCGGGGAAACGATTTCCCCAACCCTAATTGGTCCTTACTTTTTTTTGGTGGTAACTGACACCCATACCTACCATTATCAGTTGAAATCAGCTTCTTTCCAATTTTTTCCCAGATTTGCTGCAATTATTGCTAATTTTGGGTTACTAGTCTCGAAATCAGCCATTTAAACGCACACAACTTCGTATGACAAGGGTGTGTTTTCCTTTCATTATTATCTCGCAACTGCGATGACCGATCGAGCTCAAATTTTCACAGGTTAGTTATTTTATGCATATGTTGAGATACACGAACTGTGAAGGCTAGTCTGTGACAATTACCAATAGTAAGTGACTGCCTTTAAACATGTATAACGGTTTTAAACCTGCGCCTTGTCATTCTAGGGACCATTATAGCTACATTTTGACCCCTTCTCGCGTATTTACCCACAGGAAAGATGAGGCCACTCGTAGTATAAATGGGTGTGGTTTACCTTCTTTCTCACATGGGTGGGTGCAACCAACCATCCATGAACTAACCAAGCGTGGCTAGAGTATCCTCCACGTGTATACAAGTACATGTGGTGTCTCCATCCATGCACGTTTACATATAATATGTAGCGTAGGGTTCGACCCCGGTCTGCCCCGGTGCGTTTGAATAGCTTTGACGGGCCAGCCAGCCCCCAGTGGCTTGTGGAGTGGGTCACTAGTCTGGTTCCCAGACCCCAAAATCTCCGACTAGGCTCTGTCGAATTTAGTTTCCCTTGAGATGACCCCGACCCTGACAAGTTGCGTCACGCTCTGATTTTAACCATGGGTGATGCCTGACCTAAGATTTTTAACAAGAGACGTCATCGAATCTTTGGTCAGGGGTTCAGACAAGTGGGCCACTTGGGGTGACCTGAGGTGCATGCCATCACCACGAGAGGGCTAGTGTGATCGTTCGATTAGCTCTTGTCAGGGGCTCACCCGAGTGAGCACCGCGGGCTACACCCAGGGAAGCTTAACGAACGCACCCATAATAACGTTCCCTGTTCCATCTTTGTTTACACCACCACTGAGTGCATGCTTGGTCTGAATTTCACCACGTGAGTAGGTAAAATATGCAAACTCAGTTCATAATATTTCCACACACACCATGCAAGTTTTGCAATCATAGTTTTATTTAAAGTCTAATAACGGAGGGTAGCAAGGGCGAAAAAAACCCCCATCAAAACCGTCTGAAGGAAACCAAAATCGGCTATAACAGACAACATTCGTTTGATGAATCGGGCGGACAATGCAATCTTTTACAGGGAGAACAAAGCAAAATGTAATATTTGTTTTTTCACCAGACTTTTACTCCCGAATTGATCACTGTTTTAATATCACTGTTTTAATATTTTTCTCAAAAAGTAAAGCATATACATGAAGTGGAATAATAATATTTCAAGAGAAGTCTTTCACCATTACCTTCTGTAAACCCTGCAAATTATTTGTAAATCTGTGAACGTTTTGTTTCTGTTCCGAAAGTGTATAATGGCTTTAACCCAAATAATAATATTCTTCAAATTAAAATGAAATAGGAAATTTATGTACAATCAATAGTTAATTTTGATATTGCACATGCACCCTTTAAGTTCAACAGATGTTTGACTTTCCATGATCCCATTGTGGTCATGTAAATAACTGTTTCGGGATAATTGCGATTAAAAGCAGTGGACACGATGGTAATTTTCAAATAGCCTTCACAGTTGGTGTATCTCACCAAATGCCTAAAATAACAAACCTGTGTAAATTTGAGCTCAATCGGTCACCGAAGTTGCGAGATAATGCTGCAAAACAAATTCTAAATCTGAGGTCTCGAAATCAAATTCGTGAAAAATACTTCTTTCTCGAAAACTATGGCACTTCAGAGGGAGCCGTTTCTCACAATGTTTTATACCATCAACCTCTCCCCATTACTCGTCACCAAGAAAGGTTTTATGCAAAAAATTATTTTGAGTAATTACCAATATTGTCCACTGCCTTTAAATGAATCATCTAAATACAAATTTAATACAGTGGGTGCGTTCGTTTAGCTTCCCTGGGTCGACCCCGACGTGTGGCGTTTTTTTTATCCAGGACGAACGTGTGCGACGTTCGTCGTGGAAAAACAAAACGCTACGCACCGGGGTAGACCCAGGGAAGCTAAACGAACGCACCGTATAGTATTGCAAAATTACAGAGCATGGCGTGTCATGGCCGAGCGGTTAAGAGCTCCGAACTCACCCTCTGGTATTTCTTGTTCAAGTCCCTGTCGTGAGCAAAAAGCAAATTTTAGCAAAAACACTTTAACCAACTTTGTCCTTTTTTTGTGATGTAAAGCCGTTGGTTTTGAGTGTTATGTAAACACTAGACTTGATGACAAGTCGTTAGGCGCTGCCTATTTGTCTGCCGTTCATGCAACAGTCACAGTGCGATGTTACACATGCAACAGTCGTAGGTAGCGCGAATTGCGACTGACTCACACACACATACTGGGATCGAGGGTGTGTGTATCGTCCCCGTAGCTACGCCGCGCTGTAACTACACACCGCGCTTAACAATTACCGTCTTGACTTCAAGAAGTTCAATACTATGTAAACACACGTTTAACAACCCAGTGCACTTCATCGAATGAACGAAAAGAGGAAGGGGTTCGCCCCGGTGTTCCTGGTTTGATCATAGGAAAGGACAACAGTTGTCCTTTCTCTATGGTTTGATTGGCAGCATATTGCGCCACAGCACCTTGTAAACCATAACACGGTGCTGTAGGTCTTATACTTTGAATCATAGATCCACATACATTGCAGGAAAAATACCTAGCGTTTTGTTTCTAAGACGGGGATAAAAAGTGTTTATTTTTTCATAACCGAAGTACTTCGAAAGGAAATGTTTCGCAAAATACCTTGAGTGGTTCCAGAAACCAAAGGTATACTTAACCTTTTTAAGAACAAAATTGGCAAAACCAAATAATTATTATTTTATGCTTACAGAAACAAAATAACTTGCTGAATTGTTATTATTATTTTTTTTAAATAGCTTTTTAATGAATGTGTTTTTGCTGTTGTTGCTTATTAAAATATTTTGTTAATTGTTGTTGGCTATTTTAAGTATGCACCTGCGTACAATGGATTGGGCGCACAATAAGTCAATAAGTTATTATTACCAAATAATTATTATTTTATGCTTACAGAAACAAAATAACTTGCTGAATTATTATTATTATTTTTTTTTTTAATAGCTTTTTAATGAATGTATTTTTGCTGTTGTTGCTTATTACAATATTTTTTAAATTGTTGTTGGCTATTTTAAGTATGCGCCTGCGTACAATGGATTGGGCGCACAATAAATCAATAAGTTATTATTACTAATTATACCGGGTCACTTGTACCATCTCCAACAGGTGTGCAAGTCATTGTTGAGCAGGATTTGAAACTGCCCTGGAGGAAATACGACAAAGTAAGGTTTGAGGTAACACGTACGATGTAGGCCTAATGATAGTCTCTAAATGTCTCTAAAAGTTAATACTAATAAATAATCTTTTCCAAAACTTGATCAAAGCGCATAACAAAGAAAAGGAAAAACTAAAACTTGCAGGAAACAAATCATGAATCTACTATTTAGGAAAGAGATACGCCTTAAGTTTTTTCTTAAAAGTAACAACACAAGAAGATTTACGGACATTAATTGGGAGAGTGTTCCAAAGTTCAGCAGCAGAGTGTGAGAAGGCGTGTTTGCCATAAAGTTCATCTAGATTCATGAGTGTTAAAGGCAGTGGACACTATTGGTAATTGTCAAAGACCGGTCTTCTCACTTGGTGTATCTCAACATAATGCATAAAATAACAAACCAGTGAAAATTTGAGCTCGATTGGTCGTGGGAGTTGCGAGATAACTATGAAAGAAAAAACACCCTTGTCACAGGAAGTTGTGTGCTTTTAAATGCTTGATTTCGAGACCTCAAGTTCTAAACTTGAGGTCTCGAAATCAAATTCGTGGAAAATTACTTCTTTCTCGAAAACTACGTCACTTCAGAGGGAGCCGTTTCTCACAATGTTTAATACTATTAACCTCTCCCCATTACTCATCACCAAGTATAGGTTTTTATGCTAATAATTATTTTGAGTAATTACCAACAGTGGCCAGTGCCTTTAATGTCAATCAGTTGAATTGAAGCTCCTACCTGCAAGGTCAAGACCAGGGCAACCGAGGCCATTACCTTCGTGGCACTCGTAAATTCCAGGCCTTGCCCTTACCAGTGAACAGAAATATGCATCGACTATGTTTATGCGAATATATTTTTTTTCTTTAACCCATACACCGACGTGAGTTAGCACTGTATACTCAGTACCTTCCCGACTCGGGATTAATATTCTTTATCCCCGATGCAAATTTAACATCTATTATATGTTTATTCGGAAACCACACTTTCAGCCTTTAGTGTCCTGTCCACATGGTGGTATTTTCGTTAAAATAGCTGTTATTTTTAGATGGTTGCCACATGTCCACTCTTTCTGGGAAATGGAAATTTGTATAATTTTTTTGTGCGTGGTTATATTTACTTACCCCTTTTGAATATCTTGGAGGTTCTGTTATTACACAAGAGTTAACGTTTCTGTTATACCACTCTATTGGTTAAAGTGTAGATTTTGTTTACGAGTCATACGGATCTACACTCGACTATAGATTCGTCAGCGTACAAACTATAAGGCAAGAGTGCAACTCGACAAATTTAGCCCAAAATTTTCACAGATTGTTTATTTAATGCATGTATAGGAATACACCAAGTGAGAATACTGCATAGTCTTTGTTTTTCTTCTTCCGTTTACACAGACTCAATTACATGATCAAAAGCGTATACTGCTGTCGCTTCGTTGGCTCGCAAATGACGAGACATGAAGGCAAATGTAAAACATAGAGACACCGAGGTAGGAAGGCATATTAGTCAGGTGCCGATTCTTGCATGAAGCAAAGCATCTGTTATTGGACACAGCAACAGGGGATGTGACCAGTCGAATGTTGTGAAACTCAACTGTTGAGTAAACACTGACATATGGCATGCTATATTGACTATATGCGCAATGCAAACCAACAAGTCCTGATTTGTTCCGGAAATTGTTGACACAACATTTTCAGCGGCGAGATTAAAAATTGATTTTTGATTTTTAAGTGTGGTTGTAAACAACATCTGTTTTTTTTTACAGTTGGATAACGAAGTCAGAAAAAAGAAAGTCAAAGCAAACATTAAAGGCACTGGACACCATTGGTAATTATTCAAAATAATTGTTGCATAAAAACTTTCTTGGTTACGAGCAAGTGAGAGCTGTTTGTGGTGTAAACAAGGTGTAAAACGGCTCCCTCTGAAGTAACGTAATAGTTTTAGAGTTAGGGTAATTTCTCACTTCAGCCGAAGCCTTTTATTTATGCATCTGAAATCACACAAACTAATGCAGCAAGTGTGTTTTTTTTTTCGTTCATTATTCTCTTGCAAATTCTTTGACCAAACGAGCTCAAATTTAAAGGTTTGTTATTTTTGTTTCTTTAACGTGACCCTCTTGTGGAGATTCGCATTTAAATCCGACATGGGTCTATGTGTAATATATACACGAAAACCTCTCCTTTGGACCTGGTGGTATGCACAAGGAGATAAGAATATAGCTGCTTATGCACACAGACTATGCTAAGCACAAACAATTTTTGCTTACCAGGATAAGGTTACCAGCCAAACTACCGGTCACATGTACCATTTTTGATTGGTATATGCCTATCCTGCTAATAGCAGAGAGTTGTTAAGCAACATCATCTTTAAGCAGCTCTATGAAATGGGGCCCTGGAGTTAGGATAGGCCCCTACCTAAATAGCCATTTAGGACGTCAGGTTGTGAAATCGACCCAGTCTATTTTATAGTTGTTGGTTCGTATTTACAGCACGCCACAGCGCAGTCAGCTGTTGATAAAGTTGTCACAGACGCAGGAACTGCTATAGGCACAACACGCTTGCCTACCCGATGTCAACGAATTTAACGATTTTGTTGATTTTCAATTGTACACTTGACGTAGCAAACACTCTTCTTTGGTTTTACCTAGTTATAAAAATCAATACTGTTTACCAAAACCACGCTGTTTCGACTGCAAGCTCAGCACTTCTCTCCATCCAATCAAATCCAGTCAAAAAGTCACGTGTTGTGCGTTAACCAATTGTAACGCTTCAAGAAAGTTCGCTCTGACCAATGAGAAGCAAGTACCAAAACCAGTGGGCGGCAGCTGCACGGTATATAAACCAAAATCTTACGATCTTATCTTTAACGTTGTGAACGTACTGAAGTTGGTGTTCATTTTTAACCACTGGCTGCCTGAACAGAAAGAACACCTTCAAAAATAACACCCAAAGCAGAAACTGTGTAAGTGTCATCATGGCACGCAACAGTTTACTGTGGCTTGCTTTGGCCCTACTCGTCGCATGGACAAACAGGTAAAACCATTTCCAGTGTTTTTCGTTATTTTTTCACAGATTACTTCTCCCTAAGTATTTTTTAGAATTGACATTTTTCAATTTTGTATGTGCTTCCTATATAAGGGCTCATAATTATAGGCTAATATTAATTAATATACCCTTTAGGAAGCCCTGTGCCAAAAATGGCGCCTTTTTCCGCCGAGTGACGGTATTCCACCAAGCCACCTGAATAATATTAGGGATAGGGCATAGCTATTGTAACACTGAGTGATCGGCCTAGGTCTATATAATTAAATAAATAACATATAAGTTGGTAAAGATCAATAAAAATGTAAAAAATTAATAAAAATGTTTTAGTTTAAATATTAAGTATAATAAGGGAACTTACTGGGTACAATTTTCAAAAAAGATTTGAACTTTTTTTTCCCCAATAAAATGTTGTCCTCTAAAATGAGTAGGCCTACACTTGATTATTTTACGTACCTTACACAACACGGTACCAGCGGCTTTACGTCCAATCCGAAGGACGAAGCATCATGGTTGCTTAAAGTAATTGGGCACTTTCGTTAAACAGTACTGTCCAAGGCACACACTATGTGTATCACAACTTATAATTTTATATATAAAATAACAAACCTGTGGAAATTTAGGCTCATTCGGTCATCGGAGTCGGGAGAAAATAACGGGAAAACACACCCTTATTTCCGCAAGTATATCCGTGTCATGACATTTGTGTTTAAAATAAATCCGTAGTTCTCGATAATGAGAATTGATTATTGTTGTAATGTTTTCTCAAAAAGTAAAGCATTTCATGGATTAATATTTCAAGAGAAGTCTTTCACCATAACCTTCTTATTTGTAAATCTGTGAACTTTTCTGTTTTTGTTTTCTGTTCCGAAAGTGTATAATGGCTTTTAGCACCAAAAAAATGTCATGTGTCAATATTGGGATTCGGACCCACTCTCTGCTGATCAGAATTTAAAGGCAGTGGAGGACACTATTGGTAATTACTTAACAGTTATTTGCATAAAACCTTACTTGGTAACGAGTGAATATGGAGAGGTTGACAGTATCAGATATTGCGAGAATCGGCTCACTCTAAAGTGACGTAGTTTTCGAGAGAGAAGTAATTTACCACGAATGGAATTTTGATTTCGGCACCATAGAATTAGAATTTGAGGTCTCGAAATCAAGCATCTGAAAGCAAACAACTTCGTGTGACAAGTGTGTTTTTTCTTTCATAAGTATCTCGCAACTTCGACAACCAAATTGAGCCCAAATTTTAACAGGTTTGTTACTGTATACATAGTTATGTTTAGATACACCAACGTAGGATTTGAAACTTTGCATGGTGGAGATACGATACGGAAATGTTTGCGGTAACACCATGTAATGACTATCTCTAATGAGTTGGGATGGTTCTGAAAAGAACCGTTGGTTTCAACTCTGAGATACACCAAGTGAAAAGACTGGTCTTTGACAATTACCAAAAGTGTACAATGTCTTTAATCAGAGTTTTATGTTGTTTTTTTCTTGTCAAGATGCAGCGCCGATGTCGTCGACGAAGAGTCTGAAGAATCGTCTGGTGGCCTTTGTAGGTACAAGGAGAAAATTAACTACGCAGCCAAAGATGCTAAAGTACTCGCCACTATCTTCAATGAAGAAGCAAAACCGAAAGGATACTTTCTGCGGTAAGATATTTTTATAACACCCCTTACCAATATTGTCCTTTTCATTGGTTTAGAACACGTCACTTGATATGTCTTAGTTTTACTAGACGACGGCCTTGTGATAGTGCATCGGTTTGCCGTGCGCTAGTCCGAAGACTATCACACGGCGTGCAATACCCAGACGTCCGTTGCGTGTACGAGGATGATAAATTAATTGTCTGTAACCATTTCGGATTACAATCTATGACACTACATGCAGCACAGTAAAAGTTTTCGCAGTCTGTATTCGCGTCATCCGTGGATTGTAGCATTCAGGTCTGTAACTTAATAGTACAGTATTTAGAAATGTTTGGGGTGTTATAAAACAAATATTGACTGCTTGCACTCGTGCAATGGTTATCCCCGGAGCGTTCTATTTTCCCTGGGCTTCGCCTCAGGAAAATAGAATGCTCCGGGGATCACCTCGGGAGTCATAGTTTTAACCATAGCACTCGAAGCAGTCAATATTTGTATTACGTAAAGCCTTTACTTGACTCAAGTCCCAATCCCGTGCCATCGCCAGAAAACGATTGTTTTGTGATGCTCTGCATTCCCCAACCTGTTCCACACGCGGGACCACTACATTTTGGCGGCGGGTATGCTTAGGGACCTCTCGCGCGAGAACGGGACTTGAATCAAGACTACGCAAACCATTCATACGCGGCTCTGAAAGGGACTTTCAGTTTGTTTAGGCCTAGTCCCCCTGAGATAAATCATGGACCGGATGATGATGATGTTATCACCAACGTCGTAAGATGTCATCATTCTGAGTTGATTTATCTCGGGAGAACGACACAAAACAAAACTAAACTAAACCAATGTTCAGCGTCGCCGCCCACTTCATTTTCAGAGACTGCCTCTTTTTTTCTTTCCTTTTTAATAAAAAAAAAACACACACACACACAAAAAACACCTAATTAATTAATTAATGAAAAAGATAAATTTTGGGCGATCTCATACGTAAAACATTGAAGTGAAAAAACACCCAAAACAACCGGTTGTCTTTAAAAAAATGTCAGCTGCGGCGATGAAAACAAAAACAAAAACAAACAAACAAACAAACAAACAAAAAAACATAATTATTTCGATTTTTTTTTTCGATTCCCCCCCGAAATTTTTGTTGACCCAACCATCCGCCCCAAATTTGTATTTTAAAATAATTATTAAATTGGCTTCATAAATTGAAGACCGAAGACTTTGTTGAGATCAAAGTATAATGGCTTTTTCTGGCTTTCATAGCAGGCTTAAGCTGGTCGGTCGTCGAAGTCACAGTGCACCTAACTAGAATGTGGATTTAGAAAGTCCAAGTAACAACAATGTAATAACCCCCCCCCCCCCCCCCCCCCGTTGACCGATCAGACGCCGGCACTTTGTGTAGAATACTTCCGTGTACGTACCGCCACACCTTAGAAACACAACGGAAATGTCACAAGATAACTCAGCCAGTTAAAGGTTCTGTATGAATTTCCCAAAAAGCGAGCGTTCTTGTTTGAAAATAAATCCTACCAAAAACAAGTGGTCAACATTGCGCCCATCAAAAAGTTCTCCCCACCCTCCAATGGTCAAATTGTTTATATTGGCTAAATGTTTCTTCACCGATTGGCCAATCCCGGGAGGGTACCTGTTCTCATTTGCATAGAGAAGTTAAGCTTGCAACACATGAGGGCGCCACCCATCAGAATGAACCCGAATTCGTCTAGACGCTGTCACAGAATTATGTAAAAAAGGTATTAAAGGCCTTCAAACATAGGTAGAAGGATGCAGCTAGGTTAAGCCAGAGCCATATTTGAAACGGCACATCATAAAACGGAGGGTTTACAGCCTGGCAAATAACTTGGAGACCAAAAAGCCCACCCAAATATAATTGTATGTTATCGAAAATACTTGATATTCTGATGGAATTCGGGTCATCTCGTACCCGAGTCATCTCGTACCCGAGTCATCTCGTACCCGAGTCATCTCGTACCCGAGTCAACTCGTACCCGAGTCAACTCGTACCCGAGTCAACTCGTACCCGAGTCAACTCGTACCCGAGTCAACTCGTACCCGAGCCAACTCGTACCCGAGCCAACTCGTTCCCGAGCCAACTCGTACCCGAGCCAACCCGTACCCGAGCCAACTCGTACCCGAGCCAACTCGTCCTGCCAACTATAGCTTGTGCATCGAATCGATGTCATCAAAGACCTCAATGGCTGGTCTTTTAAAGGACGAGCGTGTGCCCGTGAATTAAATGTTTGTGAACAAAGAGAAAAACAGTGCAAGTACTAAAATTGAGAAAGCATAAGTTTATTTAAACAAAGTCCTAAATCCATGTGATATTGGACCCTCATTAAAATAAAAGCATTAAAGATGCTATGTCAGATTTTTGGCCGATTTGACCAAAACATTTTGATTTAAAATTCAGCCAATTTTGATGGGGGTCGAGAAAGTTACAAGCTTTCATTTGAGCCATTGTTCGAAAAAGTCTGACAATATTAGTAGCAGTGAAATAAAGAGCTCAAAATTAGTTGTTGTCGGGATCCGACAATATATCACGTGACCAATTCTTATGTGTTTTATAAGAAACGTTTTAAATTTTTGTCATGGTTCCTGACCATTAAAAGTGAAAGTTTAACTTTTTTTCGTTAGAGCGGGTGATACTCTTTGAAATACCATTCACTCAAAAAAAATCTATTTATTAATGTTTGGGGCAAAAAATCCGACTTCAAAAAAACTTAAAACACACTGAAAACAGGTTAATTTAATAAACTTTTTATTTATTTAGAATAAAAAGATTGACAAATCTTTCCAGCATTGACCATTTTAAATTAGATTTGTGCGAAAAATTCCTCTAGAGGTTATAAAAACATTTACATGACATTTTGCAAGGTATGAACTAATGATTGCAGGTAAAAGAAATAACAAGTATTAAATTACTGATGTCATTTGAGACAAGGGCCCAATTTTACAGCGCTGCTTAGTGGTAAGCAAATTTGGCGGCCATAGTACGTGTTTACCATGGATTTGCATTGTGACGTCATTTATTTTTGTGTGGTAAGCACCGGAAGGTTAGCATGCCTTTTCGTGTGCCTACAGTTAGCAGCGCTATGAAATAGAAATTGCACAGTAAGCACAAAATCGGCCGCTAAGCAGAGCTATGAAATTGGGCCCTGACGTTAAACTATTGGTGCCATTCCTTTTACAGCAATCAATCAATCAATCAATCATTATGCATTTGTAGAGTGCAAACACTAGTCTCTTGCACTAACACCAACAATCAATATTACTTTTCCAATTGTTGATACCGTGGATTCCTTTGAGTACATCTGTTGGGTGCAAACTTGAAACCAGCTCAAGTTTAAAGCGGGTCATGGTGTTAAACACGGCCCAATTTCATGGCTCTGCTTATCCGCCGAATTCTGCGCTTACGATCACGATTCCCCGCTTACATGCTAGCGCCGAATTTCTGCGATAGCCTTGTAAGCGTAGAATGCCTAGTAACGCGGAGTACGCACGCGCAGAACCCAAAATTCGCCGCTTACCCGTGAAATACGCTTGCCGTAAGCACAGAATTCCCTGCTTCCGTAAGCAGCGATTCTGTGCTTACGGTAAGCAGAGCCATGAAAATGGGCCCAGGTAACTTCACTGTGCTCAATAAACCCTATCGACTTTTCACTTTTAGTTTTAACAAACTCATTGTTTCTTTGGTTGTTTCGCAGTAACAAACCAACATGTCATACTTCGAGTCACAACTAAATTTCCTTATGTTTTTCTACAAAGGTTAACGTGTCCGTGCTTTACCAACAGAGCTATCTAGGCCTAAGCTGGCAGTTTCCCTATTTTGTCCATATCTTTGTTGGGGGGGGGGGGGGGGGGGTACAACCGTTTACTGCAGTGCAGCCAGGGATCACACCCAAGTTAAGACACCGTACACCGTACAAGGAGACTCGACTTTTTATTTCAGATGTTTACATTATACACCACAAAGGAAACTGACTGGGTAAATTTTGTTAATGATTTGGGGTGAACAAATAAAAATTTTACTAGAGCGGGACTCGAACCAACGACCTCCGGGTTAACATGCCGGCGCTCTACCAACTGAGCTATCTAGCCCTATGTTGACGATCCCCTAGCTGCCCCCCTTCCCAGGTATCGTAACTTCGGTGTGATCCCTGGCTATACGACGGCAGTTAATGGTTGCTTGGCTTCTGACCAGCAACCCCCGAACAAAGATATTGACAACAGAGAGAAACAGCCAAAATAGGGTTAGATAGCTCGGTTGGTTGAGCGCCGGCGCGTTAATCCGGAAGTCATTGGTTTGAGTCCCATCCTATCACAGTAAATATTTCTTTGTTCGAACCCCAAATCATTTAAACAGTTTACCCAGTCAGTTGCGCTTGTGGAGTATAGGGTAAAACTCACAAAGAGTCACTCTTTATAGCATTCATTAGGCCTAAATGTTTGAGTTTAGCCAAGGCCACCAGCCTTCTATCTTGCCATTGTCGTCTCTCCTGTAGTTGATCAAAGTGAAATCTTGCAGCACTTTCTGCAAAACTTGCATCACTTTTTTCTACCTTGAAGGTTGGAGATGATCCAAATGATGAAGTGACTCTGTTGATAGTGGCACCGTGACGTTCCATGTAGTTGGCTGTACCTGAACGAGTAAAACATTAATTTATCAGTGTCAGATTGTTAACCAGAAAGCCTTGATTTTTTTTAAAGACTTTTGCATATCTTGTTCACGAGGAGGGCCAAAAAAGATGTCTTGTGTTTTTGTTGTTGATATTTCTTACCCTCGGCGTTGAGATGAATTACTTTAAAGGAGCACGTTGCCTTGGATCGGTCGAGTTGGTATTTGAAAAGCGTTTTTAACCGTTTGTTATAAAATGCATATATATTAGAAAGATATTTTAAAAGTAGATGTCAATGATCCACACAAGTATCACTTGAAATTGCGTGGTTTTCCTTTTTCCTCGTCGACCAACACGGTCGGCCATTTATGGGAGTCAATTTTTTGACTCCCATAAAATGGCCGACCGTGTTAGTTCGTGGAGTAAACAGAAAACCATGCAATTTCGAGGCAAATTTGTGTGGATCATTGTATTCTACTTTTAAATCATCTTTCTAACCATAATGCATTTTATAACAAACGGTTACAAACACTTTTCGAAGACCAACTCGACTCGATCCAAGGCACATGTTCCTTTAAGATGGTCCAAAAACACATACACTGTACCCCACATATTATGAGGAAACATGCTAAATTAATATCAGTTTTTAAAATGGTTTATTTGTGCAAATAAGCCACTCGGGCTTTTACCATACACTCATTGCAGTATTTACATAATTCTATTTACAAATAATAACTGATGCTATTCAAAATTTCGAAAAAAGGAATCTAGCCCCCCCAGTTACGTGGTCTAATTAAGACCCTTAGTTTATAAGATTAAGAACTAGAGGGCGCACTGGTGATGCTGCTTGCACATACATACAAATGCGACGGGACCACACAATGTCACAAGGAGACATGCGCACCATTTTATATGAGCGTTTGAATATTATTAAGTACACTTGGGAGAGTGTGTGTTGATAACGCTACGCGATGCTGTTTTTGTCAACTTGCAAATTAATGGCCACACACCGGCCATGTGAACACAAGCTGTGCAATGCTGTTTTGTCAATTTACAAAATGGTCGCATGAGCGCATGCATAACTCTATGTTTTGACCCCTCTGCCTACCCACAATGCATTGCGGTTCTGAATCGCGATAAATGATAAACCTTCGAACTTCAAGGTATTATTCAATTGCATAATATTTGGATAGCTGCCTGCCGAGTGAGCGCAGCGCAGTGACAGTGTTTGCTTACCTTCCTTGGGATCAATTCTAGTTTGGGATTCCCTCGTGAAGAGATGGTAGTTTGTACCCTCAAAAATGGCGAAAGTTCTGCCAAAAAAGTGAAGAAATTGTGAACAAATTCAAAGTTCCAGAACTGAAGTTGAGCTGATCTGCTAGCTTAGTGGTCTTCGTGTTGACATGCATGACATGTAGACTTTGTTTTAAATTATTGCACCAACACAAAACAATGAGGGCGCAATGCTGGTTTAAGGGTGGTATTTTGTTTGCAGGTGAAAAATTAACGGTTGTGTTAAATACCGCCCTCTTACGTGTGGACAACTGCTGCTTTATGATTGGTCTGTTACGCGTAAGTTAATAACCAAGCTTTATGATTGGTCTGTTGCGTGTAAGTTAATAACCAACTGGTCTAATTTGGTTATTAACTTACGCGCAACAGACCAATCATAAAGCTTGGTTATTAACTTACGCGTAACAGACCAATCATAAAGCTTGGTTATTAACTTACGCGTAACAGACCAATCATAAAGCAGCAGTTGTCCACACGCAAGAGGGCGGTATTTAACACGACCGTTAATTTTTCACCTGCAAACAAAATACCACCGTTAAACCAGCATTGCGCCCTCATTTTTTTGTGTTGGCGCAATAATTAAAAACACAGTCCACATGTTATGCATGTCAACACGAAGACCACAGTTTCGACCACAGTTTCGAACCACGTTTCGCTGTGCATGCATTGTGCACACGTACTGCTGTCATTTTTCATGACTAAAGCCACCATCTTGTGGCACCATACACGAAGAGAAGACGACACTGTCTACCTCCATAGCTGTACTGACACAATGACAGTGATAGTGACAGTGACAAGAATGTTCTCCCACTCTAAGCTCAGGGAATGGTGGGCTGCATGCTACCGAGGTTCGTTCGTGGACGACAGCTGAAATGAAGTTCCCGGTGACTGAACGATGACGAACCGGACGCGTAGGTGCAGTGCAATGGCCAGACTGCAGAAGTAGTACTATTCGCATGACTTCCATTTTGTTGGTTCGAACCATGGCCATAGTTCAAATAAATCCGAACCACTGATTTCACAACAATGGTTAGAAATATAATTTGTTGTCAGTTGTTAGGGCCTATCATCAAATAATGTCTAGTAGATTTAAAATTTCTGGTAAAATGATGTTTCACTTTCATTTTCAATGTTTTTCATTTCAAATTCAATCATTAATATTCAACTAAAAAATAAAAAGGTAAACATGTGTTATTTTTTGTCCTTCAGATGGGCATGCTGTCCGTCCAGTGACGAAAGAATGCTAGAGGCTGAAATCGATCTCCCTAAATACTGTGAAAAACGTAAGTTGTTATTTTTTCTTGGATGACATTACACTTTTTACCGGAAAAACCCAACTATTTAGTATTTAACAAGTAAAGTACATTGTTGTTTGTTGTATTTAATTAAAAACAAGTGGGCCCTCTATAAATTAAGCTGTGTCTGAAAAATTTAAATCAACCTAGCTAGTCAACCTAGTCCATCGGTGTTGAAAAACGAAACCGCAACAGGCTTTGAAAAAATTTCGCCACCAACTTCCGGCCGTTTTTTTAATTTTTTTTTTTTCATTTTTTGCACCCGAGGATGTTTTCAATTGATTGGGCTAGGATGAATATTTTTGAAAAAGTGGTTTTTATAGGGGACCGGTTTAACGTGCATTGACCCCAAAAGTCAAATCTGAATAAAATACCCAGTTTGTGCAAATACATGTCCAACACTACCTGATGAATTTAGAACGGGCCGATGCTTGCGTAAAGTGCCTTGGACAAGGCTATAAGTGGCCGTGTTAATAGGAAATATGGTGGTAATTGGATGTAAACAAGGTTGAACTGTACTTTGTAAAAACATGGTGGCTTGGTTTAGTAGACGCTTAAACCAACGCTAGAAGTGCGTGTTGGTAGACAGATACAATGTAATTTTATGCATTTTTTTATCATTTGTAGCTTTCTGCAGTGCTTGGTGTAAATTTTCAGAAGGCATGGAATGTCACTTAGAGGACAATGCCTGTGTGATGATTGCCGAGCAGTCCAAATGTAAGTTACTTTTCCTTTTACCCAACAGGTTAAAGCTACATGATATTCCGTGTGCCCAATTCCACAGAGCTGCATTGAGAAAAACTTTACTACGGTCGAGACCTCAGACCACTTGCCTTAAAGGGACACAGTGCCTTAAATCGTTTGTAAATGCATATGGTTGGATAGATGTTTTAAAAGTAGAATATCAACACAAATATGCCTCGAAATTGCGTGGTTTCCTTTTTTTTTTTTGCGAATGAACACGATTAGCTTTAGTCAAAAATGACGTATAAGAAAAACTGTGCAATTTGGAGGCATTTTTGTGTGGATCATTATATTCTACTTTAAAAATCTTTCCAACCGTATGCATTTCATAACAAACGATTTCTAAGGCACAGACCAACTTGCCCGATTCAAGGCAACGTGTCCCTTTTAATAACTGCCGTGCTAGGGTCGTAACATCAGACCATCTAGCCCCTGAGAAAGACTATACAAGGTTTGACACATTAGGCCGCTAGCATTGCTTTACTAACAAACAGTAAGAAATATTTACGAAGAAATTGTGCATTGCGGAAACAATACCTTACCCTCAAAGAGGAAAAGAAGACAAAACAGTGAGTCATTGTTGTAATAATGTTTGTGTTTGATTGTAATCATTATAGTGGAGGTTGAGAAAAGAGACAAATCGCAAGATGTCTTCGCTCCTTCCTTGCAACCATTTGAGGACAAGCTGAAGTATGGTAAGTGATGTCTTACTATAGCACCTTTATATTGTTAAAGACCTGCTTGAACGAAAATGTCAAGTCGTGAACTTTGCTGAATTCCACTTAAAATGTTTTCGATGAATAAGGAAATCGAGTCATATGATTATAAATAGGTTTCAATTGTGTAAAAAATAATCATTTTGTATGCCCTTGTCCAGAGCTTTTCTGCGAGATTTGCGAAAAGCCCCGTTACGTAATCACTCTCAAAAACGTCATAAGTAGATAAAGCCGCTTTGTTGCAGCGTGGATGTATAACAAAGCAAACTCCCACAAATGACGTCAGCGGCATTGTCCTTTGGCGCCCGCTCTCAACGGCAGAAGTGTTTTTAGTTTTTCAAAAAACCTTTAGGTAGGGGCCTGGTTTTTTAATCGATAAATACGAGAAGTTCAGAAGTGTACACATATCAAAATTACATTAAAATGGTGAACAAGTGCATTAAACAAGTAAGAATACCATTTCTGTTGAAAACGTTCCGCTCAGTTACCAGGTAGCTGTTTAAAGACCAGTCTTTTCACTTGGTGTATCTCAACATATGCATAAAATAACAAACCTGTTTCAGTAAAATTGTTAAAGACCAGTCTTCTCACTAGGTGTATCTCAACATATAATGCATAAAATAACAAGTCTGTGAAATGTTGAACCCAATTGGATGCGAAGTTGTGAGATAATAATGGAAGAAAAAACACCCTTGTCACACAATGTTGTCACACAATTTAATTGCATAAACAGGTTTTAGGTTGCCAGGTAAGGCTGACTGAATTCTAACTTGGATTGGAAGAAAAAACACCCTTGTCACATATTGTTGTGTGCTTTCATGTCTGATTTTAAGACCTCACGGAAGAGGTCTTGAAATCAATCGAAATATTTTATTGAGAAATTTCTTCTTTCTCAAAAACTATGCTACTTCAGAGGGATCCGTTTCTCACAATGGTCTATACTATCAAAAGCACTCCATTGCTCGTTACAAGGAAAGTTTTTATGCAAAAAATTATTTTGAGTAATTACCAAAAGTGTCCATGCCTTTAACCACATTACCTTCAAATGAAATAACTATCGTAATGCTTCATACTATTTAAAGGGAAGGTACACGTTTGGTAATTGTCAAAGACCAGTCTTCTCACATGGTGTATCCCGTTATAACCATAAAATAACAAACCTGTGAAAGTTTGGGCTCAATTGGTCATCGAAATTGCGAGAAAAAGATGAAAGAAAAAAAACCTTGTGGGACGAATTTGTGTGCTTTCAGATAGGAATGAAAGACTTCTAGCAGAAGTCTTTTATTATTTTAGTGAGAAATTACCTCTTTCTCAAAAACTACGTTACTTCAGAGGGAGTTGTTTCCCACAACGTTTTATACTATCAACAGCTCTCCAATGCTTGTTACCAAGTCAGTTTTTAAGTTGAAATCTGTTTTTAGTAATTACCAAACATGTACCTTCCCTTTAAAGGCAGTGGACACTATTGGTAATTGTCAAAGACTCGCCTTCACAGCTGGTGTATCTGAACATATGCATAAAATAACAAACCTGTGAAAATTTGAGCTCAATCGGTCATAGAACTTGCGAGATAATAAAGAAAGAAAAAACACCCTTGTCACTCGAAGTTGTGTGCGTTTAGATGGTTGATTTCGAGACCTCAAGTTCTTAATCTGAGGTCTCTAAATCCCTGGAAAATTACTTCTTTCTCAAAAACTACGTTACTTCAGAGGGAGCTGTTTCTCACAATGTTTTATACCATTAACCTCTCCCCACTACTCGTCACCAAGAAAGGTTTTATGCCAATAATTATTGAGTAATTACCAATAGTGTCCACTGCCTTTAAAGTTACTGTAGGCTTCTAACCAAGTGTTTTTATTGCCATTCATTTTATGATAGATGAACCAACCTGTACGTTCTGCTGTGGCGGTTCGATCAGAACTTTTGACGGCTTGAATTACAACCACCCACTCCAGTGTCGATACATGCTGATTGGGGACATCGACGAGGAAGTCAAACTTACTGTCGACATTATCCCAAGATACGAATGTCATGGTGGTGTCTGCAGGAGTGCGGTTAATATTTCGTAAGTACAGCAGATGGCGCGTTTTTCTTTTTGAACTTTTCTTTTCGTTAGCACCACTGCCGTCGATTTCACAAAACTCTTCCTAACTTAAGATTAATCTTAGGACTTAGGACTAGTCCCAACCCTGCACTGTAGCATGCAGACCTTAAGATTTATCCTAAGTAAGTCTTAACTCGAGATAAGACGAGTCCTAACTATTTGTGAAATCGACAGCTGGTTTTTAGAGCACTTTATGATGAGTGCTTAATTTCGTTTCCGGGGTTGCATATTTTTCGTGATATGCTTGTTGTTGGGGTTCTCATTTCGTGTGGTACAGGATTCCATCATCAAATTTCCAAAAAATTGATTGCATAAACAGGTTTTAGGTTTCCAGGCAAGGCTGAGTGAATTCTAACTCGGATTCTGCAACCAATTCTGCGTCATTTTGACATACATTCCAGGTCATACACTCTGGAATTTATGTAACAATTTATTCTGAGAGTGTCCTCTTTTGAATCGAGCTCCTTCAGTCTATAGGCCTTTTCACACTACAAAGAAATCTCTGTGTTGGACACGTGTACGATCCGGATAATGTGCACTGACCTTTTCACATTACAACTTTTCAACACGGTGTCGATCCGGATATGGCGCTTTATCCGTGTCGAAACCAACCCTGCCTGGGAGGTGGGTTGATAAATCTCTATCTGTGTCGAAGATTCCAACACGGATCGAAAGCCGTAGTGTGAACACCTCCTGGTTAAATTTTGATCCGTGTTGAGTGTGCGTTCTCACTTTGTGTATTTCAACATATGCACAAAATAACAAACCTGTGAAATATGAACTCAATTGGTCGCCAAAGTTGCTAGAGAATTACTTCTTTCTCGAAAACTACGTCACTTCAGAGGGAGCCATTTCTCACAATGTTTAATACTATCAACAGCTCTCCATTGCTCGTTACCAATTAAGTTTTTATGCTAAACAGTTATTTTGAGAAATTTCCCAAAGTAGTGCCTTTAATTTAGTATTAAATGTAAAAATTTTTGTTTATTGTTAATGAAAGAACGATCTATGCTATATCGATTTTAATCTTTGCCTTTCTCTTTTGTCCATGCCTTACTCGGACTCTTAGAACGTCATTAAACATGGTTGAACTCCTACCGGGTGGTGTCGTGCTCTACAATCAGAGAGTAGTAAACACGCCTTATGACAACTATCTCGGTGTCAAGATATTCAACCGTGGTATAGACACAGTCTTCCAAGCAAAGGACGGTAAGAGTAGGAGACAACTACGGAAAATTGTTGTTGTTTTGGTTTTTTAAGAAGATAATACCAAAGGGTGAAACAATTGTCAATAGGAATGCAGCCGTCGATTTCACAAAACTCTTCCTATACTTACTAACTTAACACTAATCTCAGGACTTAGGACGAGTCCCAACCCTGCACTGTACATGTAGCATGCAGACCTTAAGATTAGTCCTAAGTTAGGAAGAGTTACTCGTCCTAACTTGAGATAAGACGAGTCCTAACTCTTTGTGAAATCGTTGGCTGTCTCTTGTCGATGACTAGAGCAAGATACAATCCCGTCCAAAATGCTTGGGCCACCCATTCGCATTTTTCCAATAAACATTCCCTGTCCACTTCCCCGGAACATTAACGTTCTCTGCCCCGTGACAATAAACATTCATTCCCCCGCCCCACCGCTACCACGCTCAATGTTGATGGGAGCTCCGAAGACCGCGCAAGGAGAGCCAACATTGATGGGGGCATTGGGGCTGTGGTTCGGGGGCCCATGGAGATATGCCTGAGATTGTAGTTAAAACATTGACACCATTTACCAGTAGTAATGAGAAGTCTCGATCAACTAAGCAAAACCTGTAGTCCCGGCTAATTTCTGCTTTGCAAAGGTAAAAGTTATTGAGCAGGACAGTTTTTTTCAGAACTGAGAAGTCTCTCAAAGTCTGAAAATCTTCTCAATGGTAGTAGAAAAAACTCCTGCGTCCCGAAAATCTACTCCGCGGTAGTAGAATATGAAGCAAGTCAAGTTTTAAAGAACACTATCTGCTTAGCAAGTAGATACACTATGATGATACCACAAACCAAATACACATTGATGAACCTGCCGTGCAAAGCCTCAAATCATATATTAAAATTGTTGTTAAATTTTGTTTTTATTAAATGCCACAGAGCGAAACTTGTTGTTAACATTTTCTACAATAAATTCCTTTGGTAGCTTTTTATGACAAACGTAGGAAAGAGTCGTGAACAACAATTTTCATAATTTATCATCATTCAATTGTTTAATTCTTCAGATACACGAGTCTTCTTTGACGGTGACAACAGCGTAACGGTAACCTTAGGCAAGATCTTTGCATCTACCAAGGGGGCGTATAACTTTGAAGTGCACGGACTTTGCGGTAACAACGATCTCAATGCCACCAACGACCTGGCCGATAAGCCAGTTGCAGAATTCGTCAAGAATAACGAATTCCTCGGATCCAACTGCTCTGCCCCGAGCAAAGACTCTCACGACCCATACGATGCACTTGACGTACTCCAACAACAAAAAGTCCGGGATGCCTGTGGAAGATTTGCAACGGAGAGCTTTTTCCGCGGCTGTCGAAAAGAGGTCGAAGTTGAACCGTTCATCAGCTCCTGCTGGTTTTCCATGTCATTGCAAGGGTTGAACTTTGACATATGCACTATATATGCTGAATACTCCAAAGCCTGCATTCGCAAAAACCCAGACCTATTTGTAGAATGGAGATCAAGCAGTTTCTGCCGTAAGTTTACACCACTTTGTGCGGTGTTTTACTCCTTAAAGCCATTGGATCCTTTCGGTAAACAGTGTTGTCCAAGGCCCACACTTTGTGTACCACAACTTCTATATCAAATAACAAACCTGTGAAAATTTAGGCTTAATCGGTCATCAGAGTCGGGAGAAAACAACGGAAAAACCCACCCTTGTTTTCGCGCGTTTCGCCGTGTCATGACATGTGTTTAAAATAAATCCGTAATTCTCGTTAACGAGAATTTATATTGTTTTGCTGTTTTCTCAAAAAGTAAAGCATTTCATGGAATAATATTTCAAGAGAAGTCTTTCACCATTGTCTTCTGTAAACCGTGTAAGTTATTTGTAAATCTGTGAACTTTTATTTTTTTTTCTGAACCGAAAGGGTCCAATGGCTTTAAAGGCACTCATATGTTTGTTAATCGTCAAAGACCAGTGTTCTCACTTGGTGTATCTCAACATATGCATAAATTAACAAACTTGTGAAAACTTGGGCTCAACCGGTTATCCAATATGCAAGATAATGATGAAAGAAAAAACACCCTTGTTGGACGAATTTGTGTGCTTTCAGATAGGAATAAAAGACTTCTAGCTAGAAGTCTTTTATTATTTTAGTGAGAAATTGCCTCTTTCTCAAAACTATGTTACTTCAGAGGGAGTCGTTTCCCACAATGTTTTATACTACCAAAAGCTCCCCAATGCTCGTTGCTAAGTCAGTTTTTAAGTTAATATACCAAACGTGTACCTTCCCTTTAAAAATATGTTATATTTTATATTTTCAAAACATTGTTTATTTAAGTTGGCTTGGGATACCTGAGAGACTAACTTACTCGACGTTCTACATAAAGATTTAAATGCTCGTCAGTTGTATGCTCGTCTGAATGCTACACCTTTGTGACGTAGCCAGTTATCATTTGTCCTGGAGAACTCTGTGTATTAGAGACTGTGAGTTAGCACTGTATACTCAGTACTGTCCCAAGCCCTGTGAAAAAAAAAATCACAGGCATATTACTCGGGTGGGATTCAAACCCGTGACCTTTGCATTTCTAGAGCAGTATCTTACCAACTAGACTACTGAAATTGACCGGTAGCTAGTGGCTATAATTTATTTTATATTTTCTTTTTGATTCCGCAGCTGGTACCTGTGATACTGGTAAGGTATACTCAGAGTGTGCACCGGCCTGCCCAACGACCTGTGAAAATCACTTCTACGGTACAGAATGCAGAGAGCCATGCGTCCGTGGTTGCCAATGCGAACCAGGTATGTAGATTCACGACATACACCATTTTTAGTTCATACTTGTTTAGATAACAATGAATGGCAAAGTATACCTTTTTGTTTTTGGAACTGTTCAATAAGCTTGGGCGATATAGATTTGTTTTATTCACGATATATCGTGTACAATATATCGCGATATTCGGTATAATCGCGGTTAATTAAATTTGACATCATCAGTCTTCAAACTCCCAGTGAAAGCTGTAGAAGAGACAGTCATTGCATAAGAGAGGTGTTCTAATGACCTATTCTTCTGGTTTTACTCCAAAGCTATGGGGTGCAAGATGTCTCAGCTGAGAAATACATCGCGATATTGCGATACTTAATCGATATCGCGATATATCGCGATATATCGATATTTCGATTAAAGCCAAATCAATCCGATTTCGAAATCGCTTCCAAATTAGTATCGCAATATTGGACAATATCGTGATATCGCCCAAGCTGATTTCATCGGATACTTTATTGAATAAATGTGCAGTGACGTTGCGTGTAGCTCTGATTGGTCCGAGGTGATGATATTTGTCAGCCTCCACTTTCGATCTATTAAATTTGTTGTACATCATATTGTTGTTTTATTCACATTGCAATAATGTGTACGTGTATGTGTTCATTGACTGCGAATCTCCATGTGAAATGGATATGAGGTCAAAGGTTCATCTGGCATTATTCACAAGACTCAAATTAAGATGTCAGATGTTCAGGCTAGGCCTGTAATATAAAAACCCACCTTTTTAAAACCGCTTTTTAGTGTGTAATCTTCTATGGTCACCTTGCCAGTTAGTTTAGAATTTTAGCATAGATAAGGTTAGAGGCATCTGTCTCCTGAAAAGGTCAAAACATTACCGATGCCAGCAGAGATAGGCCTATGTAAATGTAATAGGCAACTATTAGCTCTCTGTTGGCATGACAGATGTATCCCCATACTTCTGTTTTGGGCACTGGCCTAGTGACCAGTCTTTTTTCTTTGTCCTTTTCTTCCACTCTGTACTTTTTAATTATGTGTTCTGCGCCTTTGATCATTTTGTATGTAAGGGGCGCAATATAAATTTTAAATATTATTATTATAGTTAATTCTGACCACACCTCAAGAAATGGGCGACTGAGGGCATGCAAACCTCATAATAGACCCTATGCAAAACACACAGTGCACATACCTGTATGTCTCCTGTACGCCATTTCGGGTGTTAAAAACGTGCACAAAAGGATGGTACACATGTGTTTTACGCACCTTTGAACAATGCGCATCTACCATTTCTACCTTTTTGGGGTATTCTATTCCTTTTGTTCACATTTTGACAAAATGGCGGACGGGAGTAGGCATGTATGTGCGTTGGGTGTATGTGCGTTGGGTGTATGTTTTGCCTAGGGTCTATTGTCATAATTGTTCATGAAAATAATAATAATAATATTTGAGTTTGTATATAGCGCTTTTTCACTCCCGAACGGGTGTCTCAAAGCGCTTCAAATTATTACCCCTGGTCACTGGGCCTTAATTCACTCCTTAAACCATCTCAGCTCCCTGGGAAGTATACAGCCTCGTGCAACAAATGCGCTACTCGGCTAAATCAATCACAAGAACCATCTCTGCCCTCACATGTCCTCATTCACCCCTGGGTGGAGAGAAGCAATAATGGTTAAGTGTCTTGTACAGGGATAAGTCTCACGACCAGGATTCGAACCCACACTCAGCTGAATAGAATCAGCAGAGCTTGAATTCGGTGCTCTTAACCGCTCGACCACGACACCCCTCGGCCACGACACCCCAAATAGCTAAAGATCGGTCAAAGGTTACAGTTCACAGTTCAATAAAACAAGAAGGTTATGTAATAATCATTTACAATTTATTTAACTTCAGGCACCTTTCTGAACGGAGATGTGTGCGTCGCTAAGGAGAGCTGCCCGTGTCTTCAAGCTGGCAAATACTCCCCGTCTGGTGCTTTGATGGCGGATAACTGCTTTGACTGGTAGGTTGAAAACTATAGGAAGATTTCTGAGAAGTCTGGGAACAATACTTGGATGAAATTTAAACTTTTTGATCAGCCAAGCTATGCTGAGCAAAGAGTAAGGACGAGTAACTTCGCCTAACTTGGGACTAGCCTTAAGTTTTTAATAACTCCAAAAGAGTCTGGGGACCAGTCTTACTCTTAAAAGAGAGAAAAACCTTTTGCTAAACTGAGGTTACTGTTTTGAATTTCAGCGTCTGCATAGAGGGCAAGTTTCAACAGTGTACGCGTCACTCCTGCCCACCGACCTGTACTATCCTAGGAGGACGCTATTTCAGTACATTCGATGGTGCAAGCTACTCCTCCGACGCTCGTTGCGAGTACGTGTTGTCGCAGAACCTGCCAAATAAAGACATCCCTGAATTTAGTATCTTCATGGTGTCTGAATGCCTCTCCGAACCACACAAGACATGTCAGTATGTGAGCGTCAAAACACCTGATGGGACTTTTTACGAGTAAGTTTGTTTTGAGTTAATCTTTGTAATTGTGTTTAATTTATGATACAAGGCAATGGACACTATTGGTAATTACTCAAAATAATTATTAGCATAAAATCTTACTTAGGACGAGTAATGGGGAGGGGTTGATAGTAAAAAACATTGTGAGAAACGACTCCCTCTGAAGTAACGTAGTTTTTGAGAAAGTGTGAATTTTCCACGGATTTGATTTCGAGACCTCAGATTTAGAATTTGAGGTCTCAAAATCAACAATCTAAACTCACACAACTTCGTGTGACAAGAGTGTTTTTTCTTTCATTATTATCTCGCAACTTCGACGCCCAATTGAGCTCAAATTTTCACAGGTTTGTTACTTTATGCATATGTTGAGATGCACCAAGTGAGAAGACTGGTCTTTGACAATTACCAATAGTGTCCAGTGATTTTAATCCTACATGTATCTCAAGTTAGGATGAGTAACCCGTCCTAATTTAGGATGGGTTCAATGCGTCCTAACGTCTACGGAAACGGAACTGAACTCGTCCTAAGTCCTAAGATTAATCCTAAGTCAGGAAGAGTTTGGTATAATCGACAGCGGTGCCTACATCATGCAATTTTTAGAGCTGTTATACTCTTTGCATACAAAGTAATTTTTTTGATTTGTTTTCACCAAGGCTCAAGTTTTCCGGCACAGTCACTGTGTCCAGCAATGGAAACCAACCGGTTCAAGAGCTGAAACTCCCGTACGCCAATTTCAACGGCAACAACACAGTTACTGTCAAGAAGATATCGTCGATCTTCACTAGGTTCCAGGCACCAATTCTTGGTATCGACATTCTGTGGGGAACCGACAATCGCATCTATGTCACTGTGCAGGAAAAGCTTGCTGGAAAGGTTTGTTTTGGTTTTTTGTGTTTTTTTGTGTTTTTTGTTTTGGTTTTTTGTTTCACCAGTGTTTTGGAATTGTATGGTGTCATTAGAACATCTAGAGCAGCAGGGCCCAATTTCATAGAGCTGCTAAGCACACAAATTTGCTTAGCATGAAATTTTTGCCTTGATAATAACAGAATTACCAACCAAATTTCCACGTGATTTTCAGGATAAGCAAACAACAGCTAATTACCAGTAACAAGCAGTATTCAACAAATGGAAATTTTTGTTTATTTGTACTATTTATAAACATAATCTACTCAGCAAGTAGATACACACATGGTGTTACCGCAAACAAATGTATAGTGAGACCTCACCATGCAATGCATCAAATCCCATAGAGTCTTTACATGTACAATGTATGTACTAGCTCTGAGCATGCGCACATTACTGAGAGATTTACCTGGTTATCTGCTGCCACCAATAGTCTCATAATTTGCTCCTCTTTTTTGTTTGTCTTTTGGTTTGTCTTTGTTCCTATTTTCCCGTGTTGCCCTCCCTTTGTTAAGCCTGGTTCATACTTCCTGCGAATGCGAATGCGAAGCGAATTTGACGTGAATTTGACGTCACACCCTCCTTTCACAGCAATATTTGCAAGGGAGTAGAGCATAGTTCAACTGCTGCGAATTGTTCGTTGCGAATTTGTGACGTCAAAATTCGCTTTGCATTCGCAGGAAGTATGAACCGGGCTTTAGGTGCTCTGTTCTTTGTATAGCGCCTTATAAATGCTTAAATGTATTATTATTATTATTATGGTTAAATTAAAGACACATTTTTAGCAGTTTTTGTTTTGTATTCCTTGTTGTTTTGTCTAGATCTACGGTCTGTGCGGGTTCTACGACAGTAAATCCATCAACGATTTCCTGCTGCCGTCCCTAGGCTCAACTGCCGTAATTCATGACTTTGTTAAAGCCTGGAAATCCAACAACAAATGCTCCGACAAGAAACCCGAGTTCACTTCCAGCTTCTTGGAGAACGAGGCCATTGCTTTCTGCAGCAAGATAAAAGCAGCTCCTTTCGATGCCTGTAAACGGAATGTGGATGTCGACAAGTACCACAAGCTGTGTTTAGCGGACTACGCCAGAACAAGTAGTGGAGGAGCTGAGTGTCTGTCGTTAGCAGCATACGCGCTGGAGTGCGCTAATGCCGGTGTGTCGATAGACTGGAGGTCTGATGAAATGTGCCGTAAGTTTCACAACTTCATGTCATTTTATTGTTGTCGAACTTCTTGGCCCAAAGGCGAAAGTTGCATTACGTTTACAGCATATAAACAGTATAGGCCTTGAACTTTCCTCTTCAAGGGAATGTACATGTTTGGTAATTACTCAAAGCTAATAGTAACTTAAAAACTGACTTGGTAACGAGCAATGGAGAGCTGTTGATAGTATAAAACATTGTGGGAAACGACTCCCTCTGATGTAGTATTTGAGAAAGAGGTAATTATTCACTAAAATAATAAAAGACTTTTTATTCCTATCTGAAAGCACACAAATTCGTCCAACAAGGGTGATTTCTCTTTCATCAATTTCTCGCAACTTTGATGACTGATTGAGCCCAAATTTTCACAGGCTTGTTATTTTATGCATATTATTGGATACACCATGTGAGAAGACTTGTCTTTGACATTTACCAAACGTGTACCTTCCCTTTAAGGAGCACAGCAATTTCCTTCTGGTAAGGGGAAGTTCTAGGTGGAACATGTAAATTTGTATTTGCACCTTGCAGAGGGCATCGCAGCAAAAACACAGGGCACCATGGCAATAGACCTTTATCACACTGCAGCCATCTTGAATTCTCCCATTGATATTAATGTTACTAAACCGAGGCTGGAAGAACAAAATAGTCTGGTTCCTAATTGCAAAATGATTATTAGCATTCATTATCGTTATTCGCTACAAGGATCATGACCAAGATGGAGGCAGTATGTTGCTGTGGGTGCCATTGGGTATTTTGAGGCCCTTATTCATTTCAAACATAAGAAGAAAATCTGTCAAATTATGTTGATTTTGTTTTCCCGCCTTTTTTTCCCAGCCATTTCTTGCCCGGAGGGAACAGTAAACCAGGAGTGTGGTTCTTTATGTAACGTTTCCTGCAGTGATTTAGGGAAGACCACTGACTGTCGCGAGCAATGTGTTCAAGGATGCCAGTGCCCCCAGGGAGAGGTCAGTATTATAGACACAGGTTAGAGGTTAAAGGTCATGACCCCTGAGTTTGTATTTGTATCCGAAAGCCTAAAGGTTTTATTGGTAGTAAGCGTTGCGCAAAATTATTTTGTCTGAATGTGCCTTCTGCTACCAGCACCTCCCTCGACGCAGTGTCGAGCAGCCTTTTGAAATTTGGCTCTGGATGCCCAAACAGAAACAATCTGTAAACAGCAACATACTAATAATAATAGTGGCTTTTATAACACCCCTTTCAAATATTCTGCCTTTTCATTGGTTTAGAGCGCGTCACATAATATGTCTTAGTTTTACTAGACGACAGCCATGTGATAGGACATCGATTTGCCGTGTGCTAGTCTGAAGACTATCACACGGCGTGCAGTACCCAGACGTCCGTTGCGTGTACGAGGATGATAAATTAATAGTGTGTACACAACCATTTTGGATTACATGACGCACTACATGTAGCACAGTAAAAGTTTTCACAATCTGTATTCGCGCCGTCCGTGGATTGTAGCATTCAGGTCTGTAACTTAATAGTACAGTATTTAGAATGATCTCGGGAAAATGAATGCTCTGGGGATCACCTCGGGAGTCATATTTTTAACCGTAGCACTCGAAGCAGTCAATATTTGTAAACTAGTTAGTGTGCGTTCAATTAGCTTCCCTGGGTCAACCCCTTTGTGCCCCGGTGCGTTCGAATAGCTTTGCCGTCATTCCAGGGGCTCACCAAGGTCAGCCCTATCAAGTGTCCTGCCTGTGGAACGGGTCACCTGGGGTTGGCCCATAGAGCTATATAAAAGAACTAGAGGGCGCACTGGCCATTGGCAGCAACGCTTTACCGCTGTGCGCACACGGAGCACCGTCGGGCATGGTGAGACCGGGCAAACAGCGCGGAAAGTACCCGGATGTTATAATGCTAGGTATACACAAAACGTAAACAAAACAAATTGACGGGCGAAGTTCCCGATCTGTGCGATTGATTCTGAACGGAAAATTAATAGTTTTTGACCAGGCTTTTACTGAAAGGATATTTACAATACCTTTGTGAAGAGGAATAGATAATCCACAGAACAGATTGAAGAGGTTGATCAGGAAAAGTCCAGTTACTGGCCTAAAAACAAGATGTTTTTTGTAAGTCGATGTCTCTAACCGCTCGGTAAACAGTATTCCATTGTCACGGTGATGCAGGACAGTTCTTATGAACAGCGGCAAGCCACTGATTTTCTTGACAAGTTGTGTGCCGTGATCGTCTTCCTCTGTCAGGTCTTGGAAATGCTCATCTACATTGTTTCGGCGTTTAGCCTTTGTAGTGTCGTACCCATTTTGGAATTTTTAGGATCAAACTTGAAAGTTACAAACAGAAAACGTGTGGCAACAGGGTCACACGAGAGGGCTTAAGGATACGAAATCTAGGACTGAATGCATCCAATAACATTTTGCTCTACCACAATCCAAATGAACTTTGGCGACGAAAAAAATTTGGTTGTAGGGTTAGAAGAAAAAACTACATGTACGGGAATGTGATAACCACAACTCCATGTATACTTTTTGTTTAGGCCTACATGTAAAAGTCAAATTTTGTGAACTTTCTTGAAGAGACTTTCAATCTTACCCACCCGGTGGTAAACATGTACATCCTTTGGGCTTATCAATTAGCACCCTGACATTCGTTTGAAGGGACTTGATATTGCAAGAAAACGAAAGCATAACACAACAAACGCTATGGAATTTATATTTCCAATTATTTTATTAGGTTAAACAAAAAACCTTATTCAAACATAAACAAAATGTTATATGAAAGTTAATTAAAATAAAACTTGGTAAATCCAACAGAAAAACACCTGTTCTTATATGTAAATCAACAACATGCAACACAAACTTTCCACTTTTTCAAATCTGAAGACTGGTCCCTGCATTCAACTAAAAATTTGAAATAATTCAATGTGTTTGCAGATAATATATTGTACAGATCTACATCAACCATTGAAAGCCTGACCCAAAGAAAAAAAAGAGTATTCCTGCCCCCCCCCCCAAAAAAAAATAAAATAATAATAATTATGATAATAATGACAAACTACACACAATGTCATTTGTGCACAAATAGAGAATTTACAAGAACTTGCCATGTATCTAACATTCCACCAAGTTTCAAATTAATCGCATAATTTCTTCGGAAGATATACGTTTTCAAAAAATACACCTTTAATGCCACGTCTTGTGACCTCTGGTAACGACATCACGTGACCTCTGGTGACGTCATCGATCTGAAACTTCACACATAATGACTGCCAGCAATCAACGTGTGTACATTTTGAGGTGATTACACAAAACTTCGCCACTGAGTTTTCAACCTGTCGCTAGAGTTGCACTTTGTGACGTCATTGATATTTGTTTTTGACTGCTCACCCTTGCCAGGCACTAACATCGTTGAAAGTCACTTCATAACTTTTGCCATTTTTAGATGAGAGGTCACGCACACGAAATAAAATGAAGACCTAATTTATCCCTACCCAATCCTGCAAACAAAAACCTACGGTCTCTTGTGGCTGATTTGTTACAGATTTTCAAATATTTAAAATAAAACACCTTTAAGATGATGTCACAGGACAGGTGATGATGTCATAATGACATCCTTGTGGGAGATGTAAATACTGTCTAACAAAATCATACCCTGGGCACTATAGACATGTAGTGTGACGCGAACTGCTTGATTTCCTCAGAGAACATGTGACCATGTTTGTCTTTCCCCATTGACTTCAGCTCATTTTCAATCAGCGTGAAAGTATTCGGTCCGAAGTTCAGCTTCAACACCTTCAACTGTCCCTGGTTTATCATTTTTTGATCTTTGCATACATGTGCTCTTCTGCAACATTAACAGTTTTTAACGGAGGAGGTTGTGAGCCAGGATCCGCTGTCAGCATTTTTCTTTTAGGTGGAGGCCTCTTACTCACTTGCTTCTGTTGTTTATGTCGTGGGTAAGCTGGAAAGATGGAGGGTACAGCAGACTCATGATTCCATGTTGAATATTTTCTCGGTCATCTCTGGGATGATTACCTGTAAATGTAAACTTGGTTGTTTATAACATATTTTATAGGTTTTGAAAAAATATAGCAAATTCTTGCTTTCAATTGATTTATTTATGTAAATCACAGTAGGAATGGCCAACAACACTTCTGTAGGGTCATTCCGAGTCAATTCAACCTTTGTAACATGACCGTCAAATCACGCTTTGTAACCTGATCAACATTCTGATGTGGATCTTGGACTCCCTAAAGAAACTCCAAGAACTTTTGACTAACCAGCATGACCTGCCGCATTCGAACATCCATATCTCCGAAAGCAAATCAGATATACACTTAAAGACACTGGACACTATAAAGACTAGTCTTCACACTTGGTGTATCTCAACGTATGCATAAAATAGCAACCTGTGAAAATTTGAGCTCAATCGGTCGACGAAGTTGCGAGATATTAATGAAAAGAAAAAAACACCCTTGTCGCACCCTGGTCACACAAAGTTGTGTGCTTAGACCTCAAATTCAAAATCTGAGGTCTCAAAATCAAATTCGTGGAATTGGTGGAAAATTACTTCTGTCTCGAAAACTACGTCACTTCAGGGGGAGCTGTTTCTCACAATGTTTTATACTATCAATTCTCCCCATTACTCGTAATCAAGAAAGGTTTTATGCTAATATATAATTTGAGTACTATTACCTATAGTGTACACTGCCTTTAAACATAATTTTAAAGCTCTTGAAATAGCCTTCATTTGTTAAAACAAAACCACAATTGTAACATGTGTTCTTTTTCATTGTAATATTTTAGTTTGGGGATAGTCAGATTCCAAAGCATGTTAAGTTGACAAGGAATGACCCTGTAAATTAAATACAGTACAAGTAAATACAAACCTCTCATGTAGTCATCCTTCATGAAGTGCTCAATGCACAACTTGATTGCCGTCACCCACTTTAGTGAGTATAGCCTGCTTTCCAAGAGGAAATCTGAATTAAAAAGAAAATCCCATAATAAATTAACCATGTTTTAATGAAGGCATCTTATAATCCTGGGATAGATTGCATCTTACTGCAGGCATGAATTCCATAAACCCCTTTTGTGATTGGACATACAAATTTTGTGCTAAAAAACTAGTTGTCAATGATGAAATGGAATAATTTTACCTATTGTTGACGTCACATGTAATGTTGACGTCACGTGTATACCCACCTGGCAAGACCCAATATTACCTAACTTGGAAGTTGGAGACAACATTCACGAAAAGTAGCACCCAGTCAGATCCTGAGATTGCAGATAGGTTTTTGGTCTAGAAAACGCTATTCAATTAAATTTGACAAAATCCTTTTTCAACAGTAACAGTACTCTCAGGAGAGCTTTCTTGTTTTATTTTATTTGTATGATGAGTATATGAACTCGGATAAATAAAAACGACCAACCAAGGCAGGATTTGTCAACATAATTTGTCTTTAGTCCTCCCCATATGCATGCATTGGCCATGATTTCCGTGCGAAGGATCTACAGTGTACATGTTTATCTGTTTCTGTAGCCTACAACATTGTTCAGCACTTCAGAATCGATTTGAATAGAACTTGCCACTGCTTGCCATCAACAATTAAACTTGGCCCAAAACGTTAAGAATGTACCACATAGTTTATAACTCTAGTGAAAATATGTAATGTTTAACCATGGAGGAAGGACCCATCATCCGCGAACTTTCTCAACAAGAAAGTTACATATAGTCATGATAGGCCTAGTACATTTTCATTACGGCAATTCTGTCCAGTTTTCGGACACGGGAAAAAAAACGTTCATATGTTATTCTTATTAAAATAAATTAGTGTGAAAAGTACCTTGAAATACTCACTTATTAAATGAGAGAACACCTCCCATGACTCGACGGTTGGTGCAGTCATAAGCTGCACAACTTTCAGGCATTTTACTAACGATTTGTTAGACTGTGCGGGAAAAATTAGTGGCTTTCCTACGTTCAATCAATGGTTTACGTGCACAACAGATACGGGCAAAACACACGCGATTGAATTTTATGCCCGGTTTCCAAATGTCGACACGACGTCCTTGTCGGCACAGCATACAGCCGAGTGCGCCCTCTAGGTCTTATTATATAGCTCTATGGGTTGGCCCCAGGTGTGTGATGTCACTACAAGTGGGCGAGTGATCAGTGGCAACCTCGTTCCCAGGGGCGATCGATCTCACCGTGCCATCGTGTCATAAAAACGCGGGGATTGATCAACATAAAAAAAACCTTAAAACTACGCACGCACGCACTTAACATCTAATGCATAACCAATTTCCTGAGCCAATCAGCGTTGTTTCCCAGTACATGCCTCCCAGGGGTTAGTGACGAGAGGTATCGATAAGGCGCGCTGCCCATTATCTTTTCGATAAGTGCACTGGGTTCTTTTACCTGCGTTACACATCAACAGGGACCAATAGCTTCCTGTCCCATCCGAAGAACAAAGCATTATAGTTAAAGACAGTGGACACTATTGGTAATTGTCAAAGACCAGTCTTCTCACTTGGTGTACCTCAACATATGCTTAAAATAACAAACCTGTGAAAATTTGAGCTCAATTGGTCGTTGCGAGATAATAATGCGAGATAATAATGAAAGAAAAACACCCTTGTCACACAAAGTTGTGTGCGTTTAGATGGTTGATTTCAAGACCTCAAGTTCTAAACTTGAGGTCTCGAAATCAAATTCGTGGAAAATTACTTCTTTCTCAAAAACTACGTCACTTCAGAGGGAGCCGTTTCTTACAATGTTTTATACTATCAACCTCTCCCCACTACTCGTTACCAAGTGAGGTTTTATGCTGATAATTATTTTGAGTAATTACCAATAGTGTCCACTGCCTTAGAGTGTCTTGCTCAAAAAAAGAATTACATGGAGAAAACAGGTACTAGTTGCCTCTTATTTCCTGTAATGAAACTAACTTGTGCACTTACAAATACTTTACTAAACTATTTGTGCTTTTTGTAGGAGTTTGACGATCAAGCCGGTCGGTGTATAGCTACAGCAGAATGTCCTTGTGAGTCCAATGGAAAGTCATATCAATCTAATGCAAGTTGGAAGAACAAATGTAACACATGGTAAGAAAATCCAACTCAAGTATTGGAAACCTGTCTATCAAAAAAATAAAGTACTTTATGATAATAAAAAGGTATTTATAAAGTGCTACATGTAAGTTACCTTATTAATGGTCTCAAATTGCTAAATAACAACATAATATTACAGAGGTTTTCCAAAGAAAACAATTTAAAAAGACAGTTACAAAAGTAGGGTCAAGGATGTTTCGGACAAAGCGCTAGAAATCAACCAACGGTTAACAAGACTCATGTTACATGTACCCTCTGTGCTGTGCAGCCATTTAACATGCGTCTGCAGCAAATACGCAGGTACCATGGCTGCACGGCGCGGCGGGTAACATGAGTGAGGTTAACCGGTGTACATCAACTTGATCGTTCCAACCGTTCGTCGATTTCCAGCGCTTAGTACGAAACGATTGCGGGTTTGAGGGAACAGTGAAGAATGATTTCTCATTTGAACAACTGTTCGTTTGCTGATTAAACTGTGCATACTCCGTCGTTATAATGTTTGAAGATTACAACATAACTTTGAGAAGAGGAATAATCATGTTACCAAGGTAACAAACAAAACAATTGTTGCACGCTGTGATTTGGGGTTCGTGGGTTTTGTACACCCTTGTGTGAAAATGGCACCCTCGGCTTCGCCACGGATGCCATTTTCCCCCTCGTGTGTACAAATCATGAACCCTGTCACAACGTGCAACAATTACATATTGTATAACCTAGCGTTATTGGTTTTTGAGCGCTAAAACTTTACAATTTATTACCAAGGTATAACAAGAAACATTGACTATTGGTTGACAAATGGTCACTGCTCAAACGTGGCCCTAGCTTTCCAGTTTTTAGGTTTATTGGGTCTTTAATAAATTTTCAACGTTTTTATGACACGGCCACATGAAGATTAACTTGTTTTGTTTAATTTATTCAATTTTATTTCAGCACGTGTACGAACGGCGTGGTGAAATGTTCCGACACAATATGCACAGGTACAAATCATTTATATTTCTTATTGGAGACTTGTCGCTTGACACAGAAAACCTAAACCTGATTAAAAACAACAGTATCTCTTACAAAACAATGGGGCCCACCGCATTTTACCCTTTTTAGATTCAAATTTTGGAGTATATAAAATTTGTTTACCACAAACACATTATATTAGGAGTTGTTTCTCAAAATACTTTAAACTGTCAACAGCTGCTGTTGGCATCCAACCGAAAGTTGTTATTGTCATTTATTTTAATAGGAATTACCAAACATATACCTTCCCTTTAAAGAGTTTGGTTACTTTTTGTACGATACGTCCACAGATTTACATTAAACGTATAGAGTTGAAATATAATGATGGTAGAAAGCTTTCCTTAAAATATTACTTGCTAAGGTGCTGTAGTTTTTGAGAAAGTTTTGAAAATAATCGTTGTCTAGATTTTTGTCCATAGCAACAAGGAGTGTGATTTAAACTTATATCACAAAGCGTACAAAGCATTTGCGTCAAATGCTGATCGCCACATGCAATGCTTGAAGTTTGCTTGAAGATAAACTCCTTATCACACTCTGCTCATGGAATACAACAAATATAGCGCTTCTGCATTCGTCTCAAATCCTTCGGCTGCGTGTGATATGGGACGCCGAAGCGCTATATTTTTCTGTATTCTCGCGTTTGTGTGATAGCTTAAAGACGATGTGACCTGTGACGTCACATGTTTACAAAAGAGCCACCGAGCCTGGACTTTCTGCAGGCACGATTTGTACACAGCCTAATGGAAGAAAACATAATATCTTATATTTTATGGAGAGTGCACTGTCCATTTTTGTTCAACTTTTGATATGATGAAAGGGGGCACGTCTCAAAACTTGTCCAGCTTTTACGTTCATAATTCTTGGATTTATGTGGAAATTATGACACAAAATGTAAACTTTCCCATAGGACCAGTGCAGTATCTTGCCTGCCAGACTAGCCAAAGAATGTACAAGGTCACACTTTTTGTAAACGAGATTCACATAATTTTTGTTGATTAGCATTTCTTCTTTTTATTTGATTGTCTAGCCTCGGGTGACGAGTGTCCGAGCGGGCAGGAATATATCGATTGCGTTGAGTGTGAGCGGGAGTGCAGTAATCTTCACTTGTCATGCCGTCAGGGAGAGTGTACGCCCGGCTGTGGTTGCCCAGAAGGCACGGTCAGACAGGACGGAATCTGCATACCCCAAGAACAATGCCCATGTTACTATAACGGAAAAAGTTACAACACATACGAGTCTTTCAAGATAGACTGCAACCAGTGGTAAAATTAATATTTGTAATCTTCTTCTTAAACAGCTACCTGAGCGGAATGTTTTCAATGCAAATGGTATTTTAACTTGTTTATAATGCACTTGTTCACCAATTTAATGTAATTTTGATATGTGTACACTTCTGAATTTTTTCGTAATTATCGATTAAAAAATCCGGCCCAAACTTAAAGGTTTTGAAAAACTAAAAACACTTCTCCTGTTGACGGCGCTCGTCTAAGGACAATGCCGCTGACGTCATGTGTGGGACTTTGCTTTGTTATTCCTCCACACTGCAACAAAACGGCTTTACAAATTGGAGCTCCCAACTATGACATTTTGAGAGTGATTACGTAACGGGGCTTTTCGGAAATCTCTCAGAAAAGCCCTGGATAAGGGCATTCAAAATTATTATTCAAAATTATTATTATAAACAATTAAAATCTGTTTATAATCATATGACTAGATTTTCTTATGCATTGAAAACATTGTAAGTGACATTCAGCAAGTTAGCAACTTGACATTTTGTTTGAAACGGTTTGTAAACAAATTGTTGTAACTAATTAATGGTACGGTCACAAATCACGAATGTTCCCTAAAGGAGCATAGCCGGAGAACACTCTTACCCGCAGAATAAGCTTACAGTCAACTTTAATTTGGAAGCCCCACTGAAAACACACACTGACACTTGACACACCCCAGGGCATTTGGTACATACACTCCTATTAGATGTTAGCCGTTGGTTATTACTAGGCATTCAATCTTCAATTCAATGGCTTTGTCGATTGATACCATGTCAGAAGAACTTGTGAGCTGCCAGTTTTGCGCGCAATTTTTCGCAATTTGTCACTGGATCGGTCGAGGACTGAAAAAAACATGCGTTGCCACATGGAATCTGGGATACTGCAGCTCAGGGTTAAGATCTACGCCTAATGTTTTTGCTTTGTTGTGTTTTTTTTTTCTTTCAGTGTTTGTCTTCCAGGTGGATCCTTCGTTTGCGAAGACAGAATTTGTCCAGGTGAAGATTTGCTTTTTGTAGTTTCTTTTTATTACCCTACACCGTGTAAAGCTTGAAACAATACTTGCTTTTTATTGGTGAACATTGCACAAGCCATTTGTTGGCGATGTCACACTGCCAGAGTTTGCAAAAACAAAAATAATTTGTTTTAAAGACAGTGGACACTATTGGTAATTGTCAAAGACTAGTCTTCTCACTTGGTGTATCTCAACATATACATAAAATAACAAACCTGTGAAAATTTGAGCTCAATCGGTCGTCGAAGTTGCGAGATAATAATGAAAGAAAAAACACCCTTGTCACACAAAGTTGTGTGCTTTAAGATGGTTGATTTCAAGACCTCAAGTTCTAAACTTACTTCTTTCTCGAAAACTATGGCACTTCAGAGGGAGCCGTTTCTCACAATGTTTTATACATGTACCATCAACCTCTCCACATTACTCATCACCAAGAAAGGTTTTATGACAATAATTATTTTATTATTTTGAGTAATTACCAATAGTGTCCACTGCCTATAATAATTTAAGACACCTTTGGTTATTGTCAAAAGTCCAGTACTCTCACTTGGTGTATCCCAACATATGCAAACAACAAAAAATCTGTAAAAATTTGGACTCAAAAGGTCATCGAAGTTGCAAGAGAATAATGAAAGAAAAAAAGCGCCTTTGTTGCATAAATTTGTGTTTTCAGATGCCTAATAAATGGCTTCAGGTCGGAAGTCTTATTTAGTCATTAGGTTTAATGACCCAAGTAATTCAATGTTAACACACCAACTTGTGAAAAAGATGTGTAGTTCCCGTTTTACTGTGGTGAAAATCAGACATTTTTAAATTGAACTTTCATTTAATAACCATTTTGGGGGTCAAACTCACTTGTTAAAGTCTATATAATTTTGTTTGGTTTTCTTATCTTTTTTGACTTTGTACAGCGCAATGGGACTCCGTGTGTAATGCGCTTTATAAGAACGATTTATTATTATTATTATTATTGTCAATAGATGGGTTGCAGTACGCGTCATGGCCCGCCATCTTTGATGTATTAACAATGGAAAACCAGTAGCTATTCATGCCTGCACAATTCATCAAATATGGTGGCCGATGACGCCTATCACAATCCATCTATTCCTTTGTGTAGATTTCAAAAACTTGGTCTCCAGAAAACTAATGGAGATCAATAGTATTTGACTCTAGATAACGGACAAAAAGAAAGTCAGGGGCGGATTGCACCAAGGGGTCTTAAGCCGGTCTATGCGCTATAGCCGGCTAACTTGAAACACGCTTAGACAGTCTTTAATTATAGACCGATTGCAATAGCGTGGTCTATAATTATAGCCAGTCTTGATTCTTAAGCCTGCTCTGAGCTGGCTATAATTGGTCTTTGTTTTGGTTTTTAAAGATGGTGCTGCATTTGTTAGTTGTAGATGATTTTATACAAAGAGCTCTACGATGAGATTGTGTTTTAGAAATAGCTTACACCCATTAGAGGCATTATGATGATATACTTTGTAAGTATCAAATGTTCCCAACAGTAAAAATTATACAACTCAGAGATTGGATATCCGATGATTCAAACCAAAGCAATTAGAACAATGCCATACCGCCAGTGCCTGCAGAAATGCTTATGGGACGACTGGTTTATATTGCATTACTTTTCGCGGACTTATCTAAGACTGTCTTTATGACTGACAAAGCTAAGACCGTCTAAGGCAGATAGCCTGCTATAACTGACTGGTCTTAGACTGCTGACTAAGACCGTTTTATTGCAATCCGCCCCAGTATTGGAGGACATTAGTCACTACCAATCCATAAGATTATTGAATAAGGATTTCAGATTATCATAAGTGTTTACGAAAGAAAACTCAAGAACAATTTTGTTTATTTTATTTTGACTGTGGAATGTTCTGCTCTTTTTCAGCAACCTGTCGTGCATATGGTGATCCGCATTATCTTACCTACGATGGACGCAAATATGAGTTCCAGGGTAATGTAGCATACTTCTTCTATAAAACGCCTAAACCCAAGTTCTGTTAAGGAAAATGGACAAGAAAGTTCAGATTTGGGATAGAATGTACGAGCCTTATATCCACGAATCTACATGAGTCTATTCTCTGACTTAAACTATTTCCCATATTGATAATGTAACAGTATCAAGGAATTGGATTTCTTAAAAATAACACTTCTCTGTCTATCCCATTTCGTGTACTTTGTCAAATGACGGAATTTGTCACATGATATAAATATTTTGCAAAATAGGCATTAAGATAGGCATGCTTTGTTGAGTACAATGTCAGTTTGCTCAGTTATCTTTCATATTTTGCATAAACAAATAATAATAACTATTATATGAATGCAGTCTATTATTATTATTACTATTGTTATTACAGGAGACTGTAAGTACGTGTTAACGTCGGACGATTGCGGGGAGCCAGGCTACAACAGCGTCTTCAGTGTATACGTAGAAAACGTCCCCTGTGGAACGGGTCAAGTGACGTGCACCAAGGCAGTTTCCATCCAGATTCTTGACGTGAATATTTATCTCGTACGTGGAGCGGATCCAGCTATTACCCCACCTCCTCCAAAATGGACTAAAGCAGTCTATCGCATCATCAAGTCTGGAATTTTCCTTGTCATCAACACCGCCCATGGTAAAGTATTGTCTTGTCAATTCATTAGTAATTTAAATCAGCGCAAATCAGAACTTTCATCATGTGAATCATAAGCTGTGATTTATCCCCCAGTGGCAATGATCCTTTAATAATAGTAATAATATGAACACTTATAGTGCGCCGGTATCCACCACAAGTGATGCTCATGGCGCAAGGAAGAAACACAAAATTAATAAAAAAAGGCAGCTGTGAAAAAGTGGGTTTTGAGGGCCTCTTTGAACTTATGAACAGAGGACATGTTACGGATATTAAGAGGTAGATTATTCAAAAGTAAAGGACCAGCATGTGATGCTCATGGCGCAAGGAAGAAACACAAAATTAATAAAAAAAAGGCAGCTGTGAAAAAGTGGGTTTTGAGGGCCTCTTTGAACTTATGAACAGAGGACATGTTACGGATATTAAGAGGTAGATTATTCAAAAGTAAAGGACCAGCATGTGATGCTCATGGCGCAAGGAAGAAACACAAAATTAATAAAAAAGGCAGCTGTGAAAAAGTGGGTTTTGAGGGCCTCTTTGAACTTATGAACAGAGGACATGTTACGGATATTAAGAGGTAGATTATTCAAAAGTAAAGGACCAGCATGTGATGCTCATGGCGCAAGGAAGAAACACAAAATTAATAAAAAAGGCAGCTGTGAAAAAGTGGGTTTTGAGGGCCTCTTTGAACTTATGAACAGAGGACATGTTACGGATATTAAGAGGTAGATTATTCAAAAGTAAAGGACCAGCATGTGGATGATCTAAGACATCTGGAAGGATTGTAACGGGTAATTAATTGACAATTATACTGAGGAGCAGAACCATGTAAAGAATGAAAAACAAGCAGAAGAGCCAGTGAAGAGCATTCAAAACCGGAGTGATATGGGTTAAGCCTGGGCGAATAATTCAAATATCCGGTTAATGGCGAATAGGTTTTCATATCCGTAACCGCGGATATCCGCAATTGGGCGCGAATACCTATTTATAAACCGGATAGTTCTGTAATTACAACCAAGTAACCGGATATTCTTTAATATCCGAATATCCGCGGACGTCGGGCGACAACTGATAGGAATGTTTTGTCTGAATCCTTATGAAACTTCTATTAAGACAGCATAAAACAGCAAAAATTAAGTATTTAACTATGCTCACCTCCGTGAAGAGTTAAAACAATGACACTTCTGACGCAATTTGTTCAAAGATTACGAAAGTTTTCCTTCATGTAGAGTCAATCACGATCAAAAGAAAAAGCAAATCGCCATCTTTAAATTAGATCCGGTTATTTTTATGAATGAACCGAGTGACACTGTCTAAAACTAATATCAATCCGCCCATAAGATCTCATTCACAAACGAACAGCGCCAATAGCGCAAAAACTATTCGAACATCCGGTTAATTTCGGATAGTTGGGCAGCGGTATCCGAATATCAAAATTTTACTATTCGCCCAGCACTAATATGGGTTCTCCTGGAGGACAAAGTGACCACCCGAGCTGCAGTGCTTTGCAGTCGTTGCAAATGAGAGATTTGATTCTGTTGTAAAAGTCAGAAGAGAGAATTACAATAATCAAACCGGGAAGAAATCAGAGCATGAACAATCTTTAACAATCGCCCATTATACTCCCCTGGAAGTATTGTCAGGGAGATGGCTCAGTGAGCTATTAATCCTAACCACTTCAATAACTTTAAACTAACAGCTCCAGACCAGACAGAGTGTAAGGAGTGAAATAGCATAGAGCTACATGTATATTATATTGACTAGAGCGCTAACACCCCGTAACACACGCACTAAGGTTTTGGAGCCCTGTGGGTGCATCCATGATGTTTACATGTATGTACAAACCAATACAAAAGTTTGAAATTTTGTATGGCAATTGTACGGCTATTTGCAAAATAGTGTGTTTGTTTTTTTCTGTGTGTCATTGAACCAAAAAATGCAGCAAATGTGAACGCACAATCTGCTGATGAGCGTACAAACTCTGCAAGTAAGAACTGTTACCAAAAGTCACTGTTCCCATTAAACACTTCCTGCCTGGAACTTACTACCCGAGTCGATTCGCGGTGCACCAACTCTGGATAAATTCAAGGATCTCCTACTTAAAATTGAGTTGGCTGATCTATATAACAAAAATTAGTGTATACCGCCTCCTTGCATCGTGGTTCTGTACGGGATAGCCACAACAGGCGGTTGTACAGTAATTGACAGATGCAGATGAAGATGCAGAACTCACGCGTTATGTGCATCATGTTTAAAAGGCGCTTATGCTTCTTTAGTACATCAATCAAGTCGAACTTAAGTTGTTCCAGGGTGAATGTTTTTGTCAAAATTACTTTACCGACAAAAATGAAAACATTGCAAAACTCATCGCTCGGCGCACCTGACACTTCTTTCATAAAAGAATGAGATTTTAACGTAGTTTTCTTATTGCACCCAGGCGTAACTGCGTTGTGGGATCACGGCACATCCATCTACATAACCTTAGACGGGAGATTCGCAGGGAAAGTTTGCGGCCTGTGCGGTGACTTTGATGGTAACGCCGACGATGATTTTAGAACCAGATCAGGAGAGGTAGAAGCAACCGCTCTTCTGTTCGGTCACAGCTGGAGAACGGACGGTAGCTGTGAGATTCCACCTGATCCAGTCCATCCGTGCGATGTGGCTCCTGATCGACGTGATTGGGCTCAGTTTGCTTGTGGAATCATCAAGAAAGCTGTCTTCGAACCCTGTCACCATGTGGTAGGTGTATGCCCTCAGAGTCAAGGATGACAGAAAATGGAGTGACCCCAGTTTTTTCACAAAGAGTTAGTTTTATCTCAAGTTAGGACAACATACTCGTCCTAATTTAGGACGATCCTTAAGTTTTTATTATCTCCTAACTCTTTCTGAAATTGGCCTATTTTTAAATATTTTAAAGTTATATCAACACTCTTCTTTGTTGTTACCTTTAAGCGCGAGTGGAATCAGACGCGCTATATTTTTCTGTACTCCATGAGCGCGATTGTGATCTTCAATTTATCTTCCAGCTTCATTAAGTCAATGAGGTTAGGTTAGGTTTTTTTTTTTTTTTTTGGGGGGGGGGGGGGGTTTGCACGCACAGATTAGAATGTAATTTTTGCACTGACCATATGCGGAGCTTGACGCATCGTCACTCACAGAACGCAGAGTGCAATATAGAAACTGGGAGTAGGTTATCGTCTGATAATCACACTCTGGTTCGAGCATCTGATTGGAGGATGAGCGCATACTGAAGGTAAACAGCTAAAATGTTGACTGATTTTTCTGTCATTTTAGGTGGATCCTCAAGATTACTACGATAACTGTGTCTTCGATACTTGTGGATGTGATCGAGGCGGTGATTGTGAGTGTCTGTGTACGGCAATCAGTAACTACGCTGCACTCTGTAACAGCATGAATGCGCCAGTACCGTGGAGATCCGATGGAAACTGCGGTAAGTTTAACAGTGATAGAAATTTAAAGGCAGTGGACACTATTGGTAATTACTCGAAATAATTATTAGCATAAAACCTTCATTGGTAACGAGTAATGGGGCAAGGTTGAGAGTATAAAACATTGTTCGAAACGACTTCCTGCCAAGTGACAATGTCATTTTCCACGAATTTGATTTCAAGAACTCTCAGATTTAGATTTTTAGTAATGGAGAGAGGTTGATAGTATAAAACATTGTGAGAAACAGTTTCCTCTGAAGTGACTACTTTTTGAGAAAGAAGTAACTTTCCACGAATTTGATTTGGAGACCTCAAGTTTAAAATTTGAGGTCTCGAAATCAAGCATCTGAAAGCACACAACTTCTTCTGACTAGTTTTTTTTCCCTTGATTGTATCTCGCATGTGAAGTTCTTTTCACAGTGATACAATTTGATACAATACAGAACAATTATTAAAATTATTATTATTGTTATCATGCAACACCATTATTATTATTATTATTATTATTATTATTATTATTATTATTATTATTATTATTATTATTATTATTATTATTATTATTATTATTATTATTATTATTATTATTATTATTATTATTATTATTATTATTATTATTATTATTATTATTATTATTATTATTATTATTATTATTATTATTATTATTATTATTATATTTCTAAAGGTCTGCAGTGCGAGAAGGGTATGGTGTACCAACCCTGCGGGGAAGTTTGTAACGGAGAGTGTTACGATACTCCAGGAGTTGCTGCTCTTGGTTGTGAAGTGACTTGTGTGGAGGGTTGCCACTGCCCGCCAGGTTTCAAGCTCTATAATGGAGAATGCGTGGATATGGTCGAATGCGTGTGTTGGTATAAAGATAAAGAAGTACAACCTGGGTTTATCATCAGTGAGAACTGTCAAACTTGGTGAGTACAAAAAACAACTTAGGAATATCGCTGGCTCAGTGCTATATGGTTGTTAATGTTTGGTCATTACTCAAAACAAATATTAACTTAAAAACTGACTTGCTAACGAGCATCGGAGAGCTGTTGATAGGATAAGACATCGTGGGAAACGACTCCCTCTGAAGTAACGCAGTTTTTGAGAAAGAGGTAATTTTCCACTAAAATAATGAAAGACTTCTATCTGAAAGTACACAAGTTCGTCCAACAAGGGTGTTTTTTCTTTCATCATTTTCTCGCAATTTTGATGACCAATTGAGCCCAAATTTTCACAGGCTTGTTATTTTATGCTAACGATGGGATATACCATGTGAGTACACTGGTCCTTGACAATTACCAAATTGGTACAGTGCCTTTAAAGGCAGTGGACACTATTGGTAACTACTCAATTTAATTGTTAGCATACAAACTTACTTGGTAACAAGCAATGATGGAGAGCTGTTGATAGTATGAAACATTGTGAGAAACTGCCCCCTCTAAAGCAATGTAGTTTTTGAGAAAGAGGTTATTTCTCACTCAAATGTTAAAAAGGCTTCAGCCTTTAATTAGGCATGTGAAAGCACACAAATTTGTACAAAGAGGATGTTTTTTCTTTCATTATTCTCTTGCAACTGTTGATGACCGATTGAGCCCAAATTTTCACAGGTTTGAAATGGATACACCAGTGAGAAGACTGGTCTTTGACAGTTAGCAACTGTTTCCTTGACTTTTAACTGAAAATTTTCTCTAATTCTGAGTAAAAGAAATCTATGTTGAATGTTTTTCTTAGAAAATGAATGTTACTTTTTACCAAATAGTTCTTTGAAAACCACTCCTTAAAGTAGGCTTTAATTTTGTTGTGCTTATAGCTACTGTAAGTGCTTACGCAGCTCTATGAAATTTGTCCCAGGGGTACATGTACGTTTCCCACCATCCTACAATCTAGACTGTTTTTAAAGGCAGTGGACACTATTGGTAATTACTACAAACAATTATCATCATAAAACCTTTCTTGATTACTAGTAATGGAGAGAGGTTGATAGTATAAAACATTGTGAGAAACAGTTCCCTCTGAAGTGACTACTTTTTGAGAAAGAAGTAATTTTTCCACGAATTTGATTTGGAGACCTCAAGTTTAAAATTTGAGGTCTCGAAATCAAGCATCAGAAAGCACACAACTTCGTGTGACAAGGGTGTTTTTTCTTTCATTATTATCTCGCAACTTCGACGACTGATTGAGCTCAAATTTTCACAGGTTTGTTATTTTATGCATATGTTGAGATACACCAACTGTGAAGGCTAGTCTTTGACAATTACCAGTAGTGTCCACTGTCATTAAGAGGTTTATCAATTCCTACCTTCAGCTCCCATGAGTTATTTTCATCCTAAACATTTTTCTCTTGTAGACCCTTACCAAGAGTGGATTTTAGGTTTTTTTCGGAGCAAACTTGCTTAAAATAAAAATAAGAAAGATTTTTCTCTTGTAGACCCTTACCAAGAGTGGATTTTAGGTTTTTTTCGGAGCAAACTTGCTTAAAATAAAAATAAGAAAGATTTTTTTCTTGTAGACCCTTACCAAGAGTGGATTTTAGGTTTTTTTTCGGAGCAAACTTGCTTAAAATAAAAATAAGAAAGATTATTTTCTAACAAAAACATCAAGTACATAGTTTAACATTGCATTCAGTTACACAACGACATAAATATGGTAAAGAAGCCTAACCACAAAAGACCAATAAATTGATAAACAAAATAAAACTTCTGCGAATAATTACACAAAATCTAACACTTCTGCTTTTGTTCTTTTGTTTAAAGTACATGCGTGAACGGCTCAATAATCTGCCAGGGACCTACATGTACAACACGTAAGTGCACTAAGCCATATTTGGCCACGTGTTAGATTTTAATATTGTCTAGCACATTGACGTGCTCGATCAGAAGTTACCAATTAAATTTGAATTTTTGCTTGTGGGTGTGTGTGAAAAATCCACATGATTATGCATTCTCTACTTACACAGCTAGCGCAAAAATTCAGCGCTTGCCCATTAAAAGGAGTTGGTCTCAATCTCATACTTCAACCGAAGGCCCACATCATAGTGTTATATATTTAAGAACTAGAGGGTGCACTGGCCTATATACATGTACGCGTCCCGGCATGCGCGCAGGCGGCCACTTTCTAAGTTGACAAAACAGCCATCTCACACATGTCACAGCGTGTGTTTGTGCAGCCATTTTGTAAGTTGAACAAACAGCATCGCGTGAGCGTTCAATAAAATTAACTCAAGCGTTTGTTTCATATACAACGCGCGTACGGAATGGCGCGCTTGTCATCTTGCGGTTCCGTCGCATTTGTGCAAGCAGCATCACCAGTGCGCCCTCTAGTTCTTATATATAACTCTATGGCCCACATACATGTACATGTACCATGCAGGAAAATACTGATTGTTGAAGTGCCTTGAGCGTCACTGAGTGACAGTAATGCACGCTATATAAGAAGCCACTATTATTATTATTATTATTATCATTAATACCTTTTTTTTTTAACAGCTGGTTCTACAACAGCCGGTGGTACTACAACAACCCCATCGTTTGTCACGACCCCGTGCACATGCCCTCCTGGTGACTTCACATGCTTGGACTGCTCGAGATGCGTTTCATCAGAAGGGGTTTGCGACGGAAACAACGATTGCGACGATATGTCGGATGAAGAAAACTGTGAATGTTACTACGGTGATGAAGTTTACCTTGTAAGAAACTATTTCCTTTTTTATTTTATTTTGTTTTGGGGTCGGTGCCTGGGGAAAGGACATGTTTTCAAATAACCACAGGGACTTGCTAGAAACCGGCCCTTGAATGGTCTTCAGATACTGTGCGCCTTATAAATAAAATATTATTGTTATTAGAGATGAGATTTTTCAGACTTTTATCTGAATTCAGACTTTTTAAAGGCAGTGGACACTATTGGTAATGGTATTTGTCAAAGACCAGTCTTCACACTTGGTGTATCTCAACCTATGCATAAAATAACAAATTGTGAAAATTTAAGCTCAATCGGTCATCGAACTTGCGAGATAATAATGAAAAAAAAAGCACCCTAGTCACACAAAGTTGTGTGCGTTTAGATAGTTGATTTCGAGACCTCAAGTTCTAAATCTGAGGTCTCGAAATCAAATTTGTGGAAAATAACTTCTTTCTCGAAAACTATGGCTCTTCAGAGGGAGCCATTTCTCACGATGTTTTGTACCATCAACCTCTCCCCATTACTCGTTACCTAGAAAGGTTGTATGCTAATAATTATTTTGAGTAGTTACCAATAGTGTCCACTGCCTTAAGTCAGCCTGGTGAAGAAAATCAGCCGTTACTTTTTCCATAATATAACAAAATCCTGCTGTTTGATCTACTTCTCTGGTGCTGAGAACGCTAATTCTAAAAGCTTAGTGGAATTTATATCTCTAGGGTTTACCGTACATGTGGAACAGCCATAATTTCAACATACATCAGCAGAATTTGGATCCAACATGTGTGGTTTCAGACCTTTTTGTGAGCAATGACTCTCACCCTGTGTTATTATTAAAGGATTTGGGTACTTTTTCAAAATGTCCATAGATTTAGATAGAACTTACAGGGTTTGAAGATAATGATAGTGGAAAGCTTCCCTTCAAATATTACTTACTGAAGCGCTGTAGTTTTTGAGAAATGAGTAAAACAATGTAATGAATACGTTTGTAATGCTTAACATAATTTTGGTCTCATGAGACGAAAATAATTTTCATGACATTGTTTTACTCATTACCCCAAAACTACAGCACCTCATTTTCAGGGAAGCTTTCTACTATCATTATCTTCAAACTGTGTAAGTTCAGTGTAAATCTGTGGACATTCTGTTTTTTGTCCTACAAAAAGTACATACACCCTTTAACTGACATTCCTTGCACCGACAGATTTGATTTGGTGGAGCTTGTTTGAAGAGGAAAAGAGAAAAGTTGTTTTACCAAAATAAATTTCTTCTCGCTTTTTAGGTGGATCAAGAATTTCCTGGTGACTCTCCGTGCGAGACCTGTAAGTGCGAACTTGGTTCAACGACCCCAACGTGTGAGAAGATATGCAACCTGACATGTGCTCCAGTAAGTATACTTTATATCCATTTTACAATATAATCTCTGCTGATGACTAGAGGGTCACGGCCGAGTGGTTAAGAGCATCGAATTCAAGGTCTGATGCCAAGTCACCGGAGTGTGGGTTCAAATCCCGGCCGTGACACTTGTGTCCTTGAGCAAGATACTTTACTGTAAATGCTTTTCTTTACCCAGGGGTATAAATGGGTACATGTGTAGAGGTTGATAATGTGAATAAAAAAGCCGTCGGAGCGCTATGGCAGCTCGGGGCTGTATACTCCCTATTGGGAGCTGAGAAAGATTAAAGGGATGTTTATTGGCCCAATGACATGGGAACTAATGTAAAGTGCATTGATACCATAGAGTTATATAGCCTATAAGAACTAGAGGGCGCACTGGCCTATATACGCGCCCCTGCATGCGCGCAGGCGGCCACTTTCTAAGTTGAACAAACTGGCATTGCTTAGCGTGTGTTTGTGCAGCCATTTTGTAAGTTGACAAAACAGCATCGCGTCAGCGTTCAATAAACTCAAATTCCATCGTGTACTTCGTATTCAACGCGCGTACAGAATGGCGCGCGTGTCTCATTGCGGTCCCGTGGCGTTTGTGCAAGAAGCATCATCAGTGCGCCCTCTAGTTCTTATATATAACTCTATGATTGATACACTGTATTGTGAAATGTGCTATATGAGAATTTGTTATTATTATTATTACTATTATTATTATTATTAGAGCAAGCTAGTGTATCATTTTATTTCATTTATTAATTTCACAGGTAAAAATGCAAAGTACAGAAAATAAGAACGGTAAAGAACACATGTACAAACAAATAGGAGAGTCAACCCCATACAAAAGTAGCACCCCTGATGGATTTTAAAAAAGGACACTAAATTACTATCGAGTTGATCTCCTGATGCAACATTTTAAGTAACAGACAATATAAAAGGACATTATTATGTGTATCAATAGATGGACAGAAGTTGTGTGCTTTCAGGTGCTTGATTTTGAGACCTTACGCATGGGGTCTCAAAATCAATTCAAATATTTTATTGAGAAATTACTTCTTTTTCAAAAACTACTTTACTTCAGAGGGAGCCGTTTCTCACAATGTTTTATACTATCAACAGCTCTTCGCTGCTTGTTACCAAGTAAGGTTTTGTACTAATAATTATTTATAGTAACTACTAATAGTGTCCAGTGCCTTTAAAATCACTGGACACTATTGGTATTTGTCAAAGACCAGTCTTCTCACTTGGTGTATCTCAACATATGCCTAAAATAACAATTTAACAAACCTGTGAAAATTTGAGCTCAATTGGTCATCAAAGTTGCGAGATAATAATGTAATAAAAAACACCCTTGTCACACGAAGATGTGTGCTTCTAGATGCTTGATTTCGAGACCTCAAATTCTAAATCTGAGGTCTCGAAATCAAATTTGTGGAAAATTGCTTCTTTTTTGAAAACAACGTTACTTCAGAGGGAGTCGTTTCTCACAATATTTTATACTCCTAAACAGCTCCTAATTACTTGTTACCAAATAAGTTTTTATGCTAATAATTATTTTGAGTAATTACCGATAGTGTCCACTGCCTTTAAGTAGCAGTAAGCAAGATAAGGCAGTAAAGCATTGTTGTTTTTGTTTTATTCAGGGGGAAGTATTACGCATGAATGAAAACGACAGAACAAAATGCTGCGAGTGCAAGGGGCAAGGTGAGGAGCGGAAATTCTGCCATTTTGAAAAATAATAAGATTAAGTTCTTGGTATACAATGGTTGCATTCGATTAGCTTCTCTGGGTGGACCCCGGTCTGCCCCCGGTACGTTTGAATAGCTTTGTCATCATTCCAGGAGCTCACCCGGGCCAGCCCCCAGTGCCCTGCTTGCGGAGTGGGTCACTTGGGGGTGACCCGAGGTGCATGACGTCACCACGAGAGGGCGAGTGATCGTTCGATTAGCTCTTGTCAGGGGCTCACCCGATTGAGCATCGGGGGGTCGACACGGGAAGCTGATCGAACGCACCCAAAGACTCATCTTTTCCTATGGTAATTGCTTTCTAGTGCTGCATTTAAGACTCTTCTGCTTCATTTTCATATCAGTGGATGATGTTTGCACTGTGGTGTCACATTGCCATTGCTCTTCTGGAGCGTAATTATCAGGCCAGCCTGCAAGCCCCACCCCCCCCTTCACGGAGGGGTGGATGTTTTTTTAACTGTTGGGTGCGTATTAGGAGACATTATTTGAGGCAGAACGGCGTTATAAAGGTGCTGGGGGCGATTTTACAAAGATTAGGAGTAGTCCTAACTTAGGACTTGTCCTATATGAGATATAAAAAACTTAAGGCTAGCTGTAGGTTAGGAAGAGTAACTCGTCCAAACTCGAGATAAGGCTAGCCATGGTCACCTTTTTATGCCAGTGTAAAGTCTAATAAAACTAAACTAAACCTATGACCTTGATGGGATAGTGCCTTATTACATGTACATTTTAATTGTTATGTGATGTTATGTAAACTTTTTCATTCATTTTTGTTTATGCCACAGCAACAACTTTACCAACAACGACCATTGTAACAACAACAGAAATAGGTGAGGAATTCTGTAATTTTTTAAATTGATAATTCCATTAAATATAATACAAATATTGACTGCTTCGAGTGCTATGGTTAAAACTATGACTCCCTCGGTGATCCCCGGAGCGTTCGATTTTCCCGAGGCGAAAACTATGACTCCCGAGGTGATCCCCGGAGCGTTCGATTTTCCCGAGGCGAAGCCGAGGCAAAATAGAACGCTCCGGGGATCACCGAGGGAGTCATAGTTTTAATCATTGCACGAGTAAAAGCAGTCAATATTTGTTTTATAACACCCCAAACATTTCTAAATACTGTACTATTAAAAAAGCTACAGACCGGAAGTTGCGAGATAATAATGAAAGAAAAACCACCCTTGTCACACAAAGTTGTGTGCGTTTAGATGGTTGATTTTGAGACCTCAAGTTCTAAATCTGAGGTCTCGAAATCAAATTCGTGGAAAGTTACTTCTTTCTCAAAAACTATGGCTCTTCAGAGGTAGCGTTTCTCACAATAATTTATACCATCAACCTCTCCCCATTACTCGTCACCAAGAAAGGTTTTATGCTAATAATTATTTTGAGTAATTACCAAGTGTCCACTGCCTTTAATGGAAGAATTCATAAAATAGAATTAAAAAAAAAAAAATTCTTCTTGAATAGTGTGCCCATCTGGATGCGTGTGTTCTGAAAACTGCCAGGGTGCTTCTAACTGTGTCGCCAACCTAGACTGCTCCTCCTGTGTGTGTCCTCCAGACTATGTGTACAATGGCCAACATTGTATCTTATACCCGTCCAACTGTGCTTGTGTTTTTAACGGTACCACATACCAGGTTAGTTTAATTGTATGTCCACCAGGCTATGTATACTACGGCCAACGCTGTACATTGTACATGTATCTTATACCCATTCAACTGTGCTTGTGTTTTTAATGGTACACATACCAGGTTAGTTTAATTGTGTGTCCACCAGGCTATGTATACAACGACGAAAACTATACATGTTTATTTGATTTTAGACTCATGATCTGTACATGTATAACTTGGTTTAGTCTATTTGGTTTAGTGTCTCGCCTTGTGTATTATCAATTGAAATTATTTTTTGAATGAATGGATATAAAAGCAAACAAACAAACAAACAAACTGCAAACCACAGTCTCTCGGCAATATTCCGATCATCATCATCAGCGGTTAGCATCATGCATTTCTGCACTGGCTGCCTGAAGCCTAGATCATACTTCCTGCGAATGCGAAGGCAATACAAATGTTGACGTCACAAATTCGCAACGAAAAATTCGCAGCAGTTGAACTCAGTTCAACTCACTTGCGAATATCGCTGCGAAAGGAGGGTGTGACGTCAAATTCACGTCAAATTCGCTTCGCATTCCCATTTGCAGGAAGTATGAACCGGGCTTAACTGGTGAGACGCTTCCAAATAGACCGGTCTTGAGCTCCTTCTGCCTCCTCTACAGACCACCCAGTGCCCAGTCTGGAGAGGTCCCTCTAGATTACATTTTTCCATGTTGTCCTAGTAATAATAATAATAGTGGCCTCTTAAAGAGCGCTCAGATCCGTCAGGCATGACGCTCATGGTGCTGTACAAGCAAGAATTTATACAAATACAAAACAAAATAAAGGACAATATATCTAATCAACAATAACACTATATACATGTAAGACTAACTAAGGTAGAGATGCAAGGTAATCAGTTTAATGAAAAAGAATTACGAAGTGAACAGATGAGTTTTGAGTAGTTGCTTGAAAGAACTAGCGGATGAGGTGTGGCGGAGAAGAAGAAGTAGTCTCCTGACGATGACTTGAGCAAGCTAGTTGAAACGTTGAGACCAATTCAGAACTGACTCCGCGGCAGTACAGTTAATTACGATCCTATAAGCTAAAGTAGTAGTCCAGTCTATTTTCTATACCATCCGCCCTGGTAATAGTTAAAAAGCAGGACAATTCTTTCTAGAACTGAGAAGTCTCCCGACCCTCCGATTATCTACTCTGCGGCAGTAGAATAAAGCAAGACAGTTCTCTAAAAACAAACTCTACCTGGCAAGTAGATACACACATGGTGTTACCGCAAACCAAATATACATTGATACCTCACCATGCAATGCCTCAAAGTCTATTTAAGAGGTAGATTGTTCCAGAGAGATTGGCCTGCGTTGGAAAAACAGATATAAAAACAGACAAAGAAACTGTAAACCACAGTTTATACTACTAGGACGATGAGGGCGACCTCGTCTCTGTTTCCCATGGGTTGGTGACGAGTTGTAAAAATTCAATTTGTATTACTATTTTGTTTTTTCCGTGTACAGGATGGAGATGTGTGGTTGTGGGAAACCTGTCAACAGTGTGAGTGCCAGGATAAGGTGGCTCATTGTACACCACACTGTGATATCTCTTCATGCTCAGATGTAAGATAATAAGTGAATAAAAGAGTAGCGACGAGTTCTTCAACGTACGTTTAAAGCCGGCAGGGTCGGCGGCCGTGTGCGGCTCGGGCCTTAATCGCACGGCAACGACCCTGCAAGGTTTTAAACGGACGTTGAAGAACGAGTCACTACTCTTTTATTCCCACTCGTAAATGCCCTTCTGTTATAAAAACGTAAACAAATACATTTATAGACACTTTAACAATTGAAAATTCAAGATTTGAAATATTAAAATTCGAGGTTTGAAATATTTTTTTCCAAAACGTTATGAAGAATCCGTTCGAGGCGCATGGGTTGTGTGTACGTGCGCGCCCTTAGATTACGCGCTGATAGCTATGATTTGCGCGTTAGGGGGAAACCTGTCAAAGAGTGTGAGTGCCTGGATCAGGTGGCTCATTGTACACCATACTGCGGTATCACTTCATGCTCAGATGCTGAGTTATAAGACTAGCCCTATCTACAGTGAGTACCAGTTACTCGTCCTAACTTAGGACTATCTATATAATAATCGTGGCTTCTTATAGAGTGTTGATGCCGAACGATTATTCAATTCAATTTAAAACAAACTTTCCTCAATAGGCAATTACATCAGCTGGCCAGATCCATGGCTAGAAATAGACAATATACAATTATTTAAAAAGGTTAAGATTATTTGACAAAAAGAAAATAAGCAGATATGTAAAAGTGGGGTGAAACCACAGCATGAGTGTCGACTTCAAGTTCTGGTGGTTAAGACATCGAAGTGTGGGTTTGAATTCCGGTCGTGGTACTTGTGTCTCCAAGAAAGATACATCAGTTGCTTCTTTTCACACAGGTGTAAAAAATGGGTAGCTGTGAGGGTAGAGGTTGATATTGCGTATGAAAAAGCCTTCTGACCACACAGCAGCTTGGGCATTATACTCCCCAGTGAGCTGAGAAAGATTAAAGGAATGTTATTGGCCCAATGACCAGGGGTGGATTTTTACAAAGAGTTAAGACTAGTATTATCTCGAGTGAGGACTAGTTACTCGTCCTAACTTAGGACTATCCATGCAATTTGTATATCTCCTAGGACTAACCCTAACACTCTGTGAAATCGACCCCAGGTCACTAATGTAACGCACATTGAAACGTTTTTTGTTTGTAAAATGTGCTATATAAGAAGAAGTTATTATTATTTAATATTATTATTATTATTAAAAAGCACGAATATTCTTCGCTCAGTACATCAAGGCGCTTTCAAGGATTTTGGTATGAAAAAGTGTTTTGCATTCTAAAATATTTTCGTCTCACTGAGACAAAATATTTGTCTTGACTTGTTTTACTCGTTTCTCAACAACCACAGCACCTCAGCAAGTAGTATTGTAAGGAAGCTTTCTCCAATCATCAACTCAACTGTGCAAGTTTAATGTGGACATTGTGTTTTGTGACCTACACAAAGTACCAAGACCCTTCAACATAAAGTATTTTTTACATTTATTGTTTTTCAAGTTTGAGTCTTTAGTGTTAACACTCACGCGTGAATGAGTTTTCCTTAAGATTGTTATTTTTGTGGTATAATTTTCAAATTTTCTAAAAAGTTTTATTTTTTGTTTTGTATACATGTAGAATTACGAATTGATCGATGAGACTGCCACTGGAGGTTGCTGTTTCTGTAAACCTCTTCGTAAGTACCAATGTGATACTAAGTTTTCTTTTAAAGGCATTGGACACTATTGGTAAATACTCAAAATAATTGTTTAAAAGACTTCAGGCTAGAAGTCTGTTATTATTTGAGTGAGAAATTACCTCTTTCTCCAAATCTACGCTACTTGAGAGGGAGCCGTTTCTCACAATGTTTGATACTATCAACAGCTCTCCATTACTCATAACAAACTAAGTTTTTATGATAATATTTGTTGTGAGTAATTACCAAACGTGTACCTGCCCTTTAAGATTGTATTGCACTTACCACTCTTCAGCTTTATAGATGAGATATTTTCAGGCCCAAATATTCAATTTAAGATACATGAAACCATTGTTTACTAACCAGCGCCTACCACCACAAAAGCGCCTACCACCACAGAAGGGCTCACCACCACTTCAGAAGCACCAATCACCACCGAAGGGCTCACCACCACATCAGAAGCACCAATCACCACGGAAGGGCTCACCACCACATCAGAAGCACCAATCACCACGGAAGGGCTCACCACCACATCAGAAGCACCAATCACCACGGAAGGGCTCACCACCACATCTGAAGCACCAATCACCACCGAAGGGCTCACCACCACTTCAGAAGCACCAATCACCACGGAAGGGCTCACCACCACATCAGAAGCACCAATCACCACCGAAGGGTTCACCACCACTTCAGAAGCACCAATCACCACGGAAGGGCTCACCACCACAGAAGAGCCTATCACATCAGAAGGTCCTACCCCAACAGGTAAAATAAAAATGTGCGATGCAAAGAGAACGCATTCTATTGGTTATATTTATTAGCGTGTGTGTATTCTACATGGAGCAATTCAACCCATAAAATGCGTTTTCTTTGCGCCGTGATCGTTAGCGTTTTCGTTATCGCTGCAGTGTGACTCGGCTGAATGGTTTACAAGGTGCTGTTGCGCAGTGTACATTGTATGCTGCCAATCAGACCAGGAACACCGGGGCGAGCCCCTTCTCTTTGCAAAAGGTGCACTGGGTTCTTTTACGTGCGTTACACACCATAGGACCAATGGCTTTACGTCCCATCCGAAGGATGAAGCAATAATGGTTAAAGGAACACGTTGCCTTGGATTGATCGCGTTGGTCTTTGAAAAAGCGTTTGTAACCATTTGTTATAAAATGCATATGATGAGAAAGATATTTTAAAAGTAGAATATAATAATGCACACAAGTATCACTCAAAATTGTGTGGTTTTCCTTTAACCCTGTGGACTAACACGGTCGGCTCCCATAAATGGCCGACGGTGTTACATGTAGTTCGCAAAGTAAAAAGAAAACCATGCAATTTGTGTGGATCATTGTATTGTAAACCTGGAGCTCTACGGTGGGCTACCGAGAGTTAGCACCAAGATTAGGGCAAGAAGGCTGAGACTAGCAGGTCACTGTCTCAGACATGATGAGCTGGCAGCGAGCAAGCTTGTGCTTTGGGCCCCTACTCAAGGTCACTGGTCCCGAGGCAGACCACAAACCACCTATGTGGACACCTTGTGCTGGGACTCTGGACTGCGTCGGGAAGAGCTACGTACAGCAATGGAGGACCAACGTGTTTGGAGGGCCATCATCCGATGCTCCGCATCGACTGAATGAATGAATTGTATTCTACTTTTAAAACATCTTTCTAACCATATGCATCTTGTAACAAATGGTTACAAACGCTTTTCAAAGACCAACTCGGCCGATCCAAGTGTCCATAAAAAAACTTGCATGGTAAGAAGCACTGCAGCTAAAAAATGATTCCCTTCTATTTGAATGTGGTTTCTAAGAAAATTTTAGTCTGAGAAATGTTTCATACATGAAACCTATGTCAATTATTGTTCAGAGCAACGCACCCAAAGCAACAATCAAGAAGTTAACATTGCAATGACATTCGAACAGGACGCTGACATACATGTATATAATAGATGTTAAATTTCAACAGGGATAAAGAATATCAATTTTGGTTTTTACCCATACACTGATGTGTGTATACTCAGTACTTTCCTGAGTCCTGTGAACAAATATCACAGGCATATTACTTGGGTTGGATTCGCTGCAATTCTCTGCATACATAGATTTTGAATTTGTGAATTTAAAAAAAAAAAAATCTAATTTATTTTTTACATTTTCCATTTCAGGTCCAGGAACTTCAACTGGTCCTGGAACAACAGAGCCAGGTTTGTACCATATTGAGGGCTTGAACCGGTTAACCTAATGTATGATAACATTCGGGTGGCACGGTTGGCTTGTGCGTAAAGCGCTCGCCTCTCACCAAGGTGACCCCCGTTCGATTCCCGGTCGGGGCCATATGTGAGTTGAGTTGTGCGTTGGTTCTCTGCTGTGCCACGAGGGTTTTCCAGACTATCCGGTTTTCCTCCCTCAGGAAAAAATCAAACACTTTCGATCTTGGCTGTGCTCCGTGGTCATAATGGGTTGATGTGGCTGGCACATGAATGCGCTCTTGCATGCCTGCTTCTCGAACACGTTGTAGCCGCGTCCTTCGCAATTCAGCTCTTACATTAGCTGCGAGTAAGGACGATTAGCCCCCCAAATTATTGTTATTATAACATTGAAGGGTTTCACGGTGGGACAGTTTAAGCCATTATACACTTTCGGTCAACAGTATTGTCCAAGTCCCTCACTTCGTGTATCATGACTTACATATAAAATAACAAACCTGTGAAAATTTAGGTTCAATCGATCATCGGAGTAGGGAGAAAATAACGGGAAAACCCACTCTTGTTTTCGCATGTTTCGCCGTGTCATGACATGAGTTTACTATAAATCCGTAATTCTCGTTGTCGAGAATTGATAATTGTTTTAATCTTTTCTCAAAAAGTAAAGCATTTCATGGAGTAATATTTCAAGAGAAGTCTTTCACCATTACCTTCTGTAAACCCTGTAAATTATTTGTAAATCTGTGAACTTTTTTGTTTTTGTCTGTACCGAAAGTGTATAATGGCTTTAAGAGCATCATGAATTCAAGGTCTGGTGGTTAAGACACCGGAGTGCGGGTTCAAAACTTGGCCGTGGCACTTGCGTCCTTGAGCAATATACTTTACTGTAACTGTCTCTCTTTACCTTGGTGTGTAAATGGGTACCTGCGAGGGTAGAGGTTGGTATTGTGTTTAAAGGAAAAGTCTTAATTGTGCAAAAAACAATAGTTTTGAATACTCTTATCCAGTGTTTTTTACCCATTGCGTCTCTTTTGCCACTAGATCATTTTCTATATACGAACCCAAATCTGGAACAAACTTCCACTAAACATCAGAGATACCACCTCACTGCATACATTCAAGACACTCCTGAAAGCTCACCTGTTTCAGGAGGTGTACCATCAATAACGTTCCTCCTGCTTGTGTCCATACATCAGCGCCTTAAAGCAAACTTTTGATTTTGGCACTTCATAAATTTCTTTTGATTGATTGATTGATTGATCGAATTGTTGTCTGAACATCTTCTCCTGTTTCTTCCAGTGTGTCAGTACCCATTGTTGGCGGACGAACAAATGCTGCAAGACATCACATTCTCTGATGTGGATTCGTCGATTATTGATCAAAGCAATCTAGGGTTGCTAGATGGAACGCCATGGGCTCCTGATAGTACAACAGGAGACATGTACATGGAGGTAACAAACATGTTCGGTCGATCCCTACAATCCCGGCCAACATGCTTGGGCCACCCATTCCTAACGTGTATATAAAACCAATTCCAGTCCACTTCCCATTGACGATAAACATTGTCTCGCATGCCCCCCGTTGCCACGCTCAATGTTGACTGTAATGCAGAAGAAGACCGGCGATTGGAACCAACATTGAAAGGGGGCAGGGGGGCAGGGGGGCTCATCGAAATATGGCCGTGATTGTTGCCTTGTCCAAAGGCTATTTTATTTTAGGCAAACACCCCTTTTTGAACTGTCCTGGTAGCATGAATAAAAATACTGGCACTTCCAAAAGAAGGTGTCTAAGCGCTCAGAGAAATAAAAGAAGAAATTACGCCATGATTATCCTTAAAGACACTGGACACTATTGGTAATTGTCAAAGACCAATCCTCTCACTTGGTGTATCTCAACATATGCACAAAATAACAAACCTGTGGAAATTTGAACTCAATTAGACATCAAAGTTGCAAGAGATTAATGAAAGAAAAAACACCCTTGTCGCAAGTTCGTGCTTTCAGATGCCTGAATTTGAGATCTCAGCTGAGGTCTCGAATGCAATTCAAATATATTTAGTGAAAAATTACTTCTTTCTCAAAAACTACATTACTTCAGAGGGAGCCATTTCTCACAATGTTTTATACTATCAACAGCTCTCCATTGCTCGTTACCATGTAAGTTTGCTAACAACTATTTTGAGTAATTACAAATAGTGTCCACTGCCTTTAAACTGTGTAAAGTTAAATGTAAATCGATGGACGTTTGTTTTGTATTGCACTAAAACTACCCCAACTCTTTGAAATTTGAAGTAAAGGAGACAAAGTATTAATTTCTTTCTTTTCAACCCTGTCTTAGGTGCATTTCATAGAGACAAGACAAGTTACGGCCATCACCGTGCTTGGTGCTGAAAACCACGCCGATGGATTTGTGTCTGCTTTCAAGATCGAATATAAAAACACGCAAGGAGATGATACGAGACATATTGTAAAGACATCAGATGGGTTTGAGGTATGAACATATTCTGTCGAAAACAAATATCTTTTACGTATACACGCATTAAAAAAAAAGTCAAAACTTGATTTAAAAGACCGAACGTACACACAAAACAAGTTCATTCTCAGATGTATCTTTTTTGCACTTGGCTTCAGTGTGCGATTTACAATGTTTTTGTAAATTCGATCAATATTATAGCATACTGACACAACAATATTTTGTCACTATTTTGGCGCAATAAGCCGTTATTTCCGTATGGACTGTAAAGGGGGTTACTCTGTGTCAGCCCCAGGAGTAGATAGCGATGGAACCCTGTACTAATAGTTGGGTTACTTTAGCCGACACCTTGAAGTGACCTTGAAGTGTGTCTGGCGACAAGCATATACGTAAATAAATAAAATAAAATAAATTATGTTACATGCTGCATAACATTCTCATTAAGAGTAAGACCGATCAGATTTGCACACACCCTTTTTTTTGTGGATAAATGCGCTGGGTTCTTTTACCTATTGAAAACGTGCTCCTGTTATACCTGTTCCTATTCATGTGTGTTGTGTTGTCATTATAATTAACCTTCGAGAAAGGCTAAGCTATCGGCGGAGTGTCAAGCCATTAACAATTTTTTTAAACATATATCTTGCAGACTTTCACATCGGATGGTATAACGCCAAGGATTCAGAAGTTTCAACAAAGTATTGTTGCAGATTATGTTTATATCATTGTCCTGAGATTTATTACGAAGCCATACATGCGTGTGGAGCTCTACGGCTGTCCTCTCAGTAAGCCCACTAAATTTATTACTTTGAATTTTTTAAATTTCCCCAAGATAAGGATGTTTGGGTTGGCGTAGTAGTTTGTTTCTTTCCTCAACCTTCTACCTCTTGGAACCCTGTTTGAATCCCACCGGGGGCACTACTTTGAACCCGGTTTGAATCCTTTTGGGTGGCATGTTTGGCTTGTGCTTAAAGGAACACGTTGCCTTGGATCGGTCGAGTTGGTCTTTGAAAGATCATTGTATTGTACTTTTAAAACATCTTTCTAACCATATGCATTTTATAACAAACGGTTAGAAACGCTTTTCAAAGACCAACTCAACCGATCCAAGGCAACGTGTTCCTTTAAAGCGCTCGCCTCTCACCAAGGTGTTCCCGGTTCGATACCCGGCCAGGGCCATATGCGAGTTGAGTTGTGCATTGGTTCTCTGCTGTGCCACAAGGGTTTTCCAGACCATCCGATTTTCCTCCCTCGGGGAAAAATCAAACACTTTCGATCTTGGCTGTGCTCCGTGGTCATAATGGGTTGATTCGGCTTGCAGCCAAAGGCGCCCTTGCATGCCTGCTCCTCAAACACGTTGTAGCCGCGTCCTTCGCAACTCGGCTCTTAGCTGCGAGTAAGGATGATTAGCCCCCAATTTTTTTTTTTCACTTGGATTGGGTTTTCAGTCCCTCCATTTGTCCATGACTGCAAGGATAGTCCCGGGAATAATTCTCTGGGGGTTTTCCCGCCCACATCTAAAACTTAAGCAACCTTCCTGCGGTAGTCTTCTCCTGTGGGGTTCTTGGCTAGTACAGTGATTATAAGTTCACTTTTCCGAGAGTCCATGACTTCACAACCAGAATTTAAGGGTCTGTTTTTTTTTGTAGTCACAAAACACAATGTCCACAGATTTACATAAAACTTACACAGTTGGAAGATAATGATGATAGAAAACTTCTCTTAAAATGTTACTTACTGAGGTGCTGCAGTTTTTGAGAAATTAGTAAAACAAGTCACATAAATAATAATTTGCTCAGTGAGAAGAGAGTGACATTGTATTTTAGCATTCAAACTGTATTTTTGTGACATTGTTTTACTCATTTCTCAAAAACAACTCCACCTCAGTAAGTAATATTTTAAGGGAAGCCTTCTACTATCATTATCTTCAAACTGTGTAAGTTTAATGTTAATCTGTGGACATTGTGCCAGTCCCTTCCCTTCACCCCCCCCCCTTTTGTCCCCCTATTCACTGTTTACCCCCTGCTTTTTATGTTTGCTTTCTAACCCCATTCATGTATTTCCACTTCACTGCTTATGTTTCACTTAGTTACCTGTTCATGTTTGTTGTGTTGTCATTTAGCCTTCGAGAAAGACTCTGCTAGGGTCGAAACGTCAGGCCATTAACTATTTTTTGACATTGTGTTTTGTGTAACAAAAAGTACCGCAATCCTATAATGAAGTTAATTGGATTTAAATTTATAGAAAGGTTTGCGGTAACACTATGTACATGTATGAGTTGGGGTGGTTCTGAAAAGAACCGTTGGTTTCAACTCTAGAGTTGAGAGCTGAGAGTTGAAACCAAAAGTTCTTTTCAGAAACACCCCAACTCATAGATAGTCATTACATGGTGTTACCGCAAACCTTTCTATATCGTATTTCCACCATGCAAAGTTTCAAATCCTACGGATTTACATTTAAATATGAGAATCGGTACAACTATAGGGACACTGCCAACAGAGCTATACCACTTGTTACTGATCAAAAAATGTCAGAGCTTGAGACGATGCTCTTGATCACTCAGCCACAACATGCCATAAATAGTTGTTTATTTATTTTGATTTCCAGTTACTCCACCCACATCTGAGAAACCTACTCTGTCGACGACAGTTACAACAGGTAAGATTCTAAACAATTAAACTAGATTGTATTATCAATTAAAAGGCACTCGACACTATTGGTAATGACTAAAAATAATTGTTAGCATAAAATCTTACTTGTAGCGAGCAATGGAGAGCTGTTGATAGTATAAAACATTGTGAGAAATGGCTCCCTCTGAAGTAATAAAGTTTTTGGGAAAGATGTTTGTTTCTCACTTAAATAATAAAAGACTTTAGCTGAAGCCCTTTATTATGAATCTACATGTACATGTAGGAGCACACTAAGTAACGCAACAAGGGTGTTTTTTTTTTCTGTTTTTTTTTTTATTCTCTTTCAAATTCGATGACCAAATGAGCCCAAATATCCACAGGTTTGTTATTTTATGCATATGTTAGGATACACCAAGTGAGAAGACTGGTCTTTGACAAAAGACCCTTCCCATGAAATATGTAAATTGCACATAGCGCTTGGGCACTAACGTTTTGGTTGGCAAAATGAGGGAACATCGCGCTGTTTTGTACACGGCTAATGGGTGCGTGACGCAGACGCGATTGCGCGTCTGCTTAGTGCACAACTCTATGGTGTTTGCCAACCAATAGGGTCTGTACGCATGCGTGAATGTAATTAGCATATTTCATGGGAAGGGTCCATTACCAAACTTGTTGATGAGTGTTTTTAAAGTATGAACAATGTACCTTTGATTTCTGTACCCATTTTATTGTAAACCCAGCAAACATAATAACGTGCCCTGACGGTCGCTACGACGTTATTCGAATGTTCGGAGAACGTTTTTATTTAATGTTGTACGGACGGATAAGTGTGGAGTTTTGTCAACGTCAAGATAACGTCGCATCATGGCGTAATATAATAACGTTGTGACAACGTTAAAACTTCACGTTCTGATAAAGTTATTTCTGAACGTGATTGTGACGTATTTATATAACGTCTTCAACAGGAAAAACCCAACGTTATAAAAACGTTATTAAATGCTTTTAATAAATGTAAATTTATCACAAAAAATCAAGACACATGCATACCAAGAGTGCTTTTGGCTCTCTTAACATTTTTAATTGAATACAAATCATTTCATAGAAAAGACAGCAAAACTTTAAAGCATGGTTATATATAACTCAAAATGCGTTGTATAATAAAAATGGCAAAGTTGGAGATTTACAGTTAAATGGTCTGTATACGTTTGGCAATGACTCTTCAAATTCAAGGCAATAAAAAACAACTGTAGTGTCAGAAGTTCAGCAGCTTTAGGTGGTGTAATGCATTTTGAGAAACGTTTAACCTCAAAGTTCTCGAAGAAAAAATAGATCACTTTTTATTCCCCAAAATTTAGATCTATTTAGAAATATTCTATGAAATATTCACAGAGGGTTAGTTTTATTGTATTTATCTACATGTATATATTATATTATATACACATACAGTAGGTTCCATACCAAACGTGCACATCACCTTAAGAGGATTGTCAACGTTTTGTAACTGAAACTCACTGCTTGTTCAAATCTAGTTGTAGATACAACGTACCATAAAACTAACTGTGGGAAGAATAATGTGCAATTTGAATACCCAATCTGAGAAACGTTTCTGGCAGAAACACTCATCAGCTTCAAACTGTTTTTCCAAAACCACATTACTTCAAAGTGAACTGTTTCTCAAAATGTTTCTTACCAGGTAATTTTATTGCCAAATCTATACCGACCCTTTGAAAACAAACGTTTTTAAAGTTAACTTTAAACACAGTTCCAATTGTCTTTAGATTTCAAAAGTAAAAATACAGTGGCATTTTAGTGAATATCCACACAAATTGTTTTTTTCTTTTTACATTTCCATAGGGACTATCTAGTGAAAAATGCGTGAATCACAAACTGAATTTGACATCAGAGCCCCTCTTTCACATATTGCTATCTGGCTAATAAGAGAAGTCGGCATTCTAGCAGTAAAGAATTCTCCATTATTATATAAAATGAGCAGCAAAATTTTTGTGTTTAATTTTAGAATGAGCCAAGATACTAGATGAACAGGTCTACGTTGGTCGATTAATTTACATTTTAGATGAATTGTCACCATGGCATGCATACAGAAACATATTTTTAAAACTATTATAAAGAATTAACTAAAATAGTAAACGTGCGGGTACAACCATGTGTAAAATCTATTGAGTGGGAGTTTGGCTCTGAAAAGCACCGGCGATGTCTCAATGTTTCAAACAATATACTCTTACTTGTCTTGAGGTTTCTCAGACTTCTCCTGAAGATGAGCAGAGTATGCCGTTCGAAACATTGAGAAAACACCAGCTCAGAAGTTTACTGTTTGTGTTACCTCTAGTTTCCCACGTCATGCAAAGCTTCAATCAGCACTTAAAGGAACACGTTGCCTTGGATCGGACGAGTTGATCTATAAAAAGCGTTTATAACCGTTTGTTATAAAATGCATATGGTTGGAAAGATGTTTTAAAAGTAGAATACCATGATCCACACAAGCTAGCCTCGAAATTGCGTGGTTTTCCTTTGACTGTGCGAACTAACACGGTCGGCCATTTATGGGAGTCAAACATTTGACTGCAATAAATGGCCGACCAAGTTAGTCAACAAGGTAAACGGAAAACCGTGCAATTTCGAGGCTAACTTGTGTGGATCATTGTATTCTACTTTTAAAACATCTTTCCAGCCATATGCATTTTTATAAAAAAACGGTTACAAACGCTTTTTATAGACCAACTCGTCCGATCCAAGGCAACGTGTTCCTTTAAGCACATAACTGTTGGCCTTGGTGGGATTGGGATGAAGCAAAATCCAGTGTGAATGGCAAAGTTGTTGTGGAGGAATGGTGAATTTAGAATTTTTTGAATATATTGAATAATATACAAATATTGACTGCTTCGAGTGCTATGGTTAAAACTATGACTCCCGAGGTGATCCCCGGAGCGTTCTATTTTCCCTCGGCTTCGCCTCGAGAAAATAGAACGCTCCGGGGATCACCGAGGGAGTCATAGTTTTTAACCATTGCACGAGTAAAAGCAGTCAATATATGTTTTATAACACCCCAAACATTTCTAAATACTGTACTATTATTATTAAGTTACAGACCTGAATGCTACAATCCACGGACGACGCAAATACAGATTGCAAACACTTTTACTTACTGTGTTGCATGTAGTGTCGTGCAATCCAAAATTTATCATCCTCGTACACGCAACGGACGTCTGGGTACTGCACGCCGTTTGCTAGTCTGTCGGACTAGCGCACGGCGCCGTGTGCTAGTCTTCGGACTAGCGCATGGCAAACCGACGCACTATCACACGGCCATCGTCTAGCAAAACTAAGACATGTCATGTGATGCGCTCTAAACCAATGAGCAGGCAGAATACTTGCAAGGGGTGTTATAATGTTAAATACTGTTCTTGTTTAAATTTCTTCATTTAGTGCATCTACGTTTTTAAATCAGTAACAAAAGTTCAGCTTTGAGATAAAATGTTAAAAAGGGTTTGGGGAAAAAAGGATAGCAGGCAGCAAGTGGTAGACGGCAAAATTGTCGATGGATTAGTCAGAATCACCAAGGGTCACCACATCCGAAAAGGTAGGTATTCCTGGACGAGGTTCCTAAATGTAAAAGAAAAGGTGATACAAAAAGAAAATTGAGTCATTTTGACCTATCCCACAAAATGTGTACATGTATTTCCTTTATCAATGTATATCTTGACTGTGATGGAAAAGAATTGCAGTTATAACGACAGAAACTATCACTCCATATATTTAATACCAGACCCCTTTAATAAGCATAACTAAAGTAGTGGTCGATCTAGATGAAGACCTCACTATTGTGATCATCAACTATGCTGTTCATTCATGTCAGGTCAACAAGAACAAGTTTGACATTGTAATTTTCTAATGTATACATCGTGAAACATAATACATACCTGCACATTATCAAAATGTCTATGGACTGAAAACATGTTCTATCAATCTTTGTATAGGCTAGTAAATACCTGTTGTCTTCTAGCTACCTAGTTAGCTAGATATATCTAGTTGTTTTACAATATAATAGACCTTGCCAACATTTCCATTGAGAATATTTCACATACAAAGCTACATCATGCACATGTAATTCACTGACCTGTACTTAGACCCAACTTTTGTTGTGGGGAAAATTTTAAGTGTCAAGGAGATGAGATGGCCTCCATTAACTACACGATGCTTGCTGCTGGGTGACTTTTTCTGCAAGCTCCTAAAAGTAAAATAAAAACATTTTTAAGAAAAACATTTGTAATTGGGGTGGTCATTCGAAATGGTAAAAACTAAGCATTTTCATTCCTTCTACCCACATATTGTTTGTCTCAGCTAACAAAATTAAGTGTAATTGATCAACAAACCTTTTTTTTTTTTAAATGCTGCCGTTTCACTAAGTTGAATCAATCAACATTAAAAAAAGCATCAATCATGCTTCACTATTCCATATATGCTTTCTGAAAAAAATACAATTTTGGTTCCTTTCAGTGACCCCTTAATTACTCCTTCAACAATATATATAAATTGATGAAATACTTTTCCTTTTACCGTAGCTGATTTGTGGAAAGCACAATAACACACAAATTGGCGCCCTCTTTTAAAAAAAAATCTCAGAGCTGGTACGCTAGCCTAAATAAAAAACCTTGTCAGCATCATTTTGTTTACTGATGTGCATGTACATGCTGTCTTACTCTGCGCTGTTTGCTCTGATTCATATTCCATGGTGGTTGCGCTGTGTGTGATGATGTGAGCAATGAATACCGGATGACTACACAACAAAAGACTAGATTTATCGCAAACTACAGCAGTATCACGACACACAGTAAGCATCATAATATATTAAATTAAACATGGCGTCGAAAAGCAGTCAATTTTCCTCAACAATCTGTGGTTCACAATTATTCTACTCTGGGACAAAGGATACAGAGTAAACTGGTGTCAAAGAGCACGGAGGAAGACTTAACACGAAGATTGGTTGGCCGTATTCTAACTACCTCGGCCATTGTATGTGTCAAATCCATGTCTCATTGTTGTCTGGAGATGTACACATGTATGTACATGAATGATGACATAGACCACCGTGAACAGCCAAAGAAAATACTTGTTTTTTTTACGGAAAACACAACAAGATAAAGTGAGTTTTTGTATGTAGAATACTTACCATTGTCGAGAAGATGACAACTTAACAACCTATGTAAATTTGGTCGGCGTAACGTACAGCTAGGAGAACAATACGACGGTTGAACGACGGGCGTGCAGCAGTAATAACATTTGAACAATCTCCCACAATCCTCCGCGCGGATTGTAGCCTCGTACTTTATATGAGAACTTACTATTTTAATAATTGTATGAAGTTTTTGATTATTAATCTTTTTGTTCTTTACTAATACTTATATTAGTGTCTTTATTTTTTTTATTTATAAAAGATTACCATAAAATAATATTATAATAATAAAAAAAAAGTTATTTTTTATTGAAAACGTTTTGTGGAGGATTTCTGCACGACCGCGGCCCTCCGCCACGTGGTACAAAGTTGATACAACGTTATCTGTACGTTGCCCACGTGCCCCGAGGATATACGTCGTGCGACACATGCCAGTGACCTGTCAAAACACTGTTCAGTAACTTTGTTAAAACAACTTTCCACAACGTCCCATTATCAGACGATGAAAACTACGTCGTTGCAAAGTTAGATGTACGTTGCCAAATAACCTGACAAAGGTACAACATTCAAGCAACGTTGCCAAACAAAGCTAAAGTGACTTTATTAAGACGTTGTGAAAAAACGTAGGCATAACATTGTATTTACGTTGTTAAATAACATGATAAAGCCACAACTCTCCGGTAACGTTTTGCAAAGAACATTCACATAACGTTTGTATATGACGTTTAAAAAAAGCGTTAGACAAAAGTTGTATCTAAGTTATTGAGTAACATGACTAAACCACAACCTTCTGACAACGTCGCATAAAAATATTCACAGGGCATTTTTATACGATGTTAAAACATAACGTTTTTATAACGTTGTATTTATGTCATTGTGTAACAAGACCAAACTGCAACCTTTTGGCAACGTTGTAGGTTAGTTGTGTTTTAGTTGGGAAGCAACAGTACCAAAATACAACTTCACAGTAACGTTACGATGACGTTACGTGTTTGCTGGGAAATCCTCTATAAATGTAGATGTACACTGTACATGTACATGTACATGTATACAATCAAGCTGCATGTGTGTAACATGTGAAAATATCATTTCTTTTTTGAGATACATGTACATGTCACTTTGTCCTTTGGATGGTTCATAAAGCCGTTGGTCCCATGTTGTGTAATGCATGTAAAAGAACCCAGTGCACTTTTGAAAAGAGAAGGGGTTCGCCCCGGTGTTCCTGGCTGTGGCTGCTGTATGCGGCGTAGTTCCTTGTAAACCCTTATAAGTGCTACATGTACATAATTGGGTCTAAGAATTCATCACTTCAATAACATCTCTTTCTGAAAGTTTGTATATACTCAGCGCCTTGAGTACCTTGTTTGGTACATATGTGCGCTATACATGTATAAGACTTTGATATTATTATTATTATTTGTTTTTGAAATTACGCTACAACCTATGTATAATGCAGCTTTTTCTTCAGATTCTATATAATTTTATTCCATCATTTGAGTTTTTCTTTCTTTCATAATTTCAGAAGCAGTAACAACGATTAAGGAGCAAACCTTCCCGCCAACAACGCCCCCAATATTTAGTAAGTCTGGATCAATGCACTGTATTTTTTCATCATGTGAGGGCGCTCTCAAACATATTTGTTGCAGGTTTATTCATTCATACCCAAAACAGGTATCATGTGAGGGCGCTCTCAAACATATTTGTTCCAGGTTTATTCATTCATACCCAAAACAGGTATTACAGACTCGAACACATTACCACCACTGACATCATATCCATAAAGAACAATAAGACCGTGCAGGCAAATCGCGTATACCCACCAGAAGTGATAAGACACTATTGAGAGAGCTCTCATGCGGTAAAAAATATGGCACATTCAGGCAACTCAAAATAAAACAGTGCCCCCCAATTCAGTTAACTGAATTTGAACGGAAATAAAATGAACTTTGAACCTTGAACCTTGAAAAAAAAAAAAATGAACCTTGAACTTGGGAGAGGCCTTTCTGCTCCCAAAACAGTCAGCTACAGACATTGCCTCTGTTGCCCTAGTCTTGGCCGGGTGCCCAATCAAATGTTTTCCATAGAATTTGAATGAACTTTGCAAAGTGAAAGTTGCCTTGCCCTCTCAGAGACAATATTTTCAGGCCTGTCGCATTGGTGTCATTTGCCTCAAATGTACTTTGCTTAAAGAAACATGTTGCCTTGGATTGGACGAGTTGGTCTATAAAAAGCGTTAACCGTTTGTTATAAAATGCATATGGTTGGAAAGATGTTTTAAAAGTAGAATACAATGATCCACACAAAGTTGCCTTGAAATTGCGTGATTTTCCTTTTACCTTGCGAACTAACACGGTCGGCCATTTATGGGAGTCAAAAATTTGACTCCCATAAATGGCCGACCGTGTTAGTCGACAGGGTAAAAAGAAAACCGTGTAATTTCGAGGCATGTTTGTGTGGATCATTGTATTCTACTTTTACAACATCTCTCTACCCATATGCATTTTATAACAAACGGTTACAAATGTTTTTCAAAGACTAACTGGACCGATCCAAGGCAACATGTTCCTTTAAAAACATTTTTTCTCCCAGATTGTGACCCACATTGTTACTGCATTGAGACTTGCGACGATGTCTTGGTGTGTCCACCGAACTGGACACCCTGTACTCACTGTCTATGTGACTCCACTGGAACGCAACCTGATGCCAATGGGCACTGCTACACCCAGTCATCTGACTGTGCCTGTATTTTCCATGATCAACGTTTTCAGGTGAATATTAATAATAATTATTTATAACAATAATAATAATAAGGGGGGCATGGTTGGCGTGTGCGTAAAGTGCTTGCCTCTCACAAAGGTGACCCCGGTTCGATTCCCGGCCGGGGCCATTATGTGAATTGAGTTGTGCGTTGGTTCTCTGCTGTGCCACGAGGGTTTTTCAGATCGTCCGGTTTTCCTCCCTTGGGGAAAAACTCAAACCCTTTTGATCTCTGGCTGTGCTCCGTGGTCATAATGGGTTGATGTGGCTGGCTGCCAAAGGGGCCCTTGCATGCCTGCTTCTCGAACACATTGTAGCCGCGTCCTTTGCAATTCAGCTCTTAGCTGCGAGTAAGGATGATTACCCTTCCAAAATTTAAGCTCAATCGGTCATCGGAGTCGGGAGAAAAAAAACGGGAAAACACACCCTTGTATCCGCGCGTTTCACCGTGTTTAAAATGAATCCTTTATTCTCAAAATCGAGAATTGATAATTGTTTTAGTGTTTTTTCAAAAAGTAAAGCATTTCATGGAATAATAATTCAAGGGAAGTCTTTCATCATTACCTTCTGTAAACCTTGTAAGTTATTTTTAAATCTGTGAACTTTTCGTTCTGTTCAGAAAGTGTATAATGGCTTTAAAGACACAAGTGTCATGACTGGGAATCGAACCCACACTCTGCTGATCATAAACACTACATGTAGCTTGAAGTTGGTGTTCTTAAAGCCGTTGGACACTTTCGGAACAAAAAAAACCCAAAAGAGTTCACAGATTTACATATAACTTTCAGGGTTTACAGAAGGTAATGGTTAAAGACTTCCCTTGAAATATTATTCCATGAAATGCTTTACTTTTTGAGAAAACATTAAAACAGTATCAATTCTCGCTATCGAGAATTACGGATTTATTTTAAACACATGTCATGACACAGAGAAACGTGCGGAAACAAGGGTGGGTTTTTCCCTCCGACTCCGATGACCAATTGAGCCTAAATTTGCATAGGTTTTTTATTTTATATATAAATTGTGATACACGAAAAGTGGGCCTTGGATAATACTGTTTTAACGAAAGTGTCCAATGGCTTTAACCACTCAGCCTCGACACTTCCATTATTATTATTATTATTATTATTATTATTATTTATTGTTTTGTTGTGACTTAAGATTGGTGATAAGTGGCCTCAAGGTCCATGCGAGGTTTGTACCTGTATGTATGACTACACCAAAGAATGTTCCTACATACCCGGATGTCAAAGTAAGTCCAGATAAAAAAGTGTTTCCAATAACCCATTCGCATGTTAGATTTGAATAATGTCTGGTACGTGACGTGCGTGATCAGCACTTAAGTTTGAATTCCTCAGACTATAGAGGGTGCGTTCGTTTAGCTTCCCTGGGTTTACCCCGCGGTGCTCACTGGGGTGAGCCCCTGACAAGAGCTAAACGAACGATCACACTCGCCCTCTCGTGGTGACGGCATGCACCTCAGGTCACCCCCAAGTGACCCACTCCACAAGCAAGGGCACTGGGGGCTCACCCAGGTGAGCCCCGTCAAAGCTATTCGAACGTACCGGGGCAGACTGGGGTGACCCAGGGAAGCTAAACGAACGCACCCAAAGACAGTGGTTAGTTCATATGATTCGGGGCAAGCTTTTGCGTAGTTACATAAGAGCGTGTCACGGCGGAGCGGTTAAGAGCACCGGATTCAAGCTCTGGTGTTTGATCAGCAGAGTGTGGGTTTGAATCCCGGTGGTGACACTTGCTACATATAAAATTGGGGAGGTAGTGCTGCTCTGCTCTACCGGCCAGGCTTCGGACTGATGATACCCAAGCCTAATTGAACGCACACTAACTAGAAGCCACTATTATTATTAGTATAAGTGTCACGGCCGAGCGGTTTAGAGCACCGGATTCAAGCTCTGGTGTTTGATCAGCAGGGTGTGGGTTCGGATCCCGATCGTGACACTCGCTACATAAAATTGGGGAGGTAGTGCTGCTCTGCTCTACCGGCCAGGCTTCGGACTGATGATACCCAATCCTACATCCGTATGGACTGTAAAAGGGTGTAACCCTGTTTCAGCCCTAGGAGTAGGTGGCAATGGCCTCTGGACAAAAGTAATTGTAGCCCACACCTTGAAGTGGCCTTCAGGCCTTGTGTGCCTGGCGACTTGCATAAAAGATTAAAAAAAGAGACGGTGAACACCCATACACAATTCTGAATGGATTTGTATGGCACAATAGTACCATGATTATCACATGCTTTTTCTTTGACATTGTTCAAAAATTCTCTCAAAACTCATTTGTATCAGATGTAATTTGTTGTATTTATCGTTCCATTAGTCTTGCTCTTTTCAGCGCATTGATCTTGATGTAAAGGCGCTTAGCAAATATTTAGTTGTATGTATGTATGTAGTCTCATTTTTTATTGTGGTTTTCGTCTAACTTCATTTAGCGACCACACCCAGTGTAACAACAACACCTATCCCAGAACCAACTACAACGGTAGTTGTGACATCGACTGAGATTATTACCACGACAACCACTACAACATCGGAACAGACGACCATCGAGACAACAACAGTACCCTATACTACGACAATGAAGCAAGTTTGTGAGGTAGGTAAACTAAGAAGTTCATTTAGCACATCACATCGAAAGGAAAGTGGGAGCACTAAAAGACTAACTAATTACATTAAAAAAACTGCATGAGCTTTTGTAGCGACAACTACAGATGCAACGGTAGTTTAAAGCCACTGGACACTAGAGATGTTAAATTTGCATCGGGGATAAAGAATATTATTTTGGGGTTTCTGTTTCCTAATTTTTCTGCTAACTCTCAGTAGTTCAATGTATCTGTTTTAAAGGATTTGGGTACTTTTTCAAAATGTCTATAGATGATGATAGTGGGAAGCTTCCCTTCAAATCTGTAGTTTTTGAGAAATGAGGAAAACAATGTCATGAAAAAACGTTTGTAAATGATTAAAATTATTTTCATGACGTTGTTTTACTCATTTTCCCCAAACTACAGCACCTCAGCACATAGTATTTTCAGGGAAGCTTTCTTACTACATGTAACATTATCTTCAAACTGTGTAAGTTTAGTGTAAATCTGTGGACATTGTGTTTTTTGTCCTACAAAAGTTACATAGACCCTTTAAACCACGAAGTATTCTTGTGTAGCAGCCATCCAGTCTTCTTTAGACATCTGGTTAGCAGTTTAAAATGGCTAATTCTTTTTGTTTTGTTTTTGTTTACAAATTTCTTACAGACTGGTTCTGTTATGATACCAGATGATTGCCAAGAGTGTATTTGTGTAACCAATGAATACTTATGCCATCCAGCATGCCACAAGACATGTGAACCTGTAAGTGTCATCCAATAAAGCATGAGATATTTCCTTCTGTGGTAAAACAATGCCCCCGCCCATGTAACTCCTTTTCCAAACAGTGAACTTAAATCAATCATTTACAACCCCAGGCAGATTAACTACTCATCTACTAGTTTAATGACCCACGTAATTCAATGTTAACAAACTTATTGGTAGAAGGGATGTATCGTTTTGTAAGGTAGTTAACTATAAATGCTTCTCTTCGCCCGGGAGTGTAAACGGGTACCGTATTTTTTTGTGGATAAGACGCGTCTTATCTGACTTTTTAGACCCCAAAAACATTGATGCGAATTATCTTTCGGTGCGCCTTGTCTGCTGACGATTGATTTTTTTTTTAAGATCACTGCGTGAAATAAAAAATACCTTCATGTCCAGTTCAAATCAACAATCTTTGTGTGAAGAATCCTTACTCAATAATGCGGTCGAACAAGGCTATTCAGACACTGAGACCGTATTTTCGTTCGAACAATGCCGCAATCCCCCAGACGGTCCAATTATTCCAACAATGCTGCAACGTGTTTATTCCCCATGACCGTGCTTTCATTCCATTAATGCCGCAATGCGTCGAGCTTTCGGAACATACGTCGGCGGCGTTCAAATGTTTTTCTGTGTGGCCGGGTATTCGTTCCGAAAACGATTGACAGTCAATAACTTCATACAAACGTCATTCACCCAACCGCTATTGTGTGGTAAACTTTGAGGGTTTTTATTGTAGAGAACAACGATCTCTGAAGTGTGCTTTAGGCTGAATATTTATTGCCTCTTTTTAGACGTTTGGTTTTAAAAAGTATTATGGGAACGTAGCATTATCTTACTAGGATATGATTTGTATTTGTTTGTAATGCCAAATAAAATAATACAACACTAGCCAAAAAAAAATAGGGAAGAAACCACATTTTATTTTATTGAATTATTTTATTGCTTCAAAACTTCGGGTAGGAACGGTTGTTAAAATCATGGTTGCCCTTGCATAAAACTTGCCTGTAAAATCAACGATGTCCAAGTTCAGACTCGAAAATCTCTCAAAATGACACAGAAAATTAGCCCCAAAGCGCAACCGTTCCGAGGTCTGTAAATTTAATCACGCAACACAAAAGCAGATGTCACACCCATAGTCGTTGTTACTGTGCGTGTGACAATAAATACAAGAAACATTGAACGCTAGAGGGCGTTTTGGAACAATGTAATTGCGTGAGGTTAAACGCCCTCTATTGGTAAAAATTACGCGAACCAGCAATAAACGCATTGAGACAAGACTCGACGTGTCTTTCTCCGCAAGGATAAAGACGGGTCCCTGCCGCTAGATCCAGTGATTCCCTTTGGATACACTGAACGTGCAGTGACATTGATGCCCAAATAGTCACTGCTCTGAAGTCCGCAATGGAATTTGACTGCGTATCTATACGTTCAGGCTATGTCTGAGCATGCTTGCGCTTGGGATCCGCACAGTCACGTGGGAATTTTGGCGCATTTCCAGGCAGCGCAAATGCGAGGGCGTAGCGCAACCCGTCGGCGAACATCGCTTAATACGGTGCCCACAATGTCTCCAACATCTGTTGTGCAATCTCGAGATTGAGCAGCGCAATCCACAGTGTACATGTGCATATTAATGTGCATGCAGCGACATCCCGGCCGTACGATACATTACTACAAACACACGCTACATCCGTCTGTCGTTGCAATATATCTGTATCATCAAAGATCCTCGTTGTGGGACGTCGGATGTCCAGGGAGGCATTTTACATTTTAGCGTCCTACGCCTTGTCTGCCGAGCGTCTTATCCGCAGGAAAATACGGTACTTTGGAGGTTAACGATTGTAAAACCTGTGGGCCCGTTTGGATGCCGGCGCTGCATGCTCATAAGGAGCCATAAGGGATTTGGGATTATTTAGGGCCCAGATTAACAGGGGCAATGATTGTGTGGGCGACTTGTAAAAAAGATAAATATAATATTTGTTTACTTTGTTTGTTTTTCTTGCAGGGTGAGCAGTTAGTCACATACGATGATCCAGAAAAATGCTGCGAATGTGTGCCAGCTTCAAGTAAGTTTTCTTTCCTTTATCTGTGATTTAGAGGCACCGGCCACCAAAGTAATTATCAAAATAATTATCAGCATAAAACCTTACTTGGTAGCGAGTAATGGGGAGAGGTTGATAGTACAAAACATTGTGAGAAAGGACTCCCTCTGAAGTAACATAGTTTTTGAGAAAGAAGAAATTTTCCACAAGTTTGATTTTGAGAACTCGGAATTAGATTTTGAGGTCTCGAAATCAAGCATGTGAAAGCACACAACTTCGTGTGACAAGGGTGATTTTTCTTTCAATGTTATTTCGAAAATTCGAAGACCAATTGGGCTCAAATTTTTTTAGTTTTTTTTTTTTTTTTTGCATATGTTGAGATACACCGAGTGACAAGGCTGGTCTTTGACAATTACCAATAGTGTCCAGTGTCTTTAAAGGAATAAAATTACAATACAAAACAGTTGCTGGCACTGTTAAGCCTTTTATGTGATCCACCATTGTACTTAAACTGACAACGAAGTCTGAGATCGATCGGTCATCTGGGTCAGGAGAAAATAGTGAACAACCGCTATTACACAATATGCATGACATCAATTTAAAAAAAAGTAAAAAAAAAACGCTCGCTGAGCGATGAACTCCAAACGAGAAATTAGTTTTATTTGTTTCTCATCAAATGATATTTCAGACAGAAATATTTCAAGGGATGTTTCTACTATCATCATCTTTAGACCGTGTAAGTTTTATGTAAATCTGTGATCTACATGTGAGACAAGATTTTTTCTTACCAATTCAGTAATATTCCTTAGAGAAAATTAAAACAGTTTGAATTTTATTTTATTTTACGAAATCAAACAAAAATTAAATATGTTATTTTTTTGTGTGTTTCCTTTACAGCAACTGTGCACACAACGATTACTGTACAAACTACTACAGAAGGTAATATGATAATAATAATATGGATAATTTGGGGGGGCTAATCGTCCTCACTCGCAGCTAGAGCTGAGTTGCGAAGAGCGCAGCTACAACGTGTTCAAGAAGCAGGCATGCAAGGGCGCATTCTGCTGCCAGCCACATCAACCCATTATGACCACGGAGCACAGCAAAGATCGAATGAGATCATTTAAATGTACAAAATTCTATGAAAATGAAAAAAAATAAAGTAAAAAAAAATCGTTTTTCTTTCACTAAAGAAAAAAAGAGGAAAAAAGAAAGAGGTGGCCTCTAAAAAGGCATCAAGTTGGGTTGCTTAACATAATTTTTATTTTATTTGGCCTTGTTTATTTTTCTTGACAGCTTGCCGAGACCCATACAAACACAGTGACTCCCCTGAATGCTGTAACTATCTCAAAGATAACTGCTCTGTACCTCTTGAGTATTCAGGCTCATTGCACTGTAATGCCTGTGAACCGCCCAAGGTTTTCAACGGTACCCACTGCGTTTTGCCTGTAGATTGCCTCTGCTTGGATGAGGGTGGTAGTTTCCACAAGGTAGGGATTCACGATTATAATTATTTTATTATTTTGTTTTATTAAATCGTGGCCTAAGGGACAAATTGCATGTGACTGTTAGGAGAATGATATTTAATATTAAAAACTAAGGAAATAAATATCAATTGCACGGTAGCTAGAGGCCGTTTGAATCCTATAGTCATATTTTACTCTACAAATGTATCAAATGAAGACAGGGCATACTGTTTGATTTGAAATGACCACAACAGTTCTTTTCAAAGTCAACTGCTGAGTTCGGGCGGTGTGTTCTCCGCCCGCGTGAGCTGTTCACACGCCTGAACGATTAGAACACGTTGCGAGAACAATACACTCGGAACAAGATCACACACCGCCTTTCAGCCGGGATCAGTGGAGAACAACACTGAACAAAGTTAGATTCAATTTCAAAATTGGTTTATTTTAAAAATGCATCACCAAATAAAAAGACACAGACTAATAGAATTTGTTTTACAAAATTAGATTCAGCCGGGATCAGTGAGAAAAACACTGAACAAAATTAGATTCAATTCAAAATTGGTTTATTTTAAAAATGCATCACCAAATAAAAAGACACAGACTAATAGAATTTGTTTTACAAAATGACTTTAAAATATATGATGAACATGTTTAGTCTTGAATCGTTGAATGAAAATGTCGCTACATGTTCATCGTTCATGTGGAAGATACATGAAAAGCCACTGACTAAAATGTCTCTTTCTGTCTCTTTTTAGCCCAATGATAAATGGGACCATCCAATTGATGAGTGTCAGGAGTGTGTTTGCTTTGGAAACAGTGACAACTGTTATGCCAAACCATGCTCATCGCTGACTTGCTTGGTAAGTATAGACAAATGTCAGTCTAATTATAATATTAGAAATGCCGCAAACTGAGATTTTAACCAAACAGTAAAGAGAAGTTTTTTCTTTCAACACATATTTCCATGCCACCCGCTCATCGTTTGACAAAACACAGCCGTATTCTGTTACCTACATGTACCTATCCCGTAGTCTTCTGACCACAGGGGCACCCCTTGAAGACTTGTCAATCAGTTTTCTCCATAGAGTTATATATAAGAACTAGAGGGCGCACTGGTGATGCTGCTTGCACATTGTAACCTGTTACCTACATGTACCTATCCCGTTGTCTTCTGACTGTGGGGGCACCCCTTGAAGACTTGTCAATCAAATTTCCCCATAGAGTTATATATAAGAACTATGTAGAGGGCACACTGGTGATGCTGCTTCATGCACAAACGCGACGGGACCACAAGATGACAAGCGCGCCATTCTGTACGCACGTTGAATATGACGTACACGTTTGAGTTTTTTTTTATTGAACGCTAATAATTTGAATATCCGGTTAATGACAAATATGTTTTCCTATCCGTAACCGCGAATGCCTTTTTTTTCTTAACCGGATATCCGCAAGGGGCGCAAATACCTATTTATACTTATTTTTATATTTATTTATATTTATTAGCCGGATAGTCCTGTAATTACAACCAAGTAACCGGATATTCCTATTATCCCTGATCGTCAGGGCGACAACTGACAGAAATTTTTTGTCTGAATCCCTATGAAACTTCTGTTAAGACAGCATAAAACAACATAAATTAAGTATTAAACTATGCTCACCTCTGTGAAGAGTTAAAACAATGACATTTCTGACGTAATTTGTTCAAAGATTATGAAAGTTTTCCTTCACGTAGAGTCAATCACGATCAAAAGAAAAAGCAAATCGCCATCTTTAAATTAGATCCGGTTATTTTTATGAATGAACCGAGTGACACTGTCTAAAATTAATATCAATCGGCCCATAAAATCTCATTCACAAATGGACAGCGCCCTCTAGCGATCGTTTTTTTTTATTTATTTTTTTAAATAGCGCCCTCTAGCAGCAGGAAAAAGGTATTTCAATATCCGGTTAATTTCCGATAGTTGGCACGCGGTTAACCGAATACCATATTTCACTATTCGCCCAGCACTAATGTACATGTACGGCAGTCCAGACGAAACAAGAGAAAACACGTCACAAAATGTTTTAAATTTTATACATGTAGCAAATAAAGATTACAATTATAAAATTTATAGAAAGTACATTAAAATATAAAAATTTAAGAATATTGCACAAAATCCGTTTGACCAAGACCTCTAATGAACCACAACAGAAAGGAAGTAGGCAAATAATAGCAAACAATTTATATTTCTTAATTTTTCTTTTTTAGGATGGAATATTAACGCCCGGAGATTGCTGTCCACATTGCCCAGGTAAGCGAACATGTTTTTTTTATTTCAAAACAAGATTTGGGGTTAAAAAATACTTGTGAATACATTTCAAGCACCAGTTTTAGAAGTATACTTTTAACAATAATAACAATAATAATTGGTAATTACCCAAAATAATTATAAGCATAACACCATTATTGGTGTCAAGTAATAGGGAGAGGTTGATGGTATAAAACATTGTGAGTAACGGCTCCGTCCAAAGTAATTTTCCATATATTTGATTTAGAACTTGAGGTCTCGAAATCAACCATCTAAACGCACACACCTTCGTGTGACAAGGGTGTTTTTTCTTTCATTCATATCTCGCAAGTTCGATGACCGATTGAGCTCAAATTTTCACAGGAGTGTTATGTTATGTATATGTTGAGATACACCAACTATGAAGGCTAGTCTTTGACAATTACCAATAGTGTCCACTGCCTTTAATAATAATAGTAACTAATAAAAATTAATTTATATTGTGCCCATTCCAGACAAAGCTGTTTAAAGGCGCATGACAACGTGCAATTAAAATAATAAACTGTAAAAAAAAAAAAAACACATAACACATTACAACTGAGAGAGAGGATGAAATACTTGAATCAGTCAAAAGACTTCTGGCCCGAAGACTTTTTCAGGCATCTGAAAGCACCCATAGTTATGCAATAAGGGTGTTAGCTCTTTCATATTCTCTTGTAACTTTGATGACCAATTGAGACCAAATGTTCACAGATATTTTACTTTATGCTTCATCATTGAGGGGTACACCAAATGAGAATACTCGTCTTTGAGAGTTACATGTACCAAAGGTGTCCTGGGGTCGATTTCACAAAGAGTTAGGACTAGTTAGTCTTATCTCGAGTTACTCGTCCTAACTTAGGACTAACTGTCTGTTTTTGGTGTCTTGGTGCTAGTCCTAAGTTAGAACTAGTGTACTTATATTGACTGGCAACAAGGTAACTAGTAATGTCTATTCCCGCGAGGGACTTCGAGTGACCAGAAGTTAGGCCCCTCTTCTGGTCACTCACAGGCCCGAGGGGGAATAGATGTACACTAGTTACCGAATTATGCCAGTCAATATGTGATTTATAACACAGCTCGGTCTTAAATGTCAAATAAAAGAAAAATGAATTTTGTAGTTTGTTCACGGTTAAAGTCAAGAGAGGGCACTGTTACCGCGGGCACTATTTGCAAAGACTAGTGCCCGCTCTGGTACTATTCCCGCAAAACATGCGCACGCGCGCGATCACTTGCCTATATTAGTTCATCCCACGTGACCGTGTTTCAGCCAACCAGAATACAGAACAAGCAAGAGGTGTGTTATAATCCTAACTAGTACTAACTCTTTGTGAAATCGACCCCAGTTCCTTTAATTTAATTATTATCTCTAGAGACCCCAAAATATACAATGCTGGAGATGTTCCTCTACATTATTTCTTTGATTCTAAGAGTAGGACCGTATTTTATTTAATATTTTTTTCAATGTTAAATTTGCATCGGGGATAAAGATTACTATTTGGTTTGACCCTAAAAGCCATTTTACATGTACACTTTCGGTACAATAAAAAAAAAAAAAGTTCACAGATTTACAAATAACTGACAGGGTTTACAGAAGGTAATGGTGAATGACTTCTCTTAAAATATTATTCCATGAAATGCTTTACTTTTTGAGAAAACATTAAAACAATATAAATTGTCGATATCGGATTTATTTTAAACACATGTCATTACACGGCGAAACGTGCGGAAACAAGGGTGGGTTTTCCTGTTATTTTCTCCTGACTCCGATTACCGATTGAGCCAAAATTTTCACACGTGCGTTATTTTATATCGAAGTTGTGATACACGAAGTGTGGGCCTTGGACAATACTGTTTACTGAAAGTGTCCAATGGCTTTAAACTTGAGTGAACAACATTTCCTTTTCTTTTCTTTTTATAACCAGAATGCAGTGGGTGCTATTATGAAGTTGATCAGACATGCCACGAGGTAAAGTATTTTAGCTGTGCATTTTTTGTTTATTTATAATTGAGTTATAATCAACAAGGGAAATTGACTGAGTGAACTTTTAAAAAGATTTTGGCTTGAGCAAAGAAAAAACGTCTAGAGCAGGGTATGAACCGGCAACTTCCGGATTGACTTGCTGTCGCTCTGCCAACTGAACTACATGTATCTAGCCCTACTTTGTCAGTCTCAATATTTTGTCAAATGTTCGGGGGTGCCAGTTGACGACTGTTAACTGCTGTGTAGCCAGGGATTACACCCAAGTTTTCGATACAATCTGGGAAGTGGCAGCAGAGGTAATACCTTAAGGGGGCAAGCTTTTTTTTTGTTCGACCCAAGTCTTCCGAAGATGAACAGAGTATACTGTACGAAAAAAACCTTGAGACTTCACCGGCTCTTTTCAGAGCCAACACTACCACAAAGTAGATTTACACATTATACCCGCAAGTTTACTATTAATTTATAGTTTCTTCCTATTTCTCCACACCATGCAAAGCTTCAAACAATATACTAATCCCAAATCAATTTTTATAATTGTTGACAAAAATTGTGGTACTTTGAAACAGGTTAATGAAACATGGCAGGATGTCTGCTCGCATTGTTCCTGCAGACATCATGGTAACGAGTTCTTGCTACAGTGTACTGACATGAGCTGTCCGTCACTCGAGTGTCCAACGGTTCGTAAAAAAAAGAATTCAGATTAATTTCCGTACCAATTAAAAAAGAATTAACAGACCAAGAAATAAATAATTGCAAGCTCTGGAAAACTTTCCTGTGCAATGGTTGATTGTTAAAGGAACATTACAGAATTGGTTTTGCTAGCAAAAAAGCTACTGGCAGTGTAAGCACTTTATGTAATCCACCATACACATAAACTGACAAACATGTAGAAGTTTGAGATCGATCGGCCATCTGGGTCACGTGAGAATAGTGAAACAACGATTACAAATTTTGCATCGCATCGATGCCAAAACAAAAAATTAATTAAAAGCTCACTGAGCGATACACTCCAAACGCGAAATTAGATTGTTTCTTTCTCATCAAATATGAAATTTCAGTCAAAAATATTTTAAGGGATGTTTTCTACTATCATTGTGAGTAGACCGTGTAAGTTTTATGTAAGTCTGTGATCTTCACGATTTTTGTTTCTTACCAATTTTGTAATGTTCCTTTAAAGAAAAACTGTTTTCCCGTATTATAGTGCCATTATTTTTTTTTGTACATGTATAGTGTCATGTAAAGCACTGTTGTCCATGTACCCATATTTGTAAGAGGACTCTCTAAATGCCTGTTATTATTATTATTAGTGATATTATTTCAACGTATCACAGCATGCAAAAGAAAAGATCATATTTTCCTTTTTGCCGATAACCACTCGAGTCAGGCTACATGTACGTCCCGTAGACTTAAAGGCAGTGGACACTATTGGTAATTACTCAAAACAATTATTAGCATAAAGCCTTTCTTGGTAAAGAGTAATGGGGAGAGGTTGATAGTATAAAACATTGTGATAAACGGGTCCCTCTGAAGTGACAAAGTTTTCGAGAAAGTAGTAATTTTCCACGAATTTGATTTTGAGACCTCAGATTTAGAACTTGAGGTCTCGAAATCAAGCATCTGAAAGCACACAACTTTGTGTGACAAGGGTGTATTTTTCTTTCATTATTATCTCGCAACTTCGACGATCGATTGAGCTCAAATTTTCACAGGTTTGTTATTTTTAGCATATGTTGAGATACACCAACTGTGAAGGCTAAACTTTGACAATTACCAATAGTGTCTAGAGTCTTTAAATAGATCTCAAGGGTTTTTCTTAGGATCCTTGCTGTTCCCAACAGCGCCCGCCTTCTGCAACAGATCTATTCTCACATTTGTCCCAATTTCGTACAGATGTTTCCCCAGTGCTTTCAGAATGGTGCCGAGCGCTCCAACCACCATGGGTATGACTTTCACTTTCACCTGCCACGTCTTATGAAGTTCCTTGGCCAGGTCTTGGTTCTTTTGGATCTTGTCCATCTCCTATGAAGCTACCCTTAAATCTCCCGGCACAGCTATGTCTATAAGATGACACATCTTCTTAGCCATATCTTAGACGACAACATCCGCAGGCCTATGTTCTACATTGTATAACTATGTTCTGTATTATTATTATTATTATTAATGTTATTATAAATATTATTATTATTATTCTGTACCAGGGTTATAAACTTGTGCATGATGAAGGCCAATGCTGTGCCAAGTGCATCAAGGATAATTGTCCGGGAGAGTTTTACTGTAATTCTACCTTCTGTGTCCCCATCGGCTGGCGGTGTGACGGGAATGAAGACTGCTTAGATGGAAGTGACGAAAAGGGTTGCGGTACGTAATTGATCATTGTAACTATTGCATAAAATAATCGCAAAGGAACATTACAGAATTGGGTAAAAACTAAATTCAGATTGACATAACACTTACACGGTCTATTGATGATGTAGAAAACATCCCTTGAAATATTTTTGTCCTGAAATGTCATTTTTGATGAGAGTTAAATACATAATCTAATTTCACGTTTGGAGTTTATCGCTCAATGAGCATTTCATAAAAAAAAAATATTTGTGAAAATGTTCTCAGCTTTACACATACGGTTGAATAATTATCATAGTTTTAATTTATTTTAGGTACAACGACCCCAATTCCTGTGTCAACGACTCTCTCAACAACTACAGAAGCTACCAACGAAACAACAACAACAACAGGCCGTATGTCAAACAAACATATTTATTTGTATTCTATAATCCTGGCAAAAATGTTTTGGCTACATGACTATAAACATTCTCTCCCCCTTACATGTACAAGGGATGTTACTTGTTTATCCTGGCCAGCTTGAAATGGGTTGTCTCTGTCCCTAGTTCCCTGCTCTTCCCTCCCCTACCATGTCTTCCTGTCCTCTCCCGATCTACCATACTCTCTCATCTATTCTTCACATGTTTCTTGTTGTATCCAAACCTTATGTCAGTCATCATCATTCAGGACCAGTGCTTTAGTTGCCATTATTTAGCATGTATGCCTTCATGTAGTTCTGTTCAACATATTTTTTATTTTGTTTTTCCTATTACTATAATCTTATTTGCAATTACTTGTATTGTTATTGTTCTTTATGAAATGGCCGAATAAATAATAATAATAACCCCCCCCCCCTCATTGGCGTCCAAAGAGATATGACCAGGATCGTCTGAACATTTTCAGGGTGATTTTTTTTTTCCCATTTAAAAAAGGAAGGCTTTGAAACTACTATCATTGTGCACAAAAAGTGAATGTTAATTACTTGCTGTATACGGCGTTAAAACAAAACACCATACGGCAAGGATGTTTTTGATGGGGAATGGGGGCTGTGAAAGACAGATGAAATAATACATAATTATGAATATTGAAAAGTTGACTTTACACAACTTCAAGAATGGGCATTAACAGTAAACATTACACTGCAAACCAAGGCAGTAAAAGAAAAGAGAGAAAAAAGGATAACATTTTGTCCTGCTAGGACTCGAACTCAAATCATGGTGTTGAGACTGACGATGTGCCGTCTAAGATTAAAAGAAGGAGAATCACTAAGTTTCTTTTCTATTTTAAATTTGAAGGTTAACTGTTTGGCTTTTTATCAAGTAACTGAATGAGTTGGTTAAAAAAAAAGTGAACATGGTGAACAGGACATGTTTTTTTTTTAATGTTTTTTTTTTATGCAAGTCGCCAGACACACAAGTCCTGAAGGCCACTTCAAGGTGTGGGCTACAATTATTTTTGTCCAGAGGCCGTTGCCACCTACTCCTAGGGCTAAAACAGGATTACCCTTTTTACAGTCCATACGGATGTAAGCTTGGGTATCATCAGTCCGAAGCCTGGGCGGTAGAGCAGAAAGCACTACCTCCCCAATTTTATGTAGCAAATGTCACGACCGGTATTCGAACCCACACTCTGCTGATCAAACAGCAGAGCTTGAACGTGGTGCTCTTAACCGCTCGGCCATGACACGTTGTTTGTGAATCGTAATATTTTACACTTTTTGCATTCAAGGGGCCGTGGGGCTGGGCCCAGTGAGATATGGCCGGTGTGGCGGTTTCAACTTTCCGCTGTGTTCAGTTTTCCGAATGACCAAATACGGTAGCATTACGTCATGCGATGCCTGCGCACAGCAAGCGAAAGTAGTCCATTTTTAGTGTCGTATTGAGTTATCCGTTACCCTCCGGTAGCTGTCATGGCGGCGTCCACGAGTCGAGTGCAACTAGCGGCAAACGCGTGGATCGTATGAGTTGTTTTTTATGCAAGCAGAGTGTGACCTGCCTGAAGTTGTTCCCATGAATACATGTAAAGATAGGACAAGAGATTATGTGACTACACAGAAAAGAATCGTAATATAAACAATGTGGGGTCACTGATGCTGAGAGAACTACAATACTCGCCAGGGTACTCGCGGCGGCGGTATCTGAGAGGTCACCCGGAAAACTGAACACGCCGGAAAGCTAAAACCGTTCGAACAACGTGCAGATATGACCGACTACGTCACCCGGAAAACTTAACACGGCGGAAGACTGAAACCGCCACACCGGAACTGTTGCCTATTTTACTCCGCTGTAAAGAAGGAGAGCCTATTCACCAATACAGATACCGATACACAGGGCTGTATGCTTCATTTTTGAAAGGGCAAGGGCACCAAGGCATTTTCTTCTTGGTAAAGGGCACCCTATGATGAAATTGCAAATTTGTACTGAGCATTTCAAGGGCACCAAGGCAATGACCAGGGACATGGAGGCAATCGCCTTTGTTGCCTCCGTGAAGTATCAGGCCTGGATACATGATGTAACCAAATGTTATTTATTTGATTTGTAATTTTTTTTTATCTTACCATTTCAGCGACACTAACACCACCTTTTCCAAATCCGAGTGAGTATTCTAATACTTGATTTTAAACACACATTTTGTTTTACAACTTTAAAAAAAATCATTACAAACTTGGCAATTAAATAATAAGGGATTAAGGAATAATGATCATTTTTTTTCTTCTTGAATTTATTGTTTTTTGCACACTTTCTTGTTATGGTTTAGTCGAGTAGCGCATATAATTGTCGCACAGGCTGTATACTCCACAGGGAGCTGAGATGATTTAAGGAATGATTTAAGGCCCCTGTGACCAGGGGTAATAATGTTGGAAGCGCTTTGAGAAGCCCTCGGGTGTGAACAGTGCTACATAAAATTTGGTTATTATTATTATTATTATTGTTTTTGCACACTTTCTTGTTATTAGTTTAGCCGAGTAGCGCATATAATTGTTGCACCAGCTGTAAACTCCACAGGGAGCTGAGATGATTTAAGGAATGATTTAAGGCCCAGATGACCAGGGGTAATAATGTTGGAAGCGCTATGAGAAGCACTCCGGTGTGTAAAGCGCTACCTAAAAACTGGTTATTACTAATACTATTATAAAAATAAAAAAAACTTGTGTTCTCAACAAAAAAAGTGTTTCTTCTCCCTTTGTTGTCGGTTTCTGACGTGACCGTTCAAATGGTTTTCTTTTCTTACAGCATGTCCTCTTGGACAGCGTCCAGCAGACTGCTCAAAACCTTGCCGCGTGCATGCATGCATAGATTTTTCCTGCTACACCAACGTGGTACTTGATCAAAGTACTAATAAGACATACTGTTGTGAGTGTCATCCGGGATGGGCATATAATGGTACCCACTGCGTTCAACCACCGACCTGCAATTGTTTGGACCATAATGGAGAACTCCAAGAGGTAATAGTTAAAACTATCTTCAATTCAAACTGCTTTTTTAAAGGCAGTGGACACTATTGGTAATTGTCAAAGACTAGCCTTCATAGTCGGTGTATCTCAACATATGCATAAAATAACAAACCTGTGAAAATTTGAGCTCAATCGGTCATCGAAGTTGCGAGATAATAATGAAAGAAAATTGTCACACGAAGTTGTTTGCGTTTAGATCGTTGATTTCGAGACCTCAAGTTCTAAATCTGAGGTCTCGAAATCAAATTCGTGGAAAATTACTCCTTTCTCGAAAACTATGGCACTTCAGAGGGAGCCGTTTCTCAGAATGTTTTATACCATCAACCTCTCCCCATTACTTGTCGCCAAGAAAGGTTTTATGTCAATAATTATTTTGAGTAATTACCAATGGCGTCCACTGCCTTTAAAGGGTTTGCCGACGATTTCACCAAACTCTTTGTAACTTAGGATTAATCTTAGGACTTACATGTACATATGACAGATTTTTGTTGCTGATATTCCTCATTTATGTTTTAAAGCCGCAAAATCCACAGACCAATTTAACAAACCTCTGAAAACACATCTCTTCCCTGTTTATAAGCTTTTCTCTATTTCCCATGCTTTCAAACATTGTGTATGTAGCTTTTCCGATAAGATTTTTGTTGTTTACTGTGCATTTTCAGTTTTTGTAAGCGCTGTGATATAGTTTTCTGTGGGAGCGCTTCTAAATACTTGTTATTATTGTTGTTATTATTATTATTATTATTTGTTCACTTTTTTTTAAATGTATTTCTGTTGAATAGCCTGGTGATCAATGGCCTGGTCCTAGCCAGTGTGAGGATTGCAAGTGTGAACAAAACCTGATTACTTGTTTCCCCATCTACAATCGACCAGGATGTGAATCAACCACCATTCCTCCAACAACCACAAGTGAGTTTACTTTGTTTTACAAAGCTATACAGCATCAGATAACCATTCCAATTACAGACTAAATCCAACCTAGACAACGTTCAACACGACAAGAATAAAACAGATACATGAGACTCAGCCCTGGTTCCGACAGCTAGTACGACAGCATTTTTGATAAAGAATTAAAATTTAAGACTTTGGCTGTCCCACGAGTGAGGAAAAGTGTCATGGCCTATCGGTTAAGAGCACTGAATTCAAACTCTGGTGTTTCTGATCAGCAGAATATGGGTTCGAATCCCCAGCTGTGACACTTGTGTCCTTAAAGGGACACGTTGCCTTGAATCGGTCGAGTTGGTCTATTAAAAGTGTTTGAAACGGTTTGTTATGAAATGCACATGGTTAGAAAGATGTTGTAAAAGTAGAATATAATGATCCACACAAGAGTCACTCGAAATTGCACGGTTTTCCTTTTACGTCGCGAACTATCACGGTCGGCCATTTATGGGAGTCAAATTTTGGACTCCCATAAATGGCCGACCGTGTTAGTCGACAGGGTAAAAAGAAAACCACACAATTTCGATGCATATTTGTGTAGATCATTGTATTCTACTTTTACAATACCTTTCTAACCATATACATTTTACAACAAACGGTTACAGAATGCTTTTCAAAGACCAACTCGACCGATCCAAGGCAGCGTGTTCCTTTAAGCAAGGCACTTTACTTTTGCTTCGTCCTTCGGATGGGACGTTAAGCCGTTGGTCCAATGTGTTGTGTAACGCATGTAAAAGAACCCAGAGCTGTTATCGAAAAGAGAAGGGGTTTTCCCTCAAAGTTCTGGGCTGTGGCTTCTTAATGCGCCATAGCACCTTAGAAACCCTTATAAGGTGCTACAGACAGTACATGTTTTTGGGTGTAAAATAGACAGATCCAGTAGGCTCCGCCCACAACGCAGGTGTGAGCAAGAACACGTGGGGCTCTCCGGTGCCTTTCCTCACAACTCTGCCGCACTTGCCAAGAAACACGCATACCATGTCGGACCTTATTTGTTGGACCTTCATTGCGTTGTGATTGGTCAGTACGTAATGGGGTGGAGCTTAATGGATCGATCTATTTCCTAATTTCATTAACCTATATTTCTGTATGAATGTACGTCTTGAGTACCCTGTTGGTACATGTAGATAGACTATACCTCTGCTATATAAGGCTTTGATGTTATAAATGGTTCCCTTTCTTGATTGTATAGCAACAACAAGTTTAACCACTACGACGTATACCGGTGAAGTTACAACAACCACCAAGGAAGTTACTACTGTCACAACCCCAGGTATGTTATTGTTTGCGGTAACACCATTGTGTGTATCAGTGACAAATTAGATAAAACAAATAATTGCACGGCAAGTCACATTAAAGGAACACTGTGAAGGGATTTGGACATAGAGGCATGCATACCAACCGAGTGAACACAAAACTAGAGCTACATGTATTGTTTAGTGATAAAGAAAAGTTTGCGGTAACACCTTGTAATTGGGGTTGGGGTGGTTCTGAAAAGAACCATTGGTTTAAACTCTTCTGGAGAAAGCTGTCTATTGGTTTTCTCCAGAAGACGATCAGAGCATACTGATTGCAACGTCGAGTTTAAACCAACGGTTCTTTTCAGAACCTCCCCAACTCATTAGAGATAGTCATTACATGGTGTTACCGCAAACTTTTCTATTGGTATTTCCACCATGCAAAGTTTCAAAGCCTACTCATTGTTGAGTGCTTGGACAAGGGATGAGATGCAACTAGTTTTGTAACTATATCAATATCTCTGTTGATAAAATTGATTGTCTTTCTTCTAAAGCTTATTGCTACGATGACATGGACACCATCCCCAACCTTAACGTCCAAAGATACAGCTCCGACAATCCATCCGAAGAAATCCCACCTGACCAGCCTTGGACTTCCTACGGTGTATATGGTCCCTGGTTACGGATTGATTTTAACGAGCCGACCAAAATCAACCAATTAGAGTTCATAACAACAACAGGATACAGCTCTAAGGTCATCGTGGGCGTGTCATTTACATCTGAGCCCTTGCTTGTCCAATTGTTGTTTGACGGACAACCGGTTTATGTGCAGTTTGGGAAGAGACTTGATATACCACAAGTCCCGGAGATAAGAAGTGTCCGCTCCATTCATTTGGTGTTCGTTTACTCGTCCTCGCAGACAATCAAAATTTATGGCTGTGTCGAGAAAGGTGTGTGTTGTTCAGTATTTTAAAACTTTTAATTTTAAAAATGTTTAATTCCTGTTCATATGTGCAATTCAGTTTTTAAGTGCAAGTCATGTTTTGTTTTTATAAACCATTATTGAATTGAAGTTGATTAGCCTAATATATGCCTGGCATTAACAGTGTACAACTACAGTACAATCATGTAAAATAAGCCTAGTACATGCTGAAAATGCACCTAAGAGCATAATAAACCTCAACATTTTCTAAGGTACCATTGTGGGTATCATGTCCCGTGGCGTTTCGGCTGCCTCGCTCCGCACTTGCGTTGTGCCTTTGAAAATTTTCCTCTTTTTTTTTTCAACGGGCAGTTGCATGCCTGTGATTAAAAGTAGTAATATTAATACACACAAATAGAAAATACTCAACTGCACATTGAATGTTGACACGCCTTGAGCGTCATTGAGTAATGGTTTTGAGCACTATACATGTATAGGGATCTACTGTTTCTATAATTTATTAAGTAAGAAATATCAATATAAGCTTTCGCAGGAACCTGCTATCTTCATCATAAAGTTGATAAAGCTCATAAACTTGTTGTAGCTATACTAAAAAAATAAAAGAAAAGCTGCTCCACTTAGCGTTTTTTTTGTGTGAGTAGTATCATGGAGGTAGTATACAGACAGATTTAACCAAACCTTAGAGTGTGATAGTATTGTGTCCACCATATCTGAAAATAGCTTACAGGAGCAACTGCAAAAATGTGAAGACAAGTTTAAGGAATCTTCGATCAAGTTCCATGCTTCTCATTGAACCCAAGTCTTGACACTCCTAGGGTGACAGGTCTTTTTCTTCAGCTGTGCCACGCATCTGGAACTCTCTACCACTTAATCTTAGATCTTGTCTTTGTACCACAAAATTCAGATCTCTTCTCAAAACATATCTTTTGTCACAGGTTTTCAATGAATAATTTTGTTGTTTCTGTTTTTCGTTTTTTTTTGTCTTTGGTTGTTATTATTATGATAATTGAATTTTGTTTGTTTTTATAGTTTTGACAACGACCTCAGTTGTGGTAACAACACAAGGTAAGAAATTACCTTTTCTTTGCTTTAGCTTACCCTTTAGAAACAACAAATGTAAAAATTATAATAAAAAAACCTAGAACCAAACTGACACTTCTGTTCTTTATCTACTCTTTATCCTTAAATGATTGGATTTCCTTTTGTAAACACAAACCACATTGTCCATAGATTTACATTAAACTAACACAGTTTGACGGATTTTCAAAGGCTTCCTTTAAAATATTACTTGCTGAGGTGCTGTAGTTTTTGTGAAAATTAGTAAAACAATGTCACGAAAATACTTTTTGCAAATAATTTTCATCGCTCTTAGTCAAAAATAATAATAAAAAGACTTGTTTTACTCATTCTCAAAAACTACAGTAACTCAGCAAGTAATAGTTTAAGGGAAGCTTTATACCATCATTATCTTCAAACTATGAGTTTGATGTAAATCTGTGGACATTTTTTCTTGTGTCCTGCAAAAAGTACCCAGACCCTTTAAAGGCACTGGGAACATTTGGTAGTTGTCAACTACTAATATGTTCACTTGGTGTAACCGAACATATACATAAAATGAAAAAACTGTGAAAATTGTTTTGTTACTTAATTGGTCATCGAATCTGTCAGAGAATGAGGAAAGAAAAAACACCCTAGTTGCACAAACTTGTGAGTTTCAGATGATGCATAATTAAAGGCTTCAGGCCTGAAATCTTTTAAAATTTCAGTCAAAAACCATGTACTTCAGAGGGAGCTGTTTTATGCTTAACCTTATTTTGAGAAATATTCTGCTCACGATTCTGAAGAAAATCATGGATAAGTTTAAAGGCACTGGACACCTTTGGTAGTTGTCAAAGACCAATATTTTTCACTTGGTGTATCCCAACATATGCATAAAATAACAAAACTGTGAAAATTGCTACTTAATAGGACATCGAGTGTGCAAGAGAATGATAAAAAAAAACACCCTTGATGCACAAACTTGTGTGTATTGAGTGACATGATGAACGTTACTTTAGAGGAAGCTGTTTTATATTACCAACAGCTCTCCATTGCTTGTTACCAACTAAGTTGGTATGCTAAACCTTATTTTGAGTAATTACCAATAGTGTCCAGTGCCGTTCAGAAACAAGTTTCACAAAATTTGTGTGAAAGACCTCGAACGAAAGTGAAGTATCAGATATAACTTTAATCAGGAGTGTCGTGGCCGAGCGGTTAAGAGCACCAAATTCAAACTCTGGTGTTTCTGATCAGCAGAGTGTGGGTTCGAATCCCCAGCCGTGACACTTGTGTCCTTAAGCAAGACACATAACCATTGCTTCATCCTTCGGATGGGACGTAAAGCCGTTGGTCCCATGTGTTGTGTAAACGCATGTAAAAGAATCCAGTGCACTTATCGAAAAGAGAAGGGGTTCGCCCCGGTGTTCCTGGCTGGATTGGCAGCATATTGCGCCAAAGCACCTTGTAAACCATTACATGGTGCTTAAGGATTAGGTCTTATATCTCAAAATTCGCCCCACTCCTTGCAGTAATAATACCTGGCGCTTTGTATCCTTTGGCAAAAGGCGCATTATAAACACGGTTATTATTATTATTATTATTATTATTATTAATTTTTTCAATTCATCCACAGTGCCAACAGCAAGTACAACAGAAGAAGGCAAGTTCATATCTTTGAGCAATTTCTAATTTATTACGTTTTAATTTATATTACGTTTGGTTGAAAAGAGGTTTTTAATTGCTACATGTATATTATATTATTTCATTTTGATCCCAATTTATGTGCCTTGCACACCCAGCAGGGTGGACACGCACACATGACAAGTCTTTATTATTATTATTATTATTATTTTTATACGCAATCCTTAAAGGAAAATACTTTTTGTTCAGATTGCAGCAGTACCCCAAAGATTTTTTGTTATCACTAAATACAAAGACTTTAAATTTTGTTCTTCTGACAGGAATAACTGTGGTTGCGAAGCAGTTCTTAAAGTCATTACACACTTTCGGTAAACAGTATTGTCCAAGTCCCACACTTCGTGTATCACAACTTATATATAAAATTTAGGCTTAATCGGTCATCGGACTCGGGAGAAAATAACAGGAAAACCCACTCTTGTTTCCGCGCGTTTCGCCGTGTCATGACATGTGTTTAAAATAAATCCGTAATTCTCGTTATCGAGAATTGATATTGTTTTAATGTTTTCTCAAAAAGTAAAGCATTTCATGGAACAATATTTCAAGAGAAGTCTTTCACCATTACCTTCTGTAAACCCTGTAAATTATTTGTAAACCTGTGAACTTTTTTTTTTTCTGTTCCGAAAGTGTATAATGGCTTTTAACAGCTACTTTTTTGTATTCCTCAATTGTTTGCCAGCCTTAGTCCTGCTAGTTTATACAAACATCTCTTATAGCAACCCAGTTCGTGTTTTGTAAATATTTTCTTGTTACCTGTTAGTCTCGCTCCTTGTTTGTACATGTAGATTGTCTGTTGGGGCTGTCTTCTACAAAACTATGCTTAATCTGACAGCCTCATTTACTCTCTGTGGTTGGGAAGCAGTTCCCGACAGCTACTTTTTCATTTCATTCAATAATTTTCTCTTTACATTTAAAGAGAACGTCCCCCCTGAAGGACAAACAAAAATCAAGACTGTTTTTTATATAAGTTTGTTTGAAGCTTTGCATGGTGTGGAGAAATAGGAAGAAACCATAAATAAAGAGTAAACTTGTGGGTACAACCATGGAGGAAGGAAGAGAACCAGTTTGGACGAAGGGACTTCAAAAGTCCAACCCGTGGTACCGCGGACGTTTAACGACACCTCGTAATCACACACATATGTACCTTATACAGACAACAGGCGACCTGGCGTATGTGAGTTTGCGCGTGCGCGCTTGGTTCTTCACTCAACTATGGTGTCGTATGTCGTATGGATAAAAATTGTGTATTCTTTCGCCCACCAAATCGAAAATTACAATTGAATACCAACCACCCTCGTGTGCTAATACCCAAATTTTTAACAACCTCTATTTGTAAAAAAAGTTGTGCAAAAAATGTAAAAATATGCCATGATGATTCAGTGAAACACCACAAACGGTAAATGAAAATGTGTATATTCACAATTCTTATCTCCAATGATTCAACTTTACACGAAGGCAACGGTGCAGAGCGGCAGTACCACAGGTTCTGTACAAAGAGATCTAATACTGATTGTTAATCGGCCGTCCAGCTGGAGGTCTCCTATCTTTTTTCCACTGGTCAGACAAGGGCATTGTCAGGGTATTCTTTTGTTACTCTGCAGTTTTGCGGGTCGTTCGAGCTCCTTCTCTTCCTTCCTCCATGGTACATGTACAACAAAAAAAGAAAACAGAAACAAAAAAAAATCTCTTAGGGTGAGTGTTGAAGCTGAGAAGAGGTGGTTTGGTCTCTATGTTTCAAACAGTATATTCTGCTTGTCTTCAGGAGAGCCAACACTCAAACTAAAGAGATTCACACATTAAATTTGTACCCACTATATTTATAGATTCTTCCTAATTTTGTGAATATTTGTCTACTGACAGGTGACCTTTGTGGCCGGCGATGCGTTTGTAACATGAACTGCGAGGGTGAAATAGTTGACCCAAACTGCCCGGTAGAGGTTCCCGAACACTGCTACGGCTGCTTCTGCCCAGACGGGACTAGAAGACTGGGAGATTACTGCGTCCAACGACCACCAAGAGAACAGTGTGGATCAACCACTCCAGAGTTGCCGCCAACAACAACAACGGAACAACCCCCAACAACCACTGCACCAATCACAACAACCAAAGAAACCACGACGGCTCAGCAAACAACCACAACAAGTGTACCAACTGTCCCATGGACAACGCCCTGTAAGTAAATGTAGTTTTGTGGTCTCTTGGCGGAGCAGATAGAGCACTAAACTCAAACTCTGGTGTTTCTGTTCAGCAGAGTGTGGGTTCGAATCCCCAGCCGTGACACTTGTGTCCTTAAGCAAGACACATAACCATTGCTTCGTCTTTCGGATGGGACGTAAAGCCGTTGGTCCCATGTGTTGTGTAAACGCATGTAAAAGAATCCAGTGCACTTATCGAAAAGAGAAGGGGTTCGCCCCGGTGTTCCTGGCTGGATTGGCAGCATATTGCGCCAAAGCACCTTGTAAACCATTACATGGTGCTTAAGGATTAGGTCTTATATCTCAAAATTCGCCCCACTCCTTGCAGTAATAATACCTGGCGCTTTGTATCCTTTGGCAAAAGGCGCATTATAAATACGGTTATTATTATTATTATTATTAATTTTTTCAATTCATCCACAGTGCCAACAGCAAGTACAACAGAAGAAGGCAAGTTCATATCTTTGAGCAATTTCTAATTTATTACGTTTTAATTTATATTACGTTTGGTTGAAAAGAGGTTTTTAATTGCTACATGTATATTATATTATTTCATTTTGATCCCAATTTATGTGCCTTGCACACCCAGCAGGGTGGACACGCACACATGACAAGTCTTTATTATTATTATTATTATTATTATTATTATAGTCCTGCTAGTTTATACAAACATCTCTTATAGCAACCCAGTTCGTGTTTTGTAAATATTTTCTTGTTACCTGTTAGTCTCGCTCCTTGTTTGTACATGTAGATTGTCTGTTGGGGCTGTCTTCTACAAAACTATGCTTAATCTGACAGCCTCATTTACTCTCTGTGGTTGGGAAGCAGTTCCTGACAGCTACTTTTTCATTTCATTCAATAATTTTCTCTTTACATTTAAAGAGAACGTCCCCCCTGAAGGACAAACAAAAATCAAGACTGTTCTTTATATAAGTTTGTTTGAAGCTTTCCATGGTGTGGAGAAATAGGAAGAAACCATAAATAAAGAGTAAACTTGTGGGTACAACCATGGAGGAAGGAAGAGAACCAGTTTGGACGAAGGGACTTCAAAAGTCGAACCCGTGGTACCGCGGACGTTTAACGACACCTCGTAATCACACACATATGTACCTTATACAGACAACAGGCGACCTGGCGTATGTGAGTTTGCGCGTGCGCGCTTGGTTCTTCACTCAACTATGGTGTCGTATGTCGTATGGATAAAAATTGTGTATTCTTTCGCCCACCAAATCGAAAATTACAATTGAATACCAACCACCCTCGTGTGCTAATACCCAAATTTTTAACAACCTCTATTTGTAAAAAAAGTTGTGCAAAAAATGTAAAAATATGCCATGATGATTCAGTGAAACACCACAAACGGTAAATGAAAATGTGTATATTCACAATTCTTATCTCCAATGATTCAACTTTACACGAAGGCAACGGTGCAGAGCGGCAGTACCACAGGTTCTGTACAAAGAGATCTAATACTGATTGTTAATCGGCCGTCCAGCTGGAGGTCTCCTATCTTTTTTCCACTGGTCAGACAAGGGCATTGTCAGGGTATTCTTTTGTTACTCTGCAGTTTTGCGGGTCGTTCGAGCTCCTTCTCTTCCTTCCTCCATGGTACATGTACAACAAAAAAAGAAAACAGAAACAAAAAAAAATCTCTTAGGGTGAGTGTTGAAGCTGAGAAGAGGTGGTTTGGTCTCTATGTTTCAAACAGTATATTCTGCTTGTCTTCAGGAGAGCCAACACTCAAACTAAAGAGATTCACACATTAAATTTGTACCCACTATATTTATAGATTCTTCCTAATTTTGTGAATATTTGTCTACTGACAGGTGACCTTTGTGGCCGGCGATGCGTTTGTAACATGAACTGCGAGGGTGAAATAGTTGACCCAAACTGCCCGGTAGAGGTTCCCGAACACTGCTACGGCTGCTTCTGCCCAGACGGGACTAGAAGACTGGGAGATTACTGCGTCCAACGACCACCAAGAGAACAGTGTGGATCAACCACTCCAGAGTTGCCGCCAACAACAACAACGGAACCCCCAACAACCACTGCACCAATCACAACAACCAAAGAAACCACGACGGCTCAGCAAACAACCACAACAAGTGTACCAACTGTCCCATGGACAACGCCCTGTAAGTAAATGTAGTTTTGTGGTCTCTTGGCGGAGCAGATAGAGCACTAAACTCAAACTCTGGTGTTTCTGTTCAGCAGAGTGTGCGTTCGAGTCCCTGTCGTTACACTTGTGTCTTTGAGCAAGATGCTTAACTATATAGGATTCGAGGTATTGCATGTTGAGGTATCAATGTACATTTGGTTTGCCGTAACACCATGTGTGTACTACTTGCCAGTTAGAGCTTGTTCTTAGAGAAATGCTTTATTCTACTGCCGCAGAGTAGATAATAGTTTGGGAGACGTCTCAGTTCTGAAAAGAACTGTCCTGTTTTTTTTTAAACTATTACCAGGGCGGATGGTATAGAAAATAGACTGGACTACTACTTTAGATATACTTAACTATAATTGCTTCTTTCCACCTAGGGGTAAATGGGTACCTGCAAGGGCAGAGATGGTTAATAATATTAATAAAAAACAGTTTTATTATAGCGCTTTTCACACCTAAAGGATTTCTCAAAGCTCTTCCAAGATTATTACCTCTGGTCACTGGGCCTTAATTCATTCCTTAAAGGCAGTGGACACTATTGTTAATTACTCAAATTAACTATTAGCAAAAAAAAACTAACTTGGTGACAAGTAATGGGGAGAGGTTGACAGTATAAAACATTTGAGAAACGGCTCCCTCTGATGTGACATAGCTTTCAAGAAAGAAGTACATGTAGTTCCCACTAATTATTTTGATTTCGAGACCTCAGATTTAGAATTTGAGGTCTTGAAATCAAACATCTGAAAGCACACAACTTCGTGTGACAAGGGTGTTTTTTCTTTCATTATTATATCGCAACTTTGATGGCCAATTGAGCTCAAATTTTCACAAGTTTGTTATTTTATGCATATACTTTGACAATTACCAATAGTGTCCAGTGTCTTTAACAATCTCAGCTCCCCAGGGGAGTATACAGCCAGTGCAACATTAATATGTGCTACTCGGCTAAACCAATCACAAGAACCATCTCTGCCCCTCGAGGTACCCTTTTAACCCTGGGTTAATTATAGTTAAGTGTTTTGCCCAGGGACACAAATGTCCAAGCGGAGATTTGAACCCACACTCTGCTGAACAGCTAAGCACATGATAATCTTTATTATTTTTGTACGTTTCTTTTCTTGTTTTCTCGTTTAGTACATACTTGTGGGCCCAATTGTGTTTGTGAAGTGGACTGCAACGGTGTAATGATTGATGAGTCGTGTCGGGAGGATACTGTGGATCAATGCTCGGGCTGTTTCTGCCCCAAAGAATCAAAACGCGTTGAGTGGTTCTGCATGCTTGCACCACCAAGGGAACTCTGTATAACGACTGCTAAACCCACAACGACTTACGTGCCAACGACAACCCCTGAAGTCAGTACAACTGTAGGAAGGACAACCCCCGCAACAACTACGTCGCATAGTACTAGAGCCCCAACCACCACAGGATTGCCAACGCATCCACCAACAACCACTGCGCCAATAATCACAACCACAGAAGAGATCAGGACCGCTCAGCGAACAACGCCATGTAAGTATAATTTTTAAGGTTTGGGTACTTTTTAGACGACACAAAACGCTATGTACACAGATTTACATTAAAATGACACGGTTTGAGGTTGATATTGTGTTTGAAAAAAGCCCTTATAGCCCTACGTAGGGTGTCATGGCCGAGCGGATAAGAGCACCGAACTCAAGGAGGATGTTTGAAATCCACTCTAGTCCAACCCCAAAATAAAATTATTACATGTAATCACAGCAACTGCAGAAGTGTGAAGACTCGACATTACATTTTATTTGCTTTCAAAATATATCTTTTTTCTCTGTAGTTTCGACGACAACTTCAGCTGTGGTCACAACTAGGCCACCAACAACGACACAAGTTACAACAACTGCTCCCCCAACTTATCCACCATCAACAACCACTCCATCCCGTAAGTTGTACAGTTAGATTTTATAAGGGTTTTTGAAACCTTTTCTTGAAGGCAGTGGACTCTATTGGTAATTACAACAACAAAAAATTAGCATAAAAACTTACTTGGTAACAAGTATTGAAGAGCTGTGGATAGTATAAAACATTGTGAGAAACGGCTCCCTCTGAAGTAACGAAGTTTTCAACAAAATAGTTGTTTTCCACAAATTTTATTTTGAGACCTCAGAATTAGATTTTGAGGTCTCGAAATCAAGCATCTCAAAGCACACAACTTCGTGTGACAAGGTGTTTTTTTATTTTCTCCATATTTTGCAACCTCGACCACCAATTTAGCTCAAATTTTCACAGATTTTGTGCATATTTTGAGATACACCAAGTGAGAAGACTGGTATTTAAAACGCTGGACACTACGGTTACGTGTAATTATCAGAAAACAGTATTCTCACTACTGAAAATCCCCAGCCATGACACTTAACCATTGCTTCGTCCTTTGGATGGGGCGTGAAGCTGTTGGTCCCATGTGTTGTGTAACGCATGTAAAAGAACCCAGGGGTGGATTTCACAAAGAGTTAGGACTAGTCTTATCTCGACTTAGGACGAGTTGCTCGTCCTAACTTAAGACTAGCTATGCATTTTTGATATCTCTTAGGACTAGTCCTAAGTTAGGACTAGTCCTAACTCTTTGTGAAATCGACCCCAGTGCCCTTATCAAAAAGAAAAAAAGGCGTTCGGCCAGGTGTTCCTGGCTGTGGCTGCTGAATGCGCCGTAGCACCTTGTAAAAAACATGGTGCTAATAACAAATATAGGTCTCATAATTTCACACACTTCTTTCCACTCACTTTTCAGTAAATATACATGTACATGTACTTGTTGGCGCATTATAAGAACACCAAACTCAAGCTTCTGTTCAGCAGAGTGTGGGTTCGAATCTCGGTCATGACACTTGCGTCTCTAAGCAAGGGTACCTGTTAAGGCAAAGATGGTTCTTGTGATTGGTTTAGCCGAGTAGCGCATAATAATGTTGCACAGGCTGCATACTCCCCACCAGGGGTTATAATGGAAGCGCTTTGAGACGCCCTACGGGTGTGAAAAGCGCTATATAAAAACTAAGTTATTATTATTATTACTATTATAAAAACGGTTATTATTTATTATTATTATTCAATCAACTTACTAGTACATTGAGGTGCTGAATGTGAATGTACACTTGACTGTTACAGTGTCAAGTTTACACTCTCAATACTTAGCACTTTGTATCCTTTGGAAAAGGCGCGTTATAAATACGGTTATTATTTGCTTTTATTATTAATTTTGTTCTCTTACTAGAACATTGTGGTCCCGAATGTGAGTGTAAACTTGACTGTTACGGTGTCCTGGAAGATGAGTTTTGTCCATCTCGGCTCCCCTTGCAATGTCAACGCTGTATACTCTGTCCGGAGTCATCACAAAGGAGTCCCACAGGAACGTACTGCCAAGTGCAACCTCCACCAGAAGTGTGCGCAACAACAGGAGCGCCTACTACCACAGGTCAGATAATCTTGTTACGTTGATTCATGTCATCATTTACATGTATGCTATGCACCTTTTTCTTAAAGCCATTGGACCCTTTCGGTAAAAAAAAAAAAAAAAAAAAAAGTCACAGATTTACAAATAACTTACAGGGTTTACAGAAGGTAGTGGTGAAATACTTCTCTTGAAATATTATTCCATGAAATGCTTTACTTTTTGAGAAAACAGTAAAACAGTATCAATCCTTGTTAACGAGAATTACGGATTTATTTTAAACACATGTCATGACACGGCGAAACGCGCGTATACAAGGGTGGGTTTTCCCGTTATTTTCTCCCGACTCCGATGACCGATGTATAATAGGTTCCTGAATCGTTCAAGCGAAGATGCGATGGTAAAGAATTCCATACATTTAGAGGAGCAGCAGAAAAAGCGCATGAACCTGCTCCAGAGACGTTGCGATGAAAAGAATTATGCATTGTAAAAACTATTTACAAAAGAAGTTACTGTATTTTGTTTTACTTTAGGCATCCTTGGTTTGACCATAAATTTATAAAATAATGCTAATTTCTTTAATATATTTCCATTCATTTGTCAAGAACTTAGCCTTTTTTAATCAGTAAATGAAATTTGTGACTGACAATGTACATGTAGTTACCTTGTTTTTGAAACAAACTCTCTTTGTTTTTAACATTTTTTAGAAGCCACAACAAGCGCAACAACAACTAGTATTGTGACCACTACAGGTAATAAACAAGAAAATGTCAAATAATAAATGTAAAATGAGTTTGGAAATTTTCGTACTTTATTTTGTTAAAGAGTGGTGGCTCTAAAAAGAGCCGGTTTGTATCTCAACATAATGCACAAAATAATTGAACTGGTTGTCAAAGTTTGGAAGTTTTGATTATTAAAGTATTTTGTTTTTATCTTTCCGCTTTACAAAAGCACCTCTACTGGATTGCTACGACCCTAATGGACAGGATTATCGCGGCACCGTTTCTCAAACTGCGACGGGTATACCGTGCCAAAACTGGATAGCCCAAAGTCCCCACAAGCACCCCTATTCGCCCCAAAAAAACGCCGATCAGGGTATTGGTTACCATAACTATTGCCGTATCCCTAACGATGACATTCAGCCCTGGTGTTACACGCTTGATCCTGCCATTGAATGGGAGCATTGTTTCGTCAGGAAGTGTCAAAACCAAGGTGGACCAAAACTTGGAGAACCCCAAAACGCCTTATAACGACTAATATACATCCGCATGACTAATACGACTAATATACATCCGCATGATTTTAACGTATGTTAAATTCTATTTCTAAAACCGTTTCCCGAAACACAGGTGTTCTTTCTAAACTCCGCTTCTTTCTTCTAGCTACCTCTATGCACTTACTGTACAACTCTCTTATTCTACGGTTTTTGAATTATTGTAACGTTGTCTGGGCGCATACCAGCAAAAGTAAATTGAACGCCTTGTTTGTTATCCAAAAAAGGGCCATTCGAATATGGAATATGCACTTTTTCTCATTTCCAGGACCACTCTGCACCTCTTTTCGGGCGTCTATGCACCCTTACCTGACATCAATAAACTTCAAACTGGCTTTTTTGTTATATATTTATTGACCAAACCAACAGCGGACGAGCCGCCAATTACAGGAAAGGATAAAAAACAATTAGAACAAAATTCATATAGCCTACAATCCGATATGTACAAAGTTAACAATTAAAATAGAATCATCTAGAATCATTTTTTATGTTCAAATAGAATCATCTTTTATGTTCAAATATACTAATAATCTCCTTCCTTGCACATTTTCCACTTTCTTCACGTGAAAGTCATGACTACTCAACCAGATCCCGTAATAACCTGTTTCTTCCTTTCAACCGCACTCTAGCAACACCCTTCGATTCACCGCATTATTTTAACGTATATTAAATTCTATTTCTAAAACCGTTTCCCGAAACACAGGTGTTCTTTCTAAACTCCGCTTCTTTCTTCCAGCTACCTCTATGCACTTACTGTACAGCTCTCTTATTCTACGGTATTTGAATTATTGTAACATTGTCTGGGCGCATATCAGCAAAAGTAAATTGAACACCTTGTTTGTTATCCAAAAAAGGGCCATTCGAATATGGAATATGCACTTTTTCTCATTTCCAGGACCACTCTGCACCTCTTTTCGGGCGTCTATGCACCCTTACCTGACGTCAATAAACTTCAAACTGGCATTTTTATGTTCAAATATACTAACTACCTCCGGCCTCGCACATTTTCCACTTTCTTCATGTCGGTTCATGAAAGTCATGACTACTCAACCAGATCCCGTAACAACCTGTTTCTTCCTTTCACACGCACTCTGCATTCTAGCAACACCCTTCGATTCACTGGTCCACATCTTTGGAATGCTATCTCTAGCAATTTAAGAACAATGCCGTCCGTGGGTCGATTTAAGATCTCTTACAAAAGAGTCCTCCTCTCCCACTTTTTGAAATAAACTCTCATTGTTTTTAATTTTATGTAGAAGCCACAACAAGAGGAACAACAACTATTGTGACCACTACAGGTACATGTAATAAACAAGAAAATGTCAAATAATAAATGTAAAATGAGTTTGGAAATTTTCGTACTTTATTTTGTTAAAGAGTGGTGGCTCTAAAAAGAGCCGGTTTGTATCTCAACATAATGCACAAAATAATTGAACTGGTTGTCAAAGTTTGGAAGTTTTGATTATTAAAGTATTTTGTTTTTATCTTTCCGCTTTACAAAAGCACCTCTACTGGATTGCTACGACCCTAATGGACAGGATTATCGCGGCACCGTTTCTCAAACTGCGACGGGTATACCGTGCCAAAACTGGATAGCCCAAAGTCCCCACAAGCACCCCTATTCGCCCCAAAAAAACGCCGATCAGGGTATTGGTTACCATAACTATTGCCGTATCCCTGACGATGACATTCAGCCCTGGTGTTACACGCTTGATCCTGCCATTGAATGGGAGCATTGTTTCGTCAGGAAGTGTCAAAACCAAGGTGGACCAAAACTTGGAGAACCCCAAAACGCCTTATAACGACTAATATACATCCGCATGACTAATACGACTAATATACATCCGCATGATTTTAACGTATGTTAAATTCTATTTCTAAAACCGTTTCCCGAAACACAGGTGTTCTTTCTAAACTCCGCTTCTTTCTTCTAGCTACCTCTATGCACTTACTGTACAACTCTCTTATTCTACGGTTTTTGAATTATTGTAACGTTGTCTGGGCGCATACCAGCAAAAGTAAATTGAACGCCTTGTTTGTTATCCAAAAAAGGGCCATTCGAATATGGAATATGCACTTTTTCTCATTTCCAGGACCACTCTGCACCTCTTTTCGGGCGTCTATGCACCCTTACCTGACATCAATAAACTTCAAACTGGCTTTTTTGTTATATATTTATTGACCAAACCAACAGCGGACGAGCCGCCAATTACAGGAAAGGATAAAAAACAATTAGAACAAAATTCATATAGCCTACAATCCGATATGTACAAAGTTAACAATTAAAATAGAATCATCTAGAATCATTTTTTATGTTCAAATAGAATCATCTTTTATGTTCAAATATACTAATAATCTCCTTCCTTGCACATTTTCCACTTTCTTCACGTGAAAGTCATGACTACTCAACCAGATCCTGTAATAACCTGTTTCTTCCTTTCACCCGCACTCTAGCAACACCCTTCGATTCACCGCATTATTTTAACGTATATTAAATTCTATTTCTAAAACCGTTTCCCGAAACACAGGTGTTCTTTCTAAACTCCGCTTCTTTCTTCCAGCTACCTCTATGCACTTACTGTACAGCTCTCTTATTCTACGGTATTTGAATTATTGTAACATTGTCTGGGCGCATATCAGCAAAAGTAAATTGAACACCTTGTTTGTTATCCAAAAAAGGGCCATTCGAATATGGAATATGCACTTTTTCTCATTTCCAGGACCACTCTGCACCTCTTTTCGGGCGTCTATGCACCCTTACCTGACGTCAATAAACTTCAAACTGGCATTTTTATGTTCAAATATACTAACTACCTCCGGCCTCGCACATTTTCCACTTTCTTCATGTCGGTTCATGAAAGTCATGACTACTCAACCAGATCCCGTAACAACCTGTTTCTTCATTTCACACGCACTCTGCACTCTAGCAACACCCTTCGATTCACTGGTGCACATCTTTGGAATGCTATCTCTAGCAATTTAAGAACAATGCCGTCCGTGGGTCGATTTAAGATCTCTTACAAAAGAGTCCTCCTCTCCCACTTTTTGAAATAAACTCTCATTGTTTTTAATTTTATGTAGAAGCCACAACAAGCGCAACAACAACTAGTATTGTGACCACTACAGGTAATAAACAAGAAAATGTCAAATAATAAATGTAAAATGAGTTTGGAAATTTTCGTACTTTATTTTGTTAAAGAGTGGTGGCTCTAAAAAGAGCCGGTTTGTATCTCAACATAATGCACAAAATAATTGAACTGGTTGTCAAAGTTTGGAAGTTTTGATTATTAAAGTATTTTGTTTTTATCTTTCCGCTTTACAAAAGCACCTCTACTGGATTGCTACGACCCTAATGGACAGGATTATCGCGGCACCGTTTCTCAAACTGCGACGGGTATACCGTGCCAAAACTGGATAGCCCAAAGTCCCCACAAGCACCCCTATTCGCCCCAAAAAAACGCCGATCAGGGTATTGGTTACCATAACTATTGCCGTATCCCTGACGATGACATTCAGCCCTGGTGTTACACGCTTGATCCTGCCATTGAATGGGAGCATTGTTTCGTCAGGAAGTGTCAAAACCAAGGTGGACCAAAACTTGGAGAACCCCAAAACGCCTTATAACGACTAATATACATCCGCATGACTAATACGACTAATATACATCCGCATGATTTTAACGTATGTTAAATTCTATTTCTAAAACCGTTTCTCGAAACACAGGTGTTCTTTCTAAACTCCGCTTCTTTCTTCTAGCTACCTCTATGCACTTACTGTACAACTCTCTTATTCTACGGTTTTGAATTATTGTAACGTTGTCTGGGCGCATACCAGCAAAAGTAAATTGAACGCCTTGTTTGTTATCCAAAAAAGGGCCATTCGAATATGGAATATGCACTTTTTCTCATTTCCAGGACCACTCTGCACCTCTTTTCGGGCGTCTATGCACCCTTACCTGACATCAATAAACTTCAAACTGGCTTTTTTGTTATATATTTATTGACCAAACCAACAGCGGACGAGCCGCCAATTACAGGAAAGGATAAAAAACAATTAGAACAAAATTCATATAGCCTATATAAAAACAATCCGATATGTACAAAGTTAACAATTAAAATAGAATCATCTAGAATCATTTTTTATGTTCAAATAGAATCATCTTTTATGTTCAAATATACTAATAATCTCCTTCCTTGCACATTTTCCACTTTCTTCACGTGAAAGTCATGACTACTCAACCAGATCCCGTAATAACCTGTTTCTTCCTTTCAACCGCACTCTAGCAACACCCTTCGATTCACTGCATTATTTTAACGTATATTAAATTCTATTTCTAAAACCGTTTCCCGAAACACAGGTGTTCTTTCTAAACTCCGCTTCTTTCTTCCAGCTACCTCTATGCACTTACTGTACAGCTCTCTTATTCTACGGTATTTGAATTATTGTAACATTGTCTGGGCGCATATCAGCAAAAGTAAATTGAACACCTTGTTTGTTATCCAAAAAAGGGCCATTCGAATATGGAATATGCACTTTTTCTCATTTCCAGGACCACTCTGCACCTCTTTTCGGGCGTCTATGCACCCTTACCTGACGTCAATAAACTTCAAACTGGCATTTTTATGTTCAAATATACTAACTACCTCCGGCCTCGCACATTTTCCACTTTCTTCATGTCGGTTCATGAAAGTCATGACTACTCAACCAGATCCCGTAACAACCTGTTTCTTCCTTTCACACGCACTCTGCATTCTAGCAACACCCTTCGATTCACTGGTCCACATCTTTGGAATGCTATCTCTAGCAATTTAAGAACAATGCCGTCCGTGGGTCGATTTAAGATCTCTTACAAAAGAGTCCTCCTCTCCCACTTTTTGAAATAAACTCTCATTGTTTTTAATTTTATGTAGAAGCCACAACAAGAGGAACAACAACTATTGTGACCACTACAGGTACATGTAATAAACAAGAAAATGTCAAATAATAAATGTAAAATGAGTTTGGAAATTTTCGTACTTTATTTTGTTAAAGAGTGGTGGCTCTAAAAAGAGCCGGTTTGTATCTCAACATAATGCACAAAATAATTGAACTGGTTGTCAAAGTTTGGAAGTTTTGATTATTAAAGTATTTTGTTTTTATCTTTCCGCTTTACAAAAGCACCTCTACTGGATTGCTACGACCCTAATGGACAGGATTATCGCGGCACCGTTTCTCAAACTGCGACGGGTATACCGTGCCAAAACTGGATAGCCCAAAGTCCCCACAAGCACCCCTATTCGCCCCAAAAAAACGCCGATCAGGGTATTGGTTACCATAACTATTGCCGTATCCCTGACGATGACATTCAGCCCTGGTGTTACACGATTGATCCTGCCATTGAAAGGGAGCATTGTTTCGTCAGGAAGTGTCAAAACCAAGGTGGACCAAAACTTGGAGAACCCCAAAACGCCTTATAACGACTAATATAAATCCGCATGACTAATACGACTAATATACATCCGCATGATTTTAACGTATGTTAAATTCTATTTCTAAAACCGTTTCCCGAAACACAGGTGTTCTTTCTAAACTCCGCTTCTTTCTTCTAGCTACCTCTATGCACTTACTGTACAACTCTCTTATTCTACGGTTTTTGAATTATTGTAACGTTGTCTGGGCGCATACCAGCAAAAGTAAATTGAACGCCTTGTTTGTTATCCAAAAAAGGGCCATTCGAATATGGAATATGCACTTTTTCTCATTTCCAGGACCACTCTGCACCTCTTTTCGGGCGTCTATGCACCCTTACCTGACATCAATAAACTTCAAACTGGCTTTTTTGTTATATATTTATTGACCAAACCAACAGCGGACGAGCCGCCAATTACAGGAAAGGATAAAAAACAATTAGAACAAAATTCATATAGCTTATATAAAAAACAATCCGATATGTACAAAGTTAACAATTAAAATAGAATCATCTAGAATCATTTTTTATCTTCAAATAGAATCATCTTTTATGTTCAAATATACTAATAATCTCCTTCCTTGCACATTTTCCACTTTCTTCACGTGAAAGTCATGACTACTCAACCAGATCCCGTAATAACCTGTTTCTTCCTTTCACCCGCACTCTAGCAACACCCTTCGATTCACCGCATTATTTTAACGTATATTAAATTCTATTTCTAAAACCGTTTCCCGAAACACAGGTGTTCTTTCTAAACTCCACTTCTTTCTTCCAGCTACCTCTATGCACTTACTGTACAGCTCTCTTATTCTACGGTATTTGAATTATTGTAACATTGTCTGGGCGCATATCAGCAAAAGTAAATTGAACACCTTGTTTGTTATCCAAAAAAGGGCCATTCGAATATGGAATATGCACTTTTTCTCATTCCAGGACCACTCTGCACCTCTTTTCGGGCGTCTATGCACCCTTACCTGACATCAATAAACTTCAAACTGGCTTTTTTGTTATATATTTATTGACCAAACCAACAGCGGACGAGCCGCCAATTACAGGAAAGGATAAAAAACAATTAGAACAAAATTCATATAGCCTATATAAAAACAATCCGATATGTACAAAGTTAACAATTAAAATAGAATCATCTAGAATCATTTTTTATGTTCAAATAGAATCATCTTTTATGTTCAAATATACTAATAATCTCCTTCCTTGCACATTTTCCACTTTCTTCACGTGAAAGTCATGACTACTCAACCAGATCCCGTAATAACCTGTTTCTTCCTTTCACCCGCACTCTAGCAACACCCTTCGATTCACCGCATTATTTTAACGTATATTAAATTCTATTTCTAAAACCGTTTCCCGAAACACAGGTGTTCTTTCTTAACATTGTCTGGGCGCATATCAGCAAAAGTAAATTGAACACCTTGTTTGTTATCCAAAAAAGGGCCATTCGAATATGGAATATGCACTTTTTCTCATTTCCAGGACCACTCTTCACCTCTTTTCGGGCGTCTATGCACCCTTACCTGACGTCAATAAACTTCAAACTGGCATTTTTATTTTCAAATATACTAACTACCTCCGGCCTCGCACATTTTCCACTTTCTTCATGTCGGTTCATGAAAGTGATGACTACTCAACCAGATCCCGTAACAACCTGTTTCTTCCTTTCACACGCACTCTGCATTCTAGCAACACCCTTCGATTCACTGGTCCACATCTTTGGAATGCTATCTCTAGCAATTTAAGAACAATGCCGTCCGTGGGTCGATTTAAGATCTCTTACAAAAGAGTCCTCCTCTCCCACTTTTTGAAATAAACTCTCATTGTTTTTAATTTTATGTAGAAGCCACAACAAGAGGAACAACAACTATTGTGACTACTACAGGTAATAAACAAGAAAATGTCAAATAATAAATGTAAAATTAACTTGAAAAGTTTAGTTCTTCTTTTTTGTTAAAGAGTGGTGGCTCTAAAAAGAGCTGGTTTGTAATAATAATAATAATAACTTTCGATTTATATAGCGCCTAATAATTAACACTTAATTCTCTAAGCGCTTTACAAAGAAGTACACTATAAATCTACAACAACATAAATATAAGGGGACAAATAACACCACTACAAGCATAACGACACAACAATACAAGAATGGTTAACTATTGTAAGGAAAGGTGTGTTTTTAAGGCACTCTTGAAATCATCAAGGGAAGATGTATTCCTGATCGTCAAGGGCAGAGAATTCCACAGAGTTGGAGCCGAAGCCACAAAGGAACGGTCTCCATAGGTATGCATATTAACAGGGTGCACTGCAAGGAGGTGTTGTGACGATGATCAAAGTGTACGTACTGGATTGTGCTTATGAATGAAATCTGACATATAAGATGGAGCAAGATTATTCTGGGCTTTAAAACACATGATAAGAATCTTAAATACAACCGTTTTTCTACGGGTAACCAATGAAGTTTCTTTAGAAGAGGAGTGATGGAATCTCTTGAACGAGCACCCACTATTAACCTTGCTGCTGTGTTTTGAATTCTCTGTACACGGTTTAATTCCTTTTTCGGAAGGCCATACCACAATGAATTACAATTATCAACATTTGCTTTTGACATTATCAAAGCATGAACAAGTATATTAATAGATCTACTATTTAGATATTGCCGGATCTATCCAATTTTCCAAATGGCTATGAATGCCAACCGACAGGTTTTAGTGATGTGATCAGACATTGTGAGGTGCTTATCCATGATTACACCCAAGTTGCGTGCCTTACTAACTGCAGGAATGTCAACTCCATCAACAGTGATAACAAGAGCCTCCAAAGGAGGTGGAGCAAACTTAGATATAAAATGTACAATTTCAGTCTTGGATGCATTGACAAGTAACTTGTTTCTGGTCGACCAAGAAGTAATGTCGTCAATGCACCTGTTAATACAACGTATGGCAATCTCTCTGTCACGTGGTGAGAATGTTAAGTACACCTGAATGTCATCTTCATATATCATGGAATGAAGTCCATGAGCTTTGATGATATCATATATAGCTGCAGTATACAATGTGTAGAGGAGAGGTCCCATAATAGAGCCTTGCGGAATTCCACAGTTGTCTTCGACAGAATAGGAATGTTGGTCCCCAATTTTCACAACATGAGAACGCTCCGAGAGATATGAAGAAAACCACTTGTGAACCAGGCCTTCAAGTCCATACCGCTTTGTGAGTCGGATGAGCAAGAAGGCATGGTCAATGGTATCAAAGGCTGCATTATAGTCCAGTAATACCAAGAGAGCTTCCTGCCGTTGGTCAAGAGAGACAAGAATGTCATTCTGGACTCGCAATAATGCAGTCTCTACACTGTGGTGTCTCTTGTACGCCGACTGCGTGGGAGTATGCAAATTTTCCTCAGTTAGATACTCCAAAACTTGAGCACTTACAGCTTTCTCAATCACTTTGCTAAAGTAATTCAAGTTCGAGATGGGGCGATAATTTGCGAGATCATCCTGTGGAGCACCAACCTTCTTCAAAAGAGGGGTAACAATGGCTTTCCTAAACACATGAGGCATGACTCCCGACATGAGACTTGCATTGACCAATGCTGTTAGAAGAGGATCAAGCAGCTCACCAGTACATCTCTTTGTGAGCGCTGTTGGTATGGAATCAAGCTCACATGATGCAGATGAGGACGACTTCACTATACCCATCACATCATCCTCGGTGACCTCCTGAAATTCATGAAACTTTGATTGGCATTGTTCATGTATGTCAACAGATAGGTCCTGAAGACTTGCTAGCTCCAGTTTGTCCACTAACCTTGTAATCTTTTGCTTGAAGAACTCGACAAAACGATTAGCTAGCTGGACCGGACGTTCAAAGTTGGGAAGGACTGTATCTTAACATATGCACCAAAATAATTGAACTGGTTGTCAAAGTTTGGAAAGGATAATGGAAGAAAAATAACCCTTTTCAGCACAATGAAGATGCTTGACAAATTCAAATATTTTAGTGTAAATGACTTCTTTCTTGAAGACTTCGTTACTTCAGAGGGAGCCTTTTTTCACAATGTTTTATACTATCAATCTCTCCCCATTACTCGTTACCAAGTAAGTTTTATGGTAAGTACAATTACCATTATTGTCCAGTACCTTTAAACAAGGAAACGTTAAAAATGTGAGTTTAAATCTATGAGAAGGCTACATAAATTAAAGTTTGAGTAAACTGCAGTGAGCAAGATTTGTCTTTAGGATCATTTTTCCAAAAGCTAACAATAACGATATTGTTGTGGCCATTCATTGCAAGTCATCAGAACAAGTCTGGAGGGTCAAGACAGTCTACCACCTTTATTTGTTAATTAAAGTATCAGTATGTAAATGAAGAAGCAACAGGGAACCAGACTATTAATGGTGGCAAAAATGATTGAAGTATTTCGTTTTTAACTTTCCGCTTTACAAAAGCACCTCCACTGGAGTGCTACGACCCTAATGGACAGGATTATAGCGGCACCGTTTCTCAAACTGCGACGGGTATACCATGCCAAAACTGGGCATCCCAAAGTCCCCACAGGCACCGCTATTCGCCCGATAAATACGCCCATCGGGGTATTGGTCACCATAACTATTGCCGTAACCCTGACGGTGACATTCAGCCCTGGTGTTACACGCATGATCCCGCCAGGCGATGGGAGTATTGTATCGTCAGGAAGTGTCAAAACCAAGGTGGACCAGAACTTGGAGAACCCCAAAACGTCTTATAACGACTAATATACATCCGCATGACTAATACGACTAATATACATCCGCATGATTTTAACGTATGTTAAATTCTATTTCTAAAACCGTTTCCCAAAACACAGGTGTTCTTTCTAAACTCCGCTTCTTTCTTCTAGCTACCTCTATGCACTTAATGTACAGCTCTCTTATTCTACGGTATTTGAATTATTGTAACATTGTCTGGGCGCATACCAGCAAAAGTAAATTGAACACCTTGTTTGTTATCAAAAAAGGGCCATTTGAATATGGAATATGCACTTTTTCTCATTTCCAGGACCACTCTGCACCTCTTTTCGGGCGTCTATGCACCCTTACCTGACATCAATAAACTTCAAACTGGCTTTTTTATGTTCAAATATACTAACTACCTCCGGCCTCGCACATTTTCCACTTTCTTCACGTCGGTTCATGAAAGTGATGACTACTCAACCAGATCCCGTAACAACCTGTTTCTTCCTTTCACACGCACTCTGCATTCTAGCAACACCCTATGATTCATTTGTCCACGTCTTTGGAATGCAATCTCTAATGATTTAAGAACAATGCGGGCCGTGTGTCGATTTAAGATCTCTTACAAAAGAGTCCCCCTCTCCCGCTATGTAACATAGCTTTTCTCTCCACTTATCTATGTTATACTGTTTTTGTATATTTTAATGCGCTTCAGATTTGTTTAATTTCTATGTACTGTTTAATTCTCACAATTGTTCTTTTTTTTCAACAAGAGTGTGGAATAAGCGTATTATTGAATTGAATTGAATTGAATTGAATTCAACAAGTTTAATTTCTCTTTGAGAGAAGACGAACAGAGTATACTGTGCGAAACGTCGAGACCAAACCGGCTTTTTTCAGAGCCACCACTCCTTCAAAAGAGATTTTACCCATGGTTGTACCCGCAAGTTTACTATTCATATTTGTATTTATAGTTACTCTTATTCTCCACACCATGCAAAGCTTTAAACACTAAATATGGTCATAGAGCAATTTCAGTAGCTGCACCAATATGCTGGAACAAGCGCCCTCTTAACATATGTGACTCATTCTCGATCAACTCATTCAAGACTCGGTTAAAAAAACACATATTTTCAGACAATGTTTGCGCTTTGATACCCCTGTGTGGAAAGCGCTATACAAATAATGTTTATTGTTACACACATATTGACTGGCATTGAGGTACATGTACATGTACATGTAACTACTGTAGTGTACGTCTATTCACACGAGGGACTTTGAGTGACTAGAAGAGGGAACTATTTCCCGAGGCCCCTCTTCTGGTCACTCACAGGCCCGAGGGGGAATAGACGTACACTAGTTACCAAATTATGCCAGTCAATATGTGTTTTATTACCCACCTCGGTCTTAAATGTGAAATAAGAACAGAATTCTGGAAAAGTTAAGAAGTTTTGTAGTTGCTGTTCACAGTTCAAGTCCAGAGAGGATGCTGTAATAACCGGGCACTATTTTCAAAGACTAATACCAGCCTGGGTACTATTCCCGCAAAACATGTGCGCGCGATCACTAGTTTATATTAGTTGATCCCACGTGACCGTGTTTCAGCCATCCAGAATATAAAACAAGCAAGTGGTGTGTTATAATATAATTTATTATTTGTTTGAAGGCAGCGAGCCCTTTTGGATGGAACTTTGAGAGTACGAAAATGTAAAATGTAAATATTAATTTGAAAATTTGTGTTCCTTTTTATTGAAGGATATTGTTTGGAGGAATTGAGCCCTTTTGGACAGAACTTTGAGAGAGAGGATTCACGCTGGACCGAGCCACGTCATGAATCACCTTTCACAACCTACATCGACCAGGAAACTCCCTGGAAGCCAGGACAGCTCAGCGCTAAAGTTCACGTCCTTTTCAAAGAGCGGATACGCATCAAGGCTTTGCGCCTGCAGGCAGGCTATAGAGCCAATCAAGGTGGCACATACTATTTTCAAGGGCTTTTCATTCACTTGGATCCAGACACCAATGAAATCACAGAGACTCTTCATGTAAGTTAATTCTAACATTTTTGTTTGTGTAACATTTTCAAAGAATCATTAGTAGCATGAGTATTATTTGAGTGAGCTTTGTCACGAAGTGTTTCCAATTTACAATCTTGTAATTGATCTGACATTAGATTTAAAGGCAGTGGACACTATTGGTAATTTTCAAAGACTAGCCTTCACAGTTGGTGTATCTCAACATATGCCTAAAATAACAAACCTGTGTGAATTTGAGCTCAATCGGTCACCGAAGTTGCGAGATAATGATGATAGAAAAATAAACCTTGTCACACGAAGTTGTGTGCGTTCCGATGGTTGATTTCGAGACCTCAAGTTCTAAATCTGAGGTCTCGAAAACTATGGCACTTCAGAGGGAGCCTTTTCTCACAATGTTTTATGCCATCAACCTCTCCCCATTACTCGTCACCAAGAAAGGTTTTATGCTAATAATTATTTTGAGTAATTACCAATAGTGTCCACTGCCTTTAACTGGTAGTATAAGCACTTTATGTAATCCACCATATACATAAACTGACCAACCTGTAGAAGTTTGAGATCGATCGGCCATCTGGGTCATGAGAGAATAGTGAAAAACCAATTACAAATTTTGCGTTGCATCGATGCCAAAACAAAAATGAATAAAACGCTCACTGATAAACTCCAAACTTGAAATGAGATTATTTATTTCTCATCAAATATCACATTTCAGACAGAAATGTTTCAAGGGATGTTTTTACTATCATCATCATTAGACCTTCATGATTTTTGTTTCTTACCAATTTTGTAACGTTCCTTTAATTCAATAACAACTCAATTTTTTTATTGTCTGTGAAGTCTTTTTCTCTGCGCCTGACGGGGGAACTCAGTAGCGACCATTTTTTCCCATCGGACATGCGCAACGTGATGAATGTGACTCTGACAATCCAGACAGCTCCGGTCTCATCTTCCCTGAGGTTTGAGTTCCTCGGCTGTAGTGAAGGTAAAGAATTGCTTGACATGCCCTCTCACTGAGTTATAGAGGTCCTGTTTTTCTCCTTATATTTTGAGAAATGCTTTACTCGTCCTGACTAAGACTAGCCATCTGTTTTTATTATATCCCAGGACTAGTCCTTACTCTTTGTGAAATCGACCCCAGGAGTGCCAAATGGACAGATGGCGCATTACAAATGCCCATAATTATTATAATTATAATTGTTGTTATTATATATTTCTCCTACTCACTTTGGTCTCTATTTGGTTGTTTGTGACTTTTACAGTTAATCCACCTGCTACCCCAGAGGCAACTACAACTGTCATCACCACCAAAGCCCCTACAACAACAGAAGCAACAACCACCGCAGGTATGTCCACCTCCGTGTTAACTAAGACAAAGGACTACACTCACGCATGCAAATATAGCGTTATTCACTCCTCACCGCCCAGGGAATTTCAGAAGATTTCCTGCTGTACCTAGAAATCCTCAGATAACTTTTGTAGTGACAATGTGCTTTGTTTTAGACCATTGTCATCTTGAGAATGCTCCCTATAATCGCATGTGGAAAATTCACAACTTGTTAAACTTTGAGGGGTTGTTGCAGACTAATAGGCAGTGGGCTAGGCTGCGGGGGGAACGCGTGCTTAAGGGTTAAAGGCAGCGGACACTATTGGTAATTACTCAAAATAACTATTAACATAAAACCTTTCTTGGTGACGAGTAATGGGGAGAGGTTGATGGTATAAAGCATTGTGAGAAACGGCTCCCTCTGAAGTGCCATAGTTTTCGAGAAAGAAGTAATTTTCAACGAATTTGTGGTATTTACATTGTGTTGAAAACCTCTGAATGGAAATCGTAAGTTTACATTACAGTTTGGAAAATTTGTGGTTGTCGAAAATAGAGAAAAGTCTGCCAGTTGTGATCGGGGAATCCCGAGTGCCGGGCTGGTTTGCCAACACCAACAACTGTGGGCAGAATCATGATTAAAACATTTTCAAGTTACGTTTTATTTTATTTTCTTGAAGTGACCACAACTGAGGTGACAACAAGTGCAACGCCCACGGCTGAAGGGACGACAACCCCTTTCAGCCCAACAGAGGTCACCACTGTGATTAAGACCACAACACCTGAGGCAACTACCATACAGACAACTGTTATACTAACAACGACAGGTTAGCGTCTTCTTAAAGCCATTATACACTTTTGGTACAGAAACAAAACAAAAAAGTTCACAGATTTACAAATAATTTACAGGGTTTACAGAAGGTAATGGTGAAAGACTTCTCGTGAAATATTATTTCATGAAATGCTTTACTTTTTTGAGAAAACATTAAAACAATATCAATTCTCGATAGCGAGAATTACGGATTTATTTTAAACACATGTAATGACACGGCGAAACGTGCGGAAACAAGATGGGGTTTTCCCGTTATTTTCTCCTGACTCCGATGACCGATTGAGTCTAAATTTTCACAGGTTTGTTATTTTATATAGAAGTTGTGATACACGAAGTGTGGGACTTGGACAATACTGTTCACCGAAAGTGTATAATGGCTTTAAAGAAAAATTATAGGTTCTACTTTTTCTACAACTGTTAACCCCTTTTGCCCCATTAGTAACTTTCGTTGACTGTGCTTTGACCCTCCTTGGCCTCCATGTCAGCTAAAGGCGACTGCACTACATGTATGACTTGGTTTAGCTCCAATGGTGACTTTAGTCAACTGTGCACTATACCCTGCTTGAGCCCCAATGGTGACTTTAGTTGGCTGTGCACTATACCCTGCTTGAGCCCCCAATGGTGACTTTAGTCAACTGTGCACTATACCCTGCTTGAGCCCCAAATGGTGACTTTAGTCAACTGTGCACTATACCCTGCTTGAGCCCCAATGGTGACTTTAGTTGGCTGTGCCCGCACTATACCCTGCTTGAGCCCCAAATGGTGACTTTAGTCAACTGTGCACTATACCCTGCTTGAGCCCCAATGGTGACTTTAGTCAACTGTGCACTATACCCTGCTTGAGCCCCAATGGTGATTTTAGTTGGCTGTGCACTATACCCTGCTTGAGCCCCCAATGGTGACTTTAGTCAACTGTGCACTATACCCTGCTTGAGCCCCAAATGGTGACTTTGGTCAACTGTGCACTATACCCTGCTTGAGCCCCCAATGGTGACTTTGGTCAACTGTGCACTATACCCTGCTTGAGCCCCAATGGTGACTTTAGTTGGCTGTGCCCGCACTATACCCTGCTTGAGCCCCAAATGGTGACTTTAGTCAACTGTGCACTATACCCTGCTTGAGCCCCAATGGTGACTTTAGTTGGCTGTGCCCGCACTATACCCTGCTTGAGCCCCAAATGGTGACTTTAGTCGTCTGTGCACTATACCCTGCTTGAGCCCCAAATGGTGACTTTGGTCAACTGTGCACTATACCCTGCTTGAGCCCCAATGGTGACTTTAGTCAACTGTGCACTATACCCTGCTTGAGCCCCAATGGTGACTTTAGTCAACTGTGCACTATACCCTGCTTGAGCCCCCAATGGTCACTTTAGTCGTCTGTGCACTATACCCTGCTTGAGCCCCAAATGGTGACTTTGGTCAACTGTGCACTATACCCTGCTTGAGCCCCCAATGGTGACTTTGGTCAACTGTGCTCTATACCCTGCTTGAGCCCCAATGGTGACTTTAGTCGTCTGTGCACTATACCCTGCTTGAGCCCCAAATGGTGACTTTGGTCAACTGTGCACTATACCCTGCTTGAGCCCCAAATGGTGACTTTGGTCAACTGTGCATTATACCCCGCTTGAGCCCCAATGGTGACTTTAGTTGGCTGTGCACTATACCCTGCTTGAGCCCCCAATGGTGACTTTAGTCAACTGTGCACTATACCCTGCTTGAGCCCCAAATGGTGACTTTAGTCAACTGTGCACTATACCCTGCTTGAGCCCCAATGGTGACTTTAGTTGGCTGTGCCCGCACTATACCCTGCTTGAGCCCCAAATGGTGACTTTAGTCAACTGTGCACTATACCCTGCTTGAGCCCCAATGGTGACTTTAGTCAACTGTGCACTATACCCTGCTTGAGCCCCAATGGTGACTTTAGTTGGCTGTGCACTATACCCTGCTTGAGCCCCCAATGGTGACTTTAGTCAACTGTGCACTATACCCTGCTTGAGCCCCAAATGGTGACTTTGGTCAACTGTGCACTATACCCTGCTTGAGCCCCCAATGGTGACTTTGGTCAACAGTGCACTATACCCTGCTTGAGCCCCAATGGTGACTTTAGTCGTCTGTGCACTATACCCTGCTTGAGCCCCAAATGGTGACTTTGGTCAACTGTGCACTATACCCTGCTTGAGCCCCCAATGGTGACTTTGGTCAACTGTGCTCTATACCCTGCTTGAGCCCCAATGGTGACTTTAGTCGTCTGTGCACTATACCCTGCTTGAGCCCCAAATGGTGACTTTGGTCAACTGTGCACTATACCCTGCTTGAGCCCCAAATGGTGACTTTGGTCAACTGTGCATTATACCCTGCTTGAGCCCCAATGGTGACTTTAGTTGGCTGTGCACTATACCCTGCTTGAGCCCCAATGGTGACTTTGGTCAACTGTGCTCTATACCCTGCTTGAGCCCCAATGGTGACTTTAGTCAACTGTGCACTATACCCTGCTTGAGCCCCCAATGGTGACTTTGGTCAACTGTGCACTATACCCTGCTTGAGCCCCCAATGGTGACTTTGGTCAACTGTGCACTATACCCTGCTTGAGCCCCAATGGTGACTTTAGTCGTCTGTGCACTATACCCTGCTTGAGCCCCAAATGGTGACTTTGGTCAACTGTGCACTATACCCTGCTTGAGCCCCCAATGGTGACTTTGGTCAACTGTGCACTATACCCTGCTTGAGCCCCAATGGTGACTTTAGTCAACTGTGCACTATACCCTGCTTGAGCCCCAATGGTGACTTTGGTCAACTGTGCACTATACCCTGCTTGAGCCTCAACGGTGACTTTAGTCAACTGTGCATTATACCCTGCTTGAGCCTCAATGGTGACTTTAGTCAACTGTGCACTATACCTTGCTTGAGCCCCAATGGTGACTTTGGTCAACTGTGTACTATACCCTGCTTGAGCCCCAATGGTTACTTACATGTAAGTCAACTGTGCTCTATACCCTGCTTGAGCCCCCAATGGTGACTTTAGTCAACTGTGCACTATACCCTGCTTGAGCCTCAACGGTGACTTTAGTCAACTGTGCATTATACCCTGCTTGAGCCTCAATGGTGACTTTAGTCAACTGTGCACTATACCTTGCTTGAGCCCCAATGGTGACTTTGGTCAACTGTGTACTATACCCTGCTTGAGCCCCAATGGTTACTTACATGTAAGTCAACTGTGCTCTATACCCTGCTTGAGCCCCAATGGTGACTTTAGTCAACTGTGCACTATACCCTGCTTGAGCCCCAATGGTGACTTTAGTTGGCTGTGCACTATACCCTGCTTGAGCCCCCAATGGTGACTTTAGTCAACTGTGCACTATACCCTGCTTGAGCCCCAAATGGTGACTTTGGTCAACTGTGCACTATACCCTGCTTGAGCCCCCAATGGTGACTTTGGTCAACAGTGCACTATACCCTGCTTGAGCCCCAATGGTGACTTTAGTCGTCTGTGCACTATACCCTGCTTGAGCCCCAAATGGTGACTTTGGTCAACTGTGCACTATACCCTGCTTGAGCCCCCAATGGTGACTTTGGTCAACTGTGCTCTATACCCTGCTTGAGCCCCAATGGTGACTTTAGTCGTCTGTGCACTATACCCTGCTTGAGCCCCAAATGGTGACTTTGGTCAACTGTGCACTATACCCTGCTTGAGCCCCAAATGGTGACTTTGGTCAACTGTGCATTATACCCTGCTTGAGCCCCAATGGTGACTTTAGTTGGCTGTGCACTATACCCTGCTTGAGCCCCAATGGTGACTTTGGTCAACTGTGCTCTATACCCTGCTTGAGCCCCAATGGTGACTTTAGTCAACTGTGCACTATACCCTGCTTGAGCCCCCAATGGTGACTTTGGTCAACTGTGCACTATACCCTGCTTGAGCCCCCAATGGTGACTTTGGTCAACTGTGCACTATACCCTGCTTGAGCCCCAATGGTGACTTTAGTCGTCTGTGCACTATACCCTGCTTGAGCCCCAAATGGTGACTTTGGTCAACTGTGCACTATACCCTGCTTGAGCCCCCAATGGTGACTTTGGTCAACTGTGCACTATACCCTGCTTGAGCCCCAATGGTGACTTTAGTCAACTGTGCACTATATCCTGCTTGAGCCCCCAATGGTGACTTTAGTTGGCTGTGCACTATACCCTGCTTTAGCCCCAATGGTGACTTTGGTCAACTGTGCACTATACCCTGCTTGAGCCCCAATGGTGACTTTAGTCAACTGTGCACTATACCCTGCTTGAGCCCCAATGGTGACTTTAGTCAACTGTGCACTATACCCTGCTTGAGCCCCAATGGTGACTTTGGTCAACTGTGCACTATACCCTGCTTGAGCCCCAATGGTGACTTTAGTCGACTGTGCACTATACCCTGCTTGAGCCCCAATGGTGACTTTGGTCAACTGTGCACTATACCCTGCTTGAGCCCCAATGGTGACTTTAGTCAACTGTGCACTATACCCTGCTTGAGCCCCAATGGTGACTTTGGTCAACTGTGCACTATACCCTGCTTGAGCCTCAACGGTGACTTTAGTCAACTGTGCATTATACCCTGCTTGAGCCTCAATGGTGACTTTAGTCAACTGTGCACTATACCTTGCTTGAGCCCCAATGGTGACTTTGGTCAACTGTGTACTATACCCTGCTTGAGCCCCAATGGTTACTTACATGTAAGTCAACTGTGCTCTATACCCTGCTTGAGCCCCAATGGTGACTTTAGTCAACTGTGCACTATACCCTGCTTGAGCCGGAATGGTGACTTTAGTCAACTGTGCACTATACGATGCTTGGCACTCTACCAACTGAGCTATTTATCTTTGCTAGGGGGTGCCAGTCAGAAGCCATACAACCATTAACTGCAGTGTAGCCAGGAATCACTCCCAAATTACGGTACAACCTGGGAAGCGGCAGCCAGGGGATCACCTTAAGGGGATGCAACTCTTTATAATTCAGAAATCACATTTTATAAACCACATGGGAAACTGACCTGGTAATTTTTAAACGGTTTGGGATTGAAACAAAGAAAAATGTACGAGAGTAAGACTCAAACCAACGACCTCTGGATAAAATATTTGAGATAACTTTTTCCCCTCAGAGGAAGCCAAGACGACCGTTGTCACAACTCAACAGACTACGTCTGAACCAACAACAACTGAGGCGCCAACAACCACAAGGGAGGCTACCACTACCTCGGTTATAACCACCTCACCAGAGGTCACAGTCAGTGAGACAACAACAAAATCAGTCACAACTGAAGCTTCAAGTACAGGTGAGACTTAATCTGTGTCTTAAAGCCATTGGACCCTTTTGGTACTGAAAAAAAAAAAAAATTCACAGATTTACAAATAACTTACAGGGTTTACAGAAGGTAGTGGTGAAAGACTTCTCTTGAAATATTAGTCCATGAAATGCTTTACTTTTTGAGAAAACAGTAAAACAATATCAATTCTTGATAGCGAGAATTACGGATTTATTTTAAACACATGTCATGACACGGCGAAACGTACAAATACAAGGATGGGTTTTTCCGTTGTTTTTTCCCGACTACGATGACTGATTGAGCCTAAATTTCCACAGGTTTGTTATTTTATATAGAAGTTGTGATACGCGAAGTGTGGGCCTTGGAAAATACTGTTTACCGAATGGATCCAATGGCTTTAATCGGGGGAGTGGCTTAGTCTTTAAGAGGAGGAGGGACCATCATATATCATTCTTTACTCCTTAGATGCACTGGACACCATTCGATAGTACTAAAGATAATTGTTAACAATAAAAACTTACTTGGTAACGAGCAATGGAGAGATGTTGATAGAATAAAACATTGTGAAGAGCAGCTCCCTCTGAAGTGATATGGTTTTGAGAAAGAGGGTATACATACATGTACATGTATGATATGCTTTTGAGAAAGAGGGTATATATGTCATACATGTACATGTAAAACAAGCTCAAACAGTGAATTTATTTAAGACAAAGTTAAAAACGTATTTATTTTTGCAATAGCCTTCAGTACTTCTTTCTGTATCAACTAAATTTTGCTTTTGTATTTACTTCACATCTCTATTACTTTTTACTTCTCTTTTGTTTTCATCTCAAAGCTCATAGGGACTTCTCTGTGATTGTGATATATGCGCTCTACAAAAATGGTTCATTATTATTATTATCTTACTCGAATATATTAAAAGACTTCAAGTCTCCAAATTTGTGCAACAAGGGTGTTTTGTCTTTAGTTATTCTCTTGCAACTTCGATGACCAATTAAGTCAAAGGTGTCCAGTGCCTTTCATGGCCTGGCAGCCTCCCACTTAATTCCGATGCTAAGCATTTCCAATTTATATATTCAAACCATCCAAGCTGTTGTGATGGTCATAAAAGTGGTACCCCACTATTATTTTTACTGCATTTATTTATTATTAAGAGAAGCACCCTCTTTCTTTTCATAATAAATCAGAATTAATAACACTTGATAGCTTAAAATCATGGCCATTTATTGGAATAAATAACTGTTTTCATTAATTAACAGAAGCCCCAACAACAATTGAGGCGACAACTACTCGATTAACTACCTCAGAAGTGCCTACCACTGAAGCGCCTACCACCACAGCGGAACTGACTACTGCGCTGCCAACGACTGTACAGGAAACTACAACTGTCGTCAAGACAACTCCTAAAGCAACAACAACTCTCCAAACGACAGGTAGGTCAGTAAGTGGTGTCTCGTGGCCTAGTGGTTAATAGCACCGGATTTAAAGGAACACGTTGCCTTGGATCGGACGAGTTGGTCTATAAAAAGCGTTTGAAACCGTTTGTTATGAAATGCAAATGGTTGGAAAGATGTTTTAAAAGTAGAATATAATGATCCACACAAGTATGACTCGAAATTGCAAGATTTTCCTTCTACGTCGCGAACTAACACGGTTGGCCATTTATGGGAGTCATAAATGGCCGACCGTGTTTGTCGACAAGGTAAAAAGAAAACCGCGCAATTTTAAGGCATGTTTGTTTAGATCATTGTATTCTACTTTTTCAACATCTTTTTACCAATATGCATTTTATAACGAACGGCTACAGAACGCTTTTCAAAGACCAACTCGACCGATCCAAGGCAACGTGTTCCTTTAAGCTCTGGTGTTTGATCAGCAGAGTGTAGGTTCGAGTCCCGGTCGTGACACTGGTGTCTTTAACCATAAGCTTCTCTCCACCCAGGGGTAAATGGGTAGCTGTGAGGGCAGAGATGGTTCTTGTGATTGAATTAGTGTTGTAGCGCATATTGGTTGCACAGGCTGCATACTCCCCGGGAGCTGAGGTGGGTTAAGGAATGATTTAAGGCCCAGTGACCAGGGGTAATAATGTTGAAGTGCCAGGACGTCACGGACCGGAGCGCTACATATATATAAGGAGCCAATATTATTATTATTATCATTATTATTATTACTAAAGGATAAGAGGCTAGGTTGGTGTAGGTAGGGAAAACGAAATCAAAGGTGTGAAGTTGGAGAATATAAAGAAATTAATTAGTGAATAAATTGGATTAAAATGACATTCTTCTAAATAGCTTGAAATTTTGTTTACAGTTGAAACAACAACAGAAGCAACAACCACCGGAGAAGTTACCGTAGTGACTACTAAAGAAGCAACCACAACTGTCCCTACAACAACGGCTGAGGCAACCACCACGACAGAAGAAGTGGTAACTACCACAGTTACTGGGACAACAGAGGGTGCTACAACGGTTGAACAGACGGCAACTGTAGTGACAACAACTGGATCCACTCCTACTGGTACTCAATTCAAGTCAACATTTATTTCATGCTACTCTTCCAAAATATAAAACGTATACGGAATAGTACATAGACAAGCAAAATAAATAACAAGACCATAGAATGGAGGGAAAATATTTAATTTTTGAAACCAAAATATAAAGAGAGTATGGGGTTGCTCCTCTTTAAATGTCGAGTGAAATTTATTGAATAACATGAACAACTTAGCTGTTAGGAAATGCTTCACAACCACAGTTATTCCTGTCCTATTAAAGGCAGTGGACACTATAATTAATTAAACTAATTACTCATATAGTGGTAATTACGCAATAATTACCAGCGTTAAACATTAATTGGTAAGGAGTAATGGGGAGCTTTTGATAGTATAAAATATTGTGAGAAAAGGCTCCCTCTGAAGTTATGTAGTTTTCGAGAAAGAAGTAATTTTTCACGAATTTGATTTCGAGACCTCAGAATTCGTGTGACAAGGGTGTATTTTCTTTCATTATTATCTCGCAACTTAGACAACCAATTGAGCTCAAACTTTCACAGGCTTGTTATTTTATGAGTTTGCTGATATACAACAAGTGAGAAAACTGGTCTTTGACAATTACCGATAGTGTCCACTGTCTTTAAGCCAAGGCTTGTAGAAAACAGCCTAGACAGATTAGACTAGTGTAGATTGTAGAATGGAGGGGAACATTTCAGGAAACAAATCTTCAGATTGAAGATGAACTTAGTTTATCCTAAGGTTTTCTCATTTTTGTTTTGCATCTTAGTGCCTGAAGTAACCACTGAAATGGTAACTCACTCAACCAGCACTGCGAAACCCACAACTCCTGGCCATTCTACAACAACTGAGGAAGTCACCACAAAAGTTGTGACAACCTCCCCTGAGGCAACCACCACAGAGACAATCATTGTGGAGACAACAACAGGTGAGTTGTAATTGGGGAATCTTTGGTTATTTCATTATCAGGTATAAAAATAGATGTTTGCTTTTTGAGAAAAGCTCTTGCATAATATCTTCTTTCATCTCTTCATGACATCAAAGAGGAAGCAGTTACTACTGTGGTGACCACACAGGAAATCACAACCGCACCCACAACTACAGGTGCACCTACAACCACTGAGGTGATCACTACCACTGCTGTACAAACCACCACTCCAGAAGCAACAACTACTGAGGAGACAACTACTGTACGCACCACTACACAGCCAACAACTACAGGTAAGATTGAAGTTGTTCTCTTTAATACACTTGGAACAAAGTCAAAATACTTGCCATTGCCCCATCCCAGGGTCTGATTTCACCTGTTATAATTATCTGTTTTTCCAGAAGCCCCAACAACTACTGAAGCAACTACCACTCGTGTGACAACCACTGCAGCACCTACAACTTCTGCCCGTTCTACAACAACTGAGGAAGTCAGCACAACGGTTGTGACAATTTCTCCAGAAACAACTACAAAAGAGATAACCACTGTGACCTCCACAGCTGGCCCGTCAACCACACCTGAAGAATGTGCTGAGGACCTTGATGATTATGACAAAGTGACAATCTCAAGAGGAAATTCTGACAGCTCTTCACCGGTTACACCCGATCAATGGTGGAAACCAGACAGTCCTTCAAAAAGCACTGTTTATCCTCATGAGGGATCACACTTGATTGTGACCTTCGACCCAAGAAGTACAGTTACATCTGTAATTGTCACAAATGAAGAAGGAGTGTCTGAGGAAGTCACCATTGCCTTTGAGTTTCAGCCAAGTGACCGTGCTAAATACCTACCACTTGCCAATGAAGCAAATTCAAACATCTTTATCGGAAACACTGACACCAAAATCTCTTTACCATCAAGCTTGCCATTCATAACAAGACTGAAAGTATACCTTGTTAAACCAAATCCTGATTCAAGTTATAAAATAGTCTTCAACGGCTGTGAAGAGACAGGTAATTCCAATCTTCAAGCTAACTTTTAAATGATAGGGAAATATTCATGTAAATTATCTCAGTTAAGATTTTTCCTCCTCATCTTTAAGAGAACAAATGCCTGCTTTTCACATTTGTGTGGCGTTTTAAATTTCAGTTTCTACCAGCACGGAGGTGTTCAGTTCTACTGTCAGCACTACACGTGAAATCACAACCGCACCCACAACTACAGGCACACCTACAACCACTGAGGTGATCACTACCACTGCTGTACAAACCACCACTCCAGAAGCAACAACTACTGAGGAGACAACTACTGTACGCACCACTACACAGCCAACAACTACAGGTAAGATTGAAGTTATTCGCTTTAATACACTTGGAACAAAGTCAAAATACTTACCATTGCCCCATCCCAAGGTCTGATTTCACCTGTTATACATAATCATCTGTTTTTCCAGAAGCCCCAACAACTACTGAAGCAACTACCACTCGTGTGACAATCACTGCAGCACCTACAACTTCTGTCCCTTCTACAACAACTGAGGAAGTCAGCACCACGGTTGTGACAATTTCTCCAGAAACAACTACAAAAGAGATAAGCACTGTTAGCACAACTGCAGGTAAGCTTAAAGCCACTGGACACCTTTGGTAATTGTCAAAGACCAGTCTTCTCATTTGGTGTATCTCAACATATGCATAAAATAACAAAACCTGTGTAAATTTGAACTCAATTGGTCGTAGAAGTTTCAAGATAATAATGGAAGAAAAAACACTACTGTCACTCTAAGTTCTGTGCCTTCAGATGTTGATTTCGAGACCTCAAAATCTAATTATGAGGTCTTGAAATCAAATTCAAATATTTAAGTAGAACATTACATTTTTCTCAAAAACTACATGTATGCTACTTCAGAGGTGAGAGCCGTTTCTGTCAACAGCTCTCCATTGCTTGTTACATACCAAGTAAATTTTATATGCTAACAGTTATTTTGAATAATTACCAATAGTGTCCTAGGCCAGTGCCTTTAACCCTTTAGCCCGCATAACGCCCGGAGGCGCCCTGCGTATGACCACGCATACCGCCCGCACGCGCCCGCGCAGTTTGACTTGGTGTTATTTGAGTTATACACATGCGATTATAACGCAGCAAACAGCCGTAGATAGAGCGCGATCTCAAGATGTCAACAGTCTAAAAATAGCACATGGTCCACATAAGAAAAAATGACGTAAGGTTCAAAGGTCGAAAGTCATTTTATACTCAAACAACGCATGTATGAGTGGGTGCTTTTTCTCTGTGTGTAGCTGTACGTTTTCTCTGTGTAGCCGGATCGTATAGGAAATGTACCACGTACTACGCGCGCATGTACACAGTAATGATAGTCTCCAGCTTGTTTCGCGTCAAACTTTCTGGTGTTTTTACACATGGAATACCGCGATTTGAAAGGATTTTACAAAAAAAAAAAAAAAAAAATTACAAAAGATTTTAGGTACAGAAGGTATCTGTTGATAACAGAGGCATTCATTTTCATTTCTCAAGGTATGTTGTGATTATTTTCAACCACTTATCGTAGCTTTGTTTTCCTGTCGGACGACAGTAAAGTTGAGAAAACTTGTGTGCACAACTTTCCACGTAAACAAACCTTCACTTGATACGCAAACAATGTTTTCAATTTTTTTTGTATCTCTCTTATGTTTCCAACCTGAAAGCTTGAATTTTGTGAGACAAACAAAGCAACTGTGACAATCATCCAAAAGATAATTTTATCCTCTACAAAATAAACTCAACTTGTAACACGAGAAAATAATCACACCGACAGTTATCCGACGTTTTTTTGGATAGGGCCGGAAATCGATTGAATTTTCCTAGCGCACTAAGGAGCGTGTGACATTATGTTCAATGTTGCGTGCGTGCTAAAGGGTTAAACAATACCAAGCAAATGTCTTATCTCAAAGTACTGTGTATCTTTAAATAATCAGGGGAAAAATTCAAATGATTTATTCTTTTAGTTCCTTCAACTACTGAGGTTGAGACAACTGTAGCCACGACTACTGGAGCAACAACAATTATCACAACTGCATCGCCAACAACGACTGGCGAAGTCACAACCACAGAGGCTCCAACAACAACTGAAGAAGCTTCTACGACCATTGTTTACACAACTACTCCTCAGGGAACGACAAAAGAGGCCACAACAATTGTGACGACCACTACAGCGGCAACAACTTCTGGTAAAACTCGTTGTTGTGATACTCGTTTGAACAATCACAGTATACAAAAGCTCCATTATGAATTTCCAAGTTTTGCCACAAAACCTTGGAAGGTATACGTCCTTTTTCAAAAGTGGGTGTGTTTACTTTGCATTACTTTGGGGCAGTCTGCAGCCATACTATTTTGTGCATGATCTAATTGAGATCCAATTGACTTGAAAATCAATGACTTAATCCATGTGTACAAACCTCCCAGACAGCTCCGCTCCTCAAACAACTTGCTCCTGAACGTTCCACGTTGCCTGCACTCCTGGGGTGATCGCTGTTTTTTCACATGCCGGGCCATGTCTTTGGAATAGCGTCCCACTTCAACTCAGAAAAGCAGATACTTGTTCCAAATTCAAAAATCATCACAAAACATATCTTTTTCGCAAACTTTAGCCTCCAAACTTTTGGTTGTCTGGTGTCATTGTGTATTAGCAGAGTTGTTGTTTTTTGCACCAGGAGTGTCATCATTGACAGACATGGCGCACTAGAAATGTCCATCATTATTATTTTTATTAATTAAAGGCAGTGGACACTATTGGTAATTGTCAACACTAGCCTTCACAGTAGGTGTATCTCAACATATGCATAAAATAACAAACCTGTGAAAACTTGAGCTCAATCGGTCATCGAACTTGCGAGATAATAATGAAAGAAAAAACACCCTTGTCACACGAAGTTGTGTGCGTTTAGATGGTTGATTTCAAGACCTACCTCAAGTTCTAAATCTGAGGTCTTGAAATCAAATTCGTGGAAAATTGCTTCTTTCGTGAAAACTACTTTACTTCAGAGGGAGCCGTTTCTCACAATGTTTTATACCATCTATCTATCCCCATTACTCGTCACCAAGTAAGGTTTTATGCTAATAATCATTTTGAGTAATTACCAATAGTGTCCACTGCCTTTAAGTGTTTGGAAAAAGAATTAAAATGTACACACATAGTAGTTCATATAGCTTCCCCGGTCTGCCCCAGGTACTTTCAAATAGCTTTGACGTCATTCTAGGGGCTCACTCCAGTCAGCCTCAACTGCCCTGCCTGTGGAGTGGGTCACTTGGGGGCTGGCCCCAGGTGCATGATACATGTATCACTACGAGTGGGCGTTTGATCATTTGATTATCTCTTGTCAGGGGCTCACCCGAGTGAGCAGCTTGGGGTCGACACAGGGAAGCTAATCAAAGCACCCATAGATAACAGGTGTGAATTGCCAGAGGAAAAGGATGTTCTTTTCTTGCTTCTTTCTCGTAATGAGTTATCTGCAGATGAACGAATGTGTGGGTTGCCTGTTGATTGAAATCCTGGGTTTATCGACAAAGTTTCTTGTGTTTTTAGGCAAGACACTGAATTATTAATGTGTGGTTCCTTGGCTGTGGTAAGAGTAGCTGTCTTGTTCGCATTTGGCGCCTTACAAATGTCTTACTATTATAGACGATGTGACCTGTGACATCACATGTTTACAAAAGAGCCACAGAGCCCGGACTTCCTGCAGGCATGATTTGTACACAGCTCAATGGAAGAAAATATAAAATCTTATATTTTATGGAGATTGCACTGTCTAATTCTTATAAACTTTTGATATGATGAAAGGGGGCACATCTCCAAACTTGTCCAGCTTTTACTTTCATAACTTTTTGTTTATGTGGAAATTACGACACAAAATGTAAACTTTCCCATAGGATCTGTGTAGTACAGTGCCTGCCATGAATACTTAAAGAATGTACAAGGTCACACTTATTGTAAACAAAGGTCAAATGGTCTATAGTGAAATTGACTGGGTAAATTTTTAAATGATTTTGGGGTTGAACAAAGATTTTACTAGAGTGGGATTAGAACCAACGGTTTCCGAACCAACATGCCGGCGCTCTACCAACTGAGCTATCTATGCTATATTGGCGGTGTCTCTATTTTGTCAATATCTTTGTTCTTGGCAGCCAGTCGGAAGCCATGCAACCGTTACCATATTGCCAGGGATCTCACACAAATTACGATACAACCTGGGAAGCGGCAGCCAGGGCATCCAAGTAATAAAGAAGGTTTAACAGCTTTATTTACATCATGATAGAGTCGCTTTGATGCCCTCCGCCTCCTTGCATCCTCTACATTTTTCATTCTTTCTACGTACACAAGAACATAACATATTGATGCTGGTTGGCTGTTCATTTGAGAGTAATAATGACTTTTCAAACCCCGGTAGAGTAACCAATTTAAAAACTGTTTTGTGACTTCCAGAAGCGCCAACAACAACCATAGAGAGTACCACTCGTGTGACAACAACTGAAGCACCTACAACTTCTGGTCCTCCTTCAACGACTGAAAAAGTCAGCACAACAATTGTGACAACCTCCCCTGAGGCAACCACCACAGAGACAATCATTGTGGAGACAACAACAGGTAAAATGTCAATATTCCTAGACCTACATTGTAAAAAAGTTTAAAGTTCATTAATTGTCTGGACAGATTTGTTGCCCTCTTGTGTTTATACATGTATAAGGCAAGCTTTGCAGAAATACCAGTTAGTAAAGTCATTTTTACAATTTAATTAACATCGTAGGCGAAGCGACTACAACTGCTGTAACTACACGTGAAATCACAGCCGCACCCACAACTACAGGCACACCTACAACCACTGAGGTGATCACTACCACTGCTGTACAAACCACCACTCCAGAAGCAACAACTACTGAGGAGACAACTACTGTACGCACCACTACACAGCCAACAACTACAGGTAAGATTGAAGTTGTTCTCTTTAATACACTTGGAACAAAGTCAAAATACTTGCCATTGCCCCATCCCAGGGTCTGATTTCACCTGTTATAATTATCTGTTTTTCCAGAAGCCCCAACAACTACTGAAGCAACTACCACTCGTGTGACAACCACTGCAGCACCTACAACTTCTGCCCGTTCTACAACAACTGAGGAAGTCAGCACAACGGTTGTGACAATTTCTCCAGAAACAACTACAAAAGAGATAACCACTGTGACCTCCACAGCTGGCCCGTCAACCACACCTGAAGAATGTGCTGAGGACCTTGATGATTATGACAAAGTGACAATCTCAAGAGGAAATTCTGACAGCTCTTCACCGGTTACACCCGATCAATGGTGGAAACCAGACAGTCCTTCAAAAAGCACTGTTTATCCTCATGAGGGATCACACTTGATTGTGACCTTCGACCCAAGAAGTACAGTTACATCTGTAATTGTCACAAATGAAGAAGGAGTGTCTGAGGAAGTCACCATTGCCTTTGAGTTTCAGCCAAGTGACCGTGCTAAATACCTACCACTTGCCAATGAAGCAAATTCAAACATCTTTATCGGAAACACTGACACCAAAATCTCTTTACCATCAAGCTTGCCATTCATAACAAGACTGAAAGTATACCTTGTTAAACCAAATCCTGATTCAAGTTATAAAATAGTCTTCAACGGCTGTGAAGAGACAGGTAATTCCAATCTTCAAGCTAACTTTTAAATGATAGGGAAATATTCATGTAAATTATCTCAGTTAAGATTTTTCCTCCTCATCTTTAAGAGAACAAATGCCTGCTTTTCACATTTGTGTGGCGTTTTAAATTTCAGTTTCTACCAGCACGGAGGTGTTCAGTTCTACTGTCAGCACTACACGTGAAATCACAGCCGCACCCACAACTACAGGCACACCTACAACCACTGAGGTGATCACTACCACTGCTGTACAAACCACCACTCCAGAAGCAACAACTACTGAGGAGACAACTACTGTACGCACCACTACACAGCCAACAACTACAGGTAAGATTGAAGTTATTCGCTTTAATACACTTGGAACAAAGTCAAAATACTTACCATTGCCCCATCCCAAGGTCTGATTTCACCTGTTATACATAATCATCTGTTTTTCCAGAAGCCCCAACAACTACTGAAGCAACTACCACTCGTGTGACAATCACTGCAGCACCTACAACTTCTGTCCCTTCTACAACAACTGAGGAAGTCAGCACCACGGTTGTGACAATTTCTCCAGAAACAACTACAAAAGAGATAAGCACTGTTAGCACAACTGCAGGTAAGCTTAAAGCCACTGGACACCTTTGGTAATTGTCAAAGACCAGTCTTCTCATTTGGTGTATCTCAACATATGCATAAAATAACAAAACCTGTGTAAATTTGAACTCAATTGGTCGTAGAAGTTTCAAGATAATAATGGAAGAAAAAACACTACTGTCACTCTAAGTTCTGTGCCTTCAGATGTTGATTTCGAGACCTCAAAATCTAATTATGAGGTCTTGAAATCAAATTCAAATATTTAAGTAGAACATTACATTTTTCTCAAAAACTACATGTATGCTATTTCAGAGGTGAGAGCCGTTTCTGTCAACAGCTCTCCATTGCTTGTTACATACCAAGTAAATTTTATATGCTAACAGTTATTTTGAATAATTACCAATAGTGTCCTAGGCCAGTGCCTTTAACCCTTTAGCCCGCATAACGCCCGGAGGCGCCCTGCGTATGACCACGCATACCGCCCGCACGCGCCCGCGCAGTTTGACTTGGTGTTATTTGAGTTATACACATGCGATTATAACGCAGCAAACAGCCGTAGATAGAGCGCGATCTCAAGATGTCAACAGTCTAAAAATAGTACATGGTCCACATAAGAAAAAATGACGTAAGGTTCAAAGGTCGAAAGTCATTTTATACTCAAACAACGCATGTATGAGTGGGTGCTTTTTCTCTGTGTGTAGCTGTACGTTTTCTCTGTGTAGCCGGATCGTATAGGAAATGTACCACGTACTACGCGCGCATGTACACAGTAATGATAGTCTCCAGCTTGTTTCGCGTCAAACTTTCTGGTGTTTTTACACATGGAATACCGCGATTTGAAAGGATTTTACAAAAAAAAAAAAAAAAAATTACAAAAGATGTTAGGTACAGAAGGTATCTGTTGATAACAGAGGCATTCATTTTCATTTCTCAAGGTATGTTGTGATTATTTTCAACCACTTATCGTAGCTTTGTTTTCCTGTCGGACGACAGTAAAGTTGAGAAAACTTGTGTGCACAACTTTCCACGTAAACAAACCTTCACTTGATACGCAAACAATGTTTTCAATTTTTTTTGTATCTCTCTTATGTTTCCAACCTGAAAGCTTGAATTTTGTGAGACAAACAAAGCAACTGTGACAATCATCCAAAAGATAATTTTATCCTCTACAAAATAAACTCAACTTGTAACACGAGAAAATAATCACACCGACAGTTATCCGACGTTTTTTTGGATAGGGCCGGAAATCGATTGAATTTTCCTAGCGCACTAAGGAGCGTGTGACATTATGTTCAATGTTGCGTGCGTGCTAAAGGGTTAAACAATACCAAGCAAATGTCTTATCTCAAAGTACTGTGTATCTTTAAATAATCAGGGGAAAAATTCAAATGATTTATTCTTTTAGTTCCTTCAACTACTGAGGTTGAGACAACTGTAGCCACGACTACTGGAGCAACAACAATTATCACAACTGCATCGCCAACAACGACTGGCGAAGTCACAACCACAGAGGCTCCAACAACAACTGAAGAAGCTTCTACGACCATTGTTTACACAACTACTCCTCAGGGAACGACAAAAGAGGCCACAACAATTGTGACGACCACTACAGCGGCAACAACTTCTGGTAAAACTCGTTGTTGTGATACTCGTTTGAACAATCACAGTATACAAAAGCTCCATTATGAATTTCCAAGTTTTGCCACAAAACCTTGGAAGGTATACGTCCTTTTTCAAAAGTGGGTGTGTTTACTTTGCATTACTTTGGGGCAGTCTGCAGCCATACTATTTTGTGCATGATCTAATTGAGATCCAATTGACTTGAAAATCAATGACTTAATCCATGTGTACAAACCTCCCAGACAGCTCCGCTCCTCAAACAACTTGCTCCTGAACGTTCCACGTTGCCTGCACTCCTGGGGTGATCGCTGTTTTTTCACATGCCGGGCCATGTCTTTGGAATAGCGTCCCACTTCAACTCAGAAAAGCAGATACTTGTTCCAAATTCAAAAATCATCACAAAACATATCTTTTTCGCAAACTTTAGCCTCCAAACTTTTGGTTGTCTGGTGTCATTGTGTATTAGCAGAGTTGTTGTTTTTTGCACCAGGAGTGTCATCATTGACAGACATGGCGCACTAGAAATGTCCATCATTATTATTTTTATTAATTAAAGGCAGTGGACACTATTGGTAATTGTCAACACTAGCCTTCACAGTAGGTGTATCTCAACATATGCATAAAATAACAAACCTGTGAAAACTTGAGCTCAATCGGTCATCGAACTTGCGAGATAATAATGAAAGAAAAAACACCCTTGTCACACGAAGTTGTGTGCGTTTAGATGGTTGATTTCAAGACCTACCTCAAGTTCTAAATCTGAGGTCTTGAAATCAAATTCGTGGAAAATTGCTTCTTTCGTGAAAACTACTTTACTTCAGAGGGAGCCGTTTCTCACAATGTTTTATACCATCTATCTATCCCCATTACTCGTCACCAAGTAAGGTTTTATGCTAATAATCATTTTGAGTAATTACCAATAGTGTCCACTGCCTTTAAGTGTTTGGAAAAAGAATTAAAATGTACACACATAGTAGTTCATATAGCTTCCCCGGTCTGCCCCAGGTACTTTCAAATAGCTTTGACGTCATTCTAGGGGCTCACTCCAGTCAGCCTCAACTGCCCTGCCTATGGAGTGGGTCACTTGGGGGCTGGCCCCAGGTGCATGATACATGTATCACTACGAGTGGGCGTTTGATCATTTGATTATCTCTTGTCAGGGGCTCACCCGAGTGAGCAGCTTGGGGTCGACACAGGGAAGCTAATCAAAGCACCCATAGATAACAGGTGTGAATTGCCAGAGGAAAAGGATGTTCTTTTCTTGCTTCTTTCTCGTAATGAGTTATCTGCAGATGAACGAATGTGTGGGTTGCCTGTTGATTGAAATCCTGGGTTTATCGACAAAGTTTCTTGTGTTTTTAGGCAAGACACTGAATTATTAATGTGTGGTTCCTTGGCTGTGGTAAGAGTAGCTGTCTTGTTCGCATTTGGCGCCTTACAAATGTCTTACTATTATAGACGATGTGACCTGTGACATCACATGTTTACAAAAGAGCCACAGAGCCCGGACTTCCTGCAGGCATGATTTGTACACAGCTCAATGGAAGAAAATATAAAATCTTATATTTTATGGAGATTGCACTGTCTAATTCTTATAAACTTTTGATATGATGAAAGGGGGCACATCTCCAAACTTGTCCAGCTTTTACTTTCATAACTTTTTGTTTATGTGGAAATTACGACACAAAATGTAAACTTTCCCATAGGATCTGTGTAGTACAGTGCCTGCCATGAATACTTAAAGAATGTACAAGGTCACACTTATTGTAAACAAAGGTCAAATGGTCTATAGTGAAATTGACTGGGTAAATTTTTAAATGATTTTGGGGTTGAACAAAGATTTTACTAGAGTGGGATTCGAACCAACGGTTTCCGAACCAACATGCCGGCGCTCTACCAACTGAGCTATCTATGCTATATTGGCGGTGTCTCTATTTTGTCAATATCTTTGTTCTTGGCAGCCAGTCGGAAGCCATGCAACCGTTACCATATTGCCAGGGATCTCACACAAATTACGATACAACCTGGGAAGCGGCAGCCAGGGCATCCAAGTAATAAAGAAGTTTTAACAGCTTTATTTACATCATGATAGAGTCGCTTTGATGCCCTCCGCCTCCTTGCATCCTCTACATTTTTCATTCTTTCTACGTACACAAGAACATAACATATTGATGCTGGTTGGCTGTTCATTTGAGAGTAATAATGACTTTTCAAACCCCGGTAGAGTAACCAATTTAAAAACTGTTTTGTGACTTCCAGAAGCGCCAACAACAACCATAGAGAGTACCACTCGTGTGACAACAACTGAAGCACCTACAACTTCTGGTCCTCCTTCAACGACTGAAAAAGTCAGCACAACAATTGTGACAACCTCCCCTGAGGCAACCACCACAGAGACAATCATTGTGGAGACAACAACAGGTAAAATGTCAATATTCCTAGACCTACATTGTAAAAAAGTTTAAAGTTCATTAATTGTCTGGACAGATTTGTTGCCCTCTTGTGTTTATACATGTATAAGGCAAGCTTTGCAGAAATACCAGTTAGTAAAGTCATTTTTACAATTTAATTAACATCGTAGGCGAAGCGACTACAACTGCTGTAACTACACGTGAAATCACAGCCGCACCCACAACTACAGGCACACCTACAACCACTGAGGTGATCACTACCACTGCTGTACAAACCACCACTCCAGAAGCAACAACTACTGAGGAGACAACTACTGTACGCACCACTACACAGCCAACAACTACAGGTAAGATTGAAGTTGTTCTCTTTAATACACTTGGAACAAAGTCAAAATACTTGCCATTGCCCCATCCCAGGGTCTGATTTCACCTGTTATAATTATCTGTTTTTCCAGAAGCCCCAACAACTACTGAAGCAACTACCACTCGTGTGACAACCACTGCAGCACCTACAACTTCTGCCCGTTCTACAACAACTGAGGAAGTCAGCACAACGGTTGTGACAATTTCTCCAGAAACAACTACAAAAGAGATAACCACTGTGACCTCCACAGCTGGCCCGTCAACCACACCTGAAGAATGTGCTGAGGACCTTGATGATTATGACAAAGTGACAATCTCAAGAGGAAATTCTGACAGCTCTTCACCGGTTACACCCGATCAATGGTGGAAACCAGACAGTCCTTCAAAAAGCACTGTTTATCCTCATGAGGGATCACACTTGATTGTGACCTTCGACCCAAGAAGTACAGTTACATCTGTAATTGTCACAAATGAAGAAGGAGTGTCTGAGGAAGTCACCATTGCCTTTGAGTTTCAGCCAAGTGACCGTGCTAAATACCTACCACTTGCCAATGAAGCAAATTCAAACATCTTTATCGGAAACACTGACACCAAAATCTCTTTACCATCAAGCTTGCCATTCATAACAAGACTGAAAGTATACCTTGTTAAACCAAATCCTGATTCAAGTTATAAAATAGTCTTCAACGGCTGTGAAGAGACAGGTAATTCCAATCTTCAAGCTAACTTTTAAATGATAGGGAAATATTCATGTAAATTATCTCAGTTAAGATTTTTCCTCCTCATCTTTAAGAGAACAAATGCCTGCTTTTCACATTTGTGTGGCGTTTTAAATTTCAGTTTCTACCAGCACGGAGGTGTTCAGTTCTACTGTCAGCACTACACGTGAAATCACAGCCGCACCCACAACTACAGGCACACCTACAACCACTGAGGTGATCACTACCACTGCTGTACAAACCACCACTCCAGAAGCAACAACTACTGAGGAGACAACTACTGTACGCACCACTACACAGCCAACAACTACAGGTAAGATTGAAGTTATTCGCTTTAATACACTTGGAACAAAGTCAAAATACTTACCATTGCCCCATCCCAAGGTCTGATTTCACCTGTTATACATAATCATCTGTTTTTCCAGAAGCCCCAACAACTACTGAAGCAACTACCACTCGTGTGACAATCACTGCAGCACCTACAACTTCTGTCCCTTCTACAACAACTGAGGAAGTCAGCACCACGGTTGTGACAATTTCTCCAGAAACAACTACAAAAGAGATAAGCACTGTTAGCACAACTGCAGGTAAGCTTAAAGCCACTGGACACCTTTGGTAATTGTCAAAGACCAGTCTTCTCATTTGGTGTATCTCAACATATGCATAAAATAACAAAACCTGTGTAAATTTGAACTCAATTGGTCGTAGAAGTTTCAAGATAATAATGGAAGAAAAAACACTACTGTCACTCTAAGTTCTGTGCCTTCAGATGTTGATTTCGAGACCTCAAAATCTAATTATGAGGTCTTGAAATCAAATTCAAATATTTAAGTAGAACATTACATTTTTCTCAAAAACTACATGTATGCTACTTCAGAGGTGAGAGCCGTTTCTGTCAACAGCTCTCCATTGCTTGTTACATACCAAGTAAATTTTATATGCTAACAGTTATTTTGAATAATTACCAATAGTGTCCTAGGCCAGTGCCTTTAACCCTTTAGCCCGCATAACGCCCGGAGGCGCCCTGCGTATGACCACGCATACCGCCCGCACGCGCCCGCGCAGTTTGACTTGGTGTTATTTGAGTTATACACATGCGATTATAACGCAGCAAACAGCCGTAGATAGAGCGCGATCTCAAGATGTCAACAGTCTAAAAATAGCACATGGTCCACATAAGAAAAAATGACGTAAGGTTCAAAGGTCGAAAGTCATTTTATACTCAAACAACGCATGTATGAGTGGGTGCTTTTTCTCTGTGTGTAGCTGTACGTTTTCTCTGTGTAGCCGGATCGTATAGGAAATGTACCACGTACTACGCGCGCATGTACACAGTAATGATAGTCTCCAGCTTGTTTCGCGTCAAACTTTCTGGTGTTTTTACACATGGAATACCGCGATTTGAAAGGATTTTACAAAAAAAAAAAAAAAAAAATTACAAAAGATTTTAGGTACAGAAGGTATCTGTTGATAACAGAGGCATTCATTTTCATTTCTCAAGGTATGTTGTGATTATTTTCAACCACTTATCGTAGCTTTGTTTTCCTGTCGGACGACAGTAAAGTTGAGAAAACTTGTGTGCACAACTTTCCACGTAAACAAACCTTCACTTGATACGCAAACAATGTTTTCAATTTTTTTTGTATCTCTCTTATGTTTCCAACCTGAAAGCTTGAATTTTGTGAGACAAACAAAGCAACTGTGACAATCATCCAAAAGATAATTTTATCCTCTACAAAATAAACTCAACTTGTAACACGAGAAAATAATCACACCGACAGTTATCCGACGTTTTTTTGGATAGGGCCGGAAATCGATTGAATTTTCCTAGCGCACTAAGGAGCGTGTGACATTATGTTCAATGTTGCGTGCGTGCTAAAGGGTTAAACAATACCAAGCAAATGTCTTATCTCAAAGTACTGTGTATCTTTAAATAATCAGGGGAAAAATTCAAATGATTTATTCTTTTAGTTCCTTCAACTACTGAGGTTGAGACAACTGTAGCCACGACTACTGGAGCAACAACAATTATCACAACTGCATCGCCAACAACGACTGGCGAAGTCACAACCACAGAGGCTCCAACAACAACTGAAGAAGCTTCTACGACCATTGTTTACACAACTACTCCTCAGGGAACGACAAAAGAGGCCACAACAATTGTGACGACCACTACAGCGGCAACAACTTCTGGTAAAACTCGTTGTTGTGATACTCGTTTGAACAATCACAGTATACAAAAGCTCCATTATGAATTTCCAAGTTTTGCCACAAAACCTTGGAAGGTATACGTCCTTTTTCAAAAGTGGGTGTGTTTACTTTGCATTACTTTGGGGCAGTCTGCAGCCATACTATTTTGTGCATGATCTAATTGAGATCCAATTGACTTGAAAATCAATGACTTAATCCATGTGTACAAACCTCCCAGACAGCTCCGCTCCTCAAACAACTTGCTCCTGAACGTTCCACGTTGCCTGCACTCCTGGGGTGATCGCTGTTTTTTCACATGCCGGGCCATGTCTTTGGAATAGCGTCCCACTTCAACTCAGAAAAGCAGATACTTGTTCCAAATTCAAAAATCATCACAAAACATATCTTTTTCGCAAACTTTAGCCTCCAAACTTTTGGTTGTCTGGTGTCATTGTGTATTAGCAGAGTTGTTGTTTTTTGCACCAGGAGTGTCATCATTGACAGACATGGCGCACTAGAAATGTCCATCATTATTATTTTTATTAATTAAAGGCAGTGGACACTATTGGTAATTGTCAACACTAGCCTTCACAGTAGGTGTATCTCAACATATGCATAAAATAACAAACCTGTGAAAACTTGAGCTCAATCGGTCATCGAACTTGCGAGATAATAATGAAAGAAAAAACACCCTTGTCACACGAAGTTGTGTGCGTTTAGATGGTTGATTTCAAGACCTACCTCAAGTTCTAAATCTGAGGTCTTGAAATCAAATTCGTGGAAAATTGCTTCTTTCGTGAAAACTACTTTACTTCAGAGGGAGCCGTTTCTCACAATGTTTTATACCATCTATCTATCCCCATTACTCGTCACCAAGTAAGGTTTTATGCTAATAATCATTTTGAGTAATTACCAATAGTGTCCACTGCCTTTAAGTGTTTGGAAAAAGAATTAAAATGTACACACATAGTAGTTCATATAGCTTCCCCGGTCTGCCCCAGGTACTTTCAAATAGCTTTGACGTCATTCTAGGGGCTCACTCCGGTCAGCCTCAACTGCCCTGCCTGTGGAGTGGGTCACTTGGGGGCTGGCCCCAGGTGCATGATACATGTATCACTACGAGTGGGCGTTTGATCATTTGATTATCTCTTGTCAGGGGCTCACCCGAGTGAGCAGCTTGGGGTCGACACAGGGAAGCTAATCAAAGCACCCATAGATAACAGGTGTGAATTGCCAGAGGAAAAGGATGTTCTTTTCTTGCTTCTTTCTCGTAATGAGTTATCTGCAGATGAACGAATGTGTGGGTTGCCTGTTGATTGAAATCCTGGGTTTATCGACAAAGTTTCTTGTGTTTTTAGGCAAGACACTGAATTATTAATGTGTGGTTCCTTGGCTGTGGTAAGAGTAGCTGTCTTGTTCGCATTTGGCGCCTTACAAATGTCTTACTATTATAGACGATGTGACCTGTGACATCACATGTTTACAAAAGAGCCACAGAGCCCGGACTTCCTGCAGGCATGATTTGTACACAGCTCAATGGAAGAAAATATAAAATCTTATATTTTATGGAGATTGCACTGTCTAATTCTTATAAACTTTTGATATGATGAAAGGGGGCACATCTCCAAACTTGTCCAGCTTTTACTTTCATAACTTTTTGTTTATGTGGAAATTACGACACAAAATGTAAACTTTCCCATAGGATCTGTGTAGTACAGTGCCTGCCATGAATACTTAAAGAATGTACAAGGTCACACTTATTGTAAACAAAGGTCAAATGGTCTATAGTGAAATTGACTGGGTAAATTTTTAAATGATTTTGGGGTTGAACAAAGATTTTACTAGAGTGGGATTAGAACCAACGGTTTCCGAACCAACATGCCGGCGCTCTACCAACTGAGCTATCTATGCTATATTGGCGGTGTCTCTATTTTGTCAATATCTTTGTTCTTGGCAGCCAGTCGGAAGCCATGCAACCGTTACCATATTGCCAGGGATCTCACACAAATTACGATACAACCTGGGAAGCGGCAGCCAGGGCATCCAAGTAATAAAGAAGTTTTAACAGCTTTATTTACATCATGATAGAGTCGCTTTGATGCCCTCCGCCTCCTTGCATCCTCTACATTTTTCATTCTTTCTACGTACACAAGAACATAACATATTGATGCTGGTTGGCTGTTCATTTGAGAGTAATAATGACTTTTCAAACCCCGGTAGAGTAACCAATTTAAAAACTGTTTTGTGACTTCCAGAAGCGCCAACAACAACCATAGAGAGTACCACTCGTGTGACAACAACTGAAGCACCTACAACTTCTGGTCCTCCTTCAACGACTGAAAAAGTCAGCACAACAATTGTGACAACCTCCCCTGAGGCAACCACCACAGAGACAATCATTGTGGAGACAACAACAGGTAAAATGTCAATATTCCTAGACCTACATTGTAAAAAAGTTTAAAGTTCATTAATTGTCTGGACAGATTTGTTGCCCTCTTGTGTTTATACATGTATAAGGCAAGCTTTGCAGAAATACCAGTTAGTAAAGTCATTTTTACAATTTAATTAACATCGTAGGCGAAGCGACTACAACTGCTGTAACTACACGTGAAATCACAGCCGCACCCACAACTACAGGCACACCTACAACCACTGAGGTGATCACTACCACTGCTGTACAAACCACCACTCCAGAAGCAACAACTACTGAGGAGACAACTACTGTACGCACCACTACACAGCCAACAACTACAGGTAAGATTGAAGTTGTTCTCTTTAATACACTTGGAACAAAGTCAAAATACTTGCCATTGCCCCATCCCAGGGTCTGATTTCACCTGTTATAATTATCTGTTTTTCCAGAAGCCCCAACAACTACTGAAGCAACTACCACTCGTGTGACAACCACTGCAGCACCTACAACTTCTGCCCGTTCTACAACAACTGAGGAAGTCAGCACAACGGTTGTGACAATTTCTCCAGAAACAACTACAAAAGAGATAACCACTGTGACCTCCACAGCTGGCCCGTCAACCACACCTGAAGAATGTGCTGAGGACCTTGATGATTATGACAAAGTGACAATCTCAAGAGGAAATTCTGACAGCTCTTCACCGGTTACACCCGATCAATGGTGGAAACCAGACAGTCCTTCAAAAAGCACTGTTTATCCTCATGAGGGATCACACTTGATTGTGACCTTCGACCCAAGAAGTACAGTTACATCTGTAATTGTCACAAATGAAGAAGGAGTGTCTGAGGAAGTCACCATTGCCTTTGAGTTTCAGCCAAGTGACCGTGCTAAATACCTACCACTTGCCAATGAAGCAAATTCAAACATCTTTATCGGAAACACTGACACCAAAATCTCTTTACCATCAAGCTTGCCATTCATAACAAGACTGAAAGTATACCTTGTTAAACCAAATCCTGATTCAAGTTATAAAATAGTCTTCAACGGCTGTGAAGAGACAGGTAATTCCAATCTTCAAGCTAACTTTTAAATGATAGGGAAATATTCATGTAAATTATCTCAGTTAAGATTTTTCCTCCTCATCTTTAAGAGAACAAATGCCTGCTTTTCACATTTGTGTGGCGTTTTAAATTTCAGTTTCTACCAGCACAGAGGTGTTCAGTTCTACTGTCAGCACTACACGTGAAATCACAACCGCACCCACAACTACAGGCACACCTACAACCACTGAGGTGATCACTACCACTGCTGTACAAACCACCACTCCAGAAGCAACAACTACTGAGGAGACAACTACTGTACGCACCACTACACAGCCAACAACTACAGGTAAGATTGAAGTTGTTCTCTTTAATACACTTGGAACAAAGTCAAAATACTTGCCATTGCCCCATCCCAGGGTCTGATTTCACCTGTTATAATTATCTGTTTTTCCAGAAGCCCCAACAACTACTGAAGCAACTACCACTCGTGTGACAACCACTGCTGCACCTACAACTTCTGCCCCTCCTTCAACAACTGAAGTATTGACTACAACCAAAACAACCACCACCCCTGAAGCAACCACAACAGAATCAACCACAGTTGAGACAACCACAGGTACGCTATTTTGAAGATTTTAAATTTCATAAGATAACCCAAGGTTTTACATTATGCGGTTGGTAAAAGACCGATCCACTAAGCTCCGCCCCATTGTGTATTGAGCAATCACAACGCAACTAAGGTCCGACAAATAAGGTCTGACATGCGTGCGCGTATGTTGGCGCGCGCGGCAGAGTTGTGCAGAAAGGCATTGGAGAGCCCCACGTGTTTTTGCTCACACATGCGTCCTGGGCGGAGCCTACTGGATCTGTCTATTGTTGGCAAGAAAATCAACTGGGCCAAATTTCATGGCTCTGCTTAACGCCGAATTCTGCGCTTACGATCACGATTCCCCGTTTGACATGCTAGCACCGAACTTCTGTGCTAACCTTGTAAGCGTAGAATGCCTAGTAACGTGGAGTACGCACGCGCACAAGCAAAAATTCCCCGCTAGCCCGTGAAATACGCTTGCCGTAAGCACTAAATTCCCTGCTTCCGTAAGCGCCGATTCTGTGCTTACGGTAAGCAGAGCCATGAAATTGGGCCCTGCATGGTACCTTTTTGTGCATGAGTTTTGGCTTATGATTTAGCGGATCCTATGGAAAGTGTGGAGGTAGTGCTTTCTGCTCAACCAGCCAGGCTTCTGATGGATGATCCCCAAGCCTACATCCTACCTTTATTTATTTATTTATTATTTACCTTGGGAAAACCTCTCAGTGAAACACTGTTTTTCAGAGGTGCCGAGCAACGTTACTACAAACAAACATCAACATAAAATAAAAATGATTTTATATTGTATATTCATATATGTATTAAAACTACATGATTGGAGCATATTGTTATAATATAATGAAGTAAATTTTATAGAACATCTACATTTTATAAAAGTTATACAAAAGTGGAGTTCATAGGGAAGGTACACGTTTGGTAATTGTCAAAGACCAATCTTCTCACTTGGTGTATCCCAACATAAGCATAAAATAACAAACCTGTGAAAATTTGAGCGCAATTGGTCATCAAAGTTTCGAGAAAATGATGAGAGAAAATACGTCCTTGTTGGACGAATTTGTGTGCTTTCAGATAGGAATAAAAGACTTCTAGCTAGAAGTCTTTTATTATTTTAGTGAGAAATTATCTCTTTCTCAAAATCTATGCTACTTCAGAGGGAGCCGTTTCTTATAATGTTTTATACTATCAACAGCTCTCCAATGCTCATTACCAAGTCAGTTTTTAAGTTAATATTTGTTTTGAGTAATTACCAAAAGTGTACCCTCCCTGTAAACACAAAGTGTCTGGGGTACAGCAGCGGCTTTTGTTCCCATGCTTATGGACACACACACACAAATGACTGACATAAATGTGAAAAAAAACGGATAATTGTGTGTAAGACAGAAAATAGAGCCATTATTATTCCTATTACATACATGTATACAAAATAATGTACAGTTTATTAATATTATTTATTGGTTGAAGTTGTCACTCCGAAACAAACGACCCAACCTTTCTCCACCACCGAGGGTTACTGTAACGAAGATCTGGACGACTACGAACCAGTCATCGTCCAACGACACCTCTCCAGCGCAACAACCGTGCTTTCAGGACCTCAAAATCCACTGCCTTTAAAATACACAAAATTCATGACAATTTATTTATTTAAGACAGTGAATAACGGCTACATTTCTTTCTATTTAACATAGTTCCATCAACAACTGCACAAACTACCCCACTTCCAACCACAACTGAGACAATTACAGAAGTGACAACAGCAAGCTCGACAACATCCCAGCCGACCACATCCAAAACAACCACTGTGGTCACAAGTACGCCCGAATCGACAACGACGGTTCGTAGCACGACCGTCTCAACAACTACAGGTATATTTGTATTTTTATCTTAGTGGGCTTCCAGACAGCACCAAGGCAATAACAGGAATTATAAAAATGTTTTACGTTACAAAACACTAAAATGTAGCAATTAGTTATAGGAATTAAACAAAACATAAAAACAGACCTTGTACATTATGAAATGAATACATGTACATGTATCTCTATAAAATGAGTTGGGTTGGTTCTGAAAAGAACCATTGGTTTCAACTCGACGTTTCAATTAGTATGCTCTGATCAGCTTCTTGAGAAAGCTGGTCTCTGATGCTGCATGTTACACCTTGTACCTTGTATGAAGGGACCTTGTCAAAATAAGTCCTGGACAAACAACGGGTACTATCGGGGACACGTTTTTTTTAAACTGCCGTCAGTTAACCCTGTTTGAATCTGGGTGTTGGAGAAAACATGGGAGTGTAGTCCATAGTGCCGGGAGTTACATTTGTTGTCAAGCTGTGGAGCCCTTCAGATTGCTAAAACATGTTTATCAACCCTTTTTTGTTCTTAGCGTGTGTTCCGAAATATGAGGAAGTCTGTACATGGACTGACTGGCTAGATGATGAAGTCGACGGTGCCAAGGTCACAGATAAAGACTACGAGTATGAGCTCATAAGTGATCTTAGAAAGCTCTACAGCTTCTGCGAGTTACCGACAGATATCATCTGCGTCAAAAAGACAGCGCGAGAAATATCAAGCGAACGGGCTGGCCAGCGCTCATCTTGTACCAAGTCGGATGGTTTCCGGTGCGTACATTCCGATCAAGATTTTTTTCTGGAATGTTACGATTACGAGATTCGATTGAAGTGTTGTGAGACTGTGCATGTTGGTTGTGAAACTACAACAGGAGCAACTACGACTCTACCGACCACTACTGCACAACCCATCATTTCAACAACACAAGAATCAACAACTCCCGGTAAGTATCCTTGATAATAATGTAATAAGATTAATAATAATTTAAGTCTTATATTGACCCAGTCCACCTCGCGTCATCATCAGAATAATGTTGGATGCGCTATATTGGTGGGCAATGTCACTGTGCGTTATTCAGTGAAGTGCACATTTTAGGTGACGCAGCGTTTACACATAAATCTATTGCCCACCAACATGGTGGACGTGGACAGTCGCCGCATGTGAAGTGCGTGCAAGCACACGTACAATGTATCTACATGTTTCAACAAGGCTTGAAGGTGCATAGTCCATTCATTTTTACAAAAAAGGCTATTGAAGTGATGTTTTTCGAGACCTTACTAGGCAACTACAGCAGCCACAGCCAGGAACACCGGGGTTCTTTTATGCGCATTCCGCATTACACAGGACCAACAGCTTCATGTCACATCTGAAGGATGAAGCAATGGTTAAGTGTTTGCTTAAGGAGAAAAGTGTCACGTCTGGGGGATTCAAACTCACACTCTGCTGATCAGAAACACCAGAGTTCGAATTCGGTGCTCTTAACCGCTCGGCCACTACACTTGATGTTTGGTCGATACATGTAGGTTGGGCTAGTGGTATCTTTCCTCGCCTCTCACCTCTAGGACTTGGCTCAAATTCCGGGGGTACTTTGTTGATTGAAAAGAATGGTGCACGTGTTCACACACTCCTAAACAATGCGCGTCTACCATTTTCTGCCCTTTTGAGGCGTCCATTCCTTTTTGTTTCTAGTGTAACTAACAAAACTGTACATGTAGTGCTGCTAAATGTCCCAGGCAAAGTTACTGTTTACCCATCCAGTTTAACAATCCAAGTAATTCAATGTTAAAACAAAGGATGTATACTTTCCGAGTTTCCCTGTGTCCAGGAGAAGTAACCGATGCTAATACTCAATGTACCAAAAGGAACCAGACTAAAGGTCGAGTCACACCGCAGCGATAACGAAAACGATAACGACCCAAAGAGAAGGCAATATATTGGTTGAAGTGTTCCACGCAGACTACGCCCACGCTCTTTAAACTAATCAAGGGCGTACATTTTTAACGTTCTCGTTTTGGTTCTCGTTATTGAGGCCTGTGTGACCGGGCCTTAATTCACTTTCCAGCCTCAGTTTGGTTACATTGATTTGGATGGGAGAAAATCAAGATGGCTGCACCATGATAAAGGTCTACAACGGCGCTTTCAGACGGTGTCAAAAGCGCTATATAAAAAACGACTATTATTATTAAAATTTCTGGTTTTCGTCTTTCCTCCAGTCACAGATTGTTCACCTATGACCTATCAGGACTGTCCATGTCCCCATACTTGTGAGCAACCATTTGTGCCATGTCCTGAAGTATGTATCCCTGGATGTAGCTGTCCACCTGGCCAATACTGGGATGGGGAGAGCGAGAGATGTGTTACTAACTGCCCATGTGACAATTCCGATCATGCGGTAAGTAGACAATTTATTCGATCGTGTCACCTTGAAGAGGGTCAGGTTTGCTCAGCGGTTGTTTTCCCCCAGCCTTTCTCCTCTGTGGACCCAAGTTCCAATCCCACCTCAGACCGCAGCAAATGCTTGTTTCTAATGCTGGTAGCATTTCCGAGATATCGTCAAGTGGTTATGTGCATCCAAGGAGAATGATCCAGATCTGCATGGAATACACAATCTATTGGTGCGTGAGCCCTTGACAAGAGCTAATCGATTGATCACTCACCCTCTCGTGGTGATGTCATGCACCTCAGGCCAGCTCCAAGTGACCTCCCAGGTCAAATTTCAGTTGAACCTAGTTAAACTGGGTTTAACTGGAACTAGTTGAAACCAGTTGATAAACTAGTTAAACATAGTTAAAACCAGTTGGTTTAATATGGAAAATGGACAGAAACCAACTGGTTTATAATTTCAACCTAGTTGAACACAGTTAAACCTAGTTCAAACCAGTTGGTTAATATGGAAAATGGACGAGTTTGGTCACTATCCAGTTGAACCAGTTGACCCCAGTTAACTAGGTTCAACTGGAATTTTGACGTGGGCTGTTCCAAAAGCAGGGCACTTGGGGCTGACCCAGTCGACCCCCCGGATTGACGTCAACGCTATTTGAACAGACTGGGGGCAGATTGGGTCAACCCGGGGAAGCTAATCGAACGCACCCTATTTACTACGGATAAAAACAATGAAGGGGTGCTGAAAACCAGCCTGCAGTTTTGTTTTTGAAAGGGCAAAGGCACCAAGGCATTTTCTCAAAATCTCTACTGGAGCATTTTAAGGGCACCAAGGCAATGACCAAGGGGCATCAAGGCAATCGTCTTCATGGCCTCTGTGAAGTATCCGGCCTGAAAACTAAAGGTATACTTTTTTATTTTATTTTTTGGGGGGGTTTTGTAAGTTGAGACCGTAGACTTCTCTTTTTCAATTGTTGCCATTTTTATCTAGATCGATGAGATTTGGTATCCAGATCCAGATGGTTGCATCATGTGTAAATGGGAGAATTATGCTCTGTGTAACACCAGCTGCGGTGAATACTGCCAGTATAAAGATGGGTGCGACGAAGGGGTAAGTGACATCACAGAACTAGATCAAAAGGTCATACCTTGCACATTGTAATACAAATTATGCGGATATCAGTGAAACAGACAATAAACGATCTTGACCTTTTTTTTGAGACACGGGACAACAAAATGTGCTGTGCTACATTTGTAACAGGGTCATATCCTCATTGGTTTTGTAGGTTCATTCAGAAGATTTAGGTAGAGCTACATCCTTTCTGCACTAAACTATCAATCAATTTTTGTAAAAAGGACATACATGTAACTCGTCATCTGATTGTCACCGATGTGACATTTTAATAAGTTAGTGTTTTTGAGGGTTATACATGTACCTGAGATGTTATTTCCTAAATATTAATACCGACTTGACAAATTTGTATTTGTATTTGCACACATTTATTTCATTGCTGCCCTACATTTAAACTTACACATTTTACAAAGTTTTTTAAGTATATTCAAATTATGAGTAGTTTACAGTATTACTTAGTATCTTAGGATATGAAAGTTTTCAATGATTTAGATAGTTATATATTAGGAAGCTTTTAAAGTAGGACAACAATTAGGTTAGGGTGAAGCAGAGGCTTTTGTGCCTTAACCTATGGACTATACAGAAGAAAGAAAACACAAGACAGACTAGACAAACAGAATACACGACAGAGGCTAATGTATGATGGTGAGTAAGTTAACAATATACTTAAATAAACCTACGAATAAGCATCAAGAAGTTTTTTTTTTTAATTTTCTTGTGAATGCAGGAAGAATGGTTGAAGATTTAATTGAGTAACTCAAATTATTCCAAAACAACGTCGCGTTGAACAAGACTCTTTTGGTATAATGTTGTTCTCTGGCGGGAAACGAACAGGTTTTTTTTTCGCCAAGTAATAAGTATTTTTGTAACTGTTTTTTAATTTTTTATTGCAACAGTATGAACTTGTTAATGAAGATTCATATGATCTACAATGCTGCCACTGCATTCCAAGAGGTAGGTATAAGTCTCTAAGGATGTATTCTTATTTTATTTTCATTGTGCTGCCTTAACCGTAAAAGCAAAATTTTGTCATCGTTCTGATGCGGCAAATTGGGGAGGTAGTGCTTTCTGCTCTACCGGCTAGGCTTTGAATTGAAGATACCCAAGCCTACATTCGTATGGACTGTGAAAGGGTAACCCTGTTTCAGCCCTAGGGGTAGGTGGCAACGGCCTCTGGAAAAAAAAAATTGTAGGCCACACCTTGAAGTGGCCTTCAGGCCTTGTGTGTCAGGCGACTTGCATAAAATAAAAAAATAAAAACATGTACGTGAATGTGCAGTTTTCGATGGCGACCCTGTTACATTCTCACACAAATTTAGTCAAAACAGACAACCAAAACTACATATCACCAAATAAATTCACCATCAAGTTAATTATAAAGGGCCATACAGTATCTGTCTATTGTTAAATTTGTTTTTTCCTCTCAAAAGTTGGAGGAAATCTGTTGGTCTGCTTTACAACTTGTTTTGTAATGACGTGTAGTGCTGCTGCTACTCGTGTCGAGAAAACTATACATGTAAAACATATATTTTTCGGCAATAGCTGACACTTTGAATACTGTACCTAGAAGGCACTAAAAGTACCTTCGGTTTAAGTTTTCGTTTGACCAAAGCCCTGAGGCAACAGATCTAGAAAGCTTTCAATGACAAAAATATGTTTTAATTTCAATTTTTTTTGGGTGTAAAACAAAGACAAAGTTGACTAGAACCATTGACGTCCGGATTAACATTCTGGTGCTCTACCAATTGTTCTATCTAGCCCTATATTGGCGGTGTCCCTTTTTTAGCACTATCTTTGTTCAGGGGTGGTAGTCAGAAGGCATATAACAGTTAACTGCCATTTAGCCAGGGATCACACCCAAATTACGATACTTCCTGAAAAGCGGCAGCCAGGGGATCACCTTAAAGGCAGTTGACACTATTGGTAATTACTCAAAATAATTATTAGCATAAAACTTTACTTGGTAATGAGTAATGGGGAGAGGTTGATGGTATAAAACATTGTGAGAAACGGCTCCCACTGAAATGACACAGTTTTTGAGAAAGAAGTATTTTTCCACAAATTTGATTTCGAGACCTCAAGTTTAGAATGTGAGGTCTCGAAATCAACCATCTAAAAGCACACAACTTAGTGTGACAATGGTGTTTTTTTCTTTCATTATTATCTCGCAACTTCGACGACCGATTGAGCTCAAATTTTCACAGGTTTGTATTTTTTGTATACGTTGAGATACACAAAGCGAGAAGACTGGTCTTTGACAATTACCAAAAGTGTCCACTGTCTTTAAGGAGATGCAACTTTTTGTTTCAGATATCAATATACATGTAAACCACAAATTTTTCTGTCTTTCAGATCGCTGTCATTATCACAAAGATCCACCAACAGTCTACAGAGAGGTAAAGTAATGATTTTTTTTTCTCTGTTTTTTCCACCTACCACCGAGACTTCTAGTGGGTGATACCCATGCATCCTTAAGAACTGTGAAGGGGGTAGCCCTGTTTCAGCCCTATGACTAGGTGGCAAGGTACCCCTGATGAGAGGACAGTTGATTTGGTGGATGGCCCAAATCAATTAAGTACATACTACACCTTGAAGTGGTCGTCTAGTCGTGTGATGTTAGCGATGTATAATTATAAAACATGGTTAAATGTATGATCTTTCGTTTTTTCATGCAGTACCATATCCTACGGAGTTACACCCATTTCAGCAAAGCGCACCAGAGTTGCGTCAAACCAAATAGATTTAGAGAAACTCTATAAGTCGACCCAAATAATCTTTGGTTTCAGACAAGCAAACTTAAAGGAACACGTTGCCTTGGATCTGTCGAGTTGGTCTTTGAAAATCGTTCTGTAACCGTTTGTTGTAAAATGTATATGGTTAGAAAGATATTGTAAAAGTAGAATACAATGATCTACACAAATATGCCTCAAAATTGCACGGTTTTCTTTTCACCCTGTCGACTAACACAGTCGGTCATTTATGGGAGTCAAAATTTTGACTCCCATAAATGGCCGACCGTGATACTTCGCGACGTAAAAGGAAAACCGTGCAATTTCGAGTGATACTTGTGTGGATCATTATACTCTACTTTTAAAACATCTTTCTAACCATGTGCATTTCATAACAAACAGTTTCAAACACTTTTAATAGACCAACTCGTCCGATCCAAGGCAACGTGTCCCTTTAACCTAACGTTTAAATATGGTTCTGCTCATTAGAAGAATGATGGCTGACTTCAAGATGCTCGGGAGACTTTTCGACCGACTGCAAGAGTCGATCTTTCGACTTCTAGTGCGTCCAGTTGCTCTTAAAGGAACACGTTGCCTTGGATCGGTCGAGTTGGTCTTTGAAAAGCGTTTGTAACCATTTTTTATAAAATGCATATGGGTAGAAAGATGTTGTAAAAGTAGAATACATTGATCCACACAAACATGCCTCGAAATTGCGTGGTTTTCCTTTTACCTTGTGGACTAACACGTCGGCCATTTATGGGGGTCAAAATTTTGACTCCCATAAATGGCCGACCATGTTAGTTCGTACAGTAGAAGGAAAACCACGCAATTTCGAGGCAAACTTGTGTGGATCATTGTATTCTACTTTTAAAACATCTTTCCAACCATATGCATTTTATAAAAAACGGTTACAAGCGCTTTTGTTTTGACCAACTCGTCCGATCCAAGGCAACGTGTTCCTTTAACTGTTTCAGACATCAAGATTGTCACGTACTTATTTCAGAAATTGGTTCGGGCGACTCTGGAGTGCCTGTCTTAAACAGGTTTTAGATAACTTAAATTTATGTTAGAAATGTTTGGTTCAGGAGGTGAACAATGAATCTTTCATAGTAGAGTGTCATGGCCGAGTGGTTGAAGGCAGTGGACACTGTTGGTAATTACTCAAAATAATTATCAGCATAAAACCTTTCTTTGTGACGAGTAATGGGGAGAGGTTGATGGTATTAAGCATTGTGAGAAACAGCTCCCTCTGAAGTGCCATAGTTTTTGAGAAAGAAGTAATTTTCCACAAATTTGATTTCAAGACCTCAAGTTTAGAACTTGAGGTCTCGAAATCAAGCATCTGAAAGCACATAACTCTGGGTGATAAAGGTGTTTTTTTTCTTTCATTAACACTCGCCACTTTGATAACCGATTGAGCTTAAATTTTCACAGGTTAGTTATTTTATGCATATGTTGAGATACACCAACTGTGAAGGCTAGTCTTTGACAATTACCAATAGTGTCCACTGCCTTTAAAGGAATGTTATTGGTGCTATGACCAGGGCACTAATGTGAAGCGCATTGATAAGGTTATTGTGAAAAGCGCTATAGTGTTTTGGTCTTTCAATTTCGTTTTGAGTCGAGTCAAATTCCTTTAGCACTCTGTTCAATTTAGCACATCGCCATTCTTTTTTGTGATAGACATAGACACGCCTCAAGAAGCGTCTGCAAATTTGAGAGCTGCTTTGATGAATTGTTACATTGAACATGTTGAATGATTATTTTGTTAAATCGGATGACGCAACATTACATTTGACTAATCATAAAACGAAATAGAATGACCCTTTTCAGTAGCATTCGATTTCTTGGTGGTTAAATTGGCTGCTCATTTGCCGAAATAGACCGAGAATACCTATATTAATATTATTATAATTGTGGGGTATTGTGGCTTTGATCTTTTGCAGGTTGGAGAGTCGTGGAAGCCTGATAAATGCACGGAGTGTGTCTGTGAAGAGTCCTACACTGTAGTATGTTCTTCTACGTCATGCATTGAACCGCCTTGTGAAAACGTACGTTTTTTAAAATTCTCATCATAGTCTGTTTTTTTGTTTTGTACTGACTTTTCCCTCTACAACTGAGAGTGCAAAAGAAAATGTAACTGCGATGCGAGCTTAACATCTATTAGCTGCGGTATCTGCTGCTAAGATTGATGTAAGATTCGTGGAAGTGTCGTGGCCGACCGGTTAAGAGCTCTGTAAAATATTTAAAATTGAGGTTTATTGACCCATTGCATGCGCGTCACAAGCGGCGACTGATCCGCGCACACCATGTTGGTGGGCAAGTTCACAGGTTTACGTGTACTAATGTCGCGTCGCTGAATCACGCACTTTCACTACATAATGCACATCATAGAGTTATGTATAGAAACGTACAGTGAAATTGCCCACCAGTATGGCGCATTCAAGATTTTGTTGATGATGACGTCAGGTGAAATGGGTCAATACCATTCCAATACTCATCCTGTACTTCGAACTATGTTTTTCATGAGGACCAAACTCAAGCTCTGGTTTTTCTGTTCAGTAGAGTGTGGGTTCATATCCCAATTGTGACACTTGAGCAAGAATACACTTAACAATCTCTCCACCCAGGGATACACTGTAAATGGGTACCTGTGAGGGTAGGACTGATTCTTGTGATTGATTAGCTTAGTGCGCTACATTGGCGGCACAGGCTGTATACTCCCCAGGGAGCTGAGATGGTTTAAGGAATGAACTAAGGCCTAGTGACCAGGGGTAACAATGTTGAAGGGCCATGAGCAGCACTGTGTGTGACCGACCTGAGCGCTACATGTATATAAGAAGTATACTGTTATTATTATTGATATTATTATAATTTACGCCCACGTTGGCTTGTCACCCGTCGTTGCAGACTGTAACAACTGTTTTCAAAATTTGGTAAATCACTTTTAAGTTCTAACAACTATAGACATTTGCTCCCAATCGACAGAAATAATAATCTTAGAAATACTAACAAATTTTGCCCAATCAGGTGTAGAACCAACGGGTACAAAAACAGCCCAATTCCTTCCCTAACCACCCTTCTCAACAGTTGAATTTTTTTTTGTGGAGCTGGAGTCCAAATTGTAGTATTTTGTCAATTGTACATAATCTTTTAACCTATTTTTCTGTAAGCACTTCCCGTTTTAATGTTTTTATAGTGTTTATTTTTTTAAATTATTAATGTACAATTGTTGTTCTTTTTCTGATAGCCCATTGAGGATTCTGATATCTGCTGTCCGTACTGTTGTAAGCATCAATCTTTTATTTTTATTACCAAATAAAGTAAAAATGCTCTTTGATCTACTTCCTTTTATCATCCTAAATGATAATATAAGTTATCACACAAGCGCGGGTGGAATACAAAAAAAATATAGCGCTTCTGCACCCCATATCCAACCAGGCCGAAGGCTGAGTTGGACATGGGATGCAGTGGCGCTATGTTTTTCTTCCAGTCTCACGCAAAGTTTAAAATTTCAGAATGTTATTTCATGACGAACAGCATTCACGCGCACAAAGTTTAGAATGTATGTTTTTCACACTCTGATACAGAGCGTGACAATATGCACTGTGTAATAAAAACGGAGGAAGTAGGATATAAAACAGAGGTCAGAGCATTTTATGTTTTTGTTCCATCTACATGAAGTAGTTCAAGCTTCTGATTGGTGGATTAGCGCTTACTGGAAGATAAAAAGCCTTATGCTCGGCAAACTTTTCATGCATTTCGAACTGACTGCTTTGCATAGCCCTCGTACATCTAATGTAGGTCAGTGGGGCGGTGAAGAACAGGGCATTTTACAGTTGACAATAGAAAGTTTTTTGGTTTTTTTCACAACGGATGATTCTGCGATAGTATGATGACATTTGGTGTTCTCTACGCATGCTTCGGCTTTGAGGACGGTCGTCGCTCAAATTTCGGCGACAGTACTTGTTATGAATCTGCATTGTGCTGAAATCGTCAAGGTTTTGCTGAAAGCTGCATACCGACGCAGAATGATCTGTCATAGAGAAACAAAAACTCTCTCTTGTGCAATAAAGCAGGTCAAGTTTTTACCGATCAATTTAGCGTCAGTAGTATGGCCAAACAAGAATATTCACTCGATCACAGTCAACTAAACTGTCAAAGCTTCAACATATACGTAACGAAGCTTCTTTGTCTATCATTTCTGAGTATAATTGTCTACCTCTCAGGTTACTACACCAACATTTTCATTGGAATTTACAACTCCAGGGACTACTATAAAACATGGAAATGTCATAATTTCAACATTCCCTCTTAAAGGCATTGTACACGTTTGGTAATTGTCAAAGACCAGTGTTCTCACTTGGTGCATTCCATCATAGTCATAAAATAACAAGCAAGTGAAAATTTGGGCTCAATCGGTCATCGAAGTTGCGAGAAAATAATGAAAGAAAAAACACCCTTGTTGAACGAATTTGTCTGCTTTCAGATATGATTAAAAGACTTCTAGCTAGAAGTCTTTTATTATTTTAGTGAGAAATTACCTCTATTTCAAAATCTATGCTCTTTCAGAGGGAGCCATTTCTCACAATGTTTTATACTATCAACAGCTCTACAATGCTCGTATACCAAGTCAGTTTTTAAGTTAGTATTTGTTTTGAGTAATTACCAAACATGTACCTTCCCTGTAAGATCAGGGTCCCAGTTTCAGATTTTTTTTTCAGTTTGCCAGCAATGACTCTAAAGACTAATACTTCCTGCGAGTGCTTTGTGCGAAGTAAACGTCACTGTGTCACAGAAGGGAAAGAGAGCGCGTACCAGTTGTTGTGTCACCAAAATTCGCTTCGCACTCGCAGGAAGTATGAACCGGGCTTCGTTCACACCTGTTTTTAAAGTGTCATGTAAAACTTTAACACAGAAACTGTCTTTGTATGTTTCCTGTAAATTTGTATCGGTAAATAGTTTGAGAAATGTTCAAATCACCTCCTAGTTGTCATTATTTCAAATGCTGTTCTTTTCGCTCAATATAAAATAAATTTTCTTTGAAATTTGTATTTTGCGAGGCTAAAGTTATGTCAATTTTTCCTTGATTTTTTTAGCAACAACCCCGCTTCCAACAACAACCCCTGGAGTACCGAGTAAGTGTTATACATGTATTAAGTGAAGAGTGTCATGGCCGAGCGGTTAAGAGCACCGGATTCAAGCACTGGTGTTTGAGTAGCAGGGTGTGGGTTCGGACCCCGGTCGTGACATTTGCTACATAAAATTGGGGAGGTAGTGCTTTCTGTTCTACCGGCCAGGCTTCGAATTGAAGATACCCAAGCGTATAGACTATGAAAGGGGTAACCCTGTTTCAGCCCTAGGAGTAGGTGACAATGGCCTCTGGAAAAAATAATTGTAGCCCACACCTTGAAGTGGCCTTCAGGCCTTGTGTGTCAGGTGACTTGCATAAAATTAAACAAAATGTCATGGCCGAGTGTTTTAAAGCATCAAATTCAAGTTCTGATGCAGTCACTGGAGTGTGTTTTTTTTTTTCTTTTACTTTTGTTATTGTTATTGTTATTGTTATTGTTATTGTTATTGTTATTGTTATTGTTATTGTTATTGTTATTGTTATTGTTATTGTTATTGTTATTGTTATTGTTATTGTTATTGTTATTGTTATTGTTATTATTGGTTTATTTAAAACATCTAAACTTGGCAGCCAGAGGCTGAATTGCGTTTAAAATTACAATCCTAAAATTATATTCCTATACATGTAAGCTAAAGTAGTAGTCCAGGTTTATTTCTATACCATCCGCCCTGGTAATAGTTAAAAAGCAGGACAGTTCTTTTCAGAACTGAGAAGTCTCCAAATTATCTACTCCGCGGTAGTAGAATAAAGCAGAACAGTTCTCTAAGAACAAACTCTACCTGGCAAGTAGGTACACACATGGTGTTACTGCAAACCAAATATACATTGATACCGGGAGTGTCGTGGCTGAGCGGTTAAGAGCATCGAATTCAAACTCTGGTGTTTATGATCAGCAGAGTGTGGGTTCGAATCCCCAGCCGTGACACTTGTGTCCTTAAGCAAGACACACAACCATTGCTTCGTCCTTCGGATGGGACGTAAAGCCGTGGGTCCCATGTGTTGTGTAAACGCATGTAAAATAACCCAGTGCACTTATCGAAAAGAGAAGGGGTTCGCCCCGGTGTTCCTGGCTGGATTGGCAGTATATTGCGCCACAGCACCTTGTAAACCATTACATGGTGCTTAAGGATTAGGTCTTATATCTCAAAATTCGCCCCACTCCTTGCAGTAATACATGTAATACCTGGCACTTTTTGTATCCTTTGGCAAAAGGCGCGTTATAAATACGGTTATTATTATTATTATTATTATTATTATAACATGTACCTTACCGTGCAATGCCTCAAATCCTATATGCTCATAATTTGCTAATTTGTTTAATATGGGACTCTACTCTCTGCCTTTCCTTTCACTTTTTCTTTATTCCAGTTTGTCCGGATGACTGCCATAATGAAGAAGAGATACCTTGCGAGAAGCAGTTCTATACGGAAGGCAACCTTCCTTTCTCTAACAACTTGTTCTGTAATCCTAACATAAATATAAACTTTGATCAAGACTGCAAATGTGCAGAGGGCTATTACAAAGACGGACCCGGCGAAGATATCGACAGCTTGTACTATTTCCATTATGGAACCTATATGTGCCTGAAATTCGAGAAGCACTGTGATGAGTGTTTGAATGAACTTGGTGATCACATAGCTGTAAGTCATTTACATTTTTTATAAGTTTTCCCGTTTAATCCTACATGTATGTAAATGTAAATACCGGGTGAGTTATAAAAAAATGCAATCATTGGATTGAAGCAAATATTTTAAACACAAGAAAAATCTTGAGCAAATAATGTCCATTAAATTTGGATCATGTGTTTCATATACATGTGTGGAGGGCTTTTGACATTGCCATTTTTATTCTCTTGTATTTTTGTAAATCCTTGTGCAAGCTAAAACTGTTTCTAACTCAGTCAATTATAGTATTTTTATAGTAAACAAAATCATCGCTGGCCTCGCAATTTAGAAAGTGAGCTTATAGGATCGTGAGCATATAAACACATCAACAAAAGTAAGCCCCCCTCTCAACAATTCATCATAACATCGTAAGGTAAAACATTTTACCAATACAACTAATTAAGAAATAATTCTATGGCATGTTTCCTAAGTGTTGTTGAAAAATGAAAGATGTCCATGAATTCATGGCTGAATGAGCTCAAATTGAAGCAGAAACTGCCCTTTTCAAAAGTCACAAAGGTTTGTCAAGTCTGCAGGCCAGTAACGCGCGTATCTACTACGCCTGTCAATGACCGCCTGGCACCGTCATGGCATGGAGGTCTACCTCCATGGTCATGGTGTTGATCAGTCTGGTACGCTGCTGTGGGATGGCATTTCACTAAACCTGCAGAACATTGGACAGGTTAGCCAGGTTGCTGTTGGTGTTGATGTGGGGATATGCAGATTGCTTCAGCTAGTCCCACATGGATGGAATTGAGGTCAGGCGAGCTTTCTGGCCACACCATTCGCTCGATGCCTTCACCAGCCAGGAATGCAGTAGCTACTCTCCCTCTGTTTGGTCAGGCATTAATGTCATCCATGTACACAAATGCTCCACCATGGGCTGCAGCAAGTGGTGCAACATGTGGACGCAGCACTTGGTCAACATATCGTTGGGCTGTCAGGTTGCCAGCAATTTGCACAAGTGGTGTTTTCCTGGTAAGGCTTATACCACCCCACACCATGACACTCCGAACACCATAGGCTGTAACTGGTTGAACACATCACTCTGCATGTTGCTCGACGCCACACCCGTCTCCGGCCATCAAGGTGACTCGGGCAACTTCTCGTCTCATCGGTGAACAACACAACGCAACCTTTGTGACTTTTGAGAAAGGCAGTTTTTGTCTTTCATTTGAGCTCATTCAGCCATGAACTCATGGTCATTTTTTATTTTTCAACAACACTTAGGAAACATGTCACAGAACTATTTCTTAATTAGTTATATTGGTAAAATGTTTTACCTTAAGATGTTACGATGAATTGTTGAGGGGGGGACTTACTTTTGTTGATGTGTTTACATTGACCGTATTGAACAACCACTTTGTTGCTATGAAAGTCGCCATCTTGTAGGGCAAACCGTACGCGCATCTTAACACTACATCAATGCAGCACGCAGCGTTCCGGGTTTGATATCTATGGCACATGCAAGCGCATCCCCGGGCACACGCTCACAGACGCCATGTTGCAGGGCAGAGATTTGAGTGGTGAATCATATTCAATAAGGTCTGTAGGAGGGTGAGCTTATAGATGATGTGACCTCTGATGTCACACGAAAACCACAACATGATTCGCGCGCATACCGCTGGGCAAAACCTTTGTGTTTTGGCAGCCAGCTAGAAAGTGTATGCAATCTTACCATGACTACTTGTCTATCTGGCGAAACATGACGTATACAGTGTTTTTTCAACAGAGGGCGGTTTCAATGTAAACATAGGTCATATCGTCTATTACAAGTATCACACAAGCGCGAGTGGAATACGGAAAAATATAGCGCTTCTGCGTCCGAGACGCAGACGCACTATACTTTCCGTATTTCCACGAGCGTGTGTGTGATAACGTATTTATCTCCAAGCAAACTTGGCACATGACCATAGAACACACAAGACGCAGGTAGTGATATTAGCCATGCAATATAGGTTTTTATCACCACTCCATTCTGCAAATCTGATTAAAGGATAAGCGCATACTTGAAGATAAAGATTTGTTATTAACTTTTGTTTCAATCTTTTTTTTTTTATAGGAAGGAAAGAGTTATGTGCGGGGAGAGTGTGAAGTTTGTACTTGTCGCTACTCATTCTCAACATATAGTTATGAGTTTGAATGTGTCTACGATGGCACCCTACCAACCTGCGTCACTCAAGGTAGCCATTTTTTTTATTGATTTAAAGGCAGTGGTCACTATTGGTAATTACTCAAAATAATTATCATCATGAAACCTTTCTTGGTGACGAGTAATGGGGAGAGGTTGATGATATAAAACATTGTGAGAAACGGCTCCCTCAGAAGTGCCATAGTTTTTGAGAAAGAAGTCGGTTTCAACGAATTTGATTTCGAGACCTCCAGTTTAGAACTTGAGGTCTCGAAATCAACCATCTAAACGCACACAACTTCGTGTGACTAAGGTGTTTTCTTCTTTCATTATTATCTCGCAACTTTGATGACCGATTGAGCTCAAATTTTCACACGATAGTTATTTGATGCATATGTTGAGATACACCAACTGTGAAGGCTAGTCTTTGACAATTACCAATAGTGTCCATCCTTTAAAGACACTGGACACTATTGACCCCTTACACGCGTGTCACACGGGGGGACTGATGCCACGCTCACCCTGTTTGTGGACAGTTAGGTTTATGTGTATTAACGGCGCATCGCCTAAAATGCGCACTTCACTGCATAACGCGAAGCATAGAGTTATATATAAAAACGCACAGAGAAATTGCCCACAAGTAGGGGGCATTCAAGATTTTTCTGATGATGTTTATTTGGGTCAATTGGTACATGTAATGGTCAAAGACCAGTCTTCTCATTTGGTGTATCTCAACATATGCACATTGGTCGTCGAAGTTGCGAGATAACTAGGAAAAAAACAAAAAACACCCTTGTCACAGGAAGTTATGTGCTTTCATCAGATGCTTGATGTTGATACCTCAAAATCTAACTCTGATGTCTCGAAATATCTTCTTAACTTCGAAAACTACTTCTTTCTCGAAAACTACGCCACTTCAAATGGAGCTGTTTCTCACATTACCATTACTCGTTACCAAGTAAGGTTTTATGCTAATAATTTTTCTGAGTAATTACCAATAGTGCCCACTGCCTTAAACCATTAAATATTTGGTTTGTGGTAACACCATGTGTGTATCTACTTGCCAGGTAGAGTTCGTTCTTTAGAGAACTGTCTTTCTATGTTTTGCTACTGCCAAGTAGATTTATCGGATTGTTTCAGGAGACTTCTCAGTTTTAAAAAGAACTGTCTTGTTTTTTTTTAACTCCTACCTGGTTGGAAGAAATAGAAAATTGGCCTTTACCTTATTTGGATCGTTATTTACTGCACTAACCCTGATTGAGTTCTTAAATTGGTCTCAACATTTCGACTAGCTTGCTCTAGTCATCGTCAGGAGACTGATTTAAACATTTTAAGTTTTGAGTTTTTTAATTTTTATATAGCGCTTTTTCACTCCCTATGGGTGTCTCAAAGCGCTTCAAGATATTACCCAAGGTCACTGGGCCTAATTCACTCCTTAAACCATCTCAGCTCCCTGGGGAGTATACAGCCTCGTGCAACAAATGCGCTACTCGGCTAAATCAATTACAAGAACCATCTCTGCCCTCACAGGTCCCCATTTACCCCTGGGTGGAGAGAAGCAATAATGGTTAAGTGTCTTGCTCAGGGACACAAGTGTCACGACCGGGATTCGAAACTCACACTCTGCTGAACAGAATCAGCAGAGCTTGAATTCGGAGCTCTTAACCGCACGGCCATGACACCCCACATTTGTACACATGACGGGTAACTAAAGGCAGTGGACACTTTTTAAAACTTTTCTTCAATTTTTAGTTTTGTAAAATACCATCCCTGAATAACATAAGCCTGGATTTAAAATTTAAATCTCTTATTCAATATTAATTCTCTGTTTTTATTAGCACCCACTACAACGGTACCAACAACAACAACAACAACAACAACCACCGAGAAACCATCGACTACTGGTAAATATTATAATTCCTAAAAACTATCTGTTAAAAATATTCTTTTCTCAGTGCTTAAAGTATACACTGAACCACTGGCGTAGGTTAGAGGAAATACTTGTCTCGGATGTTGTTTTGTCTTTGTACCCATACATGTACATGTTTTTTATGTAAGTCAGTGTTGTGATAGTCTGTTGGTGTGTTTGTTTGTTTGTTTGTTTGTTCGTTTTTTGTCTGTCCGTAGGTACGGGAACGAAAGCCTTGCTTCACCCTATACCTAGATAATGTCCTGTATGTGATTGTTTATTCAACTTACGTGTAAATTTTTATTGTCTTGACTACATCTTTGGTTTGCCATTATTTATTCATTATCATGTATATTAACTTTAATGATGTACACAAATCTAACGTTATGGCAACATTGAAATAAATGTATTGAAATGAATGAAAGTTGACTTAGTTTTACCTTTCCTCATTTTCCACCTTTAGGACCACTGTTTGATTCATGTCGGGGGCACCATGTGGTTTGGTGTTTCAGTCCCTACCCGACTACAATGATTTTATCACCTGGGCCTAATTTCATAGAGCTGCTAAGCACACAAATTTGCTTAGCATGAAATTTCTTGCTTGATAAAAACAGGATTACCAACCAAATTTCCATTTGTTGCATAATGCTTTTTATTACTGGTATTCAACTGTTGTTTTCTTATCCTGAAAATCATGCAGAAATTTGGTTGGTAACCCTGTTTTTATCAATGAAGAAATTTCATGCTAAGCAAATTGTTGTGATTATCAGCTCTATGAAAATGGGCCCAGATGTTTTCCTCCCACATCTGAAACTGAAACTTCCTTCCTTGTCTTCTCTCCATTAGGTTCTTGGTTATTACAGTGATTAAGTTCCCTTTTCTGAGAGTCCTTGCCTTCACAACCAAAATTAATCAGCTGAAATGAAAATATTGTTTTATTAATGTTTTTGTTTTTCTTCTTTCTTTTTTTCTAGCTGGTACAACAGTGCCAACAACAGCTGGCACAACTCCATACATACCGAGTTAGTATCTTCTTTTAAAAGTATTCCATCATTTGATAAATTTAATTGATCTCAGGATTTCTGTTTTTGTTTTAAAAATTATCATTATGGCGTGTCATGGCCCAGCGTTTAACAGCACTTGACTTCAGCTTTGGTGTTTCTGAGTCTTGGTTCGAGTCCAAGTCGTGACACCTGTGTCCTGCTTCGGCAAGACACTTAACCATTTCTTCGTCGTTCAGATGAGACATAAAGCCGTTGGTCCCGTGTGTTTTTTATCGCGCGCAAAAGAACCCAGTGCACTTATCTTAAAGAGAAGGGGGTTTATTGTTTGTTTGGCAGCATAGTGCGCTACAGCATCTTGTAAAAAATTACATGGTGCTTTGTAAAAGGAGTAGATCTCATAATTCAAACGTAGTCCCTCATACCTCGCAGGAAAATACTGAAAATTGAAGCGCCTGGACCGTCACTGAGTGACAGATATGTGCGCTATTTGAGCAGCAACTTTTGTTATTATAATTAATATTAACTCTGTTTCTCCTCATAGTTACTCTTTTCAGGTGATCATAACCAAAAGATAAGCTTGGGCGATACTACGATATTATCAAGTATCGCGATACTAATTTGCAAACGATTTCGATATCGGATCAATTTGGTTTTAATCGATATCAATTAAGTATCACAATATCGCGATGTATTTCCTAGCTGAGACATCTGCACCCCATAGGTTTGGAGTAAAACCAGAAGAATAGGTCATTAGAACACCTCTCTTATACTATGACTGTCTCTTATACAACTTTCACTAGGAGTTTGAAGACTAATGATGTCAAATTTAATTAATCGCGATTATATCAAATATCGCTATATATTGTCGGCAATATATAGTGAATAAAATAAATCGATATCGCCCAAGCTTACCAAAAGAACAACAAATATTTGATAATTTGTAGATACCTTTTTGGATTGTTGATAGTGCAGCGACGTAGCTTTCGATGTCATCACATTATCATCATTCAGCCTTGTGATTTAAACCTCCATCATGTGATTGCCTTTTGGTCATCTACATAGAAATAGAGCACTTTGTGTCGTGGCGTAGCGATACCAAGCGATATGCGTGTTTGGCAAAATGATCATCGCGTTCGCCTGTGTGGTAAAATGGCATCGCACTTAAACCGTTTCTATGTGTTTTCATTGGTCATTGTTCATGATGTCATCTGTATGGCAAAGAAAAAATGGCATACGCGTGTCCATAAAAATTGTCTCACTACGAAATCACACGCATAATGACGCACTCAGGGTTCTCCGGGTTCTATTTCTATGGTCATCTACAATGAGCGACTGTCGTGTGATCGTCACATGACAGGTTTAATCACTTCACTAAGAGATATGTGATGACATCTTGGTTTCCAATATGATGTCATCAAAAGCTTATTCACCACACTGTCAACGATTCTAAAAGGTACCTCAAAAATGCTCTTGTCTCGACGTTAGAATCCAATATTATTTCACATTCTGTTAATAAACATATGAAAATGGTTTGGTTTCCTTTATTTCAGTTTGTAGGGATGAATGCCACGTGGTCGAACCGATTCCGTGCGAATCACAAGATATTGCAGCTCAGCATGATCCTGCCCCGTTTACACGAGACTCATTTTGCAATCCGGCTTTTGCCAGATTTAACCCCTTGTACCCAGAGCTGTGTAAATGTCGCGAGGGTTACATCCGAGACCACACTGGGGATTTAAGCTCAAGCTATCTGGTATTTCACATTGGGTTCTCATGGGAAACATACATGTGTGTGAAGCTCGAGGAACCATGTACACATGGACCCTGCATCATAGATGGCACTTCTCTTTCGGTATGTACTACTCTCTTAAATGATTTGGATACTTTTTCAAAATGTCCATAGATTTACATTAAACTTACAGGGTTTGGAGATAATGATAGTGGAAAGCTTCCCTTCAAATATTACTTACTGAGGTGCTGTAGTTTTTGAGTAAAACAATGTTATGAAAATACGTTTGTACATTCTTAAAATAATTTTCGTCTCATTTATCACATCGTCGTTTGAGCAGATGAAACAAGAACAGCGATCCGTCTTGTTCTCGAGCATCCAAGAACACACCGCCCGAACTCGGCCAAGCAGTGAAGGCAGCATTGCCCATGAAAAAACTAATGCACATTTCAAAAGTCAACTGCTGTTGCATGTTGGAAATATATACAAATGTACAAAATCAATTGCTGTTGCATGACTTGCATTTTGCAATAAGTAACTACAGTTTGTTGTGTTGTTTGTGCATTTTGTTTGCAGCCAGGAGAGTCGGTTCAGAAAGACTGCCAGTTATGCACCTGTGAGCTAGTTGATGAGGAAAACAGTGAAGAAACGCAATATGAATTGAATTGCAGAAGAGTGGTGGACTGTACAACGACACCAGGTAGGTTAATAAAAAAGTTTTTAGAGGACTTTTAGATTCACTGAGAGAATAATAACACTGGACTCAAACTCTGGTGTTTCTGATCAGCAGAGTGTGGGTTCGAGTTCCTGTCATGACATTTAGTATTTTACAATTTTTTTATATTTTTATATTTTAGTCTTTAGTAACTAATTTTTTAAAGATGTTTTGCTCCTGGTGGTTTTGTTTAGTTGAGTTTTGTTTACCTTCTCTTGTGTTTTTTAAACTGCCGTTTCTATATTTTGTATTGCATTTTTAAAATATTTTTTTTATTTTGTGTTTAGCGCCTTGCGGCCTGGCATAAGGCGCCATATAAATACTCTTTATTATTATTATTATTATTATTATTATTATTATTATTATTATTATTGTTATTGTTATTGTTATTGTTATTGTTATTGTTATTGTTATTGTTATTGTTATTGTTATTGTTATTGTTATTGTTATTGTTATTGTTATTGTTATTGTTATTGTTATTGTTATTGTTATTGTTATTGTTATTGTTATTGTTATTGTTATTGTTATTGTTATTGTTATTGTTATTGTTATTGTTATTGTTATTGTTATTGTTATTGTTATTGTTATTGTTATTGTTATTGTTATTGTTATTGTTATTGTTATTGTTATTGTTATTGTTATTGTTATTGTTATTGTTATTGTTATTGTTATTGTTATTGTTATTGTTATTGTTATTGTTATTGTTATTGTTATTGTTATTGTTATTGTTATTGTTATTGTTATTGTTATTGTTATTGTTATTGTTATTGTTATTGTTATTGTTATTGTTATTGTTATTGTTATTGTTATTGTTATTGTTATTGTTATTGTTATTGTTATTGTTATTGTTATTGTTATTGTTATTGTTATTGTTATTGTTATTGTTATTGTTATTGTTATTGTTATTGTTATTGTTATTGTTATTGTTATTGTTATTGTTATTGTTATTGTTATTGTTATTGTTATTGTTATTGTTATTGTTATTGTTATTGTTATTGTTATTGTTATTGTTATTGTTATTGTTATTGTTATTGTTATTGTTATTGTTATTGTTATTGTTATTGTTATTGTTATTGTTATTGTTATTGTTATTGTTATTGTTATTGTTATTGTTATTGTTATTGTTATTGTTATTGTTATTGTTATTGTTATTGTTATTGTTATTGTTATTGTTATTGTTATTGTTATTGTTATTGTTATTGTTATTGTTATTGTTATTGTTATTGTTATTGTTATTGTTATTGTTATTGTTATTGTTATTGTTATTGTTATTGTTATTGTTATTGTTATTGTTATTGTTATTGTTATTGTTATTGTTATTGTTATTGTTATTGTTATTGTTATTGTTATTGTTATTGTTATTGTTATTGTTATTGTTATTGTTATTGTTATTGTTATTGTTATTGTTATTGTTATTGTTATTGTTATTGTTATTGTTATTGTTATTGTTATTGTTATTGTTATTGTTATTGTTATTGTTATTGTTATTGTTATTGTTATTGTTATTGTTATTGTTATTGTTATTGTTATTGTTATTGTTATTGTTATTGTTATTGTTATTGTTATTGTTATTGTTATTGTTATTGTTATTGTTATTGTTATTGTTATTGTTATTGTTATTGTTATTGTTATTGTTATTGTTATTGTTATTATTATTATTATTTAACCATTATTGCTGCATACCTTGGATGGGGCTTTTAAACCATAGATTTTAAATAGTTGTTCTAGATTTATACATTTTTCTTTCTTAACATGGAAATAAAATTTAATTGAGTTGTACTGTGCGATAATGTGTGGGTGGACTGTCCCTAAAGGAAATGGACATTTATAAACTAGATCCGAACAAGGCAAAGACAATGGAACAGTTAATCAAGTTCAAAAACATGGAAGCTACCTAATACTTGGGAGCTAAAAGTTCTTCTTGATACCAACTTTTCTCCCAATTTTATTTACCATTCCATGTTATATATTTCAGGATCTACAACTACAATTATTACGACTCGCAGCACAACTCCTCCGATAACTACTACAAGAAGAACAACCACATCCATACCAACAACCACGCCCATAGGGACAACCACGCCCATACCAACAACCACACCCTTTAGGCCAACCACACCCGGACTAACAACCACACCCTTAAGGACAACCACGCCCATACAAACAACCACACCCTTCAGGTCAACCACACCCTTCAGGTCAACCACACCCTTCAGGTCAACCACACCCATAAGGTCAACCACACCCATAAGGACAACCACGCCTATCAAGTCAACCACGCCCATACCAACAACCACACCCTTTAGGCCAACCACACCCGGACTAACAACCACACCCTTAAGGACAACCACACCCTTCAGGTCAACCACACCCTTCAGGTCAACCACACCCATAAGGTCAACCACACCCATAAGGACAACCACGCCTATCAAGTCAACCACGCCCATCATATCAACCACGCCTTTGAGGACAACTTCACCCTATAGTACCACAGGAGCTCCAACAACAGCTGAGAAAACAACTCCCGTAGTTGAGACAACAACAGGTAAGAAATCAAAAAGTTTTAAGGAATGTTCAAAAGTTTTGACTTACTATAATTGCGTTTTCATTCTGTTATGATAAGGTCAACTTAACTTCTGCAGCCGCTGTTTTTCACTTCTGAAAGTTGTGTTTTGAAATACTTTTTGTGCCCTCATGAAGTATCAATATCTAAACAAAAACTGTATTTTAAATGCTTTGCGCTGCGTTTATGAAGATTTCTTTGTGCTGGGATCAAGTTGTGGAGGCATTTCAACATGTTCGAGGTAAACATCTCAGTTTTTAGCCAAAGAAGTGAGCAGCATTTAGCATGACGCAAGAACTGACAGATAAGTATTCTTTCTGTAAAGTATTATGAATTTTTATAATGGTCGTTTGTCCAATCTTTAACTTAAAAAAATTAATCTATATGTTTTATGGAACTGCTGAAGTTGCAAAGTACAACAATTTCTTTTACCATGTGACTGGTATCCTGCTTTTTTTGTTCTCAGCAGAAAATTGTGAAGTCGTGTTTTATGTTTAAGCAGCTCCATGAAATTTGGGCCCTGGTTCTAGAATGTCATCAACAAATCTGCTGACCTGGGCCCAATTTCATGGAGCTGCTTAAGCACAAAATTTTGCTTAAGCAATAAATCTTTGCTTAGTTAAATCAAGTTAGCGGCCAAGACTCCACCCAATTGTTGCACATAAGCTAAATACCAGTCACAAGCAATGTATACGGCATGAAATTTTTGCCAGTAATCTGTAAAACAAGCAAGCTAATTTCGTGCCCCAGCAGTATTTAGATTTTAAAACGTGTTTCTTAGGCTGTCCTAATTTGTTTTATTTGTCTATGTTATAAGTAGTATTTTTTGTAAAAAATATAGAACTTGTTCCAGTTAATGCAAATAATACAATGCAATTTGAGGAAGGCTTTTTAACAAAGTTAAATTTGTTTTCTATCTCTGGATAAGTTTATTGCTTGACACGTCTGCTGGAGCTGGAAATTGAAGAAATGTGGACCGTCTCAGATGGAATAAATGAGAAAATTCTTGAAGATCGCTACGCTCCTTGGAAGGTGGACAGCATCATCTTAATTCCAATCATCAAGACAATGCTTCGTACCTCGGCAGAAATCAGAGGTCTGCAAATCAAGGGGATGGTGACCCAATTAATGGAGTTTACGTTGGGATACAGCATCAACAGAACTCTGGACTTCCAGTACATGGTAAAACATTTCATCAGGCTAAATTACACACCAAACAAATTACATTAAAGGAACACGTTCCCTTGGATCGGTAGAGTTGGTCTTTGAAAAGCGTGCTGTAACCGTTTGTTGTAAAATGTGTATGGTTAGAAAGATATTGTAAAAGTAGAATACAATGATCTACACAAATATGCCTCGAAATTGCGTGGTTTTCTTTTTACCCTGTTGACTAACACGGTCGGCCATTTATGGTTGACTCCCATAAATGGCTGACTGTGATAGTTCGCGACGTAAAAGGAAAACCGTGCCATTTCGAGTGATTCTTGTGTGGATCATTATATTCTACTTTTAAAACATCTCTCTAACCATATGCGTTTCATAACCAACGGTTTGAAACGCTACTAATAGACCAACTCGTCCGATCCAGGGCAACGTGTTCCTTTAAACTGTTCCAATGGTGCGTTTTGGTGGTCATAACCAATTACCGATTCGGTAGAGGTTGATATTGTGTATGAAAAATAATAAATAATAATAATAATAAGACTTGTAATGCGCACATATCCACCCTGCTGGGTGTTCAAGGCGCAGTAAAACCAAAAACAAAACAAAAACAAAACACAACACAAAGAAAAACAGACACAACAAAATTAGTCATTGAAAACCTGTGACATAAGATAAGTTTTGAGAAGAGACTTGAATTTTGCGGTACAAACACAAGATCGAAGATTAAGTGGTAGAGAGTTCCAGATGCGTGGCGCGGCTGAAGAAAAAGACCTGTCAACCCATGAGTGTCGAGACTTGGGTTCAATGAGGAGAAGCTTGGAACTTGATCGAAGATTCCTTGATGGAGTGTAAACTTGAAGCAGTTCAGAAATATAGTGGGAGCCTTGCCATTTAGAGCTTTGTGGACAATGAGCATCAGCTTGAAGATGATTCGTTGAGAGATAGGGAGCCAGTGTAGTTGTTTCAGAATGGGGGTGATAGAACAGGATTTTCTAGACAGTGTCACAATGCGGGCAGCAGTATTTTGGAGCCGTTGAAGTCGGGAAATCTGGTTGTTAGGAACACTGTAGAGAAGAGCATTGCCGTTGTCAAGACGAGAAGTAACAAATGCATGAATGACCTTTTCAGTGGCACTTTTGTCCAAGTACTTGCGAATCTTACCTATATCCCTGATGTGATATGATGATAAACGAACAATATTGTTGATGTGTGGCTGAAGTGTCATCGATGAATCAAAAATAACCCCCAAGTTCCGAGCTTTCAGCGAGGGAGCTATCCGAGCATCACCGATGGAGATGTATGGCACTGAAACCTTAGTTAACTGTTGACGTGACCCAAATAAAAGGAACTCTGTCTTATCATCATTTAACTTCAGGAAGTTTTGTTGTGTCCAACATCGAATCTCTTGGATGCATTTCTCAAGTCTTGCAATAGATGCATTGGCGTTTTCTTGAGAAGATTTAAACGTGATGTATAGCTGAGTGTCGTCTGCATACACATGGTAATTCAGATTAAATTTGAGGATGATGTCACGAATCGGTAAAGTGTACAGCGTAAACCACTACGGGCCGAGTACCGACCCTTGTGGCACAGAGTAGTTCAAAACAACAGGGTCGGATATCGCAGTGCCAATACATACATGCTGAGTTCTATTGTGGAGATACGATTTGCACCATGCTAGGGTTGTGTCCTCTATGCCAAGGTGATTCTAGAGCCGAGAGAGAAGGATGTTATGATCAACAGTGTCAAAAGCAGCACTCAAGTCTAGCAGGACTAGTGCTGTAAGGTTACCATTGTCCATAGAAGAGAGAATATCGTTGCTCACACGGACTAGTGCAGCCTCGGTCCCATGGAAAGGCTTGTATGCTGACTGGAACACGTCGGACAGGTTGAAAGTATGAATGTGATCAGAAATACGTGATGACACTACTCGTTCGATGACTTTTCCAAGATATTTTAAGTTTGCAACCGGTCTGTAGTTTTTGAATATCTCCTTGTCCAGGTTTGGTTTCTTGATGAGCGGCCTGATGTAGGAAACTTTGAGGCTATCGGGGAAACAACCGGAACTGAGAGATTCGTTTACAAGCTTAGTGATGTAGGGTACAAATATATCAATGTTTTGCTTTATCATGGATGTTGATACTGGATCCAGCTCACAGGATTTTGAAGGAGATTTCATAATAACCCTTTGAATCTCAGCAACAGTGGCAGGCTCAAACACAGATAGTCTACACTCTGGTTGCAGATGTGGCAATGTCTGCGGCACGTTGTAAGGGACTGATGAAAATGATGAGCGGATGTCTGAAATCTTGGTGACAAAGAATTTCTGGAACTCATTTGCTAAGTCCTGGTTATTGTAGGTGGATGGAAGGACAGGGGTTTTGGGTTTGAGCAACAACTTACCAATTATCTTGAAGAGCTTCTTTTGATCTCCTGAGGATTCTTGTACTTGAGATGAATAATGGATGATCTTTGCCTGGTTGATCAAATTCCTAACTACTTTACATTGGTTGCGATATTCTTGTCGTTGTATTGCCAATTTGCCATTTTTCCGCCACTTCCGCTCCAGTTGACGACAGATCTTTCTCGCTGTACGAATATCATCATTGAACCAGGAGACTTCAGTTCGGACCTTGACTGATCTCGTTTTCCAAGGTGCGTATTTATCCAAGATGTCACTGACTGTACTCTCATATTGGCTGACATAGGAATCCAAGCAGTCATGATCAACTTCTAGATTTGCTAAATGAGTGCCTATGTCGTGGAACACTTCGGGAGAATTCACATGTTTCCATTGTCGGCTCTTTATAGTGACGGTTGGGACTTTGGGCTTGTGTATGAGTGCCACGGCAGCTCCAGGCTGTATATTCCCCACGGAAAGGGTATTAGTGAGAAGACTGGTCTTTGACAACTACCGAAGGTGTACCTTCCCTTTAATGGGATGTTATTTGCCCAACGACCAGGGCACTATTGTGGAAAGCACATTGAGACAGTTATTGTGAAACGCGCTATTTAAGAATTTGTTACTTCTTGTTTCTCTAAATCTCTTTCTACTTTTGTTTGATTTTGCAGGACCTGTCAATAGAGCTTATTCAGAATAAATCCATTGATGTACTTTTCACCGAGCCTCTAAGATTTGTCTCTGACTTGGAGTTCAGGTTAAAGACAAATCCCACTGAGAATACTCCTCTACAGTTAGACTACTTGGGGTGTCTTGAACGTAGGTTTACATTATCAGAGTGGAAAATGTTTAGTCGTGGTCGGGCAGATATGAGCACCGAACTCAAGCTCTGGTGTTTCTGATCAGCAGAGTGTTGATTTGAGTACGGGTCGTGACACTTGTATCTTGTACACTTTACCATTTTTGCTTCGTCCTTTTAGGACGTAAAGCTGTAGGTCCCATGTGTTGTGAATGTTGGGAACTTAGTGCACTTATGGTCAAGAGAATGGGTTGGCCCGTTGTTCCTGGAGTCGATTTTACAAAGAGTTTCACTAGTCCTAGGAGATATATACACTTTCGGAACAGAAAAAAAAAATAAAAGTTCACATAATTTACAAATAACTTACAGGGTTTACAGAAGGTAATGGTTAAAGACTTCTCTTGAAATATTATTCCATGAAATGCTTTACTTTTTGAGAAAACATTAAAACAATTATCAATTCTTGATATTGAGAATTACGGATTATAGTACTACATGTATAACACATGTCATGACACGGCGAAACGTGCGGAAACAAGGGTGGGTTTTCCCATTATTTTCTCCCAACTCCAATGACCGATTGAGCCTAAATTTTCACAGGTATTGTATAAACAAGTTGTGATACACGAAGTGTGGGCCTTGACTACTGTTTACCGAAAGTGTCCAATGGCTTTAAGACTAGTCTCTACTCTTTGTGGTATCCACCCCTGGTTTGATCGGCTGCATTTTGCGCCACATCAACTTGTAAACCATTACAAAAGATATTTTACACAGTTTCACTTGAGGTTTCTGACTTTTAATTTTGTCCTTACTTTCATAGGTATCTAGCCCTATCTATTGGAAAATGAGTGCGTCACAAAATTCAATTTGACATTAGACCTTGCCTTTTAAAAATTTAAAACAGTTGCATTTATACCTCAGGTCATTATGGTTGGTGAACAGTTTGCAACTGTATGAAGTTCCAACTTTGCTAAAAAAATAAATCAGTCACCTCTTTAAACTCGCTTCTCACTGAAACTGGTTTTATCTGTTGCCATAGCGATTTATGGGACAACGCCAGAACTTACCACATCAGGGTCTGCTACCACAGGTTTGTCTCAGACGTGATTCTTAAGAATGTGTTTTGGTTCATCTTTGGGTCGGGCCGTAATTTACCCACAACTTTGCTCATTTTGACATTTTTCACATTAAGATTGATGTAAGTTTTCAAAAAAAATTTCAGGTTGGATTATTTCAATACAAATTTTCACATTCATTCATATTTGGATTTTTTTCAACTTTTGCCATTTTCACATTTCAGTTGATACAAATTTTCACATTTGTTCATGCTTGGATTATTTAAACTTTCTACATTTAAATGATTAAAGTGTTCACGTTTTTGTTCACTCATTTTGATTATTTAAACATTTTGACATTTTCACCTTTAAATTTATTCATAATTGTTTTGATTGTTTAAAGTTCAGGGCTCGAAATTAACACTGGACTGTTGGAGTCGGGCCTGTTCATACAGGCATGAAATCTTCCTAACTCTTTCCAATTTCTGACTGGTAAATTCACCTGTGACACTTAAAGGATTTGGGTACTTTTTGTTTCACAAAACACAACGTCGACAGATTAACATTAAACTTACACCATTTGAAGAAATATAATGATAGTAGAAAGCATATCGTCAAATATCACTTGCTGAGGTGCTGTAGTTTTTGAGAAATGAGTAAACCAATGTCATGAACTTACGCTTTTACATGCTTAAATAATATTTGTCTCATGATCACCGAGACGAAAAAGGAAGCTTTCTACTATCATTATCTTCAAACTGTGTAGGTTTAATGTAAATCTGTGGACATTGTTTTTTGTCCTACAAAAAGTACATGTATGTAGACCCTTTAATCAGTTGTAGTATATTCATGCAACGTAAGGATGTTACGTAATATTTACTAAATCAGGAAAAATTATTTTGACTTTTTGTTTAATTATAATCCTTTGAGGTTTTTTAATCATTTGGTTTTATTCATCTTTTTACAATTTATATTTTGTACTTTAATACTAAGATCTTTAAAGACACTGGACACCTTTGGTAATTGTCACAGACCAGTCTTTTCTCACTTGAGTATTTCAACATATGCATAAAATAACAAACCTGTCAAAATTTGAGCTCAACTGGTCGTCAAAGTTTTGAAATAATAATGAAACAAAAAACACCCTCATCACACGAAGTTGTGTGCTTTTAGATGCTTGATTTCAAGACCTCAAATTCTAAATCTGAGGTCTCAAAATCAAATTCATGGAAAATTACTCTTTTCTTGAAAACTACGTTACTTCAGAGGGAGCCGTTTCTCACAATGTTTTATACTATCAACCTCTCCCCATTACTTGTTACCAAATAAGGTTTTATGCTAATAATTATTTTGAGTAATTACTAATAGCGTCCACTGCCTTTAAATCTTTAACGGCTTTATCACTTTTGTAATAATTTTGATATTCATGTTTTAATTTTATCCTTTGTCATCATGGATTGGTCTTCCTTTTGGGAAGGGCATGTGGTCATAATTTTAAATTTGTTAAACGTTTATGATTAATAAAGGATGACTACATTTTTTAATTGATTTTATTTGAGTCTCATTTGCATGTTGTCATTGTCATATAATTATAAAAGATTCATAGCCACCCATATTGATTCTGAAATAGAAACTTTGATTGGCTGTTATTTTCCCGCTTCTTTCTGGATCCTTCCCTTAATCCCTTTCCCCTCTCTTTTTCTATAAATGGATATGTATTTGTTTGTACTTGTTTAAACCTCTGAAGAAGGTCCGGTTTGGATTGAAAGCTAATGCCATCTACCCTATTCATTATAAAAGATTGCATATTATTGCATGAACGCCACTCTGATTGCATACACTTCATTGAGATCATTTGACAATTTCTTGCTCGCTTTACTAAACAGCAAAATCACAGAAACCCATTTCAGTAAGATTTCAGTCACTTAAACTTGTGAAGTTGTTGTTTTAAAATTCCAGAAGAGCCTCTTACAACCGTGGTAACTACTACAGAGGGAGCGACAACAACTGTTGTAACTACTTCACCTGAACTGACAACAACAGAAAAAACAACAGTCATCAGCACAACAGGTACAAATGGTCACAACTTCATCTGTCTAAATATTTTATTTTGTACAACTCTAAAATTTTGAAAATTAGTATTACATTTTTGTTTATTTTAAAGCCATTATACACTTTTGGTACAGAAAAAAAAAAGTTCACAGATTTACAAATAATTTACAGGGTTTACAGATGGTAATGATGGAAGACTTCTCTTGAAATATTATTCCATGAAATGCTTTACTTTTCGAGAGAACATAAACAACATCAATTCTCGGTAGCGAGAATTACAGATTTATTGTAAACACATGTCATGACACGGCGAAATGTGCGGAAACAAGAGTGGGTTTTCCCGTTATTTTCTCCCGACTCCAATGACCGATTGAGCCTAAATTTTCACAGGTTTGTTAAGTTGTGATACACGAAGTGTGGGACTTGGACAATAATGTTTACCGAAAGTGTATAATGGCTTTAACCAGCAAGTGGTACTTTTAGTACTATGTTTTTTAGCTTTCACGAATGTTAAGACATTTAAGTTTTTCCTTTTTATTTTTTGAGCAGACAATCAGCTTATTGAATTGAGTTTATATTAATCAGGTTTTCAATAACATCTTTGTTTTATCTATAAGCTCTCGTTTTATTTTGTTTTCTTTTGTAGAAGAGCCAACTACAACTGTGACAGTAACAACAACTGTTACCACTCGGGAAACAACAGCTGTTCCGTCAACTACTGGTACACCAATCACCACAGAAGAGGTTATTACTACTATTGTAACTACCTCTCCAGAGGCAACAACAACTGAGGAGACAACTACTGTACGCACCACTACACAGCCAACAACGACTGGTAAGAATTTCACTTGTATATGTATACCTTAAAATGACTTGAGAGTTTAAACTTAGCTCGATGCTCAGGCGTTAGTTTAAAATCCCGTCATTTCATTTTCCAGAAGCCCCAACAACTACTGAAGCAACTACCACTCGTGTGACAATCACTGCAGCACCTACAACTTCTGTCCCTTCTACAACAACTGAGGAAGTCAGCACCACGGTTGTGACAATTTCTCCAGAAACAACTACAAAAGAGATAACCACTGTGACCTCCACAGCTGGCCCGTCAACCACACCTGAAGAATGTGCTGAGGACCTTGATGATTATGACAAAGTGACAGTCTCAAGAGGAAATTCTGACAGCTCTTCACCGGTTACACCCGATCAATGGTGGAAACCAGACAGTCCTTCAAAAACCACTCGTTATCCTCATGAGGGATCACACTTGATTGTGACCTTCGACCCAAGAAGTACAGTTACATCTGTAATTGTCACAAATGAAGAAGGAGTGTCTGAGGAAGTCACCATTGCCTTTGAGTTTCAGCCAAGTGACCGTGCTAAATACCTACCACTTGCCAATGAAGCAAATTCAAACATCTTTATCGGAAACACTGACACCAAAATCTCTTTACCATCAAGCTTGCCATTCATAACAAGACTGAAAGTATACCTTGTTAAACCAAATCCTGATTCAAGTTATAAAATAGTCTTCAACGGCTGTGAAGAGACAGGTAATTCCAATCTTCAAGCTAACTTTTAAATGATAGGGAAATATTCATGTAAATTATCTCAGTTAAGATTTTTCCTCCTCATCTTTAAGAGAACAAATGCCTGCTTTTCACATTTGTGTGGCGTTTTAAATTTCAGTTTCTACCAGCACGGAGGTGTTCAGTTCTACTGTCAGCACTACACGTGAAATCACAGCCGCACCCACAACTACAGGCACACCTACAACCACTGAGGTGATCACTACCACTGCTGTACAAACCACCACTCCAGAAGCAACAACTACTGAGGAGACAACTACTGTACGCACCACTACACAGCCAACAACTACAGGTAAGATTGAAGTTATTCGCTTTAATACACTTGGAACAAAGTCAAAATACTTACCATTGCCCCATCCCAAGGTCTGATTTCACCTGTTATACATAATCATCTGTTTTTCCAGAAGCCCCAACAACTACTGAAGCAACTACCACTCGTGTGACAATCACTGCAGCACCTACAACTTCTGTCCCTTCTACAACAACTGAGGAAGTCAGCACCACGGTTGTGACAATTTCTCCAGAAACAACTACAAAAGAGATAAGCACTGTTAGCACAACTGCAGGTAAGCTTAAAGCCACTGGACACCTTTGGTAATTGTCAAAGACCAGTCTTCTCATTTGGTGTATCTCAACATATGCATAAAATAACAAAACCTGTGTAAATTTGAACTCAATTGGTCGTAGAAGTTTCAAGATAATAATGGAAGAAAAAACACTACTGTCACTCTAAGTTCTGTGCCTTCAGATGTTGATTTCGAGACCTCAAAATCTAATTATGAGGTCTTGAAATCAAATTCAAATATTTAAGTAGAACATTACATTTTTCTCAAAAACTACATGTATGCTACTTCAGAGGTGAGAGCCGTTTCTGTCAACAGCTCTCCATTGCTTGTTACATACCAAGTAAATTTTATATGCTAACAGTTATTTTGAATAATTACCAATAGTGTCCTAGGCCAGTGCCTTTAACCCTTTAGCCCGCATAACGCCCGGAGGCGCCCTGCGTATGACCACGCATACCGCCCGCACGCGCCCGCGCAGTTTGACTTGGTGTTATTTGAGTTATACACATGCGATTATAACGCAGCAAACAGCCGTAGATAGAGCGCGATCTCAAGATGTCAACAGTCTAAAAATAGCACATGGTCCACATAAGAAAAAATGACGTAAGGTTCAAAGGTCGAAAGTCATTTTATACTCAAACAACGCATGTATGAGTGGGTGCTTTTTCTCTGTGTGTAGCTGTACGTTTTCTCTGTGTAGCCGGATCGTATAGGAAATGTACCACGTACTACGCGCGCATGTACACAGTAATGATAGTCTCCAGCTTGTTTCGCGTCAAACTTTCTGGTGTTTTTACACATGGAATACCGCGATTTGAAAGGATTTTACAAAAAAAAAAAAAAAAAAATTACAAAAGATTTTAGGTACAGAAGGTATCTGTTGATAACAGAGGCATTCATTTTCATTTCTCAAGGTATGTTGTGATTATTTTCAACCACTTATCGTAGCTTTGTTTTCCTGTCGGACGACAGTAAAGTTGAGAAAACTTGTGTGCACAACTTTCCACGTAAACAAACCTTCACTTGATACGCAAACAATGTTTTCAATTTTTTTTGTATCTCTCTTATGTTTCCAACCTGAAAGCTTGAATTTTGTGAGACAAACAAAGCAACTGTGACAATCATCCAAAAGATAATTTTATCCTCTACAAAATAAACTCAACTTGTAACACGAGAAAATAATCACACCGACAGTTATCCGACGTTTTTTTGGATAGGGCCGGAAATCGATTGAATTTTCCTAGCGCACTAAGGAGCGTGTGACATTATGTTCAATGTTGCGTGCGTGCTAAAGGGTTAAACAATACCAAGCAAATGTCTTATCTCAAAGTACTGTGTATCTTTAAATAATCAGGGGAAAAATTCAAATGATTTATTCTTTTAGTTCCTTCAACTACTGAGGTTGAGACAACTGTAGCCACGACTACTGGAGCAACAACAATTATCACAACTGCATCGCCAACAACGACTGGCGAAGTCACAACCACAGAGGCTCCAACAACAACTGAAGAAGCTTCTACGACCATTGTTTACACAACTACTCCTCAGGGAACGACAAAAGAGGCCACAACAATTGTGACGACCACTACAGCGGCAACAACTTCTGGTAAAACTCGTTGTTGTGATACTCGTTTGAACAATCACAGTATACAAAAGCTCCATTATGAATTTCCAAGTTTTGCCACAAAACCTTGGAAGGTATACGTCCTTTTTCAAAAGTGGGTGTGTTTACTTTGCATTACTTTGGGGCAGTCTGCAGCCATACTATTTTGTGCATGATCTAATTGAGATCCAATTGACTTGAAAATCAATGACTTAATCCATGTGTACAAACCTCCCAGACAGCTCCGCTCCTCAAACAACTTGCTCCTGAACGTTCCACGTTGCCTGCACTCCTGGGGTGATCGCTGTTTTTTCACATGCCGGGCCATGTCTTTGGAATAGCGTCCCACTTCAACTCAGAAAAGCAGATACTTGTTCCAAATTCAAAAATCATCACAAAACATATCTTTTTCGCAAACTTTAGCCTCCAAACTTTTGGTTGTCTGGTGTCATTGTGTATTAGCAGAGTTGTTGTTTTTTGCACCAGGAGTGTCATCATTGACAGACATGGCGCACTAGAAATGTCCATCATTATTATTTTTATTAATTAAAGGCAGTGGACACTATTGGTAATTGTCAACACTAGCCTTCACAGTAGGTGTATCTCAACATATGCATAAAATAACAAACCTGTGAAAACTTGAGCTCAATCGGTCATCGAACTTGCGAGATAATAATGAAAGAAAAAACACCCTTGTCACACGAAGTTGTGTGCGTTTAGATGGTTGATTTCAAGACCTACCTCAAGTTCTAAATCTGAGGTCTTGAAATCAAATTCGTGGAAAATTGCTTCTTTCGTGAAAACTACTTTACTTCAGAGGGAGCCGTTTCTCACAATGTTTTATACCATCTATCTATCCCCATTACTCGTCACCAAGTAAGGTTTTATGCTAATAATCATTTTGAGTAATTACCAATAGTGTCCACTGCCTTTAAGTGTTTGGAAAAAGAATTAAAATGTACACACATAGTAGTTCATATAGCTTCCCCGGTCTGCCCCAGGTACTTTCAAATAGCTTTGACGTCATTCTAGGGGCTCACTCCGGTCAGCCTCAACTGCCCTGCCTGTGGAGTGGGTCACTTGGGGGCTGGCCCCAGGTGCATGATACATGTATCACTACGAGTGGGCGTTTGATCATTTGATTATCTCTTGTCAGGGGCTCACCCGAGTGAGCAGCTTGGGGTCGACACAGGGAAGCTAATCAAAGCACCCATAGATAACAGGTGTGAATTGCCAGAGGAAAAGGATGTTCTTTTCTTGCTTCTTTCTCGTAATGAGTTATCTGCAGATGAACGAATGTGTGGGTTGCCTGTTGATTGAAATCCTGGGTTTATCGACAAAGTTTCTTGTGTTTTTAGGCAAGACACTGAATTATTAATGTGTGGTTCCTTGGCTGTGGTAAGAGTAGCTGTCTTGTTCGCATTTGGCGCCTTACAAATGTCTTACTATTATAGACGATGTGACCTGTGACATCACATGTTTACAAAAGAGCCACAGAGCCCGGACTTCCTGCAGTCATGATTTGTACACAGCTCAATGGAAGAAAATATAAAATCTTATATTTTATGGAGATTGCACTGTCTAATTCTTATAAACTTTTGATATGATGAAAGGGGGCACATCTCCAAACTTGTCCAGCTTTTACTTTCATAACTTTTTGTTTATGTGGAAATTACGACACAAAATGTAAACTTTCCCATAGGATCTGTGTAGTACAGTGCCTGCCATGAATACTTAAAGAATGTACAAGGTCACACTTATTGTAAACAAAGGTCAAATGGTCTATAGTGAAATTGACTGGGTAAATTTTTAAATGATTTTGGGGTTGAACAAAGATTTTACTAGAGTGGGATTCGAACCAACGGTTTCCGAACCAACATGCCGGCGCTCTACCAACTGAACTATCTATGCTATATTGGCGGTGTCTCTATTTTGTCAATATCTTTGTTCTTGGCAGCCAGTCGGAAGCCATGCAACCGTTACCATATTGCCAGGGATCTCACACAAATTACGATACAACCTGGGAAGCGGCAGCCAGGGCATCCAAGTAATAAAGAAGTTTTAACAGCTTTATTTACATCATGATAGAGTCGCTTTGATGCCCTCCGCCTCCTTGCATCCTCTACATTTTTCATTCTTTCTACGTACACAAGAACATAACATATTGATGCTGGTTGGCTGTTCATTTGAGAGTAATAATGACTTTTCAAACCCCGGTAGAGTAACCAATTTAAAAACTGTTTTGTGACTTCCAGAAGCGCCAACAACAACCATAGAGAGTACCACTCGTGTGACAACAACTGAAGCACCTACAACTTCTGGTCCTCCTTCAACGACTGAAAAAGTCAGCACAACAATTGTGACAACCTCCCCTGAGGCAACCACCACAGAGACAATCATTGTGGAGACAACAACAGGTAAAATGTCAATATTCCTAGACCTACATTGTAAAAAAGTTTAAAGTTCATTAATTGTCTGGACAGATTTGTTGCCCTCTTGTGTTTATACATGTATAAGGCAAGCTTTGCAGAAATACCAGTTAGTAAAGTCATTTTTACAATTTAATTAACATCGTAGGCGAAGCGACTACAACTGCTGTAACTACACGTGAAATCACAGCCGCACCCACAACTACAGGCACACCTACAACCACTGAGGTGATCACTACCACTGCTGTACAAACCACCACTCCAGAAGCAACAACTACTGAGGAGACAACTACTGTACGCACCACTACACAGCCAACAACTACAGGTAAGATTGAAGTTGTTCTCTTTAATACACTTGGAACAAAGTCAAAATACTTGCCATTGCCCCATCCCAGGGTCTGATTTCACCTGTTATAATTATCTGTTTTTCCAGAAGCCCCAACAACTACTGAAGCAACTACCACTCGTGTGACAACCACTGCAGCACCTACAACTTCTGCCCGTTCTACAACAACTGAGGAAGTCAGCACAACGGTTGTGACAATTTCTCCAGAAACAACTACAAAAGAGATAACCACTGTGACCTCCACAGCTGGCCCGTCAACCACACCTGAAGAATGTGCTGAGGACCTTGATGATTATGACAAAGTGACAATCTCAAGAGGAAATTCTGACAGCTCTTCACCGGTTACACCCGATCAATGGTGGAAACCAGACAGTCCTTCAAAAACCACTCGTTATCCTCATGAGGGATCACACTTGATTGTGACCTTCGACCCAAGAAGTACAGTTACATCTGTAATTGTCACAAATGAAGAAGGAGTGTCTGAGGAAGTCACCATTGCCTTTGAGTTTCAGCCAAGTGACCGTGCTAAATACCTACCACTTGCCAATGAAGCAAATTCAAACATCTTTATCGGAAACACTGACACCAAAATCTCTTTACCATCAAGCTTGCCATTCATAACAAGACTGAAAGTATACCTTGTTAAACCAAATCCTGATTCAAGTTATAAAATAGTCTTCAACGGCTGTGAAGAGACAGGTAATTCCAATCTTCAAGCTAACTTTTAAATGATAGGGAAATATTCATGTAAATTATCTCAGTTAAGATTTTTCCTCCTCATCTTTAAGAGAACAAATGCCTGCTTTTCACATTTGTGTGGCGTTTTAAATTTCAGTTTCTACCAGCACGGAGGTGTTCAGTTCTACTGTCAGCACTACACGTGAAATCACAGCCGCACCCACAACTACAGGCACACCTACAACCACTGAGGTGATCACTACCACTGCTGTACAAACCACCACTCCAGAAGCAACAACTACTGAGGAGACAACTACTGTACGCACCACTACACAGCCAACAACTACAGGTAAGATTGAAGTTATTCGCTTTAATACACTTGGAACAAAGTCAAAATACTTACCATTGCCCCATCCCAAGGTCTGATTTCACCTGTTATACATAATCATCTGTTTTTCCAGAAGCCCCAACAACTACTGAAGCAACTACCACTCGTGTGACAATCACTGCAGCACCTACAACTTCTGTCCCTTCTACAACAACTGAGGAAGTCAGCACCACGGTTGTGACAATTTCTCCAGAAACAACTACAAAAGAGATAAGCACTGTTAGCACAACTGCAGGTAAGCTTAAAGCCACTGGACACCTTTGGTAATTGTCAAAGACCAGTCTTCTCATTTGGTGTATCTCAACATATGCATAAAATAACAAAACCTGTGTAAATTTGAACTCAATTGGTCGTAGAAGTTTCAAGATAATAATGGAAGAAAAAACACTACTGTCACTCTAAGTTCTGTGCCTTCAGATGTTGATTTCGAGACCTCAAAATCTAATTATGAGGTCTTGAAATCAAATTCAAATATTTAAGTAGAACATTACATTTTTCTCAAAAACTACATGTATGCTACTTCAGAGGTGAGAGCCGTTTCTGTCAACAGCTCTCCATTGCTTGTTACATACCAAGTAAATTTTATATGCTAACAGTTATTTTGAATAATTACCAATAGTGTCCTAGGCCAGTGCCTTTAACCCTTTAGCCCGCATAACGCCCGGAGGCGCCCTGCGTATGACCACGCATACCGCCCGCACGCGCCCGCGCAGTTTGACTTGGTGTTATTTGAGTTATACACATGCGATTATAACGCAGCAAACAGCCGTAGATAGAGCGCGATCTCAAGATGTCAACAGTCTAAAAATAGCACATGGTCCACATAAGAAAAAATGACGTAAGGTTCAAAGGTCGAAAGTCATTTTATACTCAAACAACGCATGTATGAGTGGGTGCTTTTTCTCTGTGTGTAGCTGTACGTTTTCTCTGTGTAGCCGGATCGTATAGGAAATGTACCACGTACTACGCGCGCATGTACACAGTAATGATAGTCTCCAGCTTGTTTCGCGTCAAACTTTCTGGTGTTTTTACACATGGAATACCGCGATTTGAAAGGATTTTACAAAAAAAAAAAAAAAAAAATTACAAAAGATTTTAGGTACAGAAGGTATCTGTTGATAACAGAGGCATTCATTTTCATTTCTCAAGGTATGTTGTGATTATTTTCAACCACTTATCGTAGCTTTGTTTTCCTGTCGGACGACAGTAAAGTTGAGAAAACTTGTGTGCACAACTTTCCACGTAAACAAACCTTCACTTGATACGCAAACAATGTTTTCAATTTTTTTTGTATCTCTCTTATGTTTCCAACCTGAAAGCTTGAATTTTGTGAGACAAACAAAGCAACTGTGACAATCATCCAAAAGATAATTTTATCCTCTACAAAATAAACTCAACTTGTAACACGAGAAAATAATCACACCGACAGTTATCCGACGTTTTTTTGGATAGGGCCGGAAATCGATTGAATTTTCCTAGCGCACTAAGGAGCGTGTGACATTATGTTCAATGTTGCGTGCGTGCTAAAGGGTTAAACATTACCAAGCAAATGTCTTATCTCAAAGTACTGTGTATCTTTAAATAATCAGGGGAAAAATTCAAATGATTTATTCTTTTAGTTCCTTCAACTACTGAGGTTGAGACAACTGTAGCCACGACTACTGGAGCAACAACAATTATCACAACTGCATCGCCAACAACGACTGGCGAAGTCACAACCACAGAGGCTCCAACAACAACTGAAGAAGCTTCTACGACCATTGTTTACACAACTACTCCTCAGGGAACGACAAAAGAGGCCACAACAATTGTGACGACCACTACAGCGGCAACAACTTCTGGTAAAACTCGTTGTTGTGATACTCGTTTGAACAATCACAGTATACAAAAGCTCCATTATGAATTTCCAAGTTTTGCCACAAAACCTTGGAAGGTATACGTCCTTTTTCAAAAGTGGGTGTGTTTACTTTGCATTACTTTGGGGCAGTCTGCAGCCATACTATTTTGTGCATGATCTAATTGAGATCCAATTGACTTGAAAATCAATGACTTAATCCATGTGTACAAACCTCCCAGACAGCTCCGCTCCTCAAACAACTTGCTCCTGAACGTTCCACGTTGCCTGCACTCCTGGGGTGATCGCTGTTTTTTCACATGCCGGGCCATGTCTTTGGAATAGCGTCCCACTTCAACTCAGAAAAGCAGATACTTGTTCCAAATTCAAAAATCATCACAAAACATATCTTTTTCGCAAACTTTAGCCTCCAAACTTTTGGTTGTCTGGTGTCATTGTGTATTAGCAGAGTTGTTGTTTTTTGCACCAGGAGTGTCATCATTGACAGACATGGCGCACTAGAAATGTCCACCATTATTATTTTTATTAATTAAAGGCAGTGGACACTATTGGTAATTGTCAACACTAGCCTTCACAGTAGGTGTATCTCAACATATGCATAAAATAACAAACCTGTGAAAACTTGAGCTCAATCGGTCATCGAACTTGCGAGATAATAATGAAAGAAAAAACACCCTTGTCACACGAAGTTGTGTGCGTTTAGATGGTTGATTTCAAGACCTACCTCAAGTTCTAAATCTGAGGTCTTGAAATCAAATTCGTGGAAAATTGCTTCTTTCGTGAAAACTACTTTACTTCAGAGGGAGCCGTTTCTCACAATGTTTTATACCATCTATCTATCCCCATTACTCGTCACCAAGTAAGGTTTTATGCTAATAATCATTTTGAGTAATTACCAATAGTGTCCACTGCCTTTAAGTGTTTGGAAAAAGAATTAAAATGTACACACATAGTAGTTCATATAGCTTCCCCGGTCTGCCCCAGGTACTTTCAAATAGCTTTGACGTCATTCTAGGGGCTCACTCCGGTCAGCCTCAACTGCCCTGCCTGTGGAGTGGGTCACTTGGGGGCTGGCCCCAGGTGCATGATACATGTATCACTACGAGTGGGCGTTTGATCATTTGATTATCTCTTGTCAGGGGCTCACCCGAGTGAGCAGCTTGGGGTCGACACAGGGAAGCTAATCAAAGCACCCATAGATAACAGGTGTGAATTGCCAGAGGAAAAGGATGTTCTTTTCTTGCTTCTTTCTCGTAATGAGTTATCTGCAGATGAACGAATGTGTGGGTTGCCTGTTGATTGAAATCCTGGGTTTATCGACAAAGTTTCTTGTGTTTTTAGGCAAGACACTGAATTATTAATGTGTGGTTCCTTGGCTGTGGTAAGAGTAGCTGTCTTGTTCGCATTTGGCGCCTTACAAATGTCTTACTATTATAGACGATGTGACCTGTGACATCACATGTTTACAAAAGAGCCACAGAGCCCGGACTTCCTGCAGTCATGATTTGTACACAGCTCAATGGAAGAAAATATAAAATCTTATATTTTATGGAGATTGCACTGTCTAATTCTTATAAACTTTTGATATGATGAAAGGGGGCACATCTCCAAACTTGTCCAGCTTTTACTTTCATAACTTTTTGTTTATGTGGAAATTACGACACAAAATGTAAACTTTCCCATAGGATCTGTGTAGTACAGTGCCTGCCATGAATACTTAAAGAATGTACAAGGTCACACTTATTGTAAACAAAGGTCAAATGGTCTATAGTGAAATTGACTGGGTAAATTTTTAAATGATTTTGGGGTTGAACAAAGATTTTACTAGAGTGGGATTCGAACCAACGGTTTCCGAACCAACATGCCGGCGCTCTACCAACTGAACTATCTATGCTATATTGGCGGTGTCTCTATTTTGTCAATATCTTTGTTCTTGGCAGCCAGTCGGAAGCCATGCAACCGTTACCATATTGCCAGGGATCTCACACAAATTACGATACAACCTGGGAAGCGGCAGCCAGGGCATCCAAGTAATAAAGAAGTTTTAACAGCTTTATTTACATCATGATAGAGTCGCTTTGATGCCCTCCGCCTCCTTGCATCCTCTACATTTTTCATTCTTTCTACGTACACAAGAACATAACATATTGATGCTGGTTGGCTGTTCATTTGAGAGTAATAATGACTTTTCAAACCCCGGTAGAGTAACCAATTTAAAAACTGTTTTGTGACTTCCAGAAGCGCCAACAACAACCATAGAGAGTACCACTCGTGTGACAACAACTGAAGCACCTACAACTTCTGGTCCTCCTTCAACGACTGAAAAAGTCAGCACAACAATTGTGACAACCTCCCCTGAGGCAACCACCACAGAGACAATCATTGTGGAGACAACAACAGGTAAAATGTCAATATTCCTAGACCTACATTGTAAAAAATTTTAAAGTTCATTAATTGTCTGGACAGATTTGTTGCCCTCTTGTGTTTATACATGTATAAGGCAAGCTTTGCAGAAATACCAGTTAGTAAAGTCATTTTTACAATTTAATTAACATCGTAGGCGAAGCGACTACAACTGCTGTAACTACACGTGAAATCACAGCCGCACCCACAACTACAGGCACACCTACAACCACTGAGGTGATCACTACCACTGCTGTACAAACCACCACTCCAGAAGCAACAACTACTGAGGAGACAACTACTGTACGCACCACTACACAGCCAACAACTACAGGTAAGATTGAAGTTGTTCTCTTTAATACACTTGGAACAAAGTCAAAATACTTGCCATTGCCCCATCCCAGGGTCTGATTTCACCTGTTATAATTATCTGTTTTTCCAGAAGCCCCAACAACTACTGAAGCAACTACCACTCGTGTGACAACCACTGCAGCACCTACAACTTCTGCCCGTTCTACAACAACTGAGGAAGTCAGCACAACGGTTGTGACAATTTCTCCAGAAACAACTACAAAAGAGATAACCACTGTGACCTCCACAGCTGGCCCGTCAACCACACCTGAAGAATGTGCTGAGGACCTTGATGATTATGACAAAGTGACAATCTCAAGAGGAAATTCTGACAGCTCTTCACCGGTTACACCCGATCAATGGTGGAAACCAGACAGTCCTTCAAAAACCACTCGTTATCCTCATGAGGGATCACACTTGATTGTGACCTTCGACCCAAGAAGTACAGTTACATCTGTAATTGTCACAAATGAAGAAGGAGTGTCTGAGGAAGTCACCATTGCCTTTGAGTTTCAGCCAAGTGACCGTGCTAAATACCTACCACTTGCCAATGAAGCAAATTCAAACATCTTTATCGGAAACACTGACACCAAAATCTCTTTACCATCAAGCTTGCCATTCATAACAAGACTGAAAGTATACCTTGTTAAACCAAATCCTGATTCAAGTTATAAAATAGTCTTCAACGGCTGTGAAGAGACAGGTAATTCCAATCTTCAAGCTAACTTTTAAATGATAGGGAAATATTCATGTAAATTATCTCAGTTAAGATTTTTCCTCCTCATCTTTAAGAGAACAAATGCCTGCTTTTCACATTTGTGTGGCGTTTTAAATTTCAGTTTCTACCAGCACGGAGGTGTTCAGTTCTACTGTCAGCACTACACGTGAAATCACAGCCGCACCCACAACTACAGGCACACCTACAACCACTGAGGTGATCACTACCACTGCTGTACAAACCACCACTCCAGAAGCAACAACTACTGAGGAGACAACTACTGTACGCACCACTACACAGCCAACAACTACAGGTAAGATTGAAGTTATTCGCTTTAATACACTTGGAACAAAGTCAAAATACTTACCATTGCCCCATCCCAAGGTCTGATTTCACCTGTTATACATAATCATCTGTTTTTCCAGAAGCCCCAACAACTACTGAAGCAACTACCACTCGTGTGACAATCACTGCAGCACCTACAACTTCTGTCCCTTCTACAACAACTGAGGAAGTCAGCACCACGGTTGTGACAATTTCTCCAGAAACAACTACAAAAGAGATAAGCACTGTTAGCACAACTGCAGGTAAGCTTAAAGCCACTGGACACCTTTGGTAATTGTCAAAGACCAGTCTTCTCATTTGGTGTATCTCAACATATGCATAAAATAACAAAACCTGTGTAAATTTGAACTCAATTGGTCGTAGAAGTTTCAAGATAATAATGGAAGAAAAAACACTACTGTCACTCTAAGTTCTGTGCCTTCAGATGTTGATTTCGAGACCTCAAAATCTAATTATGAGGTCTTGAAATCAAATTCAAATATTTAAGTAGAACATTACATTTTTCTCAAAAACTACATGTATGCTACTTCAGAGGTGAGAGCCGTTTCTGTCAACAGCTCTCCATTGCTTGTTACATACCAAGTAAATTTTATATGCTAACAGTTATTTTGAATAATTACCAATAGTGTCCTAGGCCAGTGCCTTTAACCCTTTAGCCCGCATAACGCCCGGAGGCGCCCTGCGTATGACCACGCATACCGCCCGCACGCGCCCGCGCAGTTTGACTTGGTGTTATTTGAGTTATACACATGCGATTATAACGCAGCAAACAGCCGTAGATAGAGCGCGATCTCAAGATGTCAACAGTCTAAAAATAGCACATGGTCCACATAAGAAAAAATGACGTAAGGTTCAAAGGTCGAAAGTCATTTTATACTCAAACAACGCATGTATGAGTGGGTGCTTTTTCTCTGTGTGTAGCTGTACGTTTTCTCTGTGTAGCCGGATCGTATAGGAAATGTACCACGTACTACGCGCGCATGTACACAGTAATGATAGTCTCCAGCTTGTTTCGCGTCAAACTTTCTGGTGTTTTTACACATGGAATACCGCGATTTGAAAGGATTTTACAAAAAAAAAAAAAAAAAAATTACAAAAGATTTTAGGTACAGAAGGTATCTGTTGATAACAGAGGCATTCATTTTCATTTCTCAAGGTATGTTGTGATTATTTTCAACCACTTATCGTAGCTTTGTTTTCCTGTCGGACGACAGTAAAGTTGAGAAAACTTGTGTGCACAACTTTCCACGTAAACAAACCTTCACTTGATACGCAAACAATGTTTTCAATTTTTTTTGTATCTCTCTTATGTTTCCAACCTGAAAGCTTGAATTTTGTGAGACAAACAAAGCAACTGTGACAATCATCCAAAAGATAATTTTATCCTCTACAAAATAAACTCAACTTGTAACACGAGAAAATAATCACACCGACAGTTATCCGACGTTTTTTTGGATAGGGCCGGAAATCGATTGAATTTTCCTAGCGCACTAAGGAGCGTGTGACATTATGTTCAATGTTGCGTGCGTGCTAAAGGGTTAAACAATACCAAGCAAATGTCTTATCTCAAAGTACTGTGTATCTTTAAATAATCAGGGGAAAAATTCAAATGATTTATTCTTTTAGTTCCTTCAACTACTGAGGTTGAGACAACTGTAGCCACGACTACTGGAGCAACAACAATTATCACAACTGCATCGCCAACAACGACTGGCGAAGTCACAACCACAGAGGCTCCAACAACAACTGAAGAAGCTTCTACGACCATTGTTTACACAACTACTCCTCAGGGAACGACAAAAGAGGCCACAACAATTGTGACGACCACTACAGCGGCAACAACTTCTGGTAAAACTCGTTGTTGTGATACTCGTTTGAACAATCACAGTATACAAAAGCTCCATTATGAATTTCCAAGTTTTGCCACAAAACCTTGGAAGGTATACGTCCTTTTTCAAAAGTGGGTGTGTTTACTTTGCATTACTTTGGGGCAGTCTGCAGCCATACTATTTTGTGCATGATCTAATTGAGATCCAATTGACTTGAAAATCAATGACTTAATCCATGTGTACAAACCTCCCAGACAGCTCCGCTCCTCAAACAACTTGCTCCTGAACGTTCCACGTTGCCTGCACTCCTGGGGTGATCGCTGTTTTTTCACATGCCGGGCCATGTCTTTGGAATAGCGTCCCACTTCAACTCAGAAAAGCAGATACTTGTTCCAAATTCAAAAATCATCACAAAACATATCTTTTTCGCAAACTTTAGCCTCCAAACTTTTGGTTGTCTGGTGTCATTGTGTATTAGCAGAGTTGTTGTTTTTTGCACCAGGAGTGTCATCATTGACAGACATGGCGCACTAGAAATGTCCATCATTATTATTTTTATTAATTAAAGGCAGTGGACACTATTGGTAATTGTCAACACTAGCCTTCACAGTAGGTGTATCTCAACATATGCATAAAATAACAAACCTGTGAAAACTTGAGCTCAATCGGTCATCGAACTTGCGAGATAATAATGAAAGAAAAAACACCCTTGTCACACGAAGTTGTGTGCGTTTAGATGGTTGATTTCAAGACCTACCTCAAGTTCTAAATCTGAGGTCTTGAAATCAAATTCGTGGAAAATTGCTTCTTTCGTGAAAACTACTTTACTTCAGAGGGAGCCGTTTCTCACAATGTTTTATACCATCTATCTATCCCCATTACTCGTCACCAAGTAAGGTTTTATGCTAATAATCATTTTGAGTAATTACCAATAGTGTCCACTGCCTTTAAGTGTTTGGAAAAAGAATTAAAATGTACACACATAGTAGTTCATATAGCTTCCCCGGTCTGCCCCAGGTACTTTCAAATAGCTTTGACGTCATTCTAGGGGCTCACTCCGGTCAGCCTCAACTGCCCTGCCTGTGGAGTGGGTCACTTGGGGGCTGGCCCCAGGTGCATGATACATGTATCACTACGAGTGGGCGTTTGATCATTTGATTATCTCTTGTCAGGGGCTCACCCGAGTGAGCAGCTTGGGGTCGACACAGGGAAGCTAATCAAAGCACCCATAGATAACAGGTGTGAATTGCCAGAGGAAAAGGATGTTCTTTTCTTGCTTCTTTCTCGTAATGAGTTATCTGCAGATGAACGAATGTGTGGGTTGCCTGTTGATTGAAATCCTGGGTTTATCGACAAAGTTTCTTGTGTTTTTAGGCAAGACACTGAATTATTAATGTGTGGTTCCTTGGCTGTGGTAAGAGTAGCTGTCTTGTTCGCATTTGGCGCCTTACAAATGTCTTACTATTATAGACGATGTGACCTGTGACATCACATGTTTACAAAAGAGCCACAGAGCCCGGACTTCCTGCAGTCATGATTTGTACACAGCTCAATGGAAGAAAATATAAAATCTTATATTTTATGGAGATTGCACTGTCTAATTCTTATAAACTTTTGATATGATGAAAGGGGGCACATCTCCAAACTTGTCCAGCTTTTACTTTCATAACTTTTTGTTTATGTGGAAATTACGACACAAAATGTAAACTTTCCCATAGGATCTGTGTAGTACAGTGCCTGCCATGAATACTTAAAGAATGTACAAGGTCACACTTATTGTAAACAAAGGTCAAATGGTCTATAGTGAAATTGACTGGGTAAATTTTTAAATGATTTTGGGGTTGAACAAAGATTTTACTAGAGTGGGATTCGAACCAACGGTTTCCGAACCAACATGCCGGCGCTCTACCAACTGAGCTATCTATGCTATATTGGCGGTGTCTCTATTTTGTCAATATCTTTGTTCTTGGCAGCCAGTCGGAAGCCATGCAACCGTTACCATATTGCCAGGGATCTCACACAAATTACGATACAACCTGGGAAGCGGCAGCCAGGGCATCCAAGTAATAAAGAAGTTTTAACAGCTTTATTTACATCATGATAGAGTCGCTTTGATGCCCTCCGCCTCCTTGCATCCTCTACATTTTTCATTCTTTCTACGTACACAAGAACATAACATATTGATGCTGGTTGGCTGTTCATTTGAGAGTAATAATGACTTTTCAAACCCCGGTAGAGTAACCAATTTAAAAACTGTTTTGTGACTTCCAGAAGCGCCAACAACAACCATAGAGAGTACCACTCGTGTGACAACAACTGAAGCACCTACAACTTCTGGTCCTCCTTCAACGACTGAAAAAGTCAGCACAACAATTGTGACAACCTCCCCTGAGGCAACCACCACAGAGACAATCATTGTGGAGACAACAACAGGTAAAATGTCAATATTCCTAGACCTACATTGTAAAAAAGTTTAAAGTTCATTAATTGTCTGGACAGATTTGTTGCCCTCTTGTGTTTATACATGTATAAGGCAAGCTTTGCAGAAATACCAGTTAGTAAAGTCATTTTTACAATTTAATTAACATCGTAGGCGAAGCGACTACAACTGCTGTAACTACACGTGAAATCACAGCCGCACCCACAACTACAGGCACACCTACAACCACTGAGGTGATCACTACCACTGCTGTACAAACCACCACTCCAGAAGCAACAACTACTGAGGAGACAACTACTGTACGCACCACTACACAGCCAACAACTACAGGTAAGATTGAAGTTGTTCTCTTTAATACACTTGGAACAAAGTCAAAATACTTGCCATTGCCCCATCCCAGGGTCTGATTTCACCTGTTATAATTATCTGTTTTTCCAGAAGCCCCAACAACTACTGAAGCAACTACCACTCGTGTGACAACCACTGCAGCACCTACAACTTCTGCCCGTTCTACAACAACTGAGGAAGTCAGCACAACGGTTGTGACAATTTCTCCAGAAACAACTACAAAAGAGATAACCACTGTGACCTCCACAGCTGGCCCGTCAACCACACCTGAAGAATGTGCTGAGGACCTTGATGATTATGACAAAGTGACAATCTCAAGAGGAAATTCTGACAGCTCTTCACCGGTTACACCCGATCAATGGTGGAAACCAGACAGTCCTTCAAAAACCACTCGTTATCCTCATGAGGGATCACACTTGATTGTGACCTTCGACCCAAGAAGTACAGTTACATCTGTAATTGTCACAAATGAAGAAGGAGTGTCTGAGGAAGTCACCATTGCCTTTGAGTTTCAGCCAAGTGACCGTGCTAAATACCTACCACTTGCCAATGAAGCAAATTCAAACATCTTTATCGGAAACACTGACACCAAAATCTCTTTACCATCAAGCTTGCCATTCATAACAAGACTGAAAGTATACCTTGTTAAACCAAATCCTGATTCAAGTTATAAAATAGTCTTCAACGGCTGTGAAGAGACAGGTAATTCCAATCTTCAAGCTAACTTTTAAATGATAGGGAAATATTCATGTAAATTATCTCAGTTAAGATTTTTCCTCCTCATCTTTAAGAGAACAAATGCCTGCTTTTCACATTTGTGTGGCGTTTTAAATTTCAGTTTCTACCAGCACGGAGGTGTTCAGTTCTACTGTCAGCACTACACGTGAAATCACAGCCGCACCCACAACTACAGGCACACCTACAACCACTGAGGTGATCACTACCACTGCTGTACAAACCACCACTCCAGAAGCAACAACTACTGAGGAGACAACTACTGTACGCACCACTACACAGCCAACAACTACAGGTAAGATTGAAGTTATTCGCTTTAATACACTTGGAACAAAGTCAAAATACTTACCATTGCCCCATCCCAAGGTCTGATTTCACCTGTTATACATAATCATCTGTTTTTCCAGAAGCCCCAACAACTACTGAAGCAACTACCACTCGTGTGACAATCACTGCAGCACCTACAACTTCTGTCCCTTCTACAACAACTGAGGAAGTCAGCACCACGGTTGTGACAATTTCTCCAGAAACAACTACAAAAGAGATAAGCACTGTTAGCACAACTGCAGGTAAGCTTAAAGCCACTGGACACCTTTGGTAATTGTCAAAGACCAGTCTTCTCATTTGGTGTATCTCAACATATGCATAAAATAACAAAACCTGTGTAAATTTGAACTCAATTGGTCGTAGAAGTTTCAAGATAATAATGGAAGAAAAAACACTACTGTCACTCTAAGTTCTGTGCCTTCAGATGTTGATTTCGAGACCTCAAAATCTAATTATGAGGTCTTGAAATCAAATTCAAATATTTAAGTAGAACATTACATTTTTCTCAAAAACTACATGTATGCTACTTCAGAGGTGAGAGCCGTTTCTGTCAACAGCTCTCCATTGCTTGTTACATACCAAGTAAATTTTATATGCTAACAGTTATTTTGAATAATTACCAATAGTGTCCTAGGCCAGTGCCTTTAACCCTTTAGCCCGCATAACGCCCGGAGGCGCCCTGCGTATGACCACGCATACCGCCCGCACGCGCCCGCGCAGTTTGACTTGGTGTTATTTGAGTTATACACATGCGATTATAACGCAGCAAACAGCCGTAGATAGAGCGCGATCTCAAGATGTCAACAGTCTAAAAATAGCACATGGTCCACATAAGAAAAAATGACGTAAGGTTCAAAGGTCGAAAGTCATTTTATACTCAAACAACGCATGTATGAGTGGGTGCTTTTTCTCTGTGTGTAGCTGTACGTTTTCTCTGTGTAGCCGGATCGTATAGGAAATGTACCACGTACTACGCGCGCATGTACACAGTAATGATAGTCTCCAGCTTGTTTCGCGTCAAACTTTCTGGTGTTTTTACACATGGAATACCGCGATTTGAAAGGATTTTACAAAAAAAAAAAAAAAAAAATTACAAAAGATTTTAGGTACAGAAGGTATCTGTTGATAACAGAGGCATTCATTTTCATTTCTCAAGGTATGTTGTGATTATTTTCAACCACTTATCGTAGCTTTGTTTTCCTGTCGGACGACAGTAAAGTTGAGAAAACTTGTGTGCACAACTTTCCACGTAAACAAACCTTCACTTGATACGCAAACAATGTTTTCAATTTTTTTTGTATCTCTCTTATGTTTCCAACCTGAAAGCTTGAATTTTGTGAGACAAACAAAGCAACTGTGACAATCATCCAAAAGATAATTTTATCCTCTACAAAATAAACTCAACTTGTAACACGAGAAAATAATCACACCGACAGTTATCCGACGTTTTTTTGGATAGGGCCGGAAATCGATTGAATTTTCCTAGCGCACTAAGGAGCGTGTGACATTATGTTCAATGTTGGGTGCGTGCTAAAGGGTTAAACAATACCAAGCAAATGTCTTATCTCAAAGTACTGTGTATCTTTAAATAATCAGGGGAAAAATTCAAATGATTTATTCTTTTAGTTCCTTCAACTACTGAGGTTGAGACAACTGTAGCCACGACTACTGGAGCAACAACAATTATCACAACTGCATCGCCAACAACGACTGGCGAAGTCACAACCACAGAGGCTCCAACAACAACTGAAGAAGCTTCTACGACCATTGTTTACACAACTACTCCTCAGGGAACGACAAAAGAGGCCACAACAATTGTGACGACCACTACAGCGGCAACAACTTCTGGTAAAACTCGTTGTTGTGATACTCGTTTGAACAATCACAGTATACAAAAGCTCCATTATGAATTTCCAAGTTTTGCCACAAAACCTTGGAAGGTATACGTCCTTTTTCAAAAGTGGGTGTGTTTACTTTGCATTACTTTGGGGCAGTCTGCAGCCATACTATTTTGTGCATGATCTAATTGAGATCCAATTGACTTGAAAATCAATGACTTAATCCATGTGTACAAACCTCCCAGACAGCTCCGCTCCTCAAACAACTTGCTCCTGAACGTTCCACGTTGCCTGCACTCCTGGGGTGATCGCTGTTTTTTCACATGCCGGGCCATGTCTTTGGAATAGCGTCCCACTTCAACTCAGAAAAGCAGATACTTGTTCCAAATTCAAAAATCATCACAAAACATATCTTTTTCGCAAACTTTAGCCTCCAAACTTTTGGTTGTCTGGTGTCATTGTGTATTAGCAGAGTTGTTGTTTTTTGCACCAGGAGTGTCATCATTGACAGACATGGCGCACTAGAAATGTCCATCATTATTATTTTTATTAATTAAAGGCAGTGGACACTATTGGTAATTGTCAACACTAGCCTTCACAGTAGGTGTATCTCAACATATGCATAAAATAACAAACCTGTGAAAACTTGAGCTCAATCGGTCATCGAACTTGCGAGATAATAATGAAAGAAAAAACACCCTTGTCACACGAAGTTGTGTGCGTTTAGATGGTTGATTTCAAGACCTACCTCAAGTTCTAAATCTGAGGTCTTGAAATCAAATTCGTGGAAAATTGCTTCTTTCGTGAAAACTACTTTACTTCAGAGGGAGCCGTTTCTCACAATGTTTTATACCATCTATCTATCCCCATTACTCGTCACCAAGTAAGGTTTTATGCTAATAATCATTTTGAGTAATTACCAATAGTGTCCACTGCCTTTAAGTGTTTGGAAAAAGAATTAAAATGTACACACATAGTAGTTCATATAGCTTCCCCGGTCTGCCCCAGGTACTTTCAAATAGCTTTGACGTCATTCTAGGGGCTCACTCCGGTCAGCCTCAACTGCCCTGCCTGTGGAGTGGGTCACTTGGGGGCTGGCCCCAGGTGCATGATACATGTATCACTACGAGTGGGCGTTTGATCATTTGATTATCTCTTGTCAGGGGCTCACCCGAGTGAGCAGCTTGGGGTCGACACAGGGAAGCTAATCAAAGCACCCATAGATAACAGGTGTGAATTGCCAGAGGAAAAGGATGTTCTTTTCTTGCTTCTTTCTCGTAATGAGTTATCTGCAGATGAACGAATGTGTGGGTTGCCTGTTGATTGAAATCCTGGGTTTATCGACAAAGTTTCTTGTGTTTTTAGGCAAGACACTGAATTATTAATGTGTGGTTCCTTGGCTGTGGTAAGAGTAGCTGTCTTGTTCGCATTTGGCGCCTTACAAATGTCTTACTATTATAGACGATGTGACCTGTGACATCACATGTTTACAAAAGAGCCACAGAGCCCGGACTTCCTGCAGGCATGATTTGTACACAGCTCAATGGAAGAAAATATAAAATCTTATATTTTATGGAGATTGCACTGTCTAATTCTTATAAACTTTTGATATGATGAAAGGGGGCACATCTCCAAACTTGTCCAGCTTTTACTTTCATAACTTTTTGTTTATGTGGAAATTACGACACAAAATGTAAACTTTCCCATAGGATCTGTGTAGTACAGTGCCTGCCATGAATACTTAAAGAATGTACAAGGTCACACTTATTGTAAACAAAGGTCAAATGGTCTATAGTGAAATTGACTGGGTAAATTTTTAAATGATTTTGGGGTTGAACAAAGATTTTACTAGAGTGGGATTCGAACCAACGGTTTCCGAACCAACATGCCGGCGCTCTACCAACTGAGCTATCTATGCTATATTGGCGGTGTCTCTATTTTGTCAATATCTTTGTTCTTGGCAGCCAGTCGGAAGCCATGCAACCGTTACCATATTGCCAGGGATCTCACACAAATTACGATACAACCTGGGAAGCGGCAGCCAGGGCATCCAAGTAATAAAGAAGTTTTAACAGCTTTATTTACATCATGATAGAGTCGCTTTGATGCCCTCCGCCTCCTTGCATCCTCTACATTTTTCATTCTTTCTACGTACACAAGAACATAACATATTGATGCTGGTTGGCTGTTCATTTGAGAGTAATAATGACTTTTCAAACCCCGGTAGAGTAACCAATTTAAAAACTGTTTTGTGACTTCCAGAAGCGCCAACAACAACCATAGAGAGTACCACTCGTGTGACAACAACTGAAGCACCTACAACTTCTGGTCCTCCTTCAACGACTGAAAAAGTCAGCACAACAATTGTGACAACCTCCCCTGAGGCAACCACCACAGAGACAATCATTGTGGAGACAACAACAGGTAAAATGTCAATATTCCTAGACCTACATTGTAAAAAAGTTTAAAGTTCATTAATTGTCTGGACAGATTTGTTGCCCTCTTGTGTTTATACATGTATAAGGCAAGCTTTGCAGAAATACCAGTTAGTAAAGTCATTTTTACAATTTAATTAACATCGTAGGCGAAGCGACTACAACTGCTGTAACTACACGTGAAATCACAGCCGCACCCACAACTACAGGCACACCTACAACCACTGAGGTGATCACTACCACTGCTGTACAAACCACCACTCCAGAAGCAACAACTACTGAGGAGACAACTACTGTACGCACCACTACACAGCCAACAACTACAGGTAAGATTGAAGTTGTTCTCTTTAATACACTTGGAACAAAGTCAAAATACTTGCCATTGCCCCATCCCAGGGTCTGATTTCACCTGTTATAATTATCTGTTTTTCCAGAAGCCCCAACAACTACTGAAGCAACTACCACTCGTGTGACAACCACTGCAGCACCTACAACTTCTGCCCGTTCTACAACAACTGAGGAAGTCAGCACCACGGTTGTGACAATTTCTCCAGAAACAACTACAAAAGAGATAACCACTGTGACCTCCACAGCTGGCCCGTCAACCACACCTGAAGAATGTGCTGAGGACCTTGATGATTATGACAAAGTGACAGTCTCAAGAGGAAATTCTGACAGCTCTTCACCGGTTACACCCGATCAATGGTGGAAACCAGACAGTCCTTCAAAAACCACTCGTTATCCTCATGAGGGATCACACTTGATTGTGACCTTCGACCCAAGAAGTACAGTTACATCTGTAATTGTCACAAATGAAGAAGGAGTGTCTGAGGAAGTCACCATTGCCTTTGAGTTTCAGCCAAGTGACCGTGCTAAATACCTACCACTTGCCAATGAAGCAAATTCAAACATCTTTATCGGAAACACTGACACCAAAATCTCTTTACCATCAAGCTTGCCATTCATAACAAGACTGAAAGTATACCTTGTTAAACCAAATCCTGATTCAAGTTATAAAATAGTCTTCAACGGCTGTGAAGAGACAGGTAATTCCAATCTTCAAGCTAACTTTTAAATGATAGGGAAATATTCATGTAAATTATCTCAGTTAAGATTTTTCCTCCTCATCTTTAAGAGAACAAATGCCTGCTTTTCACATTTGTGTGGCGTTTTAAATTTCAGTTTCTACCAGCACGGAGGTGTTCAGTTCTACTGTCAGCACTACACGTGAAATCACAGCCGCACCCACAACTACAGGCACACCTACAACCACTGAGGTGATCACTACCACTGCTGTACAAACCACCACTCCAGAAGCAACAACTACTGAGGAGACAACTACTGTACGCACCACTACACAGCCAACAACTACAGGTAAGATTGAAGTTATTCGCTTTAATACACTTGGAACAAAGTCAAAATACTTACCATTGCCCCATCCCAAGGTCTGATTTCACCTGTTATACATAATCATCTGTTTTTCCAGAAGCCCCAACAACTACTGAAGCAACTACCACTCGTGTGACAATCACTGCAGCACCTACAACTTCTGTCCCTTCTACAACAACTGAGGAAGTCAGCACCACGGTTGTGACAATTTCTCCAGAAACAACTACAAAAGAGATAAGCACTGTTAGCACAACTGCAGGTAAGCTTAAAGCCACTGGACACCTTTGGTAATTGTCAAAGACCAGTCTTCTCATTTGGTGTATCTCAACATATGCATAAAATAACAAAACCTGTGTAAATTTGAACTCAATTGGTCGTAGAAGTTTCAAGATAATAATGGAAGAAAAAACACTACTGTCACTCTAAGTTCTGTGCCTTCAGATGTTGATTTCGAGACCTCAAAATCTAATTATGAGGTCTTGAAATCAAATTCAAATATTTAAGTAGAACATTACATTTTTCTCAAAAACTACATGTATGCTACTTCAGAGGTGAGAGCCGTTTCTGTCAACAGCTCTCCATTGCTTGTTACATACCAAGTAAATTTTATATGCTAACAGTTATTTTGAATAATTACCAATAGTGTCCTAGGCCAGTGCCTTTAACCCTTTAGCCCGCATAACGCCCGGAGGCGCCCTGCGTATGACCACGCATACCGCCCGCACGCGCCCGCGCAGTTTGACTTGGTGTTATTTGAGTTATACACATGCGATTATAACGCAGCAAACAGCCGTAGATAGAGCGCGATCTCAAGATGTCAACAGTCTAAAAATAGCACATGGTCCACATAAGAAAAAATGACGTAAGGTTCAAAGGTCGAAAGTCATTTTATACTCAAACAACGCATGTATGAGTGGGTGCTTTTTCTCTGTGTGTAGCTGTACGTTTTCTCTGTGTAGCCGGATCGTATAGGAAATGTACCACGTACTACGCGCGCATGTACACAGTAATGATAGTCTCCAGCTTGTTTCGCGTCAAACTTTCTGGTGTTTTTACACATGGAATACCGCGATTTGAAAGGATTTTACAAAAAAAAAAAAAAAAAAATTACAAAAGATTTTAGGTACAGAAGGTATCTGTTGATAACAGAGGCATTCATTTTCATTTCTCAAGGTATGTTGTGATTATTTTCAACCACTTATCGTAGCTTTGTTTTCCTGTCGGACGACAGTAAAGTTGAGAAAACTTGTGTGCACAACTTTCCACGTAAACAAACCTTCACTTGATACGCAAACAATGTTTTCAATTTTTTTTGTATCTCTCTTATGTTTCCAACCTGAAAGCTTGAATTTTGTGAGACAAACAAAGCAACTGTGACAATCATCCAAAAGATAATTTTATCCTCTACAAAATAAACTCAACTTGTAACACGAGAAAATAATCACACCGACAGTTATCCGACGTTTTTTTGGATAGGGCCGGAAATCGATTGAATTTTCCTAGCGCACTAAGGAGCGTGTGACATTATGTTCAATGTTGGGTGCGTGCTAAAGGGTTAAACAATACCAAGCAAATGTCTTATCTCAAAGTACTGTGTATCTTTAAATAATCAGGGGAAAAATTCAAATGATTTATTCTTTTAGTTCCTTCAACTACTGAGGTTGAGACAACTGTAGCCACGACTACTGGAGCAACAACAATTATCACAACTGCATCGCCAACAACGACTGGCGAAGTCACAACCACAGAGGCTCCAACAACAACTGAAGAAGCTTCTACGACCATTGTTTACACAACTACTCCTCAGGGAACGACAAAAGAGGCCACAACAATTGTGACGACCACTACAGCGGCAACAACTTCTGGTAAAACTCGTTGTTGTGATACTCGTTTGAACAATCACAGTATACAAAAGCTCCATTATGAATTTCCAAGTTTTGCCACAAAACCTTGGAAGGTATACGTCCTTTTTCAAAAGTGGGTGTGTTTACTTTGCATTACTTTGGGGCAGTCTGCAGCCATACTATTTTGTGCATGATCTAATTGAGATCCAATTGACTTGAAAATCAATGACTTAATCCATGTGTACAAACCTCCCAGACAGCTCCGCTCCTCAAACAACTTGCTCCTGAACGTTCCACGTTGCCTGCACTCCTGGGGTGATCGCTGTTTTTTCACATGCCGGGCCATGTCTTTGGAATAGCGTCCCACTTCAACTCAGAAAAGCAGATACTTGTTCCAAATTCAAAAATCATCACAAAACATATCTTTTTCGCAAACTTTAGCCTCCAAACTTTTGGTTGTCTGGTGTCATTGTGTATTAGCAGAGTTGTTGTTTTTTGCACCAGGAGTGTCATCATTGACAGACATGGCGCACTAGAAATGTCCATCATTATTATTTTTATTAATTAAAGGCAGTGGACACTATTGGTAATTGTCAACACTAGCCTTCACAGTAGGTGTATCTCAACATATGCATAAAATAACAAACCTGTGAAAACTTGAGCTCAATCGGTCATCGAACTTGCGAGATAATAATGAAAGAAAAAACACCCTTGTCACACGAAGTTGTGTGCGTTTAGATGGTTGATTTCAAGACCTACCTCAAGTTCTAAATCTGAGGTCTTGAAATCAAATTCGTGGAAAATTGCTTCTTTCGTGAAAACTACTTTACTTCAGAGGGAGCCGTTTCTCACAATGTTTTATACCATCTATCTATCCCCATTACTCGTCACCAAGTAAGGTTTTATGCTAATAATCATTTTGAGTAATTACCAATAGTGTCCACTGCCTTTAAGTGTTTGGAAAAAGAATTAAAATGTACACACATAGTAGTTCATATAGCTTCCCCGGTCTGCCCCAGGTACTTTCAAATAGCTTTGACGTCATTCTAGGGGCTCACTCCGGTCAGCCTCAACTGCCCTGCCTGTGGAGTGGGTCACTTGGGGGCTGGCCCCAGGTGCATGATACATGTATCACTACGAGTGGGCGTTTGATCATTTGATTATCTCTTGTCAGGGGCTCACCCGAGTGAGCAGCTTGGGGTCGACACAGGGAAGCTAATCAAAGCACCCATAGATAACAGGTGTGAATTGCCAGAGGAAAAGGATGTTCTTTTCTTGCTTCTTTCTCGTAATGAGTTATCTGCAGATGAACGAATGTGTGGGTTGCCTGTTGATTGAAATCCTGGGTTTATCGACAAAGTTTCTTGTGTTTTTAGGCAAGACACTGAATTATTAATGTGTGGTTCCTTGGCTGTGGTAAGAGTAGCTGTCTTGTTCGCATTTGGCGCCTTACAAATGTCTTACTATTATAGACGATGTGACCTGTGACATCACATGTTTACAAAAGAGCCACAGAGCCCGGACTTCCTGCAGGCATGATTTGTACACAGCTCAATGGAAGAAAATATAAAATCTTATATTTTATGGAGATTGCACTGTCTAATTCTTATAAACTTTTGATATGATGAAAGGGGGCACATCTCCAAACTTGTCCAGCTTTTACTTTCATAACTTTTTGTTTATGTGGAAATTACGACACAAAATGTAAACTTTCCCATAGGATCTGTGTAGTACAGTGCCTGCCATGAATACTTAAAGAATGTACAAGGTCACACTTATTGTAAACAAAGGTCAAATGGTCTATAGTGAAATTGACTGGGTAAATTTTTAAATGATTTTGGGGTTGAACAAAGATTTTACTAGAGTGGGATTCGAACCAACGGTTTCCGAACCAACATGCCGGCGCTCTACCAACTGAGCTATCTATGCTATATTGGCGGTGTCTCTATTTTGTCAATATCTTTGTTCTTGGCAGCCAGTCGGAAGCCATGCAACCGTTACCATATTGCCAGGGATCTCACACAAATTACGATACAACCTGGGAAGCGGCAGCCAGGGCATCCAAGTAATAAAGAAGTTTTAACAGCTTTATTTACATCATGATAGAGTCGCTTTGATGCCCTCCGCCTCCTTGCATCCTCTACATTTTTCATTCTTTCTACGTACACAAGAACATAACATATTGATGCTGGTTGGCTGTTCATTTGAGAGTAATAATGACTTTTCAAACCCCGGTAGAGTAACCAATTTAAAAACTGTTTTGTGACTTCCAGAAGCGCCAACAACAACCATAGAGAGTACCACTCGTGTGACAACAACTGAAGCACCTACAACTTCTGGTCCTCCTTCAACGACTGAAAAAGTCAGCACAACAATTGTGACAACCTCCCCTGAGGCAACCACCACAGAGACAATCATTGTGGAGACAACAACAGGTAAAATGTCAATATTCCTAGACCTACATTGTAAAAAAGTTTAAAGTTCATTAATTGTCTGGACAGATTTGTTGCCCTCTTGTGTTTATACATGTATAAGGCAAGCTTTGCAGAAATACCAGTTAGTAAAGTCATTTTTACAATTTAATTAACATCGTAGGCGAAGCGACTACAACTGCTGTAACTACACGTGAAATCACAGCCGCACCCACAACTACAGGCACACCTACAACCACTGAGGTGATCACTACCACTGCTGTACAAACCACCACTCCAGAAGCAACAACTACTGAGGAGACAACTACTGTACGCACCACTACACAGCCAACAACTACAGGTAAGATTGAAGTTGTTCTCTTTAATACACTTGGAACAAAGTCAAAATACTTGCCATTGCCCCATCCCAGGGTCTGATTTCACCTGTTATAATTATCTGTTTTTCCAGAAGCCCCAACAACTACTGAAGCAACTACCACTCGTGTGACAACCACTGCAGCACCTACAACTTCTGCCCGTTCTACAACAACTGAGGAAGTCAGCACAACGGTTGTGACAATTTCTCCAGAAACAACTACAAAAGAGATAACCACTGTGACCTCCACAGCTGGCCCGTCAACCACACCTGAAGAATGTGCTGAGGACCTTGATGATTATGACAAAGTGACAATCTCAAGAGGAAATTCTGACAGCTCTTCACCGGTTACACCCGATCAATGGTGGAAACCAGACAGTCCTTCAAAAACCACTCGTTATCCTCATGAGGGATCACACTTGATTGTGACCTTCGACCCAAGAAGTACAGTTACATCTGTAATTGTCACAAATGAAGAAGGAGTGTCTGAGGAAGTCACCATTGCCTTTGAGTTTCAGCCAAGTGACCGTGCTAAATACCTACCACTTGCCAATGAAGCAAATTCAAACATCTTTATCGGAAACACTGACACCAAAATCTCTTTACCATCAAGCTTGCCATTCATAACAAGACTGAAAGTATACCTTGTTAAACCAAATCCTGATTCAAGTTATAAAATAGTCTTCAACGGCTGTGAAGAGACAGGTAATTCCAATCTTCAAGCTAACTTTTAAATGATAGGGAAATATTCATGTAAATTATCTCAGTTAAGATTTTTCCTCCTCATCTTTAAGAGAACAAATGCCTGCTTTTCACATTTGTGTGGCGTTTTAAATTTCAGTTTCTACCAGCACGGAGGTGTTCAGTTCTACTGTCAGCACTACACGTGAAATCACAGCCGCACCCACAACTACAGGCACACCTACAACCACTGAGGTGATCACTACCACTGCTGTACAAACCACCACTCCAGAAGCAACAACTACTGAGGAGACAACTACTGTACGCACCACTACACAGCCAACAACTACAGGTAAGATTGAAGTTATTCGCTTTAATACACTTGGAACAAAGTCAAAATACTTACCATTGCCCCATCCCAAGGTCTGATTTCACCTGTTATACATAATCATCTGTTTTTCCAGAAGCCCCAACAACTACTGAAGCAACTACCACTCGTGTGACAATCACTGCAGCACCTACAACTTCTGTCCCTTCTACAACAACTGAGGAAGTTACCACAACAATTGTGACAACCTCCCCTGAGGCAACCACCACAGAGATAATCATTGTGGAGACAACAACAGGTGATTAACTTTTGAGGACTATGTTTTGTTTATTTCATTATCGGCATTAACATTAGATGATAATAATAATAATATCAAAGTCTTATATAGCGCACGTATCTACCAAACAAGGTATTCAAGGCGCTGAGTATAAACAAACTTTCAGAAAGATAGGTTAATGCAGTGGTGAGTTTTTAAACCCAATTATTTAGCACCTTATAAGGGTTTACAAGGTGCTACGGCGCATACAGCAGCCACAGCCAGGAACACCGGGGAGAACCCCTTCTCTTTTCGAAAAGTGCACTGGGTTCTTTTCATTACAACAGCTATGATAACTCCTAAGTTAAACAGAAACATTCCCTTAAAGGCACTGGACACTATTGGTAATTACTGGGAAACAAAATGCATTAAAAACTTACTTATGGTAACGAGCAATACAGTATAAAACATTGTGAGAAACGGCTCTCTCTGAAGTAACGTAGTTTTTTAAAAAGAAATTATTTTCCACTAAAGTATTTGAATTTGATTTTGAGACCTCAGATATAGATTTTGAGGTCTCGAAATCAAGCATCTGATCTTGAATGCACACAACTTCGGGTGACAAGAGGTTTTTTATTTTATTTTATGATACTATCTCGCAGTTTCGACGACCTATTGAGTTCAAGTTTACTCAGGTTTGTTATTTTGTTCATACGGTGAGATACACATAGTGAAAGGGCTGGTCTTTGACAGTTACTTATAGTGTCCAGTGTCTTTAACAAATGGAGAGAAATACCTACAGACAATTGCTCTACATTTTCTTTTCTACTCGGTACAGAAAGTTTATTCTTCTCATTCATATGCAATTTGTTTTCATTCTTTTTCATTAATCAATTTTGCATTTGTCTTGGTTTGTAAAACAGAGGAAGCAACAACGACTGTCGTCACAACCGAAAAAACGACTGCCGTTCCAACGTCAACTGAAAAACCAACAACTACCAAGGAAGTCGTATCAACAACTGTTACCGTGACGACCCCTGAGGCAACAACCACAGAGGAAACAACAACAGTGACTACCACAGAGGTCCCGACCACCGCAGGTAAATTTTTATTTCTGGTGTTTCGGATCAGCAGAGTGTGGGTTCGAATCCTCGCATGTGACACTTTTGTGTCATTAAGCAAGACACTTAACCATTGCTTCGTCCTTCGGGTGGGACATAAAGCTGTTGGTCCCTTGTGTTGTGTATGCATGTAAAAGAACCCAGTGCACTTATCAAAAAGGGAAGGGGTTCACACCTGGTGTTCCTGGCTGGATTGGCAGCATATTGTGCCACAGCACCCTGTACACCATTACACAGGTGCTATGTTAAGGAGTAGATCTCATAATTCAATTGTGGTCCATTTTTTAATCTGTACTGAAATGCACATTTTTCAGTATTGTTAATTTGTTACTTATACATGTATTTCGTCATTTGTATACAAATTGCATTTTTTAAAGCCATTGGACCCTTTCGGTAAACAGTATTTTCCAAGGCCCATACTTCGTGTATCACAACTTCTATATCAATTAACAAACCTGTGAAAATTTGGGCTTAATTGGTCATCGGAGTCGCGCGTTTCGCCGTGTAATGACATGTGTTTAAAATAAATCTGTAATTCTCGTTAACAAGAATTGATATTGTTTTACTGTTTTCTCAAAAAGTAAAGCATTTCATGGAATAATATTTCAAAAGAAGTATTTCACCACTACCTTCTGTAAACCCTGTAAGTTATTGTAAATCTATGAACTCGTTTTTTCTTTTTTTTTACCGAAAGGGTCCAATGGCTTTAAGTTCAATCTGTTAGCTTTAAGCATCTTTTTATTAGGTTGATTTGGCCACTACTACTCCTCATCATTGGTTTATTATTGTTAATACTATTAATAACTAAAATATTTTATTGAATTCTTTCAACTGTATAAGGGTAGGCTGAACCTTTTAGTTATAGGAATTTGATAATTAATTTTCCACTTTATATTTCCCACTTAACATTTTGCCATTGTTTCTGTTGTTTTGATAACCTGTACTTAATTTTGAGAAGTGCAGTGATAAAAATGAAACAAAAATAATTAAATATTTTCGTTCTTTTCTTAAAGAGCTGACAACAACACAACAACCGACAACTGTAGGCAAAACAACGACAAAGACTGTTACAAGTGAGTTTAATACTAGAAAATAATTAATCTCTCCCCTTTTTTGTAATAGATGTTAAAGGCAGTGGACACTATTGGTAATTATTCAAAATAATTATTAGCATAAAACCTTTCTTGGTGACGAGTAATATGGAGAGGTTGACAGTGTAAACCATTGTAAGAAACGGCTCCCTCTGAACTGAAGTAGTTTACGAGAAAGAAGTAATTTCCCAGGTATTTTTTTTTTTGCGAGACCTCGGATTTAGAATTTGAGGTCTCGAAATCAAGCATCTGAAAGCACACAACTTCGTGTGACAAGGTGTTTTTTTCTTTCATTATTATCTTGCAACTTCGACGACCAATTGAGCTCAAATTTTCACAGTTTGTTATTTTATGCATATATTTTGAGATACACCAAGTGAGAAGACTGGTCTTTGACAACTACTAATAGTGTCCAGGGTCTTACAGCACTGTATACTCCGTACTTTCCCAAGGTCTGTGAAAGCATAAGTCACATGCAAATCACTAGGGTGGGATTTGATCAACAAACTTTGCTAAGCTAGAATAAAGGATTCAAACTGCCGCCTCTAGCTACCAAGCAATCTTGGTGGTCTAGTTGGTTAAACATCCCTGGGGTTGATTTATCAAAGAGTCAAGACTAGTCTTTAGAACGAATTACTCGTCTTAATTTGGGACAAGCCTTAAGTTTTGAATATTTCCTAGGACTAGTCCTAACTCTTTGTGAAATCGGCCCCTGCTCTTAAACGACAAAGGTTGTGGGTTTGAATCCCACCAGAGATGTCCAGAATCTTTCCACAGGATTATTGGGGAAAGTGTTTTGCTGTCAGTCCTGAAAGAGTCCCATACATTATTTCAACCACAAGTCTTATTAAAAAGTAATAACTTGTAATTTTGAATTTAAATTTCTAAAGTCACAACTGCTGAGGGGACAACCACAGCTATCACTCAAACCACCTTACCGGGCGACGGAGGTAAGTTTTAGAACCAAAGATAAGCCTAACCAGGTGTTTTTTTTAACCAGTTTTGTTCTGAACCAGGTCTTCTCAGAACCAGTTCTGTTGTGAACTGAGTCTTTTTAGAACCAGTTCTGTTCTGAACCGGGTCTTTTCAGAACCAGTTCTGTTCTGAACTGGGTCTTCTCAGAACCAGTTCTGTTCTTAACCCGGTCTTCTCAGAACCCGTTCTGTTCTGAACCAGGTATGTTTCTTAGAACCAGTTCTGCTCCGAACCGGGTCTTTTTCTTAGAACCAGTTCTGTTCTGAACTGGGTCTTCTCAGAACCAGGTCTTCTCAGAACCAGTTCTGTTCTGAACCAGTTCTAAACTGAACCGGATCTTTTTCTTAGAACCAGTTCTGTTCTGCACCGGGTCTTTTTCTTAGAACCAGTTCTGTTCTGAACTGGGTCTTTGTAGAGCCAGTTCTGTCCTGAACCAGGTCTTCTCAGAACCAGTTCTGTTCTGAACTAAGTCTTTTTAGAACCAGTTCTGTTCTGTACCGGGTCTTTTCAGAACCAGTTCTATTCTGAACTGGTTCTTTTTAGAACAAATTTAGTTCTGAACCAGGTCTTCTCAGAACCAGTTCTGTTCTTTACCTGGTCTTCTCAGAACCAGTTTTGTTCTTAACCCGGTCTTCTCAGAACCAGTTCTGTTCTGAACCGTGTCTTTTTCGTAGGACCAGTTCTGTTCTGAACTGGGTCTTTTTCTCAGAGAACCAGTTCTGTTCTGAACTGGGTCTTTTTCTCAGAACCAGTTTTGTTCTGAACTGGTTCTTTGTAGAGCCAGTTCTGTTCTGAATAGTTTTTTCTTCTTAGAACCAGTTCTGTTCTGAACTGGGTCTTTTTCTCAGAACCAGTTCTGTTCTGAACTGGGTCTTTGTAGAACCAGTTCTTTCCTGAACTGGGTCTCCCCAAAACCAGTTCTGTTCTGTACCTGGTCTTCTCAGAACCAGTTCTGTTCTGAACTGGGTCTTTTTAGAACCAGTTCTGTTTTGAACCAGTTCTCTTCTGGGTCTTTTTAGAACCAGTTCTGTTCTGAACTTGGTCTTCTCAGAACCAGTTCTGTTCTGAACTGGGTCTCCTCAGAACCAGTTCTGTTCTGAACTTGGTCTTCTCAGAACCAGTTCTGTTCTGTACTGGTTCTGTTTCTGTTCAGAACTATCTTGGATCATTGGTGCTTTTATAACATTGTGATACTGGTTTCTAGTACAGGTTGCAATAATGAATACAGTATACAAACAATATTCAATTTGTTTTTTAATCCACCTGTCACTTGAACTTCTTTCTTGCAGAGACTCCTGTTTGCAAGTTCAATGGAGAGGAGTATGAGGTAAGTTTATCAACAAATTAATTAATTAACAATAAAGGTATTTTAATTGTATATTTTTGGGATCAAGTATTTTTTGCATTGATGGTCATCTGAATGTGTACAGATGAGAGACCAGTGTGTTAAAATCATAGAGCTATATATATTGACTAGAGTGCTAACACCCCGCTATACACGCACTAAGGTTTTGAAGCCGTGTGGGCGCATCAATGTTTATGTACAAACCAATACAAAAGCTTGAAGTTTTGTACGGCTATTTGCATGATAGTGTGTTTGTTCTTTTTTATGTGTCATCGAAGCAAAAAATGCAGCAAATGTGAACGCACAATCTGCTGATCAGCGTCACAAACTGTGAGCGTCATGTTTAAAAGGCGCGTACATTTTTTTTAGCACGTCAATCAAGTCGAAGTTACGGTTTGCTTGTAGCGCGGACGTACGTGATTGGGCAGTTGCGTACGTTAAAAGCACACTCAGAATATTAAAAAAATCGCTGCAATGTGTGTTCTCTTAAAATTAAAATCGATCCGAATTCACGCAACACATCAAACATGTCTGCGCCTAGGGTGACTTCAAAACGCAGAGCAAGTTAGGGCTCTAGTCAATATATAAAGCTCTATGGTTAAAATTGGTAAGCTTTACCAACAAACTTAGGATGTGAGAACAATCAATCAATCAATCAATCAATCAATCAATCAATCAATCAATCATCAATCAATCAATCAATCAATCAATCAATCAATCAATCAATTAGTCAATCCACATTGATTTCCATATTGGTCAAAAAAGGAGAATTACATGCACATGTATAAACAAATTTAGTACAATTGTTAAAAGGAACATTACATAATTGATTTTGCTAGCAGAAAAGTTGCTGGCAGTGTATGTAATCCATCATACACATAAACTGACAAACCTGTAGATGTTTGAGAACGATCGGCCATCTGGTTCACGAGAGAATAGTGAAAAACTGATTACAAATTTTGTATTGCATCGATGCCAAAACAAAAATGAATAAAACACTCACTGAGCGTTAAACTCCTAATGCGAAATTAGATTATTTATTTCGCATCAAATGTGAAATTTCAGACAGAAATATTTCAAGGGATGTTTTCTACTATCATCATCATTACACCGTGTAAGTTTTATGTAAATCTGTGATCTACACGTTTTTGTTCCTTACCAATTCTGTAACACTTCTTTAAGGAATGTTAAACATGTAAGATGGTAGCTTGGGTAGTAACATTATCCTGGTAATAAGCCTCATTTTGTTGTAACAGCTCTGTGACATTGTGTCTTCAACTCATCCTACATAAGGAACACTCTTTGATTTGTTCTCTTTTTCTTGTAATACTCTAGGAAGGCGAAGTGATGCCAATTGGTCGGCCGTGTACAATCATGAAATGTGGAGCGAACAGTGAAATAATCACTGAATACATCACCTGCAACAGGACATGTCCAAATGTAAGTCCCAATCAATGTGTTTCATCTGTGCTCTTTGAAATTAGAAGAATTGTTTGAATATTTGTTTACTGGCACCTTTAAGACACTGGACACCTTTGGTATGTGTCAAAGACCAGTCTTCTCACTTTGCTATTTGCTTGTTTATTTATTTATTTATTATTTGCTATTTGCTTGTCTAATTTCTGGTTTTGATTTTTGTTATTTTAAATTGTGCTTTGTGTATACAGATTATTTATATTGATATTTATTTCAAATTATTATTATTTTCCAAAGAGAGTATTTTATATAGTGTTTGCCTCCCTATGTGACTGGGTTAACAGGTTTTCGAGCTACAGTGTTTAATTATACTTTTTTTTATCCTGGCCATCACATTAGGGTGGTTTTGTAATTTCCTGTGCCCTTAATGTTTGTCTTGCTTTGTATTTACTTTTGTTTTTATATTATCTATTTGACATACTGTCTGCTTGTATTTGTAATTGTTTAATGGCCAAACAAAGAATAAGAATAACAAGAACATTTGCACAAAGAAAAAAACCTGTGAAAGTTTTAACTCAATTGGTGGTCGTAGTTGCGAGAGAATAATGAAAGAAAAAACACACTTGTTGCACAAGTTTATTGGCTTTCATATGCTTAATACAATTCCTCAGCTGAGGTCTTTTATTGTTCAAGTGAGAAATAACCATTTTCTCAAGAGCTAAGTTTCTTCAAAGGGAGCCATTTCTCACAATGTTATGCACAGCTCCCCGTTCTTTGTTACCAAGTAGGTTTTTACTCTAACAGTTGTCTTGAGTAATTACCAATAGGGTCCAGTTCCTTTAAAGTGATGATAAGTATAATACATTACAAACATGTACAAAGCACTAATATTTTATGTTTTTGTGTTTGCTCCTAACAGGGACAGCTTGTGGAGGTGAACGAATATACTTGCTGTCCAATATGTGGTATGTATCAAGAAACCATTACTGGTTGGCACCAGTCAAAACCAGTTGAAACTAGTTTACACTGGTTTACCCAACTGGCCCTAGATTATCAGTGCTCTTTAGAATTAGCCCTAGATTTCTTTAGTGGAGTAAAAAACGTTTTACCTGGATCAAAAAAACAGACTACTCAAAAACCAGTCAAAACCAGTTGAAACTAGATGACACTGGTTAACCCCAAATGGCCCTAGATTATCAGGGCTCTTTAGGATTAGCACAGGATTTCTTTATTTGCTTAACAATTGTTTTACATGTACCTAGATCATCAAAATAGACTCAAACCAAGAAGTACTCAAAAACCAGTCAAAACCAGTTGAAACTAGTTGACACTGGTTTACCCCAACTGGCCCTAGATTATCAGGGCTCTTTAGGATTAGCCAATGGTTTCTTTAGTGGCGAGAACATGTTTTACCTAGATCATCAAAATAGACTCAAACCAAGAAGTACTCAAAAACCAGTCAAAACCAGTTGAAACTAGTTGACACTGGTTTACCCCAACTGGCCCTAGATTATCAGGGCGCTTTGAGATTAGCCCATGGGTTTCTTTAGTGGCGTAAAAATGTTTTACCTAGACCATAAAAATAGACTGAAACCAATAAGTTTCTATTTGGATTGTGGATGGAGTATGGATTGAACTGAATTGAATTGAAAAGTACAATGTATTAAAAAACTTAAGGCTTTGGATACCATGTTCTTACTGGTAAATATTCAATTTTGCGTTTTGTTGAAAGCTTTTTGAGGCAAGTTGAATTAAATCAATTGGGTTATAACAGTTTGACACTAGCAGCGATCATACAGCTTTGCCGTACAGCACAGCTCTGCCTAAAGGCCGGTTTATAGTCGGTCACGCGATGGTCGCGCGACGGAAATCTTGCGCGCAATCCTAAGACTGAGGCTTAAAAACCGTGTCTTTTTATTATCGCGCGACACGATTTCCGACTCCCGACCATCGCGCGCCCGACTATAACTCGCACTTTACAGTAATATTTACAGTAATACAATATAAACAACAAGGGAAACCGATAAATTTTTAAATGACTTATTTGTTTTGATAACAGTTCCAGATGAGCAAGGCTGTTTCTTCCGCTCACACGAAAACTACATCCAAATTGACGACTGTCTATCGGAGGAGAGAGTCACCTACACAGATTGTGAAGGGTTGTGTGTCTCCAACACCCGCGTCACCATGCTGCCAGATGCGCGTATCAGCTACAACTGCGGTTGTTGTAAGCCAACCACGCTATATCAGAACTTTGCGAGTATGCTGTGTAACAACGGGACCAAGTTTGTGCATCCCTACTACGAGATACAGGGATGCGAGTGTAATGCTTGTAGCTACGATCCGCTACAGTCGGTTGTGGTGAACCAGTTCGCCCTCCAGCCATAGACAAAAATTGTCTTGACTAAAAATATCACTTTCCCACAATAATTTTGTCATGTCGAACTTTCACATTTAGGTTGTGTTTTATTAAAGTTTAAATTGATAGTTTTAAATTTTATTTTGAAAAAATCGATAGTTAATTCGTAAATTGTTAATAAAGGTTAGGGTAGAAATTGTTGCTCTAATGATAAGTTGGCTGCCTGTACTGCATACTTCAAAGGAGTTGATAATGTTTCTGGGGAATTCACAAAGGAACATTTTTTTAAAGCAGTTATTGCACACACACGAAAAATGTTAATGCACAAAGACTTTTGTTCTTCTAATCTCGTTTAGGTTCTTTTCAGTGTCGTCCTATTTAATTTACAGACATTTAAAGACTTAATTTTCAATATTCTTTTGTTGAATTTAAACTGTCTGTTAAAATAACAAGCTTGCTGTTGGCTTTTGATACCTGACTAGTAATGCAACAGAGCATTTATTTTCTAAACAAAGTTCTTCAAAGGAGTCCTCATTAGAGTTTATCTCGTGTTAAAATGGTTTATAAAATGTCATTTTACTTGATAGTTTTTAAAAGCGAAGTTTGAACTGTGACATCATTGAACATCAAAATCAATGAGTTCTGTACAATACAAAGACAATAATTTGGTTTTGCCAGTCAAAAGGTTGATTCCTATGCTATTTTAATTTAATATGATCGAATTTCATGAATAAGCTACAAATTTTCCTTACAAATGCCAAAAGCATACAGACAACAATGTTTGGAATGTGACGTCAGCGAACTGTTTGGATTATGACAACAAAAAAGGTGCTCTGAAGTTTATCAAAAGTTTATCAAAAGTCATCAATGGCAGTTTACAACGTTTAACATTAAGCCTGCCTTTTAGTAAATAAATCAATCACATAAATGAATTTTAGATTATAGCCTCTCTGTAAAAAAAAAAAACAGTTTTGTTAAGTATGTGTACTTAAATATTGTGGGAAACTGATGTTTAGTCATGGAAATGTTTGATGGAGAAAGTGAACAAGTGAATCTAAAATGTTTGACGATGGCCTGGAACTTAATTAATTATTTGATAGTTTTTGTCTAGGATGCATAGCCGTTTGTTGTATTTGCTTCTAGCTAAAAAGTCATTTTAATAGTGGGCTGTGAATTTTTCAATGGCATAGTGACTTAATTTAATAGTTTGAGCAATTATTTATTGATTATCATAATTTATTAATAATATCAGCAACATGATGAATATGTGCGTTTTATTTTGATGCATAATAATTTGGGACAACAGGTGGAACTGTATAAGATAAAATGTGTGCAATATTTAAATTTATAGCAGGTACAAAACAAGACTGGTAGATAATTATGGTAATAATTTAAAACAAATTACATTGGGCCAAATCCATTAAAAATGCTCCCAGGCGCTTTACATTAAGAAAAAAAAAAAAAAAATATCAAAATTTTAACCACAAAAAAACTATATAATTAAAAGGTCCAAAAATAAGATAAAAAAATATGATCATAAAACAATAAATAAACAGATGAATATACAATCAATCAAACACATTTAGTAAAAGCCACCGAAAAAAAATTTGATCCAGAAAAATTATCCAAAGATACACAAACAGAAAAATTAGAGGAAAAAAAAGAACCAGTAAAAATCGAAAAAGTGAGAAGGCATAAAAAACAATGGCCGTTATAGGACCACACCATTACAAACCTCAACAATTATTATGATAATAACAATATTATATATAGGATTTGAGGCATTGCATGGTGGGGTATCAATATATATTTGGTTTGCGGTAACACCATGTGTGTATCTACTTGCCAGGTAGAGTTGTTCTTAGGGAACTGTCTTGCTTTATTCTACTGCCGTGGAGTAGATAATCGGAGGTTCGGGAGACTTCTCAGTTCTGAAAAGAACTGTCGTGCTTTATAACTATTACCAGGGCGGATGGTATAGATATACTGGACTACTAATTTAGCTTATAGGATCGTAATAACTGTACTGCCGCGGAGTCAGTTCGGAATTGGTCTCAACGTTTCGACTGACGATGACTAGAGCAAGCTAGTCGAAACGTTGAGACCAATTCCGAACTGACTCCGCGGCAGTATAGTTATTACGATCCTATAAGCTAAAGTAGTAGTCCAGTATATCTATACCATCCGCCCTGGTAATAGTTATAAAGCAGGACAGTTCTTTTCAGAACTGAGAAGTCTCCCGAACCTCCGATTATCTACTCCACGGCAGTAGAATAAAGCAAGACAGTTCCCTAAGAACAACTCTACCTGGCAAGTAGATACACACATGGTGTTACCGCAAACCAAATATATATTAACAATATTATAACAAAAACTAACAAAATAGTTGCACACTGTGCTAATGTTTAGTGTGATCAACTAATATGAAATAACAAACTTGTGAAAACTTTTTCAGGCATGATCCATTCAGAGGTCGGTGGTTCAAATCCAGCTGTTGTCAATTTTTTCCCTGTTCAACACCAAATCATTAATTTAACAAATCTACAAACTATGAAAACGAACAGAATAATGTGTTCAAGTATAAGTTAAAAGCAATATTAGTAAATAAAATAGTTATTGTATCTGTTTGATCTATTTGAATCTATTTAATTCTAATTATTATAAAGTATACATCTGCTTGTAAAATGTTATTTATCTATATTTTTTTGAGAGATTTATTTCCCTTGCATGAAAATAAAATATGGCAAAGCATTTAATGAAATCTGATCAAAACTATTGTCATTCATTTTGTAATTTTCTTGTTTTCAGTTTGGAGGGTATAGGCCTACATACTCTTATCATAATATTATTTTGAGCAAGGTTGACAGAGGATGTTTTATAGCTTTTCTTCTGTGGAAATTTTTTATCTGAAAAAGTGGAGAATACTCGGTGAAATGATACTCTTAAAGGCAGTGGACACTATAATTTCTCAAAATAACTATTAGCATAAAACCTTACTTGTGTAGAGAGTAATGGGGAGAGGTTGATAGTATAAAACATTGTGAGAAACTGCTCCCTCTGAAGTAATGTAGTTTTTGAGAAAGAAGTAATTTTCCATGAATTTGATTTAAGGGCCCCGAAATATTTAGAATTTGAGGTCTCAAAATCAAGCGTCTCAAACTAAAGCACACAAATTTTTGTGACAAGGGGTGTTTTTACTTTCATAGTTATCTCGAAACTTCATCGACCACTTGAGCTCAAATTTTCCCAGGTTTGTTATTTTATGCATAGTGTTATACACCAAGTTGCAAGACTGGTCTTTGACAATTACCAGTGTCCAGTGTCTTTAAGCTGTAAAATGGGAGTTTGGGCTGCAATACATTACTCATATGGAAGCTTCTGGGGTTCTACTTTATAAAGTTGTATTCATTCGTTTGAGATGATGGGATGGTGACTTTCTTTAGGTGTGTAAAAAAATGGTCATGCAAATTCTAAGAAATGACCATTCACATGATGATGGAGCACTATAAGCACAGAAATGTGTGCTTAGCATGGAATTTCTTCTTTGATAAAACAGGATTACCAAAACTTCAATTTTGTTACATATTGCTTGTAACTGATATCCTGATAATGGCACGTGGAAAATTGGTTGTACGGTCCTGTTTTTATGGGACGAAGATTTCATGCTAAGCAAATTGTCGTGCTTAGCAGCTCTACGAAGTTGGGTCCTGCCTGGGGTGATTTTCACAAAGAAAAAGACTAGTCGTATCTCTAGTTATGAGATTGCGAGTGATATTACTAGGGACGCTTTTTCGTGGCTGATGCATAAGAAATAACCGCGATCTCAGACTTGAAAGCAAGTCTAGGTACCACCGTTAAATATGAAGGGCGCCCTCTTTAGACTACAACAGTACAATCCTGTCATCTTGTTGTTGCAAACGGAACAAACGTCAAAATAAAGTGAATCGAAAAGAACACTGAATCTTTGTCCACAGAGGAATTATGGCTTCCACAAGTAAGCAAGAACAACAGGAAACATCGCCAGGCTCAAGTTTATTAGACGAGGTAGTTTGCATGACGTGGGGTCCGGAGCTTAAAGAAGATGTATTTGCAAGATGGGGTCAAGGTGGGTGATTTTCGTTTTTCCCGAATTGGATGCAACGTCTATATCGTGCGGAAAGATGTCTGTTTTCGACAGCACTTCAAACACTGACGGTCTTTGTTGTAAAAAAGTCAAGTAGAGTAACTCTAATAAATGTTTTGTAGTTATAAATATTACTGTTGCTACTTTTGTTTGTTATAAAGATCATTAACACTTTTAGCACTGTGTCACTGTCGGTGTCAGTGTGTGTGTCTTCGTTTGAGAAATGTAACTTTTTGTGTAGACCAAGACTGTACTAGTTACTAGTAGGCTAGCTAGCTAATAAAACTGCTAAGTTTTGATTTGTTTTGGGATGTGAGATTGCACTTGATGAAGACTGCGACAGTAATATCACCATTTTCCTAACATTGTTTTGTTTGTTTTGCACCACCCACAGTAACAAGTTTAAAACTATAAAGTCACAGACCAGGCAGATGGATAACATGACATATTATTCATGACATTACCATCTGACCAATTAAATTGTAGCCTAATTAAATAAGTACAAATGCAGGCCTGACTGATACCTTTGGTTTTTTAACCGTTCGATTGTTTTAATCCTATCATCACGAATGTAGTAAAGCATACAATAATAAAACTAACCTGTGAAAATTTGATTTCAAAAGGCAATCCTGCTTTTGAGAAATCCGAAGCGAATGTTTTCATGCAGGTAGAATACTCCCTTACAATCTGAGAACGAGACTGACACTAGAGTACCACTTCTGAGATTCAAATTTTGGAGCAAAACAACTGAATTTTATACAAATAAATAACCACAGCACTTCGCAGTGAAAAGTTTGTCACATTGCTTTATATACTATTGAAGGTTTCTGGAGGCTTCTAAGTTCTAACTGAATGACAAGTTGCAGCGCCATTAATTTTTAAAGGAACACGTTGCCTTGGATCGGACGAGTTAGTCAAAACAAAAGCGTTTGTAACCGTTTTGTATATAATGCATATGGTTGGAAAGATGTTTTAAAAGTAGAATACAATGATCCACACAAGTTTGCCTCGAAATTGCGTGGTTTTCCTTCTACTGTGAGAACTAACACGGTCGGCCATTTATGGGAGTCAAAATTTTGACCCCCATAAATGGCCGACGTGTTAGTCGACGAGGTAAAAGGAAAACCACGCAATTTCGAGGCATGTTTGTGTGGATCATTGTATTCTACTTTTACAACATCTTTCTACCCATATGCATTTTATAAAAAACGGTTACAAACGCTTTTCAAAGACCAACTCGACCGATCCAAGGCAACGTGTTCCTTTAAGAGTGCCTACCAAACATATACCTTCCAGAAGGCACTGGACACCTTTGGTAATTGTCAAAGACCAGTCTTCTCACTTGGCTTGGTGTACATGTATCTCAACATGCATAAAATAACAAACCTGTGAAAATTTGAACTCAATTTGTCGTCGAAGTTGCGTGAGAGAATAATGGAAGAAAAATACCCTTGTCGTACAAGTTGTGTGCTTTCAGATGCTTGAATTTGAGACCTTAGCTGAGGTCTCGAAATCAAATTCAAATATTTTAGTGAGAAACTACTTTTTTCTCAAAACTACGTTACTACAGAGGTAGTTGCGATAGCGTAACCCTCCTGCCGTGGGCAGAAGGGTTACGTTATCGCAACTACTTCAAAGGGAGCCACTTCTCACATTGTTTTCAACTATCAACAACTCTCCATTGCTTAAGAGTAAGTTTTATGGCAACAAATATTTAGTGTCCAGTGCCATTTGATGTTTAAATTTCAGGGTTTGACCCATACACCGATGTGTCTTAGTCACTGTATACTCAGTAATTTCCCTGAGTTCTGTGAAAAAAAAATCACGGCAATTGACCTATTGAAAAGGAATGTTACTGAATTGGTAAGAAAAAAAAATCAGGAAGATCACAGATTTACATAAAACTTGATGATGATAGTAGAAAAGATCCCTCTAAAAATTTCTGTCTGAAATGTCATATTTGATGAGAAATAAATAATCTTATTTTGCGTTTTGAATTTATCGCTTAGTGAGCGTTTTATTCATTATCGTTTTTAAAGACATGGATGCAATGCAAAACTTGTAATCGGGTTTTTACCATTTTCTCGTGACCCAGATGGTTGATCGATCTCAAACTTCTACAGGTTTGTCAGTTTATGTGTATGATGGATTATATGAAGCGCTTACACTGCCAGCAACTGTTTTGTTAGCAACAACCAATTCTGTAATGTTCCTTAAAGGCAGTGGACACTATTGGTAATTAATCAAAATAATTATTAGCATAAAACCTTTCTTGGTGACGAGTAATGGGGAGAGGTTGATAGTATAAAACATTATGAGAAACGGCTCCCACTGAAGTGCCCTAGTTTAGTTTTGAGAAAGAAGTAATTTTCCACGAATTTGATTTCGAGACCTCAGATTTAGAACTTGAGGTCTGGAAATCAAACATCTAAACGCACACAACTTTGTATGACAAGGGTGTTCTTTCTTACATTATTATCTCGCAACTTTGATGACCGATTGAGCTCAAATTTTCACAGGTTAGTTATTTTATGCATATATGTTGAGATACACCAACTGTGAAGGCTAGTCTTTGACAATACAGGGTTTTAAGAGAATGATAGTGGAAAGCTTCCCTTCAAATATTACTAACTAAGGTTGCATAGTTTTTGAGAAATGAGTAAAACAAGTCACAGAATCATTTTCGTCTCATGAGACCAAAATGATTTTAGCGTGTAAAATCCCCTTAACCAGTTATGATTATGATATTATACCAAAACCATAGCATAACTGGTTAATACGTTTTTACATGCTAAAACTGAGACGAAAATTATTACTTTTACTCATTTCTCAAAAACTACAGCACCTCAGTAAGTAAAATTTCAAGGGAAGCTTTCTACTATCATAATCTTCAAACTGTGTAAGTTTAATGTAAATCTCTGGACATTGTATTTTTTGTTAGGAAAAAGTAAATACCCTTTAAAGCCATTGGACCCTTTTGGTTCAGGAAAAAAAATAAACGTTCACAGATTTACAAATAACTTACAGGGTTTACAGAAGGCAATGGTGAAAGACTTCTCTTGAAATATTATTCCATGAAATGCTTCACTTTATGAGAAAAAAGCAAAACAATTTAAATTCTCGTTAACAAGATTTACAGATTTATTTTAAACACATGTCATGACACGGCGAAACGCGCGGAAACAAGGGTGGGTTTTTCTGTTGTTTTCTCCCGACTCCGATGACCGATTAAGCCCAAATTTTCACAGTAGAGATTGTTATTTGATATAGAAGTTGTGGTACACAAAGTGTTGGCCTTGGACAACAGTTTACCGAAAAGGTCCAATGGCTTTAAACATCTATCATGTCTGTTATACTGTATGCCCTTGATCTCTTCTTTGTGTTGCAGGATTTGCATTCAGTGAACATGAACCTTCAGCTTTATTACAGCATGAAGGAGGACCATGTGCCGTTATTGCTCCATTACAAGCGTTCATCCTAAAGGCTCTTCTATTCCAAGGAGAACCACCAGTGGAATGGAGAAACCTCAATGGTAAGCCACAGTTTCATTTCAATACATTTATTCCATTCCAACAGGGTCCAATTTCAAAGAGTTGCTTAGCATGAAATGTCTTCCTTGATAAAAACAGGATTACCAACCAAATTTCTACGTAATTTTCAAACAATCAGATGAATACCAGTAACAAGCAATATAGAACAAATGGTTGGTAATCCTGTTTTTATCAGGGAAGAAATCTCATTCAAAGCAAATATTCTTGCTTAGCAGCTCTATGAAATTGGGCCCAGATTATTAAATAGTAATGATATGGGTTTATAATGCGCACTTTTTCAGAAAAACCGATCACGGCGCCTACACAAAATGAAAACAGTATACAATAGAAAATGAAGAATAAACATAATTTAACTTGAATGAAACCCAATGAAAGTCTAAGTGAACAAGTGTGTTTTTAGTTTTTGAGTGTGTTGAAGTTGTTGAGAGATGTTGTTTCGCGAAGTGAGACAGGGAGCTTCCGTAAGGCAGGAGCAGCTGTGGCGAAAGATAACAATAACAAAGAACAGTAAAGCCCGGTTCATACACAGGCATGCAACTTTTCCTGGGATCAGCTGATTTCTTCTTTTTTATCTCAGTTTTACCATTCAGAATTGAAAAATACTATACAAAATCAATGACCTTTTGTAATTTCCTCTTTTTAGGTGAAATTGCAGTTGCATGCCTGCATACATTTTACTTCCTGCGAATGCGAGTTTGCTTTTTCAGTCCGAGCTGTACGGGACACAAAACAAAGTCATTAGGCCTATCCAGTATACACTTTCGGATGAGAAACCTTATTTTATACAAATTACCTTTAGTTTCAGTTAGGTGTGCTTATTAATTTTGCACAAGTTAGCACACAAAACATTTAACACTATAATAATGATATCAATTTATTGGTGTGTTCGATTAGCTTCCCGGGTCAACCCTGATGATCTGCCACCGGTATGTTCGAACAGCTTTGAAGGCATTCCAGGGGCTCACCCGGGTCAGCCCCAATTGCCCTGCTTGTGGAACGGGTGACTTGGGGCTGGCCCGAGGTGCATGATGTCACCAAGAGATTGCGAGTGATCGTTCAATTAGCTCTTGTCGGGCTCACGCGAATGAACACCACAGGGTTGACACAGGGAAGCTAATCGAATGCACCCTATAATGGAGTTGCCCTTTACCAAGGAGAAAGCATCTTAGCACCTTTGCTCTTTTCTAAAACGAAGCATCAGTGAAGGCTCAGTAAGTGTTTTTATCTCCATTCAGGAGATCAGTGCCGTGCTCTCCTCCTGGCGGCCATGACAGAAGTGCTTCAGACGGTCAGTAGCGGGGGAGGATACTACCTGGTCTTGAAGAACGATAAACAAGACGCCATCTTGGAAGAGGGGGCTGTAATCGAGAATGTCGTTGAGGCAGCTCAGGGCGAGTTGCACAACCATAGAATATTCCACTCTAATTTGAGGTGAGAGAGTTTGGAACAAATCGTTGTGCAGTACCCGCTGCTAAAACATAGAATTTCAACTGACTCTGGCCATCGGGCTAGCTCGATGGTCTAGTGGTAAGACATCTGCTTTGACAGCAATGCAAAGGTAGTGGGTTCGAATCCCACCCAATGATTTGCCTGTGGGTTTGATTCACACAAATCGGGGAGAGTACTTAGTAAACGGTGATTATTATATATTGGTGTAAGAGTAAAAACCATTGTGTCACAAAGTAGTACTCAATTTTTTAAGTTATTATAACTCAAGTGAGGTTTACGAAAACTCAGAATACTCTTTCTATTAGTTGTGGTGGTCTTGAAAAGAAGCGGTGAATAAAGGCAGTGGACACTATTGGTAATTTCTCAAAATTAAAAATAATAATAATAATAATAATAATAATAATAATAACCGTATTTATAACGCACCTTTTGCCAAAGGATACAAAGCGCCAGGTATTATTACTGCAAGAAGTGGGGCGAATTTTGAGATCAAGACCTATAAATCCTTAAAGGAACACGTTGCCTTGGATCGGTCGAGTTGGTCTTTGAAAAGCGTTTGTAACCGTTTTTTATAAAATGCATATGGGTAGAAAGATGTTGTAAAAGTAGAATACAATGATCCACACAAACATGCCTCGAAATTGCGTGGTTTTCCTTTTACCTTGTAGACTAACACGTCGGCCATTTATGGGGGTCAAAATTTTGACTCCCATAAATGGCCGACCATGTTAGTTCGCACAGTAGAAGGAAAACCACGCAATTTCGAGGCAAACTTGTGTGGATCATTGTATTCTACTTTTAAAACATCTTTCCAACCATATGCATTTTATAAAAAACGGTTACAAGCACTTTTGTTTTGACCAACTCGTCCGATCCAAGGCAACGTGTTCCTTTAAGCACCATGTAATGGTTAAGACGGTGCTGTGGCACAATATGCTGCCAATCCAGCCAGGAACACCGAGGCGAACCCCTTCTCTTTTCGATAAGTGCACTGGGTTCTTTTATATGCGTTTACACAACACATGGGACCAACAGCTTTACGTCCCGTCCGAAGGACAAAGCAATGGTTACATGTATGTGTCTTGCTTAAGGACACAAGTGTCTCGGCTGGGAATTCGAACCCACACTCGAATCAGAAACACCAGAGTTTGAATCCGCTCGGCCACGACACGAATATCAGTATAAAACCTCACTTGGCAATGAGTAATGGGGAGAGGTTGATATTATAAAACATTGTGAGAAGCAGCTGCCTCTGAAGTGACGCAGTTTTGAAGAAATGAGTAATTTTCCACGATTTTGATTTGAGACATCAGATTTAGAATTTGAGGTCTCGAAATCAAGCATCTGAAAGCACACAACTTTGTGTGACAAGGGTGTTTTTTTCTTCCAATATTCTCTCGCAACTTCAATGACCAATTGAGCTCAAATTTTCACAGGTTTTTTATTATGCATACATGTTAAGATACACCAAGTGAGAAGACTGGTCTTTGACAATTACCAATAGCGGCCAGTATCTTTAAACAACTGAACAGTTTGATCAGGATGCATCGGTTATCTTCAGTAGAAATAGCACTGATGCTTCTCAGATTTTAGGGGATAAAAAACTAACATGATACATGTAATTTCTCATAACTGTATTATTTCCAAACAGTACTTTCAAAATTGATTACCAAATGTTAACCTTCCCTTCAAAGGATTTGGGTACTTTTTCAAAATGTCCATAGATTTACATTAAACTTACAGGGTTTGAAGATAATGATAGTGGAAAGCTTTCCTTCAAATATTACTTACTGAGGTGCTGTAGTTTTTGAAAAATGAGTAAAACAATGTAGGGTCATTCCGTGTCAAATCACCAAAAAAAAAGGCAATTTTAAACCCTATTTCTTCAAATTTGCTCATATTTGGTTTATGAGGTAATCGTGGCTCAACAAGCTCAAATTTTAAATTTCAGCTCCATCCGATAAACGGTTTTCGCGCTACGGCATGCTCTTTCTTGTTGATTTCGGTCAAAATGCGCCTGACCTCTGACATTCAAACGATCATAAATCGGTAACCTTTGGTCAAATTGGTTGAAATTGGTGTCTTTGGAAAGGAAATTGTGTAAGCTTTCCAAATATGTCTTTATTTTTTTTGTAGGAACATGTTTAGGTATGATAACCTTTTGACCTCTACTTTGACCTTGTGGATCATGTGACCCGGCAACGAACTTCGGTGAAAATTTACCCTTATATGTTTTCTCCACAATATCAAAAATTTAGAGATATAATTTTTTTGGCTTGCTTTCAAGCTCCACTCAAAGTTGTCCTACTTCACTTTTCCTGTGCAAAGTACATGTACATTAGACACATGTCCATACGTATGTATATCATGATTTTGCTAGGGGACCATAGCTTTGCTTGATATACATGCGTATGAACAGGTATGTATATGTACATGTACATTGTACTTTGCATAGGAATAGGCAAGTAGGGCAACTTTGAGTGGAGCTTGAAGGCAAGTCAAAACTATTGTATTTCTAATTTTTCTATATTGTGGAGAAAACATATAAGGGTAAATTTTCACCGAAGTTCGTCGCCGGGTCACGTGATCCACAAGGTCAAAGTAGAGGTCAAAAGGTTAACATGTACCTAAACATGTTCCTACAAAAAAATTAACACATATTTGGAAAGCTTACACAATTTCCTTTCCAAAGACACCAATTTCAACCAATTTGACCCAAAGGTTACCGATTTATGGTCGTTTGAATGTCAGAGGTCAGGCGCATTTTGACCGAAATCAACAAGAAAGAGCATGCCGTAGCACGAAATCCGTTTATCGGATGGAGCTGTAATTTAAATTTGAGCTTGTTGAGCCACGTTTACCCCATAAACCAAATTTGAGCAAATTTGAAGAGGGTAGGGTTTAACCCATTGGGTGATTTGACACGGAATGACCCTGTAATGAAAATACGTTTGTAATTGCCTAAAAGAAATTTGGTCTCATGAGACGAAAATTATTTTCATGACATTGTTTTACTCATTACCCAAAAACTACAGCGCCTCAGCACGTAATATTTTCAGGGAAGCTTTCTACTATCATATCTCAACATATGCATGAAATAACAAACCTGTGAAAATTTGAGCTCAATCGGTCGTAGAAGTTGCGAGATAATAATGAAAGAAAAAACACCCTTGTCACACAAATTGTGTGCGTTTAGATGGTTGATTTCGAGACCTCAAGTTCTAAACTTGAGGTCTCGAAATCAAGTTCGTGGAAAATTACTTCTTTCTTGAAAACTACGTCACTTCAGAGGGAGCCGTTTCTCACAATGTTTTATACTACCAACCTCTCCCCATTACTTGTTACCGAGTGAGGTTTTACGCTAATAATTATTTTGAGTAGTTAGCAATAGTGTCCACTGCCTTTAAAATAACATTTTACTTGTTTCAATTGAAGGTTACAACCGTTCGATTCTATTGAAGAAGTCAACAGAGGTTTAGAATCATCGCACGAAATGTTCCTTGCCGATTCGGGTCTTCTGTTGTTCCTATATTCTGTACTGTTAACAAAGGTAAGGGCCAGGCCTGCATGCTTCGATTTTGAAAGGGCAAGGGCACCAAGGCATTTTCTCCTTGATAAAGGGCTCCCTATAGATGATTGACCTGTGTTTACATTCAAAACGCCCTCTGTTGGCTGAACATTGTATACATGTACGTCATGTTTCGCCGCGCAAAAAGACGCGTAGATTACATACACTTTCTAGCTGGCTGCGCGCGAATCATGTTATGGCTTTCGAGTGACGTCAGAGGTTACATCGTCTATAAGGATATTAGGAAGGTTTCGCATACATTTAGTGTGACTGATACGTCATCATTATGACGTCATACACTACTCACTATCCGCTATACGTGCAGACGACGACACTGATCATGCTGATCTTGCTACCGTAAGTAGGTTAAGGTTTGCGTATGCAAATCCGCTCGCGTGTGAAACCTCCCTATTGTCAATTTCTACAGTAGCATTTCATGGACACCAAGGCATTAACCAGGGGGCATGGAAGCAATCGCCTTGCTTGGTTGCCTCCAGGAAGTATAAGGCCTATAAGGGATTGTCATATGCTGAGGTTTTTTCCTACCCTTTCGTTTACTTTTTTCATACTTTGTTTCCCTTACAATATTTGATTTTTTTTTTTAAAGGGTTATTTACAGATTATGACAAAACTTATTTTTGAAAAGGTCATAACTTTAAAACAAAAATTTACACAAGTGTATATTAAAGACATGTCAATACGGAGCTTGTTGTTTGCTCTTAAAACGAAGCTTGTTGTTTGCTCTTTTCAGTCATGTATAAAGTTCAAACAGTTATTTATCCCTCCAATGACTCAATTTCACAAGATCAAACATAATCTATGCTTTAATAATATGCTATGAGTTATATATAACAACTAGAGGGCGCACTGGCCTATATATGCGCCCCGTATGCGCGCAGGCGGCCATTTTGTAAGTTGAACAAACGGGCATTGCTTAGCGTGTGTTTGTGCGGCCATTTTGTAAGTTGACAAAACAGCATCGCGTCAGCGTTCAATAAACACAAACTCCAACTATTGTTCATATTCAACGCGCGTGCAGAATGGCGCGCGTGTCTCCTTGCGGTCCCGTCGCGTTTGTGCAAGAAGCATTACCAGTGCGCCCTCTAGTTCTTATATATAACTCTATGGGTAAAACCCAATCTTGATACCACCTGCAGTTCAAACATTGTGAAAGTGAAAAACATCAAGAGATGAGAGAGAATGAAACTTAGAAAAAGGGGTTAAACTCGACTTTCAAACCCGGTGGAGTTACATCTTGAACATACATCATCTTGTATAATTTCAATACTAAGTTTATCCGTTATTTATCAGGAAGGCCGCTGCCAATATAAAATATAATCAGTTTCGCATTTAAATTTACAAATTTTTTTTGTTTGAAAATATAGCCCTTGTTTAACTGTTCTCCTGAATGATACTTCATACAATGATTGATTTAGCTTGATCGCAAATATTGTATATGTTGTCCGAGTCGGCAGTCTCTCAGATTTACCGCTAGGTTTACTTCATTTCTCCTCAGGGTTTAGATAAAATCAGACTGGAGGTTGAAGATACCACCGAGCCACTCATTGATGGCATCTATGGACACGGAAGGTAAGGTTCAAAGGTCATCTTCCATAAATACATGTACATGACAAAGGTCAAAGGTCCTCTTGTACAAGTTAATGGCTAACGCTGAGAGTCTGTAAATCTAATATACATATTTAACTGGCATAAGCTGTTCACTAATGCACGCCTGTCTCTCAATTAGGCTTAGTTTGGAGACCAAATAGCTCCCTCTTCTGGTCACTCACAGGCCAAGTGTTGGATAGACAAGCACTGGTGACCGAATAATGCTAGCCCATATGTCGAGTAGTAATAGTCGCTAGTAGCCCGGGGTGGATTTCACAAAGGTAGTCCTAACTTAGGACTAGTCCTAAGCAATGCTAAGAGATAGGACCAGTCCTAAGTTAGGATGAGTTACTGGTCCTAACTTAGGACCAGTCCTATCTCTTAGCATTGCTTAGGACTAGTCCTAAGTTAGGACTACCTTTGTAGTCCAGGGGTGGATTTCACAAAGAGTTAAGACTCGTCTTATCTTGGGTTAAGACGAGTAAGTCGTCCTAACGTTGGACTAGCCATTTTTAATATCTCTTAGGACTTGTCCTATCGCTTCGTGAAATCGATCCCAGGCCTAATGATCATGCCCTAATTTTAATTTTGACTTAAATGTTGTCTCTTGACGTTGACTTATTTCATTTCTTCTTGCAGTCAAAGTCTGATCAACCTCATGCTCACGGGTAGCGCAGTATCACATGTATTCGATGACGAGAAGGAGGTTGATGGTTTGAGTAAGTACCATAGAACTAGAACTCGGAGAACGCTGAGTGCGTCATTGTGCGTGTTGGGAGAACCGTTTTTATTGACATGCGTACGCCATTTTTGTGTCAAATTATTTTGCCATTCAGTAGAGGTCATGAACATTGACCATTGAAATCATGTACAAATGGTCTATGTGCGTTGCCATCTTGCCATATTGCCATACTAGCGAGTCACCAGATGCGCATTTTGCCATGCAAGCATCTCTCGAGATTTTTTGTCATACATGCGTAGAGCGTGGTATCGATATGCAGCATCCACAGACGACACAGAAGGCAACCGAGCTCAGCATTCTGCGGGTTCTATTTCTATGGTAAGTACAGTATGTACATGCTTTCTTTGTTTCAGTATTTTTGTTATACATTATGTACAGTTATCTGAAAACGGTCTGGGGTCGGCTTCACAAAGAGTTAGGACTAGTCCTAACTTAGGATTAGTCTTAAGAGATATATGACACCTATAGCTTGTCTTAAGTTAGGACACAAGATGAGACTAGTCTTAACTCTTTGTGAAATCCACCCCAGGATTTACACTACTACAGCTACTCAGGTCATGTTCTTTGTTGCCCGGATCTTTTAAACCATGTATACATATTACTTGTTGAAACGTAATAATAGGCATTAATATAGCGCCATCTTTCTAGAAAACTAATCCGAGGCGCTGGGGAGGAAAGAGACCAAAACAAAAAAATTGATACAAAGATAAGGATCAAAAGCGTGCCTAATTAAAATGAATTTGGAATAGAGTAGGTCTTCAATTGCAATTATATATATTTATATATTTTATTGACCAAAGCAACAGCGGACGAGCCGCCAATTACAGGAAAGGATAAAAAAACAATTAGAAATATTCATATAGCCTATCTGATATGTACAAAGTTAACAATTAAAATAGAATCAACTTAGGAAAGAAAATTAAAGCATACATTGAAGATTAAATAAAATAAAATAGGGAACAGAAACAGACCACCATGAACGACTGTGAAAATATATTTAAAATAAATTTTAAAAGCAAAAGCCTTCATTAAATTATAAAATAGAATAAACAATAAAAGACCAGGGAGATAAATTTAAAATCAACCCCCCCCCCCAAAAAAAAAACAAAAAAAAGAAGGATGAAGCTACATGTAAGTGCTTTCATAACATTTGCTCTCAAATTAACAAACCTTTTAAAGGACAAGTCATGCTCTTGATCTTCTTCTCTAACTCTGGGAATACTTTTCCCAAATACTCATTGGAATCTATAACTTAAAGGCAGTGGACACTATTGGTAGCTACTCAAAATAATTATCAACATAAAACCTCATTTGGTAATGAGTAATGGGGAGAGGTTGATAGTATAAAACTTTGTGAGAAACGGCTCCCTCTGAAGTGACATAGTTTTCGAGAAAGAAGTAATTTTCCACGAATTTGATTTCGAGACCTCAAGTTTAGAATTTGAGGTCTCGAATTCAAGCATCTGAAAGCACACAAGTTCGTGTGACAAGGGTGTTTTTCTTTCATTATTATCTCGCAACTCCGACGACCAATCGAGCTCAAATTTTCACAGGTTTGGTATTTTGTGCATATGTTGGGATACACTAAGTGAGAAGACTGGTCTTTGACAATAACCAATAGTGTTCAGTGTCTTTAAGGGCCTACCAAAAAGTGGAAATGAAATAACTTAATTATACCTGGGGTGGGTTTCACAAAGAGTAAGGACTAGTCTTATCTTGAGTTAGGGCGGGTGTCTTATCCGCAGGAAAATACAGTACTAGTCCTAACTTAGGACTAGCCTTAAAGCTGTTATACACTTTTGGAACAGAAAATAAAATAAAAGTTCACAGATTTACAAATAATTTACAGGGTTTACAGAAGGTAATGGTGAAAGTCTTCTCTTAAAATATAATTCCATGAAATGCTTTACTTTTTGAGAAAACATTAAAACAATTATCAATTCTCAATATCGAGAATTACAGATTTATTTAAACACATGTCATGACACGGCGAAAGGTGCGGAAACAAGGGTGGGTTCTTCCATTACTTTCTTCCCGACTCCGCTGACCGATTGAACCTAAATTTTCACAGGTTTGTTATTTTATTTATTATATCAGATAAACGAAGTTTGGGTCTTTGGACAATACTGTTTACCGAAAGTGTCCAATGGCTTTAAGTTTTGGATATCTCATAAGATTAGTCCTAAGTTAGGACTAGACCTATCTCTTTGTGAAATCCACCACTGAGATCTCAGTTGCAGACACTCGCCCCTGCAAAACACGAGTTGTTTTTTACAAATATCCCTTTTAAATCTCTTTGCAGAAATGAGGGGGATCACCAGGCAGACAAACATCGGGTTCCTAACACTTCTAGAAAACTTAAGATATTGTGAGGTAAGTTTGTATTCTAAGATGCCTCAGTGCGACTTGAACCTTGTTAAGTTTAATCTAGGACAATCAGATGGTTAAAGGCACCGGACACTATTGGTATTTACTCAAAATAATTGTTAGCATAAAAACTTACTTGGTAATGAGAAATGGAGAGCTGTTGATAGTATAAAACATTGTAAAAAAAATGGCTGCCTCTGAAGTAATGTAGTTTTTGAGAAAGAAGTAATTTCTCAGTAAAATATTTGAACTGAATTTGAGACCTCAGCTGAGGTCTCTAAATCAAGCATCTGAAAGCACACGACTTTGTGTGGCAAGGGTGTTTTTCTTTAATTATTCTCTCACAGCTTCGATGACCTTTTGGGGGTTCAGATTTGTATGGGTTTGTTAATTTGTTCATATGTCAAGATACACCAAGTGAGAGTACTGGTCTTGCAGGGGAAAAGCTTTGAGATGCCCATTTGGTGCAAACAAAATGCTATTTATTATAAGACTTCCGGAAGTATGATTATTATTTTGACAGTTTGTGTGTATTTCCTTTTGGATAGGTTGGATCTTTCTTAAAGAACCCAAGGCAACCTATTTGGGTGTTAGGGAGTGAGACACACCTTACAGTATTGTTTACGCAGGTAAGCACGTAGGCCCCTATAATAATGATAATAATAGCGACATTATCCACAAAAAGTTTTATTGGCGTTTGCTCTAATAATAAATAGGAATCCGGTCTCTTGGTGTAATTTAAGGACTATCTGGTTTATTTATAGGTATCCACGCCCCTTGCCGACATCAAGTTAGGTCAAAAACGGTATTCACGGTTTTGGTTAGGAACAGCTTTTCAACATTAAAGCCCTTTCGGTTCAGAAAAAAAATAAAAGTTCACAGATTTACAAATAACTTCTAGGGTTTACAGAAGGCAATGGTGAAAGACTTCTCGTGAAATATTGTTCCATGAAATGCTTTAGCAAAACAATATAAATTCTCGTTAACGAGAATTACGGATTGATTTTAAACACATGTCATGACACGGCGAAACGCGCGGATACAAGGGTGGGTTTTCCCATTATTTTCTCCCGACTCCGATGACCGATTAAGCCCAAATTTTCACAGGTTCGTTATTTGATATAGAAGTTGTGATACACCAAGTGTGTACCTTGGACAATACTGTTCACAGAAAAGGTCCAATGGCTTTAACCGGATATTCAAATTATTCACCAAGGCCTATCCAAATGTGTTCGTCAGAACACGGAAAGATTGCTTTATTTTGAGGACTCTGATAGTACAATTACAGTAATGGCCTCGGACAAGCTTTTTCTTTGGCTGATGGAACATGGAAATAATTCATGGGGATCCCGTTCTTTCGAGGTACGTGTGTGTGTAGCTGCAGGGAAGTTGTGGAATGGTCTACCTTATTCCAACAGCAAAGCCATCCAGACAATAGACACTTTCAAAACAACAATGAAAACTCATTCTTTTGTTGAAAACATTTAAGTAAATTTCCTCTTAACTTTCTTGATCTTTTGCACCGCTGGAGAACAACCAAGAGGAAACTTTTTTTCTGAATGTTGTACAAAATCTACTTGCTGCAAATTTTGGCAGCTCTGTAAAATATTCATGCAGGTGTCCCAATTTCTAAATGAGAAGTATTCGTTTTTGGTTTAATGATAACATTTATGATGAAAAAAAACCCCCTTTTTATGCATTTGTTGTACATATTTCAGTTGCATTTGTAATCAATTATTGGATGTAGGAAGAATTTATAAATAAATAGTAAACTTGCTGGTAAACCATGTGTGAATCTCTTTTATGTGATTGTTGGCTCTGAGAAGAGCCGGTTTGGTCTCGACGTTTCGAACAGTATACTCTGCGTATCTTCAGGAAAAGCGGAGTATACTGATCGAAACATAATGACCAAACCGGCCCCCTCAGAGCCAACACAACAGAGAATTACACATGGTTGTACCTGCAAGTTTACTATTATTTTATTGATAGTTTCTTCCTATTTCTCCACACCATGCAAAGCTTCAAACAATACTTAATTATTGATTGGTTTTAACTCCACTTTTTTAGGAGGCGTCTTTAGTTGCGGAGGAAACTGAGTGGGAGAAAGCACATAGGATATTTAGTATGTATGACACAGAGTGTAGCGGCTTCATCACAACCATCATGTTGAAAGAGGTATTGGACGCCCTTGAACTTGCCACCATCCCAGAATAGTAAGTCATTTATGAAGTTTGAACAATGTGATAGCTCAATTAAAGACAGTGGACACTATTGGTAATTGTCAAAGACTACTCTTCAAAGCTGGTGTATCTCAACATATGCATAAAGCAACAACGCTGTGAAAATTTGAGCTCAATCGGTCCGCGAGATAATAATGAAAGAAAAAACACCCTTGTCACACGAAGTTTTTGTATGCTCTTAGATGCTTGATTTGGAGACCTTTCTCCAGAAGACGATCAGAGCATACTGATCGAAACATTGAGTCAATCCAACGTTTTTTTTGCAGAATCACCCCAACTCATTTAGAGATTGTTATTACATGGTGTTACCGCAAACTCTTCTGTATCTTATTTCCACTATGCAAAGTTTCAAATCCTACTTAGACCTTAAAATCTAATTCTGAGGTCTTGAAATCAAATTTGTGGAAAACTACTTCTTTCTTGAAAACTGCAGTGCTTCAGGGGGAGCGGTTTCTCACAATGTTTTATGCCATCAACCTCTCCCCATTACTCGTTACCAAGTAAGGTTTTATGCTAATAATTATTTTGAGTAATTACCAATAGTGTCCAATGCCTTTAAAGTAAGAGGATAGAATAAGAATATATGAAGAATAATAATATCAAAGTCTTATCTACTGTACATGTAGCGCACGTGTCTACCAAAATAGGTACTCAAGGCGCTGAGTATATACAAACTTTCAGAAAGATTGGTTATTGCAGTGATGAATTTTGAGACCCAATTTTGTAGCACCTTGCTACGGCGCATACAGCAGCCACAGCCAGGAATGACGGGTGGACCCCTTCTCTTTTCGATAAGTGCACTGGGTTCTTTTACATGCGTTACATAACACATGGGACCAACGGCTTTACATTTCATCCGAAGGACGAAGCCATGGTTAAAAACATTGTGAGAAACAGCTCCCTCTGAAGTGACGTAGTTTTTGAGAAAGAAGTAATTTTCCACGACTTTGATTTCAAGACCTCAAGTGTAGAATTTGAGGTGTCGAAATCAAGCATCAGAAAGCACACAACTTTGTATGAAAAGGGTGTTTTTTCTTTCATTATCATCTCACAACTCTGACGACCGATTGAGCTCAAATTTTCACAGGTTTGTTATTTAATGTATAAGTTGAGGAACACTAACTGTGTATTTGACAATTACCAATAGTGTCCACTGCCTTTAACAATCCAACTTTATGCCTTGCCTTAAATGGTTTTGTTTTTTGTTTGGTTTTCACAGTATTGACTTTGTCAAACAGCGTCTGGACCCAGATGACTTTGGTGTTATTCTTCTCAACTCCTTCATGACAGAATTCTTCCCAAATAAAGTGAGTGTTAGAGAACCAACTCCAGTGACTCTGTATGATTTGCATCCTCACAATAAGTGTCTGATTTTGAGAGAAAATTTTGAGGTGTTACACAGTATGGGATTTGCTTCGTTAAGGGAAGAGGCAAGAATAAAAACATCCTTTTCATCTGACAACTAACACCTGTTGCTCCAATGACCAGGGTACTAATATGAAAGGGCATGAATACGTTTTGTAAATTGAATAATATATAACGACTAGTTTTTAGTTTTTTAAAGTTTTTGACCTGCTTTATCCCCCGAAAATAAATTTGTTGTGGGGCCCGCTGCTAGCGATTCAAACTGCCTCTAGCCACCGGTTTAGCTTTGTGTTCCAGTGGTAATACATTTGCTCTGGCTTAGCAAAGGTTGTGGGTTCAAATCCCGCCCTAGTGATTTGCATGTGACTTATGCTTTCACAGACCTTGGGAAAGTACGCAGTATACAGTGCTTTAAGACACTGGACACTATTGGTAATTGTCAAAGACCAGTCTTCTCACATGTTGTGTCTCAACATATACATAAAATAACAAACCTGTGCAAATTATAGCTCAATCGGTCATCAAAGTTGCGAGATAATAATGAAAGAAAAAAACACCCTTGTCACATGAAGTTGTCTGCTTTCAGATGCTAGATTTCGAGACCTCAAATTCTAAACTTGAGGTCTCGAGATCAAATTAGTGGAAAATTACCTATTTCTCGAAAAACTACATTACTTCAGAGGGAGCCGTTTCTCACAAGGTTAAAAACTATCATTCTCCCCCCATTACTTGTCACCAAGAAAGGTTTTATCCTAATAATTATTTTGAACAATTACCAATAGTGTACACTGCCTTTAATACACTTTGGATTAAGAGTAAAACCCAAAATAAATTTTATTTTATACGAGGGAACTTCCTTCTAGATAAATTACATTCGAAAAGGGGTTAAAATTAGAATTGAAAGAAGATGTGCCAATGTACACTCAATAAACAACTGGACTTCAAAAATCCTTCATTACAGTTTCAGTCTTTCACATCTCTTGGTGTTTCTACTTTCACAACTTGTTGACCAAAGAAGGTATCAACATAGGGTCTTGACAGCATTGGCCCTGGGGTCCATTTCACAAAGAGGTAGGACTAGTCCTAACTTAGGACTAGTCCTAAGAGATATACAAATTGCATGGATAGTCCTAAGTTAGGACGAGTAACTGGTCCTAACTCGAGATAAGACTAGTCCTAACTCTTTGTGAAATCCACCCCCTGGTCACTATGTAATTATTAAAAAATAGTTATTACCATAAAACCTCACTGGGTAACGAGCAACATGGAGAGCTGTTGATAGCACAAAACATTGTGAGAAAGGGCTATTTTTGTGAAAGAAGTAATTTCTCACTAAAATACATCTCATGAATTGATTTTGAGACCACAGCTGACGTCTCAAATTCAAGCATCTGAAAGCACACAACTTGTGGATGTGACAAGGGTGTTCTTTCTGCCATTATTCTCTCTCTCGTTACTTCAAAGACCAATAGAGTTCTAATTTTCACAGGTTTGATATTTCATGCATATGTTGAGATACACTAAGTGAGAAGATTGGTCTTTGACAATTACCAAAGTTGTCCGGTGCCTTTAAAGCACACATGTAGATTATTCTTCTCTTTTTAAAGCCATTGGACCCTTTCGGTAAACAGTATTGTCCAAGGTCCACACTTCGTGTATCACAACTTATATATCAAATAACAAACCTGTGAAAATTTGGGCTTAATCGGTCATCGGAGTCGGGAGAAAATAACGGGAAAACCCACTCTTGTATCCCCGTGTTTCGCCGTGTCTGACATTGTGTTTAAAATAAATCCGTAATTCTCGTTAACGAGAATTGATATTGTTTTCCTGTTTTTTCAAAAAGTAAAGCATTTCATGGAATAATATTTCAAGAGAAGTATTTCACCACTACCTTCTGTAAACCCTGTAAGTTATTTGTAAATCTGTGAACTTTTCTTTTTTTCCTGTACCGAAAGGGTCCAATGGCTGTAAATGTGTATAAATTTGTGACCATTCTTGTTTTCTGCAGCCTGAGCGGACTATTCCAGAATATTTTACTATCTATCACTACAATGGATTGAAAAGATCTTGTCCAAATAGACAGGTATGTATCGTGTAATTTTGTCTTCGTTTTGACATCTATACTATTAAAAGCGTAACCTGCGCCATCTTGGATTGAAAATTAGAAGGTCCAGTGGTATGGCATCCTTGTGGAATCCAACACGGTTGTTTGTGTGGAATTCAATACGTTTGTGTGGTTTCAGACGTCGGGTTGCAAGTCTGCAAAACCCGGATCCAAACTCGCACTTACAAGTCATGTGATTGGAGGAAGTTTGGGCGGCGACCGTGCGTCAACCACTGGTCGATGTTGTTACCAGACTTCCTAGAAATCTTTCTGACAGGCGACTCATTGGACAGTGTTTCGCAGATGGTGCTCCGGATTGGTTCATTCATTGCCCTTAACCCGCCCACCCGCCATTCGATCCGCCCTTTTTGGTCGGGTTACTTTCGTGTTGTACTAAGCATGGTTCTCCGGATTGGTTCATTCATTGCCGCGCAGGGTCGAAAGGGTCGAAGAGGCTGGGTGCCAGGACAAAACCGAAACCAGTCTCACGAATTTGACCGAATTTGCATTGAATGGATGAAGTACCGTAGATTGACGTTTCGCAGGTGACCATTTTGTGTCAACCACTGGTTGACGTTGTTATCAGACTTCCTAGAAATCCTTCTGCGGGTGACTCATTTGTTGAAAAGATTAAATGGAGAATATTTATAAAAAAGCATTCACTTCCAAACGGCATGAGAATTATCATGATGGGATCAATCGGAAGCTTAAAAATTTGGAAACATTGGGTAGGGCCGGCTATAGGTTGGAAGGTGTCTAAGGGAACTTTACAATTAAAAACATTTTGGGGGTGGGGGGGGGCCTTACACAAAGAGCCATTCTGGTCAGTGTATTGTGAGTGGTGTGTTGTCTGGTTTGAGACAGGCCACCTGTTGCTTGGTGAAGAAGGTCGCCGTGGGATCACTTTAGGTTGACAGTGGGTGGCGACCTTGGACCTTTTGCCAGTAAACTCAAATGGGTACATGAATACCGTTTTAGAATACGGTCTGTTCATGGAGGTATAATGTTGCAGTTTCAGAGTTTAACCATGGAGGTAGAATAGTGAAACCATTCCTTACTCTATGGTGAAACTTATACACACACGTCAAAGGCTGCTTTGAAGCTGTAAAAAAAAGAACTTTGCTTTGCATTTGGTCAAAGTTGTTAAGCAAAACGACATTAAGTTTCCTTTTGAATAAGTCCATTCACAAAATTGGTTAGAGCAGTGTGTCGGTCAGGTCTCAGAATGTACATTATGCCAAATTCATTTTGAAGCCTAATTTAGCCATCGGCCCGTCGGGTTGGTTACTGATGGAGATAATATTAACAAAAGAGACCCCGTGCGGCTGAATGGGGTACATTTTTAGGAGTTTGTCTATTGACCCAAACTGGACGTAACAAACCCTAAACATGACTTGACATGCTTTCTGAAAGTGAAACAAGTTAGAGAAAATTAAGGAGTGGGGACGAGTTTATCGTTCTTATTTAGTTTGTACGATATAGGGTTCCAGAGATATGGGATGTATGGAGGTTTGTTCCTAGAGCAGCGTGAACATGAACGCGGTCAGAAATTGTGTCGTTTGTCGTTCAAATTTCGCGAGATGCAATAAGCCCAAAGTGACAATAAAACAAAACCAGACCTGCCAAGTCTCACGCTTTAGGCGTGAGACTCACGCATTTGGGCTCTGTCTCACGCTCACACGCACATCAACCATTATTGGGGCGAGATCGGGAAAAACAAATTAACGGGGGGGGGGGGGTGGGGGGTTGAGCTTTGAAAATCTCACACATAGCTAGCCTCTGGACTTGGCATCTCTGCCTGCAAAACACTTTTTTGACGTTCACGTTAAGTGCTCCCGTTATACATGCAGCCTATTGACCAGAAAGTTTACAAGACCAATTCAGATGAGAATAAACTAAAAAGAGGCCTACGCTCTTACCGCCCCCGCGCCCCCCCCCCCCCCCGAAAAAAAAAAACAGTAGATAAATTAGATTTGTGGCACACAGCATGTTCCAAAAACTCGCTTTACTTATAGTGCTGTAGCAACGCTATGTATCGTGGGACGTAAAAATGTCATTTTTGACGATGTTTTTTAAAAAGGAAGTGCAAGCATTATGAATGTATATTGAGTGTGTGGAGAAAGTTTTGGTAGTGTAGTACAAAAGAAACTTTAGTTATTGCTGGCTAACGGTCAGTTTCACCTATCAACGCTGATTTGAAACACGTGTAACGTTAGGGAGGCCCAACATATTAGACCCCTATAAGGATCACGGGGGAGCCTTATAGTTTCTAGATGCATAAGGTACGTTGTCTAACCCAAAACGAGGTGGGTACAGCCACTGCAAGTAGTGGTGGACGTGCGAAATAGCTTCATTTTGGGTTAGAATTATGACGCCATGCATAAATATTGAGAGAGGCATATAACACCCTCACCCACATTTCGAAATATTTGTGTAAAGGATTTTTATATCCTAGCGGGGTGCCGCGCGAAGCGCGGCATCCCGCTAGTGTGTATTATCTGTACATTTTCCTGTAATTCGACCCTAGGTGGCCAAAGAATAAACCCTTAATAAAAATATTAAAAATTGTCAAAATTGTTTGACTTTTCCTCGGCAATACATTCCAGACAGGTTCAGGGGTCATATTTTATCTGTCGATGGTATCTGACTCTTTCGTGCGTTTAACTGTTTAACACATCACTGATACTATGAGACCAGTGACTTTTTAAAAATAATGATGTGTTCAATGCTATAACCGGGGCAAAAGATTTGACTATAAATATTCTTTGTTTGTAAAAACGTTCACATCCATGTCGCGTGTTGCGTTACCCATTGATACATTTTCCAGCGCGTATTTGCATGTGCAGTGCCAATGAAACTTATGCTAAGAGTCCACTTGGCCAACGCTGTTGGTGCCAGTGCGCGCCAAAGATTATGTGATTGGCGCGTAGTGGCTCGCTGTCGCTCACCATGTGTCGCCAAGTGGATGCCAGATGACGTGCTCCAAATGCCACCCGGCTTGCTCTAAAATGTTGTGCCAGTTCACGCCATTACACAGCAATTTGATTCCAAAATTCACTCTTTTGGCGCCATTCGCGCCAATAGATGGCTACTTTGCGCCACATGGTAATTAGTTTGGGCCAAAGGTCGCCAAATTGGTTTGAACTTGCCGCCGCTACTTGCCGATGGCTCCCTGGTTCAGACCCTCCTCAGCTGTCTCTTCATTGAAAATTGTGTGAAATCTTGTAGAAATTGTGAAAACTGCATGGAGCCGTTGTCGAGTCGAATCTTAAAAGTTGTGTGAGAAAGTCCTGCAAAGCCGCCCTGCTTTTATAGGCGGCAAGTGGCGCTGAATGGCAGGCAACCAGGTGGCATTTGGCGCGAAGTAGTCACCAATCGGAATTATTTGGCGCGTAGTGGCGCAAGTGGCGCGAAATTTCAGTAGTGCAACATTCCAGTGGATTCTAATAGGCGGATAGTTTGCGCCAAAGGGCGATATGTTCACGCCATTCAGTGCCACTTGGCGGACACTTGGCGCTGATTGCTCGACGCAAAGTGGCGTGACGAAAATTTCAAACATTTTGGATTTTTCTTGCCGCCACATTCAAATTTGGTGCCGTTACGGGCCACCACGAGCCAGTTGGGGGGCAGTTTGAGCCACTACACGCCACTAGGCACCTTATTGGCGACACTAGGTGCCACAGTAAATTGGATTGGTGCAAACTGGCACCAAGTGGCGCTGGCCCAGTGGACTCCTAGCATAATATGAATAAGCATGCGATACAGTGCAAAGCACAAACTAGTTGTACACAATGTGTATGCTGGTTTAAGGGCCATTTATCCACTAGTGTCCTTAATCACCCATATCCTCGTGTGATTAGGCTTTTTACCAATCAGAAAACTGTCTAATGTCCTAGTAGTACATGACCAAGATAACGTTGTTGTAATATTTATATGCCAAAATGTAAAGAGTGGTGTTTTTCACATTTTTACATTTAGAGAGCATGGGGCGTAAGAGCTGATGTCTTTTTACACAACTCCATTTGAAGTGAATTTATTTTTTCTCAAAATGTTCTATACTATAAAAAGTTGCTTTAGGCTTCTAACCGAATGTTTGTATTGCCATTCATCTTCACCAAACAGGTATAGTCTAACCTTCTTTACTATATATTTATTATTTACTCTATAAATATTATTTTTTATTATATATATTTTTCAGGTTGCGTACATTGAGGGGAGAGCCTCCATACCCGATCCTAGTGACTTGACGTGTTTGAGTGACGCAACCCCCATCAAATGCTGTCTAAGAACCAAATGGCCCACTTGCGAGGTTGACTGGAAAGACAACGCAAACCCATCAATTATCTGAGATTTGAATCAGGTGCCAATTCCATCCAACTGCTATTAACCAGTTTGCTTTCGAGAAAGAAAAAACTGCTCAGGGCTAAAATGTTTGAGGAAAGTCCACAAGTCCACTGTTGATATATACGCCACCAACACTCACAGAAACTCAAATACCAGCCTTTAAACCCACCGCTGTGTGTTGCAAACAAGATGTTTACCTGCTGTTGTGTCCTTCGAAGCGAACTGGTTAAAGGCAGTGGACACTACTGGTAATTACTCAAAATAATTATTAGCATAAAACCTTTCTTGATTACGAGTAATGGGGAGAGGTTGATAGTATCAAACATTTTGAGAAACGGCTCCCTTTAGAATTTGAGGTCTCGAAATCAACCATCTAAATGCACACAACTTCGTGTGACAGGGGTGTTTTTTTCTTTCATTATTATCTCGCTAATTCAACGACCAATTGAGCACAAATTTTCACAGGTTAGTTATTTTGTGTATTATATGAGACACACCAAGTGAGAAGACTGGTCTGTGACAATTACCAATAGTGTCCAGTGTCTTTAAACAAGTTTTCTTTGTAGCTAAGAAATGTTCTGCTTATAAGAAATTATTCTGTGAAAACCTTATCATTTTTAACGGTTCTTATAAGATAGTTTTCCACAAAGTAGAACTATGAATTTTGACACTGCTGTTCAAAATTTCACAGGTTATGTTCAGTTGTATTTAAGCCTGCATGTAATTTTAAGTTTGGGGGTCATACTCTCAAATTGTTTTGGTCAAACTTCTAGTGTAGTCAGTTAAATCCTTTGGTCAAGCATTCATCAGGTATGGTATTCAAACCATAATAGTCTCTAGTATACATGTAAACGTAGTCTCAAATAACTATGGTCAATCCTTCAGTAAAGTTTAACGGCCAAGCCTTTAGTAAAATAACTGTGGTCAAGCTTCCTCTAGTCAAGTCTCACGTTGTTACGGTCAAGCTAAGGTCTCGTAACCTTTTTGTCAAGCTTTCAGTAAAGTCTCAAACCCTTGTGGTCAAGCTTTAAGTAAAGTCTCATATCCTTATGGTCAAGCCTTCAATAAAGTCTCAAATCCTTGTTGTCAAGCCTTCAGTAAAGTCTCAAATCCTTATGGTCAATCCTTCAGTAAAGTCTCAAATCCAATTGGTCAATCCTTCAGTAAAGTCTCAATTCCTTATTGTCAAGCTGTCAGTAAAGTCTCAAATCCTTATGGTCAAGCCTTCAATAAAGTCTCAAATCCTTGTTGTCAAGCCTTCAGTAAAGTCTCAAATCCTTATGGTCAACCCTTCAGTAAAGTCTCAAATCCTATTGGTCAAGCTTTCAGTAAAGTCCAAAATCCTAATGGTAAATCCTTCAGTAAAGTTTCAATTCCTTATTGTCAAGCTGTCAGTAAAGTCCAAAATCCTTATGGTCAATCCTTCAGTAAAGTCTCAAATCCTATTGGCCAAACCTTTAGTAAAGTCTCAAATCCTAATGGGCAAGCCTTCAATAAAGTCTCAAATCCTTGTTGTCAAGTATTCAGTAAAGTCTCAAATCCTTATGGTCAATCCTTCAGGAAGGTTTCAAATCCATATGGTCAATCGTTCTGTTAAGTCTCAAATCCTATTGGCCAAGCCTTCAGTAATGTCTCAAGTCCGTATTGTCAAGCCTTCAGTAAAGTCTCAAATCCTTATGGTCAATCCTTCTTTAAAGTCTCAAATCCTATTGGCCAAGCCTTCAGTTAACTCTCAAATCCTTTTAGTCAAGCATTCACGTCCAGTTAAGTCCCAATTTTTGGGGGGGTCAATCCTTCAGTAAAATTGTCCATTCCTTAAATGCTAGGCCTAAAATAAAATCTCAGTTTTTATGGTCGAAACTCAAGATTAACTGTAATTCTTGAGATCGTGTCTCAAAGTCTGAAATATTTTAGGGTAAAGTAAATGTTAAGTAAAGTATGCTTTTGGGGCCTGAAAAAAAATCAGTATACCTTCACTGCAGAAAACAAACAAACATTGATTTAGCATTTTAAACACAAATACTATACATTTTTTAAACTCTTTACCCAAATCACTGATAAATCGACTTTGCTGCTCAAAATAAAAAATACACATTCATGTATTCTTTACTTAAAAATATTTGTTTTATTATTATTGAAGTTTCTATAATTTTTTATACAGAAGGACACTCATACGAAATTGTTGTCAATCCACACACAATGTTGTGGATATTGTAACATGGTTGCCCTTCTCGTAGATCTAGTAAAAGTAACAAGGGTCCTTAGTTATTTTTTGACAAGGATAGTTTTTTTTGTAAATTATGGTGCACATTATTGGCTCTCTCTGTGCAAGAATACAATGTTTAACTTAGGAAGGGTCATTTGGTATGGTAAAGCAGTTGTTTCACACGTAATGTGGAAATTTTAACCTGGTTGCCAATCATGGAGATCTTGGTCTCTGGTAACAATAACAAGGGTCCTCAGTCATGTTTTCACAAGGATAGCTTTTCCATACTGGAATTTGCTCTTTGTTAAAAGCCATTAATATACACTTTCGGTAAACAGTATTGTCCAAGTCCCACACTTCGTGTATCACAACTTGTATATAAAATAACAAACCTGTGAACATTTAGGCTCAATCGGTCATCGGAGTCGGGAGAAAATAACGGGAAAACCCACTCTTGTTTCCGCACGTTTCGCCGTGTCATGACATGTGTTCAAAATAAATCCGTAATTCTCGCTATCGAGAATTGATATTGTTTTAATGTTTTCTCGAAAAGTAAAGCATTTCATGGAACAATAGACCTTATGCATTGACGTCATCCAGCCACCATCTTTGAGGTCAAACGGTGACGAAACAATCGAAACGCACAGAGATTGGCCAACGAACAACCTCCTTTTGACCTCAAGGCGAGGGCGTCGTACTGAAATGACGTCATGTGCATAAGGTCTAGAGTTCAAGAAGTCTTTCACCATTACCTTCTGTAAACCCTGTAAATTATGTGTAAATCTGTGAACTTTTTTTTTTTTCTGTACGGAAAGTGTATAATGGCTTTTACATTGATGTGATTTTAACTGTTAAGAATTTGCTGGTATGAAAAAAGCCTTATGATACTGTGAACCCAGAAATCCAACTTTTGGGCTGATTAGTAACTTTCTTTTTTTTCTCTTTTTTTTCCGTCCCCCCCCCCCACACTTTTTGGTAGAGGCACAAGGAGGCAGGCCCTCTAGGGAAATAAGGATAAGCTTTCACAAAAATACAATAGCGAAAGCCACACAGTTCCTCTTTTTTTGTTTCTGGTACATTGTTTAGTTCTATGTCTACATGTATGAGGGCCGTATACAAACAAATCAATTGACAGTTTTCAGCAGAGTTAAAAATAATACAAACGTATATAAAACAAAGTATAAGTACTTTATATGTATGTCAATATACACAGTAACAATACATGCCCAACTAATTATTTCAGTATTTAATTTATTTACTTGTTCACCATTTTTTTTTTTTTTTTTTTACAAATTATTGTGTTACAGTTTCATGTTCTTTTCACTTACAGTGTTAGTACTGTAAAGGCCTTATTCAACATTAGAGCTTATCTTCACCTATCTAACAGAAACCCCTATGGAATCTGCACATGGAGCTCTCAAAGTGGCATCCAAAGATGTTTTAAGTTATGTACTAAATTACCTTTGGAAGTCGACATCGTTTCTTCAAGATGTTTGATTTCAAAATAATTTATCATAAGAATTGGATGTCATTCATTTTTTATTGCCATAGCTCGAGGTAAATAAAATCAGGATCTTTACAAATAGGATGGCACTTCTAGAGCCCCGTAGAAAAAGTCTTAGAGTTTTGGACTCGAAGGGGATCTCCAAGGTCGAATTCAGATTTGGATGCCCTCATTTTCAAATAGAGTCCTTGTTAAAGTGGGGAAATTACTTAAGAGTTTTAAGGGGAACTATAGTAGGAGGGTTATACTATGGAAAGCAGTAACACAACGATAATGGCTTAAGAAATTCTGCTGGACAGGGTTTTTGCAGGTGTGGGAATCTTGTGTAAAATGGAAAGGGTATCAGGGACGAATTGGTTGTGTTCAGTTTTTTTTTTACGGCTTTTAGAGTTGCAAAGCGTTGATTTAGTTGTTATTGTTGTACTATTGGTATTTATTAAAATGTTGCATGAGTTCTCACATACTATACATACATTGATGATGCATTTTTGTTTGCGTAAACTTATTATGTGTTCTCTAAACAAGAAGTGTTTGATGATAGACGATTTCATGGCCGAGTATCACCGAATGGGAGCGAGCAGTTCCGAAGCTATAGACGATGTGACCTCTGACGTCATTCGAAAACCATAACATGATTTGCGCCCATACCGCCGGGCAAAACCTTTGTGTTTACGCACAGTCGGCTAGAAAGTACACGCAATCTTACCATGACTACGCGTTTTTTTGCCTGGCGAAACATGACGTGAACAGTGTTTTTTTTTTTTTCAACAGAGGGCGGTTTGAATGTAAACATAGGTCATTAATGGTCTCTAAATAAGGACCTGTCATCGGCATTTTTTTTGAGGAAATTACGACGACATCCGATTTATCCCGTTAAGTTTGAGTTAATTGGCCACCATCAAATGCTGAATGTCTTTCACACAAGCAGATAAATAATTGAATAATGCACCTTCTGCATCTTACGGGATCTTTGGGTCAATGATGGAGTATATCTGAATATCATCAGCGTACATGTGATATAAACATACATGTATTGTGCTTACGTATAATTTCCCCCCTGTGTAAAGTGTAAAAGACAAGGGTCCAATAACGGAGCCCTGCGGGATGCCGTACTCAAGATTAGCGGTAGGTGAGTCCGCACCAGGAACATGAACAGCTGAGAGATCCAACATTACAAACAAAATAACTTTTTGTTTATCAATTGCTTTGAGAACGTGATCTTCCTGTACACTGGGTGGGGAGGGCAGTTTCTATGCTATGTGAATTGCGGTATGCTGACTGGAGTGGTCAAAACAGGTTGTGATGATTAATGTGCTCAGTGAGTCTAGCAGAGACAGTTTTTTTTTTGATGTATTTTGATATTGTATGAGATGTTTGATGTTTGATATTGATGAGATGTTGGATACAGGGCGGTAGTTCTTTAGATAATTCCTGTCAAGTGATGATTTCTTTAAGATGTGAGTCACACTAGCATGGCCTAAAGAATTCGGAAACATACCCTGCTCGAGGGAAGCGTTCACCACTTCTGTCAGTTTGGGAAGAATGACTGATGAATGTCTTTTTACAGCAGCCATGTTGGCAGTGGATCCAAAGCACACGTCTTGGTTTGTGACTTCATGATGATCCTTAAAAGGTGATCTTCAGTGACTGGGTGAAAATCATGTAAAGACAGCAACAAAAGTAACGCAGCTGATGGAAAAGCACCTATAATTTTAAAAGTTGTTACTCGTATTCTAAAAATGAAAATACCAGGAGACGGACATTTTTATTGCGGTGATTTTGACACCTTGTTTATCGCGGTATGTGTTTACAGGTCAAAAGTGCCCGTGTCAATTGTTGCAGTAACTCCTATTAACGTGATTGATTTCTCCTCTATTCAGCGTGAAGCTAATAGCGGGAATTTTTGAAAGCTGTTCTTGTCAATAGGAGTTACTGCAACAATGGAAATTGAACCATTTTCACCTGTAAGCACATACCGCGACAATAATACTCGACCGATTGTAACAAACAAGTTGTCAAAATCACCGCAATAAAATTTTCCGTCTCCAGGTATTTTCATTTTTAGAATACGAGTAGCAATTTTAAAATTATAGGTGCTTTTCCAACAGCTGCGTTACTTTTTTTGCTGTCTTTAGAAGATAACCATGGGAAGGAAACTTTCTTTCCTACAGAGGAGACGATGGATCAATGTGGACATCTTCAATCATGTTTCGAATCTTCTCTACTTTGTTCAAGAAGAACTCGCTGAACTTCTCTGCAAGTTCCTCCGGACAGTCATTCACATGAAGAACTCTTGAGTTACTGTTAAGGAGCGAGTTCACAGATGAAATGTCTTTTGGGGAAACACTCGGTAGTTTGTCAGTGCAGTATTGTTTCTTAGCAGCAGGGAGAAGCACATCGTTAACGTGTAATGTGGTAAACCATTCCATATCTTGTCTAGCTCGTAAGTTCGTTAGTGTCATCAGTTATATTGGAACAGTTTTATTATCGACCCTGTAGAAAAGACACATAGCTAACCGGTCCTCAGACTTGAAGATCTGCTACTGTGATTCCGGAAGATTGTTTTAATTGCATATCTACAATATCTCTCAAGATGGCTGGGGTAATTGGCTCTTTTTTTCCTATGGGCTTTGCAAGTGACCTTTTTAGACCCAGAGGCATCTGGGTAGGGTCATTAGCTCCAGCTATTCTGTGAGCCCATGATATAGCTGAGATGGCACTGATTATTGGAGCCGATGAACTACATGTTTGGCTGAGGTAGACTACAATGAAACGTGGTAGGGATCTGACTCGATGGGTTTCAGCCCATACTCGTAATGTAAATGTGATAACCCGACAGAGGGGGCGCTATTCTTTTTTATTTCATTTTGTTTGAAGAATGTCTAGAAATCAAACCAAGAAAAGACGCGCAAAGCTAGCGGGCGATACTGCGCGCTGCCCATGCATGGTAAAGACCACAGACAAAGAACCTAAAGACCAAACCGACGAAACAAAATTGGTAGCGCCCTCTGTTGAAAACTATCAACTGCGGTGTCTTTTTGTGCACAATCTAGGCATTGAAGACACCGCAACAAGTGGCGCGCGGTGCTCAACACTTGCCCGCCCGGTGCGCGTCGGATTGGTCTATTGCTAGACTGTGAAATAATCCATGAGATGGTCTTGGAACCAAGACTAGGGCCCTTTCCGAAACGACGGCTTCGGCTTTGGAATCAGCTCTGGCTAGCTTGGCCCCGCGGTTGATTTACAATATTGCGCGTCCTTTGCGTACGCGCTATGGGCATCAGACGAGAGTACGGAGCCTGAAGCAGAATCCGAAGCTGATGCCGTGGTTTCGAAAAGGGGCTAGGGTCCCAGTGGCAAGACATCACGCGCCACAGAGTACTTATTGGACAATACAAGGAGTGGCACTTTACCCTGTCGGCCAGATAAAAAGGAGCAGCCTCCAAGCTTGACCGTCATTCACAACGTCATCCGCCTCTGCTCTGCACGGAACTCAACTCGGGTGTTTTTATCTCCAACCAGGTAAAACGAAAACTCAAAATGTTGTATCTTGACTTGCTTTTTTACTGTGTGTTTCGTGTAATGACATGCTCCTTTATAGGCCTAATTGATTTTAACTACATTTTAGTTAAATAATTGAATTTTTGATTCAGCAGAATTTTCAGAATTGTTTGGTTGTATGAGTGAATACGTACAGTTACATACAAATGTATTATCAGACAGATTGGAAAATGCACTGAACACGTTTGGTAATTATTGCCAAAGACCAGTCTCTCAACTTGGTGTGTCCCAAAATTTGGGCTCGATTGGTAATCGCAGTTGCAAGAAATTAATACAAGAGAAAAACGCCCTTGTTTCATAAATGAAAGTATTTGTGCTTTCGTTCAGATCCCGGAGAAAGTCTTTTTCAGATTCGTATATTTTTTTATTTTAGTGAGAAAGGCTCATTCTTAAAAACTGTCTTACCCCAGAGGGAGTCGTTTCCCACATTGTGTTATACTATAAACAACTCTTTTTTAGTTTTTAAAATGAGAACCATTAATTTGAGTGGCCAGTGTCTTTGACGACATACGTCTTTATAGGCAATAAGCTAAGAATTAATTTTTCATTACAGAGGTCAATCTCAGAGAGAGATAATGACAGTTTTTCGAGCAACACGCCGCCTGATTTGGGCTTTTGTAGCAGTTTTCTTGACTACTTCTGACGCTTGTCCGAGCTACCACCACCCACATTCCACAACTCAGGTGCCCTCCACTTCACCGGTGCCCGATACCCCGGAAAACACGTGAGTCATAACTTCTCCTGTGCTTTGCTAGGGGTCATAGTTCATTGGCCCTGGACCAAAGGCCAGGATACCCATCATATTAATTAAAAAGACAGTGGACACTATTGGTAATTGTCAAAGAACAGTCTTCTCACTTGGTGTACCTCAACATATGCATAAAATAACAAACCTGTGAAAGTTTAAGCTCAATTGGTCGTCGAGGTTGCGGGATAATACTGACAGAGAAAAAAACACCCTTGTCACACGAAGTTGTGTGCTTTCAGATGCTTGATTTCGAGAGCTCAAATTCTAATTCTGAGGTCTCGAAATCAAATTCGTGGAAAATTACTTCTTTCTCAAAAAGTACTCCACTTCAGAGGGAGCGGCTTCTCACAATGTTTTATACTATCAACCTCTCCCCATAACTCGTTACCAAGTAAGGTTTTATGCTAATAACTATTTTGAGTAATTACCAACAGTGTCCACTGCCTTTAACCAAAACAATAACAAACCTGTGAAAATTTGTGCTTTATTATTCTGGTCATCGACTTTTCGTGTCCAGTGCCTTTATCGAAGTGAATTTATTTTTATTGAAATTAATTTTGGCAGGAATTCTAAAGATTTTGTTTTACCTTTTCTTGTTATCTTCATTTTTTTCAGCTGTTGCTTGGGGTTGGTTGGCACACGAGATGAGCCGAGCGAGTTCAGCAACCTAGGATCAAGCCCCTCAGACAACCCGTCATCCACGGTGTGTTACTACTACAAAGCATCCAATTGTATGGTGTGTCAGGGTCCAAGGTACTCCAAATATTTGGCTTGTTTTGTATAGTTATTGACATGATCTAGAATCCCCTATACTTGGGCGAAGGAACAAAATCACAGACACTATTAAACAATTACACACTCAAGCCAAATGGACCATAACAAGATTGACATATGGAATTTAAGGCAATGCGGGGCGAGGTATCAAATAAAATTAGATATTTGGTTTGCGTTTTTTTTTCCGCAAACCAATGATTTACCTACATAATCATCATCATCATCATCATTCTCTTGATCCATCAGAGGGGGGGGGGGGGGGGGGAGAGAGAGGCGTAGAGCCGCCCAACCAATGCGCTCTGCTGCCGAGTGCCACAGCTGCCCAGCCCGGGACTCGAAGTCTGCTTCAAGTTGGTCGACCCAGGTGCTACGAGGTCGGCCTCTTGGCCTCTTCCAGGCTGGACAGGGGCGGGATCCTCCCCGTGATCTACGTAATGGGTGCATAATAGTGGGTCACAATAGCAAAATCACAGGCACCACTTTGAACAATGGCACCTACACTCAAGCGAAGTTGACCACGAAAAGATTGACACTTATAATATTTGTGCCAATCTGTTCATGGTTTAAAGGGAAGGTACACGTTTGTTACTTGTTAAGAATACCAGTGTTCTCACTTGGTGTATCCCATCATAACCATAAAATAACAAGCCTGTGAAAATTTGGGATCAATCGGTCGTCGAAGTTGCGAGAACATGATGAAAGAGAAAACACCCTATTTGGACGAATTTGTGTGCTTTCAGATAGGAATAATAAAAGACTTCTAGCATAGAAGTCTGTTATTATTTGAGTGAGAAATAACCTCTTTCTCAAAAACTACATTACTTCAGAGGGAGTCGTTTCCCACAATGTTTTATACTATCAACAGCTCTCCAATGCTCGTTACCAAGTCAGTTTTGAAGTTAATATTTTTTTTGAGTAAGTAACAAACGTGTACCTTCCCTTTAAGAGGGGGGGGGGGGGGTCATATCCATGCAATAGAGGACGTATTGCCCCAATTAATCCTGTCGCCCAGAAATTTCTGATACAAAATGCACGCAGAATTATTAGCCTGGTCCCCTGTCATTATCTGCAATGATGAAGACATGATACCATTGTTTCAGTTGATAAACTTGTAGTGACGTAAGGTTTCAATCTCTGCGTTTTGATTGGTCTATGCATGTGCTTCGAAGTGACGTAGTTTGTCAGCTACACTTCGTCCGCTGCTGCGATTGTGCGTGCACACATAATGGTGGGTGTAATGTTGTTTATCCATAATGTTTTATGTGTACACCTATGGGATTATTGCTATTAGTCCTTTGTCAAAGCCTTTGGAGAGCTGCGACCCAAAACGATCGGAATGGGAGAACACGACTAAAAAAAAGAAGGAAAAAAGGAAGAAAAAGGCCTTCGTTGCTTCGCCACTCGCGTGCGTGGTCTCCCGTTCCAGTCGCTTGGGATCGCGGCTCTCCAGTTGACGAAGGCCTTGACAAAAGGCTAGTTGAAAGTAGGCCCTCACTCAAGTTGGGTTCGCCACTTAAGCGTGTGGTCTCCGGTACTAGTCGCTCCGCGGTTACACAATCCATGTCTCAGCTCCCTTAAGCCACGATGGCCGTGACGGAATGCTATGAGGCGCTGAAACCAAATGAAGCTTACGGGCTCGATCACCAACATCTTGGGCCAATACTAGCTTCGTCGTGGACGCTGGTTTACGACAGGGGTATAGATTACATTTAATAAAGCTCTTTTACATTATTTGTGTCCTGTTTTTGTTTCAATGTCATGTATCCAAGCCTTCAGGAGAAGAAATGCTGCACCCAGCCCTTACCTGTTGGTGACGTCACAAACATCATTGCGAACGAATATCTGATTCCTGTGTTTACAATCGGTAGTGGTGGGTACGAGTTACACCCATTGCAACTTGACGGGACCTACAGCTTGCCCGGCGAAAACGGGTACGTATAAAACATATCTGAATACCCACTTCTTATTTAAGCCCTTTTCACACGAGCGCTGATAACCAACGTCCTCGGTTTAATACGGGCGCCAACTGTTTGTGAAACATCTCAACACACGCCCGATCTGTGCGATTATAAACGCAGTTGTGGTTTTTATTTGTAGTAGGTCCCGATCGCGGTTAGTTTGGTTTTAGTCGGGATAATTTGCTATTTCATTACTAGTGTGACTATAAATGGCCACCATACCTCAGCAATCATGATAGAAACAAGTAAATAATGTGGTTTACTGTGTTTTTTTGCACCGGTTGTTCCTAGGTTTGACTGGAGTATTAACACGGCTACATCTAGCAGTCAATTGGGGGTCACCGTTCTGAATGACAATTCCTGCTGGGATGACATGAGATCCGTGATTGATGAAGGTTCATTCCTCAATGATTTCTTTGAATTTCGAGGGTTTCTGTATGTGGTTGACTAGCAGTGTTGATGAGTCCATGACCTTCGTGACCAAGGCCGAGGTGGAGTCATCATGGGTCTGCAATGTCGAGGGGGAAGCCGGCCTCGAGACCTCTAACACCGTGGACTAGACCATTGAGTTCGTTCTATAAAATACACTGGACACTACTGGTAATGACTCAAAATAGTTGTTAGTATAAAAACTTACTTGTTAACGAGCTGCTGACAGTATAAATCATTGGGAGAAACGGCTTATCACTCTGAAGTAACGTAGTTGAGAATATCACCAAAGTATTAAACGACGTCATTAGCCAAGCCCTTTTTTGTTTACTATTCTCTTGCAACTTTGATGACCAGTTGAATGCAAACTTAGAGATACACCAAGGAGAATAGTCTTTGTATTTGTATTACCAAAGATGTCAGTGTCTTAAAGGCAGTGGACACTACTGGTAATTGTCCAAGACTAGCCTTCACAGTTGGTGTATCTCAACATATGCATAAAATAACAAACCTGTGACAATTTGAGCTCAATCGGTCATCGAAGTTGCGAGATATTAATGAAAGAAAAAAACACCCTTGTCACACGAAGTTGTGTGCGTTTAGGTGGTTGATTTCGAGACCTCAAGTGCTAAATCTGAGGTCTCGAAATCAAATTCGTGGAAAATTACTTCTTTTTCGGAAACTAATGGCACTTCAGAGGGTGCCGTTTCTCACTAAGTTTTATACCATCTACCTCTCCCTATTACTCGTCACCAAGAAAGGTTCTATGCTAACAATTATTTTGAGTAATAACCAATAGTGTCCACTGCCTTGAGAAGCTATACATTTTGAATCACTCTTTAAACTAATGACAAATTAATGCAGCTTTCGATGTATAGTTTAGCATTTTGAGAATTATTTCACTTGGAAGTAATGTGGTAGGCCTACTGTTTAAAGCCATCAAATTTATGCCCAAACATGTTAACCCAAGGAGCGTTTCTTAACAATGTAATTAGACCTTTGTTTTATAAGTCTGCCCTGCAAAGTATCATTACATACTGTTTTCTCATTGTTTTGGGGAATATGCGCACATATCGGCCGATTGTTTATAGGCATCTCTATGAAATTGGGCACAGTCCTTGGACTGATGACGTCACATAATATTTGGAACCCTGCCCGGTTCTTTAAAGACAGTGTACACTATTGGTAATTGTCAAAGAGCAGTCTTCTCACTTGGTGTATCTCAACATATGCATAAAATAACAAACCTGTGAAAATTTGAGCTCGATCAGTCGTCCGAGTTGCTGTGGCACTTAATCATCAGAATAAGAGATAAAACGTTTGCCCAAGACTTTCTAAAAGGGCAAACTTGTTCTTGGGAAGTTGGGCGGGAAACTCATTTACAGTCCCATTGGTTGGAAATGGCGAAAATTAAAGGCAGTGGACACTATTGGTAATTGTCAAAGACTAGCCTTCACAGTGTATCTCAACATGTGCATAAAATAACAAACCTGTGAAAAATTGAGCTCAATCGGTCATCAAAGTTGCGAGATAATAATGAAAGAAGAAAACACCCTTGTCACACGAAGTTGTGTGCGTTAAGATGGTTGATTTCGAGACCTCAAATTCTAAATCTGAGGTCTCGAAATCAAATTCGTGGAAAATTACTTCTTTCTTGAAAACTATGGCACTTCAGAGGGAGCCGTTTCTCACAATGTTTTATACCATCAACCTCTCCCCATTACTCGTCACTAAGAAAGGTTTTATGCCAATAATTATTTTGCGTAATAACCAATAGTGTCCACTGCATTTAAACACCTTTCAATGCAAAGAAATTGCTTTCTTGAAAACCATTTAGAAAAAGTATGAATACGGAAATCAGTGCAAAAGTGCACGGAGAAAGTCTTTTCAATAATATATTATTTTGTTATGTAGTGGCCATGCGACCTTCGGAAACAAAAGATCTCCACTTACGTCGTTTCTAGGTCATTTCACACGACCTGCTGTTGTTATTCTGTTATTCTATTTACTCAATCATTCTTCCGTGGTGTCCAAGTTGAACAAGGAATAACTTTGTGGGGTCAAACAAAAAACACAAGGGCCTTCGCGCAAGCCAAACTTTACTCGGCTAATAAACTTTAAATTAATATATTTTGAACTATGATTTTTGGGAAGTGTTGTTCGGAGGTCAAAGGGAAGGTACACGTTTGGTAATTACACAAAACAAATATTAACTTAAAAATTGACTTGGTAACGCCGAGCATTGGAGAGCTGTTGATTGTATAAAACATTGTGGGAAACGACTCCCTCTGAAGTATTGTAGTTTTTGAAAAAGAGGTAATTTCACACTAAAATAATAAAAGACTTCTAGCTGGAAGTCTTTTATTCCTATCCGAAAGCACACAAATTCGTCCAAGCAAGGGTGTTTTTTCTTTCATCATTTTCTCGCAACTTCGATGACCAATTGAGCCCAAATTTGCACAGGCTTGTTATTTTATGCTTATGATGGGATACACCAAGTGAGAACACTGATCTTTGACAATTACCAAACGTGTACAGTGCCTTTGTAAAAAATCTGCAAGGAAAAGAAAAAGGAGGTTTATATACAATGTACTCATGACTTGTAACCTACGTCGGATTTAACTGGGAATCTTCAGAAAAACCATGTAGGCCATGTAAAATGATGTGAGGTTCAAAGGTGATTATAGTCATGAGCTCGTCTCTGGCATAATTCACGTGTTATTTTAAGCTGATGATGGGATGTGAGGTTCAAAGGTGCGGACAGGGTAGGCGGGTGTAAGTGCGGTGCGCGTCGTCGGGTGTCGTCTTCTGTTGCTTGTTATTTTACTCTACATCTTAGAAATGGTATACCTAAGTGACAGCATTGTAGTTCGCTTTTAATTTTAATGGCCAACTGTTTTTTTTTAATGTTTTTTTTAATGAAAATGTTATCGTGGTAGACCGTAAATAAATAATCAAATGCAAAAACTTAATGCTTCCCGCATTTTACCTGGCAATTATTTATTAAATTCATTAGGACATGTATTGGTCCGGTTCCTGATCGAACATCAATGCATTGTTCACCTGTAGGACAACTGCACTGCAACATACGGGTGCTAATGTCGTCACACTAAACCCAAGATCTTGGCGTCAATTTAAACACCCCTGTTTGAACCCGGATTCTCCACGCTTGGCAGCACAGTGCACTGTATACAAAATGTATTGAAGAGTGGTTGTTTTGGTTAAGGTCAGACCATGAAGGTCAGACTTTCCACTTAAAAGCACACTAATTGTGTGTAAGGTTGTTTGGTATAAAACCCTAAACCTACGCAGTGACAATCAAGAGTTTGGTGACTAACTGAAGCTGTCAACTTGATAACATCTGTGTTGTGTTAAACAGGTAGGCTGTTTGTTTTAATCCTCCATAATAAGTACTTCTGTGCCGTCGATTTCACAAAACTCTTCCTAACTTAAGATTATTAATCTTATGACTTAGGACGAGTCCCAACCCTACACTGTAGTATGCATACATTAAGATTAATCCTCAGTTAGGACGATTTACTCGTCCTAAGATTTACTGGTCCTAACTCGAGATAAGACGAGTCCTAACTCTTTGTGAAATCGACCCCCTGATTGTTCAATGGATGTTGTAGTTATTATTACATTACGTGTGCCTACAATTTTAAAAGAAGGTAGTGGTACTTGAAGTTATTACTCTCCTTAAGTTTGAGCATTGAGGAAAACTTGAGCAACCTCGGCCCCTGTAGAGTGATTGCAAAGTGCATACCAAACTGCAACCAGACTGTAACCATGGTTTAGTAAATGCATAAGATAGTTAATGGCCTGACTTTTGTTTGTTTGTTTGTTTGTTGGTTTGTCTGTCTGTCTGTCTGTCTGTCTGTCTGTCTGTCTGTCTGTCTGTCTGTCTGTCTGTCTGTCTGTCTGTCTGTCTGTCTGTCTGTCTGTCTGTCTGTCTGTCTGTCTGTCTGTCTGTCTGTCTGTCTGTCTGTCTGTCTGTCTGTCTGTCTGTCTGTCTGTCTGTCTGTCTGTTTGTTTGTTTGTTAACAATAACAACAATAAAACAGTATGTATATCGCGCAATACGATTTAGCATTCCTCGAAGCGCTTAACAGCAAAATGAAAGCATTATAAGAAAACAAAAACTCGGAGTATACTCTCTTTTTAAAGCTAAATTTTAACCCTTTTTTCTGGGGGTGGTATGGGATGTTAGTTTGTGTTTTTGGTTGTTTTGGTGTTCATAATGGCAGAACAGAACTGGATCGTTATCAAATCATAACCGTTCAATTTGCCTTTCGTTGATTTTGTCGTGACTAGTGCAAACAAATTCTCCGAAACTTGATCCACGTAAACGGTTCTATTATGTTGATGGATGAATGGGACCGCTGACACAAATCGCAAATTTTAACTATAATTTTGATAACACCTTTCTTCTTCATTTGCTTTTGTTGTTGTTGCTGTTGTTTACGTCTGCGGCAGAGGATCGAGTTGCAAGCCATGGCTGTGTTCCGTTCAATCGTCGTCTTCGTGACTCTCTGCACGAGTGTAACATGTTGTCCGAAACAACCCGACCAGCCTGAGGATACGTAAGTTTCATTTAACTTCAAAGACACTGAACATTATTGGTAACAGTCAAGTACCAGTATTCTCACTTAGTGTATCTCAGCATATGCATAAAATAACAAACCTGTGAAAATTTGAGGTCAATTGGTCGTTGAAGTTGCGAGATAATAATGGAAGAAAAAACACACTTATGTGCTTTCAGATGCTTGATTTCGAGACCTCAAAATCTAATTCTGAGGTCTCGAAATCAAATTCGTGGAAAATTACTTATTTCTCAAAAACTTAATACTTCAGAGTGAGCCGTTTCTCACAATGTTTTTTACTATCAACCTCTCCCCATTTCTCGTTACCAATTAAGGTCTTATTCTAATAATTATTTTGAGTGATCACACTGCCTTTAAAGGTAGGTAGAAACTGAAAATAAATAGTCAACTTGTGGGCCAACCAGGTTTTAAGCTTATCTGAGTGTTTAGCTTATCTGTGTTTTAAACCGGTGTGGTATCGACTTTTCGAACATTAGACTCATCTTCAGGAGTTTTCTGAGCCAACACTCCCACAAAAGAGATCTACACACATGGTTGTACCAACAAGTTTGCTAATTAATAGTTTCTTATTTTGTATTCACACCATGGAAAAATTTCAAATAATACTAACTTTACAGGCACTGCAACCGATTTCACGAAACTCGTCCTATACCTCAGGATGGGTTCATTGCGAATTGCCTCCAAACGTCTTTGGATACGGAACTTCACTCTTCCCAAGTCCTAATTTTTATGTTATTTTCAAATTGGGAAGAGTTGGTGAATTCGACGGCGGGACACATTTACTAATAATGCCAATATTCTCGTTTTGTGTATCCCAACATATGCATAAAAGTAACAAACTTGTGATGGGTTCAGTTGGTCATCGAAACTGCAAGAGAAAAAAAGAAGGAAAAAAAATGCTATATGTGTGCTTTCAGATCCACAATAAAAGACTTCAGCTGAAGTAATTTATTATTAAATTGAGTGAGAAATTACCTCACCATAATTTGGAAACTCTTTTCTTTTCCTGTTTATTAGTAGTTTATAATTATTTCCCTGTATTTTCAGCTGCTGCCAGCAGTGGAGTTCTGGCTCAAGGATGGAGCCCGCCCTCTATAGCACCATGGGGACAGGTCCATCGAGCCATGCGTCGTCCGTGGTGTGTTTCTTCTACAAAAATTCAGCTTGTGTGGTGTGCACGACCGGTAACAAGTAAGATTAAAAAAAAAAAAAAAATGCAAGGGTCGTGGGTTCGAATACCACCCGAGTAATATGCCTGTGATATTTCTTCACAGGACTCGGGGAAGAACTTAGTATACAGTGCTAACACACATCGACGATGGGTAAAAACCAAAATTAATATTCTTTATCCCCGATGCAAATTTAGCATCTATTAAAAAGGAACACGTTGCCTTGGATCCGACGAGTTGGTCTATAAAAAGCGTTTTAAACCGTTTGTTATGAAATGCATATATGGTTAGAAAGATATTTTAAAAGTAGAATATAATGATCCACACAAGTATCACTCAAAATTGCACGTTTTCATTTTACGTCGCAAACAAACACGGTCGGCCATTTATGGGAGTCAAAAATTTGACTCTCACAAAATTTGACTCCCATAAATGGCCGACCGTGTTTAGTCGACGAGGTAATAAGAAAACCACGCAATTTCGAGGCATATTTGTGTAGATCACTGCATTCTACTTTTACAACATCTATCTAACCATATCGATTTTATAACAAACGGTTACGGAACGCTTTTCAAAGACCAACTCGACCGATCCAAGGCAACGTGTTCCTTTGAGACCAATCTTCTCACTTGATGGTATATCTCAACATTATGCATAAATAATATTAAACCTGTGAAATTTTTATATCATAAATTGGTTTCCGGAGTTGCGAGATGATAATTGGGAAGAACATCCTTGTCGCACGAGCTGTGTGCTTTCAAAGGCTTGAATTCAGATGTCAGCCGAGGTCTTGAGTTCAATTCAAATAATTGTAGTGTAACTACTTTCTCAAAAACTACGTTATTTCAGAGGGAGCCGTTTCTCACAATGTTTTATACTTTCAACAGCTCTTTTAACCAAGTAAGTTCCCTGGGACTCCCAGCCTGTGTCCACCGCTAGACGTATACACAAATTTACCTATGGATAAAGTCAGCCCAGTTCTTAACATAGACACTGGACACTATTGGTAACTGTCAAAGGCCATTCTTCTCACTTTGTGTATCTAAACACATGCAATAACAAACCTGTGAAAGTTTGAGTTCAATCTGTCGACGAAGTTGCGAGATAATAATGAAAGAAAAAACAATCTTGTCACACGAAGTTGTGTGCTCTCAGATGCTTGATTTCGAGACCTCAAATTCTAAATCTGAGGTCTCGAAATCAAATTCGTGGAAAACCCTTTTTTTTTCTTGAAAACTACATTACTTCAGAGGAAGCCGTTTCTCACAATGTTTTATACCATCAACAGCTCCCAATTACTCGTTACCAAGTAAGGTTTTATGCCTATAATTTGTTTGAGTGATTACCAAGAGTGTCCACTGCCTTTAACGGGATCGAATGGATGTACCGTTCTCAATTTGAGAGTGACCATGATTCAATTGTTTTGAACGTCGTTTGTTAGGAAGTATGATTTGCATAATATGAGTATTCATGACATTATTTCACTGCTCTTCATTATGTTATGAAGTATGATTTGCATAATATGAATATTCATGTAGTTATTTCACCGCTCTTCATATGTTAGGAAGTGTGAATTGCATAATGTGAATAATTAAAGGCAGTGGACACTATTGGTAATTGTCAAAGACTAGCCTTCACAATTGGTGTATCTCAACATACATGCACAAAATAACAAACCTGTGAAAATTTGAGCTCAATCGGTCGTCGAAGTTGCGAGATAATAATGAAAGAAAAAACACCCTTGTCTCACGAAGTTGTGTGCTTTCTGATTCTTGATTTCGAGACCTCCAATTCTAAACTTGAGGTCTCGAAATCAAATTCGTGGAAAATTACTTCTTTCTCGAAAACTACGTCACTTCAGAGGGAGCTGTTTCTCACAATGTTTTATACTATCAACCTCTCCCCATTACTCGTAATAAAGAAAGGTTTTATGATGATAATTATTTTGAGTAATTGCCAATAGTGTCCACTGCCTTTAAATCACTGTTCTTCATAAATTATGTTAAGAAGTATGATTTGCATAATATGAATATTTATGACATTATTTCACCGTTTTTCATTTCTTGCCCATCAGTGAGGTGAAATCATGCTGCACTGATTCTGCTCCCAAGAACGGGGACATACCAGAAAATGAGTATCTGATCCTGTACAACGCCAACAAAGGTGTCTACGATCTTGCCCCGTTATCAGCTAACGGCAACAGTTACTTAAAACCTGATCAACCAGACGCCAACGGACAGTAAGTATACAGTTAACAATAGAGTGCGCCACCAATAGTGTGACCCCAGAGAGGTTGATTTCAAAAAAGACAAAATGTCGATCGACGTTTTCAATTCACGTGGAAACTTTAGAGATACTGTTTCTTCACGAAAATCAGATTTGAAGCCTAACCCATTCCTACCCGCGCGCATAATACATTCTTCGTTTTAGAGTGGTGTCCTCGGTCAATGAGGTTACGGCTAAGATGTCCCAAGATCTCCCTGTCACATATTAATTAAACCCAAGCAACGTAGATTAATTTTTACCCGCCAGTTTACTATTTATTTGTAGTTTTTTCTCCTAACCGTTATTCCCATTTCCCTTCCTTTTTTAGATCTGGGTGGACCATCTCTAGGTGGGATTCCAGCTACAAGGGTGTCGATGTGGATAACAATAAGTGCTGGGAAAACTTGAAGGCTTTGATCGATAAGGGAATTATGCAGTATCACACTTTGCAACCAAAAGGGTTTCTTTACGTTGTAGATGAATAGGTAACTACGAGTCTGAAAAGGTCACCGCACCAGTCAACATTGATGTTAAATCTTCCCCAGTTTTATCAATGGTTTTCTGCGTTTGATTGTTTTGATATGAGCAAAACAACAGTTAATTGCATGATGTTTCGACCATATACCATAGTCTTTCTGTGAGGCTAAAAGACAACACAGCAAACAAGTAACTAAAGCCCTTTCACACTACAGAGCCATTTCCCGGGTAATTTTTAACCCCAACGCCACCACAGAAACCGTTATCACTGTCGCAATTTGGTAACTCCCGGGAGTACAATTTCCCATGAATATGCATGGTTGCTCGCGGGAATAAAAAAACGTTTTACCCCGAGTTAACTGCCCTAAACTCTACCCCTGAGCAAGGTTAATTATTTCCTGGCAAAAAGTTGTGTTTGTAGTGTGAAAAGATCGACCAAAAGTCCCGGGAAATTACTATAGTTTGAACAGGGCTCACGTGTAATTTTCCACTTCAAAATCCAACTCGACAAAATGGGGGAAACGGGGTATGACACGAGCATGAGCTGAGACTCTTTACCCCATGTCCAGCTTGCAGGCAACAGCTAGTTGGTTTGTTCGCTTGTCCCCAGCGCCTTGCTTTAACCAAAGACGCTGGGATGGGCAAACGTATCATGCACTGTCAATGGTTTCAAAATGCGCAGTCCCATCATGCATCATACTCACACTGCACCATATCTGTATGCACTGTACGCATGACGTACTTCCTGAACAAGAATCTGTGCATGCGATTAGCCCCTCCCAGCGGTCCTGGATAGACTGGCCGCTGGGGCCGAGCGAAGTTAGTTTGCCGTTTACACGTGAGAGATACGGGTGAAAAGTGTAAAGCAGTGAGGTGAAAATACAGGGAGGGGAGAGAGCCGGGGGGGGGGGGGCGGTTCGCCGGGCGGTCAAAGGGGAAGAGGGTAAAACATGTTTAGCATTCGAGAAAGTTTCTGCTAGGGTCGAAACGTCATGCCATTAACTTCTTTTTGCATTTGTATAACAAAGGTCCTTATATGGTTGGTAAGCAGTTTGCAAAAGCTAATAATTACTATTGTTAATAATTATTTTTGTATGTTTGTATTTATTCTTTAATTCCACTGACGCTGGGGTTTTCCGGGTGACGCGTATCACAAGTTTCCTATGACTATATTGTTATAATGCATCTCTTAAATAATGTCATCTTTTGCGTTTAGTTTAGCCTACACTGGGAAGGGGTGTTTCTGTATATTTTTGACAACGTTTTTCCGTGCACAAACCCTCGAGTAACACTCCCTAAATTCACAGCATAACTCATTGGTGGAAAATGCAATCTACATTGACGAAAACAGAAGAACCGATGGCTCTAGACTGGTACCCCTAGGCTGGTCTCCTGACTTCATCCTTCACAAAATGCCTTTGAGTGATGACGTCAGATACTTTACGACTTGTTCAAATAACAAAGGGTCCCCTGTGACTGATTTTCATTTGGCCTTGCTGGAACAAAAGATCTCCGCCATGTCAGTGTTAAATCAGTTTTCATTAGTTATAATGGAACTCACTTTTACAATTAAGAACAATTCCTTGATTTATACCCATTTGTTTAAGATGTGTTAATCCTCTTATATTTAAGGCAGCCTTGTTATTTTTCAAGAAATTAAGCTTGCATTTCATAAGAATTATGCTATATAGATAGACAAAAGGTTGTAATTTTTTCAAGAATTAAGTAATACGTGCATTATGCGTTCCATGGTATTATTGGTTGTTTATCATAATTATGTTTTAATTTCTATAAAAAGCCCCCTATCGTAATTTTTCGTTATTTTCGATCAAAAAATCAGGTCCAAATCGTAGAAAAAACAAGTCACAGAATACAGTTGCCAGCAAAATAGATATCTCGCATTTACCATCTGTGCTAGTATCATGTTCAATATTTTGTGCTTTATAGATGAAAAGTGTTCAGCAATGTTTTGCTCTGAAGCTACAGCTATCGGTAGAATGTATAATTTGGTATACGCTACGCCTGGCAAAAAGGTACGACTATGCATTGCATGTGACATGAGTTCAAACCCATGTGAAATAAAAAGAAACTCCAGTTTTGTCGTCTTGAAAAGTTTTGTTTGCATTGTCTCATTTTTTTTCCGTCTGGGGAATTTTGGTGGATGTTGGGGGGGGGGCCGACGTTTTAGTTATTCTTATTTCATTTTTATTTTATTTATGTATTATTTTGAGGTACAACTGAGATTTTCAGTAAAAAAAAGCAAGGTTTACCGTTGGGTACAAATTCAAATGTCTACACAAAAAAGTACTTTCGCAAAAAAAGGACAAAATTAATACAAATGACACTTTTTTTTGGAGGGGCGTTGAAGTGTTTTTAAAAGTTTGATTATTTCGTGACGCAAATTTGGGTGAGAACATTTTAACAAATCAATAACGTCACTTTAAAAAAAAATAGAAAAAAGGTATTTATTCCTACAAATAATAAATTGAGAAAAAAATAGTCCGTATACATTAAATGCAGTGGACACTATTATTATTACAAAATTATTATCAGCATAAAACCTCACTTGGTAATGAGTAATGGGGAGAGGTTGATAATGTAAAACATTGTGAGAAACGGCTCCCTCTGAAGTGACGTAGTTTTCGAGAAAGATGTAACTTTCCACTAATTGGATTTCGAGACATAAAGTTAAGAATTTGAGGTCTCGAAATCCAGCATCTGAAAGCACACAAATTCGTGTGACAATGGTGTTTTTCTTTCATTATTATTTCGCAACTTCGACGACCAATATTGAGCTAAAATTTTCACATTTTATTTTATTTTATGCATGGTTAGATACACCAAGTGAGAAGACTGGTCTTTGACAATTACCAATAGTGTCCACTGTTTTTGAGGTTATTACACGTTGAGCTAAATAACTAACGTTAGGCTAATTGGTTTAATAACCGCAATATTTATTAACATTAGAAAGGCGTTTAGATTCTAGCCTTCGACTTGCGGGAGCCAGTTGCGTACCCCTGTAAATTTAGACCGGCACCGGTGATTGGAACCAGCCAAAGCAACCGACAGGTACCCGATTACCGAACAACAGATAAACATAGAGTAGAAGTCCGGGTACCCGACGGCTTGATGCAGTGACGCGATATTCAAAATGGCCACCAGCCGCGCTTGATTTTGTCAACACCGTGGATGTACTTACGATGGTTTGATGTGATTTGATGTCTCTATGGGTAAGCTTGATCATGTAGTTTACTTAAGTTCATAAAGTAGAATAAGATCAACCTCGTAGAAGACGTGTAAACACCTATAGATTGTCTTAAAACGGGTACTTTTGTCGCAATTCTATTCCACCTTTATATTGCCTAACACAAACAACGGCAACCCTGAATACAATACAATACAATACAACTTTATTGTCCATGCAAGGGAAATTCCTTTGGCCTTATTGCTCACATAAAAATACAGAGTTAAAAAGCGAAACACAGACAGATAAAAGGGCATATATACGGAAAAAGAACACTACACAGCAACAAAAATCAAAATGCAGCAACAGAAGTAACTAACGTTGGGCCAACTGGCACCCATTGCATAGCCTATGGCAACTTGGCGGTAACGCATGCAATTATGTCCTCTATGCAATACTATCCGGTGGACATTATTGCATGTGTAACAGTGTCCGACGGACGGTTTTGCATATGCAATCGTGCCCGCCCGGACGCTGCTGCATAATGCAATTGTGTCCGCCCGGACACATTTGCATATGCAGTTGTGTCCGCCCCCGTGCAAAACCGTCCTGTTGTAAATTAAACGCCTTTGGTCGACGGAACACGTTCGTCATTATTTTACAAGCGAAGTGCATGTCATGAATGACATGGGAAATGTTCTGCCGTTGGGTATTCGCTGCAATCATAAAATACGTGAACATTCATGCTGCATATACGCTGCATGCACGCTCGCTTACGCCCGCGCAGTCATGTACATGCATGTCCGCCGGAAGGTTTTTGCATAGCCCCGGACACGATTGCATTTGCAAAAGTGTCCGGAGCGGACAGTATTGCATGGTGGACACAATTGCATCTGACACTGGCCGTCCATTAGATGAAACATCCAACTTTTCTGTGTAGCGTAGTTTTCATATTACATTGCAACTTCAATTCGTGGATAGTTGTATTTGAGATTATTTTATGGGCCAGGCCTACATGTTTCTAAAATGTAAGGTTTCTATACAACCGTGTATTAACATGGTGACTGTCTTCATGTAAAAGACATCCCTAAGGACCTGATTAATTTTTTAGGCGAATCGGAAATTAAAAGTGTATACCCGTTGTCGTTTTGTCCAAATTCGGCAGAAATGTTTTATTTTCCAAATCGTATGAATTATATGGGGTGTAATGAAGGGCGATGAGCAGGAAAAAAGAAACAAACGATCAGAGCATACTGATCGAAACGTCGAGTTTAAACCAACGGTTCATTTCAGAACCACCCAAAGTCATTAGAGATAGTCATTACATGGTGTTACCACAAACCTTTCTATATAGGAAGAAAATGGTTTGAGTCGTCTACCTTGGCAACTTTTGAGATATTGCCTAGTTTTCGATGTAACGATACCTCCCTATGCATACACCGAGTGCATCAATTTTTTTAGGTGGTAGAATGTCCACTTCCTGGCCACTGGCCCCGCCTAGAAAATAGGCATAGCATTTACATTTGTACGTGAAAAAAACTTGACAATGGCCTTACGATGGTAGAAAACTTGTTCAGATTGGACATTGATAGTCTGGGACAAATTGACTTATATTAAGTTTTGATTTTCTCTTTGATAGCTCTGTGCAAAAAAAAAAACATTTGGGAGAATGTTGAGCTACGTTCGGGGCGTCCCCACCCGTACTTGTCATTTCAGGTATGAAGATATCCCGAAGCCGCCCTGAAATTCTGATGCAGGGACATGCCAGGATGACTCGGGTACAAACTGCGTTTTTATTTCCAGAGTGATTGAAGAGTTCGACCCAGGTTTATTTTGGGCTCAGGTTAAAAACGAAAACGAAAGTAGTTGGTTTATTCAACTCTCGGGTTGCGCATAATACTCAACTATTATAATTATTTTTTTAGAAAGATCCTTGGTCGTACGTTGGCCCTCTTGGAAACTACGGTTTCGGTTTTGGATTTGGCTCAGGTTAGCGTGGAGTGGGCTAGCTTGGTCCCGCGGTTGTTTTGACAAATTAACTGGGCTTGAGACAGGGCTTCAGACGAGAGGGGACGGAGCCTGGAGCCGATTTCTAAGCCGAAGCAGTGGTTTCGAAAAGGGCCTAGAATCGGTGAAGCGTTGCAGTCCCGGAAAAGTATACAATGACCTAACAATATTGTGTATTCCAGACGATTTACAACAATTAAAAAGGTCTTTAAGCCACGGTGAACTTTCCTTTCCTTTCGAATAGGATTGTGAACTCTTGAAGTTGCTATAGCAAGAGTAAAACACGCCATCGAAGGCAAGTTGTGCAATCTCAGTCAGTGCATGGAGGTGATCAGAAGTGTAGGGAAGAGTCCTATGCCACGCAGTGATCTGTTTCTAGTTGATGTGTATTTGCGAAGCAGAGTTTGGACCGTAAGCTATTAGCCTACTGGTAAGCGATGCTCTTGTTTTCTTTTCTTTTTCTAAAGTTTGCGAAGTAAAACCGCACAAATCAATTGCCAGTCGGAAATTTGTCAAGAAAAGTGTGTAAGATGTTTTTATTTGAAGGGAGAATAACTCTTCGGGTCTTGTGACAACCAATGCCACACTGAACTGAATGGTATAGTAGTTTAGGTGTCTCTATGGATATTAAATCTTTAGTTAACTATATAAAAAGCTGTTAGACTATATAAAAAGCATAAGTGCTTAGAAACAAGTATGTTTGAATGTTCAGCAATTTGCACTATAAGCCTATGCTGTCTTTGCGATGTTCTTAGTGTGTGCATGGGTGCACGCATGCTCTGTTCAAACATGGTTCAAAATGACCGATTCCAGCATGAAACTGCGGGCTGTTCGTATCGCAGAATCCTGGCCTGGTATTTAACCCGACTTCCTTTACTTTGATGATGTTTATACAAAATTGTGAATATAAACACCATATCTCCAAACTTCAATTTAACCAAAACATTACGACCAGGGCCCAATTTCATAGAGCTGCTAATCACACAAATTTGCTAAGCATGACATTTTTCCCTTGATAAAAACAGGATTACCAACCCAATTTCCACGTGATTTTCAGGATAAGCTAACAACAGCTGGATACCAGTAACAAGTAATATACAACAAATGAAAATTTGGTTGGTAATCCTGAAGAAATTTCATGCTAAGCAAATTTGCGTGCTTAGCAGCTCTATGAAATTGGGCCCAGGTAAGACATGTATAGTCTTTGTCCAGCGGTGTAGGCCTACAGTGTCTTTCGTAAATACACAAAATTATGTTTTGTGATGATCTTTTTAAATTTAATGTTATCTACACTATTAAACACCACGTTCTCCAAACTTCAGCGTCCAAAGTAAACATAATGCTTGTAAACCTATATATGGGAACAGAAAAGTGCTGTGCAGTGTGTCTCACAAACAATATGACATTTTGATGATGTTTTAACATGTTATTTTCACTATTCAACAACACGTTATCGAAACTTCAATTTTTCTAAAGTAAACATAATGCATGTAAACCTATCAAGTGATACGGACAGGTTAGGTATGTAGGGTCTTTACCCAATGGTGTACGTGTCTCTGGCAAACAATTTTATTATTAGTGGAGGATGATGTTTTAACATACCATTTTCACTATTCAACTACCCATCATCGAAACTTCAATTTTTCTAAAGTAAACATAATGCATGTAAACCTATCAAGTGATACGGACAGGTTAGGTATGTAGGGTCTTTACCCAATGGTGTACGTGTCTCTGGCAAACAATTTTATTATTTGTGGATGATGATGTTTTAACACAATATTTTCACTATACAATAACACATTATCGAAACTTCAATTTTTCTAAAGTAAACAATGCATGTAAACCTATTCAGTAATACGAACACATTAGGTATAGGGTCTTTACCCAATGGTGTACGTGTCTCTGGCAAACAATTTTATTATTTGTGGAGGATGATATTTTAACATACTAGTTTCACTATTCAACAACACATCATCGAAACTTCAATTTTTCTAAAGTAAACATAATGCATGTAAACCTATTCAGTAATACGAACAGATCAGGTTTAGGGTCTTTATACCCAGTGGTGTACACAATACACAACACAATGAGGCGTGCTTGGTTACCATTCTTATGTTAAATACAGCAGTTGTATAGTTGGTATTTATTGCACCATCGAGATCAGGAATTCAGTGTGCCGTGTGAACAACGTCTTTCAATTTGAAGTGGGCCTACATGCACGATCAAGACAATGGTGTCAATACTCCATACAACACATCCATAAAACCACTTTAAGCATTTTCGTCCATTGAGCAAAATTGTTGCCCAACAAAAATATTTACTGCGCCGATCCAACATGGTTTCAGCACGGACAAGTCCATGCTCTCGGTAGCTTCTGCAATGCTTTGAGTTTTACCACCACTGGTTTTAATATTGCTTCGATACAATACTGGAGGAGTACTGGTGAAAACGATAGAGCCTAGGCGTGTATAATATATATTATCATGCAAGCAGAACTGGTCTTCTTGTTAATAGGTGTTCAACAACCTCATATTAGACGTCAGAAGCCAAGTCGGACCATCTTGGTGTGAGAACAGTTGTATTACAGCACGTGTGTTAATTACATAACTCAAAACTGCAACCTTGATCCCTGGAAATAGTATTGAACCAACGCGGTGATACGGAGGGTGCATACGGAGTGATAGACGGCACCCAGTCAGCTCCCAGTAGGTGCCCAGTAGGCCCTAAGTAGGCACCTAGTGGTACCCAGCACGCTATAGTCATCATGGGTGGTGGAGGTTCAAGGAAAGCAGTTGATAAAGAGAACCCACTTTTCGTACAAGGCGAGGAACAGTTACCTAGTACCGTACAACAAAGAAATGGGAGGAGGTTTGACTCTCTTGCTGTGCAGAGTAAACTAACAACATCACAAAGTTCTCTCCGGCCCGGAACTGCCGGTAAGTAACAGTGGAAAATGTGTAAAAAAAAATGATTAAAAAAAACAACAATGGACACTATTGGTAATTGTCACAGACCTGTTGTTTCACTTGGTGTATGTCAACATATGCATAAAGTAACAAACCTGTGAACATTTGAGCTCAATCGGTCGTTGCGAGATAATAATGAAAGGAAAAAACACCCTTGTCACACGAAGTTATGCGCTTTCAGATGCTTGATTTCGAGACCTCAAAAAGATACTAATGCTAAATCTGAGGACTCGAAATCAAGTTCGTGGAAAATTACTCGTTTCTCGAAAACTACGTCACTTCAGAGGAAGCCGTTTCTCACAATGTTTTATACTAGTAACCTCTCCCCATTACTCGTAATCAAGAAAGGTCTATAATTAAATAATAATTAATTTGAGTAATTGACAACAGTGTCCACTGCCTTTAATATGGCGTTTATTCCATGTGATTTTGGGTAATAAACTCAACATGAGAATTTATCAGTACATAGAAAGGTAATAAAATCAAAAGAGCATTTTAAAGTTAAGATGTTAAAGGCAGTGGACACTATTGGTGGCTACTCAAAATAATAATAAGCATAAAACCTTTCTTGGTGACGAGTAACGGGGAGAGGTTGATAGTATAAAACATTGTGAGAAACGGTTCTCTCTGAAGTGACGTAGTTTTCGAGAAAGAAGTAATTTTCTACGAATTTGATTTCTAGACCTCAAGTTTAGAATTTGAGGTCTCGAAATCAAGCATCTGAACGAACACAACTTCGTGTGATAAGGGTGTTTTTTCTTTCATAGTTATCTCGCAACTTCAACGATCAATCGAGCTCAATTTTTCACAGGTTTGTTATTTTATGCATATGTTGAGATACAGCAAGTGAGACAAGTCTGACAATTACCAATAGTGTCCACTGGCTTTAAAGCAAATTATAAATAAATAACTAGGAATGAACAAAAGAGTACGTCAGCATGAGGCCGACAGTCTAAAGAACAAACTTTACTGGCTTGTTTACGCCTGCACCCGTGGACCTCCTTTACCTCTGTTTGCACTATCCCAACACGTTCTCCAAACTGTGGACCTTTCCAGAACCGTGGACTCTATTGTCCTCTTTTGTTATAGGTCTTCGGTTTGAATGTGTATACATTTTCTCTACTTGATGACAACACGTACAAACAACGGGTCAACTCGTACCCAAGTCAACTCGTACCCAAGTCAACTCGCACCCAAACTATTTTACCCAAGTCAACTCGTACCCAACTCAACTTGTATCTAAGCCAACTCGTACCACCTCATTAAAGTTTAACGAATAATGCTCAATCTCTCTCTCTTTTTTTCATAAAAAAAGAAGAGGTTTTGAGCATTATTCGTTCAAATTCAAACTAAAACAAATTTGCGTAAATTCTGATTATCTTTTTCCGAAACAAACACCAAAAATTTACTGAAACAAACCAATCAACAAACATTTTGGATCATTACTTTTTACAACCCTATATAAATGTTTTCTCGGTTTTGTTCCTTTTGTAGTTACTGTTGGAGTCGCTTGCGATGATTTTCAAACAGGGGCTTCCCCTTCCGAAACTATCAATTTTGAAGATTATGTGTACCCCTTCGAGAACATCGTCTTCGAAGGAGGAGGCAACAAGGGGCTTGCCTATGCTGGAGCCGTCAGAGTAAGAAGTGCTTTTTATCTTTTAATTGTTTAAAACTAAGGTTAAAGGCAGTTGGCACTATTGATAATTACTCTAAAATAATTATTAGCATAAAACCTTACTTGGTGACGAGTAATGGGGAGAGGTTGATGGTATAAACATTGTGATAAACGGCTCCCTCTGAAGTGCCATAGTTTTCGAGAAAGAAGTAGTTTTCCACGAAATTATTTTTGCGGTCTCGAAATCCCCAACCATGTGAATGCACACAACTTCGACAACCAACTGAGCTCAAATTTTCACATGTTTGTTATTTTATGCATATGTTCAGATACACCAAGTGAGAAGACTAGTCTTTGACAATTACCAATATTGTCCACTGTCTTTAAATCAAAATCATTTTAATTTATTAGCTAAAATGAAACATACAAATGAAAACATGTTTAGAATAGAATAGAATAGAATAATGTTTTATTGTCACTTGTAAAAAAACAAATATTAGTACAGTGAAATTCGTTTTGGTTTTGCGTGTCTAAAAATATTATGTTATATACAAATTACACTAAAAATTACAATTTTTTAGCGTCCCCGCTCGTTCCCACTTCGTACTTTCTTACAAGACACTTCGTACCTTTTTAACAAGACACTTTGTACCTCGTATTATTTCGGGATTTCTGCTTCGTTTGTACAGGGTTTTAAAAAAAATATAGTTAAAGTTGAAAGTATTCAATGTGACATTTACGTGCTGAGAAAATGAAACAAAAAAACAAAAAGTGAAACGAACATAATTTAGAAGGGCTACGATGTTTGTCAATACAGGGGAGTAGGCAAGGGAACAAGGGATGTATTTCACTTTGTGAGCTCAGGGAGGGGGGGGGGGGAGGCTTTTGTATTTATTTATTCATTACCGTTAGTCTAAATGCGTCAGTCCATTTTAAGTCGATCAATGCTCCAGCAGTTATTGTTGAATGGGGATTCTAAGAACGGGTCCCGTTCGAAAAGGCCCATTCAAACTAATCAATTGGCCGCGGAGTGTGCAATCAATCGTGAGTCTTTATGTTTACCTACCTATAGCCAGTGGTAACAGCATATAACAGGTTCTTCTTTGACTTTTCAACAGTTTATGTTCTATCTAAACAAAAAGCTTTTCACCACAGCTTATAATGCGGAATGGTCTATAATACTTATTTTCCTGTCCATTGCTGCCGTGTTAAAGGAACATTACAGAATTGTTTTTTTCTTTGGCTAACAAAACAGTTGCTGGCAGTGTAAGCACTTCGTGTAATCCATCATCTGTATATTAACTGACAAACCTGTAGAAGGTTGAGATCGATCGGCCATCTGGGTCACGAGAGTGAAACACCGATACGGTAATTACTTGCAAAACACCGATTTAAAAAAAAAAAATGAATTAAACGCTCAACGAGCGATAAACTCAAAATTAGTTTTATTTATTTCTCATCAAAAATGAAAGTACAATCAGAAATATTTCCAGGGATGTTTCCTACTATCATCAACATTTAGACCGTGTAACTTTTATGCCAATCTGTGATCTTAATCGATTGTTTTTGTCACCAAGTCTGCAATTTTCATTTAAAGGCATTGGACACATTTGGTAATATTGTTCCAGTCTTCTCACTTGGTGTATCTCAGCTTATGCATCAATAATAGCAAATTTGTCATCGAAGTTGCGAGGGAAAACCACACTTATCGCACAAGTTGTGTCTGCTTTCAGATGCTTGATTTCGAGACCTCACCTGAGGTATCGAATTCAATTCAATTTGTTTAGTTCTTTCTCAAAAACAACGTCACTTTAGAGGGAGCTGTTACTCACAATGTTTTATACTATATCAACAGCTCTCCATTGCTTGTTGTCAAGTACGTTTTTATGCAAACAATTATTTTGAGTATTATCAATAGTGTCCAGTGCTTTTAAGTTACGATTTGTGTATCTAAGAGATGGGTTCCTAAGATGCTCGTGCTGTCAGTATTTGTCTTTTCCTTTATTGTTGACAAGGTGATTATGTGATCGCTAGCTTACCCATACTACTTTCACTTTCATATGTTTACTTTACACACCTTTAACTTTATAAGTATGTTTGCACTTCACAAACATTTTATGTTTACTTATAAACACCAATCCCGAACCCACGGTAGCTGCAACAATAAGTTCCCACGTCCCACATGTAATCCCTTAGTAGTACTTCCAAGGTCGTTGGAGCTTTTCGTTAAAACGCACACGTGCCGGACCTGCCGTCGATTTCACCAAACTAATCTCGGATTAATCTTAAGAAATAGGATGAGTTAGGTTCCGTAACCATAGTAGTTAAGACGCATTGAACCCATCCTAAGTTAGGACGAGCTGCTCAACGGATGTCAAAGCACACAGTGAACAAAATCCGTAGTTACAATACACAGTATGAGAAACTCAGACTATTGAACACTATTTGAATCGTGCTCAATACAACATTCTTTAGAGGGGCATCGTTTTTCAAACTAGAACTCTCTGCCACTTAAGTTTAGGTCTTGTTCTTTGTTCCACAAAATGTGTTTGTTTTTGGGTTTTATTGTCCCTTGAACACTCATTAAAGGAACATGTTGCCTTGGATCGGTCGAGTTGGTCTATAAAAAGCGTTTGTAACCCTCTTTTTATAAAATGCATACGGTTGGAAAGATGTTTTAAAAGTAGAATACAATGATCCACACAAGTTTGCCTCGAAATTGCGTGGTTTTCCTTTTACTTTGCGAACTAACACGGTCGGCCATTTATAGGAGTAAAAAATTTGACTCCCATAAATGGCCGACCGTGTTAGTCGACGAGGTAAAAGGAAAACCACGCAATTTCGAGGCATGTTTGTGTGGATCATTGTATTCTACTTGTACAACATCTTTCTACCCATATCGATTTTACCAAAAAACAGTTACAAACGCTTTTCAAAGACCAACTCGACCGATCCAAGGCAACGTGTTCCTTTAATCACATTGCTGTTATGAATGTTGAATCCCTCTGCGGTATCTATAGGTAATAACACACATGGTGTCAATTTTAACACCCCACTTTTTGCTGTGCCGAAAAAATGTTTCTCCAACCAGACCCATGGGGACAAAGGCAACTTCATGCCGGTGACGCATGCAATGTCCTCTATGCAGTACTATCCGGAGGACATTATTGCATATGCAATTGTGTACGCCCGGACGCTGCTGCGTAATGCAATTGTGTCCGCCCGGACACATTTGCATATGCAGTTGTGTCCGCCCCCGTGCAAAGCCTTCCTTGCAGTAAATTAAACGCCCTTGGTCACGGACCATTTTTTTTACAAGCTAAGTGCATCTCATAAATGACATGGGAAATGTTCGGCCTTTGGGTATTCGCTGCAATCATAAATAATACGTGAATACTCATGCTGCATACACGTAGTTCAGTGCATGCACGCGTGCACATACATGTATAGTCATGTACATGTCCACCGGGCGGTTTTTGCATAGCCCCGGACATGTTTGCATATGCAAAAGTGTCCGGAGCGGACAGTATTGCATGGCGGACAAAATTGCACCTGAGATTCTGTCCACTATTGACCCCTTGCACGCGCGTCACACGCGGCGACTGATGCCACGCTCACCATGTTGGTGGTCAATAGGTTTACGTGTAAACGCCGCGTCGCCTAAAATGCGCACTTCTCTGAATAACACACGTTGACATTGACCACCAAAATGGCGCATTCAAGATTATTCTGATGATGACGTCAGGTGAAATGGGTCAATTGGGAAAATGACATTAGCTGGAGGAGGATGATTCAAAAGAGGGCGCCACCAATAGTAATTTGTACACAGTTCGCCATTTTGGGGAACTGCATCTCCTTCCACACCGGACGGGGATATTTAGTGTGCCATCACAAAATATGTCCGATCGAATCCGTTTGATTAAAAGGCAGTGGACACTACTGGTAATTACTCAAAACAATTATTATATTACAACCTTACTTGGTAAAGAGTAATAGGGAGAGGTTGGTAGTATAAAACAATTGTTCAATTTTTAATGATTTCAAGGTATTGGAGAAAGCTGGGGTGTGGCCACAGATACGGAAACTGGGTGGGGCCAGTGCTGGTGCGATGTGGGCTGTGCTTCTTGGTGTCGGCTACACCTCGCATGACGTAGAGGAATTCCTTAGTCTCGACCTCAAGTCGTATTTTTTAGGTGAGTTCGAATGTGAGACTTTTGAACACTAGGTGGCAGCAAACTTATCAAGTAAATTTCCATTGTTTCATTGTTCTCAGCATGCGCAGATTAGTGAGAACAACTGGATTTACCTGTTAAGTCTGCTGCCACCAAGCATCACAAACGTACCCCATTAGCGCAAATATCCATTTGAAACATTTTCGTCCAAAATGCTGCAGGCTTAAGTTTCTTAAAGACACTTGACACACTTGGTAATTTTCAAAGACCAGGGCCCAATTTCGTGGCTCTGCTTACCGTAAGCACAGAATCGGCGCTTACGGAAGCAGGGAATTCTGTGCTTACAGCAAGCGTATTTCACAGGTTAGCGGCGAATTTGGGCTTCTGCGCGTGCGTACTCCACGTTACTAGGCATTCTACGCTTACAAGGCTAGCGCAGAAATTCGGCGCTTGCACGTAAGCGGGGAATCGCGATCATAAGCGCAGAATTCGGCGGTAAGCAGAGCCATGAAATTTCGCCCAGTACTCCTACTTGTTGTATCCAGACATGCATACACAAAACATAACAAAGCTGTGAAAATGTGGACTCATTTGATCACTTCTACGTTGCAAGAACAAACTCTACCTGAAAAGTAGATACACAGATGGTGTTACAGCAAGCCAAAGATAATTGATACATCACTATGCAATTGCAATGCTTTAAATCCCATGTTATTAAAGTTCATGATATTTTGCAGATGCTTCGTGCGGTTTGTGCACTATGCTACCTAACTTGATGAAGTATTACGGATGGCATCCAGCTCGTAAGTTATATTCCTGGTTTGGAGATCGCCTGGAGCAAGCCACTGGCTTTAGAGACATCACCTTCAAACAGGTATCCTTGTTTTCTTTCACAGTTTTCACTAAAAACTTTTCAGCAGAATTTCATTATTTAAACTTTCTCATCGCTGAACGGGTTTTAATAACTTTTGTAGATCAATTTTTGTTAACCATGCCATGAAATCCCACTCAATGTTAATGAAGATGAATGTTATATGTTTTACATGTGGGAGTTTCAGCTTCAAAAAGAGAAAACCTCCTAGAGGTGTATATCAAGGCTTGAGAGGCCCACCAGTCCCTGCCCTTGCCATTTATACATAGCTGGAGTTTTAATCGGGTTGACTTCCGAAGCCTTTCCCAAGAGAGGGAGCCGTTTCTCACAATGTTTTATACTACCAACCTCTCCCCATTGCTCGTTAACAAGTAAGGTTTTATGCGAATAATTATTTTGAGTAATTACCAATAGTGTCTACAGCCTTTAAAGAAGCTACCATATTATGGGATATTTGAAGAGAGAGGCGACTAGTTTCCTGACACGATCATCATAACCCTCAGTGCGATAATGCACTCATTATGTACGGAGCTCTTGTGGTACCATCAACTTGGAAGGGAAAAGTCATTAACAGTTTGTTTTGTGTTGCTGTTTTTCTTCCTACAAGGTTTACGACACGTATCAAACTGAAATATGTATTGTGGTGACCAACGTGAACTTGATGGATGCTGAATACTGCCACGTTAAGACAACACCTAACATGTCGGTTCGTATGGCGGCACGTATGTCAATGGCTATACCAGGTAATTAATTAATATTTGAGTTTATATAGAGCTTTTTCACTCCCGAATGGGTGTCTCAAAGCGCTTCAAATTATTACCCCATGTCACTGGGCCTTAATTCACTCCTTAAACCATCTCAGCTCCCTGGGAAGTATACAGCCTCGTGCAACAAATGCGCTACTCGGCTAAATCAATCACAAGAACCATCTCTGCCCTCACAGGTCCCCATTTACCCCTGGGTGGAGAGAAGCAATAATAGTTAAGTGTCTTGCTCAGGGACACAAGTGTCACAACCGGGATTCGAACCCACACACTGCTGAACAGAATCAGCAGAGCTTGATTTTGGTGCTCTTAACCGCTCGGCCAAGAAGACACCCCAGCTATTCTATATGCAAATCTTCTTCTTTTTGTGAAATAAAAGTTCGTCCAAAACAAGACTTAATGCTATTCTTGGGATTAGGCTACAAGAAGATGAATTAGTGATGTGAAAAGAACTCAGGGGAGCTGAAGGTAGGAATTGATATTCCTCTTAAAACAGACTAGATTGTAGAATGGAGGAAAACCACAAAGTAAGGAGTTTTAAAGAGATGCAGTTCTTGGAGACAATTAAGCTTATTGACAACCTTTGGTTTTTGGAATCGTTTGTTTGATTCCTTATTCAGAGTGCAAATTTCCACAGGAACTTTGTTCTCAATATGAGAAACGTTAGTGACAATAACGTTTCTTAGAATACATTTTTACTTTGAAGGGAAATATTTTTCCAAAAATGCTTCATACTATCGAAAGCTACTATCAACAAGGATTTATTGCCATTATCTTTAAGAGTGATACATTCCCATTAAGTTTGTATCGTTAATTGGCATTTTCATTTTCATATTTGTTTTTGTTTAATAGGTTTATTTTGTGCTGTGCAGTACAGCCAATATGGACGTACGGACCTCTACGTGGATGGCGGACTCCTATGCAACTATCCTATACATTGTTTTGACGGTAAGGACAAACTTGAATATGTTTATTATTCACAGAACAACACTAATTACAATAATAGTGAAGGATGATATGATTTTGGGCTCCCTTGCGCCACACGCAGCGGGGTCCCTCGGCAGACATCCATATCTGACTATATCAGGTAACGCTCTAAATGTTCCTGTACTCAAATATTGGTACCTCGTTCCTTTAACCAAAGTGCTCTGCCGTCGATTTCACAAAACTCTTCCTAACTAAAGACTAATCTTAGGACTTAGGACGAGTCCCAACCCTGCACTGTAGCATGCAGACCTTAAGATTAAAGGAACACGTTGCCTCGCATCGGTCGAGTTGGTCTTTGAAAAGCGTTTGTAACCGTTTTTTATAAAATGCATATGGGTAGAAAGATGTTGTAAAAGTAGAATACAATGATCCACACAAACATGCCTCAAAATTGCGTGGTTTTCCTTTTACCTCGTCGACTAACACGTCGGCCATTTATGGGGGTCAAAATTTTGACTCCCATAAATGGCCGACCATGTTAGTTCGCACAGTAGAAGGAAAATCACGCAATTTCGAGGCAAACTTGTGTGGATCATTGTATTCTACTTTTAAAACATCTTTTCAACCATATGCATTTTATAAAAAACGGTTACAAACGCTTTTGTTTTGACCAACTCGTCCGATCCAAGGCAACGTGTTCCTTTAATCCTAAGTTAAGACGAGTTACTCGTCCTAACTCGAGATAAGACGAGTCCTAACTCTTTGTGAAATTGACTATTGGACACTTTTGGTAATTACTCAGAATAATTGTTACCATAACCCTTACTTGGTGACGAGTTATGGGGAGAGGTTGATGGTGTAAAATGAGAAAAGGCTTCCTCTGAAGTAACGTAGTTTTCGAGAAAGACGTAATTTTCCACGAATTTTATTTCGAGACCTCGGATTTAAAACTTGAGGTCTCGAAATCAAGCATCAGAAAAAACACAACGTCGTGTGACAATGGGTGTTTTTTCTTTCATTATAATCTCGCAAGTTCGATGACCGATTGAGCTCAAATTTTTTTATGCATATGTTGATATGTTGAGATGCTGGTCTTTGACAATAGTGTCCAGTTTCTTTAAGTAAGTTTCAAGTACTTTTTTATGGTTATAACAAACCATTCATCTTTCATTTCAAAGGTTGGTGGCTTTCTATGAAGCCTGAAGATAGCATATTGAGGAGACTTCAACCATTGGAGGATGCCGCAAAGCTAATGCAGAAGAATGAACGCTTCTCGCCTATCAACGATAAAACTATTGGGCTACTGCTTGTAAGTATTATCAACCAACAACTTATTGGTATGCAAGATTTTCGTAACATTGATTCAAGCGCTTGAACGAAAATGTCAAGTCGTGAACTTTGCTGAATTCCACTTAAAATGTTTTCGATGAATAAGGAAATCGAGTCATATGATTATAAATAGGTTTCAATTGTGTAAAAAAAACAATCATTTTGTATGCCCTTGTCCAGAGCTTTTCTGCGAGATTTGCGAAAAGCTCCGTTACTTAATCACTCTCAAAACGTCATAAGTAGATAAAGCCGCTTTGTTGCAGCGTGGATGTATAACAAAGCAAACTCCCACAAATGATGTTAGCGGTATTGTCCTTTGACGCCCGCTCTCAACGGCAGAAGTGTTTTTAGTTTTTCAAAAAACCTTTAGGTAGGGGCCTGATTTTTTAATCGATAATTACGAAAAGTTCAGAAGTGTACACATATCAAAATTACATTAAAATGGTGAACAAGTGCATTATAAACAAGTAAAAATACCATTTCTGTTGAAAACATTCCGCTCAGGTAGCTGTTGAAGTGACATTTGAACATAGTCACATACACAGTTGTGTTTAATTCAGTTTAAAGCCATTATACACTTTCGGTACAGAAAAAAAAGTCACAGATTTACAAATAATTTACAGGGTTTACAGACGGTATTGGTGAAAGACTTCTCATGAAATATTGTTCCATGAAATGCTTTACTTTTTGAGAAAACATTAAAACATATCAATTCTCGATAGCGAGAATTACGGAATTATTTTAAACACATGTCATGACACGGCGAAACGCGCGGAAACAAGAGTGGGTTTTCCCGTTATTTTCTCCCGACTCCGATGACCGATTGAGCCTAAACTTTCACAGGTTTGTTATATATAAGTTGTGATACACGAAGTGTGGGACTTGGACAATACTGTTTACCGAAAGTGTCTAATGGCTTTAAAGCATTTTTTAATGCTTTTCACATCAACTTCCAAACGTCCATGTATTGTAATAAAACACCGGTTGGACCAAAGAGGGCGCTGCCACACAACATCTTGACATCTTGATTTGTGAAAGCATCTCTAGAATACCCTGCCACAGTGGCATCTTTTTCCTAATCTATGGTTTTGAAAGGATGAGTGTGAGCAAATTAATATGATTTTGTTCTTCTTCTGAATAATGGGATAGCATTAATTATTATCACTGTACATCCATACACCGTTTGTGGTTCAATGAAAGCACGGGTATTTTCTTGATTATTCAGTATTCCAGTGACGAGCAGGATCTGATGGTTGACAAACTCGCTACGGATAATGCTTACACTCCTCTTGCCACTCGACCAGACACCAAACTATCCAGGTAAGAACGACTGGAACACTTTGGGACGCTAGTAGGTGGCAGCAGACTTACCAGGTAAATTTCCATTGTTTACGTAGTTCTGAGCGTGCGCACACGACCGAGAACAATGGATTTTACCTGGTAAGTCTGCTGCCACCAAGCGTCTCAAAGATTTTTCATTATACATGTAAACCAATCTGCACGCGCAGGGGCTGTATGTCGCCCCACCAGAGACCTTGTCTCGCATGTTGAGTAAACAACAACAGCCCCCTAAACAAAAAAGGACCAAAACGTATCACAACCACACACTAGGACTTTATCCCCTCTTGGAAAATGGAGTGGTCCAGTCCAGGGTAATGAGTACTCTGTCAAATACAAGTATTCTCACTTGGGATTTCCCAACAAGCTGTGAAATATTTGTCTCAAATGTTCATCAAAGTGGCAAGAAAATAATGAAAGAAAAACACCCTTGCTGCATAAATTTGTGTGCTTTCAGATTTAAAGGCATTTGACACTGTTGGTAATTACTCAAAATATTTATTAGCATAAAACCTTTCTTGGTGATGAGTAATGGAGAGAGGTTGATGGTATAAAACATTGTGAGAAACAGCTCCCTCTGAAGTGCCATAGTTTTCGAGAAAGAAGTAATTTTCCACGAATTTGATTTCGAGACCTCAGGTTTCGAACTTGAGGTCTCGAAATCAACCATCTAAACGCACACAACTTTGTGTGACAAGGGTGTTTTTTTTTCCATTATTATCTTGCAAGTTCGATGACCGATTGAGGTCAAATTTTCACAGGTTTGTTATTTTATGCATATGTTGAGATACATCAACTGTGAAGACTAGTCTTTGACAATTACAAATAGTTTCCACTGCCTTTAAATGTTTAAGTGAGAAATAATAAATAATTACATAAATATGTAATTACCAATAGGATCCAGTGCCTTTTAAGTGTTTTAATGACATTGTCAAATAATAATAACAACATTAAAGCCATTATACACTTTCGGTAAACAGTATTGTCCAAGTCCCACACTTCGTGTATCACAACTTATATATAAAACAACAAACCTGTGAAAATTTAGGCTCAATCGGTCATCGGAGTCGAGAGAAAATTTTGGGGAAAACCCACCCTTGTTTCCGCGTATTCGCCGTGTCATGACATGTGTTTAAAATAAATCCGTAATTCTCGCTAACGAGAATTTTTATTGTTTTACCGTTTAAAAAACAAAGTAAAGCATTTCATGGACTAATATTTCAAGAGAAGTCTTTCACCATTACCTGCTGTAAACCCTGTAAATTTTTTGTAAATCTGTGAACTTTTTTTTTTTTCTGTACCGAAAGGGTCCAATGGCTTTAACAACCATACTTTTTATTTTAGGGAAAGGAAGAACACCAAATCCAAGCAAAAAGATGCTGCTACAGAGCATAAGATTGTAACGGATGCACTCGCCAAGTTTATTGCTGTCTTATCTCGGAATCAGATGGATAATAACACGGGTTCGATCTCAAGGAAGGAGCTAGAAACAGTGTTCAATAAGGTAATCTAGTTTCAGTTCAGTTTCTCTGCTCCTCTTCAGGAGAAAGCTGGATTGCTTGGTCCAATTTCATAAAGCCTGTAAGCACAAAAATGTGCTAAGCATGAAATTTCTTCTTTGATAAAGATGGATAATAACACGGGTTCGATCTCAAGGAAGGAGCTAGAAACAGTGTTCAATAAGGTAATCTAGTTTCAGTTCAGTTTCTCTGCTCCTCTTCAGGAGAAAGCTGGATTGCTTGGTCCAATTTCATAAAGCCTGTAAGCACAAAAATGTGCTAAGCATGAAATTTCTTCTTTGATAAAACAGTGATTTTCAGGATTTAGCAAACACCATTTCACTACCAGTATCAAGCAATATGCAACAAAATGAAAATTTGGTTGGTAATCCTGTTTTTATCAAGGAAGACATTTCATGCTAAGCAAATGAGTTGTTGTGCTCAGCAGCTCTATGAAATTGGGCCCTGGTGGTAATGCAGCTTAATCAGAGCTTATCGCCCAAAATGTGCATCTTTCAAAGTTATTTTAAGCAGCGTCACAGCATTCCAGCTTTTTCTTGCAGACGAGCAGAGTACTGTTCGAAATGTGGAGACCTCACCAACTCCTTTCTGATCCAAAACATCTTCGATAGAGATCTTTCACAATTGTTGTGCCTTCAAGTTTATTATCGATAATTCTTATCTTGTTCCACTATTGTCAAGCAAAAGAGTTTGTTAATCAAATTTTATGAAGGGAAGGTACACGTTTGGCACTTACTCAAAGAATATATTATTAACATAAAACTGACTTGGTAACGAGCATTGGAGAGCTGTTGATAGTATAAAACATTGTGAAAAACGGCTCCCTCTGAAGTAGCATAGATTTTGAAATAGTGGTAATTTCCTACTGAAATAATAAAAGACTTCTAGCTAGAAGTCTTTTATTTCTATCTGGAGCACACAAATTCATCCAACTTTGTTCTCTTATCATTTTCTTCCAACTCCGATGACCAATTGGGGTCAAATTTTCACAGCTTTGTTATTTTATGCATATGTTGAGATACACCAAGTGAGAACACTGGTCTTTGACAATTACCAATAGTGATCCTTCCCTTTAAGAAACAGCTTAACCGAATTCGGTCAAATTGGCTACATGTCTTTGGTGATCCTGCTCTCCTTGTTGTACACACTCTTGTATATTATTTTGTACTTTCGACTTTTACAGGAAGGGGATGAATTTACCGACAGGGAAGCCCGAATTCTCTTTGGTGAAAACTTTACCATTGATGACGTTTTTGAGTTCTTGGACATCAATGGAGACGGCACGGTAGATCCAACTGTTTAATTTCACATCGTTGATTGCTGTTAAAGCCATTGGACCCTTTCGGTACAGAAAGAAAAAAAAGGTTCACAGATTTACAAATAATTTACAGGGTTTACAGAAGGTAATGGTGAAAGACTTCTCTTGAAATATTAGTCCATGAAATGCTTTACTTTTTGAGAAAACGGTAAAACAATATAAATTCTCGTTAACGAGAATTACGGATTTGTTATAAACACATGTCATGACACGGCGAAACGCACGAAAACAGGAGTGGGTTTTCCCGTTATTTTCTCCCGACTCCGATGTCCGATTGAGCCGAAATTTCCACAGGATTGTTATTTTATATATAAGTTGTGATACACGAAGTGTGGGACTTGGACAATACTGTTTACCGAAAGTGTATAATGGCTTTAAAAGGCAGTGAAAACTATAGTAATTACTAAAAATAATTATTCACTAAAAATCTCAAGTATAAAATGGTGTCCCTTTGTGAAGTGACGTAGTTTTCGAGAAGGAAGTAATTTTCCACGAATTTGACTTTGAGACCTACGTGGGAGTGTCGTGGCCGAGCGGTTAATAGCACCGAATTCAAACTCGTGTGGGTTTGAATCCCTAGCCGTGACACTTGTGTCCTTAAGCAAGACACATAACCATTGCTTCGTCCTTCGGATGGGACGTAAAGCCGTTGGTCCCATGTGTTGTGTAAACGCATGTAAAAGCACCCAGTGCACTTATCAAAAAGAGAAGGGGTTTGCCCCGGTGTTCCTGGCTGGATTGGCAGCATATTGCGCCACAGCACCTTGTAAACCATTACATGGTGCTTAAGGATTAGATCTTATATCTCAAAATTCGTCCCACTCCTTGCAGTAATGATACCTGGCGCTTTGTATCCTTTGGCAAAAGGCGCGTTATAAATACGGTTATTATTGAGGTATCAAAATCAAGCATCTGAACGCACACAACTTCGTGTGACAAGGGTGTTTCTTATTGCATTATTATCTCGCAACTCCGACAACTAATTGAGCTCAAATGTTCACAGGTTTATTATTTTGTGCAAATGTTGAGATACTCCAAGTGAGAAGACTAGTCTTTGACAATTACCAATAGTGTCCAGTGTCTTTAAGGTATGCTTTTTAAGTAATTGAGAAATTTTCAGAAGTGTGGTTCATGGAAAGTGTTTGTGTATCTTCTCATACCAATGCATTTGATTATAACAATACTGAATAAGCCGGATGTTAAAATGGATGTATTTGTTTTTTAAATTTGGCGAGGACAACCTAGTAACATTTTTATAAATTAAAGTGAAAATTGTTTTTACCACTTACCACCTTTGTAAAGACCAGGGCCCAATTTCATAGAGCTGCTTAAGCAAAAATTTTTGCTTAAGCAAAAAATTCATTGCTTAGTAAAATCAGATTACCAGCCAAGACTCCACTCAATTGTAATGCTAAGTAAACAACAGCTTAATACTAGTCATAAGCAATGTATATGGCAGGAAATGTTTGCCATTAAAATGTGTAAAATAAGCGAGCTATTTTCGTGCTTAAGCAATTTTTTTGCTTAAGCAGCTCTATGAAATTGGCCCCAGTATTCTCACTTGGTGTATCCGAACATATTATGCATTAAATAACAAATGTGTGAACACTTGGACTCAATTGGTTATTTTGGTTGCAAAAGAATAATGAAAGAATGAGCAACACATGTTGCACAAATTTGAGTGCTTTCAGATGCCTGAAAAAAAGCTCTATGCCTGAAGTCTTTTAATATTTTTTTCTCAAAAACTACATTACTTTAGAGGGGGCTGCTTCTCACTATGTGTTACACCAACAACAGTTCTTAATTGCTCTTTATTTTGATAATAAGTTTTCTGCTGACAATTCGTTTTTTGGATGCTGGATCCATGTCCTTTCGATTCCGATGTCTGAATTATTTACTAATTTTATATTCCAGATTTCCTTCCAGGAACTTATGGGTTTAGCGGAGCAGAAGGGCGTCAGTCTCCAGACGTTTTTCTTAGGGTACCAGAGGCAGGAAGTATCCAGCTTAACGGGATTTCTGGATACCTTATCAAACACACTGCTTGTCAACGTAAAGAGAGTCTTTACAACGGTGAGTCAGGATACCAGACCGATGAGACGTGGATTCCACTAATTAATCAGTATGGAGCCTCATTAATTAAAATAATTTAATTAATTTGTAGTTTGGTAGCTTACACATTTATTCTATTATTGGCAACAACAAACAAATGTATCAAATGTAGTATAAGCATGTACAGACTACAAACTTCTGTTGCAGCATCAATAATCAAAATTAATTAATAGGTTTTAGTTTATAACAATATCAATATTGATTATTGAAATTAAGGTACGGTGAAAGGTATAGTGCATCCAGCAAAAATAACACAAAACAATGATTGTTTTTAATTAAACTGTTTTGAAAAAATTTGTTTGCTATGCAGCCATAAATACATATTGAGAGTTGATAACAAAAAGGAAAATTAACAGAACATTATTTAGGAAATTACAAAACTTGATAATTTGGAATGGATAATCATGGTACGCGTGTTATAGTTACAGGTGGTGTCATTTTAGAGGATACTGGTTATAAGTAGGTTTTTCATGTATTTTTTGAAGCTGTGCACAGTTCTAAAAGAAGCAACTCCCATCCATTGATAATGTGCATGGAGTTTTCTAGGCAAAGACATTTTTATTCAGTGGTTGTTCACAGAAAAGTGAATAAACATAGGCCTAAATCAGTTAGCTTTTATACCAAAAATATACTCATGATCATGATTATGTTTTTTTTATACTAAGGAATTCTGTAGTTTTACCTATAAACTTGTGTTAATTACTACAGCAAAAGCGTTACCTATCTATGCTTCTGTAATTGGTACTCCAAATGTTGTTTTATGTAATAAACAAACTTGTTATTATTGGTCAGTGTTTCATTTATGTTTCAGGATAATGATCTGAAAAGAACTATTGGTATAGACACTTTATACGTTAGTGCCACAGACTTCAAGCTGGAAGAAGAAGACCGGAAGTTTCTAGTTCAGGTATTATAATAATCACTCTTAAAAATTCCGGGTCAGAAATTACTCGGATTACGGGTCAGAATAACCCTTATGAGGGAGCGGGCTAACCCATTTTGGGGTCAGGCTTTATCCCCCGAAATAAATCTTGCCCGAGTCAGACTCTTGATGGGGCCCTTTTTAATGAACCGCCCGAAATGCAGAATGCACAAAACTAATTGTACAGGACATAATACCCAGACCCATCCATCTGATAAAGTGGAGCCATCTGTTCTTTGCAGCAGGCTTGCTTCTAGGTGTCGTGCTTACAGTCGGTGCTACACTATTGGTAATTACTCAGAATACATTTTACCATGAAACCTTTCTTGATTACAAGTAATGTGGACAGGTTGTTAGTATGAAACATTGTGAGAAACAGCTCCCTCTGAAGTGACGTAGTTTTCGAGAATGAATTAATTTTCCACGAATTTGATTTCGAAACCTCAGATTTAAAATTTGAGGTCTCGAATCAAGCATCTGAAAGCACACAACTTCGTGTAACCACGGTGCGACAAGGGTATTTTTTCTTTCGTTTGCTCGCAACTCCGACGAGCGATCCTTGAGCTCAAATTTTCACAGGTTTGTTATTTTATGCATATGTTGAGATACACCACGTGAGAAGACTTGTCTTGACAACTACCAATATTGTCCAGTGTCTTTAAATGTTTTCCAAAATCCCTCCCCTGCCAATCAAACCTTTTATAGCTTCCTACGGAGCCAGATACTGTTGGCACCGTTTTTGCATGTTGTTTAATTCACGCAACTGATCACCCCTCTACCTTTTTGGTGTGTATTTTCTTTAGCAAGGCGAACTAAGTGCGTCGACCTTTTTGACTCAGTGGATAAAAGAGAATCCAGACAAGTTGGTGCGCAAGCAACATGTTCCTGTATCCAAATCAACAATGCTGTCACCGAACGGACAATCTTCTCAAATTCTCTGCACTCCATCAGCCGAAGGAAGCCAGTCCACTCTGGGGGTCATTACAGTTACACCAGTCCCTGAGCCACAACGCATCCCGATGAGTTCGTCAGGGGAACGCTAAGGAGAATGACCAAGTGATTGGTCTGTGTTCATCCCCGTACAAAAAGGGGTATGTAAATACGCGATAGTTATAATTTAACCAAAGAAACATATTTCTCCAATGGTTTTTGGTAATTAATGAGTGAGCGTTTGTTTGACATAGCGCCCTCTTGTGTCTTCTTGTGTCTCGTGAAATTATGACATAAAGAAAGTGTTAGGTGTGTGGCAGATCAGAGGTACACTAAGCTGGATGGAACATTCAACAAAATGGTTAGATTTATCTAAATTGCGTATGGCCATAATTTATAACCAATGGGTTTCGGCGAATTTATACATCAATAGACCTTTTCGCAAATACCATTGCGCAAGCGCAAACTGTCGAATGAGGTGCATGCTGGTCTAGCTAATAATCAAATTTGATAGCTAGCTAGACCAGCATGCACTTCGTTCCACGTCTATTGTGCACGTACCGAGTATTTGCTTCTTGTAGCTCATGAAACGTGGTATTCAGGGACAGAATCACAGAAGGCACGGCTCGATTTCACAAACACTTAGATTGATCTTAACTGTGAATCTTCATTTAACAAAGAAACTTCTGTTGCCAATGGTTTTGGGTGAATTTATTCTCAGTGAGTGAGCGGTGATTTGAAATAGCGCCCTCTTTTGTCTTTGTAGCTTGTAAAACATGACGACGAGAAGGCACACAAATTTTACGAAGATTTTACTAACAATATTTGATTTTACAAATAGCTAAGATTGATCTTAGTTGTGAATAACTCTTAATTGCTTAGCAAAGTGTGATGCCAATTTGAGTACAAACCCCTGTGGACTACTCAAAACTTATGTTGTGATGAATGGTTGGTGAATATATGGACAATCGATTGGGGTTTGTGCGATCGGTTGTTTCAAACAAAATAACCGTCTCCCGTATGCTCAATTTTGCTTGCATGTGTAGAGGTAGACAATCATCAAAATATAATTATACAAAAGATTTGATTATTATTTATACAAAACACTGATATACAACTTGAATAATCACTCCATCCATTCCATTCATTTCCATTTAAAATAAGAAACTATTGTTTTCAACTTAAAACGTTGTACCTTATTAGTAGAGAGGTTTGCACAAGCGTGCGGATACAGATACAGAAATGGATAATTATGATAACCGTATCCGTTCACGTCAGCCGCGTTTTGGATTTTGTCTCGCAAAATTTAGATGTGTCACTTGAGTGCGCTCGCGTTCATCATGAGTGTTTTTCCCGACAAGCATGACAGACAGACACCGTGTTTTATACACTGCATTTACTCATCGTTTTGCTTGCAAATGACTAAAAAAAATTGTATCTATCAAGCACGATACCACTGAAAGCAATTCCGTGGAAATTGATTTTGATCTGTGACAAATTAAAGACAACTAAAAGTCTGCAAACAGTATCCGTTTTTCTACGACGCGTATATGAGCTCCTGTATTCGTTGCTAACGTGTGTGCAAAATACGATAGTTGCGGACAAGCGTCACGTGAACACACAAAGTGTCGACGTATCGGTATCTGCGTATGTGTATCCGGAGACTTGCGATACCTCTCTTTTGGCGACAACCAAAACCATGTATCCATGTGTTGAGAAGTACATACTCAATGGTATGCAAATCAACAATATGCAAATTAATGGTATGCAAATCAATACACGCAAGAGATTTTCGTGGACAAATCTAATAATTTTAGGTAACTGTGCATGCCTCGATTACTAACTACCAAAGTTACTAATTTGTTTTTCTTTCAATCATCGGTGACGGGTCTGCTGTTCCTTTATCTATAAGCTTTTGATTGAAATATTATACGTTTTACCAAATATGATATTATTTAAAATTATACAATTTGATTTTTTAAAGTTTTGGTTGTTAAACAGCTAGCTGCACTTAAACGATGCATTGTACATATTTTGTTTGATACGGATATTGACAATTAAAAGAAGTAACAAACATCCCAAAATTAATGGCACCAAGGTTGAATTACCTCTTTTGATTTACTTCGTGGTCGAGTTGTCTCGTTTACCGGGTTCAAGTTCTGGTGTTGTCAGAATCTAGGTTCGAGTTCCGGTCCAGTCCAGAGCTGTGAACTGAAGAGTTGTGATAACATGCACATCCATGTTCCATAGGATGCGTTCGATTAGCTTCCATGGGTCGACCCCGGTCTGCCCCCGGTACGTTCGAATAGCTATGACGTCATTCTTGGGGCTCAACCGGGTCATCCCCAAGTGCCCTGCTTGTGTAATGGGTAACTTGGGGGCTAGCCCAAGTGCATGACGTCACCACGAGGGGGTATGATCGTTCGATTGGCTCTTGTCAGGGGCTCACCGCGGGGTCGGCAAAGGAAAGCTAAACGAACGCACCCAAAGTGTAAGCCACTTTGTATCCAGAAACACTACCGCACTGGCGAATACAGGGTGCCAGATTAGTCAGCCGAACTGGTTGGCTTGCACTCCAGCAACCACGTGACCGAAGAAAACTTGTCCCTCCATATCACAACCCTCTAAATAAACAGCTTTTACTCGGTCGTCATACTTCCGATTTTATATTTTTCCCCCTTCCTTTCTTTTACATTTTTTGGTAAATTTTCCGGCTCATTTTCACCTGGATTTAAGCTCGGATTCTGCGCAAGTTTAAGAGATCTCTGTGTTAATTTAATGCATATAACGGCTCACACTTACTCAACACAATTGATCAGAATATCGGCGTTTGAAATCTAGTCATTTTTTTCCCCCGAGTTTCTAGTTTCCAAAACGCCTTAAACTTGTATGATAACTGATGAGGCATGCTTTGATAATTGTTCGACCAATATATGAAACTAAACGCCATAGGTCTCCAAGATGTAGGCCGAACCAAAGATGCCGTGATTTATTTTGTGCAATGTATATTTGGTTTGCGGTAACACCATGTGTGTATCTACTTGCCAGGTAGAGTTGTTCTTAGGGAACTGTCTTGCTTTATTCTACTGCCGCGGAGTAGATAAACGGAGGTTCGGGAGACTTCTCAGTTCTGAAAAGAACTGTCCTGCTTTTTAACTATTACCAGGGCGGATGGTATAGAAATTAGACTGGACTACTACTTTAGCTTTTAGGATCGTAATTAACTGTACTGCCGCGGAGTCAGTTCTGAATTGGTCTCAACGTTTCGACTAGCTTGCTCTAGTCATCGTCAGTGCAGTTCTTAATTTGAGAAGATTTGATAATAAGACTGGGGAGATCCAGTCTGTAACTCAGTTAGCTTCACAAAGACCTTAGATTTTGAAAAGAGCAAATGCTCACGAGCGATCGATCAAATGTTAGTGCGTGTGTGCGTTCACAAAAGGTTTGGATCATTCACGTTCTGCAAAATGAGAACTTATACTATAGACAGTTTACTGGCATTTGGCTGCTGTGCTTTAAGTTGTTGCAAAATAACTTATACTTTACCAATGTAGAGCTGTTGATGGCAGGCCTATAACTCATTTAGAATGAGAAACGTATTCCTCTCAGGTAGCGTAGTTTTTGAGAAAGAGGTAATTTCTCGCACAAAATAAAAAATTACTTCAGCTAAAGCCTTTTATCATGCATCTGATAGACCACAAAGTAATGCAACATGGGTGTTTTCTCTCTTATTCTCTTGCAATTTCGATGACCAATTGTGTTATAATTGTCGGAACGTTACAGAATTGGTAAGAAACAAAAATCGTGAAGATCACAGATTTACATAAAACTTACACGGTCTAATGATTATGATAGTTTAATACATCCCTTGAAATATTTTTGTCTGAAATGTCATATTTGATGAGAAATAAATAATCTAACTTCGCGTTTGGAGTTTATATCACTCAGTGAGCGTTTTATTAATTTTTATTTTGGCATCGATATAATGTAAAATTTGTAATCGGTTTTTCACTGTTCTCTCGTGACCCAGATGGCCGATCGATCTCAAACTTCTACAGGTTTGTCAGTTTATGTGTATGATGGATTACATAAAGTGCTTACACTGCCAGCAACTGTTTTGTTAGCAACAACCAATTCTGTAATGTTCCTTTAAGATAGACAGTGGTTTTAATGAGCTCGAGACTTCGAAGTAATGGAATAAAACGTGCACTCTCGGGCTTCACGAAAAATCGCCACTGTTGCTCTCGCCAATAAAAGAAGGGGAATTTTAATGAACCCAGAACACGCGGGAAAAGTACACATTTTTAATCATTCAAAAACACCATTGATAAAACTCCACTAAGAAAAACTGTAACATAAGCCTGTTCTGTGAAAAAGTACTCTCATGACCAACAAAGGAATAAAAATAAAAGTAAGAAAACGAGTCAATGTTATCCCGTTACTTCCATGCCGAATGAAAAGTACTTTTGTAAGCCGTGGAAAAAAAGGAGATGAAATTAATACCAGTTAGGCACACCTTATGTGACGGAAGTAGGTAGAGTATGCTTTAGTTTTTCTTTCATCCACAAATTTGAAAGAATCTGAATTTAAGTTGCTGCGGGTGATGAGGTTTGACTTCAGGGACCGCATCGGACAGCGATAGTTTTCGGATGAGCAGGGCGGGATAATCTGGGAGTGGTAGCAAAGCAAATGAGTTTTTTTTGAGCCGGGCCCCTCTGAAAGGTGACAACGCCGAGATCAGATTGCAACTGAACGGCGTGTCTGTTCTTCAGTGAGACCCCACCTTTGTCGTGCTTTTCATAATGCTACAATTGCTTGTTATTAAATTAAACCTTCTATGTAGAAATCGTGCTCTTGGTAAAGGTTGTGTCTTTCAGACGGCTTCCAGGGCAAATATACTCCCATGACTTGTTCAGGGATTCACCGACTACCATAATATTATGCGAGCTTTAAAAACCTATAAGAAGTCATCATCGAGTGTAACTGCGGAGCTGTCACAATTGAGAACTATTTTTGACCATATTTCTTTGTGTTGATTGTTAGTTTGGCACAGGTTTTGTGAAGCAATCTTCAGATTTCATTTATTTAACTGGCATTAAGCAAGATCATGTGGTAGCATATGTAATGCCGGTTACCAAGTATGGTTTTTGTTCCCATTCTGGAAAATCCTGTTAAAATACTGGATTTCCAAAAATGAGATGCGTGTTTTCCAGTCTTGCGTGCTTGTTAACAAACATTTGGGGAGATTTTTTTCCCTCTTATAAACATAAAGCCATAAATGACACGGCGATAGTGCTTTGGGCACCATGGAGGTTATTTTATTATCCTCTTGGTCAAGAGGAAGGATTGAAGATGATGGACAAAGAGTATTTTCCTAAAGTGCACTTTTAGAATGCAATGACAATGTACGTTAAAATCCGGTCAGTTCCACGCACCCCGTGGCCCATTGTTACAGCAACACCTCATCAAGTATCATCGTCAGTGTAGCAGTCATTTTTCTGGGGCACACATTATTCATTTACTTGGCCTAATAATTTTCAATTGAGATATAAAGGCAGTGTATGTTTTTTGATAACAAGTGTATCCCAACATATGCAGAATTTGTTATACATGCATATAAAAACAAAGCTTTGAAAAAATGGGATCAATTGATTATCAAAGTCGAGAAAAAAAAAACTAATTAAAGAAAAATTTGTGTGCTTTGAGATGGCTACAGAAGGATTCATGCCCGAACCCTTAATTTCTCAGGCTTCTGAAAGCACCCATGTCGAAAGCGTTTCTCTGATTCAATTTGTTCTACGGAAAAAATATCTCTTTCCCTTAAACTACATCCCGTGGGTGTCGCTTGCCAAAAGCCCTTTTCGGATTCCAATTTGTGGGTGAAAATTTACCTCTTTCTGTAAAACTACACTCCCTCGAGGTCACTTCTAAGAATTTTGTATAATATCAAAAGCTCTCCAGTGCTCTTTATCATGATGGTATTGACTGCCAAAAGAAAACCCTACCTTTAAATGAAGTGATATTTCGCAAAATATGTGGAGTTCTTGATTATGCTTTTACTCTTAAAAAGTCGGGATGTATACTGGAAACAGTCCAACGAAAGTAACAACAGTGTTTTGGCCCCTGTGGGACATTCCTGGGGAAAATGGCTATCAAAAAACAACACCAGAAAAATTCACGCTAATCTTGTATCATTTTCGGAACTTTTATATTGGATTGTGAAGTGTACTTGTTACTTTGAGGATGACCGAGAGTGGCGAGCTTGACTCGCTGGTTGTCGCCGTTACTTCTAGCCAAAACACCCTTGACTCTGTCTGCATGGTGCGCTATTGTGCCGTGTAATCATTCGACACTGTGAGCCCGTGGGAGTTTTACAGTCGAAACGGTGGCGAAATGCCGGTCGCCATTTGGGATTTGTTGCATGTTCTTGGTGTCTGTCTGCACGTTAGGTATTGCTGTACATATTTTATCATTACTGGCGATGCTCGTAGATATCAAGACGCCGTGAAAAAACCGTAAACAGCCATTTTGGAATATGGTGGACAATATCCTAACACTTTCGGTAAACAGTATTGTCCAAGGCCCACACTTCCTGTACCACAACTTATATATAAAATTACAAACCTGTGAAAATTGAGTATTGATAATTGTTTTAATGTTTTTTTCAAAAACTAAACCATTTCATGGAACAATATTTGAAGAGAAGTCTTTCACCAGTACCTTCTGTAAACACTGTAAATTATTTGTAAATCTGTGAACTTTGATTTTTTTTTCTGTACCGAAAGTGTATAATGGCTTAAAGGTTTTGGGTAATTCTATCTGGGCTTAAAGGTTTTGGGTAATTCTATCTGTATACACCCACATCAAACAGGGCTCAATTTCATGGCTCTGCTTACAATAAGCCCATAATCGGCGCTTACGGAAGCAGGGAAGTATGTGCTAACGGCAAGCGTATTTCACGGGTTAGCGGCGAATTTCGGCTTCTGCGCGTGCGTACTCCACGCTAGCGCAGAAATTCGGTACTTGTACGTAAGCGGGGAATGGCGATCGTAAGCGCAGAATTCGGCGGTAAGCAGAGCCATGCAATCGGGCCCAGTGCACTCTTATAGTTGGCACCTTATCTCAAAAAGTCTAACCAACTCCCTTGGAACACAATTTGTTAATTTGTACTCCGGTGCTGCCCCATTGTCAACAACTACCAGATATGCAGCCAATAGACCGTCAGAAAATGTACACCTTGTAATGTTGATTTCATACTTTTTTATCAGAGCAATAACCTTTTCAGTGGTTGTTTGATCAAAAGTAAACCGACAAATAAATAAATATATAAAGCAAATACATAAACAATTGGTTTTGTTTTTTTTAATTTTTTGGGCTCGATATTTATTTCTTGTTTTTTTAAATTGTTGGGTTCGATATTTATGTTTACACTGTGAAAGCGCAGTATTTTTGTACACAATAATAATGTTGAAAGTCTTTCCAATTAACCGGATATTCTAAATCATCGAGTCATATTTATTTATTGTTTATATTTATATGTCAATTTCAAATATAACGACAAAGTTACAAATAATTACTGGATAATGGGTCATAGGGTGTTATGAGTTATAGGTTGGTATTCACAAGTTTTTGCAAAAAACACCTTAACGAATAATGCTACTGTGCTTGCATTAAATATATTTAATGTAATGACACTTCAAATTATTCAGAAGTATTACCACAAGTTAGGAATATTAGGTATTGTTAAATTTTTTTATTGTACACAATGGCGGGTGGTGTCGCACGAATTTGCATAGTTGCACGGTTAATAAAATAGTTGTGTTCACTCATGCATGCCACAAGTGTTGCGTGTGTTTGACTGAGAGGTTCGCTGTCTGTCTCCGCCATTGGACCTTCATGACTGACTGTCTCGCTTGTGTTTGAACTGAAAAGATGATGAGAAGACGTTGAGAACTCCCCAGAACTGTAAGTAAACTTTCAAGATTTTGTGTCAAGTTGATAATCAAATCCCAAAGGAAATGTTGCTACGAAATGTTGAGATAAACGCTAGTGGTATTCAGACCCCAGTTTTGTCTTACTGTACGGTAAATGGGGCAAGCATACCCCATTTTCAAGATGGCGGCGCCCATGGTAACGGCAGTTAGAATAGGTTTGCACATCTTTGTCAACTCATAATGGTGTTTCATTTATTATATAGCTTCCTTCATGAAGCTTGTTATCTCATCTTTATCTAGTGGTTCCTCTATGCTGATTTAGTCAACTACAACAGTAATAGCTTTGTAATTTTAAACATTGTCAAAAACTTTCGGTTTAATAATAAATGAAATAGTACTAATTAAAAACGAAAAACACAACTAAAACAGAAAATACTACAACTAAAAAGTCCTTCTACGAACATGTAAACATGCTGTTAATTTTAAAACGAATCTAAAAATGCTTGTAATTTGTAAGTTTTTAAAATAATTTGAGCACGTTAGCAATACACACTCTTAATATTGTTACACGCAGCAGCTTTATTACCCTATCACGCTTTCGTTGAAATCTTCGTAAAATATATTGCACTGAAAGTTTAAACATGGCCATGGTGCCTGGTCGTTTGAAAAATAATATAGCCGATTCTGGTTCGACTACAAATTTTAGTCCCAATAGGCCTACCCCCTCCTAAAAATAACCACAGATGTCAAGTGCGTGAAATGTGCATTTGTTCACGGGCTTATAAGTTTAAGGACCGTAGAATAAGTTAAAGCACGTTACAGTCGCTCCTTTAATACATAACTTAATTAAAGCGATTAGTTTGATAATTATATCTATTGGTAAGGGAGGAAGTGATACAATTTATATTCCCCAAAACAATTAATGCCTCGCTTGTAAGATGCTAACAAATGCCCCTAGGATGCAAATATTACACATTCTACTCAGTTAATCAATTACAATATAGAGTTGTTTTACCAGGTGCAATTTACGTCAGAGCTTAGTGTCATACGGTTCCGACCCGTGCTCAAAGAACTCAGTAGGGCATTAACTCGCGGTCGACGGTTTCTTTATAATCGCCGTCTCTCACCGACAGTGTCGACTGACTGACTGTATAATTGATTTCATTCTCATGACACAAACACATGAACACGTGTGTATCTATAGAAACAAATTATGTAAACACAAATTTTCAAATATACATTTGGGATTGTTTCTCCGTTGCTCCAAAGTTGTTTTAAGGGTTTTGACCAAGCGATCAAGTGTTTGGTTAGATATGAATTCGTACCCAAATTGAAATATATGTTGTAATATAATTAACATGTAGAAGTTTACGCTTTGTTAGTCGAGAAAAAAAAGTGAAAATTATAGAGCAAAGTTTTCAGGAGATTCGGGTAAAGGCCCGGTCACACAGGCCCCGAAAACGAGAACAAAAACGATAACGATAAAAATGCACGCTCGCGATTGGTTGAATTGCTCCACGCAGAATACGCCCACGCTCATTCAACCAATCGAGGGCGTGCATTGTTATCGTTCTCGTTTTCGGTCTCGTTATCGGGGCCTGTGTGACCGGGCCTTTAGTCCGTTGTACACGCTAACATAATTTTCGTGTCATTGAAGAAAAAAGAAAAAAATATTTTCAGAAAATGTTAGCATTACTCATTTCTCAAAAACTACAGCACCCCAGCAAGTAGTGCTTTCAGGGAAGCTCTCTACCATCATTATCTTTAAACCTAGTAAGTTTAATGTCGTACAAAAAGTAGGCCCTATACACTTGGGCCCTACCCAAATCATTTGAGTTTTACTATACAGAATTGTAAGGATACACAACTATTTATAATGAAGTTTTTACAAGAACCATTTTATTTCTGTGAATTATGCAACTGTCATTTAAAGACAGTGGACACAACTGGTACACCAGTCTTCTCACTTGGTGTATCTCAACATATGCATGAAATAACAAACCTGTGAAAATTTGAGCTCAATCGGTCGTAGAAGTTGCGAGATAATAATGAAAGAAAAAAACACCCTTGTCACACGAAGTTGTGTGCGTTTAGATGGTTGATTTCGAGACCTCAAGTTCTAAACTTGAGGTCTCGAAATCAAATTCGTGGAAAATTACTTCTTTCTCGACAACTACGTCACTTCAGAGGGAGCTGTTTCTCACAATGTTTTATACTATCAACCTGTCCCCATTACTCGTAATCAAGAAAGGTTTTATGATGATAATTATTTTGAGTAATTACTAATAGTGTCCACTGCCTTTAAACACTATTATCAATGGGTAGTCTACCTGTTAGCTTTGTGGTGATCTTTTCGTCTAGTAACCCCACTAATGCACTTTTAAGTCAATGGGTAGACCAAATTATCACATTCTGTAAAAGGACGATCGAATTTAATGCAATACGCAGTATACGGACCAAAAGGTGTTTCGAGGCAAGCATTTGCGTGTGGTGGATTTTATTTTAGTAAATAATTAAACACTACTCCCCCTATCCATTAAGAGCCAGTGCAGCTCTAATTGACTTACTGAAAAAGTGCGATTTATGCGTCAGCGACTCATAGAGTAGGGGTAACTGATCAGAGCTCAATTTCATAGAGCTGCTAAGCGCACAAGTTTGCTAAGCATGACATTTTTTCCTTGATAAAAACAAGATTACCAACCCAATTTCCACGTGATTTTCAGGATAAGCAAACAGGAGCTGGATACCAGTAACAAGCAATATGCAACAATTTGAAATTTTGTTGGTAATCCTGTTTTTATCTAGGAAGAAATTTCATGCTAAGCAAATGTACTTGCAGCTGTGTGAAATTGGGCCCTGATCAGGGGCTCTAAATTCTTTCTAATTGGGGAGACTGTGGAAGTTGGACCTTAAGTTAGGTCAAAATTGCATCTTTTGAAGAGGTAAACCCACTCAAGACCTCAATCCATTGCAAAGTACGGATACAGGTTAATCTTGAGCAAGATTTGCCTCTAATTCGAAAGCCGTCATAGACATAACCCTAGTCTTGATTCAAGTCCCGTTCTCGTGCGGAAGGTCCCTAAGCATACCCGCCGCCGTCAACACGTAGCTATTGGGTGCGTTCGTTTAGCTTCCCTGGGTCGACCTCGGTGTTTGTTTTTTTTTCTTCTATGACGAACGTGAGTAGTTATCTGCACACGCTCGTCCTGGAAAAAGAAAACGCCACACACACTTAGGACTAGTCTTAGGAGATATACAAATTGCATGGATAGTCCTAAGTTAGGACGAGTAACTGGTCCTAACTCAAGATAAGACTAGTCCTAACCCTTTGTGAAATCCACCCCAGTACCACCCGGTTCCAACTCAACCATGGAACATGTTAAAGATTGCGAATATCAGAATAATTTGCTGTTTGCTGTTTGGCTTCCATCTCATTTTAACCGAATATTTTAAAGTTGTTCCTGCATTTACCAAAGCTTTTCATTCGGACTTTTCTTACCCAGTTTCCCATTGTGACTCGGGTTCGAATCCCACCTTAGTTTGGAGCCTCAAATGAACTGGGTTGGCAGTCCTACTGTTTTATCGCAGTGTTTGTTTTCTCCCACAAAGACGCTCAAAATTTGTCATTTTTCCCTTGCTAGTAATTGTTTTGTTAAAAATGATAGGCTTCTTCGCAAAATAATAATAATAATAAAAATAATAACGAAAAATAAAAATAAATAAAGACAAATTAAATTTATTTTTAAAAACTATTTCTGGTATCTAGTTTAATAAAAATAAACCCTGATATTATTTTATAAAAATAAAATAAAAATTGTTTCTCAACTTTTGTAGACTGCTCTGTACATAACATGGGGTTTGGCAAATGTCATTAAGTCGGCCGAGTCAACTCGCATTCAAAAAACAAACACCACCTGAATCAATCAAATACATCCGAAAGGTTTAAATTTACATGCTAGTTTGTAATTTAGTTACAACTTTTCTAATTTCCGTCTTCTCCGTTTTGTTGATCTAGAAGATATAGGTTTATTTGTCCGAAGTATAGTCTTTACTACTTTCTGTTCCTGAATCATGATTTACTCTTTGTTAATTCTTTACACGCACAAGGGCTAAAGATGGTAAATAAAAGTCTTAGCCACTTGCCATTACGGAATAACAAAAATCTTAATATATGAAATCAAGGACTACCATGCCATCTGTTTGCAGATCCCTTATTAAAAGATGAGAAATGTTTTTCTCACTAACTGCAAATAATATTTCAAGCCTGCATACTATTTTTATTCCTTCAAAAGGTCAAGTTAAGTCACAGACCTTTATCCACAGAGATGGCATTGATTGTAATTGTTTACGTTTGCAATGACAGTAAGGAAACATCTCATTTGATTAATGATGACGTTGAGACGTTTCGACAAATGTGCTTAAGTCATCTTTAAGAAATTGACCATGATCGTCACGTCAAACATTCTTAAAGTGTCTGGATACTTTTTTGTAGGATACACAATGTCCACAGATTTACAATAATTTACACAGTTTTAAGATAATGATGGTAGAAAGCTTCTCTAATAGACACTGGACACTATTGGTAATTGTCAAATACCAGTCTTCTCACTTGTTGTATAGTCAACATATGTATAAAGTAACAAACCTGTGAAAATTTGAGCTCAATTGGTGGTCGAGGTTGCAAGATAACTATGAAAGAAAAAACACCCTTGTCACACGGAGTTCCATGCTTTCAGATGCTTGATTTCGAGACCTCAAATTCTAAATCTGAGGTCTCGAAATCAAATCGTGGAAATTACTTCTTTCTCGAAAGTACATCACTTCAGAGGAAGCCGTTTCTCACACCGTTTTATACTATCAACCTCTCCCCATTACTCGTTACTAAGTGAGGTTTTTGCTAATAATTATTTTGAGTATTTACCAATAGTGTCCACTACCTTTAAAGTATTACTTGCTGAGGTGCTGTAGTTTTTGAGAAATGAGTAAAACAAACTTCCGACAAATCACATTCACGTTATTTGCTCGCGTAGCATGCAGCTAAACCTCCCTAATATCACAAAGTCGCCACCACCTTTTGAAATGAGATTCTCAGAGGTTAGAGTATGAAGCATACAGTGTACAACAATGCAAATATAAAACTCGGATAGTACCAAATTATTGCTCTTTGAAGCTTTATGAGGCGTCAAGCACTAAGCCGTGACGGATGAACTGCCAAGTTGGTTCCCTTCACGTTCACCGATGCGGAACGGTAACTGTGTAACAACCGCTTGAGTTTTGTAGACTGATTAAAATCTTGACGGTAGCCACCAACATGTAACCATAGCAAAAACTGTCTTAGCATTTTAAATTTCCCCTTATACAAAATCAAAGCCATAATAGACCTTTTAGACCTTTTCGCAAATACCGGGGCGCGCGCGTAAAGCTTGGAATTAGGTGCATTGTGGTCTCGCAGGTATCCAAATTTGATCCAAATATATCCCACAATGCACCTCATTCAACAGTCTGCGCTTGCGCAATGGTATTTGCGAAAAGGTCTATAGACCTTATCGCAAATACCAATGCGCAATTGCAGACTGTTGAATGAGGTGCATTGTGGGCTATATATGAATCAAATTTGTAATCAGCTAGACCACAATGCACCTAATTCCAAGCTTTACGCGCGCGCCCCAGTATTTGCGATAAGGTCTATAGACCTTATCGCAAATACCAATGCGCAAGCGCAGACTGTTGAATGAGGTGCATTGTGGGATAGATATGAATCAAATTTTGCTGCCAGCTAGACCACAATGCATCTAATTCCAAGCTTTACGCGCGCGCCCCAGTATTTGCGAAAAGGTCTATGCACATGACGTCCTTTCAGTAGGGCGCCCTCACCTAGAGGTCAAAAGGAGGTTGTTCATTGGCCAATCCTGTGCGCCGCGCGTACAAATCTGGGCGTTTCGATTGTTTCGTCACCGTTTTACCTCTAAGATGGCGGCTGGATGACGTCAATGCATAAGGTCTATACAAACGCTATACTTTGTGCAGAACTAAAAGCTACCAAGTTTTCAACCTTGAAAAGGAAGGTCAAAAAGATAAAAAACTTCCGCGGTAAAAAAAACAAAAAAAACTTCCGCGGTAATTCAAAGTTGTTTCTTTGACATGCTGGCGCGTGAACGAACTCTTTCCACTTTTGTGGACGGATCGGAAGCTCCTATTATTCGCTACACGACCATTAGAGGAAGTAATTGTCTCAAACGCCGGTCGTAATCTACTTTGATCGCTTGTAAAACCCATCCCAGTCTTATATTGTACCTTACGCTAATTAAGGTCGGCAGCAATTTGCAAGCAGTTCATGACTCTTTTAATGGGACGGAAGGTCAGACAAATAAAAAGGGCCTCCCTTTTTGCGGAGGAAAATTACAACGGCGCTTACCACCTAATTGCGTTTAAGTTCTAAAGTGCATTATTTTAAAGTGATTTTTATTAACTTGTTAATAGTACGAGACTGCTGACTAACTCGTTGTTTCCGAAAATGCACAAGGCGAGGAGTAGAATATCCAAGAACAGAGATTATTTTAAAAAACAACAAACCTCCTCACTGATTAACTTGATATCGACCTAAAGTCACCAATTATATCATTAAGTATACTAAATATTAAATTTTGACATCATGGCATTTTGAACCTTTCTCTTACAAAAAAAAACAATAATAATGTCTCCACAGCTTAGTCACCTTCCACATGATAGTATTGCCTGTGTTTATAAGATCAACCATCACCGTGTTGGCAGTGGACACTATCGGTAATTACTCAAAATAATTATTAGCATAAAACCTTACTTGGTAACGAGTAATGGGGAGAGGTTGATAGTAAAAAACATTGTGAGAAACGGCTCCCTCTGAAGTGGAGTAGTTTTCGAGAAAAAAGTAATTTTCCATGATTTTGATTTTGAGACCTCAAGTTTAGAATTTGAGGTCTCGAAATCAAGCATCTGAAAGCACACAACTTCGTGTGACAAGGGTATATTCTCTTTCATAGTTATCTCGCAACTCCGACGACCAATTGAGCTCAAATTTTCACAGGTTTATTATTTTATGCACTATGTTGAGATACACCAAGTGAGAAGACTGGTCTTTGACATTTACCAATAGTGTCCAGTGGCTTTAATTCTACAAAAGTACAAAGTTTATACATTCAATTAATAATATCAATAATAGCATACATTATATAAAGTTCCAGATAAAAAACCGGAAAAACACGAAAGTCAACAGCAAATAAAAGCCAGAAAATGAAATGACAAGAGACAAGGCATCACACTATAAACACAAATACCAAAAACCTCGGTAAAGCCACATCGATTAACACTGGGACAAACGTCCTTCCGGAACGAAAGGGAACGAAGATCAAAATCGTTCATACCCGTGTCCGAATAACGGCAATATGTCTAGAAATGTCAAAACTCAACTGTAAATAGTACAGTGACTGGAGAGTATACTAGTTTAGACTTCCCGGATGAACTGCAAGCCTCGTCTACTTCATTCAGGAACGCGTCTGTTCACAGATTTATTTCTCTAAACCTGGGTGTTAATTCCCAAAGCGATCACAGCCATTGGCATAATATTTATACAAAAACGAAGGAAATTGGCCGACGGTTCCCCTGACCGACCACATAGTCCTTTCCGTGGTAATTGCATACCGAATTCAGTTTGTTCGGGAAACTACAGTCACACTTTCCAAACATCTGAAATCCCCAAAAGAGAACGAGTATATAATCAATAGATAAATAGGAGAACAAATAATGTACAAACCAGTATAACAAACTCTGCATAAAAATTTCCATTCTTGTGTTAATCTGCTATCTCATTATATTCTTATAAAATTGTATCCTCTGTACGCTCTTTGAAAACTGCAAAATTGGGAAATACACGATTTACCAACTCGAATTTACGTGTAATACACCCTGTGTTATTGTTAATGGAACGCCTATGCGTAATCCTATGTTTTGTTTTTAGTTGCATCGCACTTTGATTATTCTCATAGATTATGTTTTGTCTTAGTTAAATAAAGAACATTTCACGATGGTTAATTTTCCAATTTGCTCCTAACTGTTTTTTGTTATTGTTTGTTGATTATCTGTTGGAATGGATGTCTTAAAATTAAACTGAGACGAAAGAAACCCGGCGTTAGTTTGAGTCACCCCATGATTTTGTCACATATTCCCGGTCATAAGTACGCCCATCTTGACCAGTCCCTCTGGGACTCGAGTTATATTGACCCTTGAATCTTGGGTAAAGCCACCTACTACACCTCCTGGGTGGATTTCACAAACAGCTAGGACTAGTCTTATCTCGAGTTAGGATGACTTACTCGTCCTAACTGAGGACTAGCCATGCGTTTTTTTTATATCTCCAAGGACTTGTCCTAAGTTAGGACTAGTCCTTATCCTTGTGAAATCGACCCCAGATCTGGCTCAGATGAGCCGGACTGTATCAATCAATAATACAACATTCACATTTCGTTCATAATTTCGCAAAAGAGTGATTGTGACATTAGTTGAAAGTTACTTTGCGTGCACTGAAGAGTTTTTGGACACGTATTCAAAGCCCTACTGGATTTTTATTGGAAATAAGAGGATGGGAATAATTACTGTTAAACAAAATCGTAATAATAAAACATAAAGAATTCATATGAACTATCCCTTACGGGTAAAGATTGCCGTTTGAAGTCGGGTTAGGAAAGATGTTATTTAAAACACAAAACTCAACACCTTAGAAGTTAAATTGCTTGAGCGATCACATTTCTTATAATGAGTTATCATCACTTTTGTACACGTCTATTTCTATTCCTTTCGCAAAAGGAACTCAGTGCCGGGGGTGCCCAGGGTCTACTGCATGCCTGTATTGGCTGATTTTAAGGTTGTCCAAGATGCTTTTATATATAACTCATGTATCTTTTTGAAATATTGTTCGAGCTTTCCCGAATGTTCAAAGCCTTGCAGCAGAAATGTGTTTGTAAAACGGAAATAATACTGCATATACGATCTGATGTCATCCCTCCATCTTCTTCTCTGACTACCTCTTCTCATTTTCCCTTTCCTTGGTTGCCTTTCCATTCATTTCCGTGTTGCTGTTCATGTCCTTACTGTCTCTGCATAAGATCTTTGTCTGCCTTTTCTCTTTGTTTGCCACTCCACCAATATACTCTTGTTGTCTATCTGTTGTGTGCTATTCCGGCTGTGCCCAGCCCATCTCCATTTAGCCAGTTTTATTGTCCCTTTAAAGTGTCTTTAACTCCTGTTTGCATTTCGTATTTCTATGTCATGTGACACTATCTCTGGTTGAGATATGAAGTATTTTGTCCACTCATTGCTCTCTGTGTTTGTATAAAGTTTGTGTTGTATACCTCTTTTGTTGTTCATGTTTTTCCTGTACAAAAGGTTGCTGATAGGAACACACACTGCTTAAAGGAACACGTTGCCTTGGATCGGACGAGTTGGTCAAAACAAAAGCGTTTGTAACCGTTTTTTTTTATAAAATGCATATGGTTGGAAAGATGTTTTAAAAGTAGAATACAATGATCCACACAAGTTTGCCTCGTAATTGCGTGGTTTTCCTTTTACTGTGCGAACTAACACGGTCGGCCATTTATGGGAGTCAAAAATTTGACTCCCATAAATGGCCGACTGTGTTAGTCGACGAGGTAAAAGGAAAACCGTACAATTTCGAGGCATGTTTGTGTGGATCATTGTATTCTACTTTTACAGCATCTTTCTACCTATATACATTTTATAACAAACGCTTTTCAAAGACCAACTCGACCGATCCAAGGCAACGTGTTCCTTTAAATACTCCGGAGAACCATTGCATGTTCTCTTTGTAAATATCCCTCTATAATATACACATTACCTTTAACTCAGATTGCATTGAATAACAACTGTCATAATCATGGGTTGAACATCTGTCGAGGTTTAGTTTGGCGTTGATTTGTTGACTCTTAAAGTGATGCAAGTGCAAGGCATTATGCTCTTCTTAAAGACATGGACACTATTGGTAATTGTCAAAGACTAGTCTTCGCACTCGGTGTATCTCAACATATGCATAAAATAACAAACCTGTAAAATTTTTACCTCAATTGTTTGTCAAAGTTGCGAGATAATAATGAAAGAAAAAACACCCTGGTCACACAAAGTAGTGTGCTTCCAGCTGCTTGATTTCGAGACCTCAAAATCTAATTCTGAACAATTACTTCTTTCTCGAAAACTACGTTACTTCAGAGGGAGCCGTTTCTCACAATGTTTTTTACTATCAACCTCTCCCTATTACTCGATACCTATAGTAAGGTTTTATGCTGATTAATATTTTCAGTGATTGCCAATAGTGTCCACTGCCTTCATAAAAAAGAAAAGAAAAAAAAATCCCCTTGTTTTTGTGTATCATAGAATGTTTCGAAGTCCCATTGAATGAAAAAGATCATTGTACTTTGAGTGGCAGAACACGCTCCACTAAAAAATCCTCTTCCTGACGTACTTTATCCCTCCCTCAAGCTCAGACTATACAGTACTTTTCCCGGTAATGGATTCTTTACCCGTTCGGAAATTAAAGGGCTGCTGTTTGAATGAGAGTAAAGTTGAGTTTGATATTGGATATTGAACATTCACATTCACATGTTTTACTGTGAATATCGATGTTGCTTTTGAGATATTGGATATTGGACATTCACTTTCGTTTGAACGGCGATCACTATAATGTTTCTGTTTAAATTATCAACAATGAACATTCCAGTAGGATTGTACAGTGAATTTCTACCTTCTACTATTTCTACCTTCGATCGATATTGGATATCGGACATTCACATTGGTTTTTAAAGCGAATAATGATGTTGCTTTTTACATATTGGACATTCACATTATGTTTGTACAGCGAATATCGTTGTTGCTTTTGAGGTATCATTGTATGCAAGACATTCACATGGGTTAGTACAGTGAATGTCTACCTTGTGTATCGGTATTGGACATTCCATTAGGTTTGAACAGTAAAGTTCTACCTTATACATCCATATTGGTTATTGGACATTCCCGAAGGTTTGTACGGTGAATGTTTACTTTGAATATTATATCGATATTGGTTATTGGACATTCCCGAAGGTTGTACGGTGAATGTTTACCTTTTACATCCATATTGGTTATTGGACATTCCCGAAGGTTTGTACGGTGAATGTTTACCTTTTACATCCATATTGGTTATTGGGCATTCCCGAAGGTTTGTACGGTGAATGTTTACCTTTTACATCCATATTGGTTATTGGACATTCCCGTAGGTTTGTACAGTGAATGTCTACCTTGGCATCGATATTGGTTATTGGGCATTCCCGTAGGTTTGTACAGTGAATGTTTACCTTGTATATCGATATTGGTTATTGGGCATTCACGTAGGTTTTTACAGTGAATGTTTACCTTGTATATCGATATTGGTTATTGGACATTCCCGAAGGTTGTACGGTGAATGTTTACCTTTTACATCCATATTGGCTATTGGACATTCCCGAAGGTTTGTACGGTGAATGTTTACCTTTTACATCCATATTGGTTATTGGGCATTCCCGAAGGTTTGTACGGTGAATGTTTACCTTTTACATCCATATTGGTTATTGGACATTCCCGTAGGTTTGTACAGTGAATGTCTACCTTGGCATCGATATTGGTTATTGGGCATTCCCGTAGGTTTGTACAGTGAATGTTTACCTTGTATATCGATATTGGTTATTGGGCATTCACGTAGGTTTTTACAGTGAATGTTTACCTTGTATATCGATATTGGTTATTGGACATTCCCGTAGGTTTTTACAGTGAATGTTTACCTTGTATATCGATATTGGTTATTGGGCATTCACGTAGGTTTTTACAGTGAATGTTTACCTTGTATATCGATATTGGTTATTGGACATTCCCGTAGGTTTTTACAGTGAATGTTTACCTTGTATATCGATATTGGTTATTGGGCATTCACGTAGGTTTTTACAGTGAATGTTTACCTTGTATATCGATATTGGTTATTGGACATTCCCATAGGTTTGTACGGTGAATGTTTACCTTGTATATCGATATTGGTTATTGGGCATTCCCATAGGTTTGTACAGTGAATGTCTACCTTGGCATCGATATTGGTTATTGGACATTCACGTAGGTTTTTACAGTGAATGTTTACCTTGTATATCGAAATTGTGTATTAGACATTCACATATGTTTGCACAGCAAATATCAATGTTGCTTTTTGGATATTGGACCTTCACGTAGATTAAACAGCCAATAAAGGATGAACTCAAATATATAGATATTACAGTTTTCTATTAGCTGGAGTCCACAGGAAACATACAAAAAATATAACGAGTCTCTTGCCTCACGTTAAAACATGGTAAAAATGTTTTTTTTTTCTACAGAACGCTTTTAGCAAAATTTCTGAAAACTGCGGGGTCAAACAAACCTGCGCGACAAAGGAATCGTGACGTCAGTGGTGGCTAAATGGTGGGGAAAATAGCGCCCTCATTAGAGGTCATTATAATAGATAGGCCGTTTTTGACTCTCGACTGAAAAAGCCGTGCGGCCGGATGCATTTTTGACTCGAGTTATTCGTTACTAAATGCAAATTTTTTAGAGTACAATGGTTATTAACCGGTATCTACGATGTATATTTGGCCATAAAAAGGTAATAGTTGAAATAATTATTGAGATCATCCTTTATTGGCTCTTTAAGTGAATTTATACACTGTACATCGAAATTGGATATTGCACATGCACATGTTTGTACAGCGAATGTCGATGTTGCTATATTACTTGATACTGGACATTCCCGTGGGTTTGTTTTTATTAATTGTCAGACAACAGTCATGTGATGGGTTAGAGGCAATTATCTTTAAATCTTGAATCGCTAAAACCTACAAAGTTGTAGACTCTTATTTTAAGCACTTACAATACTTGCCTATACCCTTTGCAACTAAAAACCATTTGTTCCCTCGAACTGATTTGTGTCCCCGAAATGTTATTTCAAGGAAACGCAAGTATTATTATCTTACCCTTTCAATTTATTTTTACCTGTCCCTTTAGGGACTCCGTACTAAGAGTGCTATGAAAAAAAAAAACAAAAAAAAAAAACGTTACAAAAATTAACAAAAGAAGAAACGAACCAAACCAAACCCCCAACATCTATTTGATCAATTAAAAGCAAAGCCCATACCTTTCTAAGCATATTACTTACGGCCAACTTGTCGTAGCCACTGATAAAAAATTTACCATCTTTATCCCTTTTTCGCAAATTTCAATCTTCGATGATTTCCTTCAGCACAATTGACATGTTATGTCCGCAGAACTAAACGGCTTAGCGATGCTGGGTTGATTTGTAAGCGGGGCGGTGCCGTCATGCATTAGGGTAAAAGCTTTTGAAATATTGTGATATCCGTTTTACTGGAAAAGCACTCCAACTTCATATTCTTGACATGCTGCAGTGCAAAATACGTTAGAGTTACACGCGAATATCTTGTTTGCTCAGATTTTTTTCCTTTACATATAAAAATGGTATTTCGGACTATCTTATGTGTATTTGAGTGGAGTACTGTCCAGTTAAATCATGTAAAGTTGGTCACTCTTCAAATGTTCCGGGTGTGACTACGCCTGGAGCTGTTTGTATTTAGCGAGGGTTGACCCATTTCGGATCCCGTCACACTGACCAGGAATATTAAGGTGTGTCCGTTAATCATAGTGCTCTTTTCCGGAACTTACATAAATGACCCAGAACTCGTCAACATGACCCAGAACTCGTCAACATGACATGGTTAGAGTCACTTTGTAAAGCCAATTTTTAGGTCAGTGTCATCCGGAAATGGGAAACCCGGATCCGGAATCACAGCATCCGGAAGTGATTTTGACCCGGAAGCTTTTAGAGCAGTACACCTGTTTACCGTTCCGTACTCAGCATACGAAAAAAAACATAATCAACAGGCAAAATGTACAGTAGTTACAAAACAAGCAAAGAGAGAATGTCCAATGTAAATGATCTTTAAAAAACATTAATATAAGAAGTGAGTTAAGAGGCTTGTAAAAAAAACCTGTGTCTGTAAGGAACAGTCATAAACATAACACAAAACAATAAGCAAAGACAACTTAACAAAACAGAAACACGGACCGGAGAATTGGAAAATACACCTGTTAGTGAGATAAACGATTCATGCCCCAAAATAATAGCAATATAAGAACCAGTTAAAGAAATTAATAAAGACAAATGAAGATGACCATACCAGGACGACTGTGCGGCACCTAAATGTAGCCAGGGCCCCAAATGTAGCTTTAAGGTCCGGGCTACATATAGGTACATGTTTGGGGCTACATTTAGGTCAGGCTACATTAGGTGCCGTACAGACGACCAAACTAAGGGAAAAACTGGGGTACGTTTTGGCTGTCCTAACCAAACTGTTTCGGTTGAGTTGCCCGTCGGTTTATCACTGTCCAATTACCAAAACAGTTATTGGTTACGAGCGCCAAAACGCACTCGTATACTGCCCCCACTCACTACGCGAGTACTTTGCTACAACTAAATCCGCTGGGGGGGGGGGGGGGGGGCTCAGACAAACCGGCGAGAGATGCGTCGTTTTTATTGAGCAATTGAATTGTACCACTCGTCGGCCGTTCATCAGCACGCAAAATGTTACGCATTTGCCTGTCACGAAGACACACACATGGGCACGGAATTTTGTTACGTCGAATCAAAGGAATGGAATTGGAACAGGCTCTGTTGGGGTCCATCTGATATATCCCCATGCTCTGTTCGACCATGAGTTATTTCAATTTCAATTCACTTGACGTTCGAAACCTCTGTCTATAAGTCTACCATATTAATCATTCGCGATTAAAGATGGCAAGATAATAATATTTTCAAAAGGATGGGTTCGGTTCTCAATTTGTTTTAAATTAATACATAATTGACATTGAATGGATGACAACCGGCTCTGATCGGCAACTACTACGCTGGTTAAACAATGTTGAAGGGTGCATATCAATTTGGTTGTATAAACTCAGCAAAAGTAATATTTATAGAACATTTGCAGAATATTCACCTGAATGGTACAATTACAGCAAGGATTTGAAAATAAGAATGGAGCAAAAAAATAAAATTAAATAAAACGAAAATAGAAAACAATGACAAATATTATTATAGCACAATTATCCAAGGATAGCCGCCCCACAAAAAAAACCCCACAAAATAAAATAAAAACCCAGCTCATTACTTGTCCTCAGGCAAAAGCATGAAAAAACCCACAACTAACTAACAGACCTAAAGGAATTTTCTGACAATCTTGGACATAAAAAGCAAACACAACGGCGACAAGTTAATTAACTAAGTGGTGGATCAAAAAATTAAAACAACTAATTGTCTCCCAAGATATGGATCTGGTGTTTAAATAGTTATTGGGTGCTGCTTGCTAGTTGATTATAATGTTTAATATTATTTGGTATAATATTAGAGACTAATTTGCTACATTCACGTATAGCTGTTTACAAAAAGATTTTGTTTCCATGCTGCAGGTGCCCATTTTCAACAGATCTGATCACGCGATGTTCATGAATACATTATCTTTTTTGACTTGTTATCCGCATTTTTTCTCCATGATATTTTGCACCAAATTACGTTTAGCTTGATATGGAATTATACTAAAACATTGACATTAATGGCGTACAAAGCAGCCACTGGCCAAAGTGGAGGTTATTTAATTTGGTTGCAGTTGAATGAACATTTTCGAATTTGGTATAACATTTCAAACCCACTTTATGAAGTGTGTAATAGATACACTGCACAGCGAGTTTACACATACGCACGTGACACATTCAGACCAGTGTTTATTAAAGGCACAATGGTAATTACTAAAAAGAAAGAAAAAAAAAAAAAAAAAAAAAAAAAAACCTTACTTGGTAATGAGCAATGGAGAGCTGTTGGTAGTATAAACCATTGTGAGAAACGGCTCTCTGAAGTAACCTAGTTTTTTTTAGAATAATAAAGGACTTCAGCCGAAGCTCTTTTTGTTTCTGAAATCACACAAAGTTATGCAACAACGGTGTGTTTTTTCTACATTATTCTCGTGAAAGTTCAATGACCAATTATTGAGCCCAAGTTTCCACAGGTTTGCTAGAGTATGCAAATACTGCGATACACTTAGTGAGAATACTAGTCTTTGAAAATTACCAATATGTGTGCAGTGCCTTTTTAAAGGCACCGTACACATTTGGCAATTAAAATTGCAGACTGGGAAAAAAAAATAGATCTCTTCTTTCTCATAGACCAAGACGCGTAGGTTACTCTCAAGACATCGCTGTTCTACTATACACGCCAAGGTTGAAGGAAATCTAATTTTAGAAACGAAATAAAAATGATGAATGACAACGCAACTGTCAAGGCCGAGTTGGATGCGCATCTCGCAGTCACACGATCAAGCGAACACAACACATGCACGACACTATTTTTTCAAATGATAGCAGAAACACATGATATTAAAAGTTAATTCATATTGAATATTGTACATTCACATATAGTTTGTATGGTGGATTTCGATATCGATACTGGATATTGGACATTCACATTATGTTTGTACAGCGAATAGTTGCCTTTGAGCTATTAATGGATATTGGATATTGAACATTCTAGGTTTGTACAGTGAACGTCTACCTTGTATATAACTATTGGATATTGGACATTCACATGTTGTACAGTGAATGTCTACACAAGCATGCACCACTCTTGTTAATATGACGCCAGCAGTCAATGCACTTTCGGACACATTTCTTTTGTAATTATTTCCGATGGACAATTAACCATTTGCGTGTTAGATTTGTATCGCACAATGACTTGCTTAGTCACACTGTACCGCTTACATTTGAATTCCCCAGACTTAGGGACAGTTGCTATGTAAAATGGATCGAGGCAAGCTTTTACATAGCAACCTCCAGATGAGCAAACCCTTGTTCAATTGTGCCATACACATTCGTTCAGAATTGTGTATTGGTGATCACCGTCTCTTACACAACTAAGCAAAAGTTTGCCTTACTTATTTGACGTAGCAACTATCTAGTCTGAGGAATTCAAATTAATTAATCTATCAAACACGTCATTGTACGCGAGCAAAAATAAAAAAACGCCAGAAAATTGTCTTGTTAAATCGCACGTTTTAAGCTGACGTTGAAGTGACCATTGTTTCACGCCGGGTACGTACATGCTGACGTCATACGTGAGCATGCAATAAGCCACGTTCACGTTCTTGCTCGCGTTACTTGAAGCTATACCTCCGTAATATTCAAATCTAAAACGCAATTGGCTTAGTAACTCTATATCTTGAATGATAAACTCACATAAACGGCTAAAGACACTGGACACTATTTGTAATTGGCAAAGACTAGTCTTTCCACTTGGTGTATCTCAACATATGCATAAAATAACAAACCTGTGAAAATTTGAGCTCAGTTGGTTGTCGAACTTGCGAGATAATAATGACAGAAAAGAACATCCTTGTCACACGAAGTTTTGTGCTTTCATATGCTTGATTTCGAGACCTCAAAATCTAATTCTGAGGTTACAAAATCTAATTCATGAAAATTATTTCTTTCGCGAAACTCAACCTCTCCTTACTACTCGTAACACCAAGTAAGGTTTTATGCTAATATTTATTTCGAGTAATTACCAATATTGTCAACTATCTATAAATACAGTGACATATGGAATGGTGTAATGTAACGCAACAACGCACATGGAAACACCTGCAACCCGCATTTGTGAATACCCCACCCGTACCGTCACCATGTCTAATTATTTTGGGTGATCAACCGTTACCAGTAGTAATTGAAAAAAATTAAATTGAAGTATAAATGTGTGCTGATGAAAATGGAATTGGAAGATAGAGCAGTGCAAAAGCCGATAAGACAGTGTCAGGGTAAAGAAATGTGGCATGTGATGACAGTTAAAGGGAAGGTACACGTTTGGTAAATACTCAAAACAAATATTCACTTAAAAACTGACTTGACAATGAGCATTGGAGAGCTGTTGATAGTATAAAACATTGTGGGAAACGACTCCCTCTGCAGTAACGTAGTTTTTGAGAAAGAGGTAATTTCTCACTAAAATAATAAAAGACTTCTAGCTCGAAGACTTTTATTCTTATCTGAAAGCACACAAATTTGTCCAACAAGGGTGTTTTCTCTGTTATCATTTTCTCGCAACTCCGATGACCAATTGAGCTCAAATTTTCACAGGCTTCTTCTTTTATGATTGTGTTGGGATGCACCAAGTGAGAAGACTGGTCTTTGACAATTACCAAAGGTGTACCTTCGTAAGGAACATTTGTAAGAAAAACAAATCGTCTAAAATCACAGATTAACATTAAATTCACACGGTCTAATGATGATGATAGTAGAAAACATCACTTGAAATAAAAATATCCAGTTTGAAGCTTATCGCTCAGTGAGCGTGTGGTTTTTATGTTTTAATCGATATCATGCAAAATGTGTAATCTGTTTTTCACTAATTCCTCATGACCCAGATGGCCGATCGATGTCCTACTTCTACAGGGTTGTTAGTTAGATGCATATGGTGGATTAAATAAAGTGCTTACACTGCCGGCACCTGTTTTTTTTTTATAGCAAAAAAGTCAATTATGTATAATGCTCCTATAAACATAAGCATAAAACCCGTCTGATATAGGGTTATGGTGCAGTTACGTGATGTTATGTACAGTTAAATCCGTAGGCATACCACGGTGGCACGAACGTGTGCTTAAAGGAACACGTTGCCTTGGATCGGTCGAGTTGGTCTTTGAAAAGCGTATGTTCCGGATCTCAGGAAGCATGACCCATTATGGGTCAATGTGATCCAGAACCTTTGTCAGTCACACTTGCAAATAATACTAACTAAAAATCCATGTTTTTAACCAACAAGCCTTGCCAAGAAGTGGGTCATGCTCCCTTGGACCCAAAACCTGCCTTTAATTTTGACCCGGGAGATTTAAGAGTGCAGGGGTCGATTTCACAAAGAATTAGGACTCGTCTTATCTCGAGTTAGGACGTGTAACTCTTCCTAACTTAGGATTAAGTTAGGAAGGGTTTTGTAAAATCGACGGCAGCAACTGCCGTAAATGCAATAAAGTTACAAGTTGTATCCTATCCATCCAGTAAAATACATTATTAATATTCTTTGCTACAGAGGCACGGTGGTCTGCACCTTTGATCTCACCTGTCCACACTTTGACCGATATCACTAATAACCCCTATAATCCATTCTAACACTGGCCACATGGTGAGCGATCAACACTTGATGATACTGACAGCAACCAATAAGGTTACATAGTACCCGGTGTCGCATGGGTTCCATTGAAGATGACGAGTTGACGCTGAGAGATTATATTATAATCACCCTCGCTAGCATTGAACAGCACACCGATACCTCTCGTCACTAACCCCTGGTAGTGATGTGCTGACTGACAACGCTTATTTAGCTTCCAAAGTGGCTCGAGTCCCCAAAGTTACTTGGAATGTGTCAGTTTTACATTTTTCATCGGTGAAATTTCCGAAGAAGCAGCAGCAACAATAACAACAACAACAACAACAACAACAGAAACAGCGACAAAAACAACAACAACAACAACAACAACAACAACAACAACAACAACAACAACAACAACAACAACAACAACAACAACAACAACAACAACAACAACAACAACAACAACAACAGCAGCAGCAGCAGCAGCAGCAGCAGCAGCAGCAGCAGCAGCAGCAGCAGCAGCAGCATCAGCAGCAACAACACCAAAAGAAACAGCAACAGCAAAATCATTATTAAACAGCAACAATGAAAGCAGTAACAAACGCAGCAACAACAACAACAAAAGCAACAACAGCATTTACAACGCATCAACAACATCAACAACAGCAACAACAACATCAACAACATAAAAATAAAGCAACAGCCCCCTCCCCCCCCCCCCCCGCTGTAGGCATAAACCCATTTTGAGTCCTCTCTCGCAATCGATCCATTACCACTATACTTCATAGTAGCAACATGACACATCTTCCCACTCACAATGTATTGATGTTAGCTCACAGGGGACATGGGCCTTGATATAATATCAATTGCTTTGTTGTTAAAAACTAAAAATAAAATAAAAAGCAAATAATTTGTCGATACAATCAAATAAAAGATAAAAATAACATATTGTTGAAATCACGACATTGTCTTACTAAGATCAGTCAATGATGCCTTTGTAGCACCGCGCTATTCATAGAAAAATCTATGTTAATAACTTTGACATTTTTATAAGGAATTATTAACCCAAGTTTAAAAGGCACTGAAAGCTGGAAACGATGATTAAAGTAGCTCAATGTGTGTTTTCATTGACGATTTTTAAAAATTATTTTTAAACATCTCGTCGAAATGCTTACAGTTTTGTAATCTAAGCCTAATAATAATTATTATCAGGAAAACTTGGAAACGAGTTAATTGTGTGTTTTGTCAAAGATATTTTTCAAATAGTAATTTGTTTGCAATTTTGACAGTTGGATGTTGGTATTGGCGAAGTTGTGCCATTTCTCAGTTTCAAACACCTTCCATGTCCCAGACCTTACAAAGCGCTGTACAATTAAAACCAATAATATACAGAAAATGTAAGTAAAAACAGAAGAAACAAATGTTAAAACAGAAAACAGCAATAATGCTACAAAAAATATATATTTTTAAAGCCATTGGACACTTTCTGAACATAACAAAATTTAAAAGTTCACAGATTTACAAATAACTTACAGGATTTACAGAAGGTAATGGCGAAAGACTTCCCTTGAAATATTATTAAATGAAATTCTTTACTTTTTAAAAAACATTAAAACAATTATCAATTCTCAAAATATCGAGAATAACGGATGTATTTTAAACACATGTGATGACACGGCGAAACGTGCGGAAACAAGGGTGGGTTTTCCCCGTTATTTTCCCCCGACTCCGATGACCGATTGAGCCTAAATTTTTACAGGTTTGTTATTTTATATATAAGTTGTGATACACGAAGTGTGGGCCGTTGGACAATACTGTTTACCGATGTTGTGCGATTGCTTTAAAATCTCAAGTTTTGAGACAAGATGTTAAAATTTGAAATGTACTGGCAGATTGAATTGCTGCTGGCAAAAAACGAGGGTAGTTTGACAATCACCATATATTTATAGTTTTGGGTTGTACCCGCAAGTTTTTACCTCATAAAAATGGTGTGAAATATCTTCTCTTTTTTCTGTTTCAGAACAAAACTTGAAACATGACGCCCATAAATATAAACAATGAAATGGTATGTTAAATCCCACCAAGGAATTTTATTTTATATAGCATCAATGTCAAGTTCGTTTTCAGTTTTTATTTTATGAACTGTCATCGAATCTGGATTAACAAAAGAAAATTGTTCCTGGTACCAAAAATAATTAACATAACCGTTTAACAGGTTTGTTATTTTATATATAAGTTGTGATACACGAAGTGTGGGCCTTTGGGACAATGTTTATCGAAAGTGTCCAATGGCTTTAAACAAACCCCGTCATTTATTTTGATTAATTGTAATTAGATTCTGGATTAATTGTAATTAGACTCTGGAATGGACTAAAACATTTTTATTTCAAAAACACAGACACGTGTGTATTGAGCCTCATTGGATGTTTTTTAGTAAATTGACAACATTCACACAGGAATGATATTGAATATAATAATAATTATATCATCATTTTCCCCTTATCTAAAGGACTCCGGGAAAAGAGAGCATCACAAAACCAAATCGACCTTAAAGACCCTCTTCAACATAATTGAGTTTATAAACGCCAACGTCAATGTATGGTGAGTGAAGGCATATCATGTTTTTTTTTTTTTAAATTAACCATTATTGCATGTTGCACAAAGCCATCAGTTTAATTTAACTGCCTGCTTTCTCCAGAATACGATCAGAGCATACTGATCGAAACGTCGAGTTGAAAACAGTGATTCTTTTCAGAACCACCCAGAGATTTTCATTACATGGTGTTACCGCTATCCTTTCTATATCGTATTTCCAACATGCAAAGTTTCAAAACCCACTTGCCTGTCTTTGATTGATGGATAGCGGTTTAGTGATTGGTTTAGGCGGAGGGGGGGGGGGGGGGGGGTTAGGACGGTGAATGAGTGTAACCATCTATTCCTTCCTCCATGGTGTAACTACCCCCTATAACACCCAACACAGCATTAACAACAGCACCACAGACAACAACAACCACAATCACAACAACACCAACTACAATCACAGTAACAATAGTCACAACAACAATGCGTTCAGTTTCTTTTGTGGCTGATTATTGGATATCTGAAACAAAAAGGAACGCCTCCATAAGGTGGCCCCTGGCTGCCGCTCCCAGGTATCGTAAACCTGATTGAATTGTAGCACAAAAAAATACCTTAATAACTTCGACGCGATAGCACGCTTAGTCATGATACCCTGAATGTGTTATTCTTAAGGGCTACGCATTCCCCTACTTTTTAGTCTTCGAGAAAGACTCTGCTAGGGTCGAAACGTCAGGCCATTAACTATTTTTTTGCAGAAAAAGCAAGTTATATTTCTGATGCATGAAATACTGTTATAGCTCGGCTGTAGAGATAAAGCATGGAGCAATAGTTTATTGTTCCATGCATAAAGCAACTAGTGTATTATTTGCCATAATTGCCAATACCCATTGGCCACTGGTTGACACAATGTTGAGCCATCACAGCTCCGCCCGATATCACTTAACACACACTCCCCTGCCCATTGCATTATCCACACCACAGTGTGGGTGGATGTCAGTCAAAAGTACACTGTGTTCACACGGCACTGTTTTCCCCTGCCACGCGAGAGAGCAAGCGCCGTAATATCGAATCACTTCCCTTGATGGGACGTTGCTGAGTGATGTATTGCTGTCAGATAGCATGGATTTGATATGTAGCTCAATACCACTAGGGATATCATCAAATCTCCTGAGATCCTGTTGCCTGAACAAACCCGGAGGAGGAAATTGAATTCATTTGCGGCATGAAAGCTTGGACTCCTCCACCGGTAAGATTTATCGACAGGCCCCGGCTTGATGTTGCCAGATATTAGAGCCGTGATAAGCTGGGATGAGTTTCATGATAACTGTTTGACTCTTTCTGTAAATGAGCTTTCCAGGCAGGCCCGGATGATAAATCTTAATAGAATATTGAAGTTGTGTTGTTCAGTGTATGCCTTTCTTCCACTGGGAAATGAGGCTAACGCAAAGATTAAAACAAATCATCTGAAAACAACATAATCTGCGTCGAGTTATCTATCTATGCAAGTAATTGATACTGAGTAATTGATTATATTTATACAAAAGAATGGACAGACTAGTTTATTTTTGTGGCGTTGGTCTTGACACATTGATTAATAGATGGGTTAGAAAAGCAGAAAGTGGCTGTACTTAAAACAAAACAAAAAAATATCTGTGCGCACGGTAAGTTTCCAGCTTTGAAACGTGTGCAAACATTATGTTTGAAAATACTTATATTTCCTGGGTGGATTTCACAAAGGTAGTCCTAACTTAGGACTAGTCCTAGGCAATGCTAAGAGATAGGACCAGTCCTAAGTGAGAACCAGTAACTCATCCTAACTTAGGACCGGTCCTATATCTCTTATAGCAGTGCCTAGGACTGGTCCTAAGTTGGGACTACCTTTGTGAAATCCACCCCAGCTTTCTCCACAGAAGACGATCGGAGCATACTGATCGAAACGTCGAGTGAAATAAATACATAAATAAAAAATTGGTCATGAAAAATCGGTTTCGACGTGAGCATGGTTTAACATTTGAGTTGTCGGATATAAACCAATGCTTTGACAAAATGTGTCTTTAACGTCCAATTCCAGGTGAAACTGTCCACATTGGTTTTGAAATTTGAGAGTCCGGTAAACATAAATCCCATGAGATACTAATATAAATTTAAAGTATCTTGCTCTAGTCTAACGCTAGGATTAAAGGCAGTGGACACTATTGGTAATTGTCAAAGACTAGCCTTCACAGTTGGTGTATCTCAACATATTCATAAAATCACAAACCTATGAACATTTGAGCTCAGTCGGTCGTCAAAGTTGGGGGTTAATAATGAAAGAAAAAACACCCTTGTCACACGAAGTTATGTGCTTTCAGATGCTTGATTTCGAGACCGCATATTCTAAACCTGAGGTCTCGAAATCAAATTTGTGAAAAGTTACTTCTTTCTCCAAAACTACGTTACTTCAGAGGGAGCAGTTTCTCACAATGTTTTATACTATCAACCTGTTCCCATTACTCGTTTCCATGAAAAGTTTTATACTAACAACCTCAAAAATTAGTTTGAGTAATTATTAATAGTGCCCACTGCCTGTTAATGTTCTCAATCCAATGTGATTCAATTTGCTCCATTTCCATTGAGTTTAGAACTACAATGCATATTACCTTTTTAGGGGCAATATCATATCATTTATTGTCTGTTTTCCGTAAATGAAATGCGAAGCCTACTTACTGTCAGACTGAACGCGGCCTGCGTTTAACTGTCATTCCAGCTTTCCCAAACCTGTTACTTCACTATGAGTTTTCAGAAATTGACGTTGAAAAGATAAAACGCTCTTAGGTTTTTGCACTAAAAAGACCTTTCACTGTGATCATTTCTTGAGTAGTTCGTTCTCTTTTTCATCTTCTCCGTTTTGAGCTTTACACTGGCATACAAATAATATATAAATTATAGATAAATTAAGGTTTCCTCCTTAATCTGCACTAAATAAGATATTTTATTTATATTTTATTGGTATACACTAACAAACGTTTACCAGGAGCAGAAAGGATCACTCAACAATGTTAACAAATCGTCTGCAGTGCTTACTTATGACTTTCCATTGCAAAAGCTTTAAAAGATTTATTTTGGTTGTAGAACCACGGTGCGCGTTCCGATTGCACAGTATTGATGTAGTTATGAGTAAACCGTTTAATGACAGAATTTGAAATTGTGTCTGTTCCACGTGGCACCTTGTTTACATGCAATGGATGCACTTTCCTCCAACATTTGCTTTCAGAAGCTCTTTTACAGTCCTCATTTATGACTTTTTATTGCAAAAGCTTTGCAAGATTTCAGTATTATAGTTGAACCACCGTGCGCGTTTCGCTTGCAATTGGTTTAGTTTTGAGTAAACCGTTAAATGACATAATTTGAAATTGGGTATGTACCACGTGGTACCTTGTTTACATGCAATGGATGCACTTTCCTCCAGCATTTGCATTATAAAGGTCTTCTACAGTAATCGTTTATGACTTTCCATTGCAAAAGCTTTGCAACATTTTTATTTAGAGAATCAAGGAATGCATCTTAAACAGTAACGATTTGGTTAGCGTAAATCGTTAATTTACCGAAATTGGGTCTGTTCCACGTGGTACCTTGTTTACATGCCATTAAGGCACTTTCCTCCATCATTAATAACACTTAAAAGCTCTTCTACAGTGATCATTTATGACTTCCAATGCAAAAACTTTGAAATGTTTTAGCACAGTGTCGATTTAGCTATTATGCGTAAACCGTTATATGCCTAAATTTGAAATTAGATCTGTTCCACGTGGCACCTTGTTTACAATCATTCAATAGAGGCACTCAGTGATATCAGTGCGTCAGTACACATCATGGGCCACAGGTTGGTGAATCAATGCTATAGAAACAGTACAGCCATGAAATGTCATTTGCACAAATTGTCCCCCGTCTTTGACGCACTTTCTCTGATTGGTGTCTATAACTGTCACTTAGGAATTGCTCCCTCGGGGTCGATCGAATCGGTGTCATGGTGATACTGAGGGTATCAGTATTATCACGCGTTCTACTTATCCCTCCTCGTTCCCCTGTGAGATGCGATTTTGTCGAACGGCCCTGTACACGATTTTGTGTCTGGTTTATGTATTCGATATCCGTACTTGAGTGTTTTGGATAAGAAACCAATGACGGGTGTAGAAAGCCCATAGCATCAACTTTCAAGCATGTCTCCCGTAACTCACACAACTAAAACAAGATCGTGTTTTGTATTCTTCTTTTTCTATACCAAAGATGCCTTTAAAGGCTCTGCAGCCGATTTTACGAAACTTTACGCAACTGCGTAAAACCACTTGCGCAACGTTTATGGCGCAACTTACGCCATAAACGTTGCGCAAGTGGACTTACGCAGTTGCGTAAAGTTTCGTGAAATCGGCCCCTGGACACCTTTGGTAATTGTCAAAGACCAGTCTTCTCACTTGGTTTATCTCAACATGTATATAAAATAACAAACCTATGAGAATTTGAGCTCAATTGGTCGACGAAGTTGCGAGAGAATAATTGGAAGAACAAAGCCCTTGTCGTTTAAGTTGCGTGCTTTCAGATGCTTGGACTCGATACCTCACAGCTGAGGTCTCGAATTCAATTCAAATGTTTTAGTTAAAAATTAGTTCTTTCTCAAAAATTACGTTACTACGGAGTGTGTTTATCACAATATTTTATACTATCAACAGCTCTCCATTGCTCGTTACCAAGAAAGTTTTTATGCTGACAATTATTTTGAGTAATTACCAGTACTACAACGCTCTATTGTTCTATATCGCCGTTATATCACCGTATTTCTGTTATATGTATTACCGTGTTAGTGCGCTCGCCGTATGTTATGGCGCCTTTTTTATTACCAAATTTATTGCGTTTAATCGCCGGGTGTAGGGCCTACTTTAATCCGCTATCTGTTCGGCTCCGTAGCACAAAATAATACGAATGACGCAATTCAATTTTGAGATAATATGATGGACACAAAACTGTAACACTATTAAGTTTGGGTAAAGTTGACTGTATACACCCAAACTGAACAATGCACTCGTTATAGTGTCCACCATCTCAAAAAGGCTAATAAAGCGGCGACATAGCGGCGAAAAACACGAGTAGGCCTATATTATTTTAGGAACTGGCAAATAAAATGTGCCACCGTGATTACCAGCCTGATAATCGACCACTTCATGCTTGAAATTCTAGGTAATTGAAATACCGCCGATGATTGCAAAAACAGACCTAACTCATCGTCTCAAGATGCATTCCCGAATACTCCCACCTCATTATCCAATAAAACACTTTAGGGAGCGATGGATCAACATACTATCTTCCTAATATAATTCCCCCAATGGTGATATAATGTGCTGTAGACATCAGTTAACGGAATTTCATCCTCTGTAAATGTGCTGACATGTGTGAGCCGTTTGGTCCCATGTTGATTTTAACTTGATCACTATGTTATTGGTGTGGTGGTGTTTGGGATGGGGGAGGGGTGGGGAATACGGGGGGGGGGGCTCGTAAGCTAATACCCAACCTCGATTGTCTGGACTACTATCCCTCTGTGTTAATGTACGCCTGAGATATTGTTTCAGATTCACGGTGACTTTCTGTTTAAAGGCAGTGGACACTATTGGTAATTACTCAAAATAATGATTTCCACAGAAACCTTGCTAGGTGACGAGTATTGGTGAGAGGTCGATGGTATAAAACATTGTGAATAACGGCTCCCTCTGAAGTGCCATTAGTTTCCGAAGTAATTTTCCACGAATTTGACTTCGAGACCTCAAGTTCTAAGTCTGAGGTCTCGAAGTCAAATTCGTGAAAAATTACTTCGGAAACTAATGGCACTTCAAACGCTTCTAAACGCACACAACTTCGTGTGACAAGGGTGTTTTTCTTTCATTATTATTTTGCAACTCCGACGACCAATTGATCTCAAATTTTCACAGGTTTGTTATTTTATGCATATGTTGAAATACAGCATGTGAGAAAACTAGTCTTTGACAATTACCAATAGTGTTTACTGCCTTTAAATCGTCGTGCGTTTTATTCAGTTGGTTTTGATTGTTTAGTTATTAGCATTGTTTTAAATTTCATATTTTTTTTTACAGATTTTTCCAATTTCGTATGAACTTGAGTGTACAGTTTTGTTGAAGTCCTTCAAATATCTTTCAAAATAATGATCATAACACAGCAAATTGTTTTATCAAATTAGCAACAAACAAACGCCCAAAAAACAAAAAACAAAAAACACGAAAAAGGTTTTGGTTGTTTATCTTCGGGGAAAAAACACCCAATTGTGACAAACAAGATGTTCGAGAAACGGGAGTATTTCTTTTTTCTTCAAATACTGTCAATATTTAAGTAAAAAAGAGGGAAATAATTTAAAAAAAAAAAAACAAAAACAAAAAAACAAAGACAAACTCAAAACGTGTTATGGTTGAGTATTTTAGTGTTTTATAGATTTTTGTTCTGTGGTGAAATTGAATTAAATAGTGTTCGATGCCATGTGTGTGCAACGCGAATCAAATTTGAAGATTGATTTTGATATAATATCTGTCATACAAATACTATTCAACATTTTTTAAAGTGAAATTTTAACCTCTCCCCGGATAACAACAAACATGATGATGAAACTGAAACCAAGTTCATCGTACTTTCTTCGGATTGTTCGAATACACCCGTCCCATGAGTTTTGAAATAGAAATACTTTGCAGCCATCTAATCCATATTGACCAGTACTTTCTCTCATTATTATTACGTGTTTTATACATCCCTCCTAACCCCCCCAAACAGTGTCCTGCGGCGCTTTAAGGAGATATAATACAAATAAAGGAAAATTGAAACTTATAGAGCACAGAAAGCCGGACCCACAGGACGCTACGTGCATAAAGAGCAACGAGAAATACAATGCACGAATAACACCCATCGTGACCCGTAGTCTTAGCATGTGACAAACCCGAACAATGGAACAATTGAAACCGTATACAAATATTAAGACCAGAACAAGTGAAATGAACAATGGGAAGTGAGTGAGCTTACATTCGTCAGCGTAGTCCGACACTATATTTAACTCCCGGTTTGGACTTAACCCGGTTTCCAAGTCCTAAAGGGAACTGACCCATTTGCGGGTCACGCTGATCCGCAAATGGTTGCTCAAAAGATTTATTAAATTTCAATGCAGTTTTGACAAAGTTTCCTGGTTTAACTGACCAAGAAAAGGTTAAAGACTCGTCTGTTTTCCACGCATAGCGTGTCTTGACAAACATTAAACCAAAATTATCCTAATTATAATAATTTTCACAATTTTACACCAAAATTGAGTTGAGCCTGCCGAACTTGCTGCTGGGATAGTTTAATCAACTGATTTTTACATTTTCAGTACTTTTACTCATTACATTGTATTACATCCTTTTTGTCATTCTCTGATATTTAGTATACCACACGTACATTTACAATGCAAATGACATTCTTATTGTCTGCGTGCCATTGCACACATGGCCCTTCAGGCTGCTCCATGTGGAACTTTTCCCACTTACTGTGCCCAGGGTTAAAAACCAGAGATAAAACTCATTGAGCTAAAAGACTCTGGAAAACCTTGTGGCCTACTATCTGTCACAAATTTAGCAAAATAAATAAATCTACACTTCACGTTATTTTGCAATAGCTTAAAACTTACGCTTAATTTTGTTACAAATTTAGCAAAATGGAAACTTAATACACTTCTCAAATTATTTTAATGCAAATAATTATAGAAGTAATTAAATATACCCCTGTTAAAGTAATTTTAATTGCATTATGGTAATTACATTCAGATCCTTTGTCTTTTTTCTCTTGCCACCGAATATAAACGTTTACGTCTTTCGACTTTAAGGGCCATGAATAATTTTGTCCCCTAAAATTAAGCTATAAAATAACTTAGATTTACGCTTTGTAATAACTTATGAAACCGTTCCAATCTTTGTCTGGATTGTATCCCATTATTAAATTCCTTATAATACAAACATGTATTCCCTCAATTTTAAAATTAACCCGTCCCAGCAGAATGGTGTTCGCGGGCTAGAATGATCCCAAACCCATTCTCTTTGTTGTGGCGCCTTTAGGAATGCGCCACACCTTGGGCTACTTTCTTAGCCCAACTTGGGCTTTGCATACCAAATTCTTTGCAAGCGTACGCGCTTGCTAGTGACCAACAGACAATATTTTCCTGCTATACGCTGTAACGCAGGAAAATACATTTATATACCGGATCCGGGTCAATTCTGGGCCGGAGGGTCTTAGAGTCTAGCGTTAATGCACATACAGAACGCTCACAGGCAAAAAAGAACTAAGCAAAACGAAAATAAACAGATAAACAAACGCCGAATTTCGTTACATACACCCTCAAACACACAAAAATGCAATAAACATTTTTTTATAATAAAAACAAAACAGTTGCTGGCAGTGTAAGCACTTTAAGTAGTCCACTATATACATCAACTGACAAACCTGTAGAAGTTTGAGATCGATAGGCCATCTGGGTCACGAGAGAATAGTGAAAACCGATTACAAATTTTGCATTGCATCGATGCCAAAATAAAAATGAATGATAAAAACACTCACTGAGCGATAAACTTCATCGCGAATATATATTATTTATTTCTAATCAAATATGAAATTTCAGACAGAAATATTTCAAGGGATGTTTTCTACTATCATCTTCAAAGCATGTAAGTTTTATGTAAATCTGTGATCTCCACGAGTTTTGTTTCTTACCAAGTCTGTAACATTCCTTTAACCGGAAGATCACAAGCTCTGTGTTGCAGTTACATTGTGGACATAACTCCCATGTACTGCACACTGGGAACAATACTTAAGTACTGTAAATAACACTTTGTGGACGTGTGTTAGTCCACATATGTTTCAAGTCCCTACGTTATTTGTGGACCTTCTGTTCTCGGGTCCACACTTCGTGTGTAGCGGTAGAAATGTTTTAGTTGTTATAATTTCATAAGCAATCAGCCCCATTACCTTTACTGATGATGTTGATGATTTGTTTACTAGAATAAAGTTTCCCAATTAAAGCCATTGGACACTTTCGGTACAGAAAAAACGTTCATAGATTTACAAATAACTTACAGGGTTTACAAAAGGTAATGTTGAAAGACTTCTCTTGAAATATTATTCCATGAATTGCTTTTAGTTTTTGAGAAAACATCAAAACAATATCAATTCTCGATATCGATAATAAAGGATTTATTTTAAACACATGTCATGACACGGCAAAACGTGCGGAAACAAGGGTGGGTTTTTCCGATATTTTCTCCCGACTCCAATGACCGATTGAGCCTAAATTTTCATAGTTTTTTTTGTCTTATATAGAAGTTGTGATACACGAAGTGTGGGCCTTGGACATTGTTTACCGAAAGTGTCCAATGGCTTTAAAGAGAGCAGTCTTCACGCCCTCGTTTTGCTTTGACGTTGCTGCTCTGCAAACAATTCACACCTACACAGAGAACACCATCTGGTCAAGTAAAGGTTTCTAATCTTTCATATTCCTCATCTTTTTTCTTTGCTGATGGAATTCCTCCACACTTGGCACTTCAGTCGTCAAGTTCGTCAAATTAGGTCGTATATTCGCGAGCCGGCTAACTGAGTTGACATAATACGGAAATATTGTAGCCCGTATTAAAACAAATTGAAATAAAACATACACAAGTTGAACTTCTAATATTTGTTCCTATCACCTGCGTTCCCTTAGCAAACCAGATTTTGTATCAGTTACAGAACTAATTCCATTTTACTTAAAGACAGGTGTTGGCTGAACGGTAAACACCAACTTCCTATTTGAGACGAGACGCAAAAATGTGCTCGGCTGAAATTATAGTGCATTTCCCAATATACTCGTTAGTGCAACCCTAGTGCCTAGATTTGGAATGCAACTTCCGTGTACAGTAAACGGTGTGGTATAAATCAGTCTTGACTGCAGGGAGTCCGGAATGTTTGCATCCAGTCAATCTCACTCCACATCGTTAAATCCATAAATCACAACTCGCAAGAGGCTTTTCCTGTCCCCTCCCCCCTCTTGGGGGCTGACCTGAAATGGGTCTGATAATTGATTGACATTTTTTTTGCCGTTCGTCATGTGTCCTGCTGAACAAAATAGTACACAGTTCATCCATTTTTCGAGAAAAACAGAGTCGACCAGCTTGTTATGTTTGTTAATAACCAACCCAATTTTTGGGGAATGAAAATCGAAGTAATGTTTAGATATTGCTGATGTCCACGCAGGAACTTCACATCCCTAATAGTCAGAGGCGTTATTGCAGTAACGTTTCTCATATTCAAGTTTTGGTCAGAGTACCAGCGATTAAGAGCACTGGATTCAAGCTCTGGTGTTCGATCAGCAGCTGAGTGTGGGTTCGATCCCGGTCGTGACACTTAAAATAGGGGAGGTAGTGCTTTCTTCCAGCCGCCAGGCTTCAGATGGTTAACACCCAGGCCTACATCCGTTTGGATTGTCTGTAAAGGGGGTAGCCCTGTTTAAGCCCTTCACTTAGAGTAGGTGGTAACCCTCCCCCCTGGAAGAACAAAAGTTGTAAGTCACGCCTTGAAGTGACCTTCATCATGCCTTGTGTGTCTTGCGAGTTGCATTAGGAAAATATTTTTACAAAACCGACTTGTATACTTTCTTTTAGAAGAAACCACATAGTCCGACACATTGTGTTGGGCAAACGATTATTTCCAGCCCGATCTCTTTGACGCCATGTGAACGGCAACCCATGACCCTATACATATCTAACATACATACGAGTGACATCAGTTTCTCACACATTGATGGGTTCGAAAATATAGGGTATGAAAACATATCTTAAGAGTTATACAAACATCTTGTCCGTTCTCCAGACGTTCTAAAAGAGTCCACTATTTCTGCTAAGAATGTTAAACGTCAGCAGAAGTCAAGCTTTAACGCAGCTTGCTAAAACATTGTCACGTCTGCTTTACATCTCAGCCGTAACTTCCGAAGTTGTAACACAGCCCAAGTGTAGTGTCGACTTTACCATACACTATGTCCGACTTACAATGATGGTGTTTATTTCTGTTCACACGGGCTGGATAAACGATCTTCAGATGACTTCTTGACACTCCAGTGGGTGTTGGTATTTCTAATCCCGGGAAAGGAATTAAGTGTAATTTTCAGAATTTATTAGGAGGATAACCAAATACCTTTGTGTCACAAACAGTTAAATCTTGGAATAACTCATCAGCTTTTTGTGTTGTTTCCTCCTGTCTTACAGCGCCCTCTACTGACGTCATACTGGCTTTCTTGTTAAACGGAAGATGCGAGATTGCCCATCTTGATACCCGCTGGGAGCGCAGCCACTCCCACACATGTTGTAGATTGCACAGCGGTGGCAAGCGAACAGTTCCCAAATCGTTATCAGCGAGGGATTGGTACACGCGTCACATGAAAACAACCCTATCCATCAAATCCTACCTTTCCATCAAGTTCTTGTCATCCAGTTCATAGCCCAGCCACCCGGGAAAACCCTTCAGTTTCAAAACAAAGGTATGTTGCTATTTTTACCTAAACTTTATTTTATACTTGATGTATAAATAAGCTGATCGAAATTCAATACTTATTATAAGGACTTAATAAAAGTGTTTTTTTCTTTGGACTTTGCACGAGTTATTTTTATGCACTGCTCAAAATCAACCAACTTTTTCACGTTCCATGACGCGAAGTATTCAGTTATTTAGGTCATAAGCGCGTGTAATAAAAGACACCAAATAAAAACAAAAATGTAATCGTTCGCGATGTAGCAATTACAAATAAATATCATCAACAACAACAATAACAACAACAACAACAACAGCAACATCTAATAAACACAACCAAATATCAGAGCTTTACCAGAGCATTACCGGTATAACATGATAATTATGTCTTTAATATGATTTGAGGCATTGCATGGTGAGGTATCAATATATATTTGGTTTGCGGTAAACACCATGTGTGTATCTACTTCCAGGTAGAATTTGTTAAAGGCAGTGGACACTATTGGTAATTACTCGAAATAATTTTTAGCATAAAACTTACTTGGTAACGGGTAATGAGGAGAGGTTGATAGTATAAAACATTGTGACAAACGACTCCCTCTGAAATAACGTAGTTTTTGAGAATATTAAAGGAGTAATTTTCCACGAATTTGATTTCGAGACCTCAGATTTAGAACTTGAGGTCTCGAAATCAAGCAACAGAAAGCACACAACTTCGTGTGACAAGGGTGTTTTTTTTTTGGTTATCATCTCGCAACTTCCATGACCGATTAAGCTGAAATTTTCACAGGTTTGTTATTTTATGCATATGTTGAGATACAGCAAGTGAGAAGACTAGTCTTTGACAATTACCAATAGTGTCCACTGTCTTTAAAGTGGCTTTAAACAAGCTTAAAGTTAAACCAACCTTGATTCATTGAAATTCATAATGAAAAATGATAATGAAATTCATAAATTCAAATATAAAGTAAGCCTACAGGCTTTGGCGGGGGCTATTCGTTCTGCTTAGGTCCTGAGGATTTGGGTGTTTTTCGTAACACAAAACACAATGTCCACAAATTTACACTAAACTTACACCATTTGAAGAGACTGATAGTAACAAGTTTTCCTTATTAGTTGCTGAAGTTAAGAAATGAGTAAACAAATTCGTTTTATACCTGGAAATAATTTTCGTCTGCTGAGACAAAAGTTTTTTTGTGACTTGTTTTACTCATTTCTCAAAAATTACAACACCTCAGCAAGAAATATTTTAAAGGAAGCTTTCTACCATCATTATCTTCAAACTGTGTGTGTTTAATGTAAATCTGTGGACCTTGTGTTTTTGTTTAAAAGCATTGTTTATAGTTTCAAAAAAGACAGTTTTTTGTTCTCAAGCGCAACATAATGGTGTAGAGTTTCTGTACATGTGGATTTGTGATTTGAATGGTCAGTTCGTTTTTCCATTTAGAGTTTTTTCGGAGAAGTAGCTTTCATTGACTTCTGCAGGTAAACCTAACCAATGTATCGACTAAACCAAGTGCTTAAGGCACAGCTGCACGAGCTCAGTCTATTCAGGAGGCGGGAATAAAACGGTGCCGATATGGCCATTTTAACCCAGAAACTTAAAACGTCAAAGAGCTAAGTATCAAAGAACTTAAAGGAAGATATACAAATAAAATAAACAGGACTCCTAAACCCAGAAGAAGTAATGAAACAACATAGTTTCATTCTTGCGTTTTGGTTCCGTAGGGCCATAAAAGTAATATTGGTAGACCTAACAAAATAGCAATAGCAGTATTCATGTTTTGTTGCCTGTCTTGTGTTTTTAGAAGCGTTTTTTTGTGTGTGCATATTTTGGTATCACAATTAACAAAACTTTAAATGGAGAAAACAGTGAACGACTATTTATTCGTTTAGTTGGAAATAAGCAACAACAGTTGAACTCCGTAACCAGTTAGATTTCAGACTAAATAAGCGATGATGTTTTGTACCCTTACCTATCATGTACAACACCTTTAAGTAAAGAATGCCAAATAATGGAAAATCAATTCTTTAAAAGTGGAGTTATAAATACAACCGAGCACGTTGCAAAGTAATGCAAGAAACATAATCAAAACGGGATGACAGCAATGACAGTGTGAGTTTGAAGATAGACAATCGTTGAAAATCATTAACATCCGAAAAGGCACGCGTATAAATTGACTTTAATTTGTTTGAACAGCTTAAAAACTGTTAAAAAGAGATCAATGGGTGTTGCCATTCTCAACATTTCGTCGTCCTTTTTTTATACGAAGCATTGATTCAGCAAGCGATTTAGCCCGGCAGCAACAAAATATTTGTTTTAAGAAAATCACGTTTTAAGTTTAACCCTTTTTTAGTCTATTGTTTCGGACACAACTTTTGTATCGTTCAAAATTGATTAATACAATACCGCTAAATGAGTCAATCATACAAACATTCCAACATTCAGTCAATTTTGCGACTGTCTTGACGAGTAATCAGATCTAAATGGCATCCAATGTCTTATGGCTTTAAATCTTACAGACGACTGTGCGGCACCTAAATGTAGCCCGAGCCCTAAATGTAGCCTGACCTAAATGTAGCCCGATACATGTACTTAAGATTTAGCGCGGACGACTTAAAGTTTAACCAACGGATCGAAGTCAAGAACACACCACAGAGTTTGCACTTTTAAGACACTCAAAAGTTGACGAGTTGGCTAGCAGAACTCAACCCTGCAAAATTGAAGTTAACGCAAGCCACCTCCATTGTGGTTGCCTGTAAGATATATAACTTGGTTCTACTTCACTTCCCGTAGCAATGTTATCGGTCGACACTCAAACCTGGCACGAGGTCTACTCGACCCAAACACTTGACCCCTCTCGCACGGGAGCAACGGAACAGTTCGAGGGACCCCTTTAGGGCTTCAATGATGGTATATTAAGGATGGATAACCTGTGCAATCTATTTGCGCTCTTAAAGTTTGAAAATGAAATTCTCTTTATTGATTGGAAGTATGGACTTAATCATCTGTATTTGTCATTAGTTCCGAACAAACAGAACGAATTTCAATCTAAAACTTCGAGATATTGGTGCTTTGCTGTCGATTTATCTAAAGACACTTAGCCGGGACTCGAACCCTTAACCGTTCTTGTGTCTAAACATCTAACAAATAATCGAGGACAGACGGGTAGACGGTTGTCCTTTTTAGTTTAAAACACTAGAAAAAGGTAAATATTGTCACAAAAGTATTTGAATCTGAGAAAGACCTCGGGCCTGAAGTCTTTTTTTTTTCAGGCACATGAACGTACACACAGTTTGTGCAAGAAGGTTTTGTTTTAATGATAATGATAATAATAATGAACATTTCTAGTGCGCCATGTCTGTCAATGATGACACTCCTGGCGCAAAAACAAGAACTCTGCTAATACACAAGACAACTAAAAGTTTGGAGGCTATTGTTTCCGAAATAGATATGTTTTGAATTGATCCCCGTGTTCACAGATTTGTTATTTGATACTCGTTGGAATACACCAAGTGAGAATACTGGTCTTTGACAATTTCACCACAGGTGTCCTGTGCCTCTTGACACCAGTTTACGGTTTAAATTTGAAGCACGATAACCTTTAAGGATACATATTTTGTTAAATGCAGTGGACACTATTGGTAATCACTCAAAATAATTATCATCATAAAACCTTTCTTGGTTACGAGTAATGGGGAGAGGTTGATGGTATAACACATTGTGAGAAACAGCTTCCTCTGAAGTGTCGTAGTTTTCGACAAAGAAGTAATTTTCCACGAATTTGATTTCGAGACCTCAAGTTTAGAGTTTGAGGTCTCAAAATCAAGCATCAGAAAGCACACAACTTCGTGTAACAAGGGTGTTTTTTCTTTCATTTATATCTCGCAACTTCGACGACAAATTGAGCTCAAATTTTTACAGGTTTGTTATTTTATGCATATGTTGAGATACAACAACTGTGGAGACTAGTCTTTAACAATTACCATTAGTGTCCACTGTCTTTAACTCCACACCACAAGGGCACAAATGCAGTGGTGACGAGAGTCTAACTCGAGTACCGTAGCAATAAAGACGGATAACCAGATAAAGAAGGCAATATGACGATACATACTAGGGCATTATGATGAGAAAGACGGGGCATTATGCGGTGCTACTGGGCCGTGTGACACGATATCTTCGTAATTAATTTACTATAAAAGAACCATACGAATCGCAAGGGGATATATGTTACATTAGCTTGTGGGCTCCACAGACCAACAAATACCGTATCTTAATTTGGGAACCTCTGTCTCCTTTTAGCAAATATATTTCAATGACTTTCCTCAAAAGGTTTTTGTTTGCTCTTACAATGTATTATTACCGGATTGGAAGGGTGGACAGTCTGTACGCTTCCTGAATATGAGGTTCATACTAACAACAAATATGAAATTCGGTGAAATGTTTCCCTCTAGAACGGATAAATATTAACGAAAATTGCATCTGAAAACAAATAATAACACAGCGGCTGATTTCGGTTTTTACCACAACTAGCGGGAAACCTGCGCTACGCGCGGGTCCCGGCTAGAGATCCGCGCTGTTCAGATTTCACAAAGCACGAAGATTGATCTTAACTTCAATCTTAATTGCTAAGCAAAGAGTGACGTCACAATACCAATTACCCTATCCCTATTTTGTATTCCCGTTTTTTTTCCCGTTCAGGTTTTTTTTCCTGTCTCGTATAATTTGTTAGTCCCTTTTTCTTTCCTTTCCCACTTATTTCACAGCCCGTAAATTTTGTCTGTCCTGATTATTATTTCCTTGTCTTGTTTTCCACGTTTTTATCACAATAGTAAGGACAGCGTGTTTACATGCTGAGGGGTGTGCATGTTTATTTTTTTTTTTTTAAATCTGATTTCGGGTTGAACGAATAATCTACTCGAGTGGGAATCGAACCAATTACCTCAGAATTAACATGCTGGCGCTCTACACCAACTGAACTATCTAGCCCTATATTGGCGGTCTCCCTATCTTTTTTCTAACTTACAAAACCGGTTAAGCCCACTTTCACACGTGGTTGTTATTGTGGGTGCGTTCGTTTAGCTTCCCTGGGTCGACCCCGTCGTGTGGCGTTTTTTCTTTCCAGGACGAACGTGTGCAGATAATTACCCACGTTTGTCCTGTGAAAAAAAGCCGCACACCGGGGTAGACCCAGGGCAGCTAAACGAAGGCACTCTATATGTATGTTATGGTTGACCACACAATTTATGAACTCTGTCAGCTCTATTGATGCCGCATAAATTACCTTGAAACTGATGTCATTTTAAAGGAGCACTCGAAACAGGAGCAGTGCTCTCGACTAAACACTTTTTACATGCGTCGACTCGCAAGTCAACTAACAAGATCAAAGTCTGACTGAAATATAATCAAGGTTTGACAAGAGATCGACTTTTGTACAATTGAAGCAAAGTATTAAATTACGCACACAAACGTTTAATTGGTAATACTTGAGCCGGACGAAGCGTGGGACGAGTTTTGCCTGGCTAAACATGTTTACGGTCGTTTGAATCATCACACTTAAATTATTGCAGCTAATGATCAAATATCACTTGCTACTCTGACAGGCAGGAAAACAAACCTTAATTGTATAGCCTTTTTTTAACCAATAATATGAAATTCGTTTATGTATTCATTATTTTATTATTTTTTATTTGTTTTTATGGAAAGATGAAAAATTGCAAAATACTGGCAGGAACTATGAGTAATGTTAAAGACACTGGACACTATTTGTAATTGTCAAATACCAGTCTTCTAACTTGATGTGTTTCATCATATGCATCAAATAACAAACCTGTGAAAATTTGAGCTCAATATTAATGATAGGAAAAAATACTCTTGTCACACGAAGTTGTGTGCTTTCTGATGCTTGATTTCGAGCCCTCAAATTCTAAAACTGAGGTCTCGAAATCAAATCCGTGGAAAATTACTTCTTTCTCGAATACTACGTCACTTCAGTGGGAGCCGTTTCTCACAATGTTTTATACGATCAACAGCTCTCCATTACTCGTTACCAAGTGAGGTTTTATGCTAATAATTATGCTGAGTAATTATCAGTAGTGTCCACTGCCATTAGTAATATATTAATAAGAAGATGCAGAGACAAAATCTAAAACATAAACAAACACGACAACTTGGACTAGAATAGAAAAGGGGAGGAGAGAATGAAATTGCATGAGGAAGGCTAAATCCACAAATACACGAACACAGTTTCAAGTTAGGAAGGTAGTGTATTCTGCTCTACCAACCAGGCTCCTTTAGACATTACCATGGCCCAATTTCATAAAGCCTGTAAGCACACAAACAATTGCTTAGCATGAAATTTCTTCCTATTCATAAAAAACAAGAATACCGACCAAATTTAAATTTATTGCATATTGTTATAGTTACTGGCATTCAGCTGTTGTGTGCTTATCCTGAAAATCACGTGAACTGGTTGGAAATCCTGTTTTATGAAGTAATACATTTGTGCATTTACTGGCTTTATGAGTTTGGCCCCAGACCTACATCCTTACTGACTGAAAATGGGGTAATCCTGTTTCAGCCTTAGGAGTAGGTGGTAACATGCCCCTGGTGACAGTTGATTTGGTTGGCAACCAAAATTAGTTAAAGGGCATTGCACACTTCGGTAAACAGTAATGCTCAAAGGCCCACACTTCGTGTATCACAACTTACATATAAAATATTCCTGTGAAAATTTAGGCTCAATCGGTCATCGGAGTCAGGAGAAAATAACGGGAAACCCCACCCTTGTTTCCGCACGTTTCGCCGTGTCATGACATGTGTTAAAATAAATCCGTAATTCTCGCTATCGAGAATTGATAATTGTTTTAATGTTTTCTCAAAAAATAAAGCATTTCATGGAATAATATTTCAAGAGAAGTCTTTTACCATTACCTTCCGTAAATCCTGTAAGTTATTTATAAATCTGTGAACTTTTTGTTGTGTGCTTATCCTGAAAATCACTTGAACTGGTTGGAAATCCTGTTTTATGAAGTAATACATTTGTGCATTTACTGGCTTTATGAGTTTGGCCCCAGACGTACATCCTTACTGACTGAAAATGGGGTAATCCTGTTTCAGCCTTAGGAGTAGGTGGTAACATGCCCCTGGTGACAGTTGATTTGGTTGGCAACCAAAATTAGTTAAAGGGCATTGCACACTTCGGTAAACAGTAATGCTCAAAGGCCCACACTTCGTGTATCACAACTTACATATAAAATATTCCTGTGAAAATTTAGGCTCAATCGGTCATCGGAGTCAGGAGAAAATAACGGGAAACCCCACCCTTGTTTCCGCACGTTTCGCCGTGTCATGACATGTGTTAAAATAAATCCGTAATTCTCGCTATCGAGAATTGATAATTGTTTTGATGTTTTCTCAAAAAGTAAAGCATTTCATGGAATAATATTTCAAGAGAAGTCTTTTACCATTACCTTCCGTAAATCCTGTAAGTTATTTGTAAATCTGTGAACTTTTTGTTTCTGTTTCGAAAGTGTCCAATGGCTTTATAAAAAGTGTAGCCCTCACCTTGAAGTGGCTGTATAACCCTATGATGTTTGACCTTATCCCATTAAAAATATTGGCCTTTACAAAATAGCCTGATGACGACAAACAAACATACTGAATATATAGGCTTTATATATATTTTAATTTCATTATTTAGTCGGCTGGGTTGTAGCAGTAGCGCGGTATGAGATAAACTGTGCCATATGAGATAAACTGTGCCAGACGGTGACAGTTGACGCAGAAAATGATCTGTCCTCATTTAATAATAATAATAATAATAATAATAATAATAATAATAATAATAATAATAGTACTCCATTTTTAAGGCGCACTTAATCGCAATTAACATGTTCTGCTTGCCCAGCGTGGGTAATAAGGTTGTATATGAGTAGTTGGATCGTGATGTACGACCAGGTGCATATCAGTGATGAGCTCAGTGATGTACCATACATCATTGCGTGTAGCAGGGTAAATTTTGTAAAGAGAGCCAGTGGACACTATTGGTAACTGTCAAAGACCGGTCTTCTCACTTGCTGTATCTCAACATATGCATAAAATAACAAACATGTGAAAATTTGAGCTCGATTGGTCGTCGGAGTTGCGAGTTAACTATGAAAGAAAGAAAAAAAAAACACCCTTGTCAAACGAAATTGTGTGCTTTCAGATGCCTGATTTCGGGACCTCAAATTCTAAACTTGAGGTCTCGAAATCAAATTCGTGGAAAATTACTTCTTTCTTGAAAACTACGACACCTCAGAGGGAGCTGTTTCTCACAATGTTTTATACTATCAACCTCTCTCCATTACTCGTAATCAAGAAAGGTTTTATGATGATAATTATTTTGAGTAATTACCAACAGTGTCGACTGCCTTTAAGGCGCACTTAATCGCATTTAACATGTTCTGCTTGCCCAGCGTGGGTAATAAGGTTGTATATGGATAGTATGAGCGTAATGTACGACTGGGTGCGTATCAGTGATGAGCTCAGTGATGGTAGATTTCATAAAGAGTTGAGACTAGTCTTATCTCGAGTTAGAACGAGTTTCTCGTCCTAAGTTAGGACGAGCCTTATTGTCTCAACTCTTAAAGAGTTCCCATTATAGGACTAGTCGTAAATTGGGACTAAACCCAAGTTCGGACTAGGCCTATGTGATTACGCTCCCAGCATTGCAATCTTAATTTTGAAATTGTAGGCGCTGTTTCAATTGTATCAAATGTAGTTCTTGGATAATTTGTTTTTTTTAAAGGAAGTTAGCGATAAGAATACAACATCTTCAACGGACCCAGTGTACTTGTCGGAAAGAGAAGGGGTAACAAGATCTCAAAACGTACCTCTGCAAACCTGCAGCTAAATAAATACTGAGTGCTCTGAGACGAACATCGGGTGTGCTGAAGCTCTGTAGAGGAACATGTACTATCAACTGATATTTGTTTAAATCTGTTACACTAGGGTCTGATAATTGCTTCCGATCCGAACTTGACCAAAGCTAAATGTTAAAACAATGGTTTCTTAAAACACCATGCATTTATATTCCAGCGATAATAAGTTCGCAAAATTTCAAAAAAACTAATTACGGATATAGAGTAACAAAAAAGAGGAAAGCAAATGAAATACCAGTCTGACAATACCAGAAGTAAACCCTGCCTTTAAGCCCGAGTGACCTTTAAAATAAATCTCACTTCAATGTTTAATCAATGGTCCTTCAAAATAAAATTCACAAGCAATGATGATTAATACAATTGATTTAAGAAACGAATTATAATGAAGTGTTCGGTTCAAGTCCGTACACACAAAAAAGTAATTATTGGTCAATAATATAATGATTAAAGGATACAAACTATCAGGCAGATCAAGGGAAGTTCCTGGGCTAAGACCTCTTGGGTTTAGTAAGTATATTAAAGTGAATAAGGAACCAATTATTCACAATTTAAAGCAACAAATCCGTGCAAGTTACTCTCCTAAATGTATTGATTTCACATTGAGTGGCATTTAGAGAGTAGAATTTCAGAGTTGGAGTTTCCGAAAGTGGTGAAACGAAATATTGACTACATTCAAATTGTTCGCCTCGCGGTATGCTACCTGCGTATGCGCCAAGAATAACACACCTATAAAAAAATAACATAGACACAAATTCTTTAAAGGAACTGCAGCTGATTTCACGAAACTCTAGGATTAATCCTAACTCGAGTTAGGACGAGTAACCCGTCCTAACTTAGGATGGGTTCAATGCGTCCTTCACCTTTGGATGCAGGACTCAACTCGTCCTAAGTCCTAAGATTAATCCTAAGTTAGGAAGAGTTTGGTGAAATCGACGGCTGGACACGTTTTGGTAACTGTCAATGACCATGCTTCATTTGGTGTATCTCAACCAAAAATATGCATAAAATAACAAATCTGTGAAAATGTTGACTCAATTGGTCCACAGACTTGTCATTTTGTGCATACGTTGAGATACACCAAAATGCCGAAGGTGTCAAGTGTCTCTAAACTCTCTCTCTCTCTCTCATTTATTTTCTTCTTCTCGAAACTATTAACTTCGAGCTTGCTTTACTAACGGTTTGGCCTTTGTTGTCCTTCGGCCTGCCAAGAGCCAAACAAATTCTGAACACATCATCAACAAAACCGTCGCAGATTACATTTTTCTATATTTGTTTTACAACTTATTTGCGCCGACGTCTTGCGATGCGAATCCTTAAACTCAAACATCTGTCCATGTCTCAAATCACTAAAAACATCTTCGTTTCCTAGGAAGTGTTGGTGACTTGGCTGCAGCGTTTGTGTAAGTTAAAGGGTCTATGTAACTTTTGTAGGACAAAAAACACAATGTCCACAGATTTACACTAAACTTACACAGCTTGAAGATAATGATAGTAGAAAGCTTCCCTGAAAATATTACGTGCTGAGGCGCTGTAGTTTTGGGGAAATGAGTAAAACAATGTCATGAAAATAGTTTTCGTCTCATGAGACGAAAATTATTTTAAGCATTTACAAACTTATTTTCATGACATTGTTTTACTCATTTCTCAAAAACTACAGCACCTCAGTAAGTAATATTTGAATGGAAGCTTTCCACTATCATTTTCTTCAAACCCTGTAAGTTTAATGTAAATCTAAGGACATTTTGAAAAAGTACCCAAATCCTTTAACGTGAAGAGCACACATGAAGTGTTTGTCAAACCACTTGCGTTGGCGAGGAGCAAAAATGTACTGTGCTGTTTTTTTGCTCTTTCCAAGTTTGGGTTCTGATAATGTCTTGACGTGATCACCGCTCTGACGTATTGAAGACATTTAATATTGCTTGGCTCCTTCACGTACATATCATCTTCGAGTGTGTATAGCTCTTTCTCGTTGAGAACGAGTACAATAACCAGCGATGGGGAGAAATTTATGAAATTTCACATTCTATGTTAATTCATATTATTTAATTAAACTTATATGGTGAGCATCTACACAATTTGTGTGTAGGCGTCTGCATTTCCTTGAATTTGCTTTCTACATTTTTCAGAATTTAGCTTAAGATTTGCAGCTGGTAATTATTTTTTTTACCACAGGTTTTAAAGGCATGGGTAAACTTGTGATAAATTGGTCTAACGCATATGCATAAATAAATCTTTTTTAAAAAGGGGATCGATTCGGATAATCGGAAATGCTTCTAAGAAATGCTTCAGCCTTTCTCAGAAAAAATTGTTTTGCTAAACACATTTGTCTTGAGAAACTGCTAAATTTCAAATGGAGTTGTTTTTTCCCCGGTCGTAAACTTTTGGTAGTTAGCAAATGTGTACCCCATGTTAGGGATATTACTAGAATTGGGCCATTTTCTTGTTAAAGCAATTCCTCGAAATTTCTTTGTATTTTTGTCATTGGATGACTACAAGCTCCTTATTTACTTGATTCTAATAAAAAACTAGTTCTTAAAATAGCGCATTATTTCAAAAACATATCAATGCGCTGAACACTATTGCCCTGGTCTTTGTGCCAATTTCCTTTAAATACAATGGACACTATTGGTATTAATTGTCAAAGACCAGTCTTCTCACTTGGTGTATCTCAACATATGCATCAAATAACAAACCTGTGAAAATTTGAGCTCAATCGGTCGTCGAAGTTGCGAGATAATAATGAAAGAAAAAACACCCTTGTCACTCGAAGTTGGGTGCTTTCTGCATGATGCTTGATTTCGAGACCTCAAGTTCTAAATCTGAGGTCTCGAAATCAAATTCTTGGACAATTACTTCTTTCTTAAAAACTACATTTCTTCAGAGGGAGCCGTTTCTCACAATGTTTTATACTATCAACCTCTCCCCATTACTCGTTACTAAGTAAGCTGTTATGCTAAACATTATTTTGAGTAATTACAAACAGTGTCCACTGCCTTTAATCTTTCTCAGCTCCCTTGAGATTACTCAGCTCTGAGCTACTGTGGCGCTCCGAACACTTTTTCATACACAATGTCAACCTCTACCCCCCACAAGTACCCATTTAAACAATACAAGTGAAACGTCTTGCTCCAGGACACAAGTGTCATGACCGGGGTTCGAACATACACCCACCCGGATGACATAACCATGAACTTGAGTTCGATGCACTTAACCACTCGGCCATGACAACCTGGGAAATATAAAACATTTCACACACTGCGAATACGGATGAAACAGTAAAGTTCATCATGTCGCATCATTGACTTTTATTTGCATTGTGAATGAATTTTAAGTATTTTTTCTGATAAAGGTGGGTGTTGAACGAACCATGATTTTTATATGACCCCCATGTACAAACCTATAAAACCGGTGTCAGATGCAATTGTGTCCGCCATGCAATACTGTTCGCTCCGGACACTTTTGCATATGCAATCGTGTCCGGGGCTATGCAAAAACCGTCCGGCGGACATGTACATGTATGTGCGCGGGTAAGAGAGCGTGCATGCACTGAACCCGATGCAGCATGAACATTTACGTATTTTATGATTGCAGCGAATACCCAAGGGCCGAACATTTCCCATGTCATTCATGACATGCACTTAGCTTGTAAAAAATATGGCAAACGTGTTCCGTCGTGTTTAATTTACTGCAAGGACGGTTTTGCAGGGGGCGGACAGCACTGCATATGCAAAATTAATGTGTCCGGGTGGACACAATTGCATTATGCAGCAGCGTCCGGGCGGACACGATTGCATATGCAATAATGTCCCCCGAAAAGTATTGCAAAGAGGACATGATTGCATGCGACACCGGCTCCGAGACCGGCTTCTCCCAGATTCACAACTAGTCACAAAAGATATTCTTACATGGTGCCACTGCAAACCTTACTTACTTAGTATTTTCCATCTTGCATAACCGAAGTCTTATCTTAAAATTAACGTCTTTTGATGAAGACGAAAGATTATAAGAAAACCCCCTGACATCCCCGGTTTCAACATTGGTTCTTACGGGGTTGTAGAGCTTTGCGAAGCTTTTAAAGGGAATAGTAATTGGTTTGTTGGCCTTGTTATTAGTTTGTAAATTTATTTCAGTAGCGAAGGTTTACCTTAATTAATGGCATGGTTTCTTGCAGAAGTAACCTCATTAATCCCTCGAAATAAAGAAGGATTCTTATCAGGCCTTCCCAACGGGACGATTTCTAGCACTTCTATAGCATTAAAGTCAATGTACATGTTTGGTAATTGTCAAAGACCAGTGTTCTCACTTGGTGTATTCCATCTTATGCATATTATAACAAACCTGTGAAAACCTGAGCTTAATTGGTCGTCGAAGTTGCCAGATAACTATGAAAGAACAAAAACCCTTGTCACACAACGATGTGTGCTTTCAGATGCTTGATTTCGAGACCTCAAATTATAGTTCCGAGGTCTCGAAATCACATTCATGGAAAATTACTTCTTTCTTGAAAACTACGTTACATCATAACCCTAAAATATAAACCTGTGGAGATTTAGGCTCAATTGGTCATCGAAGTTGCGAGAAAATGATGAAAGAAAAAACACCCTTGTTGGACGAATTTGTGTGCATACAGATATGAATAAAAGACTTCTAGCAAGAAGTCTTTTAATATTTTAGTTAGAAATTACCCCTTTCTCAAAAACTACGTTACTTCAGAGGGAGTCGTTTCCCAAAATTGTTATACTATCAACAGCTTTCCAATGCTCGTACCAAGTCAGTTTTTAAGTAAATATTTGTTTTGAGTAGTTACCAAACGTGTACTTCAAATTATAAGGTTTTATTGGCATCCGTTGTGGAGTAGTGTGTGCGGTGGTTTCTGGAACTATATATATATTTACGTGAAATGGATCCTGTGTTTGATTGAGCGAGGACGAACATGGAAAACATGCGAAGGGATGTTCTTTTATCAAGCATTCTCGAACAAACATGTGTGCGTGTGTGTTTTGTTTTGTTTGCTGGTTTTTTTTATGTTGTTTGCTGGAGTTATTAATTTTGTGTACTTTTTTTTAAAAAGACGTTTAAATGGCTTTACTTTCAGAAGTGCCATTTTTCGGCATCCAGGGGCCAATTTCATAGAGCTGCTTAAGCAAAAGTTTTGCTTAAGCACGAAAATAGCTCGCTTATTTTACACATGTTACTGGCCAAAATTCCATGCCATATACATTGCTTATGGCTAGTATTTAGCTGTTATTTACTTAGCATAACAATTGAGTGGAGTCTTGGCCGGTAATCTGATTTTACTAAGCAATGATTTTGGGCCCAGTTTTTGTGTAACGCATTATCAAACCCACCAGACAAAAATTGTCATTGCAAAATTAAAAAAATTGTAAATTTGTTTGAGTGAAAACCAATAATGTTTTTAATTGTATAGCTATTACATTTATTTATTTTGATGTAAAACTTGTCATAACCAACTACATGCAGCATTTTACAATAACAAAACCGTGAACTTAGTTAACTGGGTAAATCCAAAGACACTTAGCATTGCCAATTGAAAAACAAATTAAGGTTATAACTATGCAAAATAGAAAAATGGAGCTAGCTGTTCCAAAACAACTTACCAACCAAAAGGACCTATTGTAATGCAAAAAAAAAAAAAAAAAAAAAAAAAAGTTAATGGCCTGGGCCCAATTTCATAGAGCTGCTTAAGCACAAAATTTTGCTTAAGCGAAAAAAATCCTTGCTTGTAAAATCAGGTCACCGGCCAAGAGTCGAGTCAATTGTCATGCTAAGTAAACACCAGCTAAATACCAGTCACAAGCAATGTATATGGCATACAATTTTGGCAAGTAACATGTGTAAAATAAGCGAGCTATTTTCGTGCTTAAGCAATATTTTTGCTTAAGCAGCTCTATGAAATAGGCCCCTGACGTTTCGACCCTAGCAGAGGTCTTCGTAATATGACAAAAAGTGTGTTTTTTCTTCCATTATTATCTCGCAACTTCGACGAGCAATTGGGTTCAATTTTTCACAGGTTTGTTTGTAGAGATACACCAAGTGAGAAGACTGGTCTTTGACATTTTCCCAAGGTGCCCATTGTCTTTAAATCACCGGAGACGCAACTAATAACATAATACTTGGTGTGTTGCTAAAACTTTTGGATAATTTTTTTTCTTCTAGGATTTGTCCTGATGTCAACTTTATTCCCAGTAAAAGTTGATTCTGGAATATTCCTTTGGTACGGAACACAAACTAAAAGTTCACAGATTTACAAATAACTTACAGGGTTTACATACAGTAATGGTGAAAGACTTTTCTTGAAATAACATTGTTCCATGAAATGCTTTACTTTTTGAGAAAACATTAAAACGGTATCAATTCTCGCTATCGAGAATTACTGATTTATTTCAAACACATGTCATGACACGGCGAAACGTGCGGAAACAAGGGTGGGTTTTCCCGTTATTTTTTCCCGACTCCGATGACCAATTGAGCCTACATTTATTACAGGTTTGTTATTTTACATATAAATTGTGATACACGTAATGTGGGCCTTGGAAAATACTGTTTACCGAAAGTGTCCAATGGCTTTAAAACAATTACTGATTGCCACGTGTGTTGTTTAACCTTTAAGCGCAGTTGCTTTCTTCTCCGTCGTGGTAATTTGTTAACGCCTCTGCCTTTCTTAAACGCTCAGACGTGACTGCCATATTGACTGCATCTTCTTGTAGTTCGGGTGGGGAGGGGGGGGGGGACACCCTAGAGGAAAAGTATACAGGCTCACATATATAACTGTTTTTTGGTAATTTCTTGTTATTTTTTATTCAAATTTCCATCCTAAATTGTCATAAAAGTAAAACAAATTTAACATCTACGCTGTTTTTCTGTTACTTATTAGCTTTTAAATAATTCGAAGAAAACAAAATTGTTTGAAACAATTCTCATTGAAGTTTTATTCAAATTGTAAATCTGAGAACTGTTTTTTTTTTCGTGTAGGGAGGTTTAACCTAGAAAGTCCAACACTTTCAAAAACTCTTTATCAAGACCTTACTCTCAGCTAAATGCAGCGATTTTCCATCAACTCGGAAATCAAACACACGATCGGGCACCGGAAAAACGTCAAAGTCTTTTACACCACACGAATCTCAAAGCTGGGCTTCTTAAAAAACAAATTAATTGACACATCGCATTTCGATGAGGGAGAAAATGCAGACGAGCTTAATAAGATGCGACATGCAAAAATGAAGAACCAAATCTGTTACTAAGAGCAGTTACAAATGGAATTGGTTTGACTCAAATAGCATTATAGGAGTTGTATTTATCGAAACAAAATGTGTATACGAAACGGCCCGAGTCATTAAGACTGTCTAGTTCCATTTGTGGCGTCTAGGTGCTGTCAAATTCGTCTACGAGAGTCCGGCATTTGCAGGTATATTTAAGTCCGAATAACTTAGTAGAATACAAATTGGTGAAGGGACGGCGAATTGTCATAATGCTTTCATTTAGTCAGTATTAAATCTAAAAGGGTAATTACTAATACGTTTAAAGGTAGTGGACACTATTGTTAATTGTCACGTATGGGTATGTCATCAATGTTACATCCACATTGTCTATACTGCGTATCATTTGAATGTCTTTTTGTTGGCCGTTGCCAGCAGTAGCTTTGTATTCAAACAAAGCTCAAATCTCGTCTTTGAATGGACCACGTTTTGCTTCAAAAGCAGAATGCAAAACAAAAAACCTGAATGTTTCGGAGGAGGAAACCTAACACATTTTGTATAAATATATAGTAACAAACGGACATGTGATAAAACAATGTAACGAAAAACGATCTAGCGAAAGGGAGCCCTATTGAATTAGCCTTAATCTAGGTCAGTATAAAGCACGTCATAGGACGTAACGTGAGTCAGATCAATTAAGCATGTACACGTTTTCGTATTCATATATTCGTCTGTATTTGAAAAACCCACGAGGATCGCTTTCATGTTTATATTCCAATGTGTTTTTGACTAGCACATAAAATGCATGCAAGATTGAACTCAAATTTTCACATGTTAGTTATTTTTTGCGTATGTTGAGATACACCAAGTGAGAAGACTGGTCTTTAACAATTACCAATAGTGTCCAGTGTCTTTAAAGGCAGTGGACACTAATGGTAATGATCAAACACCAGTCTTCTCACTTGGTGTATCTCATCAACATACGCATAAACAAATTAAACCTGTGAACATTTGAGCGCAATTGGTCGTCGAAGTTGCAAGATATGAATGAAATAAAAAACACGCTTGTCACACGAAGTTGTGTGCTTTCAGATGGTTGATTTCGAGACCTCAAATTCTAAACTTGAGGTCTCGAAATCAAATTCGTGGAAAATTACTTCTTTCTCGAAAACTACGTTACTTCAGAGGGAGCAGTTTGTCACAATGTTTTATACTATCAACCTCTCCTCGTTACTCGTTACCAAGTAAGGTTTTATGCAAATAATTATTTTGAGTAATTACCAATAGTGTCCACTGCCTTTAATGGCGCAGTATAATTTGATTCAACGGAATCGAAAAGAGGTTACGCCTTTAACAACTGACGTCACCGATTAAAAAGCAACAACGTCAGCGTCCCAAAAACGTTCCGAATAAGAACGCAGTCACAAATGTTTTTTTTTTCTTTTTTCTTTTTCAGAAACAAGCACTTACCCCATCATGTTGATTAAATTTCAATTGAATTGCAGACCCCGCCAGTTTGTCAAAATGTGATCTACGCTTAGCTGAAGAGTACATGGAAATTCGTTCGCTTGGTCGTTGGGGGAAAAATCACTAAATTTGCGGCCAATGTGTTTATCCTTCAGTATAACGTCACTACCAACAAAACTAAGGGCTGAACACAAGAACAAATTGGTGCCTGTTTTTTGTTTTCAAAAAGCCTTTTTCGCGAGTTAAAGGGAAGGTAAACTATTGGTAATTGTCCAAGACCAGTTTTCTCACCTGGCGTATCCCATCATAATCATAAAATAACAAGCCTGTGAAAATTTGGGCACAATTGGTCATCGAAGTTGCAAGAAAATGATGAAAGAAAAAACACCCTTGTTGGACGAAATTTGTACTTTCAGATAAGAATAAAAGACTTCTAGCTAGAAGTCTTTTATTATTTTAGTGAGAAATTACCTCTTTCTCAGAAACAACATTACTTCAGAGGGAGTCGTTTCCCGCAATGTTTTATACTGTCAACAGCTCTCCAATGCTCGTTACCAAGTCAGTTTTTAAGTTAATATTTGTTTTGAGTAATTACCAAACGTGTACCTTCCCTTTAAAGGCAGTGGACACTATTGGTAATTGACAAAGACTAGTCTTCACAGTTGGTGTATCTCAACATATGCATACAACAACAAACCTGTGAACATTTCAGCTCAATCGGTCGTCGAAGTTGCGAGATAATAATGAAAGAAAAAACACCCTTGTCACACGTAGTTGTGTGCTTTACGATGCTTGATTTCGAGACCTCAAATTCTAAACTTGAGGTATCGAAATCAAATTCGTGGAAAATTACTTCTCTCTCGAAAACTACGTTACTTCAGAGGGAGCTGTTTCACACAATGTTTTATACTATCAACCTCTCCCCATTACTCGTAATCAAGAAAGGTTTAATGATGATAACTATTTTGAGTAATTACCAATAGTGTCCACTGCCTTTAAAGGTAAGAATCAATGCGGCTTCGACTGACAATCACCATAAATCAATATTGAACTGACGTTGTCCCGTATGCAAAAATGAGGTCTTTGACAATCAGGTTGTCCGGTGCCTTTAAATCTTTTAAATTCACGAATGTTTTCTGAATTATTATTCACTATTTGTGACAATTTATTTTGTTGTTATTCTCGCTAGAATCTTTTCTACTCATCTACAGACATTCAAGACAAAATTTTCACAATTCTTCAGTCAAACTTCCAGTCCCAATTTACAACCGATGAAATTGTATTTAGACGCAGCCTCCAGCTGTTTGATTTAGCGAAATTTAATATTCTTTGCGACTTGATGAAACTTAATGATCTTATTCGACCAGTGAATGTTCAACTTTTGAAATTGAATCATTCCTTTTGATTGATGAATGTTGATTCTATGAGAAATCGTTTTCAAAAGAAGTTGAGTATGAGCCGGTGTGTCATTAAGTAGGGCAATATGATACATTTTATTTTATCAAAAAATTAAAGTCTGGTCACGTTTGAGTTTTGTCACCATTGTAAAAACAAAACTAACCCGAAAGAAAATTTAAAGACACTAGACACGTTCGGTTGGTGCTAAAAACAAAAATATATAAGCATACAAACTGACATGTGCAATGGAGAGCTGTTGATAGCATTAAAGAGTGTGATAAACGGATACCTCTGAAGTAACATAGTTTTTGAGAAAGAAGTAGTTTCTCACTCAAATATTTGATTCTGAGGAGGACATCAGGGCCCAATTTCATGGCTCTGCTTACCGTAAGCACAGAATCGGCGCTTGCGGAAGCAGGGAATTCTGTGCTTATACGGCAAGCGTATTTCACGGGTTAGCGGCGAATTTTGGCTTCTGCGCGTGCGTACTCCGCGTTACTAGGCATTCTACGCTTACAAGGCTATCGCAGAAATTCGGCGCTTGAACGGAAGCGGGGAATCGCGATCGTAAGTGCAGAATTCGGCGGTAAGCAGGCGCAGTAAATTGGGCGCAGGCGTCATGCCTTTTTAGGCATCTGAGAGCACACAATTGTGCAACACTTGCAATTCGATGATGCATTGAGGCCAAATGGTCACAGATTTGTTAACTGTATGCGTATGTCCGGATACACCACGTGAGAATAGTTATATGTGATAATTACAAGACATGTGCAGTGTAAGACATCAGTGTTGTACATCACCTGTCAAGAGTATTGTGCGCCTCTGTGTTGCCCTCTCACACTGCTCTCGTTTATTATGGTGTCTTTTCTGCATTCATCATAAACAAGCTTAATACTGTTTGATCATCTGATAGTTTAACTCATGTGGAACCAGTACGACAAGTTTAAAGGCTCTTAATGAATTTTGTGTTTCTTCCTTACGCCATGAGCATCACTTGTGGTGGATACCGGCGCACTATAAGTGTTCTTCTTCTTCTTCTTCTTATTATTATTATTAAGACATGTTATAAGACATGTGCAGTGAAGTAGGCATCATTATTCGAAAGTCAATTGAAACATTCACTTTTTGTCTCTAATAATAGTGGGGAAATTACTAAAATAATAGTGGGGATATTACTAAAATAACTAAAGTGTTATTCTGAACTACTTTCTGTATTTAAACTATTTTCTGTGATACTTTTTCACAGGACTCGGGAAAGTACTGTGTATATAGTGCTTCGGTGTATGGGTAAAAAAAAAAAAAAAACATTTTTTGTTATCCCCGATGCAAATTTAACATCTCTTATATTTTCTGTTCGTTAATTAATTATAGATATTTGGACTCGGTATTTCTAGAAGAAACTAGAAGAAACTGGCCCGTCCAAACGAGCTTATTGAATAGATTTGAAGTTCAGCATCAAGTTCGGAGCTCTCCTCAAAACACACAAGTCACAAGTTGGTAAGTTACTTATGTTGATTTCTTCTTTAAATAATCCTCTTTAAGTTTAATGAACGCACACACTTTGTTTTGCTTTTTATTCATTTCGCGATACGTTCGGATGCGTCACTTGAAACAATAATAATTAGCCTAGCCTTCTTCTATAACATTTGTATAATGATGTCGCATCAGTGAGATTTCGGGTAATTTTAGACACCTCCATTTCACAATCGAGTTACGTACACCCCTGATAATTGATAATAGGATGATTGTTACCCACATTTAGAGAAACTATTGTCTACAATGGTATATTAAAGGCAGTGGACACTATTGGTAATTACTCAAAATAATGATCATCATAAAACCTTTCTTGGGGAGAGGTTGTTGGTATAAAACATTGTGAGAAACAGCTCCCTCTGAAGTGATGTGATTTTCGAGAAAGAAGTAATTTCTCACGAATTTGATTTCGAGACCTCAAGTTTAGAATTTGAGGTCTCTAAATCAAGCATCAGAAAGCACACAACTTCGTGTAACAACAGTGTTTTTTCTTTCATTATTATCTCGCAAATTCGACGACCGATTGAGCTCAAATTTGCACATTTTTTGTTTGTTATGCATATGTTGAGATACACCAAGTGAGAAGACTGGTCTTTGACAATTACCAATAGTGTCCACTGTCTTTAAGTTGATGTGCAGTAGGTCCTCGAAAAAATATCTATACTGACGTAATTTATTTTTTTCTTTATACTTTGGTTTGAAATGTGGTTTACAGTTGTAGCATAAACGAAAAAAAAAAAAACGTGGAATAGCTTGATGTTTCTCGAACACTCCAAATTTGTGGAAATAAACTAAATTATTTTATGGGCTCAAACGATATCAGATCTCTTGGATAAAATTAGAAATCGTTGATAATTTACACTTCTTTAAGTGTCCATTGTCGAACGTCAATTCTTATCGTCAAACGAATGTGCAGCACCTAAATGTAGCCCGAGCCCTAAATGTAGCCCGAGCCCTAAATGTAGCCTGACCTAAATGTAGCCCCGAACATGTACCTAAATGTAGCCCGGACCTAAATGTAGCCCCAAACATGTACCCAGATGAAGCCCGGACCTAAATGTAGTCCAAACATGTACCTAAATGTAGCCCGGACCTAAATGTAGCCCCAAACATGTACCTAAATGTAGCCCGGACCTAAATGTAGCCCCAAACATGTACCTAGGTGTAGCCCGGACCTAAATGTAGCCCCAAACATGTACCTAAATGTAGCCTGACCTAAATGTAGCCCTTAACATGTACCTAAATGTAGCCCGGACCTAAATGTAGCCCCAAACATGTACCTAAATGTAGCCCGGACCTAAATGTAGCCCCAAACATGTACCTAGATGAAGCCCGGACCTAAATGTAGCCCCAAACATGTACCCAGATGAAGCCCGGACCTAAATGTAGTCCAAACATGTACCTAAATGTAGCCTGACCTAAATGTAGCCCTTAACATGTACCTAAATGTAGCCCGGACCTAAATGTAGCCCCAAACATGTACCTAGGTGTAGCCCGGACCTAAATGTAGCCCCAAACATGTACCTAGATGAAGCCCGGACCTAAATGTAGCCCCAAACATGTACCTAAATGTAGCCCGGACCTAAATGTAGCCCCAAACATGTACCTAGGTGTAGCCCGGACCTAAATGTAGCCCCAAACATGTACCTAGGTGTAGCCCGGACCTAAATGTAGCCCCAAACATGTACCTAGATGAAGCCCGGACCTAAATGTAGCCCCAAACATGTACCTAAATGTAGCCCGGACCTAAATGTAGCCCCAAACATGTACCTAGGTGTAGCCCGGACCTAAATGTAGCCCCAAACATGTACCTAAATGCAGCCCGGACCTAAATGTAGCCCCAAACATGTACCTAAATGTAGCCCGGACCTAAATGTAGCCCCAAACATGTACCTAGATGAAGCCCGGACCTAAATGTAGCCCCAAACATGTACCTAAATGTAGCCCGGACCTAAATGTAGCCCCAAACATGTACCTAAATGTAGCCCGGACCTAAATGTAGGGCTCGGGCTACTATTAGGTGCCGCACAAACGAACATTCAAATATGCTTACAAAAGTATTGGTATTATATAATTGCTGTAAATATGTCAGTATGATTGTTTTTTTTTTCTCATTTTTTTTCCATTATACTCTGGATGTATTATGTAATGAAAAATTAATTAATACGTAAAAAAAAAACCACTTATTCAGACTTCTCGATTCTATTAATCGATCATTCTTATTCACAATAATTAATTTCGTCTTTGTAATAATTACGGAACTGCAATGATAGCGCCAAATACGTTTTACCTCAAGCACTCGTGTGTTAAGTGCTTTATCTTTGATAGGGCGAACATGAACAGTAATCACCACCCATTGTGTAGTAGAGCTTTGAAGATTGCTAATGCGTGTTCAAGTGTTTATAGGCCTTTGGCGACCATCACGAGAGGTGAGATTGTCGTGACAGGCGTATACAAGAACTGTAAGAGGCGATACGTCAAAAAGAACACGCAAACAAATGTATTGAACTCATAAACCATTAGTATTAAGTGATTTAGCATCATTTTTCACTTGACACGAAGATATATCTGCTGGATGTTGACTAAGATATGCTGAGTAACTAAATGCAACCCAATCATGTCTGTGCAAACCCCATAAGTATAATTCGAGAGGAAATTTGAAGTATAATAGAGCTAATCATAACCCAACCTACGTACAGTACATAAAATTTAATTGATAACTTACTTACCTAAATTAAGCCACAACCTTGCAATGAAGTGGTGCAAAAGTTCAGTGCTTTAAGTAATACCTAACAGACATACATCTGCAAAATGCAATGAACTTATAATCCATTAGTATTAGGTAATTTAGCATCATTGTTCACTCGATACGAAGATATATCTGGTGGATGCATGTTGACTAAGATATGCTGAGTAACTTAATACAACCCAATCATGTCTGTGCAAACCCTATATATAATTCGAGACGTATTTGAAGTATAATGGAGCTAAATATAACCCAAACTATGTACACACAATTAGCTAATAACTTGCTTACCTAAAAGTAGCCACAGCCTTGTAATGAACTGCCGTCGATTTCAAAAAACTCTTCCTAACTTAAGACTAATATTAGGACATAGGACGAGTCCCAACCCTGCACTGTAGCATGCGGACCTTAATATTAATCCTAAGCTAGGACGAGTTACTCGTCCTATCTCGAGATAAGTCGAGTCCTAACTCTTTGTGAAATCGACCGCACTGGTGCCTTATAGTTTTGTGCTTATCTCTCATACCTTAATGAGTCCGACCTCGGTATCTTCGTCCTTCGGATGGGACGTAAAGCCGTTGGTCCCGTGAGTTGTGTAACGCGCGTAAAAGAACCAAGGTTCTTGGTTGTTCAAAAGCGCCCCGTTGTTCAAAGCGAATAGAACATTTTATGTGTATTTTGACATCACCCTTTGCAATTAAAGACAGTGGACACTATTGGTAATTGTCAAAGACTAGCCTTCACAGCTGGTGTATCTCAACAGTTGCATAAAAAACAAACCTGCGAACATTTGAGCTCAATCGGTCGTCGAATTTGCGAGATAATAATAAAAGAATAAACAAAACCTTGTCACACGAATTTGTGTGCTTTCTGATGCTTGATTTCGAGACCTCAAATTCTAAACTTGAGGTCTCGAAATCAAATTCTTTGCAAATCCTTCTTTCTTAAAAAACTACATCACTTCAGAGGGAGCTGTTTCTCACAATGTTTTATACCATCCATCTCTCCCCATTACTTGTAATCAAGAAAGGTTTTTTGATGATCAATATTTTGAGTAATTACCAATAGTGTCCACTGCCTTTAAGCTTGATTTACAAATCATCAAGCTTTTTGTTCAACACAGTGCCTTGTGGTAACATTAATTGGGCAAAATTTGGAATGGACTACAAGGAGTGGGGCCTCAAGATTTTTTTTTTTATATTGAAATTTTGTACACTCTCCAATTATAAAATAAAGGCCTACTCAAGGAAAACCACTTACATGGTTATTATGTTGTGTTTTTTTCCCAAAAATATTTTGATAACTTCTTGAGGGGTGAACAGCAGGGTGCTTCAAATTTACACAAGATTGTTCACAAAAACATTGGAGTTGTTAGAATCAATCAACACTGTTTTTCTTATTACAAAGTGAATGCCATAGCCTCGTGGAAAGAATACACTTTCACTACCTTAGAAAAACAAGTGTTTGCCAATCACAAGACAATGCAGGGAAATCTATGAATAGAATTGCTCAATCAGCGTTCAGTGTACATTTCCCTTTTACCTGTCTACACAAGCTCACTAACTATGTCTAGACTACACTATTGTTCAGAGCTGCCACCAACGTCATACCTTTGTGTTTTTAAGCTGGTTAAAGGATTTGGGTACTTTTTAAAAATTTCCATAGATTTACATTAAACTTACAGGGTTTGAAGATAATGATAGTGGAAAGCTTCCCTTCAAATATTACTTACTGAGGTGCTGTAGTTTTTTTGACGAACATTATTTTCATGACATTGTTTTACTCATTTCTCAAAAATTACAGCACCTCAGCACGTAATATTTTCAGGGAAGCTTTCTACAATCGTTATCTTCAAACTGTGTAAGTTTAGTGTAAATCTGATGGACATTGTGTTTGTTTGTCCTACAAAAAGTACATACACCCTTTAAAAAAGGATCATCAACTTATGACACTTTATAATACTATTTCGCTTCGAAGTAAACGTGGTGATGGAAAATGTATCAATTTTTAACTCCAAACATTTGAATTTGAGTAACACCCATAATAAATTCGAATATTTTCATATATTATCTTTTCAACAAGTATCCAATTCTTGCTAACCAAAGTATTGGTGTTATAAACTAGCTGATATAATTATTTCTTTTTCATTAATCAAGTTATTCTCATAAACTCTTGACTTCAATTTCCCTACCGTACAAAAACATCTTGTTTTCTTGTTTTAAAGGCACTGGACACCGCGAATAACTATCAACAACCAGTTTACTCACTTGGTGTGTCCCCGCATGTGCTAGATAAATAAAAACTGTGAAAATTTGAGCTTAATTGGTTCTCGAATTGGTGTAAAATACTTTCAAAACCAACGCGCTCTTTGAGTTTGAGTTTTTCATGCTCTGAGGCCGGCTGTATTTTTTAGTTTCACCAAGTCATATCAATCTACTCTCTTAGTTTACGTGTAGTCTTTACAATTTTAACATTTGCAGAAGAAAATTGCAGCGTATACTTAATGATTTGGATGCCTTTGTGTAACCCAATATATTACAATGCACCATTGTCTCGATTTCACAAACACTAGGATTCACTTTAAGATAAGTTGCCAGGGGTCGATTTCACAAAGAGTTAGGACTCGTGTTATCTTGAGTAAGGACGAGTTACTCGTCTTAACTTAGGACTAATCTTAAGGTCTGCATGCTACAGTGCAGGGTTGGGACTCGTCCTCAGTCATAATATTAGTTTTAAGTTAGGAAGAGTTTTGTGAAAATCGACGGCAGTAATACTACGATTTGCACCACACTTTGCCACATCTTGCTTATCAGTTAAGATTGATTCGCACTTTAGACAAATTTTTAGCTCTCTCTGAAATCGAGCCAATGTATAATTATTTAGTTCATTCGTGTTACTTATAACGCGGACCTTACGTTGAGATCGCGTGTGAGTGCGAGGTTATTTTTTACCTTTCGAAAACATATTACAATGAAAGTGTTTAAATCTCGAGTTGAAGGTGTTCATTAATTATATTTAATGACTTACAACATTTGCTATAGGGTTCTTACAAGAACTTGTTGATAAAATATAGTAAAAGTAGGTTTTAATTGTCTATTTTGTTTTTTTAATATCATTGGAGAGAACTGGCTCAATATAAACCTTAATGATAGTTGTAGGAGTTTCTTGAAGTTCCAAGGTTAATTGTTAACATTTTGTTCGGTAATAATATGTTGGGGGGGGGGGGGGGTTCGCGTTAAGGTACCTAATTAGAGTTCAGGTATCTTTCTTTTGAGGTCTTGTAGATATTCAGTTTTGATATATTAATAGATATTATAAAACATTACATTTTAGACTGTTTGGAATGGATATTGTTTAACTATATTATGACACTAACTAGGCCATTACCTTAACTATAAGTTTTCTCTTTTCTTGAATTTGGCGAAGTTGAGAACTACTATGCTTCAACGATTCGAATGTGTCTTTCAAAAACACATTTGCAGTTGAGTTTTGTAGTACCCTTAAAGGCATGGACACTATTGGTAATTACTCAAAATAATTGTTGGCATAAAACTTACTAGATGCGAGCATTGGAGAGCTGTTGATAGTATAAAACATCGTGAGGAAACGGCTCCCTCTGATGAATTAGTAATGTAGTTTTTAAGCATTTTCTCACTGAAATTTGTTAATTGAATTAGAGACCTTGACTGAGGTGTTTGGACATTAATTACACAAACGTATAGAGGAGATTTAACTTGCTGGGTGGTGTGATTATGCCGTGTGAACAGATCGCACTCATAAGTCATCCCCTGGGTGCAGTAAATCAATAACAAGAAGAAGCTGAATATAAGACCAATCAAAGATCACGTTCCATTCAATTGGTGAATACCCCGGGGAAAATTTCCTCAAACTTAAATATTTTACTTCATTTGAGTATAAGTGATGTCTTCGCCATCACCGTGCTATAAGAACCTCTTATTTTGAACGTGGTGCAGCTTGGGCATCAATTTTGATAAATTCTTGAAGCATATCTTCACCAAATACGGTTTATGTTGTACTATATAGATGGGGTTCCCCCGTAGCGAACGTTGTGATTCGGTTTCCTTTGGGTCACTGTATCCCTCTGTGAGTAATCGGAAGGGGGCTAATTCGGGAAGCGTGCCCCAACGTCGGCGCGACTGCGTCCAATTGGGGAGCTTTTTACAAAAAGAAGAAATATAGACCACATATTGCGATTCCGTCAATTACTAGACAGTAGGGATACCACGCGTGGTTTAGTAACGAAGTGTTCAGACTACAGCTGTGTTAATAGTAGTTGCAATATCGGATATCAATGTATCCGGGACGACTAGTATTTTACACTCACTCTAGGCAAGTTGGCTCCACGTCTTCCTAATAAATATACGACTCTAGTCACAATTTTGTAGAACCCGTCTCCTTTTGATTTGAAAAACGTTCGTTGGATATATAATCTGGGAGATGTTGTATTTCAATGCCTATAGATCTATATTCTTTTATCACGGTTCAGCCATCTTGAATTTCTCCCATTGATATCAATGTTACCAAACCGAGGCTGGAAGAACAAAATAGTCTGGTTCCTAATTGCAAGATAATTATAAGCATACATTGTTGTTATTCGATACGAGGAACAAGACCAAGATGAAGGCAGCATGATAAAAAGGTCAATACACTCAATGCAGTGGCCGCCAACTTTAATAAAAACGTGCACGCGTGGAGGCTGTCAGTGGCTCCGGGTCATGTGCAGCGCATACACGCACACTCTTTTTCTTTAATTTACTTCATGATGGCTGTAATGACGTCATGTGAAATCCATCTATTAAATAAATATGACTAAAACTACTATAAAAGGCAGTGGACTCAATTGGTAGCTACTCAAAAGAGTTGTTAGCATGAAAAATTACTTGGTAGCGAGCAATGGAGAGCTGTTGATGGTATTATAAAACATTATGTGAAATGGCTCCCTTTGAAGAAACGACTTTTTTTAGAAAGTAGTAAATTCTCACTAAAATAATACAAGACTTCAGGTCTGAAGCCTTTTCTATGGCATAGGAAAGCACTCAAATTAATGTGCAACAATGGTGTTTTTTCGTTCAATATTCTCTTAAAACTTCGATGACCAATTGAGTCACAATTTCCACAAATTTTGTATTTAATGCATATATTGCGCTACACCAAGTGAAAATACTGATGTTTGGAAATTACCAAAGGTGTTCCAGTGACTTTAACAACGACACACTAAATCAGTCCAGATCTACATCGAAAGCGATGAAACTAAGGGTGATATTTTCTTACAGAATAACGTCCGGAAAAAAAGGGACCTAGCTTTCATCACGGGCTCCCCGCTTTAAGTTCGATTAAATTAAAGATCACCGCAGTAAAAAAACGTGCGAGTCAGATGCTTCGTATTTGCTTAAGCTGGGTTTCGTCTACCCTGGGCCGTGCCAAAGCATAATTGCAAGGGGGAAATCGACGCTCTACCACCGGTCTGGAAGCCCGTTGGAGCAAACATCAAGAACTCGGAGTTCAATTTCACTGATATGCAAAGACACAATGTAAAACATGTATCAAAGTGGAAATTGTCTGCAACCTCAATTTCCAATTGTTGGCCGGGACTATGTGATATTTGCTCTCTTTGGCCCAATTGGTGCAGGCAGACTTTTCAGTTGAAATAACGGTTGACCGAGTTTAGTTAAAGTCACCTGGAAGTGGTATTTTTTCAAAATAAAGCTTTTGTCACTAATATATGTGTTTTGATAAGTGGAATGTGAATAAATAGTTAACTAAGGTTTTAAAAAAATCAGTTCTTATGTTATTTACAAATTTAAGAGTAGACCCCGACCCGAGAGGGCGCTGTTCGTGACGTCAATCGAGGCAGACTCTGCCTGTAATGCGTCGAGTAAACACAATTGCAAAGTACATGTACGGACCAAGTCGTGAGTTTGTACGTTTCAAAAAACGATTTTTTTGGCTTTTTTTTCCGGCAATGCCGACCAGGTGTATTGCTGCTGAATGCAGAAAAACACTTTTTGAAATGTACCAACTCACGACTTGGACGTACATGTACTTTGCACGTGTGTTTACTATACGCATTACAGGCAAAGTCTGCCTCGATTGACGTCACAAAAGGGGTAGGCGGAGTCAGCCCCCCGAACAACTTTATATATTTTTTAAACATATAAATCGTGACAAACAATTACTAAAAAGTTGTTTTATTGTTCGTAAGCATTATACTCTTATGTTTGAAAAAAAAAAAAATCTATTTCCAGGTGACTTTAATGTTATAAGATTGACACTCGATTGTAATAAACACTTTTTATTTTGATAATATTGACTGAAGAAATCACATATCTTATAGTTACATCAGAAACGCTGCAATATTCTTTGAGTGATCTATTATTTAAGACATCCTACTGAACAATTGCGCCAATATTCGGGATGATAGAAAACGAGACGAAAATAGTACAATTTATATGTATGAGGATGTATGAGGAGTGTGTGTTATAATGTGTGAGGAAACCCATAATTAGGGGAACCAATGCGATCAGGCAGGGACTGTAAATAAAATCGATATACCGAGACTAAGTTGTCTGATGTGGGGTTCAAACAGGGATCCAGGTTATGACAGACATGGAACCCATTGAACCAACTGCCATATTTGGGCTGGAGCTTCTGCCTGCCTTTTATCTTTACTGTGGATCGAGTGCAGAAGCGTATTATAAACCTGGTTGGAGAAGAGTTAGGAACTACACTGCACCCCCTTTCTCATCGAAGGTCTGTAGCCAGCCTTTGCCTGTTTTACAGATATTTCCATGGTAAATGTCCCACCAGTCTATCCAACCTTGTTCCTCCTGTCAGGGTGTTTGAGCGCGAGACCAGGCTTTCTGCTTGTTCTCATCCTTTTACTGTGGCTGTGCCGAGATGTAGAACAAAGAGCTACTCCAGTAGCTTTTTCTCTCGTACTGCATCTCTTTGGAACTCCTTGCCTGGTGCATGTTTCCCTTCATCCTATGATCTGCCATCTTTTAAGAGGAATGTCAATTCCTACCTTCAGCTCCACTGAGTTTCTGCATGTCTATATTTTCTTCCTTGTAGCCCTTAACCTAGAGTGGCTTTAAGCCTTGTTTTGGGCGACTTGCATTAAAAAAAAAAGCTGTTATAATGATAAAACATGTTGTAAATAAGAGGTACGCAAACAAACGTGAAATTTTAGCTCCAGATTTTTGCGATTTTTTTTTTTACTCCTTTGCGGGTCAGTTTGACTTAGATACCGGGTCAAACTGACAGAGATTGGGTAAGCGCCCACGGGACCTGGATCCGGGTCGATGCTGAACCGGAAGTTGATATAGTGCGCTCCCTGTGGTATTGTTAATATTATTATTATTGGTAATTGTAAAAGACCAGTCTGCTAACTTCGTGTATCTCAACATATACTATGCATAAAATAAAAAATCTGTGAAAATCTGACCTGCGCTGTACCATGGCCAACTTTGTTGACCACAGACCTTTGCATTATTTATCCTTAGACTATTAGACAGGTATTTTCTAAATAAAGATTGATTGGACAATAATCATGTCGTTCAAATTAGGTAGGGGCATTACCACAAACAATGTTGAACATCAAAAGTCCCTTAAAGTAATTGATTCGGATGTCAATCGGTGGGCAGCAAATTTCTTCAGTCATGCCAATAGCATAAACAAATGTTGACCTTTATGACTAGTCGTGTCATGTTATATGTCAATCAACCATTGCAATTTTTTTGTCAAATTATGTGCTTGTGTTTTCTGAAGAAAAAAAAATGTATACATAATGACCTTGTGTTTCGTTGGGGAGATGTGCACATGCTACCGATTGCAAATTGGTCGTACAAACTCAACCAAGGAAAATGTAGGAGTGGATGTCTAAAATAGAATGCACAGGGTGTTTAATTATATGAATTAGTGTGAAAATTTACCAGGAAATCTTGTATTAAAATAATTTATCGCCAATCACAGATACTACGTTTTCGTATACATGGTGAGTTGACCTGTTTTCGCATAATGATACACTGAGAATTCACATTCGTCAAAGTCCAACTGATTTTGTAACGAGATCTTTATCTCTCATTTCTCACATGTAATGTCTCCAACTTGGTTTGTCAAACCATAAGGACATGCGGCAGGTGCAAAATCAGACGCCAATGGGGGAAAATTAGGAGAGGTTGAAAAGGGGCGCTTAGAATCAGAAGTTCGACTGAGCTGCAAATCATAATGCTTAGGGCATGCACATCCGCCTTTGAATAGGCTCTTGCAAGAAAAGAAACATACCGACATTTCTATAACTGTAATTACTTTCGTCTTCTTCTTTATTTTTTTTTTAAGTGAATGTTGCGATCTCCACAACGTTGAAAACTATTTAGGTCTAGTTACGTGTTAAGGCCAATTGAATTATATATATTATTTGTAATACTTATTCATTTACTTATTGGGTTAGAATAACCTTCTGTTTTTTCAATAAATTTAATTAATTTCCATGACTAGATAGTACTATATGGCGCGTGTTGTTTTCTTCATTTTCTTCATTTTCTGCGCTTAGTAATGGGCATTTGTTTAGGCCATACTTACTTATCAGTACATTTATTTCTTCTCTTGCTGTAAGTAGTATCTGTATCAATTTTCTTCACAAATTTTATTTTGTAACGAAAAAAAAACAAAAACAAACATCGAGCAAACAAACAAACAAACAAACAAACAAACAAACAACAAAAGAATGAGAGATTAAATATTCGTTGGGGACAAAACAAAAAGGGGAAAAAGGTTTTCATTATGTAAGAAATGTGGTGTTCCAAGTCAAGGAATTATTTTTTATTTGTTTATTTATTTCTTCAAAACCTCAAAAAATGGAGAAGATAAACTGATTTATAAAAATCGCATCAAAAATACAAAATAAGGAGCATAAACACAAAACAAACAGAAGAAACAGGATAATCCTGACACTCTCGGACGACCCCCATACCATCCTGACAATGTATGAAACAAAGGGATTGTCAGAACGATCTGAGTAGCAGACCGAGAGTATCAAGGTCACCACATTTAAGAAACTGATTACGAAACAACACAGTTTTTACACTATCACAAATACCATGGTTGACGCAGTTTACATAATTAAGGTCGGAGTTAAATTTCCGCCTGCAAGAAGGATTAATAATGCAGTTAAGCAGCGAAAAAAAATTGTGTAAGCTAAAACTATTTTTATCTCTATCACAATGTTAAACACAGTAATGAAGAAAAGAGCACTACATGTTTACTATAATTGTCTTAACGTTTACAAGTAAACATGCGTCAGCCATGTTTGTTTGACAATATACCTTTCTGTGAACCTTATTATTCACGAGTTTCCCACACATTTTCTTAAATCCGTAGTTTTGGCCAAACTGCACACTTGAAATGTTTACGTAAGGGGGACACCGTAATTTGATATCGTAACCGAATGGCCTACCCTTGTAACGTTATACGTAACATGAGACGTTATAAGCTTCTTTCTGGTAAAGGCAAGTTTGCATTGCCGTTGCTGGTACACAACTCTTTTTTTTCTCTAAGCAAAGAAATTTGTCAAGCAGTATTTTCTGCTTAAAGGCCTGGACACATTTTGGTAATGGTTAAAGGCCAGTATTCTCACTTGGTGTATCCAAACATACGCATATACAATAACATATCGCCAAAAAATCGGCTCAATTGGTCATCCAAGTTGCAAGAAACTAATGAGATAAAAAAGACCCTTGTCGGGCATCTTTATGTGCTTTCAGTTGCACAATTAAAGACTGAAGTATTTTATTTTGTGTGAGAAACAACCTTTTTCTCAAAAAACACACACAATACTTTAGACGGAGCCGTTATCTGAATGTTTTTTTTTACTATCAACAGTTCCCACTTGCTCGTTACCAGGTAGGCCAAGGTTTTTGTGCTAACAGTTATTTTGATTATTTACCAATAGCGTCCAGTGCCTTTAAGAGTGGGCTTGTGTTCGGCTATTTTTTAGCAGCAGTTATGTCGAATTTACCGAATTATAAGGACAAATTTAGCTTGTACTTTGCACGCTATCGAATGAACCCAAGAATAATATTTAGGCAAAGGTATCTTTTACACTCTGTGCTACACAGACTGTTTCCCTGCCCAACAAAAACACGTCTATATGACAGTGTTACTGATTGTCTGTAGCGGGAATTTCTGTTTGATTTGAAAGTGAACGGAAAAGACTTGCTGATATGTAGAACAATGCCATTCCAACAGCTTGATTTCGTGTACTGCATCTCTTTGGAACTCCTTGCCTGGTGCATGTGTCCCCCAATCCTACATACTCAGTACAACATTTATTTCCAATTCCTCAATCAATATAAATACAATGTTTACAAAGTGATATACAGGAAAATCTAGACTGTTTTTAAGAGGAATATCAATTCCTACCTTCAGTTCCCCTGAGTTCTTTTCACGTTAAATAGTTTGTCTTTGTAGCCCATACCAAGAGTAGCTTTAAGCCTTGTTTTGAGCAAACATGCATCTTAAAAAAAAACAAAAAAACACAAAAAAAAACAGTAGAGTAGATAATAAGGGAAAGCTTACATTACCGTGATACCTTTGTAGTTTCATTCTTGGAAATATGTTATTTTCCCGAAAGCCTCGACCATCCTTAAATTGCCAACAACAAAACAATTACACAAAATATGTTTTTATAAACTGACATTTAAAACAACTCTGACGCTTAAAATGTCGATTGATTCACTCACCCATAATGGTTGTTTAATTTTCTGATCATCAAAGTGTGGGTTCGAGTCCCGGTGTGGCGGTTTCAACTTTCCGCCGTGTTCAGTTTTCCGAATGACCAAATACGGTAACAATACGTCGTGCGATGCCTGCGCACAGCAAGCGAAAGTAGTCCATTTTTAGTTACGTATTGAGTCATCCGTGTTACTCTCTGGTAGCTGTCATGGCGGCGTCCACGAGTACAACGAGCGGCGAACACGTGGATCGTATGAGAGAGTTTGGTGTGAAGACCAAGCAAATTATCCTGTATTTAACCAGTGGTACATATACCGAACGAGCGTCAGAGAATCAGAAGATTTTTTTGTTATTATTCTGGTTTTGTTTAATACATTTATTTATTACCGTTTTTTATTTTATTTATTTAGTTATTTATTTATTTTATATTTCACTGAGCAACAGTACTCGCCAGGGTACTCTCGGCGGTATATTTGTCTGGCTACGTCACCCGGAAAACTGAACACGCCGGAAGACTGAAACCGCCACACCGGTATTAGCACTTGTGTCTATCTGCAAAATACGTTAAAGGGAAGGTATACGTTTGTTCCTCATGGGGCTGAAACAAGATTACCAGCAGAAAGCGCTACCTCCTAATTTGAGATTTGAGTTGGTCTATGTTAAAGCGTTTGTTACCGTTTGTCACGAAATGCATGGTTAGACAGATGTTTAAAAGGCAGTGGACACTATTGGTAATTGTCAAAGACCAGTCTTCTCACTTGGTGTATCCCATCATAACCATAAAATAACAAGCCTGTGAAAGTTTGGGCTCAATCGGTCATCGAAGTTGCGAGAAAATGATGAAAGAAAAACACCCCTGTTGGACGAATTTGTGTGCTTTCAGATAGGAATAAAAGACTTCTAGATAGAAGTCTTTTGTTATTTTAGTGAGAAATTGCCTCTTTCTCATAAACTACTTTACTTCAGAGGTGCTCGTTTGCCAAAATGTTTCATACTATCCACAGCTCTCCAATGCTCGTTACCAAGTCAGTTATTAAGTTAATATTTGTTTTGAGTAATTACCAAACGTGTACCACCCTTTAACATCAGTTATACCATAATTGATATGTCATTTGGATCGGCCTGTGCACTATGATTGATAGTGCTCGTAAGAGAACCCAAAACACTTCGTTTATTGTAAGTGTATTCAAGGTTTTGAAGTGCGCGGTTCTTACGTCAAATAAATTAATAGACGAAAATATCAAGTGAGTTGTGCGTAAGTACCTTTTGAAAACGGTTGGGTTCCTAAAAAAAACGTGTTTGTGTCATGTTTTGCGTCATTTGTTAGATAGAAAAAAGGTGATTTAGTTACTAGTATGGTCTCATTTTTACGAATTTTACATAACTTTTTTCAAGACCACTCGTAATTACTTTGCCTAATTTAGACTTTGTTGTGGGTATGCGAAGACCTCCAGCTGTGTTGATTTGTATTTTTTTCATGCAAATTAAGCCGTAATTGTATGATATCTTTCTGGGAATGAAAGTAATAAGGAATCCACAAAAGATGGCTTGGTGTGGAACCCTTATTAATGATAATAACTGTGGCTTCTTCTATACATAATACTCAAATCCGTCACTTTTATAAGCTTATTTCGCAGCATTGGGCTTTAAAATGTTTTCTTTCTTTAAGGAAAAAGGGACTTTGGTAATGTTCGAATACCAGCATCAGGTTCACTTGGTGTATCCCAGTTTGCAAAACAGAAACAAAATACTTTTTGAAAGTTGGCTCTATTTGTCATCGAAGTTGCTAGAAAACATTGTGGGAAAAAATAGCACAAACACACACATTTACGCAACACTGGTGTTTTTTCTTTCTTTCAACATTTTCTTGCAAATTCGATGACCAACTGAGCCAACATTGCCACAGATTTTGAGTATACGGGTTTTGAAAATTACCAAATGTGTCCAGTGCCCTCAGAACAACAGAAAAGTAAAAACATAAATAATTTAGTCACAAATCATGATTCTGGTAGATGTGTGGTCAATCTAACGTATATTCCGGGCCAGCTTGGGACTATCCAAGATTCCTTGTTGGAATTTCGACCGGAATTCATTACGGGGTTGCCATTTTGACCTCAATACAACCGGGTCAGACTGTCAGAGTAAATAAGAACGTCTTGCTGTGTGATTGACGGGCGGATTCCCTCCTCGTCTCACTTCAAGTAAACAAACCTCGCCGGGAACCACTTAAAAGTGATGTTCTTGCTGCTCCAATCGTAACATACAATATTTGTACAACTCTCCTTCCGAAAATAAAATAAAAAATATGTTAATGGAAACATACAACATGAAACAGAACATTCATTAACATATGCCATCAAATTGATACGTAGTATATGCCCTGCAGAATTGGTTGCTTCCAAGTTGCCTGTAATTTGCCAGTACAAGTTTACTCCCGTGACAAGATAGCCATTTCCATCATGTTTATGGTTTAAATTCCACCAGCCATTTCAGTAAACTCTTTTTGTAATTTGCTGTTCTCATCTTAGTATTAATGTTCTTTGCTGTACGTCTTGAAAGTGTAATTTTTGTTTCTTATTCTTTTTTTTTTAATGTTTATTTTAAATGGTTAGTTGTGAACTCTGTCTTGTCAAGCCCCGGCTTTTGAAGGGTGTCAACATATTCATATACTAAATTCGATATTATTGAATTAATTTGTTTGATGATGATGATGATGATAATGATGTGGAAATAAACGTTGCATTGAAACCGCATTGAATTGAACCGATAAGCATTCGGTACACAACTTTAAACAGTATGTTGTACTCCAAGTCTACATCATATTTTCGAAAAGGCCACCACTTTCATTGCACGCTGCTTTTGCGGCTTGTTACCGTGTAAGTTTTTATGCTAACCAAATTGTTTAAGTAATTACCAATAGTGTCTGGTACCTTTAAACCCCGCAGTGAGGGCCGTTGCCAGCACGTGATGACATCATAGAGCTATATAGCAGAGTGTGGGTTCGAATCCCCAGCCATGACACTGTGTTCTTGAGCAAGACACTTAACCATTGCTTCGTCCTTCGGATGGGACGTAAAGCCGTTGGTCCCATGTGTTGTGTAACGCATGTAAAAGAACCCAGTGCACTTATCGAAAAGAGTAGGGGTTCGCCCCGGTGTTCCTGGTTGTGGCTGCTTAATGCGCCGTAGCACCTTGTAAACCCATATTAGGTGCTAAATAACTGGGTCTCAGAATTCATCACTGCAATAACCTATCTTTCTGAAAGTTTGTATCTACTCAGCGCCTCGAGTACCTTGTTTGGTAGATACGTGCGCTATATAAGACTTCGATATTATTATGGTTGACACGCATTAATGTTTCAATAGTCTTTACCTTGGTCAGCTTATATTCCATGAATTCCTAATTGGGCAATGCCGAACGTTCATAGAGGGTGTTGATCAAAGGTTAGTGATTTGGTTATAGGACCTTTACATTCTATTAGAACAGCGTCATGCAACTCCTTTATACCTTGTAAACACTGGTAAGCTCATAATTCCATGAATTCCTAATTGGGCAACGCCGGACGTTCAGAGAGGGTGTTGATCAAAGGTCAGTGATTTGGTTAAAGGCAGCGGACACTATTGGTAATTACTATAATTACTAGCATAAAACCTAACTTGGTAACGAGTAATGGGGAGAGGTTGATTGTGAGAAACGGCTCCCTCTGAAGTGACATAGTTTTCGAGAAAGGAGTAATTTTCCACGAATTTGATTTCGAGACCTCAAGTTTAGAATTTGAGGTCTCGAAATCAACCATCTAAACGCACACAACTTCGTGTAACAAGGGTATTTTTTTCTTTCATGAATATCTCGCAACTTCGACGGCCGATTGAGCTCACATTTTCACAGGTTAGTTATTTGTATGCATATGTTGAGATACACCAACTGTGAAGAGTAGCCTTTGATAATTGCCAATAGTGTCAAGTGTCTTTAAGGAGGTGTGCGGCACAAAAATCTGTCAGCAACATTTGTGTACAGAAAATTCGCCATGTATATATGAAACAGCAGTACACAATTTTATTATTATTTTAAGCAAAGTGATAAGTTTAAAACTGACCCAGGCCCATGGAACGGTAAACAAATTCACGGCTCAGCTTACCGTAAGCAGAGAAACGGCGCTTGCGGAAGCAGGGAATGATGTGCTCACATCAAGCGTATTAAAATTATCGGGTAAGCGGTGAACTTTGGCTTCTGCGTGTCGGGCTCCGCGGCATTCTACGCTTACAGAAATTCGGCGCTTGCACTTTAGTAATCACAGATCGTAAGCGCAGAATTCGGCGGTAAGCAGAACCAGCTGGCCCAGCTCTTTGCTTTGACCTTTTAACGGTGACGAGAAGTAGGCCAAACCTGTCGACCGTCTTTACGGCCCCTCTTAGAGTTTTGATACGAGCCGCTTGTGGCCACAAAGCTCTCCAAAGATTAAATAACTGTAGCTAGCGTTGAGTTTATAATGTAGATCACGCGTTGTTCCACTCTGTACATGGTCATTGAAAAAGCTGAATCGAGAAGTCTGGTACAAACATTCTATCTTCTACTTTGTTTTGCGGCTTGAGGCAAAACTAGTTACTATCATTTCAAGAATACGTAATATCGCCAAGGATGTTCCTCCAATTTCCCCATAAATAAAAGATTCACTATTTTGCGCGGAATGAATGTTTTACACAGTGGGAAGGGACTGACGCTATTGGTTGTATAATTATTGTGATTAAAATTTTTATTATTTATGTCTTTGTTTTATCTGTCCGGTCGGTACGTTCTTGTTCCTGTTTACTTTTTGTTTGTCTGTCCGTCGGGAGGGAATTACTCAAGCCGCCATATTTAATTTCACTGCCTCGTAGATAATGCCATCATTTTGGTTGCTTCTTTAAAGACACTGGACACTATTAGTAATTGTCAAAGACCAGTCTACCCACTTGCTGTATCTCAACATATGCATAAGATAACAAACCTGTGCCAATTTGAGCTCAATCGTTCGTCGAAGTTGCAAGATAATAATGAAAGCAAAAACACCCTTGTCGGAGAAGTTGTGTGCTTTCAGATGCTTGATTTCGAGACCTCAAATTCTAAATCTGAGGTCTCGAAATCAAATTAGAGGAAAATTACCCCTTTCTCGAAAACTACATTACTTCAGAGGGAGCCATTTCTCACAATGTTTTATACTACCAACAGCTCTCCATTACTCATAATCTCATAGTCAGATTTTATGATAACAAATAAATTATTTTGAGAAAATTACCACTAGTGTACACTGCCTTAAAAGTAAGGTGGGCGTACTACTATGTGTTCTGTAACCATTCTTCAAATTAAAGGCAATGCAAACTTACATTGTAAGTAGTACATACAACAGCTTTCGATAGAATAAAGCATTGTAAACCAAACATTTCACTTCCAGGTTTTTATCTCTAAATGTGACCCACTCTGTGAAAATGAGTCGCATGTCGCCCAATGCAATATTAAGTTATGGACAGTTTAATGTGGAAAATGTAAAAAAAGAAAGAAAAAAAAATTGTTTTCTTTTTCTTTTAAAGATCTTTAGTTGCATGGTTAACCTTTAGAACACTTGCTTTTAGGCAATAAAGCTATGAATACAACAGTTTTGTGATCATACTCATGTCTAATTTGTATCCTTTTGCACACAATGGTAGTTTAATATATCATTTTACTTGTAATTATTTTTTCACAAAAAATGGTGAAGTGGCTAACTTCAAACGGGAGTAACTCAGCAACGCGATACACAAAGCTTAGACATATACCAAAATACTGCTGCTGATGTGTTCTTTCCAGCCATGCATATAACTCAATTCCTGAAATTGCCTACATCTGACTCATTTTCACAGAGCGGGTCACAAATTTGCTTCTCAGAAACGTTACTGTTCGAAACGTTTCTCGGATTGTTTATTCCATCATTCGCCTGTCGCGGACGTAATCGCTGCGGATTTCCGAAGATCTCAAAAACGCGACAATGTAAAAGGAAATTGTTAACGGTTAGTTTTATTGTACATTTTGAGATAGACTAAACAATGTTAAAATATTCAGTTTAAAAATTACAAAACTACTCATCATTTGGCCGCTATAAACATGAAAATAAATCCCCAGTAAAAGGTTAGGGTTGAAATAACTAAATGAGATGCAAAATGGGTATAGGGAGAGGTGACGACGAAATTAAGAATGACCCAAATTCCATTCCGCCGTCAAAATCAAGGATGCACCGAAATATTTACAAAACGAGATTCGGTTCTTCCGTGTCTATTCATTTATGTTGACATTCATATCTCTACATATCCTTTCTGGACCCAACTCTACATGTCTGCATTTATGCGCAGCCCATGCGACAACTTAATGAAATAAATTTCGTGGGAAATATAATATACATAAACAAGCTTATGGTTAAGTGTTCAACAGTATACAGTTTTTTATGCAAAGTAGTTTTCTGCCGTGTTGGAGTTTGCAATGCGCATGTGTGATTCGGAGACGGGTGGTCTGCGCGTCTCTGGTGAGGGTGGGTGAGTGAAGCGAGTTTACCGGGAGGGCTACTTCAGAGAAAACTGCGAGTCTTGAAAGACACGGACGTGGTCGGGTTGCGCTGGTTGGATCTTATCGAATGAATATAAATCTTGTCTTTAACTCAAATTGCTGAATGAAGGTATCTGCATAATTAGAGCGGCTGGATATTCTGAAAGGTGCGTATATTTTTTGCTTGGTTCACACACAAGAAAAACAAACAAAATTTGTTTGTATCTTTTCAGACGTCGTTTTTTTTTTCTAAGATTGCTTTTTTGTGTATTTTGTGTGTTTGTTTTTGTGTTTGTTTTCCTTTCTTTCAATTGTATGATGAACGTTCATTCACCTCTTGTACATTAACAGCGTGTACATATTTTTGTATTAAAAAAACGGTTTATGCTTTAAGACATTTTGAGTACTTGCAGCTCGGGATAAGAACTGACAGTTGTGTCCATTTGTTTGTCCGTCTGGTTGTTTTGTTGTTTGTTTCATTCTTGTTGACTCTCTCTTCATTTCAATTGTGTGGTGTTCGTTCATTCATCCCTCGTACATAAACAGCGCGCACATATTTCTGTGTTAAAAAAAACCCGGTTTATGCAATTTATTGTTTGAAGTCATTTTTAGTGCTTGCTGCTCGGGATAAAAACTGGCAGTTGTGTCCATTTGTTTGTCCGTCTGGTTGTTTTGTTGTTTGTTTCCTCTTTGTCGACTCTCTCTTTATTGTTGTTCATAAACAGCGCGTACATTTTGGTTTTAGGAAAAAAATGGTTGGCGCTTGTTATAACGACTTAGTCATTTTCAGCGCTTGCAGCTCGGTGATAAGAACAAAAAAGTTGGGTCCATTTGTTGCGTTGTTTGTTTATTTGTTTGTTTGTTTGTTTGTTTCCTTCTTGTTGAATTTTCTCTTTATTTGGATTGTATGGTGTGCGTTCAATTCCCCTCTTGTTAAAGGCAGTGGGCACTATTGGTAATTACTCAAAATAATTATTGCCATTAAACCTTACTTGGTAACGAGTAATGGGGAGAGGTTGATGGTATCAAACATTGTGAGAAACGGCTCCCTCTGAAGTGCCATAGTTTTAGAGAAAGACGTAATTTTCCACGAATTTGATTTGAGGTCTCGAAATCAACCATCTGAACGCACACAACTTCGTGTGACAATTGTGTTTTTTCTTTCATTATTATCTCGCAAGTTCGATGACCGATTGTGCTCCAATTTTCACAGGTTTGTTATTTAATGTTTATGTTGAGATACACCAACTGTGAAGGCTAGTTTTTGACAATTTCCAGTTAGTGTCCACTGCCTTTAATGAGTAGTGCGTACATAATCTGTTTTATTGAAAACAAAACAAAATGCTTTTCTCCTGACGATGACTAGAGCAAGCTAGTCGAAACGTTGAGACCAATTCAGAACTGACTCCGCGGCAGTACGGTTAATTACGATCCTGTAAGCTAAAGTAGTAGTCCAGTCTATTTTCTATACCATCTGCCCTGGTACTAGTTTTAAAAAGCAGGACAGTTCTTTTGAGAACTGAGAAGTCTCCTGAACCTCCGATTATCTACTCCACGGCAGTAGAATAAAGCAAGTAGATACACACATGGTGTTACCGCAAACCAAATAATATACATTGATACCTCACCATGCAATGCCTCAAATCCTATAAAATGCTTGTTGTTAACAATTTCAGCGATTGCAGCTCGGGATAGGTGCTAAAACTTGGGTCCATTTAATTGCCTGCCTGTCTTGTTGTTTTGTTGTTTGTTTCATTTTGTTTGATTCTATCTTGCTCTCACTCGTACATGTGTTCGGGGATTTGGGGGGGGGGGGGTCGTTTACACTCAAATTGTAATGAAGTAAATACCAGAGAATTGTTATCAATTTGAAATACTACGGCAACGTTGAGGATATCTCGATTAAGTATCTTCCTTAGCCGTAGTCTAAGAAATGACTTTTTCTTATTGATTTTAAATTGTTATTTATGAATATATTGTTTAGGCTCTGACATCTGAAGTGAGCTTTGGCGGCAATTTAGACTGCAAGTTAAGGCAATTAAGTTGTCAGTTTTCAATACAATTTGTTTTTGTTTGAAACAAACCATACACAAAAAAACGATCGTAGATCTTGATTTGGTTTCTGCAGTTACATGTACAACTCGTCAAAACGCTTTTCCATCAGAAAACAAACACTTTTAGAACAGATAAGAGATAAGCATCAGCAAGAACACAACAATTTGCCAATACGTGTTGCCGCTATACATTTGAGGACAAAAACTGTCGATTGTTGATTTATCAATTTTGGTTTTCACCCATGCACCGATGTTTGTTAGCACTGTATACTCAGTACTTTCCCGAGTCCTGTGGAAACAAGAAATATCACACGCGTATTACTCGGGTGGGATTCGAACCCACGACCCTTGTTGATTTATCTCACACAAAGTTGGAACCACCATCTTGCTTATAAAGGTTTCCTCGTAAAGTGTGGTTTTTGTGCGTGGGAAGTGTCTCTGAAAATGCACTTCGAATTTTCGGCTTAGTTTCGATCGAAACTCGCGCTTACAGACGTGTACGGAATATCGAGTAAAACATAAACACTTTAGCCTCTACGTCTAGAGAAAATGTGACAACATAATTTGATAAAAATATCACCCAAAGGTCGTTTGTGTGCTCCTGTTTCATGACAGCGAGAGAATGTGCTAAACAAACCTCACGCAAGACAATGATGGACTGTTTCGTCCAATATGTAGACAACATACACAGTTTCTAGTTATCTATAACCTACTTTATCTTCTTGCCTTGCTCTCAACCAACCGCCACGCTCAAGCTTGCGATCTGGGCCCAATTTCATGGCTCTGCTTACCGTAAGCACAGAATCGGCGCTTACAGAAGCAGGGACTTATGTGCTTTCGTCAAGCGTATTTCACGGGTTAGCGGCGAATTTTAGAGTCTGCGCGTGCGTAGGCTACTCCACGTTTTTACTAGGCATTCTTTGCTTACAAGGCTAGCGCAGAAATTCGGCGCTTGCACGTAAGCGGGAAATGATCATCGTAAGCCCAGAATTCGGCGGTAAGCAGAGCCATGAAATTGGGCCGTGCTTCTGACATCACATACATATTAATGAACACTCAACCATCAGAACACTTTCATCTGCTCACAACTGGGCCCAGTTTCATGGCTCTGCTTACCGTAAGCATTGAATCGGCGCTAACGAAAGCAGGGAATTCTGTGCTTACGTCAAGCGTATTTCACGGGTTAGCTGCGATTTTGGCTTCTGCGCGTGTGTACTCCACGTTACTAGGCATTCTACGCTTACAAGGCTAGCGCAGAAAATTGGCGTTTGCAAGTAAGCGGGGGTTCGTGATCGTAAGCCCAGAATTCGGCGGTAAGCAGAGCCATGAAATTGGGCCGTGCTTCTGACATCACGTACATATTAATGAACACTCAACCATCAGAACAGTCTAATCTGCTCACAACTGGACTTTCTCCTTTATTGCTCACCGAATCTGGAACAACCTCTTAGTACGCATCAGAAATTGCAACATTCTGACATTTTTAACAAATCTCCCAGAACTCATTTGTATCAGATGTAATTTGTTTTGCTCTTTTCAGCGATTTGATCTTGATGTAAAGGCACTTTATAAATATTTAGTTTTATGTATGTAGATGTGTTTGTATGTGATTGTAAATTACCATGTAGTGGACACTATTGGTAATTGTCAAAGACTAGTCTTCACAGTTGGTGTATCTCAACATATGCATAAAATTAAAAAACCTGTGAAAATTTCAGCTCAATCGGTCGTCGAAGTTGCGAGATAATAATGAAAGAAAAAACACCCTTGTCACACGTAGTTGTGTGGTTTCAGATGCTTGATTTTGAAACCTCAAATTCCAAATCTGAGGTCTCGAAATCAAATTCGTGGAAAATTACTTCTTTCTTGAAAACTATGGCACTTCAGAGGGAGCCGTTTCTCACAATGTTTTATACTATGAACAAATATGTTAGTCCTGTGAACAAATATCAAAGACATGCTACTCGGGTGGAATTCAAACCCACAAGCTTTGAAATTCTAGGTTAGTGTCTTGCTTCGCCCGGCCCCAGCGGCCAGTCTATCCAGGACCGCTGGGATGGGCTAATCGCTTGCACAGATTCTTGTTCAGGAAGTACGTCATGTATGCAGTGCATAGAAATATGGTGCAGAGTGAGTGTGATGCATGATGGGACTGCGCATTATTAAAACGATGAGCGTGCATGATGCGTTGCCCACCCCGGCGCCTTTGGTTAAAGCAAGGCGCTGGGGACGAGCGAAGTGTCTTGTTAACTAGACTACCGAGGTTGCCCGGTAACTGTGGCTGCAGTTTGAAGCTGACTTTTCATGTTGGAGCCGAGCTGTATCCCACGGGAGTTGGTGACGAGCGTTAATGATTGCTGAACCTCTCATTTAAAGTACAGACCGCGAGGAACAAATGAAAGAGCAGTCATTCGTGTTTATAAATAGGTAAATAATGATCAGACACAGAACATAGTTAGGTGACCGATTTACAAGTTGCCAAAACCATGCATACGTTGCTTGGCGTAAGGTGTACTTTCATTAGAGCATTACGCACAACTTGTGGAGAAAACTTGGATTTCCAGCATTGTATGAACATTACATTAATGGTAAGAGAAAAAAATAAATTCTTCAGATTTACGTAAAACTTACAAGGTTGAAAACTTAAGATAAAAACACGGCCTAATGGTGATGAAAGCAGAACAATATCCCTTGAAGTATTTCTGTCTGAAATGTCATATTTGATGAGAAATAAATACAATTAATTTCTTGTTTGGAGTTTATCGCTCGGTGAGGTTTTCATTCATTTTTTTTTGGTTTTGAATCGATGTCATGCATAATTCGAATCGGCTGTTCACTATTTTCTCGTGACCCAGATGGCCGATCGATCTCAAACTTCTACAGGTAGATGTATATGGTGGATTACACAAAGTGCTTACACTGCCAGCAACTGTTCTGTCAGCCAACAAAATCCGTAATCATCCTTTTAAGCCCGTACATTACAGGATTTAACAAGCTAAAGTATTCTTCGCGAGTCACCACGGCTTACAAATCGCGTTTGTACGTGACGCAAACACTAAACTACGCGCTGTTTTCTAATCGTTACTCAAGAAATCTCGCATTTGTAATAATAGGATGAAGTTTTTTTTACCGACACGGCTAAAACTTGTGTAGCCTACATGGCATAGTGATTAGATCTAAAACGGATAGGCCAATAGGTGGTTTCCTCGTGACGTCATTATGGGACCATTTTTACGCGTAACATTTTGACAAGTATTTACTTTGCGTGAATACCGCGTGCGGCAAATGTCCTGCTCCATGGTTGGTCAAAAACTATGTCACATCAGAGGGAGCCGTTCTTCACAATGTTTTATACCATCAACTTCTCCCAATTACTCGTCACCAAGTAAGGTTTTATGCTAATAATTATTTTGAGTAATTACCAATAGTGTCCACTGCCTTTAATGGTCTCTACGAAGCAGACAGTGTTAAGCAAGTTAAGCAAGGCACCCTAGTTAAATTGCTGTTGTGTGAACGGGCTTATAGGCAAACTCGGGGTCTGCTTTGAATGTCTCTTCGAAGCAGAGCAAGTTAAGCAAGTGACCCTAGTTAAATTGCTGTTGTGTGAACGGGCTTATAGGCAAACTCGGGGTCTGCTTTGATGGTCTCTTCGAAGCAGAGCAAGTTAAGCAAGTGACCCTAGTTAAATTGCTGTTGTGTGAACGGGCTTATAGGCAAACCCGGGGTCTGCTTTGATTGTCTCTTCGAAGCAGAGCAAGTTAAGCAAGTGACCCTAGTTAAATTGCTGTTGTGTGAACGGGCTTATAGGCAAACTCGGGGTCTGCTTTGATGGTCTCTTCGAAGCAGAGCAAGTTAAGCAAGTGACCCTAGTTAAATTGCTGTTGTGTGAACGGGCTTATAGGCAAACTCGGGGTCTGCTTTGATTGTCTCTTCGAAGCAGAGCAAGTTAAGCAAGTGACCCTAGTTAAATTGCTGTCGTGTGAGCGGGCTTATAGGCAAACTCGGGGTCTGCTTTGATGGTCTCTTCGAAGCAGAGCAAGTTAAGCAAGTGACCCTAGTTAATTACTGTCGTGTGAAAGGGCTTATAGGCAAACTCGGGGTCTGCTTTGATTGTCTCTTCGAAGCAGAGCAAGTTAAGCAAGTGACCCTAGTTAAATTGCTGTTGTGTGAACGGGCTTATAGGCAAACTCGGGGTCTGCTTTAATGTGCTCTTCGAAGCAGACAGTGTGAAAGCTTATATCATGTTTATCACCTGCAACAGGTCCCCCCAATCCATGATAAGTGGGTTAAACGATATGGTCGTTCACACACTATTGATCGTCGTCAATCATACGTGAGATGCCATCGGCGATATGCACCGTGTATTCATACCGTTGTCTTTGTCTAGGTGCTGTAGGGATCCTTGTACAACGTGCGTATGATGGGAAATATCTTAATTAAACAACTTGTTTGGATGAAACAGATTGCGCAAACAGTCTCCCCGGAAATCAAACGCAATTCATATAAACAAACGCAATTCATATAAAAGGAAATGTCAAAGTTCGCGCAATTAACGGATAGCGCTCGAGGCTCGTGCTTTTTGTGTTTAGAATGAGATTTCCCCCTGCAAGCAGTCAGTGCAACCATGGAAGGAGAAGAAGAGCAATAACGAAAACAAATTAAGCTCTTGTTTGTGTTTCATTAGTTGTTCATTTTGTTTTTCTTTTCTGAAGATCTCCTAACGATGACTATAGAAAAGGCTTTAAGAGACCAATTTAAGAACTTCCTCCATACACTGCAGTTATTAACTACAATAACTATAGGCTAAATAAGTAGTCCCAGCCGATTTTCTTCTTTCCGCCCGGGTAGAAGTTAAAAACAGGACAGTTCTCTTAAGAACTGAAAAGTCTCCCGAACAACTAGATAAATTTACTCCGTGGTAGTAGAATATAGAAAGACAGTTCTCTAAAGAACAAAATCTACCTAGCAAGAGATACACACATGTAGCCTTTCTCTTGCATCTGGAAGCACACATGCAACAAGGGCGTGTTTCTGTCTTGCGACTTCCACGACCGATTGAGCCAAAGTTTTCGCATAAATTTGTAATGGTATGTATATGTTGAGATACACCAAGTGAAAATACAGGGCCCAATTTCATGGCTCTACTTACCGTAAGCACGGAATCGGCCCTTATGGAAGCAGGGAATTCTGTGCTAACGGCAAGCGTATTTCACGGGTTAGCGGCGAGTTTTGGCTTGTGCGCGTGCGTACTCCACGTTTATACTATAGGCATTCTGCGCTTACAAGGCTAGCGCAGAAATTCGGCGCTTGCAGGTAAGCGGGGAATCATGATCGTAAGCGCAGAATTCAGCGGTAAGCAGAGCCATGAAATTGGGCCCTGGTCTTTGTAGACCCGGGTTGCTTTTTAGCGGTTTGGGAAAGATTTTTTTTGTACTGACCAAATGTTCACAGGGTAAATTTAAATTTGTATTCCAGTGTGTGGTTGTTGCCTGGGAGTTAACTGAACATTATATCTGCTCTATGGTTATATCAACACAATTTCACAGGTTCTTGTTTTTAATGTGAGGTGGTGGGAAACACTTTAATGATTATGGGATTTGAGGCATTGCATGGTGAGGTATCAATATATATTTGGTTTGCGGTAACACATTTCAAAGAGCTGCTTAAGCACAACATGTTGCTTAAAGGCAGTGGACACTATTGGTAATTGTCAAAGACCAGTCTTCTCACTTGTTGTATCTTAACATATGCATTAAATAACAAACCTGTGAAAATTTGAGCTCAATCGGTCATCAAACTTCCGAGATAATAATGAAAGAAAAAATACCCTTGTCACACGAAGTTGTGTGCGTTTAGATAGTTGATTTCGAGACCTCAAGTTCTAAACTTGAGGTCTCGAAATCAAATTCGTGGAAAATTACTTCTCTCTCGAAAACTATGGAACTTCAGAGGGAGCCATTTCTCACAATGTCTTATACCATCAACCTCTCCCCATTACTGGTCACCAAGAAAGGTTTTATGCTAATAACTATTTTGAGTGATTACCAATAGTGTCCACTGCCTTTAAGCAAAAAAATCCTTACCTAGTAAAATTAATTTACCCGCCAAAACTCCACTCAATTGTTATGCTAAGTAAACAACAGCTAAATACCATTCACAAGCAATGTATATGGCTTGAAATTCTGGCCAGTAAAATAAGTGAGCTATTTTCGTGCTTAAGCGAATTTTTTGCTTAAGCAGCTCTATGAAATTGGCCCCATGTGTGTGTCTATTATAACGGTGTTAAATTATTTCATAAAAAATAACTTTCAATCATAACAAAATCCCAACATTTTTTTGTATCGTGAGGAGAAATTGAACCAGAAATTGTAGCAGTAGAATTTTGTATCTACTTTTCAGAATGTCAGTTATTTTACATCAAATAGTCCCGCGGGTGAGGATCTCTGGCCTATAGGGTAGCATTTTGTTTCAACAAAGCTAACTTCTAGTTATTGTAAAAATGTAATAATGCGCTGCATCAATTCGGTTATTCTTAAAATTGTACATTATAAAAATTTTTCCATTAAAGATTCTTAAAGGCAGTGGACTCAAAATAATTATTGGCATAAAACCTTACCTGGTGACGAGTAATGGGGAGAGGTTGATAGTATAAAACATTGTGAGAAACAGCTCCCTCTGAAGTAACGTAGTTTTCGAGAAAGAAGTAATTTTCCACGAATTTGATTTCGAGACCTCAAGTTTAGAACTTGAGGTCTCGAAATCAAGCATCTGAAAGCACACAACTTCGTGTGACAAGGGTGTTTTTTCTTTCATTGTTTTCTCACAACTTCGATGACCATTTGAGCTCAAATTTTCACAGGTGTGTTATTTTATGCATATGTTGAGATACACCAAGTGAGAAGACTGGTCTTTGTCCAGTGTCTTTGACATTCGAGAAGTACATTCATACAGCCACATAATTTGCTTTTGGCCATTTTGCGAGCAAGTTGCTCATTCTGGGCAGCTTTGTTGTGTGAATTCTCACAGGAGACCTTTTCGCAAAATAAAACTCGGTGTATGCGCGCTTTGGGGCATAGCATAAGGTGCATGCTAGGCAAGTTTGATTACTAGATAGGCCTGGGTCCAATTTCATAGAGCTGCTAAGCACAAAAACTCGCTCAGCATGACATTTCTTCCTTAAATGAACAAATGAACACGTTGCCTCGGTCGAGTTGGGATTGTGAAAAGCGTTTGTAACAGTTTGTTATAAAATGCATATGGTTAGAAAGAGGTTATAAAAGTAGAATACAATGATCCACACAAACATGCCTCGAAAATGCACGGTTTTCCGTTTACCTCGTCGACTAACACGGTCGGCTATTTATGGGAGTCAAATTGTTGACTTCCATTAATGGCCGACCGTGTTAGTTCGCAAAGTAAAAGGAAAACCACGCAATTTTGAAACAATTGTTCAATGGATCATTGTATTCTACTTTTAAAACATCTTTCCAATCATATACATTTTATAACAAACGGTTACAAACGCTTTTTATAGACCAACTCGTTCCTTTAATAAAGTGGGATTACCAACCGAATTTCCACAAGAAAACAACAGCTGAGTACCAGTATCGAGCAATATGAAACAAACGGACATTTGGTTGGTAGCCCTGTTTTTATCAAGGAAGAAACTTCATGCTAAGCAAATGTGTGTGCTTAGCAGCTCTTTGAAATTAGGCCCAGCATACACCTTATTCAACTTTTGGCGCTTGTGCGCAATTGGTACTTAGCGCAAAAGGTCTATGATGATCATGTATAAGTATATATACGTTCGCCCGTGGCATACCGCAAGGGATTAAGCAAAAAAAAAAGACAAATCGTCTCGGATGTTGAAATCTCATTCAAACTGTTTTTGCCTCAGTCTACTACTGTACCACACGAATGAGAAGAAACTGTCACCCCAGGGCAATGTGAGAATTGCATCTGAGGTTAAAGGAGCACGTTGCCATGGATCGGTCGAGTTGGTCTTTGAAAAGCATTTGTAACCGTTTGTTATGAAATGCATATGGGTAGAAAGATGTTGTAAAAGTAGAATACAATAATCCACACAAACATTCCTCGAAATTGCGTGGTTTTCCTTTTATCTCTTCGACTAACACGGTCGGCCATTTATGGGAGTCAACTTTTTGACTCCCATAAATGGCCGACCGTGTTAGTTCGCAAAGTAAAAGGAAAACCACTCAATTTCGAGGCAATGTTGTGTGGATCATTGTATTCTACTTTTAAAACATCTTTCCACCATATGCATTTAATAACAACCGGTTAGAAATGCTTTTTATAGACCAACTCGTCCGATCCAAGGCAACGTGTTCCTTTAATGTATTTTGCTCAGGTTTGTTTTCTGACAAACACGGTAGTCATGGCTTTGATATTTTTCTTAGGTGAATCGGGCCAAGACATTAATCATTTCGAAGGTCTCATTCTGAGGTTTACTCGTTACACGCCTCGAGGCCCAATGCACATCGGAACAATATTCTAATTCACTGTGACCAAAAACCTTTTAAATTTGAGACTGCGTATAAAAAAAAAAGTCACAAGACTTCAACATGATTCAAACCTCTATAGCCTTACGTCAAAAATTGACAAATTTAAAGGGTCTGGGTACATTTTGTAGGACACAAAGCGAGATGTCCACAGACATTAAAGACACTGGACGCTATTATAAGTTATCACACAAGCGCGAGTGGAATACGGAAAAATATAGCGCTTCTGCGTCCCATATCCAACGAGGCCGAAGGCCGAGTTGGATATGGGACGCAGACGCGCTATATTTTCCGTATTTCCACGAGCGCGCGTGTGATAACGTATTTATCTTTAAGCAAACTTGGCGCGTGACATAGAACACACAAGACGCATGGTAGTGATATTAGCCGTGCAATATAGGTTTTTATCACCACTCCATTCTGCCAAGCTGATTGGAGGATTAGCGCGTACTTGAAGATAATAGTAATTGTCAAAGACCAGTTTTCTCACTTGTTGTATCTCAACATGCATAAAATAACAAACCTGTGAAAATTTGAGCTCAATTGGTCGTCAAATTTGCGAGATATGAATGAAATGAAAAAACACCCTTGTTACATGGAGTTGTGTGCTTTATTTCAAGATCTCAACTTCTAAATCTGAGGTCTCGAAATCAAACTCGTGGAAAACTTACTTCTTTCTTGAAAACTATACTCCACTTCAGAGGCAGCCGTTTCTCACAATTATACTACCATTTTCTTATACTACCAACCTCTCCCAATACTCGTTACCAAGTAAGATTTTATGCGAATAACTATTTTGTTAGTAATTACCTTTTAACTCCCTTTGAACTTACACAATTTAAAAATAATGATGGTAGAAAACTTCCCTTAAACTATTACTTACTAGGGTGTTGTAGTATTTGCGATTGTAAAACAAGTCACATAAGTAATGTTGGTCTCTAAAGACGAAAATTATTTTAGCATGAATGTACTATTTCGCGACATTAATTTTTATTCATTTGCCAAACCGTAATACATCGTTAACTGTTTCTCATAACACTTTGCTCTCGAAAGCTTCTGTATATTATGTAGGCATATTAAACCAAAACTGAATGTTGCCATTAATTTTTAAGAGTCATTACCAAACGTATACCGCACTTCAAAGTGTAAAATACGGGTATTTTGAAATCACATATCCACATTTCAACCATGAACATTAGCGTATTTTACTTTGTGTTTTATTAATACGGAGGTAGAAATATTAATAATAATAATAATAATAATAATAATAATAATAATAATAATAATAATAATAATAATAATAATAATAATAATAATAATAATAATAATAATAATAATAATAATAATAATAATAATAATAATAATAATAATAATAATAATAATAATAATAATAATAATAATAATAATAATAATAATAATAATAATAATAATAATAATAATAATAATAATAATAATAATAATAATAATAATAATAATAATAATAATAATAATAATAATAATAATAATAAAACAGTATTTATATAGCGCAATATGAATTTGCATTCCTCAAAGCGCTTAACAGCAAAATGAACAGCATTACAAGAAAACAAAAACTAGAAATAGATCTATTTCTACATCCATGGTTTTAGAAGAGATGCTTTCCTGCGTACCACCCAACCCATTGATGTGTTTTACGCAATAACATGGATCGATGTATAGATTTTCACCATACCACATAAGTGAATCATCTTTAATTGTGACGCTCGACTCTTTCTCGTTGCCCGTGGCAAGCGAATGTGACAGTGGCAGTCACTCTTAACTCATCATTTTGCCCGAGGCAAGCGAATGCAACAAGGGCGAGTCTCCTATATAGAATGGTGGGTAGACTCTTAACAAATTATCCCCAGACAGAATGGACCTGGATCCGAGTCTCGTTGGGAACAGGACACATTTTAATTCTGAACTCAGTTTGACCCAGAATCTGTCTTGAAATGATCCAGAAATGAGTTAAATTTACGCAGAATCTGCAGGGGCAAAATCCGATTTCTGACCTTACTTTCGGTCAGCCCGACCAATTAAAGGCAGTGGACACTATTGGTAATTGCTCAAAATAATTATTAGCTTAAAACCTCACTTGGTGACGAGTATTGGTGAGAGGTTGCTAGTATAAAACATTATGAGAAACGGCTCCCTCTCTGAAGTGACATTATAGTTCTCGAGAGAGAAGTAATTTTCCACGAATTTGATTTCGAGACCTCAAGTTTAGAATTTGAGGTCCCGAAATCAAGCATCTCAACGCACACAACTTGGTGTGACAAGGGTGTTTTTTTCTTTCATAGTTATCTCGCATCTCCGACGACCAATCGAGCTTAAAACTTCACAGGTTTGTTATTGTATGCATATGTTGAGATACACCAAGTGAGAAGACTGGTCTTTGCAGTTACCAATAGTGTCCACTGTCTTTAAAATGATCCAGAAATGAAGTCCGTTTCACAGGAGAGCAATTTAGCGAGGGTCCCTTGCTAACTTGTAGCATGGTTGTACACATTTTCAAAATGTAGTCTACCCCGTGTGAAAGGATACCATATTGTTCTACTGTTCATTACAATTTCTCTCGCATAAGTTTGTCCAAAAAAGTGTCAATACATGTTCAACCATGCTAAAATTAAGCAAGGGACCTCGGTTTATAATGCTGTCGTGTGAATAGCACTTGTCCATTTACACGGTATACACATTGACACGCATTCCGGGTCAAGCTGACCCATAAATGGGTCTGGTCCTCTGGGACTCGAATCCGGGTCAATTCTGACCCGTTTTTTTTTAGAGTGCTTGCATACTAGCCTTGTATTAGGTTTCTGCCTCTGCACTGTAGTATAATACGAAAGTGTAAAGGCCGCCAATGCTACATGCATCTTGCATTACATAGTTTATTCTATTGTTTTTAATTTCCCTGCCAATGAATAGTTAAAAATATGTTGTTGTTGTTGTTGTTCTTGTTCTTGGTGGTGTTTTTTGTGTTGTTTTCTACTTCAGAAAGTCAACTATTTTACAATCCATGAATAAGTTCCAAAAGATGAATGCACTTGTTTATAGTTCCTTTACCCTGAAAATCATATTGCAAAACCATGCCCCATCTCTACCGGGAGCTTCTTTGTGTGAATTATAACCCTGGCCTAAAGGATCAAGACTTTTGAGAAAATGGTTTGATAAAATCCCGTCGTTCATACGGATAACAATCGTCAATCATCCTTGTCTAGGGATTTTGGTCGGCCTAGGAGATGTTCTTGACAGGATGGGCTTTTTTAAAGGCACTGGACACTATTGGTAATTACTCAAAATTTGTGTTGGCACAAAACTAACTTGGTAATGAGCAATGGAGATCTAGTGATAGTACAGAACATTGTGAGAAACGGCTCCCTCTGAAGTATGTAGTTTTTGAGAAAGAGGTAGTGTCTCACTCTAATAATATTAAAGGCTTCAGCTGAAGCTTTTACTATGCATTAAGGGTGTTTTCATTCATTATTCTCTTGCAACTTTGATGACCAATTGAGTCAACAGATTTGTTATTTGATGTGTATATATTGGCAAACACCAGGTGAGAATACTGGTCTTTGATAGTTACCAAAAAGTGTCCAGTGTCTTTAAGGCCAATATAAACTTCGATATAGGGTTTAGAAGGGCGGGCGTTGAGCAATCTCGTGGGACGTCATCAACCATTCATAAAAGTGCTTGAGGGGAAAATGAGAAAAAAAAAACTCAAATTTTTCAAGCAACAAGCATCTCCAGGTTTCCTCTAAGGAGTTTAAGAGTTGATAATAATGATATGAAGCTTTTTACCTCGGGTGTATTCCGATCTCAAAAACATACTTTAAAGCCATTGGACCCTTTCGGTACAGAAAAAAAAATTCACAGATTTACAAATAATTTACAGGGTTTACAGAAGGTAATGGTGAAAGACTTCTCTTGAAATATTAGTCCATGAAATGCTTTACTTTTTGAGAAAACGGTAAAACAATATAAATTCTCGTTAGCGAGAATTACGGATTTGTTATAAACACATGTCATGACACGGCGAAACGCGCGAAAACAGGAGTTGGTTTTCCCGTTATTTTCTCCCGACTCCGATGTCCGATTGAGCCTAAATTTCCACAGGATTGTTATTTTATTCATAAGTTGTGATACACGAAGTGTGGCACTTGGACAATACTGTTTACCGAAAGTGTATAATGGCTTTAAAGGGATCGTAAATATATATATTTCCTGATATAAAATAAATGGAACCCAGTGCTTGTTTCAATCCTATAAAGTTATAGTAACCATGAAACCAACCTGTGAAAATGATCACTTTTAGTTTCTCACTAAAATATTTGAATTTGATTTCGAGACCCCCGAGGTCTCAATTCAAGACATCTGAGCACACAACGTGTTCGCAATGGCTGTTTTTTCTTTCATTGTTTTATGGTAACTTTGACTTGCATACCCTCGCAACTTCGGCGTCCAAATTTTCACGGGTTTGTTATTTTTATGCATATGTTGGGATACACCAAGTGAGACGACTGGTCTTCGACAATAACCAATAGTGTTGTACGATCTGTATTCAGTCAGTCTTAGACCAGCGTTCAGATAGTGAAGTCATACCATAGTTTTAGCTACCATTATAAGTGTTCACAATTACTTCCCGCCAAACTTCCCGCTGATTCTGTTCAGCAGAGTGTGGGTTCATATCCCGGTCGTGACACTTGTGTCCCTGAGCAAGACACTTAACCATTATTGCTTCTCTCCACCCAGGGGTAAATGGGGACCTGTGAGGGCAGAGATGGTTCTTGTGATTGATTTAGCCGAGTAGCGCATTTGTTGCACGAGGCTGTGTACTCCCCAGAGAGCTGAGATGGTTTAAGGAGTGAATTAAGGCCCAGTGATCAGGGGTAATAATTTTGAAGCACTTTGAGACGCCCTCCGGGTATGAAAAGCGCTATATGAACTCAAATATTATTATAAATATTATTATTATTATGTTGGGATGCAACAAGTGAGACGACTGGTCTTCGACAATAACCAAAGGTGTCCAGTGCCTTAAAGTCTCAGATAACCACAAATAACTTCAAAGTTAGTTTTAATAACCCCAATAATATAGGTTTTCTCGGTCAATTTCGGAAAATGAACAGCCAATTTAACCACCAACCTATTCTATTTCGCGCAAAACCGAATGCTACTCAATAGGGTCATTCGATTTCGTTTTGGGATGAGTCAAATGTAATGTTGCGTCATTCGAATTAACAAAATAATAATTCAATTTAACAATTCATCAAAGCAGCAATCAAATTCGCAGACGCTTCTTGAGGCGTGTGTGTCACGAAAAAGAATGACGATACGCTAAATTGAACAGAGTGCTTAAGGAATTTGACTCAACCCAAAAAGAAATTGAATGGCCGAATTCTGAATGTGAAACGCAGTAACAACTGGAGAGGCAAAACAGCTTTAATTCGATTGCATGAAAATTAAATTGACTGCTCAGTTGCCGAATTTGACCGAGAAAACCTATACTAATACTTTGTTTTGCCAAGTTCATAAAAAATCGTCGACTCCTTGATAGCTTCAGAAATTGGAAGCGTCCACATTCCACGTTTAAGCGCGGATGTCCGTATGTCATTGTTCGTTAATTCAAACGTTCCTGCTGTCAGTAGTGTATTTTTTTGGGGGGTAACCGGCGATTAGTTCTCTCCAAATGACATATTATTTTTGTACAGTGTGGTTGTGCATTATGCACGGACCCGTTTTTTGTCCGAAAAACGGAGGTATACAAACGTGACACGCATGCAAACCACCCCGTTATGAAGCAAAGTATCGCTGTCATGGGAAATGGACGCCGTGCCCGTAGTTACGTCGCGGCACATTTTCGCTTCGGGACCAAACCTCCCGGCAGCTGCCACACATTGAAGTGACAAATAATGAGGCACAAGCCATCGGATGTTTACAGCCGGTAGAGACAAGTTTGTTCCCCGTTCTCGCCATGAGTGGGACACCTCCCCAGACGTTCTTTCATCGGAGTAATTACATCTTCAATTTCCCCTTTCTCAGCGACCGGACATCTGTCTTTGTTTACAGCCGTATTTCTCTACTTCCATGGACACCTAGAAGTGTCGACCATGAGACGTTTCGCAGACAACACAGGTGTATAAATGTCCACCTTCGTTAGCAATCTGTGTAATTAGGCTTTTTTGACTCCGCACTGCCCCATGAGGCCATGTTTTTATTAAAGTCCCTTTCACACGGGAGTAATTTAACAAGGGTCCCGTGCTAAATTGTAGCATGGTTGTAAACCTTTACAAAATGTACCTCGTGTGAAGGGACCTTGTTTCTACTGTCCGATGGCTCTCTTGTATATAATCTTGTCAAACATTGCTACATTTTACATCCATGCTTAAATAGCAAGGGACCCCCTGTTAAATTGCTGCCGTGTGATCAGCACTAATGTTAGTTTTAGATACGTACAGAGTTTTGTACGGTCAGCAGAGAAGACAGCCCTAATCACTACCGGTAGTTTGATCTCATTCGAGCCGCTGTGGGACGAAGCACCGTCAAGTAAACGGTCTGGTTCTTTTTGTAGGACACAAAACACAATGTCGAAATTTTAACTTTCCATCTACACAGTTTAAAGATAACAATGGCAGAAAGCTTCCCTTATAAGTAGAGCTATAACTTGCTGAGGTGCTGTATTTGTAGAGAATTGAGTTTAAAAAAAAATAAAGAAAATAATGATCGTCTCAATTTTAGCATGTGAAATGTATTTACCAGTTATATCCAATGTAAACCAGTGGACATTGTGTTTTGTGCCATACAAAAAATACACCGACCCTTTGAAGGCCCACGTATTTTTGTGTAACTACGTGATATCCATACGTGCCTCCGCCACAACTATTCATGGAGCATATAGACACAGTGCCATTACACTTATGTTGTTTACTAGCTATCAATCAGTACATCCGACCCGACCTAACAAATGAGACAATATAATAGAAACAAAATGTTACCGTTCTGGAACATTTTTATGAAACAAGCTTTCTGGTGGGATTTGCCCCCATGTCGCTTTCCTCTTTGATTTATTGTTTATTGTATGTCCATTTCATGCCTGTTTTGTTAGTTTTCTTAATATAATAATGTTTATTTCCTTCATACACTCCTGTATTTTCGTCTTTCTGTGATAAGGAAATAAATGTTGTGTGAATGAATAAATGAATGAAGTATAACAACTGTACTAGAGGACAGATATTGAAAACTATTAACCTGATGACGTCATCTTACTTTAACAGGCTCACAGCACCATTCAATGATCCAGAACACGAACACCTTGTTTTGGACTGGACATGTCAAAAACAAAACACGAAGTCTAGTTTTTTAGTTTGTTCTTGTTTTTCTTTCTTGCAGGTGGCCACTAAATTGACCTGCGTTAGAAGTGCAACGTTAGAAGTGCAACGTGCCGAAGGGTGTGAGTATTGTTATTTGTAGCTTCAACATAAATTCTTGACTGAATAACTTTGAAGACTTATTCGGGAACTTTGGGGGCGAGGGACAGTTTCCCAATGCTACCTACGTGCCAAGCTGTACGAGAACAAAGCATAATCTTCTGAAGTTGTTTTTTATTCCATCCCCTGTTCTTAAAGTACCGCAACTCAATCAACATACAGCAAGTGTAAGAGATTTCACAAAAGTATAGATATAAACTTTAAAATACGGTCAATTTATGGGCATATTTTGAATAAGTAATGAATTAGCAGGTTTCTTACAGCCTAGCAGTGTGAACTTAAGTTTAAATCCAATAAAGCAGTTCAAATTAACAGTCTAGATTTGATTTTCGGTTCAAGTTACATTTTAGCCCCAGCAATGAGCAGTTAGGGAGAACTGCGCCACCGATCGCATCTGCTAAGGCTGGGCCAAGAAGGGCAAATTAGAACTGATTGAAATTCAGGAATAAACTATAAATAAACAGTAAACTTGGGGGTACAACTAGGGGCAAGTTCGAACAGCGACCATTTGTCAATAACTAGTCAATATTCCATGGTTACCTATGCGATTACTCACCTTAGTACCAGCCAAAAACGTCAGTTGATCAACTAGGCAGTGGACACTATTGGCAATTACTCAAAATAATTATCAGCATAAAACCTCACTTGGAAAGGAGTAATGGGGAGAGGTCGATAATATAAAACACTGTGAGAAACGACTCCATCTGAAGTGACGTAGTTTTCGAGAAAGAAGTCATTTTCCACGAATTTGATTTCGAGACCTCAAGTTTAGAACTTGAGGTCTTGAAATCAAGCATCTGAAAGCACACAACTTCGTGTGACAAGGGTGTTCTTTTTTCATTGATATCTCGCAACTCCGACGACTAATCGAGCTCAATTTCTCACAGGTTTATTATATTGTGCTTATTATGAGATACACCAAGTGAGAAGACTAGTCTTTGACAATTACCAATAGTGTCCACTTGACCAATGTGTCAATATCTTTTGTGTGAGTGTTGGCTCTGTAAAGAGCCGGTGTGGGTTCGACGTTTCGACAGTTACTTTGGCTGTCTTCAGGAGAATCTTTCTTGGTTGAAAGTATAAGATAGAACCAACATTATCTTGATGTGTTATTTGTAATGGCTGAGATTGTGTGAGTTCCTTATCCTTATCGTTGTTATCGAGTGGTCACAATCTGTTGTCCATAGGTTGACCAAAAGGCACTGGACACTATTAGTATTTACTTTATGGGCCTCTCTTAATATTTATGAATGAGGTATGTCACAATGCTAACCCAAAACGAAGCGATGGGCACAGCCACTGCAAGTGGTGGCGGACTCGCGCCCATAGCCTTATTTTGGGTAAGAATTATGACGTCATGCATAAATATTAAGAGAGGCGTATTGTTAGTATAGAAACTCACTTGGTAACGAGTAATGGAGAGCTGTTGATAGTATAAAACATTGTGAGAAACGGCTCCATCTGAAGTAACGTACTTTTTTAGAAAGAGGTGATTTCTCACTCATGTAAGAAAATACTTCTGCTGAAGCCATTTATTATGCATCTGAAAGCACACCAAATAATGCAACAGGAGTGTTTTCTTTTCTTTCATCATACTCTTGCAAATTCGATGACCAGGTTTGTTATTTCATGCATAAGTTGAGATACACCAAGTGAGAATACAGGCCTTTGACCATTACCAAAATGTGTCCAGGCCTTTAAGCAGAAAATACTCATTGACAAATTTCTTTGCATAGAAAAAAAATGAGTTGTGTACCAGCAAAGGCAATGCAAACTTAAGGTAATTTTGGCTGGTGATCTATTTCTACTTAGCAAAACTATTCTGTGCTAAGCAATTTGTTGTGCTTACAGGCTTTATGAAATTGGGCCATTGTGTCCGTAGGTTAGGATTTCAAGAGATCTTAAAGGCAGTGGACACTATTGGTAATTGTCAAAGACTAGCCTTCACAGTTGGTGTATCTCAACATATGCATGAAATAACAAACCTGTGAAAATTTAAGCTCAATCGGTCATCGAAGTTGCCAGATAATAATGAAAGAAAAAAACACCCTTGTCACACGCTCAAGCTCTAAATCTGAGGTCTAGAAATCAAATTCGTGGAAAATTACCTTTTTTTCTCGAAAACTATGGCACTTCAGAGGGAGCTGTTTCTCACAATGTTCTGTACCACCAACCTCTCCCCATTACTCGTCACCAAGAAAGGTTTTATGCTAAACATTATTTTTTAGTAATAACCAGTAGTGTCCACTGCCTTTATTAAACGTTTAACCTATATTTTGTGTCTCTCCAATCTGCCACTGTCATAGTCACAGTGTTATCTTCTTGTATGATGGGCATCATGGTTGCCAATGAGTTTCCCCCGAAGCTTTTTCGACCGGTATAAACCCAGCAATATATAACATCTTCTGCCCCGAAGTCAGCCCGTGTATTTCTTTGTGGCAACCCGCGCCCCATACAGTTATTTCCTGCTGGGCAGTCAACGTTGTTTTTGTTCCTCTGAACGAAACATATATAAATGCACATCTTTAAAAATTCGCTCATGGATTTCTCCAGTGGCCGAATCCATTAAGGTTCTTTGATCTAATATGAGTGATTTTGATCCCCGGCTGTCGACATATAATACCGTTCATGGCGTTACCCGGGGTTGGTCAAGCACACTGATTGAGTTAGGAGTAATAGTGACTAAGTATTGCTCTAAGGAATCTGTGTGCCATGTCTTAATTTGTGTGTCACTAAATCGATTGGAACCGAATCAAACAATATGCGAAGATGTAGGATTTAACATGTAAAGGAGAAGACCGGTCTTTCCATTCACTTTGTCTGTCGCCAATTTTCCAAGTTCACTTTGGTTATTCGGTTTGGTTTTAGCTTTGCAAATCGTTTTGTTCGGGGTAATAATAATAATGATGAGTTGAAACCAACGGTTCTTTTCAGAACCACCCAAACTCATTTTTAGAGATTAGCAGTAACATGCTGTATTGCAAACCTCACTATATCGCGATACCACCATGCAAAGTTTCATAAATTAATAAAATAATATTTTATTCATTTATGTAGCGCAAAATAATTCCAATATAATTTTGTTCAAATGCGCCGAACAATAAAATATTCACAATTTTGTTTTCAAAGTACACTACAAAATAGCATTCGGACATCTTAAATAACACTGTTTCCATTCCAGTCTCTTTAAAAAACAAACTGAAGAAGTAAATTGTTCTTGCAACAATGAACCACCTTATTTGGTCTTCGTGATCGATAACCAGTGAATAGAAGTGAAGTAACTCATCCCAAACAAACAGTGATATTTTTTTCGTTTTGAGTTCTAAAAATCTATTCACAATACTGTTTTAGTGTGAGTTCGGATGTAACCGAACTCAAACGACCCAATTCTTCCGTCTTTTATGGCATTTTATTGTGTTTTGCAACGGTGTGGATTTAAGTATTTCGATACCATCAATGAAGCGTTTTTAGTTGACTTTTTTTTTCGTTCTTGGCTCAAAATCTATTCATTACTTGAAAAGCTTGAGGTCGGTGTAACCGAACTCTAATAAACCTACTTCTAGTGTATATTTTATTGCATATTTTTACCGGATTTTTTTTTACGGTTTAAGTTTAATAAGCATAGAGACAACATTCATGAAGCATTTTCAATTATGTTTTTCTTTCTGAGCTAAAAAACTATTCACTGTGAACTTTACATAGTCGAGTTCGGAGTGTAACCGAACTCAAATGACCTACTTCTTTTTTATTGCTTTATTGTATTTTGAAACGATGTGGATTTAAGCATTTTGACAACATCAATGAACCGTTTTCAGTTATGTTTTTCTTTCTGAGTTGAAAGTCTAATCACTGAAACCTTACATATTGTTATAGGTTAAGTTCGGACTGTAACCGAACTCAAATGACCTACTTCTATTTCTTTTTAATGTCATTATTGTAATTTTGAAACGGTGTGAGTTTAAGCATTTTGACAACATCAAATAAGTCTTTCAGGTGCCCTGTGGTTAAATTTAGCACTCGTGTTCGTCTAGACAAGGGATGCGTACCTTGCGTCGCTTCTTTTTCCCTCCAGGGTTATTCAGCCAGCCTGGTTATAAATTATTTATTTTCATACGTTATGGTTGAATTATTAATAACATATATAGGCTATGCTGACAGTATGCTGTGGATGTATTATTGATAACATAATGCTGACAGAACGTCGTCTGTTACAGGCGCATCATTAGTTCTTTTGGCATGGTTATTGTTTGTTGATAACCACTCCCAAATATTTGATTAAGGGAACTATCCCTAAGCAAGATTAAAGGCAGTGGTAATTACTCAACATTATTATTAGCATAAAACCTTACTTGGTGACGAGTAATGGGGAGAGGTTGATGGTATAAAACATTGTGAGAAACGGCTCCCTCTGAAGTGACGTAGTTTTCGAGAAATAGGTAATTTTCCACGAATTTGATTTTGAGACCTCAAGTTTAGAATTGGAGGTCTCGAAATAAACCATCTCAGCGGTTGCACATAACTTGGTGTGACAATGGTGTTTTTTTTCATAGTTATCTCGCATCTCCGACGTCCAATCGAGCTAAAATTTTCACAGGTTTGTTATTTTATGCATTTGTTGAGATACACCAATTGAGAAGACTGGTCTTTGACAATTGCCGATAGTGTCCACTGTCTTTAAACACATTGAAAATAAAACAATAAATTAAAATTAAAATAATAAATTGAAAATAAAAGCAAGGGCGTCAAATGATAGAATCCAGAAAAAAAAAACTTTGTTTAACAAAGTTTTTTTTTTCTGAAATTCGCCTTTTTACCCTGTGCGCTGTATTGTTATTATAATAGTATAAAATCAATGATGCTAATAAGTAAACATTTTAGTGAATTTTGTGTTCGTGAATCAGCATCATCCAAACGCTATCCCGTTTTGCACTTTTTTTCGAGTGGTCGTCCACTCTTTCAGATTGAAGTTTGCATCTTTTTGAGTGATTTGAGCTCAATTGGTAATGAAGTTGCGAGAAAATGATGAAAGAAAAAAAAACCTTGTTGGACGAAGTTGTGTGCTTTCAGATAGGAATTAAAGACTTTTGGCTAGAAGTATTTTGTTATTTTAGTGAGAAATTACTTCTTTCTCAAAATCTATGCCACTTCAGTGGGAGCCGTTTCTCACAATGTTTTATACTATCAACAGCTCTCCAATGCCCATTACCAAGTCAATTTTGAAGTTAATATTTGTTTTGAGTAATTACCAAACGTGTACCTTTCCTTTAAAAATATACTGAGAGTAAAAACAAATTCACAGATTAAAATAAGATATAAAACAAGAGGGTTTAAAATAAACTTGCAAATTGGTTTGTTTAGAAATAAGTATTGAGATATCTCTCTGCTGAAGCAATAGACCCTCATCACGGTGCAGCCATCTTGAACTTTCCCTATTGATATCAATGTAACAAAACCGAGGCTGGAAGTCAACATAGTCTGGTTCCTATTTACCAATTAGCATTTATTATTGTTATTCGATACAAGGAACATGACCAAGATGGAGGCAGCATGATAAAGGTCTATATACCTTATGCATTGACGTCATCCAGCCACCATCTTTGAGGTCAAACGGTGACGAAACAATCGAAACGCACTTAGATTGGCCAATGAACAACCTCCTTTTGACCTCAATGCGGGGGCGCCGTACTGAAATGACGTCATGTGCATAAGGTCTATTGATTCCTGTTCTTTTCCCAATTGAATTACAGAGTTTCAAAACAAGTGAATGTTGAACAGATGAGACCCCAGAGGGCAGTATAGAGAAAACTGGGCAATAAATTATGAACAATGGTTCAACGAGTCATCATTTTCATCACTCACTGAAAGGCTGCGACCGCATGTTATAATGCGGTCCACCACTCATCAACATGTCCACGTCAGTTGATGGTGAAACATCTGTAACAACTTGTCATTTCATGTTTAAAAACCGGCAAGCTTTAAGTTGTTTTTCTATCCGGCTATATTATATCATTATTGTTTTTACGATAGTGAATTCATCTCAGGAAATGTATTTTTACACAAAGCCGTCAAAAACCTACGCTGATAGCCACATCGACGTATTACATTACTCTGTTGTTTGTTTTCTTTGAAGTGATGTGTGTGGGGACTCGTACAGGAATCAAAACTGTAACATCCTTAGCACCCGTCTTGTCTGTAGGGGAACGCTAACCTCCACGCGGCGTCAAAAACAGCTTGCGTGTTTACCATTCCAAAATATTTTCAACCGCATAGAGTTGTGATTCGGGGAACATCGCATAGATTGATTTCATTGGGAAGTGACGTTCATTTCCTGTCATATCTATTCTGTTTTGCCATCAAAGTAGCAAAATATCAAAATGAAAAAGAAAATCAAAAAAAAAAAAAAAATCACCAACTGATGTGTGTTATATGCATGTGACATGGAAACTGCTTCCCTCATGAGACCTCCGCTACGTTTTATATTCTCGATTTTATTTTTAAGGGTATTTAAATTATCTGAGAGTACAATTTCAAGGTTTTATATTAAATGATGTTCTAAATGACCGTACTCTTATAAGCGCTACCAAATGTCAAGGCTGTGTTTTTCGGCGTGTATGGCAGTGGACACTATTGGTCATTACTCAAAATAATTATAAAACCTTTCTTGATTACGAGTAATGGGGAGAGGTTGGTAGTATAAAACATTGTGAGAAACGGCTCCCTCTGAAGTGCCATAGTTTTCGAGAAAGAAGTATCTTTCCACGAATTTGATTTCGAGACCTCCGATTTAGAACTTGAGGTCTCGAAATCAACCATCTAAACGCACACAACTTCGTGTGACAAGGTTTTTTTTTTCTTTCATTATTATCTCGCAAGTTCGATGACCGATTGAGCTCAAATTTTTACAGGTTTGTTATTATATTCGTATAGTAAGATACACCAACTGTGAAGACTGGTCTTTGACAATTACCAATAGTGTCCAATGTCTTTAAATACTACATAATGCGGCGCAATAGGTTCACCATGTTTATTCATCCATTGTATCATGTATATTAATATAGGTTTTCTCTGTCAAATTCGGTAAATGAGCAGCCAATTTCATTTCCATGCGTTCGAATCAAAGCTGTTTTGCCTCTCCAGTTGCGTTTCAAATTCAGAATTCGGCCATTTAATTTCGCTTTAGAGTCGAGTCAAATTCCTTTCATTTAGCACTCTGTTCAATGGGAGACTTTTGGGACGCTTGGTGGCAGCAAACTTACCAGGTAAAATCCATTGATCTCGGTAATGTGTGCATGCTCAGAACTACGGCCGTGTCCGAATTGGTGACTTTGGCTATAGCTACGGCTAGATCAGCGCGAATAGAAGAATAGGCAGACGCGCGCGATCTAGCCGTAGCTGTAGCCGAAGTCGCCGTTTCGGACACGGCCTTAGGCCGTGTCCGAATTGGCGACTTCGGCTACAGCTACGGCTAGGGCGCGCGCGTCTGCCATTCTTAAACACTGGTAGACGCTCTGATCTAGACGTAGCTGTAGCCAAAGTCATCGTTTCGGACACGGCCTTAGTTAACAATGGAAATTTACATGGTTAGTCTGCTGCCACCTAGCGTTCCAAAGTCTCCCATTTAGCATATGGACATTCCTTTTTGTGACACACACGCCTCAAGAAGCGAATTTGAATGCTGCTTTGATGAATTTGTTAAACTGAATGATTATTTGTTAAATCGAATGACGCAACATTACATTTGACTAATCATGAAACGAAATCAAATTACCCTTTGCAATAGTATTCGATTTCGCGCGGAATAGAATAGCTTGGTGGATAAATTGGCTGCTCATTTGCCGAGATTGACCGAGAAAACTTATAAATAACCTTTAAAAGATTCAGTGTTGCATTCACCTTACACAATATTTAAAAGTGGTATCAACTCTGATGTTTGTAACCGCATCTCTGCCCCTTTTTGGATGTTTTCAGGATTACGACCCATATTTCTTGAGGCGTGCAACATAATGGTGTTAGTTTATCTTTCACCTGGGGTTAGAATGAAATATAATAAAATTTTGTTTGTGTCGTACTTTTGATTCTTTGTTCTTATTTCAACGATTGTAGTGGAGACACCACGTTCAGGTATTGTTAGAGACTAGGCGTTCGGATCACTTGCTTAGGGTGGGGTATCAATTGCGTAGTTATTAAACGGGGGCGTGTATTATTACTCGACCTTGTGGTTTGCTAAAGCTGTAATTCAAAAGGTTACTAAATGTGGTTTTGAAGGTTTATCCCGTTAAAATTTCAGGAGGAAATTATATTTGATTTTTTAAAAGGAGTGGCCTTACACGGTAGCTTGAGCTGACAATGCCTTATATTCAGATATGTGTTGGTCGTAATAGAAATGCATTCAAACTGGTTGTATTTATTACAGTAGGTTTAGCTGCATGTTACGCAAGCATACACGTGAAAAAATTTTGCGGTAAAAATATCACGTTTTGACGTGAAGTTACCACTTTCCACGTCAGGTACGTAAGTGCAGACGTCATACGTGATCATGCAATAAGCCCAAAGTGGTGACGTCACATAGAAACGGCACCACTTTCTGACATTCGCGTACACGTTTTGCTCGCGTAACGTACAGCTAAATCTCCCCAGTATTAGTTACAGTCGGACGAAGAAATGTTGTTGCTTCTTGTTTGATGATGCTGTTTTAATTGGAATTGTTATTGCTGTCAAGCTTTGTCTTTTTTGTTGTCATTAACGATGTTGTTGTCTAGAGAGGCGTTAACTGTTTTGGTTCACGTTTTTAAGACTGTATACGTCTTGATTACTGCAATAGTTTGGTCTTAACCATTGCTTCGTCCTTCGGGTGAGACGTTAAGCCGTTGATCCCATGTAAAGAACCCAGTGCACTTATCGAAAAAAGAAGGGGTTCGCCCCGGTGTTCCTGGTCCGATCGGCAGCACATTGCGCCACAGCACCTTGTAAAGCATTACATGGTGCTATCAGAATAATATCTCATAGTTCAAACGAAGTCCCACATCTGGCAGGAAATACTGTATGTCCACCGGTGGTATGTCGGGGCGCCAGGAGCGTCACTGGGTGACGGACACGTGCGCTAGAAGGAGCCACAATTATTATTATTAATGATCTATTGACCTATTTTTCACGAACTGAAAAATAATGGCAAGTGTATGTTTGCGATTTCACGACAAACAAAAAACCTGTCTAACCTCATTGCTTATTGCTTAACTTTCACAAGCAGTCCAAATCACAACTTTGTAGCAGTGTTGTCTTCACTGTGAGAGCGAGGTGAAAATACCATGAAACTTTGAAGATGGGATTTTAAAAAGTGCTTACCTTTTATTAACGCCATGTTTTAATGTTGTGACGTTGTGTCAGTTTGTGGCGTCGGTAATATCCATGTAAGAGATTTTTGAAATTAGTCAAAGTGTGATTTTCTGATGACGATGCCTCTTTTTTGTTTAATTACAGCTAGTGATCTTAGGCTTCATGTTATTTTGTTCCTCGACGCAAATATTCAAAAATGTCGACTCAAGACGGCCTTCTCAACGTAACCACTGCTATCCCGAATGTTACAGAAGCTTCAATGGATGACGGGGGAGCCAGTGTGTATACCAAACTGGTTCCCGCCTTAATCGGCATTATAACCCTGGTTGGATTGGTTGGTAACTCGATCGTCGTCTACGTCATCGTGTGCCAGGGACATCTGAAGACGGTTACCAACTATTACATTGTGAATCTTGCCATAACTGACATATTCTTCCTGGTGTTCTGCGCACCTTTTACTGCGTCGATTTATGCAACGCCGAGTTGGCTGTTTGGTCGCTTCATGTGCAAGTTTGTCTTCTACATGATGCAGGTAAATATATCTTCTTCTTTTTTTTACATTTTATCTTATTTTGTCTCATGCACCGCTCCATACTTTTTGCAAATCCGAAATGCAAATCGAATTTTGGTGACCGATAGTCGATACGTTTTCCTCTTACAATATAGAACTTAATCACATGACGTCATTTCAATAGGGCGCCCTTACCGAGCGGTAAAAAGGAGGTTGTTCATTGGCCAATCTATGCGGCTCTAAGATGGCGGCTGGATGACGTCAATGCATCAGGTCTATTGTGTCAATACCTTGACCTTTGACACCAAGTAACAATTAATATAGATTAGCGCCGATGTATTAAAAGACGCATTTACTGTGATACTTATGTTAAAGGCACGTCACAGAAATAGTTTTTGCTAACAAAACATTTGCTGCCAGTGTACGCCTTTTGTAATCCAGCATATACAAAAACTGACAGACCTGTAGAAATTTAAGATCGATCGGACATCTGTGTCACGAGAAAATAGTGAAAAACCGATAGCATGACATCGGTTAAAAAACAAAATGAATACAACGCTCATTGAGTGATAGACTCCACGCAGGATAGTTATTTATATCTCATCAAAATATGACATTTCAGGCAGAAATATTTCATAATCATTAGACGGTGTAAGTTTTTTGTAAATCTGTGACCGTTGACGAGATTTTTTTTCTTACAAATTCTGTAATGTTCTGTAATAGATTAGCGCTGATGTACCAACAAAAACTATTTTTTCCTGGGAAATTGTCAGTTTAAAAGATGTCCATACATCGCTTTATCACCCATCAGCGACGTGTTCTTAGCGAACGTCACCGCCACTTATAGTGTTTATCCAGTCACAGTGATGATAAAATAAAAAGAAAAATACCTCAGCAACCAACCAATGATGAATGGTGCTATTAGTAGTCGTTCTGTGAAACGAGGGTGAAACAGATCAATCAGAAACCTCAGTCTACTAGAAACAATTATTTATCTGCTCAGATGGACTTGCTTCTACTTCAGTTGATTCATATTTTTTGAAGGACTCCATAATGGACGAAAGAAGTCAGTTCTTCGTTTCTTGGATTCTCCTTGCGTTATTCACTCACGCAAATATGATAGCCTTTTTTTTTAAACACAGCGATTCATATTGTTTAAGGATCCACGATGGACGAACGAAGTCACTTTGATATTTTCTTTTGATTGTCCTTGCGTGAATGACGTATGTCTTGATTTATTTCAAAAGCCATTTGCAGGTTAGATTTGAATAATGTTTGGTACCATGCCTAGCGAGTATAAATATTGAAGTAATGTCTGGTGCAATGATTTGCTTAGTCACAAGTTACCACTTAAATAACACAGAACAAAAGTAACTTCAGTAGTGTAAGACAAAAATAATTTAAGTGGGTGAAAAGAGAGGAACTGTACCGATAGCTATAACGTCCATTACGACAGTTGATGCCATGGCAGAATTTCTTTTTTGGATAAAAATGGTTAATTTAGTAACCGTTCTATTCTGTATTTCTAATAGCTGAAACAAGGGTAAAAGTAATCAAGCAGAAACAGTGGTGAACTGCAGACAAATTACTTTCTGCTCAGTAGACTTACTTCTACTTCAGTTGATTCATATTTCATATTTTTGAAGGACCCGTAATGGACGAAAGAAGTCATTTAGTGATTTTCTTGAAGAGTTCCTGCATGCGTGCTCGTAACACTCATGTGATACTTTCTTGCTGCTTTTCAAATGCCTTTTATGATTGAGATTTGGATAATGTCTCGTGTAATGACTTTTTTAATCACAAGTCACCATGATCAGAGAAAAAAAAACTTCAGTGTAGTGTAAAAAGAAAAGTAGTTTCAGCTGACTAGCAATACTTACCGTTCAGCTAACAGTTAAAGATACAATAGTAAACAAAATACCCCACACAACACAGTTCATTTGTAGCCGTTCTGTCTTTCTTAGCTGGAAAGTCGGTAAACAGAGATCAGTCAGAAACATCTCAATTACTAGAAAAGATACTTATTGCTCAAAGTGGACTTCTATTTTCTTCTACTTCAGTTGATTCATATGTTGAAGTACCCCGTAATTGACAAATAAGTAAGTTCTTCATTTACTTTGATTTTCCTTGCGTTAATAACGAATAATGTAAAGCTCTGTGAGCATTGTTTTGATGAACATTTGACTCATATTCTAAGGACCCCATAATGGACGAAAGAAGTCGGTTTCTTTGTTTCTTGGATTGTTCTTGCGTGGATAACTTCAAGACAGTGGACACTTTTGGTAATTGTCAAAGACTAGCCTTAACAGTTGGTGTATTTCAACAAATGCATAAAATAATTACCCGTTGAAAATTTGAGCTCAATCGGTCATCGAAGTTGCGAGATAATAATGAAAGAGAAAACACCCTTGTCACACGAAGTTGTGTGCGTTTAGATGGTTGATTTCGAGACCTCAAGTTCTAAATCTGAAGTCTCGAAATCAAACTCGTGGAAAATTACTTCTTTCGCGAAAACTACGTTACTTCAGGGCAGCCGTTTCTCACATTGTTTTCTACTATCAACAACTCTCCATTACTAATTACCAAGTAAGGTTTTATGCTAATCATTATTTTGAGTAATTACCGATAGTGTCCACTGCATTTTAACACTCTCAAAAAACATTTGCTATGTAGATTTGAATACTGTCTGGTGCTAAGACTCGCTTTGTTAGCTGCAGACAGAGCTTCGAATTAACATAAGTTTAATTTAAATATTACGTGTATACGGTGTTGTAAAAAACATTCAATTCCATCATTGATTTGGTAAATGATATACCAAAATGATTGATTGGTTGATTAATTGATTGATTTACTTAATCATGTCGAAACAGAATTTGTGTAAAGAGTGGATTAAAGGGAGTGGATTAAAGGCAGTGGACACTTTTGGTAGTCACTCAAAATAATTATTAGCATAAAACCTTACTTTGTAACAAGTAATGGGGAGAGGATGATGGTATAAAACATTGTGAGAAACAGCTCCCTCTGAAGTGACATAGTTTTCGAGAACGAAGTAATTTTCCACGAATTTGATTTCGAGACCTCAGATTTAGAGTTTGAGGTCTCGAAATCAACTATCTAAAGACCATCTAAAGACAACCATCTAAAGACACGGAACTTCGTGTGACAAGGTTTTTTTTTCTTTCATTATTATCTCGCAACTTCGACAACCAATTGAGCTAAAAATTGTACAAGTTGGATATTTCATGCATATGTTGAGATACACCAAGTGAGAAGACTGGTTTTTGACAACTACCAATAGTGTCCAGAGTCTTTAAGAAGGTGTTGAAATCTGTTTTATTTCGAGGAAATACATCGTGCTTAATCTCGCGTACCACTTTGATTACAACCAACGGCCAAGAAAAGATTAATCTTCAGAAACACTTTATGCCCGTAATTTGGACAATTATTCCCGATGATTGTAACTGGAGACCTCGCCTGCCAGCCTCCTCATTGCCCAGCGCTTCCCCCATGAGATTTCAGTAATGCGCTTTACGCTTAGCTAAATAGAATGTTGTAGTGATGCGTAGAACACGACGCCGTCCGCAGGCGCGGTGCAACGGTAGGGGAGTCACCTTGTGGGGTGGTACGTCTAGTCAATTTAATCATCCCGTACAATAACATTGGAGCACGTAGGTGCCTTACCTACGGGAAATAAGTCATTAATATTTAAAAAACTAAGAGGGATATTAATGGGAGCTTTGCGCCAACTAGTTAAAGGGTAATGACGGATTTATATTGTGTTTTCTAAATATGTATTTAATTTTAACACGAGTATATTAAAATATTACCTCATTCAACAAAGCATACATTTTATTTCGATACCCCGGCAACCGAATGAAGTAGCTGGGTTTTATTTGCAGCGTCGTCACTTTCTTCATCTTGGAAGTCGTGAAATATTTTTGAAGAACTGATATTTAAAGTTATCATTAGCTTCCTGTAATTATTTTGAAGTACACCGAACTAGCTTGTTTTTATTGACTTTCGTTGTTAGTGTGTTGTTGTTTTTGCTTCTGCTATTGTTGTTGCTGTTGCTGCTGCTGCAACAGTCGTTGATGCTATTGGTGTTGTTTTTGTGTATGTTGTTGTTGTTGTTGTTGTTGTTATGTTGTTTTATAACATCCCTTACAAATATTCTGCCTGTTCATTGGTTTAGAGCGCGTCACATAACATGTCTTAGTTTTGCTATAGACGACTGCCGTGTGATAGTGCATCGGTTTGCCGTGCGCTAGTTCGAAGACTATCACACGGCGTGCAGTACCCAGACGTCCGTTGCAATCTGCATTCGCGTCGTCCGTGGATTGTAGCATTAAGGTCTGTAACTTAATAGTACAGTATTTAGAATCGTTTGGGGTGTTATAAAACAAATATTGACTGCTTTTATGCGTGCAATATTATTTCGCCTCGGAAAAATAGAACGCTCCGCCGATCACCTCGGGAGTCATAGGGTGCGTTCGTTTAGCTTCCCTGGGTCGACCCCGGTGTGTGGCGGGTTTTTTTCCAGGACAAACGTTGGTAATTATGTGCACACGTTCATCCTGGAAAAAAAACCCGACACACACCGGGGTCGACCCGGGGAAGCTAAACGAACGCACCCATAGTTTTAACCATAGCACTCGAAGCAGTCAATATTTGTTTAATATACAGTGATGCTACTACTGCTGCTGCGGTTTTTGTTGTGTTGCAGTGGTTGATGTAGTTCTTCTTGTTGCTGCTGCGGTTTTTGTTGTGTTGCAGTGGTTGATGTAGTTCTTCTTGTTGCTGCTGCGGTTTTTGTTGTGTTGCAGTGGTTGATGTAGTTCTTCTTGTTGCTGCTGCGGTTTTTGTTGTGTTGCAGTGGTTGATGTAGTTCTTCTTGTTGCTGCTGCGGTTTTTGTTGTGTTGCAGTGGTTGATGTAGTTCTTGTTGTAGTTGCTGCTGCTGTTGCTGTTGTTCTAATGCTGCTGCAGTTGCTTTGTTATCGATGTATCTCGTATATTTTTTTCCGACAAACAAAAACTTGCTAAAACAGAAACGATTGAACCTGATCCGCATATCCTGCAATATTACATTATGTATAAATAAAATAATAATAAATACACAGTTATACACAAGAAATAATATACGGTTGCTGGAATTGTTAACGACTGCATGATAAGCACATTGTGTATACATGATAAGCACACTGTTAAGCGGATTGCTAAGCAGGATTATGTGTCATTGCTCCCAGTTAGTCTGATCTTTGCAAGGTAAAAAAAAAGTCCTCGATCTGGCTCAAGACACGTACGCAAGGAGGCACACGTTGCATCTGTCAAGACTTACAGTTTTAGCCTTGGGGTTAGCTTTTTTAGTGATTTCATTATTGGTTCTGACATTATATGATGTTTGAAGTAGGCAGCCAGTGCAAGACAAATTATCAGAGGCAGGAAATTGGAGGTATCGTGTACACCTAAAGGACGCCTGCAGCATTTCGGTTTAAACACTGTTAAGACCACTGATTAAATAATGATCAGTTCTGCCTTCGAGACTGTGAGTTGAAACACTAATGATCGAGTCTAACTGTTCTCGCAAAGATAAATTAAACACCTATAGAGGACAATCAGTGTAATACAATGTTATACATGGTAGTTCAATCTTAATTAACTGCCGTTATTTTGTTTGAGTGTTTCATTAAATCTTAGCTGATCTCCCACGATGAACAAGGCCGTCGTAGTCGCACGCGATGAAGTCAGTTAAAAGGCACTGGACACCTTTGTTAATTGTCAAAGACCAGCCTTCTCACTTGGTGTATCTTAACATTTGCCACACGAGTTGTGTGCTTGATGCTTGATTTCGAGACTTTATCTGTGGTCTCGAATGAAATTCAAATATTATTTAAATAAGAAATTACTTCTTTCTCAAAAACTATTTTTATTCTCACAATGTTTTATATTACTGATTCGGGGGGGGGGGGGGTAGTAGAATAGAGAAAGACAGTTCTCTAAAGAAAAAACTCTACCTGGCAAGTAGATACACACATGGTGTTACCGCAAACCATTATTGAAGTTCATACTAAAAATATCATTCTGTTTAACAATCCCATCTAAAATGAAGTCATGTTCAATGAAACTGTCTTAGCAAACAGTAGCCCACTTTGCACAGAAAAGCCTTTATTGATTTTGGAAGCTATAGTCTGATCCATGGTGGTAAAGTTTTAGCAGAAGACAAACATACATTTGTTAGTGTAACAACTGCATGTACGTCACAGCCATTTGCACACAGGGCAATGTTTCATCCCCTTTTTCTACCTCCGGTCCCCTATGACCTCAACTAAATAACACCAGGTTAATTCGATATGGTGTTCAAATCTAGCAAACCCAACGACAGTTGTTATGAAGAGTCTATTGACACATGCATTGCGCTTAAAGCCATTGGACCCTTTCGGTACAGAAAAAAATAATAAAAAGTTCACAGATTTACAAAATAATTTACAGGGTTTACAGAAGGTAATGGTGAAAGACTTCTCTTGAAATATTAGTCCATGAAATGCTTTATTTTTTGAGAAAACGGTTAAACAATATAAATTCTCGTTAGCGAGAATTACGGATTTATTTTAAACACATGTCATGACACAGCGAAACGCGCGGAAACAAGAGTGGGTTTCCCGTTATTTTCTCCTGACTCCGATGACCGATTGAGCCTAAATTTTCACAGGTTTGTTGTTTTATAGAGAAGTTGTGATACACGAAGTGTGGGACTTGGACAATACTGTTTACCGAAAGTGTATAATGGCTTTAACATCCGAAGTGGTTTGTATCCCATCCATATAGGAAATTGTATAGTCCAGGAGAACTGATGAACATGAACCGTGACATTGAGTACATCTAACATTTTTTTGCTGAAATGAGTCTTCCAGGGGGTCCCTTTTAAGAATCTGATGCATGCCCATCTGGCAGGGTTGAGCATTTTTTGTTATTGCAAAAAAATCACTTTTCCCATATGTTTGTGTACAAACGCTCATCAATGTGTTTTATATGATAACGACAAAACTCTTCACATGTTTTCTCGACAAGGAATACTTTCAGGTGTGTACTAACCAGATTTTACACGTAGATATTAATTCAGACACGTGGTTAATAATACTATTTATTTAATTTTACCTCACTTGGGTGAAATTATGTAATCAATAGGTTACTTTGTTTCTGATCTAACCTTTGACCTTGGCGCAACATTTCTATGTATTTATAATATGATTAAACTAACAAAAAAGAGTCCAACATGAGTGGTTTACCCTTAAAATAAAATAAAATTCTAAGGGGGACAACATCTTGTTATAATTGACCTTCATAATATACCAGTCGTCCTGCTTCTCAGTAAAACAATATCCATGCCAATGCATCAAGCCATTTGCAGTTTTTGGGGTGTGTGTGTACCTAAAACAAAGTTTTGTGGTGTCATATTTAACTATAGTTATACAGTGATGCAACTATCTCAATAAAAATTTTTAGTCTCAACCAAATGCCATCAACTCTAGCCAAAATTACCATTCAACTGTTACTGCTCCTCACCGATGAGATATAGATGCCATGGTCAGATGCCATTCTGATGAGCGTTTGTTATAAATTGATAGAAATGTTGCGAAATGTTACACCGGGCCAAAGGTCAGATCAGAAACAAAGTAACCTAGTGAGTACGTAATTTCACCAAAGTGAGGTAAAAGTAAATAAATAATATTATGAACCACGTGTCTGAATTAATATCTATGTGTAATATTTTTGCAATAACAAAATATACTCAACCCTGCCAGCTGGGCATGCATTGGAATTGCATACTAGACACCTTGAAGAACATATTTCTGCAAAAAAATCTTAGTTGTACTCAATGTCACGCTTTACCTAAATTTTGGGGTTTGGCTCCTGGGATCGATTTCACAAAGAGTTAAGACTAGTCCTAACTTAGGACCAGTCCTAGGAGATATACAAATTGCATGGATAGTCCTAAGTTAGGACGAGTAACTGGTCCTAACTCGAGATAAGACTAGTCCTAAACTCTTTGTGAAATCCACCCCAGGACTAGTATATCTCTTGATATGTGTACTTCACAATGTTTTGACAACGGGTGAAAATGAGTTTCGTTCCGACCGCGCAATACAAAATGGCCATGCACCAAACAGTAGAGTTCTCATAGACTCATGGGGTCAGAAAGGGATCAGAAGACCGGACGGTGTTACAATCTTTTAGGTAAATAAGTGCCAAAGATTGTTAACTGAAATGAGATGCGGTTCGTGTTCACTCTGGTTGTTAGGCTTTTCCCCGTAGCCATGGATGCACAATTCATTCTTCTTCTTCGTTAAACTGTATTGTCCAAAGGCCCACACTTCGTGTATCACAACTTATATCTAAAATAACAAACCTGTGAAAATTTAGGCTCAATCAGTCATCGGGGTCGGGAGAAAATAACGGGAAAACCCACCCTTGTTTCCGCACGTTTCGCCGTGTCTTGACATGTGTTTACTATAAATCCGTGATTCTCGTTGTCAAGAATTGATAATTGTTTCAAAGTTTTTTCAAAAAGTAAAGCATTTCATGGATTAATATTTCAAGAGAAGGCTTTCACCATTACCTTTCTTGATTACCTTATTAAAGGCAGTGTACACTATTGGTAATTACTCAAAATAATTTATCATCATAAAACCTTTCTTGATTACAAGTAATGGGGAGAGATGGATGGTATAAAACATTGTGAGAAACGGCTCCCTCTGAAGTGACGTAGTTTTTGAGTAAGAAGTAATTTTCCACGAATTTGATTTCGAGACCTCAAGTTTAGAATTTGAGGTATCGAAATCAAGCATCAGAAAGCGCACAACTTCGTGTGACAAGGGTGTTTTTTCTTTCATTATTATCTCGCAAATTCGACGACCGATTGAGCTCAAATTTTCACAGGTTTGTTTTTTTATGCATATGTTGAGATAAACCTTTGACAATTACCATTAGTGTCCACTGTCTTTAAGTAAAATATCAAGTAAAATCATTGACCATGTAAGTTTATATGTGAATCTGCGATCCTAGATGAGTGGTTTTCTATACCAATTATTTTATCATCATAATTAGACCATGGTAGTTTATATGTGAATCTGTGATCCTATAAACGAGTGTTTTTCTGTAGCAATTATGTTAAGTTCCTTTAACACAAATTCATTCCAATCGCAATTTAAGACTTGTGGACTTTGGGCAACAATTACTCTTCTCTTTCTGGAAGATTGAAGGGGAAACATTCCCGTGTTGTGAAGCACCCATGTAATTAATCAGAATGCCCATACAATGTCTGATTCGATGATTACTTTATGTCACTCCCGAGGTGTTAGAAAAGCGATTGAGATTTGTGCCTAACAACATTGTAGTGCCTCGCAGTCATCGTGTGCAATTTGAATTTGATTTAAGAGTTGTTGTACAATACAATACAATACAATACAATAATCTTTATTAGATCCAAAAAAGGGTAATTCAAATGCTCGCTTACAGTAAAAACAGTAACACATTAAAAACATTACAAAACAGACAATGGCTATATACAATTACAAGAAAAAAAAAAACTAAAAAGCGATAAGAAAAATTCCGGAGACCGGGCGATAAATTTATAATAAATTTTTAAAATTGAGAAGAAAACTACTGGAGCCTGGGTGACAATTTATAATTAACGTTTAAAATTGAGATTGTGGTGTGTTATTCCACGAGGGATAAAGGAGGATGGGTGCCGGTTTGTCGCAGAATATGGCACTCGCATACGACCAGACCTAGGGATCAACTGACTGGCAAGCGCATCATGAAGCGGATGGTTAGCATCATTCAGTAGCATTGTTAACTTGCCAGCCAGCAGATCCCCATATGCTGTGTCAACAAGCGGCCGCGACCCCCTAAGAATCCTTCCTGCTGCTTTTATCATTCTATTTATGCGATCCTTTGCAATCCCACGTACATTTCCACCCCAACAGACCAAGCAGTATGACCAAACACTAGCAACCACAGTGTCGTAAAAAGTAGCTAAAATTTTACGATTGACATGAAAAGAATTTAATTTTCTAAGACAAAACATACGAGAATTCATTTTTTTTTAACAATGGAATCTACATGCTCATGCCAACACAGTTCATTGTCAAATACGATACCCAGATATTTATAACAAGTTGTACGTTCCACTGCCCTGTCTTTCAAGATCACAGGCTCTGGTTGACGGCGTGATTTCCTATAATCAATAACCATTTCTTTAGTTTTAGAAACATTTAGTTGTTTTTTAGCTTCAGTTTTACAAACCATTCTTGGCCTTGATGACGGTGTTTGGTGATTATTGTCAGGGTCTTTTTGGCAATCCTTTAAAGGAACACGTTGCCTTGGATCGGGCGAGTTGGTTTTTGAAAAGCGTTTGTAACCGTTTTTTATAAAATGCATATGGGTAGAAAGATGTTGTAAAAGTAGAATACAATGATCCACACAAACATGCCTCAAAATTGCGTGGTTTTCCTTTTACCTCGTCGACTAACACGTCGGCCATTTATGGGGGTCAACATTTTGACTCCCATAAATGGCCGACCGTGTTAGTTCGCACAGTAGAAGGAAAACCACGCAATTTCGAGGCAAACTTGTGTGGATCATTGTATTCTACTTTTAAAACATCTTTCAAACCATATGCATTATATACAAAACGGTTACAAACGCTTTTGTTTTGACCAACTCGTCCGATCCATGGCAACGTGTTCCTTTAATTTAAGTTTAATGAAAAGCCTTAAGAAATGTGTAAAATGGTTAATCAAGTTACCATGGACCTAAACAGCTACTTGAGCAAACGTGATTTAATTGGATTGCTATTGGGACTTGCTTATTATGTGTTTGTTTTTCATTTAAATGTTTTTTCCTATAATATCTATACACTTCCGAAATTCTTCGTAATTATCGACTTAAAAATTAGGCCCAACCTCAAGTTTGTTTATCAAAATAAACTAGAAACACATCTACCGTTGACGGCGTTTGTCAAAATGACAGTACTTTGACGTCATGATTGGGATCTTGATTTTGCTGTAACAACATTTGTTTGTTTATTACTATAAAGTTTGTTTATCAACATAAACTAGAAACACATCTGCCGTTGACGGCGTCATGATTGGGATGTTAATTTTGCTGTAACAATATAAAAGCGACTGTACAACGGATCTTCCACAATTATGATGTTAAATGGGTGACGAACGTATGGATGTAACAACACTGTTCATCACTCTATGGCTGTTCACGAATCTTTCTAAAAAATTACAGCGAATGGTTATCAAAATGATTGTTTCTTTCAAACAAACCTGTTTAATTTCAAGTGAACTAAATTTCCTTATCGACTGAAGTCATTTAAAGTCACCCGGAAATATAATTTTGTTTCTTCAAACATTTAAATTTTGTTAATAAAATGGAAAGTTATTTTTTAAACCTTAGTTGACTGTTTATTCATATTCCACTCATCAAAACACATTTTAGTGACAAAGGCTTTATTTTGACAAAACACCACTTCCAGCAGGTGACTTTAAAAAAAAACATTTCAGGAAATATCACCCGTTGACGGTTATGGGGTGTTATTCGGTGTATTCTATAGTTTGATAAATAAGTAAAAGAAAACGGGAAAACAAAAACACACAACAGAATATTTGTCTTTTGGGGAAGGGGGGGGGGGGGTTAACCCCGGCGTTTCTCGTTCATATTGCAAGCACCCTTGCGTGCAATTTTCCTCAGGCTGGCGGGAGCTACCGTGATAATCATAAGTTCCGTTATCGGAAATTTATAACAATTATATGGCACCATATAATGTAATTTCATAATTCACTTCTTGAAATAAAAACAACCCGTGGTTTAAAACGAGATTACTATTTCTTCTTCCTGTGAAACTGAGAATATTTCCACAGCATTCAAACTTAGTCCCTGTTAAAATCAGTAATTGTCATACAGCTCAAAAGTATGACATTCATAATAAGGCAACTGAAAATACCAATCTATTTTCAAATCATTCAAAGCAGATAAAGCTTTTATGGACACAGAATTATGAAATATAATCTTTTTGGCAATAGGACTGTCGGATAGTTTGATGATGGCAAGTGGGTAGCGTTTATACCTCAGTTATTTTCATATCTGACGATAATAAGAAATTAACACCTTTTTTAAATGTCAGAAGTGATAAGTTTGGTGATTGTGCTCGAGCAGTCAATAAGTGGATTCACGGTGAGGAGATAAAGTACGATCAAGCGCTTGGGATCGATCACGATCCAGTGTCACACAAAGAGATGGTGAGACAATCTCCTGGGAACGAGGAAGCTTGAAGGATCACTCAGCATTGGGTTAAAGGCAGTGGACACTATTGGTAATTACTCAAAATAATTGTTAGCATAAAACCTTACTTGGTGACGAGTAATGAGGAGAGGTTTATGGTATAAAACATTGTTAGAAACGGCCCCCTCTGAAGTGACATAGTTTTCGAGAAAGAGGTAATTTTCCACGAACTTGATTTCGAGACCTCAGATTTAGAATTTGAGGCCTCGAAATCAACCATCAAAACGCACACAACTTCGTGTGACAAGGTTTTTCTTTTCTTTCATTATTATCTCGCAACTTTGACGACCAATTGAGCTCAAATTTTCACAGGTTTGTTATTTTATGCATATGTTGAGATTGACCAAGTGAGAAGACTGGTCTTTGACAATTACCAATAGCGTCCAGTGTCTTTAAGCTTCTGGAAGGACAGTTTTTATTCCATTCGGAACCAATGGTGTGAGCATCAAGGTATCAGCCAAGGGAAATGCCAAAGCTCCTCGTGATTGAAATAGCTTGAAATTTTCAAACTGAAGATCCCATGTCCACAGATGTCTGAAGCCATGAGCGCGTACAAATAGGACGCGCAATATTGAAAAAAAAAAGAAAAAAGAAAAAAAACACGGGCCAAGCTAGCCAGAGCTAATTCCAAAGCCGAAGCCGTCGTTTCGGAAAGGGCCCTAGTCTTGGTTCCAAGACCTTCTCATGGATTTGTTTTTCCAGTTTAGCTATACCATGCATGGTAAGCGCGCCGTATCACCCGCTAGCTTTGCGCAAGTCTATTCCTGGTTTGATTTCTACATAATAGGCTCTTTTCGAAACTACGGTTTCTGCTTTGGATTCAGCTTCAGGCTCCGTTCTCCCGTCTGAAGCCCTAAACGTGTACCGCAAATCACGAGCAAATTGTCAAAACAACCGCGGGGCCAAGCTAGCCTGAGACGAATCCAAAGCCGAAACCATGGTTTCGAAAAAGGCCACAGTCTTCAAACGAAATTAAATCAAAAAGAAAAGCGCGCCCTCTGTCGGGTTATCACGTTTACATTGCGAGTATGAGATAGTGGCGTCTTGTAACAAGACTACCGGGACCCAAAATGTGTCATGTAGCAACACAAATCATATGTTTATGCATTTTTTAACAAACGGTTACAAACGCTTTTCAAGGACCATTTCGAACGATCCAAGGCAACGTGTTCCTATACGGTTCGCTGAAACATGTTGATAAATCTGACATATAAAAAAAAATCAATACAATGATATTTTGTCACACAGTAGAAAATTCACTAGCGACTGCTGCAAAAAGGAAACTATCCACAATGAACACCAGTAGTAGCCTGTAGACGCATCTCAGTATGGCTCAATCTAGGACTTTTGTTCGATGTGGTGTGTTTTGCATGATCACCATCGTCCTTATACTGTTGGTGTTCTCGCTAAGCATGAATATTACGATGTACAACTCTGTCCACCAACATAAGCGGAAATCTCAAGATTTACTGGGTAGAGTGTTATATGCTTATAATAAATCTAGTAAAGCTTCACGCCACAGCAACAGCACCACTGTGGAGCATCGGCTGGATAAGTACGTCTTAAAGAGACCTGAGGCGGGTAAGAACACTTTAATTTTGATTTAAATGTCTGGACATGTTTTGTCATTACCAAAGACCATGTTATTCCACTTGGTGTGTCCCAACATATGAATAAAATAAATAAACCTGTGGAAAAGTTGGCTCAATTGGTCACCGAATTTGCAAGAGCATAATGAAAGAAAAAAAACCCCTGTTTTCCTTTTGTGCTTTCAGATGCATAATAAAGGCTTTAGCTGAATTATGTTATTATTTGAGTGAGAAATTACATCTTTCTCGAAAACTAAGTTACTTCAGAGGGAGTCGTTTCTCACAACGTTTTATACTATCAACAGCTATCCATTGGTCGTTACCGAGTAAACTTACATGCTAACAATTATTTTAATTTTTAATGTCCAGTATTTTTGGCGGTAACCATTGCCTCGAATGCAAAATTTGCATATAGTACCATTTTAATTTGTTTATACGAAGTAATTGTCAGTGAAATAACCCGAGAGTTAAACCAGTTCCTGTCTATGATGGACAGTGTAACAGATGCACAAAACCAGCTGGGACTCCCACTGACAATGCAATGAAAGCAAACAATTATAGATTTGTGACAACATTTGTTTTACTGGTTCGACATGCATTTAATTCAAGATTGCCTGGTCGATACTAGTATGAATAGGCATTGTGAACGTTAAAAGTACCACTATTTTTGGCGGGGGGGGGGGTGGTAAGGGTAAGGGTTAGGGTCTTAGGGTTAAAGACGTTATGTGCTTCACCGATTTGTTTTTCGCAGCCGATTTCCGAGGACGAGTATTAAACTTCTTGTGAAATACGCCCGAGAACGATTCAAGAACAAAGTTTTATTCAAAAATGATGTTTTATTTTGTTACCCTCTAGGACCTTTGAAGAAAGTTTCCCCGACTGATTCTGAAAATTTTCGCAAGGTCAAAGTACTTTGCTGGATAATGACGTCACCAAAAACTTTATACGCAAAGGCTCTTTACATCAAACAGACGTGGGGTCCACGCTGTGACGTCACTCTCTACATGAGTAGCAAAGCTGATCCAACTTTTCCAGCGATCGGACTTCCAGTGGAAGAAGGACGCCAAAATCTTTGGAATAAGACCTTGAACGCCTTCAACTATATCTACCAGAACCATTTCAACGACGCTGATTGGTTCATGAAGGCTGATGACGACACTTACGTCATCGTAGACAACCTGCGCTACTTTTTGAGCGACAAAAACAGCAGTGAGGGCGTTTACTTCGGTCACCATTTCAAGACGTTATCAAAGAAAGGGTACATGAGTGGAGGCGCGGGGTACGTTATGAGCAAAGAGGCACTGAGGTTGTTTGGGACAAAAGGGAAAAGTGATAATGCGTGTGATGTACGTTCCGGGGCTTCGGAAGATGTTCAGATGGGGCGGTGTTTGACGGCAGTTGGCGTCCATCCTGGAGATTCCAGAGATTCACAGAAGAGGGCGCGATTTCTCCCACTGGCACTCAGAGACTTTATTCAGGGGCGTCTCCCATACTGGTATCATTCATACAAGAAGTATAACGTAGCGAAGGTAAATATTGCTGTTGTTAATATAAGTTGTTGTACATTTTGGTTTGCGGATGGGACGTTAAGCCGATGATCCCGTGTATTGTCACGATTTTTTTCTTTAAACGTTCCTTTTAAATTACATCTGTTGGAAATATTATACTAAGTTACAATAATACTAACACTTCCCTGATGTGACGTAACATTATGTTTCATTTGTGTTCTTTGCCGCAGGGTCCCGGATGCTGTTCCGATTACCTCATCTCCTGTCATTACGTGACGCCCTCAAATATGCAGATGTTAGACTTTTATGTTTATCGTCTCCGCTCAGCTGGGAACGATGGTCAACACATTTACCGGGTCGGTAATAAAACTGTTCCAATATAGCTGATGACAGCAACTAACTTCTGAACTAGACAAGATGGTATTCCACATAACGTCCAAACAGCTGTTACAACAGACACATCCAAATCAGCTCTCAAAACACATTATTGTGATATGGACATGTGAATTTGACCACAAGGCACTTTTTACGATAACTATTTTATTAAATATCACGAGCAGTGCACTTGGAGTGCAGCTGACTAGAGTGCAGATTTTTTTGAGCAAGCGCCACGAGCGTCTGCATTGGCGGATACCAGCGCTGAAACTTCGATTATTATTATTATAATCAGGTGTTTGTGAACAAACAACAAACAGAAAAGCTGGTCCATTTTATTTTACTTTGGTTGACCGCTCCAGACAATTGCAGTCAGACTGCATTAAAAACAGATTACCCTCGACACTCGACAGGCCCTTATTTTGAGACGATATGACCTATGTTAACATTTAAACCGCCCTCTGTTGAAAAAAACACTTTCCACGTCCTGTTTCGCCGGGCAAAATAACGCGTAGTCATGGTAAGATTTCGTGTACTTTCTAGCTGGTTGCCCATAAACACAAAGGTTTTGCCCGGCGGTATGCGCGCAAATCATGTTATGGTTTTCGAGTGACGTCAGAGGTCACATCATCTTCGGAACTGCTGGCTCCCATTCGGTGATACTCGTCCATTAAATCGTCTATCATCAAATGCTTGTTTTGAGAACAAATAATAAGTTTACGCAAACAAAATGCATCATCAATGTATGTATAGTACGTGAGAAACTCATGCAACATTTTAATAAATACCAATAGTACAACAATAACAACTAAATCAACGCTTTGCAACTTTAAAAGCCGTAAAACAAAACCCAGAACACAACCAATTCGTCCCTGATACTCTTTCCATTTCACACAAGATTCCCAAACCTGCAAAAACGCTGTCCAGCAGAATGTCTTAAACCATTACCATTGTGTGACTGATTTTCACAGTATAACCCTCCTACTATAGTTCCCCTTAAAACTCTTAAGCAATTTCCCTACTTTTACACTATACATTTATTGGACATTAACAATGACTGTTTCTGTCGCCCAAGTATAGGGGATTCTAGATCATGTCAATAGCTATATAAAACAAGCTAAATTATTTGGGGTACCTTGGACTGACATACCATATCAATTGGATGTTTCTTAGGAGTATAACTGATTACCAAAAATCCACGTCAAAATCTGTTAATCCGCTCATCACAAATCTGGGAGGTGCATTGGTTAGAACCGGAACGTAACAACCTTGTTAATCGTAATATGCTTCCTGGCCCATGTGCGAATTTGATCCCTTTGGGAATCTACTGAGAGGAGTGGGGGTCTCTTATATGCCGCGCCACTCACTGGCCCATGTGCGAATTGGATCCCTTTTGGGAATTTGCTGAGAGGGAGATTGGGTCTTATGCCGCGTCACCGATCTTGATTGAATCAGAATTACCTCTGCCGATGTGAAATTAATGTCCTTGGTCGTTAAACCTCTTATACTATGTTAGCGCCTACACAGCATTATGTCCAATTTATCATTGCTAATAATAACCAAAACCTTGGGTATTTTTTATTTTTACCCACATTTTTGAAAGGAAGTCACGTATACGATTAACTATTCCTCTTCTTAACCTGGACAGGAATACTGTATTAAAGCCAGTGGACCCTTTCAGTAAACAGTATTGTCCAAGGCCCACACTTCGTGTATCACAACTTCTATATCAAATAACAAACCTGTGAAAATTTGGGCTTAATCGGTCATCGGAGTCGGGAGAAAATAACGGAAAAACCCACCCTTGTATCCGCGCGTTTCGCCGCGTCATGACATGTGTTTAAAATAAATCCGTTAATTCTCATTAACGAGAATTGATATTGTTTTACTGTTTTCTCAAAAAGTAAAGCATTTCATAGAATAATATTGCAAGAGAAGTATTTCACCACTACCTTCTGTCAACCCTGTAATTTGTAAATCTTTTTTTTTTTCTGTACCGAAAGGGTCCAATGGCTTTAAAGTCATTGGACACTTTCGGTACAGAAAGAAAAATAACTTACAGGGTTTACAGAAGGTAATGGTGAACGACTTCTCTTAAAATGTTAATCCATGAAATGCTTTACTTTTTGAGAAAACATTAAAACAATATCAATTCTCGATATCGAGAATTACGGATTTATTTTAAACACATGTCATGACACGGCGAAACGTGCGGAAACAAGGGTGGGTTTTCCCGTTATTTTCTCCCGACTCCGATGACTCCGATAGCCTAAATTTTCACAGGTTTGTTGTTTTATTTATAAGTTGTGATACACAAAGTGTGGGCCTTGGACAATATTGTTTACCGAAAGTGTCCGATGGCTTTAAATAGAATTCGAAACATGTTCAACTTAAAACCCAATATAGAACCCCCCCCCCCCCGTAAAAAAGAAAAGACTATTAATTTGTTTGCTTTACTAGAAATAATGCGCTGCGTTTCACCACCAATTATAAGGTCAAGTTTAATTACTAATTGCCTGTTTCACCAAGGGCCATGTTATTCCTGTATTTCTAATTTTTGTCTATTCTTGTCAGCATATTTTTTTTTCCGAACGTCGTGATTATGTCACGCTAAATTGTAGATATTCGTATATATATTAAAGGTTTTCATTTAACTATTTAAAGACACTGGACACTATTGGTAATTTTCAAAGACTAGTCTTTTCACTTGGTGTATCTCAACAATGCATAAAACAACAAACCTGTGAAAATTTGAGCTCAATTGGTCATCAAAGTTGCGAAATAATAATGAAAGAAAAAAACACCCTTGTCACGCGAAGTTTTGTACTTTCAGATGCTTGATTTCGAGACCTCAAATTCTAGACTTGAGGTCTCAAAATCAAATTCGTGGAAAATTACTTTTTCTTGTAAACTACGTTACTTCAGAGGGAGCTGTTTCGCACAATGTTTTATACTATCAACCTCTCCCCATTATCTCATTACCAAGTAAGGTTTATGCTAATTATTATTTTGAGTAGTTGCCAATAGGATCCACTGCCTTTCATTATTTTGTGTATTATTATTATTGTTATTTTCTGAGCTACTTCATGTTACTTTCTGTGCCTGTAGTATTTACTGGAGTGTATTTTAATAGTGTGTTTATTTGATGTATGCCTTTGCTGATGAATGTTGAATAAACGGAGTAATATAACTCCACATCAAGAAAAAAAATAAAAGAAAAAAAATCTTGGTTCGGAGAGATAATAGTTTTCCACTTAGAACGTAAAAACTACTCAGTATTATATTTAATGTTAAACCCACTAGGAAAATAATAAGAAGAAAAACCAGTTCAGAGATATAGTACTTTTCCTTTTAGAAGTAAACAAAATATTTGGATGTGCACGTCTCCAAAGTGTACAAGTTGACATCTTTAAAACGTTCAGAGAAAACGAGCAAACAATTCTATTGTCGAAATCAGTTTACCCGTTCACTAAAAATATTTACAGAGTGGAACAGGATGTTGGCATACTCAGGGGAAACTAGGGCTTGTACGTCCCGAGGTAAAGGTTTGATTATTGTTTTATGAAAAACAAATTGTGTGTTAAAGGCAGTGGACATTGTGGTAATTACTCAAAATAATTATCAGCATAAAACCTCATTTGGTAATTAGTAATGGGGAGAGGTTGATAGTATAAAATATTGTGAGAAACGGCTATATCTGAAGTGACGTAGTTTTCGAGAAAGAAGTAATTTTCCACGATTTTTATTTTGAGATCTCAAGTTTAGAATTTGAGGTCTTGAAATCAAGCATCTGAAAGCACACAACTTCGTGTGACAATGGTATTTTTTATTTCATTCATATCTCGCAACTTCGACGACCAATTGAGCTCAAATTTTCACAGGTTTGTTATTTTATGCATATGTTTAGATACACCAAGTGAGAAGACTGGTCTTTGACAACTACCAATAGTGTCCACTGTCTTTAATTTGATTGAGGTTGTATAAGGTTTTAATAAACGCTTCGATGACAGAGTTTGAATAATTGTCGAATAGTGGGTTTATGACGGGAATAAGTAACTCTGCCATGCTGACACAGTTACTTATTGCTCAATATATGATGGTTATAATACGCTTAAAAGGTTTCACCCGTAGGGCTCTCCAAATAGGCTGGAAAGAGGGGATAGAAGTGTTCCTGCGCGAAACTACTGTTTTGTTATTCTACAATCTTCAACACGAGGATTCGCGGATTTTATGTATTGCTAACGGCCCGCAAGATATTTTTGAATACGACGAAAGCCTTGGCTTTCGTTTAACGTATAGTACAAGATCACCAACTGGTGCTTGAGGAAATTTGAAACAAACTAGGCTAATACTACTTTGAGGAATAGGGTACCGGACATTACCTTATCCGAATGACCTCATTTGACATGAGCACTTTAGTAAGTTTCAAGTCAGTCTTCCTTTTGTTTGCATACTTTTGCAACCTCCTTCCCCACGGTCTATTGGTAACTGGACAGAATGTATTGGAGAACACGTCTCACAAACGACATGGAAAATCATAATCACGTGCACGGGTATTAGAAACATACCTTGCATCAGATAACATTCATTACCCGGTCTATAACATTCATATCTCAATGCATGACCCCACAAGACCCCACAAGACCCCACAAGACCCCACAAGACCCCATGTCTTCTTCAATATTCTCAAAGACTTTACGCGCCGCTAGAAAGTCAGCCCCCCCCCCATAAACTTTCTACTCTAACGATCGGTTTCGCTAAAGAGGGTTTTGTTTGAAGTGGTTAAAGTCTCATGACTTTTTAAATGGTCTAGTATTAACCCACATCGTCGGGCTATTTGAAGATAGTTGCAAGTTGTTTCCGATCCAGCCAGTACATGTTTGTAATGCAAATAGCCTCATGACTTGAATCAAGTCTAGACCGTACAAAGCATTGGAAATTTTCACTTGAAAGCCCCGTGCTTAACACAGTGTGAGAATCACTTAACAGAGCGTGCATAGGTTTCAATGATGAGGAGGATTATATAGAGCAATAGACGATGGGTTTTAAAGGGACAGGTTGTCTTGTATCGGGCGATTTTGTTATTTTATTTTTTTTAATTTTTTTTTGCAAGCATGAAAGGCCACTTCAAGGTGTGGCTTACAATATATTTTCCATGGGCCGTTGCCACCTACTCATGGCGCTGAAACAAGTGTACCAGCAGAAAGCACTACCTCTTAATTTGAGATTTGAGTTGGTCTATGTTAAAGCGTTTGTTACCGTTTGTTATGAAATGGATGGTTAGAAAGATTGTTTAAAAGGGCAGTGGACAATGTTGGTAATTGTCAATGAGCAGTTGTCTCATTGGGTGTATCTCAACATTTATGCATTAAAAAACAATGTGAACATTTGAGCTCAATTGGTCGTCGGAAGCTGCGAGATATGAATGAAATAAAAACCATCCTTGCCATGCACACGAAGTTGTGTGCTTTCAGATGCTTGATTTCGAGACGTCAAATTCTAAATTTGAGGTCTCGAAATCAATTTCGTGTAAAGATTACTTCTTTCTCGAAAACTAAGTTACTTCGGGGGAGCCGTTTCTCACACTGTTTATACTATCAACAACTCCGCATTACCCGTCCCCAAATAGTTTGTATTTGTGAATTATTCATGTTTGGAGCATTATTAAGGGTTCCAACAGCCGGTGTGGAAGTTGTTTTTTGTCATTTATGAGCTAGCAACTATTAGTGCAACTTTTAACATAACAAACAATGTTAGCTCCCCATTATACTGTTTACATCTGTTTTCATAAATATAACAGTCATTATAAAAACTTTTATATTTATGAAAACAGATGTAAACAGTTAAATGGTGAGCTAACTTTGTTGCAATTTTAGTCTGTTTTCAAGGTGTTTTCAACCAACATTTCTTTCCGTTTAGTTAGTCTTTTCTTCAGTCGTCATTATGCATAAGGTCCTCAAACACAAAAGCTATTTTGACAATCTATACATCATATGAAAGGGCTTTAAGTACGTAGTCTGTTTTCAAGGCATTTTCAACAAACATTTCCCTTCCGGTTAGTTAGTCTCTTCTCCAGTCGTTATTATGCATAAGTTCCTATGCCCTCAACCACAAAAGCTATTTTGACAATCTACATCATATGAAAGGGCTTCACGTACGTAGTCTGTTTCAAGGCGTTTTCAACAAAAATTTCCCTTCCGGTTAGTTAGTCTTTCCTCCAGTCGTCATTATTCATCAGTTCACATTTCCTCAACCACAAAAGCTATTTTGACAATCTTTACATCATATGAAAGGGCCTTACGTACTTCACATAAATGGGTATGTTAGAGACCTTCTCTTGACCTTTTGACCTTTTTAAACCGGATTTGCCCGTAAAATGCTTTGAAAAGGCACTATTTAAAAGCTTTTAGGTTGAAATGTACATTTTTTGATGCTTTACCATAAAATTATTTCAAATCGAAAAAACTGTTTGGTTTTGATTACTTTGCAATTTGACGAGCTATCAACAACACTTTTTTTCATTGATTCAAACACTGACCCAACAATAGCCGAACACCTAGTGTTTGTTTCTACAGTCTTTTTTTTTGGTTTTTCTTCTTCCTCTCGCTGTCGATTGTCCGCAAGAAAAAGCATAGATGCGAAGCTTGCATTAAATTGAAACTTTGCACACAGGTAGACAATAACCAGTAGATGATGGAAAAGTTGTTACGTCACGATGACGTCATCAGTTGACGAGATACACTAATACACTAAAATCATAACTTTTGATCTACATGAGGGATTCTTACAATCAATACAAAATCGGAAAGTTCAATAAAAACTCCATAAACGCCTCGCAGACATAACCCCTTTTTGATCTTGTCTTCTGGTTCAAAATCAAGGTTGAAAATTCTAAAATTCATGTATAAAGAACTACAAAATTCCCCCATTGATTGCGCGTATAAGGATTTTACAATTACATGTACATGTACTTTGTCACCACGTGTAAGCATGCGGTGCATTGTGGTCACCACGTGTAAGTATGTGGTGCATTGAGGAGCATAGTCAGGCTCTGCACCACGTGCTGATCGTTTTAGTCTGCGTTCGAGGCGTTCTCAACATAATGTAAGTTTTCTTCAAAAGTAATTAATTAGTTTATCTACGACCATACTGCGTTGATAACACCGGTTCTCGTCCGGTCATTGAAATTTAGCAAAATCGGGCCCAGTCAGTATTTGGATGGGAGACCACTTGGCGACCAAAATTTGTAGTATTTATTTTTGTATTTAATTTTTTTTTCTCCTATAAATAGCTTCGTTTTAGTCTGTTTTCAGGGCGTTTTCAACAAAGACTTCCCTCCCGGTTAGTTAGTCTCTTCTCCAGTCGTCATTATGCATAAGCTCCTATATCCTCAACCACACAAGCTATTTTGACAATCTATACATCATATGAAAGGGCTTTACGTACGTAGTCTGTTTTCAAGGTGTTTTCAACAAACACTTCCCTTCCGGTTAGTAAGTCTCTTCTCCAGTCGTCATTATTCATCAGTTCACGTTTCCTCAAACACAAAAGCTATTTTGACAATCTATACATCATATGAAAAGGCCTCACGTATTCCACAAAAATGGGTATGTTGGTGACCTTCTCTTGACTTTTTGACCTTTTTAAACTGAAAGAGCCTGTAAAATGCTTTGAAAAGGCATTATTTAAAGGCTTTTAGGTTGAAATGTACACTTTTTGATGCTTTTTCCATAAAATTATTACACACCAAGAAAACTGTTTGGCTTTGATTTCTTTGTAATTTGACGGGATATTTACAATACTCGTTTCATTTATTCAAACACTGACCCAACAATAGCCGAACACCTAGTGTTTGTTTTTACAAACACTATATCTAGTTACCTTGTCTTCTGGTTCAAATCAGATTTTTTGTGTATTTTCGTCAAAAATACATTTTTTGTTTTGACTACTACCGTACTGCGTTGATCACACCGGTTCTCGTCCGATCAGTGAAATTAAGCAATATCGGACCCGGTCAGTACTTGGATGGGAAACCCGCTAAACCAGTTGTTGACGTTGTTGTTTTTTTAGGTGTTCGGGCCAACAGCCCGGAACACCTCTTATTTTTGTTCGTTTTTTTAGGTGTTCGGGCAACAGACCGAACAACTCATTGATTTTGTTCGGTTTTTTTTTTGTTTTTTTTTTGGTTTTTCTTATTCTTCTCGCTGTCGATTGTCCGCAAGAAAAAGCATAGTTGCGAAGCTTGCATTAAGTTGAAATTTGGCACACAGGTAGACAATAACCAGTAGATGATGCAAAAGTTGTTACGTCACAATGACGTCATCAGTTGACGAGATACACTAATTCAAAGTTTATTATTTCAAAAAATCATAACTTTTGATCTACATGAGGGATTTTTACAATCAATACATCATCGGAAAGGGCATTAAAAACTCCGTAAACGCCTCACAGACATGACCCCATTTTGATTTTGTCTTCCGGCTCAAAAGAGAGGTTGAAAATTTAAAAATTCATGTATAAAGAACTACAAAATTCCCCCATTGATTGCGCGTAAAGATTTTACGATTACATGTACACGTACTTTGTCACCACGTGTAAGCATTCGGTGCATTGCGGTCACCACGCGTAAGTATGCGGTGCATTGAGGAGCATAGTCACGCTCTGCACCAAGTTTTGATCGTTTTAGTCTGCGTTCGAGGCGTTCTCAACATAATGTAAGTTTTCTTCAAAAGTAATTAATTAGTTTTATCTACGACCATACTGCGTTGATAACACCGGTCACTTAAGTTAAGCAAAATCGGGCCCAGTCAGTATTTGAATGGGAGACCACTTGGCGACCAAAATTTGTACTTTTTTTTTTTTTTTTTTTTTTTTTCTCCTATAAATAGCTTCGCTTTAGTCTGTTTTCAAGGCGTTTTCAACAAAGATTTCCCTCCCGGTTAGTTAGTCTCTTCTCCAGTCGTCATTATGCATAAGCTCCTATATCCTCAACCACACAAGCTATTTTGACAATCTATACATCATATGAAAGGGCTTAAAGTACGTAGTCTGTTTTCAAGGTGTTTTCAACAAACATTTCCCTTTCGGTTAGTTAGTCTAATCTCCAGTCGTCATTATGCATAAGTTCCTATGTCCTCAACCACACAAGCTATTTTGACAATCTATACATCATATGAAAGGGCTTTACGTACGTAGTCTGTTTTCAGGATGTTTTCAACAAACATTTACCTTTCGGTTAGTTAGTCTCTTCTCCAGTCGTCATTATGCATAAGTTCCTAAGTACTCAACCACAAAAGCTATTTTGACAATCTATACATCATATGAAAGGGCTTTACGTACGTAGTCTGTTTTCAAGGCGTTTTCAACAAACATTTCCCTTTTGGTTAGTTAGTCTCTTCTCCAGTCGTCATTATGCATAAGTTCCTATGTCCTCAACCACAAAAGCTATTTTGACAATCTATACATCATATAAAAGGGCTTTACGTACGTAGTCTGTTTTCAAGGCGTTTTCAACAAACATTTCCCTTCTGGTTAGTTAGTCTCTTCTCCAGTCGCCATTATTTATCAGTTTACGTTTCCTCAAACACAAAATCTATTTTGACAATCTATACATCATATGAAAGGGCCTCACGTGTTCCACAAAAATGGGTATGTTGGTGACCTTCTCTTGACTTGTTGACCTTTTTAAACTGGAAGAGCCTGTAAAATGCTTTGAAAAGGCATTATTTAAAGGCTTTTAGGTTGAAATGTACACTTTTTGATGCTTTTTCCATAAAATCTTTACACATCAAGAAAACTGTTTGGTTTTTGATTTCTTTGTAATTTGACGGGATACTTACAATACTTTTTTCATTTATTCAAACACTGACCCAACAATAGCCGAACACCTAGTGTTTGTTTTTACAAACACTATATCTAGTTTTTTTTAGTTTTTCTTCTTCCTCTCAGAGTCGATTGTCCGCAAGAAAAAGCATAGATGCGAAGCTTGCATTAAGTTGAAACTTTGCACACAGGTAGACAATAACCAGTAGATGATGCAAAAGTTGTTACGTCACGATGACGTCATCAGTTGACGAGAAACACTAATTCAAAGTTTATTTTTTCAAAAAATCATAACTTTTGATCTACATAAGGGATTCTTACAATCATTACAACATCGGAAAGGTCAATAAAAACTCCGTAAACGCCTCGCAGACATGACCCCTTATTGACCTCGTCTTCTGGTTCAAATCGAATTTATTGTATATTTTCTTCAAAAGTAAATTGTTGGTTTATCTACGACCGTACTGCGTTGATAACACCGGTTGCCGTCCGATCACTGAAGTTAAGCAAAATCGGGCCCGGTCAGTACTTGGATGGGAGACCATTTAGCGACCATATGTTTTATTATTATTATTTTTTTTTTTCTTCTCCTATAAATTGCTTCGTTTTTAGTCTGTTTTCAAGGCCTTTTAAGCAAACATTTCTCTTCCGGTTAGTTAGTCTCTTTTCCAGTCGTCATTATGCATAAGCTCCTATGTCCTCAACCACAAAAGCTATTTTGACAATTATTTATACATCTTATGAAAGGGCTTTACGTACGTAATCTGTTTTCAAGGCGTTTTCAACAAAAAAATCCCTTCCGGTTAGTTAGTCTCTTCTCCAGTCGTCATTAATCATCAGTTCACTTTTCCTCGACCACAAAAGCTATTTTGACAATCTATACATCATATGAAAGGGCCTCACGTACTTCACAAAAATGGGTATGTTGGTGACCTTCTTTTGACCTTTTTAAACCGGAAGTGCCTGTAAAATGCTTTCAAAAGGCATTATTTAAAGGCTTTTAGGTTGAAATGTACACTTTTTGATGCTTTACCATAAAATTATTTCACATCGAGAAAACTGTTTGGTTTAATTTCTTTGCAATTTGACGAGCTATCAACAACACTTTTTTTCATTGATTCAAACACTGACCCAACAATAGCCGAACACCTAGTGTTTGTTTCTACAAACACTATATCTAGTTATTGTTGGTTTTTTTTTTTTTTTAGTTTTTCGTCTTCTTCTCATAGTCGATTGTCCGCAAGATAAAGCAAAGTTGCGAAGGTTGCATAGAGTTGAAACTTTGCATGCAGGTAGACAACGACCAGTAGATTATACTAAAGTTGTTACGTCACGATGACGTCATCAGTTGACGAGATACACTAATTCAAAGTTTATTATTTCAAAAAATCATAACTTTTGATATACATGAGGGATTTTTACAATCAATACATCATCGGAAAGGTCATTAAAAACTCCGTAAACGCCTCACAGACATGACCCCTTTTTGATCTTGTCTTCTGGTTCAAATCGAATTTATTGTATATTTGCTTCAAACGTACATTTTGTGGTTTATCTACGACCGTACTGCGTTGTCCGATCACTGAAGTTAAGCAAAATCGGGCCTGGTCAGTTCTTGGTGGGGAGACCAATTGGCGACCAAATTTTGTATTATTTATTTTTTTGTAAAATTGTTTTCTTCTCCTATAAATAGCTTCGTCTTAGTCTGTTTTCAAGGCGTTTTCAACAAAAATTTCCCTTCCGTTTAGTTAGTCTCTACTCCAGTCGTCAGTATTCATCAGTTCACATTTCCTCAACCACTAAAGCAATTTTGACAATCTATACATCATATGAAAGTGCCTTACGTACTTCACAAAAATGGGTATGTTGGTGACCTTCTCTTGCCCTTTTGACCTTTCTAAACCAGACATAGATGCTTTACCATATCACACATCGAGAAAACATTTTCGTTTGATTTCTTTGAACTTTGACGAGCTCTTAACAACACTTTTTAATTGATTCAAACACTGACCCAACAAAAGCCGAACACCTAGTGTTTGTTTCTACAAACAATAATTCTACAAACAATTTTTTTTTCTTCCTCCATAGTTTTTCGATAAACAGTGTTTATCGAGATAAACAATGTTTATCACGTGATAAACATAGTTTTTCTCGAAAAACAGTGTTAATTGGTCGAAAAACATAAACAGTGTTTATCGAATTATTGGGCATATGGCTTGCCACGCTCCAGTGCTCATCCATAAAGCGCCCCAGCTTCTTGTATAGTCTGCGTTCAAGGCGTTTTCAAAATACATTTCCCCCCTTTCAATAAGTTAGTCTCTTCTACAGTCATCAGTATTTAATAAGTTCATGTTTTCCTCAACCACATAAGCTATTTTGACAATCTTTACATCATATGAAAGAGCTTTACGTACTTCATAAAAATGGATATGTTGGTGACCTTCTCTTGACCTTTTGACATGTCTTAAGCGAGGTTATGAAATGAAAAGTTTGCTAGTTGCGCCCAATAAGCACAAAATCGACCGTTAAGCAGCTCTATGAAATTGGGCCCTGCAGCGGTAAGAGATCTGCTCCAGCAGTGCAAACCTTGTAGGTTCGAATCCCACCCATTTTATAAAACACATTGGGTTAGGATTAAAGGGGTTAAGTTCTGATTTAAAAAATTAGATGTGTACACCGAACAATTAGTGTTTGTAAATATACAACCACTACATGTACAGTTTTTCTTTATAAATCTTTTTCGAAAGAACCATATACCTGAAGATACTCGTGTAGTGGTTAAGAAATTTCAGTTTTAGATGTGGTATAGGCAACCATTAAAGAGGGAAACCCCAAACAATCACGTAGGGTCTGAACAATCAATCCACACGATTCAAACCTTCATCCCTAGATTTTAACTGGGGTGCACTAAAAGTTCACATGCTAAAATTTTCACCTTAGTTTGTATTTGTGTTGGAGCATTATTAAGGGTTCCAACAGCCGGTGTGGAAGTTTTTTATTGTCATTTATGAGCTAGCAACTATTAGTGCAACTTTTGACATAACAAACAATGTTAGCTCCCCATTATACTGTTTACATCTGTTTTCATAAATATAAAAGTCATTAAAAAAAACTTAATAAGTTTTTTTATGACTTTTATATTTATGAAAACAGATGTAAACAGTTAAATGGTGAGCTAACATTGTTGCAATGTCAAAAGTTGCACTAATAGTTGCTAGCTCATAAATGACAATAAAAAACGTCCACACCGGCTGTTGGAACCTTAATAATGCTCCAAACATGAATAATTCACAAATAAAAACTAAGGTGAAAATTGTAATAATATTATCTTCGCAAGCATATCAATCTGAAAAGTACAAATCAGTACTTGCAGTAAGTGGAATAATTATGTCAAACAGCAGTGCAAGATGAAATTTGAATTAACTCCAGTTTGTAGAACGGAGACCTAATTATAATTTTCGTTCATTTTTTTCATCATGACATCATTAGATGTTAGGTCACGCGAATTCAAGTCGTAATGTTTGCTCTTTCTTGTAGCTCTTTGGTCGGACACTTTCCCTGCATGTGCAAAAGTTGCTGTTTCAGTAAAAACAAATTCCTACGATATGGGCCAAGAGCTAAGCTATTTCTTTATCCCTTACGTTTTGCCGACATCTTGTTCAAAGATAATTTCGACAAGCGTAATTACACCGACCGAATTCAAAACTTAAGAAGTCTCGAAATGGTCTGAATTGTGCACCACTGCATGCTATTTCCTCACTTAAAACGCATGAAAACGGCTTTGAATGTACCCATCATTTCTCATACATACAGCTTTTGGAATCGGCTCGGAAATGCGCCCACCGTTTTCCATACTTAGCAGCTTTTTGGAAGCGTTTGGGATAAGCACGCACTATAGCTTATCCATGCTTACTTACAATGCCTCGAACATTTCTGGAAACAGTTTTCTGATATGCATCCACTTTGTTATTCAGTGTTGAAAATCGCTGGAAATGTGCGCCGGTGTCGCATGCAATTATGTCCTCTATATAATGCAATATATCCGGAGAATAATGTCCGCCGGACGGTTTTGCATAATGCAATCGTGTCCGCCCGGACGCTGCTGAATAATGCAATTGTGTCCGCCCGGACACATTTGCATATGCAGTTGTGTCCGCCTCCTTGCAAAACCGTCCTTGCAGTAAATTAAACGCCCTTGGTCGACGGAACACGTTTGCCATTTTTTTAAAAGCTAAGTGCATCTCATGAATGACAAGTGACAAGGGAAATGTTCGGCCGTTGGGTATTCGCTGCAATCATAAAATACGTGATTATGCTGCATATTATTCGTTTGTAGGTTCAGTACATGCACGCTCGCTTACGCGCGCACATTAGTCATGTACATGTCAACCGGACGGTTTTTGCATAGCCCCGGACACGATTGCATTTCCAAAAGTGTCCTGAGCGGACAGTATTGCATGGCGGACACAATTGCATCTGACACCGGCCGCTTCATATAATGTTTGAGCAGCACTTAAAACAAGAAATCAAATAAGTTTTTTTGCGCTGATGACATGTCCCCTATACAGCTTGTCAATATTACAATGGTCGCTTAGAAACGCAACATGTTTTTTGTTCTTTATTCGCCTTTTGTCGAAAGAACCATAAACCCGAAGATACCTTTGTAGAAAAGGAGTAAATAAATATGAGTTTAAGATGTGGTGCGCAACCCTGGTAGAGGGAAACCCCAAAACAATCACGTAGGGTCTGAACAACCAATCTACACGATGCAAGGCTTCGTCCCTAGATTTTAACTGAAGTCCACATCAGTAAAGGTCACATGGTAAAATGTGCACTTTAGTTTGTCCTGGTGAATTATTCATGTTTGGAGCATAATTAAGTAATCAAGGGTTCCAACAGCCGGTATGGATGTTTTGTTGTTGTCATTTAAGAGCTAGCAACTATTAGTTAAAATGTTTTGCAAAGGCTTTTAGTTTGAAATGTACACTTTTTGATGCTTTATTACACATCGAGAAAACGTTTTAATTTTGATTTCTTTACAATTTAACGATATAGTAACAATACTCTTTTCATTATTTTTTATTTTTTTCTTCTCCTTTAAATAGCTTCGTTTTTAGTCTGTTTTCAAGGTGTTTTCAACCAACATTTCTTTCCGTTTAGTTAGTCTCTTCTTCAGTCGTCATTATGCATAAGGTCCTCAACCACAAAAGCTATTTTGACAATCTATACATCATATGAAAGGGCTTTACGTACGTAGTCTGTTTTCAAGGCGTTTTCAACAAACATTTCCCTTCCGGTTAGTTAGTCTCTGCTCCAGTCGTCATTATGCATAAGTTCCTATGCCCTCAACCACAAAAGCTATTTTGACAATATGAAAGGGCCTTACGTACTTCACAAAAATGGGTATGTTGGTGACCTTCTCTTGACCTTTTGACCTTTTTAAACCGGATGTGCCTGTAAAATGCTTTGAAAAGGCACTATTTAAAAGCTTTTAGGTTGAAATGTACACTTGTTGATGCTTTACCATAAAATTATTTTAAATCGAGAAAACTGTTTGGTTTTGATTCCTTTGCAATTTGACGAGTTATCAACAACACTTTTGTTTGTTTCTACGAACACTATATCTAGTTTTACTTCTTCTTCTTCTTCTCAGCGTCCCTTGTCCGCTAACAAAAGCGCCTTTCCCAAATTCGTATGAACTTGAAACTTCACACATAGTTAGCGATTTATTAGGAGAAGAAACCGTGTGAGTTACGTCATGATGACGTCATAAATTCTTGAGTTATGAATATTCAAAGTTTATTAATTCAAAAAATCATAACTTTTGATCTACATGAGGGATTCTTACAATCGAAACATCATCGGAATCGTCATTGAAAACTCCGTAAACGCCCCACAGACATGACCCCATTTTGATGTTGTCTTCCGGCTCAAATGAGAGGTTGAAAATTTCAAAATTCACGTCTAAAGAACAACGTAAATCCCCATTGGTATGTGCATAAACATTGCACGTAAGCATACACACAACGTGTAGTGTATTAGCGGTGCAGCAGAGCACGCTCCAGTGATCATCCATTCTGCTTATTAGCGGCGATTGTCCGCTAAAAAAATCACACTTCCCAAGCACATATAAAGTTGAAACTTCACACATAGTTAGATATGTATAAGGAGAAGAAACCGTTTGAGTTATGTCACGATGACGTCATCAATTCTTGAGTTATGAATTTTCAAAGTTTATTATTTCAAAAAATCATAACTTTTGATCTACATGATGGGTTGTTACAATCGACACATCATCGGAAAGTTCGTTAAAAACTCCGTAAATGCCTCGCAGACGTGATCCCATTTTGAGCTCGTCTTCTGGTTCAAAATCGAGTTTGAAAATTCACAATTTCTTGTATAAAGAACTACGAAATTTCCCCATTGGTTGTGCGTAACACTTGTGGCGTACACGTGTAGTGTATTAGGCATAATTTATTTGGTGGCATGCTGCCAAGTTTGTTGTACCCTGTGCCATAGCGTGATATGCATAGAGCTATATAGCTATGCAGAACGCTGCGAAAACGATTTCATTTCAATCTTCAGCGTCAAATTGTTCAAATGTTACCCTTCTGATGGCTTAGTGGTCAATGTGGAATTGAAGACGAAGTTTCGCTGAGATGGCCACCTACTTCAGTGATTCATGGGACTTTTAATTATGTGAGAAAACAACAGTACAAAATGACGAACATTGGTCATGTTTTGGTTAAACACCGAGAAGAATAGAGACGTTACATCGATCGACCACTCCCCCCGGGTGAAGGGCGTTTTGGGCTCACGGAATTCACGTCAGTATTACGATATCTATTACTTCTTGAACTTAGCATAATCATCAATTGTTTTGATTATTTGTTAAAACAACTATCCAAGTTATTTTGAGTTAAATATTTTGAAGAAAACAAATCTCTGGAATAACATAAGCCCTTTCAAACTTTCTCTCGTAGGAAAGGACGTTACGTAAACTAATCTATTTCTACCTCCATGCACAGACATGGATGCTACAATACAAAACATTCAAAGAAAACAGAATGGTTAAAGCATAAGGCCCAAGCAATTAGGAGTGGTCTTGCTAAAATAAACTGCCGGATTAAACAAAACTTTAGTACAAACAAATCAATAAAACAATCCAGATTTTGATCTTCTTCTTCTCTTCGTCCCTTGTCCTCGAACAAAAGCACACTTCCCAAACTCGTATGAACTTGAAACTTCGCACATAGTTAGATATGCATTAGGAGTGGAATAATGTGTTAGTTAGGTCATGATGACGTCATCCATTCTTGAGTAAAAAAAATTCAAATTATTATTTCAAAAATTCATTATTTTTGATCCACGTTTTTTTTTTACTTCTTTTTTAAAATATTATCAATAGAGCGCGAAAAAGCTTCATGAAGAATAGTCTTCGTTCAAGGCGGTTAAAACATACATGCCCCTTACAGTCTTTTCTTCAGTCGTCAGTCAATATTTCCTAAGTTCATATTTCCTAAACTACATAAGCTATTTTGACAATCTGTACATCATATGAAAGGGCTTTACGTACTTGACAGAAATGGATATGTTGGTGAACTTTCGTTGACCTTTTGACCTGTTTAAACGGGAAGTGACTGTGAAATGATTTGAAAGGGCGTTGTTTATTGCCTTTTTGGTTGAAATATACATCCTTTGATGCTTTACCATCACAGCATACAAGTCTGGCAAAGGTCTGGTTTAAAACAAATATTACCGATGACGTCACCAAACATACACTTTTACTAGATGACGTAATCATGTTGTTTTGGCAGTTTTTGCAATTTGAATCCTTTATTACGAATCTTGAGAACAAAGCAAGGTATAATATTTGTTTTTTAATCCAGGCTTTTACTCCCGGAAACCGAACACCTTGAGTTTGTTCACAAACTCTCAATCTCTAGTTTTTTCTTGTTTTTTTTTCTTCTTTTTTTGGTTTTACTGCGCCTTGAACACCCAGCAGGGTGGATACGTGCGCATTACAAGTCTTATTTTTATTATTATTATTTAACGTGTCCTGTCTAGCATATATCAAAAATGGCTTAGACCAACTCGTCCGATCCAAGGCAACGTGTCCTGTCCAGCATATCTCAAAATGGCTTTAGACCAACTCGCCCGATCCAATGCACCGTATACACCTTTAACTATTCCCTAACAATCAGCGGTCGTCTGTGGAGACCGATATGATGCTTATTTAAGATCAAGAATAGTGTTTACACGATGGTTTTAAAACTCCATCGACGTCTTGACAGAGTCAATAAAACTCAACATCGTGAAGGCGGTTCCTACAAACTCCTCCTCAATTTCATCACACACATGAGAGAACGCTGGATTGTTTTAAGTGGAAAGTGTTTTGAGTCGGGATTTACTGTGTGTTGATAAAGGCTTTATTCCCGCTCAAATACTACAAGGCGCACTCTACTTAAATCTCGGCTAATTGTTTTTTAAAGCATGATTGTTTGTTGTGAGTTGAGTTACTAATTTTACTTGATACTTTTGTTCGATGCTGCCGGGCAAACTATGTGAAACAAGTAACCTCATAAGATTCACGCTCTATCACTAGTAGCCTTTGGCAAAGTTCTTAAGACTCATTTATTTTAACTTCTAATTTAGTTTTTCCACATTATTCTGATATGATTTGCTTGCGTTGTGATATACAACTTTGTAAGGCGCGCTATTTGAAGGGAAGGTATACGTTTGGTAATTGTCAAAGACAAGTCGTCTCACTTGGTGTATCCCACCTTAACCATAAAATAACAAACCTGTGAAAATTTGGGCTCAATTGGTCTTCGAAGTTGCGAGAAACTGATGAAAGAAAAAACCCTCTTTTTGGACGAATTTGTGTGCTTTCAAATAAGAATTAAGACTTCAAGTCTTTTTTTTTTATTTTAGTGAGAAATTACCTCTTTCTCAAATACTACGTTACTTCAGAGGGAGTCATTTCCCACAATGTTTTATACTATCAACAGCTCTCCAATGCTCGTTACCAAGTCAGTTTTTAAGTTAATATTTGTTTTGAGTAATTACCAAAAGTGTACCTTCCCTTTGAAGGCGTTTTGAATTTGTTTACCAATGTATTGTCTCTGCAAATGAAAGCTGTGTGTGGGTAAGTCGTATGGTTTTCTGCGCAACGCGGGACTCGCCCAAATACACCTATAATACACCAAATACAAGGTGTCTTTAAAAGGAACCCAAGATTTAAAAGGAATAATAAAAACAGTTGCGTTCCTACAATAACAAAATGTTAAACACCATTAAGTTTTTCCATATTGATTATGAAATCCATGACCATTCGTGATGGTAGGGCAGGACATTGTGTTTGTTTATACATTGTGACATTAAAACAGTTCCATTTAAGGGAAATTCTGCCTTCTGTGTTGGAGTTTTTGTGCCGGTGTGGCGGTTTCAGTCTTCCGCCGTGTTCAGTTTTCCGGGTGACCGTATTCGGACATATCAGCACGTTGTTCGAACGGTTTTAGCTTTCCGGCGTGTCAGATACCGCCGCGAGTACCCTGGCGAGTACTGTAGTTCTCTCAGCAGTGACTACCCCAAATTGTTTATTATTACGATTCTTTTCTATGTAGTCACATAATCTCTTGCCCCATCTTTACATGTATTCATCATGGGTACAACTTTAGGCAGGTCACGCTCTGCTTGCATAAAAAACAACTCATACGATCCACGCGTTTGCCGCTAGTTGTACTCGATACGTGGACGCCGCCATGACAGCTACCGGCGGGTAACGGATGACTCAATACGGCACTAAAAATGGACTGCTTTCGCTTGCTGTGCGCAGGCATCGCATGACGTAATGCTACCGTATTTGGTCATTCGGAAAACTGAACACAGCGGAAAGTTGAAACCGCCACACCGGGAAACAATATTTACAAATCAGTTAACGGTTTCTTTAACTTCACTAATGAGATACACTATTCATAAATTAATTTAATACGGTTTCTTTAATTTCACTAAATAATTGTGCACTGTTTATACATTAATGTACGGTTTCTTCAACTTTTTTATGAATTGTACAAATTTTCAAAATTAATTTACGTTTTTTTATTATAATCTTTACTAATTGTTTGTACACTGTTTTTAAATTAATTTGCGGTGTCTTTGACCCAACTAATGATGAGTTGTAGTGGTTCGTTTAAGATATGGCGGGGAAAACAGATCCATATGCTCTACTCGTCTTTAAAGGCAGTTGACACTATTGGTAATTAATCAAAATAATTATTAGCATAAAACCTTACTTGGTAATGAGTAATGGGGAGAGGTAGGTTGTATAAAACATGTGAGAAACGGCTCCATCTGAAGTGACGTAGTTTTTAAGAAAGAAGTAATTTTCCACGAATTTGATTTCGAGACCTCAGATTTAGAATTGTTATGGTCTCGAAATCAAGCATCTGAAAGCACACAACTTCGTGTGACAAGGGTGTTTTTTCTTCCATTGTTATCCTGCAACTTCGAAGACCGATTGAGCTCAATTTTGCACAGGTTTGTTATTTTATGCATATGTTGAGATACACCAACTGTGAAGACTGGGCTTTGACAATTACTAATAGTGTCCAGTGGATTTAACAAGTTAGTCACGTGACACTTCGCTTGCGAGGAAACCTCGTCAGAGACTAGTCTTGCGCGCTGTTAGCGGGCGCTATATCAATTCAGCGCTGCTCCTTACTGCCGTGGTACGGGGAAAACTCAACCTTATAAGTATTGTTTGTGTTTTACTTTATTGATAGCCATATTATGTTTTCTTGATTAACAGGCGACTGCCCAAGCAACATGTGCCACCCTGACAGCAATGAGTATCGACCGTTACTATGCCATTACAGACCCGCTCAAGGCTCTCAAGACTCGTACACCGAGAGTGGCTATCGTCGTCAGCGTCGGTATATGGACATGTGAGTCTATTTTTAATACTGCACTATATCGATCTCACAAAAATACTCATAGTGTGGTAAAAATACTTTTATTTATTTCAAATATTATTACCTTGACACTATGAATACAAGTTGGACAGAGCCTGTCAAGGTTATACAAACGTATACAAACTGTCATCTTAAAGGCAGTGAACACGTTTGGTAATTTATTGTCAAGGACCAGTCTTTACATTTGGTGTATCCCACCACCATAAGCATACAATAACAAGCCTGTGAAAATTTGGGCTCAATTGGTCGTCGAAGTTGCGAGAAAATGATGAAAGAAAAAAATCCCTTGTCACAAGAAGTTGTGTGCTTTCAGATGCTTGATTTCGAGACCTGAAAATTCTAAACTTGAGGTCTCGAAATCAAATTCGTGGAAATTACTTCCTTCTCGTCACTTCAGAGGGAGTGGTTTTTTACAATGTTTTATAACACCAACCTCTCCCCATTACCAAGTGAGGTTTTGTGCTAATAATTATTTGAGTAATTACCAATAGTGTCCACTGCCTTTAAGATGTATACAGCCAGACCCTTGCCAACTAGAACGCAGTCACATAGTTTAGCGAAACCCACAAATGACTGTTGTTTATATTAAGTCTTTATATACTTATACAAGGATTACAAGTTGGACAGTGGCTTGAGATTGAACAAAAGTATAAAAACTGTCATATTAAGTGTACAACCCGACCCCTGCCAACAAGAACGGACATATAGTAGCAACACTTAAACAAATTACTGTTATTTGTTATAAATCTTTAGATATTTGTACAAGGAATACAAGTTTGACAGGGGATGTCTTAAGGATTGTACACAAGTATAACAACTGTCATCTTGAGATGTGTGCAACCAGACCCATGCCAACGAAATAAGTACAAATATACAATTTAATAAAAGAGGTTGCACTCAAACGCTTGTAAAATCACATAACCGTTAATATTAAGACAAAAGCTATTCCACAACCTTGTAAAAACAACAGCCATAAACACCATTCAACAAATCATGAGGCAGGGATAACACCATGGGTCTCTAACGCTGACAGCGTGATGGGCATCTGGACGTGTGAGTCTATAATTTTCAATACTCGACTATCGATCTCACAAGAGCGCACAAAGTTTACTGACACCCAGAATTTACTGTTTAAAGATAATAATTATTAGTGACTTCTAATAGTAGCGCGCATTCCCGTCAATCAGTGATGCTCATGGCGCTTTAAAGGGTGTGTACTTTTTCCCACACAGATTTTCATTAGACTTACACAGTTTTAAGATTATGATAGTAGAAAGCTTCCCTTGAAATTTAACTTACTGCTGTGCTGTAATTTTTGAGAAATGAGTAAATGTAATCATTTGCGTCTCATATTTTTAGCATGTAAAAACGTATTATAACCAGTTATGCTACGGTTTTGGAAAAAAAGGGGGATTCTACATGCTTAAAATACTTTTGGTCTCATGAGACCAAAATTATTTTGTGACTTGTTTTACTTATTTCTCAAAAACTGTCAACCTTATATAGTATAGTAATAGTTGAAGGGAAGCTTTCCGCTATTATTAACTTCAAACCCTGTGGACATTTTGAAAAAAGTACCCGAATCCTTTAACATACAGCAGCAAGGTATGTGAGACTACGTTCGAATTGATCATGACAAAGCAATGAAATTGAAACTTGTCATGTGTTTGTAGTTTAGCTGACTTGTCACTCATGACAGCGATGCCAACACAAATTATTAAAACGCCCACAGATCGATGAACTCCAAAAGGGAACTTAGTTTTATTTATTTCTCATCAAATATGACATTTCAGACTTAAATGTTTCAAGGAGATTTTGTTTTTCTTACCAATTTAGCAATGTTCCTTTAAAGGCAGTGGACACTATTGGTAAATACTCAAAATAATTAGTAGCATACAACCTTTCTTGGTGACGAGTAATGGGGAGAGGCTGATGGTATAAAACAATGTGAGAAACAGCTCCCTCTGAAGTGCCATAGTTTTCGAGAAAGAAGTAATTTTCCACGAATTTGATTTCGAGACCTCAGATTTAGAACTTGAGGTCTCGAAATCAACCATCTTAACGCACACAACTTCGTGTGACAAGGGTGTTTTCTTCTTTCATTATTATCTCGCAACTTCGATGAGCGATTGAGCTCAAATTTTCACAGGTTAGTTTTTTATGCATATATTGAGATACACCAAGTGAGAAGACTGGTCTTTGACAGTTACCAATAGTGTCCATTGTCTTTAAATCTAGTTTTATATCAGCGGTGTATGATGCTTTACAATTAATTTAAAGTCACGGACACTATTGTACTTGTCAGAGACCAGTCTTCTCACTTGGTGAATCTCAACATATGCATAAATCAACAAACCAGTGAAAATTTGAGCTAAGTTGGTCATCGAAGTTGTGAGATAATAAAGGAAGAAAAACACAACTATGTCTTACGAAGTTGTGTGCTTTATGCCTGATTTCTGGACCTCAAAATCTAGTTCTGAGGTCTCGAAATAAAATTCAAATATTTTTGTGGAAAATCACTCCTTTGCTCGAAAACAACGTTACTTCGGAGAGAGCCGTATACTATCACCATCTTACCATTGCTGGTTACCAAGTAAGTTTTGTTGCTAGCAATTATTTTGAGTGATTACTAATAGTGTTCACAGTGCCTCTAATTTACATCTGATTTTTCTATTTCCCACAGTCTCTGCAGTGCTTGCCATACCAGTTGCAATATTCTTCGACATCAATGTCGTGCAGTTTCAAAACCAGACATATGACATCTGCGAAGAAATGTGGCCTCTCAAAATTGTTAACCAGGGCTACGGCGTTTACTGCTTCGTGATGCTGTACCTCATACCACTAACAATCATCACCGTTTGTTACTCCATCGTGCTGAACCGTCTCTGGAAGGCCGTCTCACCAACCGAGGAGACCCACGCTCCCGTCCACCTTCGCATGCTGATACAGAAGAGACGAATCACCCGTATGATCTTAGCTGTTATAGTCGCATTTGCCGCTTGTTGGATTGGAACCCACATCATGTCGCTCTGGCGTCGCTTGGATGTGAACTTCCCAAGAACATCCACGGCCGCCCTTGTGTTTCAAACCATCGCTCATTTGTTAATGTACTTCAACTCTTGCGTCAACCCGTTTGTGTACGCTTTTATGGGTGGGAACTTCCGGAAACAGATGGCCAGAGCGTTTCCTTTCTTAGCTGGGAAAAAGTCTGCTATGACGGAAGGCCCAACTGGTAGTTTAATCAAATCGAAGTCCACGCAGGTTTAAACTGGTTAAAACTATTGTTTTTATGCTTAAAAGGTTTAGTTTTACAACGTTGAACAAGGATAACACGTGAAGAACGAAACAACGAGAGATGTCTGTCGTTGAACTACAAGGGTTATTCGGACAAGTGTGTATGACAAAACAATGCATTTGTTTCTCGGGAAGATGTCTAAAATTATGAGTTGTAGGGCCTACCATTATCTTTGTTCCCAAGTTGAAGTCGAGTGCCTGGTATATACCCGATAGAATGGGAGACTTTTGGGACGCTTGGTGGCAGCAGACTTACCAGGTTAAATCCATTGTTCTAGGTTATGTGCGCACGCTCAGAACTACGTAAACAATGGAAATTTACCTGGTAAGTCTGCTGCCACCTAGCGTTCCAACGTCTCCCATTGTGTGTTCTTTATGTAGCCCATTGGCAAAGTCAAACGTGAAGGAAAACGGAGTATATCATTTTACATTTCCTGACTCTAATTCCTGACAGTGGTCGCAATAAAGTGCGCCACCAAGCGTTTGACCCGGGTTGTCACTAACTTGTTCACAGAGCTATGGTACTGATCTCTGCTATACTGACAGTATACTAGAAATCATTGGGCATTGACCGTGCTTACCACCAAGTTAAGCACTAAAGGTATACCGTTCTTCTCTTACTGCAGTGCTGAACGAGGTTTATCCGGACATAAAAGAAACATAACTTGTTGTCCAAGTAGTGATCATTCGTTTTACACGTTCAAAGCACCGTAGCACGTCCAGATCTTGCCAATGCCCAATCACAAGTTGGATACTGAAGGCTCCACCCTACTCATGCCTCCAGCTCTCCTGCTCTATTGAACATAACATGAATATGTATAGCGTTTAACAAAGACAACGGTCCGAGTACGGTGGAGCCTTCAGTATCAAGCTTGTGATTGGGCATTGGCAAGATCTGGACGTGCTACGGTGCTTTGAACGTGTAAAACGAATGATCACTACTTCGACTGCAACGTATGTTCATGCGGCAAACACCACATTTGTGTTGTCAATCATGTAATACATAGACCAGGGCCCAATTTCATGGCTCTGCTTACCGTAAGCACTGAATCGGCCCTTACGGTAAGCAGATAATTCTGTGCTTAGCAAGCGTATTTCACGGGTTAGCGGCGAATTTTGGCTTCTGCGCGTGCGTACTCCGCGTTACTAGGCATTCTACGCTTACAAGGCTGGTGCAGAAATGCAGCGTTTGCACGTAAGCGAGGATCGTGATCGTGAGCTCAGAATTCGTCGGTAGGCAGAGCAGGGTTGTGTTTCTTTTTTTTATGGACGGATGTGACAATATGCTGAATTTTCTCTTGACACATTTTACCTTGCCCGTTTTTTTTTTTTTTTTTTTTTGGGGGGGGGGGGGGGGTTGGGGGGAGGGGAACTTATAATAGTATAGTGGTTTGCGTTCGCTCTCCGAAAAGAACCCAACATGAACGGGGTCCCGTACCTGTAACCCGGGTTTGTTTAGTGTGAACGGTGTGTAACCTTGTGTATCTCTTTATCTAATAAGAATATTGTAAATGCCATCAATGAGAATCACCCCATGTATCACATGTAATTGTAAAGCATGAAATATTGACACTTTCCGTCAATTATGGTGAAGTTTTCATGAACACCATGTGTTAATGCTAATATTGAAGTCTTTGAGCGCACGTATTTACCAACACGGTACCCGGGGCACTTACATACGATCTTTCAGAAAGATAGGTTATTATTTATTGATGAATTCTGAGACCCAATTATGTAGCACCTTCTGCTCATTCAGCATCCACAGCCAGGAACACCGGGGCGAACCCCTTCTCTTGTCAAGTGCACTGGGTTCTTTTACATGCATTATATTGTACAACACATGGGAGCAACGGCTTGAAGTCCCATACGAAGGACAAAGCAATGGTTAAGTGTCTTGGTAATAGGTAATTTTGGTTTAATCTTAATTGCTCTAATTTGTGATGATGTTTTGTTAAGATCTGACAAGAATTTTGAATTCAAGGATAGATATTAACAAACATGGTTTTAAAACTGATGTACGAACCCTACATCATGTACACATGAACGTTATCAAAAGTGTAATACATCACTTTTATTTTGAATAATTATGATTTCGTCGCTGCTTTATTTATTTTATTTATTTATGGACTAATTCGTTTGGTAAATTATGTTATGTTTGTACCAAGTGGTGCACGTCATTAGTCACATGTGTCAATGTGAAAACATTATATATAACAACTGATTGTAGATTGAGTAAAAATTTTGAAGGGTGTACATTTTCCTGAATGTGATATATACTATTTTAAACAAGGTAAACTAAGTATGTAATAGCACGGTAAACGGTCTTGGTCACTGGCTAATGTGCCGTTGGGTGTTTGATTTGATTTGGTTGTTATTTTATTTGATTGATTTATTTTATTGGTTTGTTGATTTGGTGTGTTGATTTGGTTTGCTTGTTATCTTATTTAACTGTGACCTCGTCTTTTTAGTTTTGGTTGTTTTGATGGCTGGTCGGTTGGTTGGTTGGTCGCTACAGGTTTGTGGGTTGCTTATCTATTGAATGGTTTGATGTTGAGGAGTTGATTTATTGTTGTTTTCACTGTCATTTTGGGAAGGGATATTTTTCAGTGGGGGGGGGGGGTAGCGGAACATTGGGAAAACTTTACACGGGATCATTTGAGTTTTTGAACAAAATACGTGTCTGCAAAAATGAGGCTGTGCCTTCAATCACTGCAACCACCGCTAATGAGCAATGATGGTTGCTAATGTGCAGTAATACTAAATGATGAATGGCATCAACGTGTTCATACAAGAGCCAGCTGTGTTTGGTATTCTCAAATTTAGCACGGGTCTATGTGAAAATATTCGTAATTGTTTATTAGTGATGCACAAAACAGTAAAAGCAAAAGTACAATCTTAGCGAAATTTTGAAAAGCCACAATGGTTTAAAAAGGACATTTAAAGCGGCTACTACGAAAATAGTATGCGTTGTTGTAGGGGAAATATTCCTTTGGACAAATTTCGTTTGGTTCGGCTAATGTTATGGCTAAAAATTTACTCGTATATATATATATATTTTTTTTTAAGTTATCACTAATGTTGGATTTGCGATTTTGTTCGTGAGCTATCTTAATAGCAGGTTATAGCTTTCTGGAATCTATAAAAAGAAAACAGTTAATCATTGTATTTAAAGTAGTCGATAATATACAGACCTACAGTCTCACTATTGTTCTATTATAATAACTACGGCTCACGAGCTACGGTTGCGTTGTTACAGGTTAGGCATACGTAGAAACATGGTTCCATCAAAAATGCTGTCCAAACATGGTTTTAAACTTGTCAACATGCTGTTCAAAATCTCAGGCTGGGCAGGCATTACCTCACAACTTGGTATAGCCTTGCTCAAGGCAGTCGCACTATTCGCTCCGAAAAGACGCCGCTGTAAACCCACCCGTATACCCTGTTCGTGGTGCGTGCGATCACACCGCATAACCGACCCGTATACACACTGTCAGATCGTACGAATACTGTTCACACAAGTCATCGCACTCGTACCACTAACCGCATGCGGAGGCCGTCAGACGGCCTCCGCATGCGGATAGTGTACGGGGGCACCGTGTCGTGCGATGTTACGCAGAGTGAATAAGGGTGGGTTTTATACAACGGCGGACTTTTTTCGGAGTGAATAATTCGACTGCCTTGAGCAAGGCTAAACTTGGTATAACATTTTACTGTTTTGTTGTGTGTGTTTCACTGAAAGGTTGGATAGTACTGTATATAAACTATTTAAAGCATTGTTTAAATGCTTTGTAAACCTATGTAAATAAGGCCACTGTGCCAACCCTTACACACTCAAAGGGAATTTTAAATGCTGGTAAGAGGTTGAGATAATAACAAAAACACAACAAAGTAGGTTTTAAATAGGTATGCTCCAGCAATGACATTTGATTATGCAATTATTGATGCCTTTGACGATGGTTCGACAAAGTTAGCAACATGGAGGCATACTAATGGTTGGGTACGGGAGAGTTGATGTTAGTATGGTGAATAGTGTGTCTTGAAAGAGTTAAAGGTATGTCATCAATGGCGGACTTTTGGAACGCTTGGTGGCAGCAGGCTTACCAGATGAATCCACTGTTTTTGTCTTGGTAACGTGTGCGTGATGAGAACTAAACGTAAACAACGTGAGCTTACTTTGTAAGTCTGCTGCCACCTAGCGTTCCAAGTTGTTCCATTGGTGAAGGTTTGGAGGCTTAGATGGATGTAATGATGGATGATTTGTTGTATGTCTGTATAATAGCCATGTCTAAACATTATACTGTTATCTAGTTACTAAATCACAATTGCTTGCTCTATGCAATATATAATCAAATACGTCATGTCAATGTTTGTATGAGAGAGATATCCCCTCATGGGGATTTGCTTGTTCCCTTGGCTGGAAGATCACGTTCTAAACAAACGAAACACGTAAACCACTGCCGAAGCAGATAATTTAAATATGAATAAATAGAGAAGCGATGTTAACCATGACGTCATCATTAGAGACTGTATGTGAGTGCATGGAGTATCAAAAGTAGAATGCAACTGGTACAGTGGAAGAAATGGACATGAAATGGGACACATTTGATACACTCTGTGCCACCTTTTGGTTTTTGTTAATAGGGAAGCAGTAGCGAAAATGTGGAATGGATTTGCTTAGCATGAAAGGGGAGAAGAGAAAAAAGGTGAGGATCTGAGTGAGGAGAAATGAGGAGGTGTTTATTTCGGGTTTGAATGAAAGGCAAAAATAATACCATTTAAACATAAAGTTTATAAAATCCGCAATCGCTAGAGACAATTGGTTCTCTCTATTGGGGCAATTCATTTGCTGTCATTATGTTGAGCCAAATAGGGTTAGCATGGAATTCAGCCAAGCAAACGGTCATTTTATTAATGTGAAACCCATAGCCCAATTTCATAGAGCTGCTTAAGCACAAATATCAGCTAAGCACAATAACATTATTCTTACCAGAATAAGGTTACCAGCCATGTCACATTGTACAATTTGTGACTGGTATCCTGCTCAATATTCTGCAATAGCAGACAACTGTTAAGCAAGATTTTCTGCTTAAGCAGCTCTGTTAAATTGGGCCCAGGTCTTTGGTGTAGGCCTAAAACCACATTGCGAACGATTCTCTTCTGTACTACTTCAATAAAAAGTTGATCTACAGTTAGTTTTTAAGGTTCTAAAGCCACTGATTTCATTTTGCTACATGAAATCGAGCCACTAAAAGCGAAATGCGATATCGTTGTAAAACGATAGCGAAAGTGGAAAACTAGAGCAGGTTATTTGGTTACCAATGGCTCTGTTTCACAAACTAACTGTTTTTTTTTCATTATATAATGGTTATGCCACTACTCTCATGTTGCTAAATGCAATTGACACAACTGCTTAGCGAAATTTGATATCGTTATAAGAAAACCGAAATGGAGGAACAAAATTATGTCATACAAAATTTAATGATAGCTTTGAAAATAATATAGCTATATGCTTACGGAAATTGTTACAAAGGCTCCATACCAGAATAATGTGACAACTAGAAACCACTCACACCTGAAAAACATAACTTCACACATTTTGGTATATTAATTATTTATTAACTTTACTTTTAAAAACACTTGGTGCTTGAACAAAATCTTTGCGGTTTCATAGTGAGGCAGTAGTGGAGTTATTTGAGGGAATTATGCCTTCGATGATAAAAGGACATAGACCCCCATAGAGTATGCTATTAAACAAACATTTTGCTATAATACAGGCCATCGCATGAATATTAATAAAAATAACATAGGCCTAAGTAGTGAAAGCAAAACTGTTGAACAATTGCCGAAATTACTACCATTGCTTCAGTCTACCTGTATTAAAGGGTCTATGTACTTTTTGGGGGACAAAACAACACAATATCCACAGATTTACATTAAACTTACACGGTTTGAAGATAATGATAGTAGAAAGCTTCCCTGAAAATATTACTTGCTGAGGTGCTGTAGTTTTTGAGAAATGAGTAAAACAATGTCATGAAAACAAAATCGTCTTACTGATCATGACACAAAATTATTTTAGCATGTAAAATACGTATTTTCATGACATTGTTTTACTCATTTCTCAAAAACAACAGCACCTCAGCATCTAATATTTTCAGGGAAGCTTCCTATTATGATTATCTTCAAACTGTGTAAGTTTAATGTAAATCTGTGGACATTGTGTTTTTTTCTACAAAAAGTACCCAAACCCTTTTTGGTTTTTTTAAGGACAAATTAATTTCCGTCTGTCCTGGAGCCAAATATATTTCCCTTGATGATCTTTAACTTCATGCCAAATTAGTCCATGCTTGTACTATCCATGGCACAGTAAGTTTACCACCTCCTGCATGATTCAAAGTCTGCACATGATGTATGAAATAACTAAAGCGAGATAATTCAATTCATCAGCTTAATAGTACACAAATATTGACTGCTTCGACTGCTATGGTTAAAACTATGACCCCGAGGTGATCACCAGAGCGTTCAATTTTACCCGAGGCGAAGCCGAGGGAAAATAGAACCCTCCGGGGATTACCGAGGGAGCCATAACTTTAACAATTGCACGAGTAAAAGCAGTCAATATTTTTTTATAACAACCCAAACATTTCTAATGCTGTACTATTAAGTTACAGACCTGAATGCTACAATCCATGGACGACGCGAATACAGACTGCGAAAACTGTTACTGTGCTGCATGTAGTGTCATGTAATCCGAAATGGTTACAGACTATTAGTTTATCATCCTCGTACACCCAACGGACGTCTGGGTACTGCACGCCGTGTGCTAGTCTTCGGACTAGCGCACGGCAAACCGATGCACTATCACACGGCCGTCGTCTAGTAAAACTAAGACATATCATGTGACACGCTCTAAACCAATGAAAAGGCAGGATATTGGTAAGGGGTGTTATAATTATTATAATTTTATATTATTACAGAATCACAAAAGAGGACAGTATTTATTATAATTTAAAAAGAGTTAATTATTTGTAAAAAGAAAATGCTTTACTTAATTATAAAAAAATATATTTGTAAATAAAACTTGAGAGTAATTCATGTTATATATGGTTTAAAAATAATGGCACTCTAAGAAGTTGTTTTTAAAAAGTTTTTTGTTTTGTCTTTTTGTGAGGTGAAAATTGTTTACAACGTGTGCAATTTTTGTTATAAACGTTGGGTTTTTTTCTCGGAATCATCACTAAAAAATCATATAGATATTAAATCAATTGAGTAAAAAACCTTAAATATTTGTCATTATTTCATCATGTTGGAGTTCTACCCCATTGATGACAGGGGTTGTATGTAATTTTGGACGCTTGGTGGCAGCAGACATTATAACAGGTAAACTTCCACAGGGATGCACCCCACCAAATAATCTCCCATAGCACACAGTGCAAAATGCTAGGTATTCAAAAATACACGAAAAACACTTGAAAGTCTCATGGCTTTTAACTTGAAAGGGAAAATTATTGATTGACTCTTGAACTTTTATTCTCTGCTCAATTTTATATGGGGAGTCCCTGGGGCCGTCGAGTTATTCTCCCTCCAAGTAAAAACACCCCTTCTCACAGGTCTAATTTTGAAAACGTCCGAGCATAAATCTTGAAAAATGTCCCTACACCTCTCAGCAAATAGGACCATTTATTTCAAGGCCTTTGTCATCCAAAATACCTCAAGCTGGAAGTCAACAACCCCCAGGTCACAATTGGGCAACATTTTTACACTGAAACACTTTCTGGGGGCTCTCAAATCTGGCTAATATAGAATATGTTCAGGGCCTACAAAATATTAATGAGCTCGACGCTCTATTTTCTCCTATTTGGTGGGGTGCACCAATAGGTCCTTTAACAGTGGGTGCGTTCGATTAGCTTTCCCGGGTCGACCCCGGTGTGTGGCGTGTTTTTTTTTCAGCACGAACGTGTGCAGATAATTACCAACGTTTGTCCTGGGAAAAAAAAACCCGCCACACACCGGGGTCGACCCAGGGAAGCTGAACGAACGCACCCTTTGAAACCGCGGTTTCAGCTAAAGATTCAGCTCAGGCTAGCATGGCCCCACGGTTGTTTTGACCATCTTTGCGTGCGTGGTCAGGGCACCTTTGTAGTGACCTTTGGTCAGGGCTTCAGACGAGAGAACGGTTACGAGGGGCTTGAAGCTGAACTGAAAGCCGATGCCGTGGATTCTAAAAGGACCAAACTTTGGATATACTGGGGCCTTGTGGGCATGGATTTCCCCTGAACGTCTGCTACTGCTGTACGTCATAATGTTTGGATATACTGAGGCCTTGTGAGCGTGGATTTACCAGTTAAAGTCTGCTAAGTGCTGAACGTCATAATGTGTTAGTGGTAGCCATTGAATGCAAGATGGATGCCCCCAGCTCCAAGGAAATTTACAGGTAATGTATGTTTATTATTTTGCTATTGTCTTGTATTCTTGTTTGCACAGTTTAGGGAAAAGTTTCCGTATGGCGCCACCACCTTTTCATTCGAAATAAAATAATATAGTATCTAATTTACCTGATTGATATATCCCTTTTTGTAAAAAGAAAAAGTGGTGGCGCCATACGGAAAGTTATCCCAGTTTAGAGTGGTACTAATTTGTCATGTCATAAGGGATCAGACCATTATGCTTTTCGCCTCTATTTGGTTACGTTGGGAGATTGCTATTAAAAGATGGTCAAATCGAGTTAAAGAAAAAGAAGAGTTAAAGAAAAAATATTGTTTAACTGACAAAAGAGGGCGCACTTTCAGATGCCAATAGACCTTATCGCAAAAACTCGGCACGTGTCACTGATCTCTGAGATCAGTGGTATGTGCGCTTTAGGGTGGAATTTGGTGCTTGCTAGTCTAGCTAGCGATCAAGTTTGACCGCTAGCTAGACCAACAAGCATCTCCATTAAACAGTTAGCGCTTGCGCAAATAATTATTGGTACTTGCGAAAAAGTCTATGCAATAATGTATAGGAAACAAAGTAAAACAAAATAAAGGAAGCCATTTTAAGTAACAGATTCAAGATTTGATGTTTATTTATAAATATCATAGAGTATAAGGACAAATCGCCACGTCGATAAAAACCAAATGTCTAGTGGGTGTTTTTAGGTGATACAGATGTCATAAAGCGTTATAGGATTAATTGCGCTGATCAATCCCCATTGATGGTTTGTTTTTAAAGGAATTTATTTTCTTGTTAGGGTTATTGACAGTAGTGTTTTCTCAGACTGCCAGGACGGTCACCCTTGTCCCGCCATCTTCAGTCAACCTAGCCCTGCGTAATCGGTTCACTAATTGAAAGGTGTTTCTCATAACAATCCGCCTCCTGAAGCAAAACGGGAACGCCTTCTTAAAGCTAGTACGGAAGTTATTCCCCATAAAGGCATACACAAAAGGGTTAAGGCATGAATTGGAATAGGCTAATGTTACTGCTAGAATTCTGGCATAGTACACCGCGTCGCTGTAGTAGGGGAAATCATGGGTGCTGTAGCGTTCCCAACAGTTAAATACATGTGTTGGTAACCAGCACACAAAGAATAGACAAACAACAACAAGAACCATGCGGGTCATGCGTCGTTTTTGGAGAAGGTTTTGCCGGGTTCGGTGACTGTTTTGTGCCGAGGGATGATGCCTCGTCCACGTCGCTCGTAGTAGGAGGGAATAACATGCGCATATCACAAATAGAGGTAAGATGTAGGTGCACACGAGGACGTAGGTGTAGTACACGGCTTGCTTGGTTGGCGTGCTGAATGCCTCAAAGCAGAAATATTTCTCGCCCGTGTAGTAGAAGTGGCTCTCTGCTTCTACGAAGATGGGAGCTGGTATGGCCATAATGTAGGAAACTGCAGAAAATGAAAAATATATTGAATAGTACATTAAAATAACCATTTTATATGTTAATAGATTAATTTAACCATCGGTATAAAGAACACGTTTGAAAACACGACATAATCGTGTGTCGCTGCCGTCAACAGAGGGCGCTAGACTGGCAAGAGGGATTCATTTCGACTCGACGTGTAGTGGCGCGCTTAAGATTTCCTTTTTTACGTGACCTTCAAAATAATGGATTTTTGTTTTATAAAGAACCCTGCCGTTAACCCTTTTTGACTTTATCTTCACGAATTGTCTTACTGAGAAAAAACTTTTAAAAATGTTAACTTTTATCTTTCGACGGCAAACAATTAAAATTCTCATTAAATCTGATACCCTCGCTTCAGTAGGCGCGTGTTCAACCTCGTTCCTAATGGGCTACCGTCAAGATGCGCCGTTTCCCCCTGGAATGCCTTGCCCGATCATAACCCCGTGGAAGTGTGACTAGAAAAGCAAATGATTATACTAAAGGTAGTGTTAAATAGTCATTAGGTTGATCCAATTTTTGTGCGTGACTCTAGGGAGTAGCCTATACGTGGCACTTTTAGCAGGGAAGTTGTGTTAAGACCTATATCAGTTCGTGGCTGTGAAACTACTCGACTGGGTGCAAGAAACTACCTTCATCAGTATAAATTGTGTTGTCATGAACAGGTATTAACTAAGTATGCAAAAAAAATCATGACATTGCATATGTATAAGCCTACGCGAAATGCGCACATTATTCGCAAAACGTTGGCGACATCGCTTAAGCCCGGTTCATACGTCATGCGAACGCGAATGCGAAGCGAATTTGACGTGAATTTGACGTCACACCCTCCTTTCGCAGCGATTATTCGCAAGGGTAGAGCAAGGGCAACTGCTGCGAATTGTTCGTTGCGAATTTGTGACGTCAAGATCCGCTTCGCATTCGCATTTGCAGGAAGTATGAACCGGGCTTTAGGCGTAGGGTCACGCATGCGAAAAACGTCTCGACATCTTATATACTTTAATGCGCAAAATCACAGCATCGACCATTGTTCGCCATCGCATTCGACGTATGCGCACATAGTATTCGCCCCCATAAAAAATAAGACATCGCATACGTATGCTCACATCTCCCTTCAGGGCAACCTTTTCATATCAAAATCCCAGTTGACCCCAGTTAACTGTTGTCAACTGGTTTCTAGTGTCAATTTCCAAATAAAACCAAGTTTGATCTGTGTTCAACTGTTTTTCATTGAATGAACCAACGGCTTTTAATTTCATAATAACCACCTACATGGGCCCAGTTTCATAAAGCCTGTAAGCACAACAATTTGCTAAGCATGAAATGTCTTTCTCGATAAAAACAGAATTACCAACCAAATTGCAACGTGATTTTCAGGATAAGCACCCAACACATGTAAACCAGTATCAAACAATATGCAACAAATGGAAATTTGGTTGGTAATCCTGTTTTCTAGGCAAAAACTTCAAGCTAACTTGGGCCCAGGTATTTAACCACCTGGTTTTGTTTAACGAAGGTACACGTTTGGTAATTACTCAAAACAAATATTAACTTAAAAACTGACTTGGTAACAAGCATTTGAGAGCTGGTGATAGTATAAAACATTGTGAGAACCGGCTGCCTCTGAAGTAGCATATATTTTGAAATAGGGTTTTTTTCTTTCATCATTTTCTCCCAACTCCGATGACCAACTGACCCCAAGTTTACACAGGTTTGGTTTTTTATGCTTATGTTGGGATACACCAAGTGAGAACACTGGTCTTTTACAATTACCAATAGTGTAACTTCCCTTTAATTAACTGGTTTTCAAATGGTTCCAGTTAAACCGAGTTTAGCAGGAGTGCGTTTTGGCGACCCCAACAAGAAACATTGGTCATCGGTTGAGCGTTTTCGCGTATTCGGTTGAGCGCGGTGATAATGCTGTCAGACCAACCGGTAACCGACTTCATGAGTTGGTTGGGCTTTGGGTTGGGGTCGCTAAAACGCACTCCTAGGTTCAACTGAATTTTTGACCTGGGTTAGTAATATGTTTACTTACGGATCCAAACACTAAGGTTGATAAGAAACGACAATCGTCTGGTTCTGTACTTCATTGACTTGATTGGGTACACGATGGCGAAGTAGCGATCTGCACTCATGATGGTCAGTGTCATACAGGTTGCATGAACAGACGCCTGGGGTTCATACACAAAGTACCGGGAAGAAAATACAAGGGATGAACATCACTGTTAATATTCTTTTATCCCCGATGCAAATTTAACAACTAGGATAGGATGAAAATAGTTCATCCATAATCAGATTGATTGGTTTAACTTGTCTACGTAAGGATTAACTAGCGGTATAGTGTGAAGGCTGTGTTAGGGATCGTGGTTTTTGATAGACGTGGTTCCACGTCTGTGGTCGTGGTTTTTATTTTTATTTATTTTTTCATTTTTTTTTCTTCATAGAAATATTGTGAAAATGTGAAAAGGGAAAGGGGCAGTTGTTTAATGTTGGTGGGGTTGAGCCCCCGATCTCGAAACAATATGGAATGAAAGGTGGACTGGACTTTTAAAAAACCCTAAAAGCATGTCAAAATTCATGTTGGGTCTCATTCCCCAGGAATCTGTATTTAATATGAACAAGAAATGAGTCAAAATGTCGCACAATCCAAGCTCAAACTTGTTTAACTCTTTTCCGGGTCATCTTAAAATTGAGTAAGGCTCCTCGGAACCAATAAGTTTGTCTGATCCGAGAGTTGCTTAAGAGTATGTCCACTTTACCTGTTGTACATACGATATAACTCTACACATCCCCTCAGTCAGATAACCATACAATGTGAACGTCAACGTCGTGAACGGTGTACAAAACAGCAGATACGATATATCGGTCAGTGCTAAGTTCACGATGTAGTAGTTGGTCACTGTTGTCATCTTCATGTGCAGCATGACCACGTAGACTACTACGGCATTAGTGGTGACTCCAACGGCTATAATGAGGGACCAGACTACTGGCACGAACACTGTCTCTGGGCCCGGCTCCATAGCCTGATCAAGCCATGATTTTGATGAGGTGTCATTCAACACACCCGTTATGTCCACCTCATATGACGTCATGATTACGTAGACGGTTTGGGTTGGCGGTCAGGTTGGCGGTCAGGTTGGCGTAGTGGTGTCTTGCCTCACCTTCCACCTCTGGGGACCCCGTCTCGAATCCCACGGGGGGGGGGGCACTATGTGGATTTGGTTTTCAGTCCCTACTTGACTCGACTGCATGCATGGGTTTTTCCATGAATAATTCTCTGTGGCTTTCTGTCTTCTCCATTGTCCAGTTGCTAATCAGGCTTTGAGGAGAATCTTCATTGATGTAGATATACACAAGACTCACTCGGCTCGACACTGAAAGAAAGAAAAAACATACAACAATTCAGTTAAACAAATAAAAGCACTCTAAACTAAGTATTTTTTCTTTTTTTAAGTGTGTTATTTGCATGCTTAAAAGCAGTGGACACTATTGGTAATTACTCAAAATATTTATTAGCATAAAACCTTTCTTGGTAAGTGGTAACAAGTAAAGGGGAGAGGTTGAAAGTATAAAACATTATGAGAAACGGCTCCCTTTAAAGAAACGTAGTTTTCGAGAAAGAAGTAATTTTCCACGAATTTGATTTTGATACCTCAGATTTAGAATTTGAGGTCTCGAAATCTCGAGATTCTGGACACTATTGGTAATTGTCAAAAACCAGTCTACTGACTCAACGTATCTCAGCATATGTATAACAAAAAAAACCTGTGAAAATTTAGCTCAATTGGTCATCGAAGTTCCGAGATAATAATGAAAGAAAAACAACCTTGTCACACGAAGTTGTGTGCTCTCAGATGCTTGATTTCGGGACCTCAAATTTTAAATCTGAGGTCTTGAAATCAATTCGTGGAAAATTACATACATTAAATTACTACATTATTTCAAAGAGAGCCGTTTCTCACAATGTTTTATACTATCAACCTCTCTCCATTACTCGTTACCAAGAAAAGTTTTATGCTAATAATTATTTTTAGTAATTACCAACGTGTCCACTGCCTTTAAGTTAGTGCAGGCACAAAATCATGTTGGTAACTTTGTAATTTCACACAACTTGAAAGTACGCTAAGAATGTTAGCATGAAGACCAAACACCCACTTTCTGATTGAAAGGGACACGGGGAATACCGGACTACTTTGTTTTTCTTTCCAGAGGACGACACCATGGCCCAATTGCATAGAGCTGCTAAGCACAAGTATTTGCTTAGCATGACATTTTACATTGATAAAAAAAGGACTACCAACCAAATTTCTACGTGATTTTCAGGATAAGCAAACAACAGCTGAATACCAGTTAATAAATGCAACAAATTTAAATTTGGTTGGTAGTAATCCTTTTTATATCAAAAGAATAATTGTCATACTAAGCAAATTTGTGTGCTTAGCAGCTCCATGAAATTGGGCCCAGATGAAAAGCGTAATCTCGTCATGAAAGACATGAATGTGATGACGAAATTGGTGCGTCTTGAGAGGTGCATGGATGGCTGAAGTGTTTGATTGCTTTTGCTCTGATCACTCGGCTACTGTTTCAGACTTCTCATTAGAGGTTACAAGGAGCACTACTGCTTCCAATTAGACGTCTGGCCACGGATGGCTTAAGGGGATCATACCCACTACCATAAAGGTCGAGACGGTATCATTTCGGGCACATAGTGATCTACGTTTATCAGTATATATCATCACACCAGTCAGTGATTTCCCATTTGTAAAAGTGCAATATAATTGGTCTGCGTTTATACTCCGTACATTATTTGAATAATCTGAACATGCTTTGCGAGTGTAGTCTTCTAAAGATTTTACCAAATATTGTCAAATACAAAACCCTTAAGTTAAAGCCATTGGACACTTTCGGTAAACAGTATTGTCCAAAGGCCCACACTTCGTGTATCACAACTTATATATCAAATAACAAACCTGTGAAAATTTAGGCTCAATCGGTCATCGGAGTCGGGAGAAAACAACGCGAAAACTCACCCTTGTTTCCGCACGTTTCGCCGTGTAATGACATATATTTTAAATAAATCCGTTATTCTCGATATCGAGAATTGATAATTGTTTTAATGTTTTCTAAAAAAATAAAGCATTTCATGGAATAATATTTCAAGGGAAGTCTTTCACCATTACCCTCTGTAAATCCTGTAAGTTGTTTGTAAATCTGTGAACTTTTAATTTTTGTTCTGTTCAGAAAGTGTCCAGTGGCTTAATGTGTGACAAAGATAACTAGACATGATTGCATTTGTGCACAAATGCATAGCTGTTTCGTGAATAACATTTTGAAAGGACAAAGATGATAAATATTAATTGTCAATTAGAAATGTACCATAATCTTTCTTTGTTAACGTCAGTATTTACTGTTAGCGACTTGATAGCGGGTACCAACAGCATCCCTGACCGCAGAACTCGCGAACGGACACCAACCCTGATAAATATAAGAAGCAATATTCAGAACGATTCAAAGGTTTCGGTTGAAAAAATTTGGAAACTACTTCCAAGGAAATCTTTTACAAAAATAGTTTACACCCAACAGCTGCAGTGCTTCTCATCGAATGGCCATTCGTTGTTTGAATTATTGTCCAATCAAGTCCTGCCATTATCAGCGCCAATAACCTGAACGTTGCCTCTTAAATGCACTGGACACTATTGGTAATTGCTCAAAATAATTGTTAGCATAAAAACTTACTGGGTAACGAGCAATGGAGAGCTACTGACAGTGTAAAACATTGTGAGAAACGGCTCCCCCTGAAGTAAGGTAGTTTTTGAGAAACGAGTAATTTGATGTCTCGAATGCAAGGCGTCTGAAAGCACACAACTTGTGTGACACGGGTATTTTTTTCTTCTATCTCGCGCGAATTCGACGACCAATAATTGAGTTCAAGTGTTCACATGTTTTATTAATTTTATGCAATTAAAACATTTTTGGTTACACCAAGTGAGAAGACTGCCGTCGATTTCACAAAACTCTTCCTAACTTAAGACTAATCTAAAGGACTTAGGACGAGTCCCAACTCTGCACTGTAGAATGCAGACCTTAAAGATTAATCCTAAGGTAGGACGAGTTACTCGTCCTAACTCGAGATAAGACGAGTCCTAACTCTTTGTGAAATCGACGGCTGGTCTTTGACAATAACCAAAGCTGTTGCGGTGCCTTTAACGGAAACTTTATCTTTTTAATTTCGCAAGGGTCATAACTTATACGTGCTTGGTCGATTATTGCTTTAGGCTATGCTTGCCCATCTATGTTGATTGATGGGGTGGGCGGTGCATTCAAATGACCCCACGTTTCGAGAGGGTTAGTAATAACACACAAAGTCACCTGTCTTAACCCGTAAGGATAAAGCCAGGCACTGGCTTTAAAGGCAGTGGACACAATTGGTAATTGTCAAAATCCAGTCTTCTACCTTGGTGTATCTCAACATGTACTTGAAATAACAAACCTGTGCAAAATTGAGCTCAATTGGTCGCCAAAGTTGCGAGATGAAAGAAAAAACACCCTTGTCACACGAAGTTGTGTACTTTCAGATGCTTGATTTTGAGACCTCAAGTTCTAAACTTGAGGTCTCGAAATCAAATTCGTGGAAAATTACTTCTTTCTCGAAAACTACATCACTTCAGGGGAGCCGTTTCTCACAATGTTTTACACTATCGACCTCTCCCTACTGCTAGTTACACATTAAGGTTTTATGCTAATAATTTTGTTGAGTATTACCAATAGTAAAGCCCATTAACTTCATTGGCAACAGAGGTTTCATTGGATAAACGTGCAGTGACGTAAACTTTATATGTGTTTTGATTGGTTGAAGGTAATATATTTGTTAGCTTGAATTTTCGATGGTCTGCACGCAGCGTGTGCATAAAATGTTCGTACATCATGCAATTTTGTTTTACTCAAAGAAATCTTTAGAACCATGTTTAGTTAAATGTAAATCCGTCCACGTTTGTATGTTGTGTCGTGCCCAAACCTTCTAACACTATGCCTATGTCTGATCAGAGTCTATGATAACAGAGCATGGACTGCTAATGTCTAATCAATGTAACTCATGGTTTGTTCTGCAGCAGAGGGCAGAGGTCTTTCAAGTTAAACATTGTCAGGGCTGTCAGGGCCGCCATTTATCTTGTTGGCGGCAAAATTACAACGACATCGCTGTGCGAGTTACCACCCTCCACAAAGTCTAACACTAAGTAACGGCTCTTGTCAACCCGTCTTCCTTTAATAGCCTGAGGTAGTGTAAACCTATACCTACAATAACTTATTTTCTTCCGGAGGCAGTTTTCGAATCATGTTCCAGGGGGTAAGCATTTGGGCACGTTCGAAGTCACTTTGGTTTAAATTTAATAACAAGTTTCTATTTATTGATTTGATTAATGCTAATTAAAATATTTCTTTAGGCAATACTTAAATTATTTCCCTGCTCCCTATGTCGAGGAGGGTTTCGGGTCAAGTTTGTAGCCAGGCTTTGAGGGCAAATTCCACTATAAGTTTCAATTTATTTGGGGCAAATCTTTAGTAATTAATCCATTTCCTATGGGCAAATATACGGCAAGCGTCAATACATTAATACTATAGCAATGTACTACTCAAACACAATGCTAATTAGATGAACTGTCTTGAGGAATGTTGTCTATATATGTACTTATAAATAAAACATTTTCAGAACATTGTTTTATCATTAAAGGCAGCGGACACTATTGGTAACTGTCAAAGACTAGCGTTCACAGTTGGTGTATCTCAACATGCATAAAATAACAAACCTGTGAAAATTTGAGCTCAATCGATCATTGAACTTGCGAGATAATAATGAAAGTAAAAACACCCTTGTCACACGACGTTGTGTGCGTTTAGATGGTTGATTTCGAGACCTCAAGTTCTAAATATGAGGTCTCGAAATCAAATTCATGGAAAATTACTTCTTTCTCGAAAACTATGACACTTCAGAGGGAGCCGTTTCTCACAATGTTTTATACCATCAACCTCTCCCCATTACTCGTCACCAAGAAAGGTTTTATGCTAATAATTATTTTGAGTAATTACCTATAGTGTCCACTGCATTTAAACATTATTTTATCGTTACTTGAGTTGGGTAAAAAGCTATTTGAACTTATCTATGTGTTTGTTTACGGTATCGTATTGCCACCACGTGAATGATGACTATATAACAAAAAATGGTGACTTATTGTGTATGTACACTATAATCTTATCTTGTACGTACACCACAAAATAAAGTGACATGAGTGCTGACGTCATGGGTCTTTTTTGCGACATGTACTAAAAAATTACCGGATAAGTAAATTCAAATTATTTGTGGTTTGGTTTACAAAAATCTATTTACTCTAATGTGATCCTAATTTCTCTACTGATCGACAACATTTTATTTTGTTTTTCACCAAAGATAACTTTATGTCATTATGTTCGAAAGCTTTTCTTTAACAAAACATAGGCAGTCAAAGTTTACAAAGCTCAGAGGCAGGCCAGAGTTCGCTCAACTTGACAAATTTAATTTAGATCTACCAAAGCGACGGTGCGATTTTCAAGATACCACGGTGATAATAAAACTTGCCCATGGAAATATGAATTATTTTAGCACGTACAAAGAAGAAGTAAAACAGGCAATACCGAGAAGTCCCCTCGACCCACGAAGCGAATTTAGTAGTCCCGGCCGATTTCCTCCTTCACTGGCTAGTGCTTAATAAGTGTGACAGTTTTTTCAGGTAGTAATAATAATATAGTAGTGGCTTCTTAAAGGAACACGTTGCCTTGGATTGGACGAGTTTGTCTTTTTAAAAGCATTTTGAAACCGTTTGTTATGAATTATGGTTAGAAAGATATTTTAAAAGTAGAATATAATAATCCACTAATCAAGTACCATTCGAAATTGCACGGTTTTCCTTTCAATACGTCGCGAAGTAACACGGTCGGCCATTTTTGGGAGTCAACATTTTGACTCCCAAAAATGGCCGACCGTGTTAGTTCGCGACGTATTGAAAGGAAAACCGTGCAGTTTCGAGGCATGTTTGTGTTGATTTTTTTATATTAAACTTTTAAATTATCTATCTAACCATTTGCATTTCATAACAAACGGTTTCAAACGCTTTTCAAAGACCAACTCGACCGATCCAAGGCAACGTGTTCCTTTAACATAGCGCTCATAATTATCACTCAGTGACGCTGAATGTGCTTCAATCAGTATTTTCCTGCCAAGATGTGGGACACACGTTTGTCTCTCGAATTCTGAAATCTAGCTCCGCAAAGTAAACAAAAAGCAATGCAAGTTCCCGGAACAAATCTACACATCAAAGAAGATTATACACATGGTATTACTGCAAAATATATCAATAATTGTACACGAAAAAAACGCTGTCCTTCAGGTGGTACCTTTCTTATCTATTTTACAAGAGTCTATAGCATGTAGGATTCGAACTGCCTCTAGCTACCGGAGAACCTCGGTAGTCTAAATTTAGTTGGTAAGACACTGCTCTAGAATTGCAAGGGTCGTGGGTTCGAATCCCACCCGAGCAACATGCCTGTGATATTTTTCACAGGACTCTGGAAAGTACTGAGTATACAGTGCTTACACACATCGGTGTATGGGTAAAAACCAAAAATACTATTCTACAGCATGTATTGGGCTGTGACAATTTTGGAATGGCGTGTGTGTCGTGGCCGAGCGGTCAAGCGCACTGGACTCAAACTGTTTCTGTACAGCCATGGAGGTAGGTTCAGCGGAGTGTGGCTTCGAGTCCCGGTCGTGACACTTGTGTCCTTGCAGGACACATCCACTATTATATAGAAAGGTTTGCGGTAACACCATGTAATGACTATCTCCAATGAGTTGGGGGTGGTTCTGAAAAGAACCGTTGGTTTCAACTCGACGTTTCGATTAGTATGCTCTGATCGTCTTCTGGAGAAACTCATTTGAGATAGTCATTACATAATGGTGTTACCGCAAACCTTTCTGTATCGTATTTCCACCATGCAAAGTTTCAAATCCCACTTATTCATTATTGCTTCGTCTTTAGGATGTGACGTATACAAAGCTGTAGATATCGTGCATTGACAAATATCCGTAAAAGGACACATATGCACTTATAGAAGGGGTTTGCCCAGTGTTTATAGCAGCAGTTGGTGGATGTGCCACAGCGGGCCTGCCCTGGAACCTTCTAAAATGTAGCTGGTATCCTGGTTGTACTTAACAGAAAATGTTAAGCATTATTTTGTGCTTTAATTAAGCAGCTATATGAAACATAAATTAATGTTACATGCAGCGGTCCAATAATTTACAAAATTAATTTCAAAAATATGATTTTAAATGTGTTATTTGTATTTAATGAGCGCCTTGAACGCCGATGTTGGTAGCCTATTTGCTATAACTGTTCAGGTTAGGTTTCAACTTAAAGGAACACGTTGCCTTGGATCGGTCAAGTTGGTCTTTAAAAACCGTTTGTAACCGTTTGTTATAAAATGCATATGGTTAGAAAGATGTTTTAAAAGTAGAATACAATGATCCACACAACATTGCCTCGAAATTGCGTGGTTTTCCTTTTACTTTACGAACTAACACGGTCGGCCATTTATGGGAGTCAAAAATTTGACTCCCATAAATGGCCGACCATGTTAGTCGACGAGGTAAAAGGAAAACCACGCAATTTCGAGTGATACTTGTGTGGATCATTATTATTCTACTTTTAAAATATCTTTCTAATCATATGCATTTCATAACAAACGGTTTCAAATACTTTTCAAAGACCAACTCGTCCGATCCAAGGCAACGTGTTCCTTTAATGCAAACAGTCCAACATGAACAGAGTAACAAAACAAACCTGGGCAAAATCTAGCAAATAAACTTACCCCAACGTTATATCTTGATTAACCAAGCATGTGGCAGGAGCGAAGTAGGTCGAGATGGGTGCTCGATCTCAGCGCGGCGGTCCGGGCGTGAACCCCAAGGAAATTACAATTCCACTCAGTTTAGCCGACCAGAAATCCTTCAACCACTTGTTTCAAGTTCTCTTTATTTGCGGATAAAAAAACTGATGAAAACCGGCTTTTCTATCTAGTTGTTGTTGTATGTGGTGAACTGCCAATTGCTAGCGCAAACAGCTGAACGTTGATGACAAAAAAAAACCTTCAAATTGTTTCGAGTTCTAATTATATTTTGCGGATAAGAGGACTCATAAAAAAAGGAATTTCTCTCTCGGTGTGTGCATCGAGAAAGTTCTCTATTATGTGCTCAAACAGCTGAACGTTGATGACAACAAATCCTTCAAATTGTTTCAACTCCTCATTTGCTGATAAGGACCGTGAGATGTGAATTACGTTTTGTGTTGTGAGACTGGAATTACTTGTTGTAATGGCTCAAACAGCTGAACGATGCTGACCAAAAATCCTTCAAATTGCTTCAAGTTCTCATTTGCGGATGTAGGTTTGATAAAATCAGGCTTCGCTTTCTTGCTGTGTGTTGGGAATTACCAGCGGTGGTTCTAAAAGCTGAACATTGAATCACAACAACTTCTCAAATAAAAAGACGGCAGTTTTCATAAGCCACTCAGCCGCGTCCTCCAACCCCGTTTCGCTGAAGACGAGCTGCCAACTCCAATACTCCTATCCTCTATTTAGCTCATCCTCTCCTGCTTTTGATATAAATTAAATAGGAACAAATAGAATTCCCGGCCGTGTATATATTATAATACACGGTATAGCCTGATGTAATAATAACCTCATGGAGGCGTTTCGGTATATATTGCATTATGGTCTCCGATGTCGGTTTCTCCACTAATCAGTGCCCGTGGTCGGTGCACGACAGTCAACTTTCTATCATCCACTTCTGGGTCAATGTATTCGGCAACTCTTCCATGACCTTTGACCCAGTATGCACGCTGTATGTACTGTTCCATTTGACCGACTTTGGTTGTGAAGCCGATGCTTCATCACTCTGAAAAATTAAAAATTAAATCAGCCACAAAAATTGTTGGCCTATATATTGCGTTGTGGAAATGTAACGGTTTGAATGATTTCTGCGTGGCCTGATGCAGAGCAATAACCGCAATCTCAGACTTGAAATAAAGTCTAAAATAATACTTGTGATCGAGAATCCAGGGTGGGCAATTGCGATATTAGTTTTGGGAAGTTATAAAATAATGTGACAACACCCGTGATGTCAGTTTAAATATCCCAGTGTCTGGTGTTTCTTAATAACAACAAATTCTTATTATAGCGTATGCGCTTTACATTAGTGCCCTGGTCATTGGGTCAATAACACCCCTGTAATGTTTCTCAGCCCCTGGGCATGGTACAGTCCCGAGCTGCCTCAATCACAATATCAACCACTCTTACCCTCTCAGGTACCCATTTATACACCTGGGTGAAGAGAAGCAATTATAGTAAAGTATCTTGCTCACGGACACAAGTGTCACGACCGGAATTCGAACCCCAGAAAGACTGTATGGTCTTTATGTTTTGGAGTTAGTACAATTAGATTATACATTTACTGTAAACTTGAAGTCTGAATGGTCAACATCCAAAGTGCAGAGATTTCTGAAGTTATTGGCTGTTCATAAAAAAAATTATCCTTTTATTATTGCAGGAAATTCGATGTCTTCAAAAGTTGGTAGAAGCTGTTGGCAGAAACTGTGCTCATTTATTTTGATCAACATTGCAAGCAAGTCATTCCAGGTAAGCGTTTGTTTAAATTGTGATTTGTAAATAAGTGTTGGTTTATTGGATTGTTTAAAGACACTGGGTACGTTTGGTAAATGTCAAAGACCACTATTCTCACTTTGTGAATCCCAACATAATATATGCATAAAACAACAAACGTGTGAGCATTTTGGGCTCAATTGGTCATCAAATTTGCAAGACAATTAATGAAAGAAAAAATACCTTTGTTGTGTAGTACTTTGTGTGTTTTCAGATGCATATACAATGCTTCAGCTGAAGTCTTTTATTAAATTGAGTGAGAAATTACCCCTTTCTCAAAAATTGTTTTACTTCAGAGGGAGCCGTTTCTCACAATGTCTTACACTATCAACAGCTGCTCTCCATTGCTTGTTACCAAGTAATCTAACGCTAACAACTATTTGGAGTAAAATACCAATAGGGTCCAGGGCCTTAAAGCACTGGAAACGCTAGTTACTGTAAAAGACCAGTAGGCCTATATGCTCACTTGGTCTAGGCATATCCCAATACATAAAATAACAAGCCTGTGATCAAATTTTTGGGCTCAATAAAGGCCCGGTCACACAGGCCCCGATAACGAGAAAACGATAACGAGAAAACGATAACGAGAACGATAAAAATGCACGCCCTCGATTGGTTGAATGAGCGTGGGCGTATTCTGCGTGGAGCATTTCAACCAATCGAGGGCGTGCATTTTTATCGTTCTCGTTATCGTTCTCGTTATCGGGGCCTGTGTGACCGGGCCTTTATAGGTCATCGAGTTTGATGCACAAAAAACACTATTTTTTATTTCTTAAAGGATTTGGGTGCTTTTTCAAAAGGTCCATAGATTTACATTAAACTTACAGGGCTTATAGATGATGATCGTGGAAAGCTTCCCTTCAAATCTTACTTACTGAGGTGCTATGTAGTTTTTGAGAAATGAGTAAAACAATGTCATGAAAATACGTTTATTAATGATTAAAATAATTTTCGTCTCATGAGACGAAAATTATTTTCATGACATTGTTTTACTCATTTCCCAAAAACTACAGCACCTCAGCACGTAATATTTTCAGGGAAGCTTTCTGCTATATTATCTTCAAACTGTGTAAGTTTGGTGTAAATATGTGGACATTGTGTTTTTTGTCCTACAAACTTCTCAAAGAACTACGTTATTTCAATGTTTCGAACAGCTCTCCGTTGCTCTTGACTATAACTAAGCTTATGTTAAAGTCACCTGGAAATATAATTTTTTTTCTTTCAAACATAAGAGTATATGCTTACGAACAATAAAACAATTTTTTCAGTAATTGTTTGTCACGATTTATATGTTTAAAACGTGACGTCAATCGATGCAGACTTTGCCTGCAATGCGTATAGTAAACACACGTGCAAAGTGCATGTATGTCCAAGTCGTGCGTTGGTATGTACATTTCAAAAAGTGTTTTTCTGCATTCAGCAGCAGTACACCTGGTCGGCATTGCCAGAAAAAAAAAACAATTTTTTTTTTTTTGAAACGTACAAACTCACGATTTGGTCCGTATATGTACTTTGCAATTGTGTTTACTCTACGCATTACAGGCAAAGTCTGCCTCGATTGACGTCACGAACAGCGCCCTCTCGGGTCGGGGTCTACTCTTAAATTTGTAAATAACATAAGAACTGATTTTTTAAAACCTTAGTTAACTGTTTATTCACATTCCACTCATCAAAACACATATATTAGTGACAAAAGCTTTATTTTGAAAAAATACCACTTCCAGGTGACTTTAACAATTATTTGGAGTAATCCAATAGTGTCCAGATCCTAGTCCGTGTCCCCTGTATATAACTTCCTGATTACCCTGCAGACTTTGTGTCTTTCTGCAAAATGATTTACCACTTTTACTCATAACTATAGCACTAATGGTAGATAGTGGTGCTTTTTACGTTTTTGAAGCTGTTTCCATTTTAAAATCTCAACTGTCACATCAATCATCATCAAAAGATTCCAGATTTCAATTTTGATTGAAATTTGGGATCTGTCTTAATTTATATTGAAATGGCTCCGAAGCTGTAATTGAAAATATTTAAAAACATTGATATATTATTCGTGTGTTATTATTTTGTAACCAATATTTAAAAGCAGTGGACACTATTGGTGATTGTCAAAGACTAGCCTTCACAGTTGGTGTATCTCAACATATGCATAAAATAACTAACCTGTGAAAGTTGAGCTCAATCGGTCATCGAAGTTGCGAGATAACAATGAAAGAAAAAAACACCCCTGTCACACGAAGTTGTGTGCGTTTCGATGGTTGATTTCGAGATCTCAAGTTCTAAATCTGAGGTCTCGAAATCAAATTCGTAGAAAATTACTTCTTTCTCAAAAACTATGCAACTTCAGAGGGAGCCGTTTCTCACAATGTTTTATACCATCAACCTCTCCCCATTACTCGTCACCAAGAAAGGTTTTATGCTGATAATTATTTTGAGTAATTACCAATAGTGTCCACTGCCTTTAACGATGGCGTGATTTCAAGGCACTTGACACCTATAGGTAATAACTCGAAATAATTGTTAGAATACAAACTGCATTAGTAAAAAGCAATGGACAGCTTTTGATTGTGCGAAACGGCTCCCTCTGATGAGGTAACGTGGTTTTCGAAGCAATTTTCCACTAAAATATTTTTTATTTAAATTCGAGACCTCGTAATTATGTTTTGAGGTCTCGAAATCAAGCATCTGAAAGCACACAGCTTCGTGTGACAAGGGTGTTTTTTCTTTAATTATTATCTCGTAACTTCGACGACCAATTATAGGATTTGGGTACTTTTTCAAAATGTCCATAGATTTACATCAAACTTACAGGGTTTGAAGATAATGATAGTGGAAAGCTTCCCTTCAAATATTACTTACTATGGGGTGCTGTAGTTTTTGAGAAATTAGTAAAACAATGTCATGAAAATACGTTTGTAAATGATTAAAATAGTTTTGGTCTCATGAGACAACAATTAATTTCATGACATTGTTTTACTACTTATTTTCCAAAAAATACAGCACCTCAGCACGTAATATGTTCAGGGAAGCTTTCTACTATCATTATCTTCAAACTGTGTAAGTTTAGTGTAAATCTGTGGACATTGTGTTTTTGTCCTACAAAAAGTAAATATACACCCTTTAAGTTCAAATTTTCACAGTTATGTTATTTTGTATATACATGTTGAGATATACTATTAGCGAGAAGACTGGGTCTTTGGCAACTGCCAACAGTGTTCAGTGTCTTTAAAAACAATACAAACTTATCGTGGTGCATTTTATTTCATAGTCGTCATTGCCCCTTGTTCCATTAATTGTTCAAGTAACTGAATATTGTGTATGAAGTAAAGTAATACAAAATAAGTATATTACATTGTTAATATGGGTGAACATTCGATTATGAGCGATCCCCTCGGTATTGGAAGATGGCGAACTATATTATCATCGTCTTCGTCTCGGGAACTGGATTGTCAACTTCCAATACCTCGGGGGGCTAACATCGACTATAGTCACCTTCCAGTCTTGTTATATTAATTTGTATTTATGCCCCTTTTCAATTTGAAGTTTATGGGAAGGCCTACGTTCGGTAACGACTCATACAATAATGAATGGAAAGTAACACATAATTTTAATGGTTATGTAGGCCAACATCATCTTTCGATAAAAGCATTGTTAGAATAGGTTCATTCGAAGTATAGACCTTATGAGGTTATCGAAAAAATGTAGCTTTTATGTACAACTTCTCCGTATTTTCGGCTATATCTCAAAAACGTGACCACACTTCAAATGACAGGTTATTAGTTTATTGTATAATGGTTAAAGGGTCTATGTACTTTTTGTATGACAAAAAACACAATGCCCACAGAATTACATTAAACTTACACCGTTTGAAGATAATGATAGTAGAAAGCTTCCCTGAAAGTGTTACTTGCTGAGGTGCTGCAGTTTTTGAGAAATGAGTAAAACAATGTCATGAAAATCATTTTCGTCTTGGTGATCATCAGACAAAAACTATTTTAGCATGTAGAAACGTTTTTTTCATGCCATTGTTTTACTCATTTCTCAAAAACCACATCAGCACCTCAGCAACTTATATTTTAAGGTATGTTTTCTACTACCATTATCTTCAAACGGTGTAAGTTTAATGTAAATCTGTTGACATTGTGTTTTGTGTAACAAAAAGTACCAAAAACACACGCTTCCATAAACCGAAGGCAAATGGCCTACTTTCCCTAAAAGAGTTTTGTTTTTTATATAGACCGTCAATTTATATCCAAACTCTTAGCAAACAGTGGGCGTTAGCTGATGAAAGATGACATATCACTTTTCAAGATGTAGCCCAATCTTCTAAGTCATATCATCAGGATGACGTCATCTTACGTTTATGACGTCATCATCCTGCAATAAACTATCTCAGGATCCCTAAAAGTAACGTTAGTTTTTAAGAAAGAATTAATTCCTCACTAAAATAATATTTAAATTGAATTCGAAACATCAACTGCGGTCTCGAATTCAAGCATCTGATGAAAACACAGTTTGTGCAACATGGGTGTTTTTCTCAATATTATTATTCTCTCGCAACTTCGCAAGCAATATTGTGCTCAAATTTGCACGTTTTTGTAAATTATGCATTATGTTGAGATACACCAAGTGAGAAGACTGGTCTTTGACGATACCAAAAGGTGTCGGTGCCGTTAAGCTAAACTAATGCTAAAAGCACAGCAAATAATAATGCTCAGCAGAATGATGTTATCAGCCAAACTATACCACGTCACTAGATTTGTGTCATCTGTACTCGTGCCCTTGTCCGCTTAGCAGATTGATAAGCAATGTGTTCTGCTTAAGTATAGCTCTATGAAATTAGGAGTCAGTGGCCATGGCCCAGAGTCGGTGAATCATGAGGCCCATACACTCTAAGAAAAAAATACCCAATGTTGCGTAAAATTTTACTCTTTGTGGTGTTCAAAAGAGAACATGGTCGTTTGGAGGGTAAAACGGTACGCAACAGGGGTTGCGTCGTAATTTACTCAATTTCTGTGTAAAACGGCTACCCAACTATGCGTCAAATTTCTTACCCAACTTTGTTGTGTCAAAATGTACCCAACAACCGACTACCCATTTACTCAGTAGTTATTTTCACAGGTTAGTTATTTTATGCATAATGTTGTGATACACCAACTGTGAAGACTAGTCTTTGAAAATTACCAATAGTGTCCAGTGTCTTTAAAATGTCTTTAATTTGCGTTATTGTGATTTGTGCCAACTCAATTTATGCTAAGCAAAAGACATTTTCAGCCATTGTTCTGCTTTTACTAAGCAGCTGTAAGTGAAATTGTGCCCAGGGCCCAATTTCATATAGCTGCTAAGCACAATCATTTTCTGAGTATGCAATTTCTTCCTTGATAAAAACAGGATTACCAATCACGTTTCCATTTTGTTGCAAAATCAGCTGGTGTTTGCATATTTCAAAGTGGCAATTTGGTTGATAATTCTGTTTTTATATATCGAGGCAAAACTTGGGCCCAATTTCATAGAGCTGCTAAGCACAAAAATTTGCTTAGGGTCCAATTTCATAGAGCTGCTAAGCACAAAAATTAGCTTAGCATAAAAACAGAATTACCAACCAAATTTCAATTTGTTGCCTTTTGCTTGTTACTAGTATTCAGCTGTTGTTTGCTTATCCTGAAAATCACGTTGAAATTTGGTTTGTAATTCTGCTTTTATCAAGTAAGAAAGTTCATGCTTAGCAAATTTTTGTGCTTAGCAGCTCTATGAAATTGGGCCCCTGGTCGCGTTCCTACCTCACTTAATTCTGAGGTCTAGACCCATTTGATCAGTGTTAAGAACTCAATCATCAAGTTCATCGTTTTATCCGTGTTCTGTTTAACTTCGGCGTCCCCATTATGGATGAGAAAGCCACTGGTTTATTTTGAAAAGCAGTAAACAATGTTCTGGGTATAAACAAACACACACGGGGAATAATCCGTTTCTAGGTTTCCTATAGTTTGGTTGAGATGATCAGGTCTATAGAGATGTTAAAGGCAGTGGACACTATTTGTAATTACTCAAAATAATTATTATCATAAAACCTCACTTGGTAACGAGTAATGGGGAGAGGTTGGTAGTACAAAACATTGTGAGAAACGGCTCCCTCTGAAGTAATGTAGTTTTCGAGAAAGAAGTAATTTTCCACGAATTTGATTTCGAGACCTCAGGTTTAGAATTTTTAGGTCTCGAAATCAAGCATCTAAAAGCACACAACTTCGTGTGACAAGGGTTTTTTTTCTTTCATTATTATCTCGCAACTTCGACGACCAATTGTGCTCAAATTTGCACAGGTTTGTTATTTTGTGCATAATATGTTGAGCTACACCAAGTGAGAAGACTGTCTTTGACAATTATTACCAATAGTGTCCATTGTCTTTAAAGGCACTGGCTTTCACAGTGTATATTGGTTGATATTTTTTTGCAAAGATGTTGAGATACACCAAGTGAGAATACAGACCCTAATAGGCCCAATTTCATAAAGCTGCTTCAGCAGAAAATAATTGCTTGAAATATCTGTCTGCTAAGCAGAAATTAGCAGGGTATCAATTGTACGTGTGACATAGAATAATAATGGTTGTTTGTGATGGTTGGTAACTTTATTTTAGTAAGCAATAATAAAATTGTGCTTTGCAGTGTTGTGCTCTGATGAAATAGGGAACTAGTCGAGTCTTAACATCATATGCCTACCGAACGTTTACAGTTCCTTTAAGTCAATTTGTCACCATTCCATCCTCACGATACACGCAAGCAGTGAGTAAAACGGTTTAATCAATAAAGATAATACACAACCTGTTGGAAGATGAAAACAGTGCACAGTGTTTGAGTCGAGACTAGTTATTTTTATCTGAACAAAGTAAAAATAATTGTGGAAAAGGTCTGAAAGTTGTGAAGTTGGTGCCAATTTCAATCATCAGAAACTTTCAAGTGAAAACTGTTGTGTGCGTCACTTGAATCAATGTTGATTAAACTTCCAGTGGATGTTTTTAAAAGGCAGCATTCACTTTCGAAGAAATGTGTGTCACTTGTTGAATCAATGTTGATTAAACTTCCGGATCGGTGTTTTGAAAAGGCGCTAAACATTCACAAACACTCAATATAAACATTATTGTTAGTCGTCTTTTTTCTTGTTTTTCGCCGATTTGTTGGCTCTGTTTTTTATTTAGAAAATGTTTAAAGGCAGTGGACACTATTAGTAATAACTCAAAAATAATTATTACATAAAACTTTACTTGGTAATGAGTAATGGGGAGAGGTTGATGGTATAAAACATTGTGAGAAACGGCTCCCTCTGAAGTGACATAGTTTTCGAGAAAGAAGTATTTTTCCACGAATTTGATTTCGAGACCTCAAGTTTAGAATTTGAGGTCTCGAAATCAACCATCTAAAAGCACACAACTTCATGTGACAAGGGTGTGTTTTCTTTCTTATTTCGCAACTTCGACCACCGCTTGAGCTCAAATTTCACAGGTTTCGTGCTATTTTATGTATATGTTGAGATACACCAAGTGAGAAGACTGGTCTTTGACATTTACCAATAGTGTCCAGTGTCATTAACTGCGAAGTTGGGGCTTGTTTTCGGAATCGGTTCATTTAAAAAGGTGCCACGCTTTTGGTATTGCTGAAAATCTGGAGCAATTTTGCATAGGCCCTAAACTTAAAACTTAATTATCTGCAACTACTAATTATCCAAAACAAATTCCGCCATAGGGCCTATCCCCCGGACACATGTTTTTGTAAGAGGTGTAGGCCTAATTCCATCATAGTCGATAAATGAACATCAAAAACAAATTGTTGACTTATTAGCAACATAATGAAAACCCTTTTTTCTCAAGACTTTCGAACATGTGTGCTTGTCTTTCTTCATTACACACACACAGGTACAGCGTGAGATAAATTGTCCGTTAGAGAAATAAACAGCGCCCTCTTTTGTTTGACCTTGCTCTTTGGTTTGGCGTTCCGGGATTTGACCTAACATGAAAACAACACATGGACTCGACGACTTCCCGTCAAAACACAAAATCATCAAATTGCGTTCTCTGACCAAATTTGGTTATTTGGAGATCCACTTTGTGTGCGTCTTTGGTAATGAATGGACATGGAAAGTATGACCGATAAACGTCACATTTCAGGCATGAACGAGTGACAGAATTTGTGACTTTCAGACTAGGTTGAAGAGTAAGATTTTGTTGTTTGCTGCAGTTCAACTTTGTTTGCAAGTCAAGTGTCAAGTGAAGTTTCGATTTGTACACACAGTAAGTAGACTGTAGAGTAGTCAGTACCGCTGATCACAATTGCCATGTTGCCGGTTATCTTTAAAAATAAAAGTGTCTTTTTATTAAATGGTGGGATAGATAATTTGTATTGATCCATTAGTTTCAATGATTAACAGGGCTCTATTTCATAATTTAAAGCCATTGGACCCTTTCGGTAAACAGTGTTGCCCAAGGCCCACACTTTGTGTACCACAACTTCTATATCAAATAACAAACCTGTGAAAATTTAGGTTCAATCGGAAAACAACGGAAAAACCCACCCTTGTTTTTGCGCGTTTCGCCGTGTCATGACATGTGTTTAAAATAAATCCGTAATTCTCGTTAACGAGAATTTATATTCTTTTGCTGTTTTCTCAAAAAGTAAAGCATTTCATGGAATAATATTTCAATCAAGAGAAGTCTTTCACCATTGCCTTCTGTAAACCCTGTAAGTTATTTGTAAATCTGTGAACTTTTTTTTTTTTCTTAACCGAAAGGGTCCAATGGCTTTAAGCAGGCAATTTAGGCTGAGCAAATTTCTTTGCAAAGTAAGACGTCGTCAACAAAAAGCAGGACTTCTGCTCTACATACACAGTTGACTTTGCTACTTCCATTGCGTTCAGTACTTTTATTTACAGTAAGTTTTTGTGTGAATATTGATGTGTTTATAAGGCTTTATTATGCAGAGCCTGAATCTACGTGTACAGATTCAGGTATGGTATTTTTTGCAAGACAAAACTGTTTGTGCTTGCCAAGTTTTTGTGCTTGCTATTTATTAATAAGTATAATTATTTATATATAAGCTTTATGAAATGTGGCCCTGATCATACTTCAACAAGTCCTAGAAATAGAATGGGGTGAAAGGTTGCTTCCGCAATCGTGTGGATAACTTTCCGGGCGCCACCACTTGTTCACTCTTTTCTTACAAAAAGGGATATCTCATTGAGGTAAATTAGATACTATATTATTTCATATCGAATGAAAAAGTGTGTGGCGCCATACAGACACTATTCCAATTGTTTTATGAAGGAACAAGAACAAACCTTAGTTCTAGCTTTAAAATAGGCCTACTAGAACTGAGGTTTGTTCTGATAAAAACTCAGTTAGGCCACATAAAAAAAATGTGTTGATCGTCCTCGCCCGACCGTTCAAAACCCCATGTCTCCCCATGTCTGGATATCTCTTTAAACTTTTACTGCACAGATTTTTCAGCAGATATTTTTTTCAAAAGGTACAGGTTTGGAAAGATGTTTAAAGAAGGTTTTTATTCATGTTGGCAAAGCAAGAATCCCCAATTCTTCAAATATTTACTTGGGCTACACTGTGCTTACAGTCATGACAGTACTTGTTTGAATAAGTTTACAGAAAATGTCATCTAGGAGTTAAATTTGTTTGACAAAACTATTGCAAACATCAAAAACACACAAACCCTCTGTTTTATAGTGATTGTGATGATTTCTCTGTTCTTGATTTCATATTTGGCATATGTCTACAAAACTTTCAAAAAAAAAAAATAATAATAATAATAATAATAATAATACCCTCCCTCCCTCCCCCATCCGCAAAAAAAAAGGACGATCAACAATTTCTTTTTTTATGTGGCCTTAAATGCTGATCTTGGACAACAAGAACAGTTGTGGCAAAGCTGTTAAGAGCACCGAATTCAAACTCTGGTGTTTCTGATCAGCAGAGTGTGTGGGTTCGAATCCCCAGTCGTTACACTTAGTGTCCTCTTGAAGCAAGGCACTAAAGCATTGCTTCGCCCTTCGTCGGATGGGACCAAAAGCTGTTGGTCACATGTGTTGTGTAACGCATGTAAAAGAACCCAGTGCACTTATCGAAAAGAGAAGGGGTTTGCCCCGGTGTTCCTGGCTGTGGCTGCTGAATGCGTCATAGCACCTTGTAAACCCTTATTTAAAGGTGCCAACAGGTTTGGATCTCAGAATTAATCACTACAAAAAGTGGTGGCGCCATACAGAGACTTTTCCGTTCTAGCTTAATAGGCCGTATTGAATATGACGTCAACGTTCAAATATCTGACCTACAACACCGTGTCTGTGTGCGTTTGCGTGCGTGTGTGCGTGCATGAGCTATGGAAATCAAACCGGGAATGTTGCGTGCTGCGTGCAACACGCATATGGTTTGCCCTACAAGATGGCGACTTTCATAGCAAAATGGTCTATCCTATCTTTCTGAAAGTTTGTATATTAATAATAACTCAGCGCCTTGATATGAGTGCCTTGGTAGATACATGTGCTATACATGGGGGTAAGACTTCAATATTGTTTTTTATTTTAAAACGTTCAGCATGCCTATTGAAGTTTGTTTCTATTTTCTTTTTTATTGGTCAGGATATCATAGTAAACCAGAGTGTCTCATATTTTTATACACACAGGAAGTCTGAACAGTCTCCGATTGCTTCATATCCTCATTCGAAGGTTTACCAATCGCCATACAAGCTCAACATCCTAATGCGAAAGTATAATCGTCGTACCAGCGTTATACCAGTTGCTCTCATTCCACTCAGTGATTTTGATGCATGGGCTGCTGTTCTTCATTATCAAACTGCAGTCTGCATAGCGTAGCAATGACCAAAACAGTCAGTCAGTTTGCTGAAGAGGTAGTTCATTTCAGCTCTCAATATGGGACAGACGGGAATGTCTCGTACGTCGTGCCTAACCTGGCTGGACCATCTACCATCTACCCAAATTATGAAGATGTGACGGCTGCTTGTGTTTTTGTGAGTAACATTCTATAAATTAAGCCATATAATAAACAAAAATACCAGGTGATCGTACGGATTTTTCAAAGAAGAGGAGGATGAGGGCCTTACTATTTACTATATACTAATTTTATTTCAAGATGGCCACTAAGTATTTCAAATAAAACAGGCAACCAATTCTTCAGTTTGAACCCATTGCAACCATGTTAACAGGGTCAGATTGCAAAAAGATTTGCTGGTATGTTTTTTGAAACAGACAGTTACACATGTTCGAGAGCATCACGTTAGATTCAGAAAAAAAAGCTCCTAGGCCAGTCCTTTTGAAAAGATGGAGTAAAAAGATAAATAAAGATTTTTTTTTCCACAAAAGTCGAAAAAATAACAAATAGTAAAAAAAAAGGATGCGGTCCCAAAAAAGGATGCGGGCGGTGACGATCAACTTGTTTTTTTTTATTTGGCCTTACATGTATCAAAACCACCCCCAAGGGAAACTGACTTGGTAAATTGTTAATGATTTGGGGTTGCAGTGGTAGCAAATTCCACAGACGTGGAGCAGCTATAGCAAGAGAGCCCTGGCCCCCCCCCCCCCCCCCCCCGAAATGAACAAGGCAAGAAATGTAGCCTAAGACATGTAAGAGGGGTTAAGCCATTGAGGGCATGATAAGTTAAGGGACGGATTTTGTTACATAATGTATGTATTCGCCTCCAAACAGGAAGCTAGGTGAAGAAATAATAACAACAATAATATTGAGTTTTTATATAAATAATAGCACTTTTTCACTCCCGAACGGGTGTCTCAAAGCGCTTCAAATTATTACCCCCGGTCACTGGGCACTAATTCACTCCTAAAACCATCCAGCTCCCTGGGGAGTATACAGCCTCGTGCAACAAATGCGCTACTCGGCTAAATCAATCACAAGAACCATCTCTGCCCTCATAGGTACCCATTTTACCCCTGGGTGGAGAGAAGCAATAATAGTTAAGTGTCTTGCTCAGGGACACAAGTGTCACAACCAGAAGTTAGCTTGGCAGGATTTTAACCAACAGCCTTGTGAAAGCAAGTCTTGCAGTCAAACCACCTGACCACAGTGACAAATTATTTCCGGTGTTGTAATTATTTTTTTGCTTCCAGAGGACCTATGGATCATGGTGGCAGCAGGCTCCTTCCGCACCGTGCCCGATCGGTCGTTTCCACAAGAAGACATTTCTCGGTCAAGATTTTGTAGGTAAATCGCCATCTTTGTCTTGTTCCTTGTTAGTGCATTTGCAATTGTGATACTGATAACCATCATGGAATAAGACGCCAGACTATTTTTTCCTTCTAGCCTAAAGCCATGTCTAAATCAGCAGTGACTTTGGCCTTTTTAAAAATTTGAATGATGAGGTTTTTTTTACAAGAGATCCCCAACCACCACAAGGCCGGACTGCCACTGCAAGGCGAGGGCTACACTTTTAAGACACCGGACACTATTGGTAATTGTCAAAGACTAGTCTTCACAGTTTGCACTATTACTTTGCATATATTATATTAAATTATTCTTAAACACCTACCTGAGCGGAATGTTTCAACAAAAATGGTATTTTTACTTGTTTATAATGCACTTGTTCACCATTTTAAAGTAATTTTGATATGTGTACACTTCTGAACTTTTCGTAATTATCGAGTAAAAAATCAGGCCCCTACCTAAAGGTTTTTTTGAAAAACTAAAAACACTTCTGCCGTTGAGAGCGGGCGTCAAAGGACAATGCCGCTGACGTCATTTGTGTGAGTTTGCTTTGTTATACATCCACGCTGCAACAAAGCAGCTTTATCTACTTAAGACGTTTTGAGGGCGATTTCGTAACGGGGCTTTTCGCAAATCTCGCAGAAAAGCTCTGGACAAGGGCATACAAAATGATTGTTTTTTTACACAATTGAAACCTATTTATAATCATATGACTCCATTTCCTTATTCATCGAAAACATTTTAAGTGGAATTCAGCAAAGTTCACGACTTGACATTTTCGTTCAAGCAGTCTTTAAATTGTTGACAAAAAAATTACCCTTGAACTTTGTCATTACATGTACCTGACATTTGTACACCGCTGAACACAAATGTACAGTAGTCAAGCATTCTCTTAAATACATGTAGGCCTGGTCGAATAATTCGAATATCCGGTTAGTGGCGAATTTTCTCGTCACCAAGGTGGCCGATCAATCTCAAACTTCTACAGTTTTGTCAGTTTATGTTTTTGGGTAGATTACATAAAGTGTTTACACTGCCAGCGACTTTTCTTGTTAGCAAAAACCAATTTTGTAATGTTCCTTTATATTTATTTTATCAAATGCTTACTTTGTCGTAACTCAGATCTCTTGTATGCTGAGAAGGTCTACCCTACAGAAGTACGCATTTATGAGACGTACCATCCCGGAGCAGTTGTTCAAATCTTTGCATGTGAGCTTTATATGAACCAGAACGGTCAAATGGTCAACCATGATGTCAGGTAGGGTCAATCGCTTCCTGAATCCTGTTGTGACCAAATGGTTTAAAGGGAGGGTACACGTTTGGTAATTGTCAAAGACCAGTCTTCTCACTTGATGTATCCCATCATAACCATAAAATAACAAGCCTGTAGAAAATTTGGGCCCAATTGGTCATCGAAGTTGCGAGAAAATGATTAAAGAAAAAACACCCTTGTTGGACGAATTTGTGTGCTTTCAGATAATAATAAAAGACTTCTAGCTAGAAGTCTTTTATTATTTTAGTGAGAAACACCTCTTTCTCAAAAACTACGTTACTCCAGAGGGAGTCGTTTCCCACATGTTTTATATTATCAACAGCTCTCCAATGCTCGTTACCAAGTCAGTTTTTAAGTTAGTATTTGTTTTGAGTAATTACCAAACGTGTACCTTCCCTTTAAAGGGTTATGTTACCTTGGATCAGTCGAGTTGGTCCATGAAAAGCATTTGAAACCGTTTGTTATGAAATTGATATGGTTAGCGAGATGTTATAAAAGTAGAATATTTAAACGATCCACACAAACATGCCTCAAAATTGCATGGTTTACCTTTTACTTTTGCGAACTAACACGGTCGGCCGTTTTATGGAGTCTGCTTGGCTAAGACTCGACTCCACAAAATGGCGTGCCATTTTACTTCACGATGCATAAGAAAAACCGTGCAATTTTGAGACATGTTTTTTGTGGATTGTTGTATTGTTGTGTCCCTTTAAATATTTGCAGTACTCCCTGCTGACGCCAAGGATTCAAACAGTCTCTTACAGGGTAACTCAGTGGCCTACTGCTAAGACATTTGCTCTAGCAATGCAATGGTTGTGGGTTCGAATCCCACCTGAGTGATTTTCCTGTGATTTTGTTCACTTAACTCGGGAGGGTACTGAGTCTACAGTGATTAATATACATTGGTGTCAAGGTAAAAGAATTTATAATCTTTGCGATGCAAACTAAGATCTATTTAATCAGTGCAATACTGGCTTACTAATATTCGAACCACCTCTTGCCACTAGGATAGTTCGGTGGTCTGGTGGTAAGACATCTGCTCTAGCAATGCAAGGGTCGTAGTAACTTGTCCTAAATGAGGATGGGTTCAATGCCTCCTATTTTTTTTCTTCTTTTTTTTGCAAGGCTCCTTCAAGGTGTGGGCTACAATTATTTTTTCCAGAGGCCATTGCCACCTACTCCTAGGGCTGAAACAGGGTTACCCCTTTCACAGTCCATACGAATGTAGGCTTGGGTATCTTCAATTCGAAGCCTAGCCGGTAGAGCAGAAAGCACTACCTCCCCAATTTTATGTAGCAAGTGTCACGATCGGGATCTGACCCCACACCCTGCTGATCAAACACCAGTGCTTGAATCCGGTGCTCTTAACTGCTCGGCTATGACACTGCCACAAATAAATAATCTTGGCTAATAATATTTCTTTAATCTGTCTTTGTCCCTGATGCAAAAATAGTACATTTACCAGGCTTGAACTTTGACATTGTACAGGTGGCAGTTGCTATGGTCCGGGGAACCTCAACTCTCTTCAGATGCTAGGATCTTCTCTCCTCCTCTCAAGAAAGTCAAGTTTGCGGCCAAGTAAGTTTGCAGTTAATTTCCTTACCTACAACGTATACACCCTTTACCATTGGTTGACTGTTGCCCTTTTGAAGGTAAAGTAATTTAAGTCTCAACCCAAAAACATCAAATGTTTTATGGGGAAAACTAGCACCTGTTTCAGACAGGCGTGCCATAGTCGCGCCAATTCAAAGATAAGGAGCAACTCATGGTCGACCCAAATAAATATGGTTTCATACAGGGGAACTTAACATTAAGCTTGGACGATACCACGTTATTATCGAATATCGCGATATTAATTTGGAAACAATTTCGATATCGGATCCATTTGGTTTAATCGAAATATCGATATATCGCGATACATCACGATATATCGCAATATATCGCAATATATTGGGATATCAATTAATTATCGCAATATCGCGATGTATTTCCTAGCTGAGACATCTTGCACCCCATAGGTAGTAAAACCAGAAGAATAGGTCATTAGAACACCTCTCTTATGCTATGACTGCCTCTTCTACAACTTACACTGGGAGTTTGAAGACTGATGATGTCAAATTTAATTAATCACGACTATCTGACTATATCGAACATCGCGATATATTGTCGGCGAGATATCAAGAATAAAATAAATCGATATCGCCCAGCTTACTTAACATATCATTTTAAGTTGGCTCTGCTCATTAAACTCCTGAAACCAAGGCGCTTTAGAGTTGTTCCAAACGACTGCAGTAGTCGATCTTTCGACTTCTAGTGCGTCCAGTTTCTCCTAACTGTTTCAGACATTGTACTTTTCATGTGCTTAATTCAGAATCTGGTTCGGCATGACTCTTTAGCGCCTGTCTGCTCCAAAAATATCATGAACAAGTTAGTTTTGTGTTTAGCAAGTGCAATACAATGTTAACATACGTACAACATTGGAACATTGCATATATTATAGACATGACCTTTGCTTTGACCTCCTTATGTTTATGAAAGTAGGTCAAATCTTGTGGCCATTTGCGGCCGCAATGGTCACTGTGGGACAAGCTGCTTGTGGCCGCAATGGTCTCTGAAGGTTTAAACTGGCCAGTAAATTACCATTTCCAGCACTGATGTCCAGTATGCTGCACAACCATAATCCATCATTCGGCATAGACTTGCGTCCGTGGCCGCCTAGTCCTCAGATTGTAATGGGGGCGCACTCCTGGAGTCGCCGCCATCACCTGGTGTCTTTCAATCGCTGCTCGTCTCATTTCTTCTACGCTTCTTCCACTCCACTTTGTGACATTGTCTATCCAGCGCAGCATATAGGGCGGCTTCTGTCTCGAATTGCACCTGTAGGCAGACCATCTATAGCTGCGCTGGGTAGGCCTCCCTGTCTCATCACATGAGCGCACCATTTTGCCCTCCAACACCTCGTCACTCGTGAGACTCCACCGTCCACCGATCAGTTCAGCCCACCATAACCACTTGATAAATGGAAGTTAACTCTGATATATCAGAGTTCACTTCCATTTGTATAATATGCACTGGTGATGTTCACACTTCGCAGTCCATATAGATCAGTCATAAGGGGCCTGCCGTCGATTTCACCAAACTCTTCCTAACTTAGGATTAATCTTAGGACTTAGGACGTGTTGAGTCCTGCATCCAAATACGTAGGAAGCATTGAACCCTTTTAAGTTAGGATGGGTTACTCGTCCTGACTCGAGTTATGATTAATCCTAGAGTTTCGTGAAATCGGCTGCTAGCTGGAAAGCAGAATGCACATTGGCCACCTCCTCAACTCTTTTTGAAACAACTATGGTTGAAAGTGCCTTGCCCAAGGGCACAACGTTGTGACTGGGATTCTAACCCACACTGCTGATGAGAACACCGGAGCTTGGGTTTGATAAACTAGACCACTCGTACGATATGCACTGGTGATGTTCACACTCATGTTGTTGTAAGTTTGGACGCAAACAATTATTTTGAGTAAGTACCAAAAGTGTAAAGTGCCTTTGACCATTTAGGAAAATAATGGTTAGTGAACAACTCTAGCATAATTTTGATTTTATGTTTCCTCTCATTTGTAGCTTGATCCGCTTAGTCTTCCATCATCTACATTTGAATTACTACACAGAACTTGACGCAGTGGAATTGGTTGGTACCGTCTCTGAACACGATGATGGAACTGGTAAGCCATGACTCCAGAGACGAGATTAAAAGAAGAATATATTTCACTTTGTTTTAGCCTGCCTCATTCACTAATAAATTACTTTTCCCCCTCTTCCAACTCTGATTTAGACCATGTTAACCTTGTTTACAATAAGTGTGACCTTGTACATTCTTTGAGTATTCTGGCAGGCAAGATACTGCACTGGTCCTATGGGAAAGTTTACATGTTGTGTCATAATTTCCACATAAAACCAAGAGTTATGAAAGTAAAAGCTGGACAAGTTTTGAGATGTGCCTCCTTTTATCATATCAGAAGTTGATATAAATTAGACAGTGCAATCTCCATAAAATATAAGATTTTATGTTTTCTTCCATTGAGCTGTGTACAAATCATGCCTGCAGGAAGTCCAGGCTCTGTGGCTCTTTTGTAAACATGTGATGTCACAGGTCACATCGTCTATTGTCCTTTGTGTTTCCATCCTCCTGTGGTTAAACATGTTAAAGGCACTGGACAATATTGTTTATTACTCAAAATAATTGTTAGCTTAAAAACTTACTTAGTAACGAGCATTGGAGAGCTTTTGATAGTGTAAAACATTGTAAGAAACGGCTCCCTCTGAAGTAACGTTGTTAGAAGTTTTTTCAACTAAAATATTTGAATTTGTTTTGAGACCTCAGAATTAGAATTTTGAGGTCCTGGAATCAAGCATCTGAAAGCACACAAATTGTAACAAGGGTGTTTTTTTTCTTCCATTGATATCTGGCAACTTTGATGACCAGTTGAGCTCAAATTTTCACAGGTTTGTTATTTTATGCATGTGTTGATATACACCAAGTGAGCAGACTGGTCTTTGACAATTACCAATAGTGTCAAGTGTCTTTAAAGTAAAGGTTTGCTGTCACACCATTGGGACGGTTGGTTTCAACCATAGAGCTATATATATTGACTACAGCGCTAACACCCCGTTACACACGCACTAAGGTTTTGAAGCCCTGTGGGCGCATCCATGATGTTTATGTACAAACCAATACAAAAGCTTGAAATTTTGTACGGCAATTCTACTGCTATTTGCATGATAGTGCATTTGTTCTTTTCTATGTGTCATCGTACCAAAAAATGCAGCAAATGTGAACGCACAATCTGCTGATGAGCGTACAAATCTGCGAGCGACATGTGGGCCATGTTTAAAAGGCGCGTATACTTTTGTTATTAATCAATCAAGTCGAACTTACGGTTTTCGTAGCACCGGCGTGAGCGAATTGGCAGTCGCGTACGAAAGCGCACATGCCGAATTAACAAAAAATCGCGGCAATGTGTGTTCTCTTAAAATTAAAATCGTTCCGTAGTCACGCAACACATCAAACATGTCTGCGCTCAGGGTGGCTTCAAAACGCGGAGCAAGTTAGCGCTCTAGTCTATATATATATATATAGCTCTATGGTTTTAACTCTGTGTGTAAGCGGCAATGTGTGTTCTCTTAAAAATTAAAATCGTTCCGAACTCACGCAACATATCAATTCTGTGCTCAGGGTGGCTTCAAAACGCGGAGCAAGTTAGCACTCTAGTCAATATATATATATAGCTCTATGGTTTTAACTCTGTGTGTAAGCGGCAATATGTGTTCTCCTAAAATTAAAATCGTTCCGAACTCACGCAACATATCAAACATGTCTGCTCTCAGGGTGGCTTCAAAACGCGGAGCAAGTTAGCGCTCTAGTCAATATTTATATATAGCTCTATGGTTTTAACTCTGTGTGTAAGCCTTGGAGTGTTGAATACAGTGGTTCCGTCGGTTGACTAGGCTTCCAAATGAGTCGTTCCAGTGAGTGCGTCACTGTTGTGAGTGTTGCTGGTCACTAGTCGACTAAATGTGCGCTCTCGAACTTGCTCAAAGTTGAAAGGCATGGAAAGAAGCCACTTAGGCTGATTCAGAGGTGGCGGCTACAACTTTTGCTAATAATGGCATCTTATACTCTAACGCACGATGACACAGAAATCTAGCTGTAGCCCTACAGGTAGCTTCCAAATCGGACATGGCCTAAGTATTTTTATTCTAAAGATGATCTTCCCATCAAGGCAACTTGGCTAACTCACAAGATGGCAGCAGCTAATTTCTGTCATACACACATTGGTTTAAAGCCATTCTACACTTTCGTAAAAAAAAAGGAAACAAATTTTCACAGATTTACAAATATTTTACAGGGTTTACAAAAGGTAATGGTGAAAGGCTTCCCATGAAATATTGTTCCATGAGATGCATTACTTTTTGAGAAAACATTAAAACAATTTTCAATTCTCGATAGCGAGAATTACAGATTTTTTTAAAACACATGTCATGACACGGCGAATCGTGTGGAAACAAGGGTGGGTTTTTCCCATTATATTCTCCCAACTCCGATGACTGATTTAGCATACATTTTCACATGTTTGTTATTTTACATACATGTACATGTATAAGTTGTGATACACGAAGTATGGGCCTTTGGACAATACTGTTTACCGAACGTGTCCAATGGCTTTAACATCCATGATTATGAATTGCACAAATTATCTTCCCATCAAGGCAACTTGGCTAACTGCCAAGATGGCAACAGCTGATTTCTCTCATACAATCATTGATTTAACGTCTGTGATTATGAATTGCACAAATCAAAAAGTTGTGATTTAGTAACTAGACGACAATACTTCATTGTAGTCATTGCAAAATCAGCAGCTAGCTAGTTCAGGGGATTCAAACTCACAATCTTGTTAATTGCAAATCCAGCAGTTTAACCACTGGACTACGATGACATGACCACACATAGCACAACTTGTTTTGTGTCTCTTATTAAAAAAAAGGCTTGTCTTGATTTTTCCTTCTCTTTGCAGATCTTGACGCCGTTTACGCCTCCCACCTTCAAGCATTATCAATTAGCCCACAAGACGGTACTGATGTAGAAGTCTTATCAGCAGGTATTACGACAGATAACGGCTACTTCGACTTGCTACCGGTAAGTGTCTCCCAACACTTGAGGGGAAATGACATCTTTGGTAGGCTGTATTTTCTTTTTTAAGTTGTGGATTTGTGGAGTGGGATTTAATCAGGGAATCAATGTGTAGTGAAGAGGTTTTCAACTCATGGTTTAATCCCAATGAGGCTTGGTTCTTGATAATTTTTGTTCAAGCAGATCGTTAATCTACTGTTTCTTTGATCCCATTCCTAATCCAAGGGTGAGCTGATCCAGCTAATCTTTGGGGATCTAGAGCTTCCTGATCTATGCAGAGTGGCAGCCACTTGTAAATTATTCAAGAAGCACTGCTATGACCAGTTACTGTTCCTGGAGTTGGATTTGCAGCCCCGTTGGCACATGGTAAGAATACAGTCGACTCCCGTTATTACGATTATTATCGCATGTTACAAGGTTCCGGTTGATACAAGGTTTTTTGCCGGTCCCGAACGGCCCCATGCATGTTTCAATGCATTTAAATACTGATTATACAGTACGATCACGGTAGTAGCGAGAACACGGTTATAACGAGGTAATTTGGGAGACCCATTACGAGCAAAACATTGTTTAAAACCCTTCTATAACGAGAACAATTCCACTAGCATCACTAATCCAAAATCGGGAGTCACGAGTCAGCAAGCAAGGTTGTTACTTCCAAACTCCGGACAATGGTGGGATTAGGAGGTTTGCATGGTTCAAACATTGGAGAAATCTTAAGAAAAGATACTGATCCACTGAGTTTATAAACGCATTATAAATTTTCAGAAAAAAAACACCCGCAACTTACAAGCAAAACTAGTTGTGTGATCAGTATTATTGAATTCAAAGCAAGATTTCACCTGGTATCCCACATTGGCAATGGACCATCTAACATGACACAGGTGTTTACCAATGAAAATCAAGATTCTATTTTTTGTTGCTGCGACGAGTGTATTGCACATGCACACACATGCACAGAACAGCACGATCTTCCCTGGTATCTCGCGTTAGCAATGAACCTTCTATCATTACACTAGTGGTTACCAATGAAAATCCAGCTTTTGTTTTATTGACTAAAAATTTTAACAGCGTGTGCAATATGCGTTGCAGCAGTAAGATTTCCCTGGTATCTCGCAGCAGCAATGGACCATCCAGCATTAAACAGGTGGTTACCACTGAAAACCAAGACTCTATTTATTGCATTGGCAATAAACTGCCGGCGACCAAAGTTTTGCAAGAGAAACTTCCCAAAACATGAACGCAAGTTAAAATCTTACACTTTTTTTCAATCTTGTAAGATGTAAATTGATTTTAAAATTGAATTTAAAACTAAACCAACTTAGTTAAAACAGTCTTATAAGCCCCACGTTGTGCTTGTTTGTGCAGTACATCGCACATACTACTCTATGCACACAGTGTTATAGTCAATTGCAGCTCTGCCATGCATCTGTGTACACACATGCGGCCATTATGTCATGTACATGATTATGCAAGTGTACACGTGTTGTGTGCATGCACAATGAGCACAATGATGACCTATGTATCTATATTTAGTGCGCTGCGTTTAAGACGAGATTCGGATGAACCGAGGAAAATGGGCCAGTCCGGCGGACCTCGTTATAACGGGAGTCGACTGTATAAGTCTGGTACCTAGACTTACTTTGGGTTGCTTGTGGTTTCTGTCCATAGAGTTGTATATAAGAACTAGAGCGCGCACTGGCCTATATACGCGCCCCGGTATGCGAGCAGGCGGCCATTCTCTAAGTTGACAAAACAGCTATATCACAGCGTGTGTTTGTGCGGCCATTTATAAGTTGAACAAACAGCATCGCGTGAGGGTTCAATAAAAAAATCCTGAAACATGTATTTCATATTCGACGCGCGTGCAGAATGACGCGCTTGTCATCTTGCGGTCCCGTGGCATTTGTGCACGAAGCATCACTCGTGCACCCTCTAATAATTTTCTGTCCCTGTCTGTGGACTCTGATTAAAATCGTTGCTGAAACAGCCTAAAAAATAGTCTCCTGAACATGCTGAAGATGACTAGAGCAAGCTAGTCGAAATGTTGAGACCATTTAAAAACGCACTCCGCGGTAGTGAAGTTTGTAACGTTCCTCTATTAGCTAAGGTAGTAGTCCTAGCCAGAACTAGAGAAGTCTCCCGGAAAAACCTTCCAAGTATCGTTTTGATTTTTGGGATTGAACAAAGAATTGACTAGAGTGGGATTCGAACCAACGACCTCCAGATTAACGTGCCGGAGGTCTTCGATTCGAATCCCACTCTAGTCAACTCTTTGTTCAACCCCAAAAATCATTTCAAAGTTTACCCAGTCAGTTTCCCTTATGGTTTATACAAATATATTTTTGTAACACAACATATAATGTCCACAGATTTACATTAAACTTATTACAACATTTGAAGATAAAGATAGTAGAAAGCTTGCTGAGGTGCAGTAGTTTTTGAGAAATGAGTAAAACAATGTAATGAAAAATATGTTTTACATGCTAAAAATAAATTCAACTCACTGAGACGAAAACTATTGTTGTGACTGGTTTTACTCATTTCTCAAAAACTACATCACCTTAATGTAAGTAATATTTTAAGGGAAGCTTTCAAACTGTGGGAGTTTAATGTAAATCTGTGAAGTACCCAGGCCCTTTAAGCATGTTTTCTTCCTCAGTTCTGATTGTATACGTCCATGATAAGAATTTCACCTTTTACACTTTAGTCATTTAGTTTTTGGAGTACATTTCTAACTAATCTGTGACCTTACCTTTAAGTGGTTTTTCTTCTTTGCTGAGAAAGAGCTGTATTGGTCGTCTGACCTCAGTTCTGATTTTATTCGCCCATGATAAGAATTTCACCTTTTACACTTATTTTTTGTAGTCAAGTATAACGGATCTATGACCTTACCTTTAAGTGTTTTTTTTCTTCTCTTTTTGACAAAGAGCTGTTTCGATTGTTCCAACGTCAGTTTTGATTTGTATTCACCCATTTTGAATATTCTACCTTTCACTAGGTCAATGTGCGTACATTGGAAGGTCTTAAAGGAAGATGTGAACATCTGCAGAAGCTGAGCCTGTCTTGGTGCGGTGACTGGGAGGCAATTACTCCTGAACCGTTCTCAAGGTACAATAACTTAGCTCTCAGCAGCTAAGACGCTGTGTGGCTACGAACCTGCAACTCTCCCTATCTTCTAGGGACTGTCTCTATTTTGGAGAACCCCAAAGTCAAAAATTGAGAAAGTCCCTAATTCAGAAAATCTTGTAATATTAAATGCACTGGGTGACGGACATGTTGGCTTTTTAAGAAGCCACAATTATTTTTTTTATTATTACTATTATTATTGATTAAAAATTTGATATGAATTTGTTAACAGGGTCCTTCATAATAACTTATGGCCATGAGCTTAAATTTAAATTTCCAAAAAATGAAAACTGGATGATGCTTCGAACAAAATGAGTGAAAACGTTTTTCTTCTCTTCTCACACAATGTGCAATCCTCAAAATAGCCTTGAGCCAACCATGGAGGAAAGAAGAGAAGGAGCTCGAACGACCCGCAAATCCGCAGAGTAACAAAAGAATACTCTGACAATGCCCCTGTCTGACCGGTAGAAAAAGATAGGAGACCTCCAGCTGGACGGTCGATTAATGAGCAGGATTAGATCTCTTTGTACAGAACGTGCGGTACCGCCAGTCTGCGCCGTTGCCTCCGTGTTAAAGTTGATTCATTGGAGACAAGAATTGTGAATATACATGTTTTCATTTACCGTTTGTGGTGTTTCGCGGAAATATCATGGCATATTTTTACATTTTTTAAAACTTTTCTGTCACTAGGGGTGGTTCAAAATATGGGTATTAGCACTTGAGGGTGGTTGGTATTCAGTTGTGTTTTCCGATGCGTTGGGCGAAAGTGTACACAATTTTTATCAGGTCTCAAAAAAGTTTGTTTTTCTGTATTATATCCATACAACATACTACACCATAGTTGAGTGAAGAACCAAGTGCGCACGCGCAAACTCACACACGCAAACTCACACACGCAAACTCACACACGCCAGGTCACCCATTGTTTGTGTAAGGTACATGTATGTGGGTGATTACGAGGTGTCGTTCATTGACCGCAGTACCACGGGTTCAACTTTTGAAGTCCCTTCGTTCGAGCTCCTTCTCTTCCTTCCTCCATGAGCCAACCAACCACAGGTCTCCTTTCAAGAGAACCTATCAGAGTGTTGATTGACTCAACACTGAAACCTCTGAACCCCAATAAATACGCCCCCATTATATCTCTTCAGTCTCCTGGCGAACACTAGAGCAATCAAGTCGAAATGTTGAGACAAGTTTAAGAACTCACTCCGCAGTTAATAACGATCCCAGGGAAGCCTATAGCTCTAAGGTACATGTAGCAGTCCCAGCCATTTTTGTTATACCTTCTGCCCTGGTAGTAGTAAAAAAGCGGGACAGTTCTTTTCAGAACTGAGAAGTCTCCCGAACAATCCGATAAATCTACTTCGCAGTAGTAGTATAAAGACAGTTCTCCAAAGAACAAACTATACCTGGCAAGTAACTACACAAACAGCAAACCAAATATGTGACGTGAAACAGCTACGTGAAAATGAGTCAGATGTTGACAATTTCAAGGATTGAGTTTAATGTATGGCTCGAAAGAACACATCAACAGCAGTAATTTGGTATATGTCTAAGCTTTGGGGTGTATCGCGATGCTGAGTTACTTCCGTTTGAAATTAGCCAATACATAATTTTTTCTGAAAAACGAATTACAAGTAAAGTGATGTTATAAACTACCATTTCACCCAAAAGGATACAAATTAGACATAAGTACAATGTATGATCACAAAATTGTTGTATTCATAGCTTTATTTTTTTCCACATTAAACTGTGCATTACTTAATAATGCATTCGGCGACATCTGTAGCCTTGCTCAAGGCAGTCGCATTATTCGCTCCAAAAAGACGCCGCCGTAAACCCACCCGTATACCCTGTTCGTGGTGCGTGCGATCACACCGCATGACCCACCCGTATACACACTGTCAGATCGTACGAATACTGTTCACACAAGTCATCGCACTCGTACCACTAACCGCATGCGGAGGCCGTCAGGCCGACAGCCTTGTCGGGTCTGTATCTTCCGGGTTTAATGTGTTGTATTGAAAAAATTCCACTAGTGGAAAAAATTGGGGGGGCTCTCGGATATGCTAGTATGCAGCTCATGAATAAGTATATCGTTCGTCAGACCTATCAGACAACACAGGATGTGAGGCAAATGAATTGTTCATTTTGACGTCCAATCACACACGCCTATCATGCTCGCTGAGCGTCCGTGGTGGTGGTGTGTGATGGTAATGAGCTGACCGTGGGAACTCTTCGCTTGTTATAGTAATGAGGTCAGTGGCTTCAACACAGACCCTACAAGGCTGTCGGCCTGACGGCCTCCGCATGCGGATAGTGTATGGGGGCACCGTGTCGTGCGATGTTACGCAGAGTGAATACGGGTGGGTTTTATACAACGGCGGTCTTTTTTCGGAGTGAATAATTCGACTTCCTTGAGCAAGGCTATGACATCTGATACATTTTCACGTAGCGGGTCACATACCTCACCATGCATTGTCTTAAGTCATAGTTTGTTTCTCTTTGATCAGGTTTATTTCAGATTGTGGGGCGAACCTCCTATGCCTGAGACTAGCTGCGTGTGTGTTTTTAACAGCCAAGAATATCAACGTCATTGCATCAACATGTCAACAGTTACAAGGTAAGCCACAATGATCTCTCCCCTTGGTACAGCTATGGTGTATCTTGTGTTGGAGAGTGCTGTAACAGGCATTGTCTTAAAGGGAAGGTACACTATTGGTAATTGTCAAAGACCAGTGTTCTCACTTGATGTATCTCAAAATATGCATACATTAACAAACCTGTGAAAATTTGAGCTCAATTGGTCGTCAGAGTTGGGAGAAAATTATGAAAGAAAAAACACCCTTGTTGGACGAATGTGTGTGCTTTCAGATAGGAATAAAAGACTTCGCTAGCTAGAAGTCTTTTATTATTTTAGTGAGAAATTACCTCTATTCAAAATCTATACTTCAGAGGGAGCCATTTCTGACAATGTTTTATACAATCAACAGCTCTCCAATGCTCGTTACCAAGTCAGTTTTGAAGTAAATTTTTTGTTTTGAGTAATAACCAGACGTGTACCTCCCCTTTAAAGAGAGTGGACACTAGTGGTTATTACTCAAAACAAAAAATTGTTAGCATATAAACTTAGCTGGTAACAAGCAATAAAGAGCTGTTGATAGTAGAAAACATTGTGAGACACGGCTCCCTGTGAAGTACTGTAGTTTTTGAGAAAGGTAATTTCGAACTGAAATATTTAGTTGAATTTGAGAGCCCAGCTGAGATCTTGAAATCAAGCATTTGATAGCACAAAACTTGTGCGACAAGAGTGTTTTTCCTCCATCATTCTCTTGCAACTACATGTATGACGACCAATTAAGTTCAAATTTTCACAGGTTTGTTATTTTATGCATATGTTGAGATACACCAAGTGAGAAGACTGGTCTTTGACAATTACCAATAGTGTCCAGTGTCTTAAAGCATCTGAAGTCACACAGGTCTGCTCCCATAATGATTGCTTGGTTGTTAATGGATTTAGATTGCAATTTTGTGTCATCATTGCAATGTTTCTTTTGCTGTATATCATCACAAACCACTGAGATCTTGATGAAATGGCCGTATATAAAACTTGTTTGTATTGTATTTTTGAATTTAGTATTATTACTATTATTTTTATATTTTTTGTGAGGGGCGGGCTGATCAACATATGGGACATGTTGGAAGGTATAGAAAATTGACTGGGACTACTACTTTAGCTTATAGGATCGTTACTAACTGCACTACCGCGGAGTGAGTTCTTAATTTGGTTTCAACGTTTCGACTAGCTTGCTCTAGTCATCGTCAGTATTTTAGTTGATAGTAGGAGCGGTAGACTTTGCGTAATGTTCTGCGCATCGTACACGTATCGTTCCTTGCCTTCCACCTCAAGGGCCCCCCTTTCAAGTCTTGCCGGGGCACTATATGGATTTGGTTGTCAGTCTGTATTGGATTCCGTGGCTAGCTTTTCCCTTGAATAAACCAGTGGGGTTTCATTAAATTTAATCACTGTGCTAGCCAAGAAGAAAAGGAAGGAAAATTTGAGTTTTAGATGTTCAACTGAAATTTTCCTTCCTTATCTTCTTGGCTAGCACAGTGATTAAATTTAATTTTCTGAGAGTCCATCAAAAAATAAATGAAATGAAATGAAAGACATGATGCAAAATAAGAAGGCTAGATTTCACCAAAGTACTGTTTATTTTTAAACAGAGGCTCCACGGTCAAATTCAGTTTTTGACCCACTCATTCTCCAATACATTTAGAGTCCGTATAAATGCAATCAGAAAACAGCAAAAGATTATGGTTGTGCACAGTGACCCTTTACCGCAATGATTTTACCAGTAGAAGTAAGACATTTTCAAAATTTGTAACTTTCCCCAACCAGCCCACTTTCATGAGGTATCTAGCTGTTGGAATATGAGTGCATCACAAAACTCTATTTGACCATGAAACCTCTCATTAAAAGATGTTTATTTTACATGAATTAAATTATTTATAAAGAAATTTAGTTTTGCTTTTATGGTAATACTGTAGTACAAATTTAATATACAATAAACAAAGCTGCTGTCTGTTTGGTTACTGGAAGTATTGTCTGATTGAAGGAATGGGGTACTTTTTGTAAATTAACACAAAAACACAATGTCCACAGATGTACATTAAACTTACACAGTTTGAAGATAATGACAGTCGAAGGCTTACATGTACATGTACTGTTCAAATATTACTTGCTGAAGTGCTGTAGTAGGAGTAAACAACAATGTCACGAAAATACGTTTAACATGCTTAAATAAATTTTTTCATATTATGCTGTTATGACAAAACTACTAAAATTGCTTCTCTTCTCCTGCATTTAGGGGTATGAGAGGGGCACTTGGAGGTTAATGTTGTGTATAAAAAAGCCTTCGAAGCACTACAGTTGCCCAGGTTGTATAATGCACAGGGAGCTGAGAATAGTTAAAGGAATGTTATTGGCCCAATGATCAGGGCACTAATGTAAAGCGTATTGAGACGGTTATTGTGAAATAAGCTATATTACGTAGTTATTATTAAGTTATTATAAACTCTGTACAAGTGAGAGTTTTTTATTTTGCCAATGCCACAGTACAATTACGAATTTACAAACACTGTGTTCCCATTTGGAGGGTACGTAAAGCAGTTGTGTTGTGTATTGCACGTAAAACAACACAATTTATTGAAAAGGGAAGGGGTTTGCCCCGGTGTTCCTTGTTTGATTGGCAGCATATTGTGCCACAGCACCTTGGTGCTTTGTAAAGGAGTATACATGTAGATCTCATAAATCAAGCGTAGTCCCACATAACTTGCAGGAAAATGTACAGTGCATGTATGTTAAAGCACCTTTTAAACATCACTGAGTGACGGATGTGCCCGCTTTAAGAATCAACTATTATCATTGATTATTTTTATTATTCTATGGTCAATTGGAGTTCAGTATATTTGGACCTTGTCATTTCTTCTGTCACAGACAACCACTTCTCTAGCCTTTGTGATGGCGATTCCTAGCGGCCAGTTTAAATAGTTCGGTCCCTCTTTGGCTTCACCTAGTGTCATGAAAGGTTTTCCCCCTGGTGTGAATAGTTGCACCCGGTGGTTCAGCGGTTCCGAGACGGCCATGAACCCTTCGCAGTCGGTGGCGATTCCTGACGGGCCTCTGAGCTGTCCAAGCTCTGAGCCAGATGTCGCAATCATCCTCTTGAAGACCAATGTTTCTCCATCAAATATCTGAAAAGATTCGGGAAGTTGGCATATTTATTTTAAAGTGCACCATGCAAGGAGTTCCGAAGAGATACATCACTGCAGGTATAAACAAAACTGTTTGAACAGCTCTTTGTTCTAAATCTCAGCAAAGCAAGAGGCTCCAAAAACTTCAGAATTGGTCAGCTCGTCTGGTAGTACATGTACATGTGCCAAGAAATGTGATCATGTGACACCAATCCTGAAGAGTCTTCAGTGGCCACCAGTTGAGTCAAGATCTCAATTTAAGATCTTCCTATATGTTTCGCTGCCTCATTGCCTCAGCCCCTTTGTATCTCACCGACTAATTGTCAATCAAAGATCCTGTCAGAAATCTGCGTTCCTGTGTCCAAACTTCAAATTTTTCACATTCAAAGAACTAACTACTGTCTTTTATCGCAGCACCAAGGATGTGGAATCATCTTCCTCGGAACATCAGACAATCTACTTCATAAGCAAATTTCAAAACTTGAATCTCACCTTTTTTTTTTTGCTATGAGCAAGGAGTGTTGGAATAGCGACTTATAAATTTAATGATTGATTGATTGATTATTGATTGATTGATAGATTATTGATTGATCGATTGATCGATTGATAGGAGAAAACAGGTCAGACACACTGATGGTAATTTTACCTTGAAAATATCTCTAGAAAACACCGCATTGGCTACAGTCCTACAGGCCTGATACTTCACGGAGGCAATGGGGGCGATTGCCTCCATCCCCCTGGTCATTGCCTTGGTGCCCTTGAAATGCTCCTGTAGAAATATACAGTTTCCTCATAGGGTGCCCTTTGCTTAAGAGAACATGCCTTTGTGCCCTTGCCCTTTCAAAAATGAAGCATACAGGCCTGGTCCCTGGTCTAACACGTACAGTGGGAAACAGGTTGCCTAAACAACGCACCAAATGAATGTTGTACCTGTATTCTGTCGTTCTTGAAATCTGCTACTGCAATTTCACCATCTGGCATCAGCGCGACGTCACTCGGGTTGTCAAAGTTCCCTGGTTCCTTCCCACGATGTCCTATCCGTGCGATTTTTTTACAACCCCAATAGCCATTTAGCTGGTACCATTGTAATACATGCACCGAATGATTCTTTCTATCACAGACGTACAGACGCCCTGATGGGCTGCACACCATACCAGCAGGATCAAATTCCTCTTTTTTTGGTGGTCTAAAAACACTTAATAGGTTACGACCAAGCAGGTCCCAGTTCTGAAGCTCATTCTGATCTGGGTTACTGATTATTAGTGTTTCTCCAAAGCCTGTCATGCTTGTACACATCCCTGTTAAAGAATAAAAATAAGTTTTAGAAATGGTGATATAGAAAGATGTTTTTAAAATTGAAATTCACAATAATTTATTCAAAACTTGTAGGGGAATTGGCGGAAGCTTTCGATCCAAACCGGACCTTGTTCAGAGGCATAAACAAATACAAACAAAACACATCCATTTATAGCGCAAACAGGAGCGAAGGATTAAGGGAACATATCCAGACAAAGGTGCCAAAATAAGATTCTTGAACATACAAAACAAGTAGAGCTATGCGCTGATGTGTACATGTACAACGTCTTTGCACATAATCAGATAATATTTTGTGCACAAGATGCAACTTTTTTTTCAGAATTGAGGTAGAAATTTGTCATGCTACAAATTCTGATGCTGCCAAATAAACCTGAGCTGTATATATCACATACATGTATTTCAACGTAGGCCCTACATAAATGTACCTGTAATTCCTTGATTGAACGTCACTGCCTGTGAAACTTTCAGTTGAATACTCGTATTGTACTGCGGTGACGAAAACGAACAGATACTGATCTTATAAGAGTTCGCATTTGCTACAGCGAATTCTTCAGTGCTTAGTTGTGTGATACAGCATGGTGATGAGATGGCATTATAGGTTCCCACTGCCCCTGACTTCAAGCAGTAATGATTCAAACTGTCGGAGTGTTGGTCAGTTGTTGCTGGGCTAGCCTCCTGTACCGGACATGTCGATTGGACGGTTAGAACAGCGGAGTTTTGGCTCACTTGACCCCATGACCTAATGTTCTCAACAATACCCTTGAAGCTGTCATCGTTGAAACATAACTTCTTCGAAGTGATTTGAAACTCATGGTTCAAGTCCTTAGATCTTGATTGAGCGCTTTGACACAACCTGGTCAATACCTCACAAGAAGGTTTGGCGTCCTGCTGTTGTCTTGTAATATCCCTCATTAGCTCTCCATAGAATTTACTGTGGTCCTCTTTTTTCCTACTATACTCGTCTTCATTAGCAGTTAACAATGTCAAGTTTTGCTCGCAGCGTTTAGTCACTTCTTGAAGAAGATATTCCTTCTGCTTTTGGGCTGTTTTGACTATCTCATCATACTCCCTGAGGATGGTTTTAAGTGTGTCTTCCCGCTTTACAGTAACATCGTGGCGTTCTCCTCGAATGGCATCAATTATGTCATTGAATACTTGCCCTGACTTATGGACACCTAGAGCGAGGGCTTTAACTGTCGACAGAAGATGCTGGATTTCATGCTGAGAGGAATCTGCAGCTCCAGCGATGTCTCTTTGCTGAACATTCTCAACTTCCTTGGCACTAGTTGATTCCTAATTGATTGTAAGAAGCAAAGAGTTATTACTATTATTATTCTTTGTTCGTAAGCAAGTCACCAGACACACAAGGCCTGAAGGCCACTTGAAGGGCACTTTAAGGTGTGGGCTACAAATCAACTGTTTTCTCCCGGGGAGAGGTTGCCATCTACTCCTGTAGCTGAAACAGGGTTACCCCCTTTACAGTCCATACGGATGTGGGCTTGGGTATCACCCATCAGCAGCCTGGCTGGTAGAGCAGAAAGTACTATCTCCCCCAAATTTATGAACCAATTATGGTTAAGTGTCTAGCTTTAGGACACAGAATTCACAACCGGGACTCGAACCCACTCTACGCTGATCAGAAATACCAGAGCTTGAATCCGGTGCTCTTAATGAACCACTTTTATATATATAAGAACTAACAGTACTCTGTCCTTTTAAAGACACGTTTAAAAATGTGATTCTGTCTAACCATGGAGGAAGGAAGAGAAGGAGTACGAACGACGAGACTAACCGCAGAGTAACACAAGAAAACCATGACAATGCCCCTGCCTGACCAGTGGGAAAAGATAGGAGACCTCCAGCAGGGTGGCCGATTAAATTAACGAGCGGGATTAGATCTCTTTGTACAGAAGGAGTGGTATTGTACCACCACTCTGTACCATGTTGCCTGCTGTAAAGATGAATCATTGGAGACAAGAATTGGGAAAATACACAGTTTTCCCATGCGCAGTGTGTTTTCTTTGTCTTTCATGGATGCGCACATGGTAGAAACGATTGCGTTTTTTGTTTCCGGTTCTTTTGTTTTTTTCACACAAAAAACGGAGTTGTAGAAGGTTGTGATTGCTTTCTTCATTTACCATTTGTGGTGTTTTCATAGCATATTTTTTACATTTTTTTCGAATTTCCTGTCACTAGCGGTGCATCAAAATTTGGGTATTTATAAGCACACGAGGTTGGTTTGTATTCAATTGTGTTTTTCCTTTTGGTGGGCGACAAACTCACAGATGCCAGGTCGCCCATTGTTAGTATAAGGTACATGTATGTGGGTTATTACCAGGTGTCGGTAAACGACCGCGGTACCACGGGTTCGGCTTTTCAAAGTCCCTTTGTTCGAACTCCTTCCTTCCTTCCTTCCTCCATGGTCCAACTTACCTTGGTGTTGGATCGAACAGCTTGCTTGTTTTTATAAGTTTCAAAATCCTCCATCATGTGCCTCAGTTCAAAGTTTGTTGTCAGCTTGTCCACTCCGTCTTTCGGAGGCACAGTTTTGCCTCTACAGGTTGGACATATTATCAATTTATCTTCCACATTTTTTGCCAGAGCTTTCTTGTTTACAATAAGCAAATCTATAAGGCAAGACAAGCAAAATGTGTGACCGCAAGCTAGGAGCTTCGGAAGGCGATCTGTGTCGTTATACTTTTCAAAGCAAATTTTGCAACAAAACATGTCCAATGAGTCCAGACGAGAATCACAACCCTCTGCCATGTTTGATGTTTCTACCTGAAATATTCAACATATTTTAAGCCAAAATCAACACTAGAAATTTACTTCTTACATTATAAAAACAAAGTCCTAAATGCTTAATGCCATCAAATTATGTTTAAAACCTAACTCTGTCGGTGCAATTTGCAGTGTTGTGATTTATTTTATGTAACAAAAATAGTAGTAATCAATTTGTTAAAGCGCTTTTATTACAGCCAGAAGGGCAGATCAAATATGTCAAAGCGCTTCTGCAAGGCGTGCAAGGCTATCATTGGCTAAGAGCTGTGTGTACATGTAGGTACTGTAGATGTATGCACCATTTTCAAATATGGCGGTCGATGACGCTTTATAGTGCAATCCATCTACATGTATACACAATTTATATTTATTGACCAAACCAACACGGACGAGCCACCAACTACAGAAAAAGAATAATACAAAAAATTAAAAATATTCATATAGACTATAAAAAATAATATGTATGTACAAATTTAACAATTAAAAAAGAAAACATCTTCGGAAAGAAAATTTAAGCAGAAAATTGAGAAATAAATAAGTTAATGGGAAGGTACACCTTTGGTAATTGTCAAAGACCAGTGTTCTCACTTGGTGTATCTCAACATATGCATATAATGACAAATCTGTGCAAAGTTGAGCTCGATCAGTCGTCAAAGTTACGAGATAATAATGAAAGAAAAAACACCCTTGTTACACGAAGTTGTATGCTTTCAGATGCTTGATTTAGAGTTATCAAAATCTAGTTCTTAGGTCTCAGAATCAAATTCGTGGAAAATTACTTCTTTCTCGAAGACTACGTTACTTCAGACATGTCAGGGGGACCGTTACCCACAATGTTTTATAATATATATGTTTTATAATAAAGCTCTCCCCTACTCGTTACCAAGTAAGTAATTAGCAAAAGTGTCCACTGCCTTTAAGATCTCAGTTACATTAATGTTAGTTTCAATGCTACATGTACATGTACATGCTCTCGTGAAATATTACCACTCGCCACTTACAGCTCATGTACTATCATGACTGTACATACAGTACATAATTTGACTTTTATAAACAGTCAATATTACTTAAAGGCAGTGGACACTATTGGTAATTACTAAAAATAATTAATGGCATAAAACCTTTCTTGGTACTGAGAAATGGGGAGAGGTTGATAGTATAAAACATTGTGAGAAACGGCTCCCTCTGAAGTAATGTAGTTTTCGAGAAAGAAGTAATTTTCCATGCACTATTAAAACTGGATTTAAAGCTTTTACTTTGGATAAATACATCTCCATCACCAATGATTCCACTGTTAATTTTCATACAAAATGGGACTCTTTCAAACTATTGGTTCAAGGTTAACATCGTATTTTGTAGTTTGTTTATTTCTTTGGTGTTAATGTTACGTATTTTCAGCGTGTTTGTATATGAGGAGTGGTCTTAAGTGTGAATAAAAAAATTCCTGCGTGAAAAAAAGAAAGAATTCCATGAATTTGATTTTGAGACCTCAGTTTTAGAATTTGAGGTCTTGAAATCAAGCATCTGAAAGCACACAACTTCGTGTGACAAGGGTGTATTTTCTTTCATTATTATCTCGCAACTTGAAGGACTGATTGAGCTCAAATTTTCACAGGTTTGTTATTTTATGCTCATGTTGAGATATACCAAATGTGAAGACTAGTCTTTGACAATAGTGTCCAGTGTCTTTAAAAACTACAACCCCCAAATATATTTAGAGCGAGTGTAAGTTGAGCTTTCGTTTGCTGTGACATTCAATAGGAGGTGCTATTGAAATATTTTTAGAAAAACACAGTTGAACATGTTCTTTTTTTGGTTTTGTTTTTAAATTAATCTGTGCACCAGGTTTAAAAGTTTGTATTGATGACATTGTCGTACAAGTTCATGTTAACATACGTACGTTACTATCAATGATCCTAACATGATACTATTCATATTACATAAAGTGCAGATTTTAGGCATACTGAAAGGCAGAATCCATCACGAACTTACCCAACAACTCAGTGCAAATTACGATTACTGAAGGCTGGACCATTGGCCAACAAGGTCATTATCACAAAAACAGGAAACGATCATGACATATGCACAGTCATGTCTTAAATTTACTACATGTGTGTGCTGTGGTGTGTGAGTACGTTCTCGTTGTAAGATGGAAAATCACACAGACTGGGTAACCCTGACCTCTGTACATTCAGGCATTGTCATGATTGTGCTCGCAGACTGCACACAGTTCAAAAGCATAATCAGTGGTATTCCGCCTACGTACATAGAGCAAAGGGTAAAGTCTCATACATATTATAATGTATTCAGTGATGTGATCATGTGATTGATGAGTTCAGTTACCTCATGGTAAAAAGGATTTCTGTATCAATACCTGTTCTGTTTTTACCTGGAATAGCCAGGGCCCAATTTCATGGAGCTGTTTAAGCACAACAATTTGCTTAGCATGAAATTTGTGCCTCGATAAGAAACAGGATTTACTAACCAAATTTCAATGTGATTTTCAGGATAAGCAAACAACAACTGAACACCAGTATCAAGCAATATGCAACAAATGAAAATTTGGTTGGTAAACCTGTTTTTATCAAGGCAGGAATTTCCTGCTGAGCAAATTGTTGTGCTTAGCAGCTTTAAATTGTGCCCTGTTCCTTTGTGTTTAGCTTTTGCTCATTCCTTTTAAAATAAACTATTCAATTAACTCCTTTAATTTAAAGGCAGTGGACACTATTGGTATAATTACACAAAATAGTTGTTTGCATAAAAACTTAATCGGTAACAAGCAATGGGGAGAGGTTGATAGTTGTGAAAAACAGCTCCCTCGGAAGTCACGTAGTTTGTGAGAATTTTTTTTTCCACAAACTTGATTTTGAGACCTCAGAATTAGATTTTGAGGTCCAAAAATTAAGCATCTGAAAGCACACACCTTTGTGTGACAAGATTTTTTTTTCCCTTCCATTTTATATTGAACCTCGATGACCAATTGAGCTCAAATTTTCACAGGTTTGGTATGTTGAGATACACCAAGTGAGGAGACTGGACTGTGACAGTTACTAAAGGTGTCCAGTGTCTTTAACACTGTTTATAAGTTGGTTGTTAGCATTTATCACTAGTCATGCTGGTTGTTAGCAGTGAATGTTGCTTACACAACTAGCGCAGAAACTGTGCGCTTGCCCTGCTAGCTGAGAATGCTGACCGTAAGCGCATTATTCGGCGATAAGCAAAGCCATGAAATAGGGCCCTAATCTTTTGGGCCAACTGTCCTGATCCCTTCTACTTCTTCCAGCCCCAGGGTGTACACCCAACAGTGCCCAAAGTTTGTTCCAACATGGAGTCCTTGTTTGAATAGTAACAATATTTGGTTTTTATATACGTGTAGCGCTTTATACATTACATCATGTCTCAAAACGCTTTCAACATTATTATCCTGATCTCTGAGCAATTTTATTCCTTAAACCATCTCAGCTCCTGGGGAGTATACAGCCTATGTCGCCAAGTATTTAGCGCACTAAGCTATATCAATCACAAGAACCATCTCTGCCCTTGCAGGTACCCATTTACCCCTGGGTGGAGAGAATTATAGTAAAGTGTCTTGCTCAGGGACACAAGTGTCACGACCGGGATTCGAATCCACACTCTGCTGAACAGAAGCACCAGAGCTTGAGTTCGGTGCTCTTATTATCCGCTCGGCCATGACACCCCTATATTATTCTTATTTTTTACTTGTCCCAAACAGAGCTTGATTTATCATCGGTGCGGATCTTGGATAGTGACGCCTTTGACCCTCTGGCCACTCTGACCAACCTGACTAGACTGAATCTATACAGAACAAGGATATCCGAACAAGTGACCATCAAAATTATAAGGTTTGATACATTTCTAATAGATGTTAAATTTGCATCGGGGAAAAGAATATTATTAATATTTGGTTTTTACCCATATACACCAATGTGTGTAGCACTGTATACTCAATACTTTCCCGAGTCCTGTGAAAAAAAATAAAACAAAAATAAAAAATCACAGGCATTTTACTCGGGTTGGATTCCAACCCACGACCTTTGCAATTCTAGAGCAGTGTCATACCAACTAGACCACCAAGATTGCCCGGTAGCTAGAGGCAGTTGGTATGTAGCCCCCCCCCCCAAAAAAAAAAACACTGTGTCTGGGGTCTTGATTTCACTTATTTCTTAAAACACAATACAAACGGCCATATTATAAAGCGCCTTTTCGACAAGCAAGTTTGTCTATAAAGTTAGCAAACCAATTGAACAATCCTACAACATATTACAATTTGATTAAGAAAAGTTTGAAGAGGTTTCTTGAACACTGGCAATGGGTTACAATTTGCAGTTTAGTGCAATATACATGTAGATGAAAGTCCATGGTGACAAGATGAGAGTGTTGCGATGGTTGAGTGATCAGTTAGGTGTGTGTGGTGTCGAAAGCTGATCGCAAGCTTGAGCGAGGCGGTTGGTAGAGAGCAAGGCAAGATTATTAGTAGCCCGTTAATATTCCTAGAAGGCATTGACCACAGTTACTAAAACTGTGAAAGTTACTCTCTCCCTGACCGGAAGCCAATGTAACCGATGAAAGCAGCCAGGGTGTCCCTTACAACCAGCTTATCACAGCCAACTCAACTACAAATAATTCCCAGTACCCCAAATCTTTGAGTTTTACAGGTTTTTCTTTGACCTTACTGAGAGTTGCAATATTAGGGGTCAACATTAAGTGGATTTTCATGACAGTAGCAGGGCTAGTAATCCATAATTTTTAGTAGCCCAGATGAGAGTTCGGTAGCCCTAAAAATCACACTAGGTCTGAGGTCACTGCATAAATTGGTCACCGAAAGTATTTAATTTTACAGTTCCATAAGCACAGTTTTTTGCATTTTTTTTCCACTAGTCCGCCGGCTAACAAACTGTAAAAAATGAGTTGCCCTGTTGTTAACCTGGTAGTCCTGCGCTAGCAGGCTAGTGGCAGTTTCGACCCCGGGATCATTCACTATTTTACACCCTGGAACCACTGGAACCAACCCAAGGCCAGTGATCCTGACCAACACGCCTACTTCTGGGTCTGATTTCACAAAGCAATCAAATTAATCGCAAGACTTATTTTTAGTATCACCATAGTGATTTATGTTGTGACATCACACTTTACTTAGTAAAACTCTGCTTGATTTGCAGTTAAACGAACACGTTGCCTTGGATCGGTCGAGTTGGTCTTTGAAAAGTGTTTGTAACCGTTTGTTATGCATGCATTAATGGTTGGAAAGATGTTTTAAAAGAAGAATTTGCATGTTTTTCCTTTTACCTCGTCGGCTAACACGGTCGGCCATTTATGGGAGTCAAATATTTGACTCCCATAAATGGCCGACCGTGTTAGTTCGCATAGTAAAAAGAAAACCATGCAATTTCGAGGCAAATTTGTGTGGATCATTGTATTCTACTTTTAAAACATCTTTCCAACCACATGCATTTTATTTAAAAAAAACGGTTTCAAACGCTGTTTATAGACTAACTCGTCCGAACCAAGGCAACGTGTTCCTTTAAGATCAATCTTAGGTCTTTGCGAAATTAGCCTCTGGTGTTAAATAGCTGAAATGCTAAAGAGCAGAGAGAAAGTCCTAATTGTTGTTTGCCTTTCTTAAGATATACTTGTTAGATTTTTGTATGCTAGTAACACTGTTTCCTAATATAAAATTTTATGAACAAGAACCTGTGAAATTGTGCATGTGTTGTAAGTAAACTTACAGGCAGTTACATCCTAAACCACATAATAACATTTCCATGACCAATTGATCAGATTAAGAAAGACCTGTTGAATCTAAACAAATGTTGTTTGTTTGTAGAAATTCACCAAAGCTGGAATATATCAATTTAGATGCTGTACAAACCATACAGAATTACGACAATGTGGCTGCAGAGCTCGCAAAATGCAGGTAAGTGCATGTAGGTGACAGGGCTTGAATTTTTGGGAAATCCGCAACAATAATGATAATAACAATAAGGGATTTTTCAATAGTGCTTTATCACAGCCTGAAGGGTGTATCAAAGCACTTCCGACATTAGAAAAACATAGGTCTATGGCTAACCATTCACATCCAATATTATGTCAATACCTTGTAGAATTGACAGATACTATCAGATATATCGAGCGTATTTTTTGAATAACAATTATATCAGTACAAACCACAAGGGAAACTGACTGGGTAAATTTTGAAATGATTTTTGGGGTTGAACAAAGAATTGACCAGAGTGGGATTCGAACCAACGACCTCCGGATTAACGTGCCGGCGCTCTACCAACTGAGCTATCTAGCCCTTTATTGGCGGTGTCCCTATTTTGTCAATAATATTTTGAATAATAATTATAGTACAAGTATGTATTTTGTAAGGCGCCAAAATCTACCAAAAGGTGCTCAAGTCGCACAAGAGTGAATCCACACACAGTAAAGAAAGAGGTAAATCAGACGAAGAACAATTACAGCCAAGCCATATTAAACAACCTAGTTTTCAAACTAACTAAGTATAAACGCTAGGAATATTACGAATTTGAAGTGGTATTATGTCAATCCAGAGAGTCAGTCCAGCATAAGAAAATGACATCGTTCAAAGGTTAGCAGGGGTTTCTTGTTCATGAGTAGTCCACATCCTAGCCTTGCTCAAGGCAGTCGCATTATTCGCTCCGAAAAGACGCAGCTGTAAACCCACCCGCCGTATACCCTGTGCATGGTGTGTGCGATCACACCGAATTACCCACCCGTATACACACTGTCACATCGCACGAATACTGTTCACACAAGTCATCGCACTCGTACACCACTAACCGCATGCGGAGGCCGTCAGGCCGACAGCCTTGTCGGGTCTGTATCTTCCCGTTTTAATGTGTTGTATTGAAAAAATTCCAATAGTGGACGAAATTGGGGGGGCTTTAGGATATGCTAGTATGCAGCTCATGAATATGTATATCGTTCGTCAGACCTATCAGACAACACAGGATGTGAGACAAATGAATTATTCATTTTGACGTCCAATCACGCACTTCCCTTATCACGACCTTTGGACCCTATCATGTGTCCGTGGTGGTGGTGTGTGAGGTAAACATGTCTCGTCTTTCGCGGGCATTATGGTAATGAGCTGACCGTGGGAACTCTTCGCTTATTATAGTAATGAGGTCAGTGGCTTCAACACAGATCCTACAAGGCTGTCGGCCTGACGGCCTCCGCATGGGATGCGGATAGTGTACGAGGGCATCGTGTCGTGTGATGTTACGCACAGTGAATACGGGTGGGTTTTACGCACAGTGAATACGGGTGGGTTTTTATACAGTGGCGGTCTATTTTCGGAGTGAATAATTCGACTGCCTTGAGCAAGGCTATCCACATCCCTGGCAATTCTTTGCTTTTAAAGGCAGTGGACACTATTGGTAATTACTCAAAATATTTATTAGCATAAAACCCTTTACTTGGTAACGCGTAATTGGGAGAGGTAGATCGTATAAATCATTGTGAGAAACGGCTCCCTCTGAAGTGACATAGTTTTCAAGAAAGAAGTAATTTTCCACGAGATTGATTTCTAGACCTCAGATTTAGAATTTGAGGTCTCGAAATCAACCATCTAAAAGCACACAACTTCGTGTGACAAAGGGTGTTTTTCTTTTATTATTATCTCGCAACTTCGACGACCAATTGAGCTCAAATTTTCACAGGTTTGTTATGTTATGCTTTAAATTGAGATACACCAAGTGAGAAGCCTGGTCTTTGACAATTACCAACAGTGTCCAGTGTCTTTAAGATATTATACAAAAATTTCAAGGCCAGATGCTTCCAGAGGCACCATTTATAAATGAGGGGTACATTGAGTGGTGCTGTTTAGACCACTCTGTTGGTGTTCAGACACTTTGAACTTTGTACAAACACTGCTTTTTCTCTTTTTCTTCTTCATTTTTTCACCAGTCTTCTCACTATGACTAGAGCAAGCTAGTCAAATTGTTGAGACCAAATAAGAACTCATTCTGCGGTAGTGAAGTTAAAGCCATTGGACACTTTCAGAAAAGAAACAAAAATAAATGTTCACAGATTTACAACTAACTTCAAGGGTATACAGAAGATAGTGGTGAAAGACTTCTCTTGAAATATTATTCAATGAAATGCTTTACTTTTTGAGAAAACACTTAAACAATTATCAATTTTCGATGTTGAGAATTACGGATTTATTTTAAACACATGTCATGACACAGCGAAACGTGCGGAAACACGGGTGGGTTTTCCCGTTATTTTATCCCGACTCCAATGACCGATTGAGCCTAAACTTTCACAGGTTTGTTGTTTTATATATAACTTGTAATACACAAAGTGTTGGCCTTGGATAATACTGTTTACCGAAAGTTTCCAGTGGCTTTAAAGGCAGTGGACACTATTGGTCATTACTCAAAATAATTATTAGCATAAAACCTTACTTGGTAACGAGTAATAGGGAGAGGTTGATTGTATAAAACATTGTAAGAAACAGCTCCCTCTGAAGCGATGTAGTTTTCGAGAAAGAAGTTATTTTCCACGAATTTGATTTCGAGACCTCAGAGTAGAACTTGAGGTCTCTAAAAACAAGCATCTGAAAGCACACACGGTCGTGTGACAAGGGTGTTTTTTTTCTTCCATTATTATCTCGCAACTTCGACGACCGATTGAGCTCAAATTTCCACAGCTTTGTTATTTTATGCATATGTTGAGACACACCAAGTGAGAAGACTGGTCTTTGACAATTACCAATAGTGTCCAGTGTCTTAAATAACGATCCAGTAAAAAGCTTCCGCCAGGTAGTAGTTAAAAAGCAGGACAGTTCTTTTCAGAACAGAGAAGTCCCCGCGAACTCAAAAAATCTACTCCGCGGTAGTAGAATATCAAGCAAGACGGTTCTCAAAAAAAAAAATCTACCTGGCAAGTACGTAGACACACACATAGTATTACTGCAAACCAAATAATATACTTTTCATCCTGTTTTTTTTTGTTTCATATAGGAATTTACTAAGTGTGAATCTATGGCGAGCAAGGACTTTGACATTAACTGGTCTGAGCATTTTGGCAAAGGGATGCAAAGATATGTTGGAGATTGACCTAGGATGGTGGTAAGAAAATACTTTTGCTGAAAACAATTTGTTACTTTTTCCTTTAACATGCTTTTGTTTTTTTCCTATCACATATTCGTGACTTTGACTTTATTTTAAAGGATTTGGGTACTTTTTAAAAATGTCCATAGATTTACATTAAACTTACAGGGTTTGATAATGACAGTGGAAAGCTTCCCTTCAAATAATACTTACTGAGGTGCTGTACTTTTTGAGAAATGAGTAAAACATAAATGAAAATCTATTTTGTAAATGCTCAAAATAATTTGGGTCTAATGAGTCACTATAGTCTAGTGATCGCGTGCGCGTGTTTTGCGGGAACTAGTACCCGAGCGGGCACTACTCTCTGAAAATAGTGCCTGGTTTCAACGCCCTCTCTTGACTTGAACAGTGAACAACAACTACAAAACTTCCTTTCTTTTACAGATTTCTGTTCTTATTTGACATTTAAGACCGAGCTGTGTTATAAAACACATATTGACTGGCATAATTCGGTAACTAGTGTACGTCTATTCCCCCTCGGGCCTGTGAGTGACCAGAAGAGCTACCCTTTTCCTTTGGCCTCGGGAAACAGGTCGCTCTTCTGGTCACTCAAAGTCCCTCGGGGGAATAGACGTACACTAGTTACCGAATTATGCCAGTCAATATGTGTATAATAAGGTCCACTGCCTAAAACGTCCTTTTTGTCTGATCTCACACCTGTTATCTCCTTTTTCTAAAACAGTGGATTGAATCTAACCAATCACAAACCATTTGACTGCCCCACGACACACCACACTGTTTTAAAATGTTATCTTTGGGTGGCATGGTTTGCTTGTGCGTAAAGTGCTCGCCTCTCAACAAGGTGACCCTGGTTCGATTCCTGGCCGGGGCCATATGTGAGTTCAGTTGTGCGTTGGTTCTCTGCTGTGCCACGAGGGTTTTCCAAACCATACGGTTTTCCTCCCTCGGGAAAAAAAATCAAACACTTTCGATCTTTGGCTGTGCTCCATGGTCATAATGGGTTGATGTGGCTGGCTGCCAAAGGGGCCCTTGCATGCCAGCTTCTCGAACACGTTGTAGCCGCGTCCTTCGCAATTCAGGTCTTAGCTGCGAGTAAGGATGATTAGCCCCCCAAATTATTAATATTAACCTTCTAAAAATTATATCTTTGGTTTACAGCGTTTGGTTGAGATCTGATGGCAGCAACTACCACATTGAAAACTTTGTACAGTCCTGCAAGAAACTACGCAAACTCTACCTAACTGCACTCAGGTATAATATGATTGATAAAAGATCAGGATTTATGTTATGTATTCTATTTGTATTGAGGCTCTATTTTTGCTTATATAACTGACATACAGATCCTTGTCATTTGATTGGTGGAACTTACTTCACGTGACATTCACTATTTATCCCATCCGCACCGGCGATCAAAAAGACCTATTCGCCCATGGGGAATAGCATTTCCCATTCAACAGTTAGGATCATCCTTGTTCCCAATGTTTTTGAGCAGTACAGCGCCGCAAAGGAGCACCTGTGCAAAAGGTTGTAGATCCGATTTGTGCATTGCGGCCGGGGCTATATGATTTGTGTGATTTTTCATAATAAAATACTTTATCAAATGACAAGGATTTATTTGTCTGTTATATAAAACAAATATTGTATACTATTCTGAGCATTTTCACTGGAACTCTCCCCCTGTCTTCCTAAGTATTTCTCCAGCCATGCCTCGTTTTTGTCTTATTCATTGTTTTCCCGATGCGTCCAAATGTAAACCAAATATATCTTGAGAAATCGAATAAGAAAACGATAGAGCTTTCTCTTTGATATTCAGCATTTAGATTATTTGACACCAATAGTAGGCCTGTAGGTCAGGATCACTGGCCATGGGAAAGTAAAACTGACCAAGTTTATCTTGAGAAATCCAATAAGAAACAGTTAGAGCTTTCTCTCTGCTCTTCAGAGTTTTTGGTGATTTGAAACCAGCAAGTAGGCCTGCATGTAAGGATCACTGACCTTGGGGAAGTGGGTTCCGGAGTAAATATTTATAATCACATTTACTTTACTAAACATGCTAAACAGCAAATAAAAGACACAGTAAAATCTGTTTCCTTGTTTATCATCTTTTCTGTAGGGCCTGAGGTAAACTTTTTTATAGAAAGTGCGCTTTATAAAGTTGTATTATTGATATTATTGGTATAATTCAGATATTTTATCTAATGGGAAATTCAAGTAACGTTGTGTATCCACTGCTTCTAATCCACTCTTCTACCTGCCTGTACAGTATATGGGGTTGTAATCTTGTCATTTAGCATTGGGAGAAAGACTCTGCCTGACTCAAAACCTCAGGCCATCAACTATTTTGTGCACTTACACGATCAGCAGCCGATTTCACGAAACTTTACGCAACTGCGTTAGTCCACTTACACAACGTTTATGATGTAACTGTAAGTTGCGCCATAAACGTTGCGCAAATGTACTTACACAGTTGTGGATAGTTTCATGAAATCAGCCACAAGCCTATTTGCTTCATTTTTGCATGGACACCAACGCATTTTCTCCTTATTAGAGGGAACCGGATGAGCAAATTGTAAATTTCGACTGGAGCATTTCAAGGGCACCACGGTAATGACCAGGGGGGACTGAGGCAAACAGCTTTGTTGCCTCTGTGAAGTATCAGGCCTAGCTGTACCATTGTGTGTAGGTGTTTTGGTTGATAGCAGATAGTTCTATTATCTCAGGGTACATTATGGTTTTGAGAGTTAAACCTTTTTTATTGGTATCTGTGTTTCAGGAGTGTGTCAGACAGTGACTTGTACGCTATAGCTGCCAATCTACCAGATCTTGAACAGTTAGACATCCTAGGTACATTAGCCGTCGGTCCGATGAGTGTGCAGAGGTAGGATTTCTTAAACAGTCTTCATAACAAGAAAGTTGCATAATAGAATTTCCTTGTTTAGTACATTGAATTACTGGGGTCATTAACTTTCTGCCGGCCTGATACTTCACAGAGGCAATGAAGGCGATTGCCTCCCTGCCCCCTGGTCATTGTCTTGGTGCCCTTGGTGAAACACTCCATAATTTCAACATACATGTAGGGTGCTCTTTACCAAGGAAAATATACCTTGGTGCCCCTGCCCTTTCAAGAGCGAAGCACAGTATTACTAGCTGAGCAGATTGAATCTGCCTGGGGCACTCGGAATGCCCTACTGGTTTTTGCATGATCTAATTAATTGAGTCCAATTTAATGTTTTGGGGGAAAAGAACTACATGGAGATAACAGGTGTGAGTTGTCAAAACAAAATGATGTTTTATTCTAGCCTCTTCTTTGTTAGTTCTTTGGAATAACAAGTCTCTAACCTCACGTTAAATTGGTGTTAAATGTCATTTTATTTGATACTTTTTCAGACTTGAAGACACTGGACATCATTGGTTATTGTCATAATAATAATAATAAAATAATAATAATAATAATAATAATAATAATAGACCGATTTTATATAGCGCTTTTTACACCCAAGGGGTGTCTCAATATGTCTTCTCGCTTTGTGTATCTCAACATACGTACACAATAAAAAACCTGTGAAAATTTAAACTCAATTGGTCATTGATGTTGCGAGATAATAATGGAACAAAAAAACCCTTGTTACGCAAAGTTGTGTGCTTTTTGATGTTTGTTTTTGAGACCTAAATATCTAATACTGATGTCTAAAAATCAAATTCAAGTATTTTAGTGAGAATTAACTTCTTTCTCGAAAACGACATTACTTCAGAGGGAGCCGTTTCTCACAATGTTTTATACTATCACCAGCTAAGATTTTATGCAATAACCAATAGCATCCAGTGCATTTAAGAGCTCTTTTTAAAGTTCAATCATTCTTCGCTCCGAGTGAAACTGATCCAGTTTTTTTTCCAATTTTTGTCCGCAGAGTTTTAGAAAGTTGTCCGAAGCTACGTCTGTTTGATCTGTCCTTCTGTAACGGGGTTCCAGAGGACGCTGTGAGAGTATGGAGAGAAACATACCCCAATGTGTCAATCAAAAGGAGCTTTGTTTCATCCTGATCAATGTACATGTAAGAAAGAGCAGAAGAAAGGTCATCAAAGGTAAATGTCAACTCATTATTGTATCTTCGCTGTGCAAACCCCCAAGCAATGACGTAGAATGAGTAAAAATGCAAAATATCCCCCCACCTCCCACCAGGCAAATAAAAAACTTACCCATAAAAACTGGTTTAACTGCAGAGTTACCCCCTATTCCTTTATTTGGTGATGCCTTGGTTTATGCACTAGGCTTTGTTTTAGAACAGTCAACTCACTTGTAGAGCTATAGCATGTTGTGGCCGAGTTCAAGTTGTACTGGTGATGTGGGTTCGAATCTCGGTACTTTTTGTACAACTCAAAACACAAACGTCGACAGGTTTATTAATCGTACACGGTTGAAAGATTATGATGGTAGGAAGCTTCTCTAAAAATATTACTTGCCGAGGTGCTGTAGTATTTTGAGAAATGAGTAAAACATTTTTCTGATAATTGTTTAAAGACACTGGGCACTATTGGTAATTGTGAACAGGTGAAAGACCAGTCTTCTCACTTGGTGTACATCTCAACATATGCAGAAAATAACAAACCTGTGTAAATTTGAGCCCAATCGGTCGTCGAAGTTGTGTGTTTTCACTCTAAATCTGTAACTTCAGAGGGAGCCGTTTTTCACAATGTTTTATACTATCAACAGCTCTCCCTTACTCGTTACCAAGTAAGTTTTTATGCTAAAAACTATTTTTGAGTAATTACCAATAGTGTCCACTGCCTAAAATTAAAAACCTCAAACTTGTCTACTTGTTTTCTCAGTGCACTGAAATCATTTGTGAGATTGGCCTTCACATGCAAGCCTATGAATTCAGCAAGCACCCAAACCAACCAGCGGAAGCCGAGAACAGATGATCCTAACCAGCGTGCCAACCCATACAAACCTACAAAGCGCTGGGGAGCAGTCACCAATGCCTGAGATGACATCCGCTAATGTGACCCGATCTCCCAGTGATCTCTCAGATTGGAATGGAGGTATACAGTCCCATCGGAGATCATCAACTGGCGAAGCTTCTGTAGCCTAATCTGGGCCCAATTTCATGGCTCTGCATACCTTAAGCAAAGAAACGGCGCTTATCGAAAACGCGGAATTTGTCACTTACCTCAAGTGTATTTCACAGGTTAGCAGGGAATTTTGGCTTGTGTGCGTGCGTACTCCATGTTACTAGGCATTCTGTATCGACAAATACACAACTAGCACAGAGATTCGGCGCTTGCTTATAAGCGGAAATGGTGATCGTAAGCGCAGAATTCAGCGGTAAGCAGAGCCATGAAATTGGGCCCTGATGACACCACAAGTACAACAAGAAGCCATCTCCGGACTGCAGAAGGTCTCGTCTTCAATCCAAACAAAAATCTCAAAGAGAGATGGACATAATCGGACCCCCATCATGGGACTAGTCATCAGGAGGGGCTTACAATCCTCTGGCCCCCCCTCCCCCTCCTCCTCCACCACCCTTCGGTAACATTCTTCATGTGGGTCAACCATGCTCTGCATTAGACAAGACAGTCAGCATTCAAGCAAGCTCAAGTTAACCTTGAGAAGTTAATGTTGGGTTAGTGCTTATAATAGCACAAATCGGTTTTCTAATAGGGCTTTAACACACCTGCAGGGTGTCTATTACTTAGGGTCCATGGGCCTTTTCATTCATTCATTAAAGGAACACGTTGCCTTGGATCGGTCGAGTTGGTCTTTGAAAAGCATTTTGTAACCGTTTGTTATAAAATGCATATGGTTAGAAAGATGTTGTAAAAGTAAAATACAATAATCTACACAAATATGCCTCGAAATTGCCTCGAAATTGCGTCGTCCAATAACACGGTCGGCCATTTATGGGAGTCAAAATTTTTACTCCCATAAATGGCCAACAGTGATAGTTCGTGACGTAAAAAGAAAACCATGCAATTTTGAGTGATACTTGTGTGGATCATAATATTCTACTTTTAAAACATCTTTCTACCATATGCATTTCGTAACAAACGGTTTCAAACGCTTTTTATAGACCAACTCGTCCGATCCAAGGCAACGTGTTCCTTTAAAGGATTTGGGTACTTCTTGTAACACAAAACACAATGTCTACAAATTTACATTAAACTTACACCGTTTGAAGATAATGATAGTAGAAAACATACCTTAAAATATAAGTTGCTGAGGTGCTGTAGTTTTTGAGAAATGAGTAAAACAATGTCATGAAAATAAGTTTTTACATGCTAAAACAATTACAGTTAAGTGTCTTGCTCAGGGACACAAGTGAACTGAATTCGAGACCTCTCAGCTGAGGTTTTGAATTTAAGGCATTTGAAAGCACATAAGGGTGTTTTTTCTTCCATTATTTTCTCTTAACTTCAATGACTTTTTATTTTGAGTCAAATTTTCACAGATTTGTTATTTTATGCGTATGTTGGGGTACACCAAGTGGGAAGGTGTCCAGTAACCGATTTCACAAAACGCAGGATAAATACTATCTCCAGTTAGGACAAGTAACCCATCATAACTTAGGATGGGTTCAATGCGTCTAACGTCTTCATATTTGCAACCGAACTTGTCCTAAGTCCTAAGATTAATCTTAAGTTAGGAAGGGAGTTTGAGTAAATCGACGGCAGTGCTTTTAAAGGAAAGGTACACGTTTGATAATAATTTAAAACAAATATTAACTTAACAACTGACTTGGTGATAATGAGCATTGGAGAGCTGTTGATAGTATAACACATTGTGGGAAACGACTCCCTCCGAAGTAACGTAGTTTTTGAGAAAGAGGTAATTTCTCACTAAATTAATAAAAGACTTCTAGCTAGAAGTGTTTTATTCCTATCTGAAATCACACAGATTCGTCCAATTAGGTTTTTTTCCTTTCATAATTTTCACTCAACTTCGACGACCAATTGAGCAAAATTTTCACATTTAAATTTTCCCTTCAAAGGCAGTGGACACTATTGGTAATTACTCGTACTAATTATAAGCATAAAACCTTACTTGGTAGCAAGTAATGGGGAGAAGTTGCCAGTGTAAAACATTGTGAGAAATGACTTCTTTTGAAGTGATTTCAAGACCTCATATTGTAAATAGATTTTGATGTCTGGAAATCAAGCATCTGAAAGCACACGACTTCGCGTGACAAGAGTGTTTTCTCTTTTATAGTTATCTCTTAACTTAAACAACTAATGAGCTCAGATTTTCACAGGTTTGTTATTGTGTGCATATGTTGAGATACACCAAGTGAGAAGACTGGTCTTGACAATTACCAATAGTGCACAGTGTCTTTAAGGCAATGGTTAAACAGATACAAATCAAACACCAAAACAGCTGTTATAAATGAAACAAATGAGCACCTACTAGTTGCAAAGTATAAGCTATATTAATTTGCAAGAGAAGCTGAAAGAATCGTTAAAAAAACTCCCTGTTCAAGCTATCAAACTTGTGCGCTCACTATTAAAGTTTGCAGCCTGCCTGCAGCAGTTCATTTTTTTCATAAAGATAGTCAGAACATAATGATCGAAATGTCAAGCTGTAGTTCACCGCTTGTTCTTTTTGAAAACCACCACAAGTCATTTGAAGATATTATGTAAATGCAAATCTCACAAGACTTAAAGCTATTGTTTTACTTATTATTGTTTACAGGGTATACGTAATTAAAATGGTTTCAAGGTGGTCATAGCAGAAGACTTTCCTTGAAATATTTTTGCTTGAAATGAGTAACAAAATCAGTCCTGAACCCTGATACCTGAAACCAGTAGAAACAGTGATAGAGTTTTCACTAGTTTGGGGCCAAAATAATCTTCAACTTTCATGGGTTTGCTATTAATATATTTAAATAATGTAACAAAAAACACCAGTGTGAATACTGATCTTTGATACCAACAAATGTTTTCCAACTGCAAAACAAAATTGTAGTTTATATTATTTGAATTTATAATTCCACAGAAACAAATTAAAAGTTTTTGGTAATTTTTATTCTGCCTGCCATTGCCTGTGGTTTAACTTAGAGAAATTTTGATCAAGAGTTTTATTAGAGTATTTTAATAATTTGAAAACATAAATAAGGGCATAAATAACATTTACAAACAAATTAACGGCCAAATAATATAAGTGAAATGGTTGAGGTTGTATAGTTAAAAAAAATGTTTTGTATATGATAATATCATTTTGAATAAAATAGTAATAGCACAGATAACTGTTTAAATATAAATGTGATGGATCAAGCAAAATTAGTCGTTTCTCTGAAGGGAAAAACAGTATGGAAAAAGGAGCCAAAACATGCAAACAGGGTTTTTTGTTTTATATGTAGGTTTTTCGTTATTAAATGGCCCAATAATATCTTTATTTTATAAAATTGTGGCTTCTTTCCTGGTAAATAACATCAAAAAAGAGGTTTAAAAACAGTGTTGAAATAAATAGTATCAATGTTTGTCAAAAACAGCTTAGCTTTGAACCCCTTGTCGCAGGTACATTCTCTTCAATTTCTTGGCATTTCTACTTTGCAACTTTTGTATCAAAGTTGATATCAACATTTAACAGTATTAAAACACAGAATGCTCTTTTCAAATAATATCAAAAAGTGTAACGTATGCTGGATCAACAAACGACTCATTTTGCTTGATTGCTTCACAAATAAGGACAACGAACAACTGCAATGACCGGAAAGATACTCGGTCATATCTGCCAATTGGTCATATAATAATATAACCCCCTCCCCCCCCCCCCCCCCCAAACACCACCACCACTAAACTGGCCCCCGCCACCACAACGGCCCCCACCACCCAACCGATCTCCACCACCACAACGGCCCCCACCACCCAATCGGCACCCAACCAGCCCCCATCAACCAACCCCACCACCCCACTGACCCCCCATTACCCAACTGACCCCCACCACCACAACAGCCCCCACCACCCAACCGGTCTCCACCACTACAACGGCCCCCACCACCCAACCGGTCTCCACCACTACAACGGCCCCCACCACCCAACCGGTCTCCACCACTACAACGGCCCCCACCACCCAATCGGCACCCAACTGACCCCCCACCGCCCAACTTGCCCCCCCCCCCCACCACCCAACCTGCCCCCTCACCCAACCGCATCGTTGATGGCTGTGCTAACTGCCAAAATTGTTATCATGTGGTCTAAAATAATCCATGAATGACAGTCATGCACAATTATTGTAAACACACAGACAATACAAGAAAAGTTATCACCCAAATTAATATGAAAATCATTTTAATAAAGTAACAAAGTCACACACTAGGGGCTATCCAAATCTGCAATTTCTTGTGAGTTTTGCCTTTGTTTGCAAACTTTTCCCAGGGGACCCACGGTAATGGTAATGAAATTACATGGTTACAATACTACAGAAGGAAACATTTTGGTTGCGTTTTGTTTTTGTTTTTGTTTTTTATTAATAGCTCACAATTCTATTCTCAGTTTATAAAAACTAATCAGAACCATGCCCCCCCATATTTTCAATTTTAAGTTCCCCAGCATGTATACTAACTAGCCAATATAGCATTGCTGATGTTTTTGGTTTTTTTAGGGGTGGGGTTTACAATAAATATTCATGAAACTTCTCTGCAATTCTCATTGACAATAATGATTAAAAATAATAACTGTCAGTTGGTTAGTAAACAAATTCAAAGTTGCCCGTGCTATTTGTATACTAGCCAAATAGCATAGAAATTGTATTGCTACCATCAGGGTTTTTGAAAAAATACACACTCGGGATAAATTTGTGCAAATCAGCATGGTTGTGTCCAAATTATCATTTAAATTTAAAAAAAAAAAATTTTTGGAACTCATTCGTTGATTTATTAATTGTCGATTCAACCTGTCCTTTTTGACCGGCCTGCACTGATGTTTTTCTCAAACTGTCTAGTGCCAGGAAAGAAATGTGTCCTTTTTACTTCTCATCTGGTCAATACATATTTTACTTTTGCAAGCCTTAATTGAGCTCAATATGCCAGCTCGATTACATAACAGTTGTTTTTGCTTTTCTTTCATCTACCCCTTTACCCTGAGTGTTAATTCAACCAATCAAGATCTCGTGATGGTTGATGCTTTGTGTCCCTGTATTATGCACCAGGAGTGGACGTTCCATCAACTACTTGGTAAGTCAAGCCAACTCTTTGGCCATACAATAATTATATATTATACATGTAAGTGGTGCAAGCCATTGGACCCTTTCGGTAAACAGTATTGTCCAAGGCCCACACTTCGTGTATCACAACTTCTATATCAAATAACAAACCTGTGAAAGTTTTAGGTTAATCGGTCATCGGAGTCGGGAGAAAATAACGGGAAAACCCACCCTTGTATCCGCACGTTTCGCCGTGTCATGACATGTGTTTAAAATAAATCCGTAATTCTCGACAACGAGAATTGAAATTGTGTTACTGTTTTCTCAAAAAGTAAAGCATTTCATGGAATAATATTTCAAGAGAATTTTTTTACCATTACCTTCTGTAAACCCTGTAAGTTATTTGTAAATCTGTTAACTTTTTTTGTTCTGTACCGAAAGGGTCCAATGGCTTTAATACCAAGTTTGGAATGTAGGGTAAAGCATTATGCATCACAATAGTGTGATACATTTAGGGATGATCGAAAAGGTTTCAAATCAGATTCAATTTCTAGGATCAATTGAACGATCTCTGTCTGAAGTACTGCCGTTTGCCAAATGATTGCCCGCTATCAATTATTTTCTCAGTGATTAATTGTCCTCAAAATAAATGTAAGCATACTTGAATTTGAAAATAACTTTAAAAACTCACATGTAGGGCTTCATTCAACCTGTTCTCTATGACCAGCCTGCACTGACTTTTTTTCTCTCAAATGTCAAATGGCAATAATAAAATAAACAAACTTTGCAAGCCAAAGTTAAAGCTCGTTATTTAACAATTGTTTTTGCTTTTCTTTCATGTGGCCCTTTACCTCAAGTGCAATTGACGAACCAGCCAAGATGTTGTGATGTTTGCTCCATCTCTTTGTATGCATTCACCAGGAGTGAAATTCCATCTGGCAAATTACTTGGTAAGTCAACCCAACTCTTTGGCCCTAAAATACACATAAGAAGTGCCTTTAACAAGTGCTTATACTGTATTGCACTGTCACTTAATACCAAGTTCAAAATTTAGGGCAACACTCATGCATTTTGGTAATGATCAAAAAGATTTCAAATATGACTTAGTTTTTAAACTTTTTAAATTGTTTTTTACCCTAGGACCAACTGTGTTAGAAGCAATGTTGTTTGCAAAGTAATTGCCCCCCTGTCAATTATTTTCTCATTGATTGTTATCAACAGTATAAATGTAAACACACTTGAACAAAATCAGTATGTCTTCCTAAATTATTGTTCCTGGGCACTTTGCATTCCTGATGTTTTGTTTGTAATAAAAGACACCTTTCTTTGGAAGTACTCATTGACTTTTTAAATCTAACTTTCCCCTATGACAAGCCTGCACTGACTGTTTTCTCAAATATCATATGACAGTTTTTTATTCAATGTTTTAATTATAGTACCAAAATAAAGGTTTATTTACTAAAGATTTGAATTCACTTTTCTTTCATGTGCCCCTACACTGAGTGCGCTTGATGTATCCAAGCAGCCGAGATCTTGTGATGTTTGCCTTCAAACGTAAGTGCAGAACTCTCTCAATCTGTAACAGCCGTACTTGCGGTAAGCAGAGCCATGAAAGTGGGCCCAGTTAATCTGCATTGACCCCTATAATGGGCGGATATATCTTTGGTAATTACTTAAAAAATTAATGACTGTAAAAACCTAATGCAGGCGTTGATACAGTTTGACTTTTTGCGAAACAATCCCTGTTCAAGGAATGTGGTTTTACAGATAAGGTTTCAAAAACATTTTAATCTGAGAAATGTTTCTGCATGAAACGTTTCTCAGATTGTGTATTCCAATTACAGATTGTTCTTCTTGCGTGGACAAAACCGCTCTAGATTTTAAAATTAATATTCAATATATATGTTTCTACACAATCGATGTTGTTATTTAGTTTTTATATTGATTGTATATACTTGTAATTTGGCCAGTGGATATCAAGGTTCTATGTTTTTAACGTGGACAATAAAATTATTCTAGTCTATTCTATTCTATTCTATTCTAATTTTTTTTCAAATTGTAATTTTTTTTTTCAGAAACATTTTCTTGGTTTTCTTGGTTTCTTTGCATGTTGCGCTGACTGAGTGAAGGGAACCTACCCATCCACCCCAAGTACACCTGCCCTCCCACCGTTGACAACAGCCCTACTACAGTAGAATGTTTCATGGCAAGGTGCTGACTGGATGTCTGTATCCAGTGGCCTCTGATCTACATTAATCAGCTTGGATCATTGGATCATCGATGTTGGCGAGATAAGTTTAATCCTGTCAATCATTCAATATTTGAAGGTCATGCAGAAACTACCTGGGCCCCATTTCATGGCTCTGCTTTCTACAGAATTCTGCATTGGGATCGCCATTTTTCGCTTGAAGGACAAGTACCCATTTTCTGTAATCAGATAATGGGTTGATGTGGCTGCCTGCCAAAGGCCCGCGCCCTTGCATGCCTGCTTCTCGAACACGTTGTCAGTATACAGAAGGTGTCATTCATTTTGGCTTTTCCGCAGGGAATTATTCCACTGCTTTGTTTTGTAACAATGACGCCCCAGGCAAACTGATTGGCACTCTTATTATTTGATGCAAAAGTGTCTGAAATAAGTTTGTAACTTTGTTGTATCACTAAGCACAGAGCACACAATGTGCTGTCATGCGGTTTTGTGACTATTTTGTAATGGAGACCAAGTATGGTGGTTAACTTGTAATCCTGTGTGTTTTTGTCTTCTTGGATAGATGTGTAATGGTAAGGAGGTCTTTCCATTGGTAAGTTGACTTACAAAAAAATCATATAATATGATAATTTTCGAGAATAAAATGGATTAGTTTAGATCTTAAATAAAAATAATTACCAAATTGATACCAGTACCAATTCCTCCATATAAATACTTGTATTTAATTCAATTCAACTCTACATTACATTTAGTTCCTTAGTGAAAAGTGTGCATGTATAACCGATATATTGAACAAAGATATGTGAAGAACTAATCGAATAGTATATACATGAGACACAATGAAAAAGGGGCAAATATACTTCTATCTGAAATACTTAATTGTCAAGGAAATAGCATTTGAAGATTGCATGTTTTTATTTCTTAAAAAGAAGCCTAGTGTTAATATACATATAGTCAAGAACAAAATATATTACCTATAGAAGGCAATCACAAAAGTCTATGTTCTTGTAGTTGTATTTTTTTATATGATGTTCTAACACGGGGCAGTATTTATGCTTTTTGGAAGAATGTTCCACAGGTTCAACGCTCAGAGATTCACATCAGAGATGTGTCCTGCTGTAATATGAATGGCGTCTACTCATTAATAAGTTTACAGACTGGAACCTTGAGGTAAAACTTATCAATTAACTCGGCTTGATAACTCAATCTAAATGCCTTTTGTACTATGGCTCTTCATTTAATTCAATACTTTTACCAAAACTTTTACAAATGTAAGATTGTTTTATTGTGTTCAGCAATGTACCTTGAGGAGTTTACCTTGAGTCACAACTGCCGTTGTTTTGTTTGCAGTCAAACAAAGACTGTTTGTTGTAAATCTTTTAAGACTTTCACAGCAAGTCAGTGCAGTGGTCAAACATTAGATCAAATATTATTTCAAATTGCACTTGAATATTTGTTGATTATGAACAATTTTACACGCCTGCACGTCTAGAATATGTTCGACTAAATGGCTGAAATGCACATTTGTTTGGCAACTAAAATTTTTTTCTACTTCCACGATTTCAAAGGTTTCACTTGTCACAAGCCCTACATCTGCAAGTGCAAACTGAACAAAATTTGTTAACACTTTTCTTGAAAAGTTTGTGTAATCAGTTGGGTCTTTGAATATCCGTAAAAAAAATGGCCAAATGAAAGAATATATTGTCTGATGTAGTCATTGTTAAATGTCGGCAAGAAGATCATTGAAATCGTCGTCTTTGTGAAAACAAACATTACTTTGGTTGAACTTTGGAGACATGTTTGCAAATTTGACCAAGGACGTCATCCAGTGTTGACTGATTTATTACTGTTCCAGATTGTCAAGACATTATTCTGATGCAGTGTTCCTCCAACAACATGGACATTGAAAGCATCAATCTGGTGTGGCTTGGCTAGAAGAAATAATATCTGAGGAATGTATTACTTACCAAGCTGAAGTATGCAACTTAAGGTAAATTCTTTAAAATAAAAATTAAGTGTGTCTACTAATTTGCATATTCCCTATGCCGCGAGGCAGAAATGCTAAGACTTTTACACACAATAGTGCCCTCCACCGTCCTACACATAACGCCACACGACATGCCCATCACGGAGTCGTCCTCTTTTCTCTTAGCCGCAAGTGGGTGAGGTTGTGTTTTAAATCTGTTCCACAGTTCAACCGTTGTCTAAACCTTTCCTCGCTAAGAGTGCTTAAAAAGACTTGAAAAATTGTAGAGATGTAGTTGTTGTTAGTAGTGAGTTGTGAAATAAAAGAGGAGGTCTTCGGCTGTCACTACTGGAGTTACGTCCGTTTCCCCAGGACAGTCGGAGCTTTGGGGGGGGCTGCGCTGGTGACACTTCGTTGCCCGGCTTGCAGTCCTCCAGTCGGCCTACGCAGCCTCTGTCGGCTGCGTCGCCCGGAATACCCACCGATCAAAGAGGGGTTGCTACCCACTCCTTCTCTTCGGTAAGTGTGCGTAGGTCGGCCCAGTCGAAGGTCAAACGCCCCCGCAAGGCCAAGAAAACCGGTGCCGGGGCAGCAACCAAGAGAGGCAGGGCAAAAGGTGGCTCCGTTCCGGAGAAAACTGCCAACTCTCCCAGCACTGCCTCGGGGTCTCTGAAGCCAGAGGGCATCCCCCCTCCGCACGGCTCAGAAAACCCGGCCGGCACCGACGCGGTGGATTCCCCCACGACTGTTGGTGATGGCCTTTTGCGAGGCTTTAAGACCCACAAGGCACCCAGCCACGCCATAGGCTGTGGGGCGCTGGCCATGGGGAGAAGGATTATGGGTGCGGAGTCGGGTACCTGGGACTCCCCCGGGATACCCCACCCACCCTCGTCTTCGAGTTTCACCTGTTGTTCGGGCATCCCTGTCACTCGGGTTTCCTCAGAGAGAGCCTCGGATTCGTCCTGTGAGCGGGTACCGAATAATTGGCAGAGGACCAGTAAAGACCGTCATCTTCGGTCGTCTGACGACTCCTCACCTGACGGCCATAGGAAGCATCATCGGGGTAGCGAGCCGCTATCCCGAGACGAATTCCTCACGGCTTCCCAGACCTTAGCGGCCTCAATATCCAGCCGGTGCAAGGTTCAGGAATTTTCCCAGTTTTCGGGACCGTACACCCAGCCCGACCAGTTCGGTCATGGCTGGGTGCGCACGGATCGAGGCGGCTTACCGTGCATGGTCAGCCGACCACCGGCCTCCCCTCCCAGCCACCGTCCCACAGTCACCACACAGGAGGTTGCATGGGGTATGATGGATCAGGGTGATGTGCGGTCACACACTGGTGCACGTCCACAATCCCAGACAGGGATTAGCATACACCCCTCCGGATCTTTTGTATCCGATCGGGATGCAGAACACCATGATTTGTTAGGCACAGCCCTGCCTTTGGGTGAACAATCAGTGAGCGTATCTGACCCCCCCGAGTCCGGCAAATCAGCCCTGGAAGAGGACGAGTTGACCACGTCAGTTCAATGACTTTCGATTGCCGAAACTGAATTGCGCCTTGTCCAAAGGGACATGGCCCGGGTTATGGGTCTCCCCGCCGAGGAAGTGGGGGATGCCCCCGATGAACAGCGGTCTTTTAAGAGGAGGATTGGCCCCGCTCCGAGGAGTGGGAATATTTTCCCGGCTATGCCACTCGACTGTGTATGCGCTGACTGCATCGAGGGCATTATGTCGGCATCCTCTTGGACGGCCTACCCCAAGCGGGCAGATTTATATTACCAATTTCCCCCCGGGGATTTCGATATATATATGTTTTTTTGACCCCAGTCCTACCGGACTCCGCAGCAGACAAGCTGACCGCAGACAGGGGGTCAACCTCTTCCAAACTTCCCTTTACCGACGCGGGGGAAGATGGAGGAAGTAGCCAGGAAGATAGACTCAGCATCGCGCTTTGTGACCTCCCAGTCTCCAGGCGGCCTCCCTCCGACGGACCCGTGTGAGGCCGTCTTCAGGAATTTTGTGGGTCCTGGGCTCAGATCACGTCCGACAGATTGGTCCTCGAGACGATCGAGCATACCACCCCTTGGCTGACCCCCCACCTTCAATGGTGGGTGGAGGACGCCTACCTCACACGTGGTCGAGTGTTCCGCCCGCCCAGACCGTCAGCGACCGCCGTCACCATCGCGTCTCTGTACGGCTGGGGGGGGGGGGCGACCCTCGACCAGATAGCGGGGGTGTGGGGCCCGGAACACCACTCGACCCACATCAGTGTCCTGGAAATGCTGGCGGTCTGGAATGCCCTCCAGCACTTCCGGACACAGCTGGTGGGGCCGGCCGTCCTGGTGCGCTCTGACAACGCTACAAGTGGTAACTGTGTGCACTAGCCTGGGACCTAATCCACTGGTGCATACAGCAGGGGATCGCCCTGTTGGTGGTGTACATCCCGAGGAAGGAGAATGTAAGGCCAACGCTCTTTCCTGGGGCTGGATCAGCCCGACAGAGTGGTCCCTCCGCCCCTGTGTGGCCCAGTCGCTCTATCTGCTTATCGACCGACCTCATGTGGATCTGTTCGCCTCTCGGACGAAACAATCAACTGCCGATCTACTGCGCCAGGGGTTCCAACCCCGGGGCATGGTGGATCGATGCTCTGACTATGCGATGGGAGGGGCTGTTGGCATATGCCTACGTGCCCATCTCCCTCATTCCACTGGTGCTGACAGGATCACTGCAAAGTTCCCTTGATCGCCCCTTTTTGGCCCCGACAGCCCTGGTTCCCACAGCTGGTCAGGCTCCTGGTGCACAGGCCGGTAGTTCTCCCACAACGCCCGGACCTCATATACCAGCCCGTGTCCGGAGTGGTTCATCCAACTCCGAGGGACCTGCACCTGCAGCGGTCCTTCGAGACGGGCTGCGGAAGTTGCCGCCCAGAAGGGCCTCAACCCGAAGAGATTATGACTGCCGACTACGCCATTTCTTTAAATGGTGTAGGTGATGAGCTATTCATCCCGCCGATACTTCTGTAGAGGAAGTTGGGGATTTCCTCCTATATCTTTTTGATAGCGGGCTGGCAACGGCCACGGTGAAAAAATACCGTTCGGCCATTGCGGCAGTCCACGGAGGATTCGCCGACGGCTCGACAGTCTCGGATAACCGGGCGATTGGGCAGCTGACTAAGGGGATGTTTGTCACCCATCCCCCTAGCGTGCACTAACAAAACCCCCTTTCGAGCCACTGAGTGGGGCCACGCTGTTACATCTAACGGTGCAGGTTGCCTTTTTGTTAGCGGTCGCTACGTCTCGCCGACGTAGCGAGGTACACTCCCTTACAGTGGCGGCGGGGCACATCCGGTTGGAACCCGGAGGAGTCTGCCTGATCCCTACGGCGGGGTTTTTAGCCAAAAATCAATCCGCTGTCCGAACCAGATCTTTTTATTCCCGACCTTAAAGCCTTGCGGCGGACAAGCTTTGGTGCCCGGTACGGGCGCTAAAGTGGTACATCGATCGCACAAAGTCAATCCGAACCGGCATTTCCACCATTCCGACCAGCATCCCGCGATACAATCGCGCGTTGGATAGTTACAGCCATCCGCTCGGTGTCGGGCGGATGGCCAGCGACCAATGGTCCAGTTCATGCCCACGAGGTACGGGGAGTGTCGGCCTCATGGGCTTTCTTTAAAGGGGTCTCCATGAGTGACATAACAAGGGCGACCTCCTGGAAGAGCCCGTCCACGTTCTCTGACTGCTACCTGAAGGACGTTCTACAGGTGGATGGGAGAGCGGGTAGAGCGGTTTTACAGGCGGCCAGCCAAGCCAGAACAAGCTCCACCTCGTCAGTCACGTGTTTAGGTGAGTTTTTCCACGGTAATACAGTGCTAACAATACTTATGTTTTGTTTACCCGTGGGCCGATACCCCCTGTACGTTTTGGGCATGGACCACTATCGGGCCTAGCCTTTCCTCGGTGTGAGTCTATGCAAATAAGTAATTCAACTCTACCGGTACGTAGAGTGAAGTAGACTCCCCCCCCCCTCCCACAGTAGTGTGGATGGGGTCTACGAACAAAGACTTACCGGTAGAGTATCCCTCCCTCCTTCCCCACATACTCGGTCCTTGGGTGCTTACATTTAGTAGGGCTCATCGAAAAGAGGACGACTCCGTGACGGGCATGTTGCGGGACTGTGGGTGGGGGGGGGATTTTGAGCTGTGCTGTATACAAATCAATGGCCTATTCGAGGTTTAGCCTTTGCCACATTTCAAAACAATTTTTGGCTTGTTGTTGTGTATTAGATTATCATCTGGACTTGCTATGATGTATGCTCTGCTGTCAACATGGACCATAGAGATGCTATTGATGGATTCTTATCTGAGGTCAGGAGTGTGACATCTTTGTACTTTCATCTACTCACCGCTAAGATGAACAGAGAAACAAGTGACTGATATGTGTATCTTTAAAGGTATAAACAATCACAGATTGCAAATTATATTTGCAGTTTATTATTATTAAAAAATATATGCGTTTGGCTCGACTGGTATTTGGCAAACGGGTTTATGCCAGCCTGTTTGCACTGAATCAAATTTTGTTTAAAAATTCTCACATTCCCATTCAATTTTAAATCTGGTCTCTAGCTTGCTTTAATGTTTGAGTTTAAATTGTACTATTCTTTTACCCTTTTTACTTATCTATTAGACGTTCACCGAAAAGATTCAAATCGTTGGATGAGCAAGATTCCATGCCGTTTTACCTGGACCAGTTAAGGACCAGTTCCTCACAAAGTAGCAGTGATCTAACACGGGAAGCTTGTCTTCAGTCATCAAACCAAGTGCGCCGGATAAACAAGCCAACATTTTAATATCGGTTAGAGCTTAATATCCTTGAACAAGGTGACTCACAACTTGGTATAATAACATGCAATAATTTGGGGAAAGGCATCTGTTTGATTCACCTGAGGATGTAAACAACATGGAACAGTTTATTTTGAGTCGTCTTCATTCTGGACAATAATGAAGCACTTGACCTTCTTCGTTCCTTTTTTAAAGCATGGGCTTATCACTAAAATACTTTGTTTATTCGAAAGGAAGTCAATTTATTTAGTATCTTGTAATAATATGCGGCTGCAGTTACTTATATTTTGGTTATATATAAATGTAGCATGTATAAGGTGTTTGGGTTCTCAATAACAAGGTTTTAATTGACATGTACCTGGTTTTGATTTTAGTCAATGAGTGTGCTTAATATTTGTTTGGCACACTGGGATAAGTAACTCTTGTTATTGTTCTAAAGTATATGTTGTGGGGGGAGATGACAACCTTCACGTGGTCCATCATATTCTAGACTTATGTCATCAAACCAATCTATGTAGCAACATGCTATTTCTGTATAGTGATATATGTGTAATCCTTTTTTTGGTCTGGTACATGTAGTTAAACAGTATACATATAGCGCTTAAAATGTGAAATAAATACATATATAAGTAATATGGAATCAAAACCACCTGTGTGCTGTGGATTGTACACTGTTGAATTAACCCATTGTTATGAAAATTATTCCATTACATTGTGTAAATATAAGTGTCACATCTAACAACTTCTCTTCATACGTCTAACAACTTCTCTCCATACGTCAACAACTTCTCTTCATACGTCTCACAACTTCTCTTCATACGTCTAACAACTTCTCTTCATACGTCTAACAACTTCTCTTCATACGTCTAACAACTTCTCTCCATACGTCTAACAACTTCTCTTCATACGTCTCACAACTTCTCTAATTCATACGTCTAATTTACTTCTCTTCATATGTCTGACGACTTCTCTACATACTAACAACTTCTCTCCATACGTCTAACAACTTCTCTTCATACGTCTAACAACTTCTCTCCATACGTCAACAACTTCATTTCATACGTCTCACAACTTCTCTTCTTACGTCTAACAACTTCTCTCCATACGTCTAACAACTTCTCTTCATACGTCTCACAACTTCTCTAATTCATACGTCTAATTTACTTCTCTTCATGTCTGACGACTTCTCTACATACTAACAACTTCTCTCCATACGTCTAACAACTTCTCTTCATATGTCTAACAACTTCTCTCCATACGTCTACAACTTCTCTTCATACGTCTCACAACTTCTCTTCATACGTCTCACAACTTCTCTTCATACGTCTAATTTACTTCTCTTCATACGTCTATTCAACTTCTCTTCTTACGTTTATTTTTACTTCAATGTTACAGTTAATTTTTAATGTTTAACTTATCTAAACACAGTTGTAATAAAGTACATTTTATTGTATTTGCTTAATGAGAGTAAGAAATAAAGAAATATAACAGAAACAACTTGTATTAAAGAGTCCTTTATTTGAGTCTATATTTTAAATAAAATAAACCATATAGAGATAGTACAAACGTGAGATAAACGTTTTTTTAGAGGGGTCAAAGGTCAAAGTTCAGGGGTAAGGGGTTAGGGGTCAAAGTCCTTTGCCAACGGTCCTTTGCCCACTCTCCTTTGCCAATGGTCCTTTGCCCACTCTCCTTTGCCAATGGTCCTTTGCCCACTCTCCTTTGCCAATGGTCCTTTGCCCACTCTCCTTTGCCAATGGTCCTTTGCCCACTCTCCTTTGCCAATGGTCCTTTGCCCACTCTCCTTTGCCAATGGTCCTTTGCCCACTCTCCTTTGCCAATGGTCCTTTGCCCACTCTCCTTTGCCAATGGTCCTTTGCCCACTCTCCTTTGCCAATGGTCCTTTGCCCACTCTCCTTTGCCAATGGTCCTTTGCCCACTCTCCTTTGCCAATGGTCCTTTGCCCACTCTCCTTTGCCAATGGTCCTTTGCCCACTCTCCTTTGCCAATGGTCCTTTGCCCACTCTCCTTTGCCAATGGTCCTTTGCCCACTCTCCTTTGCCAATGGTCCTTTGCCCACTCTCCTTTGCCAATGGTCCTTTGCCCACTCTCCTTTGCCAACTGTCCTTTGCCCACTCTCCTTTGCCCACTGTCCTCACCCCTGAACTTTGACCTTTGACCCCTCTTAAAAAAAACCGTTTATCTCACGTTTGTACTGTCTCTATATGGTTTATTCTATTTAAAATATAGACTCAAATAAAGGACTCTTTAGTACAAGTTGTTTCTGTTATACTTTATTTCTTACTCTCATTAAGCAAATACGATAACACGTACTTTATTACAACTGTTTAGATAAGTTAAACATTAAAAATTAACTGTAAGATTAAAGTAAAAATAGACATAAGAAGAGAAGTTGTTAGACGTATGTAGAGAAGTTGTCAGACATATGAAGAGAAGTAAATTAGACGTATGGAGAGAAGTTGTTAGACGTATGGAGAGAAGTTGTTAGACGTATGGAGAGAAGTTGTTAGATGTATGGAGAGAAGTTGTTAGACGTATGGAGAGAAGTTGTCAGACGTATGAAGAGAAGTAAATTAGACGTATATATGAAGAGAAGTTGTTAGACGTCTAAAGAGAAGTTGTTAGACGTATGGAGAGAAGTTGTTAGACGTATGAAGAGAAATGGTTAGACGTATGGAGAGAAGTTGTTAGATGATGGAGAGAAGTTGTCAGATGTATGAAGAGAAGTTGTTAGACGTATGGAGAGAAGTTGTTAGACGTATGAAGAGAAGTTGTTAGACGTATGGAGAGAAGTTGTTAGACGTATGAAGAGAAGTGGTTAGACGTATGGAGAGAAGTTGTTGTTAGATGATGGAGAGAAGTTGTTAATACGAATGAAGAGAAGTAAATTAGATGTAAGAAGGGGAAGTTGTTAGACATATGGAGAGAAGTTGTCAGACGTAAGGAGAGAATTTGTTAGACGTATGAAGGGAAGTGAATTAGATGTATGGAGAGAAGATATCAGATGAAAGGAGAGAAGTTGTTAGACGTATGAAGAGAAGTAAATTACCATAAGAAGGGAAGTTGAAGTTTGACGTTAAGCATTTGTGCACGATAAAGTGAAAGCAGTCTTTTCATTACAAGAATCTGTACAAGATGACTCCATTGATCCGTGGTCTTCTCAGTTCTTTAATGTAAGCTCCATGACGGCGCATAAAGATTGTACCCATGGTCCTGTAAAGACAAAAGATAAAGATTTATGGTTACAAAAAATCAACTTCGAATCAAGATCAAATAGTATGTCTTACTCAAGTGTACTACTTGACACAAGGGAAGTGGTAGTTAAACGTATAAAGAAATTGGATAAGACATATGGAGAAAAATGGTACTTAGACTTATGGAGAGAAGTTGTTAGACTTGTTAAGAGAAGCGAATTAGATGTATGGAGAGAAGTGAATTAGATGTAAGGAGGGAAGTTATTAGAAGGTGGGAGAGAAGTAGTTAGACGTACGAAGAGACGTGAATTGGACGTACGAAGAGACGTGAATTAGACATAAGAAAAGAAGTTGTTGGACGTAAGGAGAGAAGTTGTTACAGGTTTGAAGAGAATTAAGTTAGAAGAAGGAGAGAAGTTGTTAGACATATGGAGAGAAGTAGTCAGACGTAAGGAGAGAAGTCGATAGATCTACGGAGAGAGTTGTCAGATGTATGAAGAAAGGTGAATAAGATATAAGAAGCGAAGTTGTCAGACGTAAGGCGAGAAGTTATTAGATGTATAAAGAGAAGTGAATTAGAAGTAAGGAGAGAAGTTATCAGACGTATGGAGAGAAGTTGTCAGACGTAAGGAGAGAAGTTGTCAGACGTATGGAGAGAAGTCACTGTTAGATATATGGAGGGAAGTAATTTAGACATATAGAGAGAAGTGGTTGTTAGACATAAATTTAAAGGGAAGTTGAAGATTACCATGAGGAGGGAAGTTGTAGTTTGACGTTAAGAATTTGTCCACGATAAAGTGAAAGCAGTCTTTTCATTACAAGAATCTGTGCAAGATGACTCCATTAATCCGAATTAGCGAATTAGACAAACGGAGAGAAGTTGTCAGACGTATGAAGAGAAGCGAATTAGACGTTGTTAGATAAGTTGTTAGACGCATGAAGAGAAGTTGTTGACGCATGAAGATAAGTTGTTAGCATATGGAAAGATGTTGTTAGAAGCATGGAGAATGGTGTTAGAAGATGGACAGAAGTTGTTAGACATACAAAGAGAAGTTGTCAGACATATGGAAAGAAGTTTTTAGAAGCATGGAGAATGTTGTTAGAAGATGGAGAGAAGTTGTTAGACATATGAAGAGAAGTTGTCAGACATATGGAAAGAAGTTGTTAGGGCATGAAGAATGTTGTTACACGTATGGAGAGGAGTTGTTAGACTCATTCAGAGAAGTTGTTAGATGTATGGGGAGAAGTGGTTGTTTAGATGAATAGAGAGAAGTTGTTAGATGTACGGAGGGAAGTGGTTGTTAGATGTATATAGACGTATGGAAAGAAATGGTCAGACAGATTAAGAGAAGGGAATTAGTTGCAAGGAGAGTAGTTGTTAGATGTATGGAGAGAAGTGGTTTGGAGGGAAGTGATTTAGACATACAGCCAAAAGTGGTAGTTAGACACATGGAGAGCAGTTGTTAGACGTAAGGAGAGAAATGGTTGTTTCACTTTATAGAGAGAAAGGAATTAGAAGGATGGAGAGAAGTTGTCAGACAGATGAAGAGAAGAGAAGAGAATTAGACATAAGGAGTGTAATTGTTAGGGTTAGGAATGTAAAGAGAGAAGTGGTTATAGATGTATAGAGAGAAGCGAATTAGACCAATGGAGAGAAGTTGTCAGACAGATGGAGAGAATTTTTTAGACGTGTGGAGGGAAGTGAAATAGACGTATGGAGAAGTGGAAGTTGGACGTATGGAGAGAAGTGATTTAGATGTACAGAGAAAAGTGGTTGTTTGTCTTTTGGAGGAAAGTTTCAGACAGATGAGAGGTGAATGAGGAAGTTTTCAGATGTATGGAGAGATCTGTTAGACGTAAAGAGAGAAGTGGTTTAGGCGTATGGAGGGAAGTGAAATAGACGTATGGAGAGAAGATGTTAGGCGTAAGGAAAGAAGTGGTAGGTTAGACGTATGAGGGAAGTGGTTGTTAGATAGAGAGAAGTTGCTAGACAAATGGAGTGAAGTGAATGTTAGACTGATGGAAGGAAGTGGTATTTAGATTAAAGAGAGAAGTGATTTAGACATATGGAGTGAAGTGGTTGTCAGACATAAATTTAAAGGCAAGTTGGAGATTACCATGAGGAGGGAAGTGGTAATTTGACTGTAGAATTTAACCACAAAAAAGTGAAATCAGTCTTTTCATTAGAAGAATCTGTACAAAATGACTCCCTTGATTCTTGGTCTTCTCTGTTCTTTAACGTCAAGAAGATTGTACCCATGGTCCTGTAAAGACAAAAGATAAAGATATATGTCTGGTTACAAAAAAGCCGGTTACGAAAATCCAAGATTTGATAGTATGTGAACTCAAGTATATTACATGAAATGTTGATGTAGAACTCAAACTTGTTTAATAAGTTCCAGTACAGTGTCTTTTGTACACTTTAGGTTTCAAAAACAACTCCAAGTTTTGATAACCATTGTGTCTTCCACCTACAAGCTTTGTGAGATGACTGTCATCTTAGTGTAAAAGTGAACAAAACTGTAGTGAGCTTTTTGTGAGGCTGCTTACAAGCCCAGCCTCTGCCTGCCAACGAGCAAAGCCTCTGCCTGCCAACAAGCCAAGCCTCTGCCTGCCAACAAGCCCAGCCTCTGCATGCCAACGAGCCCAGCCTCTGCCTGCCAACGAGCCAAGCCTCTGCCTGCCAACGAGTCAAGCCTCTGCCTATCCATGGACCCAGCCTCTGCTTGCCCGAGAACCCAGCCTCTGCCTGCCCTGAAAGCCCAGCCTCGCCTGCCCAAGAGCTCAGCCTCTGCCTGCCCCAAAAGCCCAGCCTCTGCCTGCCCAAGAGCCCAGCCTCTGCCTGCCCAAGAGCCCAGCCTCTGCCTGCCCAAGAGCCCAGCCTCTGCCTGCCGAAAGCTCAGTCTCTAGATGCACCGAGAGACCAGCCAAAAACATATGCTTTGGGAAACTTTCGCAGCCGACACAACAATGGCAAGTTTTCAAGGACTCAACCTACATGTGCATGGGCCAAATTTAAGAGACGTCACCAATGTGAGTAATTTAAGAGTTTAAAATCATTGCGCAGGGTTTCAACGCTTAGAAGAGTTCACAGTTTCAACATACCTTAGAAAAGGATGGAGTGATGCAAAGCTGTCTCAAATATGACAATCCAAGTTGAGCTTGATAAAAACATCTTCTATCGAAGGAAGCTTTTGTCCATGATAGATACTGCACTTCAACCAGTGAATAACCTGCAAACAAAAAAAACAGTTTAAATATCGTTAGGACCCAAGCATTCAGGGACTAGACTACATGAGCCTCAAGGGTTAGAATTTAAAAAATAACTAGGTTGGCAAAACTTGTGTGACTGGCAAACAAGTGTTGAAAAAATAAAGTCACTGGAAAGCAAAGAAAACCACGCAATTTCAAGCAAATTTGTGTAGATCATTGTATTCTACTTTTACAACATCTTTCTAACCATATCGATTTGATAACAAACAGTTTACAGAATGCTTTTCAAGGACCAACTCGACCGATCCAAGGCAACGTGTTCCTTTAAGTTAGATGAGCAAGTTTTTAGTTGACTAAAAAAAAAACATAACGCTTTGAGAAACTTTAGCAGATGTCACAGCATTGGCTCAGGAATAAATTGTTCCTTGAAGTTTCAAAAGGTTGGCAATTTTTTGAATGACTTGAGAACAAGTTTGAGGGAAATTGTGCTCAGCACAACATTATAGAGTTGAGATGACACAGATTCCCCCCGGGTTTTCAGTTTGAGAGATCAAAGAAAATTAGAATTTCAAGTGTTACATGGCCTTAAAAAACATATGTAGTGCCTTTGGAAAACTTATCAGCTGACACAATGTTGACGAATTGTACTACACGTGCTTCGGGCAAATATTAGAGACGTCACCATTTGGAGCAATTGAAGAGTTGAAAATCATTGCACGGGGCTTCAACACTAAGAAGATTTCACATGTTTCAACATACCTTAGAAAAGAAAGGAGTGATGCAAAGCTGTCCCAAATATGACAATCCAAGTTGAGCTTGATAAAAACATCTTCTATCGAAGGAAGCTTTTGTCCATGATAGATACTGCTCTTCAACTAGTGAATAACCTGCAAACAAAATAATAAACATTGTCATCAACATTTCATTGAGTGTCACCATACTTTTGAATAATTTAATAAACAGCACAACATTGGTTTTTTAACAATTTAAGAGTTCAAATATCATTAGGCCCGAAACATTCAGGGACTAGACTACATAAGCCTCAAGGATTAGAGTTTTAAAAACAACTAGGTTGGCAACATTTGTGGGACTGGTGAACAAGTTTGAAAAAAATATAATCCATGCACAGCAATGCTTTCAAGCGTTGAGACGGCATTGAATCCACTGGGGTTGAGTTTGACAGTTCAAAAACATTAGACTTGCAAGTGACTGAATAACAAGTTTTGGGAAAATTCAGCAGACAAGGTAGTCTTGGTTCCAAGACCATTGGTGTTGCGCGGTCACACACAACCAACGTTCCGATTATGCACGGCAAAAACTGTCCACGCTTGTAATGAATGAACGCTAGCGGGCGCTGTTTCTCTGATTTACGGATCTCACCATGTCCTGTGCTCACCATGGTCTTGGATATTTGCAAATTGAAGGCGTGGCCAGACTATGTAAATTACTTTTAATGTGTGCAATATTCATATCACGTGACGAATTGAAGATGACTATTCAAACTAGATCGAGTCAAAGGTCAATATGATCGGCGGTCTATTTTTAATAATCTTTGTTTAAAGAGTGATTCCGTGGTCATTATAGGCCTATTAAAAGGAAAACAGTGAAATTTTAAGTATAGGTACCTATTCAGATTATGGATACGTGACGATTTGAAATCGTAAATAATGGTCAAAAATCGAACGTAAAATTAGCATTCAGAGAGTCCGTGTATCGGACGCTGTATGGCCCCACGGCGTGGAGCAATCGGAACGTGAAATAAGCCTTGTGGAATATCACGTACCGCCCATGCCGTGTCTCGTGGGGGTTGGAGGTGTTACATCCCAGGTGCTATGAACTCCCAGCTTGCGGGTATCGAATCCGTTGTTTCTTATGATCGCAACGTTCCAATATGCTCCATTTTAATTCATGGCCCCTAATTTCTTTTTGTTATGAGTTTTCAGGTAATTTTGATGATGTCAAAACGTAGGAATATCGCATATTGTTATATTGACAGTGTTATTGTGTGAGTAGCTTAAAAAAATTATGAGAATTTTTTATAAAAGGTTTAAATAAAAATAATGCTAAAACAAAATTCCCTCAAAGCATAATTTTGTCAAACAAAGTATTATTTTTTTAATTCTGTGAATGAAGAGTTATTTTTGAGGTAATGATTAAACTGGGCAACTAGTGGAATTTAATGACCTGACTATTCGCCTCAAATAACTGGGAGTTGAATAGCAGTAGTCGCCGCTGGACAAGCAATCAAAACTCGAAATTTCTCATGAGTTATTCCAAAAGATATTGTTACGACTACATTAAAAAAAAATGTTATATGGTTACGTTCCAAGCTACGCAGCTACTCGGCTACGTTTACGTTCCAAGATACGCTTAGGTCTACGTTCCTTCAAGTTACACTATAATATCAAAAGGTATGTTTTCAAGCCCGAGTCAAGCTACGCTTACATTCCAAGATACGCAGCTACGTTTACGTTCCAAGATACGCATATAGGTCTACGTTCCTTCAAGTTACACTATAATATCAAAAAGTACACTTCCAAGCCCGAGTCAAGCTATGCCTACGTTCAAAGATACGCAGCTGCGTTTATGTTCCAAGATGCTACACTTCAGTCCAAGATATGCTTACGTTCCAAAAGATGTCAACGTTCCAAGCTACACAGCTACTCAGCTGCGCTTACAGATCTGCTTACATTCCTTCAAGTTACGCCATAATATCAAAAGGTACGCTTTCAATCCCATGTCAAGTTACGCTTACGTTCCAAGATACGCAGCTACGAATTATGTTCCAAGATATGCTTACGCTCCACCAAAAGATACTGTTACGTTCCAAGCTACGCAGCTACTCAGCTACGCTTATACACTCCAAGATACTAATAGGTTACGCTACAATATCAAAAAGTACGCTTTCAATCCCGAGTCAAGCTACGCTTACGTTCCAAGATATGCAGCTACGGTTACGTTTCAAAATACGTTCTCACAAAGACGCTTTTGAATCCCTCAAGATTTCTTTCCCCCAAGATTAAAAAACTTTCACTGTGAATAACACTACAGGGCCCACCAGTTAATATCTGTTTGGCAGAAAATACTGTACAAAATTTCTTTACTATCCAAAAATTTACTTGGGCACTACAAAATTTCAAATTTAATTAAAAATTGGCTGGCAACCAGTTTCTGCTAAGCAATACTATTTTGTGCTAACTATAAGCAAATTGTTTAGCCAATACAGGCTTCATCAGTGTGGGCCCTGGCACGTCGGGAGCATAACGCCACGATCGCATTTCAAGCTGCATATCATGGCAATGCAGGTGTCTGGATCTGGACATTATACACAGAAATGTTTGTGCTGGTACCACAAACCTTTCTTTATCGTATTTCCACCCTGTGTCAAAGTTTCAAATCCTACTGATCTGGACATTATTATACTCCGATAAAAACATATATACCCACACACAGAGTAAAGCAAAAGTCATGCAACGGAATTACTGCATGCATTGTACACTACATGCACAACACTGATGAATTATTCATGAGCCAACCGCAACGCAGCCTCTGATTGGCTCCACCGGAAAGTCGGGGGAGATTTGCCGAAAAACAATAAAAAAGTTAAGACCCGTCGTTGCAAATATTCAAGACCATGGTGAGATCTAAATCAGAGAAACAGAGCGCCCGCTAGCGTTCGTTCATTACAAGCGTGGACAGTTTTTGCCGTGCCATCGGAACGTTGGTTGTGTGTGACCGCGCAACACCAATGGTCTTGGGACCAAGACTACAGACAAGGCAGCAATGGCGCAGGACTGAATTGTACATTGAATTCTCATGAAGCTTGAAATTTTTCCGGAACGGAAGACATGTTTGGGGAAAATTTATGTATAGGAGAATGCCCGAGGTGCCCGCCATTCATGGGCACTGAACAGCAACGCTTTCCAGCGTTGAGATGACACAGAATCTTCTTTGGTTTAATAGATTCAAACATTAGATCTGCAGGTTTTTTAAAGGAATCGAAAACATGTTCTTTGGAAGACTTAAGCAGATATTACAACATTGGCTCAGGAATAAATTGTATTTTGGAAACAGGTTGGTTCGCTTTTGAAGGGCTAAAAAACATGCTTTGGGAAATTTATTCACGGCCAAACATCCTCTTTAGAGAGTTGAGACGACACATCAATTAAAAGGGTTAAGTTTTAGGATTAAATAACAACTACATTTGCAAATTTGTAGATGACTTTCAAAAAGGTGCTTTGGGAAACTTTAGAAGACGTCACAGCATTGTCTCAGGAATAAACTGTGGATGAAGTATCATTAGGTTGGCAAGTTTTACAGGTCTAGAAAACCTGCTTTGGGAAAATGTATGCACTGCACAACAGCTTTAGGGAGTTGAAACGGCACAGAATCCACTGAGTTCAAAAACATTACACATGCAAGTTTTTAAGGGACTAAAAAAACATGTGCTTTGGGGAAACTTGAGAAGATGTCACAGCCCAGCCTCTGCCTGCCAACGAGCCCAGCCTCTGCCTGCCAACGACCCAGCCTCTGCCTGCCAACGAGCCCAGCCTCTGCATGCCAACGAGCCCAGCCTCTGCATGCCAACGAGCCCAACCTCTGCCTGCCCGAGAGCCCAGCCTCTGCCTGCACGGAAGCCCAGCCTCTGCCTGCCCTGAAAGCCCAGCCTCTGCCTGCCCAAGAGCCCAGCCTCTGCCTGCCCGAGAGCCCAGCCTCTGCTTGCCCGAGAGCCCAGCCTCTGCCTGCCCTGAAAGCTCAGCCTCTGCCTGCCCAAGAGCCCAGCTTCTGCCTGCCCGAGAGCCCAGCCTCTGCCTGCACGGAAGCCCAGCCTCTGCCTGCCCTGAAAGCCCAGCCTCTGCCTGCCCAAGAGCCCAGCCTCTGCCTGCCCGAGAGCCCAGCCTCTGCCTGCCCGAGAGCCCAGCCTCTGCCTGCCCGGAAGCCCAGCCTCTGCCTGCCCTGAAAGCCCAGCCTCTGCCTGCCCTGAAAGCCCAGCCTCTGCCTGCCCAAGAGCTCAGCCTCTGCCTGCCCGAGAGCCCAGCCTCTGCCTGCCCGAGAGCCCAGCCTCTGCCTGCCTGAGAGCCCAGTCTCTAAATGCACCGAAAGCTCAGTCTCTAGATGCACCGAGAGACCAGCCAAAAACATATGCTTTGGGAAACTTTAGCAGCCGACACAACAATGGCAAGTTTTCAAGGACTCAAACTACATGTGCTTGGGCCAAATTTAAGAGACGTCACCAATGTGAGTAATTTAAGAGTTTAAAATCATTGCGCAGGGTTTCAACACTTAGAAGAGTTCACAGTTTCAACATACCTTAGAAAAGGATGGAGTGATGCAAAGCTGTCTCAAATATGACAATCCAAGTTGAGCTTGATAAAAACATCTTTTCGTGAAGGAAGCTTTTGTACATACATGTTAGATTTTGCTCCAATCAGTAATTAACCTGCAAACCAAATAACATATTACATTGTCATTTAAACTTTTTATCATAATGTCATTATGCTTTGGGAAATTCATGAAACTATACAGCATAGGCTCGTTAACTCTTTGAGAAATATCATTAGAGCCAGTGTTGAAGCCATGGTGGGCTGTGCTTGGAGTACTGTAGTTCTCTCAGTGACCCCAATTTGTTTCTATGTTACAGTATACGATTCTTTTCTACTTAGTCACATTCTCTTGCCCCATCTTTTGTATTCATGCGAACAAGCATGTCACACTGCTTGTATAAAAAACAAACCCCAATTCTCATTGTTCGCTGCTCGTTGTATTCGTGGACGCCGCCATGACAGACAGCTACCGCAGAGTAACACGGATGACTCAATACGGCACTAAAAATGTACTACTTTCGCTTGCTGTGCGCACGCATCGCCTGACGTAATGTTACCGTATTTGGTTATTCGGAAAACTGAACACAGCGGAAAGTTGAAACCGCCACACCAGCGAAACAATGTTGGCAACTTTTCAAGGACTGTAGGTTAACAATTGATAATCATTGCACAAGGTTTCAACACTAAGAAGAATACATGTTTCAACATACCTTAGAAAAGGAAGCAGTGATGCAAAGATGTCCCAAATATGACAATCCAAGTTGAGCTTGATAAAAACATCTTCTATCGAAGGAAGCTTTTGTCCATGATAGATACTGCACTTCAACCAGTGAATAACCTGCAAACAAAAAAAACAGTTCAAATATCGTGAGGACCAACAACATTCAGGGACTAGACTACATGAGCCTCAAGGGTTAGAATTTAAAAAACAACTAGGTTGGCAAAACTTGTGTGACTGGCAAACAAGTGTTGAAAAAATAAAGTCACTGCAAAGCAAAGAAAACCACGCAATTTCAAGCAAATTTGTGTAGATCATTGTATTCTACTTTTACAACATCTTTCTAACCATATCGATTTGATAACAAACAGTTTACAGAATGCTTTTCAAGGACCAACTCGACGGATCCAAGGCAACGTGTTCCTTTAATTTAGATGAGCAAGTTTTTAGTTGACTAAAAAAAAAACATAACGCTTTGAGAAACTTTAGCAGATGTCACAGCATTGGCTCAGGAATAAATTGTTCCTTGCAGTTTCAAAAGGTTGGCAATTTTTGAGTGACTTGAGAACAAGTTTGAGGGAAATTGTGATCAGCACAACGTTATAGAGTTGAGATGACACAGATTCCCCCCTGGTTTTCAGTTTGAGAGATCAAAGAAAATTAGAATTTCAAGTTTTACATGGCCTTAAAAAACATATGTAGTGCCTCTGGAAAACTTATCAGCCGACACAATGTTGACGAATTGTACTACACGTGCTTCGGGCAAATTTAAGAGACGTCACCATTTGGAGCAATTGAAGAGTTGAAAATCTTTGCACGGGGCTTTAACACTAAGAAGATTTCACATGTTTCAACATACCTTAGAAAAGGATGGACTGATGGAAAGCTGTCTCAAATATGACAATCCAAGTTGAGCTTGATAAAAACATCTTCTATCGAAGAAAGCTTTTGTCCATGATAGATACTGCTCTTCAACCAGTGAATAACCTGCAAACAAAATAATAAACATTGTCATCAACATTTCATCGAGTGTCACCATACTTTTGAATAATTTAATAAACAGTACAACATTGGTTTGTTAACAATTTAAGAGTTCAAATATCATTAGACCCAAAACATTCAGGGACTAGACTACATAAGCCTCAAGGATTAGAGTTTTAAAAACAACTAGGTTGGCAACATTTGTTGGACTGGTGAACAAGTTTGAAAAAAATATAATCCATGCACAGCAATGCTTTCAAGCGTTGAGACGGCATTGAATCCACTGGGGTTGAGTTTGACAGTTCAAAAACATTAGACTTGCAAGTGACTGAATAACAAGTTTTGGGGAAATTCAGCAGACAAGGCAGCAATGGCGCAGGACTGAATTGTACATTGAATTCTCATGAAGCTTGAAATTTTTTCCGGAACTGAAGACATGTTTGGGGCAAGTTATGTATAGGATAATGCCCGAGGTGCATGCCATTCATGGGCACTGAACAGCAACACTTTCCAGCGTTGAGATGGTACAGAATCCTCGTGGGTTTTATAGATTCAAACATTAGATCTGTCTAGGTTTTTTAAAGGAATCGAAACATGTTCTTTGGAAAACTTAAGCAGATATTACAACATTGGCTAAGGAATAAATTGTATTTTGGAAACAGGTTGGTTAGCTTTTGAAGGGCTAAAAAACATGCTTTGGGAAATTTATTCACGGCCAAACATCCTCTTTAGAGAGTTGAGACGACACATCAATTAATAGGGTTAAGTTTTAGGGTTAAACAACAACTACATTTGCAAATTTGTAGATGACTTTCAAAAAGGTGCTTTGGGAAACTTTAGAAGACGTCACAGCATTATCTCAGGAATAACCTGTGGATGAAGTATCATTATGTTGGCAAGTTTTACAGGTCTAGAAAACCTGCTTTGGGAAAATGTATGCACTGCACAACAGCTTTGGGGAGTTGAAACGGCACAGAATCCACTGAGTTCAAAAACATTACACATGCAAGTTTTTAAGGGACTAAAAAAACATGTGCTTTGGGAAACTTGAGAAGATGTCACAGCATTGGCTCAGGTTGCCAAATTTTGTTCGACTGAAGAATAAGTTTATGGGAAAATTATGCCATGCACATCATTAGAGAGTTGAAATTGCACAGAATCTACTGGTTTTTAGTCTAAGGGACTAAAAAACATCTATATCTAACAGGTATATGCTTTGGGTAACTTTATCAGACAGTTTTCAAGGACTCCCACCATGTGCATGGGGCAAGTTTAAGAGACATCAAAATCTGGAGCAAGTTGTGAATTTAAAATCTTTGCAAAGGGTGTCAACACTGAGAAGAATTCACATGTTTCAACATACCTTAGAAAAGGAAGGAGTGATGCAAAGCTGTCCCAAACATGACAATCCAAGTTGAGCTTGATAAAAGCATCTTCTAATGTAAGAAGAACTGTCCATGATAGATACTGCTCTTCAACCAGTGAATAACCTGCCAACAAAATAACACACAATGTCATTTAAACATTTCATCGAATGCAGACATGCTTCGGGAAAATTTCAGTTAGCATTACAACATCGGCTCATTCACTATTTGAGAGTTCACATATCGTTAGGGCCCAAAACATTCAGCGACTAGGCAACATGAGCCTCAAGGAAAACTAAAACAGCACAGCATTTTTGAGACTTCACAACATCAATTTTCGAGAGTTAAGACAGCACAGAATCCACTGGGGTCTAGTTTGAGAGTTAACAAAACTTACAAGAGAGTAGCAGTGAGACGGCACAAATTCTATTGGGGTCTAGTTATAGAGTTCACAAAACATTAGAGTTGTAAGTTTTTTGAGGAAATTAAAGTTTTGGACAAATTTAGTCACTGCAAGTCATTGCTTTTGAGTGTTGAGGCGGCACATAATCTACTGGGGTTTAGGTGAAGATGAGAAAAAAACTGAACTTGCAAAATGTTAAGGGACTCAATGCGAGACTCTGCACTGGGCTAACCAGAACTATCAAGAATAAACTAAAAGTGAAATTGAGGACATTTTATAGGGCATGGGAAAAGTGTTGTCACTGACTGGATACTGGTGGTGGTCAGTGCATGGTCCATTGGGGGTATCAGGTGTGCATACCTTGGAAGTGAATTATGGGCTTGAGTGCATGGGAAAGGAAGTTGGACAGAAGCTTGTTAATTGAAGATTAATGGGGTTAGGGCTGGAAGGAGCTTTGTGTTTCTTGGAGCTTCTAATTCCAAAATAAACACTGATTTAGGGCTTACACTACGTTTAGGTCTTCCAGGTTCATGTTATGGTTGTTTGTCTGTTGTTGTTGTTGTTGTTGCTGTTGTTGTTTTGATAGATTTCCGTATCCGATCCTGCAACCGTTTTTTCACGTACTGTTGTTGTGATTGGTTATTTTCGCTGCCTATTTCCCGGCTGCTATGAGTATGTGATTTGTTTAGTTAGGCCTATCCCACTCGCATCTGAGAGCCTACATGTATATTGCCGGGTTCCGGGTTCGTCGTACAAACAATACGCGTCCTGCCGTCGTGCTTTTTAAATGTTGCGCCCCTATGAATAAAACCCAATTCACAAACAAATACATTCAATAACAATTCAATTTTCCACAAAGATAACTACCAACTCACCAGTATCCTTTTCACTATAAGTCTAGCCACGAAACTGTCCGTTAAAGGTGGAAAATGTCTGCAAAGAAATCGGTTGAAAATCGAGGTCTTCGTCATCCATTTTTCTTGTAACAAAATGGCGACCAACTGGTGCCTGACGCCGATGGTCTTTCAGTGTTTCAGTGCATGGTGCAACGTGTTTCAGCGCGAAGTCAGGGCACCGTGCTGAAGACAGTGAAAGGGTTAATAATTAATTAAAACAAAGTTGTTAAAACAAAGGAACTGGAGGATAACAAATGTTGATGTCTATGCACAGTTCCGTGGTTTTAATTCCTTGTTGGATCTAAACGATTTTAACCATTTTGAAAGTTTACTTTAAAATAGAGGGCGGGTAGTAGGGTGCCGACGAGGTGCGAGGTCGGCTAGTAGGGTGCCGACGAGGTGCGAGGTCGGGTAGTAGGGTGCCGACGAGGTGCGAGGTCGGGTAGTAGGGTGCCGACGAGGTGCGAGGTCGGGTAGTAGGGTGCCGACGAGGTGTGAGGTCGGGTAGTAGGGTGCCGACGAGGTGTGAGGTCGGGGCGCTTTATGAAATTATTAAGTTTTGGGCCCCCAAGGTTCTGCTCAGATCAAAATAAAGAAAGCAAACAAAACAAAAATATGTTTTCTTCTTCAGTTGAACAGTACAAGATCGGTAACATATTATGGTGTATATAAAACAAAATTACCTAGCGTTTGAAATACGGTACTGTAAAAACTTGAAGGTGGCACATTCAAATCAACATTTTGCAAGGTCTGGATTTCCGCAATTGAAACAAGTTTTCCTATTCAAACCATATTTGTTTTTTGTTTTTTTACAAGTGCCATTAGTCTTATAGGGGAAAATACCACACTTTGTTCAGTGCGCTTGTGCCGAAATCACACCAAACTGTCTTAAGAATTATAATTATGCGAACAGTAATTATTTTCAACAACTTTTAAAACAAAAGGCTCACCTCACCATTGTACCTCTGTAGAATGGATGTCCACTGGAAAGAGTGCGGGGCCGCAATGGATTTCCATCAACATAGATTTTCACTGGGGAGGAGGGGGCAGGGTTGGCATTTCACTTGGGGACTGTTTTTTGTCAGTGGTAGGGAGGGGTCATGCTGTCTTAAAGGCAGTGGCCACAATAGGTTATTACTCTGAATAATTATTAGCTTGAAACCTTACTTGGTAACAAGCAATGGGGAGAGGGAATATAAAACATTGTGAGAAACGGCTTCGTATTAGTTTCCGTGAAAGAAGATTTTACACGAATTTCGAATTTAGAAAGCGCAAAACTTCGTGTGACAAGGGTGTTTATTCTTTCATTATTATCTCGCAACTTCGTTGACAAATTGAGCTCATGTTCACAGGTTTGTTGTTTTATGCATACCATGTTGAGATACATCGAGTGAGGAGACTGGTCTTAGACAAACCAATAGTGTCCAATGTCTTTAAAGGCAGTGGACACTATTGGTAATTACTATTGGTAATAATTTATGCCATAAAACCTTTCTTGGTGACGAGTAATGGGGAGAGGTTGATGGTTTAAAACATTGTGAGAAACGGCTCTCTCGATCTGAAGTGCCATAGTTTTCAAGAAAAAGTAAATTTCCACGAATTTGATTTCGAGACCTCAGATTTAGAACTTGAGGTCTGGAAATCAACCATCTATGTAACCGCACACAACTTCGCGTGACAAGGGTTATTTTTCTTTCATTCATATCTCGAAACTTCGACGACCAATTGAGCTAAAATCTGCACAGGTTCGTTATTTTATGCATATGTTGAGAGACACCACGTGAGAGGACTGGTCTTAGACAATCACCAATAGTGTCCACTGCCTTTAAGGCCGTCGGACATTCCCCCTCCCTATAAAACCACATCACTCCCGAATCACTTGATATAATGCATACTATGAAAAATCAAGGTTTGGGCAAAAGTCTCGGGGAAATGATGTTTGCATGAGTATAGGCCAACAGTAGTCGGTAACCAAAGTGACCAGTTCTTATAAATATTTCGTTAAAGTTCTTTACACCCCCACCCCACCCAAAACAAATAAGAACAAGTCAATAACCAAAAACACAACAACAACAACAGCATTGGGAAAATAATACAACAAATCTCATGGGGGGTAAACCCAGCGTTTTATACCAAATTTTGGTAAATAGTCAGATACTGACACATTCACAAGGGGCAATTAACACTGGCAAGTACAGCGTTCTTATCAAAATGTTTTTCAAATATTGAAACCCCACAAGGGTTAGTCCAGCATTTTTATCAAATTTGGGTCAAGCATAAACATTAATTTTTTTGCTGGTAGTGGCTGAAACTATACTCCGAATAATCAGAACGATGTTTTAGAAGGCCTACACATTTCAGTTAACGGCATATTAAAAGTACTACATGTTGAAGAGGCATATACATTGTAATAATAACAACACAAAATGCCGTCTGAAATCATGAATTGTTGTGTCTTCTTCTTTAATCATTTACTTAAGAGTTATCCATTGTGAAGGAAATAGACAAGTACAAGTATAAACAACTGTTTGTGGCACTTAAATAGGCTTGCTAGAAAATCAAGCAATAGAAGACATTTTGAAAAAGTTTAAAATTGTTTTTTATTTTACCAAGTACATATATTCATATGACATATCTGCTATGACCCAATATTTGTCGTGACATTTTTTTTGACTGTATGGCAAAAGTCCCATGCTTGGTCATCAAAGGCAAAAATCACCCAACGTTTTCCCTATTCGCTGAAGTACTTTTTTTATGTAGTCTAAAGTATAATTCTTCATAGCAATTACTACCAGGGACCAACTGTACAATTCTGCTGAGCAGAACATACTATATCAAAGCACAATTAAGTAGGGAACCAGCCAAAATGTTAACTCTCATTGTGTAAATTATGAACTGGTAACCCATTTTTGCTAAGCAAAACTGTCTGTGCTCATAATATTACTTCACAATTGACCCTTGGAGGTACATGTCATTACAACATCTTCTATTTACACACTTCTGCATCCCCTGCCACACTTGCCACTTCTCCTCCTCCTTCCCCTTAAAGTCATTGGACCCTTTCGGATCAGAAAAAAAATAAAAGTTCACAGATTTACAAATGTAAATGAAAGACTTCTCTTTAAATATTATTCCATGAAATGCTTTACTTTTTGAGAAAAAAACAAAACAACAGAAATTCTCGTTAACGAGAATTACAGGATTTCTTTTAATAAACACATGTCATGACACGGTAAAACGCGCGAAAACAAGGGTGGGTTTTTCCGTTGTTTTCTCCCGACTCCGATGACCGATTGAGCCTAAATTTCCACAGGTTTGTTATTTGATATAAGTTGTGGTACACAAAGTGTGGGCCTTGAACAACACTGTTTACCGAAAGGGTCCAATGGCTTTAATAATACAACAAATATTTGAAAGGTAACATAAAGAACAAGATATATATAGGCCTATACAACATACATTTCTGGGCCTTCATGTTCAAAACAATAATGTACTCGGAATTTATTTAAAAATTAAATCACCATTAATTTTTTATAATTTGCAACTACAAGATCTCTAGGATACACACTAGAACTTTAAAAGCTTAAAAATGTGTTGAATTTTTGCTGATTGAATTAGGCTTTATAAACTGCTTACCAACCAAAAGAACCTACCGTATAAATGCAACCTTTTTTTTTAATGACCCGCATTGGCACACCTGAACAAAGATATCACAAAGTAGGGAAACCTCTAGCATACAGCCACAAGGATAGATAGCTCAGCTGGAATAGAGCCAACACATTTCTGGAGGCTGTTAGATCAAACCACACTCCAGTAATTTTTTCTTTGATGAACCACAAATCATTGTAAAAGTTCCATCACAATGCTTGTTTATAATTGGTGTAAAATCATTTAAAAGTATATACCCATTGTTTTAAAATTATGAAAAAGTCTAATTGTTTGACCAAACAACCGCTTTACCCCGCTCTTTCCCTTCTTAAGACAAGAACATTAACTCTGATTTTAAAAGTAATGTTACATAGTTACTTGGTTCTGTTGTGAGGTAACCCATCTAAACTGTGTGGTATAGGACATCATAAAAGAAGATAAGTTAGTCTATAGCCCCTTTCACATGAGAGCAATTTAGCAAGACTCCCTTGCTAACTTCTTCCAAGGCTGTACAACTTTTGAAAATGTACCATGTGTGAAAAGACAATATAAAATTATCGTGAGTTAGGGGAGCATCTCAAATACCATGAACACTCCCAGAACTTCCACTGTGCGCTTGTTCCGATGGGGGCTTAAAAGTCCACTGGTATTATTGTACATATTATAAAGGGGTGGGGGGTCATGGCTGAGCGCGGTTAAGAGCTAAGAATTCAAGCTCTGCTGATTCTGTTCAGCAGAGTGTGGGTTCGAATGTCGGCTGAGACATTTGTGTCACCGAGCAAGATACTTAACTATTATTGCTTCTCTCCATCTCCTCTTCTTCTTTGACCTCATCCATACTTCCTCCTCTTACGAATATCTTCAATGCCCTGGGGAAGGGATTGATGCGCACATCTAGCCACTCCTCCACGGTGATGACATGGTAGACAGTGGTCAGAGCAGCGTGTAACCTTTTCGGTTTGAATCCAATTGACTTGCCAAACTGTAGAACGTATCAAAGGACGAAAACATAATACTTAGTGTGTGAGGTTGTGGTGACACCATGTACAAACTCTCTTTAGTGAGTAGGGGCACTGGCTATCTGAAAAAGCCTGATTCTGGTCAAAACAAAAAGCTGCTTAGCTTATTAGAATGTATTTAGTAAAGAGTAAAACAAAAGCGCAAACTCTAAAACAAAACTCTAAGCGCAAAAACAGAACAATGAAATACACAATGAGAGAAAGTTAGATTACAAGTAAGCAGTTTCAAACAAAGTAGTTTTTAATTAAGTGAAACTTTGGAAATAAGGCCATCATGAACTTGACTATTACATAATTGCTCTATTGTTTTCCTACACGATTCCTATTTGGCAACTCAGGGCTATATGCTTCGTTTTTGAAAGGGCAAGGGCACCAAGGCATTTTCTTCTTGGTAAAGGGCACCCTATGATGAAATTGCAAATTTGTACTGGAGCATTTCAAGGTCTGCCCCGGTGCGTTCGAATAGCTTTTGACTTCATTCCAGGGGCTCACACCCAGGTCAGCCCTCAGTGCCCTGCTTGTGGAGTGGGTCACTTGGGGGCAGGCCCCAGGTAAACTTCTTCACTACGAGAGCGGTTAGTGGTCGTTCATTTAGCTCTTGTCAGGGGCTCACCCGAGTGAGCACCACGGGGTAGACCCAGGGAAGCTAAACGGACCCACCCAATGAACTTAGCTGCCAGTATGTTTTGAACAGACCATGGATGCACCATCTGCCTCAATAATTAACCGTCAGATATTTTGTTTATGCCTCTCATCACTTTCTAGTGAGTGAGGCATAGTCCAATAACCAATATCTCCTTTCTTTTCTTCTTGTTTTTTTTTATCGTGGAATGGTATGTTGAAACAAGCTCTTAGCTATCCCTATGGGATATTATGCTTGTCTTTTCAGGGGGCTCTCCTTAAAAAAAATAAAATAACACAGAAATCCAGTAAACCCAGGCCTGATACTTCACGGAGAAAGCAGAGGCGATTGCCTCTGTTGCCCCTTGTCATTGCCTTGGTGCCCTTGAAATGCTCAAGTAAAAATGTACAATTCCCTCATACATGTAGGGTGCCCTTTGCCAAAGAGAAAATGCCTTGGTGTCCTTACCCTTTCAAAAACGAAGCATACAGGCCTGTAAACCAGTTTTGTATAGATTGTTTTCCCTTTTTTTTGTCATGATTGAAACTTTTGCTGTAATTTGGCCATTGGCAATGAGTGTAAAAGCAATTGACTAAACTACATATCTATCTATGAATGACTTCATTGAGTAGCTTACCTGTACCCGTTGGGTATTGCTAGTTCAGCCAGATCTCCATTATAGGGGAAAGTGTCTTCGTACTCGACCAGTAGTCCTGTCACTCCCCACTCCTTGACTTTGGCAATCAACTAAACACACAGAGAGAAAACAGAAACTAATTTTAATGTTGTTGTTACAGTGATTTCCAACTTGTTTTAGAACCATGCTGACCCACCGAAGTGAGTCAGCCTGGAGTAGGATCGAAGCCCAGGAACAAGCTAGAGAGGCATGCGGCTAAGAACATCATAATGAATATTGGAAAGACAGAGGGTGTACTCACCAAAAGGGAAGGTGTCCGGTACCGCTACTTCTTGTGAGACGAGATGCCACCTCGGCTGGAGAGGGCCTTCCCTGCCATCAGAGCTGCACGGCCTGCTCGCCCCTCCTGTTGTGGAACATCCTTTAGGTAGCAAGACGTGAAAGTACAGCATGCTGCTTTGATGATATCCTCAATGGGAACTCCCTTGAAGAAAGCCCATGATGTAACCATTGCCTGGACTTCATGAGCATTGGCCGGGTTCACTGAAGGCGTAGGCCAGTCTGCTGCTGAGCCGGATTTGATCGCCTGAACAATCCAGCGGGTAATCGTATCCTTAGATGCTGCCCGGTAGGGAGAACAGAGGTGATGAACAGCTGTTTGCACTCTCCCCTCTGAGGTCCTTGGTGCGACTGAAATACTATTTCAGCCCCTGCACAGGGCACCATAGTCTGTCTTCCGAAACCGAGGACAGAGATTTCAGTTCAGGCACAAAGATATCAGGTGGTTGAAAAGATGGGAATTGGTTTTTGGTAAGAAAACCCAGCTTCAGAACAAGGCGAACTCCACTTGGGTCCCAGTGTATGTGGCCTGGGTCAATCGTCAATGCATGGAGTTCGCTCCTCCGTCATGTAGTTGCTGCTGCTAGGAGAAAGGCAACCTTGATGGATGCTTTTATCAGGGATACCTGGCGCAGGGGTCCTCGTTAGGAACTCGAGAACCTGAGTTAGGTCTCACTGAAGGAACTAGCTTCCGGCCCGGGGTGGGGCTTTATTGTTCGAAACTGATGACCAGTTGGTAAACCTGTTGTGTATTGCTGCAATGGCTGGCCAGTAGAGGAGACAACACGATTTTCTTGGAAGAGGTGGACGAAGAAATCGTCGATCACCCCTACAGGAGCACTGGTGGGATCCACAGTCTTCCTTCCCCACCATTTGTCAAAATGGTGTAGTCGGCTAATGTACACCTCCCTGGTAGGTGATCGACGGCTGTGTACTGCTATTGCTGCAGCACTCTCCGAAAGGGATCTCATGGTACAGCCCAGCAGGTCAGGTGTCGGTCCCTAGGAGCCAGATGCAGAAACCCTGATGACGGTTGGAATAGGATGTCTGGCCTCTGCGGAAGTATCATGGGATGGTGACAAGAAGTCGGACAAGCCTGGTGAACCAGGGTTGGCGGGGCCAAAAGGGTGCAATGAGCAGAATCTTGCTACATGTAGCACTCTCGACACTATAGCCTTATGAACATTTTCTGGAAAATAGGATATGGTCACATTTTTTGAAAAATTTGAAACGTTCACAACCTTGTGAACATTTTCTGGAATAGTATGATAAGTTCAAAGGTTCAAAGGCTTATACCTTGTGACCCTTTACTGTAAACATTTGAGGTCATATAGCCTTGCGAACATTTTCAAGAGAAAAAAAGATTAAGTTTACAAGCCTTGTGGAGATTTTCTGTAAAAAAAAATGATAAGTTCACAAGGCTATATTAGCCTTCTTAACATTTTCTGCAATAATTTGAGCCTTGTGAACATTTCCTGTAAAAACTTGATAGCCTTGTGAACATTTTCTTAAAAAGTATGACAAGTTGACAAGTGAACATTTTCGTTAAGCCTTGTGTGCTAAGCAGATTGTGCGTGAAAATGTTTGCAAAGCTACAGCCCTATGTGCTTCACAGATTTTGTCTGAAAAAGTGTACAAATTAATTTTGAGCCAAACTCAAGAAATGCAGAGGGCTATATAGCTGTAGCTTTGTGCAGTTTAGAGCAAATTGATAAAAATGCAAGGCTTTTTAAAGTAAACCTTGATGAAAAACATAATGGCAGAAATATGACAACATAAAAACATTATTCATTTTTCATCATTTAACAACCTTTATTGGCTAATGTATGTTTCAATGTGCTGTTCAAGGAGCTTTGGACATTAAATTTGTGTAATAAACTGAATGGTTACTACATGTAGATTGGTTATTTCTCAAAATAATAATCTATAGCATAAAATCTTACTTGGTAACAAGTAATGGGGAGAGGTTAATAGTATAAAACTTTGTGAGAAACGGCTCGCTCCGAAGTAACGCTGTTTTTGAGAAGGAAGTGATTTCTCAGTAAAATATTTAAATTGATTTCACGATCGGGATCTAAAACTTCGTGTGACCATGGAGGAAGGAATAGAATGAGCTCGAACGACCCTCAAAACCGCAGAGTAACAAAAGAATATCCTGACAATGCCCCCTGTCTGACCAGTGGAAAAAGATAGGAGACCTCCAGCTGGACGGCCGATTAACAAGCAGGATTAGATTTCTTTGTGCAGAACATGCAGTACCGCCGCTCTGCACCGTTGCCTTTGTGTAAAGTTGAATCATTGGAGACCAGAATTGTGAATACACACGTTTCCATCTACCATTTGTGGTGTTTCACTGAAACATCATGGCATATTTTTTCATTTTTTGTAACTTTCCGGTCACTAGCGGTGGTTCAAAATGTTTGTATAAGCACACGAGGGTGGTTGGTATTCAATTGTGTTTTTCGATTTGGTGAGCACAAGTGTACACAATTTTTATCAGGTCTCATAAGAGTTGTTTTTCTGTATTATATCCATACGACATACGACACCATGGTTGAGTGAAGAACCAAGTGCACACGTGCAAACTCACACACGCAAACTCACACACGCCAGGTCGCCCATTGTCTGTATAAGGTATGTGGGTGATTACGAGGTGTTGTTAAACGACCGCGGTACCGCACGTTCGACTTTTGATGTCCCTTCGTTCGAGCTCCTTCTATTCCTTCCTCCATGGTGTAACAAAGGTGTTTTTTCTTCCATTAATATCTCGCAATTTTGATGACCAATTGAGTTTGAATTTCCACATTGTGCATACATATATATGTTCAGATACACCAAGTGAGAAGACTGGTCGTAGACAACTACCAATAGTGTCCAGTGCCTTAAATATAGCAGACAATGTTAGAAACATAAAGTAAAAGGAAACCACACAATTTAGAGGGATATTTTTGTGTGAACCATTAAATACATATAGGATTTGAGGGATTGCATGGTGAGGTATCAATGTATTTTTGTTTGCGGTAACACCATGTGTGTATCTACTTCCCAGGTAGGGTCAGTCTCCTGACGTTGACTAGAGCAAGCAAGTCGAATTGTTGAGACCAATTCAGAACTGACTCCGCGGCAGTACAGATAATTACGATCCTATTTAAAGCTAAAGTAGTAGTCCAGTCTAATTTCTATACCATCCGCCCTGGTAATAGTCATAAAGCAAGGACAGTTCTTTTCAGAACTAAGAAGTCTCCTGAACCTCTGATTATCTACTCCACGGAAGTAGAATAAAGCAAGAAAGTTCTCTAAGAACAAACACTACATGGCAAGTAGATACACACATGATGTTATCGTAAACCAAATATACATTAAATACTGTCAAGAATTTATATCTCTTTTACTAGGTTCTAGTTTCAAGTTTGATTGAGATGATTACTTTACACATATTGAACAAACGACACAGGCTCAAGTACAGGGCCAAATTTCATGGCTCTGCTTACCGCCGAATTCTGCCCTTACGATCATGATTCCTCGCTTACGTGCTAGCGCCAAATTTCTGTGCTAGCCATGAGGTGTACATGAAGTTCATTTAATCTCTGTTCACCCAAAACAAGGTTTTTGTGCTTCCATGTTAGTAACATGTGTGTGTACATGTACCTGTGGCATTTCTTCTGTTACTTCCGATTCTTGGTGCTGGACTTGAGGTGTACATGTACATGAAGTTCATTTAATCTCTGTTCACCCAAACAAGGTTTTTGTGCTTCCGTGTTAGTTACATGTGTGTGTACATGTACCTGTGGCTTTTCTTCTGTTACTTCCGATTCTTGGCGCTGGACTTGAGGAGATGCAGTACATTTATCATCGGATCCGTTTACCTTCTTTAATGGCTGGAGCGCTGCAGAATCAACACCCTCATCATTGGGGCACTGCCTCTTCATGGGGAGAGTTTGCTTTCGACGACTCTTCTGCTCTTGTTGTTGGTGTGCCTCCCTTGCGTCTGCAAGAAGCTCTTTCTCATATTCAGTTAGATTCACTCCTACGTGTGTAACACAAAATAATATCAAAAATATGACTTTATTACAAGAAAATTTAAAAAATTTTTTTTTTTATAAATGGGTAAGTGAGAGTAACCCGAAAACATTTTGGTTTTTGCTTAGAAACACGCGTATGCAGGGGGTTTCGCACAGGCTTACATGTAATTGTCATGTGACATACAACTTGATATGGAACCAATGGCTATCAGAAAGACAAAAAAAGACAGTTAAAGTCACCTGGAAATAGAATTTTTTTCTTCAAACATAAGAGTACCGGTATACATGTACATGTATGTTTTTGAACAATAAATAATTTTTTGAGTAATTGTTTTCAAAGATTTATATGTTTAAAAAAATAAATAAAGTTGTGTGGGGGGTGACTCCGCCTAACCCTTTTGTGACGTCAGTCGAGGCAGACTTTGCCTCGCTCGTAAATGGAACCCACATACGTGCCAAGACATTTAAGTCCTAGTCGTGAATTTGTATGTTTTGAAAACAGGTTTTTTCCTGCATTTTTCCGGCAACGTCGACTACGTGTGTATTGCTGAGACTGGATGCAGCAAAACAACAAAAGATGGCAGCAAACACTTCAAGCGATTGTGCTTTGAGAATCCATAATACAGACACATTTTGACATAAGAGAAAAGTTCTTTTCTAGAACATGACGCCATCCAAACAATTTTTCCAGATAGTGGGGAAGTCAAATGTACCTGAAATTAAGACGTAACGAAACTTAAGGACACTTGCCTAACAGGTATTGTTTCAACTTTGAGGGCATGTTTTTAGCTTGCGCCAAGCGTCACTTTCTTCTGTTGTGTTAGCACTGCATGATGCGATTCAACGCGCCTCGAATGACGTCACGAACAGCGCCCTCTGGGTCAGGCTTATTTTCAAATTTGTAAATAACATGGAAACTAGTTTGTTTAAACCTTAGTTAATTGTTAATTCATATTCCACTCCTCAAAACAGATATTTTAATGACAAAAGCTTTATTTTGACAAAATACCACTTCCAGGTGTCATGCTTTTAAAACGGTTGTATGGCTTCTGACTGGCACCCCCGAACAAAGATATTGACAAAATAGGGACACCGCCAATTAATAGGGCTAGATAGCTCAGTTGGTAGAGTGCCAGCACGTTAATCCGGAGGTCGTTGGTTCGAATCCCACTCTAGTCAATTCTTTGTTCAACCCCAAAAATCATTTACAAATTTACCCAGTCAGTTTCCCTTGTGGTTTATAATATTGATATCTGAAACAAAAAGTCGCATCCCCTTAAGGTGATCCCCTAGCTGCCGCTTCCCAGGTTGTATCGTAGTTTGGGTGTAATCCCTGGCTACACGGCAGATAACGGTTGTATGGCTTCTGACTGGCACCCCCGAACAAAGATATTGACAAAATAGGGACACTGCCAATAGGGCTAGATAGCTCAGTTGGTAGAGCGCCGGCACGTTAATCCGGAGGTCGTTGGTTCGAATCCCACTCTAGTCAATTCTTTGTTCAACCCCAAAAATCATTTACAAATTTACCCAGTCAGTTTCCCTTGTGGTTTATAATATTGATATCTGAAACAAAAAGTCGCATCCCCTTAAGGTGATCCCCTAGCTGCCGCTTCCCAGGTTGTATCGTAGTTTGGGTGTAATCCCTGGCTACACGGCAGATAACGGTTGTATGGCTTCTGACTGGCACCCCCGAACAAAGATATTGACAAAATAGGGACACCGCCAATTAATAGGGCTAGATAGCTCAGTTGGTAGAGTGCCAGCACGTTAATCCGGAGGTCGTTGGTTCGAATCCCACTCTAGTCAATTCTTTGTTCAACCCCAAAAATCATTTACAAATTTACCCAGTCAGTTTCCCTTGTGGTTTATAATATTGATATCTGAAACAAAAAGTCGCATCCCCTTAAGGTGATCCCCTAGCTGCCGCTTCCCAGGTTGTATCGTAGTTTGGGTGTAATCCCTGGCTACACGGCAGATAACGGTTGTATGGCTTCTGACTGGCACCCCCGAACAAAGATATTGACAAAATAGGGACACTGCCAATAGGGCTAGATAGCTCAGTTGGTAGAGCGCCGGCACGTTAATCCGGAGGTTGTTGGTTCAAATCCCACTCTAGTCAATTCTTTATTCAACCCCCAAAATCATGCTTTTAGTGAGGTGGATTAAGGACAAAAAACACAAAGATCGTGACACGGCAGACAAAAGCACCAAATTTTCACCATCAGTTTGATCCGTAGATTTAAAAAAAGTCACGCTCCAAAAAATCTGAGCATTGGATGACCTTGAATTACGTCATTATGACGTCATGACGTCTTTTATAATGTATTAAAGCAAACGCAAATACAATAGTTGGATTTCAACATGCCAAAATTATGTTTCTGAGGCCAAGGAACTTAATGAGGGTGGTATTAGTTTGTAACAAATTAATATCCTTTATGGTGACTATGTTGATGCTCAAAAAATTGCAATGACCTTGACCTTATTATGATGTAATATATTCAAAATGGCAGTCATGTATCCTTTAAAGGAACACGTTGCCTTGGATCGGACGAGTTGGTCAAAACAAAAGCGTTTGTAACCGTTTTTTATATACTGCATATGGTTGGAAAGATGTTTTAAAAGTAGAATACAATGATCCACACAAGTTTGCCTCGAAATTGCGTGGTTTTCCTTCTACTGTGCGAACTAACACGGTCGGCCATTTATGGGAGTCAAAATTTTGACCCCCATAAATGGCCGACGTGTTAGTCGACGAGGTAAAAGGAAAACCACGCAATTTTGAGGCATGTTTGTGTGGATCATTGTATTCTACTTTTACAACATCTTTCTACCCATATGCATTTTATAAAAAACGGTTACAAACGCTTTTCAAAGACCAACTCGACCGATCCAAGGCAATGTGTTCCTTTAAACAGCATAACTTTAGCTATGTAATGCCGATGCAACTGATTTTAGTTGCTAATTATAAATGTATCAGAGGCCAAGGAATCGAATGGCAATGTTCTTGTTTCGCTGAAACAAACAGTTTTAAGATTGTGTACTAAATTTTTATTTCTTTAGCATATAATGGTGTAAAATACGTCATCATCACTCAGGACAGATCAGTGGTTTGTATGAAAATATTTTATTATATTTTCAGCTTATGGTTCTGATGTCTAGCAAACCAACTTTAGTAATATTTGAAATTAAAATTTGATTTTGGATTGAAATGGTTTTGTTTCAGTTTGAGACAATGCAATTACCATATAAATATACAACTTTGTAAACTGTTTTGGGGCCGACTGGTGTCGAAAATGTCCTACGATGACCAAACCACGGATTTGTTTTGGAGATAAAAAACACACAAGTATAAACACCTTGCATCTGGATTGAGTCTGGTGGTGTTAAACGAATGGTATCAGGATTTGTATCACTCACTCAGTTAGGTTTGAAACCGGAACATGTTCAAGCTAACTGGTCAGAGCCTAAGGACAAATTGTACAACGATTTAAGCTCCATTATCAGCAAAGTCCCAGAGCAAGATCCAATCTTCATCCTCGAAGATCTCAACGCCAGAGTTGGTGCCGATCAAAATCCTGGTCTTCCTCACAGCGGAAAGTTATGAATGAAAACGGTCAACGCCTGCTGCACAACAATCTCTGCATCAACACTTTCTTCAACACAAAGCCCCAGCACAAGGTATCCTGGACATGCTGGAGACACCCTATAGATCAAAGCATTGGCACCAACTTGACCTCGTGCTCACAAGAGGTAACCCGCAGCTCCAAAATGCAGGCTGTGATACAGACCACTCCCTTGTGTGCAGCAAAGTAAAGCTTCAACCAAGGAGAGTTCATAGATCCAAGAAGGCAGGGCAGCCTTGCATTGACACGAACAAGACTCACAACCTTGAGGTAGTGGAAGCGTTTGTCCAGGTCCATAAAGATGTCTTGCCAAGAGTACCCAATTCCGATGTCAGCGGAAGATGGGAACACCTCAGGGATGCTGTCTACAATGTCATTGGTTCGGCAAGAGGCTAATCAAGTTACCCGTTTGGTTTGAGGCTCATGATGAGGAAAAATCAACTCGCATAGAAAATACGAGAGGTAACCCGCAGCTCCCAAATGCAGACTGTGATACAGACCACTCCCTTGTGTGCAGCAAAGTAAAGTAAAGCTTCAACCAAGGAGAGTTCATAGATCCAAGAAGGCAGGGCAGCCTCGCAATGACACGAACAAGACTCACAACCTTGAGGTAGTGGAAGCGTTTGTCCAGGTACATAAAGATGTCTTGCCAAGAGTACCCAATTCCGATGTCAGCGGAAGATGGGAACACCTCAGGGATGCTGTCTATAATGCCATTGGTTCGGCAAGAGGCTAATCAAGTTACTCGTTTGGTTCGAAGCGCATGCTAAAGAGAAATCAACTCGCATAGAAAATAAGAGACGCACTCTCTCTGCATACAAATGCTCACCTTCTGTGAGAAACTTGCATGCACCATGGACCACGTGAAACCGAGTCAAGCGACCGCAAGGCAATGCGCCATTGACTACTGTGCCCAACTCTGCTCTCAGATCCAGACCTCTGCTGCCACAGGAAATGTAAAAGGTATGTACGAGGGACTAAAGTAGGCCACCTGAAGATGACCGCTCCTCTGAAGTTAATTACCGGTAAGGTCCTAAAGAACCCTGTGAAGCAGATGGATCGATTGGTGGAGCACTACTCAGAGCTGTACTCCAGAGAGAACAATGTCAACACAGAAGTTCTGAACAACATAGACTGCGTGTGTATCATGGACGAACTGGACATGAACCAAAACTAGAAAAACTTGGCAAAGCGCTGATCCACTCTCCCCGGGAAAAGCTTCAGGAAAAGATGGCATCCCCGAAGTCCTCAAGTGCGTAAAACGAATCCACATCAAGGATCTGCATGATATATTTTGCCAGTGCTGCAGAGAAGGTACAGTGCCACAAGACATGAGAGACGCCAACATTGTCACTCTCTTCAAAAAAGTAAGGTGACGGGAGTGATTGCAACAACTTTCGCATTGACCTCTTCTTAGCATTGTGCACATGTTGTGGGGAAACTCTTTGCTTGAGTTGTCCTAAAGAGAATTTGAATTCTTTGTGAAAGAGTCTACCTAGAGTCTCAGTGTGGTTTCAAGCCAAACTGTCGACCACTGACTTGATATTCTCCATCAGAAATTTGCAAGAAAAAAGTAGGGAGTAGGGAAAGTCACCCTACATCGCCGTATAGACCTCACCAAGGACTATTCTCTAAGATTGGTTGCCCTCCTGCTCTGCTTTGCATCGTTAAGTCTTCTTTCAGGAGAACTTTACGGGGTTCATAGTTTCAGTGGCTCAACATCTGAACCCTTCGACCTCTGCAACAGTGTAAAGTAGGGTTGTGTCTGGCTCCAACCCTTTTGGCATTTTCTTCTCTGTTCCACCCAAGCATGCTCTTAGATCAGCCACAGAGGGCAGCTACCTTCGTACGAGGTCGGATGAAATCCTCTTCGACCTCTCAAGACTCTAAGCAAAGTCCAGAGTAGAACGAGATGCCTTAGAGATTTCCTGTTTGCAGACGACACAGCCATCACTACACACACACACCAGATAACCTGCAGTAGCTCATGGATCGATGTTCTGCAGCTTGCAAAGACTTTGGACTTGCCATAAGTCTTACAAAAACGCAGGTAATGGGACAGGATGTTGATGAACCACTGTCTACCAGCACCACCAACCATGAGCTTGAGGCTGTCCATGAGTTTGTGTATCATGTCTCAACCATCTCCGACAATCTCTCACTTGTATAAGTAGAACTCAAGAGGCGTATAGGAAAGGCTGCCACAACACTCTCCACGCTTACAAAGAGAGTAATGATGTACATGTAACAAAAAGCTTTCAGAGCATACCAAAGTCCAGGCTTAGAAGGCTCGTTTGGTGAAAACGCTCCTCTACGGCAGTGAACCCCGTACCCATAGGCTCCCGTTAAGAGCATACACTCGACGCCTCCCACATGCAACGCCCGAGGCGCATCCTCTGCATCTCCTGGAGAGACCACATACCAATAACACTTTGCTTGATAGAGCAGCAAGTCTCAATGTTTACCCTCCTCACGTATAATGCCTTGGCTGGGACATGTCACCAAGTGGAGGACGGACGGACGTATCCCAAAAGACCTCCTGTATGGAGAGCTGGCATCAGGGAAGAGGCCGTTTGGTAGACCCAAGCTGCGCTACAAAGACACTTCCAAGTGTGACACCAAGTCACTTGCAACTAATACAACCACCTGGGAAGCAGCCACTGCAGACCGATGCGCCCGGAAGAGAGTTATTTCCCAGTTTGAGGAATACCTGTCGCAACAGGCAGATGAGGGATGAGTCCAGAGGAAGGCCCAGCCTCAAGCAGTTAGAACAGCTTCATCTTTCACCTGCAGTTACTGCGGCAGAGACTGTCATTCCCGCATTGGACTCTACAGCCATACCATACGCTATTCCGTAGCCGACATCCAATTCCAACGGCACAACTCCGTGGTTCTCAAAGATTGACGGATGCCTACTACTATTAATACAAAAAGTTTCATTTTTGACTCTCTGTGAGACTTTTTTTGCAACATTTCCTTTGAAGTTTCCCATAATGCGCTATTCAACATAATTAATCTACCCTATAACCTATATCCGGTAAGAATAATTGTGTTTCATTGTGTTAATGTGGTTTGTTTTGGTTGATAGTATATTGTTTATGATATCATAATGACATCACGGTATAGATCAGTGCCACGGTAATTCCATACACTGTATGCACTCAAACAGATTAGCATTTTGGCGAAGCCACACGACATTAATGTTGTTATCAAACTTTGTGTTATTTGTGTAGTGTTGATGATGATGACGTCATAATTACATCACTACACTCACCATAAAGGATATTATTTTTTCAAACTAATACCACCCTAATTGAATTCCTTGACCTTTAGAAACATAATTTTGGCAAGTAGAAATCCCATCGCATGGCATTTTCCTATGCTTTATTTACAAAGAAGTTATGACGTCATAATGACGTAATTCAAGGTGATGCCATTCTCAGATTTTTTGGAGCATGACTTTTTTTAAATCTGTGGGTCAAACTGATACTTTGGAGAAAAAATGGTGCTTTTGTCCGCCGTGTCACGATCTTTTCCTTAATCCACCTCACTATTTTAAAAGGAAACGAGTGTCTCGACCGGGATTCAAACCCACACTCAGCTGAACAGAAACACCAAAGTTTGCATTCGGTGCTCTTAACCACTTGACCATGCCACATGGCTGCCAAGATAAGTTGGTAGAGCACTGGCATGTTAATCCAGAGGTCGTTGGTTCAAGTCCAACCCTAGTCAAATTTTCTTTGCTTAGCCTAAAATCTTTTTTATATTACCGACTTACGTACCTTGTAAACATTCTTCTCTTAAAACATGTCCGCTACACGCTGAGTGGTTTATAATGACCTGTCTACTGATCATTTGTTGCTCTTCCAGTTCCTTGAGAATTTTGGACAGGTCATCATCCCTTCTTTTCAACTTCAGCTTCAAAGTTTCCACTTCCTTACGTGATTCCCGTAGCCTAAACTTGGTCTCTTTAAGTTCGCGTTCCATATTTTCAACAGATGCACGACCTATCATCACTTTGTGTACTGCTACCTTTGATCGACATTTGTCACCGTTGTTTGGTTCTTGTGTCACAACACCAGAATGTCCAGTGACGCAAAGTTCATCCGTAACGAGGTTTCTTGATTCCGGGTTTGATGGATACAACCGCAAGGATTGAGCAGTTACTTCGGACTTCTGTTGTTGAAGATATGCAGCAGAACCATCATTTCTATTGAATACTTCCTGTGGTCGAAATGTCCGATGTTTGTCACTGTTCTTTGGTTCTTGTGTCACAACACCAGAAAGTGCAGTGACCCTAAGTTCATCAGTAACAAGGTTTCTGGATTCCGGGTTTGGTGAGTGTACGCGTAAGGATTGTGCAGTTACTTCAGACTTGATTTGTTGAATACAAAGATCAGCAGAACCATCATTTCCATTGAATACTTCAGGTGTTCGAAATGTCCGATGTTTGTCACTGTTCTTTGCTTCTTGTGTCACAACACCAGAAAGTGCAGTGACCCTAAGTTCATCCGTAACAAGGTTTCTGGATTCCGGGTTTGGTGAGTGTACGCGTAAGGATTGTGCAGTTACTTCAGACTTGATTTGTTGAATACAAAGATCAGCAGAACCATCATTTCCATCGAATACTTCAGGTGTTCGAAATGTCCGATGTTTGTCACTGTTCTTTGCTTCTTGTGTCACAACACCAGAAAGTGCAGTGACCCTAAGTTCATCCGTAACAAGGTTTCTGGATTCCGGGTTTGGTGAGTGTACACGTAAGGATTGGGCAGTTACTTCAGACTTGAGTTGTTGAATACAAAGAGATGCAGCAGAACCATCAGTGTCAGTTCTATTGAATACTTCCGGCGGTTGAAATGCAACTTTCTCATCGGCATTGTTATTATCACGACACTGTGCCTTGATTAGGAGTATTGGCTTTGGATGATTTTTTGGCTTTCGTGGTCGGCGGATTGGTTCAGTTTCCGTAATCACTGTAGGGACTGCCTTGGCAAGGAGCTTGTAACACGTTCCTTTTGGACCATCTCTCGGATGGAGTCCTATGCGTATGTGTAATAAATGAAAAGAAATTTGAAAACATACATTATTAAATCGAAAATCAAACATATAAGTCAAAACTGATTGTTATACCTCTGTACAAATTGTGAAGTTTGATTGGCAGAGAACAAATCATGTGACGCGCAACAAAAACGCATGTTACATGTACATGGCTCGACGGGCCAGGTAACATGAAAAGTGATGTACATGTACACAGGTGCACATCAATTGATCGTTCCCAGCGTTGGTCGATTTCCAGCGCTGTGTACGAAACAATTACACAGGGATTTCGAGGGAATCTTTTCTTGTTCGTCTGCTTATTAAACAATGAAAAGTCCGTTGTAATAATGTTTGACGATGACAACAGAACTTCGAGAAGAGGAATAACAATTATACAAAGGTATAACAAAACAATTGTTACACGCTGTGACTGGGGTCTGTGGGTTTTGTACGCTCTCGAGGGGAAATGGCACCCTCGGCTTTGCCTCGGGTTCCATTTTCCCCCTCGAGTGTACAAAACGCCATGGACCCCCCCCCCCAGCATGCAACATTTGTATATAATTGGTCTATTGGATACTGGTTGTTTGTTCCAGATTAGACTTGGTGCAAGACGTTTCTCGTTTACCTTTCACGCACAGCGCAGCCGACCCACTCATCCAACTAAACAATATCTATCCACAAACACCTGATTTAGTCCACGAACAATCCTGTAAGCAACTTTCTGGTCTGTGCGCATGATCTGCTTGTGAACTCCCGAGCACATTCCAACCATGTCGATGCATAACTCTTGCGTAGCATTATTAGCATAATTTATCATAGTCTGGTATCTGTACATGTTTGGTGTGCAACATTGCGTACTCCCGACGGATGCATGCCAGTTACCAGGCTGGCCTGCTCATTGTGCGGAGAGCGGTTTCCAGTTTTGTGCGTGCATAGTATTCTCTTGACCAACACGTTGAATATGCATGTTAGGTCACATAACTCAATCATGCACACAGTCCAAGATGTTTCTCGTTGAGGCAGTCCCTTCCTGGGCTAAGTCAGAATAGTGTTACGGGCGGTTAGTGTGCTATACCATGAAGCTACACACGCTTGCGCTGTTGGTTAGTGGAATGAGCGGATCGGCTGCACTGTGCATGAAAGGTGTAACAAGAAATGTCTTGCACCAAGACTAGTCCCAGATAAGAAGCATGGTAAAGTTTAAAGTCTGTCAGCAGCTAATAATACGGCTCATTAGGCAGTTGTTTTTATCCTGATTCATTGGCATTAATGGCACTGGACACTAACTTGTAAACAAGCAAAGGAGGGTTAATGATAGTATAAAACTACATTGTCAAAGACTGGTCAAGCACCAAAGGTGTGTCTGTAAAAGCAGTGGACACTATTGGTAATTACTCAAAATAAATATCAGCATAAAACCTCACTTGAAAACAAGTAATGGGGAGAGTTGATAGTAGAAAACATTCTGAGAAACGGCTCCCTCTGAAGTTGGAAGTGACCTGCTCTTCAAGACCTCAGATTTAGAATATGAGGTTTCGAAATCAAGCATCTGATGAAAGCACACAACTTTGTGTGACAAGGTGTTTTTTTCTTTCATAGTTGTCTTGCAACTCAGACGACCAATCAAGCTAAAATTTTCACAGGTTTGTTATTTTATGCATACACATATTTGTTGAGATACACCAAGTGAGAAGACTAGTCTTTGTCCAGTGTCTTCAAAGGTTTAAACATGTTAAAAGCACTGGACACCATAGTGTGCATAGTATGCATAGTGTGCTTTCAGATGCTTGAATTCTGAGGTCTCAAATTCAATTCAAAATCTTTAATGAGAAATTACTTCTTTCTCAGAAACTGCATTACTTCAGAGCGAGCCGTTTCTCACAATGTTTTATACTATCAACAGCTCTCCACGTCACTAATTATTTTAAGTAATAACCAATAATGACACAGGTGTCACGACTGGGACTCGAACTATCAATCTGCTGCAAACAGAAACACCAGAGTTTGAATTTGGTGCTCTTACTACTACTCGGTCATGACTCTTCCACTAGATTGAACATGATGAAAGGCTCTTTTCTTGAAGGCACTGGACACACAGTGTGTAATAAGCCCGGTCCATACTTCCTGCGAATGCGAATTCTATACCAATGTTGACGTCACAAATTCGCAACGAATTATTCGCAGCAGTTCAACTTTGCTCAACTCACTTGTGAATATCGCTGCGAAAGGAGGGTTGTGACGCCAAATTCACACCAAATGCACTTCCCGTTCGCATTCGCAGGAAGTACAATGTATGAACCGGGCTTTAGTACCTGTCGAAAAGACCAACTGGGGTAATTCTTTTTCTCACTTGATGCATCCCAACATAAATGCATAAAATAACAAATCTGTAAAGGTTTGGGCTCATTTAATCAAAGTTGCAAGAAAAATAATGAAAAAAAAAAAAAAATGTATTGCACAAAATAATTTGTGTGCTTTCAGAATGACTGAAACGTACTTCAGACCTGAAGTCCTTTTCGTATTCAAATAATGTTCTATGTATTTTAGTGAGCTCTTGAGCTAAAAGATTATGCTTCTTCAGAGGGAGCTCTCTTTTGCTTGTTACCAAGTAGGCCTTATTGTTTTATGCTAATTTTTTTTGAGTCGTTATGAAAAGTATCCAGTGCCTTCAAAGGATTGGGGTACTTTTTGTATCACAAAACACAAAGTCCACAGATTTCATCAAACTTAGACCATTTGAAGATAGTATGAAGCTTACCTTAAAATATTACCAGGTGAGGTGCTGTAGTTTTTGAGATACACATATGAGAAAAAAGATGTCACAAAAATCAAGTACATGCTAATAAAATAATTTTTGTCTTTAGAGAAAAAAATTGAGACAAAAATTATTTTCAAGACTTGTAATTACACATTTCTCAAAAACTACAGGGAACCTCTGCAAGTAATATTTTAAGGGAAGCTTTCTAGTTTCTATCATCATTGTTTTCAAACTGTGTGAGTTTGAAATAAATCTGTGAGAAAAAGAAAAAAAATTCAATTGAAGTTTACTTGGCTTACCATGTTGGTAATCTTTCGACAGAAAATGATCACTACAGACAGAGTGGTTTGCAGTGGGCTGGAAGTCCTCTCTCCAAATACTAATCTTCCATTTCAGCAACAAGTCTGGATCACTAGGTGGGAATCTGTGTAAATGAACAAAATGAAATAACAATATACAACAGCATTTTAAAGCATTGGGGAAGGTCTAACCAAGAATAAGCCATTTTGAAGGTATAACAGTGTCCATTGGCAAGCTCCCTTACGGGGTTACGTGTACGTGTAGCTTCAAGCCTCAACACTAAAGTAATAATAATAATAATAATAATAACGAAGTCTTATATAGCGCACGTAAAAACCACCCAAGGTACTCAAGGTGCTGAGATTATACAAACCTTTAGAAAGAGGTAATTGCAGTGATGGATTTTGAGACCCAATTATTAAGCACCTTATACATGTATAAAGGTTTACAAGGTGCTACGGCGCATACAGCAGCCACAGCCAGGAACACCGGGGCGAACCCCTTCTCTTTTTGAAAAGTGCACTATGTGTTACACAACACATGGGACCAACAGCGGACACAAGTGTCACGGCTGGGGATTCGATCAGAAACACCAGAGTTTGAATTCGGTGCTCTTAACCTCTCGGCCATGACACTTCCATAAGTAGGTAAGTAAGTAAATACAGGACACACTACTGGTAACTGTCAGAGACCAGTCTTCTCACTTGGTGTATCTCAACATGTATACGCATAAAATAACAGACAAATCCGACCTAGAATGTAGAACACTTTTCAACTTTACCAATAACTACCCAAATCGAAAGTTCAATTACTGCGCAAATAACTCTAAGTCTAAGTGCTTCCTTCGACGGTGCAACACCAACTAATTTAAGTTAAGTACTCGTTATTGGTCAACAGAACAATTGGAGCTGTTAGTGTTGGTTAATATTTAATAATGAAACATTGTGAGAAATGGCCATCTCTGGGAGTCTGAAGAAACTTAGTTTGGAGAAAGAGGTAACTTCTTACTAAAATATTTGAATTGAATAAGGACCTCAGCTCAGCTCAGCTCAGCTGCGATCTCGAACTCAACCTGCAGTGAAACTGAAACTTGAAAGCACACAACTTGTGTGACTTGAAAGTGTTTTTTTTTTCTTCCATTATCCTCTCGACCAATTCAGTCAAAAGTTTGACAGGCTTGTTATTTAATTTTTATGCATTTATGCTAGATAAAGCAATCTCACAACAGAGTTCGGCACTGAGCACACATTTGAATACGGGAATCTGGTTGTAAACACAACAAATTAAATATAAATAATAACAAAATGATCCAAATTTAATGTTATTTAAAAAAAAAAAAGGAACGTTACAGAATTCGGTAAGAAACAAAAATCGTGAAGATCACAGATTTACACGAGATTTACATCGCTCAGTGGTGAGCGTTTTAGCCATTTGTGTCTTGGCATCGATAGCGCTGCACAATCTTTGCTTACAACCTGCCAGCAACTTACGTAACTTGTTGACACAATGACAGGTCAGTAAACCATTCTGTAAAATTAATTTTAAGATAATGGTGCCTAGATTCGAACTGCTCAAGCCTTACCTATGAAACGAGACATTGCTCAGTCGACTACTCCGGTTAGTACAGCCGTGACATGCACACGTTTTAGGCATCGTTAAGAAACTGCCAAGAAAGGTAAATTAAGTAGACATTAATCTGAGTCAAGTCGCTCTTTTTAAGTTTTGTTGATCTCGGTTTGCGATTGAGGAGTGCGCCCTCTGTTGAAGCGTCTGTTTGATCGCTGGGGGGTACCCTAGACTGGCCCCAGTTCTTATCCGCATAGAGGATAAGGTCGAGTAGTGTTGTTGTAGGCCTAACGTCGGATTTAACTGCAAAGTTCCAGAACCATGATGAAGGCTATGTGAAATAATGCAAAGTCAAAAGTGATTATGTACATGGGCTCACCTGTAGCTCTCTCGGGCTCCTTGATAGCTAACTAAGTCATTGCCCCGTAAACGTTTCCCGTTTTTATTTGTGTGAAGTTTTAGTTTGGGCGGCAAAAAAAAATTCAAAACGGGAGTTATCTAATGGTCTAGAAGAGTAGTAAACCTGGACCCTCTTGGATTATAAGGTAGGCCAACGCAGAATCAATTTGTTAAAAACCTTTATCAACAGTAAAACAACTTGAAAGCTCTTATCAAAATTCCCAGGTGACAATCGGAACGTAAACTTTTTGGGGACCAGCACGCCGCAGGCTAAAACTTTGGCAATAGTAGTGCCATGCCGCGATAGTGAGTAAAGAGCATGCACTCTATAGAACCATGAACCAATAATAAAACAAAAAAACATACAAAAAGATAAGATGCTCCGAACGAACGCCCTCCTCTCAAAAACATGCGGTCAGCCGGTGTCGCATGCAATAATGTCCGCTATGCAATACACTGTACTATCCGGAAGACATTATTGCATTATGCAATCGTGTCCGCCCGGACGCTGCTGCATAATGCAATTATTAGTGTGTCCGCCCGGACACATTTGCATATGCAGATGTGTCCACTACGTGCAAATCCGTCCTTGCAGTAAATTAAACGCCCTTGGTCGACGACGGAATACTTGACATTTTTTTTACAAGCTAAGAGCATACATCATGAATGACTTTAGGAAGTGTTCGGGCGTTGGGATGGGTAGGCCTATTTGCTGCAATCATTATACGTGAATAGTTCATCGGTGAATGCACGCTCGCTAAATACGCGCACACAATTTACAGATGTACAGTCAGTCATGTACATGTCCGCTGTTGCATATCCCCGGTAATGATTGCATATGCAAAAGTGTCCGGTGCGGACAGTATTGCATGGCGGACACAATTGCATCTAACATCGGCTCCCCCGGCTTTAAATTTGTATACAGTCTAGTAGTAGAGCCGTCAAAAAGACAAACACATAAAGTATGGGATAAAAATAATCTCCAGAAATCATCATACTCAATCTGAACAATATTTTTTATACAAAAAACAATCAGAAAGCCTATCTCGAGCGAGGGCTCCCTGTGGCAATTTTGTGTAGGCTTGGCCAGAGTGGCCAGGCAGGAAGCCAGGAGAGCAGATAATTCAACAATAATTAAATAGCGCCCTCTATTGTCAGTAGAGCTCTAGAGGGCGCTATATCAAATTAATTATTGGAATTTTTATGTCGTCTGCCACCACAGTCTATCAACATTAACAACAACAAGCTACCACTACCAGCAGTGCGTGGCAGTAGTGCAGGGATTCTCGACGTCAGTTTAATAAAGGTATAGGTCTGCTTTGACTTAAGTCTAGATTACAGTGATTTATTTATGTTATGGATGTAAATACAGATTTATCATTTTTTCCTGATCTGCAGGAGTGCAGGATTAAGATAAAAAATAAACCCAAGAAGAAAAAAAAAGGCTATAAATAATAAGCTAAGTGGTTTTGTGTACATCATACTTTTTAATTGTAGGACACTTACTTATAACTTGTGACAACACACAGCAATGTCTGAATGTTGACAGTCCACATAATTGTTTACATTCTGTTCAGTATCTTACTTTACTTTCACTTCAGAAGTTCAGTACGGTTATGATGGTAGAAAGCTTCCCTTTAACAGTCAAATAATGTTGAGCCACATCTGAGCTGTCAGTACTACTACTACTACTACTAGTATAGTAGGAAGAAGTGTTGAGTAAAACAATGTCACCAAAACTTTTCGTCTCATAAGACGATAATTATTTTGTTGCAGTAATACTAATATCAGTACTGCACTGGTGCGACTACATTCCTCTCTGCGGGAGGGATGGATGTTCTTTTTGGAAGGTACATTAGGTTGATATAAATATGTAAAACTAATATATATCTGTGGAAATTTGTTCTTTATCTTATTACAAAAAGAACACAAACTCTTTGCCTTGCAAGTTGCATACTCACTGTTAATTAACGTGTGTTGCCATCCTGTGATTCTGTTCTAAAGAAGATGGTACGTGCAAAGTAGCCATTTCTCTCGGTGTTAACTTAATAAGTCACAATTTTATTCCCCACCAGTCTTGCTGATAGGACGCCATCCTGTTTTACTGCTCAGTTCTATTGGATGCCTTTGACCAAGCAGCAGAGAGGGTCTAGCTACACGTTGTACCACCATCCATACACAGTCTCTTGACGAAACCACCTCTCTCTAGACATGAAGTTTGTTACCCTGAACACCGGTGATAAGATGCCAATATTCGGTCGTAAGTTATTTCAGATTCTTTCAGATTGTCTTTAGTTTCCTGGTTATGCTAAGGGAATGTATGAGAAAGTGTAGATTTGTGGATAGAATGTACGAGCCGAAGGTGAGTACAGTGTAGTCATTAGTCTATACACTTGTCTCCCTATTCATTGTTTACCCCTTGCTTTTTTTCTGTGTGCTTTCTGACTCCTCTCTCTCTATTTATGTATTTCCACTTCACTGCGCATGTTACAATCAGATACATAAGAGCAACTATAAATATAAATATTAATAGTTAACTTGCGGGTACAACCATGGGTAAAAAGTAAAAACTCTTTTGAGGGAGTGTTGGCTCTGAAAAGAGCCGGTTTGGTCTCGACGTTTCGAACAGTATACTCTGCTCGTCTTCAGGAGAAACCACTCCCTCGAAAGAGTTTTTTCCCATGGTTGTACCCGCAAGTTTACTATTAATATTTATATTTATAGTTACTCTTATTCTCCACACCATGCAAAGCTTCAAACACCATTTAATCAGATACATGTTCATGTGTTGTTCAGCCCTCGAGAAAGACTCTAGGGTTAAACGGCTGGCCAATAACTATTTTTGCCTTTTCTTCTTGCAGTTGGTACATTCCAGTTAGTAGGCGAGGAGTTGGTACACAGTACTCTGGACACTGCTCTGAAGCTGGGCTATCGAGCCATAGGTTAGAAACAAAGGATCTCATGCACACATTTGTATTCCACTGGCAAAGCAAGCCAAATATGCCCATTGGCAAGCAAACCAAAGGGTATTATTGTGTTTGCCTTCCCGTGTGTGAGTAGAATCATTCAAACTGGGGACCTATAACAAAAGAGGACAATAGGGTCCACGGTTTGAGAAAGGTCCACAGTTGTGGAAGTGTCGTGGCCGAGCAGTTAAGAGCACCGAATTCGAACTCTGGTGTTTCTGATCAGCAGAGTGTGGGTTCGAATCCCCAGCCACGACACCTGTGTCCTTAAGCAAGACACTTTACCATTGCTTCGTCCTTCGGATGGGGCATAAAGCCGTTTGTCCCATGTGTTATGTAACGCATGTAAAAGAAACCAGTGCACTTATCGAAAAGAGAAGGGGTTCGCCCCGGTGTTCCTGGTTGTGGCTGCTTAATGCGCCGTAGCACCTTGTAAACCCTTATAAGTGCTACATAATTGGGTCTCAGAATCCATCACTGCAATAACCTATCTTTCTGAAGTATATGTACTCAGTACCTTGAGTACCTGGTTTGGTAGATACGTGCGCTATATAAGACCTGAATATTATATTAGTTGGAAAACGTGTACAAAACCAACGGGAGCTGTTGCAAAAAAGTATAAACAAAAAAGGGACAATGAATATGTAGGAGGTCCAAGGTTGCAGGCGTATACACATTTGGGTGCGAGTACATTCAAACCCGGGACCTTTAAACAAAAAGAGGACAATAGTGTCCACGGTTCGGGAAAGGTCCACAGTTGGAAAACATGTACAAAACCAATGGGAGCTGTTGTTGCTAAAACGTTTGAGTATAAACAAAAGGGGGACAATAGGTGGTCAAAGGTTGCAGGCGAAAACACACTCGTCTTGTTTTTGTATTTTTCTTAGATACAGCATCAGTGTACAGGAATGAGACGGACCTTGGCAACTCTATGAAAGAACTTCTCCCAAAGTATGGATTAAGCAGATCTGACCTGTTTATTACAAGTAAACTGGGTAAGAAAAAAATATCTAAAATGCTCACTTTTGGTAAATTCGTTTTGTTTTGTTTCAGCATGTTTAGGCCCAACTTCATCAAGCTGTTTTAAAAGCAAAAGATGTGGAATCGTGGAAGGAGTAGGGGTTAACCCCAGTGTTTCTGGCTCACCTTACTCTCGTTTACAAGTTTCTTCAGGCTTACAAACTACAGTGATGAACCTCACTTATGAGGCATCCTTTGTTTCATGACCGGAAATATACATACCTGTTTACAGGTCTGGGGTTTTATCTTGATAGGGCAAGGCCATTTTCGATTTGCAAAGGGCACTTCCATTAAAAAAAAACTTTAGACAAGGGCAAGGCCGTTTTCGTTTTGCAAAGGGCACTTCTGTTTAAAAAAAACTTTAGTCAATGGGAAACTTTTGAAGGGGCACCGAGGCCAAGACCAAGACCAGGGGCAACGGAGGCAATGGGCTCTGTGGCCTGCGTGTAACTCTAGGCCTGTTATGTACTATTCCATTGTTTGTCCTTGGTGAAATGATCTTCCCATCAAAGGAACTGGGCAAACTCCCACAAGGGGATATAAACACCAAGCTGACAACAGCCAATCACTCTCATACACACTTGGTTTAACGTCTATGATTATGAATTACGCAAATCAAGAAATTGTGATTCAGTAACTAGACAACAATATTTATTCTAGTCATTGTGACCTCAGCGGTTAGCTGGGGAATCCAAACCCACAACCTTGTGATTGCAAGTCCTGCAGTCTAACCACTGGACCAAGGTTAGCTTGGTAGGATTCAAACCCACAACCCCGTGATTGCAAGTCCTGCAGTCTAACCACTGGACCGCAGTTAGCTTGGTAGGATTCGAACCCACAACATTGTGATTGCAAGTCCTGCAGTCTAACCACTGGACCAAGGTTAGCTTGGTAGGATTCAAACCCACAACCTTGTGATTGCAAGTACTGCAGTCTAACCACTGGACCAAGGTTAGCTTGGTAGGTAAGGGTAGCTTGGTAGGATTTGAACCGACAACCTTGTGATTGCAAGTCTTGCAGTCTAATCACTTGACCACGATGACCAGCGACGTTTGATTTTGAGAGTTTGTTTTTGTTTTAATCAGACCCCAGAGATCATGGTTTGGACGAGGCGTACTCAGCTTGTCAAGCATCCCTAGATAGACTTCAGCTAGACTACCTTGATCTGTATCTAATCCACTGGCCAGCCAAAGCCAAACTGAAATCTGAAGACACTCGTCATCCAAGCTTCAGAAAAGAGTCGTGGATTGCTTTCGAAAGGCTTTACAAAGAAGGTACGAGATAAGAAGAAACAATAAATAAATAGTGAACTTGCGGGTACAACCATGTGTAAATATCTTCTGAAGACGAGCATAGTATACTGTTCGAAACGTCGAGACCAAACCGGCTCTTTTCAGAGCCAACACTAAACCTAAGAGATTTACACATGGTTGTACCCCCAAATTCACTATTTATTTATATAATAGATGTTAAATTTGGAGATAAAGAATATAAATTTTGGTTTTTACCCATACACCGATGTGTGTTAGCACTGTATACTCAGTACTTTCCCGAGTCCTGTTTATTTATAGTTTCTTCTTATTTCTCAACACCATGCAAAGCTTCAAACAATATTTAAGGTACAAGATGTTGAAATACACTGTTACAGCAGATTGAAGCTTTTTCGGCATGATCAACATGTTGGATGTCATAGAATTATGAAGGTATGATTTTAGTCATTGCATGGTTGGTTTGCGGTAAACACCATTAGTGTATCTCCTTGCCAGGTAGAGTTACATCTAGAAGGAAGTTAAATCTAGTTGTCTGGTTGTTGCACACGCGTGTGAAACAAAATTAAGTTGGAACAACAGAAATCACCTTATTACAATAACTTCTTCTGAAAGATTTCATTTAATTAACAACAAATGTTTGATTTTGCTTTTAAAAAGGTAAAGTGAAAAACATTGGCGTTTCAAACTATACAGTAAAGCACATGGAGGAGATGGGATCGTATGCCAGCATAAGACCATCAGTACTGCAGGTAAGCAGAGCTGGGAATGGCATCAGATGTGTCTGAGCCGTAGAGTTATATATAAGAACTAGAGGGCGCACTGGTGATGCTGCTTGCGCAAATGCGGCGAAACTGCGTTGAATATGAAGTACACGTTGGAGTTTGTGTTTATTGAACGAAACGCGATGCTGTTTTGTCAACTTACAAAATGGCCGCACAAACACACGCTGGAAGATGCTGTTTTGTCAACTTAGAAAATGGCCGCCTGCGCGCATACCGGGCCGTGTATATAGGCCAATTTGCCTCTAGTTCTTATAACACTATGGTCTTTCCACACAGGGGTAAAATTGGTACCTGTTAGGGCAGAGATGGTTTATGTGAATGATTAGCTTAGAGCGCTGGAACTCGCAGTACCTGCTGTATACTCCCCAGGGAGCTGAGATGGTTTAAACAGCCAATAAAGGATGATCTCAAATATATAGATAGTACAGTTTTCTAACAGCTGCAGTCCATCCAGGAAACATAAAAAATATATTGAGTCTCTTACCTTACGTTAAAACATGATAAAAATGGGTTTTCTCCAGAACGCTCTAAGCCAAATTCCTGCAAAACATGGGGTCAAACAAACCCGCGCGACAAAGGAATCGTGACGTCAGTGGCGGCTATTTGGTGTGGAAATGCCAAAGCTGGAGAACTGTGTTCAAAACCAATAGGGGAAATTCGGGGGTCATTATAATAGATAAGCCGTTTTTTACTCTCGGCTGAAAAAGCCACGCGGCCGGGTGCATTTTTGACTCGAGATACAATGTATGTATTCCTAAATGCAAATTTTGAGAGTAAAATGGTTATTAACCGGTATATCTGCGATGTCTATTTGGCCATAAAAAGGTAAAAGTTGACATATTGAGATCATCCTTTATTGGCTCTTTAAGGAATGAAACATAATGGGCCAGCGATCAAGGGACAATAACGTCAGAAGCACTTTGATATGCCCTTCGAGCTGAGCTAAATACTATATGCAAATTGATTATTATGAGTGAGTTACTGCCGAAAGGAAGGTATACATTTGGCAATCTCCAATAAAACTAATGGCAATAAAATGACTTGGTTAGAGGTACATCTTGTATCGAAAGCATTTTGAGACTTATTTCACTTTATAATGTAATAAGGTTGCTGTAAATCTCGCCTTCTCTGTTTCTCCGCTAGGTTGAGTTCCACCCTTTCTTAGTACAGACTGAACTTCAAGAATGGTGCAAAGCCAATGATGTACATCTACAGGCCTACACATCACTCAAGGGAGTAGAGGTATAATGTACTACTATTATACAAATATTGACTTCGCCTCGGGAAAATAGAACGCTCCGGGGATCACTGAGTCAATATTTGTTTTATAACACCCCAAACATTTCTAAAATTGTACTATTAAGTTACAGACCTGAATGCTTCAATCCACGCACGACACAAATACAGATTGCAAAAACTTTTACTGTGCTGCATGTAGTGTCATGTAATCCGAAATGGTTACAGACTATTAATTTATCATCCTCGTACACACAACGGACGTCTGGGTACTGCACGCCGTGTGATAGTCTTCGGACTAGCGCATGGCAAACCGATGCACTATCACACGGCAAACCAATGCACTATCGCACGACCGCCGTCTAGTAAAACTAAGACATATCATGTGACGTGCTCTAAACCAATGAAAAGGCAGAGTATTGGTAAGGGGTGTTATAAAAGTTTTATGGCTGATGAATGGTCTGTAGCACCAGACACAGTACTACATGTAGGCCATATTTTATAGCTTCTTAGTTTTGCTGGATTTAAACTAGATTTGAACCGCAATCCAACCCTAGATAATGAGTTTTTGGTTTGATTTGACAGCTTTTGAGTGACCCAGTCATTGTTACCATCGCAGAGCGTACAGACAGGACACCAGCCCAAGTCTTGCTTCAATGGGCGGTGCAACAAAATATAGGTATGTATGAAAATTGCCGCCCCAATCATCCTTAAACCTTCCTGCCTTTATCAGCACCACTACACAATTGTTGAATGTCATGAATGTGTTATTAATAATAATAACAATAATAATACTACTCTTTTATATATTGCCCTTTACACACCCGAAAGCTTTTCCAAAATTATTACCCCTGGTCACAGAGCCATTTAATTCAATCCTTAAACCATCTCAGCTCCCTGGGGAGTTTATAGCCTGTGCAAAAAAGTATGCGCTCCAAAGCTAAATCAAACACAAGAACCATCTCTGCCCTCACAGGTACCCATTTACCCCTGGGTGGAGAGAAGCAATTAAAGTAAAAGTGTTTGCTCAGGGACATGAGTGTCACAACTGAGATTTAAACCTGCACTCAGCTGAACAGAAACACCAGAGCTCGAGTTCGGTGCTCTAATCTGCTCGGCCACGACACGCCATGTTGTGAGGGGACCCACAGTGTTTTTACACCTGAGGGATCAGAGCAGATGGCACTCGAGGCAAAGCCGGAGGAAACATTCTACAAGTTTGTGTCGGGGTAATCATTTTAAAGGTACAATGTTGACCTTGTGTTTGTTCTACATTTTTTTCTGTCATATTCAATCAAGATAATGCAAAGACTTTTGGTTTTGAAAATCTTGTTTCAGGTACCATTCCAATGTCCACAAATCCAGAACACATCGCTGAAAATATCGGCGTGTTCCGAGATGGCACTACTGACTGGCTGACAGACAAAGACATCAGTGAGATTTCAAGGCTTCATCGAGGTGAAAAGTTTCGCTGGGATCCCTCTCACATACTATGAGTCTCTACAAATAGGTGGTAAAGTCGTTGCCGAGCAGTTAAGAGCACCGGACTTGAACTCTTGTGTTTCTGATCAGCAGAGTTACATGTATCATACTAACTTTGTCCTTCGAATGGGATATGACAATAAGCGTAACATAACATAACAATTTAAATTTATAAGGTGCAATTCCATCAAGATCATAGCACACTAGAGAGAAACTTACTTGGAAAAACATGAAAAAGGCGATTCTTACGGACTTCACGAAAAGCAGAAAGAGTATAAGATTCCCAAATGACAGCAGGGAGATTGTTCCAAATCATTGACCCAGCAACACTGAAAGCTTTTTGACCAAGAACGTTGTTTGCTCTAGGAACATTCAAGCGAGTGGCGTCAAGTGTGGACCGAAGAAATAGTGGAAGATTGTAATGTGACAGTAAAGTGGTAATACAGTATAAGGTGTAGTTTTGTTCAAGTACATGTATTTAAAAACAAGAAGAGCAATTTTATAAATTGATTAATTCCTTAATTTGTAGCCAATGAAGTTTCTCAAGTGATGGGGTAATAATTATGCTCTCTCAAGGTGGTGGAACATGTTAAACGAGCTGCACTACTTTGTAATCTTTGAACTCTGACCAATTCCGATGACTTGGCACCTAACAAAGTCCTGCGTCTTGGGATTGGTAGAGCATGTAAATGGACCTAGGACACAAGAGCAAGGACAAGTAAGGGTTAAACCCCGTTTTTTTTTCACAGAGCAATCACCCTTCATTACAGGTTTCCTAAGGCTTAGCCTTGATGAAGGCGCTCCAGCCAGCCGCGACCTGCAAAATCCCAGTCCCCATCATGGAATTCCGCCAGCGCACCCTCCCCTATACACAACACACAGTGCATAATACGTGCACAGCGTATGTACACATACGTACGATACATGCACGGTACATGTTCTTTGAGCCACACACACCAGGTTGAATACACGACCGTACTCGTGACTACGCTATACTGTTCTCGCTGTACAATGTACAGCACAAACAATGTACACGTTGTTCGTGTATACACTGCGTGCAGTTTTTGTCGCCGCGCGCCGGGCCGGGGCACACTACGCCAACAGCCTTGAATCAAGGCTACCTAAGGCTAAGCTTTCAAGCTACAATGTAGTTTCACTACCAGATATCTATAATACACAAATTGTCACACATGTATTTTGTGCAAGCACGTACATGTAGTTACCCAAAACCTCAGAATAAAAACATCATTACACCAGATTTTATAATGAATTATATTACAGTTTTATTAGTTAATTCATATTATGCGATCACTTCCACAAATTAAACACTCCAGGGAGTACAAAACATCTACAGCTTGGTGACATCACTGTAACCGTAACTTGTTAAAATGTTACATATGTTACCATAACCTAGAAATGCGAGTCACACATTTGATGCGGTAACACCTATAGCAATACAATACAATAACACCCCATGTTACTGTTACTAAAAAGTTGTTACCTCTCATACAAAATAGGTTTATTACTGTAACTTGTTGAAATGTTACATGCTACCATAACCTTACAATGTGCGTGACACATTTGTTGTTACTGTTACATGTCTACAACTTCAAAAAGTCTTTTCCTCTCGTACAAAACATGTTAATTTATTGTAGTCTATCCAATATTTTTCTCAACTGAGGTGAACATTTGTAGAAAGCCTTAAACATTGCGTCTAAGAAATATTTGTGCATGAAAATGAGTTAATTTACCACAGCAGTAAAGCCTATCTGACTGCAACGCTCGATATTTGGCCCTTAGAGTAAAACGTATGACTATTGAGTGAGTTCAAAGGCTGACCAACATGTACATTTAGTGGTTTGATTAACTTTCAGGTAATTTAATACAATTTATGCCGAGGGAAATATGAAGAATATCATGCCTAATTCATCTTTGCCAAAGAGCATTTGGTTTCTAGACAGCTAAATAAATATCGGCGTGTGCGTTTTATTTTTTTTTAAGAAGTCATGGTTTCTTCAACCCAAAATAATGTAAGCTGTTGTGTCTTTTTAGTTATCAGATTGTTTTCTTGAATATGACTTTATTTCGGAGGGACATATTTCGCTGAATTTTGTTTTCCTACATTATGTACGTGTATGAACATCAAAAAGAGTAGTTTTGTTTTTCTAGTACATGTTCATACTGTATGAACTTCAAAATCACTGGTAATTAAAGGAACACGTTGCCTTGGATCGGTCGAGTTGGTCTTTGAAAAGCGTCTTGTAACTGTTTGTTATAACATCGATATGGTTAGAAAGATGTTGTAAAAGTAGAATACAATGATCTACACAAATATGCCTCGAAATTGCGTGGTTTTCGTTTAACCTCGTCGACAAACATGGTCGGCCATTTATGGGAGTCAAAACTTTGACTCCCATAAATGGCCGACCGTGTTAGTTCGCGACGTAAAATGAAAACCGTGCAATTTTGAGTGATACTTGTGTGGATCATTATATTCTACTTTTAAAATATCTTTCTAACCATATGCATTTCATAACAAACTGTTTCAAACGCTTTTCATAAACCAACTCGTCCGATCCAAGGCAACGTGTTCCTTTAAGCTTGGAGACTAAAATAATGATTGGGTTATCCTAATCGATCATGTATAATGGCTTTAAATAATGACTTACTATTTTGTATTATTTGTTAATATTTGTTGATGCCCATGAAACATGTGAAATAATGCTAAAAAAAGAAGTCAGTTTAATACAATGTAGCAGACTTTGCTTTCAACTTCTGTTGTGAATGAATGGCTTGGAATGTACATGTAGATACCATCATACAGTTCTATCTTGCCTTTAACTACAGAAACATGCCATAGTATACATTAGTAAACCATCATAAAAACAAAACAGCCTTTGGCTGTAAGAATTACACAGCATTCAATGTCCTACGTGTACAAAAACAACTGAACCAAGCTATGTTGACAACTACTGCAGTGATGCATAGCTTTAAAGATAATGGCAGACTTTGATGCTTAAGTTAGAATGACATCCAAATTTTTTCGATTGATGATCAACCCAACTTGAGTTACTGGCCCAACTGGAGTACACTGTAGTTAAGCCTGTCCCAACTATAGCCACTTCTGTGGCTGGGACAGGCCCAGCTTTGTACTTTCCAAGTTGGGATGACAACAAAAGTTGGGCCGTAATGCTGAAAGCGACTACTTTACCAAGGTTTACAAAAAACACAATAACTAGAACTCTTCATGAATAAATATACGCACATAACTCGCCTACACCATGTAATTTACACCTAGTATAAAAAGATCTACAAAAAACCATATTAATGCAGTGTTACACAACGTGCATTTCTTCTATCCAAACAAATTATGAATTTCATTCTGGGCCCAACTTCATTGAGCTGCTTAACCAGAAAATTTTGCCTGACAACTGTCTGCTAAGCAGAAATGAGCAGGCTACCAGTCACAATTTGTACATGTGACATGGTAGTTTGGCTGGTAACCTTGTTCTGGTAAGCATACTTTTGTTGTGCTTAGCTTCTTTTTGTGCATAAGCAGCTCTATGAAATTAGGCCCTGTTCATGTTCTCTACAAAAACCGCCAATAATTATGCATCAAGACTACCTAGGGGAACCACACGCAGCATCAAAGCAGAGATTCAACATGTGGGGGACTTGTTCCCCTTGCGAGCTAATGTTCACATCAATGAGAGTATCAGAGGGACCTGACTAATGTCCTTCCTTGCTTCGCTGTGCGTATTTACTGAATAAGGAATGAGCGAAATGACTGCAACCAATCAGTTAAAATGTTCCACAAACTGGAATGCCAGAAGCTAACCATTGCTTGGTTGAATAGCTAACCAGTAACTACACTCTCTACATGTATTATCTGGTGGTGATGATGACCTTCTTGATTTACGTTGGACATAATGAATAAAAAGCACAAGTTTCCAAATCCCATAGTGACCACACTCTCCAACGTACTTAAAACTTGTCACACTGTAACAGGCTTTAAAACACCAGAGAAATTATTAATGGATACATGGGGCAACCCTAACAAATACAACATAGGAAACCCTAATGGGTACCTGTGTAACCCCAACAGTCACAGCTAGGGTAACCTAATAGGTACATGTACATGGTTAACCCTCACAGGTATGCAGGTAACCCTAACAAATACAACATAGGAAACCCTAATGGGTACCTGTGTAACCCCAACAGTCACAGCTAGGGTAACCTAACAGGTACATGTACATGGTTAACCCTCACAGGTATGCAGGCAACCCTAACAAATACAACATAGGAAACCCTAATGGGTACCTGTGTAACCCCAACAGTCACAGCTAGGGTAACCTAACAGGTACATGTACATGGTTAACCCTCACAGGTATGCAGGTAACCCTAACAAATACAACATAGGAAACCCTAATGGGTACCTGTGTAACCCCAACAGTCACAGCTAGGGTAACCTAACAGGTACATGTACATGGTTAACCATCACAGGTATGTAGGTAACCCTAACAAATACAACATAGGAAACCCTAATGGGTACCTGTGTAACCCCAACAGTCACAGCTAGGGTAACCTAATAGGTACATGTACATGGTTAACCCTCACAGGTATGCAGGCAACCCTAACACATACAACATAGGAAACCCTAATGGGTACCTGTGTAACCCCAACAGTCACAGCTAGGGTAACCTAATAGGTACATGTACATGGTTAACCCTCACAGGTATGCAGGTAACCCTAACAAATACAACATAGGAAATCCTAATGGGTACCTGTGTAACCCCAACAGTCACAGCTAGGGTAACCTAATACATGTAGGTACATGTACATGTACATGGTTAACCCTCACAGGTATGCAGGTAACCCTAACAGGTACAACAATGGTAACCCAAATAGGTACATTGCAGGTAACCTTGACAGGTACATTAAAACCTAACAGGTATGCCAAGGGTTGCAAGATGAGTACATGTACATTTGTAACCCTGATTGGTAGATACGTAACCCAAACAGGTACAATGGTAACCCACAACTGTACACAATATTAAACCCTTGGGTACATGGGTAAACCCTATAATGGGTGCATGAGTAAACCCATTGATACTATAAGTAACCCTACATGGATATTTCATTCACGTACATGTACATGTACATGTACAGTCATGACAGTAGTCCTTTCACAGCACCATGCAATACTCTATATCAGTTGCTTCATAAGCAGTACATAGCGTTAGGGTTGGAAGGAAATTTTTCACAAGGCTGGAATAACAATCTTGTCTGGGAAAAGCCGAACTAAAGTGTGACCAATGCACAAGCCACTGTTAAGTTTCTTACACATACATTGTAGCACCAGAAACAAATTATACTTTAACTAAAGTACCTTGTAAACCCGGGTTGAAAGTAAAAAGGGTGAAAACATTGTATAAGAATTGTTGACGCAAGCATTATTCTGTGTTTTACAGTGAATGAGTTGAAGAAGAAAAAAAACTTAATTCCAGAAGCAAATTTGCAGAAAAATTTTAGACAATATTTTGGATTATAAATCAGAAACAGACTCTAGTAAAATATTGTTCTTGGATTTTTCTTGATTTACATAAATTGTACATTTCTTCATGCACGCCCTTCTTGTAAATAAATTGAATCTGAATCCTTAACTTTTTGTGCGAAATCATTTTTTTTCTTAGGAAGGTTATATTTTTCATAAATGTAAAGGTTGCAATTTCATGAAGCAGATAAAAGTACTTAACATTTTATTCTTCTGCTGAGCAAAGATTAACAGGGAACCAGTCACAAGACACACTACATGTACATGGTATTTAGGCTGGTAACCAGTTTCTGCAAAGCGAGATTTCTCTAAGCGAACAGTTATTATTTCTTAAAGGGACATTACAGAATTGGTAAGAAATTATTTTTTGTCTAAGATCACAGATTTACATAAAAATTATACGAACTAATGACGATGATAGTAGAAAACATCCCTTGAAATATTTCCGTCTGAAATGTCATATTTGATGAGAAATAAATTATAAAACTAATTTCCCGTTTGGAGTTTATTTATCACTCAGAGAGGGCTATTTTGAACTTTTTTAAATCGATGTCATGAAAAATATGTATTGTCGGTTTTACACTATTTTCTCAAGACCCAGATGGCTGATCGATCTCAAACTTCTACAGGTTTGTCAATTTATGTAAATGGTTGATTACATTAAGTGCTTACACAGCCAGCAACTGTTTTGTTAGCAAAAACCAATCCTGTAATGTTACCCCAACAGCTTCATGAAATTGGGACCGAACCATAAATGTTTGGACCTGAACAAAAAAGTGGCCACAGAACCATCAGATAAGATGCTGTTAACAAAGTACTAGATTTTCACTTAAAAGACAGTGGACACTATTGGTAATTGTCAAAGACTAGTCTTCACAGTGTACCTCAACATATGCATGAAATAAAGAACCTGTGAAAATTTGAGCTCAAGCGGTGGTCGAAGTTGCGAGATAAAAATGAAAGAAAAAACACCCTTGTCACACTAAGTTATGTGCTTTCAGATGCTTGATTTCGAGACCCCAAATCCTAAACTTGAGGTCTCGAAATCAAATTCGATGAAAATTACTTCTTTCTCAAAAACTATGTCACTTCAGAGGGAGCCGTTTCTCACAATGTCTTATACTATCAACCCTAACCCATTACTCGCAATCAAGAAAGGTTTTATGATGATAATTGTATTGAGTAATTACCAATAGTATCAGCTGCCTTTAACCGGTACTTTGTACTACATGTAAACTTCTCTGTTAAATGAAGGAATACAATAAATAAATATATATCCAATGATAACAATTGTCGGCAATAAAGGTAATTTGGTGCATTGAACATTTCAAATAAACACTAATTTGATATGATACACTTTGCAGTTGTTCACTTATTGTTTCCTTTTCTAGTATTGTTCTCTAAACCATTAATCTATAGTTTCACAAATTTACTTTGATGACAAATAACCAAGGTATAAAAAACCAATACTGGGAAGCACTTTGAATAGGTAATACATGATGATGCAACCCATAATAGTCAATGGCTAGAGTGAAAAACAAAATGCTGACAGTTTCCGTTAAAGGCAATGGACACTGTTGGTAATTACTCAAAGTATTTGTTAGCATACAAACTTACTACAACGGAGAGCTGTTGATAATATATAACATTGTAAGAAATGGCTCCCTCTGAAGAAACATAAAGTTGGGAAAGGTTATTTCTCACTCAAATATTCAAAGATTTCAGGCCTGAAGCCTTCTTAAGGCATCTGAAAACACACAAAAAAATGTGTGCAACAAGGGTGTTTTTTTTTCTTCTCATTTCTCTCCTCTTTTGCAAATTCGATGACCAAGTGAGCCAAAATTTCCACAGGTTTGTTATTTTCATGCATATGTTGGGATACACCAAGTGAGAGTACTGGCCTTTGACAATTACCCAACATGTCCAGTGCTTTAAAGAAAAAAATGAAAAAAATGAAATATAAATCTAAAACATGCCTCTTCTTTTGTTGGGTCTTGCATCGAAATATCCTACCATAATGATGCACAAACATTTACAAAGAAAACCAAAACCTGAAAGGTTTAAGAAACAGTGCCACTTTTATCTTATCTTAGCCTTTGTGATTTTTCCTAAACTATAACCAAAACTAAAAAGTTGGCAAATTCAGGACTTATTATAGACAATGTGGCTAGGTGGAAAACCAAGCAATGTAATGGTAAGTATAGACTCTTGCTACCTACTTTATGCGTAATATGAAGTTAAACAGAAATGCTTATTAGGCTATAATCCTATTTCGTATTAATAACTTTCTTTAGAAAGACTTCCAGATTTAATTATACGGAAGCATTTTGGTATTTGGCAAACATTTCCTAAAAAGACAACTTTTCTTTCTTTCACAAAACCGTGATAGAAACATTACAATGTATTTGAAATGGTGTTATAACATTTTGCCTGAATGCTTGCTTAAAGGATTTTGACACATTTTGAAGATCAAGTTTTTGGACATGTCATGAAGTTTCAGCTTCATCAGTTGTCAAGTTTTTTAGTAAAAAAAAAAAGTGAAAACCACGTAGCAATGTTATCATGAAAGTCGCATTAGTCCGCTGTACATGCTTCAATAATTTTCGTCTTACCGAGATGCAAATTATTTTTGCGACATTGTTTTCCACTCAAAACTACAGCACCTCAGCAAGTAATATTTCAAGGAAAGCTTTTAACCATCATTATCTTTAAATCGTGTAAGTTTAATGTAAATCTATGGAAATTTGTGTCGTTTGCAAGAGGCAACTTTGATTAATTATGTTAAACATGTTAAAAACAACTGAACTAAATGCCTGCTTGGCTCAAATTAAAACCTGTGTGTTTGCAATGGGAGACTTTTTGACAGTCCCTTTTCACAGTTTTCGCCAGAAGTGCACACGCTCAGACCTAGGCGCGCATTTTACCGAGCATATGCGCGCCCGCTTTAAGTCGCAAAAAGGGATCATTATGTCTGCTGCAACCAGGCAATGGCCGCTCAAAAGGAACGCTGGCAACACCTTTTACAAAGAGAGCTGTGTTTACCAAGGTACTACAAAAACGAGCTGGGTTTTTTTCTAGGTAAAGTAACAGCAACATTAAAGAGTGGGGAGGATTGGGGGGGGGGGGGGTTGCAGGGATGTTTCATTTTACATGTGCTATACACGAACCATGTACAGAGAAGTTACGTTCTGTCCAACTACAATTAAGGATTAGAATTTTAAAAGAGTTTTTAACTTATACATGTACTGTTTGCTGTTCATAGAAGCTAATATTTAAGAACATCAAAGTTTAAGTTACATCTGTTTCTCAAGCTTGGAAATTGTATATTAATTACCGGCAATTCTATGTTCTTGGAAGCTCTTTCTTTGTGAGGTTGAATTCCAATAGACCGATCCATTAAGCTCCGTCCCCTTGTGAATTGATCAATCACAACGCTGCACGCAATGAAGGTCCGACAAATAAGGTCCGACAGGCGTGCGCGTATGCTTGGCGCGCGCAGCAGATTGTGCAGAAAGGCATTGGAGAGGCTCACGTGTTCTTGCTCACACGTGCGTCGTGGGCGGAGCCTAATGGATTTGTCTGTTGTGGTAGCACTCAAGGCAAGTCCTAGGACTAGTCCCAAGTTAGGACTATCTTTGTGAAATCGACCCCTAAGGTAGGTTTCACATAGAGTTAAGACTAGTCTTATCTCTCTCAAGTTAGGACGAGTTACTCGTCCTAACTTAGGACTAGCCTTATGCTTTTAATAACTCCTAAAGAGTCCTAGGACCAGTTCCATGTTAGGATTATCTTTGTGCAATCGACCCCCGTACCTAAAGGATTACCCTAAACCTTATTTTCCTGTTGCATGTATCTTTCTGGGCTCTGATGAATTCAGGGCCCATTTCCGTACAGCTGACATCAGTCAATATGCCTTTAACAGCTTTAACAAAGACTCTTTGTTTTGCTGTGCAACACTGATCCCCCCAAGGGTCCAGTCGTCAGAATACCAGGGTTTAAACTTGTTACCGAACTGTGTGCTCTAATCTTAGCTGATGCTTTTCTGGAGTTTTGCTACGTTGATCCCACAAGCCTCTAAGACCAGTCATCCTATTACCAGGGTAAAACTTGTTACCGAACTGTGTGCTCTTATCTCAGCTGATGCTCCTCTGGCGTTTTGCTACGTTGATCCCACAAGCCTCTAAGACCAGTCATCCTATTACCAAGGTAAAACTTGTTACCGAACTGTGTGCTCTAATCTTAGCTGATGCTTCTCTGGAGTTTTGCTACGTTGATCCCACAAGCCTCTAAGACCAGTCATCCTATTACCAGGGTTAAACTTGTTACCGAACGGTGTCCTCTAGTTTTATCTGATGCTTCTCTGGCGTTTTGCAAAATCTTTCCCACAAGCCTCTAAGACCAGCTGTCACATTACCAGGGTTGAACTCAAAACCAAACTCATGTGATCTATTCGTTGCCGACACTTCTCTGAATGTTTGCGCAGCGTCGATAGCTAGCAGTAGTCACTTGATGCAAGTTGGACTGTTTTATAAAATATTGAATGAAAAATGACCAAGCGAGGGGGTACTTCCATCACTTGATCAGACTCAGCTTGCCGCTTTTGAGTTTCTCAAGTCGCTTGTTCAGGTGGCTATTCTCTGTTTCAATTTCTTCGTATTTATCTCTTAAAGTACGGATCTGGAAAAAAAAAGAGCAAAAAATGTATGAATTATTTGGTTTACATGAATCTAAACAGTATTGTAAAATATAATTCAAAGTGTTCTAGACATAAACAGTGTAAGCTATGCCTGATTAACATGGATACAAATTTGGTAAAGAAAAGTACCTTTATCTATTTTCTAGGATATCTAGACTTTATAACTATTATAATAATCAAATACTTAAAGGCACTGTAAACATTTGGTAATTATCAAAGACCAGTGTTTTCACTTGGTGATCCCATCATAACCATAAAATAACAAGCCTGTGAAAATTTGGGCACAATTGGTCATCGAAGTTGCGAGAAAATTATGAAAGAAAAAACACCCTTATTGGACGAATTTATCTGCTTTCAGAAAGGAATAAAAGACTTCTAGCTAGCAGTCTTTTATTATTTTAGTGAGAGATTACCTCTTTCTCAAAAACTATGTTACTTCAGAGGGAGTCGTTTCCCAAAATATTTTATACTATCAACAGCTTTCCAATGCTTGTTAACAAGTATGTTTTTAAGTTTTAATATTTGTTAATATTTGTAAATACCAAACGTGTACCTTCCCTTTCAAGCCTACAAATCCAAGATAGAAAAAACCTCATGAGGCTTACAGAGCAAAAAACAAACAAAACAACTAAAGCAACATAACAATATGTGTACATTAACAGCAACCAAGATGCACTCAGTGACATAACAGAATTTGCATTGTCAGTCATAATTATTATTACAATAAACACACACACACACTGCAAGATAATGTCACCAAGAGCCACATATTATATCAAAAAGCATGATTGTAATCTACATCTGTGTTTCGTCATATACTTGAAGGTTTGGTTTGGCTTCTGGGTCACAGTCCATGAGTTTTCAATTCAATCAACATTTATGTCATATTGGTGAAAAACAGAGAGTAATAAACAAGTTAAAGGCACTGGACACTATTGGTAATTGCTCAAAATAATTGTCAGCATAAAAACTTACTTGTTAGCGATGATTGGAGAGCTGTTGATAGTTTCAGGCATGCAACTGCCCGATGAAAAAAAAAGAGGAAACTTTTCGAGACCCACAATGGTACCCTAAAAAGTGTTGAGGTTTTTTATGCTCTTAGGTTCATTGTTAGCATGTAAGACAAAGTGGAGTGTTTCATACAACTAAAATAACATGGAAAAAACACCTTGCCTATGTATGCACCGTAATTCGAAGGTGGCAAAACATTGGGAGTTGATTAAGTAGAGGAAAACTAACTATTGTTGTCCAGGTAATTATGAAATTTGCATAAAATTATTATCCCCCCCCCCAAAAAAAAAAAAAACCTGGGAAACAATAGTTACTTTTCCTCAACTTAATCAACTCCCGATGCTTTGCCACCTTACAATGGTCGGTGCGAGCCACTTGTCGCCGCTTGCCGTCGTTAAATCTCCCTCTTGCACACCACACAATATGCCATTCCTGGCTTGTCCACTTTCCGGACGGTTTCGGAGAGCAGTTTACCGTCTACGTCTTTTTTTTCCCAACCAGAACCACTTCCAGGTAGTTTTTACTCCTTTATCTATGGCTTTAATTTGGCCAGGTACCACTCGGTACCGCTCTAAAATATAATTTCTTTTGGATGTCATTTTGACGGACGTTTGAAGATGCGACTGTTTCGTAACGCAATGTGAGACAAGCACACAGTATACATGTACGTTTGGTAATTAACTCACACACACATACATGTACAACACGTGTATACTATTGCAAAATAGCGGGACCAGACGAAGACACGACCTTAGACTCATTTCAAGGCTGTATAATAACTTGGTTTAGCACACAACTCGCCCGCGCCACGGGGTGCGTTCCACTGTTCCAGATTTTTCGATCGTAAACACGGCTATTAATGACCGCACGCAGTGTGTAAACGTATGCATTGCTTGCTGTGGGCTTTATATTGACCATGCAGTAGAATGGATTGCGTACCGAGGCAGAGGCCAGACCATGCGTTACGATGCATTGTTGAATTTATCTTAAGATCGCGCTAACCGCGGAATGTATTTTTTTAGCGCTAATCATATTTTTAAAAACGCGGAATTCCGCGGAAACGCGGAAGAGTTGCATGCCTGTAGTTTAAAACATTTTGAGAAACGGCTCCCTCTGAAGTACTGCGTTTCCGAGAAGTTATTTCTTACTAAAATATTTTAATTTGATTTTGAGACCTCAGAATTTGATTTTTAGGTCTCGAATTCAAGCATCTGAAAGAACACAACTTCGTGTGACAAGGGTGTTTTTTCTTCCATTATTATCTCGCAACTTCAAACGACCAATTGAGTTAAAATTTTCACAGGTTTGTTATTGTGTGCATATATTGAAATACACCAAGTGAGAAGACTGGTCTTTGACAATAACCAAAGGTGTCCAGTGTCTTTAAGTGCAATTATAAAAGAAAAATAGTTGTGAAAAGAAAAAGAAAATAGTTTTATGTAATGGATATGGAGCAAACCAATGTGGGAGCATTTACAGACACCACAAAGGCTTCTCTTGAAATGCCTGACAAATACAAAACTTAAGAAATTACAGCCAAAATAAAAGCGACAAACGAACAAAATATTAACAAATAAAAAGACAGATGGTATAAGGCAAAAAATAGTTTAATGGCCTGACGTTTCCATTTTGGGCTGACATGGCTAAGAGCACTGAATTCAAACTCTGTAGTTCTGATCAGCAGAGTGTGGGTTCGAATCCCCAGCCGTGACACTTATGTCCTTGAGCAAGACACTTAGCCATTGCTTCGTCCTTCGGATGGGACGTAAAGCCATTGGTCCCATGTGTTGTGTAACGCATGTTAAAGAACCCAGTTCACTTATCGAGAAGAGAAGGGGGTTCGCCCTGGTGTTCTTGGCTGTGGCTGCTGTATGCGCCGTAGCACCTTGTAAACCCTTATACCGTGCTAAATAATTGGGTCTCAGAATGCATCACCTCAATAACCTATCTTTCTGAAAGTTTGTAAATACTCAGCGTCTTGAGTACATTGTTGAAAGATACGTGCGCTATATAAGAATTTGATATTATTATTATTATTTGGTTTCTTGGTCAGAAATAAAAAATTCTAATGATAATAAGGCCCTGCGCCGCTCGTACCTCTCTTTGGAGTTTACGTCGTTCCTGTTTGAGCTCCTCTTCGACCTTCTCTGCTGTTTCAGACGAGGCCTTGCATCGTTTGAGTTGACTTTCTAACCTCATTACCTACAAGACAACAAAAAATAAATATTTTTGTTTATTAGTTTATAATACTGCGTAAATCCCTATATACATGTATGTTTGTTTAAAGGCAGTGGACACTATTGGTAATTAATCAAAATAATAAGCATAAAACCTTTCTTGGTGACGAGTAATGTAGAGAGGTTGATGGTATAAAACATTTTGAGAAACGGCTCCCTCTGAAGTACCATAGTAGTCAGGCAGCTTATGACCATATTTGAGATGGATGTGGACGTTCCGGACAAAAGCACCAAATTTTGTCCATGTGTTCCTTAATACCTAAGCTTTGCATTTTTGATAGGAACCACCTCACCAAGACGTATTATGGCGGCCATCTTGGATTTCCAAGATGGCCGCCATTTAAAAACCTGTTTTTGCCAGTATCTCACCTCCTGAGTCACCTAGGATCACAATTATGGTGTCTAGATATACATTTCCATGGTCAAGGAATACATCTTCACCACTTAGAAAAGCAACAGTGCTTTATTTCCTTTGTATGGCGGCCATCTTGCATTTTTAAGATGGTAACCATATGAAAAACCCATATTTGCCGGTATCTCGCCTCCAAAGTCACATAGAATCACAAATAGTGTGTCCAAATATATATTTCCATGGTCAATGGATCCAACTGTACCACTCAGAAGAGCAGCAGTGCCTTCTTTCTTTTATATAGCGGCCATCTTGGGTTTTCAAGATGGCCGCCATATGAAGAAAACACATATTTTATCAATATCTCACCTTCTAAATCACTTATAATCACAATTATGGTGACCAAATATACATTTTCATGGTCAAGGAATCTAACTGTACCACTCAGAAGAGCAGCAGTGCCTTCTATCTTGGGTTTTCAAGATTAACGTCATGTGAAGAAAACCCATATTTTTTATCAATATCACACCTAAATCACTTATAATCACAATTACAATTATGGTGACCAAATAATATACATTTTCATGGTCAAGGAATCCAACTGTACCATTTAGAAGAGCAGTGCTTTCTTTCTTTTATGTAGTGGCCATCTTGGGTTTTCAAGATGGCCGTCATAAGAAGACAAAAACGTATTTGCCAATATATCACCTTTAAGTCACTTAGAGTCACAATAATGGCTTCTTAATATATATTGTTATGGTCAAGGAGTGCAACTGTACCACTTGGCAAAGCAGGCCATTGATCACTTTCAATATTGCTGCCAAGTATAAACCCATTCAATATCTCACCTCCTTCGTTCGTTGATCTGGATCACAAATTTGATATTTGACAACTTGGGTCATACCCCACCTAGTACAACTGCAAAAGGTTAAATTTCATAGCACACTGGTCCAGACGTGGCAGGTGATTTGATGGCATTGTCTTGGCCAGATAATAGTAGATCTGGGCCAGGTATGATGTTAGATCTGAGCTAGGTCTGGCAACACAAGGTGAGATGTTGTTAGATCTGAGCCAGGTCTGGTTACACCAGGTGAGCATCTAGTGCACATTCTTGATTGGCTGTCGAGAGTCCATGTCTCGGCTCCTTACAGAAGTACAGACTCAACTGTGGCAACTGTTGATGTCACCGTGGAGACCTCACCCGCCTCATGCCATGAAGTGCCTTCCATGCCAAGACTCTCCTTACTCTTAAACTACTTATTGTACAGTATGATACGTCTAGTGACCTTAAACATGTAAATGAAACAAAAGAGGGGTTGAGCCAGAAGAGAGGCAATGGAGATCCCCAGATTATAAGTTGTTGCAGCATGCAACACGAGTTGCCTAAAAGATTGGAGTGACAGCAGAGTGAAAAAACCCACACATTCCAGTGACTGAGGATGGACTCTCGTTCGAAATATTGGCTGGAGTTCTGCAAGGCGACACGCTGGCTCCATTTCATTGCACTTGACTACGCCCTGAGACGAGCCCTCAAAGAACACGAGGATCTAGGCTTCACCATCACCCCAAGAAAGTTTAGAAGAATCGGCCTAGTGACCCTCTCCGACCTAGACTTCGCAGATGATATAGCCCTACTGTCTGACAACATCATAGAGGCGCAAGAGCTACTCAGCAGAGTTGAGTCGGAGTGTGAGAAGGTTGGTCTCCATCTCAATGCCAAGAAGACGGAGTATATGGTATACAACATTGGGGATCATGCTCCGCTAAAAGACCTTAGGAGGTTCATCACTAAAGGAGGTGGACGACTTCAAGTACCTCGGCTCCACGATGCAGACAACAGAGAAAGACATCAATGTCCATAAGGCGCTTGCATGGAAAGTCCTCCATGACATGAAGAAGATCTGGACATCTCAGCTCCCAAATGGTTTAAAGCTGAGATTCTTTCATGCGGTAATAGAAACCATCCTGCTGTATGTGTGTGAGTCTTGGACTCTCAACAAGGCCATGACCAAATCTATCAGTGGTTGCTACACCAGGATGCTACAGATGGCATAGAATGTCTCCTGGAGGGATCACATCACCAACCTTGAGCTGGTCACTGTCTACGGCACCCAGAGCTACCAGCCAATAAAGTCATCGTGTGGGAGCCCACTCACGGCAGGTGCGGCCCTAGAAGACCCACCAAGACTATGCTAAAGACCCTGCTTGAAGACGCAGAAGTAATCAACAAGGAGGAGCTAATCAGCTGTATGCAGGATAGAGTTGTGTGGCGTGTCAGACATAGAGCCTGACTCAAACATGCTGCAACGCGACAACTTGGGTCGACTGAGTGAGTGAGTGAGTGAGTGAGTGAGTCTCGATGATGACAGCCAATTATTGGTTCCTAGGGGACTTTTTTTACCTGGTGCTTTCAAGGCCTTCATTAAACCTTAAAACTCCCAGATGGCCACCATAAAAAAGAAAACATTGCTGCTGTTCTATTTGTATGCATTAGCCATGCAAATGTATGTATTTGACGTGACTTATAGGTTACATGTAGATCTTGAAAACCCAAGCTAGCCACTATATATAACAAAGAAGGTACTGCTGCTCTTCTGAGTGGTACAATTAGATTTATTGACCATGATAATGTATATGTGGTCACCATAATTGCGGTTATAGGTGATTTAGAAGGTGAGATATTGATAAAATATGTGTTTTCTTCGTATGGCGGCCATCTTGAAAACCCAAGATGGCCGCTATATAAAAGAAAGAAGGCACTGCTGCTCTTCTGAGTGGTACAGTTGGATCCATTGACCATGGAAATATATATTTGGACACACTATTTGTGATTCTATGTGACTTTGGAGGCGAGATACCAGCAAATATGGGTTTTTCATATGGTTACCATCTTAAAAATCCAAGATGGCCGCCATACAAAGGAAATAAAGCACTGTTGCTTTTCTAAGTGGTGAAGATGTATTCCTTGACCATGGAAATGTATATCTAGACACCATAATTGTGATCCTAGGTGACTCAGGAGGTGAGATACTGGCAAAAACAGGTTTTTAAATGGCGGCCATCTTGGAAATCCAAGATGGCCGCCATAATACGTCTTGGTGAGGTGGTTCCTATCAAAAATGCAAAGCTTAGGTAATAAGGACCACGTGGACAAAATTTGGTGCTTTTGTCCGGAACGTCCACATCCATTCGCTAAGCTGCCTGACTATAGTTTTCGAGAAAGAAGTAGTTTTCCACGAATTTTATTTCAAGACCTCAGACATGTCAGATTTAGAACTTGAGGTCTCGATATCAACCATCTAAGCGCACACAACTTCATGTGACAAGGGTGTTTTTTTCTTTCATTAATATCTCGTAAGTTCAATGACCGATTGAGCTCAAATTTTATGCATATGTTGAGATACACCAACTGTGAAGGCTAGTCTTTGACAATTACCAATAGTGTCCAGAGTCTTTAAATGCGCTGAACAACAAAATATTTACAACAAAAACCAAGATAATAAACTTGAAAAGATGAGTTTTGAACAGAGACTTGAAGTTACCCACATGTTTAGCTCTCTTAAAGGCAGTGGACACTATTGGTAATTACTCAAAAATAATTATTAGCATAAAACCTTACTTGGTAACGAGTAATAGGGAGCTGTTGATAGTATAAGACACTGTGAGAAACGGCTCCCTCTGAAGTAACAAAGTTTTCGAGAATGAATTATTTTTCCACGAATTTGATATAGTATAGTGTCCAGTGTCTTTAAGCGTCACTGAGTGACGGATATTAGTGCTATTTAAGAAGCCACTTTTATTATAAACAAGGGATACTTAAAGGCAGTGGACACTATTGGTAATTTTCTTCAAATTAATTATTAGCATAAAACCTTACTTGGTAACAAGTAATGGGGAGACGTTGGTAGTATAAAACATTGTGAGAAACAGCTCTCTCTGAAGTGGAGTAGTTTTAGAGAAAGAAGTATTTTTCTGAGAATTTGATTTCGAGACCTCAAGTTTAGAATTTGAGGTCTCAAAATCAAGCATCTGAAATACACAACTTCATGTGACAAGGGTTTGTTTTTCTTTCATAGTTATCTCGCAACTCCGACGACCGATCAACTCAAATTTCCACAGGCTTGTTATTTTTTGCATATGTTGAGATACAGTAAGTGAGAAGGCTGGTCTTTGACAATTACCAATAGTGTCCACTGGCTTCAAAGGCAAACATTCTGCATTAAGTACTGTGTGTCCCTCCATTTTGATTTGTACTTACATGCCCTTCTAGTGTTTGCAATTCTTGTTCAGCTTTCTGGTACTTGAATCTGTATTCGTTGACTTGCCGACTGGCTTCTCCTGCAGAGACCACAAAAATAGTATGATTACCAACATTAATTTATACAGGGTAGCCCCAACAGTGTCAAAACACTGTTCTCCCTGAGGGCCCTGTAGAAAAAGCTATACAAAGAACAAGGAGATACATTTAAAGACAATGCACATGTACCTGTAGGCCTACAAGAATCAACAAAATCATTTATGTCTTTTCAAACTACGATTGCTAGAATTAAGACCATGCTATTGTCTTGTGTCCTCCTACACTAATCACAAGTTTTGTTTTTCTTATTATTGTATGTTTATACATGTATGTAACCTGAACACAATTCGGCCTTTTGGCTGCAATGTTTGATTTTTAATAAACCAGTAATAATACTAATAATATTAATAATAATAATAATAATAATAATGGTAGTTATTTATCAGTATAATGCATTACATCTACATAGACATTAATAATGTGTACATGTGCAATTATACTGAAACATATCACAAAATATGACCACAAATCATTCATGCAGATGATACTGAAAACAAAACAGAAAGACCAAAATATTAATTCTCGTCTCTCATGTCAAGAAATTACAACCACAATGAAATCAATACAAAGAAAAATGCACACAATGAAAGTATTCAAGACACAATCAAAATCAATAGAAAGAAATAATTACACAAGGAAAATATTTACATTCACAAAACAAAGATACAATGATACATACACAATTAAGATAATCAATTCAATTCAGATAAATTCAAATAAATTCAATTCAAATCAATTCAGTTCAATATAATATAATCATCACATTTAACATTAAAAACATGAAAATTGTTAGACCATTGACAGTGTGTATGTACCTTTCGATACAAAAACACAAAGATAAATGTATAAAATACACAAAGACAGAGATATTTCAACCATCTACAAAATGATAGGGAGATAAACACAAAATTAAAAACTACCAAAGCCATGAAAGTAAAGGAACAATAAAAAAAGTACAAAGGAGGCCTACAAACATTGTCAGGGATGCCAGCAAACCAGGAACAACAGAAAGGGAACAAAAAGCAGGGGGTTTATCTTTTGAATTTAGAGTTGAACTCACAACCACAATTAAACCAAAATGATACAAAGAAATCTTTACAGAATGAGAGATATGAAAACTTACTTTGAATGTCTAGCATCTCTATATCAGGCCCATTGAAGGAGGTGCTCTGATGCGGCCGTCGCTTCTCCGCTGTGGCTACTTTCTCTTTCTCTTCTTCTAAATCAATTTCTAATCTTCTTATCTATAATAATAAATGATAATAATAATAATAACAATAAAGACTTGTAATGCGCACATATCCACCCTGCTGAGTGTTGAAGGTGCAGTCAAACCAAAAACAACAACAAAAACAGACACAACAAAGTTAGTCCTTAAAAACCTGTGACATACATGACATGAGATAAGTTTTTTAAGATAATAGATTTGAAAATTGTGGTATAAAGACAAGATCTCATCCAGACTTGCAAGTTTTTTTTCCTTATAGGCTTTTGCAGACCAAGCTTTTGGCCTTGACAAGAATTCCTACTCACTCTGAATAAAGATGTACATGTACATGTACATGTAAATAAACAAGTTTCAGCTGCATTGGTTGTAAAGTTTTTGAGGGAAAACAGGGTGAAATTGACAAACAATGTTCTCAGGAGTCACGTAAATGCGGTGTACATGCTAAAATAATTGTTGTCTCACTGAGATTAATATTCTTAAAGGCAGTGGACACTAATGGTAATTGTCAAAGACTAGCCTTCACAGTTGGTGTATCTCAACGTATACCTGTATACATGAAATAACTAACCTGTGAAAATTTGAGCTCAATCGGTCATCGAACTTGTGGGATAATAATGAAAGAAAACAAACCCTGTCTAGCGAAGATGTGTGCGTTTAGATGCTTGATTTTCGAGACCTCAAGTTCTAAATCTGAGGTCTCAAAATCAAATTTGTGGAAAATTACTTCTTTCTCAAAATCTATGCCATATCAGAGGGAGCTGTTTCTCACAATGTTTTATACCATAATCCTCTCCCCATTACTGGTTACCAAGAAAGGTTTTATGCTAATAATTATTTTGAGTAATTACCAATAGTGTCCACTGCCTTTAAGGGAACCTTTCCACCATTATTATCTTTGGACTGTGAAAGTTTAATGTAAATTGGTGGAAGTTTGTGTTTTGTGGCGTACATAAAGTACCTAAATCCTTTAAAGGCTTTGGGTACTTTTTGTAACACAAAACACAATGTCCACAGATTTGCATTAAACTTACACCGTTTGAAATTAATGATAGTAGAAAACATACCTTAAAATAGTAGTTGCTGAGGTGCTATAGTTTTTGAGAAATGAGTAAACAATGTCATGAAAATACGTTTTTACATGCTAAAATAATTTTCGTCTCATGATCACTGAGACGAAAATTATTTTCATGACATTGTTTTACTCATTTCTCAAAAAGTACAGCACCTCAGCAAGTAATATTTTCAGGGAAGCTTTCTACTATCGTTATCTTCAAACTGTAAGTTTAGTGTAAATCTGTGGACATTGTGTTTTTTGTCCTACAAAAAGTACATCTGACCCTATAAATGAACTTACTCTTTCTAGGAGTTCCTTTCTTTCCTCGACGAATTTCTTTAGCCGAACATCAAGAGGTCCATCCCCAACAACCTCTAGGAGTTCTGCTGCCTCTGGTGATACAACGACTATCGTCCCGACTTTGGGAAGTTTGGGTCTGTGTGACGTATCACTCTCGGTGATGTCATCGTCTGAGAGACGTTCGTCATTGCCAACCAGGAGAAGACCGTTTTCCTGAAAATTAATAATAATAATAATAATCTGGTTCAATTTCTTGTCTTATTCCAAAAAGAGTATACCCCATTACCCTGGGGAAGGTTTACAACAATATTTAAAATATATACAAATTGCAGTTTACACCATAACATAACGTCCGTCGATATCGGTTTTTTCCCATAACCGATATATCGAAAATTTAATATCGAGTATACTCGATATATCGAGTATTTCCCGTGCGCAAGATGAAGCCTAAAAACAGCACTTGGTATACTCATGGAGAGTAGAAATATATATACCGTAGACTGACAGTTTAATAGGGTTACATTTAAACCTGTTTTTGTCTGATCCCCGAACTTGTTTGTAGTTCAAAAATTTCAAATTGCGTAGTCCCGCGCCCGATTATTTCTGGTTTTACAACAAAGTATGATCGCCGCTACCGCTGGCTTGGCCAATTGGTGAAAGCTCACCACAATTCTCGATTCGTGATTGGCCATGATTGGCCGTCTCAAAATGACACAGAGCCTTTGTGAGTTGCGTGACTCGCCAACATTAAGGTGTGTCAGTTGCCGATGCATTGACGTAGAAGTGTCAATCAAGTTGTTCGACGGGCGCGCGGACTACCCTTACGGTCAGTGTTTACGGTTGAAAATGGTTGAGATAATCATCGAAAAAAAATCACCTGAAAGTCCCGCAAAACACAGACCTATACCACTCCGCGATCACAATATACAACGCACGCAGCATGCAGTCACATAGTCTCCAATAAAGGCTCGTAGTCTTTTTACTTTGCATTCTATAACAAAGGCAAGAAACATTGAATGCTAGAACGCCCTCTATTGCCGAAATAACGCAGTGCATCACGCGTTGCCGCCTTGACAAAAGACTGCACGTGTCTGTGCATGCAATGGGCAAACGGGTTTTCCCCCCAAATTGCAATAACCATACACGCTGGTGTGCACGCTTAAACCGTACAACAGCATAGTCTTCGCTGGTACGCACGCAATAGCCGCCGACAGCATGGTCTGCTAAGCATATAGTTCCTTGGAAATGTTAGCTTGTTTACCGAAAACAACACAACGTGTAGGCTTTATTTGACCAAAATGACGCCATTACGATACCTTGGATTGATAGAAAGATTATTTTACTGTATAACGTAAGATTGTTTTCTTCCTTGTTTTGTTTTGTCTTGTTGATTCGGGGAAGTTTTAGCGGGGTGAAGACGCATTGATTTTGATCACATGCGCAATGGGAAGTTGCATCTTAAACAGCCGATGGGGCAGCAGCGGCGGTTTCTTTTGAGGTTTTACCGAGCGCTCGCCACAGGGTCGTGAACTTCTGCGGCGGGCCGGCGTCTGATGGCGAAAACACAAAGAACAAGCAGACATACTTGGTTGTAAAACGTATTTTATTTAATAGGGCAACTCAAAATGATGAAACTACATAACGACGACGGCTTTTCTAATACTCAAACACAGATTTCTTTTAAATAATCGGACACTCTTTTGGTATTTTCGATATCATTTAGGAACATCGAAATTTTCAAAACATCGAAATTTTCGATATATCGAAAATCCGATATTACGATATGATAATAAAAGTGACATCAGCGATTTTGATGTCAAAAAAATATCGAGTTTTTGAGTATTTTCGATATATCGACGGACGTTACCATAACAATAATAATAACAATAATAATAATTATAATAATAATAATAATAATAACCGTCAGCGCATTTCACAGTAAGGTCTCAAATGGGCTTTACATTAGTGACCTGGTTATTTGGCCAATAACATTCCTTTTAACCTTTCTCAGCTCCCTGGGGAGTATACAGCCCTGAGCTCCCGCATTGCTCTGAAGGCTTTTCATACATAATATCAACCCCTACCCTCGCCGGTACCCATTTATACCCCTGGGTGAAGGCAAGCATTAATAGTAAAGTATCTTGCTCATGAACACAACTGGGATTCTAAGCCACACTCTAACGACTTAACCACCAAAACTTGAATTCGTTAACCACCAAAACTCAAATTGGATGCTCTAAACCAATCGCCCATGGGTCCTAAAATTAGATTGAAGCATCAAGCAAACTGTTTCGGTCAGCAAGTTCGCAAAACAGCAAAGGGGAAACCCTAGAACTGCACTGATTAGTTTCCAAACTCGATAAACACTTCAAAGAACCTTGGAGATATTTTACATGTATTTCACTTTCATAAAGGGCCTGTAGTCAATACTGATTGATCAAGGAAAGTGTGTAGACATCTTTCAAGTACAGGATAGTTCATAGTTCAGATTGAATGCGGATGACATGGTTTCATGGTTAAATAATTAAATATAATTAAATTGAGTAGAATTGTGTAAATGTGTGCTAATTTACGCACAATGCAATCAAAACATCGCTTATCTATGTGCAACTAGTGCACCCCCGTGTATGCACAGCTACGCGAAACGGAGCATGAGATCGACAAGAACTGAAACTTTAGGATTAATTGTTAATGAATATTGGATTATTTTTATGGAAAAAAAAGAAGAAAAAAAAGAAGAAAAAAAAAGGGCATTTACGAATGGGAATAAAAGAGTGGTGGCTCGGGCTTTAGCTTGGGCCTTTATGGCACGACCACGACCCTGTCGGTTTTAAACGATTGTTCCAGACCTCGTACCACTCTTTTATTCCCATCATCAAATGTTTCGGTTAATCGTTTAGGAAAATAAAAGCAAATGCCTGATGCTATTATTACTTACAGCTATAAGTGTGTCTCGTTGTGATACCATTTCTTTCAAGGTTGATACTTCTTTATTTAGTAAGAGGTTCTCTCTCTTTTTGCTTTCAAGTTCCTGCATGAAAAATAAGAAAAGACAAACATGTCGGTAAAATATTTAACAGCCAGAACCCTCTACATTGTCCGTTCCCAGGTAACACAATACCCTTCCGTTCACCTAGATGCTTGTCAAAGTTGCGACATAATCTCTGTCATCCTTAAAAGCAGTGGACACTATTGGTAATTACTCAAAATAATTGTTAGCATAAAAACTTACTTGGTAACATGCAATGGAGAGATGTTGTATAGCTCCCTCTCAAGTAACGTAACTTTCGAGAAAGAAGTAATTTTCCATGAATTTGATTTCGAGACCTCAGAATTAGATTTTGAGGTCCCGAAATCACGCATCTGAAAGCACAAAACTTGATGTGACAAGGGTGTTTTTCTTCCACTGTTATCTCCATTATTATCTCGCAACTTTGAATTCAAATTTTCACAGGTTTGTTATTTTGTGCATTTGCTGAGATACATGTACACCAAGTGAGAAGACTGGTCTGTGACAATAGCCAAAGGTGTCCAGTGTCTTTAAAAAATTAAACAGCCAGAACCCTCTACATTGTAAGTTCCCAGTAGATAACACAATGCATTCTATTCACCTACCCCATGCTTGTCCCTTGCTTCCCCCATACCACAATTATTATTCCTCCTCTCGTTTATCCTGAAGGTACCTTACACCAACACACAGCTCCTTACGCCCAGTGAACCCCAACGCGTTCTATTTACCTACCCTGTGTTTGTCTTATTGCTTCCCGGTGTACCTCCATCATACTTTACTTCCTACTCTCTTTCATCCTTTAGGAACCCTACCCCTACGTAGCTCTTACGCCCAGTGAACCCCAACGCCTTCTATTTACCTACCCTGTGTTTGTCCCTTACTTCCCGCTGTACCTCCATCATACTTTACTTAATACTCTCTTTCATCCTTTAGGAACCCTAACCCTCCGTAGCTCTTACGCCCAGTGGGTACCACAAACGCCTTCCATTCACCTACCCTGTGTTTGTCTCATTGCTTCCCGGTGTACCTCCATCATACTTTTCTTCCTACTCTCTTTCATCCTTTAGGAACCCTACCCCTCCGTAGCTCTTACGCCCAGTGAACCCCAACGCCTTCTATTCACCTACCCTGTATTTGTCCCTTGCTTCCCGCTGTACCTCCATCATACTTTACTTCCTACTCTCTTTCATCCTTTAGGAACCCTACCCCTCCGTAGCTCTTACACCCAGTGGGTACCACAAACGCCTTCCATTCACCTACCCTGTGTTTGTCTCATTGCTTCCCGGTGTACCTCCATCATACTTTTCTTCCTACTCTCTTTCATCCTTTAGGAACCCTACTCCTCCGTAGCTCTTACGCCCAGTGAACCCCACCCCCTTCTATTCACCTACCCTGTGTTTGTCCCTTACTTCCCGCTGTACCTCCATCATACTTTACTTAATACTCTCTTTCATCCTTTAGGAACCCTAACCCTCCGTAGCTCTTACGCCCAGTGGGTACCACAAACGCCTTCCATTCACCTACCCTGTGTTTGTCTCATTGCTTCCCGGTGTACCTCCATCATACTTTTCTTCCTACTCTCTTTCATCCTTTAGGAACCCTACCCCTCCGTAGCTTTTACGCCCAGTGGGTACCACAAACGCCTTCCATTCACCTACCCTGTGTTTGTCTCATTGCTTCCCGGTGTACCTCCATCATACTTTTCTTCCTACTCTCTTTCATCCTTTAGGAACCCTACCCCTCCGTAGCTCTTACGCCCAGTGGGTACCACAAACGCCTTCCATTCACCTACCCTGTGTTTGTCTCATTGCTTCCCGGTGTACCTCCATCATACTTTTCTTCCTACTCTCTTTCATCCTTTAGGAACCCTACCCCTACGTAGCTCTAACGCCCAGTGGGTACCACAAACGCCTTCTATTCACCTACCCTGTGTTTGTCTCATTGCTTCCCGGTGTACCTCCATCATACTTTTCTTCCTACTCTCTTTCATCCTTTAGGAACCCTACTCCTCCGTAGCTCTTACGCCCAGTGAACCCCAACGCCTTCTATTTACCTACCCTGTGTTTGTCCCTTACTTCCCGCTGTACCTCCATCATACTTTACTTAATACTCTCTTTCATCCTTTAGGAACCCTAACCCTCCGTAGCTCTTACGCCCAGTGGGTACCACAAACGCCTTCCATTCACCTACCCTGTGTTTGTCTCATTGCTTCCCGGTGTACCTCCATCATACTTTTCTTCCTACTCTCTTTCATCCTTTAGGAACCCTACCCCTACGTAGCTCTTACGCCCAGTGGGTACCACAAACGCCTTCTATTCACCTACCCTGTGTTTGTCTCATTGCTTCCCGGTGTACCTCCATCATACTTTTCTTCCTACTCTCTTTCATCCTTTAGGAACCCTACTCCTCCGTAGCTCTTACGCCCAGTGAACCCCAACGCCTTCTATTTACCTACCCTGTGTTTGTCCCTTACTTCCCGCTGTACCTCCATCATACTTTACTTCCTACTCTTTCATCCTTTAGGAACCCTACCCCTACGTAGCTCTTACGCCCAGTGGGTACCACAAACGCCTTCCACTCACCTACCCTGTGTTTGTCTCTTGCTTCCCGATGTACCTCCATCATACTATTCTTCCTACTCTCTTTCATCCTTTAGGAACCCTACCCCTACGTAGCTCTTACGCCCAGTGAACCCCAACGCCTTCTATTCACCTACCCTGTGTTTGTCCCTTACTTCCCGCTGTACCTCCATCATACTTTACTTAATACTCTCTTTCATCCTTTAGGAACCCTAACCCTCCGTAGCTCTTACGCCCAGTGGGTACCACAAACGCCTTCCATTCACCTACCCTGTGTTTGTCTCATTGCTTCCTGGTGTACCTCCATCATACTATTCTTCATCCTACTCTCTTTCATCCTTTAGGAACCCTACCCCTCCGTAGCTCTTACGCCCAGTGGGTATCACAAACCCCTTCCATTCACCTACCCTGTGTTTGTCTCATTGCTTCCCGGTGTACCTCCATCATACTTTACTTCCTACTCTCTTTCATCCTTTAGGAACCCTACCCCTACGTAGCTCTTATGCCCAGTAAACCCCAACGCCTTCTATTCACCTACCCTGTGTTTGTCCCCTACTTCCCGCTGTACCTCCATCATACTTTTCTTCCTACTCTCTTTCATCCTTTAGGAACCCTACCCCCAAGTAGCTCTTACGCCCAGTGGGTACCACAAACGCCTTCCACTCACCTACCTTGTGTTTGTCTCTTGCTTCCCGCTGTACCTCCATCATAATTTTCTTCCTACTCTCTTTCATCCTTTAGGAACCCTACCCCTACGTAGCACTTACGCCCAGTGGGTACCACAAACGCCTTCCACTCACCTACCTTGTGTTTGTCTCTTGCTTCCCGCTGTACCTCCATCATACTTTTCTTCCTACTCTCTTTCATCCTTTAGGAACCCTACCCCTATGTAGCTCTTTAAAACGCCTTCCACTCACCTACCTCGTGTTTGTCTCTTGCTTCCCGGTGTACCTCCATCATACTTTACTTCCTACTCTCTTTCATCCTTTAGGAACCCTACCCCTACGTAGCTCTTACGCCCAGTGAACCCCAACGCCTTCCATTCACCTACCCTGTGTTTGTCCCTTACTTCCCGCTGTACCTCCATCATACTTTACTTAATACTCTCTTTCATCCTTTAGGAACCCTAACCCTCCGTAGCTCTTGCGCCCAGTGGGTACCACAAACGCCTTCCATTCACCTACCCTGTGTTTGTCTCTTGCTTCCCGCTGTACCTCCATCATAATTTCTTCCATATCTTCTTGTAGATCCTTCAGCATGTCCACCTGGAATATATAGGTGGCTTTCTCGTTGTCAAGCTGTGCATTGTTCATCATAGCCTTCTTGTATTTTTCTTCCAGCTCCGCTAGCGCCTCCTAAGAAAATGATGATATGATGCACGTATTCAAGAAATTAGTAATGGCTCATGAATATTCGTACACTTCATGAATAATGCAAATTACGTTTATGTTAACCATTCATACTGCAATGCAATTAAGCGTCATCCTCCATAAAATTTGTTGTATGTTTTAGATTTGAGTACAGCCTGTTAACTTTGCATAAACAAAATCGTTAAATGCCGTAAAATGCAAAATTACCTTTGATTTTACCATACATCACATGTCAAGCAAACTAAGCTTGTGTCTTTTAAGTATAAGGCTACAGAGTAACTACAAAATCAAAGCTTCAAATGAAGGCAGTGGACACTATTGGTAATTACTCAAAATAATTATTAGCATAAAACCTTATTTGGTATCGAGTAATGGGGAGAGGTTGATGGTGTAAAACACTGTGAGAAATGGCTTCTTGAACGAATTTGATTTCAAGATCTCAGACTTAGAATTTGAGGTCTTGAAATCAAGCGTCTAAACACACACAACTTCGTGTGATTGGCTGTTTTTTCTTTCATTATTATCTCGCAACTTTGACGACTGATTGAGCTCAAATTTTCACAGGTTTATTAGCAATAGTGTCCAGTATCTTTAAATTTAATGGGCTATAACGTCATGATCAAAGCTGGCACGAGTTGCACTGTGAACTCAAACAGTTACTTCCCAAGCGCAGCCTCCTCCTGTGTCAATCTATGCATGCTATGTAGAGGACACGCAAGTGCAGTAACTGGGTGGAGCCTGGTTCATACTTCCTGAAAATGCGAAGTTTAGAAATCACAGCCCTGTTTTAACTGCAATTGTTTCGCAAGAGTTGAACACATTTCAACTGTTAAGAATTATGTGTTTCGAATTTGTGACGTCAAAATTTGCATTTGCCGAAAGTATGAACCGGGTTTAAGAGTTCATAACTCCATGTACAACCACCTTCCTACTTTAACCAAGATGTAACACAGCCCCTTTAAAAAATAACTTGTACCCATTTATGTACTCTTCTTAAAAAATAAAATTAAAAAAAATAAAAGCAAAACTGAAAAGCTCGCTTTGGAGTCCCTTGTTTTCTAATAATGTTGACTGCGGCCGCACTGGTCAAGCTTGATAACATGAACCATGTCAGCAGATTACATTGCTGCCATGTGAAGGAATGTGAAGGGTGGTTGGTTCGAATCCAACCTGTGAATTTTGCATCCAAGCAGGGCTAGAATGTACTGAGTATACAGTGCTTTGTCACAATATGGCGTTGGAGAAAAAAATATCACATTTCTTTTGTACTCCTTAAAGACAGTGGACACTATTGGTAATTGTCAAAGACCAGTCTTTTCACTTGGTGTATCTCAACATACGTGTATGTATAAAATAACAAACCTGAGAAAATTTGTGCTTAATTTGTCGTCGAAGTTGCGAGATAACTATGAAAGAAAAAATACCCTTGTCACACGAAGTTGTGTGTGCTTAGATGGTTGACTTCCAGACCTCAATTTCTAAACCTGAGGTTTCGAAATCAAACTCGTGGAAAATAACTTCTTTCTCGAAAACTATGTCAATTTAGAGGGAGCTGTTTCTCACAATGTTTTATTCTATCAACAGCTCTCTTTTGCCCGTCAGCAAGTAAGGTTTTATGCTAATAATTATTTTGAGTAATTACCAATAGTGTCCACTGCCTTTAATGCAAGGAAAAAAACACCTCAAAAGAAATGTTGGCAACATAACTATATAATTCTAAAAAAGCATGGCCTTTCTTTGACGAATCCCATCTGTAGACGACAACAAAATTTGACAACATTCTTTTAAAAGGGTCGCAAGGATACTGCAATAAAATCAGGGAACATTCACAGGTTTATGTTATGACTACCAATTTATTAATTGATAAATTAAACAGAGTTTCTTAACTTCTTGTTTGTCAAGTGTCAAATTATTTGGGTTCAAACCTTTTCTGAAACAGCAGTTCACCACACTCAGGGGAAAAAAAGGGTAGCGCTTTTGGCAATAGTCTGATATGCTTGCAAGGGGGCGAGGGTATCAATGGTTCACACACACACAAATGCATCACAGCATAAAACATTTGCATTAACTATAATCAGATTTACTTCTCCGGATTTTAAAAACAAATTTACAAGCTATCAAGAAGCAAGAACATGCAACCACTTATTGCATTACTCCCCTTTCAGTCTTGAAGGGTAGGGCAACTCTTGTTTTAAAACTAAAAGAGTTGATTCATATCTTTATTTTGATGAGTTGTAGCCTTGATCAAGGCTGTTGACGTACTGTTCCCCGGCCCGGTTTTACACGAATGTACATTACCATTGTACAGCGAGAACAGTATAGACGATGTGACCTCTGACGTCACACGAAAACCATAACATGATTCGCGCGCATACCGCCGGGCAAAACCTTTGTGTTTTGGCAGCCAGCTAGAAAGTGTATGCAATCTTACTATGACTACGCAACTCAGTGCCCGGCGAAACATGACGTATATAGTGTTTTGTCAACAGAGGGCGGTTTGAATGTAAACATAGGTCACACCGTCTATAGCGTAGTCATGAGTACAGTTGTGTCTCAACCTCGTACATGTGGCTCAAACTATTTAGAAAGCACTCACATACAAAGTAATTTATAACGTACAGATGGTACACACGTACGGATGGTACACATACACATACTATATGCACGCGTTGTGTGCTATTATGGGGCCGGGGTGCACTGGCAGAATTCAACGTGGGGAGAGTAGCATGGAGTGTAGGATTTAAGTCGATCGCGGCCGGCTGTAGCGCCTTGATCAAGGCTAGATGAGTTGTTACATTTAATTTACTTTCATACACTTACATGTAGATCTCATGGCAATTTTTACTTTCCTACATGTGTCCTATGATACTTTTTACATCCATAAACTACATACTGTACGTACATGTAAGACTTTTGTATTTGAAGAAACTGAATCGGGCGTACGTAAACCTCAACATGGTCTGAGAACTTAATAGATGGATAAAGAATATTCATTTTGAATTTACCCATACACCGATGTGTGTTAGCACTGTATACTCTGTACTTTCCTGAGAACTAGAGTAGGCATTCAGTTGTATAAGTATGTAGTTGGTAAGACTCTAGAATTGCAAGATTGTGGGTTCGAATCCCACCCGAGTAATATGCCTGTGAATTTTTTTCAGAGAGCTCAGGTACATGTAAGTACATAGTATACAGTGCTAACAAACGTTGGTGTATACAGGTAAAACCAAAAATTAATATGGTCTCAGAAGTTCAAATAGACTTGCACAGTCTGCTGTCACATCATTACCTGTGGAGTTTCCATCCGCACCTTTAGTTCAAACCAATGATAAGCCACTCAAACAAGTGAAGGTTCCAAACTCAAGAAAAATACCATGAAACCATGTACAACTGTAGTACATGTATGATAAAATGACTGACTGCCCATGGTCCGTCAAACTAGAAAATCTATTATACTATCTATTTATTAAGAATGGACTAGTCCCATTTCATCTAGAATGTTTAAAAGAGTAATGAATGTATTTCACCTTTAGTTCCAATGAATGATAAGCCACTCAAACAAGTGCAGGTACTAGACTCAAGAAACATATATCATGAAACCAAACTACAATACATAATGTATGATCAAATGACTAATTAATTGCCCATTGACTGTAAACATGGTAAACTAGAAAATCTAATATACAATAATGGACTAGTCCCATATCATCTAGAATGTTTGAAGAAGTAATGAAAAGATTTCTCCAAAAAGATAGCACACATGTGATCAGAGAGGAAGAAGGGCCTTTAGACATGTCAGACAAATGTAGTTTTTTTTTGTAGTTTTTGTATTTTTTTTTTTGGAGAGGGGGGGGGGGGGGGGGCTTTTTGAGTCCAACAATTTTGTTAGGTACTTGTATTAATGTATTACACAGCTACCAACAGGATAATAGACCGACTAGAATGACCCCTTTGTTGCTATGAAAGTCGCCATCTTGTAGGTCAAACTGAATGCACATCTAAACGCGCTCATTAATGAAGGACGCAGCACGCAGCATTCCCAGTTTGATTTCCCGGTTTGATTTCCCGGTTTGATTTCTATGCATACAGTACGTACGCAGACCATCATGCACACGCTCACAGACACCATGTTGTAGGGCAGGTTTTTGAATGGTGGCGTCATATTCAATACAGTCTAGTCTCTCAGTGCTCAGTCAAACACAAACAGTTTGATAGCACAGTGTAGAAAGTGTTTTCTCATTTTTGACTTTAGTTGTTGGTCTTGTGAAAGAATTTCTAGTCCAGTAACAAAATTGAGCTACATGTACTACATTATAAGCTTAGCTTAGCAATCTTGTGGACTTTCCTCCAGAATTTGAACCAAGAATCTCCACAAGGAAATAATACAGAGTCAAGTGAATATGATACATCTACATGTACGAACTTGTACGTGAAAGTTTATACAATCTCTAACCTGACCACTGGAAGGTTCACCTTTGCTTAAAGAAAAAGATGATGAAGAAAAGAACCCTCATGATTGAAAACAAAAACTAATCCATCTACAATGTACTAGTACTCATTATGTATTGGTGAAAACAGCTGAACTAACTTTTTGAGCCATGGACTGAAGATAAAACATACAGAGTAAAAACAATCTTCTTTTTTTCCATTCAAAAAACATTTTTCAAATCTGTTTTTCAAAATCAATTTATCAATTTAAATTTTTCTAAATCAATTTTTCAAAACCTATTTTTCAAAATTTATTTTTTAGTTCATTGAAATAAAAAAGGGTTCACGAATCAGGTTTTATTCAAAGGTTAGGCCTACCTTTAGAAGAAAATAAATTAATAAAATGCAAGAGAGATATTCCTATTTTGCTGTTCAGTCCTTCACTATTTTTTTTTTTTAAGTGGAATTTTTTTTGTCGTTAAAAGTTTAGGAAAAAGATGATTTCAAATAAAATCCTGTGATTAACTGATTTCAGTCCATGTCTCAACCAATCATTAAAAAACTCCCTCTTTACGACTAAACTCTAACTACTGAAGGGAGAGGATGGGAGGAGCAAGAGATAAGGAGCGCACTGATTGGTTAACTAGCAGTTCTGTTAGTAAACTTTCAACCAATCAAAAGGAATCACAAATGAAATGAGCATCTTTGCTTAGTGCAACACTTAGATTCACCGTTTGATTGGATAACATACCGTTTCTTGAGGACTGGGTTCATCACCCAAAGATTCAGATGTATAACTCTGCGAGGACATTAAAATTAAGAAGTGTTTAAGGGTAGAATACAGAAACTATCAACAGCGTTGGGAACAAGCTTTAATACTTCAAAAGCCATGGAAAAAATCACACCTTTTTCATGCTTCACAAGAAATGTTTAAGAAGAAAAATACCTGTTCAAAAAAAAGAAAAAAAAAAAAAAAAAATTCGGCAATTTCGGCAAATAAGCAGCCAATTTAACCATCAAACTATTCTATTCCGCACAAAATCGAATGCAACTGAAAAGGGTCAATCGATTTTGTTTTAAGATTAGTTAAGTGTAATGTTGCGTCATTCTAAATAACAAGTTATCATTCAATTTAACAATTCATCAAAACAGCATTCAAATTCCCAGACGCTCCTTGAGGCGTGTGTGTCACGAAAAAGAATGACGATACGCTAAATTGAACAGAGCGAATCAAAATAAAGGAATTTGACTGAAATCAAAACGAAATTGAATGGCTAAATTCTGAATTTAAAACGCAGTAACAACTGGAGAGGCAAAACAGCTTTAATTCGTACACATGAAAATGAACTTGGATGCTCATTTGCCAAAATTGACCGATAAATAAATATAATAAACCTACATCTTTGCACAGTCTGTTGAACAAAAAAATGTAGAATTTCATTGAATTCCAATCCACTGGATCGTGGCGAACCCGGACTTAAAGTAAAACAACATTCCAGCAAGCCAGGAAAAGTCTTTAACAAAATGTAGAATTTGTAGCAAAATGAAGAATTTTCAAATCCCGTGGATTGTGGCAAACCCTAGTCACTGCATGCCACTTCTCAAATTCTCACAGGCCAAACTGTTTGCTTCATGCTCACCCTAAAGGCACAATAATTTATTGCTAAATGTACCCCCTTTCAAACAAATCTACATGTGTTCTTGTAGTTGGACGTTAAGAGCATAACAGAGTGTTTTCCACGAAATCCCCTAGTTACATGTACATGTACATGTTGGTTGTAGGCAGACATGTGTACACTCTAAGGGTTACAAATGTAAGAACCGGACATGACATTTGTTCCTCGGGAAAAAACAGTAGGAACAATTACCTACATCATTAATACCCATGGTTTGGGCAAAAATCCCTAAAATCAGTATAAAAGTAGCGAAAAATATCATGCCAGAAATATAAAACCCTTTAAAGTCACCTGGAAATAGAATTTTTTTCTTTCAAACATAAGAGTATATGCTTACGAACAATAAAACAATTTTTTTAATAACTGTTTGTCACGATTTATATGTTTTAAAAATATATAAAGTTGTTTGGGGGGCTGACTCCGCCTACCCCTTTTGTGACGTCAATCGAGGCAGACTTTGCCTGCAATGCGTATAGTACACACACGTGCAAAGTACATGTACGTCCAAGTCGTGAGTTGGTACGTTTCAAAAAGTGTTTTTCTGCATTCAGCAGCAATACACCTGGTCGGCATTGCCGGAAAAAAAAACCCAATAAATCTTTTTTTGAAACGTACAAACTCACGACTTGTTCCGTACATGTACTTTGCAATGTTTACTCTACCCATTACAGGCAAAGTCTGCCTCGATTGACGTCATGAACAGCGCCCTCTCGGGTCGGGGTCTACTCTTAAATTTGTAAATAATAAGAACTGATTTTTTAAAACCTTAGTTAACTGTTTATTCACATTCCATTCATCAAAACACATATATTAGTGACAAAAGCTTTATGAAAAAATGCCACTTCCAGGTGACTTTAAGCAGAATCATGCATTCAAATATTACCTGTAAATATAGTCATACAATGTCGTTGTCTCTGAATAAAAATTCAGCAATCATTCAATTTAAAATTCTTTCTTTTCTTGGGCCATTTATCAATTGCAAAAATGCACATGCTAACGACTAATGGTAGATCACAACCATTGTAGTTATGTCTGTCTGTGTTCAAGCAAACATGCCTTCACTATTATAGTTCATCCAGCATGCCGTTTCACGGAGCGTGGTTCAGTTTACCAGTAGAACAATGGGTAAACTGCTTTGACCTATTATACTATTTAACTAATATTTAAAGGCAGTGGACACTATTGGTAATACTAAAAATAATTGTTAGCGTAAAACATTACTTGGTAACAAGTAATGGAGAGCTGTTGATAAACCATTAGGAGAAACGGCTCCCTCTGAAGTAACGTAGAAAGAAGTAATTTTACAAGAATTTGATTTCGAGACTTCAGATTTAGAATTTGAGGTCTCGAAATCAACATCTGAAAGCACACAACTTTGTGTGACAAGGGTGTTTTTTTCTCTCATTTCTATCTCGCAACTTCCATGACCAATAGAACTCAAATTTTCACAGGTTTGTTATTTTATGCATATGTTGAGATACACCAAGTGAGAAGACTGGTCTTTGAAAATTACCAATAGTGTACAGTGTCTTTAAAGCTTTGCACGGTGTAAGAAGTTTATACAGTACTACTTCCTGGGAATGTGAATGTAGTACAAATTTTTGACGTCGAAGCCCAGTTTTTTGTAGGAGTTGAGCACAATTCAACTGATGTGAATTATTCACTGCGAATTTGTGACGTCAAAAGTCGTATCGCATTCGCAGGAAGTATGAACGCGACTTTACACGTCCTCAGTCTCCTTTTTTGGAGCTCAGAGTTTTGTTCTAAAAACAACCTACAACCAGCACTAAATAAACCTTCTAATTTCTTAGTAAAACATAGGTTAGCTGATACATCACTCCAAACCACACGACTGTCAGGTTTTGAAGGACAGAGTCACAATGCACACGCATTACACCACACCCCATTATACCACGCTGAAGACTGGCACAACAGGTACAAATGTATGCCAGTAAATTTCAACTAGGCCTACAGTTTGTTAACTTAAATTGGGAGGGTTGACTGTATAACAAGCACCACATGCTATTTACATTTATCATGTAGCAACTCTCCCTGTCACGTACCTGATTTGCAACAGTAATAATGAATACCGATTCTCAATTAACAAGAAAGGGACTAATTTTGCCACAGCTCTAGGCTGTAACGTTCCATTGAAGGCAAAGTTCACGTGCGCATTATTTGTTTCTCTTTTTGGGGAATGAGTAATTTCATTTCACGGAGGTCATCTGGCATCTGGGACAAACTTATTGGCTCTGCTTTCTGCTGAATTACTACTGCTTACGATCACCATTTTCTGCACTAGCTGTGTCAGCAAAGAATGCCTAGTAACGTGCACAAGCAAATCATGAAATACGATTGACGTGAGCACGGAATTTCCCTGCTTCCGTAAGCGCAGATTCTTTGCTTACGGAAAGCGGAGCCATGAAACTGAGCCCTGTTGCTGGTTTTGGCCTTGGTGACCCTTTCAAATATTTCCCATAAGACGTTCCGATGGAAGTCTCTATGCAAAGTTTTCAATGTACCTGTCCATTAAAATAGCCATAAACTACAGATAGCCACACCATGATAAATGCCTAGGTTGCAGGTTGCATTAAAATGCATTATAGTGCCTTCATTCATACAAACCATCTGAATGGTATCGGATGGTGGCGTTTCAGTTGGTTGCTGTTCAGTTGGTGGCTGTTCCTCTGGTGTTTCTTCCTCAATCTGTGGCTACACAAAGGTGGACAAAATTGCTGCAATCTCTCCGAAGCTTAACCTCATTTCTCGTTAAACCATTACCGTGGATGTAATCAGCATTTACAAAGTTAGATATGCTTCACTTGTCTTAAACTTGTAAGTCCAGGTACATTTGCAACAATCGTGACAATTTAAATCAAGTTCAGCCAGAGGTCACATGTTCAGGTCCTGTGCTAGTAAATTGTTATTTGTTTCAACCAAGAATTACTATTTAAATCTCGGATAAAAACAAAACAACAACACTAAGATTTGTACCCGATACCTGAATACACATTTCACATGAATTTTAGTTGGATTGAGAGCAAGCTTCAAGAAAAGTAATATATTATAACAATCAAGAAAGAAACCAAGATTGTGGAAAAGTTTAAAATAGGGAACTTGAAATGCAATTTATTTGTTCAGCTAATAACTTTCAAATCTGGGAGACTGTTCCCAAAGAAACTTACAACTGTACAATGTTTGAGAAATTTCATGAAAAGTGTGTAGAACCCCACCCATGAGAAATTTCACCAGGGACCCATGCGAAAAAGTTGGGTATGAACGAGGTACATGTATCTCATGCTGTGTAAGTGTGTTTACCTTGATGCTAGCTGATTCAAATTCAGTGGAGTCTGCGCTCCCCCTCCGTGATGAGCTCCCTCCACTTGAGTTGGGCACCACGGGTGGAGCTGTTCCCCCAATTTTCTGTAGAAGCAAAACATAATATCCAGTCAGAATCTCAAATTTAAACACTTATTTTATGCATTTATGGAATTTGAGGCAATGCATGGTGAGGTATCAATATATTTGGTTTGCGATAACACAATGTATGTGTCTACTCGCCAGGTGGATTTTGTTCCTTAGAGTACGGTCTTGCTGTATATTCTACGACATCAATTTAAGCATGCAAATCGATTTAGTGTTGAAACTTAGTACAGAAGATTATAAAATGAAGATTATAAAATGCGTGCTGAGACATTATAAGTCCAACAAAATAAATTTTACAAATACATGTACACAACATTGCTGGATTTTGAATGGTCACCAAATCATCATGCTTGCAGATGTGTGACTTAAAAGATAAATATACAAGGAAAAAAAACCAACAACATATATTTGGTTTGCCGTAACACCATGTGTGTATCTACACTTGCCAGGTAGAGTCTGTTCTTAGAGAACTGTCTTGCTTTATTCTACTACCGCAGAATAGATGTTCGGGGGTTAAATTTCAGTCTGAAAGCTACATGGAAACCATGTTTTCTGTGGAATATTTGCCTCTGAAATGAAGTCATATTATTATTATGACTTCATTTCAGAGGGAAATATTCTCTAACTAGAGAAAACTGTTTTGGAAAACCCACAAAAATGATAAAATCAGCTGATTTCTGTTGTTCCAAATTTTTATAAGGACAATGTGTTAACATGCAGAAAATTGTTTTTCTCACAATTTTCTCTTGCCTCACACAACAGATTAGGCCCAAATTTTCACATGTATGTAATTTCATGTTCAATGCGTGGTGGATGAAATAAAACATAAGCCATGACTGCAACATTTATTTTTAGCTATTGTACCACTCCGATATAACTGTCACACAAATAACACTACGGCTTGGTTATAAGCTACATGTATGTTAAAGGGTTCATGCAACTACAATACTGACTCTACCGTACTCTCAAACACAGAGCAACTTCCAATTACATCAGCTGGCGGAGTGGATCAACTAATAAAATGTGAAGTTTGTTTTGTCAAGTTGTAATCCAAAGGAAAGGTAATGCATTTGGCGAATCAGGGATTTTGTTTGATGCATTTTAAGGGGGCTTTCATGTTATTTTTAGAAACATACAGGAAATTAATGACCAGTTTCTAAGAAACGACAGTGGTTCAGGCCAAAGTATGACAGACTGAACACAAACTGTCAACTGAGACTTCTTTAGCCAAATTTGTTGTTTAAAGGGCTTGGGTACTTTTTATATGACACAAAACACAAACATCCACAGACACTTTTGACAGTAGTTTTAAAGATATTGTTACCAGAAAGCTTCCCTTAAAATATTACTTATTGATATACATAAGAGGGGAGGGTTAAAGGAACATGCTGCCTTGGATCAGACGAGTTGGTCTATAAAAAACGTTTTAACCATTTTTTATAAAGTGCATTTAATGGTTGGAAAGATGTTTTAAAAAGTAGAATACAATGATCCACACAAATTTGCCTCAAAATTGCGTGGTTTTCACTTTACTGTGCGAACTAACACGATCGGCCATTTATGGGAGTCAACCATAAATGGCCCGACCGACGAGGTAAAAGGAAAACCATGCGATTTAGAGGCATGTTTGTGTGGATCATTGTATTCTACTTTTACAACATCTTTCTACCCAGATGCATTTTATAACAAACGGTTACAAACGCTTTTCAAAGACCAACCCGACCGATCCAAGGCACCGTGTGCCTTTAATAACGCACCAGTACATTGTAGCTTTGCAAACATTCATCTCTACACACTACTTATATTATTATAAGTAGGTACCCTTACACTGCAAAATACAACATTACATCAAAGCTGACAGACACTTGGTAAATAAACAAAGGAAATGGGGCATGGAAACCCCGAGACCATTCACAGTGTGCAAACAGACACACATCACATGACTTCACAAGTTCTAATTTCTTATCACATGAATACATACTCAAATGTTTTACGTTCATAAATACCTCAGACAGTTTTGCAATTCCTATTGGTGGAGAGCGCGTCAGGTGGGTGTGTATAAACCTTTGTTTATGACCGGTAAAAAGTGTTAATTCATAGGCGTGACACGCGACCTTGCATCTGTTTTTATAAGACAGTTTCTTCATTCCCATTGGTCGAGAGCAACGGCTGAAACAGTTGTGCCACATCACGCGATACGCACAGCATTCCCTTATAAGGAGTTGTTTACGGCGGAGGCGGAGGGCTTTACCATTTCATAGCTGGAGGGGTGTTGTGTTGAAAGAAATCATTTAACGATTATAAGTTTTGCATTTATTTTACTTTTTGACCAAAAAGTGATGATGTTTTTGACCGAAAAGGTATTTATGAATGGGAATCAAAGTGTGTTGAATCGGTTTTCAACTAGTGGTTTAAACCCGCCGAGGCCTGGTTCTTGATAATTTACCTCGACTTCGTCTCGGTAAAATTATCAAGAACCAGGCCTAGTTGGGATTAAACCACTAGTTGAAAACCACTTCACCACACATTGATTCCCTTATTTACTCCATGAAGGAAATAAAAGAAAACAATAAACGATAACTGAGACAACAATTTTTCACGGAGGCAACAAAGGCGATTGGGGAGGCAACTAAGGCAACTGCCCCCGTCTCCATGCCCCCTGGCCATTGCCTTAGTGCCTTAGTGCCTTTTGACAGTAGAAATTAATGATTTCCTCATAGGGTCCCAAGGAGAACATGCCTCGGTGTCCTTGCCCTTTTAAAAACGCACACACATCGATGGCAAGTGATCAACCAACTTAATTTTTTTTTTTCTGCAGATCTTAGAAGGTGCAGGTGGGAGTAACGATTGAGATTGATCAAACTGGTTTTGTGGTTTCTTACAAAGGCCCAATTTGGTGGCGCTGCTTCAGCAGAAAATATTGATTGACACATTTCTGCTTAGCAGAAATAAGCAGGATACCAGTCACATGGTAGTTTGGCTGGTTACCTTATTCTGGTAAGCGTAGATTTGTTGTGCTTAGCTACATTTTTGTGCTCAAGCAGCCCCATGAAATCGGGCCTACATGTAGGTCTACATAAACCGATCGATTGCACAGGTTTCTGTTCATTTGGGGTTTTCCCCCCCCCATCTAAAACCGTCAAACATTAATCTTTGTGTTTCCTTTTTCGATCCTATTATCTTTTATCAGCGCTATTTAGTTGTTGGATATTGTAATAAATGTATTTACAAAAATCAGCACAATTTATTTATTCTTATTTTTTATACACTTGTCACTTGGTGAAAGTATATGGATGAATGAACAAATACTTCTTATTTTGGCAAAATAAATACATCGATGCATTCAAACTATACTGTACACCAGGCACACATTACTCTCAACACAACAAAGAAAATAGGAGGGACATGTACTACAATGATATGACTGATTACCATGCAAGTTTACCATGATTTGTCTGAGGCGATGCTACATGAAACATTCCAAGTAAAGTAAGCATTTGAGTGTAATAAGAATAACTGTTAACTTGGGGGGGTCTCAATACTGATGACATCAAAGCACAATTTCATGGCTCTGCATGTACCATAAGCAAAGAACCGCTTGTGGAAGCAGGGAATTCTGCGCTTACATGTACGTCAAGCCTAACTAATCCCAGGTAAGCAGGGAATTTTGGTTTGTGTGCGTGCTTACTCCACGTTAGCAGGCATGCTACCATGGCTACGCTTACACAGCTTGCACTTTTCGTACAAGCGGAGAATGGGGACCGAGAGCGTAGAATTCGGCGGTAGGCAGAGCCATGAAATTGACCCTTGCCTGGAGTGACACGACATGTACACAAAGGCCACATTGGGCTGTTTCATAGGGCTGCTTTCAAAAGCAGAAAATATTTCTCATCAGCAAAAATAACGGGAACTAACAAATTTCGCCAAGTACTCTGAGCAAAATACACTGTGCTGCCAAGCACAGATTTCCCCCAAATTGCACCTAAGCAATGATACCCCCCTCCCCCGTTGAACTGCTCGCCCTTAGTGAACTAGAGAGACCACCACTAAAACTGATCTTCAACACTGGTGATGATTTTACAGAGTTTTACAGACATGAATGGTCTCTAAGCTTGGGCGATATCGATTTATTTTATTCCAGATATATCGTTTACAATATATCGCGATATTTGATATAATCGCGATTAATTAAATTTGACATCATCAGTCTTCAAACTCCCAGTGAAAGTTGTAGAAGAGACAGTCATAGCATAAGAGAGGTGTTCTAATGACCTATTCTTCTGGTTTTACTCCAAACCTATGGGGTGCAAGATGTCTCGGCTAGGAAATACATTGCGATACTTAATCGATATTGGGTTACTTAATTGATATCACGATACTTTATCGATATTTCGATTAAAACCAAATAGATCTGATATCAAAATCGTTTCCAAATTAGTATCGCAATATTCGATAATATCGTGGTATCGCCCAAGCTTAATGGCAGTGGACACTATTGGTAATTACTCAAAATAATTATTAGCATAAAACCTTTCTTGGTGACGAGTAATGGGGAGAGGTTGATGGTACAAAAAATTGTGAGAAACGGCTCCCTCTGAAGTGCCTTAGTTTTTGAGAAAGAGGTAATTTTCCACGAATTTTATTTCGATACCTCAGATTTAGAACTTGAGGTCTCGAAATCAACCATCTAAACGCACACAACTTCGTGTGACATGGGTGTTTTTTTCTTTCATTATTATCTCGCAAGTTCGATGACCGATTGAGCTCAAATTTTCACAGGTTTGTTATTTAATGCATATGTTGAGATACACCAACTGTGAAGGCTAGTCTTTAACAATTACCAATAGTGTCCACTGCCTTTAACACAATCTCGGCAAGTGCATTTGGTGTAAAGTGAAACATGTAATAAGTAAAATGTAATATGTACGTTGGCGTGTAATTCAACTAGCAAGTTGGATGACCTTTGCAATACAGGTCAGCACATGAACTGACACACCCATCAGGGAATAGATCCCAAGTAAAACACTTACTGTTTTCTTTTCCTCTTTCTGTTGCTCGTACTCCTTGTCCATTTGCTCCTCCGCCTAATTGTTCAGAAGAGGAAGAAACACACATCAGAAAAGGAACAAACTTTTAGTCATTGGACTTTTCTGAGCTACATCAAATATGAAAAACAGAATTTCACCAACATACTTTTTATAGATGAATATCCCCTGTGGGCTAAGGCAAGATTTATAACAGTGCTTTATTATTGTAGTGTTGACAATTTACTCTGCCTTTTGTAAACTCTGTTAAAGTTCTACCCCCCAGGCTTTATTAGCAATCGCTATCTTGGCTAAATGTACATAGCTAAATGTTCACAACTTTAAAGCCCGGTTCACACTTCCTACGAATGCGAAGCGAATTTGACGTAACAACTATCCTTTCGCAGCAATACATTATATGCGCAAGTGAGTTGAGCAGAACTGAACTGCTGCGAATATTCATAGCAAATTTTGTGACGTCAACATTTGCTTCGCATTCGCGGTATGAACATGAACCAGGCTTTAGGCAGTGTCTAAATTGGTGTATACAGCTACAGCTACAGATTGTATTTTTAAAAGTCACCTGGAAATAGAATTTTTTTTCTTTCAAACATAAGAGTATACATGCTTACGAACAATAAAACAATTTTTTTAGTAATTGTTTGTCACGATTTATGTTTAAAAAATGTACGTGTACGTCCAAGTTGTGAGTTGGTACATTTCAAAAAGTGTTTTTCTGCATTAAGCAGCAATACACCTAGTCGGCATTGCCTTTTTTTTTTAAACGTACATGTACAAACTCATGACTTGGTCCGACATGTACTTTGCAATTGTGTTTACTCTACGCATTACAGGCAAAGTCTGCCTCGATTGACGTCACGAACAGCACCCTCTCAGGTCGGGGTCTACTCTTAAATTTGTAAATAACATAAGAACTGATTTTTTAAAACCTTAGTTCACTGTTTATTCACATTCCACTCATCAAAACACATATATTAGTGACAAAAGCTTTATTTTGATATAATACCACTTCCAGGTGACTTTAATGTTCATGCAGGCCTACAAATGTAAACGAAAAAAAAAACACACCTTGCAAAGCAACATTTTTCATAGTGATTTTATTTCATAAATGCCCCCTTTCCAGTTTGAATGTTGAACAGTAAAACATAAATGGGAAATCAATCCAGAAAATAATTCATATTCCTGTTCACTGGACTCAGAGGGAAGGTAAGGTATCAGGAACATGGATTCAACATTCATAAATACCCCAGACAGTTTCTCTACTATTGGTGGAGAGCGCGTCACGTGGGTGTGCATAAACCTTTTGTTAATGCACACTGGAGCTCTGTTTATGCCCACTGAGCTGGCTTCCACGTATCGGGCGCACAAGATTATCACGCAAAACGCGCAAATCATAGCTATCAGCGCATAATCTAAGCGCGCGCGCATACACACAACCCACGCACCTCGAACAGATTCTTCACAAAGTTTGGGAGCAAAATATTTCAAACCTCGAATTTTCAATTGTTAAAGTGTCTATAACTGTATTTGTTTACATTTTTTAACAAAAGGGCATTTATGAATGGGAATAAAAGAGTAGTGACTCATTCTTCAACGTCCGTTTAAAACCTTGCAGGGTCGTTGCTGTGCGATAATACGGCCCGATAATAGTGGACTGTGCCTTGCACACCAGGCTAGTGGACTGTGCCTTGCACACCAGGCTAGTGGACTGTGCCTTTTACAAGCCCCTAGGAAGTTTTTAAAGTAAAAGTGAGTAAAAGGTTGAGTAAAAGTGAAAATTCATACCTCTCTCTGCATCCGTTCCAGCTCCTTCATTCTGATTGTACGAGCTTCGGCCCTCGCTTGACGCCTCTTGGCCAGACGAGCCTCAGCCTAGAGAGAATAGAAGACAAATATGTCAATTACAGGATAAATACTCGTATAATGAATTAAACTAAATGTCCATTGTAATGCACTTTTCCAGCTCAGTAAAACTACTGTAGACCTTGCAAGTCTTGCACGCATTTGAACATTTTTAAGACCATGGTCCCATTTAATGTGTAAAGGAAACAGACACTGTGCTTTGATAGACTACAATGTACGGATATGGACAAGATTTGCAGAGTCTTATTCTCTGTCCATCAAAACAAATATTTGTTTAATAGATCCGCACGCTAAAGTAGGCCACTGCATGGTGTGCAAAACTGAACAGCACCTTTAAATGAAAATTACGAAAAAAATTTGGAGTACAAAATAAAACACAAACCCTGGACAGTTAAACAAACTAAGTGCAGAGTACACAAGAAACTAACTTGCACTTTGTGACTACTTCAAGTGCTGTATGATAATAATGTAGTGCAAACCATCTGCCCACTACAAATATATTTATAATTAAAATGTTACACTTCCTCTTGGCAGTACAAATACGCCCACTATCATTTTCATAGGTTACTGAGAAAGCAAACTTAAAGAGCGGCCCCAAGGTCAAATTCAGTCTTGTGGTCAACTTATTTTTCAATGTACAATGTACTGTACATTGTAGACTCCTTATGAAAATAGGGGGAAATTACAAGTCTTTAAAGACAGTTGACACTATTGGTAATTGTCAAAGATTAGGCTTCACAGTTGGTGTACATGTGTATCTACACATACATGTATGTAAACATATGCATAAAATAACAAACCTGTGAAAATTTGAGCTCAATCGGTCGTTGAAGTTACGAGATAACAATGAAAGAAAAAACACCATTGTCACATGAAGTTGTGTGCTTTCAGATGCTTGTTTTCGAGACCTCGAGTTCTAAACTTGAGGTCTCGAAATCAAACTCGTGGAAAATTACTTCTTTCGCGAAAACTACATTAGCAGAGGGAGCCGCTTCTCACAATGTGTTATGCTATCAACCTCTCCCCATTACTCCTAATCAAGTAAGGTTTTGTGATGATAATTATTTTGAGTAATTACCAATAGTGTCCACTGCCTTTAAATAAGTCTCTACACTCATAAAATAGTGTAAAATGCCTACTGCCTTTGACACTTCAAATACTGTTTTTGTCAATTATCCGATAAACATCTGATGTCACAATTCAACATTTTCTGGGCAGAATTTCTTTTTAGGTATTTCAAAATTTCTAGTACATTGTATGTAGCGGTACTGTACGTGTACATGTACGTACTACCACGTTAAGCTTGGGCGATATCGATTTATTTTATTCACGATATATCACCGACAATATATCGCGATTTATGATATAATCGCGATTAATTAAATTTGACATTATCAGTCTTCAAACTGGAAGTGAAAGTTGTAGAAGAGACAGTCATAGCATAAGAGAGGCGTTCTAATGACCTATTCTTCTGGTTTTACTCAACACCTACATGTATGGGGATGGGGTGCAAGATGTCTCAGCTAGGAAAAACATCGTGATATTGCGATATTTAATCGAAATAGCGACATCGATATTTCGATTAAAACCAAATCGATCCGATATCGAAATTGTTTCCAAATTAATACCGCGATATTCGATAATATCGTGATATCGCCCAAGCTTATACCACGTATTGTCCCGGTACTCTATTCAATGTACATACACTGTGCATGACTAAATGTGTAATAGGCCCTTTTGTTTCAATTAAAAAAAAAATCATCAAAATAAGAAATATAGAGTGAATGATCATAGCTAAACATTGATATACACAATCACATTGATGTTGATTGTAACATATTAATTGTAAGTAATAATATACGGAATGGACTGCATAATCAGAGAAAATAAACACTCAGAAACCTACATTATAGCCAACAAATCCGTGTACACAGCACTGTCAGTGTATGTGTAACTTGATAAAGGCACATACATTTTCATTAAGTGAATCATTTTTGAAAATGAGCTTATTTATATGCAGTGAGAACCGAATGTAAGTTGGCTCTGCACTTTTGCTTGGTTGATCTGGGTGTAAGGAACAATTTCACACCTTGTTAGCACTGATGCGATTTGCTTGATTTGCAGTCTATAAAATGCAAAGGGCACTAGCTATTTTGAGCACTGACTACTGGCATATTATGATTTCATGAAAAACAGCTAACGATTCACAGGACTGTATGCTTCGTTTTTAAAAGGGCAAGAGCACCAAGGCATTTTCTCCTTAGTAAAGGGCACCCTAAATATGAGGAAATTGTAATTTTCTACCCATAGCATTTCACAGAGCAGGCCTACACAGGTACACATGTACATTGTGTATGAATGAACTGACTGCACTGCGTATTAAAATCTGACTTTTAGAAATTGGTCACAGATTAGGTTTTTCCCTACAAATGTAGCCTTTCGTCGAGGCCTTTGTGGCCAAGACAGCTGTGGACTTCAGCCGCAAAGCGACTGGAACCGGAGACCATACAAGGCCACAAGGGCTTTTCCGACATTGTCAGATATTTCACATTTTTTTGCTATATTTTTGCTACATGGGTCATAGAAAAAAATTAAGTGAATTGAGACTGGTTAACCTTCAGCTCTTAATATCTACGTCATATGTACGTATAAACAATTTATTTTTTAAAATATATGAAATCTTACGGCCAAAATGTAGATTGCTTGACATAGCCCTCTTTTGAGAATTGAACTTAAAGGGAAGGTACACATTTGGTAATTACTCAAAAAATATTAACTTAAAACTGACTTGGTAACGAGCATTGGAGAGCTGATGATAGTATAAACTATTGTGAGAAACGGCTCACTCTGAAGTAGCATAGATTTTGAGAGAGAGGTAATTTCTCAATAAAATAATAAAAGACTTCTAGCCAGACGTATTTTATTCCTATCTGAAAGCACACAAATTCGTCCAACGAGGGTGTTTTTCTCTCATCATTTTCTCGCAACTTCGATGACCAATTTAGCTCAAATTTTCACAGGCTGGTTATTTTATGCTGATGTTGGGATACACCAAGTGAAAAGACTGGTCTTTGACAATTTACCAAACGTGTACCTTCCCTTTAATCCCATACAATTAAAGTACATTATTTTCAATTCCCTTCAGATTGTTATGCATTTTGCTTAGTAAGCCCCCCCCCCCCTTACTGCGGTTTGGTGTTTTGTGACTGTTGGACTGGGCTACAGCGCTCTTTTTGAATCCTTGTGAAAGTGTGTCATGTGTGTGCACATCTGCTCTTTTTACAGACTCACAGCAATAATGTACAGGCCCGATTCACGGAGGCAATGAAGGTGATTGCCTTGATGCCCCCTGGTCATTGCCTTGCTGCCCTTGAAATGCTCCAGTAGAAATTTACAACTTCCTCATAGGGTGCCCTTTACCAAGAAGAAAACGCCTTGGTGACCTTGCCCTTTCCAAAACAAAAGGATACACGCCTGAGTGTAGGCTCATGCATATTGGAATTCCGATTAGAATCAAGATAAAAGTTTTTTAAAACTAGGTATTTCTCAGATTGAAATGTTTTTGAATCCTACTCTCTAAAACCTCAATTCTTTGAAATAAACAGCTGTTCTTACACACCAAATAGGCCTGGGCGAATTATTTGAATATCCGGTTAATGGCGAATAGGTTTTCCTATCCGTAACCGCGAATGCCTTTTTTTTCTTAACCGGATATCCGCATAGGGCGCGAATACCTATTTATAAACCGGATAGTTCTGTAATTACAACCAAGTAACCGGATGTTCTTTAATATCCGAATATCCGCGGACGTCGGGCGACAACTGATATGAATGTTTTGTCTGAATCCTTATGGAAACTTTTATTAAGACAGCATAAAACAGCATAAATTAAGTATTTAACTATGCTCACCTCCATGAAGAGTTAAAACAATGACATTTCCGACGTATTTTGTTCAAAGATTACAAAAGTTTTCCTTCACGTAGAGTCAATCACGATCAAAAGAAAAAGCAAATTGCCATAGTAAATTAGATCCGGTCACTTTTATGAATGAACCGAGTGACACTGTCTAAAACTAATATCAATCCGCCCATAAGATCTCATTCACAAATGAACAGCGCCCTCTAGCAGCAAAAAATATATATATATATATATATATTTTTTTAATAGCGCCCTCTAGCGGCGAAAAAAAAACTATTCAAATATCCGGTTAATTTCGGATAGTTGGCCAGCGGTATCCGAATAACAACATTTCACTATTTGCCCAGCACTAATACCAAAGTTTAAACATGTATGGTCGTTAATTTGTAGAGTACAATTTAGGCTCTATCAAAAGTTTACCATCCCTTTAAATCACACAGATCTTTTACTGATTTGGTCTTTTCTTTGGTTAAAGTTCGCCTATCGTGGCTTTTCTCTAGAATGACAAAATTAAATCCAATTGGAATGCACGGTAATCTGACCTCACTAACAGGCTGAAGGAGGTCGCGAAAGACTTCTGCGCAGCAACAGTAACTTAATAAGGCCACTTAAAAGTTCAATGGGAACAGCTCCTTGCTGTAAACCTACCGCGTACACGCTGTAAAACCCATGCAAACTTCGGGGAAAGTAAGTCCAGGTGGGAACACACGGTAGAAAAAAAGTCCAACTTGAACAGTAGCATATTTTGGATTGGCCCACTAATGTACAAGCTATTAAGTTGCTACCCAAGAAGCAAAGATTAAATTGATGAATCCTTCGTCGAGCTTGATGAGTATTTGTATGCCAGGCTAGTGATATGTATGTACTGCACATAATATTAATCCAGGCTTAGGTCTGTTTAGCAAACATCAGAACAAATGATAATGAGATTATAGTATTCACAAAAGGTAACTGTGCCAGTGACACCATTGTGGACAGTTCACCAAAGCCAGCGTCTTAGTACATGTACATGTACTCATGGGTATGTTCAGACATGGGGTTAAACTAGTCCTTAATCCGAGCACCGCAGGTGTCCAAAGATAAACATAACTTAGGGTATGTTCAGACAGCGTGCTAACTTAGACCCGAACCGGTCTAACTTTTACGAGCAGCGGGGGGTGGTCGTAAAAATAAAAACCCATTGCGTTCAGACAGCACAGAGTTAAACCCGATCCGGTTTATCTTCGGTTTTAAGAGGTCAAAGTAGACGCGACCCGTTGCTCTAACATCCGGTTTTGTTCATCAGATTCACGCACCGAGTATGCCGAGATACTGAGTGTCCCATGCCCTGGATGATCAGACAGGGCATAATTATTGGATACAAATGGCTCAATCGAACGCGGTAACAGTTTTACCGTTAGGAGGATATGGGCACTTAAAACAAACATGAACACGACTCGAAATTATTTTTTTAAACAAACAAAATATTGATACAAACCGCCGAGAAAACTCACCAAAATATTGTCCATATTCCATGAAACAGAACACGTTTCATTTTTGTGTTTTGTTTTATACCACTGTTTCCGATTTAATAAATACTTTTAGTTTGTACTTCAATCGATTGGAAGTTGCGATCTCTCAAAAGCTGGTGCCGCGATTTTTATTCTGATTCGTTCATAAACACAACTACACACGTGCAAGTTACGTAAATACATGTACTTTGCAGTATTTTCCCAACTTCCCAACAACGTGGTGATATTGCTGGCGTAGGGAATTTCCCCTACACACAGCCTCGCGCCCACTGCAGTTCATTCTCCAAGATTGAAAGTAATAGAAAGGCACATCCACGGGATCGGTGATGGATAACTATGGGATATCAGAGAGTGATCACTATGGGATGGCAGCGCTGTACATGTGAGAAGCATTACAAAAATGCTTCTTCGCTGCGCTCGTAGTATACGCATGAAAAGCAGTTTCAATTTATTGTAGGACACTCAACAAAAAAAGCTTGGAAAATATAGTTTTGTTTCAGAATTTAATAAATCATGGGCGTGGGCCTGTGTTAAACTGCATACACCGATCGAGAGGGTTTCGCCAACTCGGTAAGCGGCAAGAAAGTAATATAAATGCTCGGTGCTTTTCAGCATCAGAGGCAACAGAAACCGTATACAAATACTCCGGGTCCCGGGCGTGTGCATTGAACCACACAATGGGTCGTCCGTTGTGAGTTAAAACCGGATGTCATTCTGTCCACACGCAGTGTTAAAAGATAAACCCGAACCGGTTTAGACTTAGACCGCCTCGCTGGACGGTTTAAGTTTTGGGGTTTAAACCCGATCCGGTCTAACTTTATTTGCGTTCACACGCACAAAAGTTGAACCCGAACCGGTCTAAGTGGACTTAGACCAACTTTAGTACGGCGTGTGAACGACCTCTTAGTCCAAAATTGGCTTGCGTTCACATAGTGAGTTTATTCTGGTCAAGCGGACTACACTAGCCCACGATGTTGATTATTGGGTCATGCATCCGCGAACCTTACCATTGCTGGTTCCGGTTTGTTACATTGTCCATGCGTTTTCCACAGGGTTTCGATCCGCTATCGTCTCTACAAACCTCATGGTCATCATGTATTCCATCTTTAAAGATGGCAAAATCACTTCATATCCTTGCTTGGCCCCCAGCACAAACGCAATTCTATTGTGCCCGCTGAAGTTTTGGATTAAGGACTAGTTTAACCCCACGTCTGAACGTACCCTATGTCATACAGACACAGTACTATCTTTGAGCAGTTTTAACTAATACGGTTTTAACTTTGTGTGTCTGAAAACTTTAACAAATCAAGTAAAACCGAATTAGTTCAATCAGTCTGCGAGTGTGATTTACATCATTAAAAACCACTTCGAGCAAATATTTTTGCATGTGTGGCCAGAATAAAAACAACCATATCCGATTTGAACTCCTCACAGATGAATGTTGACCCTAATGCCATAAATCGTGAAAGCGTGCGTGTTTTGTATGTAGGCTTGTAGCAGATGTGTGTTTTGTCACTGTGCTGTGTTGTCTCTTAAAACCAAAGATAAACTGTATGGAGGATAACTTTGAGCTGTCTGAACACAATGTTACTTTTTATTCCAACAACCGTCCCCCATCCCCCCCCCCCCAAAAAAAAAAAATAAAAAAAAAAAAAACTGTTACCCATGTTACCGCAAAAAAGCTTTTATGTTAAAATAAGTGAACAACAATTGAGATTAAACCAATCTGGCACATTTAGTGATATTGACGAAAATCAATATTGAAAGAGTATCCAGTGTTGAACAATATTGATAAATCATATCAACGCACAAACCTACATGTATCTGCTTACCTCCTGTGTGATTTCTGAGAGTGCCTGATCCTCTGCTTTGTAAGCTCTGTTGGTTTGCCGCTTTCGCCCACTAACCCCAGGGCTGGCGCCTGGACTGAGCACAGTCTGGCCGCTGCCTCCATTGGTTGTTGCAGTACTCATTGTGGTTCCGAATAAATTAGCACCAGTCTATAAAACGATCGGCAACTAAAGTGTTTTGGGAGCCTTTTTTAAAAGTTTGCCTTGAAAATGAGAATTGTCCTGGATTCAAAATTGGACCTGGCACTCTGGAAACTTGCTGCAAAAGATGACAGCTGTTGAATAGGATGACTTGCTCTGAATCATCCTTTCGACATTGGTTCCATATCTGTATTGAGAAAAAAAGAAACGATGTAATGTTAGATTTCTAACACATGAGGGCGCTTTCAACAAAAAACTTCCTGAAAAATTTAATACAAGAAAACAACATACATGTACCGTACAGTCGGTGAAAAAGATAAAACGCAACCGTGATTGTGAAAACTTGTATATCTTGCCACCACTTTTTCACTTATTTTTACAAAAAGGAATATCTTGCAGGCATGTGAGTAACTATCCATGAAAAAAAGAGGAAAAGAGAAAACCGGGCAAGAAAAAAAGAGGAAAAGATTATATTCTTATACTTTTGTACACAGAAAGTAAAAAAGAAGAAAATCAAAATTAAAAGAGAGGAAATCAGCTGAAAAGAGGAAGTCTCACATGCCTGATCTTGTAACTTGAGCAAATTAAATTGAGGGGTGGGGGCTTACTCCTAAAACTTTTAGAGGTTCGTTTCAGTGAAACTTTCACTATCGATTATCATCTCCAAGAACACATAGAGCAGAGACAAACGAACCTCAGAATAGTAGGGGGCCTTGAAATCCTTAAAATTTTGACATCTAATTTTAATAAATAAACAAGTTTACCACCAAGGATGTCAACCATTTAAAAAAAGGAGAACAGCGCCCCTGTTACGCTACTGCCAGTTACTGGATCAAGCTATAGGGGAGATCTGGTTTCCAGAAAGAAATGTGTTATTATACACTGTAAGCTTCCTAGACTTACTCATGACACTTTTGACCCATTTCACCTGACGTCATCATCATAACAATCTTGAATGCGCCATACTGGTGGGCAATTTCACTGTGCGTTTTCATATATAACTCTATGCATAGAGTATGCTGTGCGTTATGCAGTGAAGTGCGCATTTTAGGCGATGCGGCGTTAAAGGCAGTGGACACTATTAGTAATTACTCAAAATATTCATAAAAAGTGGAAAAGTTTCCGTATGGCGCCACCACTTTTTCATTCGAAATAAAATAATATAGTATCTAATTTACCTGAATGATATATCCCTTTTTGTAAAAATGAGTGAAAAAGTGGTGGCGCCATACGGAAAGTTATCCTAAAAAGTTAGCATAAAACCTTTCTTGGTGACAAGTAATGGGGAGAGGTTGATGGTATAAAACATTGTGAGAAACGGCTCCCTCTGAAGTGCCATAGTTTTCGAGAAATAAGAAATTTTCCACGAATTTGATTTCGAGACCTCAGGTTTAGAACTTGAGGTCTCAAAATCAACCATCTAAACGCACACAACTTCGTGTGACAAGGGTGTTTATTTCTTTCATTATTATCTCGCAAGTGCGATGACCGATCGAGCTCAAATTTTCACAAGTTTGTTGTTGTATGCATGTTGAGATACACCAACTGTGAAGGCTAGTCTTTGACAATTACCAATAGTGTCCAATGCCTTTAATACACGTAAACCTAACTGCCCACCAACATGGTGAGCGTGGCATCAGCCGCCGCGTGTGACGCGCGTGCAAGGTGTCAATAGTCCCTTGTTTACAGTTTAGTTATAATGTGCTAGACCGTGTAGTCCAGAGACGTACACGTGAACAATATTAATGATGGTTTTGTGGATAATTTTTAAAGAAGTAGGGCTACCAATGAATGAATGATGTTTCAATGAGTCCCTACTCAATGTTGGCAATTTATTTTAGCCTAGCCGCTAGGCCAGGCCAGGTTTGTTTTTTTTGATGAATGAATGACAGATTTTTAGTTGGTAGACTTGCCGAGTCTGAAATTTAGTAATTTATTTATAAATATAACTGAAAATTCACAATCCAACTCCAATCCAATCCAAATTAAACAATTCCAACAAACAACGGAACCATTAATTACAACCGAGTTGGAATAAATATCACTAAAACCATGTTAATGTTTATGAGTTGTTGTTTGATGTATAAAAGAAACTACAAATCAACCCAAAATCATAAATGTATTATGATCATCACATCAATTATTAATTTATTATCATAAAAATACGACAAACGAAAATCACACAAAATTTATGCCACTTTCAGACTGGTCTGGTTTCCGACTCAACTACTGCTCTATTGAAATGCACGACAACTGGGAAGGTTTGGACTCGGAACCAGGTTAAAATTCATCCAACTGCGAAATGAAGCACTTCACTTTACGAAACCGAAAATAACACACAGTTAATAAATTCCAAACCTTTTAGTGTGATATATTGAGTCAATATAGCTGTGTTCGAACCAAATATAGACACTTGGTGAAATTATCGTCTTTTTTTCTGAAGATATTGCAGCATTCCGAAGTCTTGAGTTTTCACACCGCATAAAATTCTTCCTGTTTTGCTATTATCGGTACAGTAACCCCGCGGGTAACCGGAAACCCCCTTGCTCAACGCTGGTCTGTCTTTGGGATACCGGGTACCCATGAAAGAAAGTGGGTCAAAAACATATCCCGGATGTTGTGTTTTGTTCACAGAAAACGAGTAGTTGATGTCAACCCTTCTGGGGGCGTTGATCTAGAAGAAGAGGGCGCCCTACTGGTTTTTAGTGCAGCATTAAATTATGCCCCAGATTCTCAACGTTTTAGTACAAGAAGTTACTTCAGCATTAGTTCTGTTTACAATACAAAGTAAACGAAAATTGCTCTATTTTTTCTTAACTTCAAATTGTATTTGCATAACCAATACTGTTTTTTGTGTGCTTGTTAACATTATAGCCCATTCTACCTCCATGATTAGCCTACATGCACAATATTTATCTGAATTTCCCCCGTAAAAAACCGACGTGGCCAATCCGTAGTGCAGAAAAACAAAAATATTGCCATCCGCCCAGTCATTTTGGCTTCAGTGGGTCGACCAGTGAAGTTGCTCAAGTTACGTCATATTGTAGTCTGTGTCTCGCACAATACCGCGAGTGACCGGCCATGATTGTACCATGATTGTACCTACCTACCATGGAGGAATAAATTAGAGTTTAATTTATTCCTCCATGTACGTACCTACCTACCATGACGTGAGCTGGTTTCAATTGGGGGTACGTAACGCTACTTAAACCACGGGGTCCTTGTGATGACCATTAAGCAAACAGTGTAGAGCTGTTATCCGTGTACTTCTATATTCCCTGGTTGAACATCGCCAAGACTCATTGTGTGATGTAGAGCAGAACCCGGATGCCAACCACTGTTTTTGACGTTCAATCACCTTTCATGAAGAGCAACTTTTTAGAGACAGGGTATGTGGATACGGGTATAAGTCGAGTCTCTCAGTCGGCAAAAACAACACATTTTGCTTGCAAAACTATAGTTCCTCCTTGGAGTGGTGGAAGCATGGAGTAAGGACCAACATACAGGAGCATCGATGAAGTCACGTTGGAGGCAGGTCTGGAGCGAACACAGTTTCAGTTCTTTGATCAGATCATGGATGCGTCATACTAAACTTCTTCATTATTCACAATCATTTTGATCATTTTGTGTCAATCAATATTTTGAGAAGCAGATCCGTCTACAACGGAACTACACTCGTGAGAGAACTGCAGATTCCAGATGACGCAAGATCCTGGAACCTTCTTGTAAACTTTTGTTACAGTGTAATTGTTGTCGTGGTACAGAATAGAAGGAACTTCAGGAAATTCTGTTGCGTCCGTCGAGTTTCCTTGATGCATTTTTAAGTCTTGCAATAGAGGCATTGAAATTTTCTTGAGAAGATTTAAACGAAGCTGGGTCGTCAAATTCTAGCAAGAATGTCAACATCTTATTTTTCTCTCCGGACAGCTTGAAACAACCCAGTTTATTTGCACTTGTTCAAGGTTGTCACAAGTAATGGTGTAACTATTGGCCGTCGATTGTCAATTACTACAGTTTCGGCCTTCATGCTTTGTGTGCGTGTCTTTCTCTAGAATCCATGTATATACCACCCTAAGGTTTCACGCATACATGTAGGACCTCAACTGACACATTTCAACCCGGTTTTCAGTTCAGACAGTTTTGTTATCTGAGCTAGTGTATTTCGACAACCGTAGTTTGATTTTTGGGAATTATAAGATTGCTTTTAATAAATAAATATACCATTTCAAGTATCCACGCGTTAATTATGTAAAATCAGATTACCGGCCAAGACTCCACTCAATTGTTATGCTAAGTAAACAACAGCTAAATACTAGTCATAAGCAATGTATATGGCATGAAATTTTGGCCAGTAACATGTGTAAAATAAGCGAGCTATTTTCGTGCTTAAGCAAATGTTTTGCTTAAGCAGCTCTATGAAATTGGCCCCTGGTGACACTACTAGATCCAATAGACCTTATGCATATGACGTCATTTCAGTAGGGCGCCCTCACCTAGAGGTCAAAAGGAGGTTGTTCATTGGCCAATACTGTGCGCCGCGCGTACAAATCTGTGCGTCTCGATTGTTTCGTCACCGTTTTTCCTCTAAGATGGCGGCTGGATGACGTCAATGCATAAGGTCTATAGACAATGGTGCAGCCATCTTGATTTTTCCCAATTGATATCAATGTAATCAAACCGAGGATGGAAGAACAATACAGTCTGGTTCCTAATTGCAAAATGATTATTAGCATTCATTATTGTTATTCGATAAAAGGAACATGACCACGATGGAGACATCATGATAAAGGTCTGTTGATTCTGTTAGACAATTTGTTTTTAAACTAAAAGGGCGTGGTCTAAGGCAAAATAGGGAGGACTGGAACGTTCACAGACCACGGAAATGCTTGATGCAGCGATGACAAAATGTTGATGCAAATTTACTGTAAGATTATAACATCCAAATAAATAAGAACAATAAGCATGATTCATAATCAGATAAATAAATAAGAAAATACTAACAGACAAATAATTTACTATTAACGAGATTGTTTGTGTACACTAAGTTAGTAAACTGTAGCTTTGCTTTAAAATAAGTTTTGTATAACAATAATATATGACATTAGGGGGCTAATTTTTGTATATCCCATGTTTTTTCCCCCGAAGTTTCTCAATCTGCCTGGCCTTTTCAAATCATTTTGAGACTGACCCTTTATATTAAAAACTTTGTCTTTGGATGTTTGTCATTTTCTTAATCTTTTCTTAAATATTGTCCAGTATTTATCGCTTAAATTTTTAATCTTTGTCATTGGCAGTTTTTTTTCTTCTTCTGAGCATTCTTAGTAAATAAATGATGGCGCTGTCCAATTCAGTGACATTTTGAGACTTTTGACTTGATACCATAGGTTTGCGAACATAAATGCTTGCGAGTGGGTGGGGCCCATGTCAGTTTAATATTAATTATCTCTGCCAGTTGGGTTACTATAGTGTAACCATGGGGTGTGTGGTGGTGTGTGGTGGGTGGATATTATTTGGGGTGACCGAGGAAGGCGTTTTGACGGTTACGTCATTAATTTGTGTAGGTGGGGGTGAGACCACAGGGTTATTTTTTTCAGATCCCCTGTTTATCTTAACTTGTTTCGTATTTTCGTCACCTGCTCGATATTTTAAACTCTGTGAAACAATTCGAGACCCTTGGAGGAGAGGGCGTGGTTATGGGCGCTATATAAAATTCGTTTTGTTGTTATTTTATTATTAATACTAAGGTGTACAATAAAGCTAATAAAAAAACTATTCCTGTAAAAGTCAAAATAGCAGATCGAGACAAAAAACAACAATTATAATAACACACGCGAAGTACAATCTTTGTTCTCGTTATTGTTTTTCTCTAAAATCATTTTGTTTAGACTTTATTTACACTTGATTATCATTGATACTTTTAATGTTTTTATTTTACATAATTAATTGTACTTTTTATCTTACAATTTAAGCGATCGATTTCGAATCAATGGAACACTTCATAGCTATTTGTTTTTATACATAAATACATTGTATGTATAAGCTTATGCAACTTTGCACCAATAATACAATAGAGCTAGCATATGTAGCAGCAATGAAGTAATTTTAAACTAGTTTATTTACGTTATTTAACACATCTCCATGGACCAAAATGTTTAATAGTTCACTCCTAAAACAAGAGTCGACAATCACATAGACAAAAATAAAGGAAAAAGCACAAGAAAAACATATGCATACATGCATCGTATACATGTACATTCAAATGTTTATAATACAGTAGACGGATACAATTCAGATGCATACTTTAAGAATGACGTCAGACCATACGATGTCATATCTGTCATGGACACAATGCTTTTGGGTTGATCGCTTTGGGCTTTTAAGGCGTTTGTTATGAAATAAATTATGGTTGGAAAGAATGTTTTGAATAATCTGTGGTTTTCTTAATATTGTCCGCCATTTTTGTTAAAAAACATTTGGTGTCAGAGTCAGCTTCATTAAAACTTATCTCACATTAGTAGAGTTGCGACAGATCTTATGTTTAGGAATACAATGTCTGTAGGGTTTTATAATATGGTTTTGTAACTACACCAGCAAAAACCAAGAGCACCAACAGCACAGACAACAACAACAACAACAACAACCACAGCAAAGATAACAGCAGCAACAAAAACAATATTAGCAACAGCAAAACCAGCAACAACAACATCACCAACGACGACAACAACCATAAGTCGACTTGTCTTGATAATTAATTTCACCAGGACGACTTGACTCAATAAGTTATTTTCCTAAGTTATATCCTACTCATACTAAAGTAGATGACTTGCCATCTCAGTTCGAGTAAGTCGTATAATCATAAGGACGAGTCGACATCCAAGTGTCGACTCATCGACGAAATTAAAACACGGGTAGTCGACACTAATAGTTTCGGTAAGTTTCCGCGACAGGGCCTATGATATCCAGATAAGTGGATGGCACATGCAGAACCCCGTACTTTGTGTTCATAGGGGCTGCCATGATTTTGTACTAGCGGCTTCAAATTGTCGATATTACAACTGTGTTTAGAATATTAATATGCCCAAAATGAAAAGTGTAAACACATACATATGAGGACGGTCTCAATAGTTAAGTATTCTCAAATACTTAAGTATGTTCAATAGTTATTTTTCAAAGAAGAAAAAAATCATCGGTTTTTGGATGTTTGTTTTATGTACATTTTGAATTATTTACAGTGTGTGTAATAAAGTCTGCGGAAAAACCGTCTATATGAAAATTACCTCCCTTCCAGTCGTGGTGCTACACAAGAATCGCGGTGTATATAAACATAAATTGACGTTTCAATACAAACCCCAAACTTTTTTTGTTGTATCTCAGGCCCCCATGGACACAGATCTGGGTCAGAATCTGGGTTTGATCCGGGTCAGAATCCTGGTTTGACCCGGAAGTTTTTAGTGTGTAAAATGAGGCGATCTTCAGTACTAAGTAACAAAAATTGATATAAGTGATATCTTTATGTCATGGCCACCAATTGTTTCTTATAGAAACTTTGATTCACTATCATTTTCCCCCCAATTTCTGGATCCCTTCCCTTAACCCTTGCTCCCAATTCCTCTCTAATAAAATGGATGTATTTGTTTGTACTTGTTTATGCCTCTGAAGAAGGTCCGGTTTGGATCGAAAGCTAAGGCCGTCTACCCTACTTTATATATATCTTTATGACATAGATAACCATAACAGTAATTAAGATTTGTGAGCAACCATTGACACACTTCAAGTACGTTAAACAATGAGGCAACAGGCGAGAGCGCTTTATAACAATTTCAACATACCACTCCACCATTACTCTGTCAACATTGACTTACAAATCGATGTACTAAAATTGATTTCGCTATTCACAATCTGGTACTGTACAAGTAAAAAGGCCTACGAGTTTGATTTAAACTGGTTCTCTCTGAGAACAGTTCAGCAGTACACAGCTGTCTCATAAAATGTCCAATAAGTCTACGATGAATCGGAAGAAAGTTTACGGATTAATTTCAGTTTACGTAATTATTTCATTACAAAATTACTTCATGGTTTTATTTTACAGCATTTGTAAATTGAGTCTAAAGCCACTAATTGTTTTCTTAAAACATTGAACCATTAACAAGTACATGATTGAAAAACGTTCATTATTTCAACCCCAGGTTTTCGCAGTGTAGCATACTATTCATTCATAAGTGTCGATTTTGTCAAAATGTTACCCTGAAATCAAACCCGATGTATACTGAAGGACAACCTTTAAGACAGTGGACACTATTGGTAATTGTCAAAGACTAGTCTCCACAGTTGGTGTATCTCAACATATGCATAAAATAACAAACCTGTGAAAATTTGAGCTCAATCGGTCGTCGAAGTTGCGAGACAATAATGACAGGAAAAAACACCATTGTTACATGAAGTTGTGTGCTTTTAGATGATTTATTTCAAATTCAAATTAATTCTAAACTTGAGGTCTCGAAACCAAATTCGTGGAAAATTACCTCTTTCTCAAAAACTACGTCACTTCAGAGGGAGCTGTTTCTCACAATGTTGTATACTTTCAACCCCTCCCCATTACTAGTAATCAAGAAAGGTTTTATAATGATAATTATTTTGAGTAATGACCAATAGTGTCCACTGCCTTTAACCTTAATATACACTTGTTTTAAATAGACTGTTAGTGTCACAGATTAAAAAGTTTTGTACAGTTTATTTACATCTCCTAAGCTTTCACCATGGTTGCGACCAGCGCTTTAACTCAACGTATAAGGTATAGCAAGGTATGTATAATAATTAGTTTAAAAATAATCGGTTTTTGTACCCCGCTTATGGAACAGTCCAAACTTTACCTTGGGATAATATTCCTCCCATTCCACTGACAGCCACTCAATATTCGTATAGTATCAACAGCTCTCCATTGCTTGTTACCAAGTAAGTTTTCATGCTAACAATTATTTTGAGTAATTACCAATAGTGTCCATTGCCTTGAATGTCATCTTCATTCTTTCAGTATAACAACCTTCTACGGTATGTTTGGGGCTACATTAAGATCATCGTTATTACTCTTGTGCTACACTTAGTAACCGTATACTTTGTATACTTGAACTACAGTCAGTTGTTCAAACACCAGCTAAATCTAGAAAGTACATACATTTGTTGACAAAGGTAAACAACAAAGGCGCCATTTTGTTGTTTACAAGAAAAACTATTCCCGACGGCACAACGCGTATTACAACCTCGTATCCTTGCTCTGTTCATACCTGTGCCTAATTATAGCATCGTACTGGGCGCTGGAAACGACAAAAATGTGAGAATAATCAAGGTGTTGATCCCGGTATACAATTTAAACCACTTTTCATTATATAGAGAAATGTACACAAACTTTCCAGACAACCGCGGGCGGGCACGTTACGTTTGTTTCCTTATGTATACAGTATAAATTACGGTTTTGACATCGCACCTAAAACTAAATAGCATTAAGATCATTTTACCTTCAAGCCATTTCGGTTCATAAACAAAACCTTATGGGAGGAGGTGGGGGAATTAAACAATAATGAATTGAGAAGCAGCCTCCAAAATATTCAAAGTAACTTACTCTGCAAGGTGCTCTCCCAACCCAGGGTGTCAAGGGGTCCCTCAGCCCTCCACACACATGATTCCGCCATGCTGGATCCAAAAAGACAACTCGCCCTTAGCCTTTCTCTGCCCATAGCCCAACAACTAAGAATACATTATATAGACAGTCTTTGTACTGACCAAAGCTGGATGTGAACAAAAGGGTTTTTAGACCGTTTTTTTTTTTAGACCTTTGGTTTCCAAACACATGTGATTCAATGTGTGCTATTATTACAACGTTCAAATAAAAGAACCCCAATTCAAAGGAAAGATAATTGCCATTTAGTCAAGTCACTGACCTGGCTTAATCCATATCAACCACAGGGAGGAGGAGGGTGAACCCTGGACCAAACTACACATGTTAAGGGTCTGGGTATTCTGGGTCTGGGTCTACAATTTAATTAATTTTGGTTTTACCCATATACACCGATAAGTGTCTTAGCTTTGTATAAACAGAACGTTCCTGAGCTCTGTAAAAAAAAAAAAAAAAAAAATCACGGGCATAGTACTCGGGTGGGATTCGAACCAACGACACTCTGCCTCTAGCTGCAGGGTAATCTCGATGGCCTACTGTAAGACACTTCTCTAGAATAGCAAAGGTCTTGGGTTCGAATCCCAACAGAGTATATCCCCGTGATTTATTTTGCAAAGAGCTCGGGACAGTACCGACTACACAGTACTAAAACACATCGGTGTATTATGGGTAAAATCAAAATTTATATACTTTATCCCCGATGCAAGTTTAAATCTACAATTTAATTAAAAAATAACGTGACTTAGAAATTAAGCCAAGAGTTTTATTTACAGAGCTGTGAAGCACAGCAGTTTAATATAAAAGTAAAGAAGGACATGCTGCTTAAAATTCTTTGCACGTGTTATTGTATGTGGTTGGTAACTCATTATTTGCTTAGCAAAATTTTCAGCTAACTAGAGCTCTGAGTACAGACAGGAAAATGTACCTAATCTAATATAAACATATTAAGCAGAAATAATGGGGGACTTCCGGGACGCTTGGTGGCAGCAGACCAGGTAAAATCCATTGTTCTCGGTAATGTGCGCATGCTTGGAACTTGAAACAATGGACATTTACCTGGTAAGTCTGCTGCCACCAAGCGTCCCAAAGTCTCCCTTTGCTTATTAATTTTCTGTTACGCCAAACATAAGCAGGTTACCAGGCAGAGATTGGACATGTGACGTGGTAGATTGGCTGGTTACCTTAATATAAATAAACCTTACAATTTGAACCTCAAATACGCTTATGCTAAGCGTGAATTTATATATGCAACCATTAGCGCCGATATTTTGCTTACATCGGCAACCAAGGTCGCGATACTTCCAATTTCCAACTTCATTGAGCTGTCTAAACAATGGCTGCGAACTCAGCTCAGCGATAAATATATATACTTTCCACAACATAATAAGTATTCCAGCCAAAATACCATGTCATTGTACATTAACTGCTTCCATATTGCCTTTTGTTTAGCAGAACAATTTATACAGAGGTTACCAACCTAAATACCATGTCACATTAACAACATGTGGCTAGTATCTTACTTAGTTTTGCTCAGCAGAAAGTCTGTAAGCAAATATTTCTGTTTAGGCAGCGCTTTCAAATTAAGCCAGGACCTTTTGCAACCGTCAGGAGTTAGTAACAAAGAGTCCAGGCTCAATTTCAATAAGCCTGTAAGCATAAAAACATGCTAAGCACAGAAAAGTAGTACTTAACATAAACGGCTACCGGCCAAAATTAAATTTATTTTACATTGTTGTGGCAGGTGCCCCACTAATTTTTGGCTTAGCAAGGGAGCTTTGAAAGCAGCATTTCCGCTTAACAGCTTTATGCAATTGGGTCCATAAAGTATACATTGAGAAACCAACTTGTGTTTAGCTGATTTTGTTGTTAAAGCAGATTGGCCCTGATGCCTTTCTTTGTTATCATACAACATTAGTATTGGGGTTCAGGTTTATCCTAGTGTTCGTTAAACTCCGTATCGTTTTCCTTGGAAGCACTCGTTTCATGTTCTGGGGTTGCTTCCGATATGACAATGGTCGCTGCAGGTGTCTTTTGAGGCTGACCCTCCTCCAGAAGAGGCTCCGCCTCCTCCACTTCCTCCCCTTCCTCTGTCCGATCCCATTTGGCGGCAGTTCCGTTGTTCTTGACTACGTCCATCTCAATCGTCTCGTCCTTAATCTTTCTCATGCCGTTCGTGTCTCCGTTGGCGATGATTTTCCCCGTTCCACCACCGTTGGCGTTCTTGTTGCCATGGTAATGACCCCGGTGACCCACGTCGTCATCATTGTAGCATGAATCCCCCATGGTGTCGTTGTTGGCCATGCTACGCATCGTACTGGTGCACGTTTGCTCGTCGTACTTGGAGTACGAGGAAGTGCGGGGTTTGGGACGCTTACGGCATAAACAAGACGGGGTTTTGCTGCCATATCGTCGGCGCCACTTTCTGCGAAGCACGGTTCTCACCTGGTTTTAAGGGGGAAGGATAATGTTAAGCACTCATCTCTTGAATCATCGTCGCCTAGCTCGATCGACCCCACGGTTCAGTAGCAAGTGTTTGTGTGGGCAAACCGCTGGTTCCACCTCCTACGAAGCAGTGTATGAACCTGCCAGTGGGGGAGAAACATCAGTGTCTAGACCCATTGTTCTACCAATAATAACTTCCACTTGTCCAGTGGATAAGGGTGAATATTTCGCACACTTTGTGGTAAAAGCATGACACTGTGACACACATGTACTCAACACAAAAAACATGACATTTTAGGTAGGGCCTATAATAATGATGCTAATAGTGGCTTCTTATATAACGTGCACATCCGCCACTCAGTAATGCTCAATGCGCTTTATTTTTCAGTATTTTTATGCAAGTTTTGAATTATGTGACTTATCCTTAACATAGCACCATGTATTGATTTACAAGGTGCTGTGGTGTAATATGCTGCCAAACAAACCAGGAAACCCGTGGTGAACCCTTTCTGTTTGTGATAAGTGCACTGTGTTCTTTTACGTGCGTTACACAATACACGGGACCAACAGCGTTACGTCCCATCCGAAGGAAGACGAAGCATCGTGGTTTAAGTGTGTTGCTTAAGGACACCTAGGTATACTGGTTTGGTACAGATGAGTGTGCTTTTACCACAATGTGCCAAATACTGTCAAAATAATATTGCACTTATCCACTTGACTACACAGACTTTTTGGGGGCAATACAAAGCTCATGCATGAGATGCGTAACGTCTTCACTTGGATGATCATGTTCGCGGAAACAATAATTCTGTAATCCTCCATGCAGTTCACGATTTAAAAAAACCCCAAAAACTGCAAAATACAAAGCAACATTCTCTCGTTTCTAAACAAAAGGGAAGATGCACTGGGAGCACAGCAAACAATTCAAACATATCAGGATGAACATGTAAAATAAAAGCTATCAATCTGAAAGAAAACATGAGCTTTATAAACAAGTATAGTTAAATGGCTAGTACTTTAACATTTAACATGCAATTTAAAATGACATCTATAGTTGACAGTCGCTATTGACTGTAGATTGAAGAAAAGCATTAAGCAAGTATCAAATGTTTCAATGTTTTTTACTGTGTCTTTAGGGGGATCTTATGAAGATTAGTTGAATTGAAACTGTGCAATGGAATGGAAGTTTGAAATGGGCATCTGTATAGGATTTGAGGCATTGCATGGTGAGGTATCAATGTATATTTGGTTTGCGGTAACACCATGTGTGTATCAACTTGCCAGGTAGAGTTGTTCTTAGAGAACTGTCTTGCTTTATTCTACTGCCGCGGAGTACATAATCGGAGGTTCAGGAGACTTCTCAGTTCTGAAAAGAACTGTCCTGCTTTTTAACTATTACCAGGGCGGATGGTATGGAAAAAAGACTGGACTACTACTTTAGCTTATAGGATCGTAATTAACTGTACTGCCGCGGAGTCAGTTCTGAATTGGTCTCAACGTTTCGACTAGCTTGCTCTAGTCATCGTCAGGAGACCAATGGGCATCTGGTAACAAAGAGCTTAATGATTTTCCCCACGTCTTTATTTTTAGGCACTGGGACTTTGTGACGACATGTCACAGGGAACAACTGGTCATTGTTTCCGTAAGTTTAAGCATGCACAGCTTAACAAAATCAGTAAATTGATCTTCTGCCACCTAGCGTCCACAAAAGTCTCTAGTTAGGTGTATTTGTAATAAAAATGGAATAAGTTATCTTCAAAATTCTGTCCAGAAGAATGTATTTCATTGTTTTGTTTACAGCTTATGTACACAGTTTCATAGTGAAAGAGAAACGCCAAGTGGCACTTATGGGCTTCCTTATTTTTGAGCAACCTTATTGACTGTATGGTCGTTTTCGAAACCACGGCTTCGACTCCAGATTTGGCTCAGGCTATAGCTTGGCCCCGCAGTTGTTTTTGACAATATTGCGCGTGCTTTGCGTATGCTCATCAGGGTTTCAGACGAGAGAACGGAGCCTGAAGCCGAATCCAAAGACGAAGCCGTGGATTCGAAAAGGGCCTATGTTCTGTGGAGTACCAACTTCCAAGGCCCAAATTTGTCAGAAAATGCTCACCTCTGTGTTTAAGAATACATAGATGACAGAGACGGCCAGGCCCTGGGTGCTAGAAAGTAGGACATTGACGTACTTGAGAATCAAGTTACCCAAAGGGGGTAAGTCTGTAGGAAGGAATGACAGACAGATGAATAGGATGTAACCCACACCAAGGAGAACAACCAAGACCAATGTGGCTCTTGCTGCCCGCCTGAAACACAAAATAGAAAAGAAGTGTTGTATTAATAGATACACAAATACTGTGCCATCTCTGCACGTAAAAACCACAGTGATACATTATGCAAATGGTTAAATGCACTGGGCACTATTGGTAATTAGTCAAAACAATTGTTAGCATAAAACCTTACTTGGTAACAAGCAATGGAGAGCTGTCGATAGTATAAAACATTGTGAGGAACGGCTCTCTCTGAATGTAGTTTTTCAGAAAGAAGTAATTTTTCACTGAAATATTTGAATTGATTTCGAGACCTCAGCTGAGGTCCCGAAATCAAGCATCTGACTAGCACACAACTTGTGCGACAAGAGTGTTCTTTTCTTCCATTATTCTCTCGCAACTTCGACGACCAATTGAGTTCATATTTCCACAGGTTTGTTGTTTTATGCATTACGTTGGGATACACCAAGTGAGAAAATTGGTCTTTGTATTCAAATATTTTAGTGAGAAATTACTTCTTTCTCAATAAACTTATTCTGAGGGAGCCGTTTCTCACAATGTTTTTTCCTATCAACAGCTCTCCATTGCTCGTTACCAAGTAAGCTATTTTGCAAACAATTATTTTGAATAATTACCAACAGTGTCCAGTGCCTTTAAGCAGATCTATGAAATTATGCTCTTTTGTTCCTGACCAGAGCAAAGTGAGGGTTCGAGTCCCGATCGTGCCACGTGTGTCCTTGCTTGAACAAGACAATTTTCTAAAACTGTTTTGTCCTTCGTATGGGACATTAGGCCATGCGTCCCGCATACTACGATTGGTGTTGCACGTAAACGACCCCAGAATACCTATCTTGGAAGAGTAAGATTTCAACCTCTGTGTTTTTTTGGTTCACATGGCAAGCACATTTTGTTCATAACCGTTGAGGCATCATTGGTTTCATTCCCAAAAATATAGATTGTTACACTGTGACCTGTTCATGTTTGTTGTGTTGTCATTTAGCCTTCGAGAAAGACTCTGCTAGGGTCGAAACTTCAGGCCATTAACTATTATTTTTGCTATAATTATAACCTCGACCCTTTTGGTTGATTAGTTGGTTGCAACAGCTAATTGTCTTTTCTCAAAAATATAAAATACACCTGCTTTGCTTAAATAAGAGTGTTTCTATGATGAGGGTATTGCACCAACACTTCACAGGAAAGGGTAAATTAAAATCTGATGAACTTTCCACGCCGTTTGAAATTGTTTACCGCCGACACTTGAATAAAACACGTTGGAGTATTCGGTGCAGATGGTCACAACCCCCCACTCTACAATCTCTTCAACTCTAAACACGCGTCAATCGGTAAATAACCCTCAATATCTGCGTTCGACAGGATATCACTAGAGGCGATACAAGCACGTCTTGGTGCGCAAGTTACTTAATTTACTTATTCGCCGACTAACATGAATGTGAATAAGTAAATAAAACCCTAAGGGACTTATTTCATATGCATTTTTTTTCCACATAACCTGCAACTCAGATGTTTCCAAGCTGCCAATGAAACGTTACTTCTAAAACTCTTTCAACACATGTTGTAGAGAGCTGTTGGACCTATGAAGTGTTTTCACACTTCTAAGCTAACGGTGATTTAAAGGCAGTGGACACTATTGGTAATTAAAATAATATCGACATAAAACCTTACTTGGCAACGAGTAATGGGGAGAGGTTGATAGTATAAAACATTGTGACAAACGGCTCCCTCTGAAGTAATGTAGTTTTCGAGAAAGAAGTTATTTTCTACGAATTTGGTTTCGGACCTCATAGAATTTGTGGTCAGGAAACCAAGCATCTGAAAGCACACAACTTCATGTGACAAGGGTTTTTTCTTTCATAGTTATCTCGCAACTTCGATGACCAATCGAGCTCAAATTTTCATAGGTTTGCTATTTTATGCACATGTTAAGATACACCAAGTGAGAAGACTGGTCTTTGACAATTACCAATAGTATCCATTGTCTTTAACAAAAAACAAATCTAGGCAAGCACAGAACAGGAAGGCCCACCGCAAAATTATTTTTCATGAATTTAAATTGACCTTAAATGGCGTTTGCAAAGTGTCCCTTTGATGTGTATGTAGGTTATAAATTGTTTTGATTTTAAATTCAAAACATCTTCCTGTTAACGACAACATCGCATCTTTTATATGAACACATTGCTGCAAGCTAACTGTCAGATCATACACTGTTTTCACTAAGCAGGAAAACCACACTTCCCCCTTTTACAACATAAAAAAACACACAAAAAACAACACCGACGAGTGCTCTCAAAAGCCATCGAGTCAAATTGCATCGTTTGTCAGTTTGTGAGTATCGGCAAACAAGCTCCTTGGATGACCAACAGATCCTAGAGTACGTGAACAAACACTTGGGGTCGGGACACGACAAGAGAGCGTCAATAAAGCCCCCCCCCCCACCACAAATGAACGTGAAACATCCTTATTTCTATGGCCAAGTAAAAAAAAAAATACCAGTTGATCGTCTCGGGTCAAAAAAAGAGGAGGATGAGTGCCTTTTTATTTTTTGATTTCTTTCAAAGGTGGCCGTCATGTTTTTTATTTTTTAAACTGGCCACAAGTTCTTCAGTTGAAAATCACCACTTACTTTATGAAGTTACATATTTCTTAAAGAATAGTAAGTTTAATAAGAAATACACAGACAAATTTAATTAAAGGCAGTGGACACTAATGGTAATATTGTCAAAGACTAGTCTTCACAGTTGGTGTATCTCAACATATGCATAAAATAACAAACCTGTGAAAGTTTGAGCTCAATTGGTCATCGAAGTTGTGAGATATTAATGAAAGAAGAAAACACCCTTGTCACACGAAGTTGTGTGCGTTTAGATGGTTGATTTCGAGACCTCAAGTTCTAAATCTGAGGTCTCGAAATCAAACTCGTGGCAAATTACTTCTTTCTCGAAACTATGTCACTTCAGAGGGAGCCGCTTCTCACAATGTTTTATGCCATCACCCTCTCCCCATTACTCGTTACCAAGAAAGGTTTTATGATGATAATTATTTTGAGTAATTACCAATAGTGTTCACTGCCTTTAAACATAAAGAAGAAACTAAAAAGAAAGATGCGGCCTCAAAAAATGATGAGAGAGGGGACGATCAACTGATATTTGTTTTTCTTTGGCCTAAGTGAGACTGGTGTATACCTGTAGTGTTGAATATCACTGGTTCGGTTTCCTTGCATGCGAAGTTTACTCATCAAGAGACGGACGATGTTGAGTAGAAAGAAGCAATTAATCTGAAATGCGAGACGAAGATGAGAGAAATTAGAGGACATTAGGTTAGACTCTCTACAAGCCGTTTGCAATGCCATGTTTCCCAAGTCTGCAGTGTTAACACACATTTTGTGTATGGTTAAAAAACAAAATTGATTTTCTTTATTCCCAATGCACATTTAACATCTCTTATTTCCCAAGTCTGTTTTGAATTAGAGGACATCAGTTAGACTCTCTACAAGCCGTTTGTAAATAATGGGATTGTTTGAGATCTTGCCCCAGCATTCAAATATGGGATTTTTATTTAAAAAGGTTTGTCAAATAAAACAATGTATTTTTTGGCAGAGATTAATGTTGTTTTAACACACTATTTGTTCGATAAACCATACATACGATGTTCCGATCAGAGCCCAATTTCAAGGCTCTGCTACCGCCGAATTCTGCGCTTTGACGATCACGATTCCCCGCTTACGTGCAAGCGCCGAATTTCTGCGCTAGCCTGGTAAGCCTAGAATGCCTAGTAACAAGGAGTACGCACGCGCGGAAGCCAAAATTCGCCGCTTACCCGTAAAATACGCTTGCCGTAAGCACAGAATTCCCTGCTTCCGTAAGCGCCGATTATGTGCTTACGGTAAGCAGAGCCATGAAATTTGGCCAAGGTATGAAGTGCACGTTTGAATTTTTGTCTTACCAAAATATAAATCAACACATTTCACACGAGTGCTCAAACTCGAGACCAACACACTTATACTGTTGTGTGATGTATTGCACCAACGCTCTCGTAATAAACAAGGTATCGCTCTGCAGTGTCAGTGGCGCAAGTATTTTAATCTACTGATGGGAAAGCAAATCATCATCCATAGATGGAAAATATAAAAAGGAAACTAACATCATCTGGCAGTGCTAATCGAACGAGGGGACGGTTCGAGGTGTAACTTGAAACCTATAACGAACCCTCATACATTTTGCACAAGGACTGATGCGGTGATGGCAAACATCAACCGCTAAGAACAAACTTCAGAAAATGATAGATAAATTTGTCTTGCAAAGACGTTTACGGGAACCAATTTGACATTTGATCCTGGCAGAGACCGATTGTCTGGGTTTGATGCTTGATTGGAAGTCGTGATACATTTTTCTAATGGGTGTAAATGTATATTCTTGATCTGTGCCAATATACTCTCCATATGTGATTGAGATTGTTCTGTCTTTACTCGGTAAAAAGAAAAAAAGAAACTAGACATGTAGTGTTTGTATTTAAGTTCTTCGGTGTAGACATGTCTGATAATAGAGTAAGGACAGAGTATCTGGATGATGTAAATTAAGGATGTCTTCGACTTTTTGCAATTTTTTTTTGTCTTTGAAAATTAACACATTTGAAATAAGAAACATTGCAAAAATTTAAAACTGATTTATTACGTCATTATTAAGTTCACGACTAGTCAGACTCAAAGAAATCAAAAGTAAAAATCTATTATTTTTTACCTTTAATTTCAATTTCTACCTCCATGGTTTAAACAGGAACTATGAAGAAGTTGCATTTGTTAAACATATTTGCATTAATTCTCCATAAAAGATATGTGGAAGGCTTGGAGGCCTGAGTTTGTTCTTGTTCTTGGTCTTGGTTTGGTCTTGAGTCCGTAAAAAGAAAAAAAAAACGGTAATTACAGAAAAAGATCTAGCTTTTGTTACATCAATTAGCTAATGTTGACAGATTCGAAACTTACTTTTGGATGATGAACACATTCTACTGCTAGGTTTGGAAAGACATTTTGCGATATCACAACTATTTGCAAAGATTTTTCAGACGTCGCATGTATTTGTTGAGATATGTACAATAATCTTTTGGCTTCTCTTAAATTTCTTCGCAAATATTTGCGACGATATTCAAGATAATATGTGAAGTCGAAGATTTCTTCGCTAGTTGAAAATACACCCATTACATTCGACGCCACCGTTGATGACAAAATGTAAACTGAAAGGGGTACCATTGCATGTTGTTTATCATCAAAGATGGCGGTCATTGACGTCACGTGCAACCACCTACATATTTGCGACGTGAATGATATCCTCTTAGGGCCATCATACACATCTGACTTCAATCGACCATATAATATCGCTGGTCGTACAAATAAAGAAAATGGAAAAATAAACATCATCTTACCACCAACACTAGAAGGATGGGTCCAATGATGCAAACGTATTCGTGGACAATCACCGCATCCTGACTCATATTGATGAATTGACTGCAAACAAAACACAAATTATTGCTAAAACCTTTGCTAAAAAATTTCGAGACTAATAAGTATTGATTGAACCTTTGCATTGTGTGGATAAACACAACTACACTACTAATAAATAGTAAACTTGCGGGTACAATCACGGGTAAGTCTTTTTTGTGGGAGTGTTGCCTCACAGAAGAGCTGCATGGTGTTGTCCCAACGTATCGAACAGCACACTTTGCTCTCCTGAAGACAAGCAGAGTTTCTTCGAAACGTCGAGACCACACCAGCTCTCTTCAGATCCAACATTCCCACGTATGAGGTGCTTGCAGTAACAGAGTACAACAACATGCACCTCATGGAACGTACTTGATTGACACCCCTCTAGAACGAATGGTATGGCCCAGCTTAGGGTATCATGGCATATGAGCTGACCAGTGTGTCAGATCTATGGCTATCACTGCGGGATTTTTAACGCAGATGAACTATCCAGCCCCCCATACGCACACACGAAGTGCCAGAATAGAAAAAACAACAACTTGCAGCTTATGGATGGTACTTATCCATCTCCCTGACACCTAGCTGTGATGGAAATAATCTGACCCAACATGTCCTTTTTCTCCTTCGCACGCAATTTACCAATGATGACTCTGTTGACAGCTGAACGATTAGTGGTTGCCGTGTGTAGCAACTATCAAGGAGGAAACTGCGCTGAAAATCTCCGAGTCTTTTACCGAGCACTTGAAGAATGCGCGGTCGCTTATGATGCAACGCACTGAGGGGCAATATTTATATTGAAGTATGATAGCTGAAAATGTGTATGAGTGTAAGAGGCATTATATGTGTCTTGATATCTAACATTCACTAATGAAGCATGTGCCACTTCGCATCTCAGTAAAACTTCTTAACAGTTGAATGACAGAGTACATATATCTCAATATATATATTGAATGAATGCTTTACAGTTTATGGGTGTTCAGAGTCATCACTTATAACTAATGAGACATGATTTTATCAATCGCGAATGAAGCATGTACCGTTTCGCATCTCAGTGATATTTCATAACCATTGAGTAAAATAATAACTCTATCTTGATACTGAAATATGAATGCTGGAAATTCCTATCTGCGTTTAGAGGCATCACTCACAACTAATGAGTCATGATGTTATCAATCACCAATGAACCATGTGCCACTTTGCATCTAAAGTGATACCTCATATAACCGTTGAATGAAAGAATATCTTTATATCAAAATATATTGGAATATGAATGCTGGAAATTATTATGGGTGTTCAGAGACCTCGTAACTAATGAGTCATGATTTTATCAATCACTAATGAGCGTGTAGCGCTTCGCATCTCAGTCTAAACAAACAACTAAACATGACTGGTTCACAAAGTTCCGACAGCGTCAAGAAGTGCTTGAATTTATTTCTTTTTCCGATTGAGTTAACAGGGCAAATAGAACTCCAAGAATTCAGCAAGAAGGCACAGACACCGGAAAGAACGCACGTGTTTTCCTTCATGCAACAGTTCAAATAAAATGTGTCATCCCGGCCCTGGAAGCTTCGGTTTGTGTGATCAATCAAATGTCACGTTGTAGAATACCAGCGTTTTAGAGCAGATAAGACTGTACAAAGTTTTATTTGGTTCACTTCAGTTAGGAGACCACAGGAAAACATTCCAGTTGGACCCAGTTAACCGAGGTCAACTGGTTTAACTGGATAGTGTTCAATTTCCATATAAAACCAACTGGTTTGAACTGTGTTCAATTATGTTTAATTATATAAACCAACTGGTTTTGTTCAAATTCCATATTAAGCCACGTGGTTTTAACTGTGTTTAACTAGTTTATCGACTGGCTTTCACCTGGTTCCGGTTAAACCCAGTTTTAACTACATGTAGGTTTGCTAAGCATGAACATTCTTCCTGGATAAAAACAGGATTATCAACCAAATTTCTGCGTGATATTCAGAATACGCAAACAACAGCTGAGTACCAGTAACAAGCACTATGCATCAAATGGAAATTTGGTTGGTAATCCTGTTCTTATTGAGGAAGAAGTTTCATGCTAACCAAATTTCCGTGCTTAGCAGCTCTATGAAATTGGACCCTTAGCTCTTTGAGATATCGGCCCCTGTTTAACAAACACAAGTACTACATACCTGTCTGGGTAGAGTGCAACTGATACGATAGCCCAGGAACCGACGAAAACCATTGGTAACCCTGTTGGGGAATGATAATAAAACCAATTTTAACACAGGTATCACACTAGCCTTGATTCAAGGATGTTGGCGTAGTGTGCCCAGGCCCGGCGACAAAACCTGCACGCAGTGTATACACCAACAACGTGTACATTGTTTGTGCTGTACATTGTACAGCGAGAACAGTATAGCGTAGTCATGAGTACGGTCGTGTATTCAACCTCGTGCGTGTGGCTCAAACAACATGAACGGTACTACATATTGTACATCATGTACAGTAAGTATAATGTACATACGCTGTACACGTGTTATATGCACTGTGTTATGTATTGGGGGGGGGGGGGGGGGTGCGCTGGCGGATTTCCTTGATGGCAGGTCGCGGCTTGCTGGAGCGCCTTGATCAAGGCTAGTATCACATAGACAGAGTTATAGGTTCCTGCCTGTGCGTAAAGTAGTGAGATTTCAACTGGGGCCAATGTGATACCTCCATCCATAATGGTAAAACCAAAACCTAAACATGAGCAAAATGAAGAATATTCTGAGAATACTTTATATTTAGATTTCTTGTTATCCAACATACATATTTGAACAAGATAATATGAATTTGAATTGAATGGGGGACTTTTGGGACGATTGGTGGCAGCAGATTCACCAGGTGAAATCCTTTGTTCTCGGTAATGTGCGCATGCTCAGAACTACATAAACAATAGACTTTTTGATGCAAATACCCAATACGCAAGCGCGAACTGTTGAATGAGGTGCATGCTGGTCTAGCTAGGGACCAGTCTTGAGGGCTAGCTGGCCCAGTATGCATCTCATCCAATGACTACAGCGCCCGTACTGAGTATTGTGGCTAAGGTCTATGACAAAACAACCTGGTGAGTCTGCTGCCACCTAGCGTTCCAAAGCCTCCAATTGTATTGGCTAGAGCTTACCCCATCCAATGATACAGTAGACCCAGAACATGATCTTGTCAGCGTCTATACGAAGCGCGAACACGACTAATGTGTGGAGGTACATGCCCTCAACGAACATCCAGAAGTAATTGGTTTGCTCGAAATAGAACAGGAGTGTATCCAAAATCCGCGTCAGGTGCTACAAAAAGAGTTTAACAAGAAAAGAGCAACCAATTACAACAACTTAAAGGGTTTTGGTACTTTTGGGGACACAAAACACAATGCCAGATGTACATTAAACTTACATTAAACATTAAACTTTAAACTTTGAAGTTACTGATGGTAGAAAAGATTACCGTAAAAACATTACCTGCTGTGGTGCTGAAGTTTTTGAGAAAGGAGTAAAACAATGTGACGCAAATAATGTATTTAAGCATGTACAACACACTTAGCATTGCTGCCTGGTATTTGATTATCAGTATAAATACGTTTTACATGCTCAATTAATGTACGTCTCCTGAGACGGAAGTTATTTCCCGTCATTGTTTGACTATTTTTCAAAGACTGGATAACCTTTAATGGAAGCTTTCTACCATCATTATCTTGAAACTGTTCCGTAACGACTCGTTTCAGAATAAGTTCACAGAACTCAGAAAAGTTCTGCGTATACAATGCTAACATACATCCATTCGGTGTATACGTACAACCGCAATTAATAAATTATTTATCCCCGATCCAAGTTTCCATCTATTAACGCTAAAAAAATCGTTTAAATTATTGACGCAAATGCTGCAAGCTCAGAAGGACCTTAAACAGATTAATCTAAACCTTGCAATACTTCTTGTTTAGAGCAATACTAGGGACAATGATTTGACTACAAAGCCACCTTTATGAATAGCAGATACCATCTATTTGATTAAATTATTAATCCTAGTTTTGCACGGGGCCATCCGTTAAATATCTTCGATTGATTGAATAATTGATGGGGTATTAAATGCACTGAATACTATTGCTAATCAATCAAACTAATAATTGTTAGCATAAAAACTTACTCGGTAACGAGCAAAAGAGAACTGTTGCCAGTATAAAACATTGTGAGAAATGCAAGTTTTTATGAACTTTTTTGGGGGGGAGTATCTATACCAATTTAGTGCCAGAAGCTCTTTCAAATTATATTACACTTTATTTTAATACACCTTTGACAATATGTTTTGTTAAAATGTATTGCTTGTGAACTCACACTTACCAGTCCTTTGGTATTAAACAACGCAATCTGTGCAAAGTAGACGAGGTACTTCAACATAAAGGAACTGATGAGGTGCCAGTGTATCCGATTCCTCGTACAGTGTAGAGTTCTGCAGAGGGAGGAAGTTCACCAAATAGAAAGAAGTCATTATGTAGCACAAAACATACTTTTGGATTTTTTTTTCTTTTTTTTTTTTTTTTTGGGGGGGGGGAATTCATTCCAATAATCTGATTTTCAACCACAGAGCCAATTCCTGACTTCAACTAAAGCCATTTGCTCAACCTTTGTAGTTTACAATATTGTACTTTTTTTTTAAAGCCTAACGTTTTATTACAAATGGCCATACTAAATTAAGTAGGTAGGATTTGAAACGTTGCATGATGGAATAACGATGAAAAGTAGTAAGATTTATAACACCCCTTGCAGGTATTGTGCCTGCTCATTGGTTTAGAGCGCGTCACATGACATGTCTTAGTTTTGCTAGACGACGGCCTTGTGATAGAGCGTCGGTTTGCCATGCGCTAGTCCGAAGACTAGCACATGGCGCCGTGCGCTAGTCCGACAGACTAGCACACGGCGTGCAGTACCCAGACGTCCGTTGCGTGTACGAGGATGATAAATTAATAGTCTGTAACCATTTCGGATTGTCCGACACTACATGCAACACAGTAGGTAAAAGTGTTTGCAATCTGTGTTCGCGTCGTCCGTGGAATGTAGCATTCAGGTCTGTAACTTAATAATAATAATACAGGTTTTAGAAATGTTTGGGGTGTTATAAAACAAATATTGACTGCTTTTACTCGTGCAATGGTTAAAAACTATGACTCCCTCGGTGATCCCCGGAGCGTTCTATTTTCCCTCGGCTTCGCCTCGGGAAAATAGAACGCTCCGTGGATCACCTCGGGAGTCATAGTTTTAACCATAGCACTCGAAGCAGTCAATATTTGTATAATATATGAACCATGTTACAATGATAATCTCGAAATGATTAGGGCTGGTTCTCAAAAGAATCCTTGGTTTCAACTCGACGTTTTGATCAGTATGGTCTGATCGTCTTCTGGAGAAAGCAGAAGACGAAAGCTTTTTTCCAGAAGGCGATCAGAGCATACTGATCGAAACGTCGAGTTGAAACCAACGGTTCTTTTCAGAACCACCTTAACTCATTTAGAGATTGTCATTACACTTACCGCAAACATTACTTAGAAAGGTGCCGAAAAATAAGTTTGTTTGTTGTAATTCCAAACCTACTGATTAAACTTTAATTTTGGATGACGTTGAGTTGTTAACCTGCAATTTCATAACAGTATGAAGAAACTGTAAGTACACACCGGCTGTTTTCAGAGCCAACACTAATACAAAAGAGATTTACACATGGTTGTACCTACAAGTTTATTATTTAATATTTATAAGTAAAATTTGAACCTTTCCATGGTGGAAACACGGTATGGAAAGGTTTGCGGTAACACCATGTAATGATTATCTCTGAATGAGTTGGGGTGGTTCTAAAACGAAGCGTTGAATTTTAACTCGACGTTTCGATCAATATTCTATGAACGTCTTCGTCTTAAAGCCATTTACACTTTCGGAACAGGAAAAAAAATGCACAGATTTACAAATAAATTACAGGGTTTACAGAAGGTAATGGTGAAAGATTTCCCTTGAAATATTATTCCATGAAATGCTTTACTTTTTGAGAAAACAGTACAACAATTATCAATTCTCGATATCGAGAATTACGGATTTATTTCAAACACATGTCATGACACGGCGAAACGTGCGGAAACAAGGGTGGGTTTTCCCGTTATTTTCTCCCGACTCTTATGACCGATTGCGCCTAAATTTTCACGGTTTGTTATTTGTGTATATAAGTTGTGAGCCTTTGGACAAAACTGTTTACCGAAAGTGTTCAATGGCTAAAAGTATAGATTCTTCCTATGTATCCACACCATGCAAAGCTTCTAACAATACTTCTATAGATATTGAAAAACTTACCTTGAACATAAAAATATGAGGAAGGCAACGGCGCACGCAGCTAGCGACAGGGCGTAACCCAAATTGCTCAGAACCGCCAAAGACTGCAAGAATAAAATACAACAACTTTAGTATTTTAACACCATCACATTTAAAGGCAGTGGACACTATTGGTAATAGCTCAAAACATTTATAGCATAAAACTCTGTAACGTGTAATGGGGAGAGGTTGATGGTATAAAATATTGTGAGAAACGGCTCCCTCTGAAGTGACGTAGCTTTTGAGAAAGAAGTAATTTTCCATGAATTTGTTTTCGAGACCACAAGTTTAGAATTTGAGGTCTCAAAATCAAGCATCTGAAAGCATACAACTTCGTGTGACAAGGGTGTTTTTTTCTTTCATAGTTATCTCGCCACTCCAACGACCAATCGAGCTCAAATTTTCACAGGTTTGTTATTTTATGCATATGTTGAGATACACCAAGTGAGAGGACTGGTCTTTGACAATTTTCTATAGTGTCCAGTGTCTTTAAGATATTGCAACCATTCATGGTTATACACTGCAAACACTGAGGAATTAAATTTATTCTCTCGGTATCTATACGTGAAACGGTGTTAATTTCACCAACGATATATGGGGATAAAAAGACCATATCGGTGTTGCCACATAAAGAAACAAGGAACAACCAATTGAACACCCCAGTTTTTGCAATTTACAGTTTAGCAGGCCTAATTATCAGATTTTATTAGATTTTCATGACCTGCTCCAGTGTCGAGTATGATCATGCTTGACTCTTTGAAATTACGATTGCAGTTAAAATGATTTATTAGAAATAACATTCGATAAAAGACAGCTCGAAGGCTGAGACATTATTACTTTAACTATAACAAAATTGATACAAAATGGACAAAATAAGTCACTTTTATTATAATATTATGTTTTTTTATAGATAATAATGTATAGAGGTTTATCGAATAGTTAAACGAGTTTGAATGACTAAGTGGTGATATTCGATTGGTGGCGCCCCATACTTACCAAACAATGGACGCATCGACACGAGTCGGATAAGTATAATGATTGAGGACTCGCCTGTTCCCAAGTGGCATTGGAATAACATGTTCTTTGTACTGTTGATGATAACGAAAAGATAACACACATACAATAATATAGTGTAAGGGTAAACCAAACTTGAGAAAAACATTAATAAAGTATTATTACTGTAGCCTTTCGGCAAGGTCATCATAGTCCCAACGACTGGAACCGAAGTCCATAATTTGAAAAAACTGGGGTGTTTAAACTGACATCATGTGTGTAGTAAAACTAACAAAATTGTGTATTAAAGACACACCAATGATTAAGTAACACTGATCAAAGTGTATTTTCAACACCCTTTGATGTAAATGTTGTTGTTTTTTAGTACAAGTGCGACTGTTAGTGGTGTCAATTTTAACCATGGAGGAAGGAAGAGAAGGAGCTCGAACGAAGGGACTTCAAAAGTCGAACCCGTGGTACCGCGGTCGTTTAACGACACCTCGTAATCACCCACATACAGACAATGGCCGACCTGGCGTATGTGAGTTCGCGCGTGCGCACTTGGTTCTTCACTCAACTATGGTGTCGTATGTCGTATGGATATAGTAAAGAAAAAAAAAAACTTGTTTGAGACCTGATACAATTTGTGTACACCATTGCGCACCAAAACGAAAAACACAATTGAATACAACCACCCTCGTGTGCTAATACCCAGATTTTGAACCACCGCTAGTGACTGGAAAGTCACAAAAAAAATTAAAAATATATGCCATGATGATTCAGTGAAACACCACAAACGGTAAATGAAAACGTGTATATTCACAATTCTTGTCTCCAATGATTCAACTTTAAAAGGCAAGGGTGTAGGAGCACGTTCTGTATAAAGAGATGTAATCCTGCTCGTTAATCGGCCGTCCAGCTGGAGGTCTCCTATCTTTTTCCACTGGTCAGACAGGGGCATTGTCAGGGTATTCTTTTGTAACTCTGCGGTTTTGCGGGTCGTTCGAGCTCCTTCTCTTCCTTCCTTCATGGTTTAACACACTGGACCACCGAGGTTGCCCAGTAGATGACGGCATTTCGAATCCTACATAGCCCTGGTTGTTCTATTCTGTTCTATGATTGCAAAGTTGTGGGTTCGAATCCCTACGAGTAATATGCCTGTGCTTTTGTTTCACATAGCTCAATAAACATCAGCGTATAATTAGGGTAAAACAATAATGAATATTTTTCCCCCAAGAAGCAAATTTCATCTCTTTGAAGTATATTACAAGTTTTATAGTTTTGATATAAAGGAATTTATAAGTAGAATATGAATAGAACTAAAACGAGCTTTGGTTTTGTCGCCTTACCTAACGCAACCCCATAACTGTCCAGAGGGCAGATCTGTTCTACCTTTGTATCGGGCGCTGAAGGTGGCCAGCAAAGTACCCCATCGAATAAAAATTGGCAAGAGAAATCTGCAGAGAAAAACAAATAACACAATATAAACATTTACAAATCGTAGGATTTGAAACTTTGCATTGTGAAAATACGATAGTATTAGGTTTGCGGTAACACCATGTAATGATAATATCTAAATAAGTTGGGGTGGTTCATGATGGTTGACCATACTGGTCGAAACGTCGAGTTAAAACCCACAGTTCTTTTCAGAACCACCCCAGGTCATTTAGAGGTTATCATTTACATGGTGTTAAGGCAAACCTTTAAAACACAAATCAGTTGTAGGTCAGCTGGTCTACAGCTGTTACTATTAGATGACTTGGAACGAACAATGGAGAGCTGTTGATAGTATAAAATATTGCGAGACACGGCTCCCTCTGAAGTAACGTAGTTCTTGAGAGAGAGGTGGTTTATCACTCAAATAATAAAAGGCTTAATGCAACTGAAAAAAACACTTACAGTTGAGCAAAAAGGGTGTTTTTCTTTCATTTTTTTCTCGCTATACTTCGATCACCAAATGAATTCATATTTTCACAGGTGTTACTTGATGCTAAAGATGGGATACACCAAGTGAACATACTGGTATTTGAACAATTACCAAAGGTGTCCAGTGCCTTTAACATATTCCGGTCAGGAACGGGCACCGGTTTCCAATTTCCGATGACGCAATTACATTTAATCATTCCAGATACAATTACGATTATGATTCTGTAATCAAAATAACATAACGGAAATAGCTGAGACGGTTTTAGGATCGGATGTGGTCTAATCGGCAATGTTGCAGGATCGATTTCGTAACAAAATGTATGGAACATGTGTGGGCGAATGTGAGCGTATAATCCAATTCACAGTGATACCAAGGTGTTTAACAACAAATAACCCCAATCTTTGACAGATTTGAAAAGATCAGCCTTAATTTGTTAATGTGTTCTGCTCTTTATTGTGAGAAATACATTTTGTACAATTCATTCATTCATTCAAACTGATATTTATTTCCATACTTCATGAAAACAGAGTACAAACAATGTTTTTAAGGAATAACCAATAAACAAAGCTATTTAATGAGGGTGAGAAAAAATAAATACATAGAGTATGGGGGCATCATCTGGAAGCCGAGGCTTATGTAGGGATGCCTGGAGACAGACAATAAACGGGGACAAGAACGAACGGACTGACAAAACGAACAAAGACAGACACGATGAAGACAACAATGATGAGAACACTAATTGCACAATAATAATAACAATGATAATAATAATAATACTACCAATAATAACAATAAGAATAAGAAATCGAGAAATAATAAAAAAGCGTTTGCTGACGACTTAGGCAATAAAGACAATAGTTTCGTATTTCACAGAAGAAAACAAATCAAAAACACAAAATCAAGGTGGTTTGACATAATACACTTTCTTGTGCAGAGACTGCAATGCATTATCGTATAACTAATAAATTAGAGCTTACAAAGCTTTAAGCCTTCATAAAATTGAAGGTACAAGTAAGTTTTTCTATAATTATTAAAGGCAGTGGACACTATTGGTAATTACTCAAAATAATTATTAGAACAAAACGGTAACGAGTAATGGGGAGAGATTGATGGTATAAAACATAGTGAGAAACGGCTCCCTCTGAATTGACATAGTTTTCGAGAAAGAAGTATTTTTCCAAGAATTTCTATCGAGACCTCAAGTTTAGAATTTGAGGTCTCGAAATCAACCATCTAAAAGCATACAACTTCTTGTGACAAGGGTGTTTTTTCTTTCATTATTATCTCGCAACTTCGACGACCGATTGAGCTCAAATTTTTACAGGTTGGTTATTGTATGTATATGTTGAGATACACCAAGTGAGAAGACTGGTCTTTGACAATTACCAATAGTGTCCACTGTCTTTAAGCCTTCATAAAATTGAAAGTATAAACAAGTTTTTCTATAATACTACGAGAACAACTTTTAGCAGTTGTTTTGTACATCAGTGGCGTCGGTGATGATATGTCGGTTACATTTTTGGTATTGTATAAGGATGACAAAAATGTTCAATGTGTGTCATCCCATATTATTGCGCCTTATTCTAATACGAGGAAACACAGGGAACAAATCTAAGACCTGTCAACTTGAATATTTTCGTCTGTACTGACAATAAGTGCTTGTCAGACAAGAGCGCCTGCCCATCCTAAAACGTGACTACTAACGGCCTCGTCAAACTACAGCGTTCTGTTTCTCGGTGCTTACGGACACGTTCCCAGAAGTTTGGGGAGGTGGATCAAATTGTAAGGTGTAACATTATTAGAACCCAGGCAACTGTTATGTCTCCGGGGACGAGGACGTGATCTGATTGGCTAATGATCGATATCGTTACGCACTAGGCGAAAGGTAACACACCTTACGAGGAATTAAATTCATCTGCCGCGACTCAGTTGTGAGTTGTCCTGTTCGCCTCCTCATATATTATTTGAAAATAGACATTGGTAAAATCAGTTGCATGAATTCCAAAGGTGTTATATAGTTAACAGCAGCTTGTAACAACAATAGCATGTGCTTAGGATAAGGTCTCATAATTTAATTTGTAGTCCCAAATACCTTGCAGGAAGTACTGTATAATTATTACAGCGCCATGAGCGTCACTGTGTGACCGATTCATGTTTAACTTTGCCAGCCGAATTTCAGAACAAGTACCGTTCAAACGGTAGTACCTGAGTATACAAATACCAAGTTAACACTATAACACTGGTTTCAGTTGAGTTTCATGTATGTGCTTTATAATATTTTCGCTAGCAGGGTACTTTTACGAGTACGAATGTTACGACGAAAGCGCTCCTAGTGTTTATTTCTCTAATTTTACTCGAGCAATCAAATTATAGGAGCTTGGTGCCGGTATTTACATTATCATTTCCAGTGCGTCCCCCCCCCCTGTGTTTCGTTCTTGATTTTTCGTCGTGCACTTAACAACCGTAAATCTGCCTCTGGTGACACATAAGCTCAAGGTGCGAAGTGCTAAGTGCCGTCCATAGACATTATTGGGCCCTGGGAAATAACAAATCCAAGTCTACACAGATATCCACCATGGTCAGTATTATTTCGCTCACTGGAAACAGCATCCATTCTTAAACATGTTCTCCTCTCCATGTTGAGACATTTTGTTCTTTCCTTCGCCCATGTACTTAATTAATATCTTCCCATTTGCTTGGACACAACTTGTTATGTTTGAATTACCCTAATGATACATTAACCTACACTTTTTTTTTTTTTTTTTTTTTTGGGGGGGGGGGGGCAGATTTGGGTACCGAATATTTGCATACTCTTACCACCTTTGGTCTGTATTAAAAAAAAAGATAGAACGGCGCCGGACTCAAAACTCTTGTTTTTATGAACAGAAGAACTACGACTAGGCCCTGCTCGATTTCACAAAGAGTTAGGACTCGTCTTTTCTCGAATTAGGACTAGTAACTCGTCCTAACTTAGGATTAATATTAAGGTCTGCATGCTACAGTGCAGGGTTGGGACTCGTCCTAAGTTCTAAGATTAGTCTTAAGTTTGGAAGAGTTTTTTGAAATCGACGGCTGAATCTGTATAGGTTCGATTTACTAGGATTGATAGTGCCACGTAAACGAACCCAGAAAACTTATCGCTTATTGCCATTATTCGGCATTTTAACTTCATCCTTAAAACGAACGTAAAGACATTTTTCACTACGCTGTGCAATGCACCTTACAGTACAATAACCCGCAGTACACTTAAGTTGTTGAGAGAAGTTATTCACCCTGGTGTTTCTGTCATGATAAGAAAGCACATACCAACCCTACCCGTATGACCCCTTAGAAGGGTCGAAGTCGCAGTATCTATCAATATAATTAAATAACAAACCCTCAAGTGATACATTGATCTTGCGCTACATATTCGTTGAATTCCTAACAAATATTCACAGTCTGTAGACTCCATATGGAAGGTCTTTTTAATTCATCCACAAAGTCCATTTATGGCCAAGCTCCATAGGACATGGGTAGGGGTTGGGGCAGCCTCAAGTAATACATTTCTAATGTAAAGCATTAGTTCAGAGTCAATGTTGGGGAAACATTATCCCGCCCTTTTCTTGAAGTCCTGTTTACACAACGAACCTCACCAGGTCCCAATAATCAGAACACATCCAGAGTCATTCAGATATAGATACGACAGAGGATCCCAACAGACCGTACCCGTCGAATTCACGGTCCTTTTTACCAAATTGATGACCTAGATGCACCAATTGTTCAAGACGGAAACGGTGTTTAATTTCATCCTTTTGGTAACACAAAACAAAAACTCCAATCAGCGGTGTTTCTTACCCAACCCCGAACTGACTATATCGCTATACATCAACCTCTGAAACATTCGACCCCCTTCGGGTGACTTCGTTTTATTACAGTGGCGATCAAAATGATGTGTCTTACGCGTGTCTATCTATAACGCGTTGTTATGAAATTTACTCCATCGTGATTGAAGCACGGCTTGGTCTCACGAGTAACATTAATATCATATTTTGACAGATAGATTTCGTCCCTGTTCTTTGGCCAGATTACATGTACGTGATGAAATCAGATCAAATCACACTTTCTTAGCAGTTCTTTCGAGGAACAAAGTTTCTCCCTGGAGGCAAATGGAGATATCATTTGTGTCTGGGACTCAGTTTTTACACTTGTTGTTATGCCGCAGATGTGTTATTATTATTGAAAACAACCGTATGGGTCAATGAGTCAACGACGTCATAACTAATGACGTCAAAACAATGACAAAATTAACTTGCCGTGATAATAAACATGACATTGATAAACGCTGATGATCGATTTGAGGCAGTGCAGGAGCATCAATAACATTGATAAGGAAAGCTTGACTTACTCTGCTTCAATACAAAAATAATGAGAAGCTACCATATTGGGATATGCCATACCGTTGCATATTCGTGAAATGAAATTTTTTTTGTTTTTAAAGTATACCAAAGTGGTAAAGATAAAAACACCATAAAATAATCTTAGCCTGAAAGTTTACTGATTACAAAGTTATATTTTTGAAGGCAGTGGACACTATTGGTAATTACTCAAAATAATTATCATCATAAAACCTTTCTTGATTACGAGTAATGGGGAGAGGTTGATGGTATAAAACATTGTGAGAAACAGCTCCCTCTGAAGTGACGCAGTTGTCGAGAAAGAAGTAATTTTAGACGAATTTGATTTCGAGACCTCAAGTTTAGAATTTGAGGTCTCAAAATCAAGCATCTGAAAGCACACAACTTCGTGTGACAATGGTGTTTTTTCTTTCATTATTATCTCGCAAACTCGACGACCGATTGAGCTCAAATTTTCACAGGTTTGTTATTTTATGCATATGTTGAGATACACCAAGTGAGAAGACTGGTCTTTGACAATTATTACCAATAGTGTCCACTGTCTTTAAGCATTGTATATTTACCAAACTAAAACACAAACAACAACAACTCAATACGTGCGTCTAACAATCTTTGTAAGAAGGTCCAACACACACACACACACACCTCAGTCGTGCAGTCTACCCCCAGAAAGAACGCTAGAAAGTGACAAATCAAATGCAAAACTAACACACTATTCCCCGTAACATGTAGGAAGTATATGTCAAATGCCAAAGACAAATAAAACAGATTTGTTTTTGTGATAGTCTAATCATTGTGTTGCTAAGCACAACTGAGCAGGACACCAGCTACAATTTCTATGTACAATGGTATTTTAGCTGGTAACTTTATTCTCGTAAGCATAGTTTTGTTCTGCTAAGCAACTTGTTATGCTTAAGCATATCTATGAAATTTGGTCCAGGTATGAAACCCACGAGATTATTCACAAACACTTGGAAGTGGATAAAGATCAATGGTTGTTAGCCTGGGTAGAAGAACTGCACGGAAATTGCGAAAGGAATTATATATAGCGTTGTATCTCTCATTACATCCAGGTCAGCAGTGTCAACATCGTTACGAGTAGAGCTAATCGAGTTGTTGTCGATCGTAGCCAAGCGCCGTGTCGGCCATACTTCGCAGAGCATTACCAGTCGTGCGTGAACACCGTGTGTGCAGTGATTTTAAAGGGTTTGGCTTCTTTTTTTTTGTAGGACCGGCCGGCCGGCCGGCCTTAACTCTCAACACAAATCAAGCAGAGAAGGGTGCGTTTTGCTGGCCACTGATACAGGAGCAAAGACCAACCAGTATGCAATACTAATCTTAGGACCACTAAGCAGGGAGGAGGAAACCTCGAGGACCTGCACAAACGTACACTGACATTCTTACTATGGACACGGGTCTGGAGTCAGCAGATTAGGGGACAGAAAGGCATCGTGACATCGTGATTCGAGGACATCATTCGACTTAAGCAAGCAAACACAATGTCAACATATTGACGAAAATGGTAGAACGCGTTGCTTAACATTACTTGTTGATGGGCTGTTGTTTTTTGAGAATTTAATGGGGAAATGTCACGAACATAATGTTCGTATTTTTAGGAAACGAACATTGTTTTAGCTTGTACCCAGGTATTCATTTGACTTTCCTGAAAAGAAGTCGCTCTGTGATAGTCACCTTTTTCTCAAAAACTTGACGAATTAGGAAACTGAAACATCTACAGTTAAACTATATTACAAACATTCACTCAAAGTGAGTAGGGATTCATGTCATGGCCAAAACAAAATGATCTACATAAAGTATCAAGTCCCTTTAATCGCGAGGGGGGTTATTCAGGGCCAAATGCGAGAGTGAAAGGGGATGCAGTGTGAGAGTTGACGTTCGGTTTCTGATGCAAAATTGTTCTTCCCTGGCCTGGGGCAATTTTTTTGTGCAGTATCGATTTTGTAAAACCGTCAACTTTTTTAAAATACAGATTGTCAAGGTTTGTCCTTCCGACACAGTATTGATATTTAGAATGTATCGCCTCTAGGGTTTATGTTTCTACATCCCTGAACCGGCACAGTTTTAATTCTGGATAGAAGATGAACTTTAAGACTTTGATCACATAAGAACCAATGTAGTTCAACACTGTTGGAGTATACATTGACATTTTACCGTACACAATAATGACGTCACTCACGAAGTCATCCCGTACCTCAACCATTTCTTGACGGTGGCATTAATCTCGTTACTCAAACATGTTCACGCACAAACGAAACTAAACGTTTATGACGTACCGACCTTTACCGTAAAACGTAAGCGTTTTGCTTACGGTAATCAATGAGCCGAATTATGCGCTTACGATTACCATTCGCCGCTTACGTGAAGCGCAAGCGTTCTGCGCTAGCCTTGTAAGCGTATAATGCCTAGGAACGTGGAGTACGCACGAGCACAAGCCAACATTCCCCGCTAACCCGTGAAATACGCATGACGTAAGCGAGGAATACCCTGCTTACGCAAGCGCCGATTTCTTGCTTACGGTAAGCAGAGCCATTGGGCTCTGCCAACCTGTGGCTGCCAAGGAAACGACTGGGTGTCTGCAACAACGTGAAATTATGCAAGGACCTGACCATTGATTTCATTATAGTGGAGCCCCCAAACACAGAAACGTCAATGATAACGTTTGGGTGCTCAATCGGCAACATTTCTAAGCCGCTTGATTCCACCTGTACATCCCCCACCAACTGAAGCGGTGAAATTGTACAATCACGTACCGGAAATGGCATGGGCAAACCCCAAGCTTAATGCGGCCCTTACGCCTCGATTCTTCACCATGACCTGAGCTAGATTGCATGGCCCCCAAACTGTCAATACATTGAGGAGGAGCAACAACCACAACAACAACTTTGGTTGAGAAAGAAAACACTAAAACGTAGATCTACTGGCGAAAAATGCGTCACGTGTCTGTCTTCGTAGACTCGTCCATGATGTTGGGTAGCCTTGCTCAAGGCAGTCGCATTATTCGCTCCGAAAAGACGCAGCTGTAAACCCACCCGCCGTATAGCCCTGTGCATGGTGTGTGCGATCACACCGAATGACCCACCCGTGTACACACTGTCAGATCGTACGAATACTGTTCACACAAGTCATCGCACTCGTACACCACTAACCGCATGCGGAGGCCGTCAGGCCGACAGCCTTGTCGGGTCTGTATCTTCCCGTTTTAATGTGTTGTATTGAAAAAATTCCAATAGTGGACGAAATTGGGGGGGGGGGGGGCTCTAGGATATGCTAGTATGCAGCTCATGAATATGTATATCGTTCGTCAGACCTATCAGACAACACAGGATGTGAGGCAAATGAATTATTCATTTTGACGTCCAATCACACACGCCTATCATGCTCGCTGAGCGTCCGTGGTGGTGGTGTGTGATGATGTAGACATGTTTCATCTTTCGCGGGCATTATGGTAATGAGCTGACCGTGGGAACTCTTCGCTTGTTATAGTAATGAGGTCAGTGGCTTCAACACAGACCCTACAAGGCTGTCGGCCTGACGGCCTCCGCGTGCGGATAGTGTACGGGGGCATCGTGTCGTGCGATGTTACGCACAGTGAATACGGGTGGGTTTTTATACAGCGGCGGTCGTTTTTCGGAGTGAATAATTCGACTGCCTTGAGCAAGGCTAGATGTTGGGAGGGGTAACCATACACCTTTCAGAAGGTGGGGTGGCCGCAATTCCGTGAAATCTGTCTTCTGATAGCAGAAAAGCAGAAAAATCGAAAAAATTAGTACACTTTTTACAAGACGTTCAGTCTGCTTTTCTGCTATAATGAGGGCTTAAAGACGCTAGACACTATTGGTAATTGTCAAAGACCAGTCTTCTTTTATACTTCGTGTATCTCAAAATATGCATTAAAAAACTGTGACAATTTGAGCTCGATCGGTCGTCAGAGTTGCGCGATAAATATGGAAGAAAAAACACCCTGTCACACGAAGTTGTGTGCTTTCAGATGCTTGATTTCGAGACCTCAAACTATCCGAGGTCTCGAAATCAAATTCGTGAAAAATTACTCGTTTCTCGAAAACTACGTCACTTCAGAGGGAGCCGTTTCTCACAATGTTTTATACTATCAACAGCTCTCCATTGCTCTTTACCAAGTGAGGCTTTATGCTGATAAATATTTTGAGTAAATACCATTAAGCAGAAGTCCACTCTTCGAGCTCCAAAATACTAAATATATACCGTATACTTTCCAACTGATATGTATGTATACGTGCATTATCTATTTTACAATGTTATTTATATTTCAAATCGGCCGTTTAGCAATAATGTACACTCACAACACTTAGTCAAACTTTGCACATGAATGCTGTTAGGTCCGCACCAACATTAATGCACGTATCAGTCGGTGTCTGTATCGAGTTGGGAATCCGTACGCTATTATGAAAGTGCCTAACGCCACACAGGAAATTAAAGCCTGTAGTCAATAACACTGTCACGGTAAAATCATATTAGTAAAGTATACATGACTAGGCAAAACTTTCAAGGGAAGGTTTTATCAAATCAAATGGCACCTCCAGAAAGACACAGTAATGTTATTAAATTATTTACTAAACCCACGTAAAAGTTCATATTATTAGACTTATTCTGTTCATTTGTTTGATGCAAGTTGCCAGACACTCAAGGCCTGAAGGCCACTTCAAGGTGTGGGCTACAAACCAACTATTATGTCCCAGGGGCCGTTGCCACCTACTCCTGGGGCTGAAACAGGGTTACCCCCTTTACAGTCCTTACGGACGTAGGCTTGGGTATCATCAGTCCGAAGCCTGGCCGGTAGAGCAGAAAGTATACATCCCAACTTTTTACGAAGCAATCATGGTTAAAGGAGCACGTTGCCTTGGATCGGTGTCGAGTTGGTCTTTGAAAAGCGTTTGTAACCGTTTGTTATAAAATGCATGTGGTAAGAAAGATGTTTCAAAAGTAGAATACAATGATCCACAAACATTTGCCTTGAAATTGCTTGGTTTTCCTTTTACTTTGCGAACTAACACGGTCGCCCATTAATGGGACTCCCATAAATGGCTGACCACGTTTGTCGACGAGGTAAAAGGAACGCCATGCAATTTCGAGTGATACTTGTGTGGATCATTATATTTTACTTTTAAAATACCTTTCTAATCATATACATTCTATAACAAACGGTTACAAACGCTTTTCAAAGACCAACTCGACCGATCCAAGGCAACGTGTTCCTTTAAGTGTCTACACTGTGTAGCTTAAGAACACACGTGTCACGTCCGGGACTCGAACCCACAATCTCCTGATCAAACACTATATCAGAGCTTGACTCTGGTGCTCGAAACCGCCAGACACGCTACAGCTACTTATGACATCTGATGATTGCAGGAAATATTTCCAAACGAAGAAAGAGAAAAATAGTTGAAAACACGATTGTTACGGAGTCGACACCCGCACAACTTTCTCAAGCCAGGTTGAACGACCTTAAGGTACAAAATTGTATTATCAAACTGAACAACTTCGCGCTAGTTTGCAGGACCGTTATATACTATACACAATGTGCCCACGGGCACTGAGAGTTTGGTCTCACTCTCACCCAGGCGAAAATGTCATGGCACATCTTGCTCAAACTTGCCCCCTAGGCGCTAGCAAGAGAGAGGGGTGTCTCTCCCAAAATGATTTTCAGTTGTAATAGTTTATCTAGAGGTACAGTATGACGTTCGAACCCCGTGGCTACGCGAACGGCACCCGGCTGGGACGCAGATGACGTCTGATATTAATTCAACTTCAGTAGAAAGGCATTAAAATGCCTCTAGCTCCCAAACTGCATTTACCTTTCATTTTGCATAGCCACAAAGCATTTTGTGTGAATTATTACTTCTGCCAGCATTCCCAAACCAACGGAGATAAAAAAAAAACCTCTTGCAGAAAACAAAAAAGATGAAACCACTGTTAAATTCTGGTAAATTTACTTTTCATCAAAGTCTTCAAAGACTCGGAATTGCATCAGACAATATTGAGGAAAAGCAGGGGACCATAACTTAACTACACCCTCAAGATGTCTCAGGTTTTTGTGAATTAGAATTGACGAAATAATTATTTGAGGAGAATTTGAGAGAGGAAGATTCAACCTGTTATGTTTCTCTAGATGGATGCTTTTGAGCTTGTCAGCACTGTATTGTGAGAGCGTTGCAACAATTTACTACGTACTATGGTAAAATTCCCTACACAAAGACGGTATGTATACTGGAGTGCCCTCTATCGTTTCAAAGTCAACATTTCGAATACATTGGCCGACCGTGTTCGTTCGCGACGTTAAACGAAAACCGTGCAATTCCGAGTCATTGTGTGGATCATTATAATGTACTTTTAAAACATCTTTCTGACCATAATGCATTTCATAACAAACGGTTTCAAATACTTTTCAAAGACGAACTCGTCCGATCCGAGGCAACGTATCCCTTTAATCTGTGGACGACTAATATATACACACAAACGCATGAGTCCGCGACTGTTCTGCTTAGATTGCAGGTAAAATTTCAAACTGTTCATAACATACTCACTAAGGCCACAGAACCCAAACAGATACCGTGTGCTTTTACGGGTGAGCACATGATTATTGAAGACCACTTAGTTAATTTAACAAAAAAACTGCGTTCCTCTGTATCACTGGTGTAGGACCGTTAATGGACACCTTTTGTATTTGTCAAGTAGCTATTTTGAGTAATACCAATAGTGACCAGTGCCTTTAAAAGTGATGCTTAAAGGCAGTGGACACTATTGGTAATTGTCGAAGACTAGCCTTCACAGTTGGTGTATCTCAACATAGGCATAAAATAACAAACCTGTGAAAATTTGAGCTCAATCGGTCATCGAACTTGTGAGATAATAATGAAAGAAAAAAACACCCTTGTCACACGAAGTTGTGTACGTTTAGATGGTTGATTTCGAGACCTCAAGTTCTAAACTTGAGGTCTCGAAAGCAAATTCGTGGAAAATTACTTCGTTCTCGAAAACTTTGTCACTTCAGGGGGAGCCGTTTCTCACAATGTTTTATACCATCAACCTCTCCCCATTACTCGTCACCGAGAAAGGTTTTATGCTAATAATTATTTTGAGTAATTACCAGTAGTGTCCACTGCCTTTAATGTGATATGCATCTCGAATTTAACGTGTCTTAATTATAACCTCGAAGATCAACAGCAATCTTTAATATCAATGTAATGTGCAGTCGTCTTCTATTGGACTAGCGGCCGCCGATTGAATCTGTAAACACACGCTATCGCCAGCGATCTCCCAAAATATATATTTGCAGTAGAAAACAAAGAAGCGAGTGAGGGTCTTCTTAAGTTTTACGTAAACAATTCCATACGTTTGATGAAAGTCCAACACATGTTTAGAGAGGGGGGCGTAACCTTTAATTTTGTGGTTTATCTTTGGAGATGATAAGAAAGTCATCTGCCGGATCACGGAGTTATTTTTCCCCGTCTTCTACTGTGCTAAAAAAAGAAAGAAAAAAGAAAAAAACTAAGATTAAATCTGTCTTCGCATGCCTCATCGGAGTACGGGATCACCTCAGTGAGTACACCGTCGAAACATCTCCATCAACGGGCGAACTTATTAAAGCGAAGAGGGGTGGAGAATAGAATTACGTTGACAGCATCTAAAGCATGATGTTGAGAAATTCCCTTCTCCCCAAGTAAAATTGAGCACTTTGTAATGACCCGCTGAAGTATTTCCTTTGGAAAGTTCAATTAATCAAATCAGAGGCATGCAGAGCAATATACTTGTTGGGTGGTTGAAGCCGTCAGGCCCCGTTGGCACACACACGTATTTCACCAGGGAGAGTAGTATCCCCAAGATGTTGTACAAACCCGGGTTCAGTTCTCCCTGTACGCGCGAAAAACAACTCATGGACACACACTCACACAAACCGTTCAGTAAAAATAGGTCATTCCTTCGGGATATTTCCGAAAAGAGACAAAAAAGAAAATCCAGCTGGGTCCTCGGTTCCTTTTTTGGAAAAACAGACAGCTCGCTCTCTCGGCAAACGTCAAGTAGCTAAAATGACTACGATCGATGAAGATATGGACTAGGGTGGAAATATCGCTTCCCAAACTAATGGTTCCGTGGCTAAAAATAGGCACCCGTCGCATGTCTCGTTGTTTTGATTTCCAATTCTGATTTCTGTTTTAAGAAACAAAACAGCGTGAGTAAATATTATTGGAGTCGATTTTGAGGGGATGTGGTTTTGTCCACACCCACAAAAACAGTTTATAACTAACTTAAACAAATCAAAAAAAGAAGTACAACAATCCAAATGAAGACGAATGCATCAATGTACTTTTTTGAGAGTTTCAAAAAAAAACTCAAAGCGAAAGTAAACCTTGCAGTATTTGCATTGATATGCAATGAAAACAAAGAATCTCAGAAAAGTGAACTTAATCACTATATTGCTAACCAAGACCCCCCCCCCCCCCCCGGGCAGACCTCGAACTAAGGTAGTTTATGTTTTATATGTGGGAAGAAAACCCCAACCCCCACAAATTTAATTGGTTATGGCTATGAAGACAAAGAATATCAGGAAAGTGAACTTGTACTAGTCAGGAACTAAATGGAGAGAAGACAATGAAGGACGTTTCAGTTTTCTATGTGGAAGGAAAACCCCTTAAATAATCCCGGCAAAACCAACACAGATGGACTTGAAACCCAAATCCAGTCCCTCGGCAGGATTCGAACCGGGTTCAAGATGTGGAATGTGAGGAAAGATACCACTACCATCCGATCACTTTAAAGGGTGGCTGCATTTGTTTTTAAACATGACTTTTTAAACCTGAAATATTTTTTTATATTTTTTTAATTAAATGCGCAAGTATTTTAAAAATGGTTTTCAAGAGATTAGGGGAACCCACCCCGCCCCTAAAAGGGAGCCTTCATTTGCATAAACGTGACGCCATGTCGGTAACCCGAGCCGTCGGACCCCCTGGCTGTGTGCATATAGAGACGTGTGCACTGTGTGGCCTGGTACCTAGGCGCGTGCAGTTAGGGACCAGCCTCTTTTTGTCGACGATATGTTTGAATTCCCGACGTGACGTCGATGGTAGGGGCGGTAACAATCCACAAAAAGGGGGGGCATGACTTATTCGCTAACTACGCAAGTCAGATATGTCAGGAATAAACAAAACACATTTCATTGATTTATCGTTACATATATCAGAAATACATGACAGCAAAATTAACTGTTTTATTTGAATTCACTGCAGCACCCCTTTAAGCGAGCTGGGACCCAAACACCGCCCGTTGTTTGAGTGGAAGAAAACTCAGACAACACATCTTTAGTTCTAGAAAACAGGTGTACACTCAACTCAAATTATGCATCAACCGGTTCATCGTTGAAGACTACCCTTGACTCACTAAAGCACCTGAAGGCTATACATCGATACACATCGCCTGTTGAAAGTCCTCCCCGTAAGTTCGTGCTTAAGTTCCCCTCAAGAATCGCCTGTGTCATTAACACTACTTCCCCTGGCTGGTTGGACATGACCGCATCATCATACTGCCACCAACGCCGGAAGTGGTGTAGAAAACTTTCAACAAGTTCATGATGTATAATGTAAAGATATTCTATTGATTGTGAATGTATAACGATGACACGCAGTGGACAGTCATGCAGATTTTGGAAAACTACCCGCCGTCTTGGCACAAGTGTGTGATTTCTTTTTCAGGTTAATTCCTGCCGTCGCCGTTTTCATTAGGCAAAAATACCGGTTCGGGTGCTGTCTTATCTCTGATCGATACACAAGAATGTAGCGTGGTTACCGAATTGGGTAACACCATTAGCGGTAAATAGGATCATGAAGTGGGGATGCCCCACCGATAAAGGAGGAAAAGTATGGGAATAGACCATGGCAAGGGGGACTGATACACGTGACACTTCAGAGCGTTTCACGGTGGCGTCGCCACTCCAGAGCACCCTCCAGATTCCCAAGCCCCAAAGTGGGAACGTTTTAAATTTCCATCCCATCTTGGCGATCAGTCTGGCTTTTGATTATTCGCCCGATCTGATAACAATCTCATACGGTGCATATCCATTGCAATTTATCATTCGAAACTTAAACCCGGTTGGAGTGTTTTTATTAGCAGGATACATGACATGAGTTGGAAATCAAAACAATACACGACAACGTGCTATCTTGTACCCATCAAAACTCCGGTATGCCACATTTAGACATTTCTTATCCAAATATGTTGCGTGACAGTTTTTATACTCAACGGGTTATAAATAACCCCGCAAATTTTTGTAACTTCGATTGTCTGTCACTTAAGTTGGCTGTCAGATGAATTTGCCAATAATTTTGTTATTTTGCATTCGAAATTGAGATTTTTAAACTGAACTAGCCTTAACTATGGAGACAAAAATGCTGAGATTTATTCAGTCAACATTCAGGGGGAACAGCACAAAAAGAACCAATATATTGCAATAACCTCAAATTTGAGGATGAAAATATAAGAAGAATAACATAAAAAGACTAATATTAAAAAAATCAAGAAAAACAAATCATAAAACAAAAACAAAATATGTTGACTATCTTAGACCGCCATCATAGAGCTATAGCCAGCTCAGTTGGTAGAGCACTGGCACGGCAATCCGGGGTTCTAATTTTAAATCCCGAACTAGTCAATTTGTCTTTATTCCACCCAAAGTTATTTAAAATTTATACTGTCAGTTGTAATTGTGGCTTATACCGCCATTTATTCTATTAATTAGTATCGGTCGTTGTTGATTATAAATTACCAAACGCCACAAAAAAATAAAAAGTAAAAAATCCACACAAAACACCACAAATAATTTTAACAACTAAACAAACAAAACAAAAACCAAACAAACTGACAGAGAAATGCCAAGTTTGAGCTGATGTAACAAAAACATCTCAAACATTACGATATTTCATACATTGTGCCATTGAGTTGTTTTAAGTCACCGACGATTTTGCAGCAAATAAGCAAATATGTTTTTTCAAACTCCTCTGCAATGGTATTGGCAAAACGTTGCCATAACATCAGTAGTGAGTTTTGTGGTTGTTACTATTTATTTTCAAGTCGCAACTAACCTTTAATTTAACTCATCTTAAAGGCAACACTGTAATAAGCCCAAAAGCCGACAGCAAGACAGCAGTTTGTCCATTTGAATTCTACTCTATATTAAACGACAAACAGAGTCATGAAATAAACTTTAACTAAATAACCATACTAACAGGCACGCCAACCCAGAAATGCCGACAGTTTTAATTTTGATATTGCTTATTAAAACCGTTTGTGCCTGCCCCGCATTTGATCGAGTTATTACCCTGAGAGGTAGAGACAACGTTGACGCAGCTGCAGGCCCGCAGAAAAAGCTCATCAAAACGGAGTCTTGCGATTACTGTAAATTGACAGAAGAAGTGCTGGCGACGGATATCGTTTTTTGTTTCCCGAAGAGTTATTCAACCCCCCCACCCCCACCCCCACCCCCACCCCCACCCCCCCCCAAAAAAAAAAAATATTGTTAACGCTCTGTTTGAAAGAGTTTTCAAGTTGAAAAACAAATCAATTGAACTACTGGATTTCGCCCTTTAATGGGACTCCATGTTTTTGTTTATTTGACAGAAAAAGTGCTTGCGACCACATACATCCCCAAAAACTAACTCCGAATAAACCCCCTTTTAGTTGATGCCCACCGTTGATGTGGCTTCCAGTTGCTCTTCTTAAAGAATAACAGAAGAAGTGCTGAACACTATACATACTTCCACCCCCTAAACCAACGCCAAGTAAACGCTCCCTGTGAATTTATTTTCAAGTTGGTTTCCGCCGTGGAATGGGAGGCCATTATGGTTGTCCAAAAGGTTTGATACTGTTTCTTTTGTTGAAGCCATTATACACTTTCGGCACAGAACAAAAAAAAGTTCACAGATTTACGAATAACTTACAGGGTTTACAGAAGGTAATGGTGAAAGACTTCTCTTGAAATATTATTCCATGAAATGCTTTACTTTTCGAGAAAACATTAAAACAATTATCAATTCTCGTTGTCGAGAAATACGGATTTATTTTAAACACATGTCATTACACGGCGAAACGTGCGGAAACAAGGGTGGATTTTCCCCGTTATTTTCTCCCGACTCCGATGACCGATTGAGCCTAAATTTTCACAGGATTGTTATTCTTTATATCAGTTGTGATACACGAAGTGTGGGACTTGGGCAATACTGTTTGCCGAAAGTGTCCAATGGCTTTAAAGTTATCTTGTCATCAAACAGCCACTCAAGAACAAACTCTGAACTGCCTGTCGCTCGAAATACTAAAGCGATGGCCAAACCGGTGTGGGCGAGTTTGGTTGTTGATGCAGCTTGTACAAAGCGCGAAGCGCCGACAAGGGGACACTTTCAAACATTTACCTGTAGCTTTGCTTAGAAAATGAATAACTAACAAGCGACCCTTAAAACAAAATGTCTGAATATAGTTATGGCAAGTAACTTGCTTTTGAAACAGATGCCACGACCGGGTGTGCGGCACCATAATGTAGCCCGAACCCTAAATGTAGCCCGGACCTAAATGTAGCCCGAAACATGCCCTAAATGTAACCCGGACCTAAATGTAGCCCCAAACATTTGGGGCTACATTTAGGTCCGGCTACATTTAGGCTCGGGCTACATTATGGTGCCGCACAACCGGGACTCAAAGCCACACCTTGCTGATCAGGAACACCACAGCTTGAATTCCTCTCCCGATGCCCTCGCTGATGGCGTCACGGAATCGTCGGTGGGTAATAATAATATGTTTTGTATTTTAGATTTTAGACCTAATTGCATTTTTAATACTCTTAAGGATTTCTATTGATTAAGTTTGTCGTTGAATGTTTTAACGAATGTTTACTCCCGTTGTTAAAATTCCGTATTTTCATATTATGTTTTTAGTTTGTCTATTTTTCCATGTTCAGCGCCCTGGAGCATGTTTACATGATTAGGGCGCTATATAAGTTTTGGTATTATTATTATTATTATTATTATTAATAACAGTACTACAAATAAATTCTCATATCCGTCACTCATTTACGCTCATGACGCTTTAACAAACAAGTTTTTTTCTGCAAGTATGTGGGACTATATTTGAATTATGAGACCTTCTACTTTTATTAGCACCATGTAATGGTTTACGAGGTGCTGTGACACAATCTACTGCTAATCAAGCCATGAACACCAGGGCAAATCCCCTTCTCTTTTCGATAAGTGCAACGGGTTTATACGTGCGATATACAACACACGGGACCAACGGTTTTACGTTCCACCGAAGGAGGAATCATCATGGTTAAATGTTTTACTTAAAGGCAGTGGACACTATTGATAATTACTGAAAATAATTTATAGCGTAACAACTTTCCTGGTGATGAGTAGTGGGGAGAGATTGATGGTATAAAACATCGTGAGAAACGGCTCCCTCTGATATTCTATAGTTTTCGAGAAAGAAGTAATGTTCCACGAATTTGATTTCGAGACCTCAGATTTTGAACTTGAGGTCTCGAAATCAACCATCGAAACGCACACAACTTCGTGTGGCATGGGTGTTTTTTCTTTCATTATTATCTGGCAAGTTCGATGAACGATTGAGCTCAAGTTTTCACAGGTTTGTTATTTTATGCATATGTTGAGATACACCAACTGTGAAGGCTAGTCTTTGACAATTACCAATAGTGTCCACTGCCTTTAAGCACACGGGTAAAACGACTGGGAGTCAAAACATGGTCAAACCAACCCTCTGCTGACCACAAACACCAGAGCTTGAGTCAGGATGCTTTTAACCGCTCGGCCATGACACCAATGGACACCCTCCAACCCCACACCAACCCTCTCCCAACCTAATCGACGCCCATCACCCACATGGGCTCATCCCACACACCCACTAACTCGCCATTGATTGCCCCTGCATTATTAATAAGGAGTTGGCGCAGTGGTCATCTTTAAAAATTCATTGTCTTCGCATTATTCAAATTTGAGGTGCGGACGTGATTTCTCGAAGGGATGCTTCAGAATTTGCATTTGCTTGTTCGGAATCACAAATCTTCGTTAAAGAGTGTGGTATCTTTTGTAGATAAAGACTTTGGCCATGACATAAATCCTTACTAATTATGCACAAAGGGGTGTGTATATACATTTTGATTGTGCCCATACACTCAGTATACTTTATAATTTGAATGTAGGAGTTTCAACTTTATTACTTATCACGTTTTTGAAAAAAATAAAAGGAAATTTACAGAGCAAGTTTCTTTTTACTGGGACGACGTTTTTTTTCTGTGCGAAATTGTTTCACTCAATTACAAAAACAAATAAAATAAATACAGCAACTGTACAAATCTTATTTTACGGAGGTTTTGCTTTTTATTACCTTTATGTTTAGAACACTGTAATGTTGAACAAAAAGTACACACAGCCATTAAAGGCAGCCGATTTAACCCCTTGCTTTAAGTTATGTCTACTTGTTCAAGCACTCAATGCTATACGAGCTTGTTAAACACTAAGAATTCATTAATTGATTTAATTCAACTCATTTAATGACCCGTGTCATTATTGCCATTGTCTTAACCACATCGTACACACCATATGCCACGATATTCCAAATTGGACCACTTCACTCAAGCTAGAGGGGTGTGAATAACAGGGGTCAGTGACTTGTTCAGCAGGAACAATACAGCCATGCGGTAGTCCTCTGTGTATACACGATCAATATGCAACGCAGTCAATGTGTATAACGAGATTGATAGAAGTCAATTAATCACAGGAAACAATTAGTCTTTATTTAATAAAGACAACACTTGGTTATTTTAAACAAAACACTTGGATAATATAAATCGTTAACAAAGTGCAACACTGTATGTTAGGCAATCGTGTCTTAGCTGTCTTTTTTTTTGTTTGTTTGTTTGTTTCGTTTTTTTTTCATTTGCACAACTTGAAATAATATAGATTAAATAACCACAGTTATAAAAGTAAAGGAAACCGTACTAATTAGGGTAAATACGGAGATAACATACAGAGGAGGTAAAACTAGAAGAAGTACTTAATTTTTCCCCAATATACTGATCTTCATAATAAAAAAAACTAAACTGTTACTAAAACACCAAAAATAAATAAATTTAAATTTAGACTGTTTGCTTTTTAAACAGCTGATTTTGATTGCACCGTGACATGTATTGTATTTTATTATTTATTTGTCCAATGCACAGTCATCGACAAAGACCAACCTATGACTGAAATTTAAGCCCTTAATATCTCAATATCTCATATTAAAGTCACCCGGAAATAGAATTTTTTCTCTTTCAAACATAAGAGTATATGCTTACGAACAATAAAACATTTTTTTAGTAATTGTTTGTCACGATTTATATGTTTAAAAAATATATAAAGTTGTTTGGGGGGCTGACTCCGCCTACCCCTTTTGTGACGTCAATCGAGGCAGACTTGCCTGCAATGCGTATAGTAAACACACGTGCAAAGTACATGTACGTCCAAGTCGTGAGTTGGTACATTTCAAAAAGTGTTTTTCTGCATTCAGCAGCAGTACACCTGGTCGGCATTGCCGGAAAAAAAACATGTTTTTTTTTTTTGAAACGTACAAACTCACGACTTGGTCCGTACATGTACTTTGCAATTGTGTTTACAGCGCCCTCTCGGGTCGGGGTCTACTCTTAAATTTGTAAATAACATAAGAACTGATTTTGTAAAACCTTAGTTAACTGTTTATTCACATTCCACTCATCAAAACACATATATTAGTGACAAAGGCTTTATTTTGAAAAAATACCACTTCCAGGTGACTTTAAAGTAATTTCCAAGTTTAAGAAAAAACGTCAAGAAGTTAGTTACTTCCAAAGCTTTATATCCAATTCACAACTTATTAAAGAAACAATGTGCCGCTGGCAGACACGAAAAGACATCCTCAAATAAGTTGATGTAAACTGGAATAGAAATGCATTTTATTTAGGTTGTAAACATCACAGAGGCGACTGCGGCGTTTAAGATTATTACGCTGTTATATAAATCTTAAATTACAAAAGTCAGTAACATAACCAGCATCCTTTCATTGGATACGGTCTGGCAGATTATATCAAAGTTAAAAGTCATATATAAGCGCTAGAAGGGATGGAGTAGCATTACATTGCAAGTTATTACTCTATGTGAGGTGTAATGTTTTTATCGCACGTCTGTAAAGTCATGTCACGTGTAATTAGATCAATTCACACATTAGTTGATTACAGTTGTGCATCAGACGACTGTTTTCATACCATGAATACACATGTAATTAAGTTACCGATCAATAAGGACACGTTTCAACAACCTGTTATGCGCACATTAATTTTAAAGGCTATGGACACTATTGGTAATTACTCAAATTAATTGTTAGCACAACAACTTACTTTAACAAGCATGGAGAGTTGTTGATAGTATAAATCATTGCGGGAAACGGTTCCATCTATAGCAACGTAGTTTTTGAGAAAGAAATAATTGTCCACTAAATTATATGCTGCATTTGTTTTCGAGACCTCATGCAGAAGTCAAGCACCTGCAAGCACACAACTTGTGCGACAATGGTGTTTTTCTTCCATTTGTTATTATATGCATGTGTTGAAATACACAAAGTGAGTAGACTAGTCTTTGACAATTACCAATAGTGTCCAGTGCCTTTAACAGTAAATATTTTACAAAACAGAAGTTTGGTACCAGTATCTGATGAATTAGCACTACCGAAAACACAGCTTTTTGACCAACAATCAACACAGTTGCGAAACATGCGCCTCGAAGTCCAATACATGAGCAATAAATCTAATTGAAATTTCAACAAACATGCAGGAAACAAAACATATCTGGCTCGAGATGGATATATTCAACAGGCTTAACAGATTGAACAAGAACGCCAATATAAGATTCAGAAATCAAATCCCCCTTCCCTGATGAAAACTGAAAACCCCAGAGCTGGCTTTGATTTTAATTTCATGGAACTCGTCAACAAAATGACCCGACATGATTGATAACACCGCCTGCCCGATTCAGCCGCAATAATTGGACCAATCTCAACAGCATTGCCATGGTAACTCACTGATTAGTTTATAAATCAAGAGATTTATGACCCATTTTAGTTCGTAAAATATAATAAAAAATTCCCCCCGTGAGCCGGGAAAGAGCCGAGAATCACTCCTAATTTTACTTGAGTTTTAAGTTATTTGCATAGATTGGACGCAATATCAATGTCTGTGAGAGTCACTTACATGATTACTCACTTCAACATGTTTTGGTTCACACGATTCTGCTTGGTTAAATCGTAAGTATAGTTCTTCAATAATCAACCACTTTTGCATGGATGATAAAGTGTAATGTGGTGAAAGGTTTCTAAAAAAAAGTGGCACAGCAACACAATTATTATTATGCTGAGAATTCCAGTAATATACAGCATACATAAGAAGAACGTCATAATATTAGGTTTGTGTGTATCTACTTGCTAGATGATGTTCTTTTGAGAACGTGTCTTGCGTTACATTCTACTAATATGGGGTAGATTTTTCGAATTCGGGAGACTACTCCTTTTTTCCTTTAGGTTACAATTTGATGTTTGTTTTACCAGATTGTTGACCTAAGAAAGGGCGCACTCTAAAAAAAACAAAAAAAACACGATGGTTAATTTATTATCCAGTAATCTTTAGAGTGTATTGTAAAGACATATTGAAGCTTAAGAAAAATGACCGTGTATTTTGATAGTACCTTAAACTAACACTGAATTATTAATAAATCGCACAAAATTGTGACATATCTGGAATAATTTATAAATACCTTGACCAACAAGTTTGATAATTTTTGCAAAACCCGTGTTTACATCTTAGGCATATGCCCGTCTTTTATTAACAAGATGAGTAGATTGAAGACGATCCTCTCTTTGCTAAAATATTGCATCTACACCATAAACGTTTGGATGGTATTCGGTGTTTCAACTACACTCGCCAGTCCTGGCCGCTGATTAAAAACAAGGTCTGTGTTATTTTTAAGGGAAAACATCCGTAAATCAATCTCTGTAATTATGGAAGTGACTTGTTATCGACCTTCAAAACGTCGGCGTTTTCGAGCAAAGACACTTAAGAAAAATAAACCATCGTCTACCCACGGAGGAGAAAGTCTCGTCGTATAATAACACGTTCGTGGTGAGGAGCTAAGGAGAAGGGGGGGGGGGGGGGTTGACGTTCCGTCTCTTGAAAGCGGAGTTCGTCATAGTTTGGTTATATTGCTAGCTAGAGAGAAGGAGCCCGGCCATCGATTTCACCAAACTCATCCTAAGATTAAGCTTAGGTCTTGGATGAGTTAAGTTCCCTGTTTGAAGACGTAAAATCGAGTTTGGATTTGTTGTAGTTTCGTACAATTGGCCACAGGGGTAAGCCTTGCTGAAAAGGTAAGCCTTGCTGAAAAGTTAACCAATGTTCATGTATACAGCAATGGTCCATGTACATGCAATGTTCATAAACAGCAATGGTCTATGAACGTCTGCCGAGGCCACTCTGGTGGGTGTGGTCATGGGTGCCACGAGGAGGGCCTCCGAATTGAACTAGATCATCTGGGGTCGATTTCACAAATTGTTATAGGACTAGTCATAATTGAGGACCAGTCCTAGAAAATACAAAAAAAGTATCCAAGGCTAGTCCTAAGTTAGAAGGAGTAACTCGTCTTAACTCGAGGTAAGACTTAACCCTCTGTCGTGAAATTCATTCTTTGAGAGTTAACCCGATAAAACCTACTGGGAAATGTTTTGTAGAGTCCTATATTATAAATGGCCACCACTGCCAGACATTTACGGTGGTAGGGGGAGGAGAGGGGACATTTCCGCTGAGATAAAATGGTACAAGAACATTCATCTTAATGTTCATAAGCATTTAAGTACAACAAATAAACACCGTAATTGGAAACCTTACAGAGTGAAAGTTGTTCATTGACTTAACCCGTTGAATGGCAACAAGGCGACAAATGTTAGGTCTTTTAACACAGTATACCCGCTGGCGATTTCGCACCCAGGTTCCCGTGAATAGATCACATTATCCCCATGAATAGGTTCTCTTTATTTGAAGCTTCTCCAACCGAAAGGAAAAACAAACACACACAACTAAAAATGACATACCCTAAGGACTTAACAACTAAACCATACTAAAGAATCGACACGGCTATTAAAATCAATGAAATAAACATGACGGTGAGTTGTTTTTTAATTATAGGCTGCATTAAAGATACATTTTCTGTTTGAGTAAAGTTTCAGTTTTACGGCATATAAACATTCAATTTCACGCTCCGAAGAACAGGGTAACTTTTTCACAAGGTTGGTCTTATACCTAAACTAACACAAACCATTGGGTATTCGCTCAGTATAAATTGTCTTTAAAGGGTTTGGATACCTTCTGTACGACACAAAACACAATATGCACATATTAAACATTGTATTAAACTACACAGTTTACAAATAGTGATTGTAGAAAGCTTCCTTTAAAATATAATTTACTGATGAGAAAACATTATTTACGAAAACAAAAGTTCGTTTCAGTGAGAAAAAAAAAATGTTTTAGCATGTACAGCAGAGTGACGTAACTCTCCTGAACAGATTGCTCAATGATTTGCACCGTTTTCCATTAAAAATTTAATATGACCAGTGAGACAGAACGTCTACAAACAAACTGAATAACATACATCTTGAGATTTCAAAACGTGCATTGGACGCCACTTTTTAGCAAGCAACTTCTTTGCTGTAACGAAAGATCAGTGAGGGCAGAATATACCAACTGCAACTTGATTGATTGATTGATTGACCTTAACTAACTTTCCAACAGGGTGACCCCAAGACAGAAAGCGGAATTGGTTGAACTGGTCAAACAGAACGTCCATGCAACGCGCCTTCAGTATTTCAGCACCAACCCTGTGGAATCAACTCCCATCCAACATCCGTGCTGCACCAACCCTGGACACTTTCAAGAAACTACTAAAAACCCAACTATTTAAGAACTAATTTTGTCTTGTTTTCCCCCCTTACATAGGGGTAATGATTCAATTCCATATTTTGTATAAGTACATGTATGTGTATTTTTTCTGTTAACTATGTTTATATTTCTGTTGTAATTGTTGTTTGTTGTATTGTAAAGCGCTTAGAGATGTTTATTTATATTATGCGCTATATAAATGTAGTTTATTATTATCAATGGCGCTAAAATTGGCGTCCAATGCACGTTTCGAAATCTCAGCCCAAAGAATTGACCTTTTCGTACTTTCTAAAAAACAACACGGGGTGTTTGGCTCAAGCGCCAACACCTAACAAGTAATCGACATGATGGGAAAAAGGGTTCCTGCCAGCCATCAAGAACACGTGCTCCTCCGCAGTGCGAGACCACCCTCGAGTAGAGATTGAAATAAATATACAAATTCGCCGAACTACGGATATATTGGTTTTCCTTTAAAGGCAGTGGACACTATTGGTAATTACTCAAAATAATTATTGGCATAACACCTTACTTGGTAACGAGTAATGGGGAGAGGTTGATGGTATAAAACATCGTGAGAAACGGCTCCCTCTGAAGTGCCATAGTTTTCGAGAAAGAAGTAATTTTCCACGAATTTGATGTCGAGACCGCAGATTTAGAACTTGAGGTCTCGAAATCAACCATCTAAACGCACACAACTTCGTGTGACAAGGGTGTTTTTTCTTTCATTATTATCTCGCAACTTTGATGACCGATTGAGCACCAACTGTGAAGGCTGGTCTTTGACAATTACCAATAGTGTCCACTGTCTTTAAAAGCATGGACACCTTTTGTAGTTTTCTTACTTGTTGTATCTCAACATAAGAATAAAATAACAAATCTTTGAAAATTGGACTGCATTGGTCAACACAGATGCAAGGTTATAATGACAGACAAAGCCCCCTTGCTGCACAAATTGGTGCGCTTTCGGATGTCTATTAAAGGCTTCAGGCCTGAATTGTGTTATTGTTTGAGTGCGATATTCCCTTTTTCTAAATAACTACACACAATGTTTTTATTTTCAACAACTCTCCATTTCTGGTAACCAGAATATTAACAATTATTTTGAGTGTTTACCAATAGTGTCCAATGCCTTTAAAGGATATTATCTACAAAAAATAATGGCAATGCATTTACTGCCCTGAGCTTCGACAACATTTTTAAAAGCGTTCATTGGTTGAAGCGATTGCACTTAACGCAAAGTGGACAGCCATATCTAGTATCAGTTTAAAAAGCTTATTTGCTCCAAAGCTTCGCAGGCGTCTCCGGTTGTTATGGATATGTAATCTATAACAGTCTGGTATTATGCCTCACGGTGTAACATTATTATCAGCGTGTAAGTGCATGCTTTTTATCTAATTATTAGGTTTCCTCCAACACCTTATTGGTGCAGTGTATCCATCAGTCTGATTACAGTACCATTCAGACTAAAAGAACAAAACATTGTTTATGGCTCTCGCGATACCGTATCGGGAGAATTGAGCGAGCCAGAGAATGCAAAACTTTCTTTAACAAACTCTGCGCGTGTGGGCCGCTGTAAGCACGTTCTGAAATACTTAAACAGGCAATTGTTTTAACCACTACTTATGCGCTGGGGTGGATTTTACAAAGAGTTAAGACTAGTCTTGTATCGACTTAGGACAAGTTACTCGTCCTAACTTAGGACTAGCCATACAATTTAAATATCTCCTAGGACTAGTCCTAACTTAGGACTAGTCCTAACTTAGGACTAGTCCTAACTTAAGACTAGTCCTAACTCTTTGTGAAATCGCCCCATGTCAGTCATATGCCATGATCTCATAAGCTGGACCACTCCACACGTCATAGAGGGGTGTCAATTAACAGGTGTCACTGATTTGGTAAGGAGGGGGCAGAATCCACAGATGTAACAGAGAGAATAGAAACCATCCCGCCAGTTGATCACATGAAAGACGATGAAGAAATGTTCAGGTTTAGATTAAAGGATTCGAACCGGGTCCACAGAGGGAAAACGAAGGGGAAGAAAACACATTAGAGCCAATCCTACTGATGATGATCAGACGCATGATGGCGCACCAGGAAAGTGTGAGTTAGTGCGCCTTTAAGTGAAGCTTCTCATATACATATCGTGCGCGAAATGTGATATGGATCCACAACTCCCTACGAGGGTTATACTGAGGAACAGAGCGGACCGGCAAGGATTACCTAGACGAATAATGACATTTTATCCGGGGTTACAATTGACCTCAAGATATCGCAGAGCAGAGGGTGATCGGATTAGCAGGGTGGCATTTGGCAGAATCCTATGCGTGTGGTTATCTACCTGACAAGATGACATGAACTAGGGCAATGTTCTAAAGGTTAATCCAGCAATCTACCTGGACCAGCAATCTACCATTATACACTTTCAGTACAGAAAACAAAAAGTTCACAGATTTACAAATAATTTACAGGGTTTACAGAAGGTAATGGTGAAAGACTTCTGTTGAAATATTGTTCCATGAAATACTGTACCTTTTGATAAAACAGTAAAACAATATCAATTCTCGATAGCGAGAATTACGGATTTATTTTAAACACATGTCATGACACGGCGAAACGTGCGGAAACAAGAGTGGGTTTTCCCGTAACTTACTCCCGACTCCGATGACCGATTGAGCCTAAATTTTCACAGGTTTGTTATTGTATATATAAGTCGTGATGCACGAAGTGTAGGACTTGGACAACAGTGTTTACCGATAATGGCTTATCATGGCTTTAAAGGGACTTTTATTCACAGTTAAATTGGAGAAAAAATCACCTAAATGCTCACAGAGGTTCTGATACATACGCCATCATGTATACGATGATAGAGTATAGCTATAATCTCGTATCAGTGCCAACTAGCCGTAGATAATGCTCATTTAAAAACCTAACAAAAGGTTCAAGTAAAAAGTGAGGCAAGTACAACTTATTACCAAAAGAATGTTACATTGTAAGAAGTGAATAGTGGCACAAAACCTTATGTTTGCAAACCTTTTTGGAGCTCCCTTATTCTCACCTCACTGCAGGCTAAAATTTAACTCTCAGCCCGAGTGAACAGATGCACAAGGTGCTTTTAGTCTGAACCTGCTCACATGATTGAACTGATACCGAAAGTTATTCGGGGTATTGTCTACAGCCAATTGGTCGGCAAATTATTGCCTACAGACTTTTATACTCATTTTGAATGTACGTATCGTATCCTCCAACTGAAACATTCATTAAGGTTACTGTCGATTCAGACAGTCCCGGGGCTGGGAAGTAACATAAACAACCCGTTCTACTCACCCGTAAGTAGCAGGATGAACAGTGCCGCGCTTGAACACTTCCATACACTGACATTCTAAAAATGGACGCGGGTCTGGAATCAGCAAGTTTCAAGTCGGCAATTGAATGGGGGACAGAAAGCTATGGGGAACCATCGTGATTCGAGGACATCACTCGACTTAAGCAAGTAAGCAACTAGGCAAGCAGGAACACTTCAATCTAAACTATCAAATCACATTTTCCAAAGGAAGTTGTTAATTGGAGAATGTGTTATGCCCTTACTGTTAAGTGCAAAACACACAACAACTACAATACACACAAAATCAACAGCATGAGAAGAACAACCACAGCAACAGCAAAAGAAAAGTAGCAACAGTAACAGGAAAAATAACAACAACTCCAACAAAAAACGACAACGACATTAGTAACATCGACAGCAACATCAACAACGACAAAAGGAACGACGACGACAACGACGACAACATCGACAACGGGTACAACGACGTGGAAAACTTTAAACTAAACACCCTTTAAGAAAATATCGTAGCACACAATTTCTTGATACGAATGAGCAATTAACAAAACATCACATATTTGTTCACAAATTTATCTCCAAAACAATGAAAGGCTCGTAATTGTCACATGGTTGTCCTCAGTTATCTGCAAATAAAGCTCTTGTAAATTTGTTATTTCATATAGATTTGACGGTTTGGGGTACAATACATAATTTTAGCAACCTGTGAGGGCAAGTTAACGAAAACATCACACATTTCTTTTTACAAAACCATCTCAAAAACAATGACTTTGCACAATATGCCTATATTATTCACAAGTTGTCAATGCATAGTCTGTAATTACCACCTGATAAATATACACAGACACAAGGATTTGTTGTTGTAGTGAACTCTGCCAAGAGTTAATTTATTCCGTACTCTGAATTCGGTGGTAAAACGCCCATTCATAATAATATAAGGGATTTCCCTTTATTTAATTCCATCCAGTGATATCCACACTCATAAAGAAGTATACCAGTTCCCATTATAATACACTTTGCGACCAATTCGCAAAGGGTCCCAATCCCTCACTTTGCGAACGGTAAATTTCCAATCCGCAAAGGTTCCCACTTCTCGGCGATTTGCCAAAGAAGGTACCAGACTAATTACAATTATTATAATTATAAATGCACTCATTGACTGGAGAAAACTCCGGGTCAATGAGGTTCCCACTTCCAGCGAGTTGCCAAGAAGGTACCAAATTAATCTACTTCTTTATATACAATCACATCATTTTATTACCACCATATTTATCCATATCAATTCACATAAATGAATTTACCACTTCCTCACAGGCTACAATGCCTATTAGCTTCTTGTTTATAGGAACAACCTAAACTTACCGCTTTAAGTGTAAGTTGTAATATTATCAGTCATATCAATCTGTACCACGTATTTCGTAATACCCTGACCCTTCCATTAACCCCAGGGAGGGAGGGAGGGAATTTTGCGAAACTATACAATCTGTCTTAACTCCTCGGTGGCAGAATATTCAATGACGGTTCCCAGAAAGACAAGCACCCTTTCCCCAAATGCATTGCTTTGGTTGGTTGAAAAGAACAATGGAACCACGTCTGAATGCGCCCTGACAATCCCAATCGCTTATAGCCCCGACTGTGCAACCTGACTATAATTATGCATATTTCCTGGTGTTAAATCGGTTTACTGCGTTACGCATTAAACCCTATTACCACCTGATAAATATACACAGACACAAGGATTTGTTGTTGTAGTGAACTCTGCCAAGAGTTAATTTATTCCGTACTCTGAATTCGGTGGTAAAACGCCCATTCATAATAATATAAGGGATTTCCCTTTATTTAATTCCATCCAGTGATATCCACACTCATAAAGAAGTATACCAGTTCCCATTATAATACACTTTGCGACCAATTCGCAAAGGGTCCCAATCCCTCACTTTGCGAACGGTAAATTTCCAATCCGCAAAGGTTCCCACTTCTCGGCGATTTGCCAAAGAAGGTACCAGACTAATTACAATTATTATAATTATAAATGCACTCATTGACTGGAGAAAACTCCGGGTCAATGAGGTTCCCACTTCCAGCGAGTTGCCAAGAAGGTACCAAATTAATCTACTTCTTTATATACAATCACATCATTTTATTACCACCATATTTATCCATATCAATTCACATAAATGAATTTACCACTTCCTCACAGGCTACAATGCCTATTAGCTTCTTGTTTATAGGAACAACCTAAACTTACCGCCAAAGCAAATTTTGATATAAAAATTTGCCCAAACACCCCCCCCCCTTTTTTTTTTTTTTTTTTTTTTTTTTTTTTTTACAAAACTTTCTCCGAGTGTCAACCCGTCTGATAAATTTTGATGGAACCAAATGAATCATGTCTTGCCAGTACGCACCTTCCGGGAAGGGTTAATGAGATGGGGGTGTTTTATAACAGGTGCGTTTTGCATCTCCCGAAGTATCTTCTTTGCATACATATTTAAATCCCAAGTGCAGCGTTTTTCTGCCCTCCTTTAACTTTACCTTGATACTTCACCCTTAACAAAATGTCTGACCAAATTAACCGTGTGTTGGGTAGGATGTTCCTAATTACCTTTAGGCTCTCTTTACCCTATGTCTACTCTGTCCCGAACTTTCCTTCAAGATATCTTTGGTCCTTAGATATAACACTATTGTCGTCGGGACCTCGCCTTTTGCCAGGTATCTCCTGAGCCTAGTACCAGCCGTCCAGGCGTGCCCCAGACACGTCTTTCCATGTCACTTGTACCACCACTGTGTCGCTGCTGTGGCAAATTATACTGTCCCGGTATCCACGTTCTTGCTTCGGATTGACGAACATCTTTAGGCTCCCTGTTACCCTATGTCTTATCTGTCCCGAATTTTCCTTCACGATATCTTTGGTCCTTATATGTAACACTATTGTCGTCGGGACCTCGCCTTTTGCCAGGAGTCTCCTGAGCCTAGTCCCAGCCGTCGAGGCGTTCCCCAGACACGCCTTTCCATGTCACTGTACCTCCACCGTGCCGCTGCTGTGGCGAATGATACTGTCCCGGTACCAACGTTCTTGCATCGGATTGATGAACATCTTTAGGCTCCCTTTTACCCTATGTGTTATCTGTCCCGAATTTTCCTTCAAGATATCTTTGGTACTTAGATGTAACACTATTGCTGTCGGGACCTCGCCTTTTGCCGTATCTCCTGAGCCTAGTCCCAGCCGTCCAGGCGTGCCCCAGACACGCCTTTCCATTTCACTGTACCACCACTGTGCCGCTGCTGTGGCGAATGATACTGTCCCCGATAAACATCTGTATAAAAACAAATTCAAAGAAAAACAGCCTGGGTAATCTGTTCTGACCAATATTTTATCTTGTCAAAGTCTTGTATGTAGTTGAAAATGTTGTACACAATTTGTTAACAACCAACTCAACATTCACCAATCTTGTAAATGATTATTTATCTTAAACGGCAATATGCTAATTAAAGAAGCGGTTGTCTACACTGCTTATTTATGACCTTGCTACAAGCTACCCCCTTTTAGACAATTGAAAACATTAAGTCTGGCCTAACGTAGGATTCAAGTGCTCCAGACTTCCATCTCCCCATACTTTTGATTTGTTCCTCCCGAACCCCAAACATATCCTGCAACTATGAACTGAAAAGGGTGTGGGGTTTACCTGAAGGCCTTAATCCCTACTTTAAGATGTGATTAACATGTCTGGCTGACATAGGGTCCCCCCTCAATGTACAAACGGTGAAGTATTGGCATTCCTGTCAATAGAAATGATTGAACTTTACCCACTTGATCCGTTTTTGAATATCTTAGAACTACTTGCAAATTCCCTTCCTGATTAAAGGAAATATCACCAATACGCAACGCCCGGGAATTTGCCATCGTGAGTTGTAAACTCACTCACCCTCAGAATAACCGAAAAGGGCAACCAAGAATGCTGCTTTTAACAGCAGAGCTTCATAAGCTGATTATACTTTAAACATTAACTATGCTACTTTAATAAAGGTCATATAAGTCAAATATGGTATGTCTGCAAGCTATGCTGCAACCGGATGAAGATGTCTGCAAGCTATGCTGCAACCGGAGCAACTGATTCCTTTTTAATCATTCATCTTCTCTTTTCATCTTCACACTCTTCTACGTTTGCATCGAACATTTTTGTCTTCACTGTAAAAATTACACCCTGTAATTGAACCTATTTTTAATCATGCATCTTGTCATTTCATGTGTATGCTCTGTTACATTTTAATCCAACATTATAATGGGTTACTTTTTGTAACCACTTTACGAATTGTTATCTTCACTGCCAATAATTACACCCTGTAACTTGAATAACCGGATCACTCGATCATTTTTAATCATGCGTCTTCTCATCTCATGTACATACTCTGTACGTTTAGTCCCACATTATAATGTTTGTTACTTTTTGTAACGACCGAATTTTCGTCTTCACTGACAATAATTACACCCTGTAACTTGAATAACCGGATCAACTGATAATTTTTAATCATGCGCCTTTGTTGTTCAAATACGTAAGCTTTACGGTTTAGCCTGCCTCCATTGTTCGTTACATTTTGTGCCGACATTTTTACGACACAACGTGTCATTGCCATGGAACATCAGTGCTGTGTTGACCGCCAGATACGAAAAACCAACCGATATTGGAACGTACACCTGATCTATGCAAATCAACGCTTTCAGGTTCAAGCTAGTACTGACCTCCCTGCTAAGCTATGGTAGCTGCTACTGTTACCGATGATACTTAAACTATATAACGACTAAAAAAAAAGACTAAATTAACAAAGCTTTAATGTGTATATTGATAGCATAGCCAGATAAGCCTTACCCTGGGTACCGCACCCAGTCCTATTCAATGTTCCCGCCAAACCATTGAACCGTGTAACTCTTTATACTTAACAAGTATAAAGCAGATTTATTCTAATTCGCCTCAGGACCCAACCGAATAATTCAATATTTTGCAGACTGGCGGTAAAAACTAACCAGACTGCTCAGCACTGGAAATGTAATGGAACATCTTGAATCTTGCCGAGGGTCCAAGCGTCTACAATCCTCTTTCATCTTGGAAACAATGAAACTACCCTTGGGATCCTCCCATTTGTGCAATTTATGAACACATGAAATATAACTGCAAGCATAGAGAATCACACTGGATTCACCAACTCAAGACAGTCAAGTCCTTTGGACTAAACATAAACACTGGTGTTAAATAAATTCCCGTTACCCCCACTTCACTTCTGCTTGAGAACTATAATGTTGTTTATATTCTGTAACTCAAGTATAAATTAATTTTTTTTTAAAGTTGTTCTTATATATTTGTTACTATAACTATCTCATGTAAGTAACCCCCCTTTTTTCCACAGGTCCCTCATACCTATTTTTAATACCATCGTACTTTTGATCTTGCTTTTCTCTATTAATTGACCATTGTTAATTGCATCATGATGCAACTTGTTCTCTAATTCTACCCTTTCATGTTTCCCTGCATTGTTAACGAACGATGCATTTACCACTTTTATGGTCCAGTAATCCATCCTTTCATATGAAACCTCCTTTGTCCTCGCCACTCTACTCGTATTGGTTCATAGCCCCCAATTGTTTCTGAAATAGAAACTTTGATTGGCTGTTATTTTCCCGCTTCTTTCTTCCTTTAATCCATTTCCCCTCTCTTTTTCTATGAATGGATATGTATTTGTTTGTACTTGTTTTATGCCTCTGAACTAGGTCCGGTTTGGATCGAAAGCTAAGGCCATCTATACCACCCTATTCATTAAACATATGAAATACCAGATACGTATGTACAAATGGAAGAAGATGCAAAGGTCTTTAATTTTAATATTATGCAATAGGCTACCCCTTGATTTATGGAAGCTGGCCATTTAGTGCCTAATAATGATCAATCATTCCGAAAGGTCATAATGAAACTTGGTATTGCCCTTCTATTCTTTATGTACCCTTTGTTCTAGAGCTTGATTAACACATGGTGCTGTGACGTGCAATGCCCATAATTCATCGTCAATTATGCCCATGATCTAACTGGTGTTAATTGCTGCCTCATTCTAAAAGTGCGCCATCCCCCCTTATTGGACGAGCTGCTGCTCTCTGTGCGTACGATCTGACACTATTTCAATAATTCTATGTGTTCTATGGAGATGAGCTCGCAAATACACTGCTACATAAGTCAAAAATGCAGAGGTCCATGTAATGTATAGAAGTAATTGGACGCCTGTGTTTATTATCTTTCCATATTATAAAACCCCCCTCGTTTACAGCCAGCAAGAATTATTGTGTCTTGACCGCTATTTGTACTAATATAGGGTCACTCTGCTTTATAAGATCACAGCGAAATCCACAAACTCGCTATGAATAATCTTAAAAATTTTAAGGTTAGCGGTAGGCTATTTGTACTACTATAGGGTCACTCTTCTTTGTAAGATCACAGCAAAATCCACAAACTCGCTATGAATAATCTTAAAAATTTTAAGGTTAGCGGTAGGCCCTCGCCCAATTCGCTACAAACCGATATCAATGGATTAAAGGGAGTTGATGGTTAATTCATATGCTGCATGTTATCCGCCATCGGTATGCTTCAAGAGCCCGCTGTGCAATCAATGGACCCCCACATGCAACTGCTCCCTACTGTACTTATTTTGCACCCTGCATTTGAAAGTTGGGCACCACCCAGTTCTATTGAAGATGATGTCCCTCCTAACCTACTACATGCCCCATCCCTGTTATGTATGGAATACCCTGAATATTGACTAGAGTTTGCCAAGTTGTACACTAAACTACTAGGCTTACTTATTCCTGATTGGCCTGACTGACACAAGCTCTGACTAACTTTCATATTAAACGGCAAGCTGCCAAAAAAATTATGATTGTCCGCCCTTTCTTGTCCTTGTGTACCTGTACTCATGCTTTGAGAATGTTGGTCCGTTATACCCCGAGTTACGTGTAAAGGCCATGAAATATCCTGACTATTAATCTGTGGGATGTTCGCAATTATTGGCCCTTTATACATACTAGATGTTTGAAACCTTTCCGTATTCACGGTACTCGTGTTACCTACTAGCGTTACTGTTGGGGCTGTACTTGCCCCAGCATTAGGTCTGAAAATGTAGCGACTCACCCGATTTGCCCGGCTAGTAAGCCATCGGCTTCACCACTCTCTGTAGCCGCCCATCTTCGCCCTCCTCATCAGGTATCACTTGGATTTCTTCAATGCGGTTCCCACTTCCAGCGAGTTGCCAAGAAGGTACCGAATTTTGCGAAACTATACAATCTGTCTTAACTCCTCGGTGGCAGAATATTCAATGACGGTTCCCAGAAAGACAAGCACCCTTTCCCCAAATGCATTGCTTTGGTTGGTTGAAAAGAACAATGGAACCACGTCTGAATGCGCCCTGACAATCCCAATCGCTTATAGCCCCGACTGTGCAACCTGACTATAATTATGCATATTTCCTGGTGTTAAATCGGTTTACTGCGTTACGCATTAAACCCTATTAATGCATTTATACATTTGTTATATTATATAGATTTAGGGTGCAATACATCAATAGTGACGACATGGCAATCATAGCTTGGTGCTGACGCCCGAGTGGTTTTTTTTTTATTTGACGAAGCCACTAGGGTCCAAACAGTACGCGTTCCGTATTCACGTGAGATACCGTGGTATGGGCAGACTTCACGCCTTCTTAATCATCTTCCATAATGAACAACGGGATCACTTTCAGCCCTCAATCATTCCTATCTCCGATCAGGCTTCCCATGGGGACTGAACAACTACAACCAGATTCCATGGGACAAGATGAGCCTGTATTACCCACAAATCCCCCAGTTTCAAGTCACATGAGACGCAAAGGGGATTCGCTGACCCATTTTTCCACGGTAATATTTATACAGGAAAAGTCCGTTGAAGATGTTGTCATCAGGCCAGATACTTCACGGAAGCAACACAGGCGATTGCCTCCATGCCACCTTGTCACTGCCTCGGTGCCCTTGAAATGTCCTTGAAGAAATCTATAGACGCACATGAGACGCAAAGGGGATTCGCTGACCCGTTTTTCCACGGTAATATTTATACAGGAAAAGTCCGTTGAAGATTTGGTCGGGCCTGACTTCACGGAAGCAACAAAGGCGATTGCCTCCATGCCACCTGGTGACTGCCTCGGTGCCCTTGAAATGTCCTTGATGAAATCTACACTTTCACTATAAGGTGCCCTATACCAGCCAACAAAATGCCTTGGTGCCCTTGCCATTTCAAAAACGAACCGCTGTTTTGTACACGACGACGAAGATTTAGGAAAACCAATGTAATCAAACTTTTTTTTTTCATAATACACTACTCGATTCTAATTGTATATGACTTTAAAATTTAGAAGACAAGCTGAATCCAGGCAGGATTTGATGACCCGCGGATTGAGAATTGAATTATTTAACTTTTCAATGGAATGTAATGTGTCTGAGTAGTAACTAAGGATGCACAAAGATACAGAAAGCGTAATATTTTCAAATTCGAGAACCTATCAATTACAATATCTTTCAAGAATATCTTACGAGTTGGCAGTCAGAAAACATATTTGAATCAAATGGGAAATACACTTGTTATTGGAGTAATATTAAATTGTTGTTTTAAAAATCCCGAATTTTGAAAATACTAACAACATTTACTTTGTTTGCGAGGTATCCTAGATTTACCTCAAAACAGTAATTTATAGTTTGTTTTCAAATTGTTTAACACGCAGCATCTTCCATCTGTTCAATGTCAACCATTGCATAGAAGGTGGGGGGGGGGTGTTATCTCATACTACATGAAGAAGACAACAAGAAACAGCTAGCGAAAATAGTTGAAAACCTTTGAATGACTGTACGTGCAGTAATGATCATTCTCGATGAACCCACGCCCCCTTAGGCGAATTTCACGACTTGAAGTAAAACTTTGAGAGTTGTTAAATATGAAACACACAATGTTCAATAAAGCTCGTCAAGATGGTAAATCACGAAGTACCTTCTTGATTGGTTCATACGTGTCTTGAAGTATTACGAGGCATTGATGTACAGAAGGCAGGGTAAATTAGTATCTTTGAAGAATCACCAATTGCAAGACACTGATTAAAGACATTGGACACCTTTGGTATAATTGTCAAAGACCAGTATTCTCACTTGGTGTATCTCAACATATGCATAAAATAACAAACCTGTGGAAATTTGAACTCAATTGGTCGTCTAAGTTGCGAGAGAATAGAAAAGAAAAAACACCATTGTCGCACAAGTTGTGTGCTTTCAGATGTTTGAATTCGAGACCTCAGCAGCTCTCCAGTAGTCGTAACCAAGTAAGGTTTTATGCTAACAATTATTTTGAGTAATTACCAATAGTGTCCAGTGCCTTTAAAAACAAAGAGGAAAATCGTACGGGAGCCTCAGAAGGGACTGGAAACCCAATCTGTATGTCTGAGGTAGTGTTTGAAGCTGTGTGAGAAAAGGAAAAAAACTGTGGATGTTATGATTGAGCCAACTTGACACCTCGTGTGACGTCATCAACACATTTTTGTTTTGACTGAGAGGCATTAGATGATTAAAAGGAACCGCACATTGAGCGTTGTTGATGCAATGATCAGAGATGTAATTTCTAAAGCGGTAATAATACACCAGAAATCCCTTTAAACTGCCGGTGTTCTAAGGAACTTGTCCGCCGGAGATTCGTTCCCCCATATATATGAAGAATTACCATGGGCTGGAGAAGGATGAGTAAAAAGAGGACGCTATCAAAAGAAGTTTGCACACAGTTTGCCATATGGGGGGGGGGGGGAGGGGGAGAGAGAGACTCCCGGGGGGACCGAATCTCCTGCCACACTGGGTCAGATTTGACCTTGATCCGTTCCCCACTGGACATGACTCTTTTTAGGGTTAGTATGACCCACAATCTGTAACTAGGAGATGTGTACGGTGACCACGCGAATACCTTAAAATCTCTGCAAACATAACCGAATTATTGACCAGTTAACGAGTCAGCCTGACCCTTAAATGGATCAGGTCCCCAATGGATCCGGAGTCCGGGTCAATTTTTACAGCGCAAGACGAAATCAAAATTTCGTCAAAGTGATGACAGGCTTCAGGAAGAAGCATTTCAATCAAATTGTCGTCCCTCAGCATTACTGAATACTTCAGAAACCATGGAGGAGTGTGCTTCAATTTAGGTTTTCAGCATGGTGCAATTGATTGCGTGGTTCTCACAAAGCGAGTTTAATATGGGTCTTGGGTACAATGCCCTGTAAATGGAAAACCTCCCCAAGACCGATGGGAAATACACCGCGAAGATCGTTCTGCTTCAACACCTCTACCCTAGGCACATTCTTTTATTACTCGCTTAATGGGATTTTATGCTCGACAGGAGGCATGGTGATGTAAAGGCTGCCCCTTAAGGAAAAATGTTAGAAGAAGGTCCGGCTCTCCAGGGAAATTCCTGGATTTCATCCGGTCTTGGATTAAAACGATGAAAGGCTATTGGATGCTCCTCCAGCAAATCAGTTATAAATCACAACATACAACCCCAAACAGATATTGAACGGACACCATTACTATAGTGCCAGACTAATGTCAGAAAAATTATGACATTATTTACCAATTTCTCTGTATAAATTAGTATATTATTATTTCACAAGAAGGTGCACAGGCTGAACGAAAGCTTTCTAAAGCTAAATTGACTGACGTCATGAACATCATCTTTTGATGTTCCATTTTTTAAGAAGTACAATAATCCAAGATCTTAAACTAAAAAGAAATGGACTAAAACAATATGATTTTTTTACAAGGTATAAATACAATAAACTTTGATTATAATCTTCATGTCAGTGCAAAGACTTAACCTAAAATATCTCCTGAAATAACACTAAGTTTTATGTTTTAGGAACGTCATATCTCGCTTAATGGTAGGCTCATTTTGGTAATGTCTCAACAAACGGAATTGTTATTAAAGGCAGTGGACACTATTGGTAATTGCTCAAAATAATTATTGGCATAAAACCTTTCTTGGTGGCGAGTAATGGGGAGAAGTTGATGGTACAAAACACTGTGAGAAACGGCTCTCTCTGAAGCGCCATAGTTTTCGAGAAAGAAGTAATTTTCCACGAATTTGATTTCGAGACCTCAGATTTAGAACTTGAGGTCTCGAAATCAACCATCTAAATGGTGACAACTTCGTTTGACAAGTTTTATTTTTCTGTCATTATTATCTCGCAACTTCAATGACCGATTGAGCTGTGAAGGCTAGTCTTTGACAATTACCGATAGTGCCCACTGCATTTACGGTGGCGGGTTAGTAAACACCATGCGGAGTTTGTTTCGTCTCCCGATGAATATAAATAAATAAAGATACGTTCTAAATTTTGGAAACTCTACAGATAGCCCAAAGGCTGTGTAACGACACACAGACGGTTCAGAGATTGCAACAACCCGCACTAATTCTAGTCACCACAGTATCCGCCTAGTAGAGCATGTAGGCCCTATGTAATCAGCTGCTTTCATGAATGCCAAACTAGGCCAAGAACGCTGAATGTTTTTGCCTCAAAGGATTACTCTAATAAGGTATGCATCCTTAAGCATTTGGCTTCTCAGAGTATTAATATGTGCATCAATATTCTTGAAGGTGAACGTAATCAAGGAGGTTGCGGAGAATAGGTTTTAAAGAAGAGATGTAAGTTTTAGAATTGAGGTTTGAAACCAATGTTATCCACTTTCAGGACACACAGCTTTCGTATTACGTCAAAAGTCCAAAACAGTTGTATTATGTCAATGGAGAACATGTCTGCAAGTTGAGTGCATGTGACGTCACATAACAGCGCCTCCATTGAGTTCAAAGGGGGTCCTATGATTGGCTGCGAGCTGTGCAAATATGACGTCGAATAGTCCAAACTGTGCCCTCATAGGAGACACATGATTGGCTGAAAGTTGTGAACATATGACGTCAGAAGTCAACAACAGCGCCCTCATTGGGGTCAACGGAAGCCTATGATTGGTTGAGATTTGAGCGCTTATGACGTCAACAAGTAAACAGCAGCGCCCTCACTGAGGTCAACGAGAACTAAGATTGACTGACAGTTTCCAAAGCAAGGGACGATACAATGAATGCAAGACTGTTGGCACCTCACTGTTACTATTTTGGAGAATGAAAATGTCAAGAGCAGACGAGCCTATAGTCTGGTCACCACAACGAGTATTCCAAGCCTACGATGCACTGCTAATGCTAGCACGTAACTTGAGCGATTGGTACACGACCATGTCGGTGCCTCACGCCCTGCAGCAATTACAGATTCATCTATCGCGTTTTATTCATCGGTATGGAAACAGTGGAGCCAAATAGATGGACTTTTTATTACAGGTCACGGATCATAATCCAACACGTCCTCAGCCGATTCAACAAGACCTTTAATAACTTATGATAACTGAATATTTCATGCTTCGTCTGCGGTGGATATTACAATTTATCACATGAGTGGCGGATATAAGCAACGGTTGGGGGATCGGATGACTGACTTATTGCAGTGCAGTTTGATATCAAAGAAGTCTTGTGAAATAGTCACCGTCTGCGATGTAAGAATGTAGTATCAAAATGCGTTTGTTTTCTGTTCTGGTACCGAAACCTTACGCCTCAGAATTAAATTTAATCACTATGGCTCGCAAGCCTGGGGAAACACGAATGGTATTTGACACGTGAACCAGAACAACAGGGTAACCGCTACGATAAGTTGTCTAAGTTCGTTTACGTGTATCACCACCCACCAACCCCCCCCCCCCCAAAAAAAAAAAAGGGAATAACAATCATACCTGTAATGTACAGTTTAATTTAATAACAACCACAACATTGGGTATAACATACGTGTTACCTGGCTCAGTCTTTAAAAGAAAAACAAAATAGGGCTTGACTTTGATATATAAATTATTACACCTTTTTTCACAAGGCCGTCGTCCTACTACGTCCATCTGTACCGATTACCATGACTACGATGACGTCATTCTCGTTAGCAAAATGAGAGCCTTAACAAAATTACTTCTAAGATATGCTTAAAGCAGTCTTGATTGTAGAATGAAGGGAACGATGCATCAGGCAAGGAATTCCAAAGAGATGCAGTACGTGCAGTGAAGCTGTTGGAATGGCTCATTGTTCTACATCACAGTAAAACAAGGGTGTACTGGTGAGATGAAGCTGAAAGTATGGGTTCACGCTCGCACAGAATTTCTGACAGGAGGAACTTGGCAGCCATACTTTCGCTACAATGGCCTCGTTCCGGCCACACGAGATTTTACTGTTTTCAGACTTTACTGGTTTAAGACTCCCGACAATCAAACATAGCATATATCACACGTATAACAACATTGTTGACCAATGTTGAGGGCAACCTAAACTAGATACTGTGAAATAATTTACTTGTCCAAAAACATGGAAGGACACTTTCTCTTTTATGTAAGAACTTTTATGAAAAGTTCTGCGATTATTTGAGTTTCAGTTCGCCTTCAACACAGTCCGAAATCTCCGCAGCTATCCTCACGACTTGGCCAATGCATCGCACAAGTTAAAAGGCAACGCAAATAACACAAAGTACAGCCTAACCATATTAAAAACATGGCGTGGCAACACTCACGGAAGAACGACACGACAAGATAAACATAGGTTAACTAGGTTTGCAATCCGAGTCGACCACTGTGACACATGAAAGGGCAGGTTTATATAAACAGACCGACTGGGACAAGGGTTAAAAGGTAGAAAGTGTAAGGTAAAACACTGAGGTGTTATACTTTAATTCCCCTGGTATACAAATTATTATAGATGTGACAACACCCACACCGGTGTTTATTTCCCCAACGATGAGGTGGTGTGGACAATTAACACTACGTTGGTGTAGTCACTTGTATAGTACCTAGATAATTAACACTCCGGTTAACGTAGTGTACATTCCGTCGCGTCAATGCGAACACGGCGTATCTACATTTTCAAGAAGAACAAAACCGCAACATCTTGCACAAAAATGCTACGCAAAATGGAAAAAAAAAAAAAAAAAAATGGCTCGGAACTTACTTGTTTGTATGTAAAATACAACGATGTTCTTGGTACATACTCTCTGCTCGAAACTGACATCACTCGGACAAGAAAGTGAATTGTTCACTCTTTTACATGAAGAGAGTAAATAAATAAATAGATAAATAAATTAGTTATTACTATTGTGTAAAATACTCACTAGGATCCACTCCCGGTACTGTGACGTTTTGATAGCGTCTGACACAGTCCATGGCCCTCTCGTGAATAACCCTTTCGTAATATTCCCGATTCATGTCGTCTTGGGCACCAGCCCCTGTAGCCCCGAGGTTCATGATGAAGGCTAGGAGCCAGACCAACAACAGAGGATCCTACAATAGAACAATAAGAAAGTTAAACAAAGTGTTATTCAAATCGAATGGGAAAAAAGGCATTAGCTGTTGCTAACAACTTACCAACCAAAAGGCACTGGCCACTATTGGCACTTACTCAAAATAATTGTTAGTATAACCACCTACTTGGTAACGGTGAGAGCTGTTGATAGTATAAATTATTGCAAGAGGTTATTTCTCACTCAACAATACCTTAGCTGAGGCTGAAGGCGGCCCTTTTGAAGCCATCTGAAAGTACACACAACAATTTAACAACGGTGTTTTTTCTTTTAGTGTTCTCTTGCAACGTTGATGACCATTTGAGTCCAAATATGCATAGGTTTGTTTACGCCTTTGGTTATTGTCAAATCTCCCTTGGTTTATTCCAAGTGAGATTTGACAATAACCAAAGGCGTCCAGTGTAATTAACCAACATACACGGCAACATTAGGGCAACAGTGACAGCAACAAAGACATAAACAACATTGGCAGCCACTCAGACATGGACAGCAATGACAAACTAAGACTTGGACAATGACGACATCAAACTGATCAAGCTGGCCTCATGGTCGCCGGACAATCTATAAGTGGTCTACTAGATGAGACGTCTACTCAGTCATGCGAACGGCCGTTGTTCTGATCCACACCTGGGTCGACTTGACCAAATTAATTACTTCCCCGCATATATTATTGGAAAGCTTTGACCACTGCGCAATGGTTCAACACGAGTTTTGTGTTAAAGGCACAAGATACACTGTTTGTAAATATACTCAAAATATTAAGCATAAACTCTTTATTAGTAACGAGCAATGGAGACCTGTTGATATTGATAGTATAAACAAATGGGTGAAACGGCTCCCTCTGAAGCAACATAGTTTTGTGTAGAAAGAGGTAACACACTCACTTCTGATCTGAGGCCCCTTTTTGTCGGAAAGGGCCCACATTTCTTTCCTTTGCCCGGATTTTATTCTCTCGCAATTGAGTCATAAAATTCACAGAGTCGTCATTCCATGCGTACTGTTGGGATACACCTTTTCCAAAATGTGTCCAGGGCCTTTAATCTATTTATATGAACGCCAATACATTGGCATGCTCCTACAGTTGGAGCATTTAATACAGTCTGTTGCGGAATGAATACACCATAAGAAAGGCAGTTTATAATTATCCGAACCCTTGCGCCGTCCGACTTTTGTAATAAGCCCCTTATAAAAAAACGACGTTTTCTAGACAACTGAACAGATAATTGTTTAAGCGTGGGTGTTTATTTCTCCCCGGCTGTTCAATTATTAGAAAGCTCCGGTCGGCTACTGCTTACATAGGTGTCTTCAACATTCTCTCATGTTGTTTTAACAATCACGTCGTTTTGTATGTCGTTGTTTTAAAAATAAACAGTATCGCATCTTGCCGATGGGGATATTTTTTAGAAATAATATTAAAGTTCATTTGGAAAACCGGTTCGCAGGTGAGGGGGGGGGGCGGGGTATGAATAAGAAAGGCGCAACACACCAACGTTACCTTTAATAAAGGTAGGGGTGGATTTCTCAAAGGTAGTCCTAACTTAGGACTAGTCCTAAGCAATGCTAAGAGATAGCACTGGTCCTAAGTTAGAACCAGTAACTCATCCAAACTTAGGACTGGTCCTATCTCTTAGCATTGCCTAGGACTAGTCCTAAGTTAGGACTACCTTTGTGAAATCCACCCCAGGGGTGGATTTCACAAAGAGTTAGGACTAGTCTTATCTCGACTAAAGAGTTAGGACTAGTCTTATCCTAACTTAGGACTATCCATGCAATTTGTATATCTCCTAGGTTAGTCCTAACTCTTTGTGAAATCGACCCCTGGACACCTTGTCAAAGACCAGCATTCTCACGTGGTGTATCCAAACATATGCAAAACAAAATTACAAATCTGTGAAAATTTGGACTCAATTGATCATTGAAGCCCCAAAATTAATAAAAACACAATCGATGCACAGATTAATTTGTGTGCTTTAGTTATCTAAAAACATTAAAAGACTTCGGGGCTGAAGACTCTTCATATTTTAGTACAAGGGACCGGCGTATCTAACATTTTTTGTTATACCATCATCAACACCTCTCATTTGCTCGTTACAATTTTTGTGGTAAGATTTTTGTTTTAGTAATGACTAATGGTGTCCATAGATGCAAACTCTGCACCCTCTTATGTGATGGAGAATGGCTGTCATATATTTTGAAATTAAAATCTTTTTAAATCTTTATTTATTCATTGAGTCATATTTGCAATAAATAACAATGCAAGCTCTACTGGATGGGTTCAAACATGGTCTGTGGAGCCAAAAACTGACGGACATGTTGTGTACAACCACTTTTTCTAGGTTTCAGTTGGACTCGCTTATAATTATGGTTGTCAAGGCCTACACATTAGTCAAGTTTCAATAGCTGCACTTGTATCTATGCGATTATTATGGGTCGGTTTTACCATACGAAGCCATATCATTTGCGAGAAGTTGACAATTTTCGTAATCACAAACTGGTCCACAAGCATCGATGTGGCTTAAAGACAGTGAACACATTCGGTAATTATCAAAGACCAGTCTTCTCACTTAGTGTATCTCAACATATGCATAAAATAACAAACCTGTGAAAATTTGAGCTCAATTGGTCGTCAAAAGTGCGAAATAACAATTAAGAAAAAAGAACGTTTGTTACACGAAATTGTGTGCTTTCAGATGCTTGATTTCGAGACCTCAAATTCTAAAGCTGGAGGTCTCGAAATCAAATTCGTGGAAAATTACTTCTTTCTCGAAAACTACGTCACTTCAAAGGGGCCGTTTCTCACAATGTATTATACTACCAACCTCTCCCCATTACTCGTCACCAAGTAAGGTTAATCATTATTTTGATTAATTACCAAGTGTCCACTGCCTTTAAATGGTTAGCATAACATATTACACATATAACATATTACACAAATATTATTATATTCAATATTATGTTATGTCATTCTCCAGACTTGCAAGCGAGTTTTTACTTAAGTAGGATTTGAAACTGTGCATGGTGGAGATACGATACAGAAAGGTTTGCGGCAACACCTTGTAATGACTATCTCTAATGAGTTGGGGAGGTTCTGAAAAGAACCGTTGGTTTCAACTCGACGTTTCGATCAGTGTGCTCTGATCGTCTTCTGGATTTTTAAAATTTTTTCAAACCAAGCAAAATGTACCAAATTAATAATGATAATAGTACTCTTTGCATTATACAACTTGTTTTCCCTTACATTTTAAAGATCCACAATTAATTCCTCCTTTAAAGCACGCTCTTAAATGTCACTTTCGATATTTATTTATTAATTACACCCAACAGCAAGATTAGCGCCAATAACAGAATGAATAGGAAACGCAAGTGAATGATCAGATTTAGATGTGGGAGGAAAACCCCAATGGGGGAAACTCACGCATTCAGGTAGGGACTGAAAAACCAATCCACTTGTAAGGTTTTGGTCTGAGGTAGGATTCGAACCCACTGCCAAAACATAGGATTCGAACTGCCTCTAGCCACCGGGCAATCTTGGTTGTCTAGTTGGTCTGACACTATTCTAGAAATACAAAGATCATGGTTCGAATCCCACCCAAATAATACACCTGTGTTTTTTTCTCACATAACTCGGGAAAGTACTGAGTATACCTTGCTAACACACATCGGTGTATATGGGTAAAACTACAAATGAAAACCCGTTTTCCTCGATGAAAAATTAACATCTATTAAACTTACCTGCACCAACTAAAAAGTGACAACGGTCAGTGACGGACGAACAAAGCAACATGAGAACCCATCAATGCGGTATACAACAGCACGTTCCTACTGAAAAAAGTCTACAGGTTGGACAACTGTGACTGTAGATGCTTCAAGTGCTGTCCCTTCAGCGGAAAATCACACGATGACCAACATGAACGACTCCTTCAGTAAAACCCGACCACAGCTTTGATCAGTGACTCACAGCCCAAGCTTCATTGCAAATTGCAAAACAAGGAATGGATTTCTACATATTAAAGGCAAACCCACAGTAAAGATAGGCGCTCTAAAGGTAGTCAAATCCTCCCAGATCCAAAGCATTTGATGTAAATCTTAGCCAATATGGCAATTTACAGAAATGCAAACTACAATGATCGCTGACAGATTGTCTCTCTTTTATATAGACCGGTGAGGCTGGGAGACTGTGGATGACCAGCAAAGACGACTCGTATGGGATGCATAGAGCAGAACCGTTTCATCAACAACTTCCCATTACGCGGAGTCCGAAACCAGACCACATCAGCGAGCAATAATTGATGTAAAAGTATCCAATAGAAACGGACCATTTATGACGCAACAAATACGGTGTTAAAGTGACACAAGTTCATAAAAAAAACCACAACAACACCATGCCGCGATTTTGTTTCTGCACTCCTCAATGGCCACTGTCGTAGTGCTTTCCAGTTGGGAAGGTTTTTCTTCCAAATCGATTCAAACAGCGGGAAACAGAATACAGTTTTCATTTTTTAAATGGCAAATTCTAAACTTTTTTTTTTTTTTTTTTTTTTTTTTTGCCACCGGGCCGGACCCGATGACTAAATGTCATTTAGTATCTGCTTCAAATGCAGAGCAATTTAGTGTAACTAAACTGTGAAACAAGTTGCTTTGTAGTCGATATGCGTGCGATATGGCGCAAGATAGTTTTCATCTTCGTGGAAGATGAACTTGTTTCACTTTAACATCAATACCCTTTGGCTATTAAAAAATGCAGTCTTTAAACTTTAAAAAAAAAACACTGTGCAGTGTAAGATATCATCTAAATGTCACTTAAAGCTCTCGCTAGACTTTTAAGTTCTCTTGCGATAAGGTCTTTTATGGTTTAGACTGTCACTACATTGCAAGAAAATCCAACAACAAGCCGAGGTAAGCCACTGTCCGTGTCTGCTTAGCTGCAAAAACGAACCTAATTTTTTTGTCAATTTAAAAACTTGAGCTGACATCAGGTTTTTTCATAACAGCGCCTGAGAAGAACCAATTAATACAATCCTTGTTTGAAATTCATGGAGTTTTTGCAAAACTCGGTGCATGCCCTTAAATCCTACAAAAATAGGTGTTAAATAAAGGCAGTGGACACTTTTGATAATTACTCAAAATATTTATCGGCATAAAACCTTACTTGGTAACGAGTAATGGGGAGAGGTTGATAGTACAAAACATTGTGAGAAACGGCTCCCTCTGAAGTTATGTAGTTTTAGAGAAAGAAGTAATTTTCCACTAGTTTGATTTTAAGACCTCAGGATTTAGAATTTGAGGTCTCGAAATCAAGCATCTGAAAGCACACAACTTCCTGTGACAAGGGTGTTTTTTCTTTCATTATTTCTTGCAAATTCGATGACAGACTGAACTCAAATTTTCACAGGTTTGTTATGTTATGCTTATTATGTTGAGACACATCAAGTGAGAAGACGGTTGTTGACAATTACCAATAGTGTTCATTGTCTTTAAGAGGTAAACAAAGACAAGGAGTATAATGTTGCAATCATTCTAGTTCTGAAGCCAGTGACTCTCAACAAATAACTATACCAACAAGTACCCGACAAAAAGAAAACAGCGAAGGAAGTTTCAGTTTAAGATGTGGGAGGAAAATCCAGACTCATAAATAAATTCCCAGGGGAAACCCACGCAGTCGGGCAGTGACTGAAAACCCAATCCACATAGTGCCCCAGGTGGGATTCGAACCGGAATCCTAGCGGCAATGAAATATAACACACGCAACCTAACGATCTCAAAAACATTAAAGCCATACAAAAAAGAAGGAACACGAGGAGTTGACATTATAAGTGTGCAAACCTGTAAAGCCATTGGACACTTCAGAACAAAAATTAAAAGTTCACAGATTTAAACATTATCTTACAAGGTTTACAGAAGGTAATGGTGAAAGACTTCCCTCGAAACAAATTCCATGAAATGCTTTACTTGTTGACATTAAAACATTAAAGCCATACAAAAAAGAAGGAACACAAGGAGTTGACATTATAAGTGTGCAAACCTTTAAAGCCATTAGACACTTTCTGAACAGAACAAAAATTAAAAGTTCGCAGATTTAAATATTATCTTACAAGGTTTACAGAAGGTAATGGCGAAATATATCCCTCGAAATAAACTTCATGAAATGCTTTACTTGTTGAGAAAACATTAACCCTATCTATATTCTCGATATCGAGAATAACGGATTTATTCTAAAGACATGTCATGACACGGCGAAACGTGCGGAAACAAGAGTGGGTTTTCCCGTTATTTTCTCCCGACTCCGATGACCGATTGAGCCTAAATTTACACAGGCTTGTTATTTATATAAGTTGTGATACACGAAGTATGAGCCTTTGGACAATACTGTTTACCGATGTTGTGCGATTGCTTTTAATAGTTTAATACTGGTTATTTCAAAAGCGCCCATGTATAGGTTTTCTCGGTCAAATTCGGCAAATGAGCAGTCAATTTCATTTTCACGCGTTCGAACAAAAGCTGTTTTGCCTTTCCAGTTGTTACTGCGTTTCAAATTCAGAATTCAGCCATTCAACTTTGTTTTGAGTCGAGTCAAATTCCTTTAGCACTCTGTTCAATCTAGCTTATCGTCATTCTTTTTCGTGACACACACGCCACAAGAAGTGTCTGCGGATTTGAATGCTGCTTTGATGAATTGTTGAATTGAATGATTTTTTTGTTAAATCGAACGACGCAACATTACATTTGACTAATCATAAAACGAAATTGAATGACCCTTTTTAGTAGCATTCGATTTCGCGCGAAATAGAATAGCTTGATGGTTAAATTGGCTGCTTATTCGCCGAAATTGACCGAGAAAACCTATATTAAAAGAGGCTTACCAGGCAGTTTGCGTTAATTTGGTTTTTATTTTATGTCTTTAATAATTTTCTGATTATTTTTCGACCTGGATTAGTTTGAATGATGTATTGTATTGTCAAATATAAGAGTTTTATTAAATCAAATTAAATGTAATTCAGTTCGCTTTTAACCAACTAAGTGTCTGCACATGCATTCATATACTAAATCGCAATTAGCTTATTGGCAATTGGTATTATTTAGCACTCATTTTGGATTACGTATCAGGTATTTGTATCATTATCATTCAGCAATAGTGGTGCGTTCGTTTAGCTTCCCTGGGTCGACCCCGGTCTGCCCCGGTGCGTTCGAATAGCTTCGACGGGGCTCACCCGGGTCAGGCCCCAGTGCCGCCCTGCTTGTGGAGTGGGTCACTTGGGGGTGACCTGAGGTGCATGCCGTCACCACGAGAGGGCGAGTGTGATCGTTCGATCAGGGGCTCACCCTGGTGAGCACCGCGGGGTAGACCCAGGGAAGCTAAACAAACGCACACAATAATATTAAAGCATCTTGCTCAAGGACACAAGTGCCTAGCCCTATATAGGACTCTTTCTCTGTACACAGGAACAGAATGTAGTACAAAACGAAAGTGTAAGGCCGCCAGGGCTAACAAGTGCCATGACCGGGATTCGAACCCACACTACGATGACTAACAACCATAACACCCAATGTCACCAAGCACCAAGTGAAAACTAAACACGGACGCAAGCAGACCGACCTCGCAATCGAGCTGAGCTTCTACGCATGAAGATATGAGCATTAATTGCCTGTTAATTCATTTATCAGATATTGAAGTATCATCATAAAACATTAAAATAAGAAATATGACCTTGGACTGTAAGTTTAGAGTGGGCATAAATATTCAGTACACCCACCGTCTAACCAAATCACTACTTCGTGATCGGAATATAATTATTGTGGGGTATAAATAACTGCTCATATTATTTACGTCAACTGCACATCTTAACGTCAACTTAAAGGCACTGGACCAGTTATCTCACTTGATGTATATCACCATATTATACATACAATAACAAGCATGAGAATATTGATCATCGAAGTTAAAAAACGAAAGTGAACGAAAAACACCATTGCTGCACAAAATTTGTGCGCTTTCAGATGTGTCTCTTTTATATCGACCGGTGAGGCAGGGAGACTGTGGATGACCATCAAAGACGACTTATTGTGATGCATAGAACAGAACCGTTTGTTGATGTACATTTTACACCATATTATACATACAATCCAATAACAAACATGATAATATTGGTCACCGAAGTTAAAAAAGAATAGTGAACGGAAAACACCATTGCTGCGCAAATTTGTGTACTTTCAGATGCCACCCAAAACCACCAAGCCTACAGCAGATTTCACGAAACGCTAGGACGAATCCTATCTCGAGTTAGGGCGAGTAACTCGTACTAAACTTAGGATTTATCTTAAGGTTTGCATTACACATTGCAGGGCTGGGACTCGTCCTAAGTCCTAAGATTAATCCTAAGTTAGGAAGAAATTGACGGCTGGTGGAGTCGTTAAATATTATTCTCGAAAACTACGTCACTTACTAGAGGGAGATGTTTTATATTATCAACAGCTCTCCATTGCTCTTTACCAAGTAAGTTTTAATGTAATATTGTTATGAGTGATCACCAAAAGTGTCCAGTGCCTTTAAATATCGATGCGTTTCTGAGTGGGGAATCTCTCAGTCAAGGCACGTCGTACGTCTACTATCTCAGAAAATGACAATGTCGGCAAAGCCTGGCAGGCAAAACTCTACTAAAGAGTTGTGCCTGCTAGGTGGGCTGACCAGTTAAAGGTTGTTACACTCTATATGAGATAATGGAGAGTGTAATTGGCCTTTTAACAAGCTGCCCTTAAGGTCTGATATAATATAATAATAGAGAGTGGAGTTCAGTGTTTTGCAGGAGGGGAAATAATCTATCAAATCTTCTTTTTAACCACACTAGATATTAATCTGTACAAATATCTTCGAACTCAGTGGTCAGTTTGTTCTGTTTTTTTTCTTTCTTTCTTGTTCCTTTTCTTTTATTTTCTTATGATTACAAGGAAGCAAGTTAATTTAATGACAGGGATTGTGTGCATGTTAGGCCTAATTTGTTTTAAGTATTCATCTTCCTTTTCCTGTCTTTGAATACTTCTCTATTGGGTACACTCAAGAAAGTGACACTCCGGCTGAATGGAAGTTCTTAGAGATTGTGATTTTTTTCTTCAAATGAACTGCAAAGGTTACTCCTCATCTGTTGCCTCTAGACATAGCTTTGCTGAGATTGAAAATACATTACCTATATCACTTTCATTATTGTCTTCAGGAGGTCTAAGGGTCTATTACCATGAACATGAGAACAACAAGGAGAAAACAAAAAACCGCTTCTAACCTCTACAACAAATACTCCCAGTAATTAACACCAGGCCAACTTTTTCAAAGCACAACCACATTTCAACTTTTGACAAGAAGTCATAAACAAAAAAGTTATCTGACGATGCAAGACATCAAACAATTGCGTAAACAACGCAACGGACAAGTCAAGTTTCATCTCTCCTTGTCTAGCAAAATGTTTGTTTTTCAAGATGGGCGACCATACTGTGCGTGGGTGCAGTGCCACTACGTCAAATTGCAGAGAGGCCCCTCGAAGAATTTTCAAACACTTGCTTCTGTAGTACTGTCATATCCACGCAAGAGGTTTAAAAATCTCCCCGGTGTATATCAGTGCAGTGGCCCGGGGACATAGAGTCGACAGATCTGTCGATACCGAACTCTATTGTGGCGCCGCAGCACCCATAAAAATGTCTTGTCCATTTTTATTTTCTTCAAGATTTCCGTGGTGTGAACTAAGAAGTACATAATTGTCCCGTACTTGCAAAGAAAACATTGTTTTAAAAAGTGTCTATGTTTAGGCACTTTGTGGCAGATTCGTGACTGGTGAAAAGGAACTGAAGTATTCAGCACTTTGAGCTAAGTCATTCCGGATCGATGAAAGCTTGCGCTGGGTTATAATAAGTCTTGTCCACTTCATTTTACTCCTTTGTCAGATGACGGAGGGAAATAACAAATGTATATTTCAGCGACTTTATGATAATATTGATCAAACTGTCTGAATGTTCTAGTCCCAGTTCATATTTGTTAATACTAATGGGGTGGCCAAAGCAAAAACTAACTTCAGGCGCAAGAGAATACATTTTGGTTGAGGGTTTGGACTTCATGTCTAGAACTGTATGGGTCACATGGCTGACTGAGCTATATGTAGGACTGACGTCATTTGGGTCTCCGGCTACACTAGGTACATGGTTGGGACTTAATTGGACCAGGGCAACATTTAGGTACGCCCTACATTGGTAATTGTCAAAGACAAGCCTTCACAGTTGTATCTCAACATAAGCATAAAATAAAAGACCCGTGAAAATTTGAGATCAATCTGTGGTTTAAGTTGCGAGATAATATTGAAGTAAAAATTACCCTTGTCACAGGAAGTTGTGTGCTTTTAGATGCTTGATTTCGAGTCCTCAAATTCTAAGTCTGAGGTCTCGAAATCAAATTCGTGGTAAATTACTTCTTTCTCGAAAACCACGTCACTTCAGAGGGAGCCGTTTCTCACAATGTTTTATACCATCAACCTCTCCCCAATACTCAACACCAAGTAAGGTTTTATGCTAATAATAATTTTGAGTAATTACCAATAGTGTCCACTCCCTGTAAGACTACATATGGGCTAGGGCTACATTAAGAATTTCTGGGCTACATTTAGATACAGGATTGCGGCTACGTTAAGACCCGGGCTGAACTTTGTACTCATAAACTACTCATAAACCCTGGTTACATGTAGGTGCACGGCTGGGGTTACATTATGACTGATTTTACATGTATGCATAGCCGTTCGTGTGAGCACGCAGTTGCATTAAAAATTAAATCACATTACTCCCCCCCCAAAACAAAACAAAAAACAAAAACAAAAACCTTATCAATAATCTTCGTAGTTCTTAAATAGCGTTTGATAGCATCCGATAGCTTTCTCAAAGCACCCAATATATTTACTACAAGTTATGCTGAGCTACGTTCTGAAGTAATAATAATAATAATTAACCATTCTTATATAGCGCATAACACATATAAATCAAACATATGTCCCTTAGCGCTCTTGAGAAAAACATAACAGAATACAAAGACAAGATGTACTGTATGACACCTATTCCTTTTATAGCACCATGGTTTACGAGGTGCGGTGGTGCAATAGGATGTTGAGCAAACCAGGAACACTGGGGGAACCCTTACTCTTAACAAAGGTGCACCGAGGTTCTCTTAACGTACATCATACAACACACGGAACCTACGGCTTTACGTCCAAACCGAAGGACAAAGTAACAATTGCTAAGTATCACGACTGAGACTCGAACCGACACTCTGCTAATCAGAAACACAACCGCTCGGCCACGACGCGCGAGGTACGCATCCATTTAAATTTGATGATTCTGCAACACGTTACCAACCCATTCCCAGCTTTAATCCAAAATGGACTGATTGATCAATGCGATCAATTAAATAAACAGACACATCAATATGCCATAATCATTACGCAACATTTCCGTGGTATTAATGAATTCGTGACCTAGAAAAAAAATAAAAAAAATGGTAAAAAATACATAACAAAAGTATAAAAACTAAATCTATTGATGAGTGCCTTATGCTACGACACAGTCTGTCCAAAAGAGAGATATGTCAAAGTTTGACTAACTCTTATTGTATTCTTGACTTATTGTAAAAGGAATAATATATACAAACAAACGTGTACAAACAAATGTGTAAATAATGAATAATTAAACCATCACCATTATGCACCACTTTCGCGGATTTTAAGTGATTCCTACCTACATCCCACCTAACCCATCCATGCACATACACTTCCTCCTTGGCTATATTTTTGCAGTTTCAAATTGTCAACAAGATCCTCTGTCCGTACACGATGATTGGAACATAGGAACTCTGGATCGATATGAAGCGCCCTCGGCGGCTATGAAATGTCCATACAAGGCATCAACTACAGTAACAGTGAGGCCAAGGTTGTCTACAAACTGACATCATCAACCTTTATTTTGTTTTCCTTTGACTGAAAGCAACCATGCTTGCTGAACTGCCTGGGAAATGTGGCATATTATAATGAAGGACCTGACAAACTGAAGTGGTCGAACGAGGCTGGCATTTGTTGATAACAATAAATAAGTCAAACAACAATGCAATACAAAGTATTAAATAATACTATTCATACCCTAAAGACAAACAATTTGAATAAATAACTGATAAATAAACAACAACATAAATCAATCAATCAACAAATAAAAAAACTGCTGTTTAGAAAACTGCTAACTACTTTTGGTTTTGATACCTTTTGCACATCAAGCTGTTTTTGCCAAGACATGTTTCCCCACAAACTGTGAAACATGTTTCCCTACAAACTGTGAAAGATGATGTTTGTAAAACAATTTACCTGGTTTAAATTTCAGCTTTATTATGTTGTCAAGCTTTAAAAAAAAAAAAAAAAAAAAAAATCACCGAGCAAAGTTGTCACAAGAGAGCCTTTTTACTTGCTTAAAACATGTTCGTCTCACTCAGCCCACAACATAACGTTTGAGTAAAATTATTTTACAACATTTCTCAAAAACTACTGCACCTCAGCAGGTAATATTTTGAGGGTAACTTTCCACCAGCTTCCACCTGCGTAAGTTTAAGGTAATTGTGTGGACGTTTGTGTTTTGTGACGCAGGCGTACACCAAAGTACCCAACCCCCCTTTAAAAAGTTCATTCTGCGTTTGGGAAGGTTTGGCTGGGGAAAATAATCTAGGTTATTTCGTGAGAGCAGAGCCCAATATTACTTTGAACACGCAAACGGTAATGCTAGACCCTACAGTCGTATGGAGCGAGCTTTTTTGCAAAGCAAAATTGAAGTTGGGTAAAACCTGATACCCTTAAGCAATTCACGTGCATTGAAACTGTACATGGGCGTCGTCGTGTCTTATTTGCACAAAATACTGCCCATTGCAAAAACCTTCCCAATTAAAACCGAAAAGCTCCGACCCTCAAAGTCGTACAGTGAACCAGATGTAAGTAATAATTAATGAACTATTTTTCTAAGAACCGGCAAATTTATTCATAGGTGAATAATGTGTACAAATGCATATTGACTGAAAATATGCAAGTTTGTTACAAAAATAGCCTGTTAAGTGTATTTCTCTCGATAAAGGTTCAACTACCTAATACTTCAATTGAACAATCTAGAGTAACACGTCTGCCACTCAAAACTTGCATCATTACGAACCACTTATTACAAAACACCTGCCTATTACAGATGCAATTACCACAGTACACATTGAACTCCAACAACTTCACAAACAAGCCACGTGCGCACTATCGGTATTTGAAAAACCTTCACAAAATGGTGGTTTGAAGGAGGGTAAACTCACTCCACATTACGAACGAGATCCTGTTGGTTCTCATGGGGTTCCGAATCCCAATAAACCGGTCGAGATGGTTCACGAATACTGTTCGCGGTTATGTACACACTGCAGAGTGAGTAGAACAAATGAGAAATTCAATAAGCATGACAGCTTCCTCAAAGCGTATAGTGGACAAGCCAGGCCAGGCGTCACCATCCGCTCACACAATATGGAAACAAGCTTGATTATACCCATGCTATCGTTAGGGCAGACGAGCAGATGCACTTTGCCTCGTTTTAAAGACATTTAAATCTAGAGTTACATACCTTTATGTTTGATCTCACGGATCATTTTGTTAGCGGTTTCAATTTCCTTGGCTCAAATTTCATCGAGAAGGGTCGCTGGGCTTTTAGATTTCTCCCTTTTTAAGGATGATGTGACTTTGGCATCATCAAACATCCTTTTGGACAATCACTACAGACAAGATGAACTCTTTTGTTGTAGGGGAAGAGAGCAGGACCGTTAATATCGGCCGGATGTTGACTTCATTTTGAAGAGGATTCACCGCTTAAAAAAGGTTCTTGAAATCGTCGAGGCTTTGGGTGTCATTTTACAAATTTCAAGGCCTTAGAACCCTTTTTTTCCTCTTGTGAACACGAACAAATTGTGATTGCTAACTTGTAACACAAACCGGTGTCAATACAATTTAAAGGTGAAGGTGTGGCCTCAAACACTCTAATAACCCCCGGATCAGAATCGACCTAGATTCTGGATCCCAGGGGGTTTGATCCATTCGTGAGTCAGGCTGACCCGAAAACTGGTAAAGACACCCGATTTTAGCTCAGATTCTACGGCAGTTTGATCCAGCCAGGTGCACATTGACTTATATTCCGGCCCACACCGACTCGGAATTGGATTTCGGTTCCCGGGGCCCTGAGCCATTTGTGAGTCAGCTGATTCACTTGGTAAAACATCTGAGTTAAGGTCGGATTCTGCGTCAGTTTGACCCAATTCTGTGTCATTGAACTCATATTTCGGGTCAACTGACTCAGAACTGAGTCAGACCCACTGTCACTCGTATTGGGTCAATTCTAAACCATTTGTCTTTGTTGGTGCAAAGCGATTGAACAACATAAATCAACAAGTAGCTCCGGATGAAAAAGGAATACCTTCAATATGCCCCTCTTCTTGGGCACAAACTGAGTCAATCAACTTAGACAATATCCCCGCATTAATGATGGTTTCTGTTTTGCCTATAATTGTTAGCACGCTCCGACGTAGCGTCCTTTCCCAGGTTCCATTTCTCGATCTATCTTTAGTAAACCGAATCTGGCTGACAATATAATTAATTTGGAAGGGAAGTGTGCGAGCGGTGCACCGTACTTTTGCGGACCGTTTAATGGTGGGGAACAAATACATCTAGTCGCTGTTGCAGCTGTCAGGAATGCCCGCAAGTAAAGTGGGAATAATAATAAAATAAAAAAGGCCACCAGAACCCTTTGACAGACTTCATTATTAAGGGACGAAAGAGGCAAACACATTTCACAGTTCGGAACATGTGTGTTGCTCCGTGAGCAATATGTAACATTGTACATCAACAGAGGAAATGTAGTTTAATGGAGGGTGGGGTTACCGTCACATACAGTACATTGTCACTATCATTGAATAGGTCAAGTATATGATTAATTATTAAACCAATATTGTTTCAAGTTTACTTATTTGGGCTTCAAGTACTTTCATACAGTCATCTAACTATATCAAGTAGGGGCGGGTAGCATCTTAAACCAAAGCTAATGTAACAATAATGACAACAATATTTTACGGTATGTAAAGGATTTTTTCTTATAACTGCTTTTAAAGGCAGTGGACACTTTTGGTAATTGTCAAAGGCTAGCCTTAACAGTTGGTGTATCTCAACATAATGCATAAAATAACTAACCTGTGAAAATTTGAGCTCAATCGGTCATCGAAGTTGCGAGATAATAATAAAAGAAGAAAACATCCTTGTCACAAGAAGTTGTGTGCGTTTAGATGGTTGATTTCGAGACCTCAAGTTCTAAACCAGAGGTCTCGAAATCAAATTCGTGGAAAATTACTTCTTTCTCGAAAACTACTTCACTTCAGAGGGAGCCGTTTCTCACAATGTTTTATACTATCAACCTCTCTCCATGACTACCAATTACTACCAGTAATTACCAATAGTGTCCACTGCCTTTAAACACACTGGACACTATTGGTAATAACTCAAAATATTTTTTATCATAACACCTTACTTCGTAACGAGTAATGGGGAGAGGTTGATAGTATAAAAGATTGTGAGAAACGGCTTCCTCTGAAGTGACGTAGTTTTTGAGAAAGAAGTAATTTTCCACGAATATGATTTCGAGACCTAAGATTTAGAATTATGAAGTCTCGGAATCAAGCATCTAAAAGCACACAGCTTCGTGTGACAAGGGTGTTTTTCTTTAATTATTACCGATTGAGCTCAAACTTTCACAGTTTTTTTGTTTTATGCACATGTTGAGATACACCAAGTGAGAAGACTGATCTTCGACAATTACCAATAGTGTATAGTGTCTTTAAAGCCATTGGACCCTTTCGGTAAACAGTGTTGTCCAAGGCCCACACTTTGTGTACCACAACTTCTATATCAAATAACAAACCTGTGAAAGTTTAGGCTCAATCGGTTATCGGAGTCGGGAGAAAACAACGGAAAAACCCACCCATGTTTCCGCGCGTTTCGCCGTGTCAAGACATGTGTTTAAAATAAATCCGTAATTCTCGTTAACGAGAATTTATATTGTTTTACCGTTTTCTCAAAAAGTAAAGCATTTCATGGACTAATATTTCGAGAGAAGTCTTTCACCATTACCTTCTGTAAACCCTGTAAATTATTTGTAAATCTGTGACCTTTTTTTTTTTTTTTCTGTACCGAAAGGGTCCAATGGCTTTAAGTCGATTGAGGATAGTGGAAATAAGTCAGTATCAAAATCAACGCAGTTTTTGTTAAATTTCCATGTTACTTATGTACCGTTAAAGGAACTACTAAGGTAACTACCAGTACCCACAATAAGTGTTAGCAAAAAAGCCTCCCCTTTAAGCACCGTAGTTTTTGAGAAAAATGTATCTCTCACAAACATATTTAAATACTTTGGGGCTGGAGGATGTTATTATGCATCTGAAAGCACACAAAGTTGTGCAACTTGGTTATTCTCTTAAAACGTCAATGACCAAGAGTCAAAATTTTCACAGATTTGTTATTTTAATGCAATATGTTTACTTAGTGTATCCCAACACGGGATTCATACATCAAGTGAGAATACTCGTCTTTGACATTTACCAAAGGTGCTCAGTGCCAAAGCGTCTAGTGCTTTTATGTATTGAACTTCGGTCGCCAGGATTGTGGTTGATGGTAAAGCTGTCTTGTGGTTGAGTTAAGATTGATTGTGACATTGACATCTTATGGTAAGAGTTGTGGGTGATTTTTTTTTCATCTTGCCTAAAAGAAAAGTCTCCTTCAAATTACATCTCTGAATATCGGATGCTATCGCACGTTTCAATCAGAATAAAAAACATCATAAATTCTGAAACTGAATACATTGATGCATTAGCGTTATAATTGTAAATACACCAGTACTCCATGATCAGAAACACCAAAAGGTAAAACCCAACCGATTACTACCGTAGACTCAGTGAAGAATCAACACATTGGGAATCAAGATGGCGCAGTGGTTTCTTTCCCCTGCCTTTCACCTTTGTGGTCCCCGGTTCAAGTCCTACCTCAGAGAGGAGCCAAGCACATGAGAGTTATGTGCCCGTTCAAGAGCACCGTACAATACACATACGACCCTTTTTTCTTAAAGGCAGTGGACACTATTGGTAATTACTCAAAATAATTATTTGCATAAAACTTTTCTTAGTGACTAGTAATGGGGAGAGGTTGATGGTATAAAACATTGTGAGAAACAGCTCCCTCTGAAGTGCCATAGTTTTCGAGAAAGAAGTAATTTTCCACGAATTTGATTTCGAGACCTCAAGTTTAGAACTTGATGTCTCAAAATCAACCATCTAAACGCACACAACTTCGTGTGACAAGGTTTTTTCTTTCATTATTATCTCGCAAGTTCGATGACCGATTGAGCTCAAATTTTCACAGGTTTGTTATTTTATTCATAATATGTTGAGATACACCAACTGTGAAGGCTATGTCTTTGACAATTATCAATAGTGTCCACTGCCTTTAAAACAAAACAAAGTTATGCTAAAATGTAGGTTTCGAACTGCCCGTGAGACCCAGGAAGCTATCTCGGTGGTCTAGTGGTAAGAGATTGGTTCTAGAAGGGCAAAGGTGTTGGGTTCGAACCCTACCAGATTAAACATCCCCATGGATGCTGCTCACATGACTTGTGAATACAAGGCCTAATGAGTTAATAAGAGTGCCTTACATCTGTGTCATGGTACAAACCAAAGAATGTCCTTCAGCCTCATTACATCAACAGTATTTCTATAATTGTATTTCCACTATGCAGAGTTTCAGATTCTACCTAATATATTAGCCTAGTATTGTTATAGCCTGTTTGATGAGATTGTGTTGTCTCCTGGAACGTAGACATATCAAATCCCTCCATTAATCGTGAATCATACATGTTTCCTGATTACATGGCATGAGATTTGTAGAGGGTGGGGGGGGGGGGCTAATATGAAATGTGTGCCTCGCAAACGTGATGCTGAGTTAGAGTGTGACGCCAGCAAGGACTTAATGCACTGGGTGAGACATTATCGAGAAAGGATCGATGGGCAGGCAGTCATGTCCGAATGACAGCTCCAACAAAGGGGGCGTGTCATGCTAAGGGTTGACATATCCACGTGCATTAACCCCGCTGGGAGTGACTTACCATTATAGTGGCTAAATGACACATGTAGTAAATTTGGCGTCCGTAACTTGTATCATTCCACATTTCTAACATTATTATTCCCTATTTCTAAAAGTTAAACCTACTTTTTTATATAATTATGTGATAGAAGGCATTGCATTGTGAGGTATCAATATTATACTTGGTTTGCGGTAACACCATGAGTGTAGAGTTTGTTCTTTAGAGAACTGTCTTTCTATATTCCACTTCCGCGAAGTAGATTTTTCGGATTGTTCAGGATTTCTCAAATCTGAAAAGACCAGTCTTGCATTTGACTTCTACCTGGGTGAAAGGTAGAACATCTTTCTACTTTTTTTATAGTTGGCTTCAGAAGTATCACATTTGTTTCAATGAGACATATAATATTTAAATCAACACATCTCCCTTTAAAAATACATATCTTCAACGAAACTCTTCATTGTAGAGGATCGTAAAGCGTGAATAGGAAGGGTATTCACGCAAGGCTATTTGCTGACGAAGAAATAACATTGAAGAGACAATCTTCGCATAACGATAATACCACACGGATCTCCGAACCTTTAGGTTTCTAAGTTTACCTAATAAGTTTTCGAAAATGAAAGAGAAGTTAAACAAATGAACAGATATGAAAAACATCTACACCTTCAACTGACAGTTTTGCCTTTCATTACTGTTTGCATCCCATTGTTAGCTTTAGAATGGATTCCGTCAACTGCAAAATGTCACCAACTTTGGAAAAATAAACGCAGTCAACAAGGCAAACCTCTGAACAGAAACTCACTGCGTTGCGATACAATAATTTCTAATGCCAGATGCGATAGATAGTTGTCAAGCAGTATGACGGGTGAGCAATCATATCGGTACCAGTGGCGGGGAAGTTGATTAAGTTGATGATTATGTTTCCATGAGAGACATTCTTTGCATCTATGATAGGGTGTCATGGCCGCGGTAGTTAGTGCTTTGATTACGGGTGGTTAAGTCATCGGAGTGAGGGTTCGAACCCCGGTCGTGACACTTGTGTCCTTGAACAAGATGCTTTACTATTGCTAAAACAATTAACAATCTATTTCGAGACATCACATAATTCTACCACTTAAATGTTGATGACAATTTCTGAAATGACAAGAGAGTTTCGGTATTGGTTGCTTGACGAGCACGGATGTAACAGTCAAAAGCAACGAACAAGAAGTCGCTTTTCCCTTTTCTGTTCAAGAAATACTTTATGTTCTCCAATGGTGTGTGGGCTGTTTGACAGCAGCGTTAAAAAACAGATCCGCCACGCCAAGGGACCCGACGGGTCAGATCGTGCCGTCGTAAGGCGTGACGGACCCTTCGTTGCCTTGGACAAATTTGAAGTCTAAACCCGGATCGTGATGATCGGTTGAATGATCGCTTGAGTTGGTCCCGTATTTTAGTCGTCGACTCAGGTTTCTTTTTGGCTTTTAGAGTTGACATAATCGGGACAGCCAATATTGTAATGGAGATAAGAGAGAGGGAAATAATAGAGAGAAGAATAAAGAGGAAAAAACAGGGTGAACAGAAAGAGGTTTTAGAGAGACAGAAAGAACAGATCGAGAAATCGGACACGGTTTAAACGTTGTCCTACGCTTGCGTTCAAGGCTTAGCATATAGACGATGTGACCTGTGACATCACATGTTTAAAAAAGAGCCACAGAGCCTGGACTTCCTGCAGGCATGATTTGTATACAGCTCAATGGAAGAAAACATAAAATCTTATATTTTATGGAGATTGCACTGTCTAATTCTTATCAACTTTTGATATGATGAAAAGGGGCACATCTCAAAACTTGTCCAGCTTTTACTTTCATAACTCTTGGATTTATGTGTAAATTATGACACAAAATGTAAACTTTGCCATAGGACCAGTGCAGTATCTTGCGCGCCAGAATACTCAAAGAATGTACAAGGTCCCAATTATTGTAAACAAGGTTCACATGGTACATTGGAAATATGTTGTAACACATATTTCATTGAGAAAATAGAATAAGCTGTTGCAAACAACTTACCAACCAAAAGGACCAACAAGTTTCCAATAAGTTAAACACCCCCCCCCCCCTGTTTGATTTTGTGCAACACTATTATAAACAGTGGCTTTCTGTTTCAAAAACTCAGGCGCGAAATTGCAAAAGAAAGTTCTTATAATAATTATTGCATTTATGTTGAGGCCGGCCACGTTTCCATTCAGTACAACGTCCGATTGAGAAGGAGGTATGTGGTTTTAACAAAATATCAGGAAAAAAATAAAGATGCAAATACACAAAACATGCAAATCGACAATTTAATGTCGACGGTTCGACCACTACTCGATGGTGTATGCAACCGCTGTATATCTTTAAAAGGATTTGGGTACCTTTTCAAAATGTCCATGGATTTACATTAAACTTACAGGGTTTGAAGATAATGATAGTGGAAAGCTTACCTTCAAATATTACTTACTGAGGTACTGTAGTTTTTGAGAAATGAGTAAAACAATGTCATGGAAATGCGTTTGTAAATGATTAAAATAATTTTCGTTTCATGGGACGAAAATTAATTTCATGACATTGTTTTACTCATTTCCCCAAAACTACAGCACCTCAGCCTGTAATATTTTCAGGGGAGCTTTCTACTATCATTATCTTCAAACTGTGTAAGTTTAGTGTAAATCTGTGGACATTGTGTTTTTTGTCCTACAACAGTTACTCAGACCCTTTATAAATGACATGTAACTGGGCTAATCGACACCAAAGGCCCTGACGTGTCTAATCATGCCTCACACGCAATTTATAACGTGAAGTATGAAATTCCATAGTTTCCATCTCGAACCTCTATACAGAAATGTATCCTTGGCGTATGCGGATGGATCCCAAATCACACTAGGGCTGAATGCCCGTGTCCATTGAAGAATATAAATATACTTAAATGCATATCATATACCACCGGATGTCCTTATAGATAATACAGTTGGAAATAACAAAAATGTGGAATAAAGTAAAATACAATGTCCAAAACAGTGGGCACTGTTCATTTTCTTCGACTGTAAAAAACCGTAAACACTCTGCTCGCTTTTACATTGTATATGCGTTCTGTAATTTTGTTAACTTTGGCAGTATGAAAATACATGTGAATTGAATTGAATTGAAATGGACGATTTCAAGGTAAAGGGTGAATTCTTTCACCCACAACGGAAGCCGTGTCAAACTCTAGGCCGGCCACCAGGGCATAACAGCCCGTGATTAAAGCACGAAGACTTGCCACGTATACCTTACATGAGAGACTCGGTCTTGCCGTGGTCTTGTCTCCCGAAAGAGCACCGTCGGCTTCAGTTAGGAAACAACAAAGAGGAATATTGCAAGGAAGAGTAGCACTCCGTTACCATGGTAATCGATGTGTTACAGTTCGGGAATCTGGAAACCCCGCTGGCAACGATCGAAGTTCAGATGGCATGACTCTAGTTACGATGATGTGTGTAAACCACTGTATAATCAGAATTTTCATGAGCTTTGTGAACGATGTCCACATGTATATTAATTTTGGTTTTTACCCATACACCGATGTGTGTTAGCACTGTATACTCAGTACTTTCCCGAGTCCTGTGAAAAAAATATCACAACAGGCATGTTACTCGGGTGGGATTCGAACCCACGACCCTTGCAATTCTAGAGCAGTGTCTAACCAACTAGACTACCGAGATTGCCCGGTAGCTAGAGGCAGTTCGAATCCTATGTTTTGGCAGCGGGTACCGCAACGATCTAATAGATGTCCACATGTATAATACTCGGAGGGATTCGAACCCACAACCTTTGTCACAAGACCACCGAGATCGTCAGGTAGCTAAGGGCAGTTCGAATCATGTTTATAAACAGCGGTTATCAAAACAAATATATTTTAAATCTAACCATCTAAAATATAATCAAACTAAGCATCTATCGAGATACAACCCGATGTGCCAAATTTCATTGTCATTAAAACTATTTACAATTTAATTCATAATAAACAAACAACACAAACAAAGACAACAACCAACGACAACAACAACAACAACAACAACACGGAGTGTCTTCCTGGAATATCAATCAGTTTGTTCTAGAAACTCATATATGAGTGAAACGCCCCCAGCCCTGTCATTGGAAGATGTGTTTTTATTGACTTGTTACGACATATTCTGACCTTCCATAACCAATACATTGTTGCTTCAGTAATTAGCGTCGTTGTTACTGGCTAGCTGCATAATACATCGAATTATCAATAGATATGTAGGCATATGTTTAAAGATGTCGTGTTCATTCAATAACTCTATTTAAAGACACTGGACACTAGTGTCAAAGACAAGTATTCTTACCTGCATGATGTATCTCAACATTATGAACAAAATAACAAACCTGTGAAAATTTGAACACAATTGGTCGTCGAAGTTACGATATAACATTGGAAGGAAAAAAAAACACCCCGTTACCCAAAGTTGTGTGCTTTCAGATGCTTAATAAATTGCGAGACCTCATAATCCAATTCTGAGGTCTCGAATTTGGATGTCTTGAAATCCAATTCGTGGGAACTTACTTCTTTCTCGAAAACTACATTACTTCCGAGGGAGCTGTTTCTCATAATGTTGTATACTATCACCCCCCCCCCCCATTACTCGTTACCAAGTAAGGTTTTATGATAATAATTATTGTGATTAATTACCAATAGTGTCCACTGCCTTTAAAGGATTTGGGTACTTTTTCAAAATGTCCATAGATTTACATTTAACTTACAGGGTTTGAAGATAATGATAGTGGAAAGCTTCCCTTGAAATCTTACTGACTGAAGTGCTGTAGTCGTTGAGAAATGAGTTATACAATGTCATGAAAAAAACGTTTGTAAATGATTACAAAAAATTTCGTCTCATGAGACGAAAATTATTTTCATGACGTTGTTTTACTCATTTCCCCCAAAGTACAGCACCTTAGCACATAGTATTTTCAGGGAAGCTTTCTGTTATCATTATCTTCAAACTGTGTAAGTTTAGTGTAAATCTGCGGACATTGTGTTTTTTGTCCTACAAAAGTTACATAGACCCTTTAAATGACAAACATTTAGCTCTGGTTGTTGTTGTTCTGTAGCATGCTCCATCCAACACCGAATAATAATAATAATAATAATGATAATAATAATAATAATTTATTTTTATATAGCGTCTAACACAAAAACAAATCTCAAAATGCTAAGATCGTGTAAGGATAGCGTCTTCGCTGTATAATTACAATAATCAGTGTGGAGAAAATGCTACAGCTTTCTTTTCCAACATGTTTTTTTAACCAACAAGCAGGAACATCACCGTGCGTCAGCGATGGCCTTGTGTACAATTGATCAGATGATAGTTGAATACCCATCGATACTTGATGTGCATTAGGAATGGCTTTGACATTTTCTGGATGAATAAAAACGAACACTGTGTATCAAAACGCATAATATGCAACAACTAGTATTTGCAGTGTGTCAAAAAAACATCCAAGGTAATGAACTTTGCAGAAGTGAAAAGTTAAGACAGGAAGTATATTTTCTTCTATCTTATTTCCCCTTTGAATAATAAAAACGAACACGGTATACTGTGTCAAAGGCCATCCTCGTTCATGAACTTTGCAGAGGGGAAAGTCAAAGGCACTGGACACTATTGGTAATTACTCAAAATAATTGTTAGCATAAAAACTTACTGGTAGCGAGCAGGGGAGAGCTAATGTTAGTATAAAACATTGTGAGAAACGGCTCCGTCTAAAGTTTTTGAGAAAGAGGTTATTTCGCTCTCAAACATTAAAATGCTTCAGAACTGGACACTTTTATTAAGCATCTGGAAAAAGGTTAGTTTTTCTTTCATTGTTATCTTGCAACTTCGAGGACCAATATTGAGCAAAAGTTTTCACAGGTTTGTTATTTTATGCATATGTTGAGATACACCAAGTGAGAAGACTGGTCTGGTATACCATTTCATCTACACCTTCTACTTCTTTTCCCAGGGACCTTAAATGTTACGTCCCGTCTTTTCGAAGCCTAGTTCTGTTCCACGACAAGGTGTTTTATACACGAGTCCGTGCGCAGGGTTAGCTTTGAGCAAGGTGTTTCCAACGTATTGAGTTTCATTTTAGAAAAAAGCACTTTCGCACCGCGGGAATTCAACACCGAATGTATAAAATCTGAAAATGTTCATCTGATTAGGATCGCTGAAATAATTGTCAATGTTTGTGCATTTATTTTTATTTTGAGGTTTGAACACAGATCTGACTAGAGTAGGATTCGAACCAACGACCACCGGATTAACGTGTCGTATTTATTTTGTTAGATTTTGTAGATCAAGTGTTGCACCATGACATGAATCCCTATATTCACTGCGAATGAAGATGTAACCTAAAGTAATTTACCTGTGAAAGTTTCAGCATCATTAGTCGTCAAGTTTTTGAGGGGGAAAAAAAAGAAGAAACAATAGAGCAATGTTTCCAGTAGAGTCGCGTTGTTCGGTTTTTAGTATATGTACAACGGATTTATACGAACGCTATATTGTTGAAAATGTTTTACCCATTTCACCAGCACCTCAACAAGTTATGTTTTAAGGGAAGCTTTCTACCATCATTATCTTCAAACTGTGTGAGTTTAGTGTAAATCTGTGGCCGTTTGTGTTTTGTAATGTACTTTACCCAAACCCTTTAAATGAGTAGAACTTATAACAAAAGACAAAACTGTAAATATATTCGAAAGGTGGCCAAGTACTAAATATAGAAGTAAAACTATCCGCACTTGCACCTCGCACTAGTCTAAATCCATCCATGGATTGTTGAATCCTCAACGGGTATATCATTCCACAAGTGGGCTACTCAGTTTCGAACGGACGGAGATGATTGTTGTTTATAGGCCAAGCAATGTGCACCCAAAAATGGGTTACATCAATACGAAGGGTGAGGACCAGCGACTGCAGGATTTTTTGCAACTCCCAAAATCGATGCCAGAAAAGGGGTCATGTCTAGGACAGGTTTCGAGCCGACATGTTGTCCATATTTCCCTTGATAAATCCACGAACCATGTTTTGACCATTTCAGGTATAATTTCATTTGACGTATTGGGAAATCGGCTGTAGGCCTGTGCTTTGGCGTGAGTGATAGAAGCAGGCCGGTGTGCTTCGTCTTTGAAAGGGTAAGGGCACCAAGGCATTTTCTCAGTTGTAAAGGGCACCCTTTGAGTAAATTGTAAATTTCAGCTGGAGCATTTCAAGTGCACCAAGGCAATGACCAGGCGGCATGGAGGCAATCGCCCTCGTTGCCTCCGTGAAGTATCCGGCCTGTACTTTTAGGTTCAACAAAGAATTTTGATCATACAATATCAATAACAATGTAGCCTACTATTTCAATGATAATTCTAACATTTTGTACAGACGTCTTCAGGCTCAGAGGCCAGCCGTTAACTGAGTTAAACAACTCCTCAAAATCCCCTACTTATAAAAAACAAACAAGAACCCCCCCCACACAAAAACACCAACAGGAGCTAAACAACAGGATTATAACTAAACAACTTTGCACAGAACTTTTCAAGATCAGAGGCAAGCTGTCGTCTGAGTGGAACAACTCCTCAAAATCCTCCACAAAAAGGCAACACAAACAAACAAACAAACAAACAAACAAACAAACAAACAAACAAACAAACAAACAAACAAACAAACAAACAAACAAACAAACAAACAAACAAACAAACAAACAAACAAACAAACAAACAAACAAACAAACAAACAAACAAACAAACAAACAAACAAACAAACAAACAAACAAACAAACAAACAAACAAACAAACAAACAAACAAACAAACAAACAAACAAACAAACAAACAAACAAACAAACAAACAAACAAACAAACAAACAAACAAACAAACAAACAAACAAACAAACAAACAAACAAACAAACAAACAAACAAACAAACAAACAAACAAACAAACAAACAAACAAACAAACAAACAAACAAACAAACAAACAAACAAACAAACAAACAAACAAACAAACAAACAAACAAACAAACCAAACACAAACAAACAAACAAACAAACAAACAAACAAACAAACAAACAAACAAACAAACAAACAAACAAACAAACAAACAAACAAACAAACAAACAAACAAACAAACAAACAAACAAACAAACAAACAAACAAACAAACAAACAAACAAACAAACAAACAAACAAACAAACAAACAAACAAACAAACAAACAAACAAACAAACAAACAAACAAACAAACAAACAAACAAACAAACAAACAAACAAACAAACAAACAAACAAACAAACAAACAAACAAACAAACAAACAAACAAACAAACAAACAAACAAACAAACAAACAAACAAACAAACAAACAAACAAACAAACAAACAAACAAACAAACAAACAAACAAACAAACAAACAAACAAACAAACAAACAAACAAACAAACAAACAAACAAACAAACAAACAAACAAACAAACAAACAAACAAACAAACAAACAAACAAACAAACAAACAAACAAACAAACAAACAAACAAACAAACAAACAAACAAACAAACAAACAAACAAACAAACAAACAAACAAACAAACAAACAAACAAACAAACAAACAAACAAACAAACAAACAAACAAACAAACAAACAAACAAACAAACAAACAAACAAACAAACAAACAAACAAACAAACAAACAAACAAACAAACAAACAAACAAACAAACAAACAAACAAACAAACAAACAAACAAACAAACAAACAAACAAACAAACAAACAAACAAACAAACAAACAAACAAACAAACAAACAAACAAACAAACAAACAAACAAACAAACAAACAAACAAACAAACAAACAAACAAACAAACAAACAAACAAACAAACAAACAAACAAACAAACAAACAAACAAACAAACAAACAAACAAACAAACAAACAAACAAACAAACAAACAAACAAACAAACAAACAAACAAACAAACAAACAAACAAACAAACAAACAAACAAACAAACAAACAAACAAACAAACAAACAAACAAACAAACAAACAAACAAACAAACAAACAAACAAACAAACAAACAAACAAACAAACAAACAAACAAACAAACAAACAAACAAACAAACAAACAAACAAACAAACAAACAAACAAACAAACAAACAAACAAACAAACAAACAAACAAACAAACAAACAAACAAACAAACAAACAAACAAACAAACAAACAAACAAACAAACAAACAAACAAACAAACAAACAAACAAACAAACAAACAAACAAACAAACAAACAAACAAACAAACAAACAAACAAACAAACAAACAAACAAACAAACAAACAAACAAACAAACAAACAAACAAACAAACAAACAAACAAACAAACAAACAAACAAACAAACAAACAAACAAACAAACAAACAAACAAACAAACAAACAAACAAACAAACAAACAAACAAACAAACAAACAAACAAACAAACAAACAAACAAACAAACAAACAAACAAACAAACAAACAAACAAACAAACAAACAAACAAACAAACAAACAAACAAACAAACAAACAAACAAACAAACAAACAAACAAACAAACAAACAAACAAACAAACAAACAAACAAACAAACAAACAAACAAACAAACAAACAAACAAACAAACAAACAAACAAACAAACAAACAAACAAACAAACAAACAAACAAACAAACAAACAAACAAACAAACAAACAAACAAACAAACAAACAAACAAACAAACAAACAAACAAACAAACAAACAAACAAACAAACAAACAAACAAACAAACAAACAAACAAACAAACAAACAAACAAACAAACAAACAAACAAACAAACAAACAAACAAACAAACAAACAAACAAACAAACAAACAAACAAACAAACAAACAAACAAACAAACAAACAAACAAACAAACAAACAAACAAACAAACAAACAAACAAACAAACAAACAAACAAACAAACAAACAAACAAACAAACAAACAAACAAACAAACAAACAAACAAACAAACAAACAAACAAACAAACAAACAAACAAACAAACAAACAAACAAACAAACAAACAAACAAACAAACAAACAAACAAACAAACAAACAAACAAACAAACAAACAAACAAACAAACAAACAAACAAACAAACAAACAAACAAACAAACAAACAAACAAACAAACAAACAAACAAACAAACAAACAAACAAACAAACAAACAAACAAACAAACAAACAAACAAACAAACAAACAAACAAACAAACAAACAAACAAACAAACAAACAAACAAACAAACAAACAAACAAACAAACAAACAAACAAACAAACAAACAAACAAACAAACAAACAAACAAACAAACAAACAAACAAACAAACAAACAAACAAACAAACAAACAAACAAACAAACAAACAAACAAACAAACAAACAAACAAACAAACAAACAAACAAACAAACAAACAAACAAACAAACAAACAAACAAACAAACAAACAAACAAACAAACAAACAAACAAACAAACAAACAAACAAACAAACAAACAAACAAACAAACAAACAAACAAACAAACAAACAAACAAACAAACAAACAAACAAACAAACAAACAAACAAACAAACAAACAAACAAACAAACAAACAAACAAACAAACAAACAAACAAACAAACAAACAAACAAACAAACAAACAAACAAACAAACAAACAAACAAACAAACAAACAAACAAACAAACAAACAAACAAACAAACAAACAAACAAACAAACAAACAAACAAACAAACAAACAAACAAACAAACAAACAAACAAACAAACAAACAAACAAACAAACAAACAAACAAACAAACAAACAAACAAACAAACAAACAAACAAACAAACAAACAAACAAACAAACAAACAAACAAACAAACAAACAAACAAACAAACAAACAAACAAACAAACAAACAAACAAACAAACAAACAAACAAACAAACAAACAAACAAACAAACAAACAAACAAACAAACAAACAAACAAACAAACAAACAAACAAACAAACAAACAAACAAACAAACAAACAAACAAACAAACAAACAAACAAACAAACAAACAAACAAACAAACAAACAAACAAACAAACAAACAAACAAACAAACAAACAAACAAACAAACAAACAAACAAACGAAAAAAAATATAAAAAAATGGACATACAATAGTATGATTGTTGCGCCTATGTTACACCGAGTGTCAGCAAAACATTCGATATCACAGGCAACTGTAATTGCATTTACATCAAGCCTTTTATTAAACAGCGTCTTTTTAACCCGATTTCGTTCTCCCACCTGCGGTGTTGCAGACCTCGGAGCGTGCCGGGCCTTCCGCGGAGTTACACGGTCGTACCAAAGCGCGAATCACGGTATTTTCTCACCGCACGGGCAAGGTGACTTAGCACGTCCTACGTGTGTAGACAAATCAGTCAGTGAAAAAAATGATTAAATCTACAAAGTCAGTTTCCCTTGTGGTTTATATTGATAAACAAATTATTATTCAACATCATACAGTGCAGAGGCAACCATGGGGATCCACGGATTCAGGATTCCGCGTATTTCAATCTGGAAGCTCTCAGAACGGATTTCGGAAAAATCAATGTTCGGATTTTGTTTTAGACTAACAAACTATGGCCTATTGTGCATTGACCCGCACCCCTTAACAATCCTTTAAAGAATTCCAGAGATTCACAAATCTAAACTAAAAATTCGAAACTTATTCCAAAACTGCCCAAATTGACAGTGCCGCAAGTTGGTACTCTTTAGTTCAAATTGATAAAGTTGATACAAATATCAACTTATTGGGCCTATTATGTGAATAACCCCGCAGAGTGGCCTCTACTCTGGGTCAATCCCCGTTAACATTCACTTTAAACCTGCACTCATTCACGCCTGACTCATTGGGTGCGTTCGTTTAGCTTCCCTGGGTCATCCCCGGTCTGCCCCGGTGCGTTCGAATAGCTTTTGACGTCATTCCAGGGGCTCACCCAGGTCAGCCCCCAATGCCCTGCTTGTGGAGTGGGTCACTTGGGGGCTGGCCCCAGGTAAATGACGTCACTATGAGAGTGGTCGTTCGTTTAGCTCTTGTCAGGGGCACACCCGAGTGAGCACCGCGGGGTACACAGGGAAGCTAAACGGACCCACCCATTACGTAGAAACCGAGAGTGAAGCTGCCAAGCCTCACATCCGACCAATCAAAACACGGATAAAGAAAGCTTACATCACTGCACGTTTATCCAACGACATCATTGTATCCAATGAAACCACTGGTTCTGAAAAGTAAGTACGTGTAAGACAGGGTACCAGTCTACGGCAATCTAGGTTCAAACTCTACTACCGACGGTGATTTATGTTTCCATATGTCAAGCCATAACCAGATTATTATCATGACGACCCTGCCCCTTTAAGTATTCCACATTGACCCGCTTTCCAGCTGGTAAGATCAGACCAATAAATATTCATCAAGTATCGAGCTCACCTGAGAATTGGTTGAAAACAAGAGAAGGCTAATTAATACCATGGCATGTATCCTACTGTAGACAACACTCCATTTCTACGACGCCAGCCGGTGGCAATTTTTATCTGTAAATTACAATTGCCACCGCCCTAGTGCTTTTTAAGTGACATTTTTTCTTCTTCTCAATCGATTAAAGAAGGTTATCCTTAAAAAGAAAATCAGGACACGTTTGAGGATGGGAATTCTATACTATACTGAAACCAAAAATAGCTGCCGATGAAACCTCAACGTCTTGTTTCCCATAGCAACGAAGAAAACAACCGAGGATTGATTGAAATAGCAAGAGAACCTTTAGTCTCTTTTATCTGGACCCGAGACGCCGTGTTAATCCATGTGTCTCATCGATAAGCCTAGAGACTTTGGGCGGCATGTTTAAGCCAATTAAATGGTATTTTGAGCATTAGTACAACAGCTGTAGTCAATGGTACAGACAATCCTCTCATAGCCAATACCGGAAATGCTTTGACTCATAAATTAAGCTCGGGTAAGGTTTATACGAATCTAATAACGTTCGTGCCATACGCACGACAGATTGAGCAAGAACTACATCAATAACAACAAACGTGGTTGCTTGCAGCATTACATCATACGAACAGTGTCAACTCAACCTGAGCAAAAATGGCCCACAGAGGGCTCTCCCATACTTGAAAATGTTAAAGGGCAACTTACAAACAAACTTATCTAATTACTTTATAATCTTGTTACAGTACCAAATTGTTAGCGCAGTGCATTACGTCTTCTTGCACATCACACGGTACTTAGGTAAACACACCAGAGGGCGTTTCCAGGACCGGCAAACCCTGTGTAAACACAACATGGTTTGTCGATGTCACTCATTCTGGAAGAAATAACCACGATTTGTTTTACAGCTGTGTCTGATAATGTTAACGCAATTGCAACAGGAACCAGTTTCTATATATACCATGGTTTATAACCGGTGACAAAACAAAAGTCTTTTACATTAATTTACATGCAGCTATTTATGTGGTTGAACTTTAAACACTTTAAACAATCTTTGAAACTGTTCCAAATCCACGCTCTCTTGAGGATACTCGCACATTGTTTGTGACTAAGGGAGGTTTGCGGTGTCACCAAATGAACATCTCGTTTTGAGTAGTGTTGGTTCTAAAAAGAACCGGTGGTTGACAACCAAATATTTCGGTCAGTATGCTCTGATCGTCTTCAGGGGAAACTGTGTTGAGTTTTGTTACTGAGATTTGTATAACAACAAAATATAATTATAAGCCATTATCTAAAAGAAGATTTCTCAACAAACATGCGGTTATAGTAGGCTAGTCATTTTAATGAACTTTGCAAGCTTCTGAAAATTTTCTAAAAATGTTCCTTAGCTTTGTAAATCGGAGCGCAATACATATTATAAAACTATCATGGTTGTAATCACGGTATGGACCGAATACCCTTGTTCGCTCAGTCTATAAAACAAGCGTTTTTAAACTGCTCAACTCGAACCCTCAAGATTCGATAAGTATGTCCGTGAACCCACGGAATTCAGCTGACGGGCAGCAAGAAGTGGGGGGGGGGGGGGGGGGGGGGGGTAGCAGGTCGGGTAATGCACCCCAGTTCTAGTCTGAGTCTTCGGCCTCTCTTCTAAGTCATGGTGACCCATAATACCATGATACCACCATGAGCCGTTTAAATACGAAGCGCCTAAAAGCTTGAAAACCTTACTAAAAGACAATGTGAACTTTGTTTACAATAAGTGTGACATTGTGCATTCTTCTCTGGCAGGCACATTACTGCACATGTCATATGGGTAAAGAACATATTTGTGTCATAGTTTCCACATAAATCCAAGAATTGTGAAAGTAAAAGCTGGACAAGTTTTGAGATGTGCCCCCTTTCATCATATCAAAAGTTGATAAGAATTAGGCTGTGTACAGTACAAATCGTGCCTGCAGGAAATACAGACTCTGTGGCTCTTGTGTAAACATGTGATGTCATAGGTCACATCGTTTAAACTTGAAGATAGCTACGAGAACAGGGTGCACTTGGACAAGAAGTTTTGTCTCCACAACACACGATATCCACTCACGGAGTTTCTCCATCGATACGCGAACCTAAACCTCCTTTTAACAGTCCCCCCGGGCACACACTGGACACCACTCCGTCCCTGAGGTAACTTTGTACGGGAAGTAGTAACCTAAATGTTCCCATCGACTTGGAAAAGAGAGCTGCAGGTGCCGGACACATTTGCAGGGATAGGATTGATACAGATGAGGGGTAGAATCCGTAGTAATGAATAATCAATGGTAATAATTTCCCACTCCTTCCTTCTGTTTTTTTTTTCCCGGGTGAATTTGACACGGACACGGCGGTTGTGACATTTGATGTAGCGATCGGTTGTCCAGTGGCAGGGGCGTAAAGTCTTTTAAGTATTAAGATGGTCAGTAAAGCCCCTTTCACACGAGAGCAACCTCGCAAGGGTCCCTTGCTAAATTGTAGCATGTTGTAAGATTTTACAAAATGCACCTCGTGTGAAAGGACAATAATTTCTTGAGTGCCCTTGTCAAATCTTGTCCAACATTGCTACATTTTGTCGGAGGTTCGGATTGCCACATCCTGTGTGGTTCGTTTTTTGAAAGGGCAATGGCACCAAGGTATGTTTTCCCTAAGAGCACCCTATGAGGACATTTCAAGTGCACCACGGCAATGACCAGGGGGGCATGGAGGCAATCGCCTTCGTTGCCTCCATGAAGTATCAGGCCTGCCACGAATGGATAAGGGTAGAAAGTTTAGGACAGCTGGCCGCCATGTCTATTAAGAAACCACTCACATACAGTTGCGTCTCTATTGAAACAAGATACATACGTAGAGACTGACTGGGCCGCCTCCTATTGATCGTTAAGTAGGCGAACATTGGCTTCCAATCTGTCAAACCCTCTGGTTCATTCAAATATTACTAGTTTAGTTGACCCTGCCTTGATTTTGCCACAAAAACATACGCTTATGATTTAGAGAAAAAAAAGAGAAAACATGTGTAAATCCCTTCATGTACACATTACAAAATGAAAAACTTTAAAATGGGTGAAAGTCCCTAATATATTTATGAGCAACCGAACAAAGAAGAATATGCGGGTAAAAAAACAAAACAATTTTAACCTACAACAATATCCATTCTTCAAAGAACGATGAGAGACAATACAAACATAATACTTAGTATAACACCAAGATTAAATCATTTTTAAATATAAATTTTGTAGATCAGGTTTTTGGCCGTTAGATGAATTCCGACTGACTGTGAAAATATATAATTTACCTGCAGAAGTTTCAGTTTAATTAGTCGTCACGTTTGTGAGGAAAAAAAAAAAAAAAAAAAACGGTTTCGGGAGAGTAGCGAAAAATATACATTGTATAAAATAATTGTTTTACTCGGTTCTCTAAAACTACAGCACCACAGCAATCAATATTTCAATGTAAGCTTTCTATACCATCATTATCTTCAAACCGTTAGTGTTTAATGTAAATCTGTGGACATTGTGTTTTGTGTCGTACAAAATGACCCAAACCATTTCACACAATATTGCGAACAAAATACATAAAAAGTACAGCGGTTTGACATTTGTCAAACTGTAATGAGTGTCCTTTATTATTCAGTACACGACGATGGAAAGACACGCAAGATTAGGTTTTCCATCTGCCATAATGAAAGTGGATAATGACGAGTGAACTTTCACACTTATCTCATGAAATCTCAAATCATGTCAGTGCATCATTAATCACAATTAGGGAATAGCAAAATAGCAGTGTTGCTATTTTCTTAGTTATCATATTCTTCATCCATTCATCTGTGATTCTGTGCTATGTCAATATTACATAAATTAATATGACATTATAAGCACTGGGGTCGATTTCACAAAGAGTTAGGACTCGTCTCATCTCGAGTTAAGACGAGTAACTCTTCCTAACTTAGGATTAATCTTAAGGTCTGCATGCTACAGTGCAGGGCTGGGACTCGTCCTAAGTCCCACGATTAGTCTTAAGTTAGGAAGAGTTTTGTGAAATCAACGGTGGACACTTTTGGTAATTGTCAATCACCAGTATTCTCAATTAGTGTATCTCAATAAGCATAAAACCTGTGAATGTTTGGACTCAATTGTCCATTGAAGTTGCAAGCAAAAGAAGGACAGAAAAAAAACACCGTTGTTGCACCAATGTTGATGAACGTTCAGATGCCTAACAAAAGGCTTGGGGCTTAACTCTTTTAATTTTTTTTTCTCTTCCTCAAAAGCTATACGTAACTTAGACGGAGCCGTTTCTCACAATGTGTTACAATTATCCACGGCTCTCCATTGCTCGTTACCAAGTAAGTTGTTATGCTAGCAACTATTTTGAGTAATAACCAATACTTTCCAGTGCCTTTAAGATAATATACGTCGTTTTTGGTTAATCTACTTTGGATATTCTGTGGAAAATGAAAAGTGCTGTTTTTTTTCAATCATAGCTATAAACATCACAATTTGTACTATCAGTGGACATCATAAGCATTCATTAATTTATGTGCTATGTTGTGTTATAACTATAGCAAAACATATTTTATACTTTTTATAATTATGTTTTCGGTTAAAATCTACTTTTGGGATGTTCTGGGGCAAATGATAGTTATGTGTTTGGAGTTTGAGACATTGCATCGTGATGTATTAATGAATATTTGGTTTGCGATAACACAACGCGTTAATCTACTTGCCAGGTAGAGTTTGTTCTTTATAGAACCGACGTTATAAATGTGTTAATACGATTTTGTTTGCAGTCATTGTTGAAATAAACACCAAAAAGGTTTCGATCTGTTTCCATTTCATTGTTTTGAACACTTATTGATATGGTTTGACCCACATTTTAAAAACAGCCAGATAAAAGCATTTCCTTCTGCACGATTTCCTCCGAAAATTATCGAAAATATGATTATTTTTGGCGGTGAACCAAGACAGTTATGAGTGCAGACCATCTGTAAAAATTGTCTCCTTGTTAAGTTGACTTCCAAGCCGGGGAAACTATATTATTTCCACTTATTAAACGTATAAATGTATTCCTTTACTCAAAGCCGCGCCAAACAATGTGAGATATGCCTCTTAATTGTTAATTACACGTTGGTCCACGTGGTATTTCAAACGCTTTTCCACGTGTGTATGATTGATTTCAACTTACGCGCAGTCGTTAAGTACGGAGTTCTTGAAAGGCCACCCGCCTTATTCCAATATTAGCATCCTACACGTATACACGTAGTCATCGACGATACATATACATGAAAAGTTTATGAAACCTTGAAGAAATGCACGTAGTCATTTTTCTCTTTGTTGAAAACTTTGTAAATTTCTCTTTGTACAAGGACATTATTTCCATACCAGTTCCATTCCTTCGATTGAGTGAAACGATTTAACTTCCTATTTCATCTATTCTACTAACTAAAGTTGACTTCAATTAAAGACACTATACACCTTTGGTAATTGTCAAAGACCAATATTCTCACTTGGTGTATCCCAAAATATGCATACAATAACCCATCTGTGCAAAGGTGTAATGAATTGGTCATCGAAGTTGCAAGAGAATAACGAAAGAAGAAAACAAAACTAGGTGCACAGATTTGTGTGCCTTCGGACGCCGAGGTGATTTTATCAGATTCAAACAAATGAGTGAAAATAACCTCTTTCTCAAACACTCTATTACTTCGTTTTCGGAATCGTTTCTAAAAATGTGATATAGCCAACAGCTATATAGTCGTTTGTTACCAAAATAAGTTTTTATGCTAACAATTGTTTTGATCAATTACTTAAAGTGTCCAATGCCTTTCAATTTAGAGTATTGTCTTTTCCATGTATGCAGAAATTGGTAACAGAAACAAACACTCTTATATACACCCATTTACGGAGCAGCAATTACAGATTATTCTCAGTGCATAAAGAACAACAATTTCACTTTCATCCGTTATTACTCATTTCTTATCCAATAGTAAATATAGGTGTGTTTTTCTTAGAATAAACAGAACTTCCTATCGATTGAATAGTCATAATTTAAAGGCAGTGGACACTATTGGTAATTTTTCAAAATAATTATTAGCAGAAAACCTTACTTGTAGGAGCAATGGGGAGAGGTTGATGGTATAAAACATTGTGAGAAACGGCTTCCTATGAAATGACTTAGTTTTCGAGAAAGAAGTAATTTTCCAGGAATTTGATTTCGAGACCTCAAGTTTAGAATTTGAGGTCTCGAAATCAAGCATCTGAAAGCACACAACTTCGTGTGACAAGGGTGTCTTTTCTTTTTATCTCGCAACTCCGACGGCCAATCGAGCTCAAATTTTAACAGGTTTTTTATTTTATGCATAACATGTTAAGATAAACCAAGTGAGAAGACTGGTCTTTGACAATAACCAAAACTAAAGTGTCCAGTGGCTTTAAGGCTTTACTTTTTACTATACGGGAAATTAAATCCGTTGATTTACTCTTTTCTCTGATCATTTATATTGATCAACCGTTTTTAACTTTTAAACAAATACGCCAATATTGCTCTGCACTTGCTCCGGTTATTCTGCACCGGGTAGTACGTGCACTTTAAAGGGACACGTTGTCTGGGATCTGGCGAGGTGGTCTATCACCTTTTTGTAACCGTTTGATGGTTTGAAAGATGTTTAATAAGTAGACGGTTGCACTAATCCACACAAGTTTGGATGTGTTTTGCTTACTATTTTTAGCTTAATGTTTATAATAATTATGTAAAATTCTGTACAGCGTTTTGAGATTTTTGTATGTAAGACGCATTATTAAAAATAAATAAATTACTTAGTTAATAAGTTTGCATGAAATTGCATGGTTTTCCTCTTACTTTCCGAACTAACACGGTTCGCCATGTTGTGGAGTCAAATATCTGACTCTACAAAATGGCATGCCGTATTAAGTTACCATATAAAAAGGTAAACCGTGGGATTTTAAAGCATAGTTGTGTGGATCATTGCATTCTACTTTGTAAACATCTTGTTAACAACACGCTTTTATAACAAACTATTTCAAACGTTTTTCTTAGACGAACTTGCCCAATCCACGGAAACGTGTCCCTTTAATAGCTGTGCAAATCAGTCAATATTCACAATAAACGCCTCAAACAACCTGTCACCAGAGGTCCACTGCATGGGGAGTCCGTTATGACCTTTTCGATCTCAAACGATATGATGGTGTGTGATTGATAGGTTGTCAGGCGCTTGGGACAATCCTCTAGATTTAGATGATTAAATAGTGAATCATGTAAAATATCGACCCCCATTATAGTCTCTTTTAAAGACACTGGACACTATTGTAATTGTCAAAGACTAGCCTTCACAGTTGGTGTATCTCAACATATGCATAAAATAAGTTACCTGTGAAAATTTTAGCTCAATCGGTCATCGAACTTGCGAGATAATAATAAAAGAAAAAACACCCTTGTCACACGAAGTTGTGTGCGTTTAGATGGTTGATTTCGAGACCCCAAGTTCTAAATCTGAGGTCTCGAAATCAAATTAGTGGAAAATTACTTCTTTGTCGAAAACTATGGCACTTCAGAAGGAGCCGTTTCTCACGATGTTTTATACCATCAACCTCTCCCCGTTACTCGTCACCAAAAAAGGTTTTATGCCAATAATTATTTTAAGTAATTTCCAATAAGTGTCCACTGCCTTTAAAGGCACTGGGCACATACGGTAATTTGTCAAAGACCAGTATTCCCACTTGGCAAGCTTGTCACTTTGTGTTTCTCAACATATGCATAAAAAACAGATCTGTGGAAGTTTTGACTCATTTAATCATCGAAGTTGCAAAAGATTTGTGAGATAAAACACCATTGTTGCACACATGTTGTGTGCTTTATTTCACATGCATTCCGCAACCGTTAGGGCAAAAAATAACTGTTTATTTGTTTTCACTTCATTGTCATTTTCTTCGGTTGTCGTCCAATAGTTTTATTTTCTTAAAGCCATTATACACTTTCGGGACAGAACAAAAATAAAAGTTCACGGATTTACAAGTAACTTACAGGGTTTACAGAAGGTAATGGTGAAAGACTTCTCTTGAATATTATTCCATGAAATGCTTTACTTTTTGAGAAAACATTAAAACAATTGTCAATTCTCGATATCGAGATTTACGAATTTATTTTAAACACATGTCATGACACGGCGAAATGTGCGGAAATAGGGGTAGGTTTTCCAATTATTTTCTCCCGACCCCGATGACCGATTGAGCCTAAATTTTCACAGGTTTATTTTATATATAAGTTGTGATACACGAAGTGTGGGCCTTTGGACAATACTGTTAACCGAAAGTGTCCAATGGCTTTAATATATCTTAACTCATTTTTTAAAAGAAAAAAAAAAACAAGTTTATTGCTGAGTCCTTTTTGTTGATTGTGTTTAACTCGTCTTGTTAACATTTCAAACTACGAGGCGATTTGCAATGAGGTGTTGTGCAATTAGTTTGGATGTACTCTGATAACAAGAATTTCACCGATTCAATTGTGTTTTCAGCGTGATTGTCCTGTTATTTGTGGGGGATTGTTCATTGATTTTTGTTTGTGATCATTTTAGGAATTTCATCAATGTTTTCCGCTGGTTTACGGAACGTAGAATGGGCGCACGGTAAATCAATACAAATAAAATAATCATTATTTGTTGTGTTTTATTCAAGTTAAATCTTTCGAACAGTTCGTCTGAAAATTAACTGCGGTTGGGTGATAACAACACAAAGGGAACTCCGGAATGCATAGAGAAGATTCAATCCCTTTTCATGGTTCCTTCCTCTTCTCCCTAAATTTATAGAATTATTCCGGCCCCGACTCTCGAAATTCAATTTAAGGAAAGAAAGAACAGGTAGGCTTACTAGCCATGTCTTACAGTGCAGTCATCATGCTTGCCGGATCATGCGCACGGAAACATCACATACGATCGCCACAATTTGCTCCCCCCCTAAAGCGCCACCTATTGACTATTATAATAAACGTAGGGGCACTTTTGGTTAAAAGTGCATCGAAGCCACTGAAAGAGCCAGTGGCTGTATCGAACATCACCGAAATAAAAATGCACAACACTGTTAACCTATATACGTTAGCAACAAACAGAGATGCGTTGGCCAACGGTGCCAATGCATATTACATTGGCACAAATAAATTGAAATTCAAAAACGCCGACAGCGTTTTCTTTTTATGACGGTGTTTATTTGCAGAAAATAAATATTATTGCCAAGGCTGCTGGAAAAAGCTAACTAAATCACGGCCTGAATTTTCGAGCAGACCACGCTCCATTACTCATAAAAAGAGATAGGGAATGGAGAGGTGGAAAGATTGTTATCCAGGGTTCCTGGCAAACCACATCAGATTTTGTCATACAGTTTAATTGAATCACAGAGACATACATTATCTAATAATAATCTAACAATATGCCGTCGCTGTGTTTCTGCAGCAGACTTTATAACGGAATTACGCCATTAAAATGAAAGCGGTGAAATTATGCAAATTATTTGATTTACGGGCTGGCTATAAACACTACCTTGGGTTGTAGTATTTGATATTGAAAAATAATATATACACAACCACAGGTCTGGTTTTTAGGAAGAGTTTTCAGAACATAATGTATACAGTCGGCCCTAGGCATACGAACATACGCTCTCTCTTCATCAACACAATTGAGCTCAGGCCTTTTACTTCACGGGGATAATAGAGGCGATTGCCTCCATGCCCCTGTTCATTGCCTCGGAGCCATTGACATTATACAGTATACATTTACAATTTCCTCGTAGACAACTATTGCCCTTTACCAAGGAGAAAATGCCTTGGTGCCCTTGCACTTTCAAAAACGAAGCACACTAGCCTGTGAGATGGATTTAAAAAATGCAATGACCCAATTATTGTGGCATCGAGTGCTGGTATACTTACGAGGTCAGAATGGTAATTGTTCAACATTGCCATGGGCACTATGTGAGTTTTTGTTTAATGAGAGGTTGCCTTACATCACAAGGCCATGGGCGGCCATTTCAAGGTGAGAGATTAAATGCACTGCACACTATTGGTTAAAGACACTGGACACTATTGGTTTTCATAACTTACTTGGTAATGAGCAATGGATAGCTGTTGATAGTTTAAAACAAGGTAGGAAACGGATGTCTCTGAAACGTAGTAGCTTTTGAGAAAGAGGTACTTTCTCACTCAAGCTAACAATGATACTTCAGACCTGAAGCCATTCTCATTAAGCATCTGAAAGTACAACAATTTGTGAAACACCTAAAGCCATTCAGTATGCATCTGAAAGTACAACAATTTGTGAAACAACGGTGTTTTATCTTTCATCAATCTGTTGCAACTTCGATGACCAATTGATCAAATTTACACAGATTTGTTATTTTGTGCATAATGTTGGAATACACCAAGTGAGAAGACTGGTCTTTGACAATAAGGCACCCAGTACCTATAACTGGTAATATCGACACAAATTAAAGTCATTATACACTTTCGGAACAGAACAAAAGCAATAGAAGTTTACAGATTTACAAATAACTTACAGGGTTTACAGAAGGTCATGGTGAAAGACTTCTCTTGAAATATTGTTCCATGAAATGCTTTACTTTTTGAGAAAACACTAAAACAACTATCAATTCTCGTTGTCGAGAATGACGGATTTCTTTTAAACACATGTCATGACACGGCGAAACGTGCGGAAACAAGGGTGGGTTTTCCCGTTATTTTCTCCCGACTCCGATGACCGATTGAGCCTAAATTTTCACAGGTTTGTTATTTTACATAATAGGTTGTGATACACGAAGTGTGGGCCTTTGGACAATACTGTTTAGAGAAAGTGTCCACTGGCTTTAACTGTCACTAGAGGCATGTTGCCATCCATTAGGGCTCCCTGAAACAGGGATACCCCATTCACAGTCATGCACGGGTATCATGCTTTCAAACATTATGTTTTTATACTTGTAAGATCAAAACTGACCGTTCCAACCCTTTTCTCAAAAACATTAAAATTTCAGTCAATTATTTCAGGAGACCTTTTTTTTCATCATGTCTGCCAATCTTACTGGGGAAGTAACGTGAAAATGTGTGAAAGCTATTTTCTATCTTACTAATGTTGAACACACTTGAAATCGCTCAATGAATAAACGTACAGTTAATACATATTTTAACAAATGTAACACATGTAGCCTGGGAACAAAATCCACTGAATTAATTGAAAGTAACAATGCATCAAACAGATACGGATATTAAAATGTTTCCTCACAAAAGTGTGTCGCAGAAGACCAACGTGATCGTATTGCTTTGTTCTTCTGCCCTTGGGTTTGCAAGTGTATGTCTCAGCTTAAAGTAACACGTTGCCTTGGATCGGACGAGCTGGTCTAAAAAAGTGTTTGTAACCATTTTTTATTAAATAAAATGCATATGGTTGGAGAGACGTTTTAAAAGTAGAATACAATGATCCACACAAGTTTGCCTCGAAATTGCGTGGTTTTCCTTTTACTGTGCGAACTAACATGGTCGACCATTAATTATGGGAGTCAAAAATTTGACTCCCATAAATGGCCGACCGTGTTAGTCGACGTGGTAAAAGGAAAACCGTGCAAGTTCGAGGCATGTTTGTGTAGATCATTGTATTCTACTTTTACATCTTTCTACCCATATGTATTTAAAAAAAAAACGGTTACAAACGCTTTCCAAGGACCAACTCGACCGATCCAAAGGCAACGTGTTCCTTTAACGTGAAATTAACAGTGCCGACATCAGATAGCTACGAGATTCTTTATGCTAATCATTTCAAGAATTGTACAAACTATACTATATAAAACAAGGTAAAGTGGTACAATATGCAGCAAATCAAACCAGGAACACCGGGGTGAACCGCTTCTCTTTTTGATAAGTGCACTGAATTCTTTTACGCGCGTTACACCAAACACCGGGATGTGGCAAGTGTTCAGTGGCCTGAAGTTTCTACCCTGCATATTTTTTCTCTGATTCTAAATCGAAGACCAGCCTTCGAGAAAGCTGACAGGGTCGAAAAGTCAGGACTCTAGCTATACGTTTTGCATAATAAAAGAAAACCGAAAGCTGGTGACAGCATTTCTGGAAGCAGTCCCAAATTTTGATTATGTTTGGAATAATCTACAACGAGTGTTACTTCATTCAGTTTGCGATGGCATTCCGTCCACGATCCGACATCGTGAAATCCATTTCTCGATCACACGCAAATTATTCCGGGAAAAAAGTGGGATTATTAGTAATTCACTAAACGCAACACTCTGGCGCCAACGTCATAATATTCTGGAGTTCAGGCCCTTGTTTTGATGACCGATAGTCAATATATAACACGCGTCAAAATGACATGCAATGATTGTGTGATTGTCTTTACACTTGCAGACTCACGCCAACATGATCCCGTAATGTATTTTTTAATATTTATAATCCCAAAATAAATCCATGCTAACCAATACAAGTGAAAATGACCATGCCTAAAAGCAATTTGAGATATGTTGCAGACAATACTATTAAATATTTGGGATTTGGTAAACAATGTCTGTATTAGTGTATATTATACCGAAACAAAACAGTGCAACCCTATAGTGTCAACCATACCTAAAAAATGCTAAAAGTTTGCAAGGAACATTTTCCTGTAGACGAGCTGCGTTTACTATTCGAAACGTCGAGAACACACCGGATTTTTCCCCCGCAAGTTAACTACCTATAGGCCTACATATAGTTAATTCTAACTTACAAAATCACTCGCTAATCTTTGTTTGCCAAAATCTAAATGCGGCTCCCCAAACTCCAACTTAAAATCCACCAGCCACATAAATTTGAGTTTTTCTTTCAATATTCTCTTGCAACTTCGACAATCAATCGAGTTTTTCCACAGACTTATTATTTGATGCTAATGTTGAGATACAGCAAGTGAGAATACAGGTCTGTAAGCCACTATTAGTTATGGAATTTTTTTGGCAGCTCGAAAAACCCTTTTGTAAACAACAGTCAATCAATAAAATACGTAAAATATGACACCCCCACACACTCTATGTTAATGTGACCAGTTATCAAGTTACACGAAAAGGAGTTGTGCGTTGATGGCAAGTAGGCCTACATGGAGTTCAACCTCTGATTCATGCGTACTCGACCCCGCATCCGAAGTTATAGAGTGATGTAGAGGTTAAACATCAAGTGCAAATTAAATCTAGCCTTTTCGCGTAGTTAAAGGCACTGGACACTATTGGTAATTACTAAAAATAATTGAGATAAGAGTATCCGAGTATAATTACTAAGTAGGATTTGAAACTTTGCATGGTGGAAATACGATACAGAAAGGTTTGCGGTAACTCCTTGTAGTGACTATCTCTAATGAGTTGGGGTGGTTCTGAAAAGAACCGTTGGTTTAAACTCGACGTTTCGATCAGTATGCTCTGATCGTCTTCGAGAAGACAACCAGAGCATACTGATCAAAACGTGAAGACGATCAGAGCATACTGATCGAAAACCTTTGTGTTACCGCAAACCTTTCTATATAATATATTATAATTTTCTAGCTTATCCCTCATTGCAGATCAGGGTAAACGATTTGCATCAAGTGGTATATGGACGTAATTTTTCTTCAATGCTTACTAATTTTCATATCTTCTAAAAGACTTCTTGTTTTGAATGCACTGATCGTTATTTGTAATTACTCAAAACAATTGCAAGCCTTAAAGGAACACGTTGCCTTGGATCGGACGAGTTGGTCAAAACAAAAGCGTTTGTAACCGTTTTGTATATAATGCATATGGTTGGAAAGACGTTTTAAAAGTAGAATACAATGATCCACACAAGTTTGCCTCGAAATTGTGTGGTTTTCCTTCTACTGTGAGAACTAACACGGTCGGCCATTTATGGGAGTCAAAATTTTGACCCCCATAAATGGCCGACGTGTTAGTCGACGAGGTAAAAGGAAAACCACGCAATTTCGAGGCATGTTTGTGTGGATCATTGTATTCTACTTTTACAACATCTTTCTACCCATATGCATTTTATAAAAAACGGTTACAAACGCTTTTCAAAGACCAACTCGACCGATCCAAGGCAACGTGTTCCTTTAACAATTACTTGGTAACGAACAACGGGGAGCTGTGTTCTGAAGTAACGTATGTTTTGAGAAATTTAAGTAATTTCTCACTCAAATGTTTAAATACTTCAGGTCGAAGCCTTTTACTATAGGTATCATCTGAAAGCACACAGATTTGTGCAACGAGTGTGATTTTCTTTCACTGTTCTCTTGCAATTTTGAAGACAAATGAGTAAAATTTCTCACAGATTTGTTATTGAATGTATTTGTTATAGGATACACCATACAGAAAGGACGGACACACCAAGGGATACTGATCTGTGACAGCAACACAGGTGTCCATGTATCTTTAAACCTCAGGTGCAAATTAAATCTCGCCTTTTCGTGAAACTAAACGAATGACGACAACCCCGAGGGAGAATTCAGAGTGCTAGAAGGTGTGTATCTCGTACGTGTAGGGCAAGTCGTGCATATTCTTGATTTCATTCTGGTGACCCTCCGTGTTACAGCTAAATAACAATTAGATTATCTACAAACTGCAACTGGACCAAACACAGTTACAACGAAAGTTACAACGAAACTTTTGGACGGGGTGACATTGTCTGTATGTAACTGAAACAAATAATTATAATGTTGACGATGTTTACAAAAGAGCCACAGAACCTTGACTTCCTGAAGACAGGATTTGTACACAGCCTATAATGGAAGAAATCATAATATCTTATATTTTATGGAGATTGCACTGTCCAATTCTTATCAACTTTTGATATGATGAAAGGGGGCCACATCTCAAAACTTGTCCAGCTTTTACTTTCATAACTCATGGATTTATGTTGAAATTATGACACAACATGTAAACCTTCCCATATGACCTGTGCAGTATTGTGCCTGCCAGAATACTCAAAGAATGTACCAGCTCACACTTATTGTAAACAAAGTTCACATGGTCTATATAAACTTAAAATACACAGTAAAGCTAATCAATGCTACATTGTACTTCTGGTAGTTTTAAGTTATAAAAGTCCATATCCTAGTTTGAGGAGGGGCATGCTGGGGTATGGGCCTCTAGTGGGTGTGGCACTTGCCACCCCACCCCACTGCAAATGACTATTTGGTGTAAAACATACATACACAAACAGTAACATAACTCAACGTTGAGAATACAATGATGTAATTTACGAGGGAGGACCATTTATCTCAAGTCTGCTTCGGACAACCCAGCCAAGACTGAAATCAAATATAGTACTATGGTCAAGCTACTGCAATGCTCCTATATAACTACTACACATCCCCAAAACAACTACCCCACACCATACAATAATTATATAACATTATAGCTTTTGCACATGTTCAGCATCTGTACGTACCTATAGTAGCAGACAACTTAATCAATACATGCATGTGAAAATAGATTTAATATATTGACGCTGTCTATTGAGAACTGCCCTGTGTACGCCATGTGTGCGTTTACTGGTATTGATTTGTACGTGTTATTTACACATGGTTATAATTCAAATGTGTCACATGTACACAACTGGAATAAAAGTGCAATGCACTTTCCGAGAAAACCAGGTATGCCAAGTTGCTGAGTCATAAGTATAGGAAGTACAGAAACACATGTTGCAAGAGACCACCCCCCCCCCAAAAAAAAACAAAAAACAAAAAAAACAAAGAACAAGTTTGGTTGCGCCTCCCTCTTTTCACCATGATAACACACGTACAAATCAATGCTAAATCATTTTGAAAATGATATAGCTCTCTACAAATTTTGCCTGCAGGAACGCCAGGCAGAGTGACTCTTTTGTGACATCTCTATATTTTCATCAGATATTTGTGCGTGGTTTACGTTCTTTGCAATACCTAACAAACAATCAATCAGTTGTCACTCAAATGATTTCTGAATTGAAACAAGTTCATTTATTTTTACTGAACATTTCCATAAGTAGCCCATTCCAACAGGCATGCAGCGTAGCGTTTTACCGTTATTACTGTTAATGGGTCGTCAACACATTATTTTCAGGAATGATTTAATATGTTATCCAGATGTAGCTCATCAAGAAACAGGATACGATTGACAATATCAACATTTAAAAAGCTCAATAAAAGTGAAAACTCAAAAGCCTCTGAAATTAGTACCCTCACACGTAACTTGGGTGCTGAACTGATACCTTCTCCATGGAGGTATCGACAGTGTGGACGGCACACACACAACCTACACCAGCTTTATAAAATGGGTGTTTACCACACCAAAACAAACATTGAAAACTATTGTGGCTCACTCAAACCTTGAAAATTTAACGTTTGAAGAGCTCAATAAAAGAGATAACTCAAAACCGCCCGAACGTAGATAGCTTCATCACAAAACATGGGTGCTAAAATGATACTTTATCCGTGGAGGTATGCTTTACTGACAGTGTCTGAACGGCACACAAATAACGTACATCCTCTTTAATAGGTGGTCGTCACCTCCCAAAACAAACATTTAAAGATGTCGTCACCTCCCAAAACAAACATTTAACGATGAAAACTATTCAAACCTTTGGCTACCAAAACCTTGAAAATTTCAACATTTAAAAAGATCAACAAAAGTAAAATTTCAAGACCCTCTGAACGTAGCATCACCTTCATTACAAAGCTTTGGTATTCAAGTCATACTTTATCCATGGAGGTGTGCTTTTTCGACAGTGTCTGAACAGCACTCCAATAGAATACACCAACTCAATAAAGAGTGGTCGTCACCCCCCCCCCCCAAAAAAAAAAAAAAAAAAAAAAAAAAAAAAAAACGTGCGATGCTGAAAAATATTGCGGCTCTCTCAAACCCTTGGGTGGATTACTAGTCCTAACTTAGGACTAGTTGTACGTTTTTGATATCTCTAAGGACTAAGTTAGGACTAGTCCTAACTGTTTGTGGAATCGACCCCTGAAAACTTACCATTGTTAGGTATTCCAAGTTTTTCCTCCAGGCACACTGACACACGATACTCAGAGTTAATCCCAGAAGTAACTGTCCACTTCAATACGCTGTACACTTATAAGCCACAGTAAAACAAATCCAACACCCGAGGCACTTCGCTCACTCTTTCAGTGGCATCTCGTAAAATAGTGCCCTTGTCAGAGCCAACGCCTTTAACCATGTGACCACAAGAACAAGGCACATTCAAAGACAAATCTAGTGAAGATGAGTCTCTCAACCTTGCCAAGTTTTAGCGGTCGTTGCAAACAGCCCACTGAGAGCCACTCACTGCTACATACTGATCGTGGCTGGGCAACCGGCTAGGTATCGCAACATCGCACACGGACAGCGTTTTCATTCGCAGGCCAGAGACTTGACGGTGAAATCTTCCCATTGGCTGACACCTTCACAACGCGCGCCATAAAGACCCCCCTACCTCAGGAGGCGTTTTAATAGATTAGTATTGATTTTGTTCTTGTGCCCTGACAGGGTGATTTGGTTTGTACGACGGTAGGGTATAGACTACATCTAACCTGTCGATCTATGTCTATACAGAGAAGGGACTGGAAAGGGGGTGGCAGCATCGTTAGCCCGGTTGCTATGAACGCCTTCATGTTGGCATTGAGTTCTCCAAAGAGGAATAGTTCTTAAAGGCAGCGGACACTATTGGTAATTACTCAAAATAATTATTGGCATACAACCTTACTAAGTAACGAGTAATGGGGAGAGGTTGGTAGTATAACACATTGTGAGAAACGGCTCACTCTGAAGAAACGTAGTTCCAAAAAGAAGCTTTTTTTCCACAAATATTTCGAGACCTCAGATTTAGAACCTGATGTCTCGAAATCAAACATCTGAAAGCACATAACTTTGAGTGACAAGGGTGTATTTTCTTAAATTATTATCTCGCAACAGTAAGAAGACTGGTCTAAAACTACCGATAGTGTCCAGTGCCTTTAACCTGTTAAAGATGCATTTCAAAGTGTGATAGCTTTCCGGTATCTCGCTGAACATCTCGAGCGGGTATCTTCACGAAGGAAAAATAATCCGCAAGTGAAATTCCCAAGAGAAACAGTTCATGCATTACAAACATTACCCATAATGATTTTTTGGGGTTTAAATATCTTACTGTAAACCATATTCCTTTACGAGAGAATATTTGTAACCCGCTCTGTGAAAATGAGTCACATGTAGGCAATTTCAAGAATTCAGTTTTATGCATGGGTGGAAAGAACACATCAGCAGCAGTATTTTGGTATATGTCTAAGCTTTGTGTATCGCGTTGCTGAGTTACTCCCGTTTGAAATTAGCCACTACACCATTTTTTGTGAAAAACGAATTACAAGTAAAATGATATTTTAAACTACTATTTCGTGCAAAAGGATAAAAATTAGACATAAGTGTGACCACAAAACTGTTGTATTCATAGCTTTATTGCCTAAAAGTAAGTGTTCTAAAGGTTAACCATGCAACTATAGATTTTTTTTTAATACATTTTCCACAGTAAACTGTCCATACCTTAATAATGCATTGGGCGACATTTGGCTCATTTTCACAGAGTGGGTCACATTTTTTCAACGATTTCGAAACTTTCAACTCAGCAGACTAAATAAAGTCGCTGAAGCTGCACACTGTAAACATCGAAAGAAGATAGAAAAACAATCCAACTTCTTTATCGCGGTTAACTGAGTGCTATTTACAGATGAGTCTTGTAGATTTCGAAACTTTTACTCAACAGACTAAATCAAGTCATGTAGTCAATATAGAATTTGTTTTAATGTGAACACTTCTTTATTGCGGTTAACTGAACACTATTTAAACATGAGAGTCTTTGTAGCTAGAGTTGGATTAGATTTCGTGAATTAAGGCGCCCTGTCAAATCAAACCGACTGGAATATAACTCCAAGAGTGAACAGTTTTGTTGGCATTACGGAGAGGGTTTGTTAACACCGTTTCGCTGTAAGATTCCACACCCTAGAAAAGTCCAACGAAACAGGCCTGCTGGAAAGGTTGATGTCGAAAGGCAGTAGAAGGGAACAGGACGGGAAACTGATGTTATTGAAAAGTGCTAACTCAATTTAGTGGAGGATACACCAAATACAAAGGGAATGATAACACATGCAGGGAGAGATGTAGCGTGTGGAGAAAGGAAATGAAGAAGAACAAAGAAAGAAAGACAGCAACAAGACGAAACAAACATGTTTAAAGGCACAAGACCCCTTTGGAAATTGTCAAAGACCAGTCTTCTCACTTGGTGTATTTGAACCTGTGAACATTTGAACTCATTTGGTCATCGAAGTTGTGAGATAATAATGGAAACAAAACACTTGCCACAAGAAGTTATGTGCTTTCAGGTGCTTGAATTCGAGACCTCAACATCAAATTCTGTGGTCCCGAAATCAAATTCAATCATTTTAGTGAGAAATAACTTCTGTGTCGAAAATTATTTTAAGCAACTACCAATAGTGTACAGTGCCTTTAAATTATTCGTGTAAACAAGTGGGTAAACAACTTACGCTTTGTTCAAAACAATTACTCAAAAAAAATATTTTATTGTCCAGAAACATGTACTCTGATGTTTGAAGAAAAATTATTTTATTGTTCAGAAACATATTATAATCTGATGTTTGAAGACACAAATCTATTTCCAGGTGACTTTAATTATATTTTTTTGATTCTCTTCACCCAGGGGGTATAACTGGGTGCCTGCGAGGGTAGAGGTTGATATTGTGAATGAAAAAGCCTTTGGAGCGATATAAACTTACTGTTGCCCAGGTTGTGTACTGAGATACATTAAAAGGGATGTTATGGGCCCTAATGTAAAGCGCATTGATACAGTTACTGTAAAATGCGCTATACAATAATTGGTTATTATTGTTATAATTATTTATTATTTAACACTGATATTATAATAGGTATATCGATGGACAGCCTGCTGCCCGAAGATGTCAAATTTAATGATGTAACAAACACTGTTCCTTCCCTCACTACGCCCGAAGGATGGAATATAAACAACTTAAGCAATAACATTCACGAGTTGGCCATCTCTTCGGCAGAGTCTCAAATTGTGTCTTAAAGATGTCTGCATTTCACTCGTGTTTATTTAGTATAAACCGGAATAACCGGAATGTGAAAGCTAAGGGTGAAAGTTGCCTTGAATTCGAGACCTCCGCTGAGGTCTCCAATTCAATTCAAATCTTTCAGTTAGAAATTACTTATTTTTCAAAAACTACCTTACTTCAGAAGGAGCCGTTTCTCACAATGTTATCAACAGCTCACCATCGCTCTTCACCAAGTTATGCATACAATCATTGTGTGTAATTACCAGCGGTGCCCTTAATACCTTTTCGCTTCGTTAAATTTTTGTATTTGTATATCTTTATATATAGCTGAATGGCACTCTATTCGAGGGCACTTACATTCTCATGACCAACATCTCCAAGGACTTCATTATACGAGAAGCTCGAACATGAAACCTTCACAGCACAAAGTGTCAGTTGACGATATAACGGTAAAACGTTTTCCAGGCCAAAAGTATTGTTGATGTTTGTCTGGTTTGTGTTATGTTTGCTAATATGTATACGAGCAAAAATAGGGCCCCTGCACGGATGACGTCACGTTTTGTTTGATTCTTTCCTTAAAGAGTGTTGAAACTGTGCAATGAATTCCGGACAGTTGTGCATGTTTTCCTTTAGTCCGCAAAATTAATGTGTTGTTGCTGTTTTTTCTGGCTTTTTTTTATGTTAGCTTCTGCGAAGAAGCTGTATACGTGCAAAAAGGCCCCATGTACGGGTGACGTCACGTTTTGTTTACTACTTTACTTTAGTGCTGAAACTGTGTAGTGCAAACGTATGTGCAGATTTTCCGTTCGTCCGCAAATGTGTCGCTGTTTGGTTGGCTTGTTTAAGGTTTGCTTCAGTGATCAATATGCGTACGTGCATATAAAGACCCCTGTACTGATGACGTCACAATTTGTTTACTACTTTGCTGAAGTGTTCAACTGTGCATTTCATTCCGGACAGTTGTGCAGGTTTTCCTTTAGTCCGCAAATGTGTTGTTGCTGTTTTATACGAAGGCGATTTACACGTATGCATAAAAGGCCCCTGTACTGATGACGTCACGGATTGTTTACTATTCTTTGCCTAAGTTCTGTCATAGACTGGTCCCCTCTTTAGTGCGCAATGATTCCGCAAGGATAGTTGCAGGTTGGCGTTTTGTGCACAGACATGTACGTCGGTTCTTACTGCGAATCTTCAGGACCAAGAAAGTCATGCGAGTTGATGCGAGGTTTAGAAAGGTGATGATAAACGTGGGCTCAACATCAGATTTCTGGCGTAATTCACGAACATCAACGTGTGACGTCAGATGTTAAGGCTAAAGGAATTATGCATCACCGGCACCCCGCAGTTGTGCAGGTTTTCCAGTTTAGTATGCAAAGTAGTAAACAAGCTGTGACGTCATCGGTACCAAGGTTTATTTCACAGCTTAAGACAATCCGGGAAAATAGCCGATGTGTTAAAGTGATGATGTCAAACAAAAAGGAGTACATCTTAATGTAAATGCCACAGTGTCAACCAGAGTAATAAGTCTTTCTTTTGGATGAATGCATAATACCTTTAAAGTGTTTTGACGCCTTATGTGGGGCAATTTCCTGGCTATGACGCGAATCTACTCACTGTAAATGGCGATGTTAGTTAATCCAATTAACATGTTTAAGTTTTTAAGAAAAACAACAGGTACAAATCACATAGCAACGTTTTCAGAAGAGTCACATGAGTCTATTGTACATGCTTAAAAAACTTCCGTCTAGGGAGACGAACATTTTCCCTAATTGTTTTACTCGTTTCTCAAAAACTAAATCACCTCAAGTAAAACTTTAAGGGAAGCTTTCTACCATAGCTATTTTTAAACTGTGTAGTTTCATGTTTGTGTTATGTGTCGTACTTAAAATAGGACTGTACCAAAACCCCCAAAGAATAAACTATACTTATATAGTAAATCTTACGGGTAAAACCATGTAATATTTCTCTTTTGAGGGAGTGTTGGCTCTGAAAATAGCTGGTTTGATCTCTACGTTTCGAACAGAATACTCTGCTCGTTCTCAGGAGAAACAATAAATCAAAACTCAAAAACCCTTTAAGTTAGACCTAACATGTCCTGAAGCTTTATTTTGTTCCCTAGCTGCATTCGCTTCGGGGATATTGCAACCAGAGATTGGACCACCGTAATTGATACTGTATATTCTCACGCCGATCTCGCTTTTCCGTTAACAACTTCCAATGCAACGTATCGCTGTATCGCTCTATCGCTGCGGGAGAATTGGTAACAAAACCTGGTTTGAAAACTCGGAATCGCGGCAATAGTTAGACTTATGACTCAAGTCCCAGGCCCAATTTCATGGCTCTGCTTACTGTAAGCACGGAATCGGCGCTTACGGAAGCAGGAAATTCTGTGCTTACGGCAAGCGTATTTCACGGGTTAGCGGCGAATTTGGGCTTCTGCGCGTGCGTACTCCACTTTACTTGGCATTCTACTCTTACAAGGCTAGCGCAGAAAGTCGGCGCTTGCGCGTAAGCGGGGAATCGCGATCGTAAGCGCAGAATTCGGCGGTAAGCAGGGCCATGAAATTGGGCCCTAATCTCGTGCCATTGCCAGAAAACTATTATTTGTGACGCTCTGCATTCCCAAACCGGTTCCGCACGCGAGACCACATTTTGACGGCAAGCCCGCACTGCTATACTATGCTTAGGGACCTCTCACGCGAGAACGGGACTTGAATCAAGTCTATGGCATAGTGTGCCCGAATACGAATTACATGAAGGGATATAAATAGATTCTTGAATGTTCATGAGGGCGTGTTTCGTTCCTCTGACAATTGATGTATGGGTACATCAATTTCCAACTACTCATGTGGCACTATGAATCACGGGACTTTCTTTTACTTTTTTTTACTTTTCTTTATGATCAGTCCAAATATTCAGATGAGTCAGCTATATTCGAAGCGGGAACTTAAAGGGGGTGTTTTAAAAGCGGTTTAGGCGAACTCGGCGAAAAACGGGTCAAGTATGCAGACGATTTAAATAACAAAAGAAATTAGCATAATCGATAATAACGAAATTACTATTATTTTGAAGTGTTTAAAATTATAGGTTAACAATATTTATACAAATTTTAATTAGCCGGGAGTCTACAGTATACAGTTATTTTCTCATTTTTAGAGGGCAATGAGGGCACCAAGTCATTTTTCCTAATGGTAAAGGAGCATTTCAAGGGCACCGGAGCAATGACCTGTGGCATAGAGGCGATCGCCTTTGATGCTTCCGTGAGGTAGCGGGCCGTCCCTGGATAATTAGTCTTAATTCCGCTTGGGAAGGCTAGCAGTGGTACACAATAATTAGATTTTCACTAGTCTCCATACGAGTCAGTTATCCCCGTACATCTTAAATTGTCTCAGGCGATTCTGCAAATCAAGCTCACTGCCGCGTCTTGATTTTAGTAATTCCAGCTTATTCCGACCAGAATGGCCGTGCCTAGTCCATTAATCTGGCGGATTGATATTCTGCAGGACGGCGAGGTGGGGTCACCCAAGCGCGTCAAAATCCCGATTTATTTATAATTCACGCATTGACACCTCCACTGCGAAACATTATCGGTAGAGTATTACACGGCAGAACTTCTCTTGCCCGGATTATAAGCGGGAAAAAAAGAGGAGAGTATTGTGGCTCTACTCTGTCAATCTTGAAAGGTAAAACATATTCAATTCCTTTTTAAGATGCCTGTGATACTCAAGTCCCACTCGAATAAAACCACGTGCGAAATTTGTTTCATCAATCGCCGCATGCATTTGGCGCCATTTTTCAATAGACCGTTTTCTACAGTCGCGCAGTGTTCCTTTGTAATCCACACACATGGCCAGGGATGTGGGGAATTTGATTGGAATTGTATGCAGTGTTGCAACTCCCAAACGGGTATGCTGGGACTGAATTTTGATCAGACGAGGTTAACTGAATTGCACGATCGACGTCACAAGAAAAGAGTGAAATCTAGAAGAGGGGAGGCATTCCGTAGAGCCTATTTGAGTGTGCGTCGTGGTTAAAGGCAGTGGACACTATTGGTAATTTCTCAAAATCATTATTAGCATACAACCTTACTCGGTAACGAGTAATGGGGAGAGGTTGACAGTATAAAACATTGAGAGAAACGGCTCCCTTTGAAGTGACATAGTTGTCGAGAAAGAAGTTATTTTCCACGAATTTGATTTCGAGACCTCAAGTTTAGAATTTGAGGTCTCGAAATCAAGCATCTAAAAGGACACAACTTCGTGTGACAAGGTTGTTTTTTCTTTCATAGTTACTTCGCAACTCCGACGACCAATCGAGCTCAAATTTTCATAGGTTTGTTATTTCATGCATAATATGTTGATATACACCAAGTGAGAAGACTGGTCTTTGACAATTACCAATAGTGTCCACCGTCTTTAACCATGTGGACTATTTTGACTCGAACCCATGCCGGTCAACCATTAGTTGCCTGATGTGGTTGACCATTTGGAACCAGGCATGGGACCAAGGGTGTCTTGCCTGCGATGACTGAGGATGCCTTCATTTCGAAGCAGTCTATATCAAACGAGAACATTATCGTCTTCTTCTGGCATTTAATATGTAAGATCAGAGAAGAGTTAAACGCAAAATGCCGACACCGTGTATTAAATGCACAGGACGCTATTGGTAATTACTCAAAACAATTGTTGGCATAATATAATATTGTATTTGATTACGAGCAATGGAGAGCTGTTGTAGTATAAAACATTGTGAGAATGGGCTTTCTCTGAAAAGTTGTTTTTGAGAATAACTAAATTCTCCTTCAAACTTATATTAATCGACCTCAGGCCTGAAGTTTTTTTTTATGCATCTGAAAACACACAAATTTGTGCAACAATGTTTTGTTTTGTTTGTCAATATTCTCTAACTTCGATAACCAATTGAGTCAAAAAGATCTGTGATATTATGCATTTATTGGAATACACCAAGTAAGAATATACTGGTCTTTGAAAATTACTAAAAGGTAACCAGTTCCTTTAAATTGTGTAGCAGCACGTCTTGCCTGCTAAAGATGTCAAGGATGCTGTCTTGTCGGAGCAGTCTAAATCAAACGAGAGCATCTCGTCTCTTTCTGACCTTATGTTAGTTAAGTATTGCGAGAGTTAATAGAAGGTCAGAGTGTCGACACCGTGTCTCAAAGACACTGCAGCCGATTTCACGATACGCTAGGATTAATCCCATCTAGATTGAAAGACAGTGGACACTATTGGTAATTGTTAAAGACAAGTCTTCTCACTTGGTGTATCTCAACATATGCATAAAATAACAAACCTGTGAAAACTTGAGCTCAATTGGTCATCGAAGTTGCGAGATAATAATGAAAGAAAAAACACCCTTGTCACACGAAGTTGTGTGTGTTTAGATGGTTGATTTCGAGACCTCAAGTTCTAAATCTGAGGTATCGAAATCAATTTCGTGGAAAATTACTTCTTTCTCAAAAAATGTGTCACTTCAGAGGGAGCCGTTTCTCACAATGTTTTATTCTACCAACCTCTCCCCATTACTCGTCACCAATTAAGGTTTTATATGCTAATGATTATTTTGAGAAATTATCAATAGTGTCCACTGCCTTTAATACGAGTAACTCCTCCTAACTTAGGATGGGTTCAATGCGTCCTACGTCTTTGGATTCGGAACTTTACTTGTCCCAAGTCCTAAGATTAATCCTACGTTATGAAGAGTTTGGTAAAATCGACGGCTGGACACGTTTGGATAATGTCGAATACCAGTATTTTCACTTGGTGTATCCCAACGTAAATTATGCATCTACAAAAACAAACCTTTGGAATTCTGGACTCAATTGGTCATCGAAGTTGCACGAAAATAATGAAAGAAAAACCCCCTTCGTTCATCACAAAATTGTGTGTGCTTTTAGATGCATACTAATTTGCTATGTTAATAAACATGTTCAGTTATTACCAAACTCATCAGTTATTACCAAACGTGTGCAGTGCCTTAAAAGTGTACGTTCATTTAATGTTTTGCCTTTTCATGGCAAAACCTTCAAAAGAGTAATGGGCACACAGTAAAGGGATTGTGAAAAACTGTGTACTTTTAGTAATTACCCCCACCAGTTTATGAACATACAAAACATTAATTGGTAAAGATCCCTGGAGAGCTGTTGATATTATAACACATTGTTAGAAACGGCTTCCTTCTAAGTAATGCAATTATAGAAAAAGAAGTACATGTCCACCTGTACAAATTAATACACATTAATTATTTTATGTGAAATGCTTCAGGCATGACAATTTCTGAAAGCACACAAATCTAAGCACCACGGTTGTTTTCATGTACATATTTTTGTCAACTTCTATGATCATTACTTAAAGCAAACATTTTCACATAAATCTGTTATTGTAATTCATATGTTTCATTGCAATTTTGGCGATATGTGTCTGGTCTTTGATAGTTCCCAAAATTGTATGATGCATTTAGATAATCTACATTGGCAGCACATGGCTGTACATGCCAACACTGCCGAGCGACTCCGTTTGTGAACCATTTCAAAGTAGTGTTACTATGGCCGAGTAAAAAAAACAACATGTTTCACGTCCGGGTTTTTCAAAAAAATGAGGAAGAGGGGCTTTTTATTTTTTATTTCAAGATGGCCGCCATTCTTTGTTAAAATGTCAAATACCCATTGTTTTTTTCTACTGCTGAAATACACAAAACATAAATGAAACAATTTAGTCGAGGCAATCAGACAAGACATTCAAAATGTTTTTGCTGAGATCATTCAAAATAACCCTATTTAAAAAGGGGGGGGGGGGGGGAATAAAATAAAAAAATAAAAAAGGAGGCGGCCTGTAAAAAGAAAACGGGCGGGGACGCTAAACATGTTTCTTTTTTTACTTGGCCTAATATACAGAAATTGAACACAAAGTACAAGTTTGGTTTTAGGAGCCGTTCGGTTATTTTATGTCCACGCTGAAAGGCTTCGTGAAAATGAAAAACAACATCTGAGATACCTTATTAAGCAAACAACAAATATTTGGGGGCTTAACACTCTTGCATAACTACATATATTGTAGAGAAATACTTCTCAAAATGCTTGACACACAGTCATGTTATCGAAAGCTGTTATATGTTTCTAACCAAAGGTCGTCATGTCATTATTGTAAAGAGAGATTACATAAAGTTTTCCCTAATAACTGTCGATGTTTACAAATAGCTTTCCCTTAGAATAATAATCAGGGCCCAATTTCATAGAGCTGCTTAAGCACAAAATTTTGCTTAAGCAAAAAAATAATTGCTTAGTAAAATCAGATTACCGGCCAAGACTCCACTCAATTGTTATGCTAAGTAAACAACAGCTAAATACTAGTCATAAGCAATGTATATGGCATGAAATTTTGGCCAGTAACATGTGTAAAATAAGCAAGCTATTTTTGTGCTTAAGGAAATTTTTTGCTTAAGCAGCTCTATGAAATTGGCCCCAGGTAATTATCATTGATAGTGCGTACGAAGAGCATTTCATTCAATAGAGTAAACAAATGAATACAACTTTCACAACGAATGATATGCCTAACTATTGATTCTCATTCTCTCAAAGTTCTAAGACCAAAAGCGGGTGATGATTTTAAGCCATAACAATAATATTGGGCCAGACTCAAATATGCTAAGCATAGTTTAATGGCGCTCGGTTGTCAGTGCCCCCGCCTCGGTGAAAAAACATCTAATATCACCTAATGGATCTACAGTTTCGGCATAATATCAACTATTTTTCTAACCTCGATTTAAAGCATTATATAAACAGAAAACAAAATGCACCACGACCGTAGTGCCGACAGGCAGTTGGCCTGTAGGCTGTATCATAGTGTATTAATTGTATTATTCAGTACAGAGCGGACCCCGGGGTTCGTCCCAGCGAGGCGATCGCTGCCTAGGCCCCGCATCCGTCGGCGAGGCGAAACCGGACAACTAGCGGAATTAACGGAGTGCCACTTTAGGCGTCGGTCGGTGTGTTTAACTCGGAGGGGGAGGGGGGGGGGGCAATAAGAAGCGGTTAGTTAACTGTAGAATGCGATAAGTATAGCGTAGGTTGAGATTAGCATTGGGACGAGGATGGCAAATGTGTGGGATTACAAATGCTTTTTGACGCAGTCAGTTATAATCCCGACCTCTGTTTCTTAGCTCACAACAGCCTTAAAGGCACTGTACGTTGTTGGTAGAGAGAAATGCTCCCTCTGAGAGTACGTTTTTTTTTCTTTTGAGAAACAGGTAATTTCTCATTAAAATAATAAAATACTTCAGCTGCAGCCTTTTATTAGGTATCATCTGAAAACATACATATTATTTTGTGCAACAGGTTTTTTTTTTTTTTACACTTACATCTTTGCAACTTCGATGACCAGTAGTTGAGCCTAGAAATGTTCACATGTTTGTTATTTTATTCATATATTGGGATACATCACGCGAGATACTCAGTCTTTTTGTGCAAATAACCAAAGGTGTCCAACAGTGCCTTTAAAGGAACACGTTGCCTTGGATTGGTCGATTTGGTATTTGAAAAGCGTTCTCACCGTTTGTTGTAAAATAAATATGGTTAGAAAGATATTGTAAAAGTAGAATACAATGATCTACACAAATATGCCTCGAAATTGCGTGGTTTTCTTTTTATCCTGTCGACTAACACGGTCGGCCATTTATGGGAGTAAAAATTTTGACTCCCACAAATGGCCGACCGTGATAGTTCGCGACGTAAAAGGAAAAAACGTGCCATTTCGAGTGATATTTTTTGTGGATCATTATATTCTACTTTTAAAACATCTTTCTAACCATATGCGTTTCATAACAAACGGTTTCAAACGCTTTTAATAGACCAACTCGTCCGATCCAAGGCAACGTGTTCCTTTAAGTAATTTCACAAATTCACAATAATTATAAGCTTTAGTATTCAAAAAGACGAGTGACATGCTGCGCACTTGTACACTGCACTCAATATTGATGTATGCTGAACCCTAGCAATAAGAAAACCACTCGCTTCGTGTCAAGTTTTTACTTAGAATCGTCAAAAACCGACAGTACAAACCGACAAACACAACTTGTGAATAGTTGCAAACTTCCCAGACACCATCTTAATCAAGGGAAAAGGGTTTTTATTTTGAAGTCGAGTCGTTTAACGACACAACCGCAGCAAATATATCAGGACGCGTGTACGAGCAAATGTTGTAAATCTTGGGATGGGAATATTGCTTTTAGTGCAAATGAAAGAAATGAGAGTTGTTTTGAGGTGAGGCATTTACTGTGTGACTTACAGCTTGATCTGATTCGAGGACCGTAAATTACAGGAAGTTATATATATTGGAAATGTCTGCAAGCCGTTTCGGTTTTTATTACTCTGTATTTTTGCCTGTTTTCGCTGGAGTGATTATCGGTCGTACATCTGTAGAGATGCGATTTAAGACTCTATGAAGTGTTTTGAGCACGGATTCATTTCCTCCTTAATTAACCGAGGTGGCTAAAGCCAAGTACATCTTTTTCTTCTCGCAATGATTATTTATTACCTTGGCCGACTTTGAGTTTAATGAAAAACATCATTGGTTGTTCAAAGCATATTTACAATGAACGCGCTAATTAATGTACCAAAACATAAACAAGTCGCGTGAATACACATTGTTATAACATTATCTTTAAAGGCAGTGGACACTATTGGCAATTGTCAAAGACTAGCCTTCACAGTTGGTGTATTTCAACGTATGCATAAATAACAAACCTGTGAAAGTTTGAGCTCAATCGGTTGCGAGATAATAATGAAAGAAAAATAACCCTTGTCACACGAAGTTGTGTGCATTTAGATGGTTGATTTCGAGACCTCAAGCTCTAAATCTGAGGTCTCGAAATCAAATTCGTGTAAAATTACTTCTTTCTCCAAAACTAGGTCACTTCAGAGGGAGCCGTTTCTCACAATGTTTTGTACCATCAACCTCTCCCCATTACGTGTTACCAAGTAAGTTGTTATGCCAATACTTATTTTGAGTGACGCGGCCGAGTGGTTAAGAACATCGAATTCAAGTTCTGGTGCTAAGTCACCGGAGTGTGGGTTCGAATCCCGGTCGTTACACTTGTGTCCATGAGAAAGATACTATAATTGCTTCTCTTCACCCAGGGGTATAAATGGGTACCTGCGAGGGTAGAGGTTGATATTGTGAATGAAAAAGCTTTCGGAGCGCCATGGCAGCTCGGGGCTGTATACTCCCAATTGGGAGCTGAGAAAGATTAAAGGGATGTTATTGGCCCTATGACCAGGGCCCTAATGTAAAGCGCATTGATACGGTTTATTGTGAAATGCGCTATATAAGAATTGGTTGTTATTATTTTGAGTAATTACCAATAGTGTCCACTGCCTTTAAGGTGATATCTGGATCTGGATCTAGATCAATATTCTCAACATCCAAATTAGAGCCAAGAGAGAAGATAATAATGATGAAGACAATTTCAGTTTAGGGTGTGGGAGGAAAACCCCAGAGAATTATTTCTGGAAAAACTGACACGCTGTCAAGTAGGGACTGGAAACCAAATCCACAAAGTACTCCCACTGGGATTCGAACCGGGGTCCCAGAGGTGGAAGGCGAGGCAAGATACTCGGTACTCCAACCTGACGTCCACACTTTGACTAAACGACCTTTGCGAGTCTAATTTCTCAGCCTTGGCCCTCTTGCGTCTTCTATAATTAAAAGTAAACTGACGACGATTGGTTTGTACAATTGCTGCATTTATTACATGTTTACTGTATTTTCTCTTGAGCGTTTTTAACCGTATGGATTTTAATTGGTTTTATTTTAATTGTTCAGCGCGCAGTAGTATGTTTACATGGATAGGCGCTATATAAATTAACATTATAATTATTTTTTATTATTATTATGTGCGCATGAGAGACTTTGAGCATCCATTATCAAACAGTTTAATTCGGTTTTCAGGCTAGAAATTGGTGACAGGAAGTCATAATAACTAGAACCGTCGGCAGTGTAGATGATCACAATGCTCTATCAAATGTACTGGGGCCAGAATTTTGGTACGTCTTGTAATGTTTGGTTACATTCAAACAATATACGAAATCTAGAGCATGATGAATAACAAACAAATTAAAAGTAGTTTAAAGTTAAAAGCAGCGGACCGTTTCGAGCGCTTTTCGGTGATCAACTCGACTGATCCAGGGCAACGTGTTTCTTTAATGTTTTGTTGCATGACTGTGTTTTTTTTTCTCGTTTTTTTTTCCCGCAAACATAAGAGTATATGTTTAGTAACAATAAAACCATGTTTTAAAGTAATTGTTTGTCACGGTTTATATGTTAAAACAAATAGATAAAGTTGTTTGGGGGTTGACTCCCCCTACCCCTTTTGTGACGTCAATCGAGGCAGACTTTGCATTTATGCGTAGAGTAAACACACGTGCAAAGTACATGCAAGGCCAAGTCGTGAGCTTGTACGTTTTGAAAAAAATGTTTTTCTTGCATTCTTCCGGCAATGCCGACCAATTGTATTGCTGCTGGATGCAGGAAAAAAAACTAAAGATGGGGTCAGTCTGCATGGCTGGTCAGGCTCACAAGAGCAAGTGTGCATATGGTTTGGTCCGACGTCGTTTTCAGCGCTGTGCAGCGTGTTCTCTTCAAATATCGCGCCTCGATTGACGTCACGAAGAGCGCCCTCTCGGTTTGGGGCCTACACTTAAATTTGTAAATAAGATAAGAACTAATTTTTTAGAACCTTAGTTAACTGTTTATTCACATTTCACTCATCAAAACACATACTAGTGACAAAAGCTTTATTTTGACAAAATACCGATTCCAGGTGACTTTGAGGTCTCGAAATCAAGCATCTGAAAGCACACGTGTGGCAATTTTCCACAGATAGTTATTTTATGCATATGTTGAGATACACTAGGCGAGAAGACTATTCTTTGACAATTACCAGTAGTGTCCAGTGTCTTTAACTAGTAACTACGTATCTAAAAACCAACACACTCCGCACACACATTCGATTGCTGTACTCCCAGTGAATGAATTCTATATTTTTGTTTACTGAGCAGCATTTGTATGGGAGTCCAAGGAAAGTCATTGAGTTTTCACTAATTCAGCAGGTGTTACGTATGCACATATTGCGTGTTTTCGTCAAGATGTGACTATTTGATAAGAGAGCAGCATTCAATGAGCCTGTACCTAATAAGTAAATTACAATCGTTGGAGAGTTTCCATATTACACCTGGAATGAACCTTAATCATGCAAATCCCTAACGGACATCCGGACACAGCAAAACATGGCATCTATATTGACATAAATGTTGTTGCTCACGTAATTGCAAAAAGTAATACACATCACGTCACCTGGAGGAATGTACTGCCCTGTGGCCAAAGTAAAGTCCTTCGATTTGGACTATCTTATTTTGTTACTTTACGCTTTCGCAATCAGTTACTCCTAGGGAAAAGTACACATGATTGACAAAACCGACAGACCTGGGGCCAATTTCATAGAGCTACTTAAGCAAAAAAATTGCTTAAGCATGAAAATAGCTTGATTATTCTACACATGTTACTGGCAAAAATGTCATGCCATATACACTGCTTGTGCCTGGTATTTAGCTGTTGTTAACTTAGAATAAGAATTGAGTGAATTGTTGGCCGGTAGTCTGATTTTACTAAGTAAGGCTTTTATTACTTAATCAAAATTACTTAAGCAGCTCTAAGAAATTGGGCCCTTGGCTCGTTTTCTCAAAGTCCGTAAGCACAACAACTTGACATGAAAATAATGCTTAGCAAAAACAGGTTAAAGGGATGCTGCAGTGAATTAAAATAAAACAGTTAATTTTGCTGTCATTTATTTCTGATATATGTATTGAACATCAATAAAATGTGTTTTGTTATTTCCCCGACATATCTCACTTGCGTAATTAGCGAATAAGTCACGCCCCCCATTTTATGGATCGTTACCGCCCCCCTACCATCGACGTCACGTTGGGAATTCAAACATATCGTCGGCAAAAAGAGTCTGGTTCCCAACTACACGCGCCTAGGTACCAGGCCACACAATGCACACGTCTCTATATGCACACAGCCCGGGGACCCGACGGCTCGGGTTCCCGACATGACGTCACATGAAGGCTCCCTTTTAGGGGCGGGGTGGGTTCCCCTAATCTCTTGAAAACCACTTTTAAAATACTTGCGCATTAAATATATATATATATATATTTTTTAAACCCACTGCGGCCACCCTTTAAACTGAATATACAAAACGGAAACGTCCCCCTTTTTTTTTTTTTTACTGCAATTGTGCTGAATATGTCAAGGTATTGGCTGGTTTAATTTACGCTCATCTGTTTGCTGATTTGAATCTTTTCACGAAACAAACAAAATATCAAACCTAATGAAAACTCAGTTTTACCAATATATGTCAACTTAGAACCTCACAAAGACGTGTCACAAAGTGACATCGCTGTAGTCAAATCAACTAGTTTGACAACAAGACGTCTTTGAACGGAATTCTAGGCAAACCAGATTAATGTTTACCGAACAAAAAGTGTACCGAATGCGTTTACAAACCCTACCATGACTTATCAACTTCTTACTTTCTAATGAACAAACATGCTTTAATATTCAACTGATACTTCAAGGTGATTTTGTTTTCAAATGTCAATGCGGGTCAAACAGCCCACCTCTTTGCTCTATTCGCTTTCCTCTTCCAGACTGATTATTTCTTTGATTATGACAAATTCATAAACTTGGATCCTAGCTATTGTTGAAACCTAATCAGAACGGAACCCCTTTGGGGGATACGATATATACCCTATGGAACCCCATCCCCGAAGTTATAACACGCTGCTGTAGTGACGTATGTCTAATATTGTAAGGCCAAATAGCAGCAACAAAATGTTTAGCATCCCCCCACTTGGAAAAAAAGAAAGGATACTTTTCTTTTAGATGGCCGCCAGACACATTTTTTTTGTAATACATTGCGTTTGTATTTTTCTTTGAACTGATTTGTTGTTGCTGATATCTTTAAAATTTTATAAGTTTATTTCTTAAACAAAAACAAACCAATGTTCTGGAAAAGAAAGTCCCTAAAAAATAAAAATAAAAATTAAAAAAAAAGGCGTCTAAAAGGGAATTGGGAACCTAACCATGTTTTTATTTCTATTTGGCCAGACCAGGTTCTGACGATCTAAAACACCTAGGTGGGAATGCTTGCAGGAGGCTCACGGGATAAGAATGATAACCAAGCATGGACCACATCTTATCAGATTCGTACAATTTTCCATCAATATATATTCTAGTTTTCAAGTAAAAGAGTGTGGCATATTGGTAAAGGCTGTGCATAAGGAAACACATCAGTGCCGTATGTGGGGCACCTAAATGTAGCCCGAGCCCTAAATGTAGCCTGACCTGAATGTAGCCCCAAACGTGTACCTAAATAGTCAGGGCTACATTGAGGTACATGTTTGGGGCTACATTTAGGTCCGGGCTACATTTAGGTTCATATTTCAGGCTACATTCAGGTCAGGCTACATTTTATGGCTCGGGCTACATTTAGGTGCCGCACAGCCGTATGATGTCTTATTTATGTTGTGTACTGAACACTATTGGTATTTGCTCAAAAAAGTTGTTGGCATAAACACGGGCAATGGGGATAGCTGTGATGGATTAGTGTGTGAAAAGCGGCTTCTTTTGAAGTGACGTAGTTTTCGAGAAGGAAGTAAATTCCGTTCACGAATTCGATTTCGAGACCTCAGATTTAGAATTTGAGGTCTCGAAATCTAGCATTTGAAAGCACACATCTTCATGTGACAAGGGTGTTTTTCTTTCATTATTATTTCGTAGTTTCGATGACCGATTGAGCTCAAACTTTCACAGGTTTGTTATTTTATGCGAATGTTGAGATACACCAAGTGAGAAGACTGGTCTTTGACAGTTACCAATAGTGTCCAGGCTTTAAAGACTTCAATTTAAACCGATGAGTTTTATTGGGCATCTGCAAGCACACGAATTTGTCCAACAAGGGTGTGTTTGTATTTCATTTTTTATACCAGAATAAATTTCAAATTAGTGATGATTTACACACGATTAGTAAGCTTATTTCTTCCCCTTTATGTATGCTGAGACTAATTGGTACAGAACAGAAGTACAATCAAAGACAAAAGAGAAAGAAAGAGAAAGAAGGAGAAAAAAGGAGAAAGAAGGATAGAGAAAAAAACAACGATAAACTAGACATGATTGCATTTGTACACAAATGCATAGCTGTTTCGTCAATAACATCATTTCAAACTTCTCAACCGAATTTGAAATTGCTTGTGTACTCAAAGCAGTTTGCCCAAAACTACGGAGGTTTTCATGTTGGTAGATCAATCGTCATGCTTCGTTACGAACTCTACTCGGTACGAAGATGTTTCTTGCCAGGGTGCACCCGGTTCTAAGATGTCCCTATCCTCTCATGAGATAGTAGGCCTATACCTCGGGTCAGATTATCAATTTCACCACGGTGCTAGATTGTAAAAAGCAAGGCGAGATATTTCCTAAGGTAAGCTTTCTGGCGTTGTTTTCTGATCAAAATGAGAAGTGACGGCCACACATAAAATAGTTTAAAGTGAGAGTGCACTTCATAAAACCTAATTATGTTTAGAAAACACCGTGTGCTTTGGTGCTCAACAGGAAACTGAATGCACTATGTTCACCGAATGTTCTGATGAAAATGACCAGGTATAAAGATCGAAACGTTAGTTTTTTTATAATCACTAATATGTTTTAACTAACTAATACGAGCTATCTGACCCAAACACATACAATTTTAAACTTATATAGCAATATGTTTCTGAAAAGAACCGTTGGTTTCAAACACCCGAAGTCATTTAAAGGTAAAATTTAAAATCCTACTTATATACGTGTATAGCAAATTAACAAAATACAATGTTCTCACTTTGTGTATCCCAACATAAGCATCAAATAATAAACTAGTTAAAACTTGGGCTCAGTTGGCTATCGAAGAATGATCCAAGAAAGAAAAAAAAACACCCATGTCACACAAAGTTGTGTGCTTTAAGATGCATTATAAAAGGCTTCACGCCTAAAGTCTTGTTTTGAGTGAAAAATCACCCTTTTCTGAAAAAAACTACGTCACTTCAGAGGGAGCCGTGCCTCACAATGTTTTATACTATCAACAACTCTCCATTTCTCGTTCACCAAGAAAGTTTTTATGCTGACAATTAATTTTGAGTAATTACCAATAGTGTCCAGTGTCTTTAACATTGTTACAGAGAGCATCTGTGTATTATACAACCAAATGTCATAGCATTGTGTACCCAGTGTATGACGTATAATGACATTTGACGATCTCATTAGACTTGCATCAGGCAAGGCAACGTGTTACGTTAATATTCTATTGCTGCTATTTTTCCTCGGGGTCAACTCTTAATGAAATGACTTGATGTACCTCTAGGGATTTTATTTCATTCATTATAATCTTCAGCTGTGTTACCGAACACCTCCGCATAGCACCGGTTATGCCGTCATTTGTGTCTCCCTCAAAACAAGAGTGACGGTTTAAAGGCACTGCAATACATCTTTGCTTTGGCAAAGACCAGCATGCTCACTCTGTGTATCAAAACAGAAGGCATAAAATAACACACCTGTTGAAATCAGTTGCAAGAGAATGGTGAACGAATCGTGAAATAAGAAACACAATTGTTGCACAAATTTGTGTGCTTTCAGATAACTCAAAGTAGCTTCATGCCTCCAATTTTGTTTTATCATACAGATTGGATAACAAACCTACCTTCACAGTTGTCAGTCGTTTGTCACACTGTGTAATAATATCAACAGTTCTCCATAGCTCATTACCAAGTAAGTTTTTATGGTATTTATTTTGTATAGTAAACTTTAATAGTGTCCAGTGCCTTTATGCCAATTAATCATACCATACGCGATGACGTCGTAAGACAATTAGCACTTCTAAATGAAGCCCATCTCACCGCTGTCGATTTTGTGTGTAGTATTACGACTATGAGACCTTTGTATCCATCACACTTTCCATATGGGGGGGGGGGGGCAACCAAATCAACAATCACCCACGGTGGGGATGGAATCCAATACTTTCATTGTTTTTAAGCCATTGGTTACTAATGTCAGGTTGGTAAATGGATGCAAAACGATGCAAGTATAGTATTTTGTATTAAAACATAACTCTACCGACACATGCTTTCGTCGTGTAGTAACGACTACTTCATCGGATGCAAGTTCGAGCCAGGTACCAAAAGAGTATCTGCATGTGAAAATACGAATGGTGTTTATTTTGGCAGGCACTTTAATAATTTTTGTCAGTGTTGGCAATGGGAATTCTAAAATCTACTTTACTTACAATTTACTGGTTTGGTATTTTTTGGGGGTGGGTGCGCATTTGTTTTGATAACAACTTGGCTATTTGTTTCAATTCTTGTATACGTATTTGTAGTTTTAGTACCAGTTATGTAACTGACTCAATTCAATTCAATAAACAAATTATTTCCACATTTACAAATGGAGGCATCGTCCTTAAAGTTGAGGCTTGCTGCGAATGTGCTAACTTATAACAAAACAGGATAAACATCACTTAAAATTGAAGACGGAAGAAATAACAACTGCACAGTTCCGACCTTACATCTAACCTAACAGTAACTCCTTCCATACCGATTCCATCACTTGATGAACTGTATCTCTCTCGAGTTAAAAAACGAGTCCTCTCTAAAGTAGATGACCAGTTTCACCCAGCACGTTCCCTCTTTCAGCCCATGCGGTCTAAGAATCGTTTCCGTTCAATTAAACCTGGATCCAACCGTGCTTTGCAGAGTTTTTATCCCACAGCTGTTCATGTTCTACATGACAGGTTTTAATCATGAATGTCTATTTCTGATTTTAATTCTATCGTACTATTTTTATCTTTCGTATTTCGCCTGTATATTGTAATACTTTTCAGAGTTGTTTATATTATATTTTCATGTATTTTTGTAAATGGTTAATTTTTAGTGTATTTGTATATAACATAATATTTTTAGACACGCAAAACCAAAACGAATTTCTGTACTAATATTTGTTTTTTTACAAGTGACAATAAAACATTATTCTATTCTATTCTATTCATATATGTTTACGATCCTTTAATTGCCTCGTTGATCTAGTTCTGTACAATTAGGAATTTCTGTGTGGTCTTTCTTTTGTTGAAATTTTACACAACAGTGACACTGCTTTCTCATTCGATGTTTTGGTTTCTGCATTTTTCAAGTGAAAAACCTTGATTTTAACGAGTGCAATACTAACGCGTTGTTACACGGCTAGGTTGTACGTACGTCATTCAAACGCAGTTGTGATTATAATAAAATTCCGTCTGTTCATTCCTTCATTAATTTTCTTTACACACAAAATTATTGACAGCACAAAGCTGAATAATGTTGTTTTACAAGCAAACTGGTGGTTCAAAATTAAGCATAATACCAAATTAAAGCCATTGGACCCTTTCGGTACAGAAAAAAAAAAGTTCACAGATTTACAAATAATTTACAGGGTTTACAAAAGGTAATGGTGAAAGACTTCTCTTGAAATATTAGTCCATGAAATGCTTTACTTTTTGAGAAAACGGTAAAAACAATATAAATTCTCGTTAACGAGAATTACGGATTTGTTATAAACACATAACATGACACGGCGAAACGCGCGAAAACAGGAGTGGGTTTTCCCGTTATTTTCTCCCGGCTCCGATGTCCGATTGAGCCTAAATTTCCACAGGATTGTTATTTTATATATAAGTTGTGATACACGAAGTGTGGGACTTGGAAATACTGTTTACCGAAAGTGTATAATGGCTTTAACATAGCAACACCGCAGTAGGGATACATATGTACATTCTTTTAAACATAACAATAAAGAGGAACATAAGTTCGACCCTTGCAAACGCACGACTGTCTGCCTGTTTAGGAATTGTCCATATTATCAACAAAAGTATGTTAAAGTATTGTACCGACAACCCTCAACCCCCACCTCGAACAAATGAGGCCAAAGGTAACGGTACCCAATAATGGCCCATGCCATTTTCCTTAGAACAAATTGCCGCGCGGTTTATTTCCTTTTCACACATGGTGATACAGTGGTTGTCCCACTTAGCGAAAACACAGCAACGATATCATAACTGATTCATATGAGCCATTCATACATTTATGAATAGCATATAGATACTAGTTATAGTATACATGCGGTCTGGCTTCTGAAAAAAACACAACAAACAGTCGGACACACAAAGACAAGATAACAACGTCACCATATAAAATATTGAACTCACCAGAGGAAATGTCCGTGATTTCGTCATCCTCGCTTCTCGTCTGGAGGCCTGAAGGGTGCAAAGAAACATTCCAAAGTTATCCAACGAAATTTAAAAAGGTCCTCCACTGCCTGAACATGTGGGTGCACCCCTGCTTTTCAGATGTCCCTCACCAAAACCCGCGACTTAGGGCTCGCCCAGTGGGTTCTGATAGTGGGTTTCGGTCATGAGATGACCACTGTATGGTCAAATTCTGGCCTAACCAATGTCCACCTATAGTCCAGTCCCAAAAAGAGTCAATATTTGAACTTTGGATTTGCGGCGACTATAGCGAGCACCGACCAGAACCGGGGTAAGGTCATCAATGTGCACTCGTAGCTTTACTGTGATATCATTTCGGAATCTAACCACCAACTGAAGCTTCGTGTATAATATTCCACTGCACAGGCCTGCATAATTGCGCAAGGTGTGCGCAGTGATTGAAATTATAACAGTGCGCGAGAATGCAGCCACTCCACCTGGCCATTGAGTAAGACTGGCTGATGCAGCTCTCAGGCAGTTGTTACCTCATCTTTGATTAACTTACGATCGATCAGCTAGTCTTGGCTCAATACTCTCGGTGTGATAGCAGTCTATGGTGAGAATGCGCCTTATAGTGATAGTAACAGGAGTGTCTTTAACAAAGACTAGCATGCACATGTGGCTTCTATGTTCTCTCAAATGAGCAGGGGATCGTTACAATGCGTTGACAGCGTAAGTTCACGAGATGTTCAGTCTGGATGTTATAGGCACTGTATACGTGATGAATGTTAGGTATCACGTTCAATCTTCAGATCTTTAACATTACAGGTGAGGCCCCTAAAATAAATGTTATTTGTGCATTCAATAGGCACAGTGACACGCTTGGTCATTAAAAACATTAACACATTGGATTAAACGTCAATGGACATCTTCGGTAGTCGTCAAAGACAAGTCTTCTCACTTGGTGTATCCCAACACATGCATAATAAAGTGAAAATTTGGACTCAATTGGTTAGTGAAGCTGCAAAGAGAACATAATGAACGAAAAAAAAAACACCCTTGTTGCACAGATGTGTGTTTTCAGCCGCATTATATTTTCCAGGCCTGAAGTGTTTTGATAATTATCTGTCTGAGACATTACCTTTTGCTCCAAAATTAAATTACCTCAGAGGAAGCCGTTTCTAACAATGTTTTATACTAACTACAACTCTCCCTTGCTTGTTGCCAAGTTACAGCTATTATGTTAACAACTATTTTGAGCAACTATACTAATAGTAGGATTTGAAACTTTGCATGGTGGAGATAAGATATAGAAGAGTTTGCGGTAACACCATGTAATAACAATCTCTAAATGAGTTGGGGTGGTTCTGAAAAGAACCGTTGGGTTAACTCGACGTTTCGATCAGTATGCTCTGATCGTCTTCCATTGACGTTTAATCCAAAGTGTTAATGTTTCGGAAGACGATCAGAGCATACTGATCGAAACGTCGAGTTAACCCAACGGTTCTTTTCAGAACCACCCCAACTCATTTAGAGATTGTTATTACATGGTGTTACCGCAAACTCTTCTATATACTAATAGTGTCCAGTGCCTCTGGTCATAGGCACAGTGGTGACATCACTTGGCCTCTGACCTTCACCACTATGTCAAATTAAACATGGGATTGAATATACTGAAAAAGCACCCATAATCATCTAAGCCATAGCTCGTTGATATCATTTTAATCTCATAAACTTCGAAGAGCAAATATTGGTTATACTGACATAAACCGCCCGTAATGATCTGTCATTTATATATGTATGTACAATTTCGACATGTGTGAGGTTGACATAAGCAAACATTGAGCATAACTTTAAGGGCCTTGTCACACGCGGCAATTTACAGGCAAAACGAGTTACATGCAACAACTGAAGAGAATTCATTCACACTATGTTCACATACTTCTAATATGTGGATCGTAAGACAATGCTCGAAAACAAATATACCCATGTGTTACCAAAGTAGCCTTGTAGATTGCACTGCAGTTGGTTGCCTCCTATTGCATGTACAAGTTGTCTCGTGTCGTAAGATCCTAACAATAAATAGTCATTTTGGTTTAACCAATATAAACCGATGTGTGTTAGCACTGTATACTCAGTACTTTCGCGAGTTTTGAGAAAATAAATCACAGGCATATTACTCAGGTGGGATTCAAACCCACGACCTTTGCTAATCTAGAGCAGTGTCTTACCAAATAGACCACTGAGATTGCCCAGTAGCAGCTAGAGGCAGTTCGAATCCTGTATTTGGCAGCAGTGCTGTTACACACGAAGAAAAGATGGCGCAGGACTTGTGTCCGGGCCTTTATATACGGGCATCGCCCCCATGAACTTGTTTGAATAACAATGCAATCTTTGAATGTATTCTGTGATCCGCATGCCACCAAGTAGGAAAGTAATGCAACCTCTCTTCGACTTGTACTTCATTATTATTCATAGAATTACAATTATATTTCATTCATTCCTATAACTTTTAAATAATACGTTAAATTTGCATCGGGGATGTAGAATTTTTATTTTGGTTTACACATAAATAAATTATACACGGACGATGTGTGCTGATAGCACTGTAACTGATGTGTGTCAATAACAACCAATGACAAATGACCTATCTAAAATATATATCAACAGACCCCTCGCATCACTAGATATTAGATACATTTCAGACTTCGCACCAATCTAATTGATACCCCTTTTAATTGCAAGGACACACACATCTCCAACTGACAACCAAACATATCACGTTGCGATCAGACACATTTTGTCTCAGTGGCAACTAAACATATGGGGGAAGGACGTAGACATAATGAACTTAAAATGGACGAGGTGTGGATGGTAAAGTAGTTATGCAACAATTAAGTCTTGTGATTTAAAGGCATTGGACACCTTTGGTGGGTGTCACAGACCAATTGTCTCACTTGGTGTATCCCAACGTATGCATAATTCAACAAATCTGTGAACATTTTGACTCAATAAGTCATAGAAATTGCAAGAAAATTATGAAAGAAAAAACACCCTTGTTTCACAAATTTGTTTGCTTTCAGATACTTAATAAAAGACTCCAGGTCTAAAGTATTTAAAACTAAAACTTAAGTGAGAAAAATACCTATTTTTCAAAAAACTACGATACTTCAGAGGGAGCGATTTCTCACAATGCTATATATTCCTACGTACAGCTACGTTTTTATGCGAACAATTATTTTGAGTAATTGCCAAAAGTGCTTATGCCTTTATACGGGTCAGAGTTTGATAATGACTCTAAAAATAAAAGTAAAAACATACGTGGGATAAGAAGTACCCCCCCCCCCCGCCCAAGAATGTGAATTACTATTAGGGATTACTTTTTCTGCGTGGACCTATTTACTCCGGATCGTCGGCGGTATCTTAAAAAGGCAACCACCTTGTGAGATGACATTTTTATGGGTTGGGTTTACAAGATTAAAACATTCGATGGTTTTAAAACCAACAGCATACAGACCCTTTTATACGTGAATTGCTAAAAAACAGTCTGCTGAGATTAATAGTCATATATTCTGCTACTTTGCTATTCATGCGTGTCGTGTCTGACAGGAAATCCTTATACATTATTCGTAAGTCTACAGTCTTAAACAAAAAAAGAAAAAAAAAGAAAAAAGGAAACGCTGCATCGATGCAAGACAGTCGACAACCTTTATTTAGAAAGCGCTCAACCATCCAAGGCAGTGTAAACTATTTGTATTTGTCAAGGACTAATCTCACTTTTGGATTTGGATTTTGAAACATTGGCGTGGATTTTCGGCCATAATATCTAAAAACTTCCACCACTTTTCGAAATGAAATTTGCAAATGTTTGTGTTATTATGTTTATTTATTAAATACGGAATAAAACAATGACACGACTCCGACAACTAAAGGTACTCTCTTAATGTAAAAGAGTGAAGAAGCACTCTTTGAAGAGCCATATGAAGGACGACTCTTTTTAGAGTGGTCTTCAATTCATTTAGATTGAAGTTTGCATCTTTTTGAGTGATTTTTCACTCAGTTCCGGAGTTCCGGAGTGACACCCCTCTAAAAGAATCATATGGGGGACAACTCGAAATGTTTTTCACTATTATACATTTAGAGAGTATGCTTTCCCTGTCATCGTCAAAATTTAGAGGTCGCAATCGAGATTTCATGCACAACGTCACACCAGAGGTGTTTATCCCTCATCATGTTTGGAAGGTCCACGATTTCAGACTCAGTTTCTCTCCCGAACACGTCGATGTAGTTGAGTGGTCAAGGTCCTCCATTAGGACCAGGCTGTGCGGCACCTAAATGTAGCCCAAGCCCTAAATGTAGCCCCAAACATGTACCTAGGTCAGGCTACATTTATAGGGCTCGGGCTTCCTGTCAATGCTCGCATACAGTACAAAGTCCTGCTCCTCACGTTCAATGCTGTCCATGGTCTCTCCCCTCATTACATTTCTGAACTGATAACGCCATACACCCCGACAAGGTCCCTCAGATCCTCTTCACAGCTTCTCCTACAAGTTCCCCCATACAGAACAAAAACGTATGGCAAAAGAACCTTTGCTTTCAGCGCACCAACCCTTTGGAACTCTCTTCCTGCTACCCTCCGTTCCTAGATAAACCCAGACCTCTTCAAACCCCATCTCATAACTCACTTATTCACTAAACCGTTTTTGTAATATTGTATTGTTTAGTTTATTTGTTGCTTTCTATTGTATAAATTTGTTTATTTGTTTTGTAAAGCGCATTGTGAGTACTTGCAGTACTGAAATGTGCTATTATAAGCATTTATTGTTATTATTATTAAAAATTATGTGCCGCACACGCGGTAGTCTCCAATATAACGCGTCAGGGATGACCTTGACGTTCACACATTTCTTGTCTTTTCCATTCACATTGGTGACAATTGTTTTGAAGACTATGCAACGTTTGTGTTTTTCAGGTGGAATAATAGTGTAAGAAGAAGAAGAAAAAAAAAAATCCGCAGACCGAGAACAAAGCCCAGGTTTAAATAAGTCTCTTATATCGATTTTGGAGACTGATGAATACATTAAAAGGGAACACTGTCTTCAAATCGCAAAAAAGAGTGGTTCATAAATTGTGCTGTGGTTGTGTAATTACTGAAAAATGTGGTCACAGAATATGATTTGCTTCTTTAGTAAGACTTGAAACTTGCAACAATATTATATGAAAAGGTTTGCGGTAACACCATGTAATGACTTTCTCTAAATGAGTTGGGGTGGTTCTTAAATGAACCGTTCGTTTCAACTCGACGTTTCGATCGGTGTGCTCTGATCGTCTTCTGGAGAAAGCTGGACTCTGATGCTGCATGCAGATTTGCTTTTGGGAATCCAAACAGGGAACTCAATACCGTTAACCGTTTTGATCAGTCATACATTTTGTTTAACAGAATAGCGGACTGTGTTTGGTTTGGTACTGAATATACACAAAAAAAAAAAAAAATCAAGGGATATTCGTGTGAATCTATAATTTCTACTTGGACACCTGGACACCTTTGGTTATTGTGAAAGTCTTCTCACTTGGTGTAGCTCAGCATATGCATAAAACTTGTGAAAAATTAAGCTCAACTGGTCATCGAAGTTGCGAGACAATAATGGAAGAAAAAACGGTTACCGCTCGATAGTCCAAAGGTTAGATGGTCCAAAGGTTCAATAGTTCAAAGGTCCGTTAGTCCGAAGGTTCGTTAGTCCGAAGGTTCAATAGTTCGAAGGTCCGACAGTCCGAAGGTTCGATAGTCCGATGACAATAAGGTCCGATAGTCCGAATTGACAATAAGGTTCGATAGTCCGAATTGACAACCAGGTCCGATAGTCCGAACTGACAATAAGGTCCGACAGTCCGAATTGACAATCATGAGATGGGTATGGTAGTGAATTTAAAAAACAACTTAAAAAAAAAAAAAAAATATATTTTATTTACAAAATACCTTCATTATATAAGTTCTCAAGCAGGAGTGAAGTGGAGAGTAATGGGAAGTTATTTAACATCAGTGTTTATGTTTAGTCCAAAGGGTATATATATATAATACAATAATAAAAAATAAACAATAACAGATTGCTACGTTAATTTAATTGACATAAAAAACAGCAACAATGCTCCACGGCAATCCTTTACAAGGAAAAGATTTTGTTTAGTCATCCATTAAAATACTTGCACTAGTCCAAACGAAAATGCCCCAGGCCAGACGATTTTTTTTTTCTATTACCGGTTATCTCCCTAATAACCCATTGGCCACACTGTTTTATACTATCAACATCTCCCCATTACTTGTTACAAGGAAAGGTTTTATGGTAACAGTGGTTTTGAGTAATTACCAATAGTGTCCACTGCCTTCAAAGTGGGGTTCTGGCAGTTTCCAAAACAGTAATACTGCAGCATGCACCCAAATGAATTAGAAGTAGGTCAACTTCGCAGGTCACGAATGACTATGTCGCAAAAACAACAAAACAAGCCCATCGGTTATTTATGCGAAACTGAAACGGTTAAAAACATACAATTTCTTCCTAAATAAATAACAAACCCACAGAAGGGGCTCTTAATATGTAGTTTACATTACACACTGAAAAGCGAAATCACCTTAGTATGAGGGGCGAGTTTGATGGAGTATAGGCAAACAGAAAAAGTCTCCGGTTTCTGAGACTGTGTGCTTATCACCTAGACCTCGAGTTTTAGTGTTTACTTTTACTTTTTTTGTATTTGCAGAGAAAGTGTTTGCTATTCAGATTTAACTGTAGCTGCAGCGATATGGGTTTAGATGGGGAAAGGATGATCGTCTAGCTTTGGTTTGCATCTTTGTGCGGTATATCTCCGATTGTTGGATGTGTTAGAATAATTATCAACATTGGCAAAACTTAATTACAATTTCACAGAAAGTATATCAGTAAAATTGTAGTTTGATTATTTACTCTGTGCACACACATTTCCTTCACACAACATGTATCTATCTATATCAAATAAAATCGTCTTCCATAAAATTCAAAGTGTTCGATACACAGAGCTATAGTACAATAAGTTCAGAATAAGAGTCAATAAAAACTTCGGCATTAAAGGCAGTGGACACTCATTTGAGCTCAATCGGTCATCGAAGTTGCGAGATAATAATGAAAGAAAAAACACTCTTGTCACACGAAGTTGTGTGCGTTTAGATTGCTGATTTCGAGACCTCAAGTTCTAAATCTGAGGTCTCGAAATCAAATTCGTGGAAAATTACTTCTTTCTCGAAAATTATGGCACTTCAGAGGGAGCCGTTTCTCACAATGTTTTATACCATCAACCTCTCCCCATTACTCGTCACCAAGAAAGGTTTTATGCCAATAATTATTTTGAGTAATTACCAATAGTGTCCACTGCCTTTAAACATCTTCTGGACAGACTGCTTCGTACCAAAAAGGCACTCATCAACAGCTATCCATTTATCAAACGAAATCGTCTTCTAAAACAAGTCACGGTGCTCGACACATTTCCGTAGATCACATGGCAATACATTAAAAACAAGAATTAATCTAATTTTGGCATATCTCGCTTCTGGACAAAGTGTTTCGTATTAAGTAACATAGTTTTTGAGAAAGAAGTAGTTTTCCACTTCATTTTGAGACCTCAGAATTCAATTTTGAGGTCTCGAAATCAAGCATCCGAAAGTACACAACTTCGTGTGACAAGGTTGTTTTTCTTCCAAGTCAGTCATCAACAGCTATATAGGCCTATAACACACATATCGAATGATATCATCATCTATCACAATTCACATTACTCGATAGTACATCTCTGTATAGCTATTTACATTCAGAACAAGAGCTAATCAAACCTTGGCATAATTCTGCAAATGGGGATGCAAGAGTATGCCATCAAAGACAATGAGCATATCCAACATTTTCTATCAAAAATCCATGTTCATTACTAGTTCATGAATGTTTCTCCCACGCATGCAGCGTTGTGAGGGGACGCATGCTACAAAATAAAGTGTGACTAGAGCCCATTAATTTATAGAGCATTGTACCAAATCTCATATTGTTGTCATCAATCATTATCAAGAAAGCTCTTAATTATGGATAACCTTCCTTCAAATTTGCTGGAGCTATCAGGAGGAAACCAAGTGTAACGCTTGGGAAAAAGATATATAGGTTTACCATTAGTTTTGTATATGGGTGAGTGTATAATGCACAGCACGGACAGCACACCTTAAAGGCACCGGACACTTTCGGTACGGGGAAAAAAAAATCACAGATTTACAAATAATTTCCAGGGTTTACAGAAGGTATTGGTGAAAGACTTCTCTGAAAATATTGTGCCATGAATTGCTTTACTTTTCGAGAAAACATTAAAACAATATCAATTCTCAAAAGCGAGATTTACGGATTTATTGAAAACACATGTCATGACACGGCGAAACGTGCGGAAACAAGAGTGGGTTTTCCTGTTATTTTCTCCCGACTCCAATGACCGATTGAACTTAAATTTTCACAGGTTTGTTATTTTATATATAAGTTGTGATACACGAAGTGTGGGACTTGGGCAATACTGTTTACCGAAAGTGTATAATGGCTTTAAAGGCACCGGGTAAATGTCAGAGACCAGTTTTCTCACTTGGTGTATCCCAACATATGCTTAAAAATAACAAGCCTGTGATTTTTTTTTTCTCAATTGGTCATTGAAGTTACAAGAAAATAATGAAAGAAAAACCACCTTGTTGCATTACATTGTGTGCTTTCAGATGCATATAAAAAGCTTCAGATGAGGTATTTTATTATTTAAGTGTGACATTTCCTCTTTCTCAAAAACTACTTTACTTCAAAGGGAGTCGTTTCTCACTATGTTTTATCTACCAACAGCTCTACCTTGCTCGCTTACCATTTTATGTTTTTATGCAAACAATTATTTTGAGTAATTACCAATAGTGTCCAGTGCCTTTAATATACATTAGAGAAATCTGTGCATCCCCCATATGAGTTATACTGTGATTCCGTGCAGAATCAATGCTCTAATTTCATTCGTGCGGGGATGATTTAATGATACTGATTACATTCCGGTAATGGGAGACATGAATGGGAAATGTAAAGTCTGTAGAAACTAATGCAGAACCTTCAAGAAATGACATGGGACAATAACCGATGAGCTACATAACGTACCCGTCAAAACGCCGTCAAAACGCATACAATAAACCAGAATCAAAACAATTCTTGCCAAGGAAATCTTTCCGCGTTTGTCCAGTTAATTTTTTTTTCTTGAGGGGAGCTGTCAGACTAAGAAGTAGGACAATTTGCGTGAGATGCCAGAAGAATGTCATGTTGTCAGAAAAATTGTAGTGGGCTTACGATTTTGTTATAAATAATGATCAAATTTTAACATCTCTAGTTTTCAAGGCATCAATCACTACACATCATGCCCGAGCTTTGACAGAGCCCCAGGCCCCCATCCCTCTACAACAAGAAGCTAAATAAAACACAACATACAAACCGATTACATAGCAATTGGGTGATGGCCACGCAATCGTTCATCTTGTCGCATGTTCTACTTTTCAAGTGACAAACTGTTACGTTTTGTAAGATCTGAAAGCATTTTTGAATGAGCTATATACTTTTCCGGACGCATTTGGTAAACCACTCATATTGCTGCAAGAGCATGTTATAGATATTAATTCCATCAGAAAACGGTAACAACAAGAAAATCAGGATACCAAACAAATACTGAAAGTTGGATTTGAAACTTTGCATGGTGGAAATACGATATAGAAAGGTTTGCGGTAACACCATGTAATGACTATCTCTAATGAGTTGCGGTGGTTCTGAAAATTACCGTTGGTTTCAACTCGACGTTTTGATCAGTATGCTCTGATCGTCTTCTGGAGAAAGCAGACGACGATCAGAAGCTTTCTCCAGAAGACGATCAGAGCATACTGATCGAAACGTCGAGTTGAAACCAACGGTTCTTTTCAGAACCACCCCAACTCATTAGAGATAGTCATTACATGGTGTTACCGCAAACCTTTCTATATGAAAGTATGATTACTAACCCACAGTTCAATGTTCTGTTACATTTCCGTTGTCACATAAGTGGAAATACTGAAACGAATAACTGTACTACGGAATATTTCACACTTCAACAAAAGGAAATATTAATGCGTTTTACATTATTCACTTCGGGTGTATGTATTTACGCGTTTATGTATCCGTTTCCCATCGATTATTCTGATGGGCACCCGCTGGTCAACAAAGTGCAAATATTCTTCTTCTTTTTTTTGTTTCTTTCATGATCACCATAAACAACATTACATATGGATAAGTGCAGGCTTTGTTGAAAGCATTTGCTCCGGAACGTATACCCTGCAGGTCCTTTCCCCTTTAGTTTTTGGTCCAGAAGGTTTCATTCAAATAACCGGAAACAGGTGAATTTCTACGGTATTGATTTACTTGAATTGCGCGCCACCGTCAAGTTGGTTTAAGTTGGTTTAGATGCCAACGTGGAGATGATAGTGTGCGTGTGGGTGGTTTATTCTGGCCAGAACTGTACCACTACAAGTGAAGATACAGCGTATGTGTGACTGTGTCCACTTCACCTAATGTAAAAACTGTTTAAATTTAGATATAACCGCAGGCCACAAGGGAAAGTGGGGGATTCACTTAGTTCTTGATGATGCCAACTGGGGCATAGTGAATTAGACTCTTACATTGAAGCAGGCTGAATGTACAGATAAAGCCCACTTGAATTAAATAGGTGGGGCGACCCTCTTTGAAGTATGTGCATTCATACGCGTTCACACTGTACACTCGACAGGTAAAGTAATGGGTTAGAGTATCAATGCATCACCCTATTATACGGGGTCTCTGGAGATATCGATAGCTATTTCAAGAGGTGTGAACGAGTTCCTGTCGGTATTCCAGTTAATGGCAGTCTCCAGTTTTGCCCTCTCCTGACTCGAGTTAAACCAACCCACTTTAAAGCCACTGGACACTACGGTATTTAATCAAATAAATAATTAGCATATATATAAAAAGAAGAAAACAAAGAAAAAAAAATGGTATATAACGAGCAGTGGAGAGCTATTTTAAGGATTACAAAGTGTGAGAAACCGCTCCCTCTTAAGTAACGTAGTTTTGGAGATAGATGTAATTTTTTGCTTGAATTTTGAATACTTCGGACCTGAAGCCTTTTTAAGGTATCTGAAATGCACGCAATTGTGCAAGGGTGTTTTTTGTCCTTTCACTAATCCCTTGCAACTTCGATTAACATTTATTTGGGGTCTAAATTTTCACAGATTTGGTTATTATATGGCTGACCACGGGCAATAACCAAAGGTGTCATGGGCCTTTAAACACAAATGCTATTTCATTGGCAAATGGGTCATCATCTGGTTTTGCTTTTGTTTTAATGTTTTTAATGTGTGATTTTTAAACAGCCATTAAATGATGATCTAAAATATATAGATATTACAGTTTTCAATAATAGCTGGGGTCAATAGGAAATAGATTTTGTTTTTCTTTTCTACAGAACGCTTCTAGCAAAATTATAAAAAACGCGGGGTCAAACAAACCTGCGCGACAAAGGAATCTTGACGTCAGTGGCGGCTATTTGGCGTGAAAAATAGCGCCCCCAGTTTGCCAAAGCTGTGTTCACACACAATTAGGGGAATATCGTCACTGGCGTCAATATAATAGATAAACCGTTTTGGACTCTCGGCTGAAAAAGCCGCGCGGCCGAGTGCATTTTTTACTCGAGTTGTTCGTAACTAAATGCAAATTTTGAGAATAAAATGGTTATTAACCGGTATCTACGATGTCTATTTCGCCATAAAAAGGTAATAGGTGAAATATTGAGATCATCCTTTATTGGCTCCTTAAGTGTTTGGGTGCAATATCCTTGTTCACATAATTATATATTTCTCGTGGCATGGGTTTAGTTGTACATATCTCTATATGGCAGTTGTTATACTTTTGTAAACTACAAAGATTAAAGGAACACGTTGCCTTGGATCGGACGAGTTGGTCAAAACAAAAGCGTTTGTAACCGTTTTTTATAAAATGCATATGGTTGGAAAGATGTTTTAAAAGTAGAATACAATGATCCACACAAGTTCGCCTCGAATTTGCATGGTTTTCCTTCTACTGTGCGAACTAACATGGTCGGCCATTTATGGGAGTCAAAATTTTGACCCCCATAAATGGCCGACGTGTTAGTCGACGAGGTAAAAGGAAAACCACGCAATTTCGAGGCATGTTTGTGTGGATCATTGTATTCTACTTTTACAACATCTTTCTACCCATGTGCATTTTATAAAAAACGGTTACAAACGCTTTTCAAAGACCAACTCGACCGATCCAAGGCAACGTGTTCCTTTAAACGAAGAAAAAATAAAACAATGTGCGGATACAGGTATTTGACAAAAACCAATATTGATGCAAAATGTCAATTCCCGACAAGAATCTGCTCACTAATTATGGAGATACCATTATTCAAAGGCACGGCTTTTACGCAGCTTACACAATGACACTCTGTATTAGTAACAAACCAAGCATCAATTAGTTATTGACCCCGAGAGGGATTAGTTTCCTCCGCAAATTATTCATCAATTGGTTGTTTGATTTTTAATTTATTCATTTCATGATAAATATACAAACTATACACGATGTTTTACACGATTAACTGCCATAATATATCAGTAGCAGACAATTTTCTAATTCTACACGATACACCAAAAAAACGCGTCTGCATGGGAGGAAAAACAATAATATGGTTCCATTTTCATTGCACTGTATACTAGCAATCATTACTGTTTTTGATACAGGGAACACGACAAAGATGATGGCAACAAAATGTCTGTAACACGGCAAACATATTGTGTGATTGGGGAATTAAAAGTACTGTTTTTCTTTGACACAAACCAAACGTGGTGTCAAGGGGTTGATTTCAATACGAGCTAGGATCTCGAGTTAGGACGAGAATACTCGTCCTAACTTAGGACTGGCCTAACTTAGGACTGGCCTTAAGTACTGTTTTTAATATCTCCTAGGACTAGTTCTTAGTTGGGACTATCTTTGTGAAATCGACCCAAGTGATGTTAAACAATATTCTATTGATTATGCAAACCAATTTTCTTTCTCGTGACAAACTCTGACCGTGTGTCAATTCAATGTTTGTTTGATCTAAGACAAAATACCACAAATTTTCCCCATCTGCCCTTTATACTAATCACACGCACCGAACAGTAACTGGAATTTTACGAATGGGAGTCACTTTGAAAACTATGATCAACTATCAAAACAAGGGGATTGTCAATTCAATACCAGCCTCATGCATTCTTAAAGGCACTGGACACATTTGTAATGATTCTCAAAGACCAGTACTCTGAATTATTGGTGTATCCGAGCGTATAAACTTTATAATAAAATCTGTGAAAATCTTGACTCAATTGGTCATCGAAGTTGCAGAAGAATAATGAAACAACAAATACATTTGTTGCCCATTTTAATGTGCTTTTAGATGCCTTACAAAAAGGCTTAAGGCATGAAGTATTTTAATGTTTAAGTGATAAATAACTTTCTACTCAAAAGTATATTACTTCAGAGGGAGCCGTTTCTCACAATGTTGTACACCATCAACAGCTCTCCATAACTCATGACAATGGAGTAATTACAAAAAGTGTTCAGTGCCTTTTAACCGTAATCAAATTCTTTCCACTCCAAACCGGGTTCGCACAACAGTCGTGGACTCTGCCAAACTTTACTAGTGATGACAAAAACATGTATCCCCTTTCTGTTTTTTTTATTTTTTTTTATTGGCGAATCTGAGCCGGTCACAATGTGAAGTTATTTGTTGTGTTTTCAATGTGAGACAGTAAGCGCAATATCTCACCACCTGGACTGTATATCCACAATTAATCGCAATATCGCCGTAGAGGTATGCAAGTGGTCCTGAGACTCATTACTGTTGTATCTATCATCAAACTCCAATGAATCTTGGCCCGGTTTAAGATCGACTCTGTGTCTAATGTGTATTTTTATCTGAAGGGGAGTGGAATAACTCGAGACAAGGAAAGAAAGTGGACTTAAAGGCCCTGGACAAATTTGGTATTTACTCAACATTTATTGTTGGAAAACTCCAGTGAATCATGGCCCGGTTTTAGCTCGACTTATTCTAGTGTGTACTTTTGACAGAGGAGTGGATTAACTGGAGATGATGGAAGAAAGTGGACTTAAAGGCTCTGTACTGGACGACATTGGTAGTTAATGTAGAATAATTGTTAGCATAACAACTTACTTGGCAACGAGCAACTTACTTGGAACGAACAACTGAGAGTTGTTGATAGTTTAAAACATTGTTTTAAATTGTGAGAACGGACTCCCTCTGAAGAAACGTAGTTTTCTTTTAGAAAGAGGTAATGTCCCACTCAAATAGTAAAAAACTTCATACCTAAAACCTTTCATTAGGCATCTAAAAAACACCTCAAATTCCAAAACAAGGGTGCTTTTGATATTCTCTTGCAAACTCGATGACCAATTGAGTTAAACTTTTCACAGGTTTGTTATTTCCTGCATAATATGTTGGGATAAACAAGTAAGGATACTGCTCTTTAACAGCTATCAATTAAGGTTCACATGGTCTATAATCTTAACTCCTTTTGAAATCTTCTGTTGTGCCTTTAAGATGCTAGGGCTCCCATATGTCTGTTTTCAAAGGCGACATCGGTTGATACAGAGGTCTTACGACTATTGGTCGTGACGCACATCCATGTTCGCAACACTTACCCGTAAAAGTCTCTGTTGATAAACGTGGCTCTTTCTGAAACAGCATCATTGGAAAACCATTAACCTTTTTTAAGGGTTTTAGTATTTTTTTTTTAACGCAAAACACAACAGTTAACATATTGACATTAAACTTACAAGGTTAAAAGCTCCTAATTATAGAAAGCTTCCCCTAAAATATTACTAGCTCACATGAGGTGCTGTAGTTTTTGAGATGTGAAGTAAAACAGCTTCATTTACATTATTTTCTTCTCAGAGAGACGAACATTATTTTAGTAGAACAGCGGATTGACGCGACTCTCCTTAAAACATTGTTCTTTGGTTTGTATTTTTTTTCCTTAATAACTTGAGAACTGATGAAGCTGAAACTTCTACAGGTAAGTAATTTTATACACGTCTTCATTCACAGTGAGTATGGATTCATGTTATGGTCATAAACTTGTCATTATGAAAGGTATCAACAGGTTTTAATTATTGACTTATTTAAGTGTAATATGATTGGTTAATTAATTTATTCGTTTTAAATTATTAGTTGTTTTTTATTTTTTATTTAATGTTAATACAAATTATTTCACTTCATTTCATGTATTGTTTTTTTTTGTTTTTTCAAGTGTGCGAAGAAAAAAAAAGAAAACAGAAAAACAAATCATGGTAAACAATTTTCGGCTCCATTTCATTTGTTGTGCCTACTAACATGATGATTATTACACCTATGTTTTGTCTCGAGAAGATTAATCAATAATCATCAACAAATAAATTCATCTGTTGATCAATGTTTTGACCCATTGACCTCATTCCCTCCTCCACCCTCGGCTATGACCCAATCAAGCACTTGTCCGCACACGAACCTCTCTTACCAAACCGGAAACTTTGAAGTGGGTGAACTCACATCGCGGACACTTCGGGTTTTTTTCTCTCAGTTTCTCAACCCTCATCTCTTTTTATTTTTTTTTCTTCATCCAAAGCCAAAACACACAAGGTCCAGCCTTCTCGTCTTCTCTTACTGACTGAAAATGCCCCGAGGACAAAAAAATCGTCTTTCCATTCCCGTCCTGCCGGACCACGCGCATCTTCGATTCACAGGGAAACATCGGATAACCACTTTAATGAATGTGGATAGACGAAATCTGCACCGAGAAACCTCTTCAGTTGGCAGCGGTCTCTAGGCTTAAGTCTCACGAAGAGGAGATAATTATGGGCGCACTGCCGAGCACATGTCTGGAACACCTATATTTGTGCAGATAAAGCAGCCTCTTATACGAGAGCTATTGCTTTTTTTGTAGGCACTGCAACTGCTCAGGATAACAGGTGATATGTTTTTATTAAATTTGAAGGTAACCGAAGGCTTTAACCGAACTCTGCTCAGGCCAACATAGTAGTTCAACCCTGTACGGGCTTTCGTCTTTAAATCTATATCCATTCGTTATTGGTGAATTACGGATAAATTGTATTTAATCAATTTTAATAAGATGTTTTGATTCAATCTCTTTAAGATTACTTAGGGGTGATTTTCACTGAAGTAAAACTTATGGACGTCGCTAGGGTCACCTGACTTAGCAGCCAATAACTAAAGTAGATCGGTGAGAGATAAACTGATTTGGGGGGGGGGGGGCAAGGGCGCGATTTTCTTTTCAGTCCTCTCACGCAAACTTCGCGTATATCGTATCTACTGTGGGCTGTACTGTCGTACACAAATCCTGGCGTTCAGGTTGTGGGGTACTGCATTGTTTAATGTTCAAGCTATTTACCCTTTTCTTAATAACTAATTTTGGGGTCATTATCGAGATTTCCTTATGGGGTCTGTTACTCACATTGATATGACCTTTTGGGGTCCGTATCGTTATTGCCGTATGGGGTTCACACTCATATTGAGATTACTCTTTGGGTCATTGTTCATACTAAGATTGCCTTGTGGGGTCCTTTATTCATATTGAGATTGCCTTTTGGGGCAGATTATTCATATTGAGATTGCCTTGTGGGGTCCATTATTCATATTGAAATGCCTGGGTCCATTATTCATATTAGGAGTACCTTTTGGGTCCATTATTCATATTGAGAGTGTCATAATGGAATGGTCCAGTCTTGGATATCAATGACTTTCAGTCCACTAGGGCTTTGCACTTTGTACAACAACAAAAAAGGTAAAATAAAGAACATGTGCCATGACTTAGTGAACTAGCCCTCTCTGGAGGTTTGTTTTGAAACTCAAAAAAAAGGGGAAGAAAATATTCAAACAAATAGATGACACTGATAACTGCGTTGTCGCTACTATTGAAAGTAACATGAAATATTGTCAATAACAGTGTAGGAATCTTCTATAGGAAGGTTTATGGTGACGGTAAAAAGTCAATAGTATGTTCTTATCATAAATCGCTTGGATCTGACTTGCATGTAAAGTGACGGTTAAAAGTCAATAGTATGTTCTTCTCATAGATTGCTTGGAACTAACTTGCATGTAAATTGTCTCATGTGACACGGGTTGAACATGAACGTCTTCGCTCGTCGATGCACAACAAGGTTCGACAAAGTACACATACCCAGTAAGCAGCATACCCGAATGAACATCGGAAGTCCGCTTTCATGCTCAGCTGCCCCCTGCATCAGGCTGTCCTTTCACAGGAGATTTCACCAGATCCCAGACAGTTTATAAACACAGGCAGCGCCCATCTGTCTTCAAACCTAGTTCATGAATTTCTCCCTGATACCAAATTCTCAACCTCTTCCCCAATCATCTAATTCGATCCTTGCTCTATCATGAGAAAAAAATCCATCTCAGGAAATTGAATCTACGAAGAAATGCGTAATCGTGCCCTTGTGTTTGCCCCTTAAGTATTCCGTTCGCCTGTGTTACCAGTTTGCCCGCCCGTAAGAATTCAATTTAGGACCCGGTGAGAGTGCCGTCAAAGAAGGGGGAAGAGCGGGGTTATGTCTGAGAGAAGAATCGACATCGAAGAAGAAAGGAACACTGTTTGATGACCTTTCCGTTTGGAGCATCAGGGGCATTACTTTTGTGTCTGATCCGATGTTTAGTTCTTTATCTGGAGCCTTGATCTGGAGCCTAGAGATCTAGAGCGACATACGGTGGGAGTTAAATGCACTGGACACATTTGGTATGTGAAAAAAAGTCAGACCAGTATTCTCACTAGTGTATCTCATTATGCTTAAAACTTTGAAAATTAGATAACGGTAAGAATTAACAGTTTTGAGCGAGTTATTTAAACTAAACTTCCAGTTACTGTGTTTTATCAACAACAAGCTTGTGTGACACCATTACACAAGTATTATAAAATAATCTTATACAGCGCCAGAATCCGGCTAAAAAAGGCGATTCACTCAAACACTACTCAAAGTAGGAAATTTTAAATCAATGCACAATGCACAAATCAAACTTAACTGAAGAAGTACATTATTTAACAATTACCCATTCAATCTCGCATTTTATTCATAATATTATTGTTGGCTAACGAATGTTTGTATTTAGTGCAATTTACAATACCACATTAGTACCCTGGTTATTGGTCAAATAACACTCCTTTAATCTTTCTCAGCCACCAATCGATGTTGAAAAGGGGGTGGGTGTATTGCATATGTATAATTGTAGTGAAGATTTGCCCGTCCGAAGTTTACGGTGGTCACACAGTGTTGATTCAAGTGGGATTCGCCTTAAGACAAAATGGTGTAACTTACACTCGATTTGAAATTTACCGATACTCATGTAAGCACAGCGAGTAATTGTAGACAGGTTGCGCCGTGTTACGAGCCGCTAGTACGGCCCACCAAGACCAACGATCGAGAAGCTTTACTGTGATCGATACGACATCGACCCCGCACGTGTTGCTTACGGTTTTTATAAATGTGGGTGCACTACAGGGAAGGGCGTAACGTATTGGTTAAGACTGCAGGATACCTGAGGTAGATGTATATAAATTAGCCACCGTGGGGGACTGTAATTGTAAATTGGATGACATTAATGTTTCCCGGCCATTTTAGGAACAAAATACGTGTCCAATTTAAATGTCGAGTTAAAGGTATGGTTATCGTTTGGTTACTGTCAATATGATGCTGGTTTATATGCAAAGTTAAAGAGAGTCACATGAATGTTAAGAATTAAGAGTGAATATTTAAAGAACTGCATTAAAGTTTGCCGATATTGATTGTTAAAACGGTGTCCAATTTAAACTTTGAGTTAAAGGTATGATATCGTTTTTTTTCTGCAACAAAATGTCAACTTAAAGGCAAGTTATAAAAAAGTGAATGGCCTACATTTCGACCCCAGCAGAGTCTTTCTGAAGGCTACATGACAACCCAACAAACATGAACCGGTTATTTTGTGAAACATTTTGTTTTTCTTTTTTAACCTCGGGTCCCTTTGGTTTGCAAGATAATGCAAAAAAACACAAGACTTTTTGGAAAAAGCTTTTTTGGGGGGCACATGCACTCTCAAGTAAAAGGTGTACCTGCACTCAACAGCCACACAAAAAGATACATGGATCTGCTTGAAAATTCCCCGTTTTATTGAGACAAAAATACAAATTCTTATTCAGAACCATGGCCTATTCGAGGTGTGTGAAACACTTATATGCATAGTCAACACTGGATAATGAAAACAATATCGTTGAGACGTGTTCTTTGGAAACGTAAGTCCAATTTTAATAATTTTAAAATTCTAACGAGGTTGTGCTTCACAGAACCATGACTTACGAGTTATTTGAAATACTTCATATAATCAAAACTGAAAAATAAAAACAGCATAATAATAGTTGAGACGTGTTCTTGAGAAACGTAAGTCAAATTTTGGTCCACATCTCAGGAGGCTGTGCTTAAAAATTCTGATTCAGAATCATGACTTAAGAGTTATATGAAATACGTTATTTATGCAAATTCGAAACCGGAGAATGAAAACACAGAGTTGAGACGTGTTCTTGGGAAACGTAAGTCCAGTTTGGATCAAAATTTCACGAGGTTGTGTTTGATGAAAACATGAACAGGTTGTGCTCAATCATAAAACCTGAACATCATCCTTGTAATATTTGCATTAGGCAGAATGAAAACAGTTTTAGTTGTCCCGTTTAGCGAATATTATTGCCAGAAGGGATTTAAGGCCGAGAAAAACAAATTTTGACGAAAGAGGTAGAAAACAGAGTGACGGTCTCGTTGTGTAGGTCCTCAAACATGTTATACTAAATATGAGGGCCAGATACAAGTGCAGTGTAGATATTTTGCTCAACTGTGACATGGGTTGTTGACTTCCAACTTGAAGTATTTTGGACGATATATGCCATAAACAATTTGTCCCATTTGCCGAGGGTGTGGGATAGTTTTTCAAGATAAATGCTCGGACGTTTGCAAAGTTACCCGGGTAAATATAATTTATATATATAAATATTTTTATTTTTTTATTTTATTTTTATTCTTATGGAAATTATCAGAACATGTTGTGAATCTTTAAACAATCTATACAGCGGAAATTTGAGAGCCAGATAAAAGGGGGTACAGTGACATGTTTAGTTCAACTGTGACCTGAGGGTAAGTTGGCTTTTTTTTTTTCAAGAGTGACGTTCGGCCGTCAAGAGCTACGATTTGAGACAAGATAAAAGGAGTAGGTAACTCCATCGTGCACATAATTTGCTAGGGTGGTTGATCCAGGCCAAAGTAATTTTTGCCTGTGTGCCGAGGGTGTAGTTTTTTTGCAAGAGGGATGTTCGGAAGTTACACGAGTGTACTTGTAGAGCCAAGTCAGAAGGGGTACGGTGTACACATATTTTGCCTAACTGTGGCTTGGGGTGGTTGATCTAGGCCTACAGCATTTTTGTTTCTTCACATTTGCCGATGGATGTAGGGCAGTATTTGCAAGTGGCATGTTCGGACGTTTGCAAAGTTATGCAAGTGTATATGGGTGTTTATCTTGGGATGTGATTAACTCGACGAGCATTATTAGCATATTGAGACAACCCAAACTATTTAAGATGCAGTGGACAATGTTCTCGTTACGACACACAGTGAGACTTAAAGGTCAAGTATAGCTTTGGCCATTTTGAAAAGTTCGTTTGTTTTAATCATACCTGTTTTTGAATACTCTTCTATATATCCAAACTTCCTTTAAAGAGAACTCAAAATTACATTGTGAACATCTATTGTGCCTCTTACCAAGTACGTTATGGTCATTAATATTTAGAGTTAGTACCGAAGGTTACCCCTTTAATACGTATTTATACAGTATTTTCAACAGTTACAGTGATTCTTAACGGGTAAGATTTGATGGTCATTCATCTGTAAGGGAAATAAGAGAGGTCCTCCTTTATTATAAGTTTATGAATATTGAGCAGTTTGGACTGTATGCTATGAGTTAATTTAATAGGGGTGCGCCCTGAATGGAACGGGGGGGGGGGGGCTTCTTAGATCGACAGACATGGGATAATGTGAAGGCGCTAATACCATGGCTGGGTGCACTTGAGGTTGCTGCACAGTTTGGGTTATAATGCTCTTGCTGTTGTAATCTGAGCCAATCTATAGGGCTTTTCACTCTAGGGAGGTATAAGCAGATTGATAAGGTCACGAGAGAGGATTTCATATTTTTTTTCTGGAAGACGCAGGGGAAGGACTCGAAATAAAGAGTTGCTTTGCGAGTAACAAGTGTATTCAAAACAAAGAAAAAGCAAAATCAGTATTGCATGATTTATTTGTTAATGAATTATTAAAACAACAATTTAAGGTACTTGGCATGTTTGGTTATTCTCAAAATGCATATTATGAAACAAAACTTAACGGTATTACCTAACGTGTATCGACAAAAATAAGTGGTTTAATAGCACTTTACCATCATAACGTTCAGTATATTTCCTGCAAGGAATGTGGAGATACGTACTGCAGTATGAAACATATTCCTTTATAGCACCATGTAATGGTTCACAAGGTGCTGTTGCCCTATTAGCTGCCGATCAGACCTGGAACAACGGGGCGAACCTATTCTCGTTACGATAAGTACACGCTGTTCCTTTTTTACTCAACACACGGAACCTACGGCTTTACGTCCCATCCGAAGGACGAAGCAACCGTGGTTAATAAGTTACTTGCTTTTTTTAAGGACACAAGTGTCACGACCTTGACCCAACCCATACTCTGCTGATTAAAAACACAAGAGCTTAGATCTTGAAAGACACGCCATAACTCGCAACGATTCGTCTGGAACAGACAACATCATAATGGATGAGAGGTTAGAGTAAACTTCGGTCATCCAAATAAAATAAAAAATGATTTCGCTCAAGTAAATGTCTCTTGTAAATTCAGTGTATATTTTAATGTGTAAAACCCTTCCATGATCTGGCTTAACACATCAGAGACGGTGAACAACCGGCAGGCATGACTGCATACAAAAGAGCACCGACTTATAAATCACCGCAAAACAAGTATCTGCTCATCACAGCTCGCTGAACTCCAATAACGAAACTGGACACTAATGGTAATTACTCAAAAAATTCATGCACATTAAAACTTAATTGGTAACGAGAAATGGGGAGCTGTTAAGTATAACTCATTGTTAGAATTGGCTCCCTCTGAAGTTGCGTTGTTTATAAGGAAGAGGTATTTCCTCACTCAAATAGAGTGTCACGGCCGAGTGGTTAAGAGCATCGAATTCAAGTTCTGGTGCTAATTCACCGGAGTGTGGGTTCGAATCCCGGTCGTGACACTTCACCCAGGGGTATAAATGGGTACCTGTGAGGGTAGAGGTTGATATTGTGAATGAAAAGCTTTCGGAGCGCAACGGCAGCTCGGGGCTGTATACTCCCTAATGGGAGCTGAGAAAGATTAAAGGGTTGTTTATTGGCCCTATAGGGCACTAATGTAAAGCGCATTGATACGGTTTATTGTGAAATGCGCTATATAAGAATTTGTTAATACTAATAATAATAAGATACTTTATCTGATTCTTAATCTGATACTTCATCGAATCTAAAAGCACAAGTAATGCAACAAGGGTGTCTTTTCTTTAATTATTTTCTTGCAAATTCGATGACCAATTGAGCCCAAATAATCACAGGTTTGTTTCTTCATGCATATGTTGGGGTACACCAATCGAAATTACTGGTCTTTGACAATTACCAAACGAGTGCAGTGTCTTTAACTCACACCATCATCACTGCACAGGAAGCAGTGTCCATTAGTTGCATGTTCTCGCTCTACAGCCCCTAATCAGTGGCACTGCAAGGACAAATAGGAAACACGCTTTTGAATTGGTTTCAATTTAATTGATATGCAAACACTCAAACGAACTGCATACTCCTGATTTGAGAACGGAACTTCACCGTGCTTCGACAGATCTCCAATCTAAACACATTACTTCTGGAAAGGGCCTTCCAAATGTCACCCTGTGTTTAATTTGTTCTTGAGAAGATGAGCCGATCTTCTCAACATCTCCTTGTATTTGGTCAACTGATGAGTCATTATAATAGGGTAGTAAAATATTTAAAATATATCTAGTTGTTTGTATTCGTAAGAGAAGTGTAACTTATAGCAATAATATCGATGAGTGGTGTTCCTATCCCAGCCTTGACGGGCAAGCTTTAACTCATCACCTGACACTACGCCTGGAATCAAACTCTTTAAAGCTGCACAAGTCTCCATCAAGTCGCTTTTCATCTCATAGCCTAATACGCTATATTTGCTCTTCTTGAGATCAATTTCTGCTTACCATACATAGGATAATTAGCATGGCATCAAAACAATGGAATACTATTCCCTCTAAGCAACTAATTCAGACCAATTTAAGAAGATCTTCCCGTAAAGCTAACTTGTTTTTTTCTTGTTCCTATTTTGTTTGCAATGTGTTTCGCCTTATTCTGAGGAAATTAGGTTGTATGTTATGTATGGTTATTTTGTGTAAACGCTGCAAAGTGTACTATAATCGTTTAGGCTGTTACTTCACGGGGACAACGGAGGCGATTGCCCCATGCCCATTGGTCATTGTCTTGGTGCTCTTGACATGCCCCAGTAGAACTTACATTTCCTCATAGGGTGCCTTTTCCAAGGAGAAAGTGCATTGGTGCCCGCTCTTCAAAAATGAAACATACATGCCTGAGAGTATGTATTGTAAGTCGCGCCTTTTTTTTACACCTCAAACTAGGATTGCACCCACTACCCTATCACATAATCAGACTCTTTATAATCAAAATAACAATAATTTATGCAAATTCAAGATGTTAATCAACAATTATCTGTACCCGATCTAATGTGTTGCATTTCTGATGACACTTTATACAAGTGTCTTATGCCTTGAATGAATGTGTTTACTCTTGCAGTTTATGAGTCACATGCTCAGAAGATAAGTGCGACCGAAGCTGTTGAAGACACTTTGATGCAAACTATCGGCAACCTTTCAAAAGGCCAGGATCCCCCAAGGGACGAATTAAAGGATGAGACGTGGCATTAGTCCGCAAACAACAGTGCGGATCACACATCTACACGTATCGTTGCGCATCCAAGCGGAACTGTTCATTACACTGATTTCACAGTAATGTATCCATGTTATTTTTGGCCACAAAATCTTAGTTTGAAACAAGACCCGACATGAGTTCTTGTTTTCCTTTCAACGAGAAAATGTACATTATTTTTAGAAAATACCAGGTACTGTTGTGTCAAATTAAAATCATCTTGATTCTATCAATATGAATTTGATTTGGGGTTGAAGACAGACAAAATTACTACAGCGGGATTTGAACCAACGACCTCCGGAGGCATTTGTGGCATTACCAATCACTGATTTGTCAAATGTTAACATTATAAAGTATCACCCGCACATACATCGAGGTCTATAATAGGAATGCATTAGTCAAAGAAGGAAACTAACACACTATATTAACATATACACATACATAACACATTTAACACCAAGATGTAATTACACAGTGTTTTGTAGTTTGAGCACTCAACCCGCGCTTCTCAAGATGAAGAATATATAAAATTACGAACATCTGAACAGTATTCGTTTTACCATTGGTGACGAACGTTATACGAGAGAGATGTTGACAGTAAAGTCAAGGTTAGCAGACACTGAGACACTTGTCAAGACGTTTCGAGTGAGTCATAATGTAATGTCGCTTAGGGTAAGATAAAGTGTAAAAATGTGTTCTTAATTTTGTTATTTATACACGAACATAAACACCCGGGAGGATGGGAGGGTGGGTAATGAGTGTTTAAACGCTACACAGTGTGGATCTGAGAACAAAACAGATCCACGTGATGGGGACTGAAAACGCTTGGCGCAAGTGAACTTACACGCAGTGTTTAGTGTTGGAAATTTGGTTTCCATACAACCACTTTAAACCTTTTGTAATTGTCAAAGACCAGTATCCTCACTTGGTGTATCCGAACATATGCATAAAATAATGACAATTTGGGCAACAACATTATTGTTCATCGAATTCAAGGTCTCAGCTGAAGTATTTTATTATCTTAGTGAGAAATTACCTCTTAATCAAAAACTAGCGAGCCGTTTCACAATGTGTTGTACTATCAACAGCTCTCCATTGATGTTAATACCAATGAAGTTTTTCTGCTAACAGTTACTTTGAGTAGCTACCAATAGTGTCAAGTACCACACTGACTGCAACAGAGAGCTGTGTGGGTTGAATGGGTGGGTGGGGCTCATGGCCAAATTCAACCATTGAACCAGGTTTCGATTCAAATGTCATGGGAAAAATTGAAGATAACATTTTACACACTGATTGGTTAACTATGATGAGGCTGGCTGGATGCAGTTGTCAAGCACACTGTTTGCAAAGACTCAACCACCCACCATACATATTAACCCACACAGCAAAGGTATGTCAAAAAGTCCCTTGAGTAAACTACTGTATGCTTGCAGCAAAGATTATCATTTAGTAGTTTGTAAAGTTAAACTATGTAAATCATTAACATTTGTATCTTCTTTTTAAGTCGCATCTATCTCGTGAGGCTAACTGTAGTTCAGAGTGTATAGATACAGAATGATTTGTAAACAAAGTAACAGCAAGACTGTTTACTCAAGCCAAACATGCTGGACAGTTTCTCAGTCATCTTCGATTTCAAGACTGTTTACAGATTGAATGAAGTGTCTCCGACAACTGAGACTTGCTGTTGATGTATGTGTTCGTATGAGAATAAACTTAACAAAAGTAATTACATTATTTCAGTAAAGAAGCAAATCATCAGCGATGACTAACTGTCAAAGCCACACAGGCTGGAGAAAGTGTCTCAGACATCTTCGATTTCAAGAATGGATTGCTGTAACTTTTAATGGATTTTTGATTAATTACGGTTTTGTTTGTTTTCTTATGGATTAATTTTCATAATTTATAATTTTAATTATAATTAATTGTTATGCGCTCTCAAACAGGCTGGTTATGGAGAGAGCGCAATAATAAATTCAATACATAAATATTTATTATTTATTTATAAACATAAATGAGTAAAACGAAAAAAGAAAAAAAGAAACAAATGAAACAAAACTCATAAGAGTTTTGATCGGATTTCCGATTATTTTGACGAATAATATTTGGTATCCGTAACTGACAACAAAAACTGCAAAAAACCCTGGTGTTAAATTGATTCTCCATGATAAATAACACCATAGTAATGGGGATAATACCACCATGTTGGTGTTGACGCATATAGATACAAGGAAGAATCAATTGTCCATTTTGTGCAGTGTGTGGTGTCAGTTCTAACACCTCTTTTTGTGCAGTGAATGATTATAAAAGCAAAAGAAACTGGTAAACATTACCTTCATAGCCCTTGCGTATGCATTAGTTGATAAATTGAACCGTTGTCAATGAAAAAAAGTCAAATATTTAGATTGTCTCTATCGATTTCCTGATTTCACCCTCCCCTCCCCCTCATCAATTTGACACCATGCAAACTGACATCATGGAGTCATGTTTAAATGAACAGACAGAACGACTTTATTCCACCTGCACAGTCATTAAATCTTGAAAGGTGAAACCATTATCGCCAAAATGTCAGATCGAGGCGTTAATGCGGCACATCAAAACGTAATTAAAGGCACTGGACACGTTTTTTAAGTGTAAAATACTAGTATTTTCACTTGGCATATCCTAACATATGCATAAAATAACAAGCCTGTGAATATTTGGACTCAATTGGTCATGGAAGTTGTAATAGAATAATGAAGAACAAAATAGTTCAGTGATAAATTACCTCTTTCTCAACAACCACGTTTACTTCAAAGATAGCGGATCTTTTTTTATATTTTTTTATTACCAGTGTCCAGTGCATTAAACAAATCGATGTGCATGTAATGTGGTACATTATAATTTGATTGTCAAAGTACACGGTTTTGGCTTCGTTTCATCCCCGCAAGGTCCCCCGCAACATTCAAGTGCCAAAACAGGCGTTTAAAGACACTAGGCACCATTGGTAATATTGTCAAAGACAAGTCTTCTCACTTGGTGTATCTCAACATATGCATACAATTATTATAACAAACCTGTGAACATTTGAGCTCAATTGGTCGTCGAAGTTGTAAAAAAACAATGGAAGAAAAAAACACCCTTGTCACATGGAGTTGAATGCGTTCAGATGCTTGATTTCGAGACCTCAAATTCTAAACTTGAGGTATCGAAATCAAATTCGTGGAAAATTACTTCTTTCTCGTAAACTACGTCACTCCAGAGGGAGCCGTTTCTCACAATGTTTTATACTATCAACAGCTCCCCTTTACTCGTTACCAAGTAAGGTTTTATGCTAATAATTATTTTAAGTAATTACCAAAAGTGTCCACTGCCTTTAAAGGACTTTGTAAAGATGCATAGCTCTAATGTATTCAATAATCGCTACATGATTGAGAATACAAAATATGCGACTCTCTAAAAGCAATATTCCTTTAGAAATATAAAGGTTTATGGCTCAATGAAGGCAGTGTTGAACCTAAGGTTCACTCAAAGGCACTAGACAATATTTGTAAAAACTCCAAATAATGTTTAGTAGAGAAACAATGAGTATTGGGGAGCTTTCGATAGTACAGAACATTGTGCGAAACAATTCCCATTGAAGTAACGTAGTAGTTGAGGAAAAAATAATATCTCACTCGAATAACTATTTCAGCTGAAGCCTTTTATATGCATCTGAAAGCACAACAAATGATCTGGATAAATTGCGAACTTTGCTTTCATTTTATTCGTGCAACTTGACCACTTGAGTTGTCATTTTATGCACTGGTGGGATACATCAAATAGAATACTGGTCTTTGGCAATCACCAAACGTGTCCAATGCCTTTAAGAAACATCGTATCTACTTGTGGCAGTTGCTTATTGACACGTAGCCCGGTTTGACGAGCCCGGGGATTTATGCTTGTGTGAATGAATCAGCGTCAGACCTTGATTTTGAAGTGAGCTGCGTAGCAAAGCCAAGTTAAACATAATATTTTGGAGATAAAAAACAAGATAAAAATAAATCTTCCGCGGGAATAAAAGGAAACCTGAAGTTCAAGTTCACGCGTTGGACTTCCCTATCATAAAGATTAACCGAATGCTATTGGTTCTAATTTGGGTAAAAAAAATCAGTGATGTGTTAACACAATTCAACACACATCTAGATAAATGTTTGGTTTCATGTGAACAATTTAGTATAATTATATTAGTTAAACCATAACTCATAAAACACAAATATTTTATTTTAACTTGATTCCAAATACTGAATGATAAGATATGTTGTAAAGATATACCGTACATACATTTACTTTTTCAACGTTCAACATGTGTGTGTGTAATGTTGATATCCAATAGTTCCCATCGGAGCAACGAATATTCAATGACTTATTCATCGAGTGTTCAATGGCTCATTCATCGAGTCAGTACAGTTATGTCTAAATTGAATCAGCCAATAAGAATTACATAACCACGCAGATGAAAATATTTTCAAAATTTACAATATAACTGCAAAGGTCTTGGTTAGGTATGCCACCCGAGTATAGCATGCCTGTGATTTCGGTTTTCGACTAGCTCGGGAAAGTGCCGTTTATCCCAATGCTTATGCACATCGATGTATCTTGGGTAAAAACTAAATTTGTATTTATTATTCATGCTGACATTTTCATTATTAAATTTATCATAAACCCAATAAATCAGTGCTCATGTAGTGTGCGCAGCGGCGTTATCTGCGATTGTTATCTGCTCACGCTATACGCTTGCTTGTCTCTCGATCATGTGTCCGACGATGGCCAGAGATCTGAAATATCGATTGGCTATGCCTTTCCAATCAGTCACTTATCTTCACGTCGAACTTAAAGAGGCACTGGGGTGGATTTCACGAAGAGCTGATACTAGTCTTATCTCGAGTTAGGACAAGTAACTTGTTTCAAGTTAAGACTTGCCTTAGTTTTGTTTCTTCATAGCACCAAATGAGTCACATGACTATCTTTGCAAAATCGACCCCGGACATATATTTGGTAATTGTCACAGACCAGTATTTTCACTTGGTGTATCACATTGAAACTACAAATCTTTTAAAGTTTTGATTCAATTGATCATCAAAGTTGCAGGAAACTAACCACCCTTGTTGCACATGTTTGTGTGCTGCCATGTATGCCTTTAACTAGAAATAAAAGGCTTCGACTCTTAAGTCTTTTGAAATGTTAGTGGGAATATACTTCTTTCTCAAATAAACGTTTATCACAATATGTTTACCAGGTACGTTTTTATGCTAACACCAACAGTGTCCAGTGCCTTTAAGTTAGTGTGTAAGGCAAGCACACAGTCTCATGTACATTCCTGTCCGAAAGATAAGAACTTTTTTAAGAACTTATTATCTTTGATTTATTTGACTTTTAAAAAAGTCAAGTATATCAACGGGATTTGTTATTCTTCTGACTAACAAATCCAATGATCTTAGAATAAAGTTATTATCTCTAGTCTTGCATGATTCAGCTGTATTAAAGGTCATTGAATAGGGGATTATTAATCAAGCATCATTGATTAGTTAAAGTGGTTACGATATTAACACAAAGACAAAGTTCTGTAAAAACATGTCCGTCAGAAATATTCGAATAAACTGTATCCGAAATATAAACATACTGCAGCAGCTGATTCAGGAGATTCAGTTCTCAGAACCCAACACTTTCAAAACAGTTTGTTCACGAGCTGAAATAATTGCAACTTGCTAGTATACTCATTCTTTTCTCCTGAAACACATAATTTCACTGGGTGGTTATTCTAAGGTTAAACGCACATTAAAATGAACACTTTCTGCAAATCCATAATACCTTTAAGTATCTCTAGCTCATAAAACACCTTCACCCCATCGTAATGTTGACTTTACTCGAGTTTACTTTTCAGAGCGGACATTAAATCTTGAATAAACAGTCACCAATTATTTACATTAGAAATATTGCTTTTATATCAATTACTAACGTGGTGGGTAACTGATATCTTAGGGCGGCAGATTATTGTAATTAAAGAGAAAGCTTTAGTGTTAAAACATCTTCAAAACAACAATCCCTCTAAAGGCATAAATTATGTCCGTCTAACAAATTAAAACCTGCCGTCGATTTCACAAAACTCCTCCTAACTAACCCTGCACTGTAGCATGCAGAACTTAAGATTAATCCTAAGTTAGGACATGGAGGAAGAACGAGTTACTCGAGATAAGACGAGTCCTAACTCTTTGTGAAATCGACCGCTGGAGTAATAATTATTGAAAAACGAATACACTGGAACAAAATAGTGTGTTTAAAATGACACCAAGGGTATTATTGTCTTATATGGATACCGAAACAGAATAAAAATGTATCATAGGGTGTTAAAATAACACACATATCTGCCATCACAATAGTGTTGTGTTTAACTTTTGCCATTTATTTCTAAGCAGTGTTTTTTTTTTTAATAAATACAGATTTAAAACGCCGTCTTGTTTTAACGATCTCCTTTTCGAGTGAACGAAATAAATTTGGAAAAAAAAAAAAAAAAAAAAACCACGTCCCTTTACGGTCTTCGTAGTCTGTCAACATATCCAACATATCCAACAATTCCACCTGTTCACACAACAAACCCAAATCGTGACAAATACTCCTGGAAGAGTTGCTCCATCCAAGCACTGGCCTTAAGGTAACGCCTTGGGCTTCTTCGTATAGCACTTTACCCGGCTTTATTTTATAAAGAACACCACAATCCCCGCTCTTAAAATGCTTCATGTCTGTTCCATCCGAAGCTCGAAATATGATTAAATGAGAGTTGGCATGACAATATTACACTAGTCTTTGCCATGACATACAAAATCAATTTACGTAAAAAGAAAATGGTGAAAACCCAGTGTGTTGTCACTTCTTGCAGAAGCGTTTGCATTGTATTTAACATTGCTGTTAAGATTGTATACGTTTGAATAATTCATCTCGTTATATATCCCATAAACTCGCGTTTGTTATTTTTCTTGTATACATTTACGGTGAACAAAACTTCTCTGTAAATTTGTATATTATTCTTTAGTTAGTATTTTGGTTATATTTTTGGATTTTGCCTGTAACGATACACGTTTGTGTGCGAGTAACCAAATCGAGTCCGCAGTATGACGTCACAGTGATGTTTTTCTTCTGAGGCGCAAAAGTGTTTTTCGTGGAACTCTCTTGCAAACCCTGACTCTGATCAACAAAATTGCTGACTGAGTTCCACTCATGTTGATGTAATCTGTGCGCTATATAATACCTTCCTACAACAACAGAATAATAATGCTTATTCCGTTCAAGTTTATCTTTAACAACCCCAAACCCTGCTTTCCCTACGCATTACTTCCTCTAGATTTGCAGGGGGAAACGCAAACACATTCCCTAGCTCTGTGTGCTATATATAACATACAAACAACACTGTCCAGGGACCTACACAAAACAGCCCACCTCCTTTGATTAAAAAAAGACAGGACTGGGAACCACAGACGTGACAAAAACGAACCTTTAATCATTTCTGATTTAAAGGGCATCATGACGTCAGGGCTGGTGAAGTCTTCACGCCAATAACGCACAATGTGCACAGCCGCAGTCATGGATTTATACGAATACACTAATTGACAACATATACAAAATTTTCACAGTGTTTATGAGTAAAACCAAACAAAATAATATTCTCTATCCCTGATACAAATTTCCATCTATTAAAACATTGCGGTATACCGCTGCAAAAATATAGGATTCGCTACCGGGCAATATCGGAATTAGCTAAAGTTTTCACATGTGACTCTTATTGTTTCTGTATCTTCATTAATCATTGCTCATAACTCGTCGGGATTCCACATCCTTTCACACGACATCAATTAGCATGGGTCCCTTGCTAAACTGTAGCATGGTTGTAACATTTTACAAAATGTACCTCATGTGAAAGGACTAAATTTTGTTCTACTGTTCAAGTTCTTACATGAACAGTTGTTACATTTTACAACCATGCTAAATTTAACTAAGGGACCCCAGTCAAATTTCCGTCATGTGAACAACACTTTAGACAACTTCGACTTGCTGTTTGCGTACAGAATTGTTTTCTTTCATCCAGGGATATAGAGTGCCATCACCACTCCATCAGTGATTGCACTGGGTTCATTTTCAAATTAAGGAAATTAGAAATACAGTAAACAGTGACGGCGTATGCAGTTTGATCTTAATTGGCTGCTAGTCACAAATCACGTCAGTCTGACTTAGAGTGATAGCCAAGTAACCCAAGCGACAGTCGCAGGCTATCAATATTTCAGCGTCGAAACCCATTTAAGAGTTTTCGCGTAACTGTGATCACATCTTTGCCTTCCTCAATTTGCAATCAAGTGCATTATAGACCGTTGCTCAACCGTGTACGTTTTTAATTGTTGATGCAAAACGAAAAAGGCAAAACGAAAATACAGACCTGACAGAAACTGGGCCCGTCCAGCGCGACTGTATAATAATCACGGCTAGTGATGACTTTAAAACTGCAAGTTCGTATTCGTTTAAAGTTGCCCGTGATTAAGTAAACTACAACGTTACCAACAAAGAGACAATGATGAAAACAACATCAACGACAACGAAACAACACAACAACAATAACGACGACGACGACGACGACGACGACGACGACGACGACAACAACAACAACAACAACAACAACAACAACAACAGCAACATCAGCAACAGTAGCAACATCAAAATCAACAACATCAACAGCAGCAGCAGTTACAACAACAAAGACAACAACACCAACAGCAAGAACAACAACAACAGCAAGAAAACAACAACACCAACAACAACAGCAAGAAAACAACAACAGCAGCAACAACAGCAACAACAACAACTACGTCATAATCTTCAAGAAATTACACATACACACAACTGTGTAGATCTGAAATCTAACGGGATCCCTTTGTCTTTTACGAGACAATTTTAACCAAAACTTACAATGTAAAGGGTTGGTTTCGATAAGTCTCTCATTGAACCTGACGAGCCAAATCATTTAGTTATCTAAACATTTAGGATCCGACACTATATTATGTAAGTATAAATCATGTTTCCCCATAATGACGCATCCCAAATAATGCCTACGAGAGAAGGGGGTATTATTCTAAAACCATCGTTTACTATAAAATGTCCGGGTGTTGGATGTGTTCTGACTCTGCGGAAAAACGGAATAAATGAATAAACAATCAAATGAAACCGAGGCAGTTTAAACGTTCCTTCCGGGAGACTTCACACGATATAAAGTGACGTTGCAACATGAATGAATAAAACAAACGCACCAGGTGTTCGAGTCCCAATAAAACAAAGTATCAAGTGGAAATAAATCATTAAAAGAAAAGTCTAAGCGTGGCTGTTACAGCTTATAGTCCGCCATTGCCTTGTGGTGTTCCTCCAAAAAACTTTCACATTACATAACTTAAAGGGTATTATGTACTTTGTCCTAACAAAAACACAATGTCCACAGATTTACATTAAACTTACACAGTCTGAAGATTATGATAGTATGAGGCTTCCCGTGAAGTTTTACTTACCGAGGTGCTGTAGTTTTTAGAGAAATGAGTAAAAGTAATATTTTTTTCTTCTCAGTTTTAGCATGTAAACACGTGTTAACCAGTTTTGCTATGGTTTTGGTATAATATCATAACTGGTTAAGGGGATTTTACATGCTAAAATTATTTCGTGACTTGTTTTACTCATTTCTAAAAAACTACACAACCTTAGTTAGTAACATTTGAGGGGGAAGCTTTCCACTATCATTATCTTCAAACCCTGAAAGTTTAATGTAAATCTGTGGACATTATGAAAAAGTACCCGAATCCTCACATGTCCATTTTTAAATCCAACTTGTCTATCCTTGTTTTATGAAACTTTGTCTTTAAAAAATTATTGTTTACATTCAAAATGGTCATGGTTTATAAAACGTAATGATCATTAACATAATTTTTGAGGAAAAATTTTTGGCAAATTAGAAACTGTTTAACACCATGATCAAACTACACAGAGTTTCCTATCCAGTAATGCATAACAACTGGAAGTTAAGCAAAATTTAAATGAGCATATTATTCCATCCATTGGAAACCTATGGCAGGACATTTCGGCTGGTCTCCTTTTGAACGTTGTTCATGTAGTTTAAGTCCTTTGGAAAGGTATTATAATAATTATATTCACCCTTTTTTAGCTAATTCAGATCTAGTCTATATTTATTGTAAAAGTAAATTAAGAGACGAGTCGAAAAAGACGACGAAGAAGATGAATAAGAAAATAAGAGGGAAACAAATAATAAGAAAAAGAAGTGGACGAAGAAGACATACGAGGAAATTAAAACGACAATGAGGAGTGCATCCTCCTTCAGCCTGAACATACTGGGGCAGGGAGACGGGATTGAAATATCAGGACGGGCTGGGTCGATAGCCTTTCCCTTATCGTATCAAAGGCTGTACTTGGAGTAGTTTTTAATGAGAAATCTGAGATTGGAAATCCGGAAATATTGAAACTCCCTTTAATCAATCTCAATGGTTGTTAAATTCGTGCATGAATAGTTTTTATTAAATTTATCATTTTTATTTCTTTAAATTGATTTTATTCAATTTCATTTTTTTCATCTTAACATTGGTATTATTTTTAAACCATTCAAACCATGGCTGATCGCGAAGCTTTTGAGGGTCGTACTTTGGAATTTATTTCGTCTTTAAAACGAATCCCTAAATTTCATGTACAAGAAAAAGACCTTGAACATTATTTCGATTCATTTAGTATAATGAAGTTATCGAATAGTTTCAGTAGGAACGTCCATTAAAATTTAAGTAAAAATATGCTAATTTTACCTGTTCCGGTACATTTGAATTTTCCAAAGCGCATCTTTACTATAAGAATGAAGTTGTCATTGAGCAAAACCAACGCATGTGTTACCAATAATTTGTGCGATGACATGGTTACAGCCGCGGAAACGCTGCATTCACAATAAACAGGGGCCTGTTCAAGAATGTTTTTACAAACGGTTTCCTCTTTAAAAAAAAATCCAGTACAAATTCATTTCCAGTATATATGCGTGTTCTCTGCATTATTATCATCAATATTTCCGATCAGTGTGTATCCGTGTTGTTTACCATTAAAACAACCGTATCAAACACTAATAGCAACAACGCATAAGTGGTTAAGAAATTGGTAATTAATTATAATTAAGACATGCGGCTAGCTAGGGAATAACAATTTAATCACAATGTTTGATAACAACGTACACATCTCCCCTGAGTATAGAGTCAGCAAACGGGAAAGATAACAATTTCGATTATCTACTGTACACCAAAAGTAAAGTGATTAACTTAGTTGTATCGAACACTACTGGTCTAACAGATTTCAGCAAACGAAGGCTGGTGACCTTAGACTTGTTATAGTATTTTCCCTCACGATATTTAATAATTAATACGAGAATTCCCCTGAAGAGTATTGAATCTTATGCCACGCGTCTTCGTGTGAAGCAGAGAACACAGTAAAGCCTGGGTACCTATCGTTAAGTCCACGTCAATGATCACCTTTGAATTTCGCGTCATTTCACATGCCCTTTACGGGTCTGCAGATTTGCAGTTAAATCCGATTTACAAAAAATAAAATTATGTCCTTTCATCGCGGGTAAGGCAGGAGACCAGTCTAAGAACTACGTAAACAATGCAAATACCCGTAAGTCTGCTGCCAATAAAGTCTCCCATTCTAGGGCAAAATTTCATAAAGCCTATTCAAAAAAATCTTGCTAAGTAAAGAAAAGTATTGCTTAACATACACAGGTTACCAACCAAACTGTACACCAACTTACAGTGCCCCACTCAATGTTTGCTAAGCAAAGAAATTTGCCAAGCATTTTGTTGTTGTTGCTAAAATAGCTTTATGAAATCGGGCCCTGACAAACCAATAGAAACGGAACGCAACATTAATTCACAACTTAACACGACTCAGACCACTCTGATCGTAATAAAAAAAAAAGATTTACACCTTTAACAAGCTGACAGAACACACTTTATGTAACGATCAGAGCACATTATTACAATAATCATACATCTTTCAGCTATTACACGGTTCGGATTCATTACAGCACGATATCCGATAAACTTCACAGAGCAATTGAAAAGTGTCGAGTATCGAAATTTTCATCATGTGTCCAGATCAAAGAAAGGCTCACACGTCTTCCTGTATTGTACTCACTGACGATACCCCGTATCGCAAGAGGATACTCGGATACCCTACCCAGGGTATCATGACGTCATTGAAAATGTCTTAAAATATTAGGGCAAACTACTTTCGGGTAAAAACAGACTCGCGTGTGGTCGTCCTTACGGATCAAGTCGGTCTTAACCACATTGAGTTTAAAGTGTGCATTGTTATGAAACTCCAAGTTACAATGTATAATATTTCTCCAGAAGACGATCGGAGCATACTGATCGAAACGTCGAGTTGAAACCAACGGTTCTTTTCAGAACCACACAACTCATTAGAGATAGTCATTGCATGGTGTTACCGCAAACCTTTTCATATCAAATTGTTAGGAAAGTAAATTTTTGCAATGAAATTTATGAAAGTATAAAATGAATGTAACATCAACAAAGAACAACTAAGAATAAGACTTACCCTCCGTTTCTGGTTCGAAAAAAAATGACGAGGGAAAAGTGAAAGTAGAGAATTGCGCATCAAGGCTGGTGCGCTTGTATCGGACTTTAATCCACAGATTTCCATCCACGGCATAATAATACGCATTTCAAATAATTATATTTAGTAAGTGACAACCTTTATTGACATCCGTTTGCAATTTCTGCTTAATTAAAACAGGCTTCATCATCAATCGTTTAAATTGAACTGCCGATCTCACTAATTGTTTCCGTTTTTAATCTGTTTTAATGCTGACAATACTCTTGAATCTATTTTGTTTTTGGAGGTTTTGTATTTTAGTTAACTCTTTACCTTAAAAACATACCAAGAACAGTGTAGCGTGCAAAGCATTAGGGGCAAACATAGTTTAGGCTTTCGAGAGCTGTTTCAACAAGTTATATTATTTTTGAAAATACAATAATTAGTTTAAAAATTCTCGCTACACTCTACCGATGCATCCATCTAAGAAAATGTTGAAGGTTATGGTTCGTTCCGAGCCAATTACTGTTGAAAATGCTAAGCACCATCAGACACATTCACATTCCCAAATAAATAATCAAATTGTCGAGGAAATTAAAGTTTCATATAAACAAAGTGCTCTCTTAGTATCCACTTAATGTTATTTACACAGCGTCTCGGCAAGTGCATTGCAAATCTGGCAAGCGGTATTAGGGCAGTAGTCTAATTGGGTATTATGAGATTTCCTGATCCAATTTCAATCTTCACAAAAGGTTGTTACTTTCTAATATTGGTAAACTCCCGGGTAAAATGACCCATTTAATTTCTGGGTCCGTGTAGCCAGGAAAATGTGTCAAAACTTCCCCCTTACACGGGTCAAACTGACTTTGTTCCGTGTCCAATGGAGGCTTGCCTATTTCATTTCTGTGTCAGGCAGACCCTGAATTTGTGTCAAAATAATACCACAAAAAGGGTCAAACTGAACCAGTTTGGGGTCAAAGGGGGCTTCACCCAATGGGAGACTTTCTGGAACGATAGGTGGCAGTAGACTTACCAGGCAAATCCATTGTTCTCGTAATTATGCGCATGTTAAGAACTACGTACACAATGAAAATTTTACCCGATAAGTCTGCTGCCACCTAGCGTTGGAAAGTCTCCCATTCATTAATGTGAGTGAGACCAGGAATGTGACAAGGAATGTCTTTCAATCACCCAGAAATTGGTCAAACTGACGAACAGCTCAAGCCAAAAATAAATTGTTTGACCAGCGTCAGCCTGACCCATGAACGGGTCAGGGCCAAAGACCCGGAACAATCCGGTTCAATACTGGCCTGATTGTTGCCCTTCTTCAAGAGTGTACCTACAATAATATTGATATAACATGATAATTAGCAGTTTTACGGTAAGATTGTTCTTGTTTTATATTAACTTGATACCTTTGATAAAAGTCCAAAGAAATGTATTGGTAAATGTGAATACTTGATCAAACCTTCACACAGGTTAGATTTAGTTTGTGATACATTATAAAAAAGAAATGAAATGTCACACCCTTTGTAAATACCCCTTGATACCTTTGATTGAAGTCAAAAGAAATGTATTGGTAAAATGATGAAACCTTCACACATAAATTATGCGTGATAGTTTGTGATTAAGACCAACTACAGATATTCAGGAATAATGTCAGATGTTTTGATGTGTGTTGGGGCCGTGTTCATCTCGTTGCACGTTAACCAACCAGCGTGTATTGACAACATTTCATATTGTGTTTGCTCCCCCCTGCAGCATCTCTTTATTTTCATTCTCAACTCCATCCTTGTTGACATGTCTACTGGTAGTCATCATACGGTTATAAATTGTTACCTGGGGAAAGAGGCGGTTTGACGATGCCAATTCGTAAAAAACAAAAATGTGCCTGAATAAGAATTGCCAGGTGATTAGAGACAGTGACAAATGAATTGTAGTCGACTAAATATGACACATCATTTCATCGAAGTGCATGCCCCCTTTTAAATATTACAAAGATGTACGTACATTTTGTGTATTATACATCATCAAGGGTTTAACCGGGAGGCATTTGGAAATACATTACTTCGTTTAACTGTGCTCTGTACTGTGATCTAATCGGTTCTGACTCGAACCTTTTGAACTAAATCTAAAACGAAAGGCTTCCAAAGTGATGTTGACAACGTGCGGATGTCTATGGTACAAGGTGGTTGGTGTGACCGCCCTAATTAAGGCAACTGTGGTCGTTTGACCGGCCGTGGTGGCCGATACAGCAGGGCCCAATTTCATAGAGCTGCTTAAGCACAAAATAGCTTAACACTATAACAAATATGCTTACCATAATGAGGTTACCAGCCAAATTATCAAACCTTAAATAAAATTTGTGACTGGTGTTCTGCTCATTTATGCTCAGCATAAAAATGCTTAGCATAATTTTCCGCGTAAGCAGCTTTATGAGATTGAGCCCAGATGTTGTTATTGTGTTAATGTTTTCTTGTTGTTTATGTTTGTTGATCTTATTTGCGCATCTATAAAGGTTCAATTAAGATGCGTGTTCGTATTATTAAGTAATTTCTTTGATTAACACGTATACTAGCAGGACATGCTAGTCTGACTTGCGCATGTGTATACTCTCGATGCGCATGCGTACTGGCTCAAAATGTGACATACATTGCCCTAGATGGCGCCGTTATACTGTTTGAAAACGTCACCAACAAAAACACCAATAGGGCAGTGATCTAGTTTTCGCAATTCTTGAGATGGCAGTAGCAATGACTTCATATCATTTTTACGAGTTTAAGAGTGCGGTTCTTAGAAATGAAGAGGTTTTTAACATGCTTTACAAACAGAATTAATCTTAACTGCAAGTTGTTGTTTTTTTTCTTTTTTTTGCAGCTGACAAAATTCAAACAATTTCGAAAACTTTTTTTCTTAAAGCATCATATTTTAAAGTTTACGACGTATACCTCTATTTCTGATGCTATCTTTTCCTGCGTAGCAATTTGCCAAAACACCTTGTTTACTTTTCCGCAAACACATCTTCAAAAAGCCCGTTAGTTGCTAACAGAAAAAAAAATCGCTTTGTCGAATTCAATATCTGGTTTGGCCATACCGATTTCCCCAAAGATTATAAGAACGCTGTCGAAAGGAATTTTTACAATTCCGACTGACACGTTCAAATATTCATCAAGTTTTCTTTGTGCCTAAAGTACCATTTCAGCCGGTTTTTCGAGAATTTAGTGAACATTGGAAAACACTTCGAGCTGGATGAAGATTTTCTTCTTCATTTCCCTCGGGGATCTCGAACCCTGTGATACTTATTACACCGTTATGAGCAGCTTGTGTAGAACACCATCTCCATACATTATGCAAGCTAACTCTAACACAGTGCTCGACATACCTTGGTCTACCTAAACCCTTCGGCAAAACCGGGCAGTAATGGACAGTGACAATAGACCAGCAGGAAAGTATCGTATTGTTCATTTCAGTTTGACATCGAAGGGATCACTGTCCGATGGGGATCTCAGTTTCGAGGCAGTCCAGAAGATGAAACTTTTTCCTTAGAGAGTTGAGTTGCCGCCGGCGGTCTCAAGTTGGAGAAAATGGTAAGACATCGAAACAAGCACCCCATAGAGGGCGTTGTGGTGTGTAGATTGATCTTAATCGATGAGTACAACCGTGGGGTACTGCACGTTGATTCATTTAGAATTTTAGAGTCTATACATGTTTGCTTCTTTTCTTCAAAACTTCAAGATCAGCAGCTTTATTCGGAAAACTTGACACAATTCATAAGTACATCGTGAGTCCACTCGTGCAACATTTATGGTATAATTATTGGTGTTGAACTAGACCTGATTAATAATGTTCTTACATGCACATGCCCTTGGGAGGTTTTCCTTTAGTTCAACTTGGACCCCACAGACGAATTCTTCAGAAAATGGAATACTAGAACAATTAGAAGTAGGACCCACAAATCCTACCCCGTAAGTCTGAGTTCCAGACTGGACATATAAATACAGTTTAATTTCATTTCAGTTCATCTCATTTATTATGTATGTGAAGCCAAGAACTCTACAGGAAAAACGAACTTTGTGTAACAAACACTGACCCAATGAAAAGAAGAAAATAAAGTGTGGTGAAACATACAGCATCAACCTGACCACTCATTGCGAAATATTTCTTAAATCAGGGACAGGATCTCACAGGTGTGAAAATCCAACTGCAAATGAGTACTCTAGGCTAGATGGTTTCGTTTAATGTTTTTGTTACACTCGTGGTCAATGGCAAAATTACAGTCAAAATTACAATTTTTACTTAGGATGGGAGGCCACCGGTCGGAGTTTTGTATGTAAGCTCATCTTGAAGATGGCATGCGTGTATAGGATAATTACACTGAAGCGATACAGTAAGCCCCCATGGGATTCCTTAAAGACTTTCATTATCACCCGATACAATCTACGATAGCTCACATACGTCCTTAGAAAAGGTGAGAAGAAAATTTAAAGGAGAGCGATTACAGATGCATTTGAGTGGCTTATAATCTCCCTACAGTGCAATCGGTTTTGGCTGATGAGATCGGTATTAACCTTTATACGGGGTTGGGGCGCCAATGTTCGGGGTTGTAACTGGGGCGTGTTGATGCTTCCGCCAAGGTCGACAACTGACATGACTAGTTTGACTTTTGACCAAGTCTAAAAGTATGGAAGAGTAATGCCGCCACATGAATAAAAAAAAATCCTATATCATGTACGTACACAATTAGTCAACATGTTCGTGTACGTACATGATCACTGATCAAGTACGTACGCAATGAGTCCAATATAATGGCGGAGTTAAATGTACTCGTCAAGAACGGTTCTTAGATAAGTTGAACAGAAGACCAACAACAACCGTGGGTCTCTCCCTGTATGGTTCCGATGTTGACATGGTGCATATATTCTCAAGCTCAAACACAATTTTGAAAACTCACCCGGCGGTCAGAATTGACCCTGGTTCCGGTTCCGGTTCCGGTTTGAATGAGGCTGACTCCTTATGGGGTCAACAATATATACTGAATCCGTGTATATCAAACATTAGGAGCTCTCTTCATGTCTGGTTCCCATGTTGAGCCAATGTGAATTCACACGCTCAAACACACAAATAAAAATTCATTAAACAACTATCGCAAGTAACAATTCCTGTACATAATGGTCATGGGCAAGTGTGTACCTTTTATAAGGCATACTAATTTACGCTTTGCATTTCGCTATTTACCTTTTAATCAAAAGGCATTAATCAGTTTTTAAAAAAAAACTGTGGATATTCGGCTACTTTATGAGGGGGGATCGTTCAGAGCTGGTTGAAATTGCCCGAGTATTATTGGAAGCCAATTAATTCCTGTTAAAATATTACAGGAATCGAGCTATGCACTATTCGTCGGTGCACATTATGAACATTCTAAAAATAGCAGACGTGGCAGACATGAGATAGAGTATAGACTGAACGCTTGAGTTGTTCAATTTGTTTTTTCTTTCTCTTGTTTACTGTTTATTACACACAGTTTTTTTCTGCCAACATTATTATCATTCTCTCAGATGTTTGAAATAAATTAGTTTGTTATTAAACATTACACATTATTATTAATTAAAACTGATCAACGTTTAAAGGAATACAATTCAGCTTGGGCAGTCGGAAATAGTGCTTTACTTTCATGGCCACCTCTAGGACCCCGGTTCAAATCACGCCGAGGGCACTTAATGAATCCTTTTTTGGTTTTCAGTCCCAACAAAATAAATTAAAAATAATAATATTGAAGGCAGTGGACACTATTGGTAATTACTCAAAATAATTATTATCATAAAATCTTACTTGGTAACGAGTAATAGGGAGAGGTTGATAGTATAAAACATTGTGAGAAACAGCTGCCTCTGAAGTGACGTAGTTTTCGAGAAAGAAGTAATTTTTCACGAATTTGATTTCAAGACCTCAGATTTAGAATTTGAGGTCTCGAAATCAAGCATCTGAAGTGTGACCATGGTGCGACAAGGGTGTTTTTTTCTTTCATTAATACTTCGGAACTTCGACTACCGATTGAGGTCAAATTTTCACAGGTTTGTTATTTTAAGCATGTTGAGCATGTTCAACTGTTAAGACTATAGTCTTTGACAATATTTATAGTGTGCAGTGTCTTTAATAGAGGGAATAAAGGTAAAGTTCTCACAATAAATATAAATATGACATCAAAAAGCAACGAGACTCTGAAGTACATGATGTTTTAGCTTCAACGCATTCTCTGACATAATTGATTGTGAAGGACACAATGAATTCGTGTGGGAGACATCTACAGCGCCACCAAGCGTTTGAGCCAAGCCTCACAGACAGATGAGGATGAAAAGTACAGCGGATATTAGAACATTGCGTAGGTAAAGTGCCTGATTAAACAACACTAGTCGGATGGGTTTTGCTCTTTCTGTAATCTGGTCACCGTGGATTGGATTTTTCAATCGCTACCTGGCTGTGTGGGTTTTTCCTGGAATAATTCTCTTGGGTTTTCCTCCCACATCTGAAACTGAAACTTCCCTTTGTGTCTTCTTCCTAATGGGTTCTTGGCTAGTGTAGTGATTACGTTCACTTCTCTGAGGTTCATTGCCTTTATAACCAGAATACATGAAAGGAAATACAGAAGCACCTTAGGTTGATCTCAATTTGATTGCGTTGTGTCTGAGCATGAGTAAAACCTGCGTGCCAAAATAGTACGGCGTACTCAAAGTGTAGTGGCCGAGCGGTTAAGAGCACCGAATTCAAACTCTGTGATTGTGCAATGCAGTTATAAGATATATTAGGGTTATTGGTATTTTCGAAGACTTGTGTTTTTGATGCGATTTTTTATTTTTTATGCGACTTCAACTATTGAAGTTCTGGCCTGTTGTACATGCACTTTTAGGAATATACGAATCGTATAAACACATCTTACGAAGCGATTTAATACATTACTTAGTCTGTATCTGAATCTTGATTCATGTTTTACTATAGACATAGCTGCATATGAACCTTGTCTTAGATGCAAGCTGCATGATTTCCAAGATGCATGCTCCTTGAATGAATGCACTCTTCCCCCAAACCAATCATGTGTTTGTTCCTTCGAGCGTTACATTATCTTCTCTATGGACACCTTGCGTCCACCTTTCATCCTCATCACGTCTGAGATTCTATAATTGGATGTTATACAACCAAGAAAATGAAGGAATATTCTAGCAAATAATTCAACAACATTGTTGCTAACGACACCTTTACCTCGCAGCCTCAGATTAAAATCGTTTCGTTCGATAAAGTTGCAACTAATTGGACGAGAAAACGTAATGTACAGGACTATAACTGGAGTAATTTGAACGGGGGAAACGGGGTGCACTATTTTAATGTGTTTGTAAAATTTATTGGGCACTTCTGTACTCAGCATTTGCAGCTTTTCGTAATCAAGCCCCTTTTAAAGTTTCCTAGTGTGCTTTTTTTATATTTCGTACTAAACGTTATTCTGTTATGGTATTTTATTTGAAAATATGGGCTCAAGATTGGTAATTAAAGTTGCACGAAGATAAAAGACTAAGACAAAAACACACTTGTTGCACATTTTGTGTACTTTCAGCTGCTTGAGAATTTTACCTCTTTCTCAAAAACTACGTTCCTTTAGAGGGAGCCGTTTCTCACTATTAAAAGATCATCATTGCTCGTTACCAGAAACATTGTTATGCTATTAATTGTTATAATTACCAAACGTGTAGATTGCATTTAAGCAGTTGCTAAATAACAGGAAATAATGCAATATCATTAATATTCAGTGCACCTTCATAAATGTTGTGTAATTAAATTAAGAATTTGTCAGATCTAAACCGATAATGTATGCACAAGCAATCATTAAACATTCGCATGCGCGACATGTGCGGGCTTCAGGGCTCCCGCTATTTCCTTTAGCACTTCCCCAGAGACACACTGAAACAGGAACAGGGTTAAACTTTCCATTAACAACTGGGTCAAGGCGATTCAAACGAATTATAATCCGTTAATGTGTCTGGTTGGTTGCGTAGGCAAATGGAATGGATCCCAATTTGGAAAATACCTTAATGGATAAATTGATAGAAATTATAAACGCATCTCGAGCTTGGAATTGAGTTACAATTTTATTGGGTGTTATTGCACACTTTTAGTTGAATAAATTATAGAATATTATACGAAGCAGTTGTATGACTTTAAAAGCAATTTTAAGGTGCTAGATCTGATTTGGGCTGACTTGACCCTAAAATTAAGTTATTTTTATCACCGTAGGAAAGAGAAATGTGGAAACTTTCTTCTTAATCTTTTTTGTTTGTTTTCATTTGCGAGCAGTAAATCACATCTGATTCAAGGTCTGGCGTTTCCAAAATTCATTTTATCTTTAATATCAGCTCCGGGGGTATACAGCCCGGGCAACTGTAGCGCTCCATTTGCCTTTTCATACACAATATCAACCATCGGCTGCACCCATGTATACACCTGGATAACAACAAATAATGAGAATCCCTTTTGTTGACACAGATATCAAAGCTATATATGAAGCCATTATAATTCGTCACCAAAGGTTCATTTCGCTTTTAAATAAAACCATTCCAAAAGTCATGCTTGTGGGGGGAAGGGGAGGGGGGAGGGTAGCAGCAAATTGCCTGTTTTGAGGACCGCAAACTATTTAGTTCAATTCAAAACGGAACTTCGTCAGACACTTAACCAGTAATGTGCCCGTCACATTCCCACAGCTCATCAATTCAATTTAAACCTAAGTATGCTGGTGTACAGAGTTAACTACCCAGGTCAAAATTCCAGTTGAACCTAGTTAAACTGGGTTAAACTGGAACTAGTTGAAAACCAGTTGATAAACTAGTTAAACACAGTTAAAACCAGTTGGTTTAATATGGAAAATGGACAGACACCAAGCAACTGGTTTATAATTTCAACCTAGTTGAACACAGTTAAACCTAGTTCAACCCAGTTGGTTAATATGGAAAATGGACGAGTTTGGTCACTATCCAGTTGAACCAGTTGACCCCAGTTAACTAGGTTCAACTGAAATTTTGACCTGGGTACGGAGAAGTGTGTGAACTTCTCTAAGATCCCTAGGAACCATATTTTGTATTACTCAAAATAGTTGTTAGCATAAATACTTATTTGGTAACGACCAAATATAGAACTGTTGATAGTATAAACCATCGTGAGAAATGGCTCCCTCTGAAGAAACGTAGTTTTTTTTTAGGAAGAAGTAATTTCTCACTCAAATTAAAATAATTTAGCTGAAGCTTTCTTTTATATGCATGCATGTGAAAGCACACAAAGTAATGACTCAAGGGTGTTTTTCTGTCATTTAATAATGACTCGCACAATTCAAAGGTTTACAAGCTACCCCTAATCACATAAACAAGTGTGGCTTGCAGTATCTTCTTTGTCTGACTAAAAAATTGCCAATCAAATTGTTACAGCTGAACAGCTGTCGTGATGCGGACCTTTTTTTTTGGGGGGGGGGGGAATCTTTGCTTGTTAAAATCATGTGCTAGGGTTAGCAATTCGTCCAGAAGCGTAAACTTTTCAGTTCGCCCTTTTTATTTTTTTTTTACAAAAAGGGCGAGTATATTTCGTACGGTTTAATATTGCATTCCAATCAATACAACCAACCCATGTTTTTGTTCATGTAATTATGTCACACGAGGGCGCCCTTGACATTAACCAGCTTTGCCTTGGGGAGAAACTCATGTGCGGGGGCGGCCGGCCTCAGTAATTGCTAGTAAAATATTGTAATCACTAATAACCTACGTGCTCTCTCAAGATCGAATGGATCCACAATTGTTTGGTTGTGTCTACCACCCAGCAGAAAATAATCGACTATCCTCGACCCTGACTTTGGCAATCTAAACCAAGCTTACTTTAATTGAAACATATACAAGCCTTGACTTGCACTTGTCGATTTGTTCCAAGAGTTGCTTTAATTAAAACGTAATGAGTTTCAGGAAAACTGGAATCGATTAATAAACTCAGAACACATTTGCATACAGCTCCTCCTCAATCAATCATAATCACATTGTTTGTGGTTGCTTTGAGGAAGTTTTAGTGACTTGTTTTTTGTCAACGTTATTATGCTGATAATTACAGGCAACATTCTTAAGACACTTATAGAACAACGGAACAACCGAATGGGTACAAAACATAAATTACAACGACGACAGTGACGGCATCAGTAACAACAACAACAACAACAACAACAACAACAACAACAACAACAACAACAACAACAACAACAACAACAACAACAACAACAACAACAGCAGCAACAGCAACAGCAGCAGCAGCAGCAGCAGCAGCAGCAGCAGCAGCAGCAGCAGCAGCAGCAGCAGCAGCAGCAGCAGCAGCAGCAGCAGCAGCAGCAGCAGCAGCAGCAGCAGCAACAGCAGCAGCAACAACAACAAACAAAACAACAAGGGGTGACAAGATCAATTCTAGCCAAGGATTTAAGAAACATTTCGTTCAGTTGAAACAATATTTCAAGCGAAGGAAATAGTTTTTTTCCGGGGATACTCGCGGCAACCATGTGACTCGGTTACAAGAGAGGTCACATGATTCAAACCAACACAAGAAGACAATGTTTTTGTTTTCTTAGACACCCCGACCGGTTCTCATCCGAGATCAAGTCGGAATACAAAGGAAGCCATAGAAATACTGTATTTAAACATTAATCCAACCAACTATAGATAAGCTTCTTAAACACCCCAATCGAGACAGGAGTGATCTAAACTACGGGTTTTATATAGTCAGGATTAGTGCTGCATGCTCCAAGGATACAAACTTAAGGTGGGCAGACCTTAGCAAGTATAAAGCAGACAATTCACAGCTTTACTTTAAAGGCACTGGAGACCTTGGCTAAATGTCAACGCGAGAGGTCTCGAAATCAACATCAAATATTTTACTGAGAAACTACTTCTTTCTCAAACTATGACAGCGAAGCTGCCATGGCGAGCTGCCGATCGCCAGATAGAACCAATTACTGACAGAAAAAAACAATCATTTGATCAACTGATGGTCACAGGGGTGGAGACATTGACATGTATGAAGTTAAGACCATTTAAGGTTTCATCTTTTCATATTATCTACATGTAAGCAGCAATATTTGATTGAAGTTGTAAATATGTACATCATTGCAATAAAGAGTGATGACCTTTTAAAGGGACACGTTGCCTTGGATCGGACGAGTTGGCAGTATAACAAGCATTTGTAACCATTTGTTATAAAATGCTTATAATTATGGTTGGAAAGATGTTTTAAAAGTAGAGTACAATGATCCACACGAATTTGCCTCGAAATTGTGTGGTTTTCCTTTTGCTTTGCGAACTAACACGAAACACGGTCGGCCATTTATGGGAATAAAAAATTTGACTCCCATAAATGGCCAACCGTGTTAGTCGACAAGGTAAAAGGAAAATCATGCAATTTTGAGGCATATTTGTGTGGATCATTGTAGTTTACTTTTAAAACATCTTTCCAACCATATGCATTTTATAGCAAACAGTTACAAGCGCTTTTCAAAGACCACCTCGACCGGCCCGAGGCAACAGGTTCCTTTAAGGTTTTCATTGTTTTAGCTCATTCAACTTGAACCAGTGATAAACTCTTTAAGTTTTATATTTTCGTGTGAAGCTTCATGCAAGAAGTAATATTTGATTGAAGTTTCAAGTCAGAACATCGATGCAATAAGGAGTTTTGACCAAGGTTATTAGTGTTTAAGTACATTCAACTCGATCAGTGATCAACTGTGAGTTTTATATTTGTCATTTTGAGTTTACCTTTTAAGTCAGTGCATCATTGCAATAAGGAATTAAGACCATTTAAAGTCACCTGGAAATATAATTATTTTCTTTCAAACATAAGAGTATATGCTTACGAACAAAAAAAAATTTTTTTTAGTAATTGTTTTCACGATTTATATATGTTTAAAAAATATATAAAGTTGTTTGGGGGGTTGACTCCGCCTACCCCCCTTTGTGACGTCAATCGAGGCAGACTTTGCCTGCAATGCGTATAGTAAACACACGTGCAAAGTACATGTACGTCCAAGTCGTGAGTTGGTACATTTCAAAAAGTGTTTTTCTGCATTCAGCAGCAATACACCTGGTCGGCATTGCCGGAAACATTTTTTTTTTTTTAAACGTACAAACTCACGACTTGGTCCGTACATGTACTTTGCAATTGTGTTTACTCTACGCATTACAGGCAAAGTCTGCCTCGATTGACGTCACGAACAGCGCCCTCTCGGGTCGGGGTCTACTCTTAAATTTGTAAATAACATAAGAACTGATTGTTTAAAACCTTAGTTAACTGTTTATTCTCATTCCACTCATCAAAACACATATCTTAGTGACAAAAGCTTTATTTTGAAAAAATACCACTTCCAGGTGACTTTAAGGTTTTCATTATTTTAGCTCATTCATCGCGCCTGATAAAGAAACAATGAGTAATAGAAAAACAATCATTTGATCAACTGATGTTCATAGAGGTGGGGACAATTACTTAAGGATTATGAAGTTGGCCATTGCCTACCTGGTTTGAACTGTCACAAAGGGGCTCAGTGGGGAAAAAATATATACAATTGGAATTGAATTAGACCCACCACAATTGTTCCATAGTGTCACACATCAGTACACCAGAAAATCCACACATGCATTGGTTCAATTCAGTGCACACACACACACATTCATTGAACTAGTCAGTGGTACATGTATACACATGTATACACATGTATACACATGTATACATGTACAAGTACAAGAAATGTATTCAGATGTTTAATTTCCAGAAGAATAGTTTCAATTCAGTACATCAGTGCAATAAGAAGTTATGACCATTTAAGGTTTTCATTGTTTCAGCTCATTCAACTGGAACCATTGATGCACTCTTTGAATTTTATCTTTTCATATGTATCTATACGACAGAAGCAATGTTTGACTTAAGTTTCAAGTCGGTACATCGTTGCAATCAGGAGTTATGATCATTTTATGTTTGTCATTGTTTCAGCTCATTCAACTGGAACCAGTAACAAAGAGATTGATTTTTGTTTAAACAAATTATTTCAAAACTTTAAGATGTAAGTTTGAGTTTGTTGCTTTAAAATCCAGATGTCAATGTTTGACTTTGAGCCTGAAAAAAAAACTTTAACATTTTTTGTATTCCAAAAACTTTAACATTTTTTTTATTCCAAAAACTTTAACATTTTCTTTTTTCAAAAACTTCAACATTATTGGAAAACATAGCTAAAAACTACAAAAAATCTCACTTGGGCTTGTACATACCAAAAACAACTCAAGTCAAAGACTGAAACTTAAACCAAAAACTTTAACCTTTCCACTGAGTGCGGACGGCCGGACGGACAGACGGACGGACGGACGGACGGACACAATCGGTATTACATAGGCTCTCATACTGCTAAAGCAGCTCGCCAAAAAATACGTTATTTCAGAGAGAGCCGTTTCTCACATTAATGTTTTATACTATCACGAACAACTCTCCATTGAACATTAACAAATTTAAGTTTTCATGACACAAATTATTTTGAGTAATTACCAATAGTGCCAGTGCCTTTAAATGAGGGACTATGATGGACACCCAGTTTTTCTTCTTTTTAACAATTGGGCTCGATTATACAAAGCAATTAACAAAATTCTCAAGTTAGTTGGGCTTAGTTTTGCCATTGTGGTGTGCATGGTGACATAGCATTTTGATTAGCAGTTTAATAATCGCCCTGAAGGTCTTGCCGTTAGCTCTGGTGATTGAAAGCTATGCAAAGAAAATAATAGGAACCAAAATAAACTTGTCGCCGTTCAAAAAAGAAAAGTTGCAGGTTATGGAGCATAATAATAATACATAATTTAATACTTGATACATTATAACTAACAGAATAAAGAAAAACTCTAGGTTTTATTTAGAACGTGAGAACGAGTTCAGTGTAATGGGGGCTTACGGAAAACTGTACCTTAAGTTACGGTTCCGGGTAAAAGTAGATTGCTTCCTTTGTTCGGTTTAAATCACAAGCACCCTAGAGTTTGTCCTTGCCGTTTCTGGTGGGCACGAAGAGGATTTATATATGCAAAACTGTCTCGTCCACTTAAATACAAGTCCACGCCATATCGTCTTTCTATTTCCAACATTACTTTGAAGGTTGTGTTTTGTTACAAGACGTTTTCACTGTCCATGCCGTTGTTAACTTTCGACTGGCCCTGATCTGTTTGTTGTTTGTATCCATACTTTAGACGATCAGATTTAAGCTGATCGAAAGCTGACACTTAACTTCCTATAAATCACTTCTAATATAATTGCCACTGTAGAAAGAGAACGGGAAAGAATTTGTTATGACAATTTCTGTCCTAAACATTATGTTCAAACCGAAACCAGAAGAACAAAATAATTTCCACAATTCACGTGTTTACATTTGCAATCTATGATTTAGAAAGAAGAAATCTCACAACGAATCAAACTTTCGAAGTTGTAGGCCTACGACTATACATTCGCTGTTTGTTAACCTGGTGAAGAAAGTGCAAGTTGTACGTGTGCTTTGCACATGGTGTTAAAGACAGTGTACACTATTGGTAATTGTCAAAGACCAGTCTTCTCACTTGGTGTATCTCAACATATGCATAAAAAAACAAACCTGTGAAAATTTGAGCTCGATCGGTCGTCGGAGTTGGGAGATAACTATGAAAGAAAAAACACCCTTGTCACACGAAGTTGTGTACTTTCAGATGCTTGATTTCGAGACCTCAAGTTCTAAACTTGAGGTCTCGAAATCAAATTCGTGGAAATTACTTGTTTCTCACAATGTTTTATAATATCAACCTCTCCCCATTACTCGTTTCTAAGTAAGGTTTTATGCCAATACTTATTTTGAGTAATTACCAAAAGTGTCCACTACCTTTAAAATGGGTGTTGCCACATTCCGATAAACAAGCCTTGAGAGTGTTAAAATAACAACGTGAAATGTTTTTGTTTTCGGTTTCAATAACTGTGATTACAAACGTTGATCTTTAGACCAAAGTTGTTGTATGTAGCAACCAAGATTCAAACTGGCACTATGGTTCACTGAAACAACGTTTACACAGTCAACTTCCTTGTATTTTTGTATGCGAAAGCGTGCTCTTGGCTTATTAACTTAACTTTCAGAAAGTGTTGCAATTTAACAATCTGTGTTTGAAAACTTGCGGGAAAGAACAACAACCAGGACAAAAAGACTGTTGCTGCGTTTCAATAAGTTGTATTGAATCTCGCTTAGTAAAATATTGATTTTAAAGACTTTTATGTGTCGTTCCCCGAAGTCAACCCGACAGCGGGTAACACAATCAATAGTAAAGTAAATGTTTCCTTGAATTTGGAGACAGGAAGTTTATTTCCCAATCCATACAGAAGGAAACATAGCCTAAGGACCACACTACCAATCACAATCTACGCAGTACACGTTAAGCCAATATTAAATAAAACACACTTCACCCGTTTTACGAAGGTAAACATACGTTTCTTGTAAGTTTTGTGTGCGGAACCTCCCAGACTATGAACAACCATGGAGGTAGAATTTTACCTACATGGAACAACCGAGTTCAGGAATGCAAAGTTTGTGGACCCCACACGACACTGGGGCTCCCCTCGAACCTGCCGTATGATCTGTGGTAGACTTGACTCAAAGACTGTATGCTACGGGTCGTTTCATAGTAAGTTGACCTGATGCTTAGGGACCTCTCACACGAGAATGGGACTTGAATCAAGTCTAGATCTGTGGTGACCACACAAACGAACTAACGAGCGAAGTTATCTTTGATTTGTTACTTGTTTGTTTTCTTGTTTGGGAAGCCCATGGGCAATGGTACTTTTAAAGGCCCAGACACTTTCGGTGATTGTCAAAGACCAGTATTCTCACTTGGTGTATCCCAACAAGTGCAAAACATAAACTAACCTATGCAAATTTTAACTCAATTGATCATTAGGCTGAAGTTGCAATTAGAGAATAGTGACAGTAAGAAACACAATAGTTGTACAATATATGTAGGCTTTCAGTTGCACACAGTATTTTTATAAGGCTGAGAGTACTGAAGTCCCTGCATTTGAGTGAGAAATTACCTCTTTGTTAAAAGCTACGGGAGCTGTTTTTCATAAAATGTTATACTACTAACAGTTCTCCTATATGCTTGTAACCAAGTAACCTTCTATGCTAACAATTATTTTCAGTAATTACCAATAGTGTCCAGTGCCTCGAATGCGATATTTGATTACATAACTGTAAACTACTTTGCTCTACAAATACATTTGATCTGATCTAAGTAAAAGGCTGGCCTTCACAAGTTTATAAATTATACATTTATTTATACCTGTGGGCTATATTATCAAGGCCGACCAACATATTTGTAGTAACTGGTTTAATTGGACCAAGAACATAGCGTACGACATTTAACTGCTACTAAACTGTGTTTATCCGTCTTTTTTTTTTTTTTTTTTTTTAATCGAGTTTCAAGAATCCCTGAGCTTGGCTATTTTGGGAAGAGTTAAAATAACATCAAGTCTGTACATAGCAGTTGTACTTGACTACAATGAAATACAAAATGCGACGCAAATGCAGGACATGTTCTTCAAGGTTTCAGTGAATCGATGTCTACGAAATGGCCTACATTATGTGCAATAATTGAAATTGGGAGGGTTTTGTGTTATAGCACTGGTTTGGTTTACCAAAGTGACTCTGAGTGAATAATATCATTGATATAATTAATACTGATTAAATATAGAAATGAAAAGCATCAATCAGTAATTTTTTCGATGAACACAGATTTTGAAGTTTGTGGTGTAAAGACAAGATCTAGATTATTTAGAAGTGGTAGAGAGTTTGTGATGTGTTCCGCAGATGAAGGGAAAGAACTGTGTCACCCCATCATGAATGTTGAGACTTGTTGAGGAGAAGCATGGAACTGGATCGAGTATTTCTTGTCACAATTCCCAGAAATTTGGCAAAGTCGGGAGATAAAGTTGCATTTAGATGTTTTTGCAACTTGTTTTGGTCAGACAGATCCATAAGACCCACTGGGACCTGTAAACCAGGTCACTGTAACTCCCCATCCCAGATATTGATAGTGCATCCACAAGTTGCCGATTATGCGTCTGTTATGACAGACTGTACGTGACATTATGATATACTATATATCGTTGCTAATCATAAGCCGTGAAAACAACATGTGAAATTTCACAGTCTGTTAGATCTGTTCTACTTTCATGTTCACGAGGTGTGAACACAAATGTATTTATATGCAGACTCTGACAGACATAACAGGATAAATAAACCGTCTTTAGGCTAGTCGCGTCGGTTAGGCTTGTTTATTTGTTTGTTTTGAGAGATGGCACTTAATGCGGTACTGTTTTGCCTTCAGGTCGGGCATTTTTCTTTGTTTAGAAAGCGTTTTTGTTGCTGTTCTCATAGTTTACTTATTCATCAATATTTATAAAAGACACTAGCAGTAAAACACAAAATTGAGTTGTGGTCTTAAATTTACAATTTGGCAGTTAATACAATAACAAGGTTTAAAAACGTTAAAAGCAGAGTGCATTTAAATGCACAAATGAAACAATACCCGCCCCCCCTCCCCCAAATAACAGGCCAAAAGACCCAGAATGGCACCAAAAAACGCGAATCACACAACAGATCGGGAAAGCATTGCACATGAACAACAATAGAACAAACAAGAAAAAAAGGTCAACAAAAAAAAAAAAAACGAGAAAAAAAATGATGATGGTATGATTATCACCGTTATTCACAAGAGTATATTATTATCAAAGACAGTATCATCACTTGGTGTATTCCAACACTGGAAATTCGGGCTCAATTGGTATGTTGAAGTTGCACAAAAACAATGTTTGGAGAAAAAAAAAAGCACTCCAGCACTCTTTGTCAAGTAAGTTATAATGTTCAATAAAAGTACACACTGACTTTAAAGGCAGTGGACACTATTGGTAATTACTCAAAATAATTATCAGCATAAAACCTAACTTGGTAATGAGTAATGGGGAGAGGTTGATAGTATAAAACATTGTGAGAAACAGCTCCCTCTGAAGTGACATAGTTTTCGAGAAAGAAGTAATTTTCCACGAATTTGATTTCGAGACCTCAAGTTTAGAATTTGAGGTCTCGAAATCATGCATCTAAAAGCACACAACTTCGTGTGACAAGGGTGTTTTTTTCTTTCATAGTTATCTCGCAACGCCGACGACCAATCGAGCTCAAATTTTCACAGGTTTCTTTGTTATTTTATGCATATGTTGATATACACCAAGTGAGAAGACTGGTCTTTGACAATAATACCAAAAGTGTCCACTGTCTTTAAAACAGATGGCATATTAATTAAGTTATGGTGATTTTGAGGTATAAAACAAACAATAAAACAAATTACCGGCGGCTTATCTGTTTATGATTGTCTGGCTCCAAGTTGATACTAACAGTTCTGCTTGACTCAACAAAGTTATTTAATTGTATTTAAATGTTTATTTAATTGTATTTAAATGTAACTGTACTTCATCCAGCAAACATCAGGTGTATTTTACACGGTATACTTGCTTCTGGTTCATGGTCTAATGAAAGTGTCTAAAAAAGCAGATACATAATGCAACATTTGTAGTGTCCAAAATGACGAGGGGCGAATTAAAACCTTTAAAAGCATTTTTCAGTCAGTCAAAGTTGTCCAAATTATACACAATAATTAACTAAACACAGAGATAAACTCAATGAAATTTGAGGTAAACAATAGCATACTGAAATGAAGCAATTTCTGAGGAAATGTCAAACAACCCCTAACCTATATAGGATTTGAGGCATTGCATGGTGAGGTATCAATGAATATTTGGTTTGCGGTAACACCATGTGTGTATCTACTTGCCAGGTAGAGTTGTTCTTATAGGGAACTGTCTTGCTTTATTCTACTGCCCGCGGTTAAGATAATCGGAGGTTAGGGAATCTTCTCAGTTCTGAAAAGAACTGTCCTGCTTTTTAACTATTATCAGGGCGGATGGCATAGAAATTAGACTGGACTACTACTTTAGGAGTAGGGTGGTAGGATAGTAGGCCAAATGCTGCTGATGAAATAACAAATATCTTGTGGCACAGTATCGTGTCTGGTACAAGACGTATAAGGGAAAAATCTACCCACGCGTGCACCATTTAAATAATAAAGCATGACTGGGATTCGAACCCATGCTCCGATGACTTAACCACAACCATGGAGGAAGGGATAGAAGGAGCTCGAACAACACGCAAAACCGCAGAGTAACAAAAGAATACCCTGACAATGCCCCTGTCTGACCAGTGGAAAAAGATTGGATACCTCCAGCTGGACGGCCGATTAACGAGCAGGATTAGATCTCTTTGTACAGAACGTGCGGTACCGCCGCTCTGCACCGTTGCCTTGGTGTAAAGTTGAATCATTGGAGACCAGAATTGTGAATATACACGTTTTAATTTACCGTTTGTGGTGTTTCACTGAAACATCATGGCATATTTTTTCATTTTTTGTGAATTTCCGGTCACTAGCGGTGGTTCAAAATGTGGGTAACGACACACGAGGGTGGTTGGTATTCAGTTGTGTTTTTCGATTTGGTGAGCACAAGTGTACACAAATTTTATCAGGTCTCAAAAAAGTTGTTTTTCTGTAGTATATCCATACGACATACGACACCATGGTTGAGTGAAGAACCAAGTGCGCACGCGCAAACTCACGTACGCCAGGTCGCCCATTGTCTGTATAAAGGTATGTCGGTGATTACGAGGTGTTGTTAAACGACCGCGGTACCGCAGGTTCGACTTTTGAAGTCCCTTCGTTCGAGCTCCTTCTATTCCTTCCTCCATGCCACAACTAACTTCAAACCAATATAACCCCACTCAGCCATGCCACTCTCCAACAAATGGTTTAACAATGGTGTAAATCTAATTCAATTTCCTTAATTAAAAACTACCCATCTCTTGTCGGTTATAATTTCTCTACATTGGATTGTCGTTATTTGGCATTATCAAACATTCTGAAAAACATGGCACACTAATACATAAATGGAATCTAAGCAGTTATCTAAGCATCCCCACCACCTTTGAGGTGGTGGTGGTGGGGGGGGGGGGGGGTTGGAAGGAGGATGGCAAGTAAAAAGATCTTGTTACTCAGGGCCCATTGCTTTACTGAACACATTTATGCCTGACTCAAAAAGAGGATAAACACAGGACCTTGTGTGTTCTCTTCAGACACTCCATTCAAAAAGTTAAACAAAATCCTTGGGCGCAAGCCAAGTTCACTGTTGATCACTAAAACAACAAATGCTGGTGGTATAAAAGGATTCTTTTCTAAGTGGGTTTTTGTTGATACACAAACGCATTACTCTATTACCATAATTGGCAGACGGTCCGTCGTAAAAGTACAGTTCTATTTTTGATTGTCAAAATGAACCCCAGACTAATGCATCAAATTTCCATATAAAACAGGTAGGCAGGGGTTCATTACAATAGGCCTACTTGAACTTGTAGGTTCAGTACACTAAAAAGTACAGCGTCAGTTCATTACTGGCACTGGTGGTAGGCCCTACTTTCTTAATAATTCCATCCCAAAGCAACAATTATACGCAATTTTCAACGTTTTGTCTTTTAAAGACACTGGACACTATTGGTAATTGTCAAAGACTAGTCTTCACAGTTCGTGTATCTCAACATTATATTATGCATAAAATAACAAACCTGAGATAATAACAATAAAAGAAAAAGAAAAAAAAACTTGTCGCACAATGGTCACACGAAGTTGTGTGCTTTCAGATGCTTGATTTCGAGACCCCTAATTCTAAACTTGAGGTCTCGTAATCAAATTCGTGGAAAGTTACTTCTTTCTCGAAAGCTGCGTCACTTCAGAGGGAGCTGTTTCTCACAATGTTTTAGACTATCAACCTCTCCCCATTACTTGTAATAAAGAAAGGTTTTACGCTAATAAGTATTTTGAGTTTTTTCCAAAGTGTCCGTTGCCTTTAATACGATGGTCATGCAAACATAGTTTGGTAACAGATTAATACAATTCCTACCATTGTCTGTGATTGCTACGTAATAGCAATATTTTGTGGACATGTTTCATGTGAACACTTGATGTTGTATGCATTGTGTTGGTTTGGGGGAGTAAACGAAGAGCTGTAATCTACAAAGCAACATGAACAAATGAGTGAATTAACTTTGACCTGAAAATTACGAACTAAATTGCAACAGGTGTAGTACAAAGACTATGGCGAGAGTATAAGTTCAAGGTCTGAATCATTTTGTTAAATACAATTAACAGATGTTTGAAGCTAGTTCACTTGTCCTCTATAAACGGGCTTTATGTTTCTATATTGGGAAAACCCAAATCGAATCGAATGTGTGGACACTTCGCCCGCGTTCAAAAGTTAAATACTATTTACAGATAATATTATATTTGCATCTTTTTTTAAAAGCAAGTTGTGGTGTTACCCAACCACCCCTACCCCCCCCCCCAAAAAAAAAAAATAATAATAATAATAATAATAATAATAATAATAATAATAATAATAATAATAATAATAATAATAATAATAATAATAATAATAATAATAATAAACATATATTGTGGTTCACATAATGTCAGGCCGCATAATGTGGTACACGCTTGTTTGCAATACGTTGACAATAGAACGTACTATTTTAAAAAAAAAAAAAAAAAAAAAACAATAGTGAAGGCATATTTTTGTTATGTTATAGGTGTATGGCACTGTTTCACACAAGTAAAAACAATTTCAAGCAAATGATGTTGGTCGCCGAAATCGCTATCCATAAAACATTACATTACTTGAATCACGGGTTAAGGCTGACACAAGTTATCGCAATCGAATAATTAAGTTATGACCACATAATTTCAATTAATTTTACAGTTTGTTTACTTTCTCGAATCATGGGAGCTCATATATTATATCACTCTGACAATTAAAGGCAGTGGACACTATTGGTAATTACTCAAAATAATTATTAGCATAAAACCTTAATTGGTAACTAGTAATAGGGAGAGGTTGATAGTATAAAACCTTGTGAGAAACAGCTCCCTCTGAAGTGATGTAGTTTTCGAGAAAGAAGTAATTTTCCACGAATTTGATTTTGAGACCCTCAAGTTTAGAACTCTTGTGACAGGGTGTTTTTTTCTTTCATTATTATCTCGCAACTCCGACGACCAATCGAGCTAAAATTTTCACAGGTTTGTTATTTTATGTACATGTTGAGATACACCAAGTGAGAAGACTGGATTTTGACAATTACCAATAGTGTCCAGTGTCTTTAAGGTAATTTCAGCAGAAATTTGTCGTTATTTGTCGTTATTTGTCGTTATATTCACTAAAACCAGTAGACCAAACTGGTCAACCACTTGATTATTACTTACGATGGCATATAGATGAAGGAAATTCCTTCCTCCATGGTATGAGCATAAAAGAGCAAGCAACAAATATAAAGCAAGCATACCATACCATTCACCATATAAAACAAAACACGTGCACATACCTGCATTACAATAGATGGCGTTATGTAATGATTCTTCAAGTCGAACCCTGCTCGATGGACCAAGTGGAGAAAAACGAACTCCAACAGATGGTCAATCCTTCTTATCGTCCCACCGGAGAATAGGTGAAATGTTCCCAACTAAAACGACGAGTGCACGGGTGAAATGCCGTTTGACTGTGTGTGTAGTGTCAGAACATGGATGTAGAAATGGGACTAGGAGTTAAAGAACTTGATGTTCAGAACTGGCTGAAATGACACTCACCTCCACATAAATATTACCGTATGCGTAGCCTGATAGGACAGGCTGGGGCTGAGACAGCCAATGGCAAATCCATAACACAATAGTTTGTCACTATGATCCAAGGTCACATAACATCCACAATGTATATCCAGCACTCACATTTATGACAATTTATCAGCACAGTTGGGGGTTCATACACACCACTTGTTAACGAAGGTCGAGTTTGTCCGGAGGAATGTCTGTGAGGGCTGGCTCGGCAGTTGACTGACCAGCGGTGGTAGTTCGTCCAGTGTCCCGGGAATTCGTTAGCCTTTCAGTACATGTTGCAAGTAACCTCAAAGTGACCCATGTCATGGTCTCATGTTATTGTTTGCTGGGCCTGTATTCCAATGTCACGAGGTCTTGCGTGTCCTTCAAGGATATAATAATAGATTTGCAGCTTATCAATTTATCTATGTGTGTATTTCCTTCACTATTATCGATACAGCAGATGTTCCGTACAGACGAGTCACACAAAATCAGCACATGTTCATTCATAAGCTTCATCACACACAGTATCAATAGCGCCCTCTGTTGATTTAACTCACGGATAATGTAAACAAGTCAGGCCATCGTAAACACAAGACGGAGTACGGATTTCGTGAGTGAAAAGTATTGATAAAATAACCAACAAATAACTAAAAGTCTCCAGGTCTATCGGAACCGAATAATTGCTGACAACGGTACTTCGAAACATTGTTAATGTCTACACCACTAGACGTCACCACTAAAGAGTTTCATCGTTTAAACACGGCAGGGCCACGTTTCATAGAGCTGCTAAGCACAACAAGTTATTGCTTAGCATGAAATTTATTTCGTGTCAAAAACAGGATTACCAACTAAATTTCCATTAGTTGCATATTGCTTGTTATTCAGCTGTTGTTCGCTTGCTGAAAATCACGTGGAAATTTGGTTTATAATCCTGTTTTTATCAAGGCAAAAATTTCATGCTAAGCAAATAGTTGTGCTTTAAGTAGCTATATGAAATTTGGCACAGGGATGGCGGTGGATGGTATACTGAAACATTCGTGTTTTGTATATATAATAAAAAGGAACGAAGAACAAGGTCTTTTCTAATAACGTCGACTAACACGGTCGGCCATTTATGGGAGTCAAATTTTTGACTCCCATAAATGACCGACCGTGTTAGTTCGCGACGTAAAAGGAAAACCATGCAATTTTGAGTGATATTTGTCACCACTATAGTTCACCGTTAGTTCACCGCTATTTGTCACCGTTAGTTCGCGACGTAAAAGGAAAACCATGCAATTTTGAGTGATATTTGTGTGGATCATTATTTTCTACTTTTACAACATCTTTCTAACCATTATGCATTTCATAATAAACGGTTTCAAACACTTTTTATAGACCAACTCGTCCGATTCAAGGCAACGTGTTCCTTTAAAAACATTAACAAAAACATGTTAGGAAACCGTTCTCTGAATTAGTTTGTCAATGATCCGAGTGCAGCAGTACACTTAAACGGATTATACATAACGGTAATCCCAAAGGACACTAATCCACCAATCTGATCGGGATTATCCAAGTATCTATAATTTAACACCTAAGGGGGCCTATCTCTAAAGCCTCAAGTGGATTACTTCTTATAAAGCATCCGTTTGCATTAACAGTGCATTATTATCTAATTATTTATTGATTTAGCTTTACATAATTTCTGTATTTTGGTTTTTGAACCGAGCAGGACTTAAGTTTTCTAATTTAATTCTGCATTTTTTTCATTTCTTCAAAACCCCTTTTTTTTCAGAATGGAACAAAATCAATTCTGGGCTATCGCTGACGGTGATGTTTTTTTTGTTTTCCTTTTGTTTTTAATATTGGTATCTGACCGAGGTCAAAGATCAAACTACACGCCGAATCCGCCGGTTGGTTTTGAAGCCGGTGTCAGATGCAATCGTGTCCGCCATGCAATACTGTCCGCTCCGGACACTTTTGCATATGCAGTCGTGTCCGGGCTATGCAAAAACCGTCCGGCGGACATGTACATGACATTATATGTATGTGCGCGCGTAAGCGAGCGTGCACGCATTGAACCTACGTATATGCAGCATGAATATTCCTGTGTTTTATGATTGCAGCGAACACCCAACGGCCGACCATTTCCCATGTCATTCATGACATGCACTTAGCTTGTTAACAAATGGCGAACGTGTTCCATTGACCAAGGGCGTTTAATTTACTGCAAGGACGGTTTTGCACGGGGGCGGACACAACTGCATAAGCAAATGTGTCCGGTTGGACACAATTGCATTATGCAGCAGCGTCCGGGCAGACGTGATTGCATAATATTCTAAACCGTCCGGCGAACATTATTGCATATGCAATAATGTCCTCCGGATAGTATTGCATAGAGGACATAATTTCATGCGACACCGGTCTAGTGGCGTTATTCACGAGCCCCGAAGTGTGACGTCAGATGTTCAGGCTAACAGGGGACCACATAAATCACCTTCATTATTTAGTCGCGAGCGGGCGCTACACTAAGAGGATAGACGTTGTTCTACTTCCGGACAATCGTCACCACTATCCCTTTTTGCTCACTTCGAGGTACGAGTTGCATTCATTGCAAATGACTTTCCACAATCGCATCATTTTCTTCAAGGTTCTTCTTTGTTCAATATTGTCGACAATGAAACAAAGACTGTCAGTGAAGCTCCAAGCCTGAGGAACAAGGGATCTTGTTACGTGAACCAGAAATACCCGGGTTAACCCTTCACTTTCCCAAAATAAGGTCACGCGGCTTTTGGCACATCCGAAGTACAGCGTAATGTCAAAGTGTGTTGCTCTAGCTAGAGTAAGTTTTAACACGATTTGAAGGATTTGTAAACTGACAGGGACGCTCAAAACATTGATAACTTCAGCATACTTAACTTAGACTTATTTTTATTCAATCATTTAATTCTGAAACAAGAAAGAAAACAATGACAACATCAGACTCTTACATGTAGTCTACAGAATATTGTAACGTGCAACTTGTTCCGTTTGTTCCGAATAGTATTCACAATGGTAACTGCTCCGTGTTCCGACGCTCCTATTTTCAGACAACCATATTCCTAAAACTCACTGATGATACACCAGGAATGTCGGAACAGAGAAGTGTTGAAACATATGGGTCAAACTTCACAACACTGGGTAAACCAATGACGAGTATTATATCAAAATGTATCAATGACAATATCATAATGGACGTTTTTTGGATTAAAAAATTTACGTGAACCCATGTCACCTGACGTGTCATACATGGTTGTGCATTTTTGGAGTCGGCGACCCCGTGTGAAACAGTTGTGCGTAAGTTTTGGCATAACAGCGTTTACACATTATTTGTACCATACCTATTTTCATGCATTTTATTCTCAGCTCAGTTACGATTGTGTCATTGGTGTAAATAGTGCTATTCACATGACAGCAATATAACTGGGGTCCCTTGCTTAATTTTAGCATGGCTCTAATATGTAGTCATGTTTGACAAGATTTTGCAAGAAAACATCGAGAGTAGAACAATATTGTTGTCATTTCACACAAGGTATTTATTTTTGTGAAACTGTACAACCATGCTACACCTTGGCAAGGGACCCTCGCTAAATTGCTCTCGTGTGAAAGGGGCTTATGACTTTGACGCAAGGGGCCACATGTGGCTAGTATAATTGAGGGGATATGGCACAACACTATCACCGATCAGTTTTATAACAAGATACAACGGTAGAGATTGATCATTATTATGTAAAGTGTATGGCTTTGTTTGTACTCAGACATTTAGTTTTAATCTATACACAATACCACTTTAATTTGAGTTCTTTATTGTATCAGTCAATGCGTCGGTTACGAGTGTCGACTTAATGGCACTGGGGTGGATTTCACAAAGAGTTAGGACTAGTATTATCTCGAGAATACTCGTCCTAACTTAGGACTATCCATGCAATTTGTATATCTCCTAGGACTAGTCCTAAGTTAGGACTGGTCCTAACTCTTTGTGAAATCGACCCCTGGACACGTTTGGTAATTATCACTTTGTGTATCCAACTATAACCATAAACTAACAAATATGTAGTCGATCAATTGAGCTCAATGGTCATCGACGTTGCAGGAAAATAATTAAAGGAAAAACACCCTTGTTGCACATTGTATGTGCTTTAAGATACCCGAGTAAGGCTGAAGTGTTTCTCCTTTTCAATATTTTGTTGAGAAGGGAGAAGTTTGTCAGAAGGACCAGTTTCTCAACACAAATTATTATACCACGATGGCTCGTTACTAAGTTTTTATGCCAGAATATATTTTAAGAAAATATCAAACGTTTCCAGGCCTTCAAGTTTCTCTGCCTTTGTCGACAATTAGGTTCACGGACAAATAGATCAATAACATTTCTGTCAAACTTACAAGACACGTAACCTCGTCTTAGGAATAGGCACTAACTCGATTATAGGATAATACTTATATACATTTACTATGTACAATAAACTACAATGAATACGAAAAATGTAAGTGATGTTCGAAAAAAAGAAAGAAAAATAGTATGAATGCATGCCACATTAAAAACAATTGTGTTACCAGTTTTAGCACATTAAGTCCGCCCCTACGTTTTTTTTTTTTTTTTTTTTTTTTTTGTAAAAATCGTTTACCATTGAAAGTTGTCGCCTCTCGCTCAAACCATAAGGAAGAGAAGGAGCTCCAACGAAGGGACTTCAAAAGTCGAACCCATGGTACCGCGGTCGTTTAACGACACCTCGTAATCACCCACATGCCTTTTACAGACAACGGGCGACCTGGCGTATGTGAGTTTGCGCGTGCGCACTTGGTTCTTCACTCAACTATGGTGTCGTATGTCGTATGGATATAATACAGGAAAAAAAAAACTTTTTTGAGACCTGATAAAAATTTTGTACACTTGTGCCCACCAAATCGAAAAACACAATTGAGTACCAACCACCCTCGTGTGCTAATATCAAAATTTTGAACCACCGCTAGTGACCGGAAAGTCACAAAAAATGTAAAAATATGCCATGATGTTTCCGTGAAACACCATAAACGGTAAATGAAAACGTGTATAAATCACAATTCTTGTCTCCAATGATTAAACTTTACACAAAGGCAACGGCGCAGTCTGGCGGTATAACACCTTCTGTTACAAAGAGATGGAGGTCTCCTATCTTTTTCCACTGGTCAGACAGGGGCATTGTCAGGGTGTTCTTTTGTTACTCTGCGATTTTGCGGGTCGTTCGAGCTCCTTCTCTTCCTTCCTCTTCCTTCCTCCATGCTCAAACGTACGGCTGAGAACGCAGCTTTGTGTGAGCGCCCTCTTTTGACAACTAAAAACAGTTTTCGAGCTTGTTCGCTTTTGACCTATTTTGCCGTTTTGCACTATCACTATGTTCAAAAACCTTCCTTAACGAAGAGTTTGTTTGTCTCACTAAAACGAAAGGTTAATGTAACTCCGTGCTGTACGTGTCTACTATTGCATGTACTGTCCGGGCAAACATAGCTACATAGTGGGCAGGTTTGGTAAGGAAAAACACAAACAATAATAATAATAGGACGTTTTAACATGAACTATTAAAGAAAATGGACAATAGACAACACCTGGGAAACACCAAAAATGTCGCTCTACTAAAAGTGTATGTACTATGAGCGATATGGTAAACATTTCCTGATGTGTTGCATTTGTATGGAGCAATCGGTAATTAATATCCAACCTGTAGTCTTATCATATGACAGTCATACTGTAATTTGTGTAGACTCCATTCAAACGTAGAACAAGCTGACAATAATAGTTATTTACAATAGTTAATAATGTCCACCTGTCGGATATACTTCAGCTATAACTCCTTGAACCACGACTACAAAATTCCACGCAAGGACAAAGTTTATTTCAGACTCTACACCAACAAATAATAGTTAGCTTTTCCATGGAATGATACCGATAGTCTTTTCGGCAAGTTTTACACGAACTTGAACGATGCTTAATCTATTTACATAAGCTCGGGGTGTCCACCAAGGCATAATCATCTGTGAGACTCCCCGCTTGCTTAGTTTTTATATATATCCTTGAGGATTCAGTTGACACTTTTGTGATGGTTCTTCATCGAGAGTCTGTCAAACTGGAGTGCCCTCCGGAGCTTTCGGGAATGCTATGGTCCCGTTTGGTTTGGTAGACCAGGGTTTCTTACGGATACACGGGATTAATGGACTCCTCTGTGGGTCCTGCTTACTACTAAAGCCCCCTTCTAACGACTCATCACCTTCAACGTGCCCCCGCGCAATCGGTTCCTCCACCTTTCTTGTAGGTGAGCGAGCAAGACCTTCATTGTTTTTACCCAGGTCGCAACACGCAGGTCTCTTCAGGTTTTCTTGGACCGGATCTTCGGCAAAAGTTACCCTGGTTCGTCCTCCTGTGAAGGGCGATGTTTTCGGTCTAGCAAGGCGTGGGGACAAGCTATTATTGTTGTTATGATTCCCATTCGAGAGGCCATTGTTGTCCACGGTTCTGTAAGGTAAATCCTGGTCCTTCTCAGTGGCAATTTGAGACTCCTTGCGAATCTCTCGATCGAGCTCTTCGCTGGGTGACTGGTCAGGGGAGCTGTTGGGCGACTGGGCCCCGCATGCGTTCACTGCTAGCAGTGGCAGCTCGTTACAGTCGGTGTCTGTCGATCCATTGGTACCATTGCAAGATGCATCGGCCTCTTTTTCTTCCAAATTGACCTGTTGCATGTCACCACTGTCAGCACCGTTTGACCCCAGCGACGAGTAGAGCGTCTGTGGTGACGCATGTGTCTCAGAGGCCGGGGTCAGAGGTTGTATCTCGTCGAGTCGAATAAAAGGCGGTACCTTGGATCCGTTAGAAAATACATCAGGCGAGCGGTTACAAGCGGGGAGTTTAAAGGCCGTTACATTAGTGTCGTCATCGGCCATCGTGTTACAGTTGACGCTTCGACGTCCAACGAAAATGTTACCGATGCTGTTTCGCTGATTCGATCCTCGCCTGGAGACGATCCGCGTGGGTAGTGTATTCTCTTCTCGCCATCGTCGTATTTTCCTTTTGATCACGTTTTGAACCTTCAGGAAAACAGAGAGAGAACAAACAATTGGTTCAAAGGTAACAACAATACTGAGGGTAGTTTGACTGTAAGTACAATTCGTTACAGAAAGTGTTGGCACATCACTATTAAAATCATGTATTATACTGTCTCTCTAAATGCAAAAGAGTGAAAAATATTAACTTACTCTTTAAAGAGCCATGTAAGAGAAAACTCTTTTTCGAGTGGTCTGGCACTCTTTCAGATTGTAGTTTGCATCTTTTTTGAGTGATTTTCACTCTGTCCTGGAGTGAAACCCCGCTAAAAGAGCGAAATAACCACCACTCTTTTTAAAGAGCCATTTGAGGGACAATTCGAAATGTAAAGAGTGTTTTTTTTCCCTCTTTTACATTTAGGGAGTATTTCTCTTTTCAAGTAGAACTATTTCAAGACGTGCCTAACAATTCTTTTTAAAAATTTGACTGTAATTCAGTATTATTATGAAGGAAGTCTATGGGAGACTTTGCGTTTTTGTTCTATCCTTGAAAAGTAATAATTACAGTGATGGATTAGTTTGTCATGAAGCTTTTCATCAAATCCAACCCTAGATCAACTATATTTTTGTACACACAATAGGAGGATGTAACTTCCATTGTATCCTTACGTAACGAGTCTGAAGTTTGCTGGTCTTTCCTTAAAATGGGTAAGGATGGCCACACCTTACTAAAGTCGGCACGACCACAGGTGAACTTATTCCATGTCGACACAAGTCGACTCAATCAATGTCGACATAACCACAAGTGCACCAATTCCACTTCGCATTGACAACAAGTCGACTTAACCAGTGTTGACTTGACCACAACTCGACTTATTATGCCGACGTGGTGATATTCCCTGGATAAGTGTTTAAGTTATTTCGAGGTATGGCGAACACACTACTTTCACACTATACGTTTGTTCAGATTTGATCATATCTACCCAAACCAAACAGTGCAATGCTCAGTGTCGACCAGTTTCCGAAAAGGCTAGTAGAATCTCCGTACTCAAGAGGCACCTTTGCCACTAAAAAATTGTTTGTACCAAAGTTGCATGTTTTTCAGCGTTTTATAGTTGTATGGTGTTCGTGCACCTGTTTTGCCCGTAATGCTTTAATTTCTATTGTGCTTATATTTGTTAATGGTTAACTGTTTACTACATGTATGTAATTTTCTTGGGCAATTTTTAATGTTATGTGCCCTCGAACAGGCTGGTCCCGGAGAGAACGCAACACAACATCAATAGTTTATTATTATTATTATAAAACTTACTTCTTGATTGAGGAAAACGTATATAATGGCCACAAGGAAACCTTGTATAGAGCTGAGTATTGTGTTCAGATACTGGTACACGTAGAATGACGGTGGCCGCTGGGGATTCTGCACACTAATCGGTCCAAGTAGGAATAGGAGATAGGTCACACCAAGTAGAGGCAAGAGGAATAATGTTCCCTTCACTCCTTTTCTGTAGGATAAAACAATTAATATTATTATAGTGGTTTCTAAAAAAGCGCTAGAATCTGTCACTCAATGAGGCTCATGATGCTTAAACATTCAGCATTTTTGTCAAGCAGTGTATGCAGCGAGCTACGGTTTGAAGTATGTGACATTTTATTGTATATGGTTAACAAAGTGCTGTGGCACAATATGCAGCCAATCAAACCAGGAACACCGGGCGTACCCCTTCTCCTAACGGTAGCTATTATCCTGTGTTCTTTTATGTGCATTACACAAAAACGCGGGACCCACGGCTTTACGTACAATCCGTAGGGCACAACAAAGATGGTTCAGGTTCCTTGCATGAGACCAGGACTCGAACCCACATTGCGCTTGTCAGAAACACCAGAGCTCGAGTCCGGGATGCCAAGAAAACAAAGGAAGCCTAAAAGAATTAACCGAGGACACCAGTGTCCAAGGGTGCTTTCTATGTTAAACAGAAACACTGGGTTGAACCCATACTCTTCCACAAAAGTATTCTGAGTTTTGTTACGTGCACTACTCCCTGTACACGAGACCTACGGCTAAAATGTCCCATCCGAAGGACAACGCATTTATGGTACAATAACTTGCCCAAAGCACACAAGTGCCAAGGCCAGAGTCAAATTCACTCTCTGCTGGTCAGAAACACCCAGCTTGAGTTCGGTTCTCTTAGCCGCTCGGCCAAGAGGCTTGCCACAAAAAGTACGAATTCTCACATCATATGATTGGCCTGCATTGTTCATGACGACACATCCCCGTGGGGGATCCGTTCTGGCTCGAAATTATTACTGCGAGTCAATGGTACCTACCTGTACTGCTGCGTTTCTAGAGAATGTGAGGCTCGTAGCTTGGTGAATAAAATGCACATGATATGAACCAAGAAGTAGAGATTGACTAAAATCACGCAGATTATGGGAGCAACTATCAGGTATACATCGGGAGCGTCATCAACCCAACAACTGCATGGACACAAAAAGGATAAATTTACATTAACGGGTCTTGGAACTTGTTTTTAGGACACAAATCACAATGTCTACAGAGTTACATCAAACTCACACAGTTTAAAAATAAAGATGGTTAAAAGCTCCACTTATTACTTGCTGAGGTGTGTTGTAATTTTTGATAACATGTAAACCAAGCCACGAAAATAATTTCGTCTTGTTTTGGTGACACTGTTTTACTTTTATCAAGAGCTACAGCACCTCAGCTAGTAATATTTTAGGGTAGGCTTTCTAGTAAAACTATTTTCAAACGATCCAAGTATAATTTGTGGACATTGTGTTTTGTGTTAGAAAAAAGACCCATCAGACACCTCAAACCTTCCACAAGATGAGCTTATTTTTAAAGTATTACCATTTTGTTGAATACATAAGTTATTTGGTGAAAACCCGACACTGACACCCTGGTTAGCTAGACATTGATAAAAGTCTTTTTAAAATACATGTCCTTGTTGTGATCGAGCTAAAAGAGCAGCTTTACGATAAGCTTCATACTTACTTAATTAATAAATAAATAAATAAATACATCTTATAAAGCGGTGGTATCTAGAAGAGAAAAAAACAAACTATCCACTGCACTGTATGATCAAGGGGAAATTAAGGGTGAGAGGCAAGCCGTTCCACAGGCGGGGAGGGGGGGGGGGGGGGCTGCAACCGAGAAACTTCTATCCCCATAAGCTTTCGACCTTGTGGAACGGCAAACAAAAGGCATCACAATAAATAAATATTCATAGCGCATACTTACTCCTTTGAATTGAATACTTTCATTATTATAAATGTGACGACAAACGGCAATGGACCACCTGTTAATAAATGAGAAACAATACAAAACAATAATTAATTAATAACAAACATTTTAGGCCTGTTTTGTATGCTTTTGTATTAATAAAAACATAGTTTTCAAGCTTAAAGTGCAGACACAGTTTCTTCATAAGCTCAACCATCAAGGATACAGCACTTAGTTAATTCGGCACAAGTTTAGGGCCTAACCCCGCAATCATGCTACATGTTTCAATGACACTCATTGTGATCAGCCTGGATGGGATTCGAACCTAATTTCTGCGGGAGCATTAGTTATGTTAAAGAGGTCACGAGGGTTCGTCCAAAGTGATGCTGATTTGTCAAGGGTTGGCCAAACCAATGCAGACTACATAACCAACTGTTCGAGTTTACAGTATTTGTCTAACCTTTGTTTGTTTAATCCCAGTCGATAAAGTATGTTCAGGCAAAATCAATTCCTATTTTACAACTATGATGTAGAGATCACATAACATTTTTTGTTATATAATAAATAATAGGATTTAAGGAAACTATTTCAAGTTTGAAAGCTTCATATTATAAAGTCCCTGAAAGTCAAACTGCGCATGTTCAGTGCCAGCACAACCTACAGTGATGTGTTTGTAGTGGGCTGGAAAAAGAACAGGGGGGGGGGCAAATTGGTGGACTGTATAGACCATTTCGATACACACTTAACTGAAGGGCAAGTTAACATCATTGATTGATCGTTAAAATCGAATTAACCTTTACGACTGAATTTAAAGCGTAATTGAATAAAAGTAAACCTCACAGTCGTTGGTTCCTGTTTAGATTATTGAATCACAGAACACATTAGTTAACACGGGAATGAAAAACAGGATCCCGAATCCTAGGTGGACGATTTATTAGAGGGAATAATGACATCACATAGAGGCTGTGTGTTGACATGACCTATTGTAGTCACTTCAGATATTGAGCCAAATAGCAAATTTCCTCCCGTTTGAAAACAAATTATAAATGCACTAAACACCTTTGGTTATTGTCAAATACCAGTGTCTCACATGGTGTCTCCCAACATAATTATGCATATAATAACAATTCTTTAAACGTTTTGAGTCATAATTGGTCATCGAAGTTGCAAGAGAACAATGAAAGAAAAAACACCCATGTTGCACATTTTCTGTGTGCTTACAACAGATGCATAGTATAAAGCTTCAGCTGAAGTATTGTTATTATTTTAGTGAGAAATAACCTCTTTCTCAAACGCTATGTTACTTCAGAGGGAGCCGTTTCAAACAATGTTTAATACCATCAACAGCTCTACATCGCTTGTTACGAAATAAGTAACTGGTATGCTAACAATTATTTTGAGTATCAGTGATTTCTGAACCTTCACAAAGTCACGCCAAGCGCAGAACACCCACAGGTCTGATTTAATCACGGTGAGAGTGCCACTTTAAAGGCACTGGACACTTTTGGTAATAGTTATTCAAACTAATTGTTAGCATAAAACCTTACTTGGTAGCGAGTAATGGGGAGAGGTTGATTGTATAAAGCATTGTGAAAAACAGCTCCCTTTGAAGTAAAGTAGTTTTCGAGAGAGAACAAAAATTCTCACACAAATATTTAAATTTGATTTTGAGACCACAATAAGATTTTGAGGTTGCGAAATCAAGCATCTGGAAGCACACAACTTGTGCAACAATGGCATTTTTTCTTTCATTATTTTCTCGCAACTTCGACGACCAATTGAGCTCAAAAATTTCACAGGTTTGTTATGTTATGCATATGTTGTGATACAGCAAGTGTGAAGACAGGTCTTTGCTAATTACCAATAGTGTCCAGTGTCTTTAAAATGAAATAATACTCACCCCAACCGAAGATGCAGTACAACCAAAACCGATTTCTACGCACGGTCAATGCTCTGACGACAAGCGTGTAGAGATAAACGCCCTCTACGAACATCCAGAAGAAGTTCGTCATCATGATGTACATCATCATAGTGAAAGAAAGTCTACAAAGCCACTGTAAGAAAACAATAATAATAAAGACACGTTTTTATTATTATTAATATATGTTTACATCAATACAATTTAATTTGTTTAATGTGTATGTTGTTGTCGACACCTCTGGAAAAACAATGTTTTGCTGAGAGGTTTCCCCAGGGTAAAGAAGAAATAAAATAATACATAAATAAATTTATAAATATAGCGCAAAATTACAATGACGTCTCAAAGCGCTTTTGGAAAGTGAAAGAGTGAAACCAGGACTGTTGAATTTAATCAACAATAACAGAAAATACAGAAAGAACAACAACATGCAAACAATGAAAAGTACAAGTTGTTTAACAACAAGTTAAGTATAGTAAAAGTGAATAGTAATTATGATAATATTGCTTGTTTGTTTGTGTGTTTGTTTGTTTGTTTGTTTGTTTGTTTGTTTGTTTGTTTGTTTGTTTGTTTGTTTGTTTGTTTGTTTTATTTATATTTGTACAACAACAAAAGTAAAGATTACAAAATAAATACATTTTATTCATACTAAATTAGTAGGGGGCCTACAAATTGTATTGGAGCACCTAAACTGCTGCATGACGCTGCACTGGCTACGGAAATAAGTGTACGGAATTAAGTTAAATCTATATGTATTTAAGAAATCTGTTTGAAAAGATCAAGGCGCCGAAAGTTATAAGCAGAGAAACAAGTTTCAAAAACGGGGTGGGGGGGGGGGGTTACGAGGAGTAAAAATGTTTCAGACGTTTCTTGACAATATTATGAGTTAAGATGGGGATCGAGTTCCAGGGTTTCGGACCACCTATAGAAAAGGATCTGTCCCTGAGAGCTTTGGCACCAATAGGAATGGTATTCATTTTATTTTTTACCCAATATACACCGATGTGTGTTAGCACAGCTCGGTACTTTTCCGAGTCGTGTGGACAACAATTTATCAGGTCTATTACACGGGTGGGATTCGAACCCACGACCCTTGCAATTCTAAAGCAATGTCTTAACATCTAAACTACATGTACCGAGAATTACCGGTAGCTAGAGGCGGTATGAACAGACAAAAGAAGTTGGTCATTCGAGGATCGGAGTCCCTCTCTGACTGGTGGTTGATACAAAGTCAGTAAATCAGATAGTGAGGAGGAGAAAGCCCATTCAAGCACATGTAAACCATGATGAGACGTTTGAAAGATAGACACGTCTTGATTGGTAACAAGTGAAGGTTGAAAGATATACACTTCTTGATGGGTAACAAGTGAGGTTTGGAAATTAAAGAAGTAGCATCAAAAGGGGAGTTGACATAGAAATTGAGTCTCGCTTCGCTATTTTTGAACCGGTAAAACTTGAAGACGTCGTAACCCCAAATTTAAACAGATTCGAAGTCAAAAATAGCAACGGATAGCTTAAAGTCACCTGGAAGTGGTATTTTTTCAAAATAAAGCTTTTGTCACTAATATATGTGTTTTGATGAGTGGAATATGAATAAACAGTTAACTAAGGTTTTAAGCAATCAGTTCTTATGTTATTTACAAATTTAAGAGTAGACCCCGACCCGAGAGGGCGCTGCTCGTGACGTCAATTGAGGCAGACTTTGGCTGTAATGCGTAGAGTAAACACAATTGCAAAGTACATGTACGGACCAAGTCGTGAGTTTGTACGTTTCATTTTTTTTTCTTTTTTTTCCGGCAATGCCGACCAGGTGTATTGCTGCTGAATGCAGAAAAACACTTTTTGAAATGTACCAACTCACGACTTGGACGTACATGTACTTTGCACTTGTGTTTACTATACGCATTGCAGGCAAAGTCTGCCTCGATTGACGTCACAAAAGGGGTAGGCGGAGTCAGCCCCAAAACAACTTTATATATTTTTAAACATATAAATCGTGACAAACAATTACTAAAAAAATTGTTTTATTGTTCGTAAGCATATACTCTTATGTTTGAAAGAAAACAAATTCTATTTCCAGGTGACTTTAAGTAGATTGTATACTAATTGCTAACTAACGAGTTTCAAAGTTTGGCGAATGTTTTTAGCATAAAATACGTCATTGTGAGAAACAAGGCCACTGCAAATAATAAGAAGAAACGATGGAAAACTTTAAAGAACATTGACATGACATTATGAAAGAAGTAAGTATTTGTAAATGGTCAGGTCGTGAGTAAAGTATGAGTCACGAACTCGTTGTTGATGTCTCGTAAATAAATCAGCATTAATACATTGAGGTTGTTTAAAGGCACTGGATATCTTTTGTATTTTGTCAAAGACCAGTTTTCTCACTTGGTGTAACCTAACATAGGTATAAAATAACAAATCTGTGGAAATTGGGACTCTCAACTGGTCGTCGAAGTTGCGAGATAATAATGAAAGAAAAAACATCCTGGAGCATAATGTGTTTTGCTTTCGGACGCCGAAACATCAAGTGAAAAATTAATTCTTTCTCGAAAACTATGCTAGCTTACTTCATAGGGAGCTGTTTCTCACAATGTTTTATACAATCAACATAATTATCTCTATTGCTCGTTACCAAGTGCTAACACTTATTTTGATCAAGTAGCAATAGTGTCTAGTGCCTTTAAGTTAGGGCTGGTTCGTTCAGTCGAGGGACACTTATTCTTTTCTCCAGGGACATTGTAAAAAATATCGAGACGTGCAAGAGCTTATGCGCGAGTAAACGATGCAGGTATTTTCGACAGTATGTTTCAAGGTTTTTTTAGAAAAGTTATTCATGAGAAACCGGTGTTTGCTCATCAATAAATATGGGGACAGTTAGTTCCGAATGTGATTCTTCCACATCACTTGTAGGCACTTTCGTCAGTATATTTCAAGGTTTTTAGAAAAGCCATTCATGGGAGCTGTTGTATGGTCTTCTACTATGTTTTTTAGTATGTGGTTTCCCAGATCACTTGTGGGCACTTACGTCAGTATATATCAATGCTTTTTTAGAAGGGTTACTCATCAAAACTGTGGTTTGGTCTTCTTTTGAACAAGTATTTCCGTATGTGGTTTTCCAGATGATTTTTTTTTCCCGTCGTAACCACAGCAACGAAGAAATCAGTTGTGGTACTGGGTTGATCTGTTACAACCGCTAGTGTCTCGATTCGAAATACAAAGCAAGGAAAATCTACCTTCTGAATAGTACTTCGAAAGTGTAGCACTTGCTGTACACAATAAAAGTGCATTGCCTAACCCTTGCATTGCTCAGAACCCCACATCGACCAATGATCAATTACAAATTGAAGCTAAATTTAGGAAGAATAACCCGCAAATAAGATTGATGGTAAGAGTGCATCGTCATGGGAATCATCGATCCAAACACACAGCAACCTAGTACAAGTTTAGCTGCACTTTTCAGTACGTGCCGAATGTCGGGGTGGAAGAAAACTTGTTTCTTTTCGCGACTTTCAAACTTAAAAGTATTGAATCGTTTTTAAAAATTGTGCATCGGTTGAAACATCATGAAGCACCAGCCAAAGACGCTGGGATGTATTTGTTTATTTATCTTTACACCGCAACAACTTGGGTGTTAAAATTGACACCATTTGAGTCTAGATTTTCACAGATTTGTATTTTATGCATTTGTTGGGTGGGATACACAAAGTGAAAATACTGACATTTGACGTGTCAAGCGCCTTTAAAGGATTCGGGTACTTTTCCCAACTTTTTTTTTAAAATGTCCACAGATTTAACCTTACAGGGTATGAAGATAATGATATGGGAAAGCTTCCCTTCAAATATTACTCGCTAAGGTTGTGTAGTTTTTTGAGAAACAAGTCACAAAATCATTGTGGTCTCATGAGACCCAAATTATTTTAGCATGTAAAATCCCCTTAACCATTTGTGATATTATACCAAAACCATAGCATAACTGGTTAATACGTTTTTACATGCTAAAACTGAGACGAAAATTATTACTTTTACTCATTTCTCAAAAACTATAGCACCTCAGTAAGTAAAATTTCAAGGGAAGCTTTTTACTATCATAATCTTCAAACTGTAGAAGTTCAATGTAAATCTGTGGACATGGTGTTTTTTGTGAGGAAAAAGTACATAATACCCTAATGAAAGCATTCACTGCAACAGCAAATCAATGTTTCAGGTCATTCTGTCTCTCTTAATTGACAACCTCAGTAATGCTGCTGCTTCGTATAAAGGGAAACAAAACAAGTGAGAAAAACAACAATAAACAAACACCTTAGCAGTGTTTCAGTGACCGGCACAAAATTGCAATTTGGTGCGCTGCTTTTGTTCAATCCCAATTGCGATGATGGAACGCACTGGCACGGAAAATCTTCCGTATCCTTTGCTCCGGAAACTTTCATTAAAAACTCGGGGTTGAATCTCGTACGAGTCATTGCACAGTATTTGTTTTTTCTTCCAGAGCATGAGATGTTTGGACTAACGATGATGATGGAAGCCAAATGGGGATATAGCATTGGTTTGTGCTATGCGGAATCACACGTTGTTTCGCTGACCTCTGTTGGCCATTTATTTTAACATCTTTAAAGGAACACGTTGCCTTGGATCGGACGAGTTGGTCTATAAAGAGCGTTTGTAACCGTTTGTTATGAAATGCACATGGTTGAAAAGATGTTTTAAAAGTAGAATACAATGATCCACACAAATATGCCTTGAAATTGCGTGGTTTTCCTTTTGCTTTGCGAACTAACACGGTCGGCCATTTATGGGAGTCAACATCTTGACTCCCATAAATGGCCGACCGTGTTAGTCGACGAGGTAAAAGGAAAACCACGCAATTTCGAGTGATATTTGTGTGGATCATTGTATTCTACCTTTAAAACATCTTTCCAATCATATGCATTTTATAACAAACGGTTACAAACGCTTTTCAAATACCAACTCGACCGATCCAAGGCAACGTGTTCCTTTAAAGATACTAATGTTCTAAACAAAAACAATGCGCCCGATGAAAACACCTTTGGTCCAACGTATTATAACCAATACGGCCGGATAAAATCATAGTTTGTTGGTTTTGATCTGAAACCTTACTGACTATGAAGGGTTGTATATATACCTTTTCTATATGGATTTGTGCTGTTGAAATAAAATCATACAGTCGAGAAAATTGCAGTTGAAAACATCTAAAACGCAATAGCTGGTTTCTAGTTGTTTGTCACTTATGTTGATTTGGGTTTAAAGGTCATGTTCTTGAGGACTCATCGATTTGTAATTATGACTTCAAGTGCAGCGAGAAGAAAGGTGTCAAAGGTTTAATAATTTCCACAGTTTTTTATTTGATTTGGTTGATCAAACAAAACATGATCGATGTGTTCGACTATTGTTAGTGCAATCAATCCTGAACAATGACGTCATTGTTTCGTTTTACAATGTAAAATCGCTCGAAGGCTTCAAACGATTGGAGCAATGGAAACTGCACTTGTTTTCAAAACTCTAGTTCCTCAACTTTAAAAGTATTTCAGACGAACATTAATCTTTGGTGCAAATGTTTTATTAACGTGAACTTAAAGACTAAAGGATGATAGCACAAATCTTGCATTGAAATAGCCACTTAGCCCAAACAGTTGACGCAAGTTGCATCGTCATCGATAAAGAGCTTTACTTTGACATTGCAAAGCATCATCAAATTCATGAGATTTGCTACTACTCTTAGTTTATCCTTGCATTTTGTGGATCACTTTGTGTATGTGATTGCAATTATTTATCTCTTCAGAACGAAACGTGATTGATGTTTCAATTGCGCACTTAATCGCCACAAGCTTTTTGAATAATGCGCAGATTTAAAAAAAGGATTAAAACTTGCATTAACGCTGTTGAGCAGCTTTGTTTGTCTTTGTGTGTCTTTGATTGGATCGGAATGGAATTGCTTTGATACGGTGATGCGTTCTTTGAGTTATTGGTTGTTTTTTTGGCAATGGCTCAAGGTAAGCCTACATTTTATGGTAAATTAAATGACCACAAACTTCTGAAAAACAAGATGATTGATCTTTAAAGAATTGAAGAATCGGAGTTAAGCCCGGATAATTTTCCCTGCGAATGCAAAGGGAATTCTGACGTCACAAGAATGTTTTCGCAGAAAATGTCTCTCAGGAGATGAGTACATTTTCAACTGTTGCGATTTATTCAATACGAGTTTGTGACGTCAACCCCGTATGGCAGTCGCATTTGGGATAAGTAATTTACCATGCTTGATCCTTATTTATTTACCGTTTCTAAGGAAGAAAATATTTTTAAAAAGGAACATGGGGAAAAAAAAGAAAAAAAAAAGTTTAATTAAATAAAGGACATGTCTATAAAAGTAAAGTATTTCAAAAAATAATTCTTGCTTTATCCTCAGCTGTGCATTCATGTTATCCAGCATTACGGATTCGACCAATGAGGTTCATTTACAGGCTTAGCAGTACCATCACTTAATCGGTCAATAAATGTTTTTGCAAGCAAGTTTTAGTGTGTATTTTGCTGATGTTGTTGTCCCGATGCTGTTGATATTGCTGTTTGTTGTTATTGTTCTTCTTGCATACTCAATGGGGTTAGTGGCAACATTATTTGGAGAGGTTTGCGGTAACACCATGTGAACAATTTTTATTTTGAGCAGTATTGGTTCTAGAAGGACAATGTGTTTACGACACAACGTTTCGATGAGTATGTCCTGAACGTCTTCAGGAGAACGATCAGAGCATGCTCAAGTCCATAAGAAAACTTATATTTGCATTGGGGATAAAGAATATTAATTTTGGTTTTTACCCATACACCGATGTGTGTTAGCACTGTATACTCAGTACTTTCACAAGTCCTAAGAAAAAAGTACAGGCATGTTACTCGGGTGGGAGTCGAACCCACGACCCATGCAATTCTAGAGCATTGTCTTACCAACTAGACGACTGAGGTTGCCCGGTAGCTATAGATGCACTGTTCTTTTTAAAACTTATGCTCAAAAGAGATATTCACATGATGTTACAGGAAACCTCTCTTGGTTATACTTTCACCATGCAATATTTCAAATCCAACGTAAAACCTTACTTACATGTAGCCCGGGTTTCTCTATATATGTGTTGGTTGCTGCTGTCGTAGTGAAGAAGCAAATGTACAGCAATATAAACGAGCTAACGAGGTTCCAGTGGATGTAATTACGGACGCATCTCAGAGACCTGTCAATGGGGAGATAAGGGATCCAATAACAACACTAATTAATTATATACCTCAAAGACCCTATCGACAACAATCGGGGCCCACTTTTATACAGAAAGTACACAAACGTACTGAAATTGCTTCCTTGATAAAACAGGATTACCAACCAATTTCAACGTTATTTTCAAGATAAGCAAAGAACAACTGAAGATCAGTCTCAAGCAATATTATGAAGGAAAAAAAAATTGGGTTGATAATCGTGTTTTTATCAAGAAAGAAATGTCAGGCTTAGTAAATTGTTGTGCTTAGCAGCTCAATGAAATTGGGCCCCGTACGTAAGATGGGTGTGGATTGAGGTGCGTGCTAGCTTATGTAGCGACCAGTTTGATCGCTAGCTAGACCAGCATGCAATTCAACAACAGTTATCCGTTGCGCTATGGGTATTTGCGAAAAGTGGATTTGACCGTAGTTTGAGTAGGGTATCATCGCCTTAGTTAAACATGAGTTTGTTCCTTTGCCTAAAAACTTGAGGTAACACTACGAGGCTCGTGAATCACACCAGATATCTGCTGTTTGGTTGTTGACCCTGGTTCGAATCCCACCATGGGGCCATGTTGATTAGGTTTGTAGTCGCTACCAGATCGAATGTATATGTTTACCCTGGAATATTTATCTATGGTTTTTCGCCAACATCTAAAACCGAAACTTGTTACCATCTCTCTCCGCTTTTTTCTGAGAGTCTTTTGTTTCGCCACCAGAATAAATTTCAATAGTAATGCTTGAGTGAAACGGAAGACACATGACTTACTGACCTAAAGAACAGGAAGATGCAAAAAGCTCCAAGCAGGGCGCCCATGGACAGACTATAGCCAATATACACAATGATCTTCAGTACAGCATCGTGGCCAGTCATTTCCTAATACAGGTAAAAAATAGTTGCAAAAACAAAATAGTAAAATTATTAATATTAAACAAAACTTGTCCAATCTTTTAGATGGTTTAAGGGGGGATTGTTTGGTTCTTGGCGATTAAATCATTTGAATGTTCTCTACATAGCGTACGTCTGGTTTGGAAAAGGATTGTTATTGTCTCGACGTTTCGACAAGTATTATTAGACGAGAACAGCTCCCAGTGTTTTGTGGGGGTCATATTTATTATTTTGTATTATTTCCTTTATAAAGATTTCCCATGTCTTAAGATTTCCCCGTGGGGTCCGAGTTGAACAAAGAATTTCTGTGTGGGGTACAATGCTCAATTGTGTAAAACACCCCACAAGGGCACTCCCGTAAGCTCACACAAAAACATTACATAAGTTTTTATCAAAACAAAAAGACAATTAACTGAATGGTGATAAGTAAATAAAACAAAATCAATTATTCAATAAATTATTGTATATTTATAGATTGTGCCATTAACTATGACTTATTGCTGTGAATTTGGTGACGTTTGAATAAAGGGAGTTGTGAACACTCCACATTAAAAAGAAATCAATAAACTTAGTAATAAATAGACCTTCATCACGGTGTGGCCATCTTGATTTTACTCCATTCCAACTCATTGTCACCAAACTGAGACTGGACGAAATAATAGTCTGGTCTAAGGCGCATTGAATGTTAGCATCCATTACTTATATTGGAAACAGGGAACATGACCAAGATGGTGACAGCGTGATAAAGGTTTACACGGGGATACATTAAAGGGTCTATGTCAATTTTGTAGGACAAAAAACACAATGTCTACAGATTTACACTAAACTTACATGTTTGAAGATAATGGTAGTAGAAAGCTTCCCTGAAAATATTACGTGCTGAGGTGCTGTAGTTTTGGGGAAATGAGTAAAACAATGTCATGAAAATAATTTTCCTCTCATGAGACGAATTTTGTTTTAATAATTTACAAACGTATTTTCATGACATTGTTTTACTCATTTCTCAAAAACTACAGCACCTCAGTAAATAAGATTTGAAGGGAAGCTTTCCACTATCATTATCTTCAAACCCTGTAGGTTTGATGTAAATCTATGGACATTTTGAAAAAATACCCAAATCCTTTAAGATACATACCGGTAGATTGCGTGGTGAACACAGTGAGTAGTTTGACTTATTCCCATTGGCCCATGTGCCGTCCAAGTTGCAGTATCTAGTCACGTTGTCTATGGTACAGAAACAAATAGATAAAACCAAAGCACACGTTAAGCGTCAGAGGCTGTAAATGGGAGAGGTGGATTTTTAAACCGAAGATGAGTCAATGATCATAAGTGTTTACCCAAAGATAATCAAAGATCGCAAACAATCGAAAGCTTTTTATGATTTGAATTATCCGTTTAAGAGGGTCGTGGTCATTCTATGTGAAAGGAGTAATCATTCATAATGCCTGGATAGACTGTTTTGGAGGATGGTCTTTAGATTAATATTTCATTTTTATTTTGTATATATATATTTTTTTACGGCAAAGGGTAAACATCGAAGGAGGATGGGGGCGCGATAATGGGGACGGTGCCGGCTCTAGCTTCAGCAATGGCGCCTTCGACTACAGGATTATCAAATAAAAATTGTGATAACGACGAGTCGATGGCTTGTTAAGTGCTATGGTGACGTGATCTGCTCGATTGCTTAAAGAGTAGTCCATTGGAAAACAAGTGCCGAAGGAGGGGGGGGGGGTCGGGCTTGGAGCCGTCCTGGCACGAGAGTGACCATCAGCGCCATACGTTTCTGCGTGGATTCTTTAAACAAACACTGGGGAGATATGGTACTTATTCAGGCTTGATGCATTGCTCAAACCTCCGATGTGATTAAAAAATAACAAACGTGTTGGACGTTCTGAGCTGCGATTTTCTGTTAAGTACCGGGGAAAGTAAACTTTGTTCTAAAGTGCAGTTGCCCATTTGCAGTGGTGATGCGCACTTTGAAAAAGTAGTTTCGATCTTAGTGAACTTTTGCTTGCATCGTATGCTTTAGGAGAGCTAGGTGCCGTAACTAGGGCAACACTGTAGGGACACAAAGTTAGGGTGCACTATTGTTTTCAAGGGGGTGGGGAGGGGGGGGGGGGGGGTTCAAGGAAGGGTGACTACTTCTGGCAAAGTTTCTGATTGCCTTTTTCAGAAAAGGCCGATAAGGTCGTCATTATCAATCAAAAAGCTAGGCCCCAACTTCGCTCGTCCCCAGCGCTTTGCTTTTTAACCAAAGGCGCTGGGATGGGCAAACGTATCATGCACGCTCATTGGTTCAACAATGCGCAGTCCCATCATGCATCACACTCACACTGCGCCATGTTTCTATGCACTGCATACAAGACGTACTTCCTGAACAAGAATCTGTGCAAGCTGATAAGCTCGTCCCAGCGGTCCTGGATAGACTGGCCACTTGGGCCAGCGAAGGCCCTAAATTCACATATTTCCGCCGTTGGCGGCGTGCGTGTGACGCCGTTGATGGGGTGCTTTGCTATACCGTCAAGTTGCATTAAAGCGTTACACTGAGCTCCCATGTAACATGAGTGATATCATGACGGTTTTTTTTTTTTCGCAAATCTTTGTGAAAGTGAAGATTAGAGTAGAAAGGACATGTTGTTCTAAACGGAATTCAAAACTATACGTAAGGCACGTAATACTAAGCTTGTCACTTGTTGTAATTCGACATTGGGGTGCAGCTTGATCGTAATAGTAGAAGGGAAAGTTGTATAAGTGTTGTATCATCAAATTGCACACTGTATATAGGTAAATGCCGCAAGTTATCCATCTGCCCCTTATCAAACAGACGGTCATTGCTCCAACTATCAGTGAAACCACCGAGTTGTAACAAGAGAGGAAGGGTCTAGAGTTGCACGTTGGCGACCTTACTGGATCAAACCTAACCCAATAGTAGTGCTACACGGTAAGGTTTTTAAGGTGAATTTTGAAGGTGTAATATTGTAGGCAAGATTTATAACAACGACATGAAATCGACTATTCTGTGATCAAACCTAACCAAATAGTTTTGCTAAACGGTAAATTACCATTATTTAACTTCTCCCTTTTTTGAAGGGGAATTTTGGAGGCGGAATTGTAGGCAAGATTCTGTACAACGACTGAAATCGACCTTACCGGATCAAACCTAACCCGATAGTTGTGCAGCACGGAAAAATCACTATCATTCAACTTTTTTTTTTATAAGGCGACATTGGGAGGTGGAATAGTGGGCAGGGTTTCTTACAACGACTGGAAATCGATCAAACCTAACCAAATAGTTGTGCTACACGGAAAAATCTCTTACATTCAACTTCTTCTTTTTCAAGGCGAATTTTGGAACTAAAATAGTAGCCAGGGTTTCTTTCTGGAAATCGACTTTACCCCCGGAAGGAACACGATTTACACAAAGTTAGGAACTTAATACTCGGGCATGGCCATTCCATGGCCACAATTAATGAAATAAAACATTTATTAAACAACCTCGTAAAATTTACGGTCGACCAGGAACGTTAACAATATTACCTTCAAAATCAATTATCAAAATCAACTATCAAATGGATTGTTCGAGTCCATGTTTCAGCTCAGTATTTGCTCCCCCTTCAGATATCCGCACTGCTATTCGTATGTCTTTGTTTTCGACTCTCCATGTTTGTTCCTGGATTCCCTTTTTTCATCGATTTAGAAGAAACAACTATACCCCATTGGAAAGCACTACGACAGCACCAATTTTGATGTTCAGGAAATCAAGTATTCCCCAAAGGAAGAATTACCCAACACGCATTTAATGTTCTCAAGGCACACGTAACAGGCATGGATGAATATTGCCGGCACTTTCGCAACCTAAATAAAACACACATTAAAACCTTCAACGACATTCAACACCTTTATGTTTTGACTTTTCCTGCAGACATACGCGGCATTAACGGCCGGTGGTTTTTGATCGAGTCCCGAGAGGGACGTGGGCACGGACTGAAATCCAGCTACATAACTCAATTAACTTCAAGGCCAAGGCGGGAAGAAATAGGTTTATTCTTGATGACTTGAAGTTTAAAATGATTGTCTTTTAACGAGGGCTCAAAGTCGGCAACATAATAGGCACGGATTAGTGTGTAACCTTGACTAAACTACGTCGTTCTACATCAAGGAGACAACTTAAACAATATTGGAACACGCGCTGCCGTTGTTGAAAATTCTGAAAACATCTTCGGTTTTCGGTATAATTCCTTTTCGTCAACCCTGCCACAATTTCCTTGCGCAGATTAATAGGTCACGGTCTTGTAAAAGCTTGTCACAGTCAAACGGAATTAATTTGAAAATCAGGCCTCGTCACGGTGGCTTTTAAAGGCACCTGGAAGTATATATTTTTTTCTTCAAACATTAGAGTGTATATTCCTGAACAATAAAATAATTTTTTGAGTAATTGTTTTTAACGATTTATAAGTTAAAACAATTAAATAAAGTTGTGTGGGGGTGACTCCGCCTACCCCTTTTGTGACGTCAATCGAGGAAGACTTTGCCTCGATCGAACATCGAACACACGTACGGGCAAGTACATTCAAGTCCTAGTCGTTAGTTTGTACGTTTTGAAAAAGTTTTTTTCTTGCATTTTTCCGGCAATGTCGACCAGGTGATTGCTGGTGGATGCAGCAAAACAAATAAAGATGGTGTCAGTTTGCCAAGTTGTCCGGTCCGACGTCTTTTCCAGCGCTGTGCAGCAAACACTTCATTCGAGCCGTCGTGCTTCGAGAATCCGGAATACACTACACATTTTGACATGAACAGAAAAATTCTTTTCTAAAACATGACGCCACCCCAATAATTTGTCCAGCTAGTGGGGGAAGTCGAAGAAGGTACCTGTAAGACGTAACAAACCTAACGGAGCATTTGCCTATCGTGAAAAAAAATAAGGTATTGTTTCAACTTTGAGGGCATGTTTTTAGCTTGCGCCAAGCGTCACTATGTTGTTTTCGCACTGCATGCGATTCATCGCGCCTCGATTGACGTAACGAACAGCGCCCTCTCGGGTCGGGCTTTTTTCAAATTTGTAAATAACATGAAAACTAATTTTTTAAACCTCAGTTAATTGTTTATTCATATTCCACTCATCAAAACACATATTTTAGTGACAAAAGCTTTATTTTGACAAAATACCACTTCCAGGTGACTTTAAACATCAAGACCTTGGGTACACTTTTTTATAAAGCGGTTGAGCACACAATACTGCTTGACAAACATGTTTTTGATAAGTTAAGTCTGAGTGTTGCACCAGTCACAACATTAACTTAAATGAAATTTGGGCAGGTAACCCATTTCCATTAAGCAAGGCTTTTCTGTGCTTAGCAATTTGTGTGTGCTTACAGGCTTGATGAAATTGAGACCTTGACGTTCGAGTCTCATGTCTGAACGGAGTACAATCAGTCAAATCGGTCAGATTGCAAAGGCGAATAATAACGCAACTGATAATGTGTCATGGCGTAAGACACATAACCATAATTGCTTCTCTGCACCCGAATAGTGTAGACAGACGACAGTTTTCTAGAATAAACTACACTATGAAAACAGAAATGCACAACATACCTGATGTATCATAAGAAACCCCATTGAGCTCCTCTGGGCATGGTCTGCTATTCAACCCAACTGGGCTGGGCGGCCAGCACATGATGGTGTCAAAGTAACTATCGCAGTACACAGCTGTGAATGGTAACACAACACAATCAATCAGTTAATCTACACTTGACATTTACGCTATTGATAATTCTTCAACATAATTGTTAGCATACAAACCTTTTCTCTGTAACGAGCAATGGAAAGTTGTTGGCAGTTTAAAGGCAGTGGCCACTATAGGTAGTAACTCAAAACAATTATTAGCATACAACCTAGCTTGGTGACGAGTAGTGGGAGAGGTTGATAGTATAAAACATTGTTAGAAACGGCTCCCTCTAAAGTGACATAGTTTTCGAGAAAGAAGTAATTTTCCACGAATTTGATTTCGAGACCTCAGATTTAGAGTTCGAGGTCTCGAAATCAACCATCTAAACGCACACAACTCCGTGTGACAAGGGTGTTTTTTTTCTTCATTATTATCTTACAACTTAACGACGAATTGAGCTCAAATGCTCACATGTTTGTTATTTTATGCATATTTGAGATACAACAAGTGAGAGGACTGGTTTTGACAATTACCAATAGTGTCCAGTGTCTGGTTAAAACAATGTGAACAATGGCTCCCTCTGAAGTAACGTAGTTTTTGAGAAAGAGCTCACTTGAATATTAAAAGACTTTAGTCCTAAAGCCATTTTGTGGGCTTCTGTGAAAGCAAACAAATGTAGGCTTCTGTGAAAGCACACAAAAGTGTGTAACAGTGTTATTTTGTCCTTTCATTATTCTCTTGCAACTTCGACGACTAGTTTTGTCAATAGACAATCAAGTGGGGGTAAGCCTACACCAAGTGAGGATACTAGGATTTGGCAATTACCAAAGTTGTTTAAAGTGTCTTTAATCTGCAAGGTTTGTTATAAAGCAAGTGCACAGTCCAACGTCCACTACATATTTAGGGTGGGGGGGGGGGGGGGGAGGGTGTAGGATTTTAGGAAAATCATGAAGCAGCAACAACACTCAGTGATTTATCACATGGGTTCATCTCATTGAGCCCATGAAAATATTGCTTAACAATATTGACTGCTAATAATAAATATTAATAACGACAATTTATATTTAGCATCCATGAAACATGCACTCAGCAAAAAAAAAAAATTAAAAAATAAATAAATAATAATAATCCACTTTCTAGTTCATCCTCTGTGCCACTCTATAATACTCAGACATTCGTAACTTATGATTGTATCCTTAGTGGTGAGTTGCGGTAACATGTAATGACTATCTCTAAATGAGTTGGGGTGGTTCTGAAAAGAACCGTTGGCTTAACTCGACGTTTCGATCAGTATGCTCTGATCGTCTTCTGGAGCTTCTCCAGAAGACGATTACATTAGTCATTTCATGGTGTTACCGCAAACTCTTCTATGTCTTACTTCCACCATGCAAAGTTTCAAATCCTACTTGTATCCTTATTGGGCAACTTTGTCAGATTGACTTTTACTGCCATGTAAAAGCAAAGTACTGAATATCTGCAGACAGTTTAGACCTTCAGAATCCCCAAAGGGTTGTCAAACTACAAACTGTATTTCGTTCGCGTAAAGTTGTCTGATATTGCGGCTTAAAGAAAGTGCAACAGATGGCTATTAACCCTGCGTTGAAAGTGAATTTACTACAATTAATAGTCTACGCGGACACAAACAAAAGGACAAGCACCCATTTGCTAGAAAGTCAAGATTATCACGATCAAAATATATTGATAACGATCATTTCTATGGCAACATCATCAAAAACATAGTCTCCTGGGATTAATCATTTTGTCCCTTCGCTTCATTGCACTTCCCCATGCGTTGCTTTTGTCTTCGTCGTTTTTGTGTTGGCGAAATAAGTACATCGTCTTTTAGAATAAAAAGGAAATATATACCTGCTGAATCGATTATAACCAGGCAATTAACAAAATATATAAACAAAGAAACGAAAGAGAGAATATGAGAATAATTATGAGAAATCTATCAAAATGGCAGTCGGACTTATAAAAATATAAAGGATGGGGAACAGCATGAGTTTGTGGTCAGATGTATGGTTCACTATAGGCCCATAAGTGCCATACCGAAAATAACTGTTCACTTGGTAGATATAATCAATATAATACCCAAACTGGTACGCGTTAAATGGTCTAGGTACTTTTTTGTAAGACACAAAACGCAATGACCACAAAGGAAAAGTTCTAGCTCACAAGTTAACCTCTTTTTTCTGGTTTCGAACATTGCGATTTCAGGATTAATATTTGGAAAGCATGCTACACTTTTAAGACCATCCTGAAGAGAAGTTAGGTACCGAGCACAACTTAAAGAGCAGCTTATAAAGGCAGTGGACACTGTTGGTGATACACAAAATAATTTATTAGCAAAAAAACCTTACTTGGTAACGAGTATTTGGGAGCTGTTGATGGTATAAAACATTGTGAGAAACGGCTCCCTCTGCTGTAGCGTAGTTTTCGAGAAAGAGGTAATTTTCCATAAATTTGATTTGATTTTGAGACCTCAGGTTTCGATTTGAGGTATCGAAATCAAGCATCTTAAAGTCACCTGGAAATAGAATTTGTTTTCTTTCAAACATAAGTAAATAGAATTTGTTTTCTTTCAAACATAAGAGTATATGCTTACGAACAATAAAACAATTTTTTTAGTAATTGTTTGTCACGATTTATATGTTTAAAAAATATATAAAGTTGTTTGGGGCTGACTCCGCCTACCCCTTTTGTGACGTCAATCGAGGCAGACTTTGCCTGCAATGCGTATAGTAAACACACGTGCAAAGTACATGTACGTCCAAGTCGTGATTTGGTACATTTCAAAAAATGTTTTTCTGCATTCAGCAGCAATACACCTGTGTTTACTCTACGCATTACAGGCAAAGTCTGCCTCGATTGACGTCACAAACAGCGCCCTCTCGGGTCGGGGTCTACTCTTAAATTTGTAAATAACATAAGAACTGATTTTTTAAAACCTTAGTTAACTGTGTATTCACATTCCACTCATCAAAACACATATATGAGTGACAAAAGCTTTATTTTGAAAAAATACCACTTCCAGGTGACTTTAAAGCACACAACTTCGTGTGACGAGGGTGTTTTTTCTTTCATTATTGTCTCGCAACTTCGACGACCAATTGAGCTCAAATATTCACAGGTTTGTTATTTTATGCATTTGTTGATATCCACCACGTGGAAAGACTGGTCTTTGACAATTACCAATAGTGTCCAGTTTTTTTAAGCAAAAAAAGAAGAAGGTACACATAACATAATTGTACTTAATAGAACATGGTTTACCAGCCAAATCTCCATGTGACATGCAAATTTTCGTTGCTGTGTTATTGCTCATTTAAGCTAAGCCAAACATTGAAGTAATATTTTTTGCTGAAGCAGCTCTATAAAATTAGGACAAGTTTTGCTCTTGTTTTACTTACCACTAGCTGGAGAACAATAATCCACAAGATACTCGTTCACACTTTTCCTGAGATTACAGGTGTCTTCGTCCGAGATATCCGTCAACGTGTGGTAATCCATATATTCCCGATTAAACTGCTGCTGGAGTCCGTCAATGATAGAGGCGTTACAGTACTGCTGTGGTTCCGGGGGTAGGGCGGGGGACGCCGAAGCGTTGGTACGGGCTATAAAAGTGAAAGACATATTGGTATCTTCTGTTGATGTTATAGGCGGTAAAAAGTCTGTTGTATTGGTTGGTATCGCAGTAGTTGTGTTGTTGGCCTGACCGTACGTGCACGAGAAACTTGCCAACAGCAAAATCAGTACCTACACATCGGGAAAGAAAACAAAAACAAAGTTAGTGATAATTTTTAGCTATAGAGGATAGAATCAGCTGTTGCAAACAACTTACCACCAACCAAAATGTACAATGGTATAAATGCAAATAATAGTTAAAAACTGTCTGACGTTTCAACCCTAGCAGCCTCTTGTCGAAAGCTAAAGAACTGCTAGGGTCGAAACGTCAGGCCATTAACTACTTAATGCATGTACTTCCTACAACCTAATATCGAATCTGGATCAATACAATAACCACAACGTCAATGGTGGATAACACAAGTGAATCGCAAACCTTCAAAACCTACTCTTCTGTAAACCAGGATCAAGCTCGAAGCTCGGAATATGGTATCCCGGACTTGACTGTACAATTGCTAGTGACGGGCACGATCAGTCAAGTTGATATCAATCGTATGAGAGAGTGACTTTGAGCAAGAGCCCAATTGCCATTTGCATAACTCCCAGTGTATCGTAAGCCAATCAAGTCTTGTGATGATCACCGTCGAGTGATCGTGCACTCACTGACAATATTAAAATGCTACACAAACAAAATGCTACACAAACAAAAGGCTCGCGTCATTTTTTAAGGTGCATCATTTTGTAAATGCTAGCACTCAACTTTCCCTATGGGCGATTCTACGGTAGCCTCGAAGTAACACCGCATATCGCAAAATGTTTACAACACCGGATCGCATATGTATGCGGCAAGTTTCCGATATGCGATGTCCCTTAGCAGCCACCATCAGGTTCCTATCTCACTCCAACCATTCCCTATAGACAGGGTTACTCCAGTACAGAGTGTGCCGTAGCAGGTGAACAACTGCTGTTTGTTTCCTACGCGCATTGCGGCCCAGGGCTGTTCTCCGGCCCACTGTCCGATGAAGTGACTGTAGTTGACGGTGCGTATGGAGATGCGAATCTAAAGTATTTACGCTGGAATGGGGGCGGCTCAAATCAAAACCAATTTTAAAACAACTTAAAACTAACACTAAGTGTTTTTTAAGCCATATATACCGATGTGTTCGGTTAGCACTGTCTGCTCCGTACTTTATTCAGTAGTTATTTGGGGGGATCTTGGCGTTACCACCGTTATCACTTTTCCTAATTAATTACTTTCCCAAAATGTTTCTGCTACAAATGACGATCGTAAGAAAAAGAAAAATCATTCAGCTATTTTTTTTACGTCTACAGTAGATAGCAGATGTTGCTGATGAAGGCTGCAGGTAACGAATGTGCACCGGTGAGTTTGTTTACTTTATCCTAGGGGTATGACACTGATAGGGCTGCAGTCGCTTGGATATGATACGGTTTCACAATAAGTGTCTCAATCACTTCGTGTTCTTTTCTTTGTTATGTGTATCTTTTGTTTGAGGTACACTCCCTATCTAAGGATTGGATTTATGGACCCCCCTTATTGTTGCTTTAATTATATTTGTCATAATGCTGTTGTTGTGCATAATGCTGATTACATTATTTTGCATTAAACTCGTAAATGTTAAAATGACCGAATGCAAACTACTGACACCAATAAAAACAGGTTGTTTTCAAAACTTATCAACAGAAGTAACTAATAATTCACATTAAACACAACAACACACATTTATGAACTAATAATAACTTGCCACATAACCGTTGCGGCATTGACTTTAATATTTTAAGACTCCGTCCTAGTCATAAAAATTTTCCTACAAAAATAAGACAAATCAATTTCCATCATACCGAAAGGCACTATGTTTTCGGAGGAAGGAACTTCAAACACTACCATGAGAAAAATCGATAAAACTGCCAGCGCAAATGTGACAAACTCCATTAAACACACAATTGGTGTTGAAACTGCAACCGCACTGAGTACCGCTATCTTATAAAACAAACTACCTATGTGTGTACATAGCTCGAACACCAAATATTTCATCCAGCCCAGTACAAACATTCTTCGAAGAAATATCAAAATAAAATCACACACGCAGAAACTCAATTTTAAAACAAATACTATTTTAGTTTTGACCGAGGTTGTTGAATTGGTTCTCAGCGCTAGGTCGGTCTCCTGAGACATCCGATGATAAAGATTCGATGTTTCATCTAAGTGGAAGGCTCCTTTAGGTTTGTTAACATTAATTCTTAATATTGACTTTTTTTGTCGGTATTACTGCGACCATTTGCCAAGAAAGAATAAGAGGATAATAATTCGAAATAAGGTCACTAAAAAAAAAAAAAAAAAAGAAGAAGCTTCATCACCTTTATTATTAATCAAAGCGGGAAGACATCAATTGACTGATGGTTTTGTCCGAACGATTCAAAAACTGACTTTATTGATTCTCTCAAAGCATGCTTGACAAAAAACATTCAAACAAATTAACCTCGTTTCATTTGAAGGTAACTGCGCTTATTCAAAAGCTTCTGATTTTCAAATGCATGATACTAAAAGGTAAGTGGCATTTGACGCAATTCAGTTTTGTGATCGATTAACTTTCAGAATAATATAATAACTAACACAAATGTGGAAACACTTTGAAGTTTTTAACCTTACGATAAGTTAGTGTGTTTGGTGCGCGTCAACTGCAATTGTTGTCCAAGTTCAAAAGACACAAACGTAAATGGCGTCACACTTAAAAATGGCCGAAAGGTTCTAAATATGGGAGTGTATCAGATTTGCTGATGGAAATTAGTGGCGAATGCTGCAATTGGTCATGCGGGTTAACTTTAACCACCAATACAGCATCCTTAAATAAAACATTCGAATAAATGTAACGATTATTTTAGCCGATTAAAAACTCTGCAATCCTGATGACATTTTCAAGAAATGTCCGAATCAAAAAGGGTCACATTCAACTATGGTTCTTAGCTCCGAGTCCTTCGGGAATAAACCTTCTTCCTTTTTGGCTAACCCTGGGACTGCTCAGAAATCGTGACAATCATAACTGAAAATACTTCTAGTTTCTAGGGAGCCCTCGATTCCAGCGAAGAGGTCTCTGTACGAGTGCTACGACATGTCTACTGAATAAATAGTCCCTCCACTTCGGGCGCCAGAGGTATTTACATTTCTTGCATACGAAAAACAAAAGAGGAATGAAGATTTTTGAGGCCTTCTAACACATCAGCGTTTTCAGTATTACGTTTCAAAAACCCCAACTCACAGTTAGTTTCAAATGCTACAAACCCCATTACGCAAGCACGGTAATTAACAGCAACAAAATCATATCAATGCATTGACTTCATTTAAGATGTTGTAACAATAATTCTTTTTAAAAACAGTGCTGTGACATACCTTTCATGTTCATAGTTATTCATCATTTTGTTCATTCATGACTTAATTTATCAAATTCCACGAAGTTGACTATGTAGAGTGTAATTTATAAGTGCAAAGTGGGGCTGCTGTACACAAACACTTAAACTGATGCAACAATCTTGAAGGGTAAATGGCGGGGGTGGAGCGGGGAGGGGGAGGGTACGAAGCTGGCGTTTTAAATTGACTTCACCAGACCGATATTTCAAATGGCAAGTAAATACGAACTGCCCTTGCGTCACTCGATTTCCAGCCCACGGTGAGCCTATATACACACTTCGACTTCACTCTTCAATGAAAAGGAATGGGGGACAAACGATATTACTCAACAAGTTTTGTAATACATTGCCGATACGTTTGTTTCAAGTCACGAATTTCTAGTCACTGCTGTATTTCGGTTTGACCAGAGCTGCAGTTGCATTGGACAAATGAAAAAGTATCGATACTCCTGGGGTGACAGTTCTTTCTTCAGCTGCGCTACGCATCTGGAACTTTCTACCACTTATCTTGTCTTTGTACCATAACATTCAAATATCTTCTAAAACGTTATCTTATGTCACAGGTTTTCAAAGAATTAAATTTGTGTGCCTGTTTTTTTAACGTTTTTTTACTGCGCCTTAAACACGGTTGGATATGTGCGCATATGTGCATATTGTAATTATTTGTATCTTTTGCATTAAAGCTATACCATATCACGGTGTGGCCAGTTTGACTTTACTCCATTTCAGCTCATTGTAACCAAACTGAGGCTGGACGAAATAATAGTACGGTGCCATGTTGCACACTGATTAATAGCATTCATTATTGTTATTGGAAATGGGGAACACGACCAAGATGGTAACAGCGTGAGGGTCTATGGTGTGAATGCTAACATGCCCAACAGTTTCAGGTCCATGAAGGAAATAATGATAAATTCACGTACATTGTTAGCTGCAGAGTCCGATGGGTTTTGTGCCGACTAAGCCTAATATTACAGAAACACATTTCGCTCTACAAGTTTAGCTTTATTAGCTGGGATCTTGTTCACCTATCTCTGCCTTTGTCACCGACACAAGTCCAATAGATACAACGTGACTATGATACTGATTGGGAAACGGATGCTGCCTGCTCCCTTTTTGTATGAGCAATGCAACCCGAAAGCAAATAGAAATGCCAGTAGAGTGGGTGAGTATGGAAGCCGTTGAGATATTGCTTTTTTGTCTTGGTGGACTCCATATTTGCGCAAGCGATTCAAACGCAAACAGCGGGTTGATGGAGTGCTATTCTATTTGACGGGCGGGCTAGTCCGCAGCACCAACAGTAGCTGACAGATTTGCAGTACTACTGTGTGTTACAAGAGCAAACGGTAGCTAGAGCCGTCAAATAAATAAGACGAGATGGGTTGGAGGATGGTTTCTGTTTGCTCGTAAGCACAGCGAAGCCCTTCCCAATTAGGTTGTTGATATGGGTCCTATGTCGTCAGTTTGTACGTACCGCGGCTCCGAAACAACACAACTTATTACATTTTGTTTGAAATTCCGATGGGGATATATTTATTTATTATAAACCTCACAAGTGTTGAACTGGCACTATGCTGGAAGCATTTTTCACGGTCTACCTATCGGCATCAAGTTAATTTGTTAGGAATACTGTCTTTAAGAGATGTTAAATTTGCATCGGCGATAAAGAATATTAATATTTTGGTTTTTACCCATACACCGATGTGTGTTAGCACTGTGTACTCAGTACTTTCCCGAGTCCTGTGAAAACAAAAAATATCAAAGGCATGTTACTCTGGTGGGATTCGATCCCACGACCCTTGCAATTCTAGAGCAGTGTCTTACCAGGATATAGGATGACTTACTGTCTTTGTTAATTGCTTCGCGATTTTAAAACAGACCAAGGTTTCGTTGTGTTCGTGTTTTACTGATGTATATGCCCCCCTTGGATGTGCAGTTATTTCATCAGTGTTTGTAGCAGGACAATTTAGAGCCGTTCTGTGAACACTTACAGAGTAAAACAGATATAGTTGAATATCCGCTCAGCCAATAGGTCGAATTACATTTTGATTACACTGACAAGTTCATTTCTAAAACGAGCACTTCGCCAGCAGGTAACGGCGGCACTATGTTTTGTGTTTAGTCAGGATATAGGATGACTTGCCATTCACAGAAACAGAATGCATGTTACTTGTCGGGCAATATCTCATACTACTCGTGTGGTGAGGAGAGCATAGAAAACGAGCCAGCGAGTCAACCGATGTAGTTCTGGAGTATCTGCTTGTGGTTCGGGTTGCTGTTAATTTGCATAGTGTTTCCTCGTATTGCAGTCGAGTGCCCACTCCGCCTCTTACGGCGACGCTATATCTTGAATCTACCCTCGCAGGTACCCCGCTTGGCAAACTGGTTCCGGGGGTATCTACGATCTACGTAATGAACATGATCTCGTCCTCGGGTGTGATCATCAACGGACTAATAAACATAACCCCAAACGAGGCATGGAGACTTCATGAAGCGCATTGCAAGTCGGTTATTCGAGCGGTTCCCTGCAGGCACGGTTTGGGTTTACCTGGCTTTGATCAATACGTCACGGGGGCCAGTCTATGTGGAATCTTATTATAAGTAGAACACACTGTGTGCAATTACTCATGGGATCAATTAATTCATGATTTACCCAGTTTAAGGAGACATTATAATAAGCGAACAACTTAACAAACAAAAGAACCGATGGTATAAATGCACAAACAAGATGATGAAAATGAGAACGAGTCAAAGCATCAATATAAATTACTGCTGTTGATCTTGGCAACAGCTTGGCTTTATGTCATCAAGAATGCGTGAGTACACGAACGGCAAAATGAATGCCCTTGATTGTGCAAGTGGTTTAAATTCATTACGAGGCGAGAGTGGTAGAAGGGAAAACACTTGATCATGGCAATTGACAAGATGTGTATAACCTCGTTCTCATTGTAGTTAAAGGGAAACCTGCTAGATACCAAAACACCCCATTAATTTTCGAGACAACCTTTAAGTTTCGCTTCCGTTGAAAAATGCTCCCTGCCAGAACATCAGCTCACAGTGATACATAATGAGCTTCCGCAAAATGAGCTTCCGCAAGAAATATTTATCAATTTGGCTTTGCCGGAAATCTTGGTTCGACATCTTAGGCTCTGTATCTATTTTAATTTTCACTGGTATTGTTTTATACAAAATGCAGACTTAATAATTTTTAACACTGTGGATTACAAAATGATGTAAGGCCACTTTATCTTGTCCAGTTAGCGTTCGCAACACCTTTATCTTGTGGACAAGCTCTAAGGTACACGATCAACTGGTCATTTACACAACAGATATGTGCTTTCACATTATTTGTTGAGCTTTTAATTTATTTCTAAACAACTCTGTTTTATGTTTCACTGTTTAGGTTGATGTATTGTTGCTTAATTATGAATTTGTAATGACTGATGTGTGCTGAGCAACATTAATAAGCTGCTGTTACCTGTTTACCCCAACAAATGTACACTATTGGTAATTGTCAAAGACTAGTCTTCTCACTTGGTGTATCTCAACAAATGCATAAAATAACAAACCTGTGAAAATATGGGCACGATTGGTCGTCGGAGTTTCGAGATAACTATGGAAGAAAAAAACACCCTTGTCACACGAAGTTGTGTGGTTTCAGATGCTTGATTTCGAGACCTCAAATTCTAAACTTGAGGTCTCGAAATCAAATTCGTCGAAAATTACTTCTTTCTCTAAAACTGCGTCAGTTCAGAGGGAGCCGTTTATTACAATGTGTTTTACTATCAACCTCTCCCCATTACTCGTTTCCAAGTGAGGTTTTATGCTGATAATTATTTTGAGTAATTACCAATAGTGTCCACTGCCTTTAACCTTTCCTATAATTTATTTTTTTTTTTTTCTGTTTCGCGGTCTTCTCAACTGTGACAACCATATTTTAGTTATTTTTTATTAATTAGCGGGGTGTAGGGTAAGCGACTTCTATGTCATCCTGGGTTACATAATACCAGAGGCAACAAACATCAAGCAGGATATACCCTTTGACTTGACCGAGTTTCTAGGGGTCGCATCCCTGCATCAACACTGTCTTCCCCCTAGTCAAGGATGCTGGTGTTTACCTACCATTAGCCACGGCGCGACTCGATGCAACTCAATGAGATTGGCAAACACTTTATACTCGTGCATAAGAGCATTGGATTAAATGGTTTGAAGTTTCCTTTAGTTCAAGTCAGTCTTCTCAAGGATAAATGAATCGATGAGAAACTAAATTTTCAATGGATTTGTTATAGTTGTTTTTAATTTATTGTTTGTTTAATATTTAATATATGACAATTTGGGACTTCAATGAATCCATAACACAGTTAATCTGGGAACGATTTACAGACGGAAAATGTTGTTAAGATTTGAATGGGTTTTGTTGAATTTTTGTGTGTGTGTGACTGCGGCAGTCGAATTAACACACACATGTGGTTTTTCAGGGGTCGATTTCACAAACAGTTAGAACTAGTCCTAACTTAGGACACTAGTATTAAGATATATCAACAACGTACAGCTAGTCCTAAGTTTGGACTAGTAACTCGTCCTAAGACGAGATAAGACTAGTCCTAACTCTTTGTGAAATCCACCCCTGGACTCCCCAACTGCCTAAATGCCCCTTTTCTGCTCACACATTGGATATTATTTTTGTACGATATTAGTACTGATAAAAGGCTATACAAATTGTGCTTTATTTAAGAACAAAGTGCACCCAAAATTGTCATAAAAAATAATAAAAAATAAAATAAAAAAAAAACAGGAAAATTTACCGTACGTTGACTACATAATATATGTGTTTAGAACAAAGTTTACATTTTGACCACAAATATTGTACACAGTTTCTTTTATAACTAGAAAAAAAATTAACTGCGTTGTTTAGAAAGTTCATATTTTCCACATTTCGATTATTTCGAACACTTGAATGACATATTTGAACACTACGCCTAGTCTTCGCCCGAGGCGCACATCGTGTCAAACTTAATGAGTTTTGAATCTCTTAGCAGAATGACTCTCATAAAAAACCCATATACCTATAGAGGGACGTGATTCCCTATACTCAATAAATACGTCTTGAGGAGGAGTCTATTTTATTGCATGGACCGAAATCTGCTGAAATGGATACGTTTGTAGAGTGCCCTGCCACTCGGAAGAGTTAAGATAAATCAAATGAAGTCAGACTTGGACAAGAAGAGGCCATTTCCTCGATCTGTAATTTACAGCAATCCTCAATAAATGCTCTCGAACAGGTCTCGCCAACTCAGAGAATTGAGTCTTCAAGTGCTTTCTTAAAGTGACATCACCCCCATTTCTTATATTCACATCGGCCCCATTTCTTAAGTCACATCGGCCCCATTTCTTAAGTCACATCGCCCCCCCCCCCCATTTCTGGCGAGAGACTGAACGGCCGTTAAATGCAACCGGGGAAAGGGAACTCGTAAACTTCCTCTTAGCTCCCAACTCGTGATTGGGAATTAATGTGTGCATGTTTTTACAAGGTATTGGACAACCAAAACCGGGTGTTTAAATTGAAACCATGGATGCCATCACAGATGTACCAAACAACGCTAATAATTATGACCACCACAGGGTGTTATAAGAAAACTAATTCCTGAAAAGAAAGAACAACATTTATACATCGGTGTTAATTTACATCGGTGCCGTCACACATGTACCAAACGACAAAAATAATTATGACCACCACAGGGTGTTAAAATAAAACTAATTCCTGAAAAGAAATAACAAAATATATACATCGGTGTTAATTTAACACCCTGGTATACTTTTTTGAGTCTCTCTGGTATTTATTTGTGGCAACACCACTGGTGTCAACTCCCCGATTTTCGCAGTGTTGTCAGCTTAAAGGCAGTGGACACTATTGGTAATTGTCAAAGACTAGCCTTCACATTTGGCGTATATCAACATATGCATAAAATAACAAACCTGTGAAAATTTGAGCTCAAACGGTCATCGAAGTTGCGAGATAATAATGCGAAGAAAAAACGCCCTTGTTGCACAAGTTGTGTGCGTTTAGATGGTTGATTTCGAGACCTCAAGCTCTAAACTTGAGGTCTCGAAATCAAATTCGTGGAAAATTACTTCTTTCTCGAAACTATGGCACTTCAGAGGGAGCCGTTTCTCACAATGTTTTATACCATCAACCTCTCCCCATTACTTGTCACCAAGAAAGGTTCTATGCTAATAATTATTTTGAGTAATTACCAATAGTGTCCACTGCCTTTAAAACACGTACAGGACTATTTCTCCTCGCATAAGTATTTTCCCCTGCTTTCCTTAAACATAATACGCACATTGGCTAGACGACTACTCAAATATAGTCACGTGGGCTTTCCGAAAATTAAAGTGGTGTGCCATTGTTTATTACTTCTTGTCACTTCAATGTATACGCTGCTAAATACATGTACCTCCCCAAACCATTATAGTGTATTTTTAACGGGATCGTTTGTTGTGTCTGTACATTTTGTATATCTTACCTATACGCTCACCATACCACTAAGATTTTACCTAGCTATGGTTTACAGGCATCTGCCTCCGGAAAAGTCAATATAACATTTGAATCATGCAAGTATGTTCAGACTCACCAGTTTAATAGAAAAGTAAACCTTTGAGTCTATAGTCTTTGCCTGTTCTCCTGTTCTCTGAAATTATTAACATTTTCACGAAATCATGACCTTATTATAGATAAGTAGGACACCATTTTACACCATCATGCATCCCGCTAACTCGATCTGTCTCAGGTGTTTTACCATTGAAGCCCCGACACAGCAACTACCATGTTTAGCACTTTGCAAATGGACCTTGCATCAGAACCTGTCATCCTGACTTAGCGGAATGAACCCAATTCCTTATCTATCTAGACACATTGGTTATTATCATAAAATATCTTAAAATATTTTAAATAGTAGAAAAGATTTTCCAACTGAAGAGTCTGTCCTTAGTCGACAGGCAACAGTAGCGACTGAATGAAGACCGTATTGACACTGTAGGATACATGCTGTTCTTGGTTGGCTACCGTGACTGATAAACTTATAAATCACTTCAGTGTCGCTATGGATTGGTGTGAACCAGGAACAACAGAGGAACCATCAAACAACGCTGCCTCACGAAACAGGAACACATGAACCACCTCAAAATAACCTAACATCCAGGAACATACTCATTGGACCGTCCAAGAAGGCTTACAATCCTGAAACACAAACGTGGGGAACCATCCAAAAGGCTTGCAAACCAGGCACACTTACATGGAACCATCTAAGAAGGATCACACTCCAAAGCTGTGTCCACAGGACGGATACACAGTGCTGCATACACTCTGTGGGCATTCCACTGCTGTGTACACTTAACATATATTCATAAATTCCAACACTGTACACAGCACTGGAATGCCTACCCTTTCAAAATAAGGACTTTAAAACAATGGAACCACGTATTCTGATGGTTTCGCCTTCGTATAAAAAACCAACGGGGACGTCAACAAACAACGTCAAAACAATCAGAGGACAAAGAACAGTCCTCTATTTACCGGATATCATAACAAACATGTGTATGAACGCATGTAAGCCCACAGAGTGTAAACTGCACCGTGTGGACCAACTGTACTCAGGTCCACACTTCGTGCACTTAACACACGGCTCACACAAGCACTAAGACATCAAATCACAACTGATGGACAGTCAACCCTAATCGGAACGCCCTCAAACGTTACGCCTGAAAACCACTCTCTGTACATGTCTTCTGGCACCGTGCCAAATATTGCATTTGCTGAAAATATTCACCATCAAATCAGGGCTTCGAATATACTGCATTTAAATCACCATTTTAATAACATTTCCCAGCACGTAATACGTGTAAACAGAGAGATGGCGAAAATGCCTGATCGAGGTGACTCTATACTTGAAAAGTGGAATGTTTAAACCGTTGACTTTTGTTAAACTCTCTAACCGAGGTGAAAATATTAAAACGAAAACGACCAAGTTTAAACTTATAATAATATGTGACCGAGCATACTGTTATGTTATTGTCTAGGCAGGAACTGTGTTATCCGTGTGACGGTCTTACATGTGATGTTTTATGTAGATTTTTGTCGAATGTAGGGGGCGGGTTCAAGAAGTTTCATGTGTTTGTCATCGTTCTTGGACTATCGATCAAGCGCACTGGACTAAGTGTGTGTTCTTATCAGCTGAATGTGGGTTCTAGTCCAGATCTTTACACATTTTGTTCTGAAGCAAGACACTTATACATTATGTATTCGTCCTTCGGATGGGACACGAGACGTAGGTCCCGTGTGTTGTGCAATACACGTATACGTTCCAATTACACGTTTTAGTGGGGGTTTGCCCTGGTGTTTCTGGTATGGTCTGACTGCAAAAGACCACTCACATTCCTTAAAGGTGTCGAATTAAGGTCGCTTTGTCTCAATAAAATCATTTTAACAATCTCCAACCAATTTTTTAACTCGGTACCATCACTGAGGAGTGTATTGTATGACAGACATGGCGCACTATAAGTGCACTAAATTATTGTGATTTATCTAAATCATTTTTGCACTGATAGATGCACCACTTTGCAATGGAGGACGTTAAAGGTAATAAAGTACTCGCAGTGTATATAAGTGCACCTTGAAATGCAAACTGGGTATCAAACTCCCAATAACAACCGCTTAATAAGTACAACCTCGCCCTTACTCGTGCAAATTTATGAAGCTATATTCTGAGGAGGTATGCATTCAGTGCTGCCGGGGTTCCGTATATTGTGTATGGAATATAAATGACGTATTAAAATCGCCAGCCTATTCCAAGGGAATCCTAATATAGCGGGTTGGTCAATCTGTGAGCGTGGGTAAAAATGCTGTGCAACAATTTGTTGGCGAGTCGTTATTAGAACGTAACAACGCGAAATAGATCCGAATATTTTAATAGTCATTACGGGGTGCTTGAAGCTTTGCATGGTGTAAGGGGTCTATATACTACAAATAAGAAGTAAACTTGAGGGTACAACCTGGGAGTGTTGGTTCTGGTTTTAGTATGTTAATATTCACAGCCCCCCCCCCCCCCCCCATTGTCTATCGGATGTTTCAAAAACATTTATATGAACACATTACTTTACAGTTAGTTTAATCCTCTTGAAGTATTTCGATTTAAAATATCTGTAACTTCTTTTTCTTTGACTGTAGGCATATTTTAAAGTATTGTTTTTTCATTTTATTACTCTCATTTTTTGAGTCATATTACCATAATGTAGAACAGCCTCTGAGCTGATATTTGCATCTTGTATAACGATTTTGAAAAGCAATTAAAACAATAATTACATTCATACGGACACAAATCGTCGTTTGCCTGGTAAATTGACAATGCAAAAAGTTACAAGAGAAAGAGCAAAAAGCAATTATGTGCCAAATGGAATTTCAAGAACACTAGTGCGACTGAAAGTTTTATAGATTTTGTTACGTTCATAATGCATTATAGAAAGTTGAAATTCTGCTTGGGCATAGGAAACATATCTTCGGGGTTATTCTAGCAATAAAAATGTACAATTGAGGCCATATTGAATTGCCATTTGATTACCTTGTCATATTATCGCTCACGGCTCTCTGTTAATGGAAAACGCACTTCATGGAGACAAACGAGTTGCTTTATTACTATATATTTTGTCATTATTTTCCCTCCCATCAAATTAAATAGTCATCATTTAATTTATCGTTCATTGCTGAATGAGCATTGCTATGGGTTTTGCCTTTGGCGCCACAATGATGTGGAAATTCAGTGCGAAAAGTACTTTATGAGAAAACGTCAAATTGCTCTATTTGTTATAATTTGTTTTCATACCTTTCCCTACATAAAAGTTAAATAGTTATCTTTTAATTTATCGTTCATTGCTGAATGAGCGATGCCCTGGGTTATGCCTTTGGCGCCACAATGATGTGAAAATTCAGTGCGATAAGTACTTTATGAGAAAACGTCAAACTGCTCTATTTGTTATAGTTTGTTTTCATACCTTTCCCTACATAAAAGTTAAATAGTTAGCAGTTAATGTATCGTTCATTGCTGAATGAGCGATGCCCTGGGTTATGCCTTTGGCATCACAATAATGTATTCAGAACGAACTATACTTTGAGAGCACACGACGAGTTGTATGGTTAATTTTCATTAATTTCCCCCCAATAGAGTGAAATGGTTACCACTTAATTTATTTGTCATTGCCGAAGGAACAATAATCGTGAGTTATAGCTATGACATCGCTATAACATTTGAAAGTGCGTGAGATTTACTTCTCAAGTTAACGCCATGATGATGGGGACTAAAAACTCCCACAATCAAAAACTACAGCACCTCAGCAAATAATATTTTAAGTGAAGCTTTCTGTCGTCGTACCGTGCAGTTTAAAGGCAGTGGACACTAATGGTAATTGTCGAAGACTAGCCATCACAGTTGGTGTATCTCAACATATGCATAAAATAACAAACCTGTGAAAATTTGAGCTCAATTGGTCATCGAAATTGCGAGATAATAATGAAAGAAAAAAACACCCTTGTCACACGAAGTTGTGTGCGTTTAGATGGTTGATTTCGAGACCTCAAGTTCTAAATTTGAGGTCTCGAAATCAAATTCCTGGAAAATTACTTCTTTCTCGAAAACGATGGCACTTCAGAGGGAGCCGTTTCTCACAATGTTTTATACCATCAACCTCTCCCCATTGCTCATCACCCAGAAAGGTTTTATGCTAATAATTATTGTGAGTAATTACCAATAGTGTCCACTGCCTTTAAGCCATGATGATGGGGACTAAAAACTCCCACAATCAAAAACTACAGCACCTCAGCAAATAATATTGTAAGTGAAGCTTTCTGTTGTCGTACCGTGCAGTTTAATGTCAATCTATATCATCGTTTGTTTAGTGTGACGCACAAAAAGTAACCAAACTCTTCGCAATACTCGGATCATTTTCATGAATAAAAAATTGCATTATTATTTTATACCTGCCCCAGTGATCTTGCGTTTATCAAATTGTATCCTTTATCTTTACTGAAGCAATTACTATTCTCAAAGTGGCCTGACCTCGTGGTTAACTGACTGCCAAGTCCATCCTGCCATTATGTCATGATCTACCACTTTACACACAATGCCAACTTGATTAACATAATTTCACGAGAGCTAAATAAAAGCCTGTTCCAAGTCGTTGTTTAGATGAACTGCATATTAGATTGTTGTCGATAAAAGGAAATCTGCCTTGAAAAGGTGTCCAGTAGATATATAGGATCTCGTTACATACATGTATAACAAAAAGTGCGTTAAGGTTTGTTTTAATCCTCTCGTTGTTTGTTTGTTTTGTTTTTTTCAATCTGTAAAATTATTTGACTCTGACCGAAAACAAATTTCGAGTAATGTTAACCCTTATTCTTGAAAAAAAAAATAAAATAAAGAACTCACAGCACTGGTACAAAGCAACTCAACTAACACTTAAGTCATGCAGCATGTCACCAATATTTTTTTAAGAACTATGTTTTGGCGTCACATAAACGAACTTGTTTCCTAAAATATAGAAGAGTTTGCGGTAACACCATGTAACTATCTCTAAATGAGTTGGGGTGGTTCGATCTGAAAAGAACCGTTGGATTAACTCGATGTTCCTAAAGTGAATGTTCACCTCAAACGAATTGGAAATGAAAGTAAAAATGGTACAAGTTTGCAGACACCGACATCACATAGTTCAATCAATTTTTAATAAGGACTACGGAAATCCACAACAAAACCAAACAAGAAATAGCACGCCTAAATGGGTTATAACACTGTGCCTTGGGCAAGTTGTCACTGAAGCATAACGCGACTGATTGTCCTTTGGTCGGTGTCATAAAGTGCAATAAAGTACATGGCACATTCTGTAGCAGGTGTTACTGCGCATTTAAAGGAACTACTGGTAGTTACTCAAACTCAATATTAGCATATCAAGTTTATTTATTTATTTGTTTTAAATCTTCAGACGTAAACAATGATTACTAGATGGACAGGGTCTGTCAAGGTTAAAACAAAAGTATAAAAGCTGTCTTCATAAGATGTGTAAAACCAAATGGTAATGAGCAATGACGAGCTGTTGATGGTATATGAAACATTGCGAGAAACGGCTCCCTCGGATGTGACGTAGTTTTTGAGATAGAGGTAACACTTATTATCCCGTGTGGGATATTAAAGTTCTTATTTTATCTTATCTTATCTTATCTTATCTTATCTTATCTTATCTTATCTTATCTTATCTTATCTTATCTTATCTTACTTCATCCAAATATTAGAGTGTTAAAAGACTTCAGGCCTGAAGCCTTGTTTTAGGCATCCAAAAGCATGCAAATGTGTGCAACAGTTGTGTTTATCTGTTATTTCTTTCTTGCAACATCGATGACCAATTCAGTTCAAATTTTCACATTTTTGTTATGTTTTGCATCAAGCTGGGATACACCAGTTGAAAATACAGGCCTTTGACAACTACCAAACGTGACCAATGCCTTTAACACGTTTGATCGAAAAAGGTGATGGTTTCCCGCGTGCGAATTTATTAATTCTTTCAAATGGACGAGGAAAGTGTGCTTATACCAAAAATACAACAAACAACACACAGAGTGACAGGAGTAACATCAGATCATATACATCTTGAAAAATATCAAGGAGACTTATCAAAAAGACATGACCCAAGAAAATAATTGAATGACAACCTATAAATGCAAACTGAAGAAGAGCAAAACAGGACAGAAGATGGAGAGACGAAATCAAAACATATGAACGAACACGACAACTTAGACAAGACTAGCGAGAAGGAAATAATTGGAATTGCACAAGGAGGGCTTCATACAAGACTAACTAAGCGATGATAACAGAAATACCTTCCATGTAATCAAACTCAAGATTAACACTTCTTTTTGCATTACCAAAGAGCAACATTAATCATCTCAACATAGACATGCCCATTTATTTTCAGCATCGACTTGATGAATATTCGTATAAAACAAACACTATCAGCCGGTTCCACCCCCTCAACCAAGTCAAGCATCCATACACCAGGCTTAGAGTGGTCCCAACAGAGTGCTGCATTTCTCACAAAACCAACACGATTTGCTTTACGTAGCACGATTCCAATTTGTCGTTGTTAATGCGTTTGTTCAGTGCGCTGGAAAACGCGAGTAAACTACAAGCCAGGGGAAAAACCTCGTATATAGCGCCCATCTAAGCGATTGCAAGATATGAACCCTCTTGAGCCCCTTTCACACAAGAGCAATTTAGCAAGGGTCCCTTGCTAAATTGTAGCATGTTTGTAAAGAACCTCGTATATAGCGTCCATCTGAGATAGTGTGATACGAAGCGGTGCCCCGATGTATTTGTATTCATACGAGATACGTTTATCAAGGGTCCCTTGTTAAATTGTAGCATGGTTCTAAACTTTTACAAAATGTACCTCGTGTGAACAGCCAACAATACTGTTTCCTGTTAAAGTCCTCCTGCAAAATCTTGTCTAACATTGCTACATGTTACAATGCTAAAAATAAGCAATGGACCACAGTTTAATTATTTTCAGTCAATGTTGGATTTTTTTTTTTTTCTCTTTCTTTCTACACTTGTGTTAATGGGGCCGTCGGTTATCAACCTTGGTTCGACTAGGTATGCAGTCGTCAGACAACGCAGGGGAGTGAAGTTAGTTTGCAGAACTGTTTTGTTTTTCTCCCCTCTGTTTCGGAAACTATTCCTATACCTAGAACGAGGCACAGACCAGATTGGTTTGTTTCTTGTACCAAGTCCCACGTGTTACGTGGGCGCAAACGTTGTTTGTAAAAGAGCCAGTTGTTATTCAAGTCTTGTTTCGAAGTAACTCTTCTCACCTAGGTCCCTGGTCTAACCTGTTTCCATGTTTTGAGTGTAAATATACTGAAACTTCTCCAACCTATTTCCTTTGTTGGTTGACCTACCTTTACCTCTCTGAAAACACATTCGCGACGCGAACAGTTTCAAATGGTACCTCGAAACGCACACAAAAAAAAATGTGAAGAAACAGTCACTTTGATTCTGCTTGTGATCGTGAATTTAATACATTACCCGTTATAATAATTAAAGGTACGGGCGTGACTTAGTGAATACTCAAGCAAATAATGACCATAAAAACTAACTTGGTAAGGAACACTGCTGCTGTTAATATAACCCATTTCAGGAGGATGCCGTTCAAAGTCATGTGGTTTAGATAATAATGTTCTCCCTAAAAACAAACGATCAAATTCATGCATGAATCGTATCTCAGAATTCTGAGAGTTGGAGATGTTTGCTGTGCTTGGTGTCATAGGACAAAGTTACCAGTTTATCGAAATTTTATTATAGGTTCAACTCTTGACATTGATTCCTGCCTTAAAGGGAAGGTACACGTTTGGTAATTATACAAAACAAATTTTAATAAAAAAAAACACTGACTTGGTAATAAGCTTTGGGGAGCTGTTGGTACATGTAGTATACAACATTGTGGGAAACGACTACCTCTGAAGTAACGTAGTTTTTGAGAAAGAGGTAATTTCTAACTAAAATAATAAAAGACTTCCAGCTAGAAGTCTTTTATTCCTATCTGAAAGCACACAAATTCATCCAACAAGGGTATTTTTTCTTTCATCATTTTCTCGCAACTCCGATGACCAATTGAGCTCACATTTTCACAGACTCGTTATTTTATGCTTATGACGGTATACACCAAGTGATGACACTGGTCTTTGACAATTATCAAACGTGTACCTTTCCTTTAATCAGAAATGGATAACAACATGATAACATTACCGGGGGCTAATTAGGGGACGTTCAATATTCCTTAGTGTATAAATTAAAACAACGTTAGTGCCAGACAAGGTTTCAATTTGTCTCTATTTTTAGGACGTTTGTTGCTGTAAAACATCTTCCCTTCCTTTTTCAATTACGAGTTGTACTGTAACGCGAGCATGATTGGGAGATGATTGATTGCCATTATATATGATCACATTCAAAAGTAAGTTGTTGAATTCATCTGTTGACATCTATCTATTAACTACATAAGGCAAAGAAGGTTATTGCCTCCAAATTGTAAAAACCAAGAAATATTTGTCTCTGTTTTCAACATTTCAGTTTTGGACTTTCAAGATGTCTTAATCGTAATACTATTAATCGATAATCAACCATTCGTAAGAAGACGAGTCATCTCTAAAAATCAAATGATCAATCGAGACCAAGGATGTTAAATTTGATTGATTGTGTGATTGTATTCCAGTCCAAGACATTACAAACATTTATTTGACTTTATGAATGTTCCTTAAACATTACAAGCCTTGAGGCGACTCTAGATAAGCAGACGCGGCATTTTGATTGTAGCTGGTTGTATCCAGGTCAATGACGAATCTTTCGAGATAACCTCGATCTCTGCATTGATGACTTGATCAAGCTTCTTCATACTAGAACGCAGGCCTACTAATAATAACATGGTACATTTGTGTAGTTATTTATGTGAAGTCTGCGGTCTATGGAAATTTGTTGGAAAATTATTTTAAATTGTCTTTGACATCTGTTTTTGATTGTATTATTATCAACGGTTTTTTAAAGAGATACTTGTTGCGGGAGGCTGTAAACTTAAATATTGTTTGACATCGGATAGTAACATTACATTACGTCTTAGAATTAACCCTCAGAGCTTGTTATCAATGCATATCAACTCCCAAATTGTAAACCAACAATACGTGTAGGCCTACCAATGAACCTCTTTGAGAAATTATGAACCCCTATACACCAGTTCAGGCGCGCACCGGGCGCGCAAGTGTTGAGCACCTCGGCCATTGCTGAGGTAACATTGGCCTAGTTTTGTGCACAGAGACATAAGGAAACTATGTTTCTTTTCTCTTTTAATGGAAATTTAATGTCTTTCTCGCCAATCTATGCGATTTCTCTGACATGGCTGCATGATATGACGATGTACTACATTCTTGCAATTTTTCTTTTTAATTAAGCACAAAGGAAAATACTGAAATTCTGACAAAATCTCATTTTAGTGACTATTTATTGCAGTTTCCGCGTCTTTCCCCCCTTATTCACCCTAAGACAAGCACCGTTTTTAATACAATTCGATTTCTATTTAGTTGCAAATTTTGTATTCGGTGATCTTCATTAGTATATCATGATGTCCTGTTAAGGAAAATGTGATAGTCGTTGAGGAAAACATTTCATGTCCATAAAGAGTGAAAAGGAACATGATTTCCTCATGTCTTTGTGCACAGAACTAAGCACATGTACACCTCAGCAATGGCGCACGGTGCTCAACACTGCGCGGCTGAATTGGTGTGTAGATGGTATTGTCAAAGTATTGCGTCATCCACGAAATGCTTGCTATTAGCTTTCATTCCCATTGTGAAAGTGTGTTTGGAGTGGTACACTCCATGTCATGTTTCTAATCATATTGGGAGATCAACAAACTACTGTCCATGGATAAGTTGTATGCATCACATCACACAACAATAACGATATTGCAAAAACATGCAGGCCCCAGTTCGGCTTCATGCATTTCATGCAACTGAAATTATGACAATGCTAAAAACATGGACAATGCCTATTATGTATGAAATTGGAGCTCGAGTTTCAAAATGACACATCCTCCATTGCATGGCGATATTTCCGCACGTCAGCACTGAAACCTCAAGGTCAAGCTTTTCACAATTAAACACAAAAGTTATTCCTTTGTTACAAAAATGGCGTTACTTAAAGGCAGTGGACACTATTGGTAATTACTCAAAATAATTATTAGCACGAAACCTTACTTGGTATGGTAGTAACGAGTAATGGGGAGGGGTTGATGGTACAAAACATTGTGAGAAACGGCTCCCTTTGAAGTGCCATAGTTTTCGAGAAAGAAGTAATTTTCCACGAATTTGATTTCGAGACCTCAGATTTAGAGCTTGAGGTCTCGAAATCAACCATCTAAACGCACACAACTTGTGCAACAAGGGCGTTTTTCTTTCATTATTCTCTCGCAAATTCGACGACCAGTTGAGCTCAAATTTTCACAGGTTTGTTATTTATGCATATGTTGAGATACACCAACTGTGAAGGCTAGTCTTTGACAATTACCAATAGTGTCCACTGCCTTTAACAAATATGTCACGAGGAACGCTTTCAATGAGGTATGCTTTGTATAATATGACTGGTTATAAACAAGAAGGCACTGCATGGTGAATCATTGTAAGTAAAGAATATACATTTTCCCCTTTTCAGCTCCAAAACCAGAATTCTCAGAAATCTTAAAGGCATTGCACAACTTTGGTATTTGTCAATCAAAGACCATTATATTCACTTGGTGTACCTAAACATATGCATCAAATAACAATTCTTGAACATTTGAGCTCAATTGGTCATCGAAGTTGCAAGGGAATACAGAAAGAAAACACACTTGTTGCACACTTAATTGGCGGGCTATGAGATGCTCAATAAATGCTACGGGCGTGAAGTATCTAAGTGTTTAAAGCCATTGGACACTTTCGGTAACTAAAATAAAAAACCTGTGAAAATATAGGCTCAATCGGTCATCGGAGTCGGGAGAAAATAACGGGAAAACACACCCTTGTTTCCGCACGTTTCGCCGTGTCATGACATGTGTTTACTACAAATCCGTAATTCTCGATGTCGAGAATTGATAATTGTTTTAATGTTTTCTCAAAAAGGTAAGGCATTTCATGGAATAATATTCAAGAGAAGTCTTTTACCATTACATTCTGTAAACCTGTAAGTTATTTGTAAATCTGTGAACTTTTAGTTATTTTTCTGTTCCGAAAGTGTATAATGGTTTTAAGTGGTCTTTACCCTTTTCTCAAAAACTAAAAGAGGGAGCCGTTTCTCACAATGTGCTTTACTAACGACAGCTCCTCATTGCTCGTTACCAAGTCAGTTTTTCATACAATTTGTTTTGTTTTATAGTTTTACCAAAAGTGTCATGTGCATTTATATAAGGTGTTTTCATCTGCCAAAGATTTGTATGCAACATAGCTACCCCGAACCTTTGGAAATCTCTTCCGCAAGAATGTCCTCTTGCCCGAAATGTTGCTGAAAATCCATTCCTCACTTAAAGGCATTGGACACTATTGGTAATTACTCAAAATAATTATTATCATAAAACCTTTCTCGATTACGAGTAATAGGGAGAGGTTGATAGTATAAAACTTTGTGAGAAACAGCTCTCTCTGAAGTGACATATAGTTTTCGAGAAAGAAGTAATTTTCCACGATTTTTCATTTCGAGACCTCAAGTTTAGAATTTGTGGTCTCGAAATCAACATCTGAAAGCACATAACTTTGTGTGACCTTGGTGTTTTTTTCTTTCATTAATATCTCGCAATTTCGACAACCGATTGAGCTCAAATGTTCACAGGTTTGTTAATTTATGTTGAGATACACCAAGTGAGAAGACGGGTCATTGACAATTACCAATAGTGTCCACTGTCTTTAAAGACACTGAACACCTAGTGTGATCGATCATTATTACTATAAGTTGATTTGAATCAGCAGGACTTGAACTTGAACTAATATCCTTGTAAAAACAAGAAGATAAAAAAATACTTAAAAAAGCAAAAAGAAAAAAAAAGTCAGACATCTCAACAGCGTGACATCAGGTGAACCAAATAATCAGACTTGGTGAACAATTAAGTTACCATGGTACCTCGTTATGGCAACTACAGTTCGATTAAACAGGGGGAAATGAACCAAAAACGAAGGACAAAGAAGGAAGAAATTACGAGAGAAAGGGTAACAAACTTTTCCCAACAGCATAGAGCCACCATTTTTAATTTTAACAACTCTTTTTGGTTCAAAAATACATTTTTTACTAACAGGGCAACAAATACACATAAAAACATGTCAGCACTGACACCAATGATATAATAATAATAAGGAAAATCCAGACCGTGCTAGTCGTCAAGACGACCAAATTAACACCCACGTTTTGCAGTATGGGCCACTTAAACCGAACCACCTTTTTTAAGGTACACGTAAGTTGAAGTAGGCGATTGCGCATGTCTGGTTTTACTCTTTCTAACTGCACAGACTGCAGACTGTATAGCAGAAAAAGGACCTATAAATAGATTCGATTGTATAGGAACGCGTGACGCTGACATTGTTCAATTGCAAGAACGTAAAACCAACTTCAAATCCATTCAAATGAACACGGACATAAGGTTCACCAAATCCCGGGTAAATGTTTTCAAAACGAAGCCGTTAATAAACTCAGATTGTCGTCAAAAAACACCCGGGACACAGCATGCTAACAAACCTCTTCTAAAGAAAAGCGCCCCAAGCCTTTTGCAAAGTAAAAGTTATTTTTGGAAATCTTTTGTAGTTTGTTCCCATTGATACCCCTTAACATTATAGCAAACGTGACCAAAACCAAAGGGTACTGTTGTGGTTTGGGGAAGAGGTTTTACAACGTTCTGGTATAGATTTTATTGTCAATATTAACCATGTTCAACGTTCTGGTATAGATTTTATTGTCAATATTAACCATGTTTATAATCAAGGAAATACACCTTTGACAAATACATACTAATGAGCTGTAAATATTGATTTGTGTATTTAATCCTTGGTCTTATTCTAATTGGCTCGTTTTGTGGTATATTTGTGTATTTGTATTAATATTACTTTTATTATTATTATCAGGGGAAAAGGGAAGTCAAGTTTAATCACTCTCTATGTTTTTTTCGGATTCAAATATGATCAAATGAAGGTATACCTTGTTAAATACTCACTTAATATACGTTGATATACCTCAACATACAATGACTCAAAATATTACAAACTATGACATCCTTTTTTACTAAGTTGAATCACTTTTATGATTTACACGGTATCAAATAATGTAACAACAACATTAATACTTCTACAACCACATACAAAATGTTGTAAACCCACTAAATATTCGCTGATATTACAACAACATGCAATGTTAGGGAAAACCAAACTAAGTTGAATCATTTTTATGATTAGACGGAATCAAATTATGACAGAATGATTTATTCCCTACATCCAAACAAATCAAACGAAGGCATTTGTTTTACCCAATCAAAAAGAAGCGCACTAAACAGAAAGGAAATTGCACTTGATAGAGTAATCCAATCTGACGTTTGAACATGCTCTTGTCGAGTGCAGCGAATGCTCTTCAGTGTTTAAGGAGCAAAGTAAATGTGAAAGTCATAATGTTGCCTCGGGGTGGGGTGGGGGATACCTTATGTTCTACTTAAATAAATGCAAAATGATGACCAAATTACATTGTGACAATTTATCTTACTCAAATCAAAGTTTTTGTAGGTCGAAACCGGGAAAAAAATAGAGCATAGAACAAAACAAAAAATAGAAAATGCAAGAAAAACAAATCACAGGAGCAAAAAGAGATATGAAAAAGTGTATAATGCCGGTACAATCACGAATTTCGTGCCTCTTTGCATGTCGAGGTAATTGTGGAAATGTTGAGGTTTTTATTGAACACATAAACAGGTAGATGACAACTAGATTATTTTGTTTTTGTTTTTAACGTAACCTTTAGGAACATTAAACCACTGAAACATAAAACAAAACCGTAGCAGTCAATCTCCATACAACGGAAAACGTTAAAGGAACACGTTGCCTTGGATCGGACGAGTTGGTCTATGAAAAGCGTTTGAAACCATTTGTCATGACATGCATATTGGGTAGAAAGATCTTTTAAATGTAGAATATAATGATCCACACAAGTATCACTCAAAATTGAACGCTTTTCATCTTACGTCGCGAACTAACACAGTCGGCCATTTATGGGAGTCAAATTTTTGACCCCCATAAATGGCCGACCATGTTTGTCGACGAGGTAAAACGAAAACCACGCAATTTCGAGGCATATCTGTGTAGATCATTGTATTCTACTTTTACAACATCTTTCTAACCATACCGATTTTATAACAAACGGTTCATAGCGCTTTTCAAAGACCAACTCGACCGATCGTGTACCACAGGCAACGTGTTCCTTTAAGGGCGAGGTATATTTTGGGGAAATGTCAAAGACCAGTATCCTCTAAAAAAAGAAAAGAAAAAAAAAAGGCTCTAATCGTGTACCCCATCATACGCTAACATAACAAACCTGTGACAATTTGGGCTGAATTGGTCATCGAAGATGCAAGAAAATAATGAAAGAAAAACAACCACGGTTTGTGTGAACAGAATCGTGTGTTTTCATATGCTTTAGAATAGCTTCTGTTTTGTCAGATTTAAGTTTTGGGTGAAGAACTCGGTTCATTCAAATCACATTGCTTCAAAGAGGATTGTTTCTAAAACTGTTTTTTAGTATCAACAGCTCTCCGGTACTCATTGCCAATAAGTTAATAAAGCCACTGTTTATAGTAGTTACTTAAGGGGTTATGAACAAACTGATTCGCGGGAGAACGGCAACCAAACTGCCCACGGATATGGTTCGGAGTCAACGCCGACTGATCATTTTTATTAACGGCACTGGACACGTTTGCTAATTGTCGTAAACCAGATTGTTCACCTGGTTATATCCCAACATACGCATACATTCACAAATATCTGAAAATATAGACTCAATTGGTCATCGAAGTTGCATTATAAAAATGAAAGAAAAACACCCTTGTTGCAAATTGTGTGAAGATGCCATGGTAAATGGCTTTATGCATGAAGTCTTTTTTGAGTGAGAAACTACCTTTTTCTCGAAAACTACGTTTCTTCAGAGGGAGCCGTTTCTCACAATGATTTACACTAACAACACCTCTCCATTGCTCGTTACTAAGTAAGTTTGTGTACTAACAATCAGTTTGAGTAATAAATAATAGTGTCGAGTCCCTTTAAAGGCTTTAGGTATCGAGATAAATGATTAATGAAAGTGGGTGTAGCACCTTGCGGCCGGTAAGCTAATAGTCACGGCCCTCTGCTAGCCCCCTCAGGTATTCGGGTTAAAAGTAGGCCTACCCAGTTTCCAAACTCCACTACTTAATTTTCACCTTGTAAAATCCTTAAAGGATTTGGGTACTTTTTCAAAATGTCCACAGATTTACATTAAACTTACAGGGTTTGAAGATAATGATAGTGGAAAGCTTCCCTTCAAATATTACTAACTAAAGTTGTGTAGTTTTTGAGAAATGAGTAAAACAAGTCACAAAATTATTTTGGTCTCATGAGACCAAGTTATTTTAGCATGTAAAATCCCCTTAACCAGTTATGATATTATACCAAAACCATAGCATAACTGGTTAATACGTTTGTACATGCTAAAACTGTGACGACAATTATTACGTTTACTCATTTCTCAAAAACTACAGCACCTCAGTAAGTAAAATTTCAAGGGAAGCTTTCTACTATCATCATTTTCAAACTGTGTAAGTTTAATGTAAATTTCTGGACATTGTGTTTTTTTTATTAGGAAAAAGTACATAAATACTCTTTAAACAATGTGTTTGTGTAAGTTGGTCGTTGCTGCTGCTGTTGTTATTGCTTTTGTGGCTGTTTTAATTTAAAATAATTTGTTGTTTTATTTTGACTTGAGACATGAGATTATCTAAGGGGCTGATTTTTATTTGAGCAAAATTAAATGCCGATGTTTTTGTCTGAGTATCCACAATCACAATGCTTAAAATAGTTGTGAGGCGTTACTCTTGGAAATGTTTGTTTACGGTGTATTGAACCGCTTTAAGATTGTTTGTGTTATTTTCAAGATTGTTTTAATATTGTTAATAAATACAAAATAAGTATAAATATAAAATAAAGTACAGGAAAAAATACGATGCTCTTTTTATGTATCGTTTAGTGTCATATGATATCTGTAAACTCCCAACGGATTACGCGCGGTAGTTATTAAATTGAAACGCGAAACTAATTATGGCGTTTCAGGGTCTAAACTTCTTGTCATTCTTCGTTGGACTTGGGGGTGTACCTATATTCCACAGCCACAAGACTGTAGTGATAACTGATCCGCGAATGATGTACCCAACAGTGACAGAAGTGTATACTAATTTGCCAGGAAACGATGTCACTTTGTATTAAATCGATGAATCTGAAGAGCCTAGAATTTAATTTCCCGTGTTAATTTCAAGAAGTGAGGCAAATCGTTGGGGAGATGTGTTTCAGAGGACAAATTAATAACAGAGTCCCTTCGAAGCATTTATCAAGCTAGCATAAGTAGTCAGCAGTTAATGGTGTTGTTGTGATTGAGAATCATACAAGTTGATACTAGGTAGAAATCATAAACAAACTTAATAAAGCAATTATTTTTGCGAAGTAACACTGCCTTTTGACCCCACAAAATGCCGTGCCGCGTTCACGACGTTTAAGGATTATGTACTTTTAAAACTACTTTTCAACCATTTTGCACTTCATTACAGACGGTTTTAAACGTCAATGACCAACTCGACCGATCCAAGGCAACCTGTCCTTTTAAGTGTGAACTGAAAAGGGGACAGACAATGGAGCGTCTACAACTCACAATACAACTATGTAAGCTTTAACCATGTCTGGGAGCGATATTGTTTGGGGTTGCTCTGTAGAAAAACAAAGCAGGTGCAAACTTTATAAGTGGGCGGCGAAAATCATGGGCGGGGCAACCGTTATGCATTAGCAGTTTGGGGGTGTAGCGAGTTTCAAAATAGTGTCAGCCAGAGAACTCTGGGTGCTACGGGGGTATATTTGAAATGTTGTTTGACCAAAGTGTTTTATTTACAACAACACAGGGAAAACTTTCTGCATCCTGCACCAGTGTTTCATTCGTGCGAAGTTAATTAGTAAACAATATTTACTGTAAATGAGATATTTTTTAAGGAGTGAGAATTTAAAGTGGTGGCATGATACGGAAACTATTCCCCAGCACAGGGACAGCAAAACAAAAAACAAACAAAACCAATAACGTGGTTTAAAAAAATAATCACATGATATACAAACAAATTTAAACAAATAAACACACACACCCACACAGCGGGCACATTTTGCAAACTTGCCGATTACTTCAAAAATGTATAACTATATTAAAATAATAAAAAAGGCTAATAAATAAATAGCACTATGAAACATTGGTCTGTTCGTTATGCGAATATTTATGGTATAATTCTTATCATGTTAGACTGTTTTTGGTGGCTGGGTAACTTTGTTCATGAGCAGTCTAGTCAACATAATATGTAATTATGTTATATCAGTCGTAATCACAACCAGGATAGAAGGTTTCAAAAAACTTACCAGCCATTTCGTCATCATCATGAACTTGAGAACTCTGAGCTAAGCGTTCTTCCAAGCAAGAAACATATATATCCTCCAAAGATAGTTCAACAGCCAGAAACAAGACAGGATTGTAGGAAAATCTGACTTTGGGGTGATTTTAATTTAACATGGTCCACAGAATGGTACAGCAATGGCGCCCAGAAACACACTCACATTGCCTTTCGCACTTTGTTCTCAAACACAAATTCCCTCTCCTACACTGTTAGGGTCAGCGTACCATAGACGCTCACCGAAGCGTATTGACAACGTCAAAAATAGAACTGTTTTCAAAAGGTTTGGTAGTTCTGCGGTTCATAGACTGCTCTATAGATAACTCAACCAGCGGAACTTGGTCCACATAGATGTCAACAATTGTTGCTATATACCACTCACTGGGACAAAACAGTGCTATTTTGGGGGCTGGACAAATATTTTCATCAAAATAAAAGTGAAAGAATGAAATGGCCCTGACGTAGTAACAGAGGTTTTAGTTTCGCATGGGTGAAGGTTTATCAATGTCACAATAATAAAGTCCACACAAATGATATTGATTAGAAGTTGATGACAAACACAACACAATTAAAACACAAGTAATTAACTGTATTTGTTAGTCATTATTTTGGTATATTAAATTGGTATAAGTTAGAAGAAAAAAAAAAATAATAATAATAAAACAATTTGCTACCATTTACAAATTGTTGAGTGCCCATTATGCGGTATGGTAACCCCCACACGCACTCCCTAAAAAAAGGAAATGTGAAAACAAGTTACTTGTGACGAATATGTCAAACTTTGTAATTGGCATGGCAATCCAGTAGCATCAAATGCATCACTTCAATTGTCCATTCGGACATCCCGGCAAATAAACTACAATGAACTCAGTCTAATATGAAGAAATATAATTATCAAATTGATATGTTACAAATTATATTTGATTAACTATACGTTCTCATCTTTCACTCAATATATATTCCATTACTTCAACTCAGGCTGTTGGCCAAAAAAAAAAATAGAAAGGTATATTTGAGCTTTCAAATTCTGAACTGGAAATGAAGCACTTGGTTGATGATTTTGCATCACTTGGAGCAGTGACTCAAATAGCGGTCAAACAGAAGTGAAATTCGTGCATCTTTTAATGAAAAATCAACATTTGCTCCGAACCACCTACATCAATAGCAGTGCGTGTTCATACTTGGATGTTATGCTCGCTCCCCTTTTTCTTCCCACTTCTTTGATGAAACTCTGCTAGCTCGAAACGTCAATTTTTGTTATACGTGTGTTCGAAGTCCTTCATTAATTCACATCATACTAATTATCGAGTAAAAGCAACAAATGGTGTAACTATCATTAAAGGCAGTGGACATTATTGGTAATTGTCAAAGACTAGCCTTCACAGTTGGTGTATCTCAACATACGCATAAATAACAAACCTGTGGAAAATTGAGCTCATGTCATCAAACTTGCGAGATAATAATGAAAGAAAAACAAAACACCCTTGAGTTGTGTGCGTTTAGATGGTTGATTTCGAGACCTCAAGTTCTAAATCTGAGGTCTCGAAATCAAATTCGTGGAAAATTATTTCTTTCTCGAAAGCTATGGCACTTCAGAGGGAGCCGTTTCTCACATTGTTTTATACCATCAACCTCTCCCCGTTACTCGTCACCAAGAAAGGTTTTGTGCTAATTATGTTGAGTAGCTACCATAGTGTCCACTGCCTTTAAACACGCTTCAATGTCATATTTCGGTAACACAAAGTATATTGATCATTTGTATTGTCTTTTGTTACATTTTACCCAGAGAATTAGGACAAGAAGAATATTGTTAAGCTTTAGCAACCAGTAGGTCTATACCATGATGTTATTGAGGACTTTGGAACCAGTAAACCTATTCAGTTGTATTTTAAGGCTTTGGATTTTGACCCTTCTTGGAAAATAATAACGCCCGTTATCATGCTGATGTTTGAACACGGTCATTTCACTCACCTTCAGTTAGTAGGTTACGTGAACCTGTCAGAATAAAGGCAACATGTTGATGTGGTGAAGATGAAATATTTCCCACATGTCCTGATGTGAATTATTGCTGACTTGGTGATGTGTACAATACATTGATCATTGATCCTATTAAGCAGGGGCTCTTAAGCAGGGACACACCCCCACCCCTCACCCAAGCCTGTTTATTTTTTTTCCTGCGTTTTGTTGTAAACGTGTTGTTTCGTAATTGCCCCCCCCCCCCAATTTAGTTACACAGTAGTGAGGTTGTATGGCTTCTGACTGGTATGGCTTCCGAACAAGGGTATTGACATAATGATGGGAAGACCGGCAACATAGGACTAGCACTCTAAAAACTTCCGGGTGAGAATTACCCGGATTTGGGTCCAAGGGGGCCACACCCATTTTTGGGTCCGTTTTTATGTGACCCGGAGTCTGTGTCAATGTGACCAGAAATTTGGTTAAAAGTGGGGATTTTGACTCGGATTCCGGGACACATTGATACGGATTCCGGGTCAAACTGACCCAGAAATGGGTCTAGCCTCCTTGGACCCAAATCCGGGTCAATTCTGACCCGGAAGATTTTAGAGTGAGCTCTGGTCTTAGAGTGCCGTCACATTAATCAGTAGGTGGTTCAAATCATTCTCTAGTCAAGAGAAGTTTTGACTAAGTTTGTTGTCAAGTATCATTAATTAATAACAAGGGAAACTGACTTTACACACTTTGAGATTTTATTTTTGATAATAAGGCGAATGGCAGACTTTAACCACTTCAAAGAGCTGCTTTCCTAATATTGTAACATGGGTCCTATGTTTACTTTTAATCAAACTTCATGTTTTGCTATGAAGTACAATCTGTGATTATTTTTATTTGAGATAGTTTTAAAGTGCGTCTCTGTTCAAACTCAAAATCTCAGATTGATGACTACCAAAGACTTCACTGCAATTCACTGACCAATCAAAAGTTCCATGTACGTTACTTTTTTCACCAACACTAAAATAAAACTATGTTTAACAATAGTTCAACTCTTTGTTTGTTTCCATTTTATCCAGAACATCGACTGGTGACCTTTTGAGCCTCCACATTGAAAACAGGTACATTATGAGTGACTGGCAAAACATGATGAACAAATTAGAGCCGTGCAAGGAAGAAATACGTATCGACTGCAATCGTATGTTTGCGCATTCATTCAATAAGCAAGGATTTTTCTCCCGTGGTGGACGCCGTTTTCACCTTAAATGATAATTTCCCACAACGCAGAATATTAGCTTTCGTGATTGATTATATAATGAAATCAGTATAATATGAAAAGAGTAACTTGGTTTAAAGAAGGTTGCCAGGAACAAAACATCAGCAACATTTGAGAAATTGGGTTGGTTCTAAGTTTTGTGGAGGTTCAACAACCCGACGTTTCGATTTGTTTTGCACTATCTTGTGGTATTTCTATTCTACACGGTTTCAATATAGAATGATGGTAAAAAAAACATTGCTCTATGATTTAAAAACTTGAAAACTCTTAAAGCTGACAAATTTACTCTGGTAAATTTAATTAAATACAACCGCATGTAAACAGGGGGAATCAAAAGCATTTAAACTTACATGAACTTATTGCCTCAGCGTAGTAAATTTTACGCTAAACCATCTGCCGGACGAGCCAACTTTAATATCCACAAACCAATAAACGGGGTGAATTTCACGCGTGCACTGCGTCCGCGCAACCAGATTAAGGGACCACTCGGCCAAAAACCGCTCGTGTTAAAGGAAAACGTAATAATCCTCGACACGCAATTTGTCCCCTTCCTGTCCCCGAACCACTGTCTCTACTGCTCTAGTGGCTAGGCTGCAACGGCGACTTGTCACCCATCCATAACCAATCTTTCCCCTGAGGTTTCCTTCCGATTTAACTGTTTCAGACCAAGAGGGATTTTTTCCCCTGACGTCTTAGTTTGATGAAGCGGGTGTTACTTACTTCGAAACGCAGCACACTGTGATTATTAGTGTGAAATCTCCATATCAATCTAACATTTTTAAGAGAACCTGTGTTAAATGAAAAGTGTAGCTCTCGACTCATCTAAATTGAAATCTCGCGTGGGTTTGATGAGGTTTTTAATCATGTTCTTTTAACGCAGTCTTGATACCTCACGCGTTATCACATCTGCGGGGGTGCGGATTTTGTGTTATTTAGGTTTGCAATTTTACAAGGATAAGTAGTGGGTATTATGGTATTAACAGTTTCAATAAACTTAAGTCGATGTGAAATGGGGGTCAGACTGAGTTCAAATGTGTGTTTGGTGAAATGAAAACGAATGTGAGGTTTTCTAAAGTTTGAAATGACAACATGCAATCAATAAATTATTGTTGTTTACCAACTTTTTCATTTAAATTTGTCTCAATCATGAATTAGCCGTTTTTATGTTATTTGAGTTCAACGACATTACATTTATCTTCACAAGCTATTATGGATTTATATCCCTTCTTAAATTGAGCAAAATGTCGTAAATCCTCACCAGTATAAACACATTTCCCCCTCCCCCACAATGTTTGACGTGAAACAATATACCACATATTTCTTCAAACACTGCGGACTCATTGTGTCCAACATACCATTTCGTCCAACCCATTTTGTCCGAAGAACCATTGTGTCTGACGAATTATTAGACAGAAGTGTCTGTTTATTTTTGTTATTTGTTAAAGTATAATACCTTCATTGCACCAATTTAAATAAAAAAAAAAAGACATTTGTACAATGATCATAACGTTGAAAATAATGACAAATGTTTTGCTTAGCGACTGATGCGAACTGTCTAACACGTCGTGTCCATTCTGTCAATACAAATCTTGAGGAAAATGTTTAAACGCCAATCCTTTTAAATAATTCATTTTGTGGTACACCACTTATAAGGACGATTGTTGTACAAAGGCCCGGAATATATAAATAATTATAATTAATCGTTTTACCTCAAACAGTGCATGAGTAATTTAAAGTTGTTTACCGGGTATAATTGAAATTTGAAGCTTGCAAGAAGTTCGGTTTAATAATGGATGCGAAATTGAACAGGAACAGTACAAAATGGAAACTGTATCTACAAACCATTAAAAGGCACTGGACACTTGTGATAATTACTCCAAATAGCTAGTTGTTAGCATAACAACTTATTGGCAATGAGCAATGGGGAGATAAAATTGACCGTTCTCTGCATAATTGATTTTTTTTTCCCCGTTTTGTAAAACATACTTCGGAACGCTAGATGGAAGCAGATAACGAGGGCAATTTGTGTGATTGACGTTGCACTGAGCATGCGCACATTACCGATAATAATATTTTTTACCGGGGGAGTCTGCTGCCCCCTATTATCTGATCTTCATTACTTAGACAGTTCGAGTTTAATGGTAGTCTTTAGCACCAACGAGCTCCAATACCAAAACTTTTCAAGTAGAAATACAAAGACAATTGTGCAACACGGCATTAATAAGGGCAAATGCAACACTCGAGAACATTGTAAGTTACAGAGATGCGGTGAAGGATACCCGAAGATTGTACAAAATGTCGAAGATCATCTTCCAATCGACCAAATGCAAAACGACCATGACGGGAAAGCCAACTAACCTCGATGCATTCCTTGTAGACGGAGTACCCTCATCGTTGAATGAATTTGAGATACTTGGAGTAACCGTCGTAAGCAATCTGACTTGGTTAAAGCATAAAGAAACCTTTTTCTATGGTTAAAGGCACTGTGGACATATGATTTGTAATTACTCAAAAGAATTGTTAGCATGCAAATTTACTGTTTACGGCTCTCTAGTGGGCTTCATCAAGTAATTGTCATGGTCATGAACGTGTGTAGTAATTATTAAAAGTAGGCCTACACTCTTCCTTTAAGATCATCTCAAAGGGGACATTAGGAGTCAATGGAGTTATCATTCGTATCGTATGCAACTCAACACGACAAGCCTAGTTCACAGATGACAGGTATCTGCAGCCACATTTCTGTATAGAAGGTGACCAGCCACTGCACAGCAGAGTTATCGGTTACATCGTCTCAGTGTATGCTCCCTCTCCTTGCAAGCTGCAAGAACGCAGTGGGCAGAAGTTTGTTTTATTCACACGGCCATTACCATGTAATTGGACAGTCTTCCAGTCTCTATTGCGATATCACTAGGGTGTAGATGTATGTATTGAAATACCGTGTGCATCAACACCATCTTACTTAAACTAGTAGAAATAGCAAACATTATCACGGTACACTCATGTGAACTCAAACTGTTCCATAAAAACTGATTTTATCATGATATCCATTTCCATTACATTATGTAAATTTGAAGGGGGAAAAATGTTTGTTTTAAAATCATTGTCTTCTGCATTATTAAATTTACTGTATAGGATTGAAATACCTGTTATTTTGAACTGAGTGGAATTGAATTAGTGATTATTTTTACCACGTATTTCCATAAGTGTTTCTAAAGGAGGATGCAACCTGAGCGATTTGAACCTGTAAACTTAGCTGTTAACGGTACATGCCCTTTCTATGTTACAATGCGACTGTCTTCAAACAGGTGTATATCTTCTTTGGAATGCGGTCATATATGCATTTGGTATCCGCTATCATCTCACTAAACATCCATGCGCTCAACGATCCCAATGAATTTCTCAACAAGTATAATTTGAATTTATGTTTTACTTGAAAGTGTGCTGAAAGGCAATGGACACTTTGGGTAATTACTCAAAATATATAAGCGCATAAAAGCTTTCTTGGAAATGGACGAAGGAGAAAAGCTGTTGATAGTAAAACAAAAAAGACATTGTGAGAAACGGCTCCCTCTGAAGTAACATAGTTTTGTGAGAAAGAAGTAATATCTCACTAAGGGATTTGAATCTGAAAAACACCATCGGCCGAAAGCCATTTGCAGGCATCTGAAAGCACACACGGTTGTGCAACAAGGGATTTTTTTCTTGCATCTTCGATGACCAATTAAGCCCTCGTGATAATAATGGTTGTTGACAATAACCAAAGGACCTTTAATAATCTGCATTTAATTGACAAAAACACTCTATGACCCTAGCTTTAAAAACAACCACTGGGAACAAACTTACAAGATAAAGGGGAGGTAGTGCTTTCTGCTCTACCGGCCAGGCTTCGGATTGATCATACCCAAGCCTACATCCGTATGGGTAACCCTGTGTCAGCCCTAGCTAAAGGTGGCAACGGCCTCTGAAAAAAAAAATTGTAGCCCACACCTTGAAGTGGCCTTCAGGCCTTGTGTGTATAGCGACTTGCGTAAAGAAAAAAAAGGAAGAAAAAGGGGGAAAAAAACATACCTCAAGTCTGAGTGATTTCATATTCATTCAGAAGATTCTTTATATAATAGTCAATATCGCCAGACAAACATTTTCCCAGAGTCTTTTCCAACTATCAACATTTTTTACGATGTTTACAATGGATGGTAGTGTTTGATACAGTCTACAATTAACTTGTGTATCATCAATCTGTCGATGTCTGCTTGTATTTGTTCGCACAGACCCGTAAACATTTTCCAATTATGATTGTGTAAACTAAGGCGTGAACTAATGCTTGTTGCTGCAAAAGGACACTGATTGATGACAGTGTCTTTGCAATGCAAATAATCATCAGTTCGTTGCACAATTGATTACGATAACAGTCAATTTCATATTACACTAATTAGCAGTTCACTATTTGTGTGTTTTAAGTCTTAGGTGCAAGTCGTAAAAAGCAGGACAGTTCTTTTCAGAACATGAGAAGTCTCCCGAACTATCCGATAATTCTACTCCGCGGTAGTAGAATATTAGCAAAACAGTTCTGTAAAAGACAAACTCTACCTGGCAAGTATAGATACACACGTTACCGCAAGCCAAATTGATACTTCACCATGCAATGCCTCGCATCATTATAAGAGTAATGTTGTTGCCTCGGTTTGACCAGGTACGTTTGTCCAGGAGAAGAAAAAAACACGTGGGTGGAATAGCAACACGTCGGTTATAATGTTTTAAATTTAGTTCCCCGCTATGCAATTAAAATCATTCCTTATAAAGTAGAATCATTAACTTGCTTGTCAGGGCCTGGACGGCGTTGAAAATAGAACCCTAGATACAGTCACGTTTTTGGGGCTGTCACTGAACGTGATAATCCCCGAGCTGACAAGAGGGTGGTCCGGGAGGGGATGGGACGGTAGGGGGGAGCATGGTTAAGCCACTGTCGACGTAATTAGTCGTGGCTTAGGGCCTGACATGCGGTTCTTAACTTGAAATATACTTATTGACGGAATACTTGTCTATGATCCTACTTGTCTTCGCTCTTCATGAGTTCCGAAAACATGAATCAAGCGGTGGGTAAAAAAAATCACGACGATAAAGAAAGTGTCTATGTTCATATTTCCCCAGTCTGTTCAACAAGTGACCTTCCATATCAGCACAGTAATGATCGGTGCTTAGCCCTAAGCAAGATTGTACACAATGTGGGTCTGAGTGGCAATCAAGAAAAGAAAAAAAAACTAAAAAAAACATTCCTAGAACAACTATTGTTATACAATGAATAACCTTTGAAAATTGCACTTCAAGAGGTAGATAATATCGCCGAAATTATTTAACTGCAACGTTTCCCTGTTAGCTTGTTTTTTAAATCCCATTCTCTAAAATCATGTTCCTTAGAAGGGAATCCTTGCTCAAAATGTAATTATCAACGGTTAGTTCGTACGGTCATCATGGTCATTATTTTTTTTTTTTTTCATTTACCAAAGGAAAACACTGCCTTTGAATATATTGATTATAATGCGGACTGCAATTTGCTGTGCCATAATGATGTCCATTTACAGGTAAAAGAAAACACACTTCGCATACACAATGGGTCTGACATCTCCTGCATCGATAGATAATGGATCACAGCATGGTCGTTAAAGGCAGTGGACACTATTGGTAATTACTCAAAATAATTATTAGCATAAAACCTTACTTGGTGACGAGTAATGGGGAGAAGTTGATGGTATAACACATTGTGAGAAGCGGCTCCCTCTGAAGTGCCATAGTTTTCGAGAAAGAAGTCGTTTTCCACGAATTTGATTTCAAGACCTCAAGTTTAGAACTTGAGGTCTCGAAATTAACCATCTAAACGCACACAACTTCGTGTGACAAGGGTGTTTTTTCTTTCATTATTATCTCGCAAGTTCGATGACCGATTAAGCTCAAATTTTCACAGGTTTGTTATTTTATGCATATGTTGAGATACACCAACTGTGAAGGCTAGTCTTTGACAATTACCAATAGTGTCCAGTGCCTTTAACGTAAGGGAAATAAATTATCTCGACTTGATTATATTGAAAATGAAGTAGTATTTATATTATATTTGTGTGTCACCAGCTGCTTGTATTTATTTGGTTTAAATGTGTTTACATAATTTATTCATGCATTCATTAATTTATTTGAAGAGGCAAGAAGCATATTTTTATTAGTATTTCTGATAATGAAACCGCACTGTATTCAAAATCATTTGACACGTATGGGTGAAGATAATAGAAGGACATTATAGGTTGGAAACAAAGTATAATGGTCACGTGACTGTAAATGAGTCGAGAAATATCCAGCGCGATGATATGTAACAATGATATACTGGAGCATTGATTAAACTCCGTTATTTGAGGAACTGATCTTTACGAAACTATCACAGCAACAGTTATCAGCTATGAGCTAAAGTAGTCCAAGCCGATTTTCTACTTTCCGCCCAGGGCCCAATTTCATAGAGCTGCTAAGCACAACGATTTGCTTAGCATGAAATTTTTTCCTTGATAAAAACAGATTTACCACCAAGTTTCCATGTGATTTTCAGGATACGCAAACAAAAGCTGATTACCAGTGACAAGCATTATGTAATAAATGGAAATTTGGCTGGTAATCCTGTTTTTATCGGGGAAGAAATTTCATGCTTAGCAAATTTGTGTGCTTAGCAGCACTATGGAATTGGGCCCAGGTAGTAAATCATGAAGCGGGACAGTTCTTTAGAGAACTGAGATGTATCCCGAACAATCCGATACGTCTAATCCGCGGTAGTAGAATATATAGCAAGACAGTTCTCCAAGTAACAAACTCTACCTGGCAAGTAGATACACACATGGTGTTAACGCAAACAAAAATACATTGATACCTCACCATGCAATGCATCAAATCATTTATAACAGTTATCAGCGAACTAGTTATACGCCGCATGTATCTAACGCCATGGAACTGTATTATAGCGTAATATTCATCAGGTCAGATGATATGAATATACCTTTTAAAACACCTGATAGCTCTCGGTAGCCCTTAGCCACCTGTTCCCATGACAACTGATCCCTTGAGTGACATCAGTCATGAATTTTGATTGGTTTCAACAAACAAACATCGACTATAGTGTTATTGTTATTTTAAAATGAAACGTGAATTACTCTGGATTGCTTATTTAAGACCTTGTCCAATAATCTTGAAAGGTTATTATGCGCATTTTATCTCATTATAAGGAATCGGCTAGAGTGGCAAAATTTGACATCGATCATTTCAGTTTGTTTGTTCTCCTCAGGTGAGCCTATTGGGATTTCAGCCATTCACACAGAAGAAAAAAATATATAACAACTAATTGTTAACCTATGTCACCTTGCCAGTTAATCTCTGCCCACGTGCCGACAAACCCTCACTTGTATAGTGTTGCAACAAGTTACGCAACCTGTATTGCCTCTGCGCATAGTGCTGCCCCCCTCCCTCCCTTACCCGTCTCGACCCACCGCACCCCTCCCGTTACTTCAGTGATATTGGTTTATAATTGTCCCATTGAAAACAGGCAGAACAAGGTGAAATGTAGCCAAACGTTACCAACACATTACTGACAATATTACTTTGCTGAGTTGTTTTGACACATTTTACCGTTCTATCTTTTTAGGTAGTTATGCTCATAAATGTTCAAACTTTCCAAGAAGCAACATGGGGGGGGGGGGGGGGGACATCCAGGACCCACTGGGCGCGACCGGAAGGCAGATTGTATTACGGGTCAATAACTGTGTTTAGGGCACAGTTCTTGTTCAAAATTTCTGAACAGACACGTTACGTATACAATGTTTGAGGAATTTTGTACACGTTTTGGCGTTGTCTCTTGCTAGGAAACAATATGCTCATAATTATGTCTTTTTAAAGTCCGTAATGTATAAAACATGAAGGCTAAAAATAAATAAATAAATAAATAGTACTACAAAATGAACATGAAAGCAGCATATGTTATTTATTGATGTATATATTTGTTTGCACCTGAGGGGAGTATTTGATGAGTTGACAGCGAAATGACGATCTTGTCCCTCATTGGTAACCGACGACCGTCCTAGCATGACCCGTCATCTGAGCTCAAGGGGGCACGAGTACCACTTGGTGACTTTATTGCTTTCTCCAATCTCAGTGCGTTCCTCCTCGAGTGTACTTTTACAATATAGATGAATGTTCTCGCCTTTTGTATGTTTTAAGTCCTGCCTTTACGGGCCTCTCAGCGTTTCTTGATTGACAAGCGGGAATAACCATATCATCAAGTTAACCCGACGTGACCCCATTGCGTGGTCCCGGGTTTCATATCACGTGATTCAGAGGTCATTAATCAAGTCAACAAAAGCAGCGCGGAATTTCTGAAAATGTTGTGTATCCACCCCTTTGTTTTATTATAGTGTTGTTTATTCCATTACAACAAATTAAGCATAGATAACATATTAATATTAATTAATTAGCCTTACGGGGCTGAAGCGAGTTTGATTTTTACAACATTAAGACAGGTTAAAATACACATATTAAAAATGTACACAAAAAAGACAAGACGATTACTTCGGGGGTGGGCTGCATCAACTTCTTTTTGCAGGGGTCGTTGTCAACCTACTATCCCTTTACGTTCCATACAGATGTTGACATCAAGCAAAATGAAGATGATTGGAAAGGTAATAAACTAAACGGTCATTTCGCCCTTAGCATTTTGAAGTCGCCAATACGTATTTCGGTACCTCAGCCCCACGCCGTGTTTAGCATTGACAAAGTGAATGATGATGATAATGAGTGAACAAATTGACGTGTGTTGTTGAGATGGCACTACATGACATCATAGTGACATACATGATCGTGGTTGGTGATGTAGTACACAATAACAAGTATTAATCAAAATAGATGTTTGCTCAAAATATGTATGCAGCAATAACCAACGAACAATTAAACAATAATAATAATAATAATAATAATGATTATACTGCGAAAAAAAACATTACTGCAAGTTCATTATGATATCATTGGTATTTATTCAAAATAATTATTAGCATAAAAACTTACTTTATTAAGAGTAATGGTCAGAGTTTGATAGTATAAAACATTGTGAGAAACGGCTCCCTCCGAAGTGACGTAGTTTTCGAGAAAGAAGTATATTTTCCACGAATTTGATTACGAGACCTCGGATTTAGAATTTTAGGTCTCGAAATCAAGCGTCTGAAAGCACAAAACTTCTTGTGACAAGGGTGTTTTTCTACATTACTATCTCGCAACTTTGGCGACCAATTGAGCTCATATTTTCACTGATTTGTTATTTTATGCATATGTTCTTTGGCAATTACCAACAGTGTCTTTAAGTATACACTACAATCAAAGGGCTCCAAACGCCCGCGAGAACAAGTAAATTTTGCAACAAAAGTACAAGAAACTGATATCAAACAGACATTTCAAACAAACAAACAAACAAACAAACACAATATTATCGTGATTACGAACAATAAATGAAAGAGAAATATCAAAATGCTCAAAACTCCAAAAAGACACATAGCAATCTAACAAATAAAACAGGTATACCAAGTATCTTTATACTAGACTCTTGAAGTCGACAGATGCGGAACAGAATAACTCTTATGTCCGAGTGGTGTTTAGTATCAATTTTTAATTTCAAAACGGATTAATCACAACTAAAAAGATGTCCCATCTCTTACGTGTGCATCTTCTCATGAATTATGCATCTTCTCATGAATTATTCATGGCCTCTTGATACGGGCTAATACATCATTGCAAGGCTTCTGCAATGTCGATCCCTTTCGTGAATTATTGAGACAAGTACCTGAGGCTTTGACCGTATTAGGTACGGGAGATTACCCAGTCGTTTCACCTGTATCGCGCAATTTCAAATACCATGTGATACACCCTTAAAGGGAACCACGCTCGTGTTCTGTCTTTGCGAACAGTTATACTCGTTAAAGGCACCGGAGACCTTTGGTAATTGTCCAAAACCAGTGCACTCACTTAGTATATCCCAACATAATGTATACAATAACCAGTCTGTGAAAATTTGAACTGAAAAGTTGCAAGAGGAAGACAAAACACCGTTGCACAGTTGCACAGCTCCAGCAAAGTTTGGAAAATGAAATACTGTTAAACAATTCATGACTTTGTATCAGCAATATTTTCGCCCTCGAACAAAACTACCTTTAACCGTCGCGTGAGTATAACGTGAGGTAAGTATTGGCATGGTGTTCATGTATGCTTCATTACTTGTGAAATTGTCCGTAGGGTTGGATCAACTAAAACCCAGTATCTCCATGAAATCAAAGTGTGAGGCTGTCAGGGGTTTTTCTCATTTTAAGCTAACAATTTGATAGTTGTTATGGCTGTAAAAGCAGAGAGCAAAAAAGGCATTGATACAACGTTAAAAGAGTCTGTTTTTATAAACACACTATGACGCTGTCGTGTAGGTTCAAAACCAGTGAAAATAATGTTTAAAGATGCTTCGTCAGATTTTTGGCCGATTTGACACAAACATTTTGATTTAAAATTCATTAGATATTTTGATGGGGGTCGAGAAAGTTACAAGCTTTCATTTGAGCCATTGCTTGAAAAGGTCCGCCAATTATTAGTAGCAGTGAAATAAAAAAAAAACTGCTCAAAATTAGTATTTGTCGGATCCCGACAATATATCACGTGACCAATTCTTATGTGTTTTATAAGAAACGTTTTAAATTTTTGTCATGGTTCCTGATCATTAAAAGTAAAAGGTAAACTTGTTTTTCGTTAGAGCGGTTGATACTCTTTGAAATATCATTCACTCAAAAAAATTCTATTTTTTTACATTTGGGGTAAAAAATCTGACATAGCATCTTTAATTTATGATGAGGCTGGTTGAATTAATAGCGATTTATTGATCTAACAGAATGATGTTTTTTACGGGCTGTAAAAACATAGAGAAAGGAAGGAATCTGAAAGATTGCGTCATCTGATTAACGTAATAATCATTGTTTGATAAACACATTGACGCATCAAGTGTGGGGTCTAAACGAGTACATGTTTAACGTATGATGAGGTTGGTGGACTGATAACGAGTCTATGGCCATCTCCATTGGAACACGTGTTTCATACCACAGTTTCAATTAGTTTGAAAACAAAAGTGTATTACGGGTTTGAAACAACTATTCTACTAAACTCCCAAGGCGTCCTTGCTTTAAAATGTGCCAGCATCATTCCCAATTGATATTAATATTAATCAAATGAGAAATAAATCCATATTTCTCCGAAGCTTCGACTGCTGCCAAATTGGAAATATGAGCTAATTGTATTTCAGTTTGGTTACATTTTAATTCACAAGGGTATTTGTCTATTTCACCTCTTACTAATAGAATACCGAAACACAAACTCGCTGACAGATTCACAATTTGACTTGTGGCGCTGCGCATCTTCTTCCGGTCATTGTACACAACAAAAGAAGATCTAAAATGCGTATAATTATGCATTCACCTCCTATGCAAAAGTGCGATATACAACAAGAATAAGTTCGATTGACAACACTCAGTGTAATGTCCTTTCCAACCAGTTAAATACACTACTGCAATGTTGTAAATTTACAGAGGCTGAGTGTCACCCCGTGGTCTGTCTAGGAATACATCATTTAGAAAGTAAATTCAGCAACATTAGGTTAACTTAAGTAAGACAGCACATCACTTTGATGACATTTTTTTGTTCCGTTTGCCTTACCCTTGACGGCCCCTGCCAACAAATATTTATGTCCGAAGATTTAAAATAAATCCATGAATAAATAAATGACTACAAATATCCAGCAATTAACATATTATACAACCGCAGAAATAAAGTTGAACTAAATTACATTCATGAACAATAATTACTCTTTGTAATTAGCCATCTCTATTATAAGATTATAGAAGTGAACTTATCATTGGTGTTACTGCTATTACTAGAATTTCACCCAAGTCGGGCCCTAACTACGGGAATTTGAATACGAGGAAGCGATCCACAGTCCCTTTAGAAACGTCTGACACTCTGATGTACTTAGCTGATTCAGCCTTGACTCTTAGTGCATGTTATCGTGTAGCTTGAGCGTGCTAATGTACCAAGTAACGACCCTTGAGGAACCAGGCGATCACTCGACTAAATATAACATGCCCTAGGTGATAACACACAACCATTCCTTTATAAAACATTACATTCACCATGACATCGCTGGAAATTTTCTACGTGGGCACGATGTTTTGAGGGACTGGTTTAAGTCTTATATACTGAACCCTTTCAAGAAATGTCACATTTGATTAAGTGATAGGTAATTTAATGACACGACAGTAATGGAAATATTACCTTAAAAGTATACCAAGTATAGCTTTCAATAGTACATGTACGTCGGTTATGGGATTGAGGCAAAAGGAAAGAATAAAGACAAAGTCATTCAAGATATCATGGGAGTCGTAAGACTGTCTTAAATGAAATATATGTCACCTTTTGGGAAGGTAAGTGGTCCTACCTAAAACCAACGTAAGTGATCGGGTTGAGAGCGTACATCAAGTCTCGAGGTATAGGAGAGGTTAAAGGTGAATTGAACCATTATTATTACTTCACTTCTTCATCGTGCTATTTCTCAACAAAGATATAAGACGTGCAATGTGCAAACGGTTTTCAAACCAGCTATGAATACTTGTGAGTAAACAGCATAATTAAAGTCACTGGACACTAATCAGGATAATTGTTAGCATAAACTATTTGGTAACGAGCAATTGAGAGCCTTTTTATTGTGAGAAACGGCTTCCTAAGAAGTGTACCATAATTTTGGAGAAGGAGGTATTTATCACTCAAATATTAAATACTTCAGGCCTAAAGCTTTTTATTCGGCATCAGCCATTGTTCTTGTGTAACTACGGTGACCAATTGAGTCAAATTCTTTTTTTTTAAACAAATGTGTTGTTGTATGCAGGGTTTGGAATATACCAAGTTAAAATGCTACTTTTAAACCTCAAAGCTCGCTGGTTATCAAATCCATTCCCAGCTCCTGAAATTCCTGTTAGCTGAATGGTAAAGTACGTTAAGACTATACAAAATAATACACGGTAACCGTTGTTTATTTCAACTGCTGCAACCGAAACCACTCCCCTGTAATTCCACTTAATCCTTTGCTTCTCGTTTTGCTATAAAAGCACGTTTTGTATGATCTCTGACGTAAGTCTGGTTTGAATCGAAAGCAAATGCCATCTCCCATTTATACTCACTTTACAACAGACATCATATTATTATTCATTATGTTTACATTTGGCTGTTACTTAATAATTAAAATGTCCACGATGTGTGTTCAGTGAGTTGTTTTGATAATTGTTTAAGAAACTGTTTTCAATCTTTTAGAAAAGCAATAATGTATATGTACGTTTACTTGTCGTTTTATTATTACCGATTGTTAACGTCAACAGTCATTCAGTGCTCTTCCTGTTTCGCTTATTGTCCTTTACATGAAGTGTGGGTGCGGGAAAAGGTGGCGTATCAATGCACCACGGAGCGTTGGAATCATTGTGTTCACACAAAACACTCGAGAGTCTCGAGCATAAAACATCTTCGTCTGGAGAGGTTTTTACACAAATGTAAATTAACATTGCAAACACAACATGACAAAACTTAAAGCCATTGGACACTTTCGGTAAACAGTATTGTCTAAGTCCCACACTTCGTGTATCGCAACTTATGTATAAAAATAACAAACCTGTGAAAATTTAGGCTCAATCGGTCATCGGAGTCGGGAGAAAATAACGGGAAAACCCACTCTTGTTTCTGCACGTTGCGCCGTGTCATGACATGCGTTTAAAATAAATCCGTAATTCTCGCTATCGTGAATTGATATTGTTTTAATGTTTTCTCAAAAAGTAAAGCATTTCATGGAATAATATTTCAAGAGAAGTCTTTCACCATTAGCTTTTTAAACCCTGTAAATTATTTATAAATCTGTGAACTTTTGTTTTTCTATACCGAAAGTGTCCAATGGCTTTAAAGGCACTGCATAACAACTTCTGGTGGAAAATCAAAATGATTTTTAGCATAAAAACTTACTTAGTATGGAGCTATGGAGAGATTTTGATAGTATAAACCACAGTGATCAACCGCTCAATCTTATGTAACGTGTTTTTGTTTTTGGTTGTTTTTTTTTTAACAAAAGTAATTTCTCACTCAAATTATTAAGATACTTCAGGCCTGAAGCCTTATTTAACTGAGAGCACAGAAATATTTTGCACAAAGGGTATTTTTCGTTCAGTTTTCGTTTGCAACTTCGATGACCGATTGAGTCATTTTTGTACAGATTTGTTATGTTGTGCAGATGTGTCAGGGTACACCAAGTGGGAATACTGTTCTTCGACAACTAACTAAATCTGTCCAGTGTATCTCATATCATTCTAATATCGTATGGTGAACTACAGCATTGTCCTTGATGTGTCAAAATGGTAGCATTTGCACCTGGACTGTCATTTTCGCGTGCAATGTGGGGTATCGATTTTGCATTATCACAGAGTATAAGTTCGAGATTTTCCAGGACATCTCAAGACGTGCTTACATATCTGTAACATCTTCATCTCTTCATCATGTTTCCTCCTCTCGCATCAACGACCTAACGATTTTGGCAAAGGTGTTTGCTTACAGCATGTACTGTAACAGACACCTATACATGAATGTAGGCCACCTGTTGTTTATATCATGCAAAGAGCCTTTGGAGGAACTCAACATCATTGTTTTTTTCCAACTAAAGATTTGCTGGCAGTGTAATAACTTCATTTTATCCACCATTCATAAACCGACAAACCTGTTTACTAAAGCGATGAACGCCAAACTGGAAATTAGTTGTATTTATTTCTCATCAAATAATGACAGTTCAGACATAAATATAAATATATTTGTTTACTGATTTCGTTTTGTTCCTTTAAAGGCAGTGGACACTATTGGTAATTACTCAAAATAATTATTAGCGTAAAACCTTTCTTGGTGACGAGTAATGGGGAGAGGTTGATGGTATAAAACATTATGAGAAATGGCTCCCTCTGAAGTGCCATAGTTTTCGAGAAAGAAATAATTTTCCACGAATTTGATTTCGAGACCTCAAGTTTAGAACTTGAGGTATCGAAATCAACCATCTAAACGCACACAACTTCGTGTGACAAGTGTATTTTTTCTTTTATTGTTATCTCGCAATTTCGAGGACCGATTGAGCTCAAATTTTCACAGGTTTGTTATTTTATGCATATGTTGAGATACACCAACTGTGAAGGCTAGTCTTTGACAATTACCAATAGTGTCCACTGCCTTTAACAAATCATATTTACTATAGGCAATTTAATAAACGTTCATGTAACTAATGGTTTGAGGAATATTGTGCAAAATTTTATTTGCGCTCCAGTCTAACAAAGAACACTCACATCTTCAATCATGACATAAAATTTCCACACGGGGGTGTTTTAATAATAATAAAACTTTCCGTCACTAATGTCTTCCGATTATTCGTTAACATAATCAACAAGTAGATCCCGCTCAAACATTACAACATTTTGGAACACTCTTCATAACCACATCAAGGATACTCAGACTATTTTAAATTTTCAAGAAACTGCTAAAAATAATGTTACATTGTTCACCAATTGTATGTCAGATAATTCCATGCTACTGTCACTAGCAGCTTCAAACAAGTTATGTTGATTTTGGCGCCATATAAATGATTGCTGATTGTTTGATTAATTGATTGATTTATTAACATGATTTTTTAGTCCGAGAAATAAATATGAAAAGTTTACGATTTTTTATTTTTTTGACAAAAAGTATGACAACGTAACACATGACCAGCATCACTAAACACAGCGCAAACATTACTACGGAAACTTACAATCTTACCTGATATTTAGTAAATTCCTGACGAAATTAAAACTTCGGCACCAACAAGTGTCAATGTGGAACAAGTCTCGTGAGAAGGGGGTACGGTTCTAATAACGCCTAGCGTTTCTGTACAGCGCGGTTTGGCTGTCGCTTGGGGTGTCTGAAGAGATAGCGAGATGCAAAGCACTCCTCTGACGGCAGCGTATCTCCAACCCTTTGCTCTCAGCGTGTATCTTCAATAATGAATCACCAAACGATGTGCCCGGCTTGGATAACGTGTCACGATGCATTTGCCGTGCTTTTTCTACTACTGTACTACTGTCATCAGAGTGTGGGCACGGTGGAAATTTATGCAAATCGAAATACAGTGATGTGGTGGCTTCACTCTTTGTATATAGACAAAGTATAAACTAAATTAACCCGGGGAGGGCCTCCAGTAATATTTTGAAGGAATGATTGTGGGACAAACTCAGCTGATTCAGTCACTACATAATTTGTATAGTTATTACATTATTACAGAAAATATTCACAATAATGTTTCAATTACATTAGGTGTGTTCAACAGGTGCGTGTACAGGTGGGGGTTATTGCCCCCCCCCCCTTGAAAACATCTTGCCCCAAAAATAAGTAATAAAAATAACCGTTGAAGTTACAGATAATCGGTATTCACTCTTTTGAACAAATCCATTCAGTGATTTTGATCTTCAAACGTTGAGAAGAACATTAACATTTTCAGATATTTATTTTCAATAGGGTGTAGTAAGCTTGATTGTTTGTAATTAAACAAAACAATTGAGGTCATTCCATTTGGGGAGTTGCATTCCAGCCGGAGATTTGCAAATATTAACGCATATTTAAGCAAAATAAAATCACAAGAATTGACCGTTCAACACTTCATGATAAGTTGATTCATAATTTGTCGCAAGTGTCTAAAAAAAATTTTAGAAAAAAACATGTGGAAATTATGAGTCATTTGTTAGACAATTTAACGCAGAAAACGTTCACTGTTTTGTTGAGTTGAATCACTCATTTTGAACACGCAGAAATTCTGCGTGTCAAAAATGAGTGATTCAACTAAAGGTACCCAACTTGATACGTAAATGAACTTTAATCATCTGCTATCATTAGCCGGTAAATCTTGTAAAATATACAAACGAATTGAATTTGTGGTCATGCTTTCCCCTCATGGGTCATCTATTGGACACTTTAGACAGGCGTGGAAACACAACAAGCGAAACTCCCCCCGTTGATTTAATTTCCAGGAATATCTTGCTTGGGAACAAGGTTTAGGTTGAGCACCATACTATCGAGTTTCGGTTGGGAGTTGAGGCAACGCGGTGCTCCGGAGATCTAGCAATGTGTATATCTATTGCATACATTGTTATTTAATTCGTTTCAATGTAATGCGCGTTTATTTTCTATGTTGACAATGGTAATTTAACATACAATTGAAACAAATAACAATGAGTGTTATATGACAAAATGGATGCCACATGTTTCAACAATAGAAATCCAAATGATGTAATTAACATGCTAGCCAACATGCACGGAGAAAGTATAATGATGTTGCAAATTTCTGCGTGACAGACAAAGACTTGGACACATTTTCCCCTCATACCAGTTTTTATATCGAATTGGGTTAAGTGACTATTATAACATAATAAATGGCTTTATTAATAATGTAGGCTGGAATTAATTTTGTAGATCTGTCATTATAGTGTTTATTAATTTCATACTCTCATTGGGGTATACCGTTTCAGGATGTGTTTATAGATTGAGTGGGTGTGCCTACCACTATGGGTGAAGACAACATTCTCTATCGATGCATCAACAGTGGCCGATGAGTTATTCCAAGTAAATTATAAATTTGTGTGCAAGATATGAAAAACCATTAACAGTTTAATACTTATGGTTATGGTTCGATGTACACTCAAACTAAACACATATTAGATCCATGTGTTACTAATTGTGTTAAGGTGCATATCTTATACAAAAGTATATTTGTATACGGTTGCATGTGTTGAAGGAAACATTTTGATTTAAAGTATACATAATAAAGAATATCCCCAAAGTCATGGCAACACAGAGCTATTTGTATTTCTATAGCAACGGCTCAAGCCATCAATGTTGCTGAACAAAAGTTATATCAATTTAGATCCATAATGCGGTCTCTGCAAACAGTTGCATAGTATTTATCAAAAAGCTCTCAAGGAAATTTAATTTACCTAACAATTAAATAAAACAAATTGACAGGGAAAATTTGAAGCCATTAAGGGGAAGGTCTCAATCAATAATGAATTCCTAATGGATTAAGTTCTGGTTAAAAGATTAAGTTTAATTCAACAATAAACATGTAGCTATTTCATTAACATCGTTTCGGTCGAGCGGGAAATTTTCCCCATGAACTAGTTTTGAATCTATAATGTAATTTTAATTTATTTTTATTTTATTTATATTTTTCTTTTTTATCAATAGTAATATTTTTTAATATCGTTCCCATTCTATACCAGTTATACAGCGCCATTCATTGCAGTTATTCCAAACAAAGTTACAGAAAACCACAACATTATGAATTTTTCATGACAGAAATGTATACACGCCACAAAAACATCCCATCATCTTAATGAGATATAAGAAGAAGTTGTATAGCAAAGCTAGTGCTGTATTTGCACATAACACTTTAAGTTACAGTGAAGGACATGAACGTTGTTTCAGATAATTAAGCGAAACATGACAACCATAAAACATTCTTATAGACAGTTCGATAATGTTGTCTGTCTGTACTTTCCAGAAACAAAACCTAAAATCGGCATGTGCAAAGTGAGTTCTTTACTTGGATAGACCAATTTACATCGACAATATGTATTTATTGTAACAGTATTAATAGTGTACTAATATTATTTGTATTATACGGGGGTTTTTCTCCTCGTGTTTTATGGCCACTATTAGTGGAAACAGTGTGATGTACCATATACTATCATCGAAATAGCAATAAGACATTTTACGGCATAAATAGCTTGTTTTACAATTCACAAAACTATTAAATATATCCATTATCTTTAATGGTTAATACGAGTCGATTTTGTTCGCAAAGGTATGAGAGGTCGACGAAGCATGAAATCTCTTCGAGGTAAGAAGGTTTTTTTTAAGATTGAGAAATCGTCGAGCGTCGACGACTGATGTGCCGGCTTCGGGAAATGGAGGCGCTCAAAAAAATCTTAATGGCATTTCATTTTGAATTCTTATGAATGTGACTCAGGGAGATATTTAGGGTGATAAAGGGCTGGATATTGAAATCCCATCACCCTGAGGAAATCATCATAATTCCTTGAAATGGACTTCGCGAACGTCGAGGTTTAAATAGACATTTAAGATAAGATATATCTGTCATGATTTTATGATTTATCAATCATCACATGCTGGTCGTATGATCACCATAAAACACCCGTATCACGACTGTTTTTATTATAATGTAATCAGTAAATTTAAACATAATAGAAAACATTTAAACATAATAAGAAACAAATAAATCAAATATTTATGGCGTCAAACAGCAACATGGAACAGCACATAGTAGACGATTTGTAGGTTGGTAAATTTGCAACCTTAGAAGGGGCTTGAATAAAACAAAGCTGAGATTTAGTAACAGCCTTACACACGCATGAGGGAAAATATAGGTTTATGCTCTTCCCAGGAACTTAAAGCCATTGGACCCTTTCGGTAAACAGCATTTCATGGAATAATATTTCAAGAGAAGTCTTTCACCATTGCCTTCTGTAAACCCTGTTAGTTATTTGTAAATCTGTGAACTTTTTTTTTTTTCTGAACCGAAAGGGTCAGCCATTTGGACCCTTTCGGTAAACAGTGTTGTCCGAGGCCCACACTTTGTGTACCACAACTTCTATATCAAATAACAAACCTGTGAAAATTTAGGCTCAATCGGTCATCGGAGTCGGGAGAAAACAACGGAAAACCCCACCCTTGTTTCCGCGCGTTTCGCCGTGTCATGACATGTGTTAAAAATAAATCCGTAATTCTCGTTAACGAGAATTTATATTGTTTTGCTGTTTTCTCAAAAAGTAAAGCATTTCATGAACTAATATTTCAAGTGAAGTCTTTCACCATTACCTTCTGTAAACCCTGTAAGTTATTTGTAAATCTGTGAACTTTTTTTTTTCTGAACCGAAAGGGTCCAATGGCTTTAAATAAGAGGTTCTCAAAATATATGGAACGTTATTATAATAATACATTATCAATGATGGGCTAATGGGGAATCTGGTAGGAAGATAGCAAGCACGCGTTTTGGAATCAAAATAGTCCATTGGCACCCATCTTCAAAATAATTAATAAGGTATACTGCGTATAAAACTCTTACCAGCAAGACAATTTATAACACAACAAAAATAATAACTTAATATTAAAAACATATATATAATATATAATAAATAAACAATAAAAACATAAATCATGAACAAAGAAGAATCAAAAATTAACTAAAATAAAAAAATAAAAATAATCGTATTGGAATGGGATTCCAGTTTGCAAAACTGCTGACTCGTACAACTTTAATGGCTGTGCTAGAGTGTTAAGGAAAAATTATTGCAATGGTTCCCTTAGTGTCTTCAATATGAGTAACTGGAAAAAGCGTTTAAGTTGCTTTCATGCACAAGCGGGTAGTTAAGATTAGAACATCTCGAGGTTTGCCATTCCCTATTTTTTCAATTTCACATGGCTAAATATTCCCTTTGTTTGAACTAATATATAATAAATATTATAGGGCTAAAGACGACAAGTGACCAGTCTAAAGTAACATGTTTTTTTCTAGGGGAAAACTTAAATATTATTACAAAAGTGTCTCACATTCCCACTCTAATTGCAGCGGTATATTTTCCATCGACCATAGCATTTCAGTAGCCTGCCTCGGTAATCGATACCAATTTGAGTATGCAACGCCCTGTTCCCATTGGCCCTTATGTACCGATATATGAATCGATTTTTAACAAAGTGTTTGTTCGGTTGCAAAGAATCGATTCCATGGCTCTAAGTGGATGTAGATATCAAAGTTAGCGAGACTTATAACTATTTTATAAATTTCGTTTGTTTGTGTGTGTTTTTTGCAGAGGATGGGACTGCTGTTTTATCACATGAAAAACATCACCAAAACACCACGTATAAATCCACAAATTTTCCCTTCGACGAAGCGGTTTTGCAAATTTAAAGTAAAAATTCCCACCTTGACTTAACATCATCAGAAATAAAAGTTTCGCATAAGTATGATGTTCCCTCTTCGTTGCATTTCTTCTACCCAGTCAAGCAGTGTCGTCTCTTGTCTTCCCCACCCCCACTCTACTCGTTAAAAATTCCCAGCACACCTACTAAACAATCAACATGTTGATTTTCAACTCCTGTGCACACCAAAAAACCACCAACTGTACGGCTGTTGGATGCACTACTCCCAGAACCGCCTGGGGGCGAGTCTACAATCGATACGAGTTAGTGCCCGGACCATTACGTTGGAGAGCGTCGATAGCAAAAATCAACCCGAAAAATGAACTTACGTCCCTGGCTGAAGACTCGGGCTACTAGTGGTAATTGGAAGGCGGGGGCGGGGATACATTTTGGGCCGCAAGCTGCACTACTCGAAAATGATAAAACATGTCTTATTTAATAGTCACTCCAGTTTCAGAGCACAGACTTGCACGACATCTTTCTGTCATTCTGTAATGAAAGTTTCTCAATATTTAAATTTGCATGCTGCAGTTTTGCCGTTTTGTAATAATTCCCCAGCAAACAGATTGAGGTAACATTTTATACAAAAGTTCCAGAGCAACGGTCAATTTCACACCAAACTTTGTAGAATGTGGCTGGGGTGGATTGGTGGCCAGTTTGTTTTTGTTCCGTTATCTGGGGCAGTGTGAGGCAGCAGAATATTGAAACAATTTGTGTGTATTCATTTAATATATTTTTGGCATGTAAACTTTTATTGAATCAACCAGATAAGCAAAGGCTCTTTCTCTTCATTTAAGGAGAAAAGAAATTCTGGAAAAAAATGTAATAATTGGCTTGGTATATTTACCAATCCCGCGTGTTCAAAACAGTATACGTATACATTATTGACTTTAACAATAACAGCTAGGTTTCACCATCAAAGACTATTCAAGTCTGTATAAATCACACAAATATTCTTATACGTGTTTTTACTAATTAAGACTGTCAGGAAAAAAACCTATTCAAAAACAGAAGCACATTGTTGTTATACAATGGTATAACTATACGCATTTAATATTAGATAGTATCAATTGGGGTCGATTTGTTTACCTTTTTGAGCGGAAGAAGATCATAGCGAGCATTTTCAAAACAAGCCACCCGGGCCCAATTTCATAGCTCTGCTTACCGCCGAATTCTGTGCTTACGATCACGATTCCCCGCTTGACATGCTAGCGCCGAAATTCTGCGCTAGCCTTGTAAGCGTAGAATGCCTAGTAACGTGGAGTACGCACGCGCACAAGCCAACATTCGCAGCTAACCCGTGAAATACGCTTGCCGTAAGCACATAATTCCCTGCCTCCGTAAGCGCCGATTCTGTGCTTACGGTAAATAAAGCAGAGCCATGAAATTGGGCCCTGAACCCACTATGGTCTAAGACTTGCACTTTTATTTATAAACATTGAATCTATTCCAGTTTTCAATAATATGCAAACCAATGGAATTAATTACATATAATTGTACAGTGAATACTTAATTGTGGTTTTATTCATGTGTTGGGGTCGGTTGATGCAAATGGCATCAGCTTTGACGTGGACAAAGAATGGAGTGAATTTAATTGAACTTAATTTCATACGACAGTATCGTCCTAAAATTCCATTAACGGTAGACCATGTGTATATCCAAGAGATACGCATACACTTGTCTACAAAGTCGATTTGGTCTCACTAAATTTATGCAATGAATTGATAATGGACGTCCATAGGCATAAACCATTGTCTAGTAAAACTGAAGCTTAGCATTGATACAAAAGGGTGTGCTAAGTGCGGTATAAAAACCGATTATATTATTATGATTTTTGTAAAAAAATATTGTGTTTGACCAAATTCACCACTTACCAGCAAGACAGAAAACCAAGCCAACATGAATTTTATAAATATCACATGGGTGACCTAGCTTCCAAAACAAAATCAAAATAAACAAAAAAATCTAATCAACTAAAAACCACCCACGTCCAATTTCAATCACCCATCTTTATTATTTTACTCTGCACAGGTCCAGATGGACGTAGCCTTCCCTCGTGCCGCTCGACTGAGCAGATGATGGACTCGAAACACGACGGTAGTGGCTGAGTAAGGCCCAAGGACTGTTAGAAATCAATAGATATTGCACTTCTGACGATCGGTGATGTCCCTGGACGGACACTCTGTGATGCACGCGTCTTTACGAGTAAAAACATGTGGTTAATAAAAAAGGATATCCGAAGAGGGATATATGCAACAAATGATCAAAAATTAATATATCGGGCAAAACTAAGATTTCATATAGCAGTTCTGCATAGCAATCAAAATCAGACTCAATTTATTGTGTGCAGAGTTAATGCCAATGTTGAACGGCAAATGATGCTTTTTGATTAGAAAGTGATTCATTTGTGCGTCATGTTGCTCTGCTTTAGAAGGTAAATCAGACGCTGTATATATAAGCAAAACATGTTTTACTTCAAGAGAAATTAATTTGTGCATGGTGGTAAACAAAGCCGCATGGGAACGAGGTTGACAATGATGTGTACACTAATAGATGCATAGGCGCTGTACTTAACTCCTGGCTGACCAGCAGTGCAACGTACCTTAACGTTTTACCACCAACCCCTGACACTTCACACCCTATCAAGAACAGAGTCCGTACCCTCCAAACTGTCGATTTAAAATCACTGTGACCACTTCAGATTCTGCTTTTAGCTCACACAGCTTGTAGCTTGTACTATTCGTGTGGTCATTTTGGAAAGTTTATGCAATGGTCAACGACCGCTAAATGGGGATACCTCTTGTATTTTAAAAAGGGCTTTTTCTGACGCCATTATTTTGAATATCAATTCATTGTAAACAACAGTGGTAGTTGATATTTAAAGTTATTATAATTAGAAACTTTGACGGAGCATGTAACAGCTACATGTGTATTCAGTCTTAATGCTGCGAACACGAGTTGAGTTACCATGCTACTGTGCGGCAGGATAATGGCTCGTATTAACAATGGGGTTAACCAAGAATTATTATTATTGAAAAATAGCTAATGGCCTGACGTTTTGGGGTCCGCCCGATAGTCCGAAGGTCCGTTAGTCCGAAGGTGCAATAGTCCGAAGGTTCGATAGTCCGAACGCGCAAATTTTCCATAAGAGGGGGTTCATTAGTCCGAAAAAGTAATAGGGTTCCTTAATCCGAACATATGATGCGATAGTCCGAAGGTTTGTTAGTCCGAACGCGGAAATTTTCCATAAGAGGGGGTTCATTAGTCCGAAAATGTAATAGGGTTCGTTAATCCGAACATATGATGCGATAGTCCGAAGGTTTGTTAGTCCGAAGGTTCATCGATCCGAAGGTTTACTGGTCCGAAGGTTCGGTAGTCCGAATTTAAAAAAGGTTAATTGGTCCGAAGGTTCGATAGTCCGAAACAAAAACGAGGTTCAACAGTCCGAAGGTTCATTATTCCGAATCGACGATAAGGTTCGATAGTCCGAATCGACGATAAGGTTCGGTAGTCCGAATCGACGATAAGGTTCGATAGTCCGAATTGACAAACAGGTTCGATAGTCAGAATTTACAATAAGGTTCGATAGTCCGAATCGATAATAAGGTTCGATTAAGGTTCGAAAGACGCACACCGTAGGGAAATTTAAATAAGAAGTTCGTTTTGTTCATAGATATAAATTAAAATAACTGAAATAACTAGATCGGCCGCGCGTACATACACGGGTTCTGGCATGGGTCCGCCATTGGCCTATCTCCCCTGTTCACTTTCTGGGCGTTGCCGTGATCACGTGACTTGTTGCCGTCGGCACGTGACATTTAGCGCGTCCAAAGCCTATCTCCCGTGTGCATTTTTTGCGCGTCGGCTTTCGAACGTGAAATCGTTACCGCGTCCATGGCGAAACAAAATAAATTCTACACAGGCAATGGCGCGTGTGTATTGTCGATTCGGACTATCGAACCTTATTGTCGATTCGGAATAATGAACCTTATTGTCGATTCGGACTATCGAACCATATTGTCAATTCGGACTGTCGAACCTTATTGTCAATTCGGACTGTCGAACCTTATTGTCGATTCGGACTATCGAACCTTATTGTCAATTCGGACTATCGAACCTGATTGTCAATTCGGACTACCGAACCTTCGGAATATTTAACCTTATCCTATTTTCGGACTAACAGGCCATTCGGACTATCGAACCTTCGGACTGTCGGACCTTCGAACTATTGAACCTTCGGACTAACGAACCTTCGGACTAACGGACCTTCGAACTATTGAACCTTCGGACCATCGAACCTTCGGACTATCGAGCGGTAACCGACGTTTTGACCACAGCACAGTTTTTGCATTAATGCATATAGGTCATTTTGGATGGTAGCAATTTGCTACAGCTAATTCAGTTATTCTCAATTAAACATTTGTCAAAATAATGTCAAAGACTGAACTATAAACTGCGGGCCTAGATTTAAACATTTCTAAGTCACCCAGCACTACACCATTTCAGCTTACCACACATTCGCTGAAACAAACCGCTTCATTACTTGACTGATTGTTGTCTTGTAAAAAACCGGCATGGCGATTAAAGACCCTCTTTTAGGTCGCCATTACTGAGATGTCAAAACGCAAAAAAAAAAACAATTCAGCCCGATCAGCCGATTATAATGTCTTCCTCTTGATAGAAAACAATTCAATACAATTACTTGTGGACTATTAATTTGCTATATTTAGCCACATTTGCAGAATTTCTCTGGAGGATTGGCGTAAAATTGATATTTAAAAAAGGGCATGCAAGTGTTGTGTTTATTAGTAGATTATCAGCGTTCAACCCAAATGGATATTTGTTCAGAACCCCACTATAGCTGCTACTCCTGAACCATTTTCGGTTCAACTTGACTAGGGTAGTTTTAAAATACCCAACCCCACCGATGTGTTATAGCACTGTATACTCAGTACTTTCCCGAGTCCTGTGAAAATAAATCACAGGCATATTCGGTGGTATTCGAACCCACGACCCTTGCGATTCCAGAGCAGTGGCAAACCAAGTCGACTACCGAGATTGCCCGGTTGCTAGAGGCAGTTCGATTCACATGTTTTAGCAGCGGGTACTGCAACTAGGGGTGATTTAGATAGGTCAAGAACACGGCGTCACTCATTCCGATTTTAATAAAAGTCCGTAGATTTTTGAGTGCGAGAACCGGAGACGACTTGAAACACCCGCCGTCAAATTAATAAAGACGCAATTTAGAATGTAGACAAGCAAATGAAGGACTGGATAACACGAAACCATCTCATTTGACAGTTTGTATTGCAGCGTTCCGCCAAATGAATGTGATTGAAGGCAAAGATCGAAATGACATTTTGGTGGTTCTATAAGGCTAAAAATATATAGACATCTTTTGTTTTCTTTTGTGCAAGTCGCCAAACACACAAGGCATGAAAGACACTATAGGGTATGGGCTACCATCAACTATATGTACACGATCCATTGCCACATACTCCGGGGGTGAAACAGGGCAACCCCCTTTACAGTCCATACGAATGTAGTAGGCTTGGGTATCATTCATCTGAAGCTTGACCGATAGAGCAGAAAGAACTACCTCCCAACTTGTATAGAGCAATAATGGTAAGTTTTATGCTTTTAAATAACACAAGTGTCACGACTAGAACTCGAACCCCCACTCTGCTGACACGAAACACCGGAGCTTGGATCCAGTGCTCTTAATCGCTATGATGTGACACGCCATAATGACTTGTTTATTTTGAACGAATGGTTTCGGAGACACCATTAAAGCTACGATGTCTATAGATGGATTTCACGTGACGTCATTGACCACCATCTTCGATAAAAACGTGCACGAGTAAAAGGCAGTCATTGGCTGAGAGTTGTGCACGGCGTGTACATGCGTGCTTTTGTCCATTGTTTATCATTACAAATGGCGGTCGATGACGCTATGTACTGATGACGTCACGATTTGTTTACTGACTTGCTTAAGTGCTGAAAGTGGTTATTGCTTTCCCGACAGTTAAGCATAGAATGGTGATGTCCTACTCGTCTGTAAAGTGGTAAACAAGTTTGGCACCGCAACATAAACACTGTTTACCCCTCACGCTGTTTCGATATCCAGCCCATCAAATACTGTTTACCCGTAACGCAGTTTCAATTTCAACACGGCTGATGTAAAACATGTCCAGTCATAAATTAGGACCTCTTTAATGGAGAAGATGCATGCATGTGCACAGGTACTAGAAGTCGAAGCTACCGTAAGGAGATTTGCAGTTTTATTAGGTGTTTAAAGCATATTGCATCATACCAAAACAAATCTGTTAACATTTGACTCAATTGGTCGTCGAAAAATGTAAAAGAATAATGAAAGAAAAAAACGCCATTGTTTTACAAATTTGTGTGTTTTAAGATGCTCCAAAGGGCCTGAAGAATGTTAATATTTGAATGAGAGATCAAACCTCCTTTGTAAAATAATGTTCCTTCAGAGGGAGCCGTTTCCCACAATGTTGTATACAATCAGCAGCTCTCCAGTGCTCATTAAAACGGTTTTTTTTTTTTAAGTAATACAACAAGTTTTTTTTGTACTTTTTTATTATCTTGCATATTCGATAATCAATTGAACCCAACATTGTATAAGTTTGTTATTGTGTGCATAAGAGAATAATGGTCATTGACAATATTATTGCCAAGCGGCCTTAATCGAAGGAGAAGCTTGTATTGTTGACAACAGCTTTTAACCTCTGCTAGAAAAGGAAGGCGTAGGCAAACTTCTGGTAGGGTTTCTTTTATTTAATGGTGAAGAGGTTTGACAATTTACTGGCACACGTAATTGCTTTGACATTTCCGAGCGGTTAATAAATATAAGTCACTACATTTGAAAACGTGCGTGTGCTCTGAGCAAGGTTGTTAAGTTGTTTTGAGCTCAGGAGATAAAATCACTCAGACTGCATCTCCCAGACAAGTAAACAAATTAATCTACTTCTAGTTTTTTGTTAATTTGATTTTCGTTGGAATACTGTTAGATGTAGATGTTTTTTTGTTAGCTATAATATTTTCGCTTTGTTTCTTTGAAACTAAAGCGTTCGTTGTATTGTATTGGGCCAAATTGATTTAATTTGGGGGAAAAAGGAAAACACAATAAACAGGTAGAAACATTTGATGCTATTTGATTTGTTTCGTTAGCAATGCGTTTTTTCGTGATTTTTTGTTTAAATGTAATTTTCAGCAATTTCCGAGTGCCGCTATTTTATGTTATTGTTTTATTACCTTAATTAATTCACACACACATAGTTATTGCTATTCATTGATAACATACTTTTTTTTTGTTAATTTTTGTTCATTACTTCATTAACGTAGTTATACCGTGCACCTATTTCCTGAATGCTATGGATTGGGGATACAGACAAACTTTTAGCTTGTATGGTATTGAAATGGATTATAAAAACTATTTCCATTGTCGACACAACTCTTATTTATGTTGCGAAATATTACGGCGGAATGACTTCATTTGCAGTTTACATTCAACAGGTGGCGCCCTACAAGTAAACGACACGGGCCGTGATATAAAAAAGAAACTCTTACAAGATGCAATATGGTTATAATCATTCTTATAATTCCCACCGACTCGGAGTCTCGTGGCAGAGTTCCCTAGTTCATATTATATCGATTGTGATGATGTCATCAGAATATGGAATCGCACCCTGGTCATGGGATTCGTGTTCTTGAAAAACATAATTGACTGTTATTGTTTGCTAACATATCAGAAGGCACGATAAGCGCAAGGGAAACCCTTGCAATCTGGTTGGCCCTGATTATCAGCATGCAAGGCTTTGGTTTGAGGTTGGCAGGGAAAGAAACCACCGGGAAATCCTGAGTATTCTATTTTTATTATTTAGCTTCAACCCAGTGTCCTTAACCGTTCGGATACCAAATGCTCTGCCTACAACCGCACTTCTTCTCTTTGACCTTTCTTATGAGAAAACCAGCAACAAAACACCCAAAGCAAACAAACATATGAAACAAACCATTTAAAATTGCAACAAAGAGAATTGCAAAGAGACTGGGTTGTTCTCCGTTGAACACTAAAACCATGCTATAATTTAGAACACAGCTAGATTATTTCCTTTGCAAAACTCAGAGTTCGAGAAACAGGTTGCACGTTTTTCTAATCGTCTCTTGGATTACAAATACTCGATTGAAATGAGAAACTCACAGACGGATAATTCTACAGTTGGTCAGTATCATGACTATCTATAGATGCGACATTTCGCAGAAAAGGTCACTGGTTCTATATAGAATAAATCCTTCATGAAAACACTTTTGGACAAGGTAACAGTTAGTTTATTGAGAAGACAACAACAAATGATATTATTCGGTTAATTATGTTTTGTTTTATGTTTTGCAAGACTATGTATGAGTTTTGCAAGGAAAGTTTAACTTGAGCATATAGTGAGCCGGTGTCAGATGCAATTGTGTCCGCCATGCAATACTGTCCGCTCCGGACACTTTTGCATAATATGCAATCATGTCAAGGGCTATGCAAAAACCGTCCGGTGGACATGTACATGACTGTACATGTAGGTGCACGCGAAAGCGAGCGTGCATACAATGAACCTACGAATACAGCGAATACCCAGCGGCCGAAGATTTCCCATGTCATTCATGACCTTGCACTTAGCTTGTAAAAATAGCGAGCGTGTTCGGTCAACCAACATGGGCGTTAATTGACTGCAAGGACGGTTTTGCACGGGGCGGACAAAACTGCATATACAAAAACGTCCGGCGGACATTATTGCATATCCAATACTGTCCTCCGGATAGTATTGCATCGAGGACATCATTGCATGCGACACCGGAAATGTTTGTTACAATTTCCCAATGAGAATAACATGCTATCAGTACTGAGACGTAATAGAAGAACTTCCTAGTCATTATAGGAACAATAGCAGAGAGATTGCATCATTTAAACAACGGAGGCTACAAGATACTTCAGAATCAGTTTCCTGTTGTTGAACTTGTATGTATTTAGATGAAATCGAAATTCAAAAGTGGAGTAGGCTTATTATTAATATGCCCATTGTTGGGAAAGGCAAATTGTAAAACAATTTCAAAGTTGTTTATTTCAGCATTCATTGAGTAAAGTTTCGTAAACAGGCCTGGACATGGAATGGAGTCTTGCGTATAGGCTTACTGCAGCGCGAAGGAGATTCGCAGTGTGCTATACAGCTTTTCTATAGATCAAGAACACCAACAACATCAGAGACAACAACGACGACAACAAAAACAACAATATCAATAGCATCAACAACAACAACAACAACAACAACAACAACAACAACAACAACAACAACAACAACAGCAACAACAACAACAACAACAACAACAACAAAAACATAAACACCATCAGCTGCAGCAACCACAACAACACAAACAACTACAGCAAAATCAACAACAAAAGCAATCATAACAACAATAACGACAACGACAACGACAAGGACGACGACGACGACGACAATAACAACAATCTTCAAACAGTAAAACAATGGTTAGTTTGTATGCATGTAGTCCAAACATTGTGGCTTTTTGCATAAAGGACAACAACACGACAACAGCATCAACAAAAACAACACAACAGCATCTGCTTAAAAAAGGACGTTGGTCAATGCTCACTCTTTTTTGGAATTAGTACAGTCTGCATGCCGTTGTGACGTGCATGACGTGCAATCCAGTCATACTGAAGCTCTATCATCACATTCTTTATAGATACCGACAAAAATTGGTGCTCTTTCGTTTCCAATTAAATGTTATTATCCAAGGTTTCCGAATTATGGCATTAGTTGCAACACCGTGTAAACTAAAATGTGACAAGCTATATTAAAAGTGATGCTATATTAAAATCAATGATGGATTAACCACGCTGAAACGGTGACTGAATTCTGTGCCAAGGTCAAGGTTTATGGAAAATCAAATGTCGTGGAGAACTTAAACTTGGATCTTAATTAAGCAAATGTCACAAGGCCAAAAGTGTCGACACAAACACTGTACATTTTAAGACATTATGATGGTTGATCGTTAGGGCTGCTTATCAGGGAATGGGGCTTAAAAATATTCTGCTAAGCAAACACAAGCGTGATACCAGTAACTTTCTGCATATGCGACATGGTAATTAAGCTGATAACCTTAATATTCTGTTAAGCATGACTTTGTTGTGCTTGGCTATTATGTTTGTGCTCATGAAACAGGGCCACGATGTGTATTAAACGATTTTTGAAGAGTAAAGCACCAATTCGTAAAGTATTGGTTATATTACCGGTGAGGTTTGTGACAGAACACCTCATTGTAAATTAGAAAACCTCTCCATGCAGTTGCACCTGTTTTATACAGAAAGATTGGGTCTTCTTGGTTTTGGCAATATTTCAGTCGATACTGTCATGCCTCGAAGGCATAGTGCAAGTGTGTGCATGAGGTCCTCTCGAAAGTAGACGTTACATCTGTAACCAAATCCACACATCGGTTAATCTCACGGATTTTTTTGTTGACAAAATGTGGCCTGGGGAACTTGACATTGTACGTGAAAAACGGGGTAGTTGTGTAGGAGCCACACGGTTACAAGGTTGTCTAACTTGACTCCGTGTATAATGCCGTGCACCCCCTACGGCAAGAGTGCAGATCATCTCAAAATAGGTCAGTGATTTTTAGAGGCGCCAGTCAGTATGTTAAATGCTTGTGAGTAGGCTATTTAAAGCAGCAGTGGGTATGAACACATGGGAATGAAAAACTGGTTAGTTGTGTAACCTATGCATTGCTGTATTGCAGAAGTGGACTTGTTTGTGGACGTAGGTACGTTTATTAATAATTTGAACTTTTTGGTTAGAGGGCGGTATATTGTAACAGCGCCGAATGTGCTTTGAAAGGGAGATGAATATGAAGTTGGTTAGTGCAATTTATCTGCTTGTTTTAACCTGTCTTTAGGGAACCACTTTACGCCTCGTAACCCCCGGAAAATTACGAATCAGTAGTCTGAGGTCAAATAATAATTCATGTCATGGGTGCCGAAATTTGGCAGGGGGTATTTTGGGCACGTAGTTGAAGTAATGGTGGACAAGCAGTTTGTACAAAACGGACGTAAAATAAACGTTTTAAACTTATCATTCACTTCATGCAAATTGTTTCAGTATATGTAGGGCAGCAATGAAACAAATGTGTGCAAATACAAAAAAAAAATACAACTCCAAACGGCAAGTCCCGGAAAACGAACTTTCGTATACAATATTTAGTTGGCGAAAAGTCTGCATAATATGCACCGTGTAACGCGGGTAAAAACTGTCTTAAGGTGGTGGGGAGGGGAGGGCTGCAATGTGCAAAATACGTCTCAATGTCATTACATAAGTCTTTTACAACATTGTTTGTGGGTTGTTGTTGTTTTGGGTTTTTTTTGCCTAAACGTAGCCCTAACCATGTGCCTACAAGTAGTCCTTACAATCAGAAAGTACTGAGTGTACAGTGCTAACACACATCGGTGTATGGGTAAAAAAAGAAAAATATTTATATTCTTTATCCCCGATGCAAATTTAACATCTATTATATCGTTGCGGTACCCGCTGCCAAAACATAGAATTCGAACTGCCTCGGTAGTATAGTTGGTAAGACACTGCTCTAGAATTGCAAGAGTCGTGGGTTCGAATCCCACCCGAGTAACATGCATGTGATATTTTTTTTCACAGGACTCGGGAAAGTACTGAGTATACAGTGCTAACACACATCGGTGTATGGCTAAAAAAACCTAAACTTATAAAGTCCTTACCTTATTGAGGCTCAAACCATGTACCTATTACCGTATATAGTCCCTAGCTAAACGTAGCCAGCATCTTTAACCCGAACCCATTGTGTAGCAACAACAACGTATCTTATAGTCATTTCCTAATTCTACGCCATCATTTGTAGCGCAAACCTAGAAGGAAGTTTCAACTTTGTGCCTTAGTAAGTCCCTGCCTAAATAGTGTAGGTCAAACCTAAGCCCGTAGCCAAACCTAAGCATGCATACCAAACCCAAGCCTGTAACTAAAATAAGTACATAATTAATGTACACGTAATTTGTAGCCGACACCTAATTGTGCTCAAACTTGTACCTAAATATAGCCCAACCTAGATGTCATTTCGTTGAGCCCAAAGCTTGCCTTATTGTGGCTGGACCTAAGTGTTAGGCCCAGCCGATTCACTACATCTACGCAAAAAGTAACCACTAAGCAAACTTTTCAATACTACAGGAATACTATTAGGAATCTCTCAAATTATGAAATCTACTCCGCGGCAGTAGAATAAGACGAATTCTTAAAGAACAAAATCTACACAACAAAGTAGCTGTCACCGCAACCCTAACAATGTACATAGAAACCATACCAATGCAATGCCTCAAACCCTACTACCTCATAGTGTAACTAAAATCTTATTGCCCTCATCTTGGCCAGACTCGGTACCTCAACGCAGCACCCATCATGCCGCTTGTGTAGCCAGGGGTGGATTTCACAAAGAGTTAGGACTAGTCTTATCTCGAGTTAGGACCAGTTACTCGTCCTAACTTAGGACTATCCATGCAATTTGTATATCTCCTAAGACTAGTCCTAAGTTAGGACTAGTCCTAACTCTTTGTGAAATCGACCCCCGGGCTTGCACTGCATCGGACGTTTTTTTTTCTCCTGGAGAAAGTTTTGTATTTATATCATATGGAAGAAAAATTGCACTTTAAGAAGTTGTCCACAGAAATCTCCCAAACTACATGTATTTTCCGTCTAGTGTTTGTTGCCTGAAATCATATTGAAGTGTCTGTCGCGCCTTTTTGACGCAAGAGTCTGCCTCCGGCCGCTAGCGTTAATAACTTCCGAGTAGCTACTTGAACCCAAATTAGCACGTCGTGATGTGAGGACAACAACTTCAGCTAGGATCAGAAGGGTTAAGATAAAGAACTGTAGTTTTTTGGTTGCTGAACAGTGAATTTATGACAAGCAAATCACTACCAGCGAATCGTCTCGTTTTACTGTGTGTGGCGTGGTAATTGACGGTAGTTGACTGTTGTTACCAAAATACCACCATCATTTCGTGTCTGTCTGGTTACCTCTTCCACGATAAATCTTATACACAGAATGCAATTTTAATTTTTATCTGGGGCGCCCTCGCCTGTAGGTCAACAGATGTTTTCATTGGACAACAAAAATTGTGTTTCGATTGTTTCGGTAGGGGCCGTAATCTCGAAGCGACACCTGGGGTCGATTTCACTAACGCGTTTTGGTCATCGCAAACGCCGAAAACGATCGCTAAATCTAAAATCCATCGCAACTTAGCGATGGATTTTTAGCCAACGATTTCACTAAAACTTAACGATGAATATACTCGTCGCAAAGTGTTATTTAGCGATGACAATCTTGCGATGACATGTTAGTGGTCGCAAAGTAAAAGTTCATCGCAAACTTATGATGCATTGCGCCATTATGTGCTTATAGTTATAGCGGTGTACGTTTTGACGTATAAATTGCCCGTGATTTAGAGTAAAATGAGTGGCGCTACATTATTTTAGTCTTGCGGTCTTTTACCTGGTAGACTCAGATTGCCGATGACAACTATCAGCGACGCAACTGCAGCAAAGAGCCCCCTTAATAACGGTAAAAAGGAGATACTATATGGGTTTGATTATTTTAACCATCATTTTTAGAATGTATTGGCAAATTTACAGTGTGAAGCTTAGTATTATTTCTTCCTCCATGGTATTATTAGACAGATATGTCAGAATTTTCATCAATCCCACCGTTACAACAGATTTACGAAAACTGTTTATTATAATCTAAAATTATAATAGAGGCTATAGGCCTATAAATGCTTTAACCCTTTGTAAATGAGTGCCTAAACATCGTCCACAATAGTTCGTGTGCACCAACATGACAACGTTTTACATATAAACTGCACAATGCCATTTCATTTCGAGCGACGACCGACGATTTTGTTGCGGGATGTCAAAGGTCACTACTTTTAGCCTCGTACAAAAACTTTATTTCCCTTTTAACGTCATCGCAATTGCGATGACTTTAGTGAAACGCAGAATTAGCGACATCGCAATTGCGATGGATTTGAGGTTTGCGATCTCATCGCAAGTGTGTTAGCGATGATCGCAAACATAGACGTTAGTGAAATCGTCCCCTGGAAGGGGAAGAGGGCGCCCTCACTTGGCGAACCGCGACAAGAAAGACGAGTTGGACACAATGTTATTAGTAGGTAATAATATTGTTCAATTTGCAAAGAATCGCGGCAGTTCTACTGATGCGAACTATGGGCAACGTCTGTGTGTCAGGATGTAGCCAGGTGTAACTCCGGTGCAAGGGGTAGACACACTATTAAAGAATAATTACGAATGTATGGCAAAATCTACCTTTCGTTAACTATGTGACCTTCCAACAACTTCAAATGAACCACCTTGACTTTATAGTTGCTCGTCACGCCCCCTTGCGGTGAGGCAGCGATCCACGTGTAAAGTCACTCAAGCATCATTGAACCATGCTTGGAAATTAATAACATACCCTGTAACAAATTATCTGGTATTTTTTATTGAATTATTATTTTCTGGGGTGTATCTTAAGTTATTTTCCATGATGCGGGTGTGTGTGGGCGTCCCTTTTATTTGCCGCATTATTTTGAAACTTCATAATTACAAAAGTAACGGGGAACACGCACTGAGCACTGTTACCAATGACGGGGGTCGGCACTGACTCCAGAGTCATGGTTCGTGATCCTTGCATCTGGCGAATTTTGTCAGTCTTTAAAAGCACTGGACAGAATTGGTAGTTACTCAAAATAATTATAAACATAACAACTTACTTTGTAACGAGCAGTGCAGAGATGTCGTTAGTATAAAACATTGTAGTCATATATTTTTTGAGAAAGATATAAAGCCCCACTCAAAATATTAACAGCCTTTTAGGTATCTCAAAGCACACACTTGTGCACAAGGGTGTTTTTTCTTTAATTATTCTCTTGCAACCAAATAATGTGCATTTTTTTTTCAACATGACCCCAAACGATGGTGTCTGACAAGGATATCTACTCGCTAGACCAATATAGTATAGTGCCTTTACGGATAGGGTATTGAGGATTCTCAAGGGATAACTGTGAGCTAATGGCGGTGCTGTAATAACTCCGTACCGTTACCAACGGTCCATTTGCTTTCTACGCAGCATCGCAGTTAATTAACTCCTAATTTCCTTTTCGTCTGAGTGTCCTTGGTTGAAAGACGTATTTGAGAATCACTGGTCTTTCATCCATTATCACCACTCGTCGACATTGACCCGTCTGTTGACAGATGAACAAAGATCGTCTTCCAACCTAACCCATTTGAAATACCATACCGTAAGACAAGACTATCCTACATTGATGATAGATGGGAAAACTGTGTTAATGAATAAGTATATGGTTAATAAATGATGGCGCTGTTCAAATCATTGACACTCGCATGGCTGTTGACTTGAGAGATAGGCTATATAAAACCATAGTGTGTGATTTAGGGTCCCTAACTTGCGTTTCGTTATTTTGAATTAGCGGGTATTTTGAATTGGTAAATGCCTTTTTTCTCTCCATGTGGACACTGTATCTAGCTAAACTTTCACAGCTGAGTTTGATTTTATTTATTTTAGTTTTTTGTTGACTTGCCTTTGTAAATAGGCAGTGCGTTTGAAAAATTAATACAAATCAAATGTTCCTTGACCTTCACCAGTGCTTCAGGGAATTTGCATATTCTTTGACGTTTCAGATTGAATGTTTCTTGTGTCCACTTTATTGACTAGCAATCATCTTCTTCGTTTCTAAGCATATAGCCAAAATGCCATATAGGCAGACTGAAAGGCAAAATGGAAAAGAATACTTGAACAAAGGCCATACTCAGGGAACTCGCCTTCAATCAAACTGACCTTTCATATTATGTAGGAAATAACAAATAGATGTACGGCTGTTGTATTTTTTATTCATCAAGCAAGACAAACATATTTTCTGTGCACCATATGGTGAATACGTGCGATCTCTAATTACATACAGATTGAAAGGTTACAATACGAAATACTTTGTAAAGAAAACAACTTCAAAGAAAGTATGTACACAACGACAACAATGTATTCCTAGATGTGTGTACACGAACTGCCAATAACCAAAAGAAAGCTTTGTGGCTATTAAATTGTTTTGACAGAAAGATATCACACTTGATATGATATTTTAAATTGTTCAAAGAGTTGCTTTGTCTCATCAAATCTCCTATATCAATCTCCTCTAACGAATTGACAACGTCAAGTAATTCGGTTGAAATATAATAATAATAATAATAATATAATAATAACCGAATTTATAAAGGATGCAAAGCGCTAGGGATAATGCAACCAACAACCCAAAAGAGAAAATGAGTGAGTTCCAGTTGCGGGGACCAGTGATGGAGAATCAATTTCGCAACCAATCAATTAATCTATTTTAATGTTTTGAAGGAAGAAAAACAAATTACTGTCAAATCAGAAGTGTCAGGCACGTTTAAGATTGCCCCTATTTTGTTTGCATAAATGAAGAAAAAAGGGCTAAGATGATTTGCAGACTTTAGCCTTATCAGCAAGATGCGTAAGAGATCAGCCATTCCACCCACCCACGGGTACCCAATTGATCTATTAATAGCTACGGTTGCTCCAGTTAATCACAAACTGGGTTGCCCCTGAAAAAAAGGGTGAACATCACACGACAAATGTTTTTCCGGAGAGTTGCTTTAATCTATTGTACTGCTAGAATAATGTCACCCCGCGGTGCCTTTCGTGAAAATGTTGTAATCATTTCTTGAAAAACAACCCACTTAACAAGTATTATTTTAAGGGAAGCTTTCTACTAATTGTATCTTTAAAACCTGTGCGTTTATTGTAAATCTATGGATGTTTGTGTTTCGTGTTAACACAAAAAGTACTCAAACCCTTTATTAAAATAAAAGGTAATAAAATATTATAAATGATACTTCCTTCATTACTAGCCCGAAACGAAAGCTGTTGGTTCCAGAACTCAATTTTGACAGCAAGTAACTCATCACCTACCCTTTTTATGAAGTGTTTACATGTAGCTATAATGAAGCACTATTGCTGATAACGGTCCAGTGAGTTCTTCGAAAGAAAATGTTCTGCAAGATTACCCGAGCGTGTGAAATGTGCGACATTGCACAGTTGGTGTATGGCTGCCCCCTCTGCAGCTGCGGTGTATTGTGACAATGATTGGTTCAACTGAACTATGTGCCTAACGTGTGCAATTCATCAAAATGAAGATGATTACCTACGTATTATACCAGTATGATCATCTTTACACGTATTATTGCACCTCTGGTAACGAAACAAAGGAATCCTCATAAGTGACCTTATGGACACCTTTGGTCATTGTCGAAGACCAGGGCCTAATTTCATAGAGCTGCTAAGCACACAAATTTGCTTAGCATGAAATGTCTTCCTTGGTAAAAACAGGATTACCAACAACATTTTAATTTGTTGCATATATTGCTTGTAATTGGTATTCAGCTGTTGTTTGCTTATTCTGAAAACCAGGTGGAAATTTGGTTGGTAATATTGTCTTTTATCAAGGAAAACATTTCACGCTAAGCGCATTTTTGTGTTTAGCAGCTCTTTGAAATTGGGCCATGTATTCTCACTTGGTGTCTCCCGAGTCCCAACAAATAAATAAAATAACGAATCTGTGAAAATTTTGACTAAATTTGTCATCTAAGTTGCCAGAGAATAATATAATAAAACAAAACTTCTAAGGAATATAAATGAGTAGTGAAACCATGGTGGTCAGTCGCCATAATGGGATTAACCTGTGTTTTTCCACGATTGTATTATTAGCGAAATGTTTATTTGTCTTCGCTTTTAGATGCGGTCAATGGATCATATTTTTACCCTGGCACTATCCTTGAAACATCTGGCGTTATTTATTAATTTGTCAAACTGTTTTAATTGAATTAGTGACAAAATATTACCATAAGACTAGACAGGGAACAAGTTAGACGAAGTCAGGCATGTAAATTTCACTTTGTTGTTAGAAGATACACTTTAATATGTATAGATTATTATGATGCTATTGTCAGCTTTAGGGCTAAACACTGCGTGTGTAAGGTTATTGGTTTCACAAAAGAAGAACATTTTCTTGTTTCCAGTAAAGATATGTATTTCTCAAAATGAAACCAAGTGTACCTCTTAATTGAACTTAATTACTGTTAGCTCAAAGCATGAGGAAACTTGCTTTCTTTGTGAAACAGAAACACAAGGGTTAGCCCCAAACTCTTCCACAATTTGTGTTCTATATCTCATGTCTGCATATGAACAAAAGGACAACATATCTGCAAGCGGAGAAGAACAGTGGGATTCATGTCATGGTCGAAAACTTGATTTACAAAAGGTATCCACACCCGTCCGTTGAACCGGCACTTTTTACCAAACCACGCCAAATAATAACCTCCGCATTCAGAGGTAACTAACCACCACTCCAGATACCAATAACACCTTTAACATAAACTATTATTACACCCAAAACAACTTATCATAGTTTACGTTTGGTAACGTGTTTCTGAGCCGATGTATTATGACAGGTTTTTATTAATAAAACGACGGTGCCGCAAGGTCTATTTGTATTCACTTTCTTTTACAAAATGTAGGTCAGCAGCAGCCTTATTATTATTCAAGTCAAAACAACTCCTTTTTTTCCCCCTCCTAACGTATCTTTTCAGCGTTTATCAAATTTTCCGCTCGGAAAAACACCGCATCGAAAACCACGCAGTAATTTTTTCTCCATTTACTGTTTCTAAAAGAGCTGCCGAGTTCTTGTCATGGTTTATATTTGTATTGATCTGCTCTATACCCGCCAAATTTGGCGTTACCTAGCAACGGTAAACACACAAGGGAGGCGAAAGCTTAGAAGTCTGGTTCCGTTAGTCATCGGTTACACCTTTAACAGCAGACTATTATTTTGTGTCTCACGCTCAATCAAAAAGGGCAATATCAACTCTTTTTAAATGAAGATCTATCCTCGACTAGGTTTTAGTTAACTAGATTCCCATTTCAGGAGTCGCAACAACAATTTCTGCCGGTTTCCCTGAACACTGTCACTGACACTCCAAATGAAATTTATTGGGCACTCTCAGATATCTCGCCATTTTGTTCATTGAATCACATACAGGAAAACAATTGGAGGGGCCTACGTGTTGTAATGAAAGGAGGGTAGGAAGATCACTCATCATTTTGCTCTAACTTTGATTTACAAATGGGAATGTAAAATAACTAGTCTGGGTTTCAGTAAGTGAATGTAACGTCGGGTACAGCTTAAGCTAGTCGCTTCATCGAAATTAGATGCATCTGTCATAGTTTACACGGAGTTTAAAGGGAATGTATACGTTTGGTAGCCACTGAAAACGAACATAGTTTGTTGTAAGATGCCTTTAGCAGATTTCCATAGTAAAGCATGTTTAGCAATGTGGTAATGCAAAAATATATCAGTTTGTGTGCTCCAAAATAATATAAACTTTAATAGCATAACTACAAAAAGGTTGTATAAATCTTCTCAATATTTTTTTAAATCGTAAACTTTCTAGAACTTGCTATTCGTGGTTAACTTGGAGCTTGATATTGCAATAAACTAATTAATTGCCTGTATACAGTGTGAAAGAATGAACTGGGTCACCTTAATTACATCAGCGTATCAACCTTGGAAATCTCATAAAGCAACGAGTTTGGCATACACGGCCCCAGCGACTACGAGAATACAATGCTTTCATATTGTCATGGCAGCAACAAGTGGACCCTTTCAAATATATTGTTTTATAAAACAACGTCAATAAAACATCAGTATATAGTATGACAATGAGCAAACCAGTTTTTAGCCCCTTCCGATCAACCCATTTCCAGATATTTAGTCCTCTCTCGAATTGACTATGGCAATCTTCTTTTACATGGTACTGCGTCACATGATTTGGCCACAGTTCAAATTTTACAATTAGTGCAGCTCGTTTGGAATGTTTCACACCATTGACAGTTAATTTGACAATAATTTGAGTAAATACCTAAACAGCTGTCCAATACCTTTAAGCGTCATGTGTGTACTATCAAACACCTTCCAATGATTACTATGTAGGCCCTTCTAGAGTTGAGAGTAACAGCTGTATCAACTAAACACTCCTACCGAGATCGATCAGCCCTTATCTCTGGTCTATATTTTGTTGGGTAGACTCCAGGGTGGTTTGAGTGGTTGAAATGGAGCATGGTTAAAACAATCGGTAAAGGGGCACCGGTTCAGTTAAACCACTAAGAACCTTGTCTAAATGATACCATAGCTGTACTTTTGTGAACCAATAGGTCAACTTAACACCATTACAATTCACAAATTGATATTACATCAAGATATCGACAACAATGGTAATTTTTTTTTAATAATTCTTTTACATTTCGATGACCAATTGAGTCAATTTTTTACAGGTTTGTTTCCAAGTCTTATATTGAGTCAGAACATTCACTGTACAAAACTATGTGTGAATCCCTAATGTCCAATATTAAACCAACTTCACTTTGTACAGTTGAATCTACTTTTACTTCTGTTTGTGTATAGGGATTGATGTAATGAGAAGACGACACTGTCGCCTAATGATACCACGATACCATTAATCAATGATGTGTACACCAATGCAGAACACCACATAAAACTCAAAGCAACAGCTCAGCGACGAGAAGGCTAATAAAGTTATAACATCCATCGCCTCCAGCCGTGAATACTCATCCATCAATGTCAACAAGATATTAAACACATTCTCACTGAGGGTTATTTATTTGGAGAATCATTCTTCTAACAACACTACAGATACTTAACAAATGCACTTTTTCATTAAACATGGAAAGTTAATTACAGGGAGTGTTCATTCATTATATGTTGGATACATCATACAAGACATCAGTTGGCCATACACAACCCGGTGACTTCTCGAGTTTAGGTGAAAAGCAGGTGACTTGTTTCAAACATTCACTTTATGAGAAAGTTTAATGTCTATGAGTAGTATAGAGTGAGTAAAATACAAACGAATGTGGTGGGGTTGTTGATGGTATGTGGTGGAGGATGAGAGGAACCCTCACTCCATCTCAACCCCGGAATGGAGGGGAAACCACCTTCCAATCACCCTCCTCCAGCCACAACCCTCAATCACATTCGGGTGCATTTTACTCACTCTATACTACTTCCAAGAAGCTACTTGAAACCAAATTAGCACGTCGTGATGTGAGAACAACATCAGCCAGGATTAGAAGGGTTAAGATAAAAAAAACTGTGTTTTTTGGCTGCTGAACGGTGAGTTTATCACAAGCAAATCACTTCCAGCGAATCGTATCGTTATACTGCGAGTGTGGCGTTGCCACAGCCCTCCACCACATTCGGGTGCATTTTACCCACTCTATACTACTTCTGTGTCAATTTCAACCTTACCCAAAACAGTGTGGGGTCTGACGAGAAAACTCAACCTCCCGATCATGGTAACACTAATGGGGGTTCAGAAACTTTATAAATGACTATAAATTTTAACTTTTTGGGGGTACAAAAGTCAACTCCAGAAACACCAAGAGTATAACTTGTTTTTCTCTCATCATTGATTTAAATCATGAAAATAAATGATCTTATTTTCAGGTGTATTTTTTGTTAACGGATTTGTAATTCTTTTATAAACTTCGATATGTCCAAAAGATAGTTAATGGCTTGACGTTTTACCCCAGCAGAGTCTTTCTCGAATTACTTTGTTTGACAACTTTGCTTATTTAGAAATTGGTTTACACTACAAAGAAATGTTGATGTCGTGATGTTGTTGTAGGGGTACCCGTACAATACAAATGAGCATTGAAGGACCGAAACATTCAAGTCACGTCCGGGCTGCTCATGTACTCTGTAAATATCGGTGGCAAAGTCATGAATATCGTCTGCAAAGTTTGCCTTTAATAAAAGTTGGACAAATATCAGCAGATTTCAACTAAACTTGAACCCATTCTTCATTCTAGAAAAATGAGAAAACATATAGCATACAGGGTATAAACAATTTAACGTCCAAACAGTCTTACAAAAGCTGATTTCTACAACAAGTTTTTAAATCATGATTTGCACAAGCGATTCATTTCAAATCGAACAATGCTGAAGTGTCTTCAACGAGCTTTCATCAAAAGGCAAACCAATGCACTATCATGTTTTCTCTCTTAAAATCGCATTGAACCTGAATGTGCGATCGTCAAACAGGCCTTAGAAGAGAATATGGCTGCTGCCACGTAACACAAGCTCTTGATCAAATCCAAGCTAACATACCCCGACAACAATTAACCACTCAGCTCACGAAGAAGAATGTCATAATGTAAGTGCCCAACCACTAGTAAAAGGTGAAGTTTGAAGAAGGTAAAGGTTGCAGAAACTGCATGGAATGGTGTCAATATGTACACTCCATTAAGATTTGAGGTGAAGTTCTACGAAATGAAAGTACAGAATGAACACATTTTCCAGACGGCTTTCAATGTTATCCATTAACGTGATCTTAGTTGCTTTATGTATTCGGGCCTTCACACTGTGCTATACATTTACGTCTGCCTTTCACATTTTCCTGTTGTTTACTCTGTGAGTACTTTTTGTACGACACAAGACACGTAATGACACGGTTTAAAGATCATGTTGTAGAAAAACAACTCTCCTAAAACATATTTGCACGAAAAAAATGAGGGGATGTTACAAGTTACAAGTTACCAAGGAAGTTTGAGTCAATATTACCAAAGGGTAAATTGCTGTCATTTAGCCTCCGATTTTGCCAGTATTCAGTTGGTATTTATTTATTTTTATGTATTTATTTTGAATTTACACACATGTCATTTTGGTTTGTATACAGTTTGCAACAGCTGATTCTATTTTCTCAATGATGACTGCCATAGGCCATCCAGGTGCATGTGACCGACACGTCTGGGTCACCCTGTGGTTGGCACGTAAACTAAATCGACAAACACATACCACGAACTCCTGCCATTCAAACAATCAATACATAAATAAATGAGCAAAAGAAATAAGTCAACAAAACTAACAAAACAACAACCAAAATTACAGAGAAACTAAACAGAGTCATGTACGTGCGAACAAGCAATATAAATGACACTTAATTTGATCTGCCGGCGAGGGATTTGAGAAAGGTAGGCCCTCAGATAAGTCCTTGAACTGACAGAAGTGAAACTGTTTAAAGTCATCTGGAAGTGGTATTTTTTTTCAAAATAAAGCTTTTGTCACTAATATATGTGTTTTGATGAGTGGAATGTGAATAAACAGTTAACTAAGGTTTTTAAAAATCAGTTCTTATGTTATTTACAAATTTAAGAGTAGACCCCGACCCGAGAGGGCGCTGTTTGTGACGTCAATCGAGGCAGACTTTGCCTGTAATGCGTAGAGTTAACACAATTACAAAGTACATGTACGGACCAAGTCGTGAGTTTGTACGTAAAAAAAAAAAAAAAAAAAAAAAATGTTTTTCTCCGGCAATGCCGACCAGGTGTATTGCTGCTGAATGCAGAAAAACACTTTTTGAAATGTACTAACTCACGACTTGGACGTACATGTAATTTGCACGTGTGTTAACTATACGCATTGCAGGCAAAGTCTGCCTCGATTGACGTCACAATGGGGTAGGCGGAGTCAACCCCCCAAACAACTTCATATATTTTTTTAAAATATAAATCGTGACAAACAATTACTAAAAAAATTGTTTTATTGTTCGTAAGCATATACTCTTATGTTTGAAAGAAAAAAATCTATTTCCAGGTGACTTTAAAGGAACACGTTGCCTTGGATCGGTCGAGTTGGTCTTTGAAAAGCGTTTGTAACCGTTTTTTTATAAAATGCAAATGGTTAGAAAGATGTTGTCAAAGTAGAATACAATGATCCACACAAACATGCCTCGAAATTGCGTGGTTTTCCTTTTACCTCGTCGACTAACACGTCGGCCATTTATGGGGGTCAAAATGTTGACTCCCATAAATGGCCGACCATGTTAGTTCGCACAGTAACAGGAAAACCACGCAATTTTAAGGCAAACTTGTGTGGATCATTGTATTCTACTTTTAAAACATCTTTCCAACAATATGCATTTTATAAAAAACGGTTACAAACGCTTTTGTTTTGACCAACTCGTCCGATCCAACGTGTTCCTATAAGCAAGAATATGCGCTGATTGAGTTTAAAGTATAAACACATGTTTTGTATTCTCACAAATGTTGGCCTGTGTTAACCTTAATTATCTTAAGGGATGTGTTCAACCCCAAATAAGAGAATTTAATCAAGACATAATCCAGTTGCGAGGTTTTGTCTGGGGTGGGATTCACCCAGGGACGACAGAGGTGAAATTGAAGGGCAGTGATAGAAACCACTGAGCCAACCTGGTCACAGAAACAAACAGCATTACGCTTAAAGGTGCTTAATACTATTTTTAGGGAGAAAATAATCTGTAAATTTCTACTAATACAAATTGAGAACAAAACCAATATGCTTAGCTGCTTGACTCTACAGACACCTCTATCGAAACCGAATTTAAAACAAAAAGTATTTTAAAGACGAGCATTTTCTGGAAAACTGTTATCAGTAATTTAGCTTTCAGATGAACAAATAGATAATATTTTTGCCAATGTCTCTCAGGGATAACAAAAAACACCTATGCGAACCTAACCATATCTATGTTTAAAAGTCCATAAAGAAACACATCCGAACCGCAGTCTCTGGACTTTAACTTGTGTAATATTAAGTCGAAGTCCTCAATGTTGGTTGATATTATTATTGTTATCGCTATTATTTTTAGACAAATGAAATGTAAACAGTAAATTAACAAAACTTTAACAAGACCATATAATATTTGTCCAAGGCACGAAGTACATAGCAAACAAATAGGACAGAGCGTGTGTATACAACATGTGTTGTCAACGAGTGCCGTAGGCCTATTTATGTCTGGACTTTGCTATAAAAAAAAACACACAAAAAGATCATTGACTATTCAGCTGTATTGAAACACCAATTAATACGAACTATAGAATAATGCTCTAGAAAATGAATAATCGATACTCAAATTAAAAAAGTATTATTCGCTACAAAACAATGAATTAGTTGTTTACTTCTAACCTTTATGTTAGTTAAAATCTCATATTGAATTATTTTCCAAAAAGAGTATGGAATAAACGTCACATTGAATTTAATTGAAAAAACCAACTAAACAGGTCCTCGTAATATTTACAAGACACAATGTAGTGGCCTGCATTTCGACCCTACCAGAGTCATTTCATTTAGTGAATCAAATTAAGTATGGTTGCTAATCCAATGACTCTTAGAAAATGACTCTTTAAAAAAAGTTGACATTAAAATACCATATTCAGTTAATAAATTATTATAGCCTATAGTTAAATACACACACGCTCAGGTATACAGCCGTGTGTTTTAAACAGCTGTCTATACTTTGAAAAGCCATATTTCGTTAACCTTAGAATACCTGTCACTCTGCTTTACGTTATTCATATATTCACCCAAGAAATAAATTTATTAAATTGATGGAAACATTGCCAACAGTCGTAAAATAAAGCAACAGATGTTAAAGACAATGGACACCTTTGGTAATTGTCAAAAACCAGTGATCTCACTTGGTGTATCCCAACAACTTTGGCTCAATTGTTAATCGAAGTATGTAAGAGAAGAATGGACGGAGAAAAAAAACCGTGTTGTGCAATTGGTGTGGTTTAAGTTGCCTAATAAAACGTATTTTTGTATTGAATGAGAACTTAACTCTCTTTCAACGTTAATTCACATATTGTCAACAGTCATAAAAAACAACAGGTGTGAAACACCACAAATAATTCAGTCAGTGCAACTTGCAATTTAGCTGCGACCGTTTTGAATTGCAACCGTTTGTGCTATCAAACAGACAGGTGCCGTCATGTAAACCAAGGTCCAGTTTTATTTTTTAATTGTTCTTGTCCGAACGTAAACATGTTACTCTTTGACCACAAACACCTCCTACATTATCATGTATTTTCTCGTCAACAAATCGAACGGCGTCTCATAATGCTACTGTCATACTAGGGGAAATATGCTAGCGAATGGGCTTACGAATGGAATTATTTAACAATCGCTCAAACTTCGCAACATTCGCCACAAATTCACTACGTTCACAAATCATTCTCCACCTCCTTACGAAGATCAGTCACTTTATGCTGCTCTTACAGTGCGAATATGCTAGCGAATATGCTATCGGAAGGGTATATTTGACAGTCTCTAAAAAAGTCCAGCGAATGTTCCGTTAGCATTGGTAACGTTGGTAAAGCGTGCGAAAGCGTTTGCAACGTTTGTAAAGACATTGGCAAGCGTTGGTAAGCATCCGTAGTATTCGTAAAATATTGGTAAGGAGAGGGCCGACCGAGAACCATCGAGGGGTGAGACCGAGATGATAACAATCACTATCCAACCGCCATTTTGAACGAATTCTACGCGCAGTTCAAATAGTCATGTTAGCAAGAACATTCGCCACTCTCTGAGAGCGGCAATACGGAGCGCTTCCGTACATTCAGCGAATGTTGTGGAGACGGTAATTCGCCATCAATTTGCATAAGCATTTGGTATAAAGCCACTGGTACTGTTGGTAAAGCGTGCGTATTATGCGTAAGATATTGGTAAGGAGAGGTTGAAGGACGACAGAGAACATATTCACTGTCAAATCGCAACTTATGGGCGAATTCATCGCGAATTTCAAGCATTCTCGCAAGATATTCGCCCAAGTGTGAGAGTAGCATGAATGATCGTAGTCACTGTAGCCCTCAAGCCTGCGGGAAACCTGTAAACAAACGTGCTTGATGTGTGAACAAGACAGACGGGGGTTCCACAATAATGCTACTGTGAACGTAGTGAATTTGTGGCGAATGTTGCGAAGTTTGAGCGATTGTTAAATATTTTCATTCGTAAGCACATTCGCTAGCATGTTTACCCAGTGTGAGAGTAGCATAAGCGTCCAGGGTTCTTTTACGTGAACTACTAGGACACTAACGATAAAGCAGGTTTGGTAAAGTATATTGCTCGAAGACACAAATGTAACAACTGGGAGTTGGACCCAAACCATTCCGGTCAGACACATTATTCAATTATTGATGTGATTCCTTTCCACAAATTTATTTTATTCAGTATTGTTTGCAGTCATTTTGGTTGATTGTAATCAAAGAAGTTCTTACGTCCCTCTGGTTTCAATTATTGACACTAGCCTGTACCTAACATGTTTTTATGATTGCCATTCTACATGATTTCTTGCAGGGCCGATCCAGTTCATACAGGAAGTATAGTAGCTAGTAGATACCCGCAAGCTTCATGTTCAAACACATCGCCGTGTAAATTATTCGCCTATAAAGCCAGCTGTGCATTCGATACGGAGCCCCGAACTAAATCGATACCGGGGCAGACCAGGAGATTTGAGTCCAAAAGTCACAATACGTTCATGTACACATAAACATTTCCCATGCATGCAATAAGGGCGCCTTCATACCAGCACAATTAATTAAAAGCAATGTTGTTGTGATGATTCTAATTGTGTTCAAGGCAAACCCCAGGAAAACCAAAACGTGTAGTTTATCGGTACTTCTGCAAGAGAGAATTGGGATGACTTAGTTATATGAACGAGGTAGACATTATCAGATTCTGTATAAACAAAATTATGTAATTGTCAAGAAAATGATGTATATAAAAAGGAAACTTGAGAATTATTCGCTGTATACACACTATGTGAATGTCAAATTTGTAATAAACTTATACTTTATTGTCAATTTCGTTAATATTCACTCCCAGCCCAAACTCTCCTAGCCCCTTCTTATCCCCCCCCCCCAATCCTAGTTAAGTGGTTCAACCTGTTACAGCTCGTAATAAATTGTGATCTGGTTGACTCACTGCAACAGCTGACAGTTTACCAATTTGTTCCGAAACTCTACAAGTTAACCTCACAGTTTCAAGACACAAATCTCTCAAAAAGTAAAAACGACCTAAATCTGTCGAGAACCAGATCAGATTTGGAGTTCGAAATAGACTCTCCCACGCATTGGCAATAAATTGTTCACAACTTGAGAGTTTTTGTGGTTGACCATGGCGGATCATAAATCTTAGTTGAACAGAACAAATGCAAGACGCAAGCGCCCGAGTCAGAACAAGACCAGTATCAAGTTGCAGGAGAATGAATAAACTATGGTGGCCCTGAAGGGACATCGCATATCGCAAACGTGTGCGCATACGTATGCAATGTCGTGAAACAATTCGCAAATATGTGCGCACACGAATGCAATGTCGTGAAACAATTCGCGAATATGTGCGTACACGTATGCAATGTCGTGAAACAATTCGCAAATATGTGCGCACACGTATGCAATGTCGTGAAACAATTCGCGAATATGTGCGCACACGTATGCAATGTCGCGAAACAATTCGCGAATATGTGCGCACACGTCTGCGAATATTATTTGCGATGTCGTGAATTTTATTGCATACCATGTTGCATACCTTTGAATAAAATGTCTAATGATCTGGGGGGTTTCTTTCCAACAGTGAGATAAGCGGTAGTCATTGCAGCAGTAGTCTTTGTTGTGAGGCAAGCGAGGCGTGTGGTCGTCCTTGGCCTGGTGCCAAGTTCCTGGGTATACAATGCTTTACAGAGGGAGCCTGCTGTAGCGCCACAGTACTCCCTAGATCGGTAACAAATTATCCACAACTATGACATCATCCTAATGGTATGCAACATGGTATGCAATAAAATTCACGACATTGCAAAACAAATCGCACTCGTGTGCGCACATATTCACGATTTGGTTCACGAAACTGCATACGTGTGCGCACATATTCACGATTTGGTTCACGAGATTGCATACGTGTGCGCACATATTCGCGATTTGTTTCACGACATTGCATACGTGTGCGCACATATTCGCGAATTGTTTCACGACATTGCATACGTGTGCGCACATATTCGCGAATTGTTTCACGATATTGTACACGTGTGCGCATATATTCGCGATTTGTTTCACGACATTGCATACGTGTGCGCACACGTTTGCGTTATGCGATGTCCCTTCGGGGCCACCATAATAAACACCCTTGCTGCACAGCTTTGCGTGATTTCAGACATACTAAAAGCAAGCCTGAAGTACGCCATTATTTGACTGTGAAATTAATTCTTTCTCAAAAACTACGTTCCTTCAGAGGGAGCCGTTTCTCACTATGTTTAAACTGTCAACTGCTTTCTCCTTTGCTCGTTACAAAAAAGTTAATAAGTTTTCATGCTAACAATTATTTTGAGCAATAACCAACAGTGTCCAGTGCCTTTAAAAGACCGATTTGATGCAGCAACTCCCCACCTCAACGGTTTACATTCTAAATCCTCCCCAACGAGTGTTTGCAGACTAAGCCAGTCAAACTTGAGTTATAACATTCTTAAAGGAACACGTTGCCTTGGATCGGACGAGTTGGTCCATGAAAAGCGTTTGAAACCGTTTGTTATGAAATGTATATGGTTAGAAAGATGTTTTAAAAGTAGAATATAGTGATCCACACAAGTATCACTCAAAAGTGCACGGTTTTCATTTCACGTCGCAAACTAACACGGTCGGCCATTTATGGGAGTCAAATTGTTGACTCCCATAAATGGCCGACCGTGTTTGTCGACGAGGTAAAACTAAAACCACGCAATTTCGAGTCATATTCGTATAGATCATTGTATTCTACTTTTACACATCTTTCTAACCATACCAATTTGATAAGAACCGGTTACAGAACGCTTTTCAAAGACCAACTCGACCGATCCAAGGCAACGTGTTCCTTTAAGCGAGGCCTTGTATTGGAGTACTGTTGGGAAAACTTTCACACGTCCCCGTTATTTACAAATTGACTAATTTGACATGAGTGAATTTCCGGAGAGGGGAAGGCTAAGTTTGCTTTTTTAATCAAAAGCTGAGATGGTGTTGTGTTATCTCGACGTTTCGATCAGCTATACCTTGGGTGATGGATTGATTAGCTTCACTAACAGGTCCAGACACGAGCTTAACTTCAAACCGAACAGTTTGTCTGAAATGTTAAAGGCGGTGAAAACTATTGGTAATTACTCAAAGTAATGGTTAGCATACAATTTACAATGAAAAACTGTTGATTTGATAGTAGAACACATTGTGAGACACGGCCCTAAAAACATAGTTTTTGAGAAAGAGGTTATTTCTCACTCATCTACTAAATGACTTCACCTGAAGCGTTTTCTTAAGCATCTGAAAGCACACAAACCTGTGTAAAAAGGGTGGTTTTTCATTTCTAATTTTCTTTCAACTTCGATCTGATGGAAATACTGCTCTTTGACAATTACCAAATGTGTCATGTACCTTTAAAAGTGATGCCAGGCTATTTGATATCAACCTCCATAGTGTTAAGTTAAGTTAATATTTAGAGGACATTTGTTAAACGTGGAATGACTCAAGAGCAATTTAGTCAGCATCATGCAGTCATTTATCGTTATTCTGCAACTAGAGAGAGAGAAAAAACCTATAACTCGTTATTGGCTCTGCAATCTAGTTTCAACATCAGCTAGACGACGCGTTGTCTACTGCGATGTAATACCGATGGGTTACTATCAATATAATAACGATGTTCTAGACCTAGGGTGGGGGCAAAACACCACCAATTCTAAGATTTCATATTAATGGTATACACTTAATACATCAGCCGTCGATTTCACCAAACTCTTCCTAACTTAGGATTAATCTTAGGACTTGGGACGAGTTGAGTCCCGTATTCAAATACGTAGGAAGCATTAAACCCATCCTAAGTTAGGACGGGTTACTCGTCCTAACTCGAGTTAGGATTAATCCTAGTGTTTCGTGAAATCGGCTGCTGCAGTTTGCTTAAAGCTGGGATCGTATAAATCTGCAGACATTCTGTACTCTGCCTACATCCATTTACTACTGCGATGGCCAGGGGCAATTTCACAATGATAGACATAGCGTATTGACTAGTCTTGTTTGACTCTTTAGGAGTTAGTAAAAACGTAAGATTAGTCCTAAGTTAGGACGAGTAACTTGTCTTAACTTATTATAAGACTAGCCTTTATTCTATTTAAAGTCGACCCCTGGGAAAGTACGAATAATTGATATTATTATTTATTCGGCATTCACGCATGGCAATAAAACAATACAGAACAAGACAGTTTTCAAATGACATGTGGGCAAATACAACAGAACGAGTAACACATGCCAGGTGACAACAACATTAACCTAATAACTGTGGCCTGGGGCCTTCGTTTCATACTGGCATATAAAAAGAAACATTATTTATGTCCACGTGGCAATTTGCCTCGTTTTGTAATTTTTAACGCCAAATGGTTTAGGGTACAGGGGTCGAGGTCAAATGGACAACAACCTACAACCTATGACTAACATTTGACTGGATTATTTGATCATCAGTCTGACCTTGGTACGTCTGCTACGTTGACCATGGTTTGACCTAAACTTGGTATCTGGGACACACTGGGTCGGAATCCAATACAAAGCGCATCGGGGTTCCTACACCCCCTTAGGATCAATCAAATTGATACGTCTGGCCATATATTCATCTTTTTTTTCTATTCTATACCCTGACTTTACTCATTAGCTTGACTTAAGACAGAGCAGATTTTAACTTCGCATTGTGATCTTGGTTCAGAGGTGAAGTCTGACCCCGAAGTCAAAGGTGGTCAAAATTCAGTTTCAATAATAGAATAACAGGGTAGCGACGAGTTTTTAAACTGCCGTTTAAAACAAGCAGGGTCGTCACCGTGTGATACTAGCCCGTATCGAGCCTTTATCACCAGGTCTGACTTTATCGTCAGTCTGACTCAGATACAGAATCATCAGAGCCGGTTTTCGATTTTGAACTCCAGTTGAATCACGTTTTCAACCCCACCACTCTACATTATATTTGTTAAAATCCAATCAATATGTTAATTCTTTCAATAACCATGAACCCAGAAATAATTACCAACCAAAAATAAATGTGTATATAATACGATTGTGTGATTGGTACCAGTACATCTAGCAAAGAAAACCTTCCAGTTAAAGGGCAATTGTAATCCAGTTAATGATACTAAATCAATGGCATTGGAATGTTTTCGAAAATTGATTTCCTATTGTCTGCATTTGATTGTCTGCAAATCAATGGCATTGGAATGTTTTCGAAATTTGATTTCCTATTGTCTGCATTTGATTCCCCCCTCGAATTTGCACGTAAGCACATCCGAAATGCCTACAGCTTGTCCGCGTTCATTCCCTGTAGGTTCAATCCCTAAAGGGAATGAACGTGGACAAGCTGTTGTTTATTTATTTATTTGTTTAAACCGCCCAATGCTCAATTGAATACAAATTGAATACAAATAAAAAGCATCGTAGTTAGGGAATTTAGGTTAACTGATAGGACACGTTGGGATGCTATACACTAAAGTTGGAAGATTGCATTATGGTAAAGTTTTGACGAGTAATTTAGCAAGAACCAATCAAAAGAACAGATGAAGTGGCCAAAGAGAAAGCATAAGTGGTCTCAGAAATCTGCAATAACCTATCTTTCTGAAAGTTTATATATATACTCAGCGCCTTGACGAGCGATATATAAGACTTCGATACTACTATATTATACTATTATTATATTCAACATTTACTGTGCAGTTATGACCTAATTTTCCTTCCCTAAAGTGACAAAGAAATACGTGGAGAGCGTGAAAACACACAATTACCAATGTCTGACAATGGCTAAACAATTGTCTTCCTCAATGATCTGTGCATGACAGTGTAATTCACGTTGATGACGCCATACAGCAGCTGCTGATGTAAACAGCGAGGGGACAACGGATCCAAATACAGTGTTGTAGTTGATTATTGAGGAGCTGATAAATATGTTAACTACTGGCAGAACAGGAATTCTTTCTAAGACTTGGTCTTAGAATCGACCAGCCCACATTGATAACTTAATTCATTCGGCAATTGCTCGGAATTTTCCTTTAAGAATCCGTTGCATGGAACGAATTAGAAATCACATCAGTTTGTTTGGGATCAAGCAAAACTACAGGTTGCTAGCTTGGACGCCACACCACTTCACGAAGCACCCCCAAGCACGGTGAATGTTAGTAAATGGTTTTGATTTGTCTGGTATTCAAGCATCAGAAGGGCTATTGACATGACGAAATGCGTGATGTAAAGACAGCTGGGAATCGCCAATCAAGTGAATCTGGGCCAGTGAGCCAACGGGCCAGGAGACGGGTGCATTGACAATCAGATCACGGCGGGGCCCAAAATGGCTCGTATAAGTTTTCGTTTCACAAGCATAGACAGTTTTGATGTACCGGTGATTCAAGTGTATTTTATAACAAGTTTACGAGCAACAACGGGTACTTCAACCGGGTACTAATTTGTATAACTGTACATGTTTCAAGAGAATGAGCAAGTACCCGATGTATAAAGTCTACCCCGGTGGCAAAGTCTCTTCAAACACGAAGCGATGCTCAGTGAGTCCTGCTTGCAAACAGTCTGGGCCCAATTTCATAGAGCTGCTAAGCACACAAATTTGCTAAGCATGACATTCATTCCTTGATAAAAACAGGATTACAAACAAAAATTCCATTTGCTGCAATATCTTGTTACTGGTATTCAGCTGTTGTTTGCCTATCATAAAAATCGCGTGGAAATTTGGTTGGTAATCCTGTTTTTATTAAGGAAGAAATGTCATGCTAAGCAAATTTTTGTGCTTAGCAGCTCTATGAAATTGGGCCCTGGTGTTTAAACAATAACTGTAGCGTTCGGCACCATTATCCGTTTTTTTTTTTTTTTTAGAGCCACCACTCCTCCACCATTGACATCATTCTCGTTATGTAGGGTGGTTCATTGTTAAAAAGTAAAAAAACATACTTTTACGAAAACTTCATGGGTTTGTACCCATACACAAATACATGTTGGTAAAACAATGTATACTCAGAAGCTACTTTTCAGAGTCAATTGGAAGAAAAAAACCTAGCCCTTAGTCGGGTTCATAAAGTCTATTCCAAGACTTTCGCCATACGAGAGCAAATTTCCCACAACTATGTCATTTAGATTAAGCTCAATCGGAAAATATTAGTAAACTAACGAATATGAGAGTGACATAAGTATGTAAACGTTTAAAAACAGACTTTCGGCTATCAAAAATCTACAACAATCGAGATCTCTACGATCACAAACTGTATAGTCAAACTATTTGACTTCACTCAGGGCTCACTCATTTTTATAGGCAATACTGTTGAACGCTTTCCAAGACTGTACTTGGCCCCTATCAATGTCGGTCATTGACCAGAAGGGGTTAGAGCGTCGACAAATCAAAGAAAATGTATGTTATGAAGATTTACGAGGGTGACATAATGACTAATATGCACTTTAGAGCAAGGAACAGTTTGTTCCCTCGACGCCGACGTGCGGCAGTGCATGCCGGCCACACGATTAAATCAGTGTGTGACCGGTAACCAGTCTTGTGTAGACATCCCATTGTCAAAGTTGTTAAAAATGGTAATCTAGTGAAAACATTAAAGAAAACAAATTCCCCTACAGACAAGGTATTAAAGGCGACATACACTATACAAAAAAAACTATCGGGCCAGAGTTGGTCCAGCTAAAACAGCAACAACAACAACAACAACAACATTAAAATTGTGACATTGAAAAAGAGTTGACGTTCCACAATGATTCATCGACTCCTAAATGCAACATAGTTTTCCTTGGTGCTATAACTTTATACCTGACCGGACATTCCCCTAATGATAAAGTGTATTTATATCCATGAATCATAAGCAACATATTAAAGGTAATGTCGACTATATTGTAACAAAATAATGTTTACCTCAAGGAAGAAAAAAAATCACTACAGCGGGACTTGAAACTGTGACCCCTACCAATTGAGCCAACTGGTACTTGTGTTTGTTTTCTCTCCGCTGGACAGTGCCTTTCATAAGTGTTATACCCTCATTCAGTTTGGGGATTAAAATAATAGTAAGTCACAATTTTTGGTCCTACAATGGAGGAAAAGGTCCTTGCATACATGCTCAAAATAATGACACACAGACAGCAACATTCTGAACAGTTTAGCAGAATGTAATTGCCGTCTGGGTTGATCATTCATTGAACAGACTGATATCGTATGGTATCAAGGAGGTGAGGTTACTATTTGTTTATGATTCTTAAAACACTTTTAACTATATCGAAAGCTGTGGTAAACTTCTTACCAAAAATTAAACTGACGTTATTTTTTAGAGAGATAATACCAAAAGTATTATACCTCCGCTTTAAATCAAAAATACACTGTATCCGATTATATATGATCCCGGTTTGTAGGCTAAGATCTAGTCACGTTACTTACTTATAGTTCCTTTAATCCAGGACATTGACTCACATCTGTCAAGGCGTGCTGGATTGATGATAACCTAGTTTTTATTTGGGTGAATGTCGGACACAACAAGGAAGGGGAATACACCTAGGCATCCGCCTAACCCTGATGGGGATGGGACCTTTCATTGTAAAGAGGTGATAAGGAAACATCGTCAGAATACGAAAAAGTGTTCTACCGGTCTTTTTAACGAAACATCCGTAATCAGAGATCAGTGTTGGTGTTTCATTACATAGTGTGGTACATCCAAAGATATCTTGTTATTTTGAGGGTGGAAGACTCGAACATTGATTTATTTACTGTCATCACAGACCATTATACACTACATGGGGTGTTCAAATAACACCACTTTCTATCATTGGTGTTATTTGAACACATTGTGATGCCTATTCTCTATTGGGTTTCGATATGTGTCAACACCCATTGTGTTAACTTCCCTACTAAAGCAGTGTATTGACAACTACCCCATGCTCTTAAGGCAACTTTTAAAAAAGTGACCAGAGCACAGTCGTGGTAGATCAAACATCAACTACATTACTAATTATCGATTTAAACACTTCGGGAAGGAAAACATTATTAACGGAAAACCTACTTTTGTTCCAAAGCATGGTGATGTAGTCATATATAGGACTAGGCATCACTACAAACACAAATGTCTTATTTTGTGAGGGTGGCTTCGTTTCGAATCTAGACGAGTCATATCGAACAATAAAATATAACGTGTCTTCTAAAATTGGCTTATACTTCAAATGGTAGTCCTACAACAAGATTATGTTAAGTGCATTTTGCTTGAAGGTTGTTTTTATGTTAATCTAGAAGAGTTATATCGAACTCATAACTTTTCTTCTCGAAATGGCCTTCATCCAGAAAGATAAAGCCCTTCCAAAAGATTATATTCAAGTGAATTATTTCGTGAAGCTTACTTCTTTTTTTTTCTTCTTATCATAGGATCATATTGAACTCAAAAGGTGCATGAAACCTAAACAGATTGACTCTCGAGTAAGCATGTTTCAAAGATAGATACATGCTAAGCCTACTTGAACTTAGCAGTGCATACAATGCAAACAAGCAACTATACTCGTTTTTCGTAGAATATAAATTAAAAAACGGTCAGATATTCGAAACCAACAGTGCACTAAAACACAAACAGCAATAGACACATCGATGATATAATTTGAGCATGCAAACAATGTGAAGGATGATCTACAGCAACATGGTCAATATGTTATGAATAAAACAAACAAAAGTGTTGATTATTAATATCCTCGACCCTCAGAAATAAATAATTACTTTTTATGAAACAAAACAAGCGGGCTTATAAAACTGTTTGATTACAGTTGTCTCGTATAAATGCCGTTATGTAGGTAATAAACAAATTGAGACGACAGGGCACATAAAATTATTTAAAAAAACTACCACAATATTCATACTGTATATTTCTGTAGATAACAACGGTGAACTTTGTCTAGTGACCCATGGTTAAAATATTACCACGAGGGTGATGCGATACCATGGCGAGGAGTTTCCAAAAGGGACCAGACTATTAACAAATTAACAGCATGTGTCTGGTATAGGCTATTGTTAGATTTCATCGCATGGTTTATTAATAGGCCTTACTACGGAGCTCCATGGCCTTACCAATTTAACAATGAGCTGCGCCTATAAATAGCCCATATGACCTCTGTTTACAATAAGTGTGACCTTGTACTTTATTGAGCCTTTCTACCGCGCAAGATACTGCACTGGTGGTATGGGAAAGGGTTAATTTTGGTCACCGTTTCCAAATCAATCCAACTTTCATTGGTTACTAATAAGCAGGACAGTTCTTTTAAATACTTAGAAGTCTTCCGCATTCTGAAAATCTACTTTGCGGTGTAGTAGACTGCAAAGCGAGACAGATTGAATTTAAACAACAAATTAGCTGCGCATGGGGTTACCCAAACCAATACATGATCCAAGGCAATAGAAGTAACAACTGAAAAAGTTGTTCTATGTGCCACCTTACATCATATCAAAAGTTGATAACAATTAGACAGTGCGATCTCCATAAAATCATTTGCCGTTGAAAAAATGTGCCTGGATGAAGTTCAGGCAATATGGCTCTTTTGATATGATATCAAAGGTCACATCAGTTTCTAAATAGCTGCTGGTCAGTCATGAGTTATCATAAGTTTCGGATGTCACTCTGATAGCGGCGGCCATGACCTTACGCCGGTCCAGGGAAACTTTTATCAATTATTGGTCATAGAGTGAAGCTTGCGGTTGATGGCCAAATAAACAGCAGTGAATTACTCACGGATTTCGTTGTATTGAAAGTAATCAGCCCTTCAAACTATGTATTCTTAGAAGTCAACAATGCGAAAACTTTGACGTTGAAATTTACACTATGGGTGTTGCAAAGAGGCTCCAAATAATAAGGCAGCACTTTAAAGACAGTGGACACTATTGGTATTTGTCAAAGACTAGTCTTCACAATTGGTGTATCTCAACATATGCATAAAATAACAAACCTGTGAAAATTTGAGCTCAATAGGTCATCGAACTTGCGAGATAATAATGAAAGAAAAGAAAAAACACCCTTGTCACACGAAGTTGTGTGCGTTTAGACCTTAAGTTCTAAACCTGAGGTCTTGAAATCAAATTCGTGGAAAATTTCTTCTTTCTCGAAAACAACGGCACTTCAGAGGGAGCCGTTTCTCACAATGTTTTATACCATCAACCTCTCCCCCATTCCTTGTCACCAAGAAAGGTTTTATGCTAATAAATATTTTGAGTAATTACCAATAGTGTCCACTGCCTTTAATGACCAAGTAATAGATACATGCATGAGGTTTCGTCAAAACAACTACTTCATCAGAAGTAGATCAGAAGTAGTTGCAGTTTCTGAGAAAAAAAAAAACTTTATAACTAAAACATACTAAAAGACTTCGGGCCTGAAGCCTTTTTTATTTTGCATCAGCTGAAAGCAAATAATATGTGCAACAATGGAGTTTTTTTTTTTTTTTTTTTTTTTATTATTCTCTTGCAATTACGATGACCAAAATGTTCAGAGATTTGTTATTTTATGCATATGTTGGAAAACACAAAGTGAAAATACTGGTTGACAATTCAAAAAGGTGTCAAGTGCCTTTTATCTAACAATTAATACATATCTGCATGAGCTTTCGTAGCAACTTACACTTCAGAGGGAGCCGTTTTGCACAATGTTGTATAATATCAACAGCTCCCCATTGCTCGTTTCAAAAGTTTTCATTTAAGTGCTACATTTTATTTTCATATTTGCAATTACCTGACTAACGCGGCTACCCACCGCTTATTTTCCCTGAGGGTGTTGTCACATATGTTAGATACCCAAGAGACTGGGAATCAAAATTAACATTACAGGCTGTACAAATAACACAAACGTAATTGTGTTCGCATTAACTAGATCTTACCACCACATGTTGTAAATTTTGACTATTTTAATTTATATAAATATTAAATCATAAGTGTTCAAAACAATCGACACAAGAATGTTCATACAGCACAAGTCACGGTTTTGACCAAAAGCAAACTCACATGCAGTGTATACAACATGACAAATATAATAGGTACAGAACATACACAACTTAGGTACTACACACTGTTAAAATAGTATTGAAGGGGACCAGACTATAGTTTAAGATTTGGCCATTTATTTGTCCAAACAGCTTTATGCCGTGCATTCCAAATTGTGGAGCTTAACAGCAGGGAAATCTGACAATAATATCCTTTCTCATGTTTTGGAATTGCCTTTTAGGTCTAGGAAAACTGACTGTGACATGGTGTCAATTATAACAGCCCGGTTTTGGCATTGTAACTGCCACTGGGTACGCCAAAATATGGGCACTACAGATTGAATCATCTATCATTCACAGTGTGACTGGTAAAGCAGACATGTTAACTCGTCCCTCGTGGGAACAGTGCGACGTTGACCTTACCCAGTTTAGTTCCTGTCAATGTGAACGGTTAATCTTTAAAGGAACTGTTTACGATTGGTAATTGGAACCCATTGTTTGTTTCAATCATAGTTGTAAATAATAATTCCACAAAACTAGCACGCGAAAGGTGGTTTTAAAATAAGTGCCGAAACTGGAGCAGTAAGCCACGAAGGTTCTGCGTATGAATACGCAATTTCTGAGTAACGTCGCTGGCAGTAGGCCAAGCTGATTAATGGGGACGCAAAATATCCAATATCTAAAAAGCATCATCGATATGTTTAATGTTCAATATTAAACTAACTTTGCTTTCTTGTCCCTTGCTGTTATTTACTGCTTACATATTCCACGACATACAACAATTATCAATATCGACTTTGAACTTTATTCCATGTGCGTTATTAATTTGTTTATTTGTTGACTCGAATACCATACTATCGTCGAAACAGTCAAGCGATTGATACAGGCACGATTGTAATTCCTTACCGGAAAAAAAAAGGGCACTATCTATCACAATAGGCCTGAAGAAATAGTACCAGACTGATGGTGTGTATTATAATATGCTATCTTCTTAAGAAGTGTAAACTGACCGTGTCAGTATTAAAACCTACGAACACTGGATTAACGCGCTTGGGGTTGGTTCAAAACCCACTCTAGTAAAGTTGTCCTTGCTCAAATCATTTAAATTTACCCAGTCAGTTTCTTTTGTAGTAGATAGCTTTAACAACACCTGGCAAACACATGTACATAGCATGACCACTTGATTTTCGTAAACAACTCGCAACATTTTGCATGCAGGCTCATGGTTATTTCTATTTTTATTTATATATTTTTGTTCCAATGTACTTTCCACTTAAAAGCTTATTTCATTTTTGCTTCAACCTTTCTTGCATATTACAATATTTGACAAAATTAGTACGCATACAAATACTCATCGAGTATGTTTATGCGTATACTATTATCGCTGTTTTTTATATGATTTATACATTTATTTATGTTTATTTTTTTTTAAATTTATATAGTAGAGCAAGCTAGAGAGAAGAGCCTCTAGGCAGGAACTGTGTTTCTGTAAGGCAATCCTTCGGGCTCCGTCTGTATCTTTTTGTCTGTATTTCATTTGCTCATTGCTGTTTGTTACTTATGTTTTTACCTAACCAATGTGCAATGTTGTACTTTGTATCTAACCGTTAAATGAAATAAATATACAATAAAAACAAACAAACCTAGAAAAAATTAGATGTGATGAATTAACGGAAACAAAGTGAAATTATCTTTCCTGCGTCCGTTGTAAAACCAAATTATGTGATAGTATGTGATTTACACTGAGATATTTGTCCCTAAAAAATATAAAAAATATACAGACACAATTTTTTTTATGAAAATATGGAAAAAATGCTCTGAAACTACGGCAATATATTGGAGAAAACAAAACAAATTTCTTTTAAAATTTCCTGTGAACGGTTGTCGACTAAGTACTGAGGGTATGTGATTTACATTGTAACCATTTTGTACCTGATAAATGCAGTTACATGTCGGTATTTGATGGAGCCGCACTCGTTATGTGAGTAATAAAAGATCACACTGGTACTTCACAAACATGACTTCACTTTATAACATGCACTTGAGGTTATCCCTAGAATATACGTTGGTTCCAGGCACGGTATGTATAGTTTGAGGACCGAATACCCCATGAGCAGCTGGAAACGGTAATGTTGCGTACAATATTAAAGTGGTCTTCTTTATTAATTGTCCATTATTAAAAGCCACAAACATGCCCTTGCTATATTTTAACTCCAACTAAACACAACGTGTGTTTTTCGCTGCGCTTTTTTCTTGAACCGCTGTAAAAATGTGCTAAAACAAATTTAAAACTAGTGCGCCCTTCACATTCGTGCTGTTCGAAACAGAAACGCAACAACGGATCTGCAAAAGGTGGAATGAGTGGTTTCTATACATACGTTTAAAGGCATGGACACCTTCGGTAATTTTTATATTGGCCACTCTCACTTGGTGTAGCCAAACATGATGCAAACATGAACAAATCTGTGAACATGATGACTCAAGAGAAGTTGCAAGAGAGTCATGACAGAAATAACACCATTTGGTGCACAAGGTGGGTGTGTGCTTTCAGATGCAAAATAAAAGCCATCAGGCCTGAAGTATTTGGATATTTAGTTGAGAAATTACCTTTTTCTCAAAACCTACGTTACATCAGAGAGAGCCGTTTCTCACAATATGTTTCACTACCAACAGCTCCCCGTTGCTCGTTACCGAGTATAGGTTTTTATGCTAACAATTATTTTAAGGAACTACCAACCATGGTGTCCAGTGCCTTTAAGAAAACAAATCAAATTAATTGTGGACTTACCAACGAATAGGTTGTTCTGGCAATCCAGACGGTTAGAACGTGCGTTGCCATCCTTTACAAATGTTCAGTCCTTCCACAAGTGCAATTTCAATGTTCAATAACGCTATACCTTCTCAAGGTACGAACTTTCACGATGATTTGGAGCAAATTTTCAACATCATACCAGGCGCAAACTAAACATGAACAACCTGCTGGTCATTCGTTGAACAATGTGTGTTCCATTGGCAGACGCCAGCTCAGCTGATCCAGTGCACTTGATGACCTCAGTGATTGGTACAAAATAGTCTACAGTAATTCCAAACCGAGTGATCACAGTTGTTCTTTTTTAGAAAATGCGAATTCTAGCTAGTAGTCCCCGGTACTGGAATAATCCAATTGGACGCAGCAGTTAAAAAGAGCGTGGTATACACACCCGTTGACTGCCACGGACTGAAGTAGAACGAACCACGGGGCTGCGATAAAGACTATTCACTTCATTAAAGTTCAGCAGTCACACTTCCCTTGTGTGTATACCTGTAGTTGTTGTGCAGTGGCCTTGGCCCGATCAGGACAGTCCTGCGGTTGGCTATAACTGTCCAATAAACCGATTAACACATCAATATGACAGTAAGAGTGTGAAAGTAACTGTTGCACCAGGCATGTCACTCTCTAAAGTGGTTCAACTCTCTCCAGTACACAGACCACAACACAAGGCTCGGGGACGTTGGTCACATGTGAGCTGCAAGAAACAAAACCACGTTTACAGGTCATATTTTGTCATATCAGTTACATTTTTAATCAACTGGAGATAGTAATGCAGTATCAACAACCATAAATTATAATATAAAAACACGAAGACATTAGCACATGCTGGATCGTAAAATAAATTGCGACGGACTGCATAGTAATACTAAATTTACATTATTAATTTCAGAACGCCGAGTACCGTCTTGCTTGAAATTTCGTATACGTGTATTTTTCCGTGCTAATAACTACGAACGTTTGTTATGCCTTTCTTACAAGTTCAAGGGGTCTCAAAGATAATACATTTGATTATCTAATAACATGTTTTAGCTTTATAAATGAGTGAAGGAATTGCATAACTGTTTTTTGTTATATATTTTAATTATTTGTGTTATGGGTCTAAAAGATAATACATTTGATTATCTAATAACATCGTTTAGCTTTATAAATGAGTGAAGGAGTTGCATAATTGTTTTTTGTTATTTATTTTAATTATTGGTATTATGGGTCTCTTATCTAATCACTCGTTTTAGCTTTACAAAATGCGAAAAGGAAATGTATCATTGTTTTGCGTTGTTTGTTAATTATTCGTATTATTGTTTTTGTTCATGCTAACGAGCTACTTAACCTGTATGGGATGTATGTCATGGAAGGGGGGGGGTGTGTGGGGGGGGGATCATTTAGTAATCAAAGTCGTCTCCTTTCATGAGACCATGAGACCCAAAAGTTCACAATAGCAATAACAGTGTAGGGACACGAAGATGTACCGAACCCAGACAAGCACACTCGAAGCTGTAAAACAGATTCTCCTACATGATGATGCTAGTTTTTTTTTTTTTTTTTTCTTGTTTTTTTTTTTCCTTCAATGTGCACTTAAACTTCATAAAATACGTTGCTGGCCTAGAGTTCTGGGCGAAAAACAACTAACCAAACTGTACAGGCCAGTGCGGTCGAAGTCCTACCAGCTTGTACACCAGCCCCCAGCCCCCCCCCCCCCCCCCCCCCCCCCCCCACCCTCCATCCCTTACCGCAAAAAGAACGAGGTCTGATTCCGATCACAATAGTTGATGTCCCCAAAATATTGACGATTATTCATTCAGTCGATGTGGCATTATACAATTCATGACCACCTCGATCGAGGGGGTCGAATTGAGATCGAGGGGGTCAATTGAATTTGGATTCAAGGCCGTCTATATGCCGGTGCGCAGGTCTGGTGCCTAGAGCGACAATGTGCTGCCAGATGGTTCTCTGTTGCACTCCCTTGTTATGCGAAACATACTCGGTGCAGTTACGGTTTGAAAGCGCCGCTGGAACATGTTTAAAGCAAAATTACTTGTTACAGAATGACAGACGGTTCTTGAAAAGCATGCATTTTGAAGATGATCGCGTTTTTTCCAAGATATCATCGAAAATTAAAGTATCAAACATGTTGAGATACGTTCCCTTCCAAGTATAATGTAGTTTTAGAGAAAAGCTCAACCAAAAGCTTAATGTTAGAACAGTGTCAGACATGCCGTTCAATCCTTATTTTGTTGCAACTTCGACGACAAAAATGAGCCTAAAGGTTTGCTAATGTTTGCATGCGTTAAATGAAACACCACGTGAGTTTATACTGGACTTTGACAGTTACCAAAAGTATACATTGCTTTAAAGCCGTTGGACGTTTTCGGTAAACGGTATTGTCTAAGGCCCACACTTCGTGTATTACAACTTATTATAAAATAACAAACCTGTGAAAATTTAGGCTCAATCGGGCATCGGAGTCGGGAGAAAAAAACGGGAAAACCCACCCTTGTTTCCGCACGTTTCCCCGTGTAATAACATGTGTTCAAAATAAATTCGTAATTCTCGCTATCGAAAATTGATATTGATTTAATGTTTTCTCAAAAAGTAAAGCATTTCATGGAATAATATTTCAAGAGAAGTCTTTCACCATTTCACCATTTTTTTATGTACAGAAAGTGTATAATGGCTTTAACAGATTTTGTAAGACTGCTTGAGCTCAGACACATGTTGTTTTGAAAGCAAGGCTGCATACCATCCACGTCCCGTTTGATCATGGTTTGGTGAACCATCGGGTACAGAACCCCAATTCCCCACTGGGATGCCGGGAGCAAGTGCAGCGACCCTGAACTTCAGCATTAGATTATACCACATGTTGTCCATGTCACCAAAACAACCCTGAGCTAAAAATAACCAGCATGTCGTTCTTGCTAGAGTATGACAACGAGGGTGTGGAACACTGAAGGGGACAGACGGTTGTCTTGTTCTTAAAATCCTTATGTTTTTATGCAATGTGTTGAAATCAGTTTTCTCCCAGGGGAGGTGCATGTGGATTCCTGCAGTTCAAACATAATCAGTATTGGAAGCTTATACATTAGCAGGAGGGTCTTGGCAGCAATTCATTGTCAACGTCCAGTATAACCTCGGACCCATGACTTTTGCAATTCTAGAGCTGTGTCATGCCAACTAGACCACGAGATTTTCATGTAAGAGGCAGCTCTAATCCTATAATATCATAGCACCTGGTACAAAAATTAATATTATATCCAATATCATCGATTCAAATTTTACATCTCCTAAAACATACTAATGTCGTAGCCCAAAATCGCCCAAGTCCACGGCACCGTCCCTATAACTGTGGATAAAAAACTCAAACTTAAACTTACTTGGTGTATGGTAGACATTATTTACAACCAAAGTTCCTGGATAGAGCTGATTTGGTCCTTGATCCTTCGTCAATGCATCCTGTTGGGTAATGATAACGGATGTTCAATTATATTAATAGAACAGTTGGTGCTTTGCCCTCAATTGCTTCGACCGAGAACAATCATGAACCAAAATAGAGTCATGTATTTTTGAAGGTCATCATGACTATATCAGCCGAGGACTATAAATAAATGTTCCTTTCTATTTTTGTGTCTGTTTGTTTTCAAGTGGTCTACTACTTTGTGATAGTTTGTAATTCATGGGGTTAACTTTAAAGGGTATATACAACATAATGTGTTTTGTTCTTAAAACGAACAATCCGTACTTAGAATGCACAGTATGAAAAGCGTTACTGACAGTAACGCTATCAGATTAAATGTTTGACATAACCAGTGTTGTGCTTCATCATCAATTATATTTCTTCAATTTGTTGAAAACAAACATCAAGTAAAACACATTTTATTCTTCAATTCATTGTTCAAAATTAAATTTCGCTTTTTAGTTGAACAATTTGAACACTTGAACGCGACAAGCGTAAATTAACAACCTAATGCCCAGCGTATTTTGGCTAATTTGGACAGGGCGATAGCAACATGCAACGATGGTTTACAATCAAGTAAATGGTTCCCCGGGGCGCATCGCCCATGTTCCCCGGAGTCAAATACACGCGTTGCGGTAGCACATTACGTGATTAGTTCTCGACCAAATAACATGATAATTATGTTATCTTGGTACAGCAAACAGTTTTTGCTAATGAGCTATGATGGTTTTCCTTCCATAGTTTGCATGCAGTCACTCACATGCACATTGTGTTAAAGGTAAGGTGTAAGTTTAGTGGAAACACTCTTAAAATTAATGGCAAAAAAAAAAAAAAAAAAACATTTCTGGAAGTCTACAACAAGTGCAAATTTATTTATTTTTTGAGAAACATTTCACTTCGAGGTATCATGGCTACCGTACACAAAAATATCATATCTTATCCCCCCTCCCCTCATTGTTTTTATTATCTGAGAAGTGTTCTGGCAGTTACGCTTCTCAGGTTGTGTGTGCCAATTGCGGGGGGGGGGGGGGTAGGGTATTCTACTATTCCTGCGTATAGACATAACCGCTGTGCAGCCGATTTCACGAAACTCTAGGTTTAATCCTAACTCGAGTTGAGACGAGTAACCCGTCCTAACTTAGGATGGGTTCAATGCGTCCTACGTATTTGGATACGGGACTCAACTCATCCTGAGTCCTAAGATTAATCCTTAGTTAGGAAGAGTTTGATGAAATCGACGGCTGGACATATCGGTGACATCTCTACAACGCGACCACCCCTTTTGCAATGAGATGTTCAATCGAACACCAATATGTACATTTTGCCTACAACTTGTGTTCATTAATGTTGAACAGCATTGCGATAATGAGAATAGTGTCCTTCCAATTTAAGTATAAATAGTACAACGTCACCACACGGACGAAACTCACTAAAGATGTCTGCTAATTGGGGTCACAAAACAGCGAATATTGTCGAATTGACATTAAATTAAATATAGAACGCCTGGCTCAAAACCAATATTTGGAATATTGTTTTAAATGCACAAAATGCAAACAATTATAAGCATGGAGAAAACGAAGATTGAACGACCTGCTATTATACATTGTATGGATTATATATTCTTATCATGACAGCTCAATTTTCTCTGTAATTAACCATAATTGTGTCCGTATCAAAGGCAACGAAATAATGTGTGGTCATATTGTTGGCTTAATTCGATTGATAAAGGCAGTGGACACTATTGGTAATTACTCGAAATAATTATTGGTGCATAAAACCTTTCTTGATGACGAGTAATGGGGAGAGGTTGGTGGTATAAAACATTGTGAGAAACAGCTCCCTCCGAAGTGCCATAGTTTTCGAGAAAGATATAATTTTCCACGAATTTGATTTCGAGACCTCAAGTTTAGAACTTGAGGTCTCGAAATCAACCATCTAAACGCACACAACTTCGTGTTGCAAGGGTTGTTTTTCTTTCATTATTATCTCGCAACTTCGATGACCGATTGAGCTCAAATTTTCACAGGTTTGTTATTTTATGCATATGTTGAGATAGACCAAATGTGAAGGCTAGTCTTTGACAATTACCAATAGTGTTCACTACCTTTAAGGCAATCGTGATAAGAAGTAGTGATTTATGAAGTCTTCATGAATATACGAATTCTGACACTATTTGAGTACATCCGGTAAACAGGACACCTTTACTGAGAATGGCATCTATAAAGGACTACCAGATCATCTTCTCTCAAGTGTCGGACTTGCCTTTTATCATGGCCTTCGTGTCTCGTACAGCTTCATAAAGATGCGATCCCAACCGACTGGAAGGGGGACTCTAGGTACGTGCTCTCCCTCTTGGCATAGCAGCTCACACGAAGCTGTCCAATCCACGAAGGCCTTGACAACAATCTACTCTCAGACGGGACAAGAGGACGAGGCCGACCAAGCCTCCACTATTATCATCAAGAGAAAAATGATACCGGGTAAATTTGACACAAAGTCAAGGCCATCTCTTGCAACCCAAAAAGCCGACTGGGGATCGGATGTCAGTAATTGAAGCATGATAATGATGATGAAGAAGTCAGACGGAAGTATCTATGTTGGATTCATGAGAGTGTTAGACTGAGGGTGCCCCCCCCCCCCCTATTTTTATCCGCAAGGATTAAGACTTGGCTTTGTGTTACGTCGGATTCAACTGCCAACCTCCATGACAATTGCAACGTAAAATCACTGGGAGGTCTAAGTTTATTATGGACGTGGGCTAAAGGTATGACGTCAGCTGTTCGGGCTAGGACAGCGTGAGCTTTCAGATTAAAAGCAATTGGAAACTTTGGAACGATAGGTGGCAGCAAACCTACCAGGTAAATTCTCTGAGCAAGCGCACATGACCAAGAACAATTAATTTGCTTAGTCAGTCTGCCGTCACCAAGCTTCCCAAAAGTCGACAAATACCCCCGAGGTAACCGTACTTCGTCTTGAGCGTCACCCTGTGATGAGGAAAATTCATTGCCGAGGCGCAGTTTGTCCTTCCTCAGCTCGAACGTTAGTGTCAAAGATAAACATTGTGAATGGTGTCATATTGATGATTGCTCGGTGATTTCCATTAAAAGGTTAATTGATTTGATTACTACATTCAACAAGCTGTGAAATGGAATTGTATTCGGTAACTGCCTTTTATCGCCCAGTGAAATTATAATTCCAATGTAAGGTTCTTGCAATTTAGTTTTCGTACATAAACGAACAAATTCAACTGGAGTTAAGAACCATTACAAGCTGAACATTCGAATACTCTAGTGGTTGCCCCCTGACACGCCAAATTGCTCGCCCCCTGATTCCCCTTCAGCGGATGTGAACCAGATAACGCCCATGACGGGGTACGAGAAAGTCAGCGCCTTGGGATTTACAAACAAGTTAAAACCATAATGCTTTGTCAGTTATTTAATCTCTCAAACTCAAGTGTTTCATAATTGGAGACGCTTTCCTTCATCTGGCTGCTTTTTTAGGTCAAGAGCCTAGTTTTATTCGTACCCATCGCTGTCTTGCATGTTTGAATGTGCGCCCCGTTAGGCATACTTGACTTTTGGAAGTTATAGGGGATTTGCAGCAAGCTCTCTGGACTGTTGATAGGCATGTTGTTTTGTATAAACGGTTCTTGAATACGTTTATATTGGCTGTTGCATTAAATTTACATTATTATGAACCACCTTGCGATGTAGAGTATAAACACGAAATAGCTGATTGTATTGGAACGTCCATATTGTCAAAATTTCATTATTAATTAGTTATTAGAAATGCGGGTTTATTTTGTGTGAGTGAGAGAATGATAATAATGTTTAGCATTTAAAAAGACTTTTGTAATTGTGGTAAGCAAATATTGTTGAGGTGATCTTAGTCTGAGTTTACAGGGAAATGATTTTGAAAAGGTTTAGATTTAATAAGCCGGAAATTGACATGTTTGTTTGTCAAGGCGATACCAGCTCGCCACCTTGACCCCATCCACTTCAGTCCCGGTTCCAGTCCCCGGAAAACCCGACCGTGAGATGTCACTCAGATCTATCTAGTGTTTATTAAATTTACAGTCTATTATTAATAAGTGACCCAGTTACCTTCGATACCAATCATTCAGTTCGCCCTCACACATAGAAGCTAATTACTATTTCATAAACAACACAAATTTGTGGAATGTGGATGTGTAGGGAAACAAGCTAGGATTGTTTTTAGTAGAAAAAAGTAATGAAGTACTTCTGCCTTGATTAAGCCTTCTGCAAACAAAGACTGTTCCAAATTGTCTTTACTCCCAAGATCATTTGCAGAATGGAACAAACTACCACAAGATATTATTGTATATAATTGCTTTGTTTCAACCATGTGTACGTATCTCCTTAGTCATTTTGTCAAGTAATCTTTATATTTTTTAATTATTGTATATTGAATATTTCTTTTCATATTTTTATATTGAGCTGGTCTACTGTTGTAATTGCCTGCAAAGGATGATTAAATTTTTTTTTAAACTGAATTGAATTGAATTCATTCGAATTCGCCAGGGGCCAACTATTAGTATTTTTAAGGATGCAATTCAAGCGGACATGGTTTAACAACATCGGGGGGGGGGGGGGGAGTGGGCACTTCAAATTGAGATGGTTTGTGATGAGTTGTTAATAATAATATTAGTGGTTTGTGTTGTGACGTCACACTTTGCACAGCATAATATAAGATTGATAAACGGCTGAGTAAGACCAATCTTAGCTCTATGTACAATCAAACCCCAATGTATTAACCATTACATTACATGTTCACTGGTCCCAAGGTTGTGCCAAATTGGTCTTCAATGGGGCGATAAATGACATGAGTGTTAGGTTATTACAAAACAGTGTCCATCCACTTTCATGGGTCGTTACAATGTCACATTTGAAGCAATATTGTTAATGTGTTTACACAAAGTCAATAAATTAACATTTATAATTTAAGACACTGATAAAGGCGCAACAAAAACAGTGTTACACAGCCTCGTGATAAGTCCAAATTGTACGCGTTTATTTTTAGGCAAGAGCCTCTCTAGCCAGCCTTCTTAAAGTATACCAATACTTTTTTGTATGAATATATTTATTATGTTTTTCTTAATGGGGGCCTATGGGGAATAAGCTTTTCATTGCAGCGCCAGTATCTAAAGTGTTGAGCAAATAAAAATATTTAAAAAAAATCATTTAGGGATATTTCTTTAAATAAGTTTATATTGTGAGCTAGATTGTGTATACATGCATATCAGTACTGTACGCTTTGTCCACAGCGGAACCAGACGTCTGTGACGTCTGTGTGCATTGCAAAGCGATCCAGTTCCTGAAGAAAGCAAACTTTGAGAAACGACCAAGGAACAGTCATGACTTTACGACTCGACGCATCAACCGGGGAGTTTCCAACCCGTCTGTGTTTAGCTTAGCACCCGGGGGTATTTTCTCGGTAACCCCTATCCCCTCGGAGTAGTGGCTGTGTGTTTTTTTTTATTATTTTGTTTTCGTCTGAATGTATGTTGTGTTGGAATCAAACCAAGGGTTCAAGTTGGTTCCCGGTTTTCCAATCAGATTCATGTATGTCACCTTTGACCTTCAGATTTAGGATGGTTTCGGCAGTCAGGATTTTCATAATTGGAGCATGTATCAAGCAAATAGATTTAAAGGCAAAGTATACCTTATGTTTGGGGAAACGTTCGATTGTGTATTTCTATTTTATTGTTAAATCGTGAGACATAATCACAAGGATTACAAATTAGACAGGGGCTGTCAAAATTGCTGCTACGTGGTGCGACTAAGACTCATGTGGATGTATGCCTACTGTAACATTAAAGGCAGTGGACACTATTGGTAATTACTCTAAGTAATTATTGGCAATAAACCTTACTTGGTAAAGAGTAATGGGGAGAGGTTGATAGTATAAAACATTGTGAGAAACGGCTCCCTCTTAAGTGACGTAGTTTTGGAGAAAGTAATTTTCCATGACATTGATTTCGAGACCTCAAGTTTAGAATTTGAGGTCTGGAAATCAAGCATCTGAAAGCACACAACTTCGTGTGACAAGGGTGTTTTTTCCTTTCATAGTTATCTCGCAACTCCGACGACCGATCGCGCTCAAATTTTCACAGGTTTGTTATTTCATGCGTATGTTGAGATACACCAAATGAAAAGACTAGTCTTTGACAATTACCAATAGTGTCCACTGTCTTTAACACCATGTTCTAGAACATGTGCTCTATATCCCTTGTTCGGATACGACGTTTTAATTTGTTATAAAGCAATCATTCTGTGTGCTCTTATTTTCTAATGAAATTCGGTAATGAAGTACGTGCGTTGTCAAAGTGTGACAGCCAACTGTCGTGACCATCAGATAATATCTGGTGGGCGAGGAGATTTCATCTCCCGGGAATTAGATGAGAAAAACATTTTAAGGAAAAGATAAAACCATCTTCCAAGACTCTTCACTTTAGGCCTTAACGGAAGTTGGTAATTGGAAATTGTTGCAATCCTATGTTGTTTTACATACACACCAAAAACCTACTCTGTAAAAGAAATCATTGGTGCGTTGTTGAGATATTGCCGACAATCTGGAGCGATTATGTCCACAAAGTAGAAAAATCTACAATTTGAAAAATCTAAGAAACGTTACTGCCAGTAACGCTTCAGTATAATTCAATGTAAAAAGTGTGCTATCCATAGCTGCTTGTTGTACACTATTAGTGATGCAAATCTGAAACACAGAATGGTTTGTACACAGACTTGTGTTAAACAGTTTCGATTTATTCATGTCGTTGAATCCGAGATAAATAGAGGTGTGTTTGTAAAACGGTTTACCTCGAAAGCAATTTTCAGCTCAGGGACATAATTGCGTTATTTCGTTTACAGATGTTCCATCAATGCTACCAGTGTTGATGTTAACTTCCCACTCTATTCAGTGAGGGTTGCGATCTTAGATTGGCAAAATATATCCTAGATTTTTTAAGGATGTCGAATGCAGATGGGCAAAGTTGCTGGGGTTGAATCTTAAGGATGTGAGGTATCTTTTCGTTTTGAAGCTGAAGTTTCCACTGTTTTATATTTAAAAAAAAGTTGGTTGAACATTTTTAGTTATTTTCTCCCGCCCGCCTTTCCCCAGTTACGAAAATTATTAATAGTTTTTTTTTTTTTTTTTTGTAAGCGGGCTTATAACAGCTTATCTCATTAAGGAATGATGTTTGTATGTTATTGTTTAACGTTTGCTTGTAACTCTTCACGGATAGCGACAAACATTAAACACATTAATATGGTATGCAGGGTATTCCAGTTGCAGGCAGTCAAAGACACGCACCGCTTTGCAATAAAGCACAACTTTGTGTTTGCAAATAATTCTAGGGAAGTTATTTTCTTCAAAGGGTTAAGTATGCATGTATGAATAGTTACTGTTAATTTACCATTTCTGTTGTTATTTTTTTTTTATTATTACAACAAAAATCATGTGTGATCATTTATTTACTTATTTTGTATTTTTATCTGAGCAATTTAATAACAGCAACACGCACAACAAAAAGAATGCAAGTCAAATAAATTAACCTAATAGTCTTACTTTGTCACGCAATGGCCATCATATATAACCCATCAACAGCTGACCTGGTAAACCAAAATTCCATATTTTTGTCATTATGATTTTTCTAGGGCACAATATGGTATCTTTCCGGAATGCGGATGATCAAGATTGACCTAAATTTTTCCCCGTGCATTATTGTCCTCTTTTTGGAATGAGCGATATTTCTGGGTGAAGAAAAAACTTGCTTCCCAAATCCAGTTGACATGTGTGCTGAACGAAGGGTTGGTCTGAAAGAATCAATAGTGTAATTTTCTTTTTCATTCATCACTTTTGTAGCCTGCACATTTTCAGTCAGTCGGTGGTATACCGCCTGCTTCAATAGCTGGCTCGGTTGTTTGGATTGGCGGTTACGAGCACCGGATTCAAGCAGAGTGTGGGTTCGAGTCCCGGTCGTGACATTGGTGTCTTCAAGCAAGACACTTAACCATGGTTGCTTCGTAAAAGTTGGGAGGTAGTGCTCTTTGCTCTACCAGTCAGGTTTCTGATGGATGATACCCAAGCCTTCATCCGAAAAGAATGTAACGAGGGTAACTCTGTTTCAGCTGGAGAAGGTGGCAACGGCACCAGGGAAAAAATGGTTAATTGTAGCCCACACCTTGAAGTGGCCCTTCAGGCCTTGTGTGTCTGGCATCTTGCATGCAAAATAAATCTGGATGTTTTTCCTATTTTTTTCCCGTCTAACTAGGGCGTACATCTTTTATAAACTAATGACGCAAAAAATGCCCCGGGGCTAGAAACTCTTCCAATTAAATGTCGACATTCTATCCACACTGCCACTCCAGTTATTAAGTTATAATCTTTTTAGATAATTGCGATTTGCTAATTTGCGTGAGCAGAATTTGACGCACGTTAAACGACGGTTAATTGGGCAATTGTCTCTAATGAAATTTTGCATCGACTGGGACGCTTAAAGTTATTGCATTGGAACTCCTCTAAAGAATGCTCTTAAGATTTAAACGACCTATGTTTAAATAACCATCCACGAGAACACCTACATTGTTGTTGTTAAGTTGTTGAGTAGTGATTAACAAATAAAATACAGGCCCCCTAAAGAAAACCAGCGTAACACGGTTGGTAATTTTGTTGTTCCAAATCCGATAATGAGGTTCAACAAACTAGCGACGTGTTCCTTTATGAAGTTAAGCCGAACAACTTCTGGCGCTGTAACATACAGTATTTTCAGCACAGTATACGCGGGACTACGTTTGAATTATTAGACCTTATCCTTTAGCACAGTGTAAGGGTTTACAATGTGCCGCTAACCAATATGATGCCGATCAGAAAGCAATGGGGCAAACCCTTCCTCTTGACGATAAAGTACACTGAGTTACTCTACTTGTATTACACAACGCACGGGACCTCTGCCCGTACGTCCCATCCGAAGGACGCAAGAATATTGGTTAAGGTTTGTATTGTTCAAGGACACAAGTGCTCTGAACCGCTCGGCCACGAATAAAATTGTTTAGACTTAACAATGTATTTCCAACCATGTTTATCACGTTAAAACACAATATACAGTCGAATATAAATAAAGGCATGGTGCCCCTTTAAATGGTTTGTATTTCGTTCCAGACAATGTGTTAACTGTCACAGAAGAATTTAATGAATGGTCACAACCTTGTGTTATGACATGCCATGCCTTCCCATGGTAGCCGAGCACGCATCCCACTAACGTCAATAAAGACAGTTAGTCCTTAGAGATGGATGGATATCGGCTGGAGATGCACGAAAGGTTTCTACCTAGGAGAGAGATTCTAGCCTGGGAATAAAGGAATCCGGCGTGTAATTCCTGCCCAAGGGCGGCTTGTATCACATCCTATCCAGCCTCTAGATCATCAGAATGGGAACACATGGTACAATAATAAGTACAGTTTCGTATCAAGTGTTATTGGGGCTTTGAGATAAAGTGGGCGTGTTAGGATTGTTTGAAAGGGAAGATCTGTGAGCTTGGAGCTTAAAGATGATGTTATTAAGATACTTGTAATATTTGAGTGCACTTCAGTTATATATATTTTTGCGCGGAGTGGCATTCTGCGTGTGTGAGTTATTTTGTAAGGCAAGAAAGCAAAATGTTAGGCGCGTCTGTACAGACAAGGGGAGAGGGGATGAACAGGGAAGAGTTATAGTGGTCATAATTGTGACCATGAAGGTAAATCATGAGACAAGACACAGTGTGAACTAAGTGTGTTTGAAACAATAGGGAGCAAGCCAATATTGAAAAAGGAAATGGCTGGCACATTGTTTTATGAAATGTATAGCAAATCATAAAGGATTAAGGAACAAATTGGCATTAGTACGGCGCTTTGGGCTACAAGGGAGTGGGACTATAGGGATCCAGACCAACACTGCAAAAAGAACATTGCTGTTAAAAAGTGATAAAGGGACTATTTGCCTTTCATTCTGCGCTTTTGGGCTACAAGAGGAGGGGCTAGAAACTATAGGGTGATATACAAATAAAGCAACAACAAAAATGACTGATACATTATTTTATGAAATTAACTTCAGGTGGTAATGTTTAATGGGACTTTACTGTCAATCGTCTGAAATATTTTAGAAGGTAGAATATAAAGATCCATACAAATTCATGTCATAACAAACCTATTATTGTTCAAAGCGCCCAGGCTAAGGCATCATGCACCTTTAAAATGTCTGACTAATTGAACTGGTTTACTATTACAAGAAGTCGATCAATCTCATTCGAAGTTGGTCGGTACATACAGCTGTGCTTACAAGTTCGCCACACCTTCAAACCTTCCTTCTTTCATTGTGAACACAAATATTTTAAAAGCTTTTTCAAACATTATTTGACACGATAGTTTTGCCCATAAATGTTGGGAATATAAATGGTTTACACAATCTTCAAGTGCTACCAGATGGTTAAAAACCCTCCGCATATTTGTGTCAAGTGCAAATTTGACATACCTTCAGTATGTCAGCCCTTGTTGACAAACATCATCTTTGAGTGCATCGGGATGTTTATAGTAAGAATAAAAGGTCCATGCTAGACTTGTGGACAAGTCGTTAATTGTCTGCCGTTGTGAGATAGTCGAGTCGTGGCGGTGGCGATAATGATTCGGGTTTTCGCAATAGTAATAGAGAGGTTTCGCAGAGTCGAGGATACGAATACGCATACAGATACAGAACCGTACGTTCCACGTCAAGTAAGCTGTGTAGTTTTGTTCCGCAAAATTCTAACGAATACCCTCAACTTGAGGCTCAAGATGGCGCTATTAACCAAATGGCTGCACCCCTGGACAATCGCCATTTCATTTCTCTGTTTCTGAAGCATGGTGGTTAACAAATGTCCAACTACATCCATGTATGATACCACTAATAGACATGGTGAGAACATGGTAGGCCTACATTAAAAAATAACAATCCGCTACAAAAACATGGACAAAATATACTCGTTGTTTACTTACGTATATGGCGACAGATTCCCGTTTTGTGCTACTATTCTAACTTGTGTACAACGGTTATACGTCACATGGACCTCAAAAAGTGATGACGTATGACGTATCCGTTCACGTAAGAGTATCGGTGACTCTACGAAACTTTTCTAATATACTAGGCCCATGCCGTTGTGTTAAGTATCAACACCACTTGGAAGCAAGGTCAACTGACTTTGTTTAGCTGCATGAGCTGGTTACAACCAATTGTACCAACAACATGAATAACACGTCAATACGCTACCCCGTTGCCCCATTTTGCCAACAGCAAACTTCTTCAGTATCCACACAAATCGGTCGAACGCAATTCTCCAAACAAAGGAATAACTGCATTTAATGATGTTGACGTTCAACTCACCAACGATGCTATATGTACAGTATATACTTAAGTATTATTGGAAACAACGCACACTAGATTGAATATGGCATAAATAGCCCAAGGCAAATTGATCAAGTCTAAAATATTAATAAGATTATAGATTTATGGAAGTGCGTGATATTATTTTACTTCACAAATACAAGAACAATAGTAGACGAATGCATAACCTACATAAATAATTTTCTTTCAAGCATATTGGCAAGGCTTACATGCTGGATATGTCATGTTTACGGATTCGAATACTCTTCGTGTTGGTTGAAAATGTACGTCCCTAACCCATAATCTGTGTAGAAATACACTGTAGCCCTTTGGTCCACACGATCAGTGACTGGCTATGTGGTAATTTTTGGAAGCACGTTGGCATTAGCTACAATATGTATTTAATTTTGGTGAAACAATCCTTCAGCAATGGCCTAAACAAAATAATGCCCGGATAGTATTTATTGCAAGGTATGTGGTGCTACGTTTGAATGTTGTGGCACAATATTCGGTCAATATAACCAGGAACACCAGCAGGACGAACCCCTTCTCTTTTCGACAAGTTCACTAGGTTATTGTACGCGCGTTACAACACACGTGGCCAACGGATTTACGTCCCATTCGAAGTACGAAGCTTCATGGTTTGGAGTCTTGCTTAAAGGACCGCCTGTCACGACTGTGTCTCGAACCCACACTCTGCTGGTCAGAAACACCACAGCTTGAGTCAAGCGCTTGACCGCTAGACCATGACACGCGGCACAGTCTACCACACATACATTTTTTCTTGCACCTTGACTTCAGTTTGCACAGCACTTTTACATAGTGTCCGTGACCAAGCGCATTTGCACTCATCTACAGCAATACTTTTCTACAAGGATTTACTGAATGAAAAATAGAAACTTGTTACGTAAATATATCCTATAAGACGTAGAGACACGTCAACACTGACCTTCGATATATTTATGTATGAAAATACTTAATTAAAGTCACCTGGAAATAGATTTTGTTTTCTTTCAAACATAAGAGTATATGCTTACGAACAATAAAACAATTTTTTAGTAATTATTTGTCACGATTTATATGTTTAAAACATATATAAAGTTGTTTGGGGCTGACTCCGCCTACCCCTCTTGTGACGTCAATCGAGGCAGACTTTGTATGCAATGCGTATAGTAAATACACGTGCAAAGTACATGTACGTCCAAGTCGTGAGTTGGTACATTTCAAAAAGTGTTTTTCTGCATTCAGCAGCAATACACCTGGTCGGCATTGCCGGAAATTATTATTTGTTGTTATTGTTGAAACGTACAAACTCACGACTTGGTCCGTACATGTACTTTGCAATTGTGTTTACTCTACGCATTACAAGCAAAGTCTGCCTCGATTGACGTCACGAACAGCGCCCTCTCGGGTCGGGGTCTACTCTTAAATTTGTAAATAACATGAGAACTGATTTTTTAAAACCTTAGTTAACTGTTTATTCACATTCCACTCATTAAAACACATATATTAGTGACAAAAGCTTTATTTTCAAAAAATACCACTTCCAGGTGACTTTAAAGTCCCTGAAGGTAAACTTGTCCGGTAAATTTGTGGGAATCTGAAACTTAAAGGCTTTAACGAGGGAAAAAACTCAAGAATATAGCAGGTTGGTGACCGTTATTTGTATACAGCAAAGGCGCTGTGGGAAATCACAGTTTGGTGAAGAGCTGTCCGTCTTCAATGTTATCGATCCATCGTTTGCCCAAAGTACACACGTTATTGAGTCACTTAACGGTTCCAGGGTATTGAAATAACAACAGGGAGCGCTTAACTGTTGTGTCAACAAAATGATATGCTGCCTATTTTAGAAATAGACCTATCAATACTGAAATTATTATCATGAATTATCTAATCGCCTCGACAGGGGTGATCAGCAACCACAACAGAGGAGCAGAAAATGTAAAAAAAAATACAATGTAATTGCTTTTGTTTTAACGTTTAACTGCGTATTGTGTACCACCAATCCAGGTTGATACTGTTTTAAGCATAATATTAGTAATAACACTTCCTTGCACACATTTTTTTTGTTAATTCATTTGTTTAATTTTTCATTATTAATTTGTTTTCAAGGTTAACAACTCTATGTTGCTTCCTTCCACCCCAATAATAATTTCAATTACATTTCATACATTAAAATAAAATACCTATACTTGACCACCGTAACAGTTTGTTCCAATAAACACTCTATTTTTTGGCAGGTAGATTGTTCAAACAGTGAAGTGTGTGCTGTTCGTTTTAGGGAGTTGTTCAACTACACAGCAATGACATTGCGCTATCATCAATCGTGCCTAACTACCCAGTAAATTGACAATTTTACGTCTCTTTGGTTATGTCTTTATGAAGTGCTAATGAATGCATATTGACCTTGAGCATGTAGCTAAATATAGCCCTATCAATGTATATAATTAACCATGAAAGCTCGTGCGTCGTTATAACGATGATTACGTGCATACGGACGGTTAAACCCGCAGAAAACTAGGGACTTTGCTATTGTGATGATACAGCGCCAGATTTTGCAAACCAAGGTTAGAAAATAATAAGGACTTGTAGGGAGCCCACATGCATCCTGCTATACAGGTGTTCATGGCGCAGTAAAACCGAGGCGGCTAATCGACGTGAGACTACTGGGGCCCGGGCTGCTCTCACTAGACTACTGCTCTCATTAAGGGCAGTAGTCTCGCGTAGAGTAGCATTCTCGCGAGATAGTTACGAGAGAACCTTTTCATCTGGACCTTTTCAGCTCGTTACCACCCTTTTCTTATCCCACGGTGTGTGTAATCCATGAAGTACTAAAGTGTGTCATTCTAAAGTTATGTTGAAAACGTTGTTCTCAATGTTTCACAATTATTCTGGTCATTTATTTATGTATTTCTATATAATATAAGACTCTACCTTTAAGGTGAGGTAAACACTTTCCTGGTTTCCCCATTTTCATCAGAACTCTCAGTTATTGAAAAATGTGATCGCAAAATTTAATTTGAGACAGAGCCCCCATTTTTAAAGGCACCGGACACTATTGGTAATATATAACTTAATATAATTGTTAGCACAAAAACCTACTTGATGACGAGCAATGGAGAGCTGTTGATTGTACAAAACATTGTGAGAAACGGCTCCCTCTGAGGTAACGTAGGTTTTCAGAAAAACGTAATTTCGCACTCATGTAGTAAAAGACTTCAGTCCAGAAGCCTTTTATTATGCATCTGCACAAACTTATCCGACATTGTGTTTTTTCTTTGGTTCCTCGATGACCAATTGAGTCAAAATTTTCACAGATTTGTAAATTCATGTTGGGATACACAAATGTCTTGGACAACTTACAAATGTGTCCAGGGGTCGATTTCACAAAGAGTTAGGACTAGTCCTAACTAACCTCGGACTAGTCCTAGGAGATATTAAAAACGTATGGCTAGTCCTATAGTTAGGACGAGTAACTCGTCCTAACTCGAGATAAGACTAATCTTAACTCTTTGTGAAATCCACCCCTGTGTCTTTAAAGTGAGGGTCGCACAACTAAATTTGATATTGGAGGCCCTCTTTAAGAATCGGTCAATTGTAATGATTCACATACATCAAGTTTGCTTTAATTTCAAAACCCAGGTCATCCATTCCATTAAGCTGACGATAATCACAAGCCCAGGGGCCACATAACTAAAGAGCGACTTTTATGTCAGGCGTCTGATGAATGACACCATTTAACAAAAATTGTGACGGGATGGCTGAGTGGTTTTACGACTGAGCTGCACTGTTGATCAGTGATAAGTTCTTAAAGTGAAGGTCTACTTTTGGTAATCACTAAAAGACTAATGACATTAAACACTTTGGGTTACAACCATACCAAGTATTTTAAATCGGGGGGGGGGGGGGGATAGCACGCATTGGGCAGACATGTGATGGAAATTATTAGTAGATTTTACTATGTTTGATACATAGGATTCGAACCGCCTCTAGACCGGGCAATCTCGGTAGTCTAGTTGGTATAATACATTAATCTACCCGTGAAAGGCAACGGTCTTTGGTTTGAATCCCATTTTAGAGGTTACATTAATGTACAAGAAATAACCCTTTAAATCAAGTCAACAGATGATGGGATATCTCATCGAACCAGTTGAAGGAGCCGGTGCGTCAACACTCATTCCAGTAGAATGTTAATTGACTCCCTTAAATGCAGCGCACGTGGTAACTCCGAGAAAACGTGTTACGCAGCTTGCCAACCGTAGCCGCTCCGCCGTGACGGAGGTCGATAACCCTCGTACAGCCTTGTCATGCGGGACTACCCAAAAGCACGGTGTCTGGATGCGATCAGGGCCAAATTTTATGGCTCTGCTTAGCGTAAGCAAATAATCGGCATTTACGGAAACAGGGAATTCCACGCTTACCCGAAGCATGGGTTAACAGGGAATTTTTGCTTGTGTGTGTGCGTACTCCGCGTTACTGGGCATTATCCGCTTACACAGCTAGCGCAATAATTCGGCGGATGTACAGTAAGCGGAGAATGGTGATCGTAAGGGCAGAATACGGCTGTTCGCAGAGTCATTCGCTTAGCAGTTCCGAAACTCCGTGACGAGGCTAACCATTCAAACACTGGAGACGGTTTCACGCAGCCAGTGGTTGTGATCCAAAGTCCCTGGGTTAGGAACAACGCCCTGTAATAGCTCCGGCTGTGCGCCTCCGGTGACCAGATTGCTATAGTGAGATCAATGATCGTGATCTATCAGATTACAGACAACGCCCATAGCTCCTCAACTCAGTGGTGGTTAATGTTCGATTTCAGAAGGACTTGTCATCCAGTAAACGCAATTTGAGCATGATGCGTTATATAACTGACTGTAAAATAATAACAGGAAAGAGGAAAAGCCTCAGTGTTTCTGGAATGCTGGCTGTAAATTTCGCTCTCCCATTGTTTGAATTTGATAGTTCATATTTCATTATTGTTATTAGCAGTTGTAGAAGTAGTCGTACATGTACTGTACCACTCAACCATTGGGCATGTAGAAAGCAAAAGCTGTAATTCCTTGTCCAGTCTCTACACGCTGCTCTCTGTATTTTCACCTTAACAACATTTTTTTTTTTTTTTTTTTTTTTTTTTTTTATATATGGTCAAAAAAATTATTCAGAAATAAATATTAGTATTAATGCATTGAGTGTCTCCCTAATGACCCAAATTTCATACCAGAGCCAGGCTGTCCAGCACGTAGCTGGAAGATGCCTCGGGTTTATTTCCTGCAGCCACAGGTTCAGCTGCTTCTGCAAGAAAGAAAAAAGGCAATGCCAAGTTTAGGTTGACAATAAAATTTAAACTTGCTTTTTTTATGTGTATTTGAACAGATATTTCTGTTGTATTTCCAACATTGCAGTGTAAACTCCTTCTTTCGATTTAAATTTGTCTTTCGTCATTTCCCAAGAGTTACTAGTTCTCATCACAGATGAATACAATTACAGGTATGAGACTGTCTTGCATTATAGTTAAACTATCTATACAATGAATCTTCAATTTTAAAGTATAATACACTAATATAACAATCAAGACACAATCAATCTTCTCAGAACTCTTAAAAAAGGGCAACTTAAAAGGGGTGACTTTGTATGGGGTGACCTTGTACTGGTGTGACCTTGTACGGGCGTGACTTTGTAAGGGGTTGGCTTTTATAAGGAGGTGATTTTTGACCCCTTCTTATATTGTGGAATGGTCCATTCTACGATATCAAGAAATTTGAGCCATAGGACATTGCACTTTGGAAAAAAATAATTAATGGGTGATTATGTGCAAATATAAACTGCCTCTTTCCCTACAACGGAAGGTTAACACAAAATATGGATATCAGTCATCAAACCAATCAATTCAAAACTTAAGAATTTGTGCTTCAAGGGGGAGGAGCGTCGTCAAATGATGGTGGGGTGACAGTCTATATCCACTTACACATATAGGTTAACCTCATCACAACGTTTGCTCCCAAAGGACAGCACAAACAAATTACATATATTGATCATCTTTTCCACCCAATTTCCCTCAGGTAAGTCATGAGCTCGTAAGCTTTCCTTAAATTACCCAACGACAGTCAGTATATAATTACCACAGCCAGCGGGTAACCAACATTGCTAGGCGACGGTGGCATTAATGTGAGCATTTCCATCCACTTGTGTTCATTTTGTATTTGATTTGCCTCCTCCTACCCCAATCACTAAGGGACCTTTGTTGATTGACACCGCTCTAGGCCACGTGGAATGGCATAACTTGAACTTGCCGTTGTGTACAAAGTGGTTAAACAATGCATTGGATTTAGGAGTTCAGTCGAAATTAAACAAGATTGATAAATGACGCGTCTTTGTTTAGTAAATTAAAAAAGAAGTTAAAATTTAAAAATTCCAGGAGTTGCATGATAATTAGTTTGAGTGAAAAATGAATGACAGTTATCATTGTTTATTTTATAAAAGTAACATGTTATTTTCAAGGGATACGTTTGAGAAACATAATTTAAAGTTTGAGTTTCAAGGTTCAAAGTCGTTTATCGATTGTAGAATTTAGCCTGGCTTGCAGGGACAAAAGAAAGAATAGAAGGGATGCATTTTTGAGTTGTTGTGCAACATAAGGTTGAAGCAGAATAATTCAATTATTGCTGAAGACGCACTCAAGGTCATTCGAGTTCAGGCAAACCGTCAAAAAAAGCAGGTTGTTTTATAATAATATGCTGATTAGTTTCATGTAATTCATTCAAAGTCTACAGCCTTGAGAATTCTAACTCGAGATTATTCTGCACTATGTTTACTGGATCCAAATTGTGGCGAATTAAAATCACGTATACTATCAGTTCGAATGAAATTGTCTAGATCGCTTAAAGGGGTACAGCTTCTTTGTGCTTATATTCGTCATGTACCACATACAAGGTGCTCTGGCGCAATATGCAGCCAATCAAACTAGGAACACCGGGGCTAACCCCTTCGGTTTTCGATAAGCGCAATGGGTTCTTTAACGTGACTGTGTTACACATCACACGGGACTTAGGGCTTTACGTCCCATCCGAAGGACGAAGCAAAGGTTAAGTGTCGTTAAGTGACACAGGTGTCACGACTGAGACTCGAACACACACTCTCCTGATCAGAAATACCAAAGGCTTTGATTCCAGTGCTCTTAAACGCTTGGCCAAGACACAACATAGCTTTGGATGGATACGCTATGGCTACAAAACAGTTTGGTTATCAAATGGACATGTTTGGAAATATATTTTCGAGGTTGAATCAAATTTTTCACTCAAATAGTATACCTTCTTTATTTCAATTCCCATGCAGAATGTTATAACCTCATATCGTGACTCACGAATGGCAGGGGAAAAAAAACTGGTCAAACTTTCTTTACTCAGATGTCTTGAAACGTAATTTTGCGAATGAATTGCCTACGCCCGTTATCACAGGTAACTTATCTTTGCGTCCGTTTCGTTCATACACAAGACAAGTATTAATCAAAATGGAAAGAGACCTCGAATAATTATATAGCTCCCACATGAAGTAATCAAGGACTGGTTATAACCCGCGGCTGTGTCCTTCAGAGGGAAGGAAAACACAATACAATCTACAACCATACATCCACCCGTAATAATTAACAGATGGAAAAATTAATTAAATCATTTACATTTTGTGACAGAAGTGTAAAATAAACAACTTGTGTTGTCGATGAAACGCATGTTTAAGAGATATTCCCCATTGTATGTCATCTTAGGTCACAAAAGAATCTATTGTGATTGAGGTTCGGATAGCTCAATATCAAGTCCTGCCATGCAGTACAACAACAATTCAAAAACACAATAATTATTATTGTTGTTATACACTCCTACTCTCAACAAAATCATAAATAAATATCCAAGATCTAGAAGT